>NW_025333857.1:14170000-16902500 GCF_019186645.2 Phyllostomus hastatus
GAAAAAGCGAACTCACAAGCTTTTCTTTATCAGCTATTGACCAGAACAGTTAAAGCATATGGCACAAGTTCATTAATGAACAACACAGAGCACTCTAATTTAATGAAACCACTTGAGCCATAAAAATCAGATTTAGTTAATTCCCTCTTTCTCATTTTTTTCACATCTAGTCTAAAACTAGGATATACTTAATTTTACAAGTTATCAAGACACAAAATGTATTTTTTACAAATTTAAAAAGAACATGAAAAGCTTGTGTTGTACCACTATAACCTTTAAAAAGAAAGGCAATAACAGAATTTTATATTTTACAGACTGAATTTCATCACAAATCTCATGTAAGAAAGCATAAACTATTTGTTTTTTAGAAAGTGAAGCCTAGCAGCTGTATCCTAACAAAAAAAAATAGTTTTTATTCCAAGAGAAATCTTTCTGTAGAAAGGCAACTAAACAAGCTGCACCCAGATGGCAAACCAGCTACAGTTTAATTAATCCACTAAAAGCCATTCAGATTTCAGTAAGGGTAATGTAATTTTGAATAATAGTAGGGAAAAAATCACTAAAACATTCTTAAGTTTTATTATAGCAGCAAGAGAAGTGCCACTATAGAGTAGTTAAAGTTGAGTTGCAGTTTCCATTATATGTGCTTACTTTCAAGGTTTTAATATCTTGGGCTGCCTCATTCTGCTTGGAACTTAAAGCAGGCCTAAAATATCAGAGTATCTATTAAAGGCCTTTTTTAAAAAAAAGTTTATTTTCTTGTATGTTAGGGAAGTTCTATGATTATAACAAGTTCAAATCTTGTAAATATAATGCACTAATGCTTTAGGAAAAAAGTTTATAGCTAACACTTATAAAGATTTCAAATTTTTCTTTTAAGTAAAAATGTTCTTCATTCATTAAGTTTAAAAATTATAACATTATTTTATTGGTAAGTTGTTTTCTTATGATGATTGATTAAATATGAAACTGTGAAGAGATAACTTCCCATATACTTCTGTGACCATATCCACCTATACAAATGAATTAAAAATATAAACTATGCAATAGTTGAGTTTAATTAAATCAGGCAATAGTACAAAGCAGTTTTCACTTAATGCTGCCAAATAAATCAACTTTTCAAAATGAGTTTTTGTATGTAAATTAAAATTTAGTTAAGTATGAAATAAAATGATGATATGCATTATTTAAAAGTACTTTATATATGACATCTTGTCCTAATATTTACAAAAATCATTTTTGATGTTGTAACAGTAAGATACCTAGGAAAAGTATAAGATTGATGTCATCCATGTTAGAAATACAAAAAAAAGTATATTGAAATGACAAAGTAAAAAACCATAAAAACGCAAACCAATGATTAACTCTGGCATAATTATTTCCCAACTACAGTATGACAAGGTTTAACAGCATTGTGAGCCTACATTAAGGTACTACAATCTGATCTCCTTATCAACTGACAAATTAAGATACTTTAATTGATGCCAAATAGCCACTATCAATACTAGACTCTCTGACAAGAAAACAAAGCTAATACAGACATTTTTTTCTCCTTTGTTGTGTTAGAAAACTGTACAAAACCATTTAGCACTGCTAAAGAAAAGACAACAGAATTTCTAGTCCACATGTAACTATTCCACACCACTAGATAATCTCTTATAAAAGTTGACTCATTAAAGCTCCCACCTTACTGGAATTGCTGTGTCCAAGAATTTGATCACTGTGGGACAGGCTAAATGGGTATAAAGCCACGGTACACATCTTTTCATATGTTCATTCAATGAGTATTTACTGAAATTAAAATATCAGTCACTGGAAAAAGCAGTGGGGATAAAAGGAAAAGAAACCAAGCATCTTTGCCTTCAAGGAACTGAGAGTCCAGAAGAGAGACAGACAAGAAAAACAATAGAGTTTAATACCTGCTAATTCACAAAAGAGGCACACACCTTAATTTCATGACAAAAGCTGCAAAAAGTTCTCAACAACCAAGTCTAGAAAGTTTAGACAGCATTAACAAGATTGATAAACAATAAACTGTGAAAACACCTATGATAAATATTATATAGAGCTCATTTCCTTAATATAAATTTAAGAGGTCATGTACATCAATAAACAAAACAAAGGAAAACAAAAATACAAACTGAGAAAAATGTATTGATACGAAAGAAAACTAAGTAAAAAATCTCATGAGTTTCAAGAGATAAAAAACAAAAAGAATGAATGGCAAGGCTGTTTTTAAATGGTAATAAAGTTCACAAGGTTATGAAAAATGGGCACTTTGATACACTCTGGAAAGATAATTTGGTATAATCTTTCTGGAATGTAGTTTGGCATGGTATACTCAACAGCCTTTGGTTCAAATGTTTCACATAAGGATGTTACTTTCAAGAGTTTATCATACAGGAACAACCAGAGATGAGAATAAAGACATACAAATGAAAACGTTCATTATAGCATCAAAATAAGAGGAAACAGAAAAAAACATATTTGAAATATGTTAAATGTCCCAGGGTAGAAAAATATTTAGGTAAAATGATAGATTTCTATGTTAAACTATTAGGCAGTCAAAAAAACATTTTCAAATGTTTAATTATAATGAAATGGTAATTGTACACGCAGGATACAAATTTATATATTGTATGATTCCAATTATACAAACTATGTATTCTCTACTTACTTTGTATATCCATTTTACACACACAGAGCCACATTCAGAGTTCAAGAGTAAAACCACGCTCAGCGACTATGATCATGCCTCTCTTAGATGAAGGACAGGGCAAGCACTGGGGCTAAGACCTAGTCTCCATAGATCTCTACCTAGACGATCTACACGTCAAGAAATAATCCTAGGCACAACCTTGTATATCCCCAAACTGCCTGTCACCATTACATGCCTTGAATTCACTAGAAGTAACCTCTTTATGCCTTTTATCCTGATTTATGTGACACAGAAAACTAAAAAATGAACCACTAAGAAGCTTAAAGAGTTAAAGTCAAACTGATGAGATTGGAAAAAGAACTATAATATAGCTGAAGATTTTTTTAATTAAATGGAATTCAGTTCTTCACAACAAATGGAAATTCTACATAGGTTAAAGACTTATATGTAGAAGTCAAAACTTTATGTTAGATGAAAGTATAGGAAAACATATGTTCAAAATAAGGTAAGATTTCTTAAACAAGAAAATAAGCACCAAGTTTAAGCATATATAGAAACACAACTGCATTAAAATAAACACTTTGGTTTTCAAAATACACCATAAAACAAGTAAAAAGCAAAGCCACAAGCAAGAAGGTATTGGCGAAAATTACATCCAATAGCTGAAAACTGTTGATCTCTGAACTCATTTCCTTTCTTTGAAAATGAACGCTTACTGCCCAATATTTGAGGCTTCATATTTTCCTATCATCTTTACAATGAGACAACATGTGGTGAAATAATTGAGTTATGGCCAACAGTATGACAGTGCAAATGTTAGGTGCCACTTCGAAGCCTGATTCATAAAAACTTTCTTCTACTTAATTTTTCTTATATGTTTTCCCATTACCATTTGGTCCTCCTATATGCCCCTCTCCCCTGCAATCACCACACTGTTTGTTGTTCATGTCCAGGAGTCCTTTTTCCTTTTTGCTCAATCCCTCTACCCTCTAACCTCCCCCCACCAACAGCTGTCATCCTGTTCTCCTTCTATGAGTCTGACCCCATTTTCCTTGTTAGTTCAGTTTATTTATTAGATTCCACATGAGTGAAATCATATGATATTGGTCTTTCTCTTGCTGGCTTATTTCACTTAGCATAATGTTCAGGCCCATCCATACTGTTGCAAAGGGTAAAATTTTCATAGATGAGTACTATTCCATTGTGTAAATGTCCCATAGTTGTTTTATCCAACTTGTCTTGGGCTGCTTCCATATCTTGGCGATTGTAAATAACACTGCAATGAACAAAGTGGTGTTTATGTCCTTTTAGATTAGTATTTTGGGTTCCTTCGGATATATTCTCAGAGGTAGGATAGCTGGGTCAAAAGGCAGATACATTTTTAATTTTTGAGGTATCTCCATACTACTTTCTTACATTGGCTGCACCAGTCTGCATTTGCATTCCCACCAACAGTGCGAAAGAGTTCACCTTTCTCCATACCTCCCCCAGTACTTGTTTGTTGAGTTGTTTATAGCCACTCTGAAAGGTGTGAGGTGGTTATCTCATTGTGGTTTTAATCTGCATTTCTCTAGTGATTTAGTGACATTGAGCATCTTTTCATATGTCTATTGGCCATCTGTATGTCCTCTTTGAATAAGTGTTTATTCAGGTGCTTTGCCCATTTTTTAATTGGGCTGTTTGTTTTTTTTTGGTGTTGAGTTTTATAAGTTCTTTATAAATTTTGGATATTAATTCCTTATCAGATGTATCAGCGAATATGTTCTCCCATTCTGTGGGCTGTCTTTTTATTTTGATAATTTTCTTCAATGTGAAAAAAACTTTAGTTTGATATGTTCCCATTTGTTTGTTTTTTGTTTAATTTCCCTTGCCTGGGGAGATATAGTTGATAAAATATTGCCACAAGCAATGTCCAAGATTGTGCTGCCTATGTTTTCTTCTTCAATTTTTATGGTGTTGAGTCTAACATTTATGTCTTTGATTTGTTTTGAATTTATTCTTGTGAGTGGTATAAGAAGATGGTCTAGTGTCATTTTTCTGCATGTATCTGTCCAATATTCCCAACACCATTTATTGAATAAACTACCTTTAGCCCATTGTATGTGCTTGCTTCCTCTGTTGAATGTAAATTGGCTGTAAAGATATGAGTTTATTTCTGAGCTCTCTCTTATGTTCCATTAATATATGAGCCTGTTTTTATGACAGTACCATACTACTTTGATTACTATAGCCTTATAGTATAGTTTGATATTAGATAGTGTGATTCCTCCAACTTTGTTCTTCTTTCTCAGGATTGCTGTTGTAATAAAGGCCATATATGACAAACCCACTGTCAGCATCATACTCAAAGGGCAAAAACCTACAAGTTGTTCCCCTTAAGATCAGGAACAAGACAGGGACATCTGTTTTCACCTCTCCTATTCAACATAGTACTGGAAGTCCTAGACACAGCAATCAGACAAGGAGAAGAAATAAAAGGCATCTACATTGGAAAGGAAGAAGTAAAACTGTCATTATTTACAGATGACATGATACCGTACATACAGATCCCCAAAGATTCCACCAAGAAAGTACTAGAACTGATAAATTAATTCAGCAAAGTAGTATATAAAATTAATATCCAGAAATCAGTTACATTTTTATATGCTAATAACAAAGTAACAGAAACAAAAATTAAGGAAATAATTCCATTCACAATTGCTACAAAAAGAATAAAATACCTAGGAATAAACCTAACCATGGATATAAAAGACCTGTACTCAGAAAATTATAAGACACTGAAGAAAAAAATTCAAGAAGATATAAATAAGTGGAAGCACATACCAGGTTCATGGATAGGAAGAATTAAGATCATTAAACTGTCCATACTACCCAAAGCAACCTACAAATTCAAAGCAATTCCTATCAAGATTCCAATGACGTATTTCAAAGAACTAAAATAAATATTTCAAATATTTATATAAAACCACAAAAGGTCATAAAAACTTTTTAAATATGATTCTCTGGGACCTTTTTCCCCTTTGCTAGCTGCAGAAGAGATTTGTAGGACAACTTTGGGGGCCATATTTAAAGCTAGTGGATCCAAACAAGGAAAGGGGCCCAGATCTCTAAATCACTGCTTAGAAGCTGAAAATTCAAGTAATAACCATATGTGACTTATGTGAATAAAAAATAAATTATTTGAAGGTATAGGGGTTTGGGGTTTGTGTAATGAGGAAGCTGACATCATTTTAAATAGTATAATAACACAAGATCAGTGTTCAATATAAAGAACTTCAATAAAAACACAAACATTCTAAATGAAAAACTAAGCAAAACACACAAACAGGTATTTCACATACATAAATATAAGATGCTCAAGCCCATTAGCTATCAAAGAAATACAATTGCAATCAAAATGAGATACCATTTTATCACTTTAAAAATGTAATTAAGGATGGGACTTCCAGCAAGATGGGGGCATAGGTGGACACACCGTACCTCCACATACAACCAAGATTAGAACAACAACAATTTAGAGGCAGAATAACACCCAGAACTGATAGAAGATTTATCTGAATGGAAGTCGGACACCAAGAAGTTGAAATAGACCCGTTTATCCAGACCGGTAGGAGGGGTGGAGACAAGCAGCTGGGCGCAGGTCGCGGTGTGGAGAACAGGGAGAATTGGGCGCATAAGGCAACCAGGAGCGTGTAAGGCATCTGGGGCATGCAAAATTGCAATGGGTGGACCCTGTGTACACAAGCGGCAGCTGGCAGACCCAGTGAGGCAGCGATTGTAGAGCAGGGCAGAGCACACAACCAAGGATCCAAGGGAAGGGACTGAGGTCCCACAGAGAATGGAGCAACCACCATTGTTCCCTCTCAACCTCGTCCTCACATACAATGTCACAAACTAGTGACTGGGGTGCCCAGCCCTGGTGAACACCTAAGGCTCTGCCCCTCACCATAACAGGAGTGACCAGACCAAAAAAAAAAACAGAGAGAGAGAGAGAGAGAGAGAGAGAGAGAGAGGACTCAAGAAGAAGCACAAATCACTGCCCCAGAACTCATCCTTTTGAGCGACCAAGAGATAGCTAATCTATCAGATGCACAGTTCAAAACACTGGTGATCAGGAAGCTCACAGAATTGGTTGATTTTGGTCGCAAATTAGATGAAAAAAATGCAGGTTACCATAAAAGAAATGAAGGAAAATGCACAGGGAACCAATAGTGATAGGAAGGAAACTGGGACTCAAAACAATAGAGTGTACCAGAAGGAAGAAAGAAACAACCAAACAGGAAAGAATGAAGAAATAAGAATTCAAAAAAAACGAGGAGAAGCTTAGGAACCTCCAGGACATCTTTAAACGTCCCAACATCCAAATTATAGGGGTACCAGAAGGGGAAAAGGTAGAGCAACAGATTGAAAATGTATTTGAACAAATAATAAAGGAGAACTTCCCCAATCTGGCCAAGGAAATAGGCTTCCAAGATGTCCAGGAAGCTCACAGAGTCCCAAAGAAGTTGGACACAAGAAGAAACACACCAAGGCACATCATAATTACATTACCCAAGATAAAAATGAAGAAGAGAATCCTAGAAGCAGCAAGAGATAAGGGGACAGTAACCTACAAAGGAGTTCCCATCAGACTGTCAGCTGATTTCTCAAGGGAGACCTTACAGGCAAGAAGGGGCTAGAAAGAAGTATTCCAAGTCATGAAAGACAAGGACCTATATCCCAGATTACTCTATCCAGCCAAGCTTTCATTTAGAATGGAAGGCAGATAAAGTGCTTCTCAGATAAGGTCAGGTTAAAGGAGTTCATCATCACCAAGCCCTTATTTTATGAAATGTTAAAGGGACTTATCTAAGAAAAGAAGATAAAAAAAAACATGTATAGTAAAAAGGACAGCAAACTCACAATTATTAACAACCACACCTAAAGCAAAACCAAAAGAAACTAAGCAAACAACTAGAACAGGAACAGAACCACAGACATGGAGATCACATGGAGGGTTAGCAACAGGGGAGTGGGAGGAGGAGAGAGGGGGAAAAGGTACAGAGAATAAGTAGCATAGATTGTAGGTAGGAAATAGACAGGGGAGGGTAAGAATAATATGAAATGTAAAAGCTGAAGAACTTATAAGTATGATCATAGACAGGAGCTAAAGGGGGGGAAAGGGGGGAAAGTGGGTGGGAGAGGGTGTACAGGGTGGAGGGGAGTGAAGGGGGGAATAGGACAACTGTAATAGCATAATCAATAAAATGTATTTTAAAAAATGTAATTAAGGAGTGTGCAATATGAAACAACCATTTTGTCATACAATGTGGCATTTTGTTATAAGCCTGACTATTTGCATATTCATGACAGGTGATTTCACTGGTAGCAATATATCCAGAGAAAGTCTTGCACATGTGTGTCAGGAGGCATGCACTAGAAAGTTCATAGCAGCAGTGTGTAAACATTCCTATTCCTAAAAACAAAACAACAAATAAGTTCCTTGATAAAAAGAATGGATAGATGAAATATACCTTATTTATACAATGAACTATTACAGAGAAGGCAGAAAGAATTATAACTACACTCAGCAATAAAGTGCTATCTTACAAAAATAAAATTCAAGAAAAACACTAAGTCCCAAAGCATGAACTATATAGAAGACGATATTTCAAAGTTTAAATAAAAGCAATACTAAACAAAGTTTAAAAAAAGCAATACTAAGAAAATAGTAAGAAAATACTAAGCAATACTCAGAAATATTAAGAAAATAATATAAGAAAACATAGTTTTAATTGGCAGAAATTAATAAACACAATATCCAACAGGGTGATTACCTTTAGAGAAAGAAAGATGGAATCAGAAATAAACTCATATCTTTATAGTCAATTAATATTTGACAAATGAGGCCAGAACATACAATGGTTAAAGATAGTCTATTCAATAAATAGTGTTGGGAATATTGGGCAGATCCGTGCAAAACAAAAAACAAACAAACAAAAAAACCCCACTAGACTACCTTCTTATACCACACACAAGAATAAACTCAAATGGATTAAAGTCTTAAAGGTTAGACTTGAAACAATAAAAGTCGTAGAAAAAACATAGACAGGAAAATTTCAGACATTTCTGATAGAGGTATTTTTTTTCTGATATATTTCCTCAGGCAAAGAAAACAATAGGAAAAAGAAACAAATGGAACTACATCAAACTAAAAAGTTTTTGCACAGCAAAATGAAAAGACAACTCACTGAATAGGAGAACATATTGGCCAATTCATCTGATAAGGGGTTCCTATCCAAAATTTATAAATAACTTATAAAACTAACACCAAAAAACAAACAATCCAATAAAAAAAGGCAAACAACCTGAACAGACACTTCTCCAAAGAGGACATACAGATGACCAATAGACATGTGAAAAGATGTTCAACGTCACTAATCATCATAAAATGCAAGTTAAGAGAGGATGAAAGATGGCAGCAAGGTAGGAGTGAGCAGATTCCACTTTATCCTACACACAGGAAGAAAACCTAGCAATCTACAGAGGAACAGAGCAAATAGCCAACAGTACCCCAGCACATATGAAGATAGGAGACCAAAACCTGCAGTGGACACTGAAAAACCAGATGATAAGGAGAGTGCTTCAGGACAATAAGGTCCCAGGAACCAGCACGGGGACCAGGGCAGCTGCAGCCACAGGCCCGGTGCCTGCCAGGTGTACCACAGTGTTCTTGGGAGAGAGCCAGGTTAACGGCTCCCTCCCTGGCCAAACAAGGTTTGAGCAGCACTGGGAGAGACCTGGTTGCTTGAAGAAGCAGAGAGGGGAATAAGGACTAACTGGCAAACACACAGGGGCTGTGAGCACCCACAGAGTCTGTGGACACCCCAGAGTCTGGGGAGAGTTGAGAGTCAGCCGTGACGGTCTCTGAAATGGATAGATAGACCCTGGTCTGGTTGGAGAACTGGGCAGTGTGAGAGGCCAGGCCTCTGTAGGAAGTGGCAGGCTTGAGTAGGAGGAATTTCTCAAAAAGAAAAAGTGAAAAAAGAGACACTGTTTGGGGAATTCTCCCACAGCAGCAGCTCCAGCCTCCTCCCCAACCAGCGGTCATTGCTCCTGAGGTGGCTTGGGAGGCCCTGGGCACCCTCATAGCCCTGGGAAGGGTGCATGCCAGAACCTGAGAGACTGGAGGCAGCCTGGCCAAGCACACACACATGCAACCCGGGGAGAGTATGCTCTGTGGAACACTCCAGCCCACAGTGGTAACCCCAGGGAGAGTGCGCTCTGAGGAAGGCTTGGATCCCACACCCAAAGCCTGAGCGAGAGGCCCCAGGCTAGCTCTGGGGAGAGTGTGCACCCCAGGCTGACCGAGTGCAGATCAGTAAGAGAGAAAAGCAAAACCAATTGCCCCTCACCCTGCTGCAGCTAGCAAGACCAGCAAAACCAGTTTGGCCAGTTTGAAACCAGCAAGAGGCTTTTTTTTAAGTAATTCTTTATTTTTTTTTTATTTTTTTATCTTTCGATTCCTTTCTCCTCTCTTTCCTTCTTTCTTGCTTTACTCCTTCTTTCTTTCTTTCCCATTTTATCTCTTCTTCCTTCCTTCTTCATTTTTTTTTAATTCCCACACGTGAGACAAAAAACCTGGAACTGTGAAAAGACCAGAGTTGGACCCAAAGAGGGGTCATCACAACAGTTGAGACAGTGAGACAAATTTCACTTTGCTATTACAGAGAATGTGCAAGTTATTGCATATTTGTATTCCTACTTTTTCATTATTCTTACATCTTTCAATTTAATAGTATTTTTGTATTAATAGTATTTAATAGTATTTTCTCACATACTATACCTACTTACTATTCTTTACTCTCACCTTACCTGAGAATCTGACCTCCCACACCTCACTGCTTTCTAGATCCAACTCACAATCCTTCCCTCCCCAACAAGAGTCTTATCTTCTTTCCATCCTTTCTAAAAAGTGGCTATTTGGGTGGAATATCACAGTTAACACTATATATAGCCAAAGGATCTCCTATCTCTTCTCTACCTGTGACTACTGTAAATATCATAGAATACACTCTTGTTGTCTTAAACCATTTCACCTTCCCCCACCAACTGATCACAAAAAAGAGCAGGTGAAAGCTGTGAACACTGGGATACCCGCTGGAAGAGGCAACCCACCAACAAAGGAACCACCAACAATAACAGCAAAAGAAGGTGAAGGAGGGAATGGAAGCCACACTAAGCTCAATCCAGGACCTATCTGGAAATACAACTAAATAATGGAGAAATTACCCAGAACAAACAACAGAAAAAGAGCAACAGAGAATCCTCAAAACCTTGTACACACAGAAGAACCAGCTTCAACACAACCTTCCCATACCAGCATAACAAAATACAAAAAGTGGTGGACACAGTGACCCTTAGTTAACCAGCTGGTGGGAAGGATCACCAAAGAAAAACTCAACAACAATCAAAACCCAAAGACAAACACAGAGCCAACCTTAATGACAGCCTAAGACTAGCGAGCTCAGGAGATCAAGGAGACTGCACCACTGAATCCCACAGGTATTCTACCATAGACGTTCACACCATAAACCCAGGGAGTCAGAACAGATCAATTTAAGAAGCTGAGGCTAACAAGAAGAGTCTTACAAATAATGGGAAGACAAAGAAACAATCCCCAAATGAAATGAAAGGGGGAAACCTCAGAAAGAATGTTAAATGAAATAGAGGCAACTCAACTATCAGATATTAAGTTCAAAGCAATGGTTATCAGGAAGCTCAATGAGCTCACAGTGAATTACCAGAAAGTACAGGGAAACTACAATGAACTCACTGCAAACTATATCAACATGAAAAAGGAAACAGAAACTATCAACAAGGGCCAAGAGGAAATGAAGAATACAATTTCTGAACTGAAGAACACAGTTGAAGGAATCAAAAGCAGGATTGATGAAGCTGAAGATCGGATCAGTAAGCTGGAGGACAAAGTAAAAAAAAACACCCAGAAAGAGCAAGAAAAGGAAAAGAGGCTCAGAAAGAATGAAGAGGGATTAAGAGAAATGCAAGACAATATGAAACGTAATAATATCCATATAATAGGGATCCCAGAAGGAGAAGAAGAGCAAGGGATAGAAAACCTATTTGAAAAAAGTAATGATCAAAAACTTCCCTAATTTGATGAGAGAAAAAGTCACACAAATCCAGGAAACAGAGAGTCCCAATCAAGAAGAACCCAAAGAGCCCCACATCAAGACACATAATTAAAATGGCAAATTCTAAGACAAAGAGAGAATCTTAAAGGTAGCAAGGGAGAAACAGGAAGTAACACATAAGGGAGTCCCGAGAAAGTTAGCAGCTGATTTCTCAATGGAAACACTCCAGGCCAAAAGAGACTGGCAAGAAATATTCCAAGTAATGAGAACCAGAGGCCTGCAACCAAGGCTACTTTACCCAGAAGGCTCTCAATCAGGATAGAAGGCCAAATAAGAAGCTTCACAAGTCTAAAAGAATACACCTCCTCCAACCCAGCTCTGCAAGAGATGCTAAGGAGTCTGCCTTAAGGAAAGGAAGGAAAGAGAGAGAGGAACGCAGGTACGGAAATGGTAATGAATATGTACCTATCAATAATAACCTTAAATGTAAATGGATGAAATACTCCAATCAAAAGATACAGAATAGCTGAGTAGATAAGAAACCATGACCCACACATACGCTGCCCACAATAGACCCACCTCAGGACAAAAGACTACAGAGACTGAAAGTGAAGGGCTGGAAACAAATCTAAAACAATTTTCTAAGCAAACATACAGGGTAAAAAAGCCAGGGTAGCAATATTCATAACAGACACAATAGACTTTGAAAAAAGGTCCATAAAGAGAGACCCAGAAGGTCACTTCATAATACTCAAGAGAAGAATCCACCAAGAAGATATAAACATTGTAAATACATATGCACACAACATAGGAGCACCCAAATACATTAAAAAAATCTTAAAGGACTTCAAGAAAGATATTGGCAGCAACACAATTATAGTGGAGGATTTTAACACCCCACTGTCAAAAATGGATAGATCTTCCAGACAAACTATTAACAAAGATATTGTGGCATTGAACAATGCCCTGGACGAAATGGACTTAAATGATATATATACAGCCCTTCATCCCAAAGAAGCTAAATACACATTCTTTTCAAATGCACATGGAATATTTTCAAAGAAAGACCACATGATAGCACACAAAACAAGCCTCAACAAATTCAGGAAAACTGAAATCATATCAAGCATTTTCTCTAACCACAAGGAACTAAAAGTAGAAACCAACCTCAAGGAAAAAACCCAAAACACTCAAAATCATGGAGATTGAATAGCATGCTATTAAACAATGAATGGGTCAAGAATGAGATCAAGGAAGAAATCAAACAGTTTCTGGAAACAAACAAAAATGAACTCACAACAACCCAAAACTTATGGGACACAGAGAAGGCAGTCCTGAGAGGGAAGTTCATAGTGATACAGGCCTACCTAAAAAAGATAGAAACATTTCAAACAAACAACCTAACCCTACGCCTACAAGAACTCAAGGAACAACAATAAAGACAGCCCAGAGCAAGTAGAAGGAAGGAAATAACCAAGATCAGAGCAGAATTAAATGACATAGAGACTAAAAGAACAATTCTAAGGATCAATGAATCCAGGAGCTGGTTCTTTGAAAAGATAAACAAAATCGACAAGCTTTTAAGCAGGCTAATCAAGAAAAAAAGAGAGAAGACCCAAATAAACACAATCAGAAATGAAAAAGGAGAGATTACAACTGATACCACAGAAATACAAAGGATTGTAAGAAATTACTATGAAGAACTGTATGCCAAGAAATTTGAAAATCTAGGTGAAATGGACAAATTTCTAGAAAAATGTTATCTTCCTAAACTGTGTGAAGAAGAAACACAAAGCCTGAACAAACCAATAACAGCAGATGAAACTGAAGCAGTAATCAAAAAACGACTGGCACAGAAAAGCCCGGGTCCAGATGGTTTCACAGGAGAATGCTACAAAGCATTTAAGGAAGAGCTAACCCCTATCCTTCACAGTCTATTCCAAAAAATCCAAAATGATGGAAGACTCCCAAATTCTTGTTATGAAGCCAGCATCATCCTAATCCCAGAACCAGATAAAGACACACCAAAGAAAGAAAACTTCAGGCCAATATCACTGATGAACATAGATACTAAAATCCTCAGCAAAATATTGGCAAACCACATCCAAAAATACATTAAAAAATCATACACCATGGCGAAGTAGTATTCATCCAAGGGATGCAAGCATGGTTCAGTATTCACAAGTCAGTAAGTGAAATATATCACATAATCAAAAGCAAAGACAAAAATCACATGATCATATCAATAGATGCAGAAAAAGCATTTCATAGGGTACAGCACCCATTTATGATAAAAAACACTCATCAAAGTGGGAATAGAGGGAGCATTCCTCAACAAAATAAAGGCCATATATGAGAGACCTACAACCAACATCACACTCAATTGGCAAAAACTAAAATCTTTTCCACTAAGATCAGGAATCAGACAAGGTTGTCCACTTCCACAACTTCTATTCAACACAGTATTGGAAGTTTTGGCCACAGCAATCAGACAAAAAAAGGAAATAAAAGGCACCCAAATTGGAAAGGAGTAAACAAAACTGTCATTGTTTGCATATGAAATGGTAGTGCACATAGAAAACCCTATAGACTCCACCAAAAAACTTCTCAACCTAATAAATGAATTTGGCAAAACAGTGGGATACAAACTCAATATCCAAAAATCAAAGGCATTTTTGTATAGCAACAATGAAACAGCAGAAACAGAAATCAAGAAGAATATCCCTTTTGATATAGTAACAAGAAAAATAGAGTACCTAGGAATAAACCTAACTAACAAGGTAAAAGACCTGTACTCAGAAAACTATACAATACTGAAAAAAGAAATCAAGCAAGACACAAACAAATGGTAACATATAACATGTTCATGGATTGAAAAAATTGACATCATAAAATGTCCATACTACCCAAAGCAATTTACAGATTCGATGCAATACCTATTAAAGTACCAATGGCATATTTCACAGACATAGAACAAACACTTCAAAAGTTTATATGGAACCATAAATGACCCTGAATAACTGCTGCAATTTTGAGAAAGAAGAGCAAAGTAGGAGGGATCATAATACCTGATACCAAACTGTATTACAAGGCCACTGTAATCAAAACAGACTGGTACTGGCACAAAAACAGGCACATAAACCAATGGAGCAGAACAGAGAGCCCAGAAATAAACCCAAGTCTCTATGGTCAATTAATATTCAACAAAGGAGACAGCAATATAAAATGCGGTAAAAATAGCCTCTTCAACAAATGGTGTTGGGAGAGCTGGACAGCTACATGCAAAAAAATGAAACTCAAGCACCAACTTACACAATGCACAAACATAAATTCAAGGTGGATAAGAGATGTAAATATAAGCTGTGACACCATTAAAGTCCTAGAGGAGAACATGGGCAGGAAAATCTCATGTATTTCACGCAACAATATTTTCACTGGTATGTCCCTTAGAGCAAGGGACATGAAGGAAAGAATAAACAAATGGGATCTCATCAAAATAAAAAGCTTCTGCACAGCTAAAGAAAACAGTATTAAAATAAAAAGAGAACCAACCCTATGGGAAAACATATTTGCCAATGATACCTCAGACAAGGATTTAATCTCCAAAATATATAAAGAACTCAGACAACTCCACTCTAAGAGAAGCAACCCAATTAAAAAATGGGCAAAGGACTTGAATAGACATTTCTCCAAGGAGGACATACAGAGAATCCAGACACACATGAAAAGATGCTCAGTGTTACTAGTTATCAGAAAGATGCAAATTAAAACCACGAGATACCACTTCACACCAGTCAGAATGGCCATGATAAACAAAGCAACAAACAACAAGTGTTGGCGAAGCTGTGGAGAAAAAGGAACCCTAGTGCACTGTTGGTGAGATTGTAGACTGGTGCAACCAATATGGAAATCAATATGGAATTTCCTCAGAAAATTGAAAATGGAACTGCCTTTTGACCCTGCAATTCCACTACTGGGATTACATCCTAAGAACCCCGAAACACCAATCCAAAAGAACCTATGCACCCCAATGTTCACAGCAGCACAATTTACAATAGCCAAGTGCTGGAAACAACCTAAGTGCCCATGAGTAAATGAATGGATCACAAAAACTATGGTACATTTACACAAGGGAATACTATGCACCAGAAAGAAAGAAGGAGCTCCTACCCTATGTGACAGCATGGATGGAACTGGAAAGCATTATGCTAAGTGAAATAAGCCAGGTGATGAAAGACAAATACCATATGATCTCACCTTTAACAAGAACCTAATCAACAAAACAAAGAAACATGCAAAATATAAACAAAGACACTGAAATAGAGAACAGGCTGACAATGACCAGAGGGGAGAGGGGAGGGAATTTCAGGGGAAAAGGGGAAGGGTTTGCAGCAACAGGTATAAAGGACACATGGACAAAAACAAGGGGGGGAGTGGAAATGGGAGGGAGGTGGGGAGGGCTTGGGGAGAGTGCTGGGATGGGAGCAAAAGGCAGGAAACTGTACTTGAACAATTAAAATAAAATTTAAAAAAGGAATGCAAGTTAATTGGGGCAGAGCCCATGGAGTGGGAACCAAGCCAGAGCTGGAAGCAGAACAGAAGCAAGTTGGGGATGAGGCCCTGGAGTGGAGCCAATTGTGGACTGCATGCCCAAAACGCCTCCTGTACCCATAGGCCCTGAGGCTCTGGTGGCCACCAACAAAGAGGGCAACTGAGTCAAGCCCAGGCTAACCCCCAGCCCCGTTGCACTCCCCAAATACCTGCCCGATTTGAGGGACTCCAAGCCTGTGTCCAGTTTGCCCTGACTCTGTGGGGCCATACAGCCTCCTATGGGCATTTCAGAGCTCTGGCCATGTGCAGGTCCTTGACCACCTCCTAAGCCTACTTCTCACCCCAGCCTGGGTGAAGGGGACTCCTCAGGCTTTGGGACTCAGTGAGTCATAGTAGCAGTTACGTGAATGCCAGGACCACAGCAGACATGCTGCCACTCCCTGGGCCCCCAGAGGCTGGTGTTTGTCTCCTGGCACCATCTGACTCAGGTGACCAGCTGAACCCATCATGCATTCACTGACTCACCCAGAGTAACTTCTAGTCCTGCAAACTGCATTCATGGTACCATGTTTGCCACAACTTCTGAATCCACTGAAAGACACCAGCATTTCAGAACATACAAAATACTTGAATACAAATAAAATGTTCAGGCGATTACATACTGAGCTCTTCCTATTATAACTAGTCTGTCAGGAACACCATAAAATTGTATGTTTTGCTCTGTCTTGGTGTTGTTTTGTTTTTTTCTCCCTGCTTCTCTCCGATCCTGCATCTTAACCCTTACTGAGGAGACAGCAACATAAATAGTCTCAGAGGTCATCAGAGACTGGCAGCAGGGCACAGCTAATCAATACACTATCCTGAGAAACAGAGTGGTATGACTACTCACAGGAGAGCCACAAAAATACCCTTCCGCATCTGGCAGACCTAAAATCTGGGTTCAGGAACCCTAATAGGGGCTCCATCCTGCCAAGTGCAGGGAGATACTCTTGGACATACTCAAGCTAGTGGCTTGGGGGAAGGGAACAAACCCACCATCTTCCCTGAAGTCTGAAAGGTACCTAACACAGGAGATCTAGGAATCACAGCCCCTTGTTTCCGCCAGAAATAGTCTGATCTGTGACTAGTTAAGACTGACAGCAGGTCAACAGGCAGAGACTTGCAGAGGTGGATCCTGTGATGACTTAGGATATTTGCTGACACACACCTGGACACAGTGCTGATAAAATCCAGCTTTGCAGAGCAACTTGGCCCAATCTGAGAGCAGCCAAGCCCGGAGAGTCAGCCACAAACTGTGGCTCTCCTGTAGCTTTGAAAAGGTGGTCCAGGGCCAGATGTGGACAGCACCAGATATTGGCTTATATCAGACTCAGACATCAGAGCAGTGGTACCAAAGAGAGAAACCAGAAGGCAAGATTTAAACTGTGCTGAGACAAATCCACTTGGCTCTTTTTTCATTATCTTAGCTACTTTTTCATTTTTCATGGCCATTTTATTTATACTTTCAATCTATTTTTTCTTTTATTTTTGGTGCTCTAATTTTTCTTTCATATCTCCTATTCTGCTCTTATCTTAGAGTATTCCACTGTTCCCTTCTTCTTTCTGTTTATTGTTTTTGTTACCTTTACTGTGTTGCTTATCCCTGTTTTCCTCTTTCAATTCATTACAAGTAGCTTTCTTCCCCTTTCTCCTCTCATAATCACTTTTCTTTCCTTTGGTATTCTCATATTCTTTTCCCCTTTCCCCTTTCCCTGCTATTCCATTTCACTCTTCGCTTTTATTATTCTTTGCTCTCTTGTTGATATTGCTGTGGTGAACAGCAGGATTTGCTTGTTTTGGTGTTTTATGTTGTTCTGCTTTGTTCTGCCAGTACCTATACAATGGTATACAACACGTGGTAATTGGTAAGGGTTGAGCCTCATAGCCCATCAGACAGAGGGGAGCTCCCACTAATGAACAGGCCAGTAATAATAAGGACACAAACACAACAGGAGAGTCCAGATAATCCACACAGAGCTCATTCCCAAAGCATCCAGATCAGGAGATCAGGGAGTCTGCACCACTGGGTCCCACAGGACTCCTAATACACTAGGCCACTCCACAAGACAGAGAGTCAAAGCAAATCAATACAATACATAGCAACAAACACAAAGGGACAAATAAAATGGGAAGACACAGAAAAAAAAACAAACAAAAAAAAGGAGGAATATCCAGAAAAAATGCTAAGCAAAACTGTGGCAAGCAACTTATCAGACACAGAGTTCAAAGTAATGGTTATAAGAATGCTCAAGGAACTTAGTGGGACCTACATCAGCATGCATCAGCACGTATCAACATATAAACCTTAAACAAGAACCAGATGAAAATGAACAATGCAATATTTGAAATGAAGAACACACTAGAAGGAATTAAGAGCAGGCTAGAAAAAGCATAGGACCTGCCCTGGCTGGTGTGGCTAAGTGGATTGAACACTGGACTGCGAAGCAGAGGGTTGCTGGTTCAATTCACAGTCAGGGCACATGCCTGGGTTGCAGGCCAGGTTCCCCAGTGTGGGGAGTGCTAGAGGCAACCACACAATGATGTTCTCATCCCTTTCTTTCTCCCTCCCTTCCCCTCTGTCTAAAAATAAATAAATAAATAAAATCTAAAAATAAAAAAAGAAAAAGAAAAAGCATAGGACCAAATCAGCAAGTTGAAAGACAAGGTAGAAAAACACACAATCAGAACAGCAATATGAAAAAAGAATTAAAAAGAATGATGATAGTCAAGGGCAGGGATGCCCAACCTTTTGGCATCTCTGGGCCACATTGGAAGAACTATCTGGAGCCACACATCAATTACACAAACACTAATGAAAACTGATGTGCAAAAAATAAAGTTTTAAGTAAATATACAATTTGGTGTTGGGCTGCATTCACTGCCATCCTGGGCCACAGGTTGGACACCCCTGGTATAAAGGAACTTTGGGACAACAAAGTATATTAATATTCACATCATAGGGATACCAGAATTAGAAGAAAAGGAGCAAAGGACAGAAAACCTGCTTGAAAAAATGATGGAAAACTTCTGTAACTTGGTAAGGGAAAAAGTCACACAAGTCCAAAAAGCACAGAGGGTCTCAATCAAGATCAACCCAAAGAGGCCCACTCCAAGATACATCACAATCAAAATGGCAAAATTTAAAGACAAAGAGAGAATATTAAAGGCAGCAAGGGAGAACCAGCTAGTAACATACAAGGCAGCTGCAATAAGGTTATCAGCTGATTTCTCAATAGAAACACTACAAGCCAGAAGGGATCGGCAGGAATATTCTAAGTAATGAAAAGCAAGGACCTGCAACCAAGACTACTCTGTCCATCAAAGCTCTCATTAAAATGGAAGGCAGAATAAAGAACTTCCCAGACAAAAGAAGGCTAAAAGAGTACATTTCCACCATGCCAGCACTGCAAGAGATGCTAAGGAGACTGCTTTGAGAAGAACAAGAAATGAAGAGAGACACAGAGAGAAGAATACAAGTACAAAGGGAAACAATGGCAATGAATAAGTACCTATCAATAATAACCTTAAAAGCAAATGGATTAAAATGCTCCAATCAAAAGACATAGGGTAGCTGAATGGATAAGAAAACATGACCCACATATATGCTGTCTACAAGATACCCACCTCAGAACAAAACATATATACAGGCTGAAAGTGAAGGAATGGAAAACATATTCCATGCAAATGGACATGAAGAAAAACTGGGGTAGCAATACTTATATCAGACAAAATAAGACTTCAAACAAAAGCAATAACAAGAGACAAAGAAGGTCACTTCCTAATACTTAAGGAAGTAGTCCAACAAGAAAATATAACTCTTGCAAACATATATGCACCCGATAAAGGTGTACCTAAATATATAAATAAAATATTGGAGGACTTTAAGAAAGAGATAGACAGCTCAACAGTCACTGTAGGGGATTTTAACACCCCACTGTCAATAATGCAGATTTTCCAAGCAAAAAAATCAATAAAAACATTGCAGAATTGAACAACATTCCAAATCAAATAGACTTAATTGATATTTATAGAACATTTTACCCCAAAAAGCAAAATACACTTTCTTCCCAAATACACATGGATCATTCTCAAAGACAGACCACATGGTAGGACACAAAACAAGCCTCAACAAATTCAATAAAACTGAAATCCTATCAAGCACCTTCTCAGATCACAACAGCTTAACACCAGAAACCAACCTCAAGAAAAAAAAACTCAAAACCATTCAAATTCATGGAGGCTGAATAATAGGTTATTAAGTAATAAAAGGGTTAACAATGAGATTAAGGAAGAAATGAAAAAGTTTCTGGAAACAAATGAAAATGAACACATAGCAACCCAAAACCTATGGGACACAGCAAAGGCACTACTGAGAGGAATGTTCATAACAATACAGGTCTACCTAAAGAACATAGAAAAATTTCATATAATCAACCTAACCCTACATACATCTAAAAGATCTAGAGGAACAACACAAAGCCCAGAGCAAGTAAAAATAAGGAAATAATCAAGGTAAGAGCAGAATTAAATGACTCAGAGACCAAAAAAGACAATTTAAAGTATCAATGAATCCAGGAACTGGTTCTTTGTAAAGTTAAAAATAAATGAAAAACTTTTAACCAGACTCATCAAGAAGAAAAGAGAGAGGACCCAAATAAATAAAACCAAAAATAAAAGAGGGGAAATAACAACTGTTACCACAGAAATATAAAGGATTATAAGAAATAACTATGAACAACTATATGCCAAGAAAGTGGACAACCAGGGAAAAATGGATAAATTTCTAGAACACACAGTCTGCCAAAACTGAATCAGGAAGAAGCAGAAAATCTGAACAGAAAGATAACAACTAGGAAATTAGCAGTGATCAAAAGACTACGAACTCACAAAAGCCTTGAACCAGATGGCTTCATTGGCGAATTTTAGCAAACATTCAAAGAAGAACTACCACTGATCTTTCACAAACTATTCCAAAAAATTCAAGAAGAGGGAAGACTCCCAAACTCTTTTTAAGAGGCCAGTACTATCCTATCCCCAAACCAGGTTAAGACACAACAAAGAAAATTGCAGGCCAATATCTCTGATGAACTTAGATGTAAAAATCTTCAACAAAATACTAACAAACTGGATCCAACAATACATTAAAAAGATGACACATCATGATCAAGTGAGATATATTCCAAGGATGCAAGGATGGCACAATATTTGCAAACCAATAAATGTGATACATCACATAAACAAAATGAAAGACAAAAATCACATGACCTTATCAATACATAAAAAGCATTTGATAAAATCCAGCACCCATTTATGATAAAAAACACTCAACAAAGGGGGAACAGTGGGAGCATACCTGAACATAATAAAGGTGATATACAAAAAACCTACTGCTAACATCATACTCAATATGCAAAAACTACAAGTGTTTCCCTTAAGATCAGGAACAAGACAAGACTCTCCTTTCTCACTACTCTTAATCAACATAGTACTGGAAGTTCTAGCTACAGTGATCAGGCAAGAAGAAGAAATAAAAAGCATCCAAACTGGAAAAGAGAAAGTTAAACTGTCATTATTTGCAGATGCCATGACAGTCTAAATAGAAAACCCCACAGGCTCTACCAAAAAACTACTCGACCTAGTAAGTGAATTCAGCAAAGTAGCAGGATACAAAGTCAATATTCAGAAATTAATGGCATTTCTTTACACCAAAAATCAACTATCAGAAAGAGAAACTAAGAAGAAAAGCCCATTTACTATAGCAACAACAAAAAAGTACCTAGGAATAAACTTAACCAAGGAAGTAAATGACCTGTACTGGAAAACTATAGAACACTGGAGAAAGAAACTGAGGAAGACACAAATAAATGGAAGCATATACCCTGTTCAAGGATTAGAAGAACCAACAAATTAAAATGTCCATACTACCCAAAACAATGTATAGATTCAACACAATTCCTATTAAAATACCAATGGCATATTTCACACATCAAGAAAAAATATTTCAAAAATTTATATGGAACCAAAAAGTACCCCAAATAGCCACAGCAATCTTGAGAAAGAAGAACAAAGTTGGAGCAATTACAATACCTGATATCAAGCTATACCACAAGGCTACTGTAATCAAAACAGCCTGGTAGTGGCACAAAAACAGACACATAGATCAATGGAACAGAATAGAGAGTCCAGAAATAAACCCATGTTTCTCTATTCAATTAGTATTTTTGACAAAGGGGACACAAGCACACAATGGAGTAAAAACAGCTTCTTCAATAAATGGTGCTGGGAGAACTGAAATGGTAAATGCAAAAAAATGAAACTAGACCACCAACTTACACTATATACCAGAATAAACTCAAAATGGATAGAAGATTTAAATATAAATTTTGATACATAAAAGTCCTAGAGAAAAACATAGGCATTATAATTTCAGATATCCTGTGTAGCAATATTTTTGACAAGATACCTCCTAGGGCAAGAGAAATAAAGGAAAAAACAAACAAATGGGACTATATCAAATTAAAAAGCTTCTGAATGGTTAAAGAAACCATCATCAAAATGAAAAGAGAACCAACTGTATGGGAGAGTGTATTTGCCAATGATGTGTTGGACAGGGTTTAATCTCCAAAATATATAAAGAACTCACACAACTCAAAACCAGGAAGATAAACAATCCAGTTAACAAATAGGCAAAGGACCTGAATAGACACTTCTCCAAGGAAGATATACAGATGGCCCAGAGACATATGAAATGATGCTCAGCATCACTAGCCATGAGAGAGATGCAAATTAAAACCACAATCAGATTATCACCTAACACCTGTCAGAATGGCTATCATTAATAAATCAACAAACAACAAATGCTGGTGATGATGTGGAAAGGTAACCTTACTGCACTGTTGGTGGGAACGCAGACTGGTGCAACTACTATGGAAAGCAGTATGGGATTTCCTCAGAACACTAAAAATGGAACTGCCTTTTGACCCACTAATTCCACTGCTAGGAATATACTCTAAGAATCTTGAAACACCAATTCAAAAGTACTTGTGCACCCCAATGTTTATGGCAGTGCTATTTACAATAGCCAAGTGCCAGAAACGGCCTAAGTGCTTATCCGTAAATGAGTGGATCAAAAAACTGTGGTACATTTACATGATGGAATACTATCCAGCACAAAGAAAGAAGAAAGGAGTTCCTACCCTTTGCCAACAGCATGGATAGAACTGGAGACTATTATGCTAAGTGAAATAAGCTGGTCAGTGAAAGACAAGTACCATATGGTTTCACTCATGATTGGAATCTAATGAACAAAATCAGCTAAACCAAAATAGAGACAGGCTCATACATAGAGAGAAGTCTGATAGCTATTGGGGATGGATGAAAGAGATTGAGCAAAAAAGGTAAGAAGAGGAAAAAAATTACGGACACAAACAACAGCATGGTGATCAGTGTAGGGAGGAAGGGTGCAAGGGAATTTAGAGGGACAAAGTCCCCCTAATGATGGTGGACAGAGACTTGGGTTGGTGATACACAATACAATAAACAGATGATGTGTTACAGAAGTGTGCATCTGAAACTGTATTACTTTGTTAAACAGTGTCACCCCAATAAATTAAATAAAAAGAAGATGGTATCAAGGTGAAGCACACAGGTAGTATCAGGAGTACTGGTGACAGCTACTTATGTGTCCACAGACATTACATTTATTCTTTTGAGATTTAAAATATTTTAGTAATAAAAATTTTCTTAAAAGTGAGAATGTAAGGAAGGCAACATACAGAAAGACAATTTTCTACCACTTAAAAAAGGAAGAAATAAAGTATGAAAAGAAATAAAAATAAACAAGCCCATGGTTAAATTCACAACTCCAATCTTGTGGTCTTCTGTTACCCACATGAAGTGTATCTCATTTACAAATAAATACAGTAATTTTAAGGCTTAGTTTCTCTCGTCCTCTGTTGCAAAGTATTTCTCCAAGGCAAGAAACTGTCCTCTGCATGGAGAAGATAAACAATCACTCTGAGATAAGAGCAGGCAGTCAATCAGAATTCAGCTAGTTAAGAGCAGGGTGCTAAGAAAGCAAAGGTCACAGGTTTCAGTCCCATATGAACCAATTAGCTTTGCTCTTTTCTATGGCAAAGGCTGTAAGTTAGGTCACCAATAATTCTGATTATAAGTAAGATCGGGGGCAAAAAAAGAAGATAAATCACCACCATTACAGGAAAACACAATCTCAAATTTACTAACATGATATAATCAGTGTTTCTGTATACAATATTAAAAGCTAACATGTATTATTCTAAATGCCCACCATTCATTGCCTCACATAATCTCCATAAAACTCCTATGAGGTAGCTACTATAATAAACCCATTTTTCAAATGACAAAAGTGAGACTTAGCTTCTCTAAAGTTAAGTAACTTGTTTGAGATAACATGAATAAGTGATTCAGATTTCAGAATTTGTTATCTATTACTCTGTAAATATACCCTCTAAGAAACACACAGAGAAAAGTCCCGAAAACAATGTTTGAAAAAAGTAATCTACGGATACAAGAAATGAAAGAATACACTCTTCCTACCACTTCCCCTCAACTGTATAATCCACTTGCCTACTTAGTCTTTTACTAATCAAAGGTTGATCCCTGGACCAACTATAACAGCATCATCTAAGTATGCAAGAGAAATGCATAATCTCAGACCCCAAGCCAGACCTACTGAATCAGAATCTGTTTTATAGTTTCCTATTCTTGTTGGCTTGGATACATATTAAAATCTGAATAGCACTGAGAGAGACTATTCTTGATAATCTTTCTTATTTTTAGGACTATGCTTATTCACCTCCAACAAGAAACTCCTAAATAATTTTCAAACTGACACATTCCAATTTTTCTCTGAAGCTTTGACATCACCCCTCCTCTCCACAAACCTGTTCCCTGCAAAGCTTCTCTTCATGAAGCTCATACTTTGCTAATACTCCCATTAGAGCATGTTCGATAATAATTCTTTTCCTGTCTATGTACCCATCTAAAAGACTCATAGGAGCAGACTGTCTTATTCATCTTTGTATCCCTTCACACTAAAGCAAGTACCTAAAAATACAGTAGGCATTTAATAAATGTTGACTATATAACTGAATAATACATGAAT
Organism: Phyllostomus hastatus; assembly: GCF_019186645.2. NCBI lineage: Eukaryota > Metazoa > Chordata > Mammalia > Chiroptera > Phyllostomidae > Phyllostomus > Phyllostomus hastatus. Next base: position 14,195,529 of record NW_025333857.1, read on the forward strand.
AAAGACTGAATGAATGATGAATGGATAAAAGAATAGATGGATGAAGAAGTGAGTCTAGTTGGACTACATCCTAAAGACTTAGGATGTCAATTATAATGTCAATATAATAAAGAACATGTTACTAAGTCATCCATTTCTCTCCATTCCTCTTACTATTTCCTTAATTAAAAGCTTCTACTTCTCTTTATATAATTTCTGTGTCTTCCTCCTTCTTGCTGGGAGAAATGCTAGAGTAATCTTTCTTGCCTCAGAAAATGGTAAATCCATTCATCTTGGTAGTTGGGCCTGGAAATAGTGAAGTTTTTAATTCCTCCCTTCTCACATTTCACATCTGGGCCATCTTCAAGTCTTATGGGCTCTATCTTTGAATTGTTTCTGGAATCAAACTATGACCCGTAAGTTTCATCTGGACTATTACAATTGTCTCTTAAATTTGTCTCCCTACTACTATCTTTGCCTTTTTATACTTTCATTTCTGCATCACAGCCTGAGTGATCCTTTCAAAACGTTAAGTTAGATCTTATCATGCTTCTTATTAAAACACTCCAATGGCTTCCATGTTGTCCTATTTAAAACACACCAATGGCTTTCCATCTCACTCAGACTAAAGCCTGCATCCTTACAGTGGCAACAAGACCCTAGGAAAACTGACCCTACACATCTCCCTCTCTTAGGTCACTCTCACTCTTCTCCCCATAGCTCTCTTAGATCTAGGCACAATGGCCTCCTTGCTAGACAAAGAGCTTTGCTCTTATTGATCCTTCTGCTTGGAATGGCATTCCCTCAAATATACGAATACTTCACTTCCTCCAGTTTTCTTCTTAAATGTTACTTGATCAGAATAGCTTTCTCTCACCACCATACATGAAATAGCACCACCATTTCTCTATTAAGCTCTGTCTCACACTACACAATTTTTCTTCACAACACATTACCACATCATGTGTTTGTTTGACAGTGACTCCCTGACTGGAATGTATGCTCCATGAGTGCAAAGACATTGTTTCGTTCCCTAAAATTTCTTCATCACCAAGAACAGTGCCTAACACATGAGAGAATATCAGTAAGTATTTTAAAAGTAAGTTTAGATGTGTCAATCAATAGAGTTTTGGGTAATAATATAATTACGTCATTTTGCATGAAATTTTAAAGAAAATGTACTTAATACATCAAAAACACCAATGTTCAATGCAAAATTTCTATCTTTAACCATCTACATCATTCTTCCTACATAACACAAGAGCCATTACATAAACAGTCCATAATATGTATGTATTTTAAGGTCACCTCACTATTCAAAAATTCTTATTCAGAGAAACATGATCAACAATTATCTCACTAACATTCACTCACTTCATTTTCAAAGTCCAGTTATATAGGGTTGGGATAGAAAAATTATTAAGTTTTTTTTCTTCATTGTCTCAGCCTGAATTTGCTCAAAGTTAAATCTAAAAACTAAAATGACCAGGCCTGAAAAAATGTATTGACAGTTATATCAAGTATGTCATATGCCATTCTTGCACCTAATATTTATGAAAAACATGTAAATACTTTGCATATAATTATGTATATATTTATTATAACTAACCATTTCTGTCTTAACTATCCCACTAATGAATCTAATGATCATACTCAAGAGGACAACAAATAGCACTCTATAATTAAATCAGTGCAGACATAAAAAAGTCAAGGTAGATTTTGAGAAGGGCCAATCAATGTGACAGATTCATGGGGCACATACACTCTTTCTAAACATAATATACATCACATTCCATTTTTAAATGAGATTTATTTAAATTAATATGTAAAAATAATATTAATTGCAAAAATAAACAAACCTGTACTTGAAAATTTACTCTTATCAACAGTTATTGTCATTTTTGTCTATTAACACTCATATTTCAAAGACACAGCATCTGTAATTGCTGACTATTATGTCTTCATTGCCTGGAATTAGTCCATTCAAACTATGCCACAGAGGAAGGAGGAACATACTCAGCTAACTTTCAGGAAAATATGGCTAAATTTTATATATATATATATATATACACACACACACACACACACACACACACACACACACACATACACACACATATGTATACATACACACACATACACACACATACATACACACAACTTCTAAGCTTAAAGACAAATGTTTTCATGGCTTAAGTATTGTCATGTCCCTTGAAACTAACACTCCAGCAGAGTAACCTGATTATTAGTATGAGTAACCTATATACAAAAATACATTATAAAAAGAAATAACAGTGGTGGGAAAAAAGAAGGTAGCATAGGAGAATCTAGCTTCCCTATTTCCCCACAAAGATTAACAATTGGACAGCTCTGGGAGACCAGTTGGGTGCATTTAGTTTTAGCAACACAATGGAACAACAACAACAACAAAAAACTAAGAATAATATAACAAGAAAATAAGGAAGACAATTTCATTTTGCCTGCATCATCCAATCCCCTAAGTTGGCATTGTTCAGCACCATGAAGGAACTTCCCACCTAGAAAGAGTTCCTCTCACCAGGAAAGAAAGAACAAGATGACCAACCAGCTTCTACAACCTCTCAGAGCACTACATAAAGGTCCTATTTCTCTTTTACCCTACCTAGACCAGCAAAGCTGAGAAATATTAAGCTGACTAGGTACAAAGAGGAAAAACAGAGGCTATTAGTAGCAGACAGGCAACAGGAGTGATGGACAGTTCACAGAGCCCTGCTTTGCACACAAACTCAGAAGCATTCACCACTGATGAAGCCAATAGTTAACCAAAGCCACCAAGGAACCCCTGGAGATCTGACATGGTTTTGCCTCACAAGTTTGAGCAATAGCCTGAATCTCTCTTGTCTCCATCTGCACACTATCCCCTTTCCTGCTAAAACCTAGGACCATGCCAGAGACATCTAAGGTCTTTGTAGCTGCACAAGTGTAAGACACAAAATTGTCTAAGTCCCTTTTTTGATGGTGGAGGGCTTACATGAAGGTCAAGGGAGGCCTCAACTCACTGGCTTTGTCCAGCTTCATGTCACCTCACAAGAAAGAATTCAAGACCAAGTTAGAGAGATTCATCAAAGCACATAGATTTATTCATGGGACAGTACACAATCAAGAAAAAGGGGAGTGTGGGCAAACTCAGAAAGTGAGTTGCTCCAAAAAGATCAGAGAGGATGTTCTTATCAATGTTATGGGCAAGGGGAGGAAGTGAAGGTGGTTCATGGTCTCTCATGCTCAGGGTGGTCATAGCTCCTCTCAGTCCTTCCTCTCCAGATGGTGACGAGATAGAGGGTGGAGCAGCTTCAAAACCACGATGTGAGTCAACATGGCTGTCATCTCTGGCTAAGAATGTTTTACTATTTGTGCCAATTATTTCTTACCCCAGGAAATTGGGAGGGTGACAAGGGGGGGGACAGGTTTATAGCCACAAGTCACATCCACAATGCTCCAATCCAGAAGGGTAGGCAGCAGGAGAATAAGTGTCTAGCAACAAGTCACATCTGCAATGCCCTAACCTAGAATTAAAAAGGAAGGGTAGAGCCCAGGGCCTCTGTTCCATATACTAACTTTCTTGCCTGACTTTGACTACACTGGGACACAAGACCCACACCCACAACTGGCTTGGCCTTCTGTAGCTGCAAGAGTACAAGTCACCAGCGCAGGCCAATAGGCACAATCCTCACACTGTCCCTCTACCCAATACCAGGTTACCAGTATTTCCCTAAAAGGAAATTGTAGACAGGTCTGACATCCCAGCTTTTGTGTCTACAGACCAGGGGACACACCCTTTGATCATTTGGCTCTGATAGCCAGCAAAGCTTGCATTCATAGATCCAACAGGATTGTAGCAAATAAACAAATAAAAAAACCCAGTTCTTAACTAGCTATCCCCCTACAGTTCAGTGCTGAGGCAGCAATCAGAAATACCCAACTCCCAGTCTCTCTCAAAGAGGGTTACTTGCACATCTTAAAAGCTATACAGCTTTAGGATCACAATTCCAACTTAACACACATCCATGGGTCAACCACAATCCTCTCCAGCACTATTCCTCTAACTTACTCCTGGTATATGTATTGTAGATGATGTATTATAGAACTATATACCTGAAACTTGTATAATTTTATTAACCAATGTCACCCCAATAAATTCAATAAAAAAGAAAGCATGTAGTAAACTGAGAAAAAAATAACAGATGGGAACTTACTTAATGTGATAAAGTGTATTTACAAAAAAACAAAAAAGCAAACACAATGTTTAAAGGTGAAATACTGTGAGTTTCAAAAATAGGCAAAAGAAATCAATAACAGAAGTCAAAATAATGGTTACCTTTGTGGGAGTAGCTAATAATCAGGAACATTAGGGAATTTTATTGGACACTTATAATATGCTGTATCTTGACCTGTGGTATTTATACAGAGATGTTCACTTTGTGAAATGTCACTGAGTTACACACTTAAGGTCTGTACACTTTATTTATATATTACACTTCAGTAAACAGTTTATAAAAACTATCAAGCTTTTTTTTTCAGGAAACTTTACAAATTACCCTAAAAGTTACATTTAAGTGCTAAGTCCCAACATTGCCAAGGGAGTTTAGAAACACTAAGGAGGTAGGAGACTACCAAATACAGACTTCTGAAGCTATACTAATTAAGACAATATAACATTGCAGAGGTACAGAAACAATACAGAATCTAGAAAGAAATTCACAAACTGAACGAGGATATATGAAAGAAGTAGCCTAGCACTAAACAAGAAAAAAGGGGATCATTCAACAGGCTGAACTGGAAAAACTGGTTATCATTTAGGGAAAAATCAATTAAAAATGGATCCTAACCTTATACTATAGGCAAAAGACAATTTTGACTAAATTATTAATACAAATGATACAAGCAAAACTTTAAAACTCTTTGAGCAAAACAGAGGTGCAACTATTTCTGTCTTTGGAGCAGAGAAAGATGTTTAATGAGATCAAACACTAACTATAAAAGATTAATTTGTCTAAATTAAAATTAAGAATTTCTGTTCATCAAATGGCACCTTAATGAAAATGAAAAGACACACAATGAATCAAGATATGTGCCACACACTTAAACACACTAGAGATTAATTTCAAGAACACATAAAAACTTTTTCAAATCAATTTTTAAAATCCAATGTAAGATTTAAAAGACATGCATAGACACTTTGCACAGGAAAGTACACATTTGGCTAGTAATCATTCAAAGATATGTTTGATCAGTGATATGTACATGAAGATCAAAATAAAATTACTTTATACAAAACAATTGTAACAAACTAAGAAGCCTGACAATTCCAAGTATTGAGGAGGATGAGAATCAATCATATCTCTTAAATACTGTTGGTGAGAGTAAAACTAATGAAAATCACTTTGAAAAATAAGTTATCGGTATTTCGTGAAAGTAACTTTTTACATTCTAAACCTACATTTTTCATTCCTAGATATTTTTCCACAAAAATGTTTGTACATGTGTATCAAGAATCATGTGTGTACAAAAATATCAATTGCAGCATTATTCATTTTAGCCCAAATCTGGAAATAATCAAAATATTCATGTACAAATAAATGTACAATGGTTATGATATAAGCACATTAATATTTTAAATCATAAAAATAAATTATCAGTTATGCCAAACAACATAGATAATGTAATGAGCCAAAACTGCCAAACTCCAAGGTAACACTTTTATAAATGACAATACTAAACAATATGCTATTTCCTCATAAATATATGTGCTAAAACTTTAAAAAATCATCAGAATAAAAAGCAGTTTTATAGTGATGTCTGCAGAGAGAATTAGAGTACCAGATAAAGGAACATAAAGGTGAATGTAAGATATTAGTAATATTATGGTCCTTGGGTTAGTTGGTGGAACCAAGGGTGTTTACTATAATAAAAAAACAAATTAATTAAATGAATAAAATAGGCCTATGCATGTAGCATAATATTGTATCATGATATACTTTTTCTGATTAATGAAATTCTATTAACTTGATGTGCAAAAAATGCAATATAATAAAATATAAAGTTAAGAATTGTGTTAAGGTTGAACTGTTAGTTAGCAAGACAAAATATGGTAGGTTCAAAAATTACTATTCTTCAATCACAATAAACATGTAATCACACAATTACCAGTTCCTGTTAATTCCACTTCTGAACTGAATTAATAAGTACTAAAATTTAAAGGAATACTGAATGCCAAAAACACTTAAATTTCTAGAAATAGGATTTTTTTACAATATATATTTAAAGCTGACACCTTAAAGGTTATCTAAAAAGAAGCACCAATGAATATTTGCTATATGCCAGGCTCTACATTTGATGTACATTATTAAATCATTATTAATCCTCAAAAACTACAACACAGATACCATTAATATCAACATTTATTTGTGAACAAACTTTGGCTAAAAGGGTTAAAGTAATCTGTTCAAGTTCCCAAAGCTCACAGAGTTGTAATTTAATCCCAAGTTTATTTGAATCTTAAACCTGCGTATTTATATACACATTTGTAGTACCTCACTTAATAGCACAGTATACAGATAGAAAGTTCAACTGAACCGTCAAAATCACACATCAAGATAGTGGCAGAATCAGGCCTTAAAAGGTATTAGGTACTCTATACCAGGCATTATAAAAAGCACTTTATGAGACCTCCTATTCAGTACTATTCCCATGCTATTACCTCATCCAGTTAAAAGGTCTCATAATGGACATGACCAATTCATTTTCTCTTCATTAGTGTAAATCAGCAAACTGTTTCATCAGAAACAGTTTATGGTAATAACTATACCAGACATAACCTGTATTTCTACATTCATTGCTCTATGAATCTATATTGTGTATATTCATGTATCCATATTCATGTATCCAAAGAGTGTAAAAATAGCACAACATAAAACTATCTGCCACAATTTATACTCTAATACTTGCAAAATTATATGTTTTAGTCAATTGTAGGAGAGGATTTAATATGATATTGCAAAGGGCAATGTTTCTAGAAAACATCTCTCACCTGCTCCGAGTGGTCTGAGTCACTTTCTTGAGGTAAAGGATATGGTGCTCTTTGTGATTCCTGAAGCTTTTCTTTTAATTTAGCATTTTCTTGCTCTTTTTGAGATAGCTGATCCTGAAGACTAACAACACTTTGCCGGAGCATAGCTTCACTTGATTTTGTGGTTTCAAAACAAATATGTAACTCATTGTAAAGCTGTTTCAAAAAATACATTCAAATCTATTAATAATCAATTAAAATAGTTACATCTGTGTATATATACAATATATATACACGTGTACATATATATCAGGATTATATATGACATAGTCCTTGGCACTCAAGTTATTTTAACAGTCTAAGAGGGAAAACAAGATATAAACACAGAAAGCTAAACAATATCAAATATCAACATAAAAACACAATTGATATTTTAAAAAGCAGTGTGCATTATTGGCCAGCATTATATAGGAAAATGGGCCATATTAACCTTGGAGGTCTCCTTAAAAAAAAAAGGACTTGAACTGAGCCATGGTGGTATTATAGAAGCTGAATAAAAATAAAAAGTCATTCTAAAAGTGGCAAAAATATGAAAGAAATTATACAGTGATAGGAAAGGACAAAAAGGGAGCATAAAATATATCAACCTGATTGGACTTAGTATGCGTATACTTTGAAAGAGGAGGAAAAACAAGAGTCTTACACTGAGAGTTTATCAGGTTTGTTCTTGACTGATATATACATATAATCATTTTATGACTATATATACTTTATATATTTAATATACATTTATATATAGATTTTATAGATTTTATATATGTATATATAAAATCAGTTCTTGACTGATTATCCCATTTAGGGTAAATTAGCATTTACTGCTTAAGGAGGGGAAGAGGGGCAGAAGGAATAATAAGAGAGACAAAGTCAGGCAATATGACTATGAATGGAACATAATGACACCTGAGTGCCAGGTTAAGGAGGATGGACTTGTTCCTATAGACAACAGGGAATCATTTACGACTCTGAACAGAGTGTGATTAAAATAGAAGTAATGTTCTAAAGGCATTAGAGATTACTAATTTTTCTTAGCTCAAAGCAACATGCATTAAACAAATTTAAAACTAGAGTTTATTAAAACTGTGAGACAGCATATGGTACATAAGTGGTATCATACAGAGAATCAAATATGGTTAACAATGGTATGCCTCCAATATTCATAAATGTATTTCTGATGAAAAATCTTAACTTTTGATTGTGATTTAATGAGGCATAATTCATTTTGTTAACTGATTTACATAAAGAATCCATATGTGTATTTGCTGATGAGACAAGGAAAGTGATCTAAGAACTAAGATTCGTGTTGCTGAAATTTGTGTTAAGATTATATATATATATATATATATATAATCCCTATGTACATGGCTAATAGTAAGATTTTATAACAAAAGTAAAATCCCAAATGAGAGAATCTCAAAATTATGTAGTCAATTTAGTAGGTTCTTAGATGGATGGAGAGAATCTTCTATTACTGGGCCTTACTTTATGGGAAGAAACCTAACTACACAAAAGATGACAGAGTACTTTTCTGTATGTATGCTATACTTTAATTTCTAAAAGTTTAAAATTTAAAAAAGGCTTGTGAAGTCTCTTTCCATCAGCTTTTTCTCCAACATATACTTTACCATAAAAACAAGACTCTCCAAACCATTCCTCTGACATCGAATTAGCTCAGGATACTTTTTAACTTTCTATAAGGGATTATGCCTCTATATTATTGTAGACACTTTAAATAATCCATTTCTCTTTACAACCAAAGTCTAAGCAATATTAATAAACTCGTGTATATGGCTTATAAAGAATTTCAGGACATAAATTTGTGCTTTTCTTTCCAATTACCTTTATACCAAGGAGTATGTACAATGTCCTTTCCACGGCTGATACCATGATACTCTAGGAGGGAAGAGAGAGTAGGAACCAGACAGCTTTGAAGAACAATGAAGGGATCAGAGCTGGCCCTATGGTGACCTACCTATGCTATGTTGCTGCTTTCATGATGAGTTCAGGGCAGAAAAGAAAAAAGCAAAATCTGGAGACAGATCAAAGCTGACTAGAAAGATTGGAAGCTATGATGAGTGAAGGTCTGCCCAATAGCATACAAACATTCAGCTTAAAGGTTATTTAACCACTTTCTCTTATTTGTATGCTTATTAGGACTAACCAATTTTACCCAATTGGCACAAATTAATCTCTTTAGGGGAAAATGATGGAAAACAATATTACTAAAGAATTTACATATTTCAAATTATACATCAGTAATAAAATTTTAAAAATAATGCACAGATTTTGAATATGTGAGCATCTCATGAACATTGGTAAGTGTCAGCAAACTCCTAATTTCCCTCCCATTGCCCAAGGTTCAAGCACACTGATAGTGTGTGGTCAGGACTGAGGATCAATTTACTGCCTTTAGTGCCAAGTGTATTGTGTACTTTTCTTTTGAGTGTCATGATACTCTTTTGAGTGTCATGATACTCTTTTGAGTGTCATGATACTCTTTTGAGTGTCATGATACTCTTTTGAGTGTTATGACACTCTTTTGAGTGTTAGGATCTTCCTTCAGATATAAGGCTCTGTGTCTAATCACTTATGGAAAAAGTCTATTTTTTCCCATAAATTACTTTATTGTTGTTCCATTACAGTTGTCTGCATTTTCGCCCCACCACTCCCCCCTTACCCCAGCCAATCACTAGCCATCAGAGAGATGCAAATTAAAACCACAATGAGATATTACCTCACACTGTGGCCATCATAAACAAATCAACAAAAAAGTGTTGGAGAGGATGCAGAGAAAAGGGAACCCTAGTGCACTTTTGGTGGGAATGCACACTGGTGCAGCCACTGTGGAAAAAAGTATGGAATTTCCTTAGAAAACTAAAAATGGAACTGCCTTTTGACCCAGAAGGCTCTATCTTAGTATCTCTTCTTCGTCTCTTCTCCTCTCCCTTATGCTTTGTTTCAATACAAATGAAGACGAATAGCAATCTCCTTGTGTTCTCTACTTTGCTCTCTCTGCCACATACTTTATGTGATTGTACTCCTTCTTATTCAGAAGTTGCCCTGACTTGATCTGATACGACTGGGTGGGCAACTCTAGACACTGAGGCAAACTGTCTTTCTGTGAAAAATATCCATGCTTCCAAGCAACAGATAAAAAAGAACTGAGAAAGCCCGGAACAGGTGATCTAGACTAGCCCTGCTCCAGGAACTGGAACAAAGCCTATCCTATCCCTTTTTCATATTCCAATGTACACATCCTACTTGCATATTTTTTTTGATAGCTGGTTGGCTTCACCTATTTAATAAGACCACTTAGTTGTGAACTTAAAGGACACAAAGATAGCCTGTAGCCATTTCTAATTCTAGGGCCAGCCTACCAGTAAATTTGGCTAAAAATGCCTTCAAGGAGGTTAAGATTATTTTTATTTCTAAGTACTCTGTGGTGATAAAGCTTTAGGATAACAGAATATTTCTCCAGGAGATCTTGCAAGTATGCAAAGGTTTAGTGTGTTTCAGTCCCCTACTTAAATACCATTTTATTTTCATCTCATTAATAATAGTAGAGTAAGTAAAAAAAAAAAGTTCTCAATTGAGTAAATTAGGTAATATAACTAATTCATTCATCTGCACTGGTTTAGGCATCTTGACTAAGTTTTTCCCTATTAGCAATCACAATTGATTACAGCAGTTTTCAGAAAGGCTGTTTTCTCTACAATTTCTTTAACAGTCAGAAAAAAATGAAGTGGATCATAGTCTTTTGCAAGATTCTGGCCCATGCAAACATTTAACCATATATTCCCCTATATACTTTAAAAGTATCATCTTTATAATACATGAGTAACGTATTATGCTACTATTCTTCATGCTATCTTTTGTTGAAAAGAAGTTAAAAGGATCTCCAAGAAACAGAAAGCACGTTATCTCCAGAGATAGGACCCTGGTCCTTTCATTTTCAGGGGTTGAGACTACAGAAGTTTTCACCCATATTTTCATTAGTATGGTGGAACAAGATATTTTATTTACCTTAAAAATAAAAACATATGCTCTGTGACCCAATGACTAATTTGTTTAAAGAATATATTTTCCATAAATAGTGTGCAAGTATACTAGCTGCTACTCTGATTGACACAATAAATTCTTCAGGTGAAAAGTAGATCTGTTCATAGTACAAAAATAAGAAGGAAAAATTCAGATTTAATATGCAGTTTAAACTAAAAGTATGTATAACCTAACTCCTTATTTTTCTGGATTGATATTAGTTCATGTCATGTAATTATCATTAAATAGAATAAACATGTTAGGTGGTCTGGAAATTATAAATATTGATACAATTCCCATCTTTATTTAAATCATACCCATGTATATAAATGATGTGCAAAGGTAGAAAAATGATTAGAACTTAAATAAATGGCTACATATTCACAGAGAAAACACACTAGCTTAATTAGATTTCACTTGGGTGTTTTTCTTCCAGAGAAGTCCTCAACATTACTTTTTAGGTACTATCTCTTATAAAACTAATGATTTGTTATAGAGATCTTTGGAAAAATATGACACACTTCTATCCTGTGCTCAAAATTCTTTTTAGTTTTCTCTCTTCACCTTTGTCTTCCCTCCTCATACCCCTCATCCTATCTTTGTGGGCAACTGTTGTTTTTTTTTAATCTCTTCAGATAATAAAATAGATGCTATGATATAAATCAACTTAATAAATTGGAGAAAGAAGGAGAAATGGGAGAGAAGCAAAACCAATAAAGTGAAGACAAGAAAAGAATTGAGAGAAAGAGAGGAAACAGAAACTACATTTATTATAAACAATAAATTAATAATACCTAACTATTAAAGAGATAAGCTTTGGAAGAATTGGAGGTAAACTATGAATGTAATATTTTAGTTATTTTTTCACCTGAGTCTTACAGCTAGGCCACAATTATTATTTAGAAAAAATAAAATTAATTTATGTGAAAATATATTTAAATATCTTAATTTTAAAGTAAATAATTTATCTTATTGAATGAACTATTAGATTATTCAATTTTATTGGGAAAATTTTAGAAAAATACATGTGTAACAGGAAGAAAGAGAAGTATTAAGTAAAAGGCTCTAGCAATGGAATGAATAATTTAATATAAATGAACACTGGAAGTCTGAACAGTAGCATATTGTTTATTTATGACAAATAAAGTAGTGTGATCATTCCCAAATTCAAAAATCCTGAACTCCAAAACTAAAACATTTTCTAGGAAAATGAAAACAAGTCTAATGAAAAATCTGCAGGTCAAAAAGTTAAAAATTGCAATGTTACAGGAAAAAAAAAGCAAATCCATACAATCAGTGGCTGAAGAATAATGATTAGGGCTGTTTTCACAGAGAATGGTAACAAGACTATATTTGAATATAAACTGCCGTGGGTATGGGGACATTAAGCAAAAACTAAGAAAGAAATGTTTGAGTTCAATGTACAAGTAAAAAAGAGAAAAATTAAAGTTTCTAATAAGGCCCAATTTTTCAAGTCATTTTAGCAATAGAGACTGGTTTAAAAACAAAAGCATAAAGGTAGGAATTGCTTCTTCTTTCTTTCTGATGTGTAGTATTCCACTGTGTTAATGCCCCACAGTTTTTTAAGCCATCTATCTACTGATGGGCACTTAAGCTACCCTTTGCGACAGCATGGATGGAGTTGTAGACTATTATGCTAAGTGAAACAAACCAGTCAGTGAAAGACAAATACCATATGATCTCACTTATAAGAGGAATCTAATGAACAACATAAACTAAAGAGAAAAACAGAACAGGAGAACTGAAAACACAGAACAGCCAGGCAGCTGCCAGAGGGGATGGGGGAAAGAAGGAATGGTGGAAAGAACAGGAAGGGATTAGTCAAATAACATGTTAATCAATGACCCATGGACATGGGTTGATTGTCAGGAGGTGCTGGGCAGAGGAGGGCAAAGGGGAAAAAATTGGGATAACTGCAATAGAATAAATAAGAATAAAAAAATTAGAAAGCAAAGTTTAAAAAAAATTTAAGACTGTAAACCATTATATTTAATCAAACAATCATGCTCTAATATTTGTTGACTGAAGACAGTGACAAAAACCTTCGTTTCCTTTGAAATTGATTTCATTGGAGAGGCTATGGAAGTAGATGTAGAACTTTGTAAAATAAAAGGAGTATAAAATTAAAAAAAGAAACAAAAGCATAATGGACAATCCCACTTTAAAAATAAGGTGGAGCTAGCTCTGTTGAAATGGAGAGGATAAGCTCTACTTGTTATCATTCTACTTGTTATCATTCTACTTGTTATCATTCTACCTGTTATCATTCATGTCCTGAGGGAAATCTGAAGGGAGCACATAATATAGATGGAAAAGCATGGTTACAAAGCATCATTTAAAAGTATGTGTTTAGGCTCCAGACAGGTAGCCAAGCTTGCAGGTTGCGGGTTTGATCCTCAGGGCACATACAAGAATCAACCAATAAACGCATAAATAAGTGGATAAACAAATCAATGTCTCTCTTTCTTTCTCTCTTCTTCTCTCTCTCTCAAATCAATTGATAAAGTATGTGTTAAAGTTTATTTAATGGCTATTTATTTCATATTAATTACAGATACTGAATTTTCATGATGCATTTTTTTTAGATTGAAAAAATCTCAAAATAACACAGATTGCTCCATTATCCTCTCTAAGCCCTTGGTTGCCTCAACTATTATGAGGGAGGAATGACATCAATTTCACAGGATTGACCCATATAGGAACTAAAACAAAACTATAATGGTGTCTATTTTAATTATTAGCTATAATAATTGCTTCTGAGTCAGTCAGTATCCCTAAATACCTGGGTAAGCCTTCTTGAGGAAATCCTTGAACAACTGTAAAGTAAAATGAATACTCAAAGAAAACACAAAATAAAGAGAGAAAAATCCTTGGAAAATATTGATTCTAAAGACCTTATCATTAATCCTAAATACTGATCCTAAAAACCCATTTGTATTTGTGCAAATTTGTCAAGTAAATAATGCACAAATTGCATAATGAAAGACCACGTTAGGTTATAAACTAGAATCACACTTGATGAATAATTTCTCATACAGAAGGCTAATTCCATTCTCCAAATACATTTTGGTTAGGGGACTACAGTCCTAACATGTTTTATAGTGGATATCAAAACTCTATTTTTTTTTAATATTTTATTTTTATTTTATTTTATTTTTAGAGAGGGAAGGGAGGGAGAAAGAGAGAGAGAGAGAGAGAGAGAGAGAGAGGGAGAGGGAGAGAGAGAGAGGGAGAGGGAGAGGGAGAGAAAGAGAGAGAGAGAGAGAGAGAGAGAGAGAGAGAGAGAGAAACATCAATGTGCGGTTGCTGGGGGCTGTGGCCTGCAATCCAGGCATGTGCCCTGACTGGGAATTGAACCTGCGATGCTTTGGTTCGCAGCCCGTGCTCAATCTACTAAGCTACACCAGCCAGGGCTCAAAACTCAAATTTATAAAATAATATCCTACAGAATAAATTCACATCTATATTTTAAATGTTTGGCTTTAACAACCATAAAGAAAACTCACAAAATATTAAATATCACCAAATCAAATCACATTTCATTTTTAATTTTGAAGGAACATATAACAAAGAAATGTTGAAATCTGAAAATATAACTGAATTCTACATATTTTGTAAGTTCATACATGTCAATTTACATTTTTATGACAGAATAAAAGCATACTTTTTGATATGATATACTTTCTGCTGTATGAACATCTTCCTGATTTCTCAGTACTTTCTGCGTGTCCATGTTCAGAAGCTGCAGCTGCTGGATGAGCTCTGCTTGCTGTGCTGTATGCGCACTATTCTGTTTGTAAAGGTTCTGCAGTTCCTGCAACTCCTTTCTGTGCAAAACAAGCAATAAATAGAAGCATGCATAAAGATCATCTCTGTTAAATAATTGTGTTCACCTAAGGTTATAGATTATCTTCCATTTTTTCATCTATTATTTTTTACTGCAGGCAAAAAAACTAATAAAAGAAATAACATATAATGTATTTAATATTTATCACATACACCTATGATGTATTGATAGAACTACTATGACTTTCAAAGCCAAATACTTATCAATTTTCCTTTATAGCTTGACAGTAATAAAAATCCTGAATATACGGACATAGTACCACCTTCTTACTGAAATGAACTTACACTTCAGTTTCAAGAATTGATAAGTACTGAGGCCAATGACAGTTATCAGAGAGTTCTGAACACAGGATAAGTCAACCTTTCACTGTATATTATATATAACTTTAAATTTATTAAAAATAGTCCCAAAGGCAAATAAATGAAGTTTTCAAACCAAAGTTCCTTAAAGCACCATCAGTTTGTAACCCGAAGGCCTGGCCTGAAATTCCTGTGACTTCTCTAATCTAGGTTTAAGGAAATGACAAGGCAAAAAAGTAAGAAGGAAGGAAAGCAACACAGGGCAAGCCCAGTCCTTCCAACACACCAAGGGTGAAATTGGCAAGTAGGAGGTCAAATAAAGAGGTGATGGTAGTAATGACACTAAAGGTCCAGGAAAACCACACCTCTGTGAATGAGATTTCTAGATTCCTATAGTAGTGAATCCTGTGTGATACATGTCATGTAAAAATAAAAAAAATTGCATATTCAATTTGAAGAGAAAAATATATAAATATATATTTTACAAGAAAACACTTCATGGTATATATTTTGGAGACTATTTTTTAGTGGAAACTTTACATATAACCTCAACATGGTGATTCATTCATGTAAGATGAATCTTAAAAGAAGGAACAAAAGAGATATGCAGTTGTTAAAGATGGATAAATATTTATATGGGAGAAATGAGCTTTACTTTTTAGAGATTTTGTATATTAATGTCCTCCTAACACAATAACCCCTATACCCACACAGAAACATGTACACAGACCATCCACCCTAGTCATTTCCAGCTGCTATAACAAAATATCAGAGACTGTGTCTACAAGCAACATACATTTATTTCTCATAGATTTGTAGTCTGGAAGTTAGAGGGTCAAGTGGTCCCTCTTCAGGGTCATGAATTTCTTGTATCTTCACATGGTGGACAGCACTTGGCAGGCAGCCCAGACAGGACTCTTAAGAACATTAATACCCTTCATGAGGACTCTACCCTTATGACCTAAACACTGCCTATAGGGAACTGATCAGCATGGCAATGGTGAATGTAGCCCAGTATTGATTCAGAAAACCGATCAATACGAGGTGGCACACAGGAGCCAGGTGTGCAGATCGGCTTTCCCATGGGAAATCAGGCCTGCATTGTACAAAGACTGCTATGAGACTTGCTTTTGCTAAAACTCTCTCACCCTGAGTTAAGACTGCAGATGTTTAATGTGTATCTCTGAAGCAACTCCCTAAAGTCTGTGCTAAGACATCCCAAGGACAAAAGGTAACCCAATCAATCATTTTTATCATTCCCTTGCATTTGTAACTTTTTCTCCTTTTTTGTTATGTGTAAGAAGTAATCACTTAACTAAATCTAGAAATAATGAGAACCTTCTTTGATGTAATGCAGCTGGAAACCAATAAAAGCCTGTCCAGGCAAGGGTCTGCAAACTCCCTGCTTGAGAGAGTTGTCGAGGCACTCATAGTTGCTCTCCCCTTGACAGAGTGGTCATGCTGTCCCTTTTTCTCCACAGGACTCGGCAGTCTGTGTGTGAATTTCTTATATCTCATCCACAATGTTGCAGACCCCACAAGCCAGGGTCCACATCAACTGCCTAAAGGCCCCACCTCTTGATACCACCAAATTAAGCATTATGATTTCAACATATGAACTTTGGGAAGACACATTCAGACTAAATTACCATCTGTAACTATTCAAAAAACTGAAACTTGCAGAAGATAACAGCTTGAAAATTGGGGAGATGAGAGAGAAGAGAATAATGGCACAATGCCTCTAGGGAATGTACAATAATATTCACAAAAGGAGGGGAGAGGTGACCCATAGTAATAATGCTTGCTAAGTAGTGTTATTCTTCAAAAATAACATTGGTAAAAATTATCAAAGGAGATAGGCAAGGAATGTAGGACAAAATTCCATCAGAATATATAGTTAAGACATGTGTGAGCCAGGAGATCTAAGTAAATATTATATTAGAAAGGGGGCAAATGGAGATAAAAACATAATCTTTTTGACATACAGCTGGTATTTGTGAAAATATGGATGGGTCTTGAGACTATCACGCTAAGAAAAATAAGTCAGATGGAAAGAGTTGCAACTATATGATTTCACTCATATGTGGAATATAAAACTGAAATCAACAAATAAACAAGACAAACAAAAACTTATACACCGAGACAACAGTACATTGGGTACTGCAGGAAAAGGGGGATGAGAAGAGATAGAAAAGGTTAAAGGGGAGTGAAATATATGGTGACAAAAGAAGGCTTGATGTTGGGTGGTGAACAATGCCACATACAGCTGATGTTGAAACCTGTGTAATTTTATTCATCAATGTCAGCCCAACAAATTTAATAAAATTTTAAAAAAGCATTTGTATAATACCTAACCCAAGGGGAAAAAACATATATTTCAATACAACATAAAACACAGCAAATTTATATCTCCTCCAATGCTAGGAAACATTTTTTATTTCTTAAAGAGAGGATCATAATCAGTAGCTGGCTTGCATTTAAGGGTCATGTAGAACAAAATATATGTATCTTTAATGAGAAGAAACACAACAGTATCAAGGTGTACATGATGTAAGGCACCAGAACATGAAAAATCAACTAAGAAAAGAGCATATTCTTGACATCTCATGCTATCTTCTGGACACACATAGTCTAAGTGCAATGGAAGCATAATCTTATGCTATATAGATATATTCTTTAATCTGTGTCTCCCCACACCATTCTCTGAAAAGCAGATGTGATAGGATGTACACCAATGTTGCAAGTATAAAACTCATAACATAATCAGTATCAAAATAAGTAACAAGGCTTACAAAACTCACACATCTGGACCATGGGAAAACACTTAATTTGCCTACATTTTACATTTTTGCCTCATTTGAAATGAGTAAAGAAAAACTAGCACGGCTCTTTTTAAAGGGAAGTACTTAGAATTAAGAAAAAAATGAATTTTATTGTGCATACTCAAAGGATATGAATACCTTTGAGCAGGAGTTACTTAAAGAATTAGGTTTAGAAAAAGTATGGAAAAAAATACATTGCACCTCTCTGAATTTACTCATAGAAGGCCAAGATGTGAAGATAATCTCAATAAAATCTCTGTCAAGTCAGAAACATTTTTATTTACTGCTATAAACAGAGCACCTAAAATAATTTCATTCCCTTACTGCATATTTGTTTTTGTATTAGACACATCTCATGTGACTTTTCGGATTCAGCCTCACTTGCCTTTAGGTTCATGGTCTTTAGCTGTACCTCAGCCTATTAACCATTTCAGCCTATGAAATTCATACAGTTTATGTGGCTCCATTACTCAAGGTCAACCACCTGCATGTCTAGCACCTTTGTCTCCTTGTACCACTTCCAGATTAGGATAAAATGTTAACACACAGTCATGGTAAGCAGTATATTTTGACCAATGGAAGACAAACCAGACATTTCTTTTTTCTTTTTCCATCTGATGGATTGCAATAGCTCAAAACCAACCTGGCTAGCTAATTCAGTACATGTGCTGTCTCTTCATGGCTCAAAGTAAAACATTTTCTTGAATTGTTGTTTGGGGGGTTTTTTTGGACTTTACAGAAGAACTCACTACTTTATTTCTCAGTGTGACTTCTATTATAAAGTTGGAGTTAAGCATGTTTGTTTTTCTTTGAATTATACTTTATTGATTATGCTATTACAGTTGTCCCATTGTTTTTTCCCCTTTATTCCCCTCCGCCCTGCACCCCCACTCCCACCAGCATCCCTTCCCTTAGTTCATGTCTATGAGTTGTACATGTAAGTTCTTTGGCTTCTCTATTTCCTATACTGTTCTTAACCTCCCTCTGTCTATTTTGTACCTCATTGTTTTGTTTTGTTTTTATGCTTCCTTGCCTCAGATTCTTCTTTGCTCACTGTGTTTGCCTTGAAACTGAATGCCCCAAATAAGTAATCAGTACACAGTCCTCCACTCAGGCTCTGTTTTCTAGATTATATGGGGTAAGACAGACATTAAATAGATGAAATAAAACGGATAACATGAAGAACTGTCAAAAGGGAAGATGTAATAACAGCATTAAAATTCATAATAAGAGCAGTTATAAGTAAAATGAATGTTATGGAAAACAATTTTAATTGGTAGGTTCAAACTTGAGAATTTCCTCTAGACCAACTTGAAAAAGGAATATAGGGAAAGTGTGGGTTGAGCTGAGAGGATACCAAGAATGAACAACATTTCTTCCCACCTCAAGAAGAATCTTAAGTTTTGTTAAAAAAATATTGTATTGCTGAAAGATAAATCCAATGACCCAGTTACCGTAATGTTATTTGAGGAATTGAATGAATGATGGGACAAATTAGGAAAATCTCTTTCTTAAAAATTATTGTTCAAGTACATTTGTGTCCATTTCCCCCACCACCACTCCACCCTACCCCACCCACCCCTGCCTCGCACCCTCAATCCTACCCCCTTTGGCTTTGTCCATGTGTCCTTTATACATGTTCCTTGACAACTCTTCCCCTATTTTCCCCCATTATCCCTCTCCCCTAGTCCCCTCTAATTACTATCAGTTTGTTCTGTATTTCAGTGACTCTGGTTATATTTTGCTTGCTTGTTTGTTTTGTTGATTAGGTTCCACTTATAGGTGAGATCATATGGAATTTGTCTTTCACTGCCTGGCTTATTTCACTTAGCATAATGCTCTCCAGATCCATCCATGTTGTTGTGAAGTGTAGGAGCTCCTTCCTTCTTTCTGCTGCATAGTATTCCATTGTGTAAATGTACCATGGTTTTTTTAAATCCACTCATTTATTGATAGGCACTTAGCTCTCTTTAGAGGTCAAATTTGATAAATAAGACATAGGGTTTCAGACAGTTTCTCTAAGTTATTCTAAAGTTTAAAAAAATCTTCATCGCTTATACAAAGATTTATTGCCTGCTCACATTATGTGTGGATTTCTTGTTTTCTAAGACCCAAAATAGAGCAATTAACTGTATTAAGAAGAAGCCACTCTACTGGCATTAAGAAAAAGCCATTCTAGAGGGCAAAAAGCAAAGGCAAATCAAAACGATGATTTTTAAAATAGGATGTGGCATATGTCACTTTCACTTTCGTTCCATAGGCCAAAATAAGTCACATAGCTAAATCTTATGCCAATGTGGGAGAAAGTGTACTCTAGCAAAGGGAAGGCCATGGTAAAAGTGGGCCTTTGAGATGAATTAAAGTACAGGAATGAATACATCAGGAGTAAAAAGTGTAGTTATGAGCACTTTAACAATATATAAAACCAGGTTTAAACATTTTTGAACACTGTGATTATGCAAAAGGAGATACATTTTATAAATCTTGAGACACAAGATGAGAAATAGTTAAAATGTTTGCATGTATATCCTCATTTCCAAAGTATATATAGCAAGGTGTCAAAACCAACTAAAGATAAAATGTAGTTTTTAAAAAACAGCGTAATGATATCAAACACCAGTTTCTCATTTCTTTCTTTCTTATTTTTCTTTACAGAGATAAAAAGGTAGTGATTTTCATGGAGAAGAAACAGCTGAGATTTAATTAATTCTCTTAATTTCACATCAGTGTCATTCCTCCATTATATCACAAAACTTAAGTTACTACTATTGAAAGAACATGTTCAACCCAGTCTCTTTAATCTGAAAACTTCTATCTAATCTATAAATATGGATTTAAAAAAATCTATAAATATGGATTTTAAAAAATCTACATTGATTCTCACAAAATTTTAAGGGTATTATTTTGTGTGATTTTTCCTCTATCTTTTCTGTACTTTTCTGTACTCTATGTATTTTTTATAATTCACATGTATCATTATATTAAAATTAGGTATTCATTTTGTTTATTATATAAATGTAAACAACAATAAAGAATAGCAATATTAATTTCAGAGGAATTAGAATTCAAGACAAAGATCTACACAGAAAAATAAAAAGCACAACCACAGTAAAAATGAAAGAACTATGAACACTTTACCCACCAAATCATAACACATCAAAACATGTAGAGCAAAAACTATAAGCAGTAAGAGAAAAATCAATCAGCAACTATATAGGAAAGAAAGACACCATTTAAAGTAGTAACAAAAAACATGAACTTGCTAGGAATAAATTTTAACAAGAAGTGTCAAAAACTGGTACGAGAAACAACATAAAACATTCTGTAAGGACATGGAGGTACTGAAACAAATGAAATGGCATGCTGTACTCTAAGACATGAAAACTGGTATCATAATGATATCAATTCTCTTTAGGTTTACTTGTAAATCTGATGCTCTAATACACAGGTGGCAAACACAAGGCCCGCGGGCTGAATCCAGCCCTCCACCTTGTTTTATCCAGCCCAGCACCTGGTTTCCACTCAGCAGCAGCGCTGAGCTCTTGCTTAACTGTTAAGGAGTAGTTACATTTATACAATCCTGAAATTACATTTGGCTCTTTGAAGGCAACCCCAAGGCTGATGTGGCCCCCAGTGAAAATGAGTTTGACAACCCCGCAATAAGATCCTCAACAAAAAGTAAGCATGTTTACTCTAAAGTTCACACAGAAAAACTAATAAGCATTAAATGTGCAAGAAAGCACTAAAAAAGAAATAGCAGAGAATGTGCCACATATTTTCTTACCCAATCATCTCTAACCTACTCTCTTGTACTCCAGCCTACTCTCTAGACTAAGAGGTAAACCTCTATAGACTACATTACAGTGGCTCCTTGTCCTTTAGGTTTGACTGACTTTGATTAGTTTGAAGTGCTAGCCTGTGGTAAGAGGGTAAAGGAGAAAGAGGTAAAAGTATTTCTTTCCCTAGCTCCCACTCAGCTGAACCACAGATGGCAGAGCTTCTGTTCCTCTAAGGATAATTCTCCTATAAGTCTCCTTACCCCTTCTGGTCTAGGGGTAGTAATGGTTTCCCATTAATTAATGATAATGTGAACCTCAATATCTATTTGAAGTGAACTGACATCTTCATCATATTGAGTCTTCCAAACCATAAACTTTATATCCCTGCACACATTAAACCTTTTATTTCTCTCAATGATGTTTTATAGTTCTCTGTATAAAAGTAAAACATATTAAAAAATTTTTTTAATTCAATTTCTTTTAAAAAAATTTTTTAAAGATTTTATTTATTTATTTTTAGAGAGGGAAGGGAGGGAACTAGAGAGAGAGAGAAACATCAATGTGCGGTTGCTGGGGGTTATGGCCTGCAACCCAGGCATGTACCCTGGCTGGGAATCGAACCTGCGATGCTTTGGTTCGCAGCCCGCGCTCAATCCACTGAGCTACACCAGCCAGGCTTGTAAAACATATTTTTAATTATACTTTTCATATTTTAGTCATATTGTAAATTACATTATTTTAAAGTCCATTTCCTAACCTTTTGGTGGTAAAAAATGCGCTTGAATTTTATACACTGACTTGTATCTACCAAATGTGCTAAGCCCACTTATTAATTTAAACTGTTATTATTGTTTTTAATATTCTATAGCTTAAAAATAATTGTACCATGAATGAATAAGATGACCAGTCTATCATATATAAAGTTTATACTTTTCCTCACCCCTCTGAAATGAAGACTTAAAATGTGACAAAGTGAATTTTGCTTGGATAACAGGATCATATATATACATTACTATTATCCAAGAAAAATTCCTGCCCCAATATATCTTGCAATATGCTACACATATGTACATATGTAAATATAGAATATGTATAATACTACAATTATATATTATATTAATTATATGTATCAGATGTAAATATATAATATACATGCTATATATAGCAGCAGCTCAGAGGATAAAACTGTGCTTTGAGAGGTACATGATAAACTTTGCACACATACATACATGTGTACATATTTATACACATGGCATGTATATGTTTATGCATGTATAAATATTATTTATTCTAACACTGTTTTCTGATAAAGGTAATTATAAATTATACTTTTAAATCTTTCAAAATGCCTAAAAACACAAGTTTTACAAGTAATCCTACTTTATAAAGGGTACTAAAAAATTAACTACTTTGATATAGAATTTTACTTCGCAAACTACAACTATTTGGAACATAAAAAGTTAAAATGGGTTTTTCATTATAACAGTAATAAATATTATATAATATATGGCTAGGAATTTAAAAAGGAAACAATAAGTGAATGCATTATTCTTGTTAAAAACCGAAGCAAGTCTACTCTTGGAGCATGTTTTGCCAGTAGTGTCCAACCTGTGCCCTGTGGGCTGCTTGCAGCCCATGATGGCTGTGAATGTAGCCCAACACAAAATCGTAAATTTACTTAAAACATTATGAGTTTTTTTGTGACTATGTGTCGCAATGTATTTAGTGTGTGGCCCAAGAAGAGTCCTCTTCCAGTGTGGTCCAGAGATGCCAAAAGGTTACCTACCCTTGCTAGTGAATCCTGTGAAATCCCTGGTTCTCCTCAGTCAACTATTCCCAGTTTGATGTATATAATTCCAGATAGTTACAATGTACAACATATGTACCCATAGGAGACACATTTTTGTCATTTTGGGGTATTAATAATAAATATAAATGTTGCTGTTATGAACTAATAACATTTCTATAATATTGAATTAAAAACTGAATATACTTGCCTGACCAGGGTAATATCCATATCCTTTTGGATAAGTTCAGTCTGTTTATTAGTCAACTGTAATGACAGAGCATTATATTTGCTCTGTGAAACTTCAATTTCTTTCCTTGCTTCAATTAAATTGTCTTCAAAGGCCTGAAATTAGAACACATGAAAATCTAATATAATAAATATCAAATGAATAAAATATCTGTTGTGTTTAACTACTTAGTCTAAAAAATAATAGTAAAAAGTAGTGTTTTAAATTTATGTTTTTGTTTTCACTTTATTAAAAAAATTTTCAGTACAAGCAACAACTTTATAGCAGTCAGATACTTTTTTCAGAAACTGGAATATGTATCATGACTTCCTTGTGTGAAAGTTAAAGATTTAAAGCAAATAAACTTGAAATTCTATGTAGAAATTTACTTACTAAAATTAAAGAAATTATAATTCAATAAAAAAGTTAATTCCATGAACAAAAAAATGAGCTCATTTACTTAAACAGAACAAATGGCAGATATTTGAATTTTTACTCTATTTTAAATGTAGTCACAGAAAGATCAAAATAATTTCACAATGTTTGAGATTCATATCATGCTGAGTTCTCCCAACTGTAGTGAAATTTCACCTATAGTTCTTCAAAGTTGGCCTTTTCCTCCTGATAATTCTCTAAATATGTTTTCATTTAAAAACTGATGTTAGTTTTACAGAAATATTTTCTCAAGAATATATTATACAATTAATTTAATTATTTTCATAAAGCATTAAGTAAATTTTATATCTAAAAATAGAGCATGCCCACATAAACACTATACAATAATTATTTCCAAAAGTGAGCACCAGGCTTTATGTCAAGCACTACAAATTTACCCTAGCCAAGCTCACAAACCTCATATATTCACAGTATAGTAGGGAAAGTAATCTTTTAAAAATAAAAATACTGGCGTTCAACCAAGGTAGCACTGTGAGTACTTCTTAAATTCTCATTTATTATAAAAAGAAGAATGACAGATAAATATACAGGTATCCCCAGCTTTTCAGAAGTTCACATTATGCCAATTCACTTTTACAAAAGACCTACATTTGTACCTGTTTTCACTAACTAAAAAAAAATCCAAAGACAATTTTCACTTCTATGAAAAAATGCTGTAACCACACCAACGTAGGTCTTTCAGAGAAGTGAAGTGGCATAATGCAAACTTTCTAAAAGTGGGAACTACTCTTCACTTACATTATTCCAGCTTATGAAAGGTTTCATTGGAACACTACTTTCAGAGACAGATGGAGAAGAGAGAGAGGGAGAAAAAGGAAAACAAGAAGAATAAGAAGAGGAAGAAAGCAAGAGATAAAGAGAGCAAGAGATAAGAGGAGCAAGGGGAGGGAAAGAGGGACAAAAAGGAAGGAAGGAAAGAAGGGAAGGAGGGAGGAAGGAAATAACAAGTGTTGGTTGAGATACAGAAAAATTGGAACCCTTGTGCATTGTTGGTGGGGTTATAAAGTGGTATAGCCTCAACAACAACAACAACAACAAAAAAACAGAAAAGAGTATAGGGGATCCCTCAAAACTTTAAAAATAGAACTACCATATACTCCACCAATCCCACTACTGGGTATACATTCAAAAGAATGCAAAACAAGGTTTTGAAGAGATATTTGCATACCTATATTCAGAGCAACAACATTCACAGTAGCCAAGAGGTAGAATATCAATCCAAATGTCAGATGAATAGATAAACAAAATGTGGTATATACATACAAAGAAACAGTGCAGCCTTAAAAAGAAAGAAAATCCTATTGCATGCTACAACATGGATAAACCTTGAGGGCATTATGATAAACAAAATAAACTGGTCACAAAAGGACGATTACCACATGGTTCCAGTTAGATATTTAAAGTAGTCAAATTAATAGATATACAAAGTAGAATAACAACTACCAAGGTCTAGTCTGAGAGAATAATAAAGAGATAGTAATTAGTGTTGCAGGTTCGATTCCCAGTCAGGGTACATGCCTGGGTTGCAGGCCATGACCCCCAGCAACTGCACATTGATGTTTCTCTCTCTCTCTTTCTCCCTCCCTTCCCTCTCTGAAAATAAATAAATAAAACCTTTAAAAAATACTTAACCTTTTAAAAAAAGAGAGAGATAGTAATTAATGGTCACAGAATTACAGTTCTTCAAGTCCAAGTAGTTCTAGAGATCTCTTTCATAGCAATGTAAATATACATAATACTATTGAACTGTACACTTAAAAATAGTTAAATTGATCAACCGTATTATGTGTTTTTTACCACAATAAAAAAGGAAGGAAATTTTGACTTACATAACAGTATGGGTGTACCTTGAATTTATTATGTGAAGCCAAATAAGCCAGTTACAAAACACAAAAATACTATGATTCTCTACAGAAAATGGGGGTTCAGCTGCTTGTCATCACAAAACCCAAACCATGGGGCACATGCTGGTGTAAAAAGGAAGGAGGTTTTATTCCAGTGCTGTATGGTCTGGGCGAGAGTGGCAGACTCTTGTCTACTAGCCCATCTCCTCAGCAAGACCAGACAAAAGGCAGTACCCAGAGTTCCTGATCCAGTTTAACGTATATTTCTTTGAAGCCCACAGATGGCTGCTAAGCGGTCATCCAGGTAGTTTAGCTTGTTCCCAGCTTCTCTCCATTTCAGGCTCCCTCCTGGAGCCAGCATGTGGAGCCTACTCAGCTATGGGCCATGCAGCTCCTAGGGCTGCAAGATTGAGCAAATGCACCAGCAAGTGCATCACCAGGTAGGGGTGGCGGGTAGAGGGGAGAGGGGGAGAGAGACAGAGACAGAGAGATCCTCCTGTAGGCCATGGTTCATATGGATGCTAAAGCCACGTGACCCATGGAAAAAACAGGCCAGTGCATCATGAGAGTGCAAGTCCCCAGCTGCAAGCCATGAACAAGAGAGGTTTCTTTGTTCCCATGGGGCTATAGTAGCTTGGGTGTGAGGCAGACCAGGTAACTTTCTAATGCTTCTGATAGGTCCACCTCCGAACCATTCTCTTCTTTCCCCAGGCTAGACTGGTAGGCCTCTTTGGTCTGGCATCTCCCACTCCTGCCTTTTTAACTTCTATGGCACATCTGTCTGCATTCCCCTGGTCCCACCCTAAAAATGGTATCAGAGTGGGAAAGAAGGGCTTTTTCCTCGCTCCAATTATCTTGCTAGGGTTGCATGAACTCAGTGGAAGATCCTCCCCCTGCCACAATCTTGACTGATGGGGGAGATTCACCTGGAACTCCATCAACTCCATACCCCCCATGCCCTAGTCCCCACAGGCAGCAAGTTGTCTGTACACAAAGCCAACCTAAAGAGAGCGACCAAACAAGAGGTTTAAGCAAAGGAACCCTGGAAACCCCACATGGCCTCTCAGGCTGTGCCAAGGATAGCCTCAGTGGGAGCAGTAGGGCACCTGTAGCCACAGGCAGGACATCTACATCAGGGACTAAGCATCCACAAGGTATATGATCAGTTATCTGGGCAACACAGCCTCAGGCCTCACAGAAGTGCAATATGGCAATGTGCTGCAAAACCCAAAGTCCTCTCCATGACCCTGGGTAGCTTGTGAAGGCGTTCTTTGACCAACTGCATGCCCTTGGTACTCCAACCTCCAACCTCTGTCCCCAAAGAGCTGGGCTCAGTGCACAAGTGGCTCCCAGGTCCCATTCCCATGGCGTAATTCTATCCCCTCAGCAGCTCCTCCTGTTCCCCACCTTCAGCCTGCTCCCATCACTGCTACAATCCAGAGGCTTCCTGGAGGGACTGTTTACTGGTAACAATTCTCCTTATGCGAGGTATCTAGTCAAACTCATTGAACGGAAAGTAGATTGATGGAGTCAGGGGCTATGAAAAGGGGGAAATGGGGAGTTATTTAATGAGTGCAGTTTCACTTTTGGATGATGAAAACTTTCTGAAAATTGGTTATACAGCAATGGCAATATACTTAACACTACTGAACTAAATTAGGTAAGATGATAAATGTGAGGTTATGTTTATTTTAGCAAATCTTTAAATATAATAATAACCCTACAAAGAGACCCAGATATGATTAGATCAGATGTCAAACAACTTGTATCCCAGAACATTGTCAAAAGCAATAGAAAAATCAGTAAGCAATGTTTGGAGACCAACAGTGATAGACATATTCACAGAAAGATCAAGAGAACAATCAGTGAAGAAGAGCTCTGCTAAAATCATCATGAACATGGCATTAATACAGGCTCATCCAAGTATGTGTTCTCTGAAAAGCAACATTAGATGCTGTACACTGCAGAGGAAATACACTTTACTAACAGGTCCAGCCAAACTACTAAACAACCAAATGAACAAACATTCTCAAACTCTGAGTACAGTAAGAAATGGGTACCCAAACTTGCTACAGTATATAATTGTAAATGTGCATTTACAACAAAAAGTTACAACATTCAAAGAAAGAAGACAATAAAACACACATAGGGAAAAAAAGGAAGCAGGCAACAGAAACTGCCCATGAGAGGATCCAAATATCAGACTTCATAAAGATCATCAAAACAGCCATTATAAATATACTTAAATAGCTAAAATATCATGCTTTACAAAATAGCGTATCTTAAAAAATAAAATAGTAAAATGACAAGGCTTCACGCAAAAGGAAACACAAATAAAGTTATATAAATTATTTTAAAACATCCAAATGGAAATTCTGATGCTAAAAAACAATATAAAAAAATAAAAAATATATTCATTAGAGGAGCTCAATATTTAATGTAAATTGACAGGAATAAGAACAAACTCCAACGTAAAATAATAAAAAGAATAAAAATCAATAACCTCAGAGAGATATGGAATGCTAGAAATGCAACAACATAAGCACACTGGGACTACAAAAAGGAACGCAAGAGTAAAAAAACAGAAAAATTATTTGAAGAAATAATAGCTAAAAACTACCCAACAATGATGAAAAAGATTATTATACACATACAAGTAGCTCAATAAACTCCAACTAGTATGCACACAGAGATCCACAGTCACATCATAGCAAAAATATTGAAAGTCAAAGACAAGGATAAAGTCTTTGAAACCACAAAAAAGAAATGACTCATTTTTTACAAGACCTCAGTAAGACTAACAACTGACTTTTCTTTAGAAATAATGGAGGCTAGAAAGAGTGAGATAACATATTCAAAGTGCTAAGAAAAATGTTTGACAAGACAAAGTCCAGTAAAGGTATCATTTAAAAATGAATTAAAATATAATAACAAAAATGAATTTAATGAGTCACATCAACAAAGGCAAAGTGTGCAGTACCAACCACTCTTGTCCTGGAAGAAACATCAAAAAACAAGTATAAACTGTCAAAACCAATGTTAGAAAAACCCCAAAAAGTGTTCAAAGATTTACAGAAACCAAGGAAATGCTGAACGAAGGAAAAAAGAAACGTGAAAATAGGATGAAAGATTTGAAGAGTTTTTAATTGCCACCCACCACCACACCAATCCATCCCCAGCCAGGGAATCTTAAAGCACTAGAATATGAGTGGCAGAAGCCCATGTTCCAGATAGGGAATTCTGGATGCTGATTTGGAAGGAAGAATAGACTCTAAGAGAAATTTCATTATATGTGTTTGTTCTAACTTTTCTGGGGGCTACCTGAAGGAATTGTGGAAGGGTATTATTTCTCTTATGGCTCAAATATACAAGGTAAGAATGAGTAAACCACAGAAACAGGAGGCAAAAGATTATTGATCAATATACACAATGAAATACCTAAGGCATGGAGCAAAAACTATGGGTCACTCTTTGGGTAATTAGGATATTAAAAAAGTACCCATACATGGAGAAGAGTTTAGGAAGTCATATACATACTCAAGGAAAGAAATGTGGTCAGAAAAGACCAGAGAAAATCCAATTGTTCACCCTAGACTAACCTCTGGGCTCTGCAATTTGGGTAAGTATTGAATAAGGGTCTCAGCACAGGACCTGGGAAAGGAATTTGTTTTGTGTCTGTGTGTATTTTGGAGGGTTTTCTGTTTGCTTGCTTTAGTTCCTGGCATTCAAAGAAATCTATGTCACAACATGACCAGAAAACAGCTAATGGATACAAACTTCAATGATCACACAAAACAAAAAATAAAGTATTTGGAAGACAATCTAAACTGACTACCACAGCCTTCAACAATGAAAAAAGTATCAACTCAGATCTGATTTCCAAAGTTACCACCTTCTTTACTTAAATTTCAACACAAAAAAAAAAAACACAAGGCATACAAAGAATCAAGATACTTCAAGAATACATAAATTAACAGAAAACATTTCTGGGAAACAACAGTATCAACTTTATTTTTTAAGTATATTCTATTGATTATGCCATTACAGTTTTCCCATTTTTTTCTCCCTTTTATACCCCCTCCACCCTGTATCCCCCAACCCTTCAGCACTGCTCAGTTCCTGTCCATGGGTTGAACATACAAGTTCTTTCACATCTGTTTCCTATACCATGCTTAACATCTCCCTGTATATTTTATACCTACCAATCATGCTTCTTATTCCCTGTACCTTTCCTCCCATTCTCCCCTTCCCCCTCCCCCACTGAAAACCCTCCATGTGATCTCCATTTCTGTGATTCTGTTCCTGTTCTAGTTGTTTGCTGAGCTTTTGGTCTTTGTTTTTTAGGTTCAGTTGTTGATAGTTGTGAGTTTGTTGTCATTTTACTGTTAAGATAATTTTTGATCTTCTATTTCTTAGACAAGTCCCTTTAACATTTCATATAATAAGGGCTTGGTAATGATGAACTCCTTTAATTTTACCTTATCTTGGAAGCACTTTATCTGCCCTTCCATTCTAAATGAGAGCTTTGCTGGATAGAGTAATCTTGGATGTAGGTCCTTGTCTTTCATGACTTTAAATACTTCTTCCCAGCCCCTTCTTGCCTGCAAGGTTTCTTTTGAGAAATCAGCTGATAGTCTTGTGGGCACCCCTTTGTAGGTAACTGTCTCCTTATCTCTTGTTGCTTTTAAGATTCTCTACTTCTCCTTACCATTGGGTGACTTAATTATGATGTGTCTTTGTGTGTTTCTCCTTGAGTCCAACTTCTTTGGAACTCTCTGGGCTTCCTGGACCCTCTGGAAGTCTATTTCCTTCTCCAGATTGGGGAAGTTCTCCTTCATTATTTGTTCAAATAAGTTTACCACTCTTGCTCTTCCTCTTCTCCTTCCAGCACTCCCATGATTTGGATGTTGAAACACTCCAAGTAATCCCAGAGGTTCCTAAGCCTCTTCTCACTTTTTTGAATTCTTGTTTCTTCCTTCTGTTCTGGTTGAATGTTTATTTCTTCCTTTTGTTCCAAATTGTTGATTTGAGTCCTAGTTTCCTTCCCTTCACTGTTGGTTCCCTGTATATTTTTATTTATTTCACTTTGTATAGCCTTTATTTCTTCCTTCATTTTGCTCTCAAACTCAGTCATTGCTGTGAGCACCCTGATTACCAGTGTTTTGAACTCTGTATCTGACAGGTTGTGTATCTCCTCATCACGTAGTTATTTTTCTGGAGTTTTGATTTGTTCTTTCATTTGGGCCATATTTCTTTGTCTTGGTGCACCTGTTATGTTGCAAGGGGGTGGAGCCTTAGGTATTTGCTAGGGTGGGCCAACCTTCTTTGCTGTGTTGTGGTGCTGTCTGTGGAGGAGTGTCCTGAGAGGGAACACCACCACTCACTCGCTCTGTTCTAGACCCACTTTTTATCACTTCTCCCACTTCCCACAAGCAGATTGTGCCCTTTCACGTGCTGATTCCTGGGTCGGTGGGTTTGTGTGAGTTCCTGGATCCCGTAGGTCTCTCCAACAAACTCTCTTGTGGGGCTGAGAGTTTCTCCCGCCATTGCAACCCCCACAAGATTTTACATCTAGAGGTTTTGAGTCTTTAGTTTCTCTTCAGCCAGCCCCTGCCTCCCTGACATGGTCCTCTGCCTTGCAGCAGGTTGTCTGCCCCTCCAACTGACCTGCATGAATGCTTCTTTAACTCCTTGGTTGTCAGAGTTACACTCAGTTTGATTTTCTGGCAGTTCTGGTTGTTTACTGTTTTTAAAATGGTTGTTATCCTTCTTTTGGTTGTGCAAAGAAGCAAAGCATTTTTACCTATGAGTCCATCTTTGCCAGAACTCAGTATCAACTTTATAACAACCATCTTAAATATACTCAAAGCGCTAAAGAAAATGATGAAAAAAGAATGAAAGGAAATCAAGAAAACAGTGTATAAACTTTAAAAAAACAAAATAGAAATTATAAAAAAAGAACCAAATGCCAGAGATAAAAAGCAAAATAACAAAAATTAACAATTCACTAGATGGTTCAACAAGCGATATAAGAAGACAGAAGAAAGAACCAGGAAACTGGAAGATATAACAAGTTACATTATTGAATCTGAGCAGAACAAACATGAAGAAAAATGAACAGTGCCCTGGCTGGCGTAGCTCAGTGGATTGAGCACGGGCTGGGAACCAAAGTGTCCCAGGTTCGATTCCCAGCCAGGGTACATTCCTGGGTTGCAGGCCATAGCGCCCAGCAACCGCACATTGATCTCTCTCTCTCTCTCTCTCCCACTTCCTCCCTTCTCTCCCTAAAAATAAATAAATAAAATACTAAAAAAAAAAAAAAAGTAGTTTCTTTAAGAAAAAAAAAGAAAAATGAACAGAGACTATGGAAACAGTGGCACCTTTAAGCAAACCAACATACACATTACAGGAGTTTCAAAAGGAAATGAGAGAAGAGAGGACAGAAATAAGATTAAAAAAAAACAATGGCCAGACACTTCCCAATTTTGATGAGAGATATGCATCTAAAAATTTAAAGATCTCAACAAGCTCCAGGTAAGATCAATAGAAAGACAATTGAAGACACCATAATCAAACGTTGAAATTCAGCTAAAAGCAAAGAAAGAGTGTTGAAGCAACAACAGAAAGTGCCATGTTATAGTCAAGAAATCATTAATGAGAGATTTATAGGTGATTTATCATAAGAAATCATGAAAGCCAGAAGGCAATAAGGTTGTATATTTAAAGACTAAAATAAAAGAATTGTTGACACTGAATTTTATACCCAGCAAAATTGTCATTCAAAATTTAGAGTGTAAGGTATTCACATATAAGCAAAAACTGAGTGAGTTATTACTGGATCTGTGCTATGAGAAAGCTAATCATTCAGATTGAAATAAAAGGATGCAAGAGAGTAACTGAAAGCCCTATGAAGAAATAGAATCTCTATTAAAGGTCAATGTGTGGGCAAACATAAAAGTCAGTATTATTGCATGCTGGTTTGTAGCTCTACTTTTCATTTCCTACATGATGTCACTAACAAGAACATAAAATTACAAATCTATGCTATACGGCACACAACCATAAAAATGTAACTTGTGATAAAAATAACATAAAGGAAAAGCAATATTGGAGTAAAATTGAGTATGCTACAGAAGATAAATTGGTATCAATTTAAATTATATAGATGTAAGTTTAGCATGATAAATGTAACCCCCATGCTAACCACAAAAAATTTATATTAATACAATA
Source organism: Phyllostomus hastatus (assembly GCF_019186645.2). NCBI lineage: Eukaryota > Metazoa > Chordata > Mammalia > Chiroptera > Phyllostomidae > Phyllostomus > Phyllostomus hastatus. The sequence continues at coordinate 14,228,961 of NW_025333857.1, forward strand.
TAAACCAAAGTGAGAAGAAAATAAGAAGGTGGTGCTATAAATATTTAACTGAATGCAAAGGAAGAAATAGTGAAAATCAGACAGAAAAAATCTATCAGACTTAGAGAAAACATATTAAAAACTGGCAGAAGTTAGTCTCTCCTTACCAGTAATTATTTAAATGTACATAGATTAAGCACTTCAATAAAAAGGAGTAGATTAATAAAGAATAAAGAAAATATACAACTCTATATTTAAAACAGACTAATTTTAGATAAAAACAGATTGAAAATTAAAAGGAAGGAAAAATATATAGGAAAGGGAAAAAGTAGGCTTACAGTTGTTCTTGTAGAAAGTAATATAATAATTATTAAATAAAAGTATAAGAAGAAACTATTTTGCATAAAAATGTAAACCTACTTTTGCCATACTCTGTAGTACATGAAAGTAACAACCCAATAAAGAGCTGAGATGGATATAATAATATTGGACAAAATAGACTGTTACAAGAGACAAAAGAGAACATTATATTTTAAAGAATCAATTCATCAAGATACAATTACTATAAACATACATGCACCAAACAACTGAGCCCTAAATTATATAAAGTAAGCAATTATAGAATTGAAGGAGAAAATAGACAGTTCCACAATAATAGTTGTAGGCACTCCATTTTAAATAATTATTAAAACATTTCAACATAATGTCAAATAAGAATATAGAGGGCCTGATCACCAAGATAATGAAGTTCAACTAACAGATATACATAAAACAAAACACTGCACTCCCAAAAAGAAGAATACACATTTTTCTCAAGTATACATGGCACATTTCCCATATTAAACCATAAATTAGTCCATAAAACAGCTCCCAATAAATTTTTAGAGAAGGAAAGGGAGGGAGAGAAACATCAGTGGGTGGTTACCTCTTGCATGTCCCCTACTGGGGATGTGGACCATAACCCAGATATATGCCCTGACTGGGAATCAAACTAGTAACCTTTTGCTTCACAGATGGGTTCTCAGTCCACTAAGCCACACCATCCAGGACCTAATAAATTTAAAAACATTAAAATCATACTAAGGAGCTTCTCGAACCAAAATGGAATGGAGCTATAACTTAGTAACAGAAAAAAACCTGAAATTTTAAAAATATGTGGTAATCAAAACACACACTCTTAAACAACTAATAAGTCTAAGAACAAATCACAAGAGAATGATAAAATATTCAGAGATGAATGAAAACAAAAATATAACATATCAAAAACTTATAGGATATAGCAAAGGCAGTGCTCAAAGAGAAATTTATAGCTTAGCTATAAATGCCGACATCAAATAAAAAGATCTATATTAAATCAATCATCTAATTTTAAATATTGAAGAAACACAAAAGGAGTAACAAAGTAAATCCCAAGGGACAAAATAATAAAGAGTAGTGTGGAAATTTTTTTAAAAGAAAATAGCAAAACAATAGAGAGAAGCAATAGTTGATTCTTTAAAAACAGCAACAAAATTAACAAACCTTCACAAAGACTGACAATGAAAAAGAAAAGATTAAATAAATAAAAATCCAAAAATGATACTACTACTAACCATAGAGAAAAAGGATTATTAAAAATACTATAAACAATTGCATATTAGAAAATTAAATAACCTTCATAAAATGAACAAATTCCTAGAAACACATTTTCCCTAAACTAACTCAAGAAATAAGAAAATCTCAATAAGCCTATAATAAGTGAAAGCTTTAATTAGTCATCAAAACTTCCCAACATAGGCCCTGGCCAGTACATCTCAGTTGGTTAGAGTATCTTCCTGTAGAGCGAAGGGTTGTGGGTTCAATTCCCAGTGAAGGCACATACCTGGGTTATGGATTCAATCTCTGGTCAGAGCACATGTTGAAAACAACTGATCAATGTTCCTCTTTCACATCAATGTTTCTCTCCCTCTCTGTTCCCCTCTCTCTAAGATCAATAAGCATGTCCTTAGATAAGGAAAAAGAACCTCCCAAAATAGAATATTCCATGACCAGATGGTCATGTAATTCTACCAAATGTTTTTAAAAAATTAATACCAGTCCTTGTCAAACTCTTCCAAAGAATATAAGAGGCAATGCTTTCTAACTCATTCTGTCCGGCTTTCTAACTCATTCTGACCAGCATTATCCTGATAACAAAACCAGACAATGATATTCTAGCAATTAGAGGTTAGTTTAACATTCAAAATTCAATCAAATAATGTAATTCACCATATCAACAGAATAAAAGATAAAAACCATATGATCATTTCCACAGATGTGGGAAAAGCATTAGCCAAAGTACAACACCCTTTTGTGATTAAAAAAAAAAAATCTTATCAACAAGCCAGGAACACAAAACAACTTTCTCAATCTGATAAAAGTGCACCAACAAAAAACCCAACTAATATACCCAAAGGTCAAAAAGTGAATCCTTTCTCTCTGAGATCAGAAACAAAACATATATGTCCACTATCTCCTTTTCTATTCAACTTTGTACTAAAAGTTTTAGCAAGGGCAACACGCAATAAAATGAGATTTAAAAGCATCCAGATTAAAAAAGAATACTAAACATTTCTTCTTGAAGACGACATGATCTTACACACAGAACATCTTAAGGAATCAATCTGTTCAACAAGTTTACAGGTTAGATGATAAATATACAAAAGTTAACTGTGTATCATACATTAAAAGTGTACCATCTTTTTTTTTTTAAGATTTTATTTATTTATTTTTAGAGAGGGAAGGGAGGGAGATAGACAGAGAGAGAGAGAAACATCAATGTGCGGTTGCTGGGGGTTATGGCCTGCAACCCAGGCATGTACCCTGACTGGGAATCGAACCTGGGACACTTTGGTTCCCAGCCCGCGCTCAATCCACTGAGCTACGCCAGCCAGGGCTAAAAGTGTACCATCTTTTAAAAATTAAGAAATAATTGCATTTAGAATAGCATAAAAATGATTAAATATTTAGGAATACATACCCCAAAGTAGTGCCAAGTTTTATTTCAAAAATACAAAACACTGTTGAAAGCAATTAAAGACCTAAATTAATGAAACATCCCATGTTTATTGATCAGAATATATGATATGGTTGACAGTAATACTCCCAAAATTGATATTCTGATTCAATGCAATCCTTAACAAAATAATCTCAGCTTGCTTTTTTGCAAGAAATAAAAGAGCTGACTCTAAAATTCATATAGAAATACAAGACACCCAGAATAGACAATCCTGAAAAATAAAAATAAATGTGGAGGGCAAACACATCCCAATATCAAAACTTGCTATAAACCTATAATAATCAAGAGAATGTGGCAGAGACACTGGAGTAAATGTATAGTTCAAAGGAACAAAATTTAATTCCAGAAATAAACCCTTATGTTTAGAGTCGACTGATATTCAATAAAAATGCCAAGACAATTCAGTGGTATAACAATGGTCTTTCACCAAATGGTGCTGGAAGAAATGAATAACACATGTAAAAGAATGAATTTGGATTCCTATCAAACATCATATTCAAAAATCATATCAAAACGGATCAAAGGACTAACTATAAGATATAAAACTATTAGAAGAAAACATAAGTGTCTATCCTCACCATCTTAAACTAGGCAATAGTTTTTCTGATATGACACAGAAAGCACAGGCATCAAAAAGTAGATAAATTCAATGTCATCAAAATGTAAAACGTTTGTTCCCCAAATAATGCCATTACAGAAGAAAAAAACATCTGAGAAGACTGAAGAAAATAGTTTTAAAATTTACAACTAAAAAGAGACTTATATACAGAATATAAGCAAAAGAAATGAATACACATTTCTTCAAAGATATACAAATAGCCAATAACACCTGAAAAGACTGTCAACATCATTAGCCACCAAGGAAATATAAATCAAAACCCAACAAGAAACCACTTTGCATCCACACGAATAGCTATAATTAAAAAGGCAGACAAGTCAACAAGTGTTGAGAAGGACAGGGAAATCACAACCCTCATATGCTGCTGTCCAGTATGTACAATGGTTCAGTTGCTTTTTTAACATTAGTATTAATAAAAATTCTAATTAACAACAACTGCCAATATTGTGCATAATGTTAATAACAAGTGGATACAGTTTGAAGTAATGAGATTGGGAAGACACTACTTCCTTTCTACTCCAAGAATTTCAAGAAACAGTTCATATGCTATCTCTTTTTAAAAGCAAGCTTAAAAATCTCCTGAACCCTGAAATTATGAACAATACACAAATCCTTATCATTATTTTGGTGCAGCTGCTTTTGAAAACAATCAGACATTTCCTCAAACACTTAAGGACAGAGTTACACTACAACCCAGTAATCACTTCTTACTATATACCTAAGGAAAATGAAGATACACAAGTATGTGTACATATATATACACATACAAAATCTTATACACAAATGTTCATAGCAGCATTACTCATAACACAAATGTCCAAATATTGTTGATAAATAAAATGTAGGACATTTATGAAATGGAATATTAATCAACAATAAAAAGAAATGAAGCACTAATACAGTACCTGATACAACAAGGAAAAGTCCTGGAAACATTATTCTAGGTCAGGCACAAAAGACCCTAAACTATAATTTCAATTATATTAAATATTTAAAATAGATAAATCTATATTGAAAGAAAGTAGATTAGTGGTTATATACTAAACCTTAGTGGAGCTAAGGGTAAATGAGGAATGATTGATTAAGGTTACAGGGTTTCTTTTGGGGATGATGAAAATGACTTCAAAGTAATTGTGGTAATAGTTGCTCAACTACGCATAAACTAAAACCATTGAACTGTACACTTTCAATAGATTAAATACAATATATGTAAATTATATGCTAATTAATATTATAGAGAAGAAAGAATCAAAGTTTTCTTATAGACACAACATAATTATATGATTTAGGAAAATGTACAAATTATTAGAACTAAGACATTTAGCAAAAACTGTTGAAAAGAAGCAATTTAAAAACAAAAACAACCAGGACTGCTAGAAAATCGAACTGTACGGAAGTCCAACAACCACAGAGTTAAAAAAGAAACATTCATCCAGACTGGTAGGAGAGGTAGTGACAAGAAGCCAGGGCAGAGAGGACATGTGGCAAGGTGGCAGCTAGCAAAAAGGGCAGGCAAGGTGGCAGTTTGCGGAAAGGCAGTCCCACATATGTGTGCAAATAAAATGGGGGCGGGGGGACTGGGGAGCAAGACAGATGGTTCAACCCAGGGTTCCAGCACAGGGAAATGAAGCCTCAAAACCTCTGGCTATAAAAACCTGTGGGGGTTGAGGTGGTGAGAGAAACACCCAGTCTCACAGAAGAGTCCAATGGAGGCACCCAACATACATAAACCCACCCACCCACATGGGAATCAGCACCATAAGGGTGCAATTCACTTGTGGGTAGCGGGGAAGTGACTGAAAGCAGGATGACAGCTGAGCAACTGGCACTGTGCCCTCTATGATCACTCCCCGACATACATCACCACACCAAAGTGAAGTGGGTTGCCCTACTCTGGTAAATACCTAAGGCTCTGCCCCTTACAACATAACAGGTGCACTGAGACAAAGACATATGGCCCAAATGAAAGAATAAATTAAAACTCCAGAAAAAAACCTAAATGATGAGGAAATAGCCAACCTATCAGAAGCAGAGTTCAAAACATTGGCAATCAGTAAGCTCACAGAAATGATTGAGTATGGGAGCAAAATAAAGGAAGAAGTGAAGGCTATACAAAGTGAAATAAAGAAAAATATACAGGGGACTAACAGTGAAGGAAAGGAAACTGGGACTCAAATCAGCAATTTGGAACAGAAGGAAGAAATATACATTCAACCAGAACAGAATGAAGAAACAAGAATTCAAAAAAATGAGGAAAGGCTCAGGGAACTCTAAGACAGCTTTAAACATTATAACATCTGAATCATAGGAGTGTCAGAAAAAGAGTAAGAGCTTATTTTCAAATGGAAAACTTTTTTGAAAAAATAATGAAAGAAAACTTCCCCAACTTGGTGAGGGAAATAGACATGCAAATCCAGGAAACTCAGAGAGTCCCAAACAAGTTGGACCCAAGGAGGAACACACCAAGGCACATCATAATTAAATTACTTAAGATTAAAGATAAGTAGAGAATCTTAAAAGCATCAAGAGAAAAAGAGACAGTTACCTACAAAAGAGTGCCCGAAAGACTATCTCAAAAGAAACCTTATGGGCAAAAAGGGGCTTGAAAGGAGTATTTGAAGTCATGGAAGGCAAGGACCTGCATCCAAGACTACTCTATCCAGTGGGGAGGGGGAAGGGAGAGTGTAGGGGAAAGGACACAGAGAATAAGAAGAATAACTGGTAGGCACAAAATGGACAGGGGAAGGTTAAGAACAGTATAGGAAGTAGAGAAGCCAAAGAACTTATATGTACAATCCACAGACATGAACTAAGTGGGCAGGCATGCTGGAGGGTGGGGGGCAGGGTGGAAGGGGAGAAAGGGGAGAAAAATGGGACAACTATAATAGCATAATAAAAAATTACTTTAAAAATGAATAAAAGAAAAGAAGCTCAAGACAAAAAAAATCAGTAATATACCTGCATTCCAGAATTAATCAATTAAAAATATAATTAAATATATTATTTACCATAACACAATGTCTTTTCTAATAACTTAGTAGCTAGGAATAAATCTAATAAAAGTAGATAATACTATTTTAACAAATTTACAAAACCTTATTTGACATTCATAAATAGTAGGATCACAATCCTTCCAAAATTATTTCATAAACTAAGTATAGGTTTAACCTGCTTTCTAAAAGAATTTTTTAATAAAACTAATAAAATGATTCTTAAATATTAAAATATAATGAAGAGGCACATATAGGGCTCATGACTTACAAAAAGAAGAACAAAGAAATAGACTTTTCTAACAAATAATGGGTTAAATTATAAAACCACAATACCTAAAATCATAAATGTAATAGGAAGTCCAAAATAAACCAAAAAGACATGAAATTTGGAGATTGTATCACAAATCAAAAAACTATTGAGTAAATGATACAGAACACCATACCCAAAAATGAATTCTATATAAAGATTTTGGGATAGGAAAACCTTTAGCATACATGACTCTTAAAGCAAAACATTAGAGAAGAAAATAATAAAATTGTCAAAATTCATAAACTTTTGAAAGTCCAATTCACCTTATTCAAGATTGATAAAACAGAAGGTATTGGTAATATATATAAGAAAGCATTATTATCCAGAATAAAGTATGCCTGCAAATTAATGAGATGCCTATGAATTAAAGTATGCCTACAAATACCCCCCCACAAAAGAAGTCACAGAACAAAAAAATCACAGCAATCACAGAATGGACTATATCAAAGGCAAATAAGGAAATGAACATTATCATTAAACAATCATGTATTAATAGCTATAGGTAACACAAGGAAGCACCATTTACCCTTATTATACTACCAAAATGCTTAAAGACTGTAGGGAACCAGAACTAATATAAGCATCAGAATTCAATTCTCCAAATGGCTCAGTCATTTCTCTAATTTGCACCAAAAGATTTCATGTATTTCCTTAAAAACCTGCAATGAATTGAATCAGCCACTCAGAAAGACACATCATTTCTCCTCTAATTTAAATTATCACACACACCTGAGTACAGACATACACACTTTCCCATACTTACTAGCTATATATGCACATATATACATATACTCACATTATATACTTTTTCAATAATCTTTTAATCCACACCCAAGGATATGTTCACTGGTCTTAAAGAGAAAGGAAGAAAAAAGAGATGGAGAGAGAGAGAGAAATATTGATGTGAGAGAGAAACATTGATCAGTTGCTGACCAGGCATCAAACCCTCAACCCAGGCAAGTGCCCCAACCAGAAATTGAACTGGCAACCTTTTTGGTGTATGGGACAACACTCCAGTCAACTGAGCTACCCAGCTGGGTCTTATGTTATATATTCTTTTTGTATATGCATACATAAAATGACTATCATATTTTTACTAGAACAAAAATCCATTTCTGGCCTTTTCAACATCTATGGAAAATAGAAACCTGAAATTTGATGGACAAAAACTGAACAAAAACACTCCCAAGACAGAGAAAGTTACTAAAAAGTATTATTTTGAAAAACACTGACCAAAAGAGTATAAAAATATTATAGAAGTTGATTGCACTTTTATATTCTATGAAATAAAATTTTACTATGAATAGGTTCTCTTAAGCCAAAGAAAACACCACCCTCAAAGTACACATTAGTATTTTTTAACTGTCTTGTGTTTTTTCAACATTCTTATTTTTTAAGGTCTTGAAAATAGTCTTAAAACTATATAACAATGAATTCTAGCTGTATTTATAAATTTAAACCCTAACTGAAAAGAGTGAAAACTCATGATTCCAAATGTTTTTTAACATGTTTTATTTCAAAATGCAATTTCCTTTATTTTTTAATGATTACATTTTAGATAACTATTTGAAGTCGGTTTCCTGCTTTGAAACATCAATTTTTTAAAAGCTGCGGGTCTTAAGTGAAGGAATATAAATTAATGCTAGTCCCCACTGGTGGATTTGAATATATAACTTATTATTTAAAGAAAACAACATGTAATAAGGGTCGTATAAGAAGTTGGATTCAAAATAACCACGTGGATTCCATTCTCAATGCATACCTTTAGTTTTGCATCAGTGCTATATTTTTCTTTTCTCCAATGTGCTTCCTGTTTCTTCAGTTTCTCCAGGTCATTTACCAGGTCAGTGCAGCGAGTACTTAACTTCTCATTTTCCTCTTCCAGATTTTTTATAAGCAGTCTGTTTTGCTCTTCCTTATTCTGTACACTCTCTTTCGTGTCCTGCAGAACAGTACCACAGGACCAATAACAAACAAAAAAATGGTGAGAACTAATTAGCAATTATAAACTGCAGTTTTACCCTCATAGCAGCTTCTATATTTGATAGCCAAGGTCACCTGTATATTTTTATTGGCCTCTTTTCATGCAGGTGGATGGGTCATATTTTTTCACTGGATGACAGCTTTGATGAGTACACATTTGCAAAGAGCCCATTAATTGATCAAGCTGCCTTTGATGCTGTCCCCAGCTATTTTTTGAGACCCACACAGACATATCCTCCCAGACCTAGGTTTTATCAATTAATAATGCCAGTCCCATCAGAATCTAATTACAAGAAGCCACATATTCACACTCCTACTTTCTTAGCTCCATTTCCATCATTAACTATTTATCTGAAAGTTATAAAGCTTGGAGTATTAGCTTTAAAGCATCTTTCTCAGAGTTTTCTCATGTGAAAAATCTGTGGTACAGCAGGGCCTAAGGCAATTTTTCCTCCAAGCTTGTCACTTTCTGTGTCACAAAAGCTGACAAAGCTTAAAGTAGGACTTCAAAGCAAGTAACACTGTAAAACTATGTTCAACTCACACACCTTAACTTCTTGCCTTTTATCTTTAAATTTCTTCTGCAAGTCGCAGAATTCTTGCCTTAAGAAAGCATTTTCTTCATCTACTGCAATCTTCCGTTTTACAAGGTCATTTATGTCCCGTTTTAATCCCAATTCTCTCTACAAAAATAAATAAATAAGTTATTGGTGAGCTAGTATCTCTAAGAAATACTCATTTTATTTAGAAAGATTCAGATCTTGATTAAAATATGAGGATTAACTAGCTTTCATAATAACAATGCTCATTTCCTTCTTGTTGGAATGTCCATAACTTTTTAAGTAAACTGTGCAAGTGTGATACCTAGTTATTAGTTGAAGCTGAAGAACACGTAAAAACTGGTTATCAAATAGTAAGCCACATTCAGAAAGCAAATATTTGGGATTTAGGTGTGTAATAAGAGAAAAACAAAATTTTATGAAACATTCTATCTAATTAAGGAAAATTAATACTAGCTACAATATTACACTTTTGAGGTATCATTTAAAAGAAATATTTTTTAGGGAAACAACTACAGCTTTTTAAGGCATTAGTAATTTTAAAGAATAAAAAAATGGCAAGTTCATTTTGGTACCAAAAATATCTTGCTCCACTGAAAGAACATTCAGAATAGTATAACTACCACAATTTTTAACTGAATATTCTTCTTATCTGCCAGAAAAACCTAAATACCTAAATGATATCTAATTGAAGGAGGTACCCATGACTCAATCCTTAGTTTCCCACACCTCTCATTATAGCTTTTCCCTCAGAAAATGCACCCACTCTCCTAGTTCATGGTCTCATCTTTGTCTTGACATCACCCATAATCTAGCCCTGACTCTCCCAATCTCCAATCCCACATTTCCAACTTTCTATGCAAACTTCAACTTGGATTATCATCTCCCACCTAAAATTAACATGATAAAACTGAAATCCATATTCTGATGCTATCTCTCTCTTAAACTTCTTCAAATTTTGTCAACCCATCCATTTTTTTCAACTGAAAATTATTAAGACTACTATTATTAAAAGTATTATCTGGCTATACACACTTTTTAAAAGCCTCCTAACCATCCTTAACAGCATCCTTCCCTCAAGCCCCATTTGCCTGTCCAGCCAAGAATCAGACACTTCAGATATAAACACACTGTTTTCTTATTAAGTAATATACTCAGTAGAATCTACCCCTGAACTTTATTCCATCTCTGATCTATCACTGATGTTCATCTAATTATTAAATGTCTTTATTTTGTATTCTCATATTTACTTCTAATATTCTCCAAAAGAGTTGAGGATGAACTTAAAGATTCAGAGATAGGGTAAAAAACAGAGTTTAAAGAATAAAATGAGTGTATCTTCTATATCCCAATTTCTTAAAGCCATAATGTTAATTGATTTTATTTTACTTCTACTTAATAATATTTTATTTTTTCATTTTTTATTGTTGTTCAAGTACAGTTTTCTGCCTTTTCCCCCCACCCCAACCCTCTCCATCTCCCTCCCATTCTCCCCCCTGCTGTTATTGTCCTTGTGTCCTTTATAATTGGTTCCTGCACACACTTCACCCTTTTCTCTGAAATTCCCTCCCCTTTTCCCTCTTGTCATGGTCAGCCTGTTTTCTATTTCAGTGTCTTTGGTTATATTTTGCTTGTTTCTTTGTTTTGTTGATTAGGTTCCTGTTAAAGGTGAGATCATATGGTATTTGCCTTTCATCACCTGGCTTATTTCATTCACCATAATGCTTTCCAGTTCCATCCATGCTGTCACAAAGGGTAGGAGCTCCTTCTTTCTTTCTGCTGAATAGAATTCCCTTGTGTAAATGTACCATAGTTTTTTGATCCATTCATTTACTCATGGGCACTTAGGTTGTTTCCAGCACTTAGCTATTGTAAATTGTGCTACTATGAACACTGGAGTGCATAGGTTCTTTTGGATTGGTGTTTCGGGGTTCTTAGGATGTAATCCCAGAAGTGGAATTGCAGGGTCAAAAGGCAGTTCCATTTTTAGTTTTCTGAGGAAATTCCATACTGTTTTCCATAGTGGCTGCACCAGTCTGCATTCCCACCAACAGTGCACTAAGGTTCCCTTTTCTCTACAGCCTCTCCAACACTTGTTGTTTGTTGCTTTGTTTATGATGGCCATTCTGACCAGTTACTTAAAAGTATTTTAAACAATAAATACAGTCATAGGCCACTTAAGAATGAAAGTATGTTCTGAAAAATGCACAATTAGGTGATTTCATTTTTGTGTGAATATCAGAGTGCACTTTCATACACTCAGATGATATAGCCTACTACTGTAACTTTATGTGCTATATATGTTTTGCAGTGCAGTAGGTGTGTTTACACGAGCATCACCGGAAACAAGTAATGCACTGCGCTACCATTATGATGGCTATGACAAAATTCCTAGGCCACAGGAATTTTTAATCATATGGAACCATATGGGACTCCATTATAATCATACAGGACCTCTGTAGTATATGCGGTCCTCCACTGACCTGAAGTTATGTGATGCATGACTGTGCAGACAAAAATAATCTGTGATAAGTGCAGAAGATATTAAGAAAAATAAAAACAGCACCCCTATATCCACAAGCATCCAACTAAAAAACACAACTCTACCATTATCTTTGAAGTCTTGTGTATGGTCCCTGAACCTCTCACATGGGTAAGCACTGTACTGAAACTATGGTTCTCACCCTTATCTTGACTTTCCTTACATTCTGAAGACATATATATCCCTATTTAATGCACTGTACAGTTTAGCGTATATTTGAACTTCATATAAATTAAACCATACTACACATATTCTGTGGCATGCTATTTTTGCTCAATATACATTATATTCCCAAATCCATCCATTCTGATAGATGTACCTATGGTTCAATTACCTTGGAGTGTAAAATTACTCCATTATATAAATATACTATTATATACTTATCAATCCCTTATCATTGCATATTTCAGCTGCTTCACATTTCATGTATATATACTGGATCATGAAGTAAAATGTATTTTTTTTCTGTATGGGGATAGTACTAAAAAATTTTGGAAAACACTGCTCTAAATTATATATACTTTGAGGTGAAATTGCTAAGTCATAGGATAGATGCATTTCAGAGTTCTCAATAGCTCCACATCTGCAGCAACACTTGACTCTCAGGCTTGTTAATTTTTACGAATCCAGTAGATGCACATGACACCTCAACACAATTTTCATTTCTATTTCCTATGTGTCTGACATCAATCCATCAGCATAAAAATAGATCCATCAATATGGCCCAACCACATTTCATAGCCCGTTTTTCTATTTCCATCTAAGTCTTATCGTTCTTCAAATTCAATTTCTACCCTCTCCACAAGCCTTTCCCAACTATCACAGTAATCTGGGACATTTCTAAATTTCTGTAGTACATACATTAGTCATTTGGCATATAAGATACTACCTAGCCTTTTAACTTTTCCTCTATGTATACATATTGTCTCTCAAACCAGATTAGTAAATCTTTATAAATGAGATTGACAATGAATTATAAACTCAATGAACTTAATTTTTAAATAAAAAGCACACTACAGTGGGAAATTAGTTAACCAAAACTGTCATATTCTGGTAATTCATTTAATAAATTTTACATTATATCACATAATCATTAAAGCAATAAAAAATTAGATAAAGATGTATTCCCGGTAGAGGAGGATTGATAAATTAAGCCCTTAAAGATTTGTAAAATCTTGTATAATTCAACATATTTTTCTAATAAAATATACCCTCAATGATCTACTTTAAATTATAAAAGCACAGGTATTTATAATTATAGTTCATTTTACAATTTAACTTTATGAAACTTTTTCAATAAACTTTCCTAGGTAGAGTACATTCTTAATGGTCTGGCTTGAGTTAATATTAAAATAGCAAGTAGAACTCAGAGGAACCATAAAGCAAAAGCAAAAAGGGTGACAAGAGAAAGTATGTGTGGAACAAATAATTTATTATGAATAAGCCATGAAATTAATAATTCACATTATGGTCAAAGAAGTCTATAGACTAAGAAGAGAATGATAGTATGAAGCAGGGAAAAAAGGGCAGGGGCAGCAACATAAAGCTTGAAACTCTATCAGGCAATACTTGAGCATAGTTAATTTATTATTTATATGACCTACTTTCAAATGGTCCAGAAAGTTTTAATACAAACACGTAAGTAGTAAAACCACAACTAAAACAATGCTAAGTATAGAAAGAGAAAGGGATAAGAGGACTAATTGTCATTGAGAACCAAAACTTATTTTTTAGTTTTCAAGAAGGTAAGGAAACAGGAAAATATAATGTTAAAGAGCAATCATCATCTAATTAAATATAATATATGGTTATTAGCAGAGTCATGCTATCTAATGAAATATTAGAAGGAGGATTTATTACATGGCCTATAATAAACAGTGACAAAGCTAAAGTATACTCTTACCAAAATAAGTTATATGACAACTATATACTATTATCAATAAAATATCATATTAGACTGCACTTCTATGAAAGTTTTTATTCAACTAGCTAAAAACACAGTATACGTGTATAACTTTCTAGTAATTTAAGGCTTATATAAGCTAAGGAGTTGTCATTCTTAACTATTACTCTATTCCATGGGCTAGAAGTTTTGAAAATTTAGAACTATATATATAATATTACTCAGTGGAACAACAAACACAATGGAGGGACCCCTCCTGGTGTCCAATCCAGCACGTAAGGAAATTGTAAATCATCTCCCCTATTCACACAACATTAAAAAAAGCTGAAAAGACTGAAAATCAGCAACCCTTCTTAGCTGCGTCAGAGAAATGAGATCATCAGGCAAACTACTATTACCAAAACTGGAAAGTCAAACAGGCAGATGGAGAGAATCACAATTTACCAAAGCAGAAATCCAGGAGAAAACTTCATGGGAACCTTTACTGGGATAGGAAAAACCTTATCTATAACTAAGGGATTGCTGGAGGATCCGTGTAGATATGTTTGAGAGTTAACAGGTCCAGGAGGGCCCAGTTCTAGAGAGACAGGCAGCTGAGCCGGAGAGGACGCACAGCAAGGTGTCAGACCACCCAGACAAGTCAGGGTTGGCTGCACAAGAAACTAAAGACTCAAAGCTAGCTGTAAACTACAGTGGGGATTGCCATGGAGGGATAAACTCCCAGTCTCACAGGAGAGTTCACTGGAAAGTGGGACTAGAGTGGAACAAGTGAGTACATTGTTCCCTCTCTGACCTCTCCCCCACAAACAGCGCCACAACACAGCAGAGGGTTGGAATTCATATGTAAAATCCTGTGGGGGTTGCAATGGCAGGAGAAACTCTCAGCCCCACAAGAGAGTTTGTTGGAGAGACCTACGGGATCCAAGGACTCACACAAACCCACCGACCCAGGAATCACCACGTGAAAGAGCACAATCTGCTTGTGGGAAGTGGGAGAAGTGATAAAAAGTGGGTCTAGAACAGAGCGAGTGAGTGGTGGTGTTCCCTCTCAGGACACTCCTCCACAGACAGCACCACAACACAGCAAAGAAGGTTGGCCCACCCTAGCAAATACCTAAGGCTCCACCCCTTGCAACATAACAGGTGCACCAAGACAAAGAAATATGGCCCAAATGAAAGAACAAATCAAAACTCCAGAAAAATAACTACGTGATGAGGAGATACACAACCTGTCAGATACAGAGTTCAAAACACTGGTAATCAGGGTGCTCACAGCAATGACTGAGTTTGAGAGCAAAATGAAGGAAGAAATAAAGGCTATACAAAGTGAAATAAATAAAAATATACAGGGAACCAACAGTGAAGGGAAGGAAACTAGGACTCAAATCAACAATTTGGAACAAAAGGAAGAAATAAACATTCAACCAGAACAGAAGGAAGAAACACGAATTCAAAAAAGTGAGAAGAGGCTTAGGAACCTCTGGGATTACTTGGAGTGTTTCAACATCCAAATCATGGGAGTGCTGGAAGGAGAAGAGGAAGAGCAAGAGTGGTAAACTTATTTGAACAAATAATGAAGGAGAACTTCCCCAATCTGGAGAAGGAAATAGACTTCCAGAGGGTCCAGGAAGCCCAGAGAGTTCCAAAGAAGTTGGACTCAAGGAGAAACACACAAAGACACATCATAATTAAGTCACCCAATGGTAAGGAGAAGTAGAGAATCTTAAAAGCAACAAGAGATAAGGAGACAGTTACCTACAAAGGGGTGCCCACAAGACTATCAGCTGATTTCTCAAAAGAAACCTTGCAGGCAAGAAGGGGCTGGGAAGAAGTATTTAAAGTCATGAAAGACAAGGACCTACATCCAAGATTACTCTATCCAGCAAAGCTCTCATTTAGAATGGAAGGGCAGATAAAGTGCTTCCAAGATAAGGTAAAATTAAAGGAGTTCATCATTACCAAGCCCTTATTATATGAAATGTTAAAGGGACTTGTCTAAGAAATAGAAGATCAAAAATTATCTTAACAGTAAAATGACAACAAACTCACAACTATCAACAACTGAACCTAAAAAACAAAGACCAAAAGCTCAGCAAACAACTAGAACAGGAACAGAATCACAGAAATGGAGATCACATGGAGGGTTTTCAGTGGGGAGGGGGAAGGGGAGAATGGGAGGAAAGGTACAGGGAATAAGAAGCATGATTGGTAGGTATAAAATATACAGGGAGATGTTAAGCATGGTATAGGAAACAGATGTGAAAGAACTTGTATGTTCAACCCATGGACAGGAACTGAGCAGTGCTGAAGGGTTGGGGGATACAGGGTGGAGGGGGTATAAAAAGGAGAAAAAAATGGGAAAATTGTAATAGCATAATCAATAAAATATTCTTTAAAAAAAGAGAAACTATTTTACCAAAGTCTAGTGGGGTTTTAGCAGAGGCTAACCAACCTGAAGGAAAAAAAAATACCCAACTTAAATACCCTCTAGCTTTCCTATCTCTCCCAAGGGAGTAAAAACAGAGAAGTTCTTTGAAAGTCACAGCCTAGGGGCACCTTAAAGACTACAGAATACTTCCCCACTCCCTCACACCTCACCACCATATCAACAGGGCTTTTATATGATAACTAAAAAATTGTGTGTCCACATGACAATTACAAGTCTCTAGAGAAACCCAAATAAAAAAGGACACCAAAGTAGAGTTTAGCCTCTGACACCTACAACTACCACAAACAGTAAACAGCCTAACCTGATCAAGTTAAAATCTCATCCTCAAGGCCTTTTTACCTCAGTAATTTTTACCCATCTGGTTAGTTTTGTGTGTCAACTTGGCTAGACTGTTTTTTGATCAAACATCATTCTACATATTGCTGTGAAGGTATTTTTTAGATGAGACCAACACTTGAATCAGTGGAATCTGAGGGAAGTAGATAACCCCTCCATAATGTGATCAGCCTCATCCAATCAGTTGAATGAAGGCCATAAGATAAGGAATATGGTCATCTGAAGACGAAATTTTTCCTCCAAAGTGCCAACAGCAACTCTTCCCTGAGTCTCCAGCCTGTCATGCAGAGTTCATACTTGCCAGCCTTTAACATCATGGGCCTATGCCTTAAAATCAATTATCAATCAATTATCTCTCAATCTCTCTCAATCTCACTCTCTCTGTCTCTCTCTCTCTCAGATTTTGGTCCCATTTAGGACTTTGTTCTTAAGATTTCAAGTACATGAATTCTACCACCAATTTGAATGAACTTGGAAGCAGATTCTTTCAAAACTAAGCCTCTAGATGAGAATTCAGCCCAGTCAAAACCCTAATTAAAAAACCTTATGCAGTCCTCAGGAGAGGAGCCAACAAAGCAATGCTCACATTCCTGACCCACAGCAACTTGATAAACATATGTGCTGTTTATGATAATGTATAATAGAGCACAGAAAACAAATATAAGTCAACCTATTCCGCAGAATTTATACTAGAAAATAATGGGTAAATGGAACATAAGCATTATAAATCTTGACAGTATCTTAAAAAGAAACAGAACCAAATAATGCAAAAAACAGGAAATGAAGTCCTCTAATTACTCTCTGTAAGTTAATTTTGAAATGCAGGAGAAATAATGGCTAAGTAAAAGTATGGTACTTTTCTAATTTTTTTCCCAGGGCACAATTGAGAGATACTCTAGATTTTTCTGAATATATAAAATAATAAACAATCACAGGAACAACAATATAGACTCTAAACCTCCCAAATGATCAACATGAGAGTGCATATACACATAAGCACATACAAAGAAAGAGAAGACATGTAGTGAATTTCAAAAACAAAAGAAATATTAAAAACAAAAGTATAAGGTCAGAGAACAAAGACCAAATACATTGTTCCAAAAAAAGCAAATGAGATGAACTTACCTTTAAAAAGGTAAATTGTATAAATTGAGCCAAAACACAAAGTCCAATCAAATACTATATGCAGAGGTTCATCTAAATATGAAATATTACAGGGAACTGTTCCACATGTCATGGGAATGTAGCCCAGCTCCCACTGGGAAAAGCCAATGGGAAGTGAGATCCGGCACACAGAAGCCATGCCCACAGACAGGTTCTCCTGTGAGGAATCAGGCCTGCATTGTACCTAGGCTGCTATGAGACTTGCTTTTGCTACAACTTCCTCACCCTGAATTGAGACAGCAAGTGCTTACTGTAACTTCCTAAAATCTGAGCTAAACCTCCCAAGTTAGGAGTATAACCAGTTCAAACACTTTTCCTCTTGATCTGTAATATCCTTCTCTTTGAAGTAACTAGCAACACTCTTTCCTTTGTTATCTATAAAAGGTAATTACCTACAGGGAACCTGTGCATCATAAATGAGGACCATCCTCAATGTAATATTCCCAGAAAAGCAATAAAAGCCTGTCCAGGCAGGGGCTGGGGGACTCTCTCTCACTTAGAGAGCGGCCATGCTGTCCCTTTTTCTCCACAGGACTTCTGTAGTCTATGTGAATTTGTTCATTGTGGCCACAACACATGGACCCTGCTGGCCAGGATCTGCATCACAATATAAAAGAATGAACAAAGATATAACACATTAATAAAAAAGAAAACTGGGAGAAAGATAATGATTTAAGAAAAAATAAAGATATACTGTATTTTGCCATGTGTGATGCGCACCCACATTTTTGTGTGCATATTATACACAGGATTATTATGTCTATGGTATGTAATCATTATGCCCATGCATAATGCACATCCTTATTTTTTTCACAAAAATTTGAGCAAAAGAGTGTGCATTATACACAGCAAAATATGGTAATCTGAAAAAATAAAGAGATGAACAAGTTAGAATGAATGTGCTGAATCTTGTTATATTAAGCCCACAGTCTCCACCTTCATCTAGAATTCTGCTAACTCAAGTCCTCTTGCATTGTATATTTTTAATTTCCTTCACCATTACTTCCAAATATTTTGCCTAATATTTTTAAGTGCAGAATCTTCTTTTTCTTCACTGTCACAGTTCCTCATTCTTTTCCATTAATTTGTTAAAATTAACTTATCTCTTAAAACATCATATACCAACTTTCCTTGTGTTGCTTTCTAGAATCACTAAATATTATTGCTGAATTTAATCTTTTTCACAAACTCCACTTGCGGAAGCATTTTACAACTTGACCAACTTTTGCTTCTTAAAACTTTGTTTTCAATTCATGAGATATTGCATTTGTACCTCTCTCTTCCTCCCTGAACAGTCAGTTTATCTTTTACTGAACTTTGCTCTTCCTCTCACTCATTAACAATATCAACAATATCTTGTTCTCAGAATTCTCACTGTTTAAGCTCTTCCCTTAGCTATAACACTAAATATCTACATCTTAAAGAGAAAACTCCCTTCCAAAGGTCAGATTCATGCTTTCAAAAGTCTGCTAAAAAAATCTCTAAATAGAAATCCCACCAATAACTAAAACATAAATTATCTAAAAGATCAAAACCTAATCCTCACAGTAAGTTGTTACTGATGATAATAACCCTATTTCTGATAATAATGCCACTGTTCTCTGGTTTGTCCAGGCTAAAAACCTAGTAGTCACTTTCAAATTACTGTGAAGTCCTATGGTTATAATTCACTTACCTTTCATTCCTGAATACCTAATAGTTAAGGTTTATGTCATTACTCTTAAGAGTATGAAAATACCTTCTAATAGATCTTTCCACTATTTTTTTTCATTTTTCAACTGTCTATATTGATTATCCACTTTATTTTCATAGACTGCAGCTCAATTAACTTAAGTTCCCAATCAAAAACCTAGATAAATTTCTTTGGCCTATCAGTAAAATCCAAATTTTTCTTTCAAGCAATCAAGGCCTTTCTTTAATATATATGCAACATAAAATTAGTCTTATATCAGCTTACATACCTAGATATTATCTATGAAACAAACTATAAATGTCAATATTACTCAAACATACTCCTACCTTCATGCATTTTGCTCAGTGTTCACTTTGGGCAAATCCTCCTACAATCTCTACCTATTGAAACCCATTTCAACACTTCAAGGTCTCTCCATATAATGTAATCAGTCCTTCCTTTGAATCTTTACAATATTCTGCTTATGATTCTCTCATGGCACATATAATACATTGTTTTTTTCTGTTTATATTATACATTCAACAATATTCAATGAGCATCTATTATGAGCCAGGCAATACAGTAAATATTAGGTGTCAGGTAAACAAAGGTCAATAGTTATACAAGATTCTCCACCCAACAATGATAAAAAATTTTTAAAAAGAATGTCAATATTTTTTAAAAATGGATGCTACAGCTATCTAGAACACATGAACTGAGCATTGCAAACTTAATGCCCAAGGATACAAAATAGTGCCAAAATCCATTCTCCCCTGTAGAATAGAGTTGTAACTGAGAAAGTGATTGCTCAGCCTGGATCCACAGTTTCCCAAATCCCCTGAATCTTGGGGTGTCCATATGACTCACTTTTCCCAATGGAATGTGAATACAGATGATGTTGGTCACTTCTACGTCATAAAGCTGTATCAATTAGACAGCTTAGCCTAGCCTAATTAATACACTAGGCACATGACAATATATATCTTAGAAGACATTTTTTGATATACAGATGGCAAATAAGAACTGGTTTTTTCCCCACAACAAACTGATTAACATGTAATTTCTAAAATTTCATCAATATAGTGTCAATTATGACCTCTACTATAAAGAAAACACAATTTTGCTCTGCCTAGTAGTTCAGTTAGTAAGTTATCCTGCTACTCCAAGGCTGCAGGTTCAACTCCTGGTCAGGGCATATACAAGAATCAACCAATGAATGCATAAATAAGTGGAACAGCAAGTCAATGTTTCTCTCTCTCTCTTTCTCTCTCTTTCTCTGTCTCTAGCAAATTCATGTTTCTCTTTCTTTCTCTCTCTCTAAATTCAATAAATAAAAAATTTTATAAAAGAAAACACAAAGTTGCAAAGGGTATAAATTTCAAATTTGTATGTCAAATAGGAATCTATATTTCATTTTAAAAAGAGTTTATATGAAAGTAGAGAATGGATAAAATAATTGTATCTTTTATCTAAGTTAACTTCCACTTTTAGTCTTCTAATAAAACAACTTTATAATAATAACCAACCTAAGATCAAAGTTCTCGTGACCCTTTAATGAACTAGGAAGGAAAACAGAGTCAATGTCAGAAGAGAATAGTTGCCAAAAAGAACCTCCATTTAACCCAGAAAAAATTATAGGTCATTTAGCCCATATGAACAATTGGGTACAAAATTAATTTAAATATATTATGCATGACATAGGCCATTCTTATAACAAATTTCTTGTACCTTTATTTTGAAGATGTTTAATATCTTGAAAATAGTTCCTACAAGTACTGACCAAATGGATTTTTGCAGTGATAATATACTGTCTATATAAATTATATGTAATGATATACTTATGTAGTTAGTATATTATATATATTTATTATACAGTACATGCAATAGTATGATTTACTGATTATATATAAAAGATAACATCGTGCTAACTCAAAAACACAAGTTTTCAAAAGATCAAATAGAATCATCCTACTTACTGTTGATCTTTTCTACAAATAAAACCATACTAAAATTTACAAGTTTCAGAAGTGAATAATTATTAAAAATAAAAGGCAAAATTCCATAAAACAATGAATAAGTGCTAAATACTGCTATAAAACTCTAACACCATCTTAAGAGTTTTAATGTATAAATAACACAGCCTATTAAATCAGAAAACAGTAAGTTACAAGCAAACTACAATAACAAAGAATAATCCAACTATAGCAGTTTCAAAATAGTAATGGTTTTAGTATAATGATATTCTTACTGATATTCTCATTGAACATTATTGCAGAAATAATTTAAAATAATCACAAAAATTTACTTCCTGAAACAAATACAGTATTTTAAGTATTTGCTCTAATACCAACCTGTTCCAATTCTTGTATTTTAGCATCCTTGACTTGCAGAATTTCTAAAACTTTTCTGTCTTTAGCTTCAGATTTCTGTTTCTCTCTAGAAACAAATTATATATATATATTTATACACATTGAGAGTTTATTAGTCATAATTGGTAGTTAATCCTTTAAATTTTCACATCCTGATAATGAGTGTCACTTTATAATATAGAAAATTAAGTTATCTGGGGTTGACAGCCCTTTCTGAATTAATCAGAAACCATATGGCCAGTGATGGCAACAACTTAGAACTGCTCACAACTAAAACAACTTCATATTAAAAAACAGTTTAGTTTCCAAATTTAGATGCATAATAAAAATACTTAAAACATATTTAATCTTCATGAAAATAACCATTGTATCATCAATTTAAAATAATATATAAACATGTCTTATTAACAGATACATTATATAGGAAATTATATTAAGAATAAAATATTTATCACTGTTAGCCTTTTCAAGGCTTTTACTTAAGAGAATTACTAACAACCAACATTGAGTAAATGAGGGAGAAATATATTGGACACTTATTTACATTTTTAATTTTAAAAATAGGTAAAATAAATAGAAATATGTACCTAAATCACTCATGATTCACAGAATGTAGAGGTAAGGAAAAAGAAAAGAACCCTCCCTTGAGAAAAAGTGAAATAAAGTAAAGACCTTACAAGGCAGAGAGGGATATTAGAATGCAATCAGAAAAACATAGCACTGGTTATAAGAGATAAATTCAGATAGTACATGTAAAAGAATTAGACTTCTAATAAGTTAGCATAGTAAGTTCATACTCTGAGGCTCTTCTGTGTTCTCTAAGTTTATAATATTAATAGAAGAACATAGAAGAAAAAAATTAAGGCACATGGCCACATCTCTGAGGATCACCAACTAAACAGAAATATATTGCTGTGGATAGGGCTGATGCAGACTAAGGTGGAAAGAGTTTAGCTCCTGGTGGATAATAGGAAATAAGCTTCCTGCTCAATTTGGAAAAGCACAGTGAGGCTCATTGTTTGAAACCAGAGACTGGATGGGGCTCCCAAATTCTTAGAGGCTGAAAAAGCTTCCACCCATCCTTGCCTGGAACTAAGTCTTTTTTATATGAAAGTCTAGAATGGCAAAAGTTTATAGATATAGCATCCTAATCAGAGGCTGAGCCAAAATGCCCTTTGGCTCAGGTACTAAATATAGCAAATCCTCTGTGTCACTGTTAGCTAAGAGCCACAAACTACCAATTCAAATCCTATTTCAGAGTGGGGGAATGGGATTAGGGTAACAATTTAATGGCAATCATAAATTTTCTAGATAGAAAAAGACATTAGACAAGGAGGGGTGGTGCTGAGAATAATAAAAGCAATCATCCCACTCAAGATGCATCCACAAACAAAAAAAATCCAAAATACATGAAGAAAACACATACTCTATACGCCCCCCCAACACAACACATACACATACTAACTCAATAATCTTAAAAAGTAACACACAAAATGAAAATAACACACTGGAAAAAATTGAAATAAGGATCTTTAAAGATATAGAAGAATGATTAAAATGAAACTGAAAAATAATAAAGTGGATCTTAAAAAATCTATTAAAAATCTTGAAAATAAAAATATAATCACTAAATTAAAAAACAATTAAACAGGCTAAGCTCAAAACTAGATACAAAAAGGCAATCAGTGAAATGGATAAAATTAATGAGGGACTCATCCAAAACACTGCATAGAAAATGATGAGGTTAAAAATATAAAATGAATTTTAAGACATGTAGCTTGCACTAGGAAACTCCACTATATGCCTAAAGAGTTCCAGAAGTAGAAAATGGTAAGATAAAATATAATGCATAATTTTTAGAAGGTAACCATTGAGAATGGTTTAGAATTAAACAGTTCTCAGATTGAAAGATATCTACCAAAACAAATATGGGAAAAAAAGAAAAAACATATCTATACATTAATTTATCATTCACTCAACAAGCACTTCTTACATGATAGGCACTGTCCTAGAGACTCGGAACAAGACACTGCACTGAACAAAATAAAGGAAGAGGCTGTCTTTATGGAATAAACATTCTAGTTCATGTATCTTGAAAACACACAATGAATAACTGAACATACAGTATGTCAACTGACTATGAATGTAATAAAAAAATAAACTAGGGTAAAGAAGAAAAGGATATCTAGTGTTAGAGAACTGGTGAGTAAAAGGAAAGTTGCTATGTTTATAGGATAATTAACAAAGGTTTGAACAGAGACTTGAAGGAAGGAAGTGAGAGTCATAGAGCTCTCAAAGTTTCCTAGGCCATGCAACTAGTAACAAGTAGACAAAAACATAATTAACATATTTAAAGAATAGTAAAAAAAGTAAATTTATCTCCCCTTGTGTGGACAAGGAAAAAATGGTAGCTGAGGACAGAGAGATCATTGGGAATAAAGTAATATATTGTCTTCCAAGCCTTTTGAACATTGAATCTGACTCTCAGTAAAATAGGAAGACAGAGAATAGGGAGGTTTGAGCAGAAAAAGAACATAATACAAATTATTATTTTATGAATACTATACTGGCATTTGGGTTGAGAACAGCCTCTAAAAGTCAAGGGTAGAAGAAGAGAAACCAGATTGGAGGCAACTGAAATACCTTAGGTGAGAAATAAAGATGAATTGCACAAGATATACCTATAGGTATAGTAGTATTTAGAAGTGATAAAATTCTTCATATTTTGAAGGTAGAATTAACAGGTTTTCATGATACATTACATATGAAATGTAAAAGGAAGAAGGAAATCAAGAATATTTCCCAGGGTTTTATTGGAGCAACTGGAATAATGGAGTAGACATTATCTGAGATACAGAGGATGAGAATGAGAGACAATTACGATTTGGGATTTGGACATGTTACATTTGAGATGCCTAATCAACATCCAAGATGTAGCTGGATAAACAAGTTTAGAATCAGTTAAGAAGTCAAGACTAAAGATAAAACTTTAAGAGTCATCCAAATACATTTAAGACCATAAGAAAATGGCATCATCCAGGTAGTGATTTTGGATAGAGAAGCCTGAGAATTGAATCCTGTGGCACTCCAACATTAAGAGGTTAGTAAGATGAGAAAAAAACAGTAAGTCATACTAAGAAGGATAAGCAATCATGTAAAAGAAAAATTGAGAGAAACTAAGTGTATAAGTGTTTCTAGAAGAAAGGAATCAGTTGTGCCAAATGCTACAAACATGTTAAAGAAGATAAAGACTGAGAAATGAATGCCAGAATTAGAAAAACTGAGGTCACTGGTGGCTTTAATAAGCTGTTTCAGAAGAATGGTGGGTATGAAAGCCTAATAGGAGTGAGTTCAAGATAGAAAAGAAAAAACCGGAGGTAGTACAAACTACTCTTCAGACAAATTTTGCAGTAAAAAGAAACACAGAAACAGAACAGTAGGTCAAGGGAAATGTGAGGTCAAAAGATTTAAGATGGAAGACAAATAGCACATGTATATGTTGACAGAAATAATTCAGGACAATAAGAGACACTGACGACACATGAGAGAGAAGGGAGAATTTTAGGGTCCTTGAAGCTACAGTATACACATAGAAAGTTTGTCCTTGAGTGACAGTATGAACAGTTCTACCAAAGAAATAAAAAGGAAAATGTGAGTATAGATTCAGACATATTGGTACATACAGTTATGAGAGGAATATAATCTCTCAGAATTCTAAAAGCTCCTATTTTCTCAACAGTCATTGATTGTTCACCTAAGCTACTCCATGGTATTGCTGACTAGGTATTCATTTGGTTTGTCTGAGCAGCCTGCAGTGACCTTAAATTGACACTAGCCTCTCAATGCAAGTCTATGCCCTACTCAGCAGCCCACAGAGTCATAGCAAATTTAAGTTCCTGATACAACTTCCCCAACAGCCCTTGTGAGCAATAGTCTCCTCTACTTCCCAACACCTTTCTCTGTTGCATCCCTTAGTGAAAAACTTCTGTGGGGTTTACCAAAACCCAGTGCTTATGGTATGAATTGACCACTATTGCGTTAGCCCAAAAATCCCAGAGCACCCCACCTACTAACAGTAATAAAGGCATATGCCACAGGTCCTGTCTCTCTCTGTGTGCACTCTGCTTTGACCTTCCCATGCAATCCCTTGAGGTACTTCCTTCAAGAACTGTGAGTAATAAACTTCTCTATTTCAATTTTTCTTGTGATCTGCTCTTGAACAATGGCTCATCATCCAGGACCCTGTGCTCCTCCTAATAAATGTCAATTTGACAAGTTCATAACAGCTATTTATCAGCTAAGAGTGAGAATAAAAACCAAAATGTTAGAAGGTAACAAGGAAGTAAGCATAAAATAGTCTTCTAGGATAGTGGGACAGTAAATGAGCCAGAAAAAAAAATAGGATCATTACCAGGCAAGCTAAGAACCACTGAGCTTAGTGGTCAAAAATTTACATAAGACCAGCCATGTTCAGTCCTCTGGATGTAGGCACAAATAGGTAGAAAGTTGGAATAAACCACATTGGACATTTTTCTAACATGTTATAACTACTGTTTTTACTTTATCCTGCTTTATTATTTTATTTTCTATTTACTAAGCATTAACAGTACATTTAATGCCTAATCACAGACCATTGTCTTCAACTGGGTTTTCTTTTTATTTGTGTTTCTTTTGTTAGTAGTAAAATTAAACATACTTTCAAATATTGAAATGCCTTTTTTCTAATTCACCATTGCCTGTCAATGTCTGCCATTTTATTTTAGTTTTTTATTGATTTATAAAACTACTTTACATATTAAATATATTCTCTTTGCTTATTTTTGTCACTTACATATAATCTCAAATGATAACCTGAATTTTTAATTTATCATTATAAAATCACAAGCATTACAAAAAATACTATATATGCCTCTGGAGAAAAGTGCCTTCAAATCCTAAAGAACAAGGCATAATGGGGTTTGAACACCCAGTTTGAGACAGCCAAAACATTAATTCCAGAAAGAAACTTCCTTCTTAAGTTCCTTTCTGGATATACTATGAATCTATTTTTAACCTGCCAGGAATCAGTTTAATTTACAGGGATAAAGTCTAATCCACTTTCCTATAATAAACCTAAAATCCCCACTAATGTCTAAATAAATTCTTATGGTCCTTTTTAAATGAGATTGTATGCCACAATATCCAAACAAAAGCATTATTACAGCTTCCAAATGAGCTTGCTACCAGGCTGATTATCTCTTATGATACATGTATATAACCCATGCACAATCTAACCCAGTGGTTCTCATAGTGTGAGTAACCAAAGAAGTAGCATCAGCATCACCTAGAAATGTGTTATTAAGGCACCATCTTCCACGTACCCTGAGGGTAAACATTCGGAGTATAGGGCCCAGAAATATGTGTTTAACAATAACAAGGTGTTATGGACTGAATGTCTTTTCATATCCATATGCTGAAGCCCTAATTCCTAATGTGATGGTATTTGAAGGTAGGGCCTTTGGGAGTTCATGAGGGTAGACACCTCATAAAAGAAATTAGTGCCCTTACAACAAGAGACATTCGATTCTCATTCTCATTCTCTCTCTCTCTTTCCTCTCTCTCTCAAGGGAAGATATGGTAAGATGGCAGCTTTAGGCAACAAAACTCTCACAAGAAATAAAATTGGTAGGTATCTTGGTATTAGACTTCCTAGCCTCCAGAACAATGAATGTTTATTATTTTATGCCACCCAGTTTATGGTATTCTGTTATAGAAGCCCAAACTGAGTAAGACACAAGGCCTAAAGTGATTCTGATGTACACTAAAATCTGAAAGTCACTGAAATAACAGTAACTAACGCTTCTCAATAGATTACATGAGTGACATTAAATGTGTGAGACATAAATGAAATGTCAAACTTCAAATAGAATATAAGCTTCAAATATGTAACTCAGTGATGCGTATTTTATAACCAAACCCTCCAAAATTGAATGTTATTTATAGTATTGACTATTTTTTAATTTTTATTTTTTAATGTTATTGATTATGCTATTATAGTTATCCCATTTTTTTTTGCCCCTCTATTCCCCTCTTCCCTGCACCCTCCCTCCCACCAGCATTCCCCCCTCTTAGTTCATGTCCATGGGTCATATATATAAGTTCTTTGGCTTCTACATTTCCTATACTATTCTTAACCTCCCCCTGTCTATTCTGTACCTACCATTTTTGCTTCTTATTCCTTGTACATTTTCCACCACTCTCCCCTTACCCACTCCCCATTGATAACCCTCCATGTGATCTCCATTGTTCCTGTTCTAGTTGTTTGCTCAGTTTGTTTTTGTTTTGGGTTTTTTTTTTTTTGGTTCAGTTGTTGGTAGTTTTGAGTTTGTTGTCATTTTACTGTTCATATTTTTGATCATCTTCTTTTTCTAAGTCCCTTTAACATGTCAAATAATAAGGGCTTGGTGATGATGAATTCTTTAATTTTACCTTTTCTAGGAAGCACTTTATCTGCCCTTCCATTCTAAATGACAGCTTTGCTGGATAGAGCCATCTGGGATGTAGGTCCTTGTCTTTCATGACTTCAAATACTTCTTTCCACCCTCTTCTTGCCTGCAAGGTTTCTTTTGAGTAATCAGCTGATAGTCTTACGGGAACTCTTTTGTAGGTAACTGTCTTCTTTCCTCTTGCTGCTTTTAAGATTCGCTATTTTTCTTTCATCTTGAGGTAATGTAATTACGATATGCCTGGGTGTGTTCCTCCTTGAGTCCAACTTCTCTGGGACTCTTTGAGCTTCCTGGACTTTCTGGAAGTCTATTTCCTTTGCCAGATTGGGGAAGTTCTCCTTCATTATTTGTTCAAATAAGTTTTCAACTTCTTACTCTTCCTCTTCTCCTGCTGGCACCCCTACGATTCAGTTGTAACACTTAAAGTAGTCCCAGAGGTTCCTAAGCCTCTCCCCATCTTTCCGAATTCTAGTTTCTTCATTCTGTTCTGGTTGAATGTTTATTGCTTCCTTCTGCTCCAAATTGTTGATTTGAGTCCTGGTTTCCTTCCCTTCATTGTTGGTTCCCTGTATATTTTCCTAATTTCACTTTGCATAGCCTTCAGTTTTTCCTCTATTTTGTGTCTGTACTCAACCATTTCTGTGAGCATCCTGATTACCAGTGTTTTGAACTCTGCATCTGAGAGGTTGGCTATCTCTTCATTGCTTAGTTCTATTTTTGGAGCTTTGATCTGTTCTTTCCTTTGGGCCATATTTTTTTTTGTCTTGTGGCACCTGTTTCATTGTAAGGGGCAGAGTCTCGGGTATTCACCAGACCAGGGCAATCCATGGCCACTGTCTTTGGAGGATGGGTCTGAGAGGGAACAATGCCACCTGCTCAGTCTCAGCTGGCTTTCAGTCACTTCCCCCACTACCCACAAGCAAATTGGGCTCTTCTCCTGCTGATTCCCAGGTAGGTGGGTTTGTGTACATTCTAGGACCCTGTGGGTCTCTCCAATAAAATCTCCTGTGATGCTGTGAGTTTCTCCTACTGCCACAATCCCCACAGGGTTTTTCAGTCAGAGGTTTTGAGGCTTGATTTCTCTGTGCTAAAATCCTGAGTTGCAGGGTCTGTCTCGCTCCCCAGTTGCTTATCTGCATGCAAATGTGGGACCACCCAGTCTGCCAGTTGTGCCTCGCCCGCCCCAGTCCTTTAGCCACTGCCTAGCCTGGACTCCTCTCCACCCTGGGTGCCTGTCTCCACCCCTCCTATCGGTCCAGATGAGTGTTTCTTCTTTAACACTCCTAGGAGGTCAGACTTCCATACATTTCAATTTCATGGCAGTTCTGGTTACTTTTTGTTTTTAAATTTGTTGTTGTCCTTCTTTTGGTTGTTCAAGGAGGCAACGTGTATCTACCTTTGTGTCCATCTTGTACAGAAGTCCTAAGTGAGATTAGCTATTTTAATTATTTAAGTACAACTCAAAAATCTATATAAGCATTTGTCCAGCAGCTCCTCCTGGTGGTATAGGAAATCCAGTATTTTCACAACAGGAAAATACTCCCAAGAGTTAACAGAGCTACACTGGTAATGCAATATTGTTTACTCAGAATAATATGATAAAAAAAGTTGTTTCAAGTTTAAAATATCAACAAACTACTTGATCAATTCAATTATAATATATTCAATGTATTTACAAGACATAAAAAAGGATTCCTATAAAAAGAGATACTGTCAAGAAGTTGATGATGATCAATGACTGAGACAAACTCCTGTTTAGCTAATTAGAACCACTGATGTGCAATAATGACGAGAGCTAAGAATATCTGCAGACTTCTTTAGGATGAAAAATGAAGTGAAGAGAGGCTGTCAAATACATACAAGTTTAAAGCACCAATCACTTTTCTCAAAAGTCCTACCCATTTAAACATTTAACACTGCTGCATTACCCACATGATTTACCATGTTTTTTACCATTTTTCTGAACTCAAAAATCTGAGAAATTATTTTAAATTATTAAGAATCAAAACTTTACTGTGTTATTCAATATGACAGAATTATATTTTCTGGGTTTGAGCCTATTTTTAATGAGATGACAAAAATGAAACATTTGAGTCTAAAAGAAACATTTAACTATAAATGATGTAATAATAATATTGGTCTGAATTATAAAATAATGAAAATGAAAACCAAACTTATTGATAATGATTATTCTTAACTAACAGATAGACAATAATGCACCAAATAAACCTAGGTAGACTAATGTTTTCTTTCATTTCAGTATAAAATCCATAAAATGTAGATTTCATACTTATTAATGGCTTTCCCTTCAAATGCATTCTCAATTTCCTAATAAACATCAAGATTCTAAAACAGTAAGACTGATAAAAGTGGAAGTTTAGGCAAATTAAAATTATACCATTATCAAATTGTTTATCCTTTTATTCACAAACTGTTTTATAATTATTTTCCTATCTTGAATATATGTAATAAATTACTAGAATAATATCTATGAATATAGAATAAGAAAATCTGAAAAAGAGAAAAACTTGAAAACTTAGTATTTTTAAAACACATTTACTTCCCAGTAAAAACAGCTATTGAAAAAATTCTGAATAAAAATAAATTACTAAATGAAGTGATCCTAATGTATATACAACCTTTAGCATTAAATATTATAAAGATCAAAGTATAGTTAAAATATTTTGCTTTAATATCAGCACATAATTTTAATACATAATCCGGAACTTCTAACTATTACATTTTATTTTTCAAATATATATATATACATATATATATATATATATGTATATATATATATACACACACATATTTTTTCAAACTTTATGTGAAAAATAAAGGCAAAACTTGTGCTGGAAGAGTCAGCCTGACTCATACATGAAAATGCGTTTTGTTTTGTTTTGTTTCCTGTTCAGTTAGGTAGTTCCAAACCAGAACAAAGAACAGAATTAGGTTACATCTGAATCTGAATTTGTAAATTATAGCACAGAGATTGACTCTTCAAACAAAGTAACCATTTAATAAAACATAGTTTAGATTTAATATATCAGTGAACAATGTACATTTATTTCAGGTATCCTTATTCATTCAGCATCATTTCTGAAAATACAAAATTGAAACTCAAAACTTCTTTGGTTTTATAGTTAGAAATTAGATGACTTTAGTTGCTGATTTTCTTGTTTCTTCTCTTTTAACTACATAGCCAGATACATCTGCATGCACTCAACATTTATTATCTCAACATACATAAAAAAGTTGAAAAATTGTGTATTACATGTCTTTAATAATTGTACAAATATTTTTCAACCAGAATCTAGAAGTCTCTTACAGTGTTCAAAAATATCAGCACTTCAGAACAGACTGTTTTAACATCTGCACATCACCAGGGTTGCCCCCAAGGATTTTTAAATGATGCCTGCCTGTGCTGAATAAAGTGCTAACTTGCACCTTGCATTTCAAACTGTGTCCTGAGCAGCCATCCAGTTGGTACAACACCAGCTGAATTCCCAGAGGCCACTGTTCACTCAGGCTTGACTGCAATTATCATGTCAATATTTTGTGCTCTGATATGCAGATATGCACACATGCAAGCTCCGTAACACTTCCTTCTCCATGGAATGTCAACTTATGTTCAATGTTTAGGGAATTTTTAACAAAACCAGATATAAACTTTCAACAAATGAAGACAATTACAATCATTTTACCTTAAGAGCAAAAATTGTATTACAGTGTTACCTTCTGCAATGCATATAAAGGCTAATTTTTTAAAGTATCTACGCTACTACAATTTGACAATTCTTTGAAGGTATTCATAAAAGCTAAAAGACCATTTGTCAAGCTTCTTGCACCTGTATAATAAGAGTTCAAATGTGTTTTTTCATACTTTATTGTGCGTTCTTTCACCTTAAACAGTACAGGGGATCCAATTAAATACCTATTAGATCCTTTGACCATCTTCCCATTCATCCACATCTCTGCCTAGGCATTTATGACTGTTGCAAGAGCTGCCTAGCAGCACTGCTGCCAGATGGAAGAATTCTGGCAGCTACACTTCTGGGGTCTCCAACCAGCCATGCTACTATCATGCTCCAAAATGCAACCCTTTTTCAGGCTGTGTTGGTTTAATACACATGGGACAGTGTACAGCCATATAGCAGCTGTGCAACCCATGTGTTTAAGAGTTGAATGAAGCAGGAGGGAGGTTTTGCCAGTGATGAGAATATATACTATAACCTTATAATAACAGCCTGCTTATTAAGCATCTAAACTTTAACTGTAAATATAAATATGAAATAATCTCACATCTTCTATGAGATTTAATCATTAAACACCTATGTTTCAAGGGTATAGCATGCATATCCTAAACATGCAATAAATACTAAAAATCAGTTTGTTTTATTCTTTTTCATGGTTCTCATTTTCCCAATTTCCAAAATTAAGTTGTCATGTCCAGGCTAGAGGGAAAGGGAGGAAGAGGGAGAGAGAAAGAGAGAGACCACTAGAAACAGGAGAGTGGGTATGAGAAAAAGGTATTGAGAAGCCTATCAAATAGTAAGTATAAGTGTTAAAAAAGAAAGCAAAACATGTCTGCAAGATTTATGCAAATATAAGGTGTTTAGAAGTAAGAGCAAATAAGAAAGTAAAGTAATTTGTGTAGGTTTCATTTGAAAATGTACATATGAAAAAGTAAAAGGTACTAACATTTCTAAAGCCTGATTATCTTTAATTTGGTATTTAGATATATTTCTAAATTTAAGTGTTCAAATTCAAGTATAATACACATTGTTTTAAGGATCAGTAAATGGCAAAAATAACACCAAAAAGGCTGAGAGTAGCTCTTGGGAGCCTATTATTTAGAAGATACTAATTGATTTTTTTTGACAAGACTTTACAAAAGCAAACTGAAAAAAATTTGAACTATAACATGAGATAATGATGATGAGTCAATATATGCAGAGCACTAAGAACTGTGTGTGAACCACAGTAAAACTCAATAAATATAAGCTATTATAATTATGGTTGTTCTATGATGTATTAAATCACAAACACACAGAATTGCAAGTATATCCTTATCATAATATTACATGAAAATATTTACCACATAGTTCAAAATATACTTCCTTATAAAATATATCTTTTTAAAAAATCATTTTGAATCATAGTATAGTTTAGTACCGTTTAGTGGGCAGATATCTTTAAGGAACACTAAGGAATATCATTAGTCCATTACAAGACAATAATGACACTATGAAACCCAATAACAGCACAGTCTTAATTATTTTCCCTTTTATATCCCCATAATAAAAATCATCTTTTTCTTTTGTTTATTCATATTACCCTGTACAGTAATAATGTACTTCATTTTATCCCTTTTAATACCATGTTTTAGTATTTTATTCATGCACTATTTCTCTTTGTGTTCTAGATTATTTGTAAACATGGTACACAAGCCAATTTATTCAATTTTCTATGAAGCCTCTGCTGTAAATACTTTATCATCAAAAGATGTCAAAGATTCCTTTATTTCACCATTATAAAATCAGGGTTTTTTTGCTAATCAAGAAAAATCATAAAAGACTCTCTACCTTTAAGTAGAAAAATTAGGATACTAACCATGTCAGATTCCACATAAAACTGTAATGAACATTAGAAGAGAATGAATTAATTCAAGTATCCAGAATGTGTACCAAGGCTCCCAGAGGTGCTATAGTAACATTCAGAAGTACTATGGGACATTTTAAATGTCTGGAGGAGACAGAGCAATACTTGATATCTGTTGGACACTGCATGGACTACTAGCTAGAAGAAATTCAGGGTTTCAGTGTTAGATTGTACTACATTCCTTTCATGTCATCACAGATTTAACAAGTTGGGTTTTGACCACTGCTGTGATAAAAGTCAAGCTGAAAGCAAATAAGCACTATAGGAAAAAAATTGAGGGTGGCACTGTCCAATGTGACTCCAATTTTGAGACCTTGTCTAGTACCTAACAATCTCACATAGTCTATAGCAAAATTATGGTTATTAAATAATAAAATTAAAATATATTTCCTCTTAATTTATATGTATATTTTAATGGCCATTAAATTGTTAAAACAAAGACTTAATCAATGGAACACACATGTAATTCTCTTTGATTTAAAGTAACATGAAAAAATTACTGAAATATTAAGGGCACTACAAATTGAGAACATTTTGGAACCTATAAGTTAATTTTTAAAAAGTCCATTATTTAAATGACTAAAGATTATAATGTATGAATACTTATCATAATACATAGAATAACAGAAATTTTTACTGGAGAGTCTCAAAACCCTGGTAGTAGTTCTTAATTGTTATAATTACAACTCTACTCAGTCTCATTCAACTATAACCTTGCTGCACCCTATACCATCTTCAGCATTTCATCATATATTCCTCTTCAAGTCTAAAACTGAAGAAGTGTAAAAATATAACAGACAATGAGAAGTAAGTCACATATGCTCAAGTTTCAATATAGATGCTTTGGCAAAATTTGTAACCACTAGGAATTTCCAGATATAAATATCATTACCTATATCAGCCAATTAACTTCATTATGAGAGGGCTATTTGAAACTCTTAATATTACAACAAAATTTCTTGAATTTTTATATTTAGTACTTTAATGAAAAAATATAATTGTCATGTAAATAAAATAAAACTCACCAGATTAGAAAAAATACTTTCCTGGCATAATGTCAATTTAATATTAAGTTACTACCTGTTCACAGTGAATGATATAAATTAAATTGTCTCAAAGATCTGGGTCATTTTCTCAACATATAAATCTCAATTAACTTCTACTTCCAGCCACAGAGAGGAACTAGGATAGATTTTCCCTATGCCTTAAACAACCTGAAAACTATACAAAATATTTCAGACACTGGACACAGGTAACAAAGGCCTGTGGTCCCTAAAGGAAGAAAACCAATGAGGGAAGATGTATGATTCCTGTAGCTATCTAAAGTCAGTCTTCAAGCCACAATGAAGGAAGAAGAAATACAAAGAGAGTACAGGATCTCATTAAGTTGAGAAGACACAGGCTGAAGTTCAGGAAAGCCACAGTACATAGAATTTGTGAGGCAAACTACTAGAGGATGGAGTGAGAGCCAAGAGCGAGAGCCAGCAGGCTTCAGAGGTTTCCTCTTTGTTTGAGAATTGATCTGTCTATGCTTGAAAGGAAAGTACTTTGGGCAAAGAAGAGAATCATTGCAAAGCAGTAGAGTGGGCAATTTCTAGAATTCACAGAGGAATGAAAACAGTTATGTTCCCATCAGTCAAAGTGGAAAGACCATGTAATACACAGAGCATTAGGTAGAATCCCAGAAGGGTCATGCCCTAATAATGTGACTAAATTCACTATTGAGAGAAAAAATGGCTACTCTGAATCTATGCTAACAAAGTCCCCAAAACATCAAACCAATCCATAAGTAATTTAACTGCATAAAAAAGTCCAATATTCTTTATAGTACAACAATAATCAAACAGTAAATAGCATAAAATTCACAATGTCCAGAATCCAATAAAAAATTACCAGGCATGCAAAGAAGTAGAAACATATGATCCATGATGTGGAGAAATATCAGTGATGTAGACAATTGAATTAGGAAATTCAAGGACCTTAAAATGGCCTTTATAAATATTAAAAATGTATTTAAGAATTTAAAGGGAAACATGAACATAATGGAGAGTAATGGAAGATTTTTTTTGAAAAATAAAAGAATTTGTATATGTAAAAATATATTATCTGAAATAAAAAAAAATACACTAGAAGGGATTAGTAGCAGATTACACAATGCAAAGGAAAATATCATAAAACTTGAACCACGGGAATAATAATTATTCAATACAGAACCTAAGTATTTTCCTACCATTATAGATCCTTTACTTTTATTTATGGGTATCATATTACTTTTCCAAACAATATTGTTTAAACAATATTGTGTTCATGTAGATAATTAACAATTCCCACCAGTGAAAAAAAAGTCTTTTAAAATGAATGTCAAATAAAAAAGACAGTGGTCTTTCCTAGAGAGTACAGATGCATTCACAGTATATATATATATATATCATATTTTTTAAAAATTAAATCACTACTTTCACTTCAATAGGAAAAATATGCTCCACAACATATGCCCCTGTGGTAGAACCAAATTAATCTTCCAAATCTTTCATACAATACAAATAAAATACCTAAACATGTGATAATTGTTTTGATGTCATTTTATTTCTGACAACCACTTGTGGGACTTTTATGAAAAAGAAAACACTACACAACCAAATGACACGGTAATTTTCTAGTAACCAACCCCAAAGAAATATTGATTGCCTGCCTGCCAAAGAATTCAAAATAATTATTTTGAAGAAACCCAGTTAGCTATAAGAGAACACAGGTATACAACTAAACAAAATCAGGAAAATAATACATGAAAAAATGAGAATGTCAACAAAAGAGAACACAAAAAGAAACAAATAGAAATTCTGGAGCCGAAGAACAAAATAAATGAAATGAAAACTGCAACAGTCAAGAGAAGACTCCATCAAACTGGAAAAAGTACCCATGAACTTGAAGATACATCATTTGAATTATTTAGTAAGAGGAGGAAAAAAAGAATAAAAAATAATAAGGAAAGCATATGGAATATCACAAATAAGAGTGACTTATGCCTTCTAATAGTTCCAGAGAAAAGAGTGCAGAATGTTTATTTAAAGAACAGAAAGAAAGAAGGAGCTACTACCTTTCATGACAGCATGAATGGAACTGGAGAGCATTATGCTAAGTGAAATAAGCCAGGAGGTGAAAGACAAATAAAATATGATCTCTCCTATAAGTAGAACCTAATCAACAAAATAACAAGCAAGGAAAATATAACCACAGACTTTGAAATAAAGAACAAAGTGATTGTAATCAGAGGGGAGGGGAGAAGGTGGTGAAAGAAGGGAGGGGTCATCAAAGAACATGTATAAAGGGCCCATGGACAAAGCCAAAGAGGGAAAGGATTGAGTGTGAGAGGTGGGGGTGGGTTGGGTGGGGGAAAGAGATGGCAGGAAAATAGAGACAACTGTACTTGAACAACAATAAAAAATGCAAAAATAAAATAAAATAAAGAAGTAATAAGTGAAAACTTCCCAAATCGTAGGTGGGATATAGAAATCCAGATTCACGAAACTTGTAAGACCCAAACAGGATTACACAGACACATATAAACCAAAATCTCAAAAAATCACAGACAAGAACAATTTTGAAAGCACCAAAAGAAAAGCAACTCCAGATATAAAAGAAAAACATCATAGGATTATCAGTGCATTTTTCAGAAGAAATCTTTCAAGCCAGGAAAGAAATGGAATGACATATTCAAAGTACTAAAAGACAAACACTATCAATCAAGAATACTATACCCAGCAAAGTCGTCCTGTCCTTCAGCAATAAAGAAGATAAAGACCTCCAAAAAAAACAAACACACAAACAAACAAAAACCATGAAGGAATTCATTGCCACTAGAATTGCCTTACAAGAGATACTAAGGGTAGTTCAACTTAAAAAACACTAATAAGAAAACACATGAAATTAGGGTATAGTAAATTCAGAATATTCTAATATTGGTGGTACTAAGTTACTTTTAATTATAGTAAAAAAAAGAAAAGACAAAGGTATTAAAATAAATAGAGACACAATAATCTGTTAATAGGTAAATAATACAAAAAATGTAAAGTGTGACACCAATAAAATAAACTATGTGGGTGGGGAAGTAAAGGAAAGTGTAGAGTTTTTATGAGACTGAAATTAAATTGTTATCAGACAAAAAGGGCCTGCTGTAACTAAAATCTGTTTTATGTAAGCCTCATGATAATGATAAAGAAAAAAACGCTAGAAGATAAACACAAAAGATAAAGAGCAAAAATATCACAGCATATCACTGCCAAAAAAATCATTATACCACAAAGAAAAGCAACAGAAGAGGAAGAAAGGAACAAAATACAGACAGAAGACAGTAAAATAGCAATATCACATCTTTACCTGTCAAAAATGAAAATATGGCCCTGGCTGGCATAGCTCAGTGGATTGAGCGCAGGCTGTGAACCAAAGTGTGGCAGGTTCAATTCCCAGTCAGGGTACATGCCTGCGTTGGAGGCCATGACCCCCAGCAGCTGCACATTGATGTTTCTCTCTCTCTATTTCTCCCTCCCTTCCCTCTCTAAAAATAAATAGAATTTAAAAAATCTTAAAAAAAATAAAATGAAAATATGCTGTCACAAAGAGACTCAACTTATTTTAACACAGATAGGTTAAAAGAGAAAACATTTAAAAATATATTTCATACAAATAGGTCCATAACCAAGAGGGAGGTGGCTATTCAAGGTCTGTCCAGAAGGGATCCAGCCATGTAATATGAAATACAGCAACATTTATTGAAGAAGATACAAGACACAAGAAACTGTATATAGAACAGTGACACCTCAGTCCTCTTCAAAGTAGGCATCTTGGGACCTCACACAGTTCTCCCAATTGCCATTAGCTGCCTATCATATATTCCTGAATGTCATCAATGCTCTGAAATCTCTTCCCTTTGAAAGGTGAATTTTAGTTTTGGGAAATGCCAGAAGTAGCAGGGCACCAAATTTGGGGTGTAGGAGGGCAGAGTCATCTTTGTGATTCAATGTTTTGCCAAAAACCTCTGCACAAGACACAATGCATGAGTGGGTGAATTGTCATGGTGAAGCTACCAATCACCAGCTGTCCATAGCTGCAGCCTTCTGAATCATCCAAGTAATTTCCACAGAAGAATGCTCAAGCTTAATACAAAATTTGATGTAGATTCATTGCTCTACTCACTCAGTCATTTTGAATGCAATGACCACACAGTACATGTGCTTACTCAACTGAGTCTAACTGCCCCCTCTGACTAGTACAGTGAAGTTGCCATTGTTCATGTACACACATTCCAGTCCACTATCCTTGGCTGCCAGGTTATACTGATGTCATACAAACCGTTCTCATTATATTAACATTGGCTGGACTTTTTCCAGACAGACTTCATACCATGCTCACTCAACACCCCGACCACCCCCACTGACTAGTACAATGAAATTGTCATTGTTCACACATGCACATTCCAGTGCTCTCTCCTTGGCTGCCAGGTTACATCGATGCCTGTCACACAAACCATTCTCATTATATTAACAATGGTTGGACTTTTTCTAGACAGACCTTGTATCTCTCTCAAATCTACAATCCTTTGAAAACAGTGATG
Source organism: Phyllostomus hastatus (assembly GCF_019186645.2). NCBI lineage: Eukaryota > Metazoa > Chordata > Mammalia > Chiroptera > Phyllostomidae > Phyllostomus > Phyllostomus hastatus. The sequence continues at coordinate 14,268,634 of NW_025333857.1, forward strand.
GACACTTTCTTCTACCACTTCAAATTTTTGCCTAAGAGATCCCCTCAGATCCTACCCACATTCTAAATAAAGATATGCTTATTTGGGGAGGCAGCTGTGTTATGAATATAATTATTGATATATTATATTGCTTATTATAATTATTATATAAATTATATATTATAATATATATAATATATAATATATATAATATTATATAAATTATTATATATATAATTGCTTATATAAATTATATATTGCTACTGTTTTAATGAACTAATCTTGCAATACCAACTATAATGGTAGGAATTCTGAAATAACTGTGTTGAATTCTAATGAAGTCAATCCGTAACACCAATGGCAACAGAATCCAGGATCATAGAAATACACTAAACTTCTCCCCCAAAACAAGTCACAAATCCAAAAGCCACTTCTAACCTCATGCCTACCCATATCCACAACTAAAAAACTATCTGGTTTTAGCTTTTTGTATTTTTTCCCTTTATTAATGTTCACTCTTCAAAAGCAACTTGTCTTATGCATAAAGTCAAATTTTAGAAATCACCAATTGTAAGTATTGCATTTAACTGCTTCTGTATTTTAATTAAGATAAAGTATTTTTAATTAATTAAAGTGACACCACAAAAATGTTTTATATGTGTATAATATTCATGATTATGTAATTTTATAATTCAAATTCTAAACTAGCAAGAGTTTTACTTATACATGTAGATTCCTGATCATTTTTTCAGTTTATTTAAGATTCCAAGAACTCATTTTGTTGATTTCATCAATATACTTTAAGAATATTCTTTAAATCTGTTTCAAAATTATTTATAATATTAATGTCTGTGGAAACTCATTTTAATCTAAAGTGTCAGATGATCATTGGAATCACTGACTGTCTTTCATACATTATAAATCAGATTATCTCGTAACCTCCAAGTGAAATTTCAAAAAGTTCACTATTTTTCCATGAACCAGAAGCACTTTATCCTGATTGGTTCTTAATTACAGATTTAGATACAGCCTTCACATGTTAGGTGCATTTGTTTTCTAGTGAACATAAACCATATCTGAATATTAAAGGAAAATATAAATAATATTATCTTTGCTATGCAAATTAGAAATGCCTTTGGGATAGAACAAGGCCTCTAGGTATTTTCAAATAAGCAGATGCAGAAGTATATTTCATATACAGTGTACTTTCCAACTACTTAAAATACTATTGATCTCAGCATTGTTATATATAATTATATCTAGTTCATTTTCCTTTGGAATTTATTTTTGATGATAACATGAAAATCTACCACAGGAATTAATGAAAAAGATAAGTAAAGCTTTATCAATGTTACTGAATGGCCAAAGATTATTGGTCCTGCAGCATGAGAACATTTTTTAATTACCTTTATATTTCTATTGCTTGGGATTCTATTTAAACACTTACATATCTTTCCTTATTAAAAAACAAACATTTGTTCATAAAGTAGTTTTTAATGATACAAAATGGTCTAATATATATATAGTAAAACAATACAATCCTACTCAATAAGTTTTTGCGGTCATCCTTCTTTATGGTTTATATTCTCCCAAATAACCTTATAAAATAAAAATTTGTAAGCCCTGACCAGTGTGGCATGGTTGGCTGGGCATCACCTCACAAAGCAGAAGGTTACCAGTTCAATTTCCAATCATGGCACATACATGGGTTGCAGGTTGGGTTCCTGACCGGGGTGTGTGCAGGAAGCAATTGATTGAGGTTTCTCTCTCACAGCAATACTTCTCTCCCCCTCTTTCTCCCTTCTCTCTCTCAAAAAAATACATAAATTCTTTAAAATAAAAATTTGTTTAAAAAATGAGGCTGCTCTGTGATACTTCCATATGACAATAGATGTGCCTAACCCTAACCCATTACCACCCACACCAGCAAAGACCAAGTGGGGAACCTAGACTTCAATTCATGCAAGGATCTATCTAATAATGCTCCCCACCTCTCCTTCCCCACTGGAGCAGTGCTGAAAGTGGTAAATGGAGAGTGAGAACTTTCACCACTGCCCAGCAGTAATAAGGCTTCCCTCTCTCACTATTGTCAGTGGAGGTCAAATGAGGAGGCACTCTTGTTCCTACCAGCCAGGGTGCATCAATGGATATCTTGTAGAAAGTGGTAAATCCCATGCCCATCCTGGAGTGATAAGTAACACTTACCTAGTCCTCAGGTGCCAACAGAGACCAAGAAAGGAACCTAAACATCCCTCTCCTGGCAGTAAAAAGGAAGCATCACCTCTTCCCTAATGGAGTGATATCAAAGAAAACTAGCTTAAACAGAAGGTTTAAATCCATAACATTACATAATACCCAAATGTCTGGATGCAATAAGAAATCAGTCATCATTCTAAGAACCAAGAATATACAAAACTGAATTTTAAAATATCAATAGAAGGCTAACACCAAGATTACAGAAATGTTATAATTAATTGACAATTTTAAAGTAGCCATAATAAAAATGCTTTAACAAACAGTTATAATGTCCCAAAAAACAAACTAGAAGCCTCAACAAAGAACCAGAAAGTCTCAACAAAGAGATATAGATAAAAGAATCAAATGGAAAATGAAGGAATAAAAACTACAAAAGCCAAAATAACTCAATGGATGGACTCAATAGCTTCCTATACAGAATAGAGGAAAGGAATCAGTGAACAAAAAGAACAACAGAAATTAGGACTCACTTCTGCTGAAACATTAACTTTCTTTTTCTTTATGAAAATTTCTGGAAATCTTCCAACAAACTATAACCATTCATTTTTTCAAAATTCTAGAAGCTCTTCCCTCAGGCTTTAAAGGACTTTTCCCTCAACTGTATGACATCAAAGATATCAGCATAAACAGATAAGATATTAACCATGTCAGAGGCTGTAATGTAAAGGCTTGTTTCATTAAATACTTTATGAAGCAAATGTATATACATTTATATAACTACTTAACAATAAGTGCTCACATTCCTGAAAGGTTATGTTTGACCTACTATGTGTTTTAGTACATTCAGCTTTTTCTAAATAAAATTCTTCAATTTTAAGTTTTAAAAGTTTACATTCAGCCTTTTCTAAATAAAATTCTTCATTTTTAAGTTTTAAAAATTTAGTCAATTTTAGAATATCAAGAAAATGATAAGAACATCCACTGAAAAACCTGAAACATTCAAACTTTTTATAATTGTGAAAAACATATGATTTAAAGAGAGTAAACAACTCAAGTACTTGTAATTATATTTTTGAGTACTTCCTACCACTATACCTAACACTCATAATTTATTAATATGAGATTTTTAACATACCCATCAATTTCTTTACCTACTGGTATTGTCAATGATGATAATGAAAACTATTATTAATCATCTCCAACCAGAAATCCAAAAAGGACAAGGAATCAAGAAAAAGGTAGTTTGACATGCCTTATAGGAAATGTTTAAATAGCTACTGTTTTAATATTTCAAGAGAATCATATTTTTAAATTTTTTAATCCTCACCTGAGGATATTTTCATGTGCTCTCTTAGAGAAAGAGAGCAAGGGGGAGGAAGAGAGAGAGAAACAACAATGAGAAAAGCATCAATTGGTTGCCTTCATAAGCACCCAAGCTAGGGATCTGTGCAGGGTCCACGGATCATACGCATCAGGACAGGGGATCCCACATGCCTGTACCCAGACCATGGATGAACCTGCAACCTAAGTATGTGCCCTGACTGGAATCAAACCCACAATGCTTCGGTTACAGAATGATGCTCCAACCACTGACCCACACCAGCCAGGGCAAAAGAATCACATTTAAAAAATAAAGCAACCCCAAGATCTCAGTAGCTTTACACCCAAACACATTATTTCTCACTCACATCATAGTCTGACAAAGTTAAGAATGGGTGGGAGAGGGAGAGTGCTCTGCTCTATTAAGTCACTCAGAGACACAAGCTTCTTACTTCTCGTGATCCTCTGAGTCCCTAGAATTTTCAAACATTCAGCTAGCATATGGCACACGAGAGGTGGCAGAAAGAAGAGTGCCTGCCTAAAAAATACGTATCATGTGCCAGCCTAAAGGTATTATACATTACTAGCAGTCCCTGCTTACTATATTTTGACTTAATGATGGTGCAAGAGTAATACACATTCACTAGAAACTACTTCAAACTTTGAATTTTTATCTTTTCCTGGGCAGTACATATATAGTATGATACTCTCATGATGCTAGGCTGTGACAGTAAGCCACAGCTCCCAACCAGTCATGCAATCATGAAGATAAACAACCAATGCTCTATAGTGTACTGTGTTGCCCACATTTCTTGGATATTATGTTTTGTGTTTTCATATTTCATCAGGTCTACAAAATGCCCACCTATGTCTTCTTCTTCTGGTGAGAAGAAAAAGGCAATTACTCTTGAGATGAAATTCCAGGTAACTGCCCAACTGTAGACTAATGTAAGTGTTCTGAGCACATTTAAGGTAGGCTAGGTTAAGCTATGATGTTCAGCAAGTTAGGCATATTAAGTGTAATTTTGACTTAGAATATTTTCAACTTTCATGGGTTTATTGAAATATAACCTCTCATAATGCAAGGAGCAACTGTATTTCCACCCACAATCCATTTGCCAGAACTATCATAATCCAGGAAAAGGAAATGCCAGTGTAGCTGTATGCCCAGAACAAAAACAATAGAAATGCAGGTGAGCTGTCTCTGCCATAACAACATTAGCACCTTCTTAAAAGTCTGCAGAAATGGCATAGTTATACTTGAAATATGTTCAAATCAAATTGGAATTCCTTATATTGCAGGCATAAGTATGGTTTGACCACTTGATTGAAGCACCAAAAAACTATATTTGCTTTCTTCATGATTCCAGGTACAGTACTAGACATCTCCCAAACAGTCAACAAATATTTGATGCCAAATTAACCAATCAGTAGAAAGGAACCATGTTAAAATTCTAATATTCAGTATCTGCTAACTAGTGTGAAACAGAAGCACTACTTTTCTATATAAGAAGCAGAAGACTTGACTTTCAGTATAACTAACTCTGAGGAGTGGCAAAGAATTTTAACAGCTCTACTCTTTAAACTTAAGTCAGAAGTAGTATTTTAAGCTCTCCCCAGGAATGTATAAATAATCTAGTCTCTTTTATTTCTTATAAAATCATAAATTAGAGTCTCTAAGTACTTCAATCTTTCCTTTCAAGTCACATACTCAGAGCCAGAGCCAAGTTAGTGATTCAAAAGGATGTACCCAGAATTCTCTGAAGTAATCAAAAAGGATACTAGTATTTACAAGACTATCATTATACTCTATCAGTTTTAGGATTATTCAGAATTCTAAATCTTCTCAAAGTAAATGTAAAAAGTGAATGCCAGACTATGAGAGTGCAATTTTTTTTTTTTATAAATTCCTGGCCTCACAGTGTGTGGGTGGAACTAACCTGGTCATCTGGTAAAACTATTACCCTCACTAGAAACACAGAACCTCAGAATTGATCACTCCACCCCACCACATCCCACATCTCTGTTCATAATCCTTGCCAATAGGCCTTAAATCTCTCAGGTTTCAAATACAGAAACCAAAACAGTAAAAACACAGGTCTTCAAAATAAATGGTAAACAAATACAGCAAAATATTTGTGATTAATAAATGTTACTGTAAGATTTATTGTACATATTCAACAACTTAGGGTTTTCAAAATAATAAAAGGTAAAAAATCTGCTATGATAACATATAGAACTTTAAGATTAACAGAGCAACACATTTAGAATCAGATTGAATAGTCACATATTTTTATCTCTTATTTTTATCCAAGGTATACAAGTTACTTTTTCACTCAAACATAATAACAAGATATAACAAAAAAAGGTATGCAGCACCACCCATAAATGCCATCCTTAAGTCATATAAATGCACACTATTTTTTGTTGTTTTTAAAATTCCTTTAATAAGATGAGGAACTGTTTTTTTGTTTCTCCTCATATATTTTATATATAATTTTTATTATAGTAAGAAAATATATTATAACAGAGATCTACCATCTTAAAACAGTTTAAATGCACAATATACTCTTGTTAATGACAGATAAAATGTTGTACAGCTGATCTCTAGAACTTATGCTTCTTGAATAACTAAGACTTTGTACCCACTGAACAGAAACACCCTATATATCCCCCCTCCAACAGACTCTGAAAAAAAAATTCCACTCTGTTTTTAGGAGTTTGACTATTTCAGATAACTTCATATAAGTGGAGTCATGCTGTATTTGTCCTTCTGTGTCTGCCTGATTTCCCTTAGCATAATATCCTCCAGGCTCACCAGTGTTGTTGGACACTCCATTTTTTAATCCATTCACCCATCAATAAGCATTTACACTGTTACCATATCTTGGCTACAGTGATTATAGCTACAATGAACATGGAGTACAGATAACTCTTAAATATCATGATTTCATTTCCTTTACATATAATACCTATAAGTGGGATTAGTGAATCATATGGTAGTTCTATTTCTTTTTTTGCACTTTATAACTTGTTCTTACTTTTCAATTTAAATTGTATTTTAGGGGAGAGTAACGGGGAGAGGGAACAGGGACAACTGTTAACTGAACAACAATAAAAAATAAAAGTTAAAAAATTATACTTCATTGTTTATGCTATTATAGTTGTCCCAATTTTTCTCCCTTTACCCCCCTCCACCTAGCCCCCACCCAACCCCTCAAGCAATCTTCACACCATTGTCCATGTCCATGGATCATATATATATATATATATATATATATATATATATATATATATATATATATATATATATATATATATATTGTTCGGCTGCTACATTCTCTATGTTGTCCTCTATATCCCCATGACTATTCTGTAAAAACCAATTTGTATTTCTAAATCCCTTCACCTTTTTCACCCATCCTCCCAATACCCCTCCCATCTGGCAACCATCAAAATGTTCTCTGCATCTACAATTCAATTTCTGTTCTGCTTTCTTGATTATTTTGTTTTTTAGATTTAATTATTAATAGATATATATTAATTGCCATTTTTGTTAATATTTTTATTTTCTTCTTTAACATTTAACATTTCATATAATACTGGATTGGTGGTGATGAACTTCTTTCACTTTTACAGGTCTGGGAAGCTCTTTATCTGTCCTTCGATTCTAAATGGCAGCTTTGCTGGGTAGAGTAATCTTGGTTGTAGGTCCTTATTCTTCATCATTTTGAATATTTCTTGCCAGTCCCTTCTAGCCCGAAAAGTTTCTGTTGAGAAATCAGTCTTATGTGAGTTCTCTTGTAGAAAACTACCTTTATCTTGCTTTTAAGATGCTCTCCTTGTCTTTAACCTTTTGCATTTTAATTATGATGTGTCTTGATGTGGGCCTCTTTGGGTTTATCTTGTTTGGGACCCTCTCCACTTCCTGGACTTGCATATTTATTTCCTTCACCAATTTAGGGAAGTTTTCTTTCATTACTTTTTCAAATAGGTTTTCAATTTCTTGCTCTTTCTCTTCTCCTTTGTGCACCTCCATGATGCAAATGTTTGCACACTTGAAGTTGCCCTCGAGATTCCTTACAGTATCTTCATTTTTTTCAATTCTTTTATCTTTATGCTGATCTGATTGGGTGTTTTTTGCCTTCTCATATTCCAAATCTCTGATTTGATTCTATACTTCATCCACTCTACTGTTGATTCCCTATAAATTGTTATTAATTTGTTAGTGTATCCTTCATTTCTGACTATTTCTTTTTTATAGTCGATGTCCTTTTTATGCTGTTGAAGTTCTCTGAGTTCATTTACTCTTCCCCTAAGTTCAATGAGCATCCTTATAACCAGTGTTTTGAACTCTGCATCCAGTAGATTGCTTGTTTATGTTTTGTTTAGTTTTTTTTTCTGGAGTTTTGTTCTGTTCTTTCATCTGGGCCATGTTTCTTTGTCTCCTTATTCAGCAGCCTCCCAGTGTTTGTTTCCATGTATTAGGCAGAGTTTCTATGACTCTCTGGTTTGGTAGAGTGGCCTAATGTAGTAGGCGTCCTGTAGGGTCCAGTAGCACAGCCTCCCCTATCATCTAAGCTAGGTACTTGAGGTGAGTTGACCATGTAGGCTGTGTACACCCTCTTCCTGTAGTTGAGCCTTAATTGCTGGTGACAGGTCAATGGGAGGGATGTACCTGGCCTATCAGCTGCAAGGACTCACTGTGACCACTGACCACCAACCTCCTACCACCTTGGAGGGTCAACTTGCATGGGTCCACTCCACAGAGCAGGACTTACTTCAGCAGGGCTCTGGTACCCACTGAGTCTAGCCCTTGAGTGTGCTGCTTATAGAGGTAGTTGAGTGGTGCTGGTCCGAAGTGGTCTGTAGCTGTTCACTGGATGCACAGACTCTGGGGCCTCTCAGGAGGTATAGGCCAAAGTCATCAATCACCACCTGCATTCTGTCCTGAGCCACATGGCATAAGCCACAAAGAGGTCTGCAGATGGCTGCTACTTGTACAGGTCTTGGAGCTGCCCGAGTAAGGCCAAGGTGTGGACCAAGGCCAGCTGCTGCTAGTGCCAGGCTTGGGGCCACTTAGTGAGAGGCACAGGGCTCACTGCGGCCAGATGCTGCTTGTTTGAGAGAATTTAGGAAAATCTGAAGCATGAGCCAAGACAAGTCATTCATATGGAAAAGCCACTAGAAATAGCTTGGGTGGGCCTGAAAGTTGGATGTAGCAGAACAAACTGTGTGAGCAGGTGTGTGGAGTCTCAGATATGGCACTTGCCTTCTGGCTCTGTGGGTGTAGAGATCATCAAAAAAAAATAACCTCTACCAGCACTTCTGTTGGGGAGAGAGCTGCTCCCCAGTTCTTGCCCTGATGCCCGACACTTCAGGTCCTCCCCATTATGTCTCAAGTGCCTTTCAAGCTGCTGCCCCAGCACTGAATCTCAGAGGGAGTAAGTCCAACTAAGTCTATCATAGGCCCTTTAAGAGGAATTTCCTGGATCTCTAGAAGTATCTGTCTTCCACAGGCTCCATGCCCCCTGGTTTTTACAGCCAGAAGTTAGACTTACCTTACTGGCACTGGAACCCCAGGCTGGGGGGCCTAGTGTAGGGCTGGGACCCCTTGCTCCCAATATATCTCTCCCAGTTTCTAACTGCCACACATGGGTGTGGAACCAGCCCATTTCATACTTCTACCTCTCCTACTGGTCTTAATGTGGTTTCTTTTAATTCCATAGTTGTAGGACTACATTCAACTTGATTTCTGGCATTTCTGAATAATGGTTATTCTGAGTTTAGTTGTAATTTTGATGTAGTTGTGTGAGGAGGCAAGCCATGTTTACCTACACCACCATCTTGCCATAGTAACTTTCTGGTAGTTCTATTTCTAACTTCTTGAGGACTCTCCATAGTTTCTATAATGTCTGTACCATTTTAAATTCCCACAAACAGTGTTCAAAGGCTCCAATTTCTCCACATCCTTACCAACACTTCTTTTTTGCTGAAGAAGTTCTATTTTTTATTATAAAAACTAGCCATCCTGTCAGGTATTGGATGATACCTAATGGTACTTGTGAAGTAAATTTTCCCCATTATTAGTGATGATGAGCATATTTTTTAATATGTTGACCATCTATCTGTATGTCCTCTTTAGAGAAATGTCTATTCAAGTCCTTTGTCCATTTGTAAATCAAGTAATGTGTTATTTTGCTATTGAACTGTATGTGTTCCTTATATATTTTGGATATTAATCTATTATCAGATATATGGTCTGCAAATGTTTTCTCCCATTCTGTAAACAGCCTTTTGATTCATTTCCCTTTGCTGTACAGAAGCTTTTTATTTTGAAGTAATCCCATGTGTCTATTTTTCCTTTTGTTGTTTGTACTTTCACCATTAAGTATTATTTGTTAGTTGTGGGCTTTTCATAGATGGTCGTTATGATACTGAGGTAAATTCCAGCTATCCTAGTTGGCTGATATATTTTATCAAGAAAGTGTCGAATTTTGTCAAATTCTTTTTCTGCATCAATTGTGTTTTTGTGGTGCATCACATTTATTTATTTGCCTACGTTGAACCATGCTAGCATCTCAGAGATAAATCCAACTTGATCATGGTGTATTATCCTATTAAAGTATACTGAAATCAGGTTACAGGTGGTTTGTTGAGTATTTTTCCATCTATGTACATCAGGGATATTGGTCTGAAGTTTTCTTATAGTGCTTTCCTGGCATTAATATCAAAGTAATGCCAACCTCATAAAATGAATTTAGATCTGTTTCCTCATATTCAAATTTTGGGGAGAATTTTAAGTGTTAGTATATCACTAGTGAAGCCATGCGCTCCTGCAATTTTCTTTGTTGAGAGGCTTTTTATTACTGATTCAATCTCTTACCTCATTACAGGTTTTTCAGATCTTCTAATTCTCTATGATTCACTCTCAGTATGTTGTCTCTTTCTAGGAATTTATACATTTCTTCTAGGTTGTCAAATTTGTTAGTATATATATCTTCATATTACTTTCTCCTGGAAATGTTCCATAGACATGAGAAGAATAAATATTCTGCTGCTGTTTGATGGAATATTGCTGTCAAAGTGCTTTCAAAGTCCACAGTTTTTTTATTGATGTTCTATCTAGATATCCTAACCATTTTTATTTTAATGTTTTACTGTTTATGCTATTATGTTGTTGCAATTTTCCCCCTTAACCCTCCTCCACTGAGCACCCCCCATTTCCATAGTCAATGCCCACACTGCTGTCCATGTCCACTGATCCTACATATTGGGCCATTGTTGAAAGTAGGGTATTAAAGACGCCTATTATTATATTGCTCTCTCTGTATTTTTTCATATCTGTCAATGTATTGCTTATATATTTAGGTGATCAGTTGTTAAAGGCATACATTGTTGTTATTATTACCATATCTTCCTGATGAACAGATTCATCACATAATGACCTTGTCTCTTGTGACAATTTTGACAGTCTATTTGGTCTGATATAGGTTTATTCATTCAGCTATTCTAGGTCTTTTGATTGGAGAGCTTAATGTACTTACATTTAAAGTAACTGCTGATAAGTAAGGATATATTATATTATTGCCATTTTTTAAAAAAACTGTTTTCTGTTTTTCTTATAATTCTTTGTCCCTCTTTTCTTCTCTTGCTACCTTTCTTTGTAATTGTTGACTTTTTGTAGTAATATGGTTTAATTCCTTTCTCTTCTTCTTTTGTCTATTTCTATACACATTTTCTTTGTGATTACCAGGAATCAGACATAAAACATCTTAAGTGATAACAATGTATCATAAGCTTATTAACAACTTAAATCACATAGAAAAACTGCATTTACTTCTCATTCACAATATGTGTTATTGATGTCACATTATGTTTTTTAATATTGTGTATCTGTAAACACATTTTTGCAGTTATAGTTTTAAGACTTTTGTCTTTTAACATACACCAGATTAGGTGACTTATACACCACCAATACAGTATTACAATATTTTCTATTTGTCCATATATTTACCTTAGCACTGAATTTTATACTATTATATACTTTCATGTTGCTTTTTAGCAGTCTTTATATTCAAATTGAAGAACTTTCCTTAGCATTTCTTTTTTAAGATTTTTTTTTCTATTGGAGAGATGAGAAGGGAGAAAAAGAGGGAGAGAAACACTGATCAGTTGCCTCTTGCATGCCCACAACTAGGGACCTGGCCCACAACCCAGGCATGTGACCTGACTGGGAATCAAACCGGCAACATTTTGGTTTTTCGGACAATGCCCAACCCACTGAGCCACACCAGACAAAGCTCCTCTAGCATTTCTTGTAAGGCAGTTCTAGTGGTGATGAATTCTCTTTTGTTTACATGAGAAAGTCTTTATATCTTCTTCACTTTTGAAGGCTAGTTTTACAGGTATAGTAATCTAGGTTGGCAGGTGTGTTCCTTTCAGAATTTTGAATATATCACCCCACTGCCTATAAGCTTGTAAGGTTTATGCTTAGAAAACTAATAAGAGTCTTATGGGGACTCTCTTGTATATAACTAGTCACTTTCCTCTTGCTGCTTTCAAAATTCTCTCTTTAACTTTGAGTTTTGACAATTTCATTATACTTTTTCTCTGTGTAGAATTCTGTAGGTTTATTCTATTTAGAGTCCTTTAAACTTCAACAATTCGGATGTTGATTTCCCTGCCCAGTTTGGGAAGTTTTAAACCATGATTTCTTTAAATTTTCTGCACCTTTCTCTCTTTCTTTTCCTTCTAGGATTCCCCTCATGTATATTAGTCACTAATGTTGCCCCTTAAACTTTATTTGCTCTTTTTCATTCTTTATTATTTTGGCTCTGCTCACTAAATAATTCCAAATGGCTTGTCTTCCAATTTGCTTATTCTTTCATCTGCTTAATAAAACCTGCTATTGAACCTCTCTACTAAGTTTTCCAGTTATTCTATTTTTCAGCTCTGGGATGTGTTTAGTTTTATTTACAGTCTCTCTTTGTTGATAGGTTCTTTATGTACTTTTTTTTCCTGATTTCCTTTACTTGGTTATCTATGTTATCTTGTAACTCAGTGATCTTCTTAAAGATAACTATTTGGAATTGTCAGGCAATTCATAAATATCCATTTATTTAGGGTAGGTTACTACAAATTTATTTTGTTCCTTTAATTTTTATTTTTTGTTTAATGTTTCCCTGATTCTTCATGTTCCTTATAACTTTGTGTTGATGTCTGTACATTTGAAAAGTATCCACCTCTCTCAGGCTTTATGAATTGGCTTTGAGAGGAAAAGACCTTCATCAATAAGTCCTGCTAGAGATTCTGGGAGCCTCTCAAACAACAAGCACCCAACAACTTTTCCTTTGTTTTTAGTTGCCCCCATCAAGGTATGCCAGTTTCATTAGCACTCCTGGTGAGGTTAGACAGAAACTGGCCCCTCCCGCAGCACAATGAAAGGCCAAGACTTTGAAGAGATGCTTCATTAGTCTCCTGGCTTTCTGGTAGAGAAGCCCCAGTTTCTGTGCCTACTCCCAAACCCACAGGCTTGAGGCAACAACAAGCTGCTGCCCCTCTTCCTTTGTTCTTAGCTACCACAGGCATTTGAAATATACAGGTTCTACTGGCACTCAGAGATGAGACAGAGTCTAACCCCTCAGCAAGTATACCAAAGGTCATGGATGTTACATGGACTTCCCCTACCTCTTCGCCATCTCTACCTACCCCAAGGAAAAAGTCATGGGCTCAGAAAACCTCTTGGTGCTAAGCTGCACCTACTTGGGGAGGGGCTGATGCAGGTAAAGTACAATTTCTCCTAAACTGTTTTAGTACACTGTTCTTAGTTTTGTGCTCATCTTGTACTGCAACTTAATTCATAATCTAGACTTCTCATGAAGATATGTTGGTCTATATACAAAGTCAGTGTTTCTGTGGGGGAACAAGGGCTAGGGCTTTGTATTCTACCATCTAGATGTTACTTCTCCTTTATGTTATTTCTTGAATTTTGAATTTAAGACATAATTTTTTACTTCTTACCCATCTCCTTCCAAGAGATATCCTTTGAATCCAATGCTCAGGGTAACAGATTTGGATATATTTTATTTTGTGTGTGATAGGGCTAGTATCCCTTTCTATCTGAACTTTGCTACTTGCTATCCAAAATACAGGAACCAAATAAATTTCAATAACTCAATATATCTCATTATCCAAGCTGCCACTATCTGTACTCATGAAGTGAATAGTTAGACAGCAAGAAATGTATACAATTTTTCTAGTGTCTCCTTGCCTCCCATCACACCAAAGTGTTCCTCATCACTCAGTGATGAGGGTTATTCTCCCAGAGTCAAACATTTGTACCCTTGCCAGACTGCTTTATATTGCCCCAAAGTAAAGATGACCATGGAGTACCTGCACACTCACCAGGGATCCCCATTCTACCATTTTTCCCAAAACAGTCTAACATCTCTGGGAAAGGGAGATATGCAGACTGATACTTAGTTACCTTACTAAGTTACAATACTTAGTTACTTAGTTACAATACTAATCATTTAGATTACTAACCATACATAATAATTATTGTTCACAGCTGCGTATATAGTGTATTATGATTGGATTTCCTTTCATATGTAAATTGTTTCTTCTAGAGTTAATAAATGTCACTCAGTATTCAATGACTGACTAAATTAATGTCACTGTTAATACATACGGGGGGACCCAAAACAATGGAATTCATTTATAAAAAAATTATGTATTTATTCTTACATGTTTAAACTTCAGTCACCTTCAAGGCACTCTCCATTTGATGCAATACACCTATCAAGACATTTTTCCACTGCTCAAAACAGTTTGTGAGCTCATCCATTGTGATGCTTTTTAATGTTTCTACCATGTTTTGTTTCACCTCTTCCACACTGGCAAAACATTTTCCTTTGAGGGCTTTTTCATCCAGGGAAACAAAAAAAAAGTTGCTCAGATTAAGATAAGGTGAATAGAGAAGGTGGGGCATGGAAGTCATGGTTTTCTTTGGTCAAAAACTACTGAACACTCAGTGCAATGTGGGCAGATGCACTTGTAAATCATCCATCATGAAATGGGCAAATATGTTGAAAGAGTCTTCAAAAAAATTCACTGAAGCCAAAAGTAGTCTCTTGCAACAATTCCAGATTGCACAAGGATACAGATGGATTCTTAGAACACTAACCTAGTGGCAAAAGCCTGTACTACAAGGGGACTGCCCTCCAGGAGATAAATCTTGGTGTTCTGGGATTCCTCCTTGTATATGGCATCTCACTGGAGAATTTTTCAATTATTACCAACTGTTAAAGACAAACAAAAAAAAATTCTTCCTCACTTGCTAGTGCCCCTCTAAATGTATTTGGTACATTTTTCCTTTCACATTCTATCAAGCCTTTAATAGCCTTATCCTCATTACTTACTTCTACCATTAAATACAGGGCCACCAAGAGAAAGAGAAACTTACGCTGAACTCAAGGGCTCTTGAACTGTATGGGGATCTCAAGGAAAATCACTATAAACCCCTCCTCTAATCTCTGATGTAAAAGGTAACATGCAGTAAGTGAAAAAATGAAAAATAGGACATTGAAAAGGATTTTTAAGAAGTGGACTCTCTGGAATGGCACATTTTAAAGGAGTTAGGCTCACATTCTCCTCATGTTCAATATAACATCGCCCTTAAAATCCCACAAGACGGTGATGATTTAGTGGTTGTGTTAATTAATGAGATGAAGAGAAATCCTAAAACTCTTCTTCCTTCTTTAAAGAAAAGTAAAAATTGTATCACCTTATTTGCTCAGATTTTTATTTACTTATCACTAACTTCGGCATTCCCAAAGAGAACTGCAAAAACTTTTTCATATTAGTAGTCTGTGTCAGTGAGCCTATATGGTCAAAGCATTTCAACCTGAAAATGCATGCTCCTTGAAGTCTGAGAAATTTTTTGAATTATATCTTTAATAATGTCCATTTCTCTATTCTCTACTTCTGAAATTCCTAATAATCACTATTAGACCACCTAGATTGATTGTCAAAAGTGTTTTTTTTTTCTTTTTGTTTCTCTTTACAACTTCTTTGTCCCTATTTTTGGAAGACTTTACTTTCCCCTTCTCTAGTTACTTCCTTACTTTAATAATCATATTTAATTTCCATATACTTTTTCTAATCCTTTCCTTCCTGGTCATGTTTCATACATAAAAAACCTCTTACCTACTTTAACATATTTATCATAGGATTTTTCTTTGTTTCCTTCTGCATAGCCTCTCTCCTCTGAGGTCCATTTTTCTGTTACTATTCACTAACCTTAGCTTCTTAAATTATAAATATGCTTATTTATTCTTATGTTCAAGACAGTAGTTTCCACTGCCTTGTATTTTGATATCATTCACTCGCTTATGCATTCATTCATTTACTCAGTGCCTTTGTGCACTGAATGAAGGAGAGTGTTAAGCACTATGGAAAACATGTATAATATGGTCTTTATCCTTATAATTGTTCAATAGGAAAGGCAAACTCCTGACACATATAAATAATTATAATGAAATATTCATATTGTTAAACTGGTATTCAAGAAGCTATAGACCCACATGAGCATAAGAGGTCTCCATACAATTTGCATGTTGATATTTAATAACAAAAACACAATTAATATCAACTTAAATATGCTTTACTTTGCTCTGACTGCAAGAATAATACAGTAAGTGGGGGAAGGGTATACTTATCATGATAATAAAACAAATGCATTATTATCTCAAGATATTACACAAACCAGAAATCTACATAATAATCTAGATAACATTCTCTGGTCTAATAAAAAATCAATAATCACTGTGAGAAGTCATTCAATCCATTGAAACCAAAATGAGAAGGAGAACTTTACCCCACATGATTAGAAATGTCTGTGGCAATAACACATCTTTAGTAATCCAAAGTAAGGCTGAATAATTCAAGTACCTAATGTACTGATATTCTATGAAACTCCATATTACTGTTTTTCAATGTTTATCATTCCTTTCTACTAAAGTTGTAATGTTTCCTATGCATTCAAAGATAAAATACAGTGGTTGTACTTTTATGACATTAATAACATTCTGAACTGAGAATTTATATATAATAGCAAGGAAAAACTATATGCAGGACTAATAAACAAATAATATATCCAAAATGTGTTTTGGAGGGATCAAAAATGGCTGAAGTAGGTAAAAGTTACACTCATTTCCTCCCAGTTCCAAACTGGAATTACAACTAAATTATAGAACAATCAACCTGAATAACCAACTAAAAACTAGGTGAACAGAAGTCTTATAACCAAGGATTTATAAAAGAATCCACATCAAGACTGGCAGGAAGGGCAGAGACATGAAAAGGGCTGATGCTGCACCCAGGTGCAGTGGTTGAGAATCCAGCAGGATCTTAGCTGCAAAGGTCCTCCCAGAGGAGCACAGGGTCTCAAGTACATGTCAAGCTCCCAAGATGGAGCAACAGAGCCAAGTGAGGAGCCAACATAACATTTGGCTATAAAAGTCAGTGGGAATTTTGTCCACCAAGGAGAGACAGGAGTCTTCTAGAAACCCAAGTACTCTCTTAAAGAATCAGTGCACAAAATCTTCTTGGCCATTCATCCCGGGCTCTAGCAGGAGGGAAGATCAGAGTGGAGTAGAATCATAGGAGGACAGACTAGGTTGTTGGCTCCAGGCAGAGAACTGAAGGGTCAGCCACTGGCACCCCTGTACTATGTTCTTCTCCCACACTGCCCATGGACACCATCTTTCCTAGGTCAAGCACTCCCCTCCATTCTGCGTCAGCCTGGAAAAATGTATTAGCCCCATCTTCCTGATTCCTGTCATCCTGCCCTATTGAGCTCATGCTCTGCAGAGGGGTCAGCTGCCTGGATCTGTGGTGTAGATATTCTTGGAGGGTTCTTGAGGGCAAACTCAGGGGTTGTCAGGGAATGGGTTGTGTGGCTCTCAGGCAGGGACCAATTTCCCTCCCCCAACCACATGCCAGAGAAGTGACAGCCTCCCATGGGAGATCCATTAGTCTCACCCTCCTGACTCCTGGTGGCCCTTCTCTACCAAGGTCACACTCTGCAATATTGTCATCTGGCTAAGGCCAGCCTGGGCCCATTATGCAGACTCTTGGAAAACTCTCTAGGAGGTCTACGCTGATTCAGGGAGAGACTAAGTTCTATGGCTCTAGGATGGGGAGGGCATTTTATTCTTACCCACCCAACATGTACCACAATTCCTATGCAAATACCTCCATTCATACAGCCAAATCTTGGCCTGTTTGGGCCTGATAAACTCTACTGGCCTTACCCTGATTACTCCCTAAAACCATACACCACCACAAAACCACTGTAGGTACCCAGCAAGTGGCAGCTGGCCTTAGACTTCTGCTGAGTAGCCTCAAACTCAGCACTGGCACCAAATCTGAATCTGTATCAGTCTGGTGAACACCACTCACCCCTACCTGGTAACTCATGAGAATTTACCTCACACCACTGGTGTTTCACCAGAGACTCTTTTAGTGACTGAGCCTAACAGGCAGCCAGCAGGTAGAAGCAAGCAGAGACAGATCTTGTGGTGCCTTTGGCCTTTTGCTGATCTGACCATGGGCTTGGTGCTGGTAAAAACTGACAATGGTGCACAGTTTGGCCCCTCCCATGTACACACAGGCCCAACAGAGGCTGCCACATTTATTCCTCCAAACAGGTTGTCCAGGGCCAGACACAAGCAGTGCCTGACATTGACCTATATCAGAGTTCTGCCCAAGAGGCCCCAGAACCACTACACTCAGTGGCAGGATTCAGACTATATCAAAGCACAACCCAATTAGTTCCACAAGTGGTACATCCAAAGGGAGACCTAAGCAGGCACCAGACTCTGCTGGAGCAAATTTCATTTTATGGATTCAGCCCCTGCACAGCAGCTCATACAGTGTGGTCAGGGTCGATCCTCAGAGTCAGCCAGCCAGAGGAGCAATCTCACCCACAGACAGACCAACAGCAATCAAGACTCAACTACAATAGGAGAGTTCGCATAACCCACACAAAGAATATTCCTGGAGCACCTACCTCAGGTGATCAGGGAGACTGCATCACTGAGCCCCACAAGACACCTACTACAGAAGCCCACCATAACAAGAATAGGAGCCATAGCAGATCTACCTAACAAACAGAAACAAATACAGAGAGGAAGCCAACATGAGGAGACAAAGAAACATGCCCCAAATGAAAGAACAGGAGAAAGCCACAGAAAAAAAACTAAATGAAATGGAGGCAAGCAATCTATGACATGTAGAGTTCCAAACAATGGTTGTAAGGGACGCTAAAGGAACTTAAGGGAAGAATGTATAAACTCAGTGAGAACTTAAAGAAATAGTAACATATAAAAGGACACAACAACAATAAAGAAGAACTAGTCAGAAATGAAGAATATCTGAAATGAATACAATAGGAGGAATCAACAGCAGACTAGGTGAAACAGATGACCAAATTAGTGGTTTGGAGTAAAAGGGAGCAGAAAACACCTAATTAGAGCAGCGAAAAGAAAAATATAACTTTTAAAAATGAAGACAGTTTAAGGGACCTCTGGGACAACATCTGCAACAATGTAACAACATCTGCATCATAAGGGTACCAGAAAGAGAAGAGAGCAAGGGATTAAGAACCTATTTGAAGAAATAATAAATGGAAACTTCCCTAATGTGGTAAAGGAAACAGACGCAAAAGCCTAGTAAGTACACAGAGTCCCAAATGAGATGAACCAAAATAGACCCACAACAAGACATATCACAATTAAAATGGCAAAGGTTAAAGACAAAGACAGAATCTTAAAAGCAGCAAGGGAAAAGACAGTTAATTTTATTTACAAGAGAGCTCCCATAAGACTGACAGCTTTCTTAACAGGAACATTTCAGGCCACACAGGATTGGCATGAAATATTCAAAGTGATGAAAACCAAGAACCTACACCCAATACTACTCTACCCAGCAAGGCTATCATTTAAAATTAAAGGAGAAATAGGGAGCTTCCCAGACAAGAAAAAGCTAAAGGAGTTCACTACAAAAGCATCAGTTTTACAAGAAATGTTAAAGGGACTTCTTTAAGAAGAATAAAGAAAAAAAGAGAAACATACTTATAAAGAATAAAATGGCAGTAAATAGGTACCTATCAATAACCATTTTAAATGTAAATAGCTTAAATGTTCCACTCAAATTACACAAAGTAGCTGAATGGATAAGAAAATAAATAACACTTCCAGCCAAGATGGAGGCGTAGGTAGACACACTGTGCTTCCTCCCACAATCGAAAGAAAGACAAAAATTAAAAAAAAAAAAACAACAGAACTGACAGAAAATCGAACTGTAGGTAAGTCCCACAACCAAGGAGTTAAAGAAAAACATTCATACAGACTGGCAGGAGGGGAGGAGTGGGGCAGCTGGGGCGGAGAGGACTTGTGGTAAGGCGGTGGCTGGTGGACCACGCGAGGCAGCTGATTGTGGAACAGGCACAGCCCGCAAGGCTGCAGCTGATGAGCAAGGCGGCAGCTGGCAGACAGGTGGTACCACATTCATGCACAGATAAACCAGGCACAACTGGGGAGTGGGACAGACTGCACAACCCAGGGTCCCAGCACAGGGAAATAAAGCCTCAAAACACCAATTGAAAACACCTGTGGGGGTTAAGGTGCCAGGAGAGACTCCCAGCCTCACAGGAGAGTTCATGGGAGAGACCCACAGGGTCCTAGATCATACACAGGCCCACCCACACGGGAATCAGCACCAGAAAGACCCAGTTTGCTTGGGGGAAGTGGCAGAAGGGACTGAAATCCAACAGAGAGTGGAGCAAGTGCTGTTGTTTCCTCTCCAACCCCTCCCTCACATACAGCATCACCACCCTGTGACATGGGTTGCCCCGCCCTGGTGAACATCTAAGGCTCCACCCCTCATACATAACAGGTGCATCAAAACAAAACAAAAAAAAATGGTCCAAACAAAAGAACACATCAAAGCTCCAGAAAAAATACAACTAAGCGATGAAGACATAGCCAACCTATCAGATGCACAGTTCAAAGCACTGGTGATCAGGATGCTCACAGAATTGGTTGACTTTGGTCGCAAATTAGATGAAAAAATGAGGGCTATGCTACGTGAAATAAAGGAAAATGCACAGGGAACCAATAGTGATGGGAAGAAAACTGGGTCTCAAATCAATGGAGTGGACCAGAAGGAAGAAAGAAACATCCAATCAAAAAAGAATGAAGAAACAAGAATTCAAAAAAATGAGGAGAGGCTTAGGAACTTCCAGGACATCTTTAAACATTCCAACATCTGAACCATAGGGGTACAAGAAGGGGAAGAGAAAGAGCAACAAGTGGAAATGTTATTTGAACAAATAATAAAGGAGAATTTCCCCAATCTGGCAAAGGAAATAGACTTCCAGGAAGTCCAGGAAGCTCAGAGAGTCCCAAAGAAGTTGGACCCAAGGAGGAACACACCAAGGCACATCATAATCACATTATCCAAGATTAAAACGAAGGAGAGAATCCTAGAAGCAGCAAGAGATAAGGAGACAGTTACCTACAAAGGAATTCCCATCAGACTGTCAGCTGATTTCTCAAGGGAGAACTTGCAGGCACGAAGGGGCTGGAAAGACATATTCCAAGTCATGGAAGGCAAGGACCTACATCCCAGATTACTCTATCCAGCAAAGCTTTCATTTAGAATGGAAGGGCAGATAAAGTCCTTCTCAGATGAGGTCAAGTTAAAGGAGTTCATCATCACCAAGCTCTTGTTATATGAAATGTTAAAGGGACTTATCTAAGAAAAAGAAGATAAAAAATATGAACAGTAAAATGACAGCAAACTCACAATTATTAACAACCACACCTGAAACAAAACCAAAACCAAACCAAGCAAACAACTAGAACAGAACAAAACCACAGAAATGGAGATCACATGGAACATTATCAACAGGGGAGTGGGAGGAGGAGAGAGAGGGAAAAGGTACAGAGAGAATAAGTAGCATAGATGGTAGGTAGAAAATAGACAGGGGGAGGTTAAGAATATTTTGGGAAATGTAGAAGCCAAAGAGCTTATAAGTATGACCCATGGACATGAACTAAAGGGGGGGAATGTGGGTGAGAGAGGGTGTGTAAAGGAGAGGGGAATGAAGGGGGGAAAATGGGACAACTGTAATAGCATAATCAATAGAATATATTAAAAAATCATAGGTACATATGTGATATATACCTCTGTTTAAGTTTACTATCCTTGATTATTGTAAACTCTTAAAATAGTGCAATCAGTTTCTCCTCAAGTTGCTTGTATTCTAATTCATTTTTTTCCTTTTGATAATCAGAATTAAGTCTTTTGTTGAAGTACCCTTGTAACTTCCTCAGTCATCCTTGAGATAAGATGTGATCACAGTCTGTCTACTCTGTTTTCTAGCAGATGAGGTCTAGAAGTCTTTTTAAAATAAGCTTTCCAGGTAATTCTGCTGTAGTTCATAAATCACACTATGAGACATTGGAATTTGAGTTGACTGTTGAAAT
Organism: Phyllostomus hastatus; assembly: GCF_019186645.2. Lineage (NCBI taxonomy): Eukaryota > Metazoa > Chordata > Mammalia > Chiroptera > Phyllostomidae > Phyllostomus > Phyllostomus hastatus. Next base: position 14,290,686 of record NW_025333857.1, read on the forward strand.
TAGAAACTTACAAGTGGCATTTACAATTTTATCATTATGTAAATATATCAAAATTATTTTATTGTTGTTCAAGTACAGTTGTCTGCATTTACCCCACACCACTCCCCCCACACCCCAGTCATCCCCACCTCCCTCCCTTGCTTCTATCCCCGTTTGGTTTTGTCCATGTGTCCTTTACAGTTGTTCTTGAAAACCCTTCCCCTCTTTCCCCGTTATCCCCTCCCACCTCCCCTCTGGTTACTGTCAGTTTGTTCTTAATGTCAATGTCTCTGGTTATATTTTGCTTGCTTGTTTGTTTTGTTGATTAGTTTCCAGTTATAGGTGAAATCATATGGTATTTGTCCCTCACTGTCTGGCTTATTTCACTTAGCATAATTATGTAAATATTTCTTAAACAACCCTGTAGTATGTTTGGACCTGTTGATAAGGGACAGTGTTGTGCCATTCAGTCTGTATCTGTCAAAGAAGAATACTCTCATTATCAAATAAACTATCTTTTTGTATATCTATTAATTGCCCAAAGTATGCCACACTTAAGTCTGTGTAATACAGGGTCCAGCATAAGTAACACCTGCTTGAGTGTGGTTGGTAGGGCAATATATGGGTGTAATAATTTATAGTTTTAATTTGAACATTTCACCTAAAATGTCATATGGTGTTCTTGAGTGTGATATTGTTATATTACAGAATTACATGCTTATGATTTTGTAGTAAAAGATTTTGTAGTAAAAAGGGTGCATTATTTGTGCCAGACCCTGTATTTGTGTCTTGGTCTTCCTTGAAAATATTTTTTACCACTGAAATTTCTAATCTCCCTTTTTTTCTGCATTTTTTTTTAGTTATAAAGAATGTCTGTGCTCAGACCTTGGTATAATGGTTGAAGGCATTCTTCCCTAGGCCATTTGGCTTATGATTTTGGACCAGTTGCTTTCTAAACCTACTGATAACTGTCATCAGGCAAGTGGTTTTGAAAGTTGTCTTCAGCCACTTGCTGTAGGCAAATGCTGCAGTTAGCTATTCTGAATGTGGATGAGTGGGAAGCCCAACTTTCTGGTAAATGGTTCCTTATAATAGTCATCTTGATTCCTGGGTGCTTCTGCTGTCTGGGTGCTTCTGCTCTCTTCTTACTGTTACTAATTGGGTACTTAGAGCCTCTCTGAGTTTCTTTCAAAATTAACAGCTTCCTTTTCCACTATAGACACTATTTAGGTTTTGGATTATGATTTTTTTTCTCTGGGTCTGTCTCTGAGCCCATTCTTTTGTTTTTTTAGATGTTTGTTAAATTTAAGGTTCATTTGAACCCCCTTTCCTGTTATACACACTCATAGGAATTTATTCAAGGCATTGTTATTGCGGATGTCATTGTTATGTTGTCAGTTCATCCTCTTCAAGAGGAAGTATAGTAGTTTTAGGTGTTACAATGTGTTCTATTATTGTGATGTACCATATTTATATTTAACCAGTGTCTTCCTATTATACATTAAGGTTATTTTATTTTTTAAAAATGTAGAATGATCCTGTGATGAATGGCCTAGTGAATAAAGCTTTGCCTGCATCATGGGTGCTACTGACATATTGGACGAAGGCTGGGATCGCTAAACATCCTGAAATGATAGGATAATCCTGCTCAATTAAAGAATTATACTGCTCCAAATGCTACATTAGTACTGTGTTGGAGAAATTCTGCCCTTACTCATAGTTTATTTTTCAGACCTCTTGTGCTTTACTGTATGTCCTTGTAAGTGTTTTGGTGAGATATCTTTATGTATATTTGTATGTGTGTGTTTTACTTTTTGTTGTAGCAAATTTTAATTAGTTGCAAAGACAGAGAAAATGCATTAATGAACTCCCATGTTTTAAAAATCAGCAACATGTGACTAGTCTTGTTTCATCTATATTCTTCTATTCCCTTCTGCTCCTCTGCTCCCTCTGCCAACAATGGATTATTTTGAAGCAAATCTAAGACATGTTATTTTACCCAGTTACATTAGTGTTTAGAGACAATTAGTGTTATTCACAGCAGTTATTTTCTATAAAGTCATTGCGAACACCAGTTTAGCAAACACTTAACAACTGCTCATGTGGTAAATAAAACATTAGGTTCTTCTGAGACTCTGGTCACAGCATTTTTGTTAACTGATTAACGTATTACTTTTTTGTATGTTTATATTTAAAGGTATCTTATCCAACTGAACATATTGTTGATTCATTTCTATTGATCATTTCTATTGGTCAATAGCATTATAACTGATGCCTGAACAAAGCATTCTTGCACTGAGGAACATGAGAAAGAGAAAGCACTTCAGTACTATGCTTGGTTTAGAAAGTTCCTTCTGTTCCTAGTTTAAGTGTTCTTATTATAAAAGGTTATTTGATTTTGTTAATTATATTTTCTGTGTCTGTTAAGATGATCTTGTGATTTTTGTTTTCTAGTCTGTTGATATGATATGCCACATTAATTGACGTTTTTATATGTTAAACCAACCTTGCATTCCTGGGATAAATCCTACTTGGTCATGATGTATAATTCTCTTAATATGTTGCTGGATTTGTTTTGTTAATATTTTGGTGAGAATGTTTAACTCTCTTTAAAAGAGGAATTAGTCTGTAGTTTTTTCTTTGTGATGCCTTTTTTTTTAGTCAGGGTTTATATTTGCCTTATAAAATGGGTTGAAAAGTATTCACTTCTATATTTTGGAAGAATAACAATGTTTGAAGTACTGGTATTAATTCTTTTTTAAGTATTTGGTAGAATTCAGTGGTGAACTCATTCAGTCCTGGGCTTTCTTTGTGGGTAATTTGTTTTATTATTAATTGAAATCACTTGTTGATTCAGGTTTTCTATTTTTTCTTGAGTCAGTTGTGTCTTCGTAGAAAGTTGTCCATTTCTTTTAAGTTACCTAATTTGCTGATGTACAATTTTTCATATATTTGTTTGTTATCCTTTTTGTTTTTATTAGGTTGTTAGTAATGTACACTTTTAAATTCCTAATTCTGGTAATATGAGGCTTCTCTATTTTCACTGTGGTTAATTTAGCTAAAGATTTGTCAGTTTTTTTTTTATGTTTTCAAGGAACCAGCTTTTGTTGTCATTTATTTTCTCTATTGTTTTTCTATTCTTTATTTCATCAATTTCTTCTCTGTTCTTTATAATTCCTTCCTTCTGCTTGCTTTAGGCTTAATTTGCTCTTATGTTTTTTCTCTGTATTATGTTGGAACATTAGATTATTGACTTCAGACCTTTCTTCTTCTGTAATATAGGTATTTATAGCTATAAATTTTCCTTAAAGCATTGGTTTAGTTACAACCCATACATTTTAATATATTGTGTCTTCATTTCCCTCATCTCAGAATACTTTCTGATTTTACCTTGTTTTCCTCTTTGATTGTTTATTTAGGAGCATGTTGTTTAGTATTTATGAGTTTCCCATTGTTTCCATTTGATTTCCAATTTTATTCCATTGTATTCAGAGAACATCCTTTGTGTTATTCCTATCTTTTTACATTTATTAACATTTCATTTTTTTAAGTTGTAACATATGAACTATTCTGGGAATGTTCTGTGTAAACTTGAGAAGTATACATATATATATGATCTGTTGTTTTGGGGTGAAATATTCTTATGATATTTATTAGTTCTAATTTGTTTACAGTGCTATCCAGGTCTTGTATTTCCTGGTTGATCTTTCTAGTTGTTGTATCCATTATTGAAAGTGGGTGTATTAGTCAGGATTCTGCAAAACACAGAACCAAAAGGATGTGTGTGATTATATATATGTGTGTTTGTGTGTTATGTGTCTCTCTCTTTAAAGACTTTTCTTACTTGATTATGGAGACTGATAAGTTCATATCTGCAGTTGGGCTGTCACATTCTAGATCCAGGGGAACTGACAGTGCAGATCAAATCTGAAGGAAAATTACTTGTTCAGGGAGGCTAGTCTTTTTGTTCTGTTGAGGCCTTCAACTCACTGGGTGAGGCACATTTGCATTATGGATGGCATTCTGCTTACTCAGAATTTACCAGTTTAAATGTTAATATTATCCAAAAATACCCTTCAAGTTTGCACATGAAATTAACCATCACTGTGGGCTATTAAAGTCTCCAACTATTATAATTAATTTTTTTATTTCTCTTTTCATTTGTCATTTTTGCTCATGTATTTTGATCCTTTATTAGGTACATATGTTTATAATTGTTATACCTTCCTGATGGATTGACTCTATTTTCACTATTTGGCTTTTTCCATGCTTTACTTTGAATGTATATTGGAGTCTTTGAACCTAAAGTATGTCTTACGTAGGCAGTATATTTTTGGATGACTGTTTTTTTTTTTTAAATCCAGCCTGACAATCTCTGCCTTTTGCTTGGATTGTTTAATCTATTTACCTTTAATATTATTACTGATATATTTGAATCCATCTCTGCCATTTCAATTTTGTCTTAAATATGGCTCATATCTTTTTTGTTCCTACATTCCTCCTTTACTACTACTTTTTTTGGCATTCAGCAAATATTTTCTGTTGTAGCACTTTAATTTCTTTAATAATATTTTACTATACTTTTTGAGTGTTTTTAGTGGCTGCTTTAGGGTATTTTAACAGAATTATCTTTGTATTTTTCTAAGCTTATATCCAGTGACATATAAAAACATTATTGAAGTATAGCCATATTCCCTTTTATCCCTTTTTGTGGTGGTGCTATTATACGTATTATGTCTATTAATGTTACAAACACAACAATGCATTTTTATAATTATTGCTTTATGATATCTTATCATTCCTTAGCCCAATAAAACTTTGCTACCATCCATCTGATTTGTGCTGTTATTAGCAGTTATGTTACACATGTTATATTTGTCATATGATTTAAGCCCATCAGTATTTTATGTACATATTCTTTTTTTAAAGGTTTTATTTATTTTTAGAGAGAGGATAAGGGAGGGAGAGAAACACCAATGTGTGATTGCCTCTCATGTGGCCCCCACTGGGGACCTGGCCCTCAACCCAGGCATGTCCCCTGACTAGGAATCAAATGGGTGACCCTTTGGTTCGCAGCCCATGCTCAATCCACTGAGGTACACGAGCCAAGGCTGTACATATTCTTTTAAGCAGTTCCTTTTCAAATCAGTTAAGAAAGTAGAAAACATATTTTTGAACAATTTACATAATTTTTGTAGGTGGGAATTAGGTTCTTCCATGAGATCGTGAGAAAAGCATTTAAAGGACCTATGCACAGGGGATTGTGGTGTGGTGTGGTTTATTTGTGTGGTAGAAGCTGCCCCTTGTGTTTCCACTGTCCCATCTCCCTCTGTCCCACCATGGAAAAAGTCCAACTCTGTCTTCAGCAAGTCCTCAGCAAGGCCAAGATAAATGCCAGTGTCCAGAGTTTCTGCCTCATATTAAAGTACAGTCCTTTGGAACCCATAGGCAGCTGCTAAGATTCTCAGTCCCTATCTAGGTAGCTTAGATAATGTTTCCAGTTATAGTGCATTCAGGCTCCCTCCTGGAGCCTGCATGTAGAGTTGCATGGCCATGGGCCATGTGGCTGCCAAAGGCCCCATGGTCATGTAGAAAGGATAAATGAACACACTGGGTTGAGTGTAGGTTACCCAGGCGAGAGAGAGAGAGAGAGCGCTTTTTTGTTCCTCTAGGATTATGTTACCTTGGATGTGGGACAGGTCAGGTGCTTTTTCAAAATGACCAACTTCCCAAACATTTGCATGCTTTGGTAGGGTCCACATCCCAACCAATACATTCTTCCCCCAGGCTAGACTGACAGGCCTCTCTGGTTCAGCACCTTCCTCTTGTACCCTTTTGACTTCTTCTGCATATGTGCCTGCCTTCATCTTGTCCCACCTGGTTATCTGGTACCAGAGGGGGTGAAGGGAGAAGTGTTAATTCTCTCTGCAGAGAAATGCTATAATCCCATGGAGTGTGAAGCTGTAGCTTTCTGTCTAACAAGGAGGCTTATGCTTCCAAGTTTATTAATCTCAATATCTAGTTCCCTTTGCTCCCCTTTTCTAGCTAAATACTCCTGGTAACATAATTACCTTTACCAATGCTTTTTGCTTTCTCTTGTGAATTCAAATTACTGTCTCTGTCCACTTGGTGCTTCTGTCCCTTTTGGTCTCTGTTGCAACAATGTCATCATACCTTTCTTTACTTCCAGGGATGGCCAACCTTTTGGTGTCTCTGGGCCACAATGGAAGAGGAAGAATTTTGTCTTGGGCCACACATTAAATACATTGTAACACATAATCACAAAAAAATCTCATAATGTTTTAAGTAAATTTACGATTTAGTGTTGATCCACATTCATAGCCGTCCTGGGCTGCATGTGGCCTGTGGGCTGCTGGTTGGACACCCCTATAACCATGTTTCGTTTAGTTTTGTGAATGTATTTATAATACTTATTTTGAAGTGTTTTATTTTTATTTTTTTTTATAAATCCAACATGTTGTCACTCTTCCAGTTTCTGTTGCCTACTTTTTTCCTGGTGTGTGGATTATACTTTTCTGTTTCTTTGCAAGACTTGTACATTTTTTTGTTAGACATGGATGTTTGAGATACTATATTGTAGCACATCTGGTTACTGTTCTTCCCCATCCCTCTCCTCCAGGTTTATTTGATCCGTGGCTGGCTGGATTATTCTAAACTCTATTTCCCCTCCAAAAGTGGTAAATTTCTGATATTGCTCCTAAGAAGGATGCAGCTTTGGCTTTGTCCACAATTGACTGAGGATGATAGATTTTGGTCAGGCTCTCGTTTTCATTCCTTGACCACACCCAGGTGTTAAACTTCACTAATTGGTGGCTGATTGTTTAATTGTTTTCAGTCATGCAGGCCCGTGGGTTGCTTGCATATCAGGATGGCTGTGAATGTGGCCCAACAAAAAATTGTAAATTTACTTAAAACGTTATGAGGTTTTTTTGTGATTACACGTTGCAATGTTTTTAATGTGTGGCCCAAGACAACTGTCCTTCAGTGTGGCTCAGAAACTCCAAAGAAACGCCTTTCTTCTGCAAACCAATTCAATATGTTTCCTGTGAAGTTTCTGAGTCAGTGTTTGATATTTTTTCCAACCATTTAAGTGCTCTTGCCAGCTGTCTTATTTCTCATTTTTTCTCCTGCAAACTAGCAGGCCTATAGTTGAGCATGTATCATGAATTTTCTACAAGCTTGCCTTTCACCAGAAACTACACTGTTCTTGAGAAAGCCCCTAGGCTTGAACTTCCCCATAATGTGTTGCAAATGAAGTCAGTTCCCTTTGAGAAGGAATTAGGACCTATATATTTTACATTGCCTCTCCAACCCCTTTCCCACCTGAAGCAAAATCTGAACCAGGCCTCAGGATCTGTGATTGTGGAGAATATTGTTTGGTGGAGGGAAGCAGCAGCCTCAGGTCCTCTTGGCTGAACCATTGCTGTCATAAGCTGGGGCAAGGGAGTTTGGGTCTTAAGTGTTCTCAGTGCTCTATGCCCAAAGTAGAACCTTTCATTCCACAAATGGTGGGTAGATAGAAGAATGGAGTCTTCCTCTCTCAGTTGCACTTGCTTAAGACATGGCCTCAGCAACAATTAGCTGGGACAGGATGAAAAATGCTGCTATCTTGCTGCTGGGGAGAAGAAGCTGTCCTGGGTACTGGGTACTAGGGGGAGATGGAGGAGCCCTGTGTTTTTGCTGTAGAATCCTGGCGTGTACTCTTTACCTTGCTGAGGATGGAAGAAATGAATGATGTTGGTTCCGATACCATAAACACTTGCCTTTCTTACTGAATTTTTGTAATTTTGCTGAATAGGCATTTCTCCATTTGCTTTTAGCCCTTAAGACCATTTGCAGAAGCTTTCATTGTTTCTTTTTACAGTGTTCACCAGTTTTACTGGGGAGTGGGTCAGCAGAGCTCTTTACACAGTCATGTCAGAAGTTCCTCTCTCACTATTTGTTGTTTTAAGCTTCTAGAGTTTGGGAGAATTTGTTATTTAGTAACGGGTGACTTCTACAGTAGATTAAAAGATATATACGGTTATAATTGCAATACATAGTGCCAAATTGTTGTGCTGATTTATACTTCTAGTAGGAATATAAGAAGGTGCCTATTTTACCTATATTCTGGCCAGCCATCACATTGTTTTCATTCAAATTTTATGATCTTTGTTATTTAATAAGAAAAATATATTTTGAAATAGTTTTTGTTTGCATTATTATGTATGAAAGAAGTCTAAGATACATTTTATATCCTTTTGTGTAAACTTTTTCTTTCATATACTTTCTGTTTCCATTGCCTGTGGCATTTCTAATTCATGTCCCACAATGCCCATCAAATTCGTTATATCATCTATAGAACTTGTTGGCTTCTCCTTTGAGTTTTTTCACTACTTAACTTTTTCACTTCCACAATCTTACCATTTTCTCACTTTTCTCCAAATTTCACACCTTGAGGGTACTCTTTGATATCTTTTGGACTGTTTTGAACAGAAAATCAATTCCCAAGTTCAGTCACTTTCTCTCAAGCAGTGTCACTCAAATCCTGTAATTCCTCTGTGTCCTTAACTTCCATACCCTCTGTCAAAGCTCTTAGCATATCAACTCTGAACATCTTATTGATTTCTTTTTCAGACATCAGTTACATTTTACATCTTCACTTTGAGGCAAGATATAAGGCACCAAAGAAAATAATTTATAAAATTCAGGTTAAAGGCAACCAATGGAAATTTTAGGACCTGTTTAATGGATTCTACAGGGAACATATCTTTAAGAGTGGATACCTAGGGGATACCAAATGTTTTAAGAAAACTAGATTGTGAGATTCAGAAATGTGTGGCCATTATTAAAGCTGCTATCTCCATGACATTTACTCATTTAAAAAAATATCAGTTGATGTCATCTCAGTGTCAGACACTGTGCTAAAAGTTAGAGAAAGATAGCTCTGTGCTTAGCTATTAAAGAGGACTATCTAGTCAAGAAGACATTTGGAGAAAGTGACAATTTATAAATAGAATTTAAATATTATGAGTATGTTTGTATTAATATAATGATTTCTTTCCTTGATTTTTGGAAAAAAGATGTATAAACAGTTTTTAATAATTCTAAGTAGAAGTTTTTGTTATTGACTGTACTTGAACAAAAATAAAAAATAAAAAATCTTTAAAAAGTATAAAAAATTAAGTAGTCAATTATTTAAAAACTTTATAAAAATCCATAGCAAACGCAATCAGAATGTCACCAAGCTCTTTTGCAGATACCAACAAACCTTTTAAAAATTTTTTTGATATTTTCCGATAGAAAATACCATGCCAATAGAAAACATTTGTGTATATGTAGAAAATACCATTTTCTATGGTTTATAGATATTTGAATTTACCTGTCATTGTATGAGCTTATTATGAACTGCTGCCGCCAAAAGCACATCTTTCATCTATGTGTATCTTTTGTTTTGAGGTTGGTCTTTTGTAGACTACACACACACATACACACACACACTTATTTATTTTCTTTCTTTTTTAAAAAATATATTTTATTGATTATGCTATTACAGTTGTCCCATTTTCCCCCCTTCACTCCCCTCCACCCTGTACACCCTCTCCCACCCACATTCCCCCCCTTTAGTTCATGTCCATGGGTCATACTTATAAGCTCTTTGGCTTCTACATTTCCCAAAATATTCTTAACCTCCCCCTGTCTATTTTCTACCAACCATCTATGCTACTTATTCTCTCTGTACCTTTTCCCTCTCTCTCCTCCTCCCACTCCCCCTGTTGATAATGTTCCATGTGATCTCCATTTCTGTGGTTTTGTTCTGTTCTAGTTGTTTGCTTGGTTTGGTTTTGGTTTTGTTTCAGGTGTGGTTGTTAATAATTGTGAGTTTGCTGTCATTTTACTGTTCATATTTTTTTATCTTCTTTTTTCTTAGATAAGTCCCTTTAACATTTCATATAACAAGAGCTTGGTGATGATGAACTCCTTTAACTTAACCTCATCTGAGAAGGACTTTATCTGCCCTTCCATTCTAAATGAAAGCTTTGCTGGATAGAGTAATCTGGGATGTAGGTCCTTGCCTTCCATGACTTGGAATATGTCTTTCCAGCCCCTTCGTGCCTGCAAGTTCTCCCTTGAGAAATCAGCTGACAGTCTGATGGGAATTCCTTTGTAGGTAACTGTCTCCTTATCTCTTGCTGCTTCTAGGATTCTCTCCTTCATTTTAATCTTGGATAATGTGATTATGATGTGCCTTGGTGTGTTCCTCCTTGGGTCCAACTTCTTTGGGACTCTCTGAGCTTCCTGGACTTCCTGGAAGTCTATTTCCTTTGCCAGATTGGGGAAATTCTCCTTTATTATTTGTTCAAATAACATTTCCACTTGTTGCTCTTTCTCTTCCCCTTCTTGTACCCCTATGGTTCAGATGTTGGAATGTTTAAAGATGTCCTGGAAGTTCCTAAGCCTCTCCTCATTTTTTTGAATTCTTGTTTCTTCATTCTTTTTTGATTGGATGTTTCTTTCTTCCTTCTGGTCCACTCCATTGATTTGAGACCCAGTTTTCTTCCCATCACTATTGGTTCCCTGTGCATTTTCCTTTATTTCACGTAGCATAGCCCTCATTTTTTCATCTAATTTGCGACCAAAGTCAACCAATTCTGTGAGCATCCTGATCACCAGTGCTTTGAACTGTGCATCTGATAGGTTGGCTATGTCTTCATCGCTTAGTTGTATTTTTTCTGGAGCTTTGATGTGTTCTTTTGTTTGGGACCATTTTTTTTTGTTTTGTTTTGATGCACCTGTTATGTATGAGGGGTGGAGCCTTAGATGTTCACCAGGGCGGGGCAGCCCATGTCACAGGGTGGTGATGCTGTATGTGAGGGAGGGGTTGGAGAGGAAACAACAGCACTTGCTCCACTCTCTGTTGGATTTCAGTCCCTTCTGCCACTTCCCCCAAGCAAACTGGGTCTTTCTGGTGCTGATTCCCGTGTGGGTGGGCCTGTGTATGATCTAGGACCCTGTGGGTCTCTCCAATGAACTCTCCTGTGAGGCTGGGAGTCTCTCCTGGCACCTTAACCCCCACAGGTGTTTTCAATTGGTGTTTTGAGGCTTTATTTCCCTGTGCTGGGACCCTGGGTTGTGCAGTCTGTCCCACTCCCCATTTGTGCCTGGTTTATCTGCATGCGAATGTGGGACTACCGTGTCAGCCAGCCACCTTGCCATCTTGTGCACCCAGGGTTTGTCAGCTGGTGCCTTGCGTGCCGGGTGCCACCACTGTTTTTGGCTGCGACCCCTCTCTGCCTGGAGGCCTGACTCTGCCCCTCCTACCGGTCTGGATGAATGTGTCTATTTTTACTCCTTGGTTGTCAGACTTCCATACAGTTCAATTTTCTGTCAGTTCTGGTTGTTATTTTGTTCCTAAATTGTTGTTGTCCTTATTTTGGTCATGCAAGGAGGCACAGTGTGTCTACCTACACCTCCATCTTAGACGGAAGTCTATACCTATGATTTTTAAAAGTCAAAATCCAACAATATCAGAATGATCCCAGGGCAAGAAACTCCAAAGGTAAATTCAGTTCAAGTTAACAAAAAATTATAATCAGGTTACATAATCATGATTCCAATAAACAAAAAGGAAAATGCATCCATATGCATAGCTTCTCATTTAGGAAATGTACTGAAATCTATTTTACAGATAAACAAGTGTTTTAATTGCTGTTTTAAGTGTCATGGGACTACTGTATACCAAATAATTTGATAGGGAGTACCTAGTATCACTCCACTGTTTCTAATGACCAAGGGGAGGTCCAATAATCTATGGTTAAATGGCTGGGCACCTCGCACAGGATAATAGAGAGTATAAAGTAAAATCCTTCAACCAATTCCAGAACACTTACTGTACTCTAGCAAGGCCATCCCAGGCTTTCAGATAAACACTGCAACTATCTTGGGGGAAAACTGAGCCATGTCTAGGAACTTGCTAACAAGGGCAATCTCAGAGTAACAAGCCAAACAACAGGGACTTACAATTTTTAAAGTTGAGCTGTAATAGCTTAAAACAAACACACACACAGTGTCTAAGTCACAGTTTTTCCTATGACCTGCAAGCTTCCCAAATATGTCAGAATATGAGCAGGAGATATGACTTATTTATCTATATTATCTGGTAAACTGGCATTCCTTAAAATAAATGCAATAATTTTATCATGTTCCATATTCATTTGGAAATTAAATACATCTCTTTAGGGTAGTGATTTTCAACCAATGTGCCGCAAAAGGCATACTGGTGTGCCACAAGAATTTTTAAAACATGCAATACCTGACTATTTAGTCAGGGACACTGACCTCTTCTCCCTTAGACTGTCAAATAAAAAAATGACAACTGCTCTGGCCACCTGGCTTAGTTGGTTGGAGAGTCATCCTGTATACCTAAATATCATGGGTTTGATCCTTGGTCAGGGTACATATCTAGGTTGCAGGTTTGATCCCCAGTCAAGGTGCATACAAGAGGCAACTAGTCAATATTTATTTCTAAGATCAATGTTAATGTTTCTCTCTCTCCATTTCTCTCTCTCTAAAATCAATAAACATATCCTCAGGTAAAGATTTAAAAACATCTTTTTAATGACAACAGTCAACACAATAGCCATCCAGTATGAATGAATCAAAATATACTTATTTTTTGGTTAGACTGGCAAAACACCAGATTTTTTTGGTGTGCCATAGGATTTTAGTTATTAGTTTACTTATGCCATGAGATGAAAAAGGTTAAAAATCACTGAATTAAGGGATTAGTGCCAAGTTTTAATTTTAATAATGAAGAGAAACAAATTCAACAAACCAAATACTCATGAAAAAATAATTTGGGAGCTTACCTTTCCACAACCAAACTGATTGTTTGTGTGAGATCTGGGTTTGTCACCTGGAGACGTTTCCACAAAGACCACACAAATTCTTTATCAGCCTTAAAGAAATAAAAGACATTCTAAATGCACTTGCTTTGTAGCTATAACAGAGAAGACAATATATCACATTAAATTAAAAACAAAAAAAATTACATGATTGTTAGTATTATAACTATAAAATAGATTCTTTATAGCAAGAGAGCTTTATTTTAAAAAGTTCTTATACTGGTAATCAACATTCACTTTTACTATTTCTACCTTTCACATTTTAGGGTATAAACATTGAAATGCTGAATATCAAGGTACGTTCACTCTACACAGAAACTGTCCTCTATTTTCATCTCCCTTTCCAGCAACATTCCTTGAAAGAACTGCTTATAATCACTGTTTCCACTTCTTTCTCTCTCATTCACTCTACAATTTCCTCCAGTCAGATTTCCCTCCCCACTATTATGCTAAAATCATTTTTCAAGGTCCTCTATAAAGCCAAATCCAAATGGACAATGAACAGTTTCAGTCCATAAAGCCTAGCCCAGTTATCAACACTGGTTGACTATTAGGAATCACTTTTGGGGAGTTTTTTTTGTTTTGTTTTGTTTTGTTTTGTTTTAACAGTGACTATCAAGAGATACTGATTTAATTGGTCTCAGGTAAGGTTGAAGTATTTTTTAAAAGCTTTTAAGATGCCCTGACTGGTGTGGCTCAGTAGATTGAGCACTGGCCTGCAAGGCTAAAGATCAAAGGTTGAAGGTCACTGGTTCATTCCTGGTCAGGAAACCTGCCTGGGTTTCGAACCAGGTCCCCAGTTGGGGGCTTGCAGGAGGCACTCCATTGATCTATCTTTTGCACATCACTGTTTCTCTCCCTCTCTTTCTGCCTCCCTTCTCTCTCTAAAACTAAATATGGTAAATAAAATCTCAAAAAAAAAGAGCACCTGAAGTAATTCTATGCACACAGCATTGAGAACCAGTGCTCTAGGTTACCTCATTTAATCCATGGTTTTATGTTTTACATATCGACTCTACACTGATGACTCCTCCATCTTTCTCTAGCTGTCTCCTCCAGCCCTAGATGCAGATTGGAATCTCCAAATGCCTACTCAATTAATCCCACTTGAATACCTAAGAGGTATCTGAAATTTAATTTACCCAAAATAAAATGTTTGATTTCCTACGTTTTCAAAAACCTGCACCTGTGTCTCAGAATATGACACCACCTACTCATTTGTTCAAAGACCTAAAATCTAGGAGTCAATCTGGGTTGCTCTCTTTTCCTCACATTTCACATCCAGACCATCAGTAAATCCTACAGCCTTACCTACAAAACGTATCCCAATTCTAACCACTTCTCAACTCCTCCATCACTATGACCTTCATCCAGATCAAATCCATCTCTAGTCCAGTTCCCCACAATGGTACCCTAACCTCTTTACAACTCAAAATCCTCCAATGGGTTCCTGTCAATTAGGAAAAGAATCCAAACTCTTTACCAAGACTATAAGATCCCACATTACCTGACCCCATACATACCTGTCTGACCTCATCTAACACTCTCCCCTTGTTTACAATGACTTTCTTGCTCTATCTGTACCAAGGCCTTTGTGCATGTACCATCCACCAGATCTTCATGTAGATTATTCTCCATTATATTTATAGCCACCAAAACACATGTCCCTGGTAACCCTTTGCCCTGTTTAATTTTTTTCATATCACATTTAAAAATACTGTATTTTATTGTTTGTTTGTATTTACTTGTGTTTATCTTTATTTGTAAATCTCTCCATCATCCATTCTCCCCCTAGTTAGTAAAAGAAAACATTTTGGCTCTTTTCTGCACAATCAAAAGACTTGTCTCTCTTGCCTGTGGGCTATGTAACTATGTTCCACCAATAAAATATAAGAAATGTTGTTAGAAATGTTGAAATTAGATTTATATCTACCAATTCTGTTATATTTTTCCCAGTATGTTGTTGCTTATTTAGCTTTATGATGAATTCTTTGAGAAGAAAAGATAGTTATAAACTCCATATATTCAAATTTATCTATCTTTTCTACTCTAGCTTGTGAATTTTATGTACCAATTAGAAGGCCCTCTCTACTCCAGTATTAGAAATATATTTACCTATGCTTACTTCTAAAATTTTATGTTTTCATTTTTTAATGCTCAAATCTTTGCTCTATTTTGTTTGTTATATGCTTTTGATAGCATGAGTACTGGCGAGTACTATCTAACGAATCTTACGCCTCATGCTTTACTTTATCCTTTTAATAAAAGTAAGAATTCAACACTTGGGTTAAAGACAAGAAATGTCAATACAGGGGTGGGCAAAAGTAGGTTTAAAATTGTGAGTGCAAAAAACAGTTTATTCTCATATTGTTTATTAATTATTGTATTATCTTCCATACAAACTGTAAACCTACTTTTGCCCACCCCATATATATACATTCATAACTTGCTTGAAAGGGAAAAAGTATGCTACTACAACTTTATGAACTCTAATCTCTCTACTTGTAAAAAAACAAAATCTCTTGAAATCAGCATTATCTATAAATTTATCTTATAGTTAGCTTCCAAATAAAATAGCAAAGATTGTCATCTATTTTCATCTCAACTTTTCTACCTAAAATACCAAGCAAGAAAGATTAATATAAATAAAAAGTTAAAAAAAAACAATTTTCAACATTTATAAAATAATGGAGTTACTTCAGCTTCAATAAGTATGACTTACTAATAAAGGATTTAGCTCTAGCAGTGAAAATTACAATAAATCAATAAATAACTGATGAAAAAAACCCTTGCACCTTAATTTATCCTTTTTTCTCCTTTTCTTTTTACTGTTGTTATGGTTATTTCACATCTCCTTTTCAATCCCCAACAAAAAGAAATAAATCCTCCTTAAGCTGTTTTTATTATAGAGGCCAGAGAGAAAAAAAGCCTCCTCCAGAAGATAAGAGTCCTCCAAAACATTTTATTGTTTACACCCAATTTATACCCAAAAGTCATTTCAGGAAAACTTGCCAATTTCCAAATTTCTTTAAAGTTTCATTATTAATTTCTTCCTTTCATTTATGGTCAACAACAGTATTCAGATTTTGTTTGTCACCTAAATATACTCAAATGTTAAGTGATATAAAATTTAGAAAAAAAAAGTTCTATTGTGAACAATAAAAGGCTATGAATGGATTGTGGGACTGGTGTACGTATTAGTTTTTGTGAGTTTGTTAGGTATTTAAATGCTATGTCATCTTCAATGTGGATTATACCTCTGGGTACTAAAAAGAACTTCTTTCATACACAAAGAGAAGTAAAGACCCCAGCAAATGCAAAACTAGTTTCAAAACTATTCCAGACATTAAAACAAGAAAACTAACCATTGTCAATAACATCATTCTTATTATTTTCCCTTCCTTTGAACAGTATGTTCTTTTTTAAAAATTAAAAATAAAAACCTTTAAAAATTACTCATAAAATCTCTTTATTACTACAAAACTTCTACACAGAATCAAATAATTTCAAATTTAAATTAAAATATCCTACTCTTTCTCACAACATTTATTAAACTCAGCCTATGAATGAGTTGACTAATGCTAGGGGATTTGGGCCTACATTATTTTAGTAGTGGATTAGTTTTGACTTTTACTTATCAGCTCGCATGGAAATAAATATCCCCTTCATAGACACCCAAAACTGTCTTTTTCACTGGGTATCTACTCTCCCAGCACCTAAGTTAGTGTCTGGCAACATAACAGGCCCCCAATTGACTTTACTGGAGGAATGAATTCAACAAATATAAGAAATCTATTTCCTATATTTAAATAACTTGCCTATCAGAACTCAGGGAAGACAATAAAAGTTTAATTATAAAGTATAGCATAAAGTAGCCACTCAAATTATTACTATAAAGAATACATGCACAAAAATATTCATCTACTAGAATACAGATACTAACAATGAAAAAGATTCTAATTATACATGTTTTCCATTTCTTTTCTCTGTGAATGACTAAACAAGTTTACAACACAGATAAATATCTAACAAAAAATATAACTTCATGAGTTCTCTCATCAGATACTCTTAATTCCAACATCACATGCTGCTATGAAAGTTTAAAGTTGGAATAATGAATATATATTTCATTTAAATGCCCTAAGTAATTTTTTACCTGAAACTGGTTTATAGCTTTAATAAAAATTTTTTATTGCTACTAAAAAAGGAAATAAGCTTTGAAATATATATACACATATGTGGAGACATATATTTGTATATACATAGATATATAACATACTTTTTCTCATCTGATATTCTGTAAGGGGTGATAAATGTGTACATAC
Source organism: Phyllostomus hastatus (assembly GCF_019186645.2). Lineage (NCBI taxonomy): Eukaryota > Metazoa > Chordata > Mammalia > Chiroptera > Phyllostomidae > Phyllostomus > Phyllostomus hastatus. The sequence goes on from NW_025333857.1 coordinate 14,307,895, forward strand.
ACATACCCACATCATCCTTTATTACAAATAGAACACATTTTTGTTATCCTCATCTAAGGACTATTTTTTCATTGCTTTTAGAAAGAGATGAAAGGAGAGAAACACCGATACAAGGGAGAAGCATCAATTGGTTTTTTTGGGACACACCTGGACCAGGGATCAAACTCACAACCTAGGTATGTGCTGTGACTAGAAATTGAACCCACCAACTTTAGTTATGGAACAAAGCTCCAACCAACTAGGCCCCACTGGCCAGGGTAATAGAACATATTCTTGAAATAAACAATCGAAATTAAGAGTATGGTGAAGTTAGGTTTTAAATCAATGAATAACACATAAATGTCACGGACTTAAATCTACCCTTTGGAGCATCAAGGAACATTTCTTAGGACAAAACTACATTTGGAAGCTAACATCCTATCTTCAGTAAGTCCACTGCAGACAGCCTTTCTATCACATTGTAATTAATCATGTTTTCTTCAACTAAGCGTTGTGTGTACAGTGCTTGCTAATCTGGGGCCATATGAAAAAAAGTTTTAATTAACTATACAATGACATAGAGTAGGATAAGGTTCTCATATTCAGAGAAACACTTGGAACTGAGATTTTTTTTTTACATGCTTATTCTGAGTCATCCCATGGAGAGGACTGGTATAAGGAATCACTCAAATTTTCTATTTCTCCAAGTACATATAATTAAATTCCTATAAGTTGAATGTGGAAAAAACCAACTAACCTAAATGAATCTTTAATTATAACCAAAGACTAATTAGCAAAGTTCTTTTCCCCAAACTGTGTATTTGGCCCGTTACTAGGGTGTGAAATTTAGTCAATCTGAGCTGCATTTTTCTATAGGAAAAGAATTTAAAAGAAAATACCAGAGTTAATAACACAGAGTATGTCATCTTTCTGAAATTACATGTACATGTATGTTTTGTATATTTACTAGATTGAAATGTAAAATGAATTTATTTTGGGTTACAATTTTGGAGAGATTTTAAAAATACAGGGTAAATATTACATATTCTTGGATAGTGTGATTTCTAGCTGAATTAAGTGGAAGAGCAAGTAAAAAAAGTGGACAATTACTTAAATACCTCTTCACAAAACAATTGGAAGTTCATTATTGTTTGCCATGTTTCCCGAAGAGGAGGATGGTTTGACTGAAGTTTTATGGTATAGGATACTATCAATCTTGTCTATGATTATTTAATAGTGTCAATATTACAAAAATCTCAAGTTCCATTGTTCTAAGCTAATTATGGCCATCTCCGTTCTTACACTGCCTAGAATATTTCATTCATCTTCCTAGTCCATATATGTCCAAGGTCACAGAGGCCAGCACTATGTTTGAAGCCACACTTTTTAAAGAATATAGTAGTGAATGAATTTGGGGGAGGGGAGGTGGTCATTGGGCTGCTTCGAACAAACTGATTTTCTTAATCAAGTCAGTAATAAAAAGCAAATATCCTAGTTCCTTAGCCACTAAGGGCACAACAATAGGAAATGTATAGTGAGGGATCTAGAGGAAAGAGTGTAGTAAATATATGGGCAAATGGAATCTTAGGACCTGACAAAGTAACAAAGGCTTTTATCATGGTTTCCTATCTTTAAACTACCCAAGGTTGAGGTGTACAGATGGCATGCTTCAGTTCATTAGTATCTTCTATTTACCTCTTTGGTCCTTAACCACTGAGGAACAGAAAATGGGAAAGGAAACGGGGAAAATAGAAAAAGGAAGTAGCCACCTAATATCTACCCACCTGTTTAAGAAATGATATTCAATTTCAACAAATTTTCCTGTTTTTAAAGCCTTGCCTCAGTCAGCAAGGACCTCCAAAAGGGGCAAAATAATCCAATAGAACAAATTCTAAGAGAATGAACTTCATGAATTTTTATTAATCTAAACAGATACTACCCATAATGATTACCTCGGTGTTATGCAGTTCCTAATTGGTTCTATCCTGAAAACTGTGCCTCAAATTTCTACTACCGAGTTAATTCCCAACATTTAATTATGCAATCCCGTCTAAAGTTTCCGGTTAAATCACAAAGGAATGGTAAGACTGAAAAAATAAAGGGAAATCAAATCTCTCTGAACATGAGTACAGTCGAGCTATCTCCATTACACACAAACTCTACAAATCACTGTAAAGTGATGTTAACCCAACTGACCTGGTAAATGACATGAAAATAAATGTCTCACTCAAGGACTACGGAATTAGTATGGCTGGCTAATGAGTATCATCTACTTTGTGTTCAAGTTCCAGGCCCAAGGCTCCCTAAAAATTATTGGTCTGTGTTTACAACTTAAGTTGACTTAAGAACAAGGACAAGGACAAGAGTGGGTCTGAAAATTAAAGTCTCTTTTATAGGTGGATTTAATTTTAATAAAAATGTTTAAACTTTCCTAGTCAACACTTCAACTTGGCCACTGCACTCCACTCCTGCTGGCATCAAGTACCACTACGGTTACGACGGAGAACTTGGGCCTGGGGGCTGGGGTGCAGGGTGCGACTGCTCCTTCTGGTGGTATCCAAATGAAGAAAGCCAAACCCGGGGAACCCAGACGAACTCTGCCGGCCGGTGTCCAGAGAGGGGCAGAGGCAGGACAGCCAGGAGACAGCATTCCTCCAGCGACGAAAACGGGAAGCGCTGGGTGTGGGAAACGGCAGGGAGCGCCGCCGGGCGGGGCGGCTGAGTCCCCAACCCACGCCACTACGCAGCCCAAGGCAGAGGAAGAGGGTCGCGCCGCCCCCCAGGCCCCGGCCCGCTGTGGAGAAGAAAGGCCGGCGACAGGAGTCCTCGATACCTGACACAGGGCCAGCTCCTCCTTTAGGCTGCTCAGCTCTTCCTCCAGCAGCTGCGTCCGGGTCACCACTGCCTCCTCTACCGAGATGCCCTCTAGCCGCTCGGACCCCTTGGGCGCGCTGAGGAGGGGAGCCTGAGCCGGAGCTGCCCCCTCTAGCCCTCGCCGGCCCCCTAACTCTTTTTCACCCCGTCTGGATACATTGCTTTTGTCCACAACGCCCTCCCCCGCTGCGCCGGCCAGACCCAAGGCCTCGCTGCTCACAGCGGGTACCACAGCTCCCCGCCCAACACGTGAGGACCGGGGCCCTGAAAGTCGGGCAGAGGACCGAGGGAGCGCTGAGGGCGAAGAGCGCGCCGACATGGCCACGGCTCTAACGGGTCAAGTAGCCTCTTGGAAACTCCACCTCCCCTTCCCCATCCCGGCGAGCCTGAGCTCCAAAGTACGCATGCGCGAGCCCTTTTCCCGCCGTGGCTTGCGGGGTCTCGCGCCGCGGGTCTTGGCGGGCGTCCCTGGTGCCGAGCCACCGGCCTGAGCTTCGGACTGCGCACGCGCCATGCCCCAAGAGGTTAGGCAGGCCCTCCTCGAGCGCCACCACGGTGTGTTTTGCGGGAACCTGCTGCCCTCAACACCGTACCTGCCCACCTATCTAAAACCCTACCCGACAGTTGAGTCTAGCTAATGTCTCCCATCTTAAAGTCTTCCTTGACAAGCCCCTACTTCCAAATGATCCCTTACTGTGAACTCTTTGCCTTCAAGGCCCCTGCCAGCTCGCCTGTCGTGTTTCACTGGCCGCCCTGGAGTGTTAGATACACAGCTAATCTTTCCAGCAGGGTTGTAAACTCCTTGAGGATCAGTAGTAGGTTTTACACTTGTGCTTTCTTCACATCCCTTAGCAAAACCGCTTTATGTACAGCTGACATCCCGCTGACTGACGTCAAGGAGACTTAGAAAGCCTTGTGCTGAGCTGGAACTGTCAGGCAGGTTTCCCATCTGAATTATGATATTTACATACCCTTTGTCTTTTGTTTTGCAAGAGTCATGATTTCCTTTGAATTTTTGTCAGCTTCTTTATGTGTTGGTGGAATATCAGAGTGTGACCTACATTGCCTGATAGTTTGAGTCCTTGGAATAATTTGAAATCAGTTAAGGTGGTGTAGGGTTTACAAAATAAGACCAGCTTTCTTTACCCTTAATCCTTTTTTAAAATTTGTCTTCCCACTATCTCTTTCTTTATAAACTTCAAATAGGCAATAACATGCTCTTTCTCTGTCATTGTAACACATACACTAGTGACAAGTTTATTAAGGAGATGCACATTGAGCCAGCAACAGAGTTGCACCAAACGCTAGATCTGCTCTCTTCTGGAAAGAAAAAAAAAAAGGTTCTAGAATATTGGAGAGCTGGGATGGGGAGAAGACGGCTCTGGAAGTAGGAAGCTAACTGCTTTAACTGATGACCTCTTCATTTAATCAAAATTACAGCTCTGTAGCAGAATCTAGTTAGCCTTAAAAAAAAAACACTTCTGATTTTAGAAGTCTGTGAAGGCAAGAGAGTGAGCTTTCATCCCACTGAAGGTGAATGAATAGCTCACAACATTTATAAAAGGATTACATTAGAAAAAGTGCATATGAGCCTGTTTTAAAAGAAGTCACTGCCATATCAAACTTTTACAATATGCTGAGTCTATGACTAAACACCGTTCATATACATACTTAATCAATTCTTACAATATCACAGTAAAATAGATATTATTCCCATTTTACTGGTGAGACTCAAGAAGTTGTTGTTCCTTGCCTAAAGTCTCATATCTGGTATTAGAAACGCTAGGATATGAATCTACTTAACTCTAAAACTTGTGCGTTTGATCCCTACCCTTACTTCATATCTGTCACTTGAAATACAGCATTAGGTCTGATAGCATGTAATAAGATTTCACTGGGCTGAAGATTCACATGTTTGGCACAAATCAGTATGAATGCACATTTTAAATGGCTATTTGTTATTCACTCAAAAGTGCATCATGGCATCTGATTATAGAACGATTCTTTTGAAAAGCAATGAAAACTGTTATGTACACTGGGTAAATAAACATATTTGACTCAAAAAAGGTTAATATCCTGGATCTATAACTAGGCAGACAATTTTTTAACTTTCTTTTTATTGTGGTAAAATACACGTAACATAAAATTTACCATTTATTGTAAAGTGAGTGAAAATGAAAAACAATTCAGAATCATTGAGCACATTCACAATGTTAGGCAACCATTACAACTAGTTCCAGAACATTCTCACCACTTCCAACTCAAACCCCATACCCATTAAACAGTCATTCCCCATTCTAACCCCGCAACCCCAAGGCTCAAGATAATCACCAATCTGCTTTCTATCTATATGGATTAGACTATTCTATTTCAAATAAATAAAACCATGCAATACATACATAGTCTTTTATATCTGGCTTCTTTCACTTAGAAGAATATTTCCAAGCTTCGTCCGTTTTGTAGCATGTATCAGTACTTCATTTGTATGGGTATATCACAATTTGTTTTTCAATTCATCCATTGGTGAGCATTTAGGTTGATTCCACTTTTTCCTATTGTGAATAGAACTGCTATGAATATTCACTTATAAGTTATTTTTGAACATTTATTTTCAATTATTTTGTGCATATACCTAGGAGTGGAACTGCTGGGTCATATGGTAATTTTATGTTTAAGGTATTAAGGAACCACAAAACTGCTTTCTACAGTGGCTACACAACTTTACATTCCCACCAACAATGTATAAAATTCAAATTGCTCTGCATCCTCATGAACACCTGTTTTCCTTTTTTTTTTTAAAAAGAAAAATCTGTTCTCTTTATGGCCATACTAGTGGGTGTGAAATGATATCTCATTGTAGTTTTGGTTTGCATTTCTCTAATGACATTGATCATCTTTTCATGTACTTGGACATTTGTTTATCTTTTTTGGAGACATGTCTATTTAAGTTCTTTGTTCATTTTTTTATTTGGATTGTTTTTGTCTTTTTGTTGTTGAATTGTAATTGTTCTTCGTTGGAAGACAGTTTTTAACAATAGAAACTTGCACTTTTTCAGAACTGTACATAGAGTTGTTTTCATGTATTAGTTATTTTCTGAAATGACAGAAATGTGTGAAACATTGAATACTAACATGTATAACTCAGGAAGATAAGTTAAAAATCTGCGATACTACCTGAATAAAAATGTACAAAGTAATCAATTCTTTTTTAAACATTTAAAAGTGATGATGTCTGTTCTGCAAATATACGTAATAAAGCCTGCTGAGAATGAAGTATATTAGAATATAGAAACACATAATTCCCTCCATATCATCATTGTAGATTTGAAATACTGAGGGAAATGTACAAATTAATGAGGAATTTAAATCACACCTATCACTCTAATTTTAAAAATGTATTTCTAACTTCTGTTCAAAAGGGGAAAAGATGTATGAGTTTCTCAGCCTTTATGTTTCTTTGTTTTCAGAAAGAATGCCGAATTTTAAGGCATGTTTATGTCTTTACCAATTTAGTATAATCTTTATTCGATCAACAGAATTTAGTTATTACATTTGAAACCACTATTAAGTATTGGTAAGTCTTTAAATATCATAAATTCATTTTAAATTATTTGAAACCTCTCAATTTTTAGGGTTTTGCCATATCCCAGAAATTTAAATAAAAATAGCCTGCTGCCCATTCCTTTAGTAGTGAAAAGAATCCCACAAGCTACAATATGGCAATGTGATTCTTGAATCAGCAGCAGACTTATTATGTCAGTCTAGTGTGGACAAATTGCACTTGTAGGAGTTAGTTTGTTGATTCACAAATCTGAAAAGTTGTTTCCCAGATGTAATCTAGAACCACCCTTCTATGGCATGAAGGCAAGGAGAGTCCCAAGAAAAAAGGTAGACTACTCCACATTGGTAGGTGCCAGGTTTAATAAACAAGACAATTTACTTAAGAGGCTTGTCTTGGGCAGCAAAAGGATCAGTAATTTTCTGCACCCAACAGCCAAATCCTAAAAGTTTGTATGGAGGCCTTAACAATAGGGTTCAATCAGGCCCCCTGTCCAGATAGTTCTCATAACCACATTACTGACTCAAGGATGTGTTCTTGGGAAGCTTCTCATTCAGGAAAGGCAAGCTGAGCACAATTTTCAAGCACAGAGGAGGGAGTGTGGAGCCTCCAATCGCCTGGGTCCATATCATGGGTCAGACCGGGGGTCATGTCTTCATAATGACCTTTCCCAGCATAGTCAAAGTAAATCAAGAAAATTGTTTTGTTCTAAAACAATACTTAAATACTGCAATTTTGTTTGAGTGATTCTTGGCAACTATTGATTCCCCTGATCAGTCCTGAGACTGCTCTAAGTCAAGATCATAGGTATCCAAGGTTGACATCATCCATTCCAGCTGCCCCATGTGCTTTTCACACAGTTCAAAAATGATGACTATACAGTGAGATGACAACAGAACTTCATTTTATATTTTCATTTTCGATGATTATATTAAAGTCCAAAACTATTTAAATAACTGTTTTTTTCTGATTATAGGGTTTTCTAAAATTATCTCCATTGAATCTAACTCCCAGTGCAAGTCTTGTTCTGGGAAACACACACACACACACACACATCTCCTGTGTGCTTTAGGTTTGAGTAACTTCTATCAGTTCACTTAATTCAGCAAAGTTTTGTCAACTGATAGTCTTTGCACCAATTCAATGCAAACAGAAATCCCCAATTTGGGGTGCAGTGAAGAAGGAAACTTTATTCAGTGTAAAACAGCTTGACTGTGAAAACAGCACAGCTGTGAGGCAACCCTGGGGCCACGGCCCTCTCTGGCTAGAAAGTTCTTCTCTGAAATCCACTACCTTGGTGTGTCGGATCAGCCAAGGAGAGACAGTGTTCAGTTTTCAGCTAATATGGACAGGAATCTTTGACCCTGTCCCTGATTCGTCTGTCCTTATGCAAATGAGCACTCTAAATCTCACAGTTTGATTGGTCCAAAAGGAACTGACCTGATTGGTCAAAATAGAGCTTCTCTGGTTGGCTGAAGCAATGAAGCTCCAATTGGATGGGGAAAGCCTCAGTCCTGTCTGTTGAAATAGGATTCCAGGAGTTTGTTTATAAGCGCTAGCTCAGATGGCAGAAGTACAGTGCAGACAAGCAGGCAGTTCAGTGTACAAGTAAGAAATTCAGCACAGAGGCAAGCAATTCAGAGCAGAGACAGGCAGCCCAGCACAGGCTTCTCTGTGTGCAGTGTAGTTTGTGTGAGAAGCTCCTGTATGGAAATGACTGCTAAGCTGTTTTTAAAAATTAGAACCCAGACCTGGCTGGTGTGACTCAGTTGGTTAGAGCATCATCCTATAACTGAAAGATTGCAGTTTGATTCCTAGTCAGGGCATATACCTAGGTTTAGGGTTCAGTCCCCAGTCTGGGTGCGTATGGGAGCAACCAATTGATATTTCTCTCACACATCAATGTTTGTCTCTCTTCTCTCTCTAAAACCATGAAAAAAAATTCTCAGGTGAAGATAAAAAAATTAGAGCCCAGTTAGCCACCAGGAGTCCTTCTTAGTAGATGTCTTTTTTCTCTCAGGGGTTGATGTTTGAAATACAAGTCCCAAATTCCCTAAGGAGTTCAGCTCATTGAATACACAGGGTTGCATTGTTTCAAGCTCTTCGTTTTAACACATGACCAGAGTGAGAAAACACTCTACATTTTTTAGCCTTCTTGTCTATATTTTAGTTTCTTCTTCCTGATAGATGGAATGATAGACCCATAGTCCTGGGTATTTCATCTGAATATTTTTTACCCTCAAGGCAATATTGCCAAAGTATTCCAATTCTTCCATCTTATTTTACTCCTCTGGTTTTATCCCAAACATGAAGGCCTTCCTCCTCCACTACCAGCAACCTAGTTTAACATCTGTCTTGCCAATGCTTACCTATTCCCTATCATAGTTGCCATCCACTATTGCTGTGTGCATACACACACACACACACACACACACACACACACAGGCATTTTGCCTTTTGAAAGCCCAGAATGGTATGTCCACAGTCACCACCATGACTTTGCCCTAGGAGTAGACTTCTGTAACCAGGGAAGTGGCACTATTTCTCAAACCAAGAGATCATCCCAACATGTCACATACCCACTTATGACATAAACCATATTTAAATAGCAGCAGTCAATCCCAGGCCTTTCTGACTACCTTAGTTCCTGTCGGTAGTTGACTTCTATTTTTAAATGTATCACTTATACATTTTTAGAGAGGGCAGAAGTGGGGAGAAGGAGAGGAAGAGAAACATCAATGTGAAAGAGAAACATTGATGGTTGCCTCTTGCACATAACCCCAACCAGGGACCAAACCCTCCACCCAGGCATGTGCCTGACTGAGAATCAAACTGGCTACCTTTCACTTTGTGGGACAATGCCCAACAAACTAAGCCACACCAGTCAGGGCAGTAGTTAGTAATACAGGAGAATTTTATCAAATATCCAAGAAGTTGCAAACTTTTGAATGTCAAAACAATTTATGTAATCCATACAAAAGGACTGGTTCCAGACTAAAAAAATAAGAGAGACACATGTCACTTCACCACCAGAAGGTTAGACTCTGATATCCTTCCTTCTTGGCAAGGTGACCAATTAGAGTCTCAGCAGTAGGTTTATGGCAACATATATTAGTTTGAGGAACAGTTAAAACAGAGTAATTACAAATGCAAGGGTAGAATTGAAGGAAAGCAGAAGAGATAGTGCAATACCCTAAGGCTAAGCAAACATGGGAGATGTTATTACCCTAAGTTTCTAGGGATAAGTGGAGTGAGCAGCCATGGACAAGGAGACAGAAAGGGCTGTGCACAGAGATCTGCCTGGTGAGAGACAGAAATCCAATAGACTGGGAGCCAGTGAAACAAACACTCCACCCTCACTCTCTTCCCTCATAACCATCTTCACCCATGCTCCCCACTCCCACCACTGGACCCAACCAGGGTAGCCAAACTGATAGGGTAGCCAACTAGGGCACAAGTATGGTAGAAAAATATCAAAAGACCATCTGGAGGACGTACAGAAGGTATCCAACTCAAAAGACCAGTGTAATTGCCCTGGCCAAGTTACACATTTGGTTGGAGCATTGTCCTTTCACGAAAAAGTAGCAGGTTCCAGATCTGGTCAGGGCACATAAGTAAGTTGCAGGTTCGAGTCCTGGTGGAGTATATACAGGAGGCGACCAATACATGTCTTTCTCTCACAATGATGTTTCTCTTTCTCTCTTTCTCCATTTCTAAAATCAATAATAATAATTAATAATAATAATAATAATAAATGACAACAACAATAATAATAATAAAATAAAAAGAACAATGTAGCAAACTAGCAATAAGGCTGAATAGCATTCTGATATAGCAAGTATATGATTTAAAGTGACAACCCTTATGTCTTTTACCTGGCAGCTGATTGGACATTAACTTACAAATCCATGAAAAAGAAAAAGGGAAATAATATGTTATAAAGAAGGAACAGAATCCAAGCAAGAGTTAGGTAAAAAGTTTAGACCTTGTGAAACAGAAAAGCACCAAGAAGAATGCAACTACTTTTTTTTATTGACTTCACATTCTGCATTAAAACTCAGTTTCCAAAATTCTAGGCATTTTATCTAATTTGATTATCCTAAAATGATAATTAATAATAATAACAAAAACATATAATTATATCCCAAGTAATGTTCGGTTTGCATTTTGCATCTATTTTATATTTTACATCACTCATAATTTTGTAATCATTCTCACCTATCATACGCACACAGTTTATATCTGCAAATAGATTGTAGGATCCTAGAAGGCAGAAAAAGCCTGTATTTCTGTACCCCTTCTGATTCCTGCCACAATACCCTAACACAGGAAGTAGTTGGGAAATGTTTCTCAGCTAGCTCCACATTGTTTGTTACTGTGGGGCTTGCAGCTCTGGGTATTCTATTCAAGAACAAGTCAGTGGTTATAGTTAGGTAGTTTTATATACTTGCATCAGGTAAAGGACACAGGGGATTCACCCTGATCATTAGTATATAAATTAGAAAAACTGAGTGTCTTAGAAGTTACATAGCTTCTCCAAATCTTTAAAGAGGCAAACTTTAGCCCTGGCTGGGTGGCTGAGTTGGTTGGAGTATCAGCCCATACAAGGTTGTGGGTTCTATTTCCCCATCAGGGCACATAACTAGATTGTGGATTTGATCCCAGGTAGGGCACATACAGGAGGCAACCAACTGATGTTTTCACTCTCTCTAAAATAAATTAAAAATACCCTCGGGTAAGGATTTTTTAAAAAAGAGGCAAATTCTAAAAAACCATACATAAAACACAAACACAAATCACTTTCAGGAACCATGATCCAAAGATATATTTGAAAGGTAAGATCTCCTTCATCAAAATTAAAAAAAAACACAAACCCAAACTTTGATTAAGATGTGTACATTTAGGATAACACTTTCAGTTAGAAAGGGTTGTAGATACTTTGAAGGAGCATATTTTCTAAAGTAACAGAACTCACAGAGCTGCTCTAAAATTTTTCCTGGACACAAGAGACAGGCCATCAGTGGTAGCTCTTGGTGGAGGAAAGTGAATTTGTCTGTACTCATTACCAAAGTCAAACTGAGTTTGCTTCCTACCATCTTGCTGTGACCATCCTTCCACTACACTTCATGCATTGTGGGTTTAGGAAAAGATAAAGGCATTTTGATGCTTCTTTACTCTTGGTGTGGTGATGTTCCAGGCTCTGGTGATGTTCCAGGCTCTGGTGATGTCCCAGGCAGGAGGCAATGTCCTTTTGCCACATGCAGTCCTCACTGGCAAGAGACGTATACACCCAATAGAAGGGAAATAGGGAGACATGGCACTTTTTTTTTATTAATTGGTTCTAACAATTTAATTAAGAGGCATGGAGTCCTCTAAGAATATAAAGATGTTCATTTCTGAATGTTCCCTATATGACCTGGTTCTTAAAAGGCTCTCCCTTTTATTTCCCTCTGAGTAAAATATTGGGCTGTCATTAGGCTTTCCCCAATTTTCTTTGCAAAATGGTGAGCAGAAAAGCTTTTTTAAAATTACATACAAAAACAACACAAAACAAGCGCAGAAGCAACTTTAAGAACAGATTACCTTTATGCAAGTTGAAATGACTTGAGTTTACGGTTCAGGAAAACAGCCTGTTTCTTTAAAAAAAAATAATAATGTAACTGCCCAGACCTTGAGACCCTTGTCCTATCTAACACTATTAGTCACATAGAGTTTTACCTTCAACAATTTCCAGACATTCCTGAAGGTCATTAATTATATTTCACTGGAACGTTTTTGGTCTAAGCAGGAAACATTTTTAGGGATTATAGGCTATCAAGGTCAATATCTGAGATAAATGGATCACATGAATGCTCACTATTGGGGAAAATGAGTGCTCATGCATGGGTAAAACGGTTCCTGGTGCCACCAACATTCTTCTTTCCTAAGTGATGCTTCCTGGTGCTGCAAAATACTTTGGGAATGAAACAGGAAGAAAGGGAGGAAATTCAGTCAACTTGGGACCCCTTTTTAGACCACTCTTACTCATTCCTCAATTTTTTCAAAAAATATGTATTGAATATGGCTAGTGATACAGCACAGAACAGTCGCAATCCCTGCTTTTACAAAGAAAACACATCATAAACAAGTAACTACACCTGTTAAGTAGTCAGAACTTATGTCAAGAGAAATAAAGAAGGGAAAGGGAATAGTGAGTGATGGCAGTGGCTTAAGTGTCATTTTAGATGGAGTGGTGGGAAAGCATTTCTAATAAAGAACATCGAAGCAGATGGTAGGTAGTTGCTTCAGTTGAGTGGGAAGCACACTAAGCACATATCTGGAAGACTATCAGACAACAAGGAAAGTGAAAGCATAAACAAAAAGCAAAAGCTTGTAAGTGAAATCTGAACACTGCTGCGCTTTATAGGTTGTACAGATGACAGACCCACTCATGCTGTTTCCCAGGAAATATCTGTTATCCTGGAATCCCAAAGAAGCCCATCCCCATGTGAATAAAAATATCCACGTGGCCAGGAAACAAGTTTTGTGATCCAAAGATAAACTCCAAATTTGAAGTGTTTTTATAAAGCATTTGGTAAGGACAGCAAAGGGACCATGGGCTCTCCAGAAACATTTCTTGGAGAAATCATGTGAAATGGAATCACACTAAAAGACAGTAATAAAATAACAAAGGAGATGATTTGAAGTTTAAGAAAAAGGGAATGATAGTTACCCATGGTTTTACCATGTTATTAGTATATTAGAATCAGCTAAAGGAGGTTTTCTAAAGATACCTGAGTCCCATCTCCAGAGGTTGATTTAATGGAGGTGGTCTGAGACACTAGTGCTATTATTACATGTTAAAATCTCCCCAGGTGAGTCTAACATGGAGCCAGGATTGACAATCACTTGGTTAAGCTGTTAAAAAGAAATGCCAGGCATTGCTTCTGGAATACAAAAGCTATCCTATAATTATTCACTTAGTGAGTCATGAAATTATGTATGGGATACCTACTATGTGCTAGAATTTTAGTACTGGGGATGAAGACAGTTAAAAGCAAATGAGTCTTTATCTTCAAACTCAGATTCAAATAAGTAAAGACAGCTGACAAAAAAGTGAACAAGATAGTGCAATAAGTGCTAGAATCAAAAGAAAGCATGATAAGATGGGGAGAGTATCTAGGTGGGAACTACTTTTATTAGGCTGATTAAGAAAGGCCTCTCCAAAGAGGTAAAATTTAAGCAGAAACCTGAAAGATGAGAAGAAACCAACTATTCAGAAAGTTTGGAGAGTGAATGCCAAATGCAAAAGCCCAGAGATGCCAAGCCCCTTGGAGTGTCTAAAAATGAAGAGGAGGCAAGTATTACCAGAGTTAGAGACAATGAAAGAATATGTGTAAGAGGAAGGGAAAAGTTTGGATTTTATTCTAATACTAATAGAAACAATGGAAAGATTTTATTTTATTGGCAACTTTATTTTTTAATTTATTTTTATTAAATATTTTTGAATTTTATTGTTGTTCAAGTATAGGTTCTGCCTTTCCCCACCCCCCAACCCTCCCCACCACTCCAACCATCCCCACCTCCCTCCCCTGTTTCCACCCCACCCCTTATTTTTGTCCATGTGTCCTTCATACGTGTTACTGTAAACCCTTCACGATTTTCCCCCCCCCCCATTATTCCCGCCCATCTCCCCTCTGGTTACTGTCAGTTTGTTCTTACTTTCAATGTCTTTGGTTGTATTTTGCTTGCTTGTCTGTTTTGTTGGTTAGGTTCCACTTATGGGTGAGATCACATGATATTTGTCTTTCACCAGCTGGCATATGTCTCTGGACCTTCTGTATGTCCTCCTTGGAGAAGTGTCTGTTCAATTCCTTTGCCCATATTTTAATTGGGTTGTTTTCTTCTTAGACTGGAGTCCTGTGAGTTCTTTATATATTTTGGAGATCAAACTCTTGTCTGAGTTATCATTGGCAAATATGTTTTCCCATACAGTTGTTTCTCTTTTCATTTTAATGCTGTTTTCTTTAGCCATGCAGAAGCTTTTTATTTTTTCAACTTTTAAAAAAATTGTTGTTCAAGTACAGTTTTCTGCCTTTTACCCCCATCCCAACCCACCCCCCAGCCCTCCCCACCTCCCTCCTGTTTCCACCCCCCTCTAGTTTTTGTCCATGTGTCCTTTATATTTGTTCCTGCAAAGCGTTCACTCTTTCCTCCTGAAATTCCCTCCCCTCTCCCTTTTGGTCACTGTCAGACTATTCTCAATTTCAGAAACTTTTTATTTTGATGAAGTACCAATTGTTTATTCTTTCCTTTATGTCCCTTGCTCTAGGGGACATATCAGTGAAAATATTGCTGCATGGAACATCTGAGGTTTTCCTGCCTATGTTCTCCTCTCGGACTTTTAAGGTATCATGACTCATATTTAAGTCTTTTATCCATCTTGAGTTTAATTTTGCATATGATGAAAATAGGTGGTAGAGTTTCATTTTTTTGCACATAGCTGTGCAGCTCTCCCAACACCAGTTGTTGAAGAAGCTATTTTTGCTCCATTTTATGTTCTTGCCCATTTTATTGAATATTAATTGACCATAGAGACTTGGGTTTATTTCTGGGTTTTCTATTCTGTTCCATTGGTCCCTGTGTCTGTTCTTATACCAGTGCCAGGCTGTTTTGATTACACTGGACTTGTAATTCAGTTTGGTATCAGGTATTGTGATCTCTCCTGCCTTGTTCTTCTTTCTCAAAATTACTGTGCCTCTTCAGGGTCATTTATGGTTCCATATAAATTTTTGAAATATTTCATCTATATCTGTGAAATATGTCATTGGTGCTTTAATAGGGATTGCATTGAATCTATAAATTGCTGTGGGTAATATGGACATTTGATGATGTTAATTCTTCCAATCCATGAACATGGTATTTGCTTCCATTTGCTTGTGTCTTCCTTAATTTCTTTCTTTGGTGTCATGTAGTTTTCTGAGTACAGGTCTTTTCCTCCTTGGTTAGGTTTATTCCTACATACTTTGTTTTTCTTGTTGCTGTATTAAATGAGATTTTTTCCTTATTTTTATTTCTGATATTTCATTGTTGGTATACAAAAATGCCTTCAATTTCTGAATATTGACTTTGCGTCCCACTGTTTTGCCAAATTCATTTATTAGGTCAAGCAGTTTTTTTGATGGAGCCTATAGGATTTTCTATGTACACTATTATATCATCTGCAAACAATAACTGTTTTGTTTCCTCTTTTCCAATTTGAATGCCTTTTATTTCCTTTCCTTGTCCAACTGTTGTGGCTAGGATTTCCAATACCATGTTGAGTAGAAGTAGTGACAGTGGACAGCCTTGTTTTGTTCCTGATCTTAGTGGGAGAATTTTTAGTTTTTGTCCATCCAGTATGATGCTGGTTGTAGGTCTCTTGTATATTGCCTTTATTAGGTTGAGGAATGCTCCTTCTATTCCCACTTTCCCACTTTGCTGAGTGTTTTAATCATAAATGGGTGCTGTATCTTATCAAATGCTTTTTCTGCATCTATTGGTATGGTCATGTGATGTCATTTTGATCAGATCAAAAGTGATATGATCATATTTGCCTTTGCTTTTGTTTATGTGATGTATTACATTTATTGACTTGTGATATTGCCCTGGCTGGCGTAGCTCAGTGGATTTGTGATATTATACCATCCTTGCATCCCTGGGATGAGTCCTACTTGGTCATGGTATATGACCTTTTTCATATATTGCTGGATGCATTTTGCCAATATTTTGTTGGGGATTTTAGCATCTATTTTCATCAGCGATATTGGCCTGTATCTTTCTTTGCTGTGTCTTTATCTGGTTTTGGGATTAGGATGATGCTGACTTCATAAAAAGAGTCTGGGAGTCTTCTGTCTCCTTGGATTTTTTGTAATAGTCTATAAAGAATAGGGTTAGTTCTTCCTTAAATGCTTTGTAGAATTCCCCTGTGAAACTGTCCTGTCCAGGGCCTTTATGTGTTGGGAGTTTTTTTTATTACTGCTTTAATTTTGTCAGCTGTTATTGGTCTGTTCAGTCTTTCTGCTTCTTCTTCATTCAGTTTTGGAAGATTATATTTTTCTAGAAATTGTCCACTTCACCCAGGTTTTCAAATTTATTGGCATATGGTTCTTCATAGTAATTTCTTACAACCCTTTGTATTTCTGTGGTATCAGTTTTAATTTCTCCTCTTTCATTTCTGATTGTGTGTATTTGGGTCTTCTCTCTTTCTTTTCTTGATGAGTCTGCTTAAAGGCTAGTCGATTTTGTTTATCTTTCAAAGAACCAGCTTTTGAATTTATTGATCCTTAGAATTGTTCTTTTAGTCTCTGTGTCATTTAATTCTGCTCTAATCTTAGTTATTTCCTTCCTTCTACTTGCTCTGAGCTCTTTGTTGTTCTTTGAGTTTTGTAGATGTAGGGTTAGGTTGTTTATTTGAAATGTTTCTATCTTTTTTTGGTAGGCCTGTATCGCTATGAACTTCCCTCTCAGGACTGCCTTCGCTGTGTCCTGTAAGTTTTGGGTTGTTGCGAGTTCATTTTCATTTCCTTCCAGAAACTTTTTGATTTCTTCCTTGATCTCATTCTTGACCCATTTGCTGTTTAATAGCATGCTATTCAATCTCCATGAGTTTGAGTATTTTTGAGTTTTTTCCTTGAGGTTGGCTTCTAGTTTCAGTTTCTTATGGTCATAGAAAATGCTTTGATTTCAATTTTATTGAATTTGTTGAGACTTGTTTTGTGTCCTATCATGTGGTCTATCTTTGAAAATGCTCCATGTGCATTTGAAAAGAATGTGTATTTTGCTTCTTTGGGATGAAAGGCTCTACATATATCACTTAAGTCTATTTGATCTAGGACATTGTTCAATGCCACAATATCCTTGTTGATATTTTCTTTGGAAGATCTGTCCATTTTTGACAGTGGGGTATTGAAATCCCCTACTATAATTATGTTGCTATTGATATTTTTCTTGAAGTCCTCCAAGATTTTCTTTATGTATTTGAGTGCTCCTATGTTGGGTGCATATACATTTATAATGTTTATATATTCTCGATGGATTCTTCCCTTGAGTGTTATAAAGTGACCTTCTGGGTCTCTTTCTATGGCCCTTTTTTTGAAGTATATTTTGTCTGATATGAGTATTGCTACCCTGGCTTTCTTTTCCTGTCCATTTGCTTGGAATATTTGTTTTCAGCTCTTCACTTTCAGTCTGGGTAGGTCTTTTGTTCTGAGGTGGGTCTCTGGTGGGCAGCATATGTGTGGGTCATGACTTCTTATCCATTCAGCTATTCTATGTCCTTTGATTGGAGCATTTAATCCATTTACATTTAAGGTTATTATTGATAGGTATTTATTCATTGTCATTTTTTTCATACCTTTGTTTTTCTCTCTCTAATTCTTTTTCTTCCTTTTCTCAAAGCAGACCCTTTAGCATCTCTTGCAGAGCTGGTTTGGTGGAGATGTATTCTTTTAGACTTCTTTTGTCTGGGAAACTCCTTATTTTGCCTTCCATTTTAATTGACAGCTTCGCAGTGTAGAGTAGTCTTGGTTGTAGGCCTTTGCTTTTCATTACTTGGAATATTCCTTTCTATTCCCTTCTGGCTTGGAGTGTTTCCATTGAGAAGTCAGCTGCTGGCCTTATTGGGGCTCCCTTGTATGTTACTTCTTGTTTCTCCCTTGCTGCCTTTAAGATTCTATCTTTGTCTTGGAATTTTGCCATTTTAATTATGATGTGTCTTGAAGTGGGCCTCTTTGGGTTCTTCTTGATTGGGGCTCTCTGTGTTTCCTGGATTTGTGTGACTTTTTCTCTCATCAAATTAGGGATGTTTTCCATTATTACTTTTTCAAAGAGGTTTTCTATTCCTTCCTCTTCTTCTTCTCCTTCTGGTATCACTATTATACAGATATTATTCTGTTTCATGTTTTCCTGCAGTTCTCTTAATACCTCTTCATTCTTTCTGAGTCTCTTTTTGTTTTCTTGCTCTTTCTGGGTGTTTTTCTACCTTGTCCTGCAGCTAACTGATTAGATTCTCTGCTTCATCCAGCCTGCTTTTAATTCCTACTAGTGTGTTTTTTATTTCCAAGATTTTATTGTTCATTTCTTCCTGTTTCTTGTTTATAGTCTCTATTTCCTTTTTCATATTGTTATAGTTCTCACTCAGTTCCTTGTAGTTGTCTATGAGTTCCTTAAGCATCTTTATAACCATTGTTTTGAATTCTGTGACAGATAGTTTGCTTACCTCTTTTTTACTTACCTATTTTAGTGAGGAGTCTTCCATTCCTTTTGATTGCATGTTCTTTTTTTGTCTCTTCATTTTAGGTGACTCTTTTTGTTTGTTTCCACATCTCCTGATGTTTTGCTTTGCTAGCTGTCTTTGTAGGGTGAACTTATATGGTAGGAATTCTATGGGGTTCAGTGGTGTGGTTTCTTTGATCTCCTTGTCTGGATGTTCTAGGTTTGTCCTTTCTTCTGTTTGTGTGGGCTCTCTTGCTGTACTTCAGTTTTTACCTTTTGGTGGTTCCTTTGTTGGTGAATTCTCTCCTCCAGCAGATATACTGATGTTCATAGCTCCCACCTATTCTTGTATATGATCAGTGGCAGGGGGTGGACAAAATGGATTAAGACAGCAGGAGAGTATTGTATGGGATTTAAAGTACTAATAGAGATGAGATAGGAGATTCTTTGGATAAGAATAGTGTTAATTGTGATATTTCACCCAACTATCCACTTTTTATAAAAGGTGAAAGAGAGATAAGACTCTTGTTAGAGGGGAAGAGGATTGTGAGTTGAATCCAGAAAACAGAGCATTTGCACAAGGTTAGATGATGAGAGATAGTGAGAGTAAAGGATAGAAAGTAGGAGTAGTGTGAGAGAGAACAGAGTTAACCACAACAATAATAATGCTCAAGAATAAAATGAAGTGGGCTAAGATCAGGGAGGGTTGATGTATAGTACAATTGTATGGAACAACAATTATTTACAATAGTACTGGAACATCAATAATATGACAGGAAATATATGATTTGGATAACCAGAATAGAAAGTACACAATCAAGAGTAGTGTGTTATTGGAACACAAGTGAAGTGAAAGAAGGAAAATTAAAATACAGTAAAGAGAGAATAAGGAAAACCAGTCAAACAATGCAATTAAACAGAGAAATAAAATAAACTAAACATAAGGAAGAAAAATGTTTAAAATACTAATAAAATGAAAGTAGTAAAAATAATGAAAAACAATAATAATATACATAAACAATAAAATGCCAGTTCTATGGGATAGCAAAGTGATTTTTGTTTCAGTTTATCAGTTTTGGGGATTAGCCTTGTGCTCCCCCTTTGGATCTGTCTCTGGACCTTTCATAACTCTGTCTTATTGTCTCACTTGGGGGAAGAAAAAAAGAGAGAGAAGAGAAAAAATAAGCCTCTTGCTTACTTTAAACCTGTTGAGAGAGTTCTGCTGGTCTTCCTGGATGCCACAGAAAGAAGGGGGCTGGGCTTTGCTTTTCTCCCTTCTTATGATTTTGGGAGAATGGAGACCAGGACTGAGCCACAATATTCACAGTTGCCCATCTTCCAATCAGGTCCTCTGTTAGCTGCCCAGCTCAAATCAGCCAGTCAGTCTCTGGGCTTACAGCATGAGTCAATCTCAGGCATTCAGGCCAAGACAAGCTAGGCGCACGCGGTTTTGCTCAGCCACTCAGTCTCTGGGCAGGAGCAGCTGAAATCACCCTCAGAGAGCACCAGCCACTGCTGAGAGTTCCTTACAAAGCAGCTGCCTACCATTCTTACCAAGCACACAGCTTTTCACATAGCCCAACTTTCCAACCGGTCTGGAGGCCATCTGAGTAAGGGTCTGACACAGCCCAACTCCTCCTTTCTCCAAGTGTTGCCCAGTACCCCAATTTCTCTGGTGCCAGTGTCCACAGTCCCAGTGGATGTATACTGCCTCTATGTGTCTCTCACTTCATCTCTATTCCCCCGGCAACTTTCAGCATCCAGGTCCCTCCTGGTGCCAGGCTTCCCTCCCTGCTCTAGTAGGGGAGGGAGCTGCTGATCTAACTTTCCTCCCCATGTCCTGCAGCAAGTGCAAGGCTGGGGGCCACAGTGGCCTAAGTCACTGCATAGATACCAGGGACCTTACCATCCCATTGCAATTTGCTCACCATCTGTTTTTCAAAGTCCCCTACAATTTTTAGTCTCCAAACTTCATATAGGCTGGGATTCCATTAGCTGTTCACTCTGTTCCTCAGAAGATTGGCTAGGTGTTCCAGCTGGGCACAGGGAGAACTGGGCTCCACTCCCACCTACCTTGCCATCATCTTAGAAAGTCAGAAAGATTTTAAACAAAGGACAGATAAAGGATTTCACTACGGTATTGAAAGACCACTCTGATGTTGAGAAGAATGGGTTGTGTGGTTAAGGAAAGGAAAAACAAAAGCAGGAATACTAGTTCAAGCAAGAGATGATGGTAGTTTGACCCAGAGTGTTTGCAGGGGATAAAGAGGCATATGGTGGTATTCAGGATGTATTATAAGGATTGAGTCCACAGGATTTGCTGATGCATTAGATGTGGAAGAAGAGAGAAAGAGAGGTATCCAGAATGAATCTTAAATTTTTGGCTTAAGTACCTGAATACTTAGAGTTCTTGAAATAGCAAAGACTGTTGTATGAGCAGGTTTCAAAACAGAGAACCAAAAGTTCTATTTGGGATCTACTACACTTCAAATGACTAATAGGTATCCAGTTAAAGATGATGAGTAGGCAAATGAACATGCAAACTTGAAGTTCTTGAAGGTGTTCTGAGGTGAAAATATACACTTGGCAGTCATCAGTATGTGACTGGTGTCATACATACGACTCACAGGTACACAGGGGTTAAGTAAATATGCATGAAACTCATGGTATCTGAATGAAAAGCATCAAGGCCACTTCTTGGAGATTTAATATTATTTTAGAATTTGTGAATTAAGATGTTCTTGACTGAAATCCAGTGGTAAGAAAGGACCATGAGGAAAGGACAGTTTGAACTGGTGACCCCAGGCTCCATACCAGAGCAAAAGCAATTGTAGAGTAGGACCAGTTAGGACACAGTGTGTGGCTGAGGCTAAATATTCAACGTGACTCCTGTTGAAGGTGGATCTGGGACAATAGCTGCAAAGTTGAATGTAAACAAAGAGCTATCAACTTAGAAGTTCAAGTGTAATCTTGGTCCAGGATGCAGCTAGAGAATATAAGATTATCCTCCTATGAAAAAGACAACTGTGGCTTGTGCAGCATTCTGTACCTAAGTAAGTGTGCCATTTCTACTTCAGATAAGAAAGCTGTATCAAACTTCACAGGGGTAGTTCTCAGTCACAGATAAGGCAGCAAGAAAAGCAATGACAGCTGTAAACTGGAACCTTTAAAATCCTGCAGAGATTCTCCAGTAATCCTCTTCCCTTGCTTTCAGAATCAGAATGAGCCTCTATTGTTAAGAGTTAGATTCTGGGCAACTTAATGCAAAAACCTCAAAGCAGATACTGGACATCTTGTTATTTGAGCTGGTGGGTTCTCAAGTATTTGATTTGCTTATTATAAAAATAAATTATCTTATTTTTATACCAAAATAGTGAGGTACTTCATATTAAATATGTAAGTATAGAAGTTTATGTTTATTTTTTAAAGCTATTGAGGCAACATGATTTAGTAGCAGGTAAGAGTTTAGGTCTGAATTTGAAGCCTGGAATCATCACATATGATTTGTTTGATCCTGGGAACATCATCTTACCTTAAAATAAGGATTAAAATAAGCTTCACGGCATAATATAAGTATTAAATGATATAATGAATGTAAATCACTAAATAGCACCATTTCTTGGTCAATGTTCAATAAATGTTACTTATAATTAACTTTTTGTTAAGCATTATTAATCTACTATTTAAATTCACCTTGTTAGAATCACCCCATTGTTTTGAATTCATTTTGAATTCTACTCTGCTCAGTTTCATGCCAGCTGATAATTTGATTAATGGCATCATTTATGTTCTCATACAAAATTTTTAAAAATGGTTACAGAACAGGGCCTCTAGGTCATATTAATGTCTTCCTTCCCTCATCTATGCAATTCCAACCAATTATAGTTGTTAATTGCACCCTAAATATTCCATATGCCTTAATCTTATCTGCCTAACTGATCTTCATCTTTTTTCTAAGGTAAGAATCAGGTCTTATTGCACCACTGAGTCTCACAGAACCCCTACCACAGAAGTTCCCCCTACAAAGACATCAAGCAAAGAAGAGCATCTGGAATCACAGAAACAAGGAAAAAAGGTCACCTAAAATGGGAAGACAAAGAAAGAACTCTCAATCAAAAGGAACAGAAGACTCCCCAGTAAAAGAGCTAAATAAAATGGAGGCAAGAAAACTATCAGGTACAGATTTCAAAATAATGGTTATAAGGATGCTTAAAGAACTCACTGACAACTACAAGGAACTGAGTGGGAACTACAACAGTACCAAAAAGGAAATAGAAGCCATAAACAAGAACCAGGAAGAAACGAAGAACATAATATCTGAGATTAAAAATACTCTAGAAGGAATTACAAGCAGGATGGATGAAGCATTGAATCAAATCAGTGAGCTGGAAGACAAGGTAGAAAGAAAAACCCAGGTAGAGCAGATGCATGAAAAAAGACTAAAAAATATTAAGATAGCATAAGGGAACTGCAAGACAACATAAAATTCAACAACATTCAAATCATAGGAATACCAGAAGGAGAACAAAAGGAGAAAGGGATAGAAACACTATTTGAAAAATAATGACAGAAAACTTCCCTTCCCTGGAGAGGGGAAAAGCCACAAAAGTTCAGGAAGCACAGAGGGTCCCAATCAAGAGGAACACAAAGAGGCCTACTCCAAGACACATCATAATTAAAATGCCAAATTTTAAAGACAAACAGAGAGAATCTTAAAGGTAGCAAGGGAGAAACAGGAAGGAACATACAAGGGAGTCCCAATAAGGCTAGCAGATGATTCCGAAACAGAACACTGCAAGCCAGAAGGGAATGGCAAGAAAAATTCTAAGTAATGAAAAGCACAGGCCTGTAACCAAGACTACTCTACCCAGTGAGGCTCTCAGTTAAAATGGAAGGCAAAATAAGGAGATTCCCAGACAAAAGAAGGCTGAAAGAATACACTTTCACCAATCCAGCACTGCAAGAAATGCTAAAGGAACTGCTTTAAGAAAAGGAAGAAAAGGAGTGAGAGAGAGAAATACAGGTACAAAGGGGAGAAAATGAATAAGTACCTATCAATAATAACCTTAAATGTTAATGGATTAAAGGCTCTAATCAAAATGCTCCAATGAGCTATATGAATAGATAAGAAAATATAACCTGAACATATGTTGCCTACAAGAGACCCACCTCAGAAAAAAAAAGACCTACATAGACTGAAAGTGAAAAAAAAAATTCCAAGCAAATGGACAGGAAAAAAAAACCTAGAGTAGCAATACTTATATCAGACAAAATAGACTTCAAAACAGAGGTCATAAAAAGAGACACAGAAGGACACTTCATAATAGTCAAGGAAAGAATCCATCAAGAAGACATAAACATTATAAATGTATATGCACCCAACATAGGAGCACCCAAATATATAAAAAAAAAATCTTTGAGGACTTCAAGAAAGATATAGACAGCAACACTCTTATACTAGGGGATTTTAACCTCCTACTGTCAACAATGGATAGATCTTCCAAACAAAATATCAACAAGGATATTGTGGCATTGAATAATGCCCTAGATCAATTGGACTTAATACCAGAACAAAATACACATTCTTTTCAAATGCATGTGGAACATTTTCAAAAATAGAACACATGATAGGACACAAAACAAGCCTCAACAAATTCAAGAAAATTGAAATTATATCAAGCATCTTCTCAGACAACAAAGGCCTAAAACTAGAAACCATCATCAAGTAAAAAACCCAAAAACATTAAAAGTCATAGACTTTGAAAAGCATGCTTTTAAACAATGAATAGGTTAATAAATGATCAAGGGAGAAATCAAAAAGTTTCTGGAAGCAAATGAAAATCAACACACAAGAGTCCAAAACCTATGGGACAAAATGAAGGTAGTCGTAAGAAGGAATTTCATAGTAACACCACCCTACCTAAAAAAGAAATATTTTAAATAAACAACCTAACCCTACATCTACAAGAACTAAAGGAACAACAATGAAGACAGCCCAGAGCAAGTAGAAGGAAGGAAATAATCAAGATCAGAGCAGAATTAAATGACACAGAGACTAAAAGAACAATTCTAAGGACCAATAAATCCAAGAGCTGGTTCTTTGAAAGATAAACAAAATCGACTAGCCTTTAAGCAGACTCATCAAGAAAAGAAAGAGAAAGGACCCAAATACACACTATCAGAAATGAAAGAGGAGAAATTACAACTGATACCACAGAAACACAAAGGACTGTAGGAAATTACTATGAAGAACCATACACCAATAAATTTGAAAACCTGGGTGAAGTGGACAAATTTCTAGAAAAATATAATTCTCTAAAACTGAACCAAGAAGAAGCAGAAAGCTTGAATGGACTGATGACAGGTGGTGAAATTGAGAGAAGAGAGAATTTCAGGGGAGAATGGGTAGGGTTTACAGGAACAAATTTAAAGGACACATGGACAAAAACTAGGGGGAGGGTGGTAATGGGAGGGAAGTGGGGAGGGTTGGGTGGGCTGGAATGGGAGTAAAAGGGAGAAAACTGTACTTGAACAATGATTAAAATTAAAAAAAAGAAGTAGTATTCAAAAAACTCCTGGCACACAAACACCCTGAGCCAGACAGTTTCACAGAAGAATTTTATAAAACATTTAAGAAAGAGCTAATCCCTATCCTTCTCAGACTACTCCAAAAATTCCAAGAATAGAGAAGACTCCCAAACTCTTTTTTATGAAGCAAGTATCATCCTAATTCCAAAACCAGATAAAGACACAACAAAGAAAAAGGCCAATATCGCTGATGAACATAGATGCTAAAATCCCCAACAAAATATTGGCAAAGTGCATCCAGCAATACATGAAAAAGGTCATACAACATGATCAAATGGGATTCATCCCAGGGATGCATGGATGATACAATATTTGCAAATCAATAGACATAATACATCATATAAACAAAAGCAAAGACAAAAATCACATGATCATATAATAGATGCAGAAAAAGCATTTGATAAGCTACAGCACCCATTTATGATTAAAACACTTAGCAAACTGGAAGTGGAGGAGGCATTCCTCAACATAATAAAGGCCATATATGAAACACATGCAGCCAATATTGTACTCAATGGGCAAAATCTAAAAACTTTCCCACCAAGATCAGGAACAACACAAGGATGTCCTTTTTCACCACTTTTGTTCAACATAGTATTGGAAGTTCTAGCCACAGTGATCAGACAATATAAAGAAATAAAAAGCTTCCAAATTGGAAAGGAGAAAACAAAACTGTCATTGTGTGCAGATGACATGGTAGTGTACATAGAAAATCCTATAGACTCCACCAAAAAATTACTCAACCTAAAAGTGAGTTTGGCAAAACAGTGGGATACAAAGTCAATATTCAGAAATTGAAGGCATTTTTGTATACCAACAATGAAATATTAGAAATAAAAATAAGGAAAAAATCCCATTTGATACAGCAACAAGAAAAATAAAGTACATAGGAATAAACCTAACCAAGGAGGTAAAAGACCTGTACTCAGAAAACTACATGCACTGAAGAAAGAAATCAAGGAAGACACAAACAAATGGAAGCAAATACCACGTTTGTGGATTGGAATAATTAACATCATCAAAATGTCCATACTACCCACAGCAATTTATAGATTCAATGCAATCCCTATTAAAGCACCAATGACATATTTCACAGATATAGAACAAATATTTCAAAAATATAACCAAGATCAGAAGGGAGAGTGGAGGGAATTTCAGAGGAAAAGGGGAAGGGTTTGCAGGAACAAGTATAAAGGACACATGGACAAAAACTAGGGGGGTGGAAATGGGAGGGAGGTGGAGAGCACTAGGGGAGTAGGCTGGGATGGGAGTAAAAGACAGAAAACTGTACTTGAACAACAATTAAAATTTTTAAAAAATGAAAAAAAATTATACGGAACCATGGATGACCCTAAAGAGCCATGGCAATTTTGGGAAAGAACAAGGTAGAAGAGATCACAGTACCTGATATCAAACAGTATTATAAGGCCAGTGTAACCAAAACAGTCTGGTACTGGCATAAGAACAGACACATAAATTAATGGAACAGAATAGAAAGCCCAGAAATAAACCCAAATCTCTATGGTCAATTAATATTTGACAAAGGGGGCAGAAGTGTAAAATGCAATAAAAATAGCCTCTTCAACAAATGGTGTTGGGATATCTGGACAGTTACATGCAAAGAAATGAAACTCGACCTCCAACTAACACCATACACAAAAATGAACTCAATATGGATAAAAGACTTAAATATAAATCACAGCATCATAAAAGTCCTAGAGGAGAAGATAGGCAGGAAAATCTCAGATATTTCACACAGCAAGATTTTCACTGATATGTCCCTTAGAGCAAGGGACATAAAGGAAAGAATAGACAAATAGGACTTCATCAAAATAAAAAGCTTCTGCACAGCTAAAGAAAACATCAGCAAAATGAAAAGGGAACCAACCGTATGGGAAAATACATTTGCCAGTGATACATCAGACAAGGGTTTGATCCCCAAAATATATTAAAAAAACTCATATGACTCCACTCCAGGAAGACAAAAAATCCAGTTAAAAAATGGGCAAAGGACTTGAACAGACACTTCTCCAAGGAGGACATACATAGGACTCAGAGACACATGGAGGATGCTAGCATCACTAGCCATCAGGGAGATGCAAATTAAAACCACAATGAGATACCATTTCACAACAGTCAGAATGGCCATCATAACCAAATCAACAAACAAGTGCTGGTGAGGTAGTGGAGAAAAGTGAACCCTAGTGCACTGTTGGTGGGAAAGCAGACTGTTGCAGTTACTATGGAAAACAGTATGGAATTTCCTCAGAAAACGAAAAATAGAAGTACCTTTGATCCATCAGTCCCACTGCTGGGATTATGTCATAAGAATCCTGAAACACCAGTTTGAAGCCTATGCACCCCAGTGTTTATAGCAGTACAATTTACAATAGCCAAGTGCTGGAAGCAACCTACATGCCTATCAGTAAATGAGTGGATCAAGAAACTATGGTATATTTACACAATTGAATACTATGGGCCAGAAAGAAAGAAGGAGCTCCTACCCTTTGCAACAGAATGGATGGAACTGGAGAGCATTATACTAAGTGAAATAAGCCAAGAGGTGAAAGACAAATAACATTATGATCTCACTTATAAGTGGAACCTAATCAACAAAACAAACAAGCAAACAAAATGCAACCAGAGACATTGAAAAAAAGAACAAACTGACCGTACCCAGAGGGGACAGGGGAGGGGGATAACGGGGGAAAGAAGGGGAAGAGTCTTCAAGTAACATGTGTAAAGGTCCCATGGACAAAGCCAAAGCAGGGTAGTATTGAGGGTGGGAGGTGGGGGTCAGTGGTCAGGGGAGAGTAGTGGGGGGAAAATGGAGGCAACTGTACTTGAACAACAACAATAAAAAAAAGAATCAGGTCTCAGTCTTCTTCTTAAAATTATTACCACATCTTGAACAGTACTAAGAATGTAAAAGCCAATAAGGGCTTACATTTTTATTTAAATATCCTGTGCCATGACCAGCATAGATCACTTGGTTGAGCATTGTACCATAAAGCAAAGGGTCACAGGTTCAATTCCTGGTCAGGGCACATGCCTGGGTTGTGGTCCAGGTCCCCCATTGAGGCATGTGTGAGAAGCAACTGATTAATGTTTTTCTCATACATCAATCTTTCTCTCCCTCTCTTTTTTGTCTCTTCCTCTATCTTTAAAAATAAATAAATAAAATATATTTTTTAAAAAATATCATCCTAAACAGAATTTGCACATAGGTATTGATTATTTTCTCTTTTTCATTTATTGGTCCCTAGAAATATAATACATGTACATACAAAAAATCACAATATCTGTGCACCAGAACTTCAAATTCTTTCTCTTTAAAATGAGGTGACTATACCAGACAATTTTTAAAGTGTTTTTCAGGCCTAAAAATATCTGATAGTATTTTTTTACCTGTGTTTTTAAAAGTTTCCAAAGATAATGAATACTTCATTCATTCAATTATTCAACAAAATACTATTTGAAGGCCTACTATTTGCCAATCACTTTTCTAGGTACTGGAAAAACAGCAGTGAACCTCATGGAGCCTTCATTTAAAAGGATTCACTTTATTAAAATCTTGAACAAGGAAATTTTGGAGTCAGGAGGAAAAAAGATACAGTCCATCATCAGTGTTTTAAACTTTAGAAAGAAATCTTAATCTACAATGTTCCTTTTCCATTTTATTCCAAAAGAAAGAAACCCTGATTCCTAGCCAGCCCATGCATTTTCCATTCATTCCATCATAAAAATGTGAAAGTCCAAAATAGACAAGCTCCTTCTCCCAAACCACCTGCATTTACTCCACACATCAGCACCTGCCTATTTTGCCTTGAAAATATCTCCCACTATTCACTCTTTCCATCTATTCCTATTGCCCCTGCCCTGGTTCAGACCTTCATTTATTCTAACCTACATGAATGAAAGCATTCTAAGACTCACTCAACTGCACTAATAGAGCAAGTCCTTGCTTGATGAAGCATAGCTCTCAGCATGGCACTCACTCCATTACTCAGAAACTTTCAGTGGTTCTTTTTTGCCTTCATAACAAAAATCTCAATTTTTTAACCTGGCGCATAAAATCTTTGACTATTTAGCTTCAACTGCACTTTAAAAATATTTCCCTCTACTTCTTCTTACATATGCTTGGTTTGAACAAAAACAAACCACTTATTTTCCACCCTTACCTTACACCAACATACTCACTACTTCTGATCTCTGGGATTTCTGTTCCTTCCATCTGGAATTTCTGCCCTTCCCCAACGATGCACACCCATACCTATCAGTAGCTTTAAAACACGTGTATTTACTTTTGTATCTAACAAGAGACCTGGATTTTGGGAATCCACACTGCTCAACATCATTAGTGACGCTAGCTTTCTTCTAAATTCCTATTCTTTTGAACTAGCAAATGACTTTTGTCTTCATGACAACAAGATAGTTATTAAAACTTCTGGGATTATATCCCCATGCCTGGGTGGAAAAAGAAAAGAAGAGGAAGAAGATGAACCTACATCATGAAAGCAAAACGTTTTCCAAAACTTCCTGGTAGAGTTTCACTTATAACTCAGGGGCAAGACTCTGTCACCTGGCCACTTTAGGAAAAAGAGTTGTTTTTTTAAAATTTCATTTATTTATTTTTAGAGAAAAGGGAAGGGAGAGAGAAAGAAAGAGAAACATTAACGCGCAGTTGCCTCTCATACTCCCCCTACTGGGGACTCGGCCCACAACCCAGGCATGTGCCCTGACTTGGAACTCAACCAGTGACCCTTGGGTTTGCTGGCCAGCACTCAATCCACTGAGCCACACCAGCCAGGGCAAAAGAGAGGTTTTTACTGAGCCCATTATCACCCCAAACAAAAACCAGAATTCCCTTAATAGAGAATATGGGAAAAGTGGAAAGCAAGATACTCTTAGTAAGACAACTTGAAGTATCTGCCACAGGTACTTGACAACCAAAGGTATCAAACATACACAGTCAAATCAGTTTTACTCACAGTGCTCCTAATAGACACCATTGCGTGATTTGGGCTCCACTTTTTCAACTCTAAATAAACAATAAAAGCAGAGATAGTCCTGACTGCAAAGGCAT
This sequence comes from Phyllostomus hastatus, assembly GCF_019186645.2. Lineage (NCBI taxonomy): Eukaryota > Metazoa > Chordata > Mammalia > Chiroptera > Phyllostomidae > Phyllostomus > Phyllostomus hastatus. The sequence continues at coordinate 14,338,215 of NW_025333857.1, forward strand.
GGCTTACCTAGCCAGGGCCTTGTTTTGCTGCTACTCCATTCTTTCTACCCTTCCCAAGACACTGTATTTTCTGCTTTGGTAAAGGGAGCAATTGTTCTATTAATTTTATCTAGAAAATGAAGACCACAAAACTGACCATCTGCTCTCCCTCTTTGTGATGAAGCAACATATTTGAGTACAACTTCAATTAACTTTTCATTGTTTCACAACAGCTAATTGTTGGTCTTTCCACTTGTCTCAAAGTTTCCATCACCTTGTAGAGATGATTATGATCAGACAATGCTTCAACTGTATTGTAAAAAGCTACCCACATACCAAAAGTTTTTCCACTTTTAGATTACTGGGTAGTGTTTTGGGAGAAGATGTAGTTAGGTGAGTGTAGCTATGTGAGAGCAAGAGGAAGTGAGGGGGGGAAGGTTGATAGAGTGTTATTGTTCTTCTGAGAAAGGTGGTTTATGATGTTCAAAGATCACTGATTGTTTTGTTTATTTCTTAGGGAATAATCAACATCAACTTGATATTATTATGGCCCTTTAGCTATAAAAATTAAGTAAATTTCATGCAAAGAATTTCCCTATTTAGACAGGAGGAAACTATTCATTGATGAAGATGAGCAAAACTTTCTAGTTTACTACTTCCGGTGAGTCCCAGAATCACAGATGATTACTCCCTTCAGGTCCAACTATTGTAATTATGTTAGTGCCCTCTGCTGTACATGTGCAAAATTACAGAAAGCTATGTGATATTTCAGATGTCTAGACATTCTTGGCTTTGGCATTTTCCAGAAGCAGGTCCTTAATAGCATCCTTATTTAATTTTAGGGGAACAACTTTAACATGTTGCATAAAATTCTTCCCTCTTGTAATTATTGGCTAATGTAAATAGAATAATGAATAGTGTGTAAGAGGCAGCCTTTACAGACATTTTTTATGATAAGGAAAATACTAATTACCTTTGCAAAATGATTTAAATTAATGTAAATTTAATTAACTTCTTGATATGGCAATTATTTAAAAGCTGGCCTTTTATAATCATCGTGCTCCAATCATATTCTCCTTGACCTTCCTTTTGTATATCCTCCTGTGTTTTTTATTTAAGTCAGAGTCAATTCTGAGACCCATAAACCTTTTTGCTTGCTTATGGCACTCAATAATTGTTCTATATGATGTTTGTTTTGTGCCATTGATTTGTTTCTACGCCCTAAATTAAAAATTTCTGCTTCTGTCTGAATTTTATTAACTAAAAATAATATTAGTAGGCTGAAGCGTTGGTTGTAAGTGGTCTGCTGTCAACCACTTACCTTTTTGCTTATCTCTCATTCCAGATTATGCAGTTTTAAGCATCACACTCACCTTTAAATAATCATTCCACATCTTTAGAGCAGTGTACTTAATTCAAATCCACATGCTATATCTTAATTTTGTGAATTTTCCCTCTATAAATAAAGATATATTTAAAATGGTATAGTTTAAAATGGAAACAAGGATTTGTTTATACATGCTGATTTTGGTAATAATCTGTGAGTCTGAGAAATGAGTGTTTTAAATTTATTTTTTGCCATCTGATAGTGAATTTTTTCCTTCTAAATCCACATACTTAATTCATATTTATAAGTATTTAGAGCAGGTTTAGGTAATATGTAAATCTGTATTATTAGCCAAACATTTTTCTTTACTTTTAAGAACTACATTTATGTTTAAGATATATGAATATATTTTAGGAAGTAACTTTTTGATATGAAAATGTATAACATATTTTTTAAAACTAGGGAAACATTTAAAAATCATATTAAATAAATGTACAAGTAGAACAACAGGACAATGGATCATTTCAAACATTAATGGACTTTAAAATTGATTTTCAAATTTGGGGGAAATTAAATAAATTTTCAGGTATAGCTTAGTGCACAATCACAATAAACAAAGAAAACAGGACTAAGGTAAAAATAAGGTGAATAATAATGAGAAATTTTTTATAATAATACATTCTGTTGTCCAGCTAAGTACTTTTCCTCTGAATATATCAATAATTTTCTGTTTTAGGTGCTTCAATCTGGAGGGATAAAACTAAATAGAAGGAAAAATATCACAAATGCTGACTCATAATTTCTAGATTCTCTGCTTTTTATTTCACATCATTGAATTCACTAAGATACATTCTAAATGTAAATGTAGCATACATGCATTGGGATAGCAGCATGTTTTATTAAAAGAGTATTTGTATTCTTTGGGTTTAAAAATACATATTAAAATAGTTTGTGTTCAACAAGGAACAGAAATGCCACCAGTAAAATGCCACATGTGACCTGAATACTTCCAACAGCAGTGTCACATAACACACAGGCTGCTCTTCCCACAAGCATTCACACTCTGTGTCCACTTAGGATGAGAGTCTGCCTGCAGAAGTCTGGACATTGACTCAGACCTCATGAAAGGCACTCAGGATGGCTAATGCTCCAATTTCTGACTTTGTTTTGAAGAAAAATGCATTCTTAAAACAGAAAGAGTATATATGTTGCTGAAAACAAAATGATTGCTAAGAAATTTGAAATGTTAAATCCCTTTGACAAAGAAAACTTGTTAAACAAAGACTAAAGTATTGCTCTATACTTTCCTACGAATGATCCCTTTTAAATTCAATATATGTTAAATAACTTGAACAAGGAGAATAACGATATTACATAAAAATATCAAACAAGTTATTTAATTTTTCTACACACAGAATGGTTACATATGTTCTTAACGTAAAGATAAAGATAGCTACAAATACCCAAGATATCAAAGCAGAGATAGCTAGTTGCATGTCCAAATATCCACTCTTTTTCTTTAGAAACAAAACCTGGTTGTGTATACACATATGCACACGCACACACACACACACGTATGTGTGTGTATGTTTGTGTGTTCAGGCAATGTGTCCAGCGAAAAGGCTAAAATACACAGCCTTCATTGAAAGTAGGTATTGTCACATGACTAAATTCAATCAACAAGTGGATGTTTGTTCAAGATAATCTAAGAACCTTAGATTCTTATAAGAAATGCATTTTATATAAAAACACATTGATAGGCTGCGTTAAATGGAGGAAAAAATATACTTATTCAATCACTAACCAAAAGAAAGATGGAATGGTCATATTAACATCCAAAAAAGGATAATTTTCCTCCTTCCAGTTTTATTGAGGTATAATTGACATCAGATCATATATCTTTAAACACAATTTTATGTACATTGTGAATTATTTACCACAATTAAGCTATTTAACGTACTCATCACCTCACATAGTTACTCTTTGGGTGTAAATGCTAAGAATGCTTAATATCTATTCTTTTAACAAATTTCAAGTATACAATATAGTAGTTATTATAGTCATCAAGCTGTACATTAGAACCTCAAAACTTATTGATCTTATAAGTGAAAGTTTGTATCCTTTTACCAACATATTGACTGTTTCCTTTGCTGTACCGGAGATTTTTAATTTGATGTAGTCCCACTTATTTATTTTTTGCTTTTGTTGCCCAATGTCAAGGATTTTCCATCTCTTTTTCTAGGATTTTTGTTAGTCTTAGGTCTTATATTTAAGTCTTTAATTCATTGAGTTAATTTTTGTGAGGAGTCCACTTTCATTCATTTCCATGTGTAGATACACTTTTTCCCACATTATTTATTGAAGAGACTATTCTTTCCCAGTTGAGTGTTCTTGATACCCTTATCAAAGGTTAGTTGATCATAAGCATATGGGTTTATTTCTGGAATCCCTGTTGTTTCATGTATGTATTCGGTTTTATGTCAGTACATACTGTTTTGATTGCTATTGCTTTGTACTATAGTTTGAAATTAGGCCCCATGCTGCCTCCAGCTTTGTTCTTGCTCAGGATCATTTTGGCTATTCAGGATCTTTTCTGGTTCCATACAAATTTTATGATTGTTTTTTCTATTTCTGTGAAAAATACTACTGGATTTTGACAGTGAGTGCTTTGAACCTGTATATTACTTTGGGTGGCTTTGACATTTTAACAACATAATTGTTGAAATCCATGAGCATAGAATATCTTTTCACTTAGATTTGTGTCTTCTTCAATTTCTATCACTAATGTCATAGTTTTAAGTGTATGGGTCTTTCATTTTCTTGGTTAAATTTATTCCTAAGTACTTTATTGATGTTTATGTTATTGTAAATGGGATTTTTTTTTACTTTCTTTTTCAGATAGTTTCTTTTTAGTGTATAGAAATGAATCTAAATTTTGTGTGTTGATTTTGTATCTTGTTACTTTATTAAACCAATTTATCACTTTCAACATTTTGGGTAGAGTCTTCAGAATTTTCTATTTATAAGACCATGCCATCTGCAAACAAGGACAATTTTACTTCTTTCTTTCTTTTTTGGATGGCGTTTTATTTGTTTTTCTTGCCTAATTGCCCTAGATAGGACATCCAATATTGTGCTGAACAGAAGAGGCAGGAATGGGGATCCTTGTCTTGGTCCTAAACTTAGAGAAAAAGTTTTCAACATTTCATTACTGAGCATGATGTTAGCTGTGGCTTCTCATATTTGATTTTTATTATACTGAAATACATTCCTTCTCTAATTTGTTGAATGTTTATTATAATAAAAAGGTGTTAAAATTATCTAATGCTTTTCTTGCATCTGAGGTGATCACATGATTGCTATCCTTCATTTTGTTAATATGGTGTATTACATTATTGATGTATATGTTGAATCATCCTTGCATTCCAGAGGTAAATTCAATGTCATGGAGTATGATGCTTTTAACATACTATAGAATTCAATTTGTTAGTATTTTGTTGAGGTTTTTGTGTCTGTGTTTCTCAGAGATATTGGTCTATAATTTTCTTTTTTGTGGCGTTCTTGTCTGGTTTTAGTATCAGGGTAATGCTAAACCTGTAAAATAAGTTTGGAAGTATTCCCTTCTTATATAATTATTTGGTAGAAGTCACCAGTAATTCATCTGCATCTGGGCTTTTTTTTTTCATTGAGAGATTTTGATTACTCATTTAATCTCCTTAGACATAATTGGTTTGTTCAAATTTTCTATTTCTTCATGACTCAGTCTTGGTGGGTTGTATGCTTCTAGAAGCTTATCTCTTTCTTCTAAATTACCCAATTTGTTGGCATATAATTTTTTATAATATTCTGTGGTACCAGCACATGCTTACTGATTTCAAATGATTGGTGTTAAAGTTCACAGATTCTTTCTTCTACCCATCACATCTGTTGTTGAAGCTTTTTACAGCATTTTTTCCCCATTACATTCTGTGTATTCTTCAGCCTCATAATTTATTTTTATTCTTTTTTATGATCTACAGCTTTCTGTTAAACCTCCCATTTTGTTCATGTGTTTTCCTGATTTCATTGAGTTGTCTATCTCTGCTCTCTTGCAGCTCACTAAGCTTCTTCAAAGCAATTTGTGAGGCAATTCATAAGTCTCTATTTCTTTGTTGTCATTTACTGGAAAAACAATGTAGTCCTTTTGTGGAGTCATGGTTCTTTGAAGTCTGACATTGATATTTATGGATTTGTCTTAATGAACAGCTTTGGGAGAAAGATACCTTCACTTGTCAATCCACCCAGGTATTCTGAGGCTTTCTCAGACTTTTTCTATTGATGTGCTTGCGTCACACTTTTTGTTCCCTATTGTAGGTGTGGGATGGGAATTCTTAAGGTTGTATGCCTTCTTTAAGTCCTGCAAAGCCAGGACAGGTACTTTGAACTTCCTGTTTATTTTCCCTAGAGCAATATTCAGAAATGCTCAAGTTTGTGAGCCTTCTCCCAATTCCCAGCCAGGCTGGCTTTCAGCACTTGCTTGCTAGTTGCCTTTCTTTCACTATCCATGGGAGCCCATGCTGAGAGCCAGACCTAGGGGGAGGAGAAGAAAGTTGGAGGCTCTGGGTGAGGCACACAGAGTGATAGAAGTGCCTGTGGGCCAGTTGGAGGGATCTGCCAGTGAGATGTCCCCATCTCATGGCTAGCAGGTGAGCTTTCTGGTGTGATTTGGTTAGTAGGAAGAATTGTGAAGTGGTTAGTAGTGTTGTTTTGATGAGTTCTGATCCCTAACTACTTTGCTCTTAATTTCTCCTAGTCCTCAATCTTGCAGATTATTTGAGTAAAACAGGTGAAGCAGGCAAGAAGTAGGCCTCTCATACAGTGTCCTGCACAAATGGGGAAGCTGATACTCACACACTCTCACTTTCCCCTGTGAGAGAAATCACGGGCTGCCAGAGTTTCTCCAGGTACTAAACCACACTGCCTGGGAGGAGTGATGAAGGCAAAGTAACACTTTTTTTACCCCCTTTAATGTGTCTATTCTTGGATTTTTAGTGTGCTAGAAGTTCTCCACTAGAATTCCAGACTCTCTCAAAGATACTCTCATCCCTGGATAACTGTGAAAATTGATGTTCTATGATTCCCATTCCACCATCTTGCAGGTGTCAAAAATAAAATTCTGAAGAAGGAAAATGATCAGAGATAAGAAGGGACATTACATAATAATAAAAGGGTTAATCCACCAAGAATATCTAGCTATCCTTGATATGTATGCACCTTTCAAAAAATCTTCCAAAGATCAAGCAAAAAAAATGATAGAACTGAGAGTAAAATTAGAAATATCCACTTATAAAGTTGAAGATTTCAACAAGACTAAAATCAGTAAGTACAGATAATACCTGAAAACCCACAAGCAACCAAACTGTCTTAATTGGAAATTGTAGACCATTTGACCCAATAACAACTGAACAAATATCCTTTTCAAGTGAACATGAAACATTATAAAATAGGCTGTATCTTGTGTCATGAAACAAACCTTAACAAATTTAAAGAAAATAAAAACAAAGAAAGTATGTTCTCTAATCATAGTAAAGTTAAACTAAAAACCAGTAATGGAAGGATATTTGGAAAACCCACAAATACTTGGGAATTAAATAATACATTTCTAAACAATTCATTGCTCTGAGAGGAAGTCTCAAGAATACTAAAAAATATGTTAAAATTAATAAAAATTAAAAATAAAACAAAGTATCTACACTGTTGAAAAAGGTAGGAATTCCTTCTTTCCGTTGTGTAGTATTCCATTCTGTAAAGATACCATGGTCTTTTGATCCACTCATGTAGTTTCCAGCACTTGGTTATTGTAAATAGTGCCACTATGAACACAGAGGTACATAAGTTCTTTTGAATTGGTCACTCAGGATTCTTAGGGTATATTCCCAGCAGCATAATCACTGGATCAAAAGGCAATTCTATTTTCAGTGTTATGAGGAAATTCCATACTGTTTTCCACAGTGGCTGCAGCAGTCTGCATTCCCACCAACAGTGCACTAGGATTCCCTTTTCTCCACACTTGTTTGTTGATTTATTAATTATGGCTATTCTGGATAATGTTATGGGAAGTAAAATAAGCCAGTCAGTGAAAGACAAATACCATATGATCTCACCTATAAGAGGAATCTAACAAACAATAAACTAATGAGCAAAATAGAACCACAGGCATGGAAACATGGAACAAACTGAAAGTGAACAAGGGAAAGGGGAGGGGATAATGGTTGAAAGAAAAGGAAGGGACTAGACAAAGAACAATGAATGAGTGACCTATGGACATGGACAAGTGCAGGAATTGACTGTGCAGGGGCGGGGTGCGATGCATGGAGGAGGTCAAAGAGGGGGAAATTGGAACAACTGTAATAAAATAACAATAAGCATGATTTTAAAAAATAAGAACACATAAAGTTTGTGGGATGCACCAATACATTACCTGAAGGGAAATTTATACCATTAAATTCATATGTTATGAAAGAATAGAGATATCAAATAAACAGTTTAAGTTTCTATCTTAAGAAACAAGAAAAAGAAGAGTAAACTGAAACCTCAACAAGTAGAATGAAAGAATGATAAAGATAATAAGTTGTCTGTCTATATAGAAAATACCAAAAACCTACAAAGAACTCCTGAGTTTGCAAAGTCACTAGATACAAGGTCGGATATAAAAAATATATATGTCAACTTATAGTAAGCAATTATGTATGTATGTATATAGAATCAATAGGCAGTTGGCAAATAAATTTTAATACTATATCATTAAAAATATCTAAAAAATAAATTCATATGTAAGAATCTTAAGAAAAATGTATAAGATCTTTATACTAAGAACTACAAGAAATATTGATTAAAGAATTCAAATACCTGAATGAACTGATAAAAACGCCATGCTCATGATTTAAAAGAGTCAATGTTGTTAAATTGTAAATCATTCCTTTCTAAACTTTTCTATATGTTTAACATAATCCCAGTGAAAAGCCCAGCAGGACTTTTATAAGTACAAATAAGCTAATTTTAAAATTTATTTGAAAAGCAAAGAGATTAAAATTAACAAAGCAGTTATGAAAAAATGAAAACAAAGATGAAAGACACACTACCCTACTTTAATATAAAATGATAGTAACCAAGACTAAATTGTAACAGTGAAAGGATAGGTAGTTGATAAGAGGAACACAGAAGATATCCAGAAATAGATCAATCTAAATATCATCAATTGATTTTGACAAAGGTATAAAGTCAATTTAATAGAAAAAGAATAATCTTTTCAGCAAATGTAGCTCATTGTTGAAAAATGAATATATATGTCAAAAAGAGAACCTCAACCAGTACTTCACACCTATAGAAAAATTAACTGAAAAATATATCATTGACTTAAATGTAAAATATAACAAATTTTTTGGAAAATAATAGAAAAAAATCATTGTGAGTTTGGATGAGGAAAAGAGCTTTTAGATATGGTACAAAAGCACTATTCATTAAGAAATATTTGAGAAATAAAACTCCATCAAAATTAAAAACTTTTGGTTTGTGAAACACACTACTAAAAGAATGAAAAGACAAGCTACACACTAGGAGAAAAAAATTGCAAATTGCATATCCAACAAAGGATTTCAAGATAGAAAGATAAAAATTCTCTAAACTCAACAAAAATAAAACAAGTAACTTAATTTAAAAAATAAGCCAACAATTTGAGCATACTTCACCAAAGAGAAATGCAAATGGCAATAAACACATAAAAAGATCCTCAACATTTTTAGTCATCAATGTAAATTTAGAAATTACAATGAATCCAAATCCAAATCCCAGCAAGTTATTTTTTTTTTTTATTTAATTGTTGTTCAAGATGCTAAAATCCTCAACAAAATATTGGCAAACCACATCCAGCAATACATTAAAAAGATCATACACCATGACCAAGTGGGATTCATCCCAGGGATGTAAGGATGGTACAATATTTGCAAGTCAATAAACATAGTATGTCACATAAAAAGACAAAGACAAAAATCACATGATTTTATCAATAGATGTGGAAAAAGCATTTGATAAGGTACAGCACCCATTTATGTTAAAAAAATACTCAGCAAAGTGGGAATAGAGGGAGAATCCATCTACATAATAAAAGCTATGTACAAGAGACCTACAGCCAACAACATAGTCAGTATGCAAGAACTAAAAGCTTTCCCACTAAGATCAGGAACAAGACAAGGATGTCCACTTTCACCACTTCTATTTGAGATAGTATTGGAAGTTCTAGCCACAGCAATCAGTCAAAAAAAAGAAATAAAAGGAATCCAAATTGGAAAGGAGGGAGCAAAACTGTCATTGTGTGCAGATGACATGATAGTGCAAACAGAAAATCCTATAGACTCCACCAAAATACTACTTAACCTAGTAAATGAATTTGGCAAAACAGCAGGATAGAAAGTCCAGCAAATTGTTTTGTAGATACCAACAAACAGAGCCTAGCATTTACTTGGAGAGGCAAAGACCCAGAATAGCCAACACAATATTGAAGAAGAGCAAAGTCAGAGAGGACTTAACACTACCTAACTTCCAAACTTACTATAAAGCTAAGGTATTCAACACAGTATGGTACTGGTGAAAAAACATGGAAATATATATGGAACAGAATAGAAATCCCAGAAATAAATCCACATAAACATAATCAACTAATCTTTGATGAAGGAACAAAGGCAATACAATGGATAAGACAGTCTTTTCAGCAAATGGTACTGGGACAACTGTATGTCCATGTGCAAACAAAACAGAATAAAGCAAACAAACAAAAAAAAAACCAATAAATCTTGACAGAGACTTTAAGACCTTCAAAAAATCCATTCCTGGATTGTGAGAGTTTGATTGGGACAGAGGAGGACAAAGGGGGAAAAATTAGGACAACTGTAATAAAATAAACAAGAATTTTAAAAATCCACTCAAAATGGATCTTAAACCTAAATGTAACACAAACTATAAAACTTCTAGAAAATAACATGGAAGAAAATTTAGATGACTGTGGTATGGTGATGACTTTTTAGATACAACACCAAAGGCAAGAAACCTGAAGGAAATAATTAATAAATAAGACTTCATTAAAATTAAAGGCTTTGCTCTGTAAAACACATTGTTAAGAGATAGAGAAAACAAGTCACAAAGTGGAAGAAAAATATTTGCAAAAGACATAAAGGATTATTATACAAAATATACAAAGTACTCTTAAAAGTTAACAATAAGAAACCTAACAACCCAATTTAAAAATGGGCAAAGAACCTGAACAGACACCCACCAAAAAGATACACATGTGGCAAATAAACTTATAAAAATAATCAATATCATATGTCATTAGAGAAATGCAAATTCAAACAACAATATGATGCCACTGTACACATATAAGAATAACCAAAATCCCAAACACTAACACCACCAAATACTATCATTTGTGGACCAAAAAGGACTCTCATTTATTGCTGGTGGGAATGCAAAACGATAGAGCTACTTTGGAAGACAGTTTGTCAGTTCATTACAAAACTAAATATACTTTAACCATATGATCCAGAAATTGTACACCTTGGTATTTACCCAAATTAGCTGAAAGATTATGTCCACATAAAAACCTGTACACAGATTTTTTTTAGCAGCTTCATTTATAATTGCCCAAATTTGAAAGGAACCAAGATGTCCTTAAGTAGGTGAATGGATAAACTATGGTACATCCAGGTAATAGAATATTATTTAGCACTTAAAATCAGCTATCAAGCCTAAACAGAAATGGAGAACTGTAAATGCATATTATTAAGTGGAAAAAGCCAATCTGGAAAGGATATATACTGCATAACTCCAATTATATGACATTCTGAAAAAGGCAAAACTATGGAGACAGCAAAAAAATATGTGGTTGATCAGGAGTCAGTTTCCTGATTGTAATATTTTCTATAGTTGTACAAGGTGAAACTGGGAGTACATTGGGAGAAAATGGGAGAAGGGTGTATGGGATGTCTCTGTATTATCTCTTACAACTCGATGTGACTCTATAATTCTTTCAAAATAAAATTTTTAAATATTCAGCATTTCTATTCATTATTAGGCACAATAAAAGCAGTGCAAAGACAGCCACAAACTAGAAGATGTTTGCTTTACCCACTATGGATTAGTGTACAGAATATATAAAGAGTAAATAACAAATAAAATATATGCATCAATAATCCAATAGAAAAATGGCAAAGACATTTCAGAGAAGATGGCAAATGACTAATATTCATATTAAAATCTGCTGGATCTTATGAGTAACTAGTTAAATACTAATTAAAATTATAATGATGTAAGATATCACAACAATCTGATTATAGTTATGTATATATTACAACCATATCAAGTGTTGGTAAAGGCGTGGAGCCTCAGAAGCTCTAATACACTGCTATTGAATATGAAAATTTTTAAAAATCACTTTATAAAACCATTAGATATAATCTAGACATTTTGAACCTGGTACATACCTTGTGATCTAGTCATTAGCTTCCTGGGTCTCTATGTAGAGAAATTCTTGCTCATTTTTGCAAAAAGACATGTTGGTATTAGCTCTTTTCTCAGGGGCTAAAATTGAAACCATCCAAGGTCCTTTATCGGTGGAATGGATTGATAACTAATGGTATGTTCATTCAATAGATTGCTCTACAGAGGTCAAAATGAATGAACCACAAGTGTACATATCCACATAGGGCATAATAGTGACTAACATAAACAAATGCAGCACAAAACATACAATATGATCCCAATAAATAGTGTAGAATCATGTATAGGTGGGAAACTTAAAACAAAAAGAAGAGAAAGTGTCATATAAATGTGTATTACAATTACCATTAGAAAGGGCTGGAGGAGATCTCAATTAAGAGTAGCACTGTGAAGAAATTCTTAAGGTGAGGGAGAAATGGATACTTATTATTACTTTAGAAATATACTTGAACATCATATGCCCTCATATATATATATATGAATTAAAAAATAAAATTACAAGATAAAGAAGTGACTCAAGCTGATGACCTAAGCGAATAGATTCTAATGCCAGCACTTTACTCAAATATCTATAGAAACCAATTGAGTAAAGAGAAGAATGCACTTCAGATAAAGTACGGCTGGGAACCCAAGCTTTTGTTTCCTTAAGTGAGCATCTAACCTTGTGTCTGGCTAAAATCCTTGTGTGCTACAGCTTCTTAATTCTTAAAAATCTTTAGATTAGATCTATAAACAGTTCTTGTAAGCAATTAAACCATAATATTATCAAAGTGTGAATGCCCCAACATATTGTGCACCCTAAAGCTGTTTAGTTTTATTGATGCAGCTTGTATTTTTTCATTTTTCCCCTTTTCAGTTGAATTTGTGTCCAATTTTGTAGTACAATAAACAGCAACTCAAAGCCAAGAAAAACTGATTATAGACATAATATTCTGGAGATAAAGTTTCAGAGAATACACATTCTACAACTCACATCTTGGAAGTGTCATAATAGATTGGTGGACATTTCACTGGCAATGACATTCAAAACAGATAGGTTACTGTTCAGGATCTGCCCTGGACTCAGACAACATCAGCAATATTTTGCACCCTATTCTTTTATTACTAGGTCTGTAAGAAATGAAAAATAGTGGTAAAATCTTGAATAGATTATTAAAACAAATAACCAGGAAAAATCATTGTCCTAATACTATTGTGAAATGCCTTGGTGCTGGACAAGAGACACTCCATTAATGCTGACTAGAACAACATAGCTTTGAGACTTGGATCACAGAAGCCCTCCCTCATTAAAAGAAGTCCATATGGCTCCAAACCCATCTAAGACCCCCAACTATGTGCTTTCTTCAGCCTCAGATCTTTAATCAACACAGATGCTGAGATTTTAGCCAAGGTGTTTGCCCTGCATCTGAATAAACTGTTCCTGCAATTAATTAACCCAGATCAAGCAGTTTTTGTGCTGGTCGCAGATCCTCTGGCAAGCAGAGGAGACCCTCATCCATCATCTCACACCACCAAAACCCCCATTTATATCCTATCCTATAACTCTGAGGCATCTGAGGAGAGAGTAAACCTCTTTACATCTCAAACGTTAGCTAGATTTGGTGTAAAATGACTTTTCTTTAATTCTACAAGATTCCATCTCCTTATATGTTATGAAATGGGACTTGTTTCTTATTTTAAGAAACAACCAGAAGTTTCTTCATCTTTTCATTGTTCAATATACCCAAATATTTTTCTAGATAGATGTATACATTGTTATGGATAACAACTAAGTATTCATACTGTTAACATCATGTAACCCACACTAGCAAATGAATTTGATTGATTACTGATCCACTTTCCACAACATTGAGGTTTCTCTGAAAACGGTTTTAAATCTAATTACTGTCAACAGTGTTGAATTTAAAAAGAAAAGAGATTTCTGTGATTCTTCTTCATGTTTTGATATTATTTTCCCAAATATAGAGTGAGAACAAGACAGAAGTAGATAACATATTTGGAATTCTTTAATATATTAAGGCATCAAACATTTTTTCAATTAACAGGTAAAGATTAAGGAAGGACTAGAAAATGTGCATGAGTGTTAATATCAGGGCAGCAAAATAGCAGTGGGAAACAAGAGTATCAACACCCTACCCTATTCCTTTATTGTTAATGGAGCGTGTTTCATATTCTCCTGCCACTGACTTAAAATTCTCTCCTCCACGCTAATAATTTCAATTCCCAGTCTCCTTGTGGTTTCATTAAGATATCTTATTAGTATTTATAATAAAAAAGTTGTTTTTATATTTTCTCTTCAGCTTATTCATTTTTCATTGATAAGGGTATATATAATAAGTGTTTGGACTAAGATGTTTTTTATTGCAAGAAATCCTTACCTTCAAGACAAAAAATATATAGAGAAAAACACAATTTAGTAGACACATGCTTAATGGAAAAAATACTTTTATCAAACTTACCTATTCCAAATTTCTGTGGACCCTTGAATTGTACATTGTAATGAGTGACTGTCATGGATGCTGCTGTTCATATTTATTTAGTCAGATAAATAAATTGGGACATTTTCATTGCAGGTCAACCTACTTACATTCTTCTGCTAGGTTCCATGTGAAGTGCCAAATCTTTCCAAGCAAATGTTAACATTAAGAAATTCTACATGTTAAAAAAAAATACTCCTTCACTTTCATTCTTAATCACAAACTTTCAATTAAATTCATTAAAATAAATCAACTAATATCTTATTTCAAGAGTCATCAGGAAGTAAACTAAAACCAAAGCACAATTTAATAAGACAAATTTAATGTAAATACTACCCCAGAGTAACATATAGTTGAACTTAACTCACTAGAATAAATTTTATAACCCATTTAGAATATGGGGTCAAAATCTGTTTGTGAAAAAAAAAAAAACACCTAATTCCTTTCAGGTATTTTTTTACCATAGCAAATTATGCAAACTATTGAACCCAAAAATAGTGTTTTTATTATTTTAGAAATATTGGTAGTAATGCCATATAGGATTTATAACCCCCTTATATTTCACATATTGAGATTTACAACACATAAAATCCCTTACAAAGGGTATCATGGTTCATATACTAAAAGTGTTGAAACTAATCAGAATTGTAGTATAAATAGTAATGCTTAAAACTTTTTGCATTGCACCTGGTTTGAATTAGATTAGAATGATCACAATAATGCCATCAAAGATTACCTTAAAATTAAACTTTAAAAACTTGGATAATTTAATGAATAATATGCAGAAAAATCATAGAATGAAATTTAAAGGGGAAAATTTTTAATGACAATATTTTTCTAAATAGAACTTCAAGAAAAAGTCTCTATAACAGAAAAGTTACAAAATACAATGTAAGACTTTTAGGTTTCAACTCTATGCCAGAAACATATGGAAAAAATGTTTTTCTTAAACTAGTTGGAAAAAAAATCAACCTTCTTTTTAAAGTGAAACCTATTTAAATTTAGTCTGCTTTCAAGAACTAGCAAAATAAATACAGTGATACATCACTCTAAAGGATAAAAACATAAACATCACAACTCCTCAAGTTGCAATTAACGCAAAGATTATGGTTCATTACCTTGTGTGTGTGCATGTGCACATGTCTAGAAAATACTTGCAGCTCGGTTTCTCTGGGAAAGAATGAATGAAGAAAAGCTTCCTACTTAATTCTAAAATTACTAGATAGGACATAATTTTCTAGTTTCAGTTGTTTGTAATTACCACAATCATTCTACCACCAGTGAGTTTTACACTAGACATTGTAGAACTGATGTAGAGTAATAAAGTACAATTAGCATTTCTTACCATTTAATAAAGATCTCTTTGGAGAAGATCATGGGGCCTCTATATGAGAAAGATAGGCTTATATAGAGAGATTCTTTTGGCAATTTTTAACTTAACCCTATAAAATGTCATGTAAATACAAAACAGTCTTATTGAAATTTGTTCTTTAACAAATGAGGTCGTATGGTGGTTAACATTACTTGTACTCATACAGTGGGTGACTACCAGGCAGATGTATTCTAAACCTACCTACCAAATGACTTTTAAAATAAATACTCTGGCCATTAGTTTTAGAATTAAAAATTCTTATAGATATTGTTTCTTGTTTTGTTTATTTAGCAAAAAAAAAGTTTTATAAATATTTGCCTGAAAAATGTTATTTTTTTATTTAAGGAAATTAATGCCAAAAAAAAAATCATCTGGAGTACAGAGGAATCCAAAGATGTGTAAAAAAATTTTATCTCAGTGTTTAAATTACTGATGTGATTATTTTAATTAACAAAACAGTGATTTTTCTTAGAAGTAGGAATGTTAAATTTTCAGAAAATTGTTGAAGATAAAAACTAGTTAACTATGGAGCCTTTTAAAAAAGATTGTTTTGAGAATCTATCTGGGTGATAAAAAACTTTTGAAAACAGATGATAGTGATGACTGCCCAACAGTATAAATATAATTAATGCTATGGACTGTACACTTAAAAATGGGTGGGTTATTATGTTATTATGTCTAATAACATAAGACAAATTTTATGTTATGTATAGTTTATTACAACTCCTTTTTGAAAGGAAGAAGAGACTGATTGGCTCTGTGATGAGGACCTATCGTGCAGGCATCACTGCCCGAGCTTCCAAGGGGCTCGCTTCTCTCTGGGAACTCCACTTACGTGTCCTGTCCCTCAGTTTCTGTCTGGCAGTGGTTGTCTTTTCCACATCCACAGAAGGCTCATAGAGGAAAATGCAAGGCATTATAAAGAATAAAGTTAGTCCAGAGAATAACCTGAAAGAGGAAGATGGTATTATACAAAAGATTAATGGTACGTTTTGGAAGATATATGATTTTATTTACTTGTTTATGCCAAATTTTTATCATAAATATGAATGGGAACATGCAAGGGAACATGGAACAGATAACCGAGTCAATGATTTTAGATCAGAGGCTTACTGGTATAGTTCAATCAAATTATTTGATGAACATTTTCTTCATGTATTCATCCAAAAACCCTAAACAAAGGGGATACAAATACAAACATGAGATCTGTCCTAAATACCATATTCTGGGAGGGGAGAGAAACAATGTGTGGTCAGCAGCATTTTCACCCTATTATCTTCACACCTTCGCATTATGTCTGTGAATATATTACCTTACATAGGGAAAGGAAACCAAGATTGTAAAATAGAATTAAGGTTGTTAATCAGTTGACCTTAAAATAAAATTATCCTGGATCATCCAGGCAGGCCTAGTATAATCATATGGACCATTTAAGTGGGACAGGGAGGTAGAAGCATGAGACAGAGAAACATTTTCAGCATGAGAATTTGTAGCATGAGAGGGGCTCCCAATGCAGACTTGGAAGGTGGACACAGGAAGGCCACAAACAAGCAAGGAATGTTGGTGGTGGTCTCTAGAAGTTAGAAGCAGCCCTCACCTTTTTGCCAGCAAACAAATAATTAATTAATTAAATGGGGGGAGGGACTTCAGTCCTACAACGTCAAGGAAATGAATTCTGCCAATGACCTGAATGAGCAAGAAAAGAGATTCTTTCTCCTCAAAGTCTGCAGAGAAGAGCACAGCACTGCTAACAATTTGATTTTAGCCTGGCGAGACCTGTCCTGGACTTGTGACCTACAGAGGTTCACTACAGTTGAGGCCAGAACTCGGTCAGGAAGCCATATAAACTGCAGAGGGCCTGGGAAGCATAGCTGAGCAATGTGCTTAGGAGGAAAGTGAAATGACTTTGCTGAAGAGCTAGCCTGTCTCTGAAGCATGACTCAATCAGAAAGAAACCAAATGTATGAACAGATAATTTGTAAAAAAATGAAATAAATCCAATAATTTTTGAAGTATTTAATATCACTATGATTCAAAAATACAAGTTAAATAAAAACATTACAATTTCTCACTTACCAAATTGGCAAAGACTTTATTATAATATCTGATGTTCAATGAGAAGAAAATAGGACTCTAATACAAGGCAGGAAGAAACACACACCCTTCCTCCCCACCCACCCCGAGGACCACTTGGCTGTGCATGTCAAACTCTCCAAAAACGCAGACCCTGAGGTGCACTGATGTGGCATCTAAAAATCATTTTAAGGAAAATATTAAATATCATTCCAAAATTTTACTCTAGCAATACTTAAAATGGGGAATGTTACTAGAAAAGTATACATCTGAATCTGTATATTATTTAATTGGGCATATTTTTAAAACTAGCATGTATTATCTGTGTAGTGTTTAAATGAAAATATTTTTAAGTATATAAATTTTATCTAGGAATTAATTTTTAGGAATTTAACCCAAGGAAATAGTTAAGAAGTATGAAAGACTTCCCTAACATTGTTAAAAGAAGCTCAATGTTCAATAGTAGTTTGGTTAAATATATGTATTTAATAAATAGATATGAATATATCACATCTCTTCAGTGGAATACATCACACTCATTAAACACAATGTTGTAGTAGCATACTTATTAACATGGAAACTATGAAATACATATATTATTAAGTAGAAAAAACATTATAAAATATGTACAGTGTTGATGATTCCTTGTCTATAGAAGAGAAAATGTATATCTGCCTGTATTATAATGTAGCATTTGCCTAGCAAAAAGTCTGAAACACATTTATATTGTTAAAATAGAATGTGGAATTATAGGTGCTATTTCTCCTTATTGATTGTCCCTTTTAAATAATATTTATATAATAATCACATTTTATTTTATAATGTAAAATATATTATAGTAAATGAAAATACAGATGAGGAAAAGCTTCTAGAATTCAGTTTCTGTAAACAAAATGTCATCAGTCTAATGACTTCACAATATACAACACACTTTTAAGTCTTTAATCTAGAATATTCTGTTACAATAGCCTCCAAGCCTATGATCTATTTTGTCCCAATTCCTTGTATGACACTGTTCCTAGAATCATAACTAGCCACAAGAATTATCTGGAAGTAATCTAAGTGATCTGTACACTTTCAGCTAGAGGGAACAAAGGAGGTCAGACTATTTCCATGAAAATGTAAGTCTGTTGTTCAGAAAACATTGCCTATACCTATGTACATGTAGAACAACAGTCCCTGCTACTAAATATTAACTGTATTTAATATGAACTTCTATTTCCAATTTCCTTCACAGAAAGAAAAAGAATAATTTCCAGTTTACACTGGTAGGATTGGAAAAGGCATCTAGTAATAAGTCAATCAAACAAGATTTTAAATTCTTACTATGTGATTTGTAGGGAAGGCAAATGAACAAGCAAAAACTCTAAGGCTATCATCAAGAATTTGATCTACAGTCTGGATACAGTAGTTGCTCCTTTGGAGTCTCGCACTGATCATCCCTATGGTCCAAGACTGCAGCATTCTGGTGTATGATTTCTGAGATAGCAGATCTAGGAATGACAAAGCCTAGGGTGGGAGTGAAGTATTGATAAGATGATAGTCATCAGAATGAGAAGATCAATTACAGGGAAGGCAGAGTGTTGCATGGGGCTTCTGCATGGACACAAATTAGCCAGAATGCTGACATGGGGAAAAAGGAAACACCATTTCCCACGTGCCAAAAATTCCATAAATGTGGAAACATAGTAGAAGGGAGGGAGATAGAAACTTCAAACAAGAAAGAACTTTTGCTTATAGTTCAAGAGTACTAGGTTGGATGATAGTGACTGGGGTGTTAAGTCTTCCTAAGACTGGGAAAGCTAGACTTGAAAGACAGAGCCACGTTCGCCTGCACTGTTTGAGTTGTCCTAAATTTCAGCTGAGGTCAGGAGAAAAGGCTTAGGAAGTAGGGGTGGAGGGAGGTATTGTAGAACAGGGTTCCAGAGACAATAATATGATGGAAATAATATTAGCTAACAACTATAAAGTGTATACTATGTGCTTGACTTATTCACTCTTCTCAATAGCCAAATGTATGCAGTAATATCCCCATTTTCCATGTGAGGAAAGAGGCATGAGAGATTAAGTGAATTGCCCAATATCATATGGTTTGTGAGTGGCACAGATGGGATTCAGACTAGGCAGTCTGGTCCCAAAGTTCACACTTTGAAGCACTCATTTCTTCTTTAACCAAAAGGTTTGGAAAGAGAGGAAGAATGGGGGAGAGACTCAGGAGAGGAAGCAACACAGCGGAGTCCCAGAAGCAATGTTTGACAAAACAAGCAAGATCAGGGAGACAAAATCTAAAAAGGGTGGGAATCACAAGAGATGCATGTTCTATTTAAAAATCTGACATTGATTATGGCATTAATGATACTTAAAATTTTAAATATTACTACATGCATTCACTTCCAAATAGCATTTTCAATATAACATAACAAATCATTACTGAGTAATCTGTATAGTACACACATGCACACACATACATCAAAGGTTGTGATTTAATATGCTTAAATTTGTTGGATGCACTTTTGTAATGTAATTTAAACAAATATCTCTTAAGAAACTATATCTCTGGAAAACACAATGATGTTCACCCTTTACTGGTTCTATAAAAGGGAAGAACTAAAATAAAACTGTGAGAAGGTGGCCATAAGAAAATCAACCTTCAAAGTATAAAGCCATAATTAAATTTTATTTATAAATGTAAATAGATTTTATGTGTTTTGTTTTTAAGCTTTTTAGCATAAAGTACAAGGTGGTGTAATATATGTAACTTTGTAATTGTATGAGTAAAAATGCCAAAATTAGAAAAACTTTGACAAATTTATTTAGTATTTAAAACCTCATTGTATTCTTAGAATTTTTTCAAACCATCTCCCATATTACCCATATTATTTATGAATATGAAAATTATTTCTATAAAACTATGCTTAAAATGATGAATCAACATTTGTGCAAAAAGAACATCAAGTAAAAGAAAAATGAGATACAAATAACAAAAGAAAAGTTGTTGGGAATGAAATTACACTGATTCTGCCTCAATTCTTTATTTTACACTTCTTTTGTAGACCTGACCTCTGACAAAGGTTTTAACTAACAAGCAAATTTAACACCTCAGCTGTTTACCATGTCTTAAATCTGACCACTTTGGAGCTTCTTCAAATGAGCCAGATGAGAAACTACTTAATTAGGATTTTAATTATTTTCTTGCATTCTGATAGTATCTGGGAGTCACTGAGAAGCAGCTTGTTTCTGCAGTTTCTCAGCTGTTAACACCGATCCCCAAGGCAGTGCTTGTGGGTAAATTCCAGCTCCAGGGAGCGCCAGAGAGAAGCTGCGTACTGCCGAGCAGGGAGGTGCTGCGGTGGGCCTGCCTGAACTTTTGTCGTAGTCTGAACTCCATTGTCTCAGTGGGATACAACTGTCTCCTTCTAGTAGGATGGAGTTAGTGTATTTTGGCTTCAGAATCATGTTGTATCTTTGAACTTCTCTGTGTTCCTGCAGTGATTGAGTTCTGAGTAATAAAGTGCGAGTTGGCTGTTGATTCTAGCTTTTAAGCAGAATCAGATAAAAAAAAGTGCATGTGTGTGTGAATGTGTTTGTGTGTAGTTCATGTATTTAAATATCAATATTTCCAGCCCACAAATGGATTTTTAATGAGTGAGATAATTAACATGATTATGAAAATTTAAGGTTTAAGAGCAAAGAGAAAAATCTCCATTAGTGTTTAAGAGTTTCAGAAAACAGAAAGGTGGGGGATCAGATAGACATTTAAACCTTTTGTTATTTCTCAGTGAACTTCATTTGTGGATTACTGTGGAATAGTTTGTGTTCACATAAAAATAAATAGGTTAACTCCTCTGTATTTGTTATGGTTTGTGATTTGTTCTGGAGCCTTGCTGTAACATCACCCATTAGAAGCCAGACTTTAATTTAAGACCACCTTTAATTCTGTCCAGAATTATTGGGGAAACATCATAACGGTCTCTACTTCATTTCTGTACAGTCAAGCTTGACCTTGGAGCACAACTGTAGAAGGTAGCATTCTAAAGACAGTCTGCCTAGATTTCTGTCCCTGGTTATTCAGTGCTAATGTAGATACTACTGTGAAGGGGTTTTGCAGATGCAAAATCCTGATCTGATCACATGAGTCCTTTTAAGAGCAGAGAATTTTCTCTGACTGGTGGCCAAAGGAAGAAGGAGAATAACAAAGCTAAGAATTTGACATGTGATTGTTGGCTTTGAACATGGAGGAGCCAGGGGCAAGAATCAGAGCAAAGACAGGCCTCCATCTTCCCCTGATGTTCCATTTAAGAGCTCAGCGTGGTTGACATCTTGTGAGACCCTAAACAGAAAACTTTGCTGAGCACCATAGGACTTAATACCCACAGACAGAGTTAATAGATGGGTGTTGTTTTAAAGTGTTAAATTAGTGGCAATTTGTTATGAAGCAATACAAGACTATTACAATAGTGCTTAAAGAATATTCAGATCAGCAGGGGGTTGTTTGCCAATTCTGACCTTATTTTATAAGGACTCATTTTATCCAACTCTGACTTATTTCTTTTTCTCTGCGCATCCTTGTTTGTACCTCACTTATACCTCTTGGTCCACTTGTTAGTACTCTTGCTAGCAGATAAGAACAGAAAAGATTGAGGTCAGTATTTACATTGTGTTTTCCAAAGTGTAAGCTGCAAACAGCCGGTGGTATCTATTACCATGGTTTTAGGTGGTTCCCAGTTTCCTGTGATTTTGTTTGGGTAAGCTGTAATGACCCCAATAAGCCCTGCATAAAACTCCAATTCCTTCCTTATAGCACAGGTAAGTAGAGTTACCTTTATGAAATAGCATATTGTCCCAGTAGTCACTGACTTATCTAGAACATATACTGATCTTTAGTTTCTGAGATTTAAGGCACTACAAAAATCACAAAACCAAACTAAAGCAGCATTTTGAAAATGAGTGGATGTAAGACATACATTTGGAACCAAGGTGGAGATTACCTTTTTAGCGAATGTGTTTTCTTTGCACCTTTTAATCTGTTTTATCCAATCTAGGACTTCAAATAGTAGCACTGAGTCATTATCGGCCACCTGTGTCTTTCATAGAAACAGGGTCAACTGCATGCCCTGATGGCCTGCTCTGGGGAGAGGAAAGGCATATACGTGCTCCTTCCTTCATTCTACACTTCTTAGGGTAAAGCAACATTGAAAAGTAAGCAGTGCCAATGGCAAGTGTATGACATTGTGTTTCATCATGGAAGCAGAATCACTATGGGTGTTATGGAATGAAGTACTTATTAGCAGGATTAAAAATTACATAACTGTGGGAGCTAGGGAATCTACAGAAGTATGTTACCTCTGTATCTGCCTGTAGGCATTAAAGGTCAGTAAGGTTGGCATTCAGGAAGATATATTGGATGTGACTCTGGGGAGAGGAGAAAAATCAGAACCTGAGAGGACAAGGTGAAGCCTGCATATCACCAATAATGTGTACAAGCTGTAGCATTACTGGTGCCCTGCACCAACCCTTAGAACATAAGGGCTCGCTACTTCACTTCTGCCTTCCAAATTTTGTGCAAACTTCCCTGGTCACCATCCCTAACCTGGTACCACATATGCAAGGAGATTCTGGGAAAAAATGGTTCAAACCCTGCTAAACTGACAAGGTACAGAACCACCAGAGTAAGGTAGAAACCAACTACTGTCAAAGATCGTAGAGCAGAGATAAGCCTAGAAGGAGCCTCCACAATATCTAGTCTTTATGTATTCTTATCTCCCATATAGACAAAAAAAATAAATGAAAATCCTATTATGGATTTTCAACATTTATGCCTAATAGCTAGACTGAGACACTGCTTAGGATCTTCAGTCAAACTTTGAAGACTGGTCCCAGAGCTAAATGGCAAAATCCTATAGTAGCTCCCAGGTCCTAGAAAATAGCCAGCTCTTCCCAATAATGGTATGACAAACATCTCAAAAAAACCCTCCTGTGGTACATGTATACAATAGAATACTACACAGCAGTAAAAAAGAAGTAATTCTTACCTTTTAAGACAGCATGGATGGAACTGGAGACTATTGTGCTAAGTGAAATAAGCGAGTTGGTGAAAGACAAATACCATATAATCTCACTTATAAGTGAAATCTAATGAACAAAATAAACAAATTAGCAAAATAGAACCAGAGCCATAGAAGCATGGAACAGGTTGAAAGCTATAGGAGGAGAGGGAGAGGTGGGGACTATTGAAAGAAGCTGAAGGGATTAGTCAGAGAACATATATGAAGGACCTGTGGACATGGACAATGGTGTAGGGATTAACTATGGGACGGGGTGGGGGGTGAGCAGAGTGGGCAAAGAGAGGAAAATTGGGACAACTGTAATAGCACAAACAGTAAAATATTTAAAAAATAACTTCTGGATTGGATAAGTAGAGAACAGATGATGGCAGGATAAAGCAGCTCATATCTGCTAGGGGGAAAAGACAAGAGGGAATAAACCAAAGGGACAATTTAAGCAGATACTTTTAAAATGAAGAATTTCAAATAAAGCTGGGAGAAACCTTATAGACTATCTTATCATCCTCGGATGTGTCCAGATGGAAAACACCTGGAAATCTGTGGTATTCTTACAATATATCATGAAATGCTGATACATTATTTTCATATAAATTGAGGATCATTTTGCGGGAAGAAAAATAAAGCTATACTGCATGTATGCAATATGAAGTCCCAACTACAACCACGTATGAATAGTGGTTCTGAGACTTGCTCAGATGGAAAGCACTTGGAAGTCATGTTATTCTTTTCAGAATAGCATAAATATTGATAGATTTTTAATACCATGTGAAGTGAGAAGTTTTTCTTCAAGACGACAGAACTATATATGTATAATATGAAATCATTACCATGAGCACACATGTCTTCAAAGCTGAAATAATCAATTGTTTCCAAACATTTCAATGTGAAACCATTTATTACTTGTTCATATGTGTTTTTCATCTTCTAATCCAACTAGCCATAAAATCAAAAAAATATTTAAGAAAAAATTGTGGGTAAAGACTCTTAAATTTAGAAAAATATATTTATTCAGTACCTTTATTTTTGAGAATTGGGAAAAGCCAGGCTGTTATCCCATTTGAGCATCCGGAAACTTCAGTTACACAGGTAAAGGGCCCATGATCCATAGGATCACAGTTTGAAAACCATCAATCTAGATCAAACCCCTTAATACAGATGAGAAAACTGGCCTAGAGAAATTCTAACTTGCCAAGGGTCATACAAATAATTGGTGACAGACTTGGGGCTAGAAATCTTGTCTCAATTCCTAATCCTGTGCTTTTTCTAAATTAGCTTGGATCTAATTTAACCACCCCCTGGGATCAGGCAGTTTCCTTAAGCAGGTGCTGGAGGAGCACTAAGAAGAATATATGGAATACCTAGGCAGGCTCTGCTAGTAGTTCACCCAGCCTCAAACTTAAATACACCCTTCAGATTGCAGAGAAATCTGGTAGACTTAACATGGGTGTTAAACTGCATTCAACTGCATTGCACTGCATTCCTTGCCTTCAGACTTACATAGAAGTCATTGAAGGAATATGAAAATGTGAAAACGTCCATGGGAAGAGCACTAGGTACATGACAGAAAACACGAGAGAGTATCTAGAAGAAACAGGATGGATCAGCTTCAAGTAGAGACACCTAAATACAGGCCTGTTAACACCCATGATCTTGTGCCTGACAGAAAACATCTGCCAACCCCTGTCCTAATAAGTTGAAATGTTGCAGTGTACAGTATTTCCAGCAGAAAAGCAAATAAGTTTTATCAAATGCTTTGATTTTGATCATTTGAGAAGTGATTCCCCAGCTCACTGTGTGAAGGGAGGTCCTGGGACTGTAAGTCCCTAGGACACTGTGGCTTTCGATTGCTCGTTTTTACCATGCGTGTAGAAGGGCTACTCCCTACACACATACTGTGCACTCACTAGTCACACACACTTTGGATCATCAGAAAAGACTGTGGCATTATTTACACTCTACATTTTCCTAAAAAAATTCTTAGCTATGGTCATCAAATGGCTATCATATATTTCCATACTTGTGTCCTGTTCGTGTATCTTGGTTGTACATGATTATTAATGCAAATAATTATGCTCCCACTTTATTTATTAATGATCCTACTGGTTATACAACTTTGGGCAAGTTATTGAGCTTCTAAGCCTAACTCCTCATCTGTAACATGGGCACAATTAGAAAGTCTACTTCACAGGGTTGACGGAAGTAAAAATGAATTAATTCATATAAAGCACTGATCGAAGGACTAGCAATCAATAGTAAGTGTACAATAATTAACCATTATTATTATTACTATTATTATTTCCCTTTTACCTATGAGGAATGTGAGGCTAAGTGATTTACCAAAGGTCACCACCCTCTAGTAACTGGAAGTATTCAACAGGGTGATCACTAGCTGGTGAAAGTGAAGGTAATTTTTAAAAAATTTTCTCCTTTGTGCTGTATAGTAGACATGCAGTAATTCTATAATCAGAAAATAATAAATTTTACAGATGCTATATAAAATTTAAATATATCAAAATTAAAATGATAAAATTGTCGCATGTGAACTCCTGCCCTTCTGAAGATCATGTGTACCTTCTAACTTCTCTCTGACATTGTCATGAGTATCTGTTCACGGTATATTCTTTCCTGCAAGTCAGCCAGGTGAATGCTCTGCTCGCTGCCTGCTGAGCAGCCCAGCACCAAGGAATAGACAAGAGTCACACACAGTAACTATGCTATTCACTCAGCTTTTATTGAGTGCAGGTTCACTCAAAGTAGAACACCAACATACACTAATATCCTACTCACACTCTAGCAATCTAAGAGAAATATAACACACACACAGCAATCAATGGGGATAATGAACCCGAGTCCCAGAGTCTCAATCTGCAGGTCTGGGAGACAGCACAGTGGACAGCAGTGGGCAAGGAAGTTATCAGTGTCATGCAAGGAAGGATCTCCAGAGCCAGGTGGGCAGAAGGGCAGACGAAGTCTTCAGTCCTGCAGGGCAGAGCCTCAGCTGCCAATGCCCAGGGAGGTCAGTGTGGCATGGAGCAGCACTCTGTTGTGAGGAGCTCAGCTGTCTCAGCAGTGCTCTGAAGCCTGCTTCAGTTATACCTTGAAAGTGATGTACTCCACCTTTCTGGGCCTTTTCATAAATGTCTTGGCACCCGGCTGGCAAATGTGGAATTTCCCCAGAAGCCTGTCTGTGGGTGGTCCTGCTCTGCAGACATGGTTATTCTGATGACCTGTGCAGATATCTTAGGTGTGTCTCCTTGCTAGATGTCTTTACCCTGATTTAGGTAGCTTCCCTCTTGAACGAAAGTGTCCTGGCTGACTGTCATTTTGGTTGACATGAGTGACTCCACTTTGTTTATATATTTTATGCTGTCTTGATCTGACCAATGACATTTTATTGATTCTGTTCTCTACAGACATCTCAAATGTTGACCTGATCAAGGTCATCTCATTTCATTTTCCTTCAGTCTAATCATAATTAGCCTTTCTATACTTATTTAAAAAGTAAAGAGTATTGTCAAAAATACTATCTCACGCCTCAAAGTAATATTTGGGGCTTATACTATTATTTCTATAATGCCCATTTTATAGATGATACAAAACAGGCTTACAGAAATCCAAGGTCACTGTGCTCCCCCATCTCCCAGGACATTCTGATTTCTACTTAACCACTGGGTTCTGCATCCCTGAATCACCTGTATGTGCTGGTGGCCTGTCCATCCATCACTTCCTAGTGTCTCCTCACTGTGTAGCCATTTAGGCAAGAGAAGTAGTCAGATGGCACTTCATGTACTGGTGTAACTTTTATAGAAGGAATATTGTGAATATGTATTCAATGCTGTAAAAAGCATTAATACTCTGATGCAGCAGTTCCACTCTTAGGGAATTATATTATATCCTTTATGCTAAATAAACCAAATGAACAAAGGTTTACATGAAAGGATGTTTATCACTGTTTTATAACAGCTAAAAATTATAAGCAACTTATATGCAAAACAAAATGCTATTAAGTAAAATATGGCACATTCATATGATGGAATACTATGTAGTCATTAAAATCACATTATAGGAGACATTTAATAGCATGGAAAATTTTCATCATTTATTATTAAATGAAAAAGCTTACAAAACAATATGGGCAATGTGTTCCCAATTTTATTTTGTTTCTATGGGTATAGAAAATAGATTGAAAGAATAAAGACTAAAAGGATAACTCTCAGTGACCCTAAATGATGATATTATGAGTAATTTAAATTACTTATTTGTGCCTTTATATTTTATCATTTTTTTACAATAAATGTTATTTTGTAATCGGAAAAAGATATACATAAAAAGAAAAATTGAGTAAAGATGAAAAAAGGCTCTTCATTTCATTTATACCCTAAGACAAATTTTAAATGAAACAGCCTTCCTTAAAGTATGCCTAGAAATAATTCCTCCTGTACATGGTCAGAGAGAAAAATTTACTTTCACATTAGCCCATACCTTTAGTAATGTTTCACTGGATGTATACGGTTATCAATAATGCAAGAAGAAAAGTAAAAAATCATAGTTCTCAAAATTCAATTTTATTTTATTTTCCATTTTAGGGCTATATAGTTTTGCTATAAAATGATGCCTTTTACTTGAGTTTTTCAAAACATGAAAACTGTTAACTTGGCTGACCAGGGTTTTTTTGTCATTGTTACTCTAGATTCCTAACTCATTGTTACTGATGTTCTGCATTACATAGACTGTAAGACTCCAGAGGGCTATGTGGAAGAAAACTATTGCTACACTGTTTTGGAAAAACATGGCTTTGTAATGTATTGACCTTAGTTTCCTTATGTCTTTAGGTAATATAATGCTTAACATAATGCCTATCCACACCCTATACCTCTTTTGTCCTTGTAGCTTTTCATGTGTTTCTCTCTAGCAGCTGAATATTTGTGTTTTTTAATTACCCATGAATATAATCATCTTCCAAACACAATTTCAGTTTACTCTCATCCATCCATTTGTGTTATTCTTCTAATCTTTTTTGTATCATCTGCTAAATTCCTCTTTCAACTCATTAACAATTTGTTAAACATGGCTAGCCTTCACACCAACCACACCTTCAGACAACCTGCTGTACCTAAAACGTTGGCATGTATCGTTGCTGATACTTACATGCCTGGAGCCAATCTTCAGTACCTGTAACAGTAGTCTTATTCCAGCCAACTTGAATTAGCTTCATCAGTAATTCTATCAGACAGTATATACAAGAATTTACAGTAGCATGATTTTATATAATTTCCACTGTATTTCATTTTCCACTGACTTTGTAACTTTTCCCAGGATGGCTTACTTTAAACGAACCCTGCCATTGGCATGTCTAAAGCTAATGCATTCCCCTCCTCCCTAACCCTCTGAGGCCTCCTCAGTCCGAGTTCCTTTTCTTTGTCATCACCAGTCACCTAATTCTGTAAGAACTTATTCTTTGTTGTTCTCTCTTTCGACTCCTGTCCTGTCAGTCACGGCATCTGCCACTGTTCCATACTGTGACTGCCAGTGATGGTTTCTCTACAGTGCTCTTCCTCCCTTCCTTCACCAGCAACATCCAAATCAGTCCTCAGAGTCCCTTACTTACTTACTCTGTGAAAACTTCCAAAATCACCCACCATTCTTGTTTTGCTGCTCTGCAACCACCCCCGCCCCTTGCAGAATTAAACACTTCCTCCCTGTGTCCCCAAGCTCCAGATATTCTGATCTAAGCTCATAAAACAAAATGAGATAAATGGGCAAAATTTAGAATAACAGATAATGCCAAAATTATCTACACTTGACTTCGTTCTCCATGAACTCACTTTAAGAAATACAAAAAAAATTATGCTGCAAAACTGACTTGGCACCACATGACAACTGTCTCACTTCCCCATTCTGCTTCCTGCATCTCACTTCATGCTGGGATAAAAAGAGTTGCATCTTAGACCCATAAACCTCACAGCCTTGGGAAGAATGGCTGTGGCCTCTGTAACATTCCTATCCTCTGTATACACTCGGTAATATCAGTTTTGAGTTCAAAGGCCTTTTCTCCTGTGTGGCTGGAAGTACCATTCTGATGAAACAGATCAATTAGCAAGTGGGTGTATTTTCAAATGACCCCTGAATCTGTGCCCAGTATTGTACTATAAATGCTAGAGAAATATTTTTCAAATTGTGGGCTGAAATTCAATTTAGGGTCATAAAACCCACTTGGCGGGATACAACTAGAACTTTTTTTAAAGAAAATGAAACAAGAAGGAATCAAATAGAAAACAGCAGAGCACATTGTGTATTGGCCACACTGGGTCCCAAAGCTAAGTGTGCTGTTCTGTGGGCCACAGTAAAAACAGGAGTATGTTTCTGGCCTCTACTTTGTTTGAAGTCTACTTGAAAAGACTAACACCTGGGAAGATGAAACAATTCTATCACCATACCTAATTCAATTCTGTTTTTCACATTTTATAGATAGATATGGATTTGAACAACTAGGGAGCTTTGACAGGTGAGTTGGTACCATGGCTGGTGCCATTGAAGGTGGGTAAAATTTGGATTTCTGTGTAGGTATGTTACTGAACAACGGGGGGAGGGGGGCGCTGAAGGGCAATATACTATTATCAAAAGGAACCCCCCAGGTTCATTATGTCTGCCACCTATAGGAAAGACATCTCTCAGTGCCAGAGATTCGTGAAAAGGAAAGGAAATATTTATATAATGCTGTACAAATTTAAATGACCTAATGTCTTCATCAAAATCCCAAAGTCCCTTAAAACACACACGAATACACATAGTCCTTCCTTCCCCTCTTTGCCCAGTCTGGGGTACCATACCTCAGGAAAAGTAATAGAAGTCCGTGGGTCAGGCATCCCCCAGTCTTCCTAGTAATTCATCTCGACTGGTAGGCCTCCCTCGGTTCCCGGCACCATCAGCTATGTCACCAGGATCTCTGCTAAAGCCAGGTAGTGGTTCTTCCTTCTAAAGCTGCAGGGGTCCCCACTCTGGCAAAGCCACATAGTTCTCTCCTTTCTAGTGCCACAGCCGAGTGGTCCTCTCTGTACAATGGCTGTGGGAGTCTCCACTCAGCCAAAACCGCGTGGTTCTCCTTCCTCAATGGCTGCAAGGAGGGTGGTTGCCACTCTGCCAAAGCCGAGTGGCGATTCTCTGCTAAAGCTGCATGGTGATTCTCTCTCGCAGTGCTATGGAAGTCCCCACTCTGCTAAAGACCGAGTGGTTCTCCCTCTCCTACCCCAGCCTCATGGTCCTCCCACTATCAGCTACACTTGCTAGCCCTCTCATAACCTTCCAGCTTTACTGGGCTGCCATCCTGAGTCTGGGCAGGCATGGCCCCATGTCATGGAGCCAATCTTCTCCAAGCTCCCACACAGGCGCTGTAACTCGGGGGACCTGCCCCCCCAGTTATGTCTTGGTGGGGAAGTTACTTCCATTCCCCTGGCTCAGAGCCTGGCCACAGCTATTTAACATATCTATGTAACCAGTTAAAGGTTATAGATATGTTAAATGACCACACCAGAGGTTAGCTGCAAAGCTGTTCCTATTCAAAACAGCTCTCAATGGCCCTGCTCCATGTGTCCCTTCCCCCAACCCACACCTGGAGGGGCAGTGAGGACATCCTAAAATTTCCTGAACACCTTGAGTTCTGGACCCCATTCCAAATTCTTATTTGGGGTACCCCCTCTTGTCTGCACCCTGTTACAGGTAGAGATAATTTTCTAGAAGAGCCATCAGATCTGCCAATGCTTTAGTGAAACAGATAAGACATTTAGAGAAAAACTCCAAAGCAAAGTTTGCTAAAGTTGATCATATGAGTAAGTGACTTTTATACGTGTACTATAATAAAACAGGACCATCCTGCCCCCTCACTAACTGGCCAAGTTGCCCCTGCTCTAAATCACAGTTTGGATCTACTTTCCTTAGTCCGGTGGTCCCCAGGCAATCTCCTACAGTCTCCATTGTCTGGCGCCATGCTTAGCACGTAGAACTAGTATTTCCCGTTTGCTTTTCTCTGCTTTCCACTTTATGGTTAACACCATGATGCCAGAAGTTGAATCCCCTGTGTTCACCTTTGTGTTGAGTCTATCTAACAGAGGGCCACACTCAACAGTCAACACTCCACAAATACTAGTTGAACAAATGATAACAAAAGTTACTGTTATTATTTTAGAGTGTTACTAATGTTCTGCTTTTAATAGTAGTTACCATTAGAGCTGGGTGATGAACAAGGATTTTTCTCTCTTTGCAAGTCTGCGTTATTTGAAAATTTTCTAGAAACCAGTAATAGTTGATAATGTTAAAGCAGTAATGTTCTTTGTTGTTGTTGTTGTCGTTTGTTTCAAATAAACCAGGTTGGACTGGAGGTAAAAGAAAGCCTTACAGAAATCAGCCAATGGGGATTTCCTCTCTCTCCTGGGAAAAGGCCCTCCTTGGCACTCACTGCCTGAGGCGCTGTCCCTGCTCCCAAGCACTGTTACCTCCATCCAGTGGATGTTTGGTACTGTGGGGTCTTAAAACTGTATTTAAAAATTTCTCAACCTGAGAAGTATGATAATCTTAAATCAAAAGTACCAATCTGTCTCCTCCTTGCACATGAGAGGGGTGCATCTGTGTGAGGTGTGGTACAGGTTATCAATGGTGGAATTCAACTCACCATGCAACTCTGAAATCACAGATTAAAAATGATCAGAAAGAATCATTTAATGGGATAAGAATGAATACAAGATAACACATATATTCCCCATTTTACAGCAGTGGTTTTCTTTTAAATCTGTACTGGGGCCCAAAATCCTTCTGAGAAGTTGATGTAATCTCTCTAGGAAAATGTGCATAAGGACATTCACACTCAGTTCTGATACAATTTCAGCAAAGACCCCAATCAGCCATGGGTGCCAGAAGCCAGAAAAAGGACCTCCGCTTTTCAATTGTCATGGTGATGTTTCCACACATAATCTCACTTGATTCATGTAAACTTCCTACAGTTAGGTCAGGCCAGTTATCACCATTGCAAATGGGGAAACTAGACATTGTAAGTGATTTTAAATGATTTCTTCCCTATCACACAGCTGGTAGCAGAACCCAAACTTGATTACAGATACATATAATTTCATACTTTTTCCCCTAAAGATACCTAATTCAAGCTTACATAAATAAAACATCTACAAAATGCTTCTTATAGCCACATTTTGCAGGAACTTCATACATATATTTTGCTAATGGGAGGACAATGAAGTTGTCAGAGTCCAGCATCGTCACACACCTCCTTCTCCAGGGTGACTGAGCACACAGTGCCTGCTCTCCCAGCCCCCATCGGCTTGGCAAACCGGAGCAGGAGGGAAGACTGCAGGTCCACCACATGGCAGGCCAGCATCCGCCCTCCGGGCCAGCAGGCCAGTCTGCTAATGGGCTTTTGTATTTTGTAATTGAATAAAGCAGCCATGTAATGCATGCTTATCTCTTCACTTGATGGAATTCTGCTTTCTTGAACTACTTACGGTATGTATGTCATAAATAAGTTGCTAATATATTTAAAATGTTTGTAGATTTCTGTGGGAGAGGGAGAGTTTATTGCCCTTTGGGGAAAATTTAGAAAATTTGAGGAAAGTCCTTAAAGTAATATTTGCGATTTTTACAAAGGGAATAGCACGTGCTAATGCTTTGGTTCCCCGTGATTTCTGCTTTGACAGTTCCTGACGCAAGTACCAATATCACTGCATCATTATGACTGATGATCATTTGTGGAGTAAACAAAAAACAGGTCCCAGGATACACCACTTCCAGAAGATCTTCTGTCTCTAGAGCCGATTGCCACATTGTAAACATGACAACAAATGAATTGATGATAGCATCTGCTTAATCTGGCTTTTGTCCACATGTCACAACTGTAATGTCGCTAATTGAGACTTTTTAAATTTGCGCTAGTCTAGTTTCTTTATTCCCCACTCTCCAAAGTGAGTTTAATTTAATCAATGTTAACTGAAAAGCTGTCAGTTTTAATGGTGCTACATTTTAAAAAATCTTTGATGTTTAAGAAACATACAAACCAAATACTGTCTTAACCTAAAAGAGTTGGGTTTTCTGACATCATAGTAGTATACCAAGATTGTGTCTGATGCTTGTTAAAAACTAAGAACTTTCACTTGATGGGATTGTTCAGAATATCTAGAAGGTGCTTAATATATATTAACTGATATTCCTGGGGTAATTTTTTATGCTAATATGTAAAGTCAATAAAGTAATAAATGATAGATTTATGCTGAGTAACTTTAGCATTGATTTAATTTATGAAATAATGAATTAAGCTAATGATTCATTTAAATTAAAAGTAATTTTTAGACCCTGACCAGGCAGCTCAGTTGGTTACAGCATCATCCTGATACACCCTAGTCGTGGGTTTAATCCCCAGTCAGGGCACATGCAAGGAGCAACCAGTGAGTGAATACACAAGTGGAACAACAAATCAATGTCTCTCTCTCTCTCTCTGTCATTCACTCTCTCACTCCCTCATTCTCTCTCCCCCATCCTTCTCTCTCTCTAAAATCAGTAAGTTTAAATTTTTCTAAAGCAATTTTTAATCCTAGAGACAAATGATAAATAATTCAATAAGAAATCACTCTCATCTTTCACTAGTATATTTAGTGAAAATTATGAGTCCTACTAATGGAAAATAGGTAACCTATCTACACTAAAAGAAAAGCCATTAACCTATTAAAAATTTGCAAGGTATGTTTCTTTAAGTCAGGTTATTCTACAGTCAAGACAAAATAAAGATAGCTTAGTCATTCCTCTAATACTCATTTATGACAAACAGACTTCCAAACTAATCCCATTTATGCTTTGGATAGTTTTGATGTGGCACTACTTGAATCTTTATTTAATGCTATTAACATCAAATTGGTACATCAACTATCAACTAGCGTATAAATTCAATTTAAAATATAGTTTATGGTTTAATCACAATCAATAGATGATTATAATATTTTAAGTATATGCCCTTCCAGATTAAGATTAAGATCTCATTTATGTCCGTGGTTATCATGAAGCCCAGCCATGCCAGCACACATTGGATGTTCAACAAAAATTTAACTGTGTGTAGAGTGATGGATTCCATAGCTACACTGCTCTCTACAGGAGAGTCATATCCCTTAAGCGTATGGCCAATGTTGCCCTCTAGTGGTTAGCATGCCTAGGTGAGTCTTGGTACATCTGTTCCACTAGAGGTTCCTACTACAACATTCTTTCCTATTAGTTGTATATGATAGACCGCTAATTTTTTGACAAAGCAGTATCTTTCTAATATTGTAACAGAAACCTAAAAAAAGTATGCAGGACATGATTTGATGGGAGAAAATTGGTTATACACATCTTTGTAACGAGTATCATGTTTTAATATGCCATGTAACAGTAATCCCTTATTTTGTGCAAAGTCTCTAATCAGATTGAATTGATGTGGTTCAAAGGAGTTTTTGAGGCACGTGGGAAGGGTGCTTAAAAAAATCTATTGGAGCTATCAAAATCTATAATATATTTTAACACTGACTTTTCTTATGTAGCTTTCAAATTAATATGTTCACAGTATGAGAGCAGCTCATCTAGAGCTATATTCACTTTCTTTTTTCTGTTCTTAATGTAGAAAGGAGAATGTTCTTTCTCTTTCCATTATATTCTCACTCATAACCAGTGACTAGCATGGCTGTTGTACAGTCACTTCTCTGCACAACCCCAGGACAGGGTGTTTCTGGATCAGAGGATGAAGGCTGAGCTGAATGGACAACCAGCCATAATCCCTAAAATATATGGAAATGTAATTCTTGCTCAAGAGGCCACTTTCCTCTCTTGCTGGGAGACTCAAGCACTTTCCTCCCTTTTTTCACTTGTCTATTCCACATGGCATGCAAATCTAGGAGGGACAGCACAGCTGAGCTTTATCTGAGCTAATCCCACACACCACTTGCATGGTGGAAGAATGGACTGAAAGCATGCCTTTCAGTTTAGCATTTGCTTTGTAAAGAATCAGGATGAAACTAAAGTTATTCCCTACTCAAAAATTAAAAGGTGAAAGAAAGAACAAAAGAATAGTATTGTCATTACTAAAACTGAGAGTGCTTGCTCGTGTACGGGGTACAATACTATTAACAACATTGGCGAGAATCTGGCCTGGAAATATGTCCCTGGCAAGTACTTTGTGCCCTCCAGCTGCACTAGGCACAACTCTGGAGAATCTAATTTGCATTACTCAGCACTAGACCTGGAAAGACCTAGCTCATCCATCAATGGCCAGACACCAGCAGCATTTGAGGTATAATTTGAAGTTGATGAACATTTGTTGTCTAGGACTATAAAGCTATTTTCTCTTTATGCAAAAGAATCTGCACCTGTCTACTGCAGGCAGGCCAGCCGTGAGTAGAACTAATTTGTTTGTAGTGTAGACTTTGCTCTCCACCATGGCAAGCTCCTGGCCACCCCAGGCCTCCTGAAGGGCCTCGTGCATTTATGTGGTGCTTTATACTCAACATGTTTTCATTTCCCCGCCTCACTGCCCACTACTCCTTCTTCTACTTTCCTGTTCCATTCTCTACCACACTCCCACCAATTTACATCTTGCAATTTTCAAGGACTCTCTACCACCAAGTGGTGATGAGTTAATCAAATAATGGAGATGAGTTAATCAAATTAAATATATTCATTTATTACTTAAGTAATTTCTACAAACTGCATAATTCTCTAGCTGAGACAATAACTCCACAGATCCACAAGGCCCTTAAAGGGTAAATGTTCAAAGTGGAAATTTCAAGTAAAACTTCATGGAGTAGGCAATTTGCAGCAAATAAACAGTTTGGACCTCTCAAATAATGCCTGATGTTACTGTACTTAACCATGGCACTGAGAGCTGTGACCACTTATAACAGATTCAACACAAGATTCTTCTTGAACCTTGGTTACAATATAAGCGATATCAAAATTCAAACCAAAATCTAAATGTGACATCACTATGCATGCAGAATGACTAAAATGTTCATAAGTCACATGAGAACTGCTGGAGAGAATGTGAAAAACTCAATCTCATGCACTAGAGTGCACATGAACATACAACCACTTTAGCCGGCAGAATCTGCTAAAGCGGAACATTATGACCCAGCACTTCCACTCTCAGGGAGATATCTAACTCAAATACCTGTGTTCACCTAGACATGTACTAGAATATGCAGAACAGCATAATTGTAAGGTCCCAGATTGAGACTGCCAACGTGCCCATTGACAGTAGAAGGGATAAATGGTCTATATTTACTGAGTGGGATTCTGTGCAGCAATTCCAATGAATGATCTCAAACTACACACAGTGATTTGGGTGTATCTCAAAAACAATGTTGAAAGACAAAAGAGGATATGTTGCATGATTCTATTTATATAAAAGTACAAAATAAAATTATAAAAAAGAAAAAAGTATAAAACCAGGTAAAACAATTATGCTGTAAAAGGTAGGATAATAGTTAAAAGAAAGCACAAGGGGGCTTCTCTGGTGCTGGTTCTACTCTGTTTCCTGATGAATGTGTTACTGCTGTGAAAATGTACCAAGTGATACACTTAATATGTACTTTTCTCTATGTACATTACATTTCAATCAAAAGTCTTAAAATGTATATTGAATCTTATAAAAGGTTAGGAATTAACCCCAAAATAATGAATTTCATTATGTCCCTATCAATGAATTCCACTATGTGCCTATCAATCACAAATCTTTTTAGAATCATCATCCTATCTGTGAGTAATAATTAACCCACTGTTCAGATTTTTCAGGATAATTCCAATTTTATATATTTTGTTCTTGATCATATATGTTCTAATTTGGGGTCCAGATAATGTAGTCCCTGTGTTATCCTTCTAGCCCAGTGGACAAGGCTATGAATATTAATAATCATATATTTATCAACTTTATTTTTCTGGAATATTTCAAGTCAATTCCCACATGTAGTCTATGCTTATTTTTACAAAACAGAATTGTTCACATATTCTTCTTCTTACCTTATTCTAAAAGATGATGATCCAGGCAAAGGAAGCCTACAAAAATAAAAAAATAAATGTTTTAAGAAGAAATGGGAAACATTCCTGGATCAATGCTATTAACAGTTAAAGTGGTAACATCAAGCATCATGCCAAAACAATTAACAGCTAATCATGTCTGGTGTTCCATGGGTTGTCAATGGGAGTTAAGAAAATGATGAATAAAAGTGACAGTTAAAGACGAAAAGCCAGTAGACCAGTGTGCTAAAGATAAGACTGCAAGTTATCCTCACACCTGGTCAGGTTGAACTTCCTCCAGTCAAATTAACCCCTTGCCTCATCATTTCACCCTCCTTAACACCTTTATTCATACTGTTCTGTCCAAAAATAAATGCAGCTCAGCTTGAGAATACAAGTTTTGGTAATTACTGACTTCCACAAGCACTGCTTCAGAAAAACGCTTTTATATTTCTATGAGCAAGACGAAGAAAGAGTGATATTCTCTGTCTGGTTGCATCACTGCTGCATCACTGGCTTGAATGTACACACCAATTGCTCAGAGAGTTTTAAAAGACAGACTCTATTTCAGGAGGTCTGTCTGGTGTATGGCCCAAGATTCTGCATTTCTGATGCAAGGCCTTGGAAAACTTGAAAGAATCACTCCAATCGAGGTTATTACACATGATTCATAAGCAGGATTTCAGAAATGTAGACTAGTACTACAAACAAGAAGTAAACAAAAGACTATCATCCTCAATGGCTTTCAGGTCAGGTGTGCGGTGAACAGTGGAATGTCTTAATTGTTAGAAGGACTCCCTGCCAAATCAAACAAAATCATAATGCTAAGGAAACCTTTCTGAACAAACGTGTTCCTAGTGACACAAGAACATATTAAAATGGTTTGTGCATGTTGTGCTTAATTTTGGATCTAGAGATTAAAGCACAGATAGAGAAGCTAAAAAGATATACAGGACTTGTATAATGAGGGAGATTTAAAGCTACTCTATCCCAGACTAAATCAATAACTGGCAACCTAACTGGGCTAGATATTGAGAGAACATGATTTGCTTTTCCCTTTCTCTGTTTTAATGGATTCTCTTGCCATTGGATAATTCTAGCCTTACAGATTTTATTTTAACAGTTCCCCAAGACAGAACTCCATTTAAGCAGATAATGTGTATGTAGAATAATTATGATACCCAAAATCTAAAACCCTTTCTTTTTGCAGGTAACTAAAACAGTTTTAAAAAATGTTTTTCTTATTGGTTACTTTAACAAAACATCCTGCTCTTGATCTATAGTGTGTGAATCAGCTGGGCCTGACCAATATTAGCACTAATGTGTTCAGGGTGGCTATTTGGAAAAGAAATTAGAAGACATTAGTTAAATGATCAAGCAAGGCAAGGGGGACCCCAAGGAACATTGCTGAAGGAGGAGTCATCAGCAACCTCCTCTAACCTGCTTAATACGTACTTTTTAGTCTTTTCTTGAAATCTTTTTTTTTTTTGCTAAATTAAAAAAATAATGATGTGAAATGACATAGAAATCATTTCCAGGTCTGATCACTTTTTTTTTCTCCTGCAATTTTCACTCCACTTGACGTGTGCCTTCACCTCTCTGGGCTCGTCTCTCCCTCTCCCTCTCCTTTCCCTCTTCTCTCCCTCACTCTCTTTCAAAGTACTGGGGTGAGTTCATGCACCCAGATTGCACCAGAAAATTGCTGAAACCAAGGCGTCATCTTGGAAAACTGAGAGCTACAGAGTAATCAAAACAAGCTAATCACATACCGATCTATTTATGATTTTCCTTCCCTTTTACTCTCCAGGCACCAGTGGAAGTATTCAGACCAGACAAAAAGTGTTGTTGTAACTAAAACCACTAGCACCACAGCCCTGGCCAGAAGATTGATTTTTGACCAATGTAACATGTACTTCCCTCCCATAAACATCATGCATGTAGTCATTGGCTACATGTCTTCCATAGACTCCAGATCGCATGGTGGCTCAGAGCATGTGGTAAACTGCCAGGACTCAAATCTCAGCTCTGCCATTACCAACGGGAGGACACTGGACATGCTACTTTATGTTCTTCTGCTCTGGGTCTCCTATTGGCAAAACTAGTGATGACAGTGCCTACCTCACAGAGACGTCACTGGGATTAGATGAGTGGACAGACTTCCAGCATTTAGAGTGTAGACAAGCAAGAGGAGACAGTGACTGGGTTCCAACTCAGTCAGAGATCGCTTAGGGAAAAGTTTTGTGTAAGCTTGGCTAAATCAAGTATAGGCATATCAATACTTGATAAAATTATGCTACCCAAAGAAACTGTGTTAGTAATAGGTTTCGTTGTTGGAGAAATGCTAGAGGGACTGTGAAGTGGGGGATGGGGATTAGAAAACTGCTCTAGACCTGAGAAGGGACCCAAAGTAGTGACACTGGGAGGGTTCTGGAAAGTTCTCTGATGGGAGGGGAGAGGAGAGGATATACAGAGATCGGATGCTTGGAGTCTCAAGTCTTCTCACCCCACTGCTTCCTCCCCTACCTGCTTTCTCCTCAGTATTGCTGCCAAAAATCTGGTCCCCAAAGAAGCACAGAACTCCTCCACATTAGATGTGCCTGTCCATCTCCTCAGCCTTGCATCTAGGGATAACTTGGGCAGGAGTCTGAGGTGAGGTGTTTACAGACACTATATCAGTAAAAAAGAGCAATGTCCTACAGCGGAGGGGCAGTATAACTGACAGTGGCAGCCAATTATGGGCTGTCGCATCACTAAGGTTTTCAGCAGGGCTCTGCCAGGACAGGGAGCTTCCCTGCTCATGAAACCCCTGCACTACCATCTGTAATGAGAATGATAACAGTCACCCCATTGTTATGTATATTCTACACGCTTTACTTTACTTCATCTTTACTTCAACTACACAAGGAGTGTATTTTTTGTCTGCATCATAAAAAAATTAAGGCTTGGATATATTCTTAGTTGCCCAAAGTTATATCAGATATAAAATTAAGATTTTTGAACAAGGTATTTCATCATGATTCTTTCTACACAATTTCATAGGCTAAGTTAAAGTGTCATCTCTTCTGCGAAGGCTTGTATAACCTCCAGAGCTGTCATGTACTCCCCTGACTCCCACATACTCCACACATTCCTCTACTGGAACCCTAGAAGACTGAACCATAATTATTTGAGTACAAGACTGTAAACAACTCAGTAGTAGAGACCA
The DNA here is from genome assembly GCF_019186645.2 of Phyllostomus hastatus. Classification (NCBI taxonomy): domain Eukaryota; kingdom Metazoa; phylum Chordata; class Mammalia; order Chiroptera; family Phyllostomidae; genus Phyllostomus; species Phyllostomus hastatus. Next base: position 14,379,274 of record NW_025333857.1, read on the forward strand.
TGACTTCTTTCTGCCAATGCTTAGAACAAAATAAATGTTCAATAACTGTTGGTTGAATGAATTACTAGATGAACCATAAAAAAATTACAACCCTCTCTTCAACCCTTTCCCATGGGTTAATACCCTCTTATATCACTGTAGACCTCTACAGAGATACTTGGCAGGCAAATAAAAACTGGCTAATAAATTAAAACTAGTGTATGTAGGGAGGCTGTATTATGTAATAGGTAAAAAATCCCAGTTCATTCTCTAACTAGTTCTATGATTGGGAGAAGTTATTTGATTTTTTTAAAGACTTCAGTTTCTTTGCTCTGGCCAGTGTGGATCGGTGGCTTGGGGAATCATCCTGCAAACTGAAAGGTCACCAGCTCAATTCCTGGTCGGGGCATGTGCCTAGGTTGGAGGTTCAGTCCCTAGTCAGGGCGTGTAAGACAAGCAACCAATCAATATTTCTCTCCCTCCTTTCTCCCTCCCTTTCCCTCTCGCTAAAAATAAAGAAATAATTTTTTTGAAAAAGACTTCAGTTTCCTCATCTGTAATGTACAAATGATAATAATACCTACATTTTAGAGTTATTGTGTGGAATAAAGAAGCTAATGCATGTAGTATAGTTTTAAACTTCTGGAAATTTACTCTTTTGAAATTTTTTTTTAAATCATTACTTCTGAAAGCAGTGGGCTACTTGAGTGTCTGAATTTGTATGTGGCAAACAAGTGCTATTCATACTTATTCAAGTGGCAGGGCACCTGGAAGTGCAGGTGCTTACTATGAAATCTGTGATTAATTTAAAACAAATGTATAATTTACAACTAAAGCAGATACAATTTAATATTTGATTTTAATATAAGCAAGTGGTCACAGGTGGCCAAGTTTTAACAAACTTAAAATTGAAAATACGTCCATTCGCTTAATTTGCGGTAACCTCAAATGGTAAAAGACTTTCATTATTTGAGTGGCAGGAACAAGTAGGCAGAGCAGGTAGAATATAAAGGAATGCTTGGTTTGGGGCCTTAATTTTGAACCAAATCAGCAAGTCACCGACACAGGTTACTTTGTGACACGGAATCATTCATTCATCTGTTTATCAAGAGTGCCAGCCACGTGCCACGCATGGTGCTGGTCCAGGGCTGCACTGTGAGCACTGTGGACAAACAGACTGCAGGTCCCTGATCCGGAGGAGTCTATAGTCAAAGACAAAGAGAGACGCGTTTCAACGGTATGTGAGGGAGCCTAGGATACGTGTGGCCATTTTACAGGACTAATGGTGGGAGGAAGGAAAGGTAGAAAAAGTTTCCTACAGAACATGATAATTAAGCTCATAGCTTACAGAACACTGTGTATTTTGTATTCGTCCATTGGTAAGGGAATGGATAAATAAAATGTAGTATGTTTATATAAAGAAAGACTATGAGTCTTGTATAATGAATGTACTAAATGAAATAAACCAGATCTATATGTGTAAATAAATCTCTAAAACATAATAGTGAATGAGAAAGCAAAGTTACAGAATGATATGTGCATTGTAGTGTCATTTGAGCCATTTTGAAAACATACAACAACACTAGTTTATGTGTGCACTCAGGCAGTGAAAGTATAGAGACGTGGACTCAACGTCAGATGCATGTCCAGTGGTGAGTACACACACCTCTGGGAAAGACAGAGATAAGACTGAGTAAAAAGAGGCTACAGTTGCATCAGTAATATTCTAGTTTAGAAAATAAGTGAAAGAAATATAGAACGTTAACATTTATTCATTGTGGGTGGTGATACATTTGTTACGTTATTTTTTTTAATTTTTAAGTATTGTAAAGCAATTTTCCTAATTTTAAAACATTGTACCCCAAACCAAATTTAGAATTAACATTAGGAAAGAGTTCAATTGCAAGGTAGAAAGTAAACTTTATATAAATTATCATCAAAAGTAATTGATAGTATTTTTGCTGCTCAGACATAAATTTTTTTGTTTATTTACATAATCCAGTATCTCTTCATATCTTATATAACAAATATATGGTTACAACACTGAAACTGATAAACTGAAGTTTCATTCTTGTTTCCAGAAGTTATGGGGTAAAAGACAAGGGAAAGAATAAGCAGAGAGGAAGACACAGGCCTCAGAGACCGCAGGGAGGCCTTGGCCTGTGAGTAGCATCCCCCAAACCTACTGGTAAGTGCTCACTTTGCTAAGCAGAGGACCCTCACTCTACCTATCCCTCCATTCCAAATTATGGCAGGAAAAAAATTGGCCATCATTGTTAAATACCACTACTCAGGCTAACCCAGGTAGGGATATAAATGATTATATTAACACTTGTTTAAATAATAAGGAATGAATGTTTGCTATTTGAGGCACAAACAGATGTATAAAAATCTACTTTTACATGGGGAAATTATCAGGTACAATTTTGTTAATGAAAATACACATCATCTTTCACCATAGGGTTAAATGAACAAATCACAGTGAACTAAAACATGGATGAAGCAAAACTCACAGTTAAATTAAAAATTAATGAAAAAGCTAGAATATTGGCAGTTGAAAACCATGGAAAGCTCCAATCAACGCTGATGATATGCAGATAACCATGGTAGGAGTTCCTAATACCTAACAGAGTACAAGCCAAATTAATGTGCCTCTGCCAGACTTATTAGTAAAATGCTGAACTAGCCTTCAGCAAGCACTAATAATTTGCTAATTTTAGTTTATAACTGCCAAATATGAAGTTATGAATCTGTTCCATGCTACTCAGGTAGAAGAAAAGTTGTATCACTTTTAAATTCCAGCTCTGAGTCCCGACTTGCCAGATTGTCGGAGGCCCAATATCCTTACAGCAGGCGAGGGCCCCCACCATTCCCCGGGTGTGGTGGGCAGCTCTAGACTACTGCAGCCCGGAGCATCTGGGGAATGGCCCGCCTTCCGTCCATTACTGTCACTGCCGAGCTGTATGCTAAGGCAGACATTAGTCCATTTTGAACATAAGCAGGTGTCTCCAGTCCTTCAAGCCAAAACTAGGCCCCCAAATCGCGTGCAGTTTCCAGGCAGCCAAGCCTGTTGTGTGGCCTCGCCAGGGTACTGTCCACCCACCTTACCAGAGAGCAAATCTCACCGGAGCTTCTGCCGGACTCACAAAGTCCCAAGTTTGTCCCTTTCTCAGCATTTCCTTTCTCCCTTTAGTGCAGTCAGTTCAGCCTTCCCCAACTCCCAGAGTCCATATCAATCCCTTTAATGGTCCTGAAGCACAAAATCAATTTACTTGTAGGAGTGAGGTAGTGAGTGCATAAGGTGCTAGAAACTTTAGAATAAGATTGGAAGTGTGTTTTTTCCTGGGGCAGAGGGTCTGGGAAACAGATGCTTTATTCTTCTTGGGTTAGTCTTCAGCAGAAAAACAAAAAGTTAAATCAACAGATAAAAAAGTGTGGTATTTTTTCCTCAATAGCTCATTTTTTCTTACTATATTTCAGTAACTCTTAATTAGCATTTGCTGATAAGCAGCACTTACACATATACATAAAAGTTTAAGGAAACATGCTACTGCACATAAGGATTTTAAGAAACCATTTTTTATTAGTTTGAGGTCCATGATTATACCACACTTGGGCTGAGGACAATACTTTGAGAAGAATGAGCTGGTAGGGGAGAAGATCCTATGGGCTGCTTGCTTCCATCTCCTGTAATGCCCCCTCCACCAGCTGGAGGTGTTGGTTGGATGACAGAGACAGGGCAGCCAAGCTCTTGCTCTGCCCCCTTACTCAGACTGCTGCCTCCCTGGTTTGCAAAACCTCCATCCTATTCACACTCTACATCCTCATACAGGTTCCACTTGAACTTGTCTCTGATTAGGGGCAGGGCCTCAGGCCATTTCCAAACAGAGGTGTTGGAGGACTAGAGAAGATGGGTTGGATTCATTAGGAAGTAAACGTCCCAATAACCAAGAAAGTCTAACTAATGTAGATGGTGTTAAAATCTCAGTCAATAGTGTGCAAAATGATGACTTAATATTTGTACACATTGTGAGATGGTCACCACAATACTTCTGATTTGCCATTTGCACTTTTGTCCATTCATTTATTTAACAAATATTTATTGAATCCCAAACAACGGCCAACTTCCAGGGGCAGACAGAATGATACGCAGAACAACATAGCCCCTATTATCATGAAATGCATAGCGTATGATATTTTAATGTCAAACCTCATCTAAGATGAAATGAATCAAGGTCACCTGACTCCCCTAGTCTTCATGATGTAGAACTGAGATTGTGCTATCTAGGAGCCTTGGAAAGTTTTAGGAAAGGTCATTGGAAGCGGCTAGGCATGCTCTGGACCTGTCCTCTTATTGCCTAGTAGTGCCTCATGCTCCTGTGACCAGTGATTTCTGGACAAGGTAGTAGGGTAAGTAGCTGCTTACTTGGTATAAGGTAAATGGTATGTTAATACTTTTCGAACTGGAGGTAGTTTTAATGCTTACCTAAACCAATACCCTACCTAGTTTTACAAATGAGACAACTGTAGGTCAAAGAAGGTAAATGGTCTAAGTTTGTATCATAAGTTAATGACAGATTCCAGATCAGAGCACAAAGCTGATCAAGTCCTCAGTGTTCACACCCCTCCAAGGTCCGGCCCCATCTGCCTCTCCAGCTTCATCATCCATCGCCCTCCTTTTCTGCCCTACGCCCCAGCCAAACCACTCACAACAGGCTGGGTTGCATCTTCCTCCAGGTCACTCACTGCAACTTTCAGGAAGGCTCTTGCTTGCAGGAAACAGAAGTATGTTCATGTTACCTTCAGAAAGGAGGACTTTAGTATTCATTTAAAAAGCCATGGAAATTCAGGGGGAATAAAGCCGATTCAGAAGGAGTGGAACTGAGAGGTAGGTTTTGCATCTACGATAGGTCTGGAGGCCTTCGTAGGAGCCTGTGAAATTTGAGTTAAATATTCTGCCATTAACATGACTCGGGTTCTCTCTGCATCCATCCCCTCCCTACTCACTAATAACAGACTTCCTCTATTCATGTGGCTTACTCATAAGTTCTGCTCACCTGGTAGCCCAAACCATTGTTCTTCCAGCATTTTCCTATGATAGGACAATTCAGCCCCAGCTCTAATTCTAACTAAGATGCATCATTCTCTCGGTGGGTCTGTCTTTTAGGAAAAGTTTCTTGGTATGTTCTAGGCTAGTAGAAGGCTCAGAAAACCCCCAGTGTCACTACTAGTACTAATAGTTTCAGCTACACCTGCAGAGCACAGCCTTTCTCACACTGGCAAGAGTCTGGTTTGTGACACGGCTCCAGCCGTCTTAGCTCTAGAGGCTCTGAGAAACAGAATGCCAGACTCAGTGTTTTTATAATGAGTTAATAAATTTTTGTTGCCATAAAAGTAATAAATGCATATACATTTAAGAATTGGATAAATCAAAGTACTATAAAGTGGAACACAAGTCACATGAATTCATATTTCCTCATCCAGCAATAAGCCACTGGCAACAGACACACACAACACCCACACAGATACATAGTAATTTTGAACAAAATTAGAATGATATTATATGTATTAATTTTACTCAATAGTACATCAAGGGCCTGTTCCTATGACACTGCATGTCTCTAGCAATCCCCTTTCTATGGTAGTATAGTATTCCATCTTATGGATACAAATTTATGCTCACTATTGTCAAGCATTTGAGATCTTTATGTTTCCACTGTTACAGATAATGCTTCATGAATCAATTTGTACATAAATCATTGTGCACATTTATTATTTCCTTAAAATAAGTTGTTGAAAAAGAATGACTAGACAAACACTGTAAAAATCTTTAAAATGATTAACACATTCTCAAATGACCACACAGGAGAGTTGTATGCTTCCTTTAGTATGGGATTCTTGTAAAAAATGGATATTATTCCATTTTTTAAAGCCTTGTCATTTTGACAGGCAAATTTTAGTATCATATAAATTAATTTTCGTTCTTTCAATTCCTAATAAGCTTGAGCATATTTTGTGGGCCATGTACAGTTCTTTTGTGAATTGCCTATTTACATTCATTGCCAGTTTTTAATTGGGGTTTTGGTTTTCTTTTTTATTGATTTGTAAGAACTTGCTAAAAGCTAAGAATATGAGAAGTAAAACTATCTCTGTTTGCAGGTGAGATGATTTTGTATACAGAAGTACTAAGGCATCCACTCAAACTACTCGAACCAATGAATAAGTTCTGCAAGTTGTATGCATAAGATAATTATTCAAAAATCAATTGAAAAATAAAATTAAGAATTAGTAATTCCATCCAATTAGTAATTTCATTAGCACCAAAAATGTAATATTTAGAAATAAATTTAACAAATAAAATGTAAGACTTACACTCTGAAAACTATGAAAAAAGAAAAAGTACTCATGGACATGGACAACAGTGTGGTGATTGCAGGGGTTGAGGGGGCTTAAAGGGACTAATACTAATGGAAAAATACAATAAAAAATAAAAATAATATACTTTCCACAAAAAAAATTTGAAAGAAGTTAAGAAATAACTAAATAAATGGGAAGACATCCTATATGCATGAATTGAAAGACTTAATGTTGTTAAGATGGTAATTTTCCCAAAATTGATCTGAAGATTCAGCACAATGCTTATCAAAATCCCAGCTGCATATATTGACAAGTATATTCTAAAATCCATATGGAAAAACTCAAGAAACCTGGAATAGCCAAAACTATCTTGAAAAAGAAGAACATAAAATTCCTGATTTCAAAGTCACTACTGCAGTAATTAAGACAGTGTGGTGCTGGGATGAGGCTAATCAAATAAATGAGTAAAAGATAGTTAGAAGTCCAGAAATGAAGCATTACATTTACTGTCAGTTGGCATTTGACAGGAATGCCCAGAGAATTCAATGGTGAAAGAGTAATCACTTCAACAACTGGTGCTGGGACAAGTGAATATCTATCTACATGAAAAAGAATTAATACCATGTACAAAAATTAACTCAAAATGGATCAGAGAATTAGCGATCAGATCTAGCAATTCTGCTTCAGTGTATACCCAAAAGATATAAAAAACATATATCCCCAAAAATCTTCCACAATATTTTGAGATGAATGAGCATGTCAATACTATTCCTAAAAGCCAAATAGAAAAAAAAAGTCCAACTAGTTGAATGAATAAATAAAATGAGGTATATCCACATAACAAAATATTATTCAGCCATAAAAAGGAATGAGGTACGAATACATGCTATAGCATAGATGAACCTTGAAAAGAGTATTTTAAGTGAAAAAAGGTAGATGTAAAAGCCCACTTATTGTATGATTCCATTGACATGAAGTGTCCAGAATAGGCAAATCCGTACAGAGAAAAGGTAGATTTGTGACTCTGGCTGGTGTGGTTCAGTTGGTTGGGTGTCATCCCATAAAACCGAAAGGTCAAGGATTTAATTCACAATTGGGGCACATACTAGGTTGCTTGTTTGGTCCCTGGTCTGGACACATACAAAAAGTAACCCGATCAATGTATCTCTTTCACTTTGATGTTTCTTTCCCTCTCTTTCTCCTTCCCTTCCCTTCTCTCTAAAATCAATAAGCATGTTGTTGGGTGAGGATTAAAAAAAAGAAAAACAAGAAAAAAAGTAGATTTGTGGTTACCAGGGGCTAGAGGAAGGGGTAATTGAACAGTGACTGCCACAAATATGGTGATTCTTTTGTGGGTGATGAAAATGTCTGGATTGAGAGAGTGCTGACAGCTGTATAACTTGGTAAATATACAAAAAAGTGAATTGTATACCTTAAAATGGTAAATTTTATGGTATACCAATTATATCTCAATTGAAAAAATAGAAACCAAGTATTGATAGATGGTACAACATGGATAAAATATTGGTAAAACATTTAGAAATATTATGCTAAGTGAAATAAGCCAGTAACAAAAGACCACTTTTTGTGTGATTCCATTTATCTGAAATGTCCTCAGTAGGCAAATATGTAGATTCAGAAAGTGGAAACTCCCTAGAACTGAGAGGATCAGAGGGAGTGGGACTTTTAATGGGTACATATGTTTCTCTTTGGGGTGATAAAAATATTCTAAAATTAATTGTAGTGATGATTGTAGAATCCTCTGAACATACAACAAAAACATTAATTATACACTTTAAGTGGGTGAATTCTATGGTGTGTGAATTATATCTCAATATGTTAAAAACAGTTAAAGATATAAATCATTTGAGTAACATATACTTTGCAAATATATTTTTTCATTTATCTTAGGCCTTGCTTTTGTCTATGAGTTTTGTTGAGTACAGAAAAGTTAAATATTCATGTGGTAAAATTTCTCAGTCTTTTCCTTTAAGTTTTTTTTTCCTTTCCATGTTAAGAAAGACCATCCTACCGTCATAATCAGGTAAAAATTTATTTTCCTAGGTCTCTTTGGATCGGATTTTTTTTTTACATTTAATTAATTCCTGTGGAGGTGATTTACATATTTTTGCAACTATTTCAAGGGCCTTTATAGGATGGTATTCTTAACTTCAGTTTTTCTTTTTTTTCTTTTTTTTTTTTAATATTGGGAAACCAAGATGACCATTAGTGACAGTGCACCCAATCCAGCCTTATTTCTTATTCTTTGTCTGCTTTGTGTTCAGGTTGGAATATGGCTTTAGCTGCTGTGATAAATCAGGAACCATCTCCCCTCCACCCTCCCTCCACCTCCGAATTATACTTGGCAAATTATATTGTTGGATATGTTACTTGTTGAGTTGACTTCAGAGCTATAATCTGGAAGTTCGTCTAATTGGCCTGATTAGTTTTGGTCTTGTGGTCATGAAAGAACCAAGAAAGAAGTCTGAAATATCAGATACATTCATCAGCCAAGAGAGGGAGGTGTTGATGGCTTCCCTTTCATGTAAATCCAAATGGCTGTGGCATGTTTGGCTCATATTCTTTTGATTTGTGATTTAATTTTTACAAACTGTAGGAAGAAAACTGTTGCCAATGTTATGGTTTGAAGAGCTGGCTTTTCTATCCAAAGGCACAGAAAATGTAGTATAATGACTCGACTCAGATAATGAGGCAGGAGGAAAGAAAAAAAAAAGGTTGGCAAGAGAGTATGTCCCATTTCTGCCATTTCATGGGAACTCAGACATGGCAAAGAATGAGAATAAAAATCTGCTCATTGTTCTTCTCCCCAAAGGCTTCCCCAAGTCTTTAATGAGCCTTGTGTTGCTTCTTATTCTTTCTTTGAGCACATTTAGCCTGAAGCACACTACCTGGGGGCATTTGCTGTACCTGAGATAACTGAGCCAACTCAAACTTTGTGATATTTAGAGTCTTGCTAATGTCCTTTTCTTTCTTTCCCTAGGTACAGCACCCCTCTCATCTATGAGGCCATTAGGACCTGGGGTATTACTAAAATGATACACTGACTCCCTGCCTTAGCAATATCTCCAGAAATGAACCTGGGTTCTGTGCCTTCCTCATCTCTTTCTAGACTGTGTTCTGGCTCACCATTCAGCTCAAACTGTCTTTTCATAAGTGACCGGTTACGTCTTGGTCAGAAATCAGATGGCCTTTCCTCAGTTCTCACTCTCCTCTCCTTTATAAGTAAAACTGACCCTTGTCCTGGCCTTTTTTGTGGAATTCTCCTCTTCCCTGTCTCATGGATGCCTTATACTCCTTGGGTCAGCACTATGCTGCGGTTAAGAGTAAGGCCCTCGAGTCAAATCTTGTTTCTACCAATTAGGAATCATGATCCTAACTTCTCATAACTTTTGTCCCTCTGTGTAAAATGGAGAGAATAACTTTGTCCATCTCATAGAATTATGAGTATTAAATTAGTTAATATCCTTAAAGAGCTATGGCTACCACCTGATTTATCTACATTTATAGAGTACTATTATTTTCCTACCCTTTAATGCCTTTTCATCGGGCTCTTCTCATTCCTTCCTCTGGTTCCTTCAGACTCATGAGTGTACGCATGTTCTTGGACCTCTTTTTTTTCCCCTGTTCTGTGAAGAAAAGGGTCAGATCCTTTTAAGGTATTACTCAGATCCCCTAACCCTACTTTCACCTCAAGCCAGTGCTGTGGTGACCAGTCCTCACAGACTTCAACCAGCTTCTCACAGGTGCAACTCAGTACCTCACTGTGGGTCTCTGCTAGCTCTTGCTTCCTGCCATGGGCCATCTGCAGGAAACTTGCAATACAATCATGCAGGCAAATACACATTTCTGAGGCCATCCTTGGCCAACAGAGGACAAAAGATAATGGATCAACACTTCCGTCTCCCTTTCGGTCCTTAGGTGAATGGTTCTGAATCTCATTTCACACAGCTGCTCACAAGTTCCCAGGACAGAAACACCAATCGCCCTCACCAGTAAACAGTTTGGCAGTGGGTCTTTGAGTTAGTTTTCCCTCCTTACCTGTTTTCACTCCCTTCTATCTCCTGCTCCAGGGATCAAATTTCCTGCTGTAAACTTTTTTCACAGGTTCTTTTGGGGAAAACCAGGCTAAGGCACTCTTCTATTAGGTCAAGCAATACTTAACTTCAACAATTATTTCTGTGCGTAGTTCCCTCTCTAAATGAGAGACTTCCATTAATTTTTGGCATAAGATTGCTGTTTTGGAGGGGAGGTGGGTCACAGGAATACATCCTGGTTATGTAAATGAAAAGGAAGTAGCCACTCTTGGTCCTGGGAGAAGCTGAAGAGTGTCCTTCTCTGAGCACTGATACTTGGTGTCCTGAATTCCTGCATACATATTCCTATTCACTTCAGAGAGTTTGTCTGAGTTTCCTTTGCATTTGTTTTGTTTTGAGGAGATAGGTTTGTTATTTGTTGGGAGGTGGTTTTTGTGTGTTTGCTTAAGATGGAGATGAGGAGTCAGGAAGAGAAATGTTTGGGTATATGGCATCATGAGAAGGATGATGTAAAGAAGATGAGAAATGAAAGGAAGAAATACAAGAAGCAGCTTTTCTGTGAAACTTTATGGGATCAGTAAGGGTAAAATTTTTTAAAAATGGAAGACAAAAATTGACAAGAGGTTGGAGACTGGGTTCTTGTCCCCTCCTTTGTACCTAACTTCCACTCTCACCCAGAACAGTTCAGACACCCCAGAAGTAGTGGCTTTGGCAGCATCAGAGAGCCAGACTTGACTCAGACACAATTGTTTCCTGAAGAACAGCAGAGGCGGTGCCTTTTGGGGGGCAACTCAGGGCCTCGGCATCAGTTGAAGGAGCCAAACTAGAGTGAGCACAGTAGATGAAAGGAAAGACTGGTTTGTGGGCACATATTAGACATTCTTTGAGGAGTCTCAGAACTTATTGGACATATTTAGGTTGTATATTTACCCTTCAAATCCTTTTGGCTTTCCCTATCTTCAGAGCCTTTATTTTTTAAAATTAATTAGAGAGAGAGATAAAGAGAGAGAGACAGAGAGAGATAGGCCCTAACCGGGGATCAAACCCACAACCTTGGTATATTGGGACAGTGCTCTAATCAGCTAAGCTTTCTGGCCAGGGCTTATCTTCAGAACCTTTAGAAATTTGTTCCCACCCAGTCACTGCTTTAATGACCAGCTATGAGTCCATGCGATGGAACCCATGAGTTTTCACCTCATGCCATACCTCCCACTTTTTGCCCCTTGCTCCAGGGCATCCTTATTTACATTGTATCTTCAGAGGCCATGTAAGGGAGTCATTATTCCATAGTGCACACCTTAACCTTTGTGAAATGGAGTCAGAGAATGAATTAATCTCACTTCTTCCCCCTGGGTGCTCCTGAGAACTAGTCATTGTTATGGATTCTTGGAAGACTGAGTAATCAATCACCCTTGATACCAAGGGGTAGCAATGTCATCAACCCATTCTTATGTCAGCTCCTCTCCTTTGCTGCCTCACTCCCCTCTTCCCTCATCTATGTTACCTGGTGCTGTAGTCACTGACAAAGAAGTAGGGCACAAGCATTTTCCTTTGGTTCTGCTTTCTGGGGAACGAAGAATAAGATAGGGCACAGCTGTCATTGGGCAATGAATCAGTGTGACTGGGGCCAGTGTAACTGGGGATATTAAAATTTAAGATTACCTCATTGTATGCTTCTCTGTCTAGTGAGGTCAGGTAATTCAAGTTGCGTCTACTCACTAAATCAAAATATGGAACCCTAAATGCTCCCACATGCAAGTCTCGTCTTTTCTGCACACTAGACGTGTACGCCTGGATGTCTCTCACGCACTTCTGACTCAGTACAGAGTGGGCATAAGCAGGTGTACGGATGTGAGAATGTGAAACACAGAGACTTTTCTTGCATTATTACTTATTTGTATTATTTGTCTTATTATTGTAGTTATTATTTTATATCCTTACTTATGATTTGTCTTTTAGGTAATGATGGATGATGGTAATGTAACCTACTTTGCTCACCCCTGTATCTCTACAACTGATGTCATGCTTCGGGTTGCTTAACCTTCCCACAAACTGATGAAATGATTCATGTTGTATGTTTCCTGTTTCAGTTGTCATTTGTAACCTAATCATTCTCCTAATCTACCAGACTAGAAAACTCAAAGTAAACTTTAATTCTCCTCCTCTAGAATACTCCATAACTTACTGTTCTCTGTTTGCTTCTGCCCCCTCCAACTCCTCCACTGGCCCCTTATTCCCTGTCCTTGCTGGATGAGGCTGTTATCATTTACTTCTCATGTTGTGAGAGTCCCCTAACTGGTTCCCTGCTTTAGTCTTTCGCCTCCAAGGTCCATCTTGTCACACCCTCCAAACCCACGGCTGCACAGCAGGTCAAATAACATTGGTTCATTCAAAGTTTTTGCATTATAATGTTGATTAAACATCAAAGGAACTTTACTCTTGTTTATATAAACTAGCCTATGGTAAAACTGGTTTCACTATACATTGTTTTGCCACAATTTCAAGAACCATCAATGTCATTAAGTGAGGACCTAACTGTATTCATTCATGCACCAAAAGCTCCACAAAGTTACCCCTGAAAGTTCCTTAAACATTTTGTCTTGTGAAGCACTGTAGGAAGTATTTTTTCCAAACATACTAGCAAGCAAACGTAAGTGCATTTATTTTATATCTCCCAGTAAGTCCAGCAAGCTGATTGTTCTTGCATTAGAACAGATCGTTGTGCTCAGGTTAAACACACTCTGGAGTGGTTGATTTGTGTTTAAGGGCCATGCTGTATGAAATACGCATATCTTTAAGAACAATGGTCACCCTCAGTGAGCTCAGATGCTTACAACATGAGAATCACTTGAGCTCTGAGACTGCTGAGGAAAAGAAACCTTCCCAATGCACCCATCTCACACTCACTTTGGACGTGGTGCCTCTAGCAGGGAAAGGTAGGCAGAGCTAGCTGCTCCCTTGAAGTTGTTCTCCCTTGCTCTCTCTCTCACATTTTGCAGAGCCTCAGCTAATTGGGATAAGGTAAATGCACATGTAGCATGACGTCCATAGACCCACTGAGGTGAACTTCATGTAGCAGGCACTCAACAAAAGCATACACATGATAACACATTGAATCAACAACTTGAGTCTAGTCCTGATTCTAGCACAGAAAACAGTGTGGTTTTGGAAAGTCATTTCACCATCTTATGACTAAATTTATTAATTCATAAAAGTACATGACTTATTTATCCCAAGTCACTTTGTCCTGCTTGTGCATGCACGTGCACACACACACTCTGTATTACTAAGTATATTTGTATAAATGATTTTGCACTAGGTTAGAATTTTTTCATAAATTGTTTATTATTGAACACACATTAATTAGCCTTAGGGATGGTTACACAGGTGTATTTATCAGTCTTTTTTTATTATAAAACCAAAAGTATTCTGTAACTGACCACTAACACCATCTCTTGGTGTTGGGTAGCATTAACAAGTTTTTGCTTTAACAGGTAGATTTGCATGGATGTACTGCAACTTGTTGAATCTAAGACTACCTGCCACCAAGACAAATATTTTAAGAATTAGGAAAGCAAAATGTGTGTTTCCAATTAATGAGTAATACTACATCTTCTTGTCATTTAAGATGTTCATTTTATACTTATTGAAAAAGCATTTTCTCTCTTAGACCACTTTTTAAAGTCCCATGTGACTCTTCTGCACACATAGAGGGAAAATGTAAGTGAAACAGATTGATTAAAGTTTTTGTAAATATGCTGTACATTCAGTGGCTGAGTCTTCTGAATTACCTTCCTATTCAGAATTGTTATTTTCCACATTTTTCCATAAATTCTGTCCTTTGTACAGCAACAGCATTACTGATGCAGCATTTCTTAGCAGAATATATATCAAAGAATTAAACCTCTGGTCTTGTGTCATTAAGCCTGCTTTGCAATTATGTAGCATTAGCTGAGTTTGACTTCAGCTTTGGAGATACTGCTCCATACATCTGATGCATCACCTCCTCAGCTGGTCCCTATCACCATTTAGCTGCTAAGAGTTTCAAAATGTCCCACTGTCTTCTATATTTGTAATTTTCCTCCAAACGTCCCATACCCACGTTGCAATTTTGATGCTGGCACTTTTTATGTTTACACATCCACAATGGTAAGTAAAATGAGACAACAGTTCTTTTCAGTCACTATTGATTACAAAGCACATCTAACTTCAAAAATGTTAACATTTGGGGGAGGGAGGAAGGGAATTTTAGAACTGGTGAAATCCGTCAACTGCAAGGTCACAGACAGAGGAGTTTCTGCCTCAGAATTCCGGGTTTAAAGAGGAGGAAACTACTGTCTCAGAATAGGTAATTTGCCTAAGGTTACATGGTCCCAAATGATTCCAAAGCAACCTCTACAGTGTCACACTGCCTCTCCTCAGAATCCTAGCCCATCTGCAGTTTAGTTTTTACCCTGAAACAACTCTCCATCCCCTATTCTTGTACCTTAGTAGGGTCATCAGTCATCACCATATCAGTGACTGGTAATCACCTCCACAGTGACCTCAGTGGGTGTTGTTGCTGTTTCTCTCAGTGTCTTTGCAGCCTCCTGTATTTATTAGCATAGAGACCTTCAGTCTCCAAGAAACCAGATGAAACAAATAACATCACATAGCCAAAATTAAGACATTTTTACCAGAGAAGAATGAAACACAGCAGTTTCAATTGACCAAAGATTTGGCAACACGTTTTATGAATTTCATTGTGCGCCACTCGAACTGTTGGCAACCAATGAAACCAAGTGCAAAATTCCAATTATTGCCTCATTTTTACCTAAACTCTACATTTTTTTCTGGTTTCCCCCTAATTGTAATACTTTCATTATACATCTGAAAATCTGGTCTAGATTTAAGTATTTCCAAAAAACATCAGGGGTTTCTGTTAACTTGCTATACTTTTGTATAACTTGATCATGGTTGACAAACTTTATGTGTTAGCTCTGCCAGTGCTGGTTGAGTCCTCACCCACTGGCTGTCTGTAGTACATGAGAGGCCACCTTTCAAGAAGCATCTACTGCATGTTTCCTGTGTATACTCGGCAACACATGTGACAAGGATAAGACTCCCACCCTACTGCCAAGAAGGAAATATTCTTTGTTGTTTAACATGCTATAGGCCTCGGGCCTCTGTTTTAACAATTGTAGTGATGGATAGAATGGTAGGACTGAAGCCACTGGAAGCACAGAGTAGATCAACATATAGAGGAAAAACCATCGTGCTGCTCCAGGAGGAAAAATCTGCAAAGGGAGAGAAAAAGGAAGAGATTACGCACTGCCTAGAATTTAGAGGAAGACCTAGAAAAGTGCTAACAAGCTACTGCTAGAACAGGGCACTTAAAGTACAGAACAATGTATCAATAATGAGAATTTTTAGAATGTTCCCAGTATTGTGAGATGTAATTCTTTCCCTTTGCTGAATCTTTAAAAATACTTTAGTAGAGACATTATTTTTCAAGACTTCAAAGGATTCAGATTTACATTTTCTTTGGGAGGGATGCTTTACTTAAAAAAAAAAAAGACTTAGAACAAGAGATAGAAGGCACTTGTTTATGTTACAACACAGACCCTCATGATTCTTCTGCCTGTTTTCTAATGTCACATTCAATTGAGGACTTCCAAATCTTAGCTAGCACCGTTACTCTCCATTCTGGAATTAATAAAGATGAATGACTGCCCACACCCAGGTCTGTCTTCTTTTCTAAAGCCAGCCAACAAATCTCCCATGTTAAAAACAGGAGTAGTGAGAGGAAACAGATACGGAGTTAAGAGCAAAAACATTAAATAATCTCTGTGCACTGTCCTCTGAACAGTGCAAGTTGGAGGCTGCAACCCTACTCTGACTTTGGTGATCCCTCTCAATAAAATTCTAGCAGAGGTGAGAGTGCCTGCAGTTCTCTATGCTTTCCTTAAATTGTAGGGAAAATAGGAGCTCAGATGGAACGTCTATTATAAATATTAGACAAGCCAAACATATTAACAATAAAGTTCTCAAATATTTTGCCAACCTCATTTTTTCAGAGGTTAGTTTAACACTCCTCTCTCTTACCCTGTGATATTATTGTAAGTGCTAAGTAACACTTTATTACATAAATATGGCCTGCCAGGTCTAATTGCTATGTGCAAAATTTGCTAAATCACAAAGTAAGGGTACATATGAAGCTGCTTATAGAAAATTGCAAAGTATTTAAGTGATGGGAAGAGAATGTTATGATTGGCAGAAATACACATTTACTCTACCTAAAATTGAGAAGGCTATGTAAACAAAGTCAAGTTTCCATACACAAATGATCTTTTCCCAAAAATTTTGTAAGTAACACCAAAAATGAAAAGAATAGCCATGAAAAGTGATCCTTGTGAGACAATGTATGACATTGGCATAATATAACATGTAAATATCTTTTTTTGTTAGACTGCAGGAAAACACAGCCCTAAGAGAGTCTGATTTTGAATTTCATTCTTCATTTATCACTACACAGTCTGTAGTGAAACTTTTAAACAGTGACTAAAGCATGGAAATAATTACGTCTGAAATGACAGTCATTACAGCTCTCAGAGGGCTAAGTTCTCCTTCCTAATACCTGGAAACCTCTATTTTCCTTAGAAATTCAAAGATACTTAGGCTCCTAAATGGTGGCATTAGTTCAACAACATGCCAGGGGCAAATGAGAGAGTGTTGCATTCACGGAATCTTCCTACAAGCATTTGTGTGCATTTTTAGAGAGAGTACTGAAGTGCTCTTTAGGAAAGACAGCAACATTCACAGTTATGCCATTCCAAAGATTAGCTTGGTTTTCACCCCAGAGTTCCTGTGTGTCTGTCTCTAAGATATATATCTTTGTATTTTAATCCAGAAAAAAATTTTACTTAGTCACTCTATCTTCAGATACCTAGGCTAGGGCCTATTATGTTGAGATTTGCACACACCCTTGCAAACCACAACTTCCAAGTTGGGTTTTTTGTTGTGTTTTTTTTTCCTGCCAAATGTCTCCCAGACATTGAGAAACTGTCACTACTTGCTTGGTCTCTACTTGTTGGGAAAATAATTCATCCCTAGGAATTTCCTTGAAAGGGTTGCTCCTTCATATGGGGTCAATTAAGTATGTGTTGCTTCCAAAAGAGACTCACTCCACTGGTGAGACAATGATTTCTCTAGTGGTAGCCAAACAACTTGGGAAAGCATGTGAACACTAGTGTCCTGTCCTTGGGTCAAATAGGTAAGGTTGTCAGCACTGGCTTGCCTCAAGTAAAGATAAGAGAAGTAGCATAGTTAACTCATTATTGAATCAAAGGCCTAATGGTGAGAATTTCTAAATAATGGTATGATTAAGTATGTCACCTAATATTTATGATCACAAGATTAAGCACAGGGGATTTTTATTGATGACATTACAATTGGCTTTTATCACAATTGACTATTAAAATTTGATTTTCAGAAAAGTGAAGTAACTTGCATAAAGTTACATGACTAGTAAGTAATATGCCCAGGGCTTAAACCCAGATTATTGTTTCTATAGGAGTGAAATTTTATATATGTATATATAAATTTATATAATGTTATATATATATGTATATATATACATACATACATAATTTTTCATAAAACCAATTACTGAAATATTTCCATTTTTTAGTACCAAATCAGTTATGAATTCTACTTAGCTGAGAAGTTATATCATTCCACATGTTTCTGCTATAATTCTTTCCTTCCTTTTCAAAAAGCTAAAAGTCAAATTTAACATGAAAATCATCATTATTTATGATACTGCTGAGAGGCACTGGGTTTTTTTTTCTTTTTCCTGTAAAAGAAAAAGGAAACAGTACCTATAAAGCCTCTGGTAATCTTATACTAAGCTTTGGTGAATAGGCACTTCCTCACGCACAGATACCAATTTAGTGTCATTTGTCTTCTCAGAACAGTCTGTTTTTGCTCTCTTCCAGGTACTGAAGTGAATGCCAAGGAATTCAAAATACTGAGTGAATACTGAGGAATATCAAAATTACATGTTTCTAAGAATCTCAGCTTAAACAGTATAAAGATGGCATTTCAATGCTATGGGGAAAGAATAGATACTTTAACAAATAATATTTGTACAATTGGCTATCCATCTAAGAGAAAATTTAAACACCTACTACATTTTATATACACACCAAAACAAATGAAAAAATCCAAATGAATTACAGATATAAATGCAAACAAAACTATAAGATATTAGAAGAAAATTTAGAATATTTTATATAATTCAGGATTGAGGAAGCTTTTTAAGCAACTCAAAGAACTAAGAAGCTATAACAGAAAAAATAGGTTTGTCTATGTCAAAGTTGAAATTATTGTGTGAAAAAGTACACCTTGTTTAAATCTAATGATAAATGGTAAACTGGGAGAAAATATTTGTTATATATCATAAAACATACCGCTAATTATTTTATAGACAAAGCACTTATGAATTAGTAATAAAAAGACAATCTAATAGAAACCTAGAAGGCAATAATTAGGAAATTTGTGGAATAGTTAGTGCAAATAGACAACATCATACATATAACAAGATCCTTAGCCCAATCACGGATATTGTAAAATACTTGGAGGTCATGAAAAGATAAGATCCCCATCTGTGAGGAACATAACTGCCTGAAAACTCTAGCTGACTCTAGCTGACACCCAGGAAGGCTGAGCGCCCCATGCTGCCTCCAGCCATGGCTGAGCACACAGAGGTGCTGAAAAGCTCCTGCCTGTGACACACACAACTCTGGCTAGTCGCTGGCTGCAGGATTTCCCATTGAAGTATGGGTAATAAACAAGTTGGGTGGTAGACACACAGGTGTTCAAAATGATTCCTTTAACATCACATGTGTATTATAGATTTTCTTTTGCACATGTGGTATATTTTAACAGTTAAGAAATAAAGAAAAATGAGTCACATTTTCGCCCTTTAATAAGTAGTAATACAGATGAATATTACTAATTGCTGATGAGTATGTGAATTGCTACAATCTTTTTACAAAGTAATGTAGCATCATCTATTAAATTCAAAGTACACATAATATTGACTCAGCAATGTCACACTAGAGATCCATCCTGAACAAGTGAAAGCGTTAATACATGAGGCTGGGTGTGTATGCTTGGGCATGTGTATTAGGCAAGATTTATTTATTACTGCATCATCCACAGTGACCAGAACCTGGAATCAACTTTAATATGCCCTAATAGGAAAAGGGTTGAATCAATTATGGTATATCCATACTATGTAGTATTATGTGGCTATTAAAATATTAAGTTACAGTGTTATATGTTAACCTGAAAAGCTTTCCAATATATATTAAGTGGGAAGAAATTACAGAGAACAATAAATAGGATCATCTCATTTCTTTAAAGAAATAGGAAAACTCCTACATATTTTTTAAATTTTTATTTTTTAACTGTTGTTCAATTACAGTTGTCCTCATTTTTCCTCCATTACTCTCCCCTGCCCTACCCTCCCCCATCTTCCACATTCAATCTCCTCCATTGTCTTTGTCCATGCGTCCTTGATATATGTTCCTTGACTCTTCCCCTTCTTTCCTTCATTGTCCACCTCCCTGATCCCCTCTGGTCACTGTCAGTTTGTTCTTTTTTTTTTAAAGATTTTATTTATTTATTTCTAGAGAGAAGGGAAGAAAGGGAGAAAGAGAGGGAAAGAAACATCAATGTGTGGTTGCCTCTCATGCATCCCCATATTGGGGACCTGGCCTGCAACCCAGGCATGTACCCTGACTAGGAATTGAAACAGTGACACTTTGGTTTGCAGGCTGGTGCTCAATCCACTGAGCCACACTAGCCAGGGCAGTTTGTTCTTTATTTCTATGTCTCTGTTTCTATTTTGCTTGCATATTTATTTTGTTGATTAGGTCCCACTCACAGGTGAGATCACATGGTATTTTTCTTTCACCACCTACCTTATTTCACTTAGCATAATGCTCTCCAGTTCCATCCATGCTGCCAAGAATGGTAGGAGTTCCTTCTTTCTTTCTTTCTGCTGCATAGTATTCCATCATGTAATATTTTCCATGAGCACAGAGAAATGTGTTGAAGGATATATACATCCATACTGACCTGTTAACTGTGTTTATTTCAGTAGGGGTTGGAATGAGAGAGGTATTAAAAGAAATGATTAACATTTCTTTTTTTTTAATTTTTATTTACTGACATTTTCAGAGAGAGAAAGAGACATCGGTTTGTCGTTTCACTTATACATTCATTGGTTGATCCTTGTATGTGCCCTGATAGGGGATCACATATGCGACCTTGATGTATGGGGACAACATTCTAACCAACTGAGCTACCTGGACAGGGCAGATAAATGTTTCTTTATATGCCTCTGTATTATTTGACTTAAACTAGTATGTACTGTTTATAATTTAGAAAATTATAAGTAAATTTTTAAATTATTTGTTAGTTATACTTTTTTCCTTTTTCTTTAGCCCATTATCAGAAGAGGGTAAAGGGGGTCAAAAACATGGGGACAGAGAAAACTAGGTTTCAAGAGGTGAAGACACAATACAGAATACAGCTGTATTATAAAATTGTACACCTGAAATTTATGTAATGTTATTAACCAATATCACCTCAATAAATTTAATTTAAAAATGTTAAGCAATAAATTTCAAGAGAGACCAACCCTTTGGACTAAAATTTTTCATATTCCTGAAAGGTGCTTCATTCACTTTGCAAAACAGGAATGGGATGTGGGGAAAAGCCTGAAGGAGCTGAATGGTCAAGAGCAACTTTGTTACATTATTGGAAAAGCTAGGAATACCTAGGACATCAGAAACACCTCTGTAATAGTATCATTCCAAAATCATTTTTCAAAGCCCAATACAAGAAAATCTGGTTAAACTAAATTTCCCAGAATTAAGTTAGTCAGACATTCTAATTAATGAAAAAACTCTTATTCCAGCCCTTGATCAGAAAATCCTTCATTTCCCTGCTATGTTAAGTGATAGTTTCAAAGGAGCTTCACAGAGGAGGCCCCAACAACTCCCTGCCCTGCTGTCTGCGCCTACCTTGAAGAGTCACCCTTTGTGAAACCATCCTTCATCTACCTACCCACAGTGAAACCACCACACATGAGACAGCAGGTAAAAGGAGTCCTCAGCTCTTCTCCATGGTAAGCTGAAGTCATCTGCCTTTGGTGGATCATTTCACATCCAATCTCTCATTTGGGTCAC
Source organism: Phyllostomus hastatus (assembly GCF_019186645.2). Taxonomy (NCBI): domain Eukaryota; kingdom Metazoa; phylum Chordata; class Mammalia; order Chiroptera; family Phyllostomidae; genus Phyllostomus; species Phyllostomus hastatus. The sequence continues at coordinate 14,400,905 of NW_025333857.1, forward strand.
ATTGGAGAAATCAGAGCATGAAGAAAATCCCACATCTGTGAACTATTTGCCATAATTTGCTTGCTTTTCTTATAATTAAAGCCACAGACCATACAAATCAATCTTAATAATTCAAAATCCTAATTATTTTTGTTTTATAGTTTCAATTGATTATTTTTGAGTCATATGCTGTTTGAGAATTTACATCAACTGGTTCCCATTTTTGCACTCATTCCCCAATACAAGAAATACTTTCCAACACAAGCTCCAGGCACTGTCCTAAACACTGGTAATATAATAATTAGCAAGACAGACGTGGCCCCTCCCCCTTGGGGTTTTCAGCTCAGACAGTTAGAATTGACTGAGAAGGAAAATGATAACATGGAATGACAAGGCCCCTTGAAGCCAACACAGCTGTCCCAGAATGCACATGGCAGAAGATGGAACTGCATGAAGCCAAAATCTCTTTCCACTCCAATTTCTCATAATAGTGTAAAAACAACACTAAGTTTTCTAACTTTGAATATGAACATCAGTATTTCAAAAACTCTGTGGTTCGATCTGTTAAAAGTACTAAATTAAATACCAATATTGGTAAAGATCCAAGTTCTGGTTTGAATTTCCTAACCTAATATTGGCAGTTGGGATTTGAATTTTCTGACCTAATTTCAGAAATAAAAGCAAGCACAGGATGAATTTGTATATAAATGAAATAAAATGTTAACATGAAAGTTCAGTATAGGCCATTTTAAGTATTGGGTCATTTACTAAACTAGAAAAGTAGTATACCAAAAGGGTGAATTTCTAAAATGTTATTAATAAAAAAAATCTACATTATGAAAAACCATGCTTCATTGCACACAAAAATAAATTGACTAATTCCTTCCATCCTGAGGTGTGAGCATTGTATTACTAACCCTTTTAAAATAAGAATTTATACCTTACATAATTGTAACCTGATCTTTTTTTATTTCTTCTCAGCCACTTTACCTACTTACAGATGGCCTTCGTAGCAATAATATTTATATTACTTAGGCCTACGCCATGGTTTTCAAATGAATTTTCTTTTTGCTTTGGGAGTTGTCCATGTTGGTTTTTCTGAGAAACTCCCTAGTTTGAAGGTCAAGGAGTAAAAAAATAATAAAGCCAAACAAAAATATCAGATGTTTTTCTGTGTTATTCTAATTATTCTTACTTTGGATCCAGTGACATTTTAAGATAATATTTATCAATTGGTCCTCCCAAGAGTTAATGATAAGAATGACAACAGCTGACATTTATTGAATGCTAAACATGTGCCTGGTACTGTTCAATAAGCTTGGTATGCATTGGCAGATTTATCTTCCTAACAGTCTATGAGGAAGGTAATTCTATAATCTTCCTTTTACAGATGGGTAACTTGAGACAAAGAAAGCTTAGGCAACTTTTCCAAAGATCTTGATGAATGATGAGTAAAGCTACAATATTAAATGAAACAATTAGATCAGAATCTATGACCTCTTCTCCTTTTCTAGAAAACTCTGTATTAAACTGTAACATGGAGAAAGGAACACAAATGATGAGTGTGCAGCCCAGTGAATTTTCACAAAGTAAACTCAGCTGAGCAATACCATCCAGAAGCCCTTCTCTGTGCCCACTTCCAGTTATTATTTCCTTCCCAGAAGTAATGACCATTCTGACCCCTAACACCATAGCTTAGTTTTGATTCTTTATGAACTTTATAGAAATGGGAGCATACAGTATTTTCTCTTTTGGATCTGTCCTCTTTCACCCAACAATTGTAAAAGTCATCCATGTCATTGCATAGAGAAGTGTTGAATAGTCATTTTATTTTTATTGTTGTATAGTATTCTAATGTATGACTATACCACAATTTATCCATTTTACTGCTGAGGAAAACTTAAGCAGTTCCTAGTTTGGTTTTGGGGCTATTAAAAATTTAAGCAGTTCCTAGTTTGATTTTGGGGCTATTAAAAGTAATGCAACCGTGAAGATTCTTATTCATGTTTTTTTGTGAAATGGTGATAAATGTGTGTGTGTATTATATGTGTATATATATTATGTCTATAAGTGTATATAAATATATATATAATCAATTGCAGGGTTATAGGGCATGTGTATTCTAACTTTAACTGAAAACTTCAAACAATTTTCAAAGTTTTAGTAGCAATTTACACTTTCACCAGCAGTGTATGAGATTTTCAATAATTCTACATCTCATCAACACTTGATATTGTCTGTTGTTCTATCTTTGACTGTTCTTCTAGATTTATAATAATACTTTATTATGGTTTCAATTTGCATTTCTCTGATAACTAACAATGTTGAGCAAATCATCGAATACCTGTTCAAGTCTTTTGCCCATTTTTCTATTAGGTTGTTCATTTTTTGCTCATTGATTTTTTGAAATATTTATATATTCTGAACATAATATTTTGTCAGAAATACATACATCTTGCAACGATCATATCTTACTCTATTTTTCCTTTTCACTCTTGTAATGATGTCTTGATAAGCAGAAGTGTTTATATCTTTACCCACCACACTATACTGCTTCAATTCTGGAAAAGGAGAGTAATTTTTAGTGTCATAATGGATATTTTAGAAAGTCTTTTCTTTAATTGACATTTTAAAGTGGTGTTAAGAATAGTATGGAAAATGGAGAAGCCAAAAGAACTTATATGTATGACCCATGGACATGAGATAAGGTGGGGGAATGATTGTGAGAAGCGGTTGGATACAGAGTGGAGGGGAATAATGGGGAGAAAAAATGGGACAACTGTAATAGCATAATCAATAAAATGTATTAAAAAATAAGTATAAAAATAAAGTGTTTCTCCAGTGTTGCTTAATAAATCATGATTGATTATTTATAATTGAGCAGACTATCTGTAATGATAAAACTGGACTTCATGTCATCTAGAATGTCTGTCAACAATTATGTGCTTTGGTTTCTTTGGTCATAAAGATATAAACATAACCTTACCCAGTAAAACCTTTCTCAAAAATCACACTGGTACAGAAAACAGAGTCATAGTTACCAGAGGAGGGAGTGAGGGGAGAGAAAAGGGGTGAAGCTGCTCAAAAACTTTGGGTGTAAGTCCTAGGGATGTAACGTACAACATGGTGACTATTGTTAACAATACTGTATGACATATTTGAACGTTGCTAAGAAAATAGATTTTTAAAGTTCTTATTAAGAAAAAAACTATAATTGTGTGAGGTGAAGGATAGTAACTTATTGTGATAATCATTTTATAACACACACATATATGAAATTTATGGGAAAGAATCACAGTTGCAATGACCCTTGATGAAGAAAAAAATTTAAAATAAAAAAATTTCAGGAGACTGCCGGCCAATATGGAGGCATAGGTAGACACACCAAAAGAAGGACAACAACAATTTAAAAACAAAAAACAACCAGAACTGAGAGAAAATAGAACTGTGTGGATGTTCAACATCTAAGAAGTTAAAGAAGACACATTCATCCACACCGGTAGGAGGGCGGAGATAGGCAGCTGGGCAGAGAGGACTGGTAGGAAGGTGGTGGCTGGAGGACCAAGCAAGGTGACAGTTGGTGGATTGGGCGGTACCCCATTTGTGTGTAAATAAACTGGGAGGAACAACTGGGGAGCGAGATAGACTGTACAACCCAGGGCTCCAGCACGGGGAAATAAAGCCTCAAACATCTGTTTGAAAACACCTGTGGGGGTTGAGGCAACAGCAGGAGAAACTCCCAGCCTCATAGGAGAGTTCATTGGAGAGACGCAGAGGGTCCTAGAAGGTACACAAGCCCACCCACCCTTGAATAAGCACCAGAAGGGCCCAATTTGCTTGTGGGTAGCAGGGAAAGTGACTGAAATCTGGCAGAGAGCAGAGCAAGCACCATTGTTCCCTTCCCCACATACGGCATCACAAAGCAGCAATGTGGGTTACCCTGCCCTGGTGAACACCTGAGGCTCCACCCCTCACTATGTAACAGGCTTGTCAAGACAAAAAAAAATTGTCCAAATGAAAGAACACATCAAAGCTCCAGAAAAAATACAACTAAGCAATGAAGAGATCGCCAACCTATCAGATTCACAGTTCAAAACACTGGTAATCAGGATGCTCACAGAATTGGTTGAATTTGGTCACAAATTAGATGAAGAAAATGAAGGCTATGCTAAGTGAAATAAAGGAAAATGTACAGGAAACCAACAGTGATGGGAAGGAAACTGGGATTTAAATCAATGGTGTGGACCAGAAGGAAGAAAGAAACATCCAACCAGAAAAGAATGAAGAAACAAGAATTCAAAAAAATGAGGAGAGGCTTAGGAACTTCCAAGATATCTTTAAACATTCCAACATCTGAATCATAGGGGTACCAGAAGGAGAAGAGGGAGAGCAAGAAATTGAAAACATATTTGAACAAATAATGAAGGAAAACTTTCCCAATTTGGCAAAGGAAATAGACTTCCAGGAAGTCCAGGAAGCTCAGAGAGTCCCAAAGAAGTTGAACCCAAGTAGGAACATACCAAGGCACATCATAATGACATTACCCAAGATGAAAAATAAGGAGAGAATCCTAGAAGCAGCAAGAGAAAAGGAGACAGTTACCTACAAAGGAGTTCCCATCAGACTGTTAGCTGATTTCTCAAAAGAGAACTTGCAGGCAAAAAGGGACTGGGAGAAGTATTCCAAGTCATGAAAGGCAAGGACCTACATCCAAGATTACTCTACCCAGCAAAGCTATCACTTAGAATGGAAGGGCAGATAAAGTGCTTCTTAGATAAGGTCAAGTTAAAGAAGTTCATCATCACCAAGTCCTTATTATATGAAATGTTAAAGGGACTTATCTAAGAAAAAGAGGATAAAAAAATATGAACAGTAAAATGACAGCAAACTCAGTTATTGACAACCACACCTAAAACAAAAACAAAAGCAAACTAAGCAAACAGCTAGAACAGGAAACAAACCACAGAAATGGAAATCACATGGAGGGTTATCAACAGGGGAATGGGAGGGGGAGAGAGAGGGAAAACATATGAAGAATAAGTAGCATAAATGGTAGGCAGAAACTGGACAGGGGGAGGGTAAGAATAGTATAGGAAATGTAGAAGCCAAAGAACTTCTATGTCCCATGGACATGACCCATGGGACATGGGCATGACCTATGGACATGAACTGAAGCGGAGGAGATGTGGGTGGGAGGCGGTGTGCAGGGCGGAGGGGAGTGAAAGGGGGAAATGGGACAACTGTAACAGCATAATCAATAAAATATATTTTAAATAAATTTAAATGACTTTTTAAATGGGTTCCACCATTATTCAGGTGGGAGTGTCAATAGATAACCAAATTGAGTAGTTTTTTCAGATCAACCTTAGATGATATATAATTGATCTGGCTAATTCTACTCTCTTGTTGTTTAGTTTCTGATATTTTTCCCATGGAAAGGGCTTAACTTTATTTTTTGGTTGGCTTTTAAGCAATGAGGCTTCTATATTGTTCATGTTTGTTTTTTATTTTTTTTTACTTTTACTCTTTTGGGGGTTTTTGTGTCTTAAAACTTCTAAAAGAAGTAGGGATTTTAGTTGATTAATTTGACAGTATACATAGTGACACATATATAAATGTATTTCCAAAAGCATGCTTTGTTAAAGGAAGTAACATTTATTTGAAATTGAAAATAAAAGCTTATTTGCAGACTTTAGTGTCTACCCCATGTTTTCAGTGTACCCCACCTTCTTAACTAAAATTGCTTTGTATAGTGGAACCTTTTATTTACTAAAGCAATGCTCATTTTTTGCATGTACTTTGTAGAGTAAAGCTTCCTCTCATAGTAGATAAACTCGGAAATCTCAATAGCTTAACATAGCAATTTTCAACCAGTATGCCACAAAACTTTTTAAAACAAGCAATACCTGACTGTTTAGTCAGGGGCACGGTCTTTTCCCTTAGACTGTCAAGTAAAAAAAATGACAACAGCCAACACAGCAATAGCTGTCCAGTGTGAATGAATCAAAATTATACCTATTTTTGTCAGACTGGCAAACAATATAACATTTGTTGGTGTGCCGCAGAATTTTAGTAATTAGTTTATGTGTGCCATGAGATGAAAAAGGTTGAAAATCGCTGGCTTAATATAATAGAAGTCTATGCTGGTAATTCTGTGTGTAAAACGGGGAGAGAACACTTTCCATTCTATAGGATCTATCAGAGACTTAGGCTGATAGAAGCTCTGCTGCCTTCAACACCTGTTAATGGCCCAAATCTAGTCAGAACATGGGGTAGTGAAAGAGTGGAGGACACAGTGGGAGATTTTATCAGCCCGGCCCAGAACTGATGTGAATCATTTCCATCCACATTTCATCAGCTTGAACTCAATCTCATGTTGCCACCTACAAGCAAGGGGGGCTGGGAAATGAGGTTTCTGTAATAATTCTGTTTCATGGATGGGTAGCCTGAATTTTAATGGACAGCCAGCCATTTACAACTTCCATCATTACTAAGTTGGACACAGAGAGCTGCAAGTCTAAGACAGGAAGGGGCATTTTTTGGAGCTGGACCTTTTGCCATTCAAAGAGGTTCAGATTGTCCAGTGAAATTATTTCTAATTTCTTCTGTCTTAACCTTTTCATGGCCTGTTTTTCCTGTTAGTTTTTAACCTCAGAGGCCCTATGAATTTTATCTCCTGAATCTACTCAATCAGAGGTTTCTGCTTATCATTTTCCCCGAGAATAGTACCTGCTCATCACCTTCTGGTCACTCCCATTCCAGGGCAGGCCTCCATCTCCTTCCAGCTTTCTGATCCCCCATCTTTATCTGGTACCCAAGCACTGACAATCCCCAGCAGCCAGTCCTGCAGTTCAGGGCATTAAGCTTCACTGGGCCCATCACCTTTCTGTTTTGCTAGTGTGCTAGTTCATTTTCTTTCCTCAGACAGCAGATAAGGGATGTAGAGGAACGTTTAAGCAGCTAATGAGTGCTTAGCACTTCAGATAGAAATTGTTCCCTTATAACAATGTCTCAGCCAGCTTTTAATAGACATTTTTGCCTTGGGTAGTATTTTTTGAGGGCTGATTCCTAAACTAACATTATAGAAGAATCTCTAAATTTATATTACTTTTCATAGTACATTCTTACAGTTAACTGCAATGGCCAAAGTCTAAGCTAAGCAGTATCTTACACTTCATTAGTCAGATTTGCCCTTCTCTCTGCTCTCATGTCTGTTCTAACTAAATGCATGTCTCTACTGCTCTCACCTGGAGGCCTCGGATTTTTCACATCTAAATACTTAACTTCGGCTTCAGCAAGAACTGTATACAGTGTGACTATAAAGCAGGGGTTAGCAACTTATAGCCCATGGCCAACGTTTGTCAAAAAAGTTGGGTTGGAACACAGCCATGCCCATTTATATACAGATGGTCTGTGGCTGCTTTCACATTACAATAGCAGAGTTGGAGGCTGTGACAAAGACCACTCAAAGCTTAAAATACTTACTATGTGGCCCTTTACAGAAAGTTTGTTGGCCCTTTCTCTACAGAGACGACTTCCTATAGACTTGACATATGATCAGGATTTTGAATAAGTAATATTTTACATACAGAGGTTAAGGGAGATGCAGAGAGAGTGTTTTTGTTAAAAAGAATAGATGAATGAAACAGTAATATGTGTGAGAACAATAATCTGCTTTGTTTTGTCAGAGCATAAAACCCAGGGAAAACTGATGGGAGAGGAGCAGCAGAGGCAGAGGGAGGCCAGGCCAAAAAGACCCTTAACAACTTCAGGTTAAGCAAGATAGATTTTCCTTCCATAAGTTAGTATTTCTCAAAATATTTTCAGTCAATGTTGATAGATTTTATGGAAGAATAAAAGAGGAGGTGCTTTGTGGCTTACAATATTTGGAAATCAACATTCAATATTTGCTGCAGGACTTCTCAGAGCCTTTAAACTTTTTTGGCTAATTTCCTCCCAGAACTAGTACTCTCCAAAACACTTCGGAGAATCTTGCTTGAACAACAGGCAGCCAATGGAAGGATTTAGGCTGCAGGAAGATGTGATCAGACTTGAGTTTTAGAATTGCTTTGGCAGTTGTATGAGGAATGGGTTGTCAGGAAGGAAGACCAGATGCAGGGAGACAAGATAAGAAGCTTGTGCAGCAGTCCAGGGGAGAGGTGATGGGGAATAATGTATTATTTGCCAACACTGATTTGTGTGGCATGTCTGTTATTTAACAACAACAACAACAACAAAAAGTAACAGTCTTAGCTTGTATGGAGGTTTCCTGACTGAAAGTTCCCTCAGAATCAAGATCCTCTGATTGCCAGGAACCACTGAAAATCTGTGGTTTAAATTGCTTGCCTTAGGTCTCATCCCTAGTCATTCCATGCATCCAGACTTGACACCTGGTTCCGATTTTCAGTTCTTGCAGATCACCTGGGTTATCACTGCTTTGGGGTCTTTGGCCACTTTCTTTTTGCCTACAGCATCTTAACTCCCTGGTGTCTGCCTCACTCCATTCCCTTGCCTTGACTTCCAGGACCCAGGCTGCCTGCTCAAGAGCTGGCTCTGCCACCTTGCTTGTGTATGCCTACCTGGCCTTCCAGTGTCACTGCCCTGTTTGCTGACAACCTGGCATCATTGCCCCACAATAGGGCTCCACCCTACTTCCCTGGCCCATGTGCTTCCTGAGGTCAGCCTGTGCTGCCTTTTTCATCTTCCACACCAGGTTTTACCATATGCAGAAAATCCATTTCTTAATCACTTGCTGCTTCTTTCTGCCTGGAACAGCTAATGTTGCTGCAATTCACTGAGCCAAAAATTTGACAATAAAGACAAAATCAAATTCTACCTGATACTTTTTTCCCCTAGGGGTTTCCAAGACTTCTTTTTACTTCCCTCAGACTTCACTTGGACTGAGTGGTTTTGCTTTTTCCAAAATTTCTGCTAATGAACAGGTTTGGGGATAAACCCTCTTGAAAATGACTGTACCCATACTTTATTCTCCCCTTGTCCCTAACTGCATTTGAGGGATGCTATCCTGTATTTTTACCTTTATGAGGAGAGAAAGAAAAGATGAGTCAGGGCATCTCAGAAAACCAGACTGGGATTGGGACTCTTGAGGAGAATCTGATTCTCCTCCAGTCTGGCCATTACGACTCCTCTTTTATTTCTGCCATGTGGCTTAAAGGCACTCCTGTCACAGGGCTATTCAACCTTGTCCAGTTAACCTTGTTATTCCATGCAGAGCACACACTGTCCCAGGAGTGGTCCAGTTGGGAGGGGCCAGGGAGGTGCTAAGCCAAGAGATTCCAGGGAGAGCAGAGGCCGCTCAGCAAGAAGGGGTGTTAAGAGGCTTGGTCAGAAGCCGGCTGGCTTGGAGGAGCACAGAGTGGTTTGGCTGGAAGGTAATGGACACCCTTTGTCCTGCAGAGACTACCAGATCCTGCCTCTGGGCTCAGCAGAGATCAAGCTTGGGTGTGTTTCAGCCACATGCCTTCCTCAGTACCCCTACAGTTCCTGGCTGTGGTCTGGTCCTTTGCTGGGCCAAACTATGTGATTTCTTTCGGTGAGCTGGCAGCCACACACTATGAGCTGGACTGAACAGTGTATGTCCCTGTTCCCTTGCCTCGTTATTTTACAACTAAACAATCAGCATATTTCTGTGAAAGCCTGTCTCCTTTCCTGAGTTGTGAACCACTATTCATTCAGGAACACATTTTAAACTTTCTTGTCTTAATGAATGTCAGACACATGTTGGGGAGAAGAAAAAGGATGGCTCTGTAAAGGAACAGTTACCTCTAAGTGATAAAAGATGTGAATGGGCTCCCAAAGTACTTGCTCCTAATTATTCCACTTCGGAGAGACTTGACTGTTAAGACCCAAGCTAGCTCTAGAAACATTTGAAGCTTCGTGTTTCCATCTGGCCAGGAGGATGCTGAGCTTACAAAATTCTTAGCCAACTCAGGCTTTTCTTTAGAATTGAGACTTGAGGAGGGCATTTCTTTTTTTCTTTCTTTCTTTCCAGAAAAGCAACAACAGTCAGTGTCAGGTAATTCTTTTCAGGGAGTGTGGTGTTCTGTTAATTTGATTTTTAAAACCTCAGGTAAGAAAAGTAGACTGATCTCTAAAAAGTCAATCAAAGTTGATAGAAACCACATTGAAGGGAAAGGCTACCCTGTTCCTCTGAGTTCTTCTGACTGATTTTACTTACCAGTCTTTTGTGTATATGCGAATGGAAATAAGAATTTCAAAGGTTAATCTTCTAAAAGTACTATAACAATGAACTATATTTAAGTTCTCTAAATTTCTTTCAAGATGGGAGAAGCAAGTAATATTTTAGTTATATTTTGGCAGATCCCAGAATATTTGCATGATCTGCCCAAACTACTAATAATGATTTAATGGAAAGGAAGAGAGAGAGACAGACATAGAAACAGAGGGAAGGGAGAAAGGAAGGGAGGGAGGAAAAGAGGCGTGGGGGGGGTTAGGAAAGAAGGGAGAAAAGAAAAAAAATAAGTAAAAAAAGAATGAGAGAGACATTAACTTGTGTGGAAAGTAGGTGAGGCCCCTGAAAGGGACCAGCCAATAACATGCACAGCTCTCCATACCTCAAATCTTCTGAAAATGGAAAATCAGAGAAGAAAGGAACAAGAGCATTTGGAGGGTGATCAATAGCCTTCCAGAAAGTAAAGAATCCAAATGTTATTCCTTTTTCTTTACATGTTTTTTCCTGGGGCTTAGAGTTGGATAAAGAAAGGATTTCATATAGTTATCTCTGATCATTTCCTGAGAACGTACAAAAGTTGGAATCCTGTACATTCCCATGTTCAGATAAGTCATTGTTACTATACTGGTCATCTAGAAAATACTGTCATTTACCATTACCTCTCTTCAGCCTGAACACCTGTATTTCAAGCCATTGTCTCTTCCTTTCCCTTGTTCCCCATTCCACACACATTTACTCAGGGGGTTTATACCGGTAGATGTCTTCCAATCTTTTTAGTATTTAGTATTTATTTATAAACTCCAATTCCTTCTTATCTGCCTTGAAAAATGTCCTGAGTTGTAAAGTGGGTTCTAAGTATTTTTTCTATCTAGACTTCCTTATTTCTAGATTCAAGATATTGTGATCAATTGCTAATATCATTTGACATTTTATTGACAATTTTCATTCTAGTGACCACTGGGCAATTACAACAATGTTTATCACTTATAAAGTATGACCCACCCCTCCTTCCTCCCTGATATAATTTGATTTGATCAGTAGATGGTACATGCTGCATGGCATGCTTTGATATAGAAGACTAGAAAAACAATAAATAATGGGATTATAGAGAAAAGTTTGGGCCTATTTGTCATTTCAGTCTCTCTCTAGATACTGAAAAACCTCTGTGGAATAAGAACACTGATACTCCTCCCTGGTTAGTTTTATGCCTAGGTATTTTATTTTTCTTTTGCTATATCAAATGGGATTTTTTCCTTGATTTCTGCTTCTGCTGTTTCATTATTGGTATACAAAAATGCCTTTGATTTCTGGATATTGACTTTGTATCCCGCTGTTTTGCCAAATTCATTTATTAAGTTGAGCAGTTTTTTGGTGGAGTCTATAGGATTTTCTATGTGCACTGTCATGTCATCTGCAAACAGTGACAGTTTTGTTTCCTCCTTTCCGATTTGTATGCCTTTCATTTTCTTTCCTTGTCTGATCGCTGTGGCTAAAACTTCCAATACTATATTGAATAGAAGTGGTGAAAGTGGACAACCTTGTCTTGTTCCTGATCTTAGTGGAAAACAGTTTAGTTTTTGCCCATTGACTATGATGCTGGCTATAGGTCTCTCATATATGACCTTTATTATGTTGAAGAATGGAAAACAGTATGGAATTTTCTCAGAAAACTAAAAATGGATCTGCCTTTTGACCCAGCAATTCCACTTAGGATTATATCCTAAGAACCCTGAAACAGCAATCCAAAAGAACCTATGCACCCCAATGTTCATAGCAGCACAATTTACAATAGCCAAGTGTTGGAAGCAACCTAGGTGCCCATCAGTAAATGAATGGATCAAAAAACTATGGTACATTTACACAATGGAATTCTATGCAGCAGAAAGAAAGAAAGAGCTCCTACCCTTTGCAACAGCATGGATGGAACTGGAAAGCATTATGCTGAGTGAAATAAGCCAGGTGATGAAAGACAAATACCATATGATCTCACCTTTAACAGGAACCTAAACAACAGAACAAAGAAACAAGCAAAATATAACCAAAGACACTGAAATAGAGAACAGGCTGACAATGATCAGAGCGGAGAGGGGAGGGAATTTCGGGGGGAAAGGGGAAAGGTTTACAAGAACAAGTATAAAAAACACATGGACATAAACTAGGGGAGGTGGAAATGGGAGGGAGGTGGGGAGCAGTAGGGGAGTGGGCTGGGATGGGAGTAAAAGACAGAAAACTGTACTTGAACAACAATTAAAATAAAAAATGTTATCAAAGGAAATTTTTAAAAAAGAACACTGATACTCCTGTACACTGTCCACTGAAATCTAGCAACATCTTCAAATAGAAGTCGATAATCCAAATGCAAAACTTGTTTTAGAGTTTCATCCATATTAATCCATATTATTACTTTTAAATAAATACAGGTTGAACAGAATAGTTACCATGCCATTTTGTCCTCAGTAAGAGACTTAAACATATATATTTTTTCTCCCTATGCGTTAGTGTCCAAAAAGAAAAAAAAGCAAAAATGTGTAGATTAGCAATCCCCTATTAAATTCTGTAATAATCTGGCACCACACATGGAAGGTGAATAATTAAAATTGTTAGCTTACACAAAGGTATATTACACAAATATTATCAGAAAATCATCCACCTGGATAATACATGGATAGGTGTGATAGGTACATGAGTGTTTGTTTAAATAGCACCACACAAATATTCTTAAGAGGGGAATAAGCATAGCAATATACAGGAATTTTCTGAGTTCTTAATAGATCAAAAAAATTTAAATGTTACCATTTTTATTGCAAAAGCAATAAGTTTGTTGACCTGCAAGGCTCATTTGAAGGATCTCTCAAAGACTGGACATTCCATAAAAACTAAATGTGGGCAGTACATGTTCTATTAGTCCACAGTGATAGACTTTCAATGGTTAGAAAACTTTTACAAATGTTAACTGACTAATCTTCACAACAATTCTGTAGGAGGCAAATATTTTTAATGGTTTCATTTTACCAATGGAATATGAGTCAAAAAGAGATTAAATGACATGCCAAAGACTGCAATTAGACAAAGTGTTAGAATGAGGATTAGGATACAAAAGATTCTGATTTTCAGTTCTCATTATAAATCACAGAAGGAAGATAAAATACATGACAACAGTTATTTTTTTTGACAAATGAGATCTCAGGAACCTAAAACTTCTAATGCAAGCAATTTTTATATTGCCAATAATAAATGTCTATACTAAGTAAATCACATAATTTATCTCATATCTATGTTGAAAATAAATCTTCTAGTAAAAAATGTAATTCAAAAATCAGAAATTAATATATGACTAACACAATCAGTTCTCAGCATGGTAATTGTGGTGGTTGCCCTAAATAGACACAGTCTACTGTGCCCTATGCTAAATTCATGATATCCATACTTTTCACGGTAAGAACCCACCAGGTTCTGTCCAGGTACCAATATCATGATTGACCTCAGGTTCCCATTATAAGCTTTCCTTTGTTTATTACTACCTCTAGTCTTGAATCAGCTGAACTAATTTGAGCAAAGAAGGAAATGAAAAAAAAAATGGGGGAGAGAGAAAAAGAATGTTTTAAGATGATCACAGACGTGTAACATTTTGAAATTTTATTCTATGCATGTATATTATTAGTCTGGGTTCTTCAGAGAAATAGAACCAATAGTAATACAGTTTCAACAACATGAGTTTGAACTGCATGGGTCCATCCATGAGGGGTTTTTTTACAAGCATACAGGCAGCCTTCTGTATCACTGGGTTTTGTTTGCATCCATGGAGGTCTAGCTTACATATGCATTGATCTATGCCATTTTATAAAAGGGATTGAGTATCCATGGATTTGGGCTTCCACAGGGGTCTTGGAAGCAATCTTCTGCAGATACTGAGGAACAACTGGAGTTAAGTTTTCAGGGAGTCAAAAGTTATATGTGGATTTTCAACTGTGAGGGGTTGGTTCCCTAACCCCTGCATTGTTCAAGGGTCAGCTGTATAAATAATATAAAAAGATTTATTATAAGGAATTTGCTCACACAGTTATAGAGGCTGAGCAGTCCTATGATCTGCAGTCAGCAAGTTGTAGACCCAGGAGACCAATGATGTAGTTGTAGTCTCAGTTCCAAGGCCTAAAAACCAGGAGGGCCAATGACATAAACTCCAGCTCAAGTCCAAATCCAAAGTTGGGAGAAAACCAATGTCTCAGGTCAAAGACAATCAGGAGAGAGAGTGAATTTTCCCTCCCTCCATGTTTTTGTTCTGCTCAGACCCCCAATGGAGTGGATGAGGCCCACCCACACTGGGGAGGGCCATCTGCTTTTCTCGGTCTGTAGATTCAAATGTACATCTCATGTAGAAACACCCTCACAAACCTACCCTTAATAATGTTTAACCAAATATCAGGGCACAACATAGTGCAATCTAGTTGACATATAAAATGAATGATCACAGCATCTTTTTCCAACTCAGATAATATAAGGCAAAAAGGATAGAAGAACTAATAACTTTTACAGTTAATAAATTTATTTTTCAAGTGTAACCAATAATGCATAATATTTACTATGTACAGGCACCATTCTAAGTACTTTATAAATGTTACCTCCATCCCCATAACAACTCCATTAGACAAGCACTATTATCATCATCCTTATTTTCACAGCTGAGGAAACTGAGGCAGAGAGGTTTCCAGTTCCTAAAACAGTATGCAGTAAAGCCAGGATTCAATCCCAGCAAGTCTGGCTCCAAACTCTATGCTCCTAACCACTGCGCTATAACTTGAAATTCATGGCAGAGCATGGTTTGAGAGGAAACTTTTGGAGGCCCAAAAGGCACAGCCCTGCATAACTCTGAGCACATAGTTGATGCTATAAGCAATAAATTTAGGAAAAAAATGATGCAATGATGATTGAAGTATGAGGTTCGTCATGCCCCACCCCCCAAGTTTTGCATTGCCCACGCAGAATGGAGATCCAAGCAAAGGAAGACTGTGCCTCACTTCCCAAGTGGAACCTGGATAGGCATGAAGCCTCTCGTTGCTTTGCTCCCACATCCCTTGGCCAACACGAAAGCAGACAAAGTAAAAATGGGGCCCGGTGAGCATGTCAGAGCAGCATGGGCATGATAAAGCTCCTCCAAGTTTCTCAGTGCCCAGGAGCAACAGAGGTGGGCAATCTGACATTTCTGTGCTTCCCTGCGTCCCACCCTAAGTGGGGTGAAAAGGATAGGCTCAAGGGAACTGCAAGCAGCCTTGCAGTCTTGCCAGGAGTGTGGGCTGGAAATGTGAGTCCAGAGGAGAACAAGGCTATCTTGAGGATGTCAGCAGGGATGCATACTATGCCCAGAGACCAGTGAGTGCCACTGTGAAAGGATCATTTGTGAAGACCACTAGTCTCCTCCTAGCTCATGTACACCATGGTACGACTTAAAGACTCAGAACTTGGAGGTAACCCAAGGAAGAAAGGGTGGGAAAAAATCCTGAACTGGCTGAATAAATGATTGACTAAATTAACTTGAGTTAAATAAGATTGAAATTAAGTTTAGTTAGAGGGAAAAAGTTACTTTTATTTTTTTGCACAGCTGATTTTGCAGCCTCAGACTTGTACTTCCTCGGCTATAAAGAAATAAAAACTTGTTTACCTTTGCAACCATACTCTCTCTCTAAAGGCCAAAGGAAAATCTCCAAAATTGTTTTGAGAAATAACATCATTATTGGACTAAGTATATGGCTTCCCAAAGGGATTACTTTATAGAGCAATGCTCCTTTCTCTAAGTGCTCATTCTGTTCTATTTCTTTAAAATGTTAGTCTCATTAGCTCCAACCAATACTCTTACTACAGACCTGGTCCTGAAAATGATTGAAAGTAGTTTAGTGATGGTTGCTGTCCATTAATTTGAATAAAATTGCTAGATTTGAGGCTAGGATGGAAAAAATTTAAGATTTTGTGAAGTCGGGATCTAATTCAGCTTTGAGTTTGGCTACTACTCAAGCCAAAGCTTTGAAGCTTTTTGACATAGTGAAACAACATTATGATGAAGGATCAAAGGATGAAAAATCCAATGCAAATAAGGGTTGGTTCATGCATTTTAAAGGTAGTGATGCCTTACATAACATCAGGGAGCAAGATGAAGCTGGGAGTGCTGAGGTGGCAGTTCCAGAGAGCAGACTTTCTGTCTGGGAGACAGCAAAAGCACTTTGTACCCTAATACCCATGCTAGCCACAGGTCATAAGTGATGGGAACAAGAGAGTAACAAAGCTGTTATTGCTGAATCCATTTATTTAAAATACATCAAATAATCCTGGTCTCTCAAAAATGTGCTTAATGTTGCTTGTGAAAGTTTTCATAAGAAAATATTGTTTTCAAATTCTGATTAGGTGTTTTCTTAACTCCTGATTTGTTAAAAAGTAGTATCATAAAGATACTGATTTGTTAAAAGTACTACCAATGTGACACTGTTATAATGTGAAAAAAATAGATTTGTTTGGTTTAAATGATTTTTCCTTATAGGAACTTCTGGCAGAAATGTAACATTATAAGTATAAGGAATATTTCTAAGAGCTGGCACACTAAAACACAATTAAAGGATCAGTCTTTTAGAAATACATGTTTTCAGGGAAATTAGTCATTAAAACAGATGATATAAACCAAATATTATAATTGTTGATGTTCAAAACTCTGCAAATTTAATAGGTTTACTTTTGAATAATTCAGGCTACTCCCTATGACTTTAAACAGATGTATTAAAGAAAATTCTAGGACTACATCTTTAATACTATCCTATTATACCTTTCCGAAGCAATCTACATGAGTTACGGAATGTCTATGAGCCTTCAATTTGGTTTTTATTAGTATTTGTTGCTTTAAATCAGACCTTTCAAATTATTTATATAAGTTTTTTTTATTTAATATTCAAAATGATAGAACATATACATTGAACCACAGATAGGAATGTAATTCATCCTAGTATGAAGCATGCCTTATAACACTTAAGTGGTTTATTAAACTAGTCTGATCTTATATTGGATAAATTCTACCCTTGACATCAAGACATGTGTATGATACATTTATCATGTTTAGGATTCCCCTAAATTACATAAACCATTTCTTCTGGGAATTGCTAAGAATTCTATCCTAAAGGTAAAATACACCAAGTATCCAAATATTTCTCTTAAATATGAGCTAGACTACCACACAGAATTATTTTAGTGGTCTCAGTTCCATCCCTGGTGGACAGTAGTACATAGAAAGAGAAACCACCTCACATAATTTGGCACTGTTTAGAACCAGCAGCTCTGATCAGGAGGAGCTCGTAATGAGCCCAAGGAGACAGAATGGCCTCTTATTAGAAGGAGCACTGTCTCTCTCAGGCAAGGCTGAGGTTGGAAACTCTGGGAGGATCAAGCTGCAGCTGCTGGTTTCCTTTTTGACTTGGGGAAGGTAGAGGTCTTACTGGGACCGAGCTACCCACTTACTTCACAAATGGAGAGCTGGTTATTAAAGGAGAATGAAATGAAAGAGCTTTTTGTCAGTATAACCTAGTGAAGTTTATCATTTGAGGGGGACAGTAAGTGACAACCTTCATTTCTATTGAGATAAGATAGGTACTAGAAGTAGAGAATAGGGAAATAAAATGTGGTAGCCCAGGAAGGAACTTGAACTCAGTTTAGTTACAACACTGATAAACGCATGGCTAGTTTATCATTTAACTCTATTCCCACCAACGTTTTACACTTATTTAAAATAAACACACACATGCTTTATTTTAGTAAAAGAGCAAGCCAGGTAATTGCTATGGAGGAGAAAAGCTTCTTGTCTAAGATTATTAATCAGGAACAGATTTTCTACTGGGAGAAAGGATATTAAAGCAAAAAGATCAAGGGATCAGTCAGCTTTGGGATCAGTCACACCTGGGTTTGAGCCCCAGAACATGGGTAGGAAGCCCTCTGCATCGCAAAGTTCTCCTTTGTAACACGGGGTCAATATTACCCACCTCACCAAACTGCTCTGAGGTGAAGTGAATGAATGCACGAGACCCTGCACAATGCCTGACGCAGAGAAAATAACCGAAGTATAAGGGCCTGATTTCTGCACTAGGGCTAGAATTCAGGATTCAGGACGTTGGTGAATTTGGACAGAAAGGCTACTACATTACTACTTTCACTAACCTTTAACTGAAAAGTAGCATTTCTTAAGTAATGCATGTAAACAATATTAGCACACATAGTACCTGTGATGTTGATACTAATAGAAACCATAGGTATTTTTATAACACAGTACAGCTACTTCAGATATTTCAAAATTATTATTTACATTCATCCCTATGTTGAAATTATGGTAATTACTAGACCTGCTGCTAGGTCTTGTTCTTTAATGCATTGATGAAGAAGCACAGGCACCACACTTCCTCATACAATTGTTCTTAATGTTTTGACAGCTATATTTCAGTAACTGTTCTTTTGTAACATCTATTTTACTTTATTCTCTTAAAAAATGCTTTAGGTGAAAATTTAAAACATTCCAAAAGGAAGTCCAGAGGTTACCTACTGCTGATGGGTTTGCTCTACCATCTGCTAGTGGTGTTACAGTCAGCCACCAGAAGTGAACAAAGGTTCTGTGGATTGGGGTGGTGAGTAGATGTGACCATTTTCCAGATGGATCTAACTTGGGCTGTTTTCCACAAAAGTGATCAGTTTGGACTTGCAATTGATATTGGTTGATACTCAGCTGTGACTCATTTGATGAGACTTTTTCTTGAAATGCAGAATGAAAAGCACCCCTTGGATTTTGTCTTTTCTTGATCACAAGCAAAATGGAAACAAGGATGTGTCCAGGTCCTTGACAGTTACTGTCACATTCACATGTCCCAAGGATCTTAGAGACTCATTAGGATTTTATGACACCAATTTGTTGGCTTTATTTGTGATAAAGGTACTGTGAAATAGATAAGAATCAGTGGCTTGTGAATCTTGTCTCCCAGCCATTAAAAATAAGAAATGAATTCAACCATTAGCTAGTTAATATTTTCTTACATTTCCCTGGTTCTGAAACATGCCAAAATATGCCTACTTACAACAGCTGGAAAGTTATACTGCAACTAAAATTATATTTCTTGGCTTCGTATGGAATGCTTTTTCTCTGACGGCTCAAGAATAGTCCAGCCAGTGATTTTTTTTAAATCTATGCCAATAATCCAACTAGAAATGTCACCAGTTTTTGTGATAGGAAAAAATATGTTTTACAATGCTACTTTTCTTTAGTATACATATATGGCATATTTCTTATTCTAATATGTGGGTAAAGTACATGAAAAATAAATATCAGCATTATAATTTATGATGTGGCATATGTAAATCTGAATCTATTTTTCTTGGTTTAGTACATATAAAGACAGGTTTCACTCCTTTTCACATATAGAGCCTTACAAATAAATAAGACAACATAATATGTATTAATTAATATTCTACTTATAGCAGCATTTATTTCAAAAGGAAATAGAATTTGACTAATGTTCAGTGCAAAATGGTTTTAAATGGCACCAACAATGTCCTGTAAAGTATTGTTGAAACAAATGTGCCATTGACTACATATGCATCTGTCTGCACTTTGCAAAGTGTCTCTGGGGCAGATAGTTTTTTAATCCAAAAGACCTTCTCTCATCTTCTTTTAATTGTTCCCTTCCATATTTACTCTGAGCTATAGGAAAGTAGATTCCCACAAAATGCATTTCCTAGTCTGGCTTTCAATGTAACCTTTATTTTTGCCACAACTTGGTCTACTTTATACATTGAAGTAGAGAAAGACTTCATTGAGTACTTTATTCTAAAAGAAGGCACTTTATGTCAGTAATATAGTTCAGATGGAGTCCTCCCTTTGTGGGATTGGCATAATAGAGGTTGGGCAAAATTTTCCTTTCTGTCTTATTCAAGTATTTTGTCTACTACAGAATAGAAATTCTAGATATTCAACTTCTGCAACAATTTGATCCTTTTCTTGCCAATACAAATCACCACATGGTGTTCAATGTCTCCTGTGCTCTGTTTATTCACCGCTTTATTCATTAACTGAACATCAAAAAAATTGCTGTACCTAGATGAATAAATGAATTGATTGCAGCTCTACCCTTGGGAAGATTTTCCCTCTTCACTGTCTTTCAAGAAAACCACTGAATGTGGCTATAATATAGCTACCACTCATTTTTGGCTTGCACCCATATACCAAGCTAGCTTATCTGTAAATCAAACTCAGATTTGTTATTCCTCCTTAAGGTGTACAGAATACACCTTTGCATCCTCCCTGTACAAATATAGATGTGATTAGCAGAGAGGTCCTGGTGTGACTGTGGTGGGTGACAAGGGGATCTGAGCTCCCTGCCCAAGCAGTTTGTCTGAGCTGTGCCATTTCCAGCTTAAGATAGACTGTTGCTGCTGCTAAGCCAGTCAGACTTCATAACTTGGTAGTTCTGGTAGAACACAGCCAATACTGGACAGCTGTAGGTGCACAGTTGATTGGTATCCTACAGTCAAGTGTTTTGTCTCTACCAGGGTCTATTAATCAAAAGGCATATAATTCTCTGCTGTAGAAGACATGGCCTTGTTCCAAAAATCCCAGGGACCTCCACTGCAATTCTTACACAGGGGTTTGTCATCTCTCAACAGCTTATTTCTAGTGGCCTTGGTGAGTGGTGTCTCCTCTGGGCTCTCTCATTGACAATAATCCTCTAGTAAGCCTTTTATGACATAATACATCTGTTCTAGCTTGACTGTTTCCACTAGACTCTGTATTCCTTCCTGTATCATGTGCTGAGACAATTCAGGCACTTTCATTTCACTCAGCATTGACTAGCACTTCCTCTACACTTCTACAAGCCATGCTAGCATTGAATTTGTCCTATTCCCTGGGGTCCTTGCCAGCATGTTAAACCCTATATCTCAAATCCAATTAATTCTTGGTTATTAGGTCATACATCCTGGCTCCTTGGTCAAACACCTTCAATATCCAATCCATTGGCACTTTCCTTGCCAATGCTGGTATAAGCTATCTAGTTCTTACCACTTTATCAGTATATAATCTCCTTCCTCTCTTATCAAGCCCAACATATCCCTGACTGGTGATGCTGGAACTTAACTGTAGTGTTTGATTTGACAACCAGACCTGGTGGAAGCAACTCTTGAAGGGAAGACCTGTTGCATTTCAGAAACAAGTTCTTAACATGTCAGTAAATAAGGGGATCAAAAAACCATGGCACATTTTCACAATGAAATATTATGTAGCAGAAAAAAATAAGGAACTCTTACCCTTCACAACAGCATGGATAGAACTAAAGAGTATTATGCTAAGTGAAATAAGCCTGGCAGTGAAAGACAAATACCATATGATCTCACCTATAAGTGGAACCTAATCAACAAAACAAATGAGCAAAATAGAACCAAAGACATAGAAATAAAGAACAAGCTGACAGTAACCAGAGAAGAGAGAGGAGGGGGATAATGGGTGAAAGAAGTGGAAGGGGCAAATCTAGGAACATGAATAAAGGACTCATGGGCATGGACAATGGGAGGGATTGATAGTGGGGGACAGGGCAGGGGAGAGCCAGGGGAAAAAGATGCGACACCTATAACTGAACAACAATAAAAAATGATAAAAATAGAAGTTTTTATCATTAACAAAAAAGAAAAAAGTTTTTTGTCATGTCTTCTAAAGTGCTGCCTGGGAAGATGGAGCACCTATTCAATCTCTGAAGGTCCAAGTTGGTCTTCAGAGCCAACATCCTCAGGGTCATTTGTCCAGAAGTCCCTATCCGATGTTTGAGGTCCAAGTTTTCTGATCAGGGCCCTGACTTGAGCAGAACAGACCTGGTTTGGCTGACCATTCAAACATTAAATATGTCTCGGAGTCCTGGGACTCTAACTATTGGATCCTACATCTGCCACTCAGCTATGTATGCTATTCCATTGAAGGAGATAAAGCCCTCTCTGTAAGCTACTGAAGAGGACTTCTGGCTCTCCCACTTAGCCTTTAACCTTGTTAACAGCCCTCATTCTCTCCTTATCCCTCTGCAGGGTGTCAAAACAATTTAGCAGTATCTAGTCAACTCCACCACCACTGTGGGAATTGCCCATCTCTCTTTCCACTTTTTGTCAAATGCAGAAAGCTTTGTACATTCATTGGTGTTCCTCTTTACCAGGACACTTTCTCAGCTCACCATCAGTGAAATCTTTACCAATGGGCCACCACTTTGTGTTAGGGATTATCTGCACCCCACATGTCACTCAGAATGATTTTTTTGGACAGGTGGTGAGTGAGTAGTCTTCAATCGCCATCTTGCTACCTGTTTTGTCAGATGACTCAGGATACCATTTGTTAATTCAGGTCCTCTGAAAAGCAGGCACAGAGGATTACTGTACAAAAGATGCCTGTAAGGTATAAAGGGGAGGGAACTAGACATGAAGAGCTTGGGTCCAAGGTACACAGTCTGACTCCTGTGAATGAGAGAGGTGGGGATGGTTGGGCAGGCAGAGCTACAAGTTCTAAGATAGTTTTAGTTGAGTTGCTGGGGCTCATCTCACTTTTTTTAGAATTGACTTATTCTGTAAGTTTAAGGTCTTCAATGTGATGATTAAATACATGTATATATTGTGAAGGATTTACCACAATAAGATTAGTTAGCATACCCTCACCCCACCCAATTACCACTTTGTCATTGTTGTAGTTATATAGTTAGAACAACAAAGCTCTGTTCTAGAGCAACTGTCAAGTATACAATACAGTATGGTTAACTAGAGCCATCAACCTCCTTGGAACTCATTCATCATATCACTGGTAGTTTATATACTTTGACTAAACATCTCCCCATTTCTCTTACTCCTTAGCCCCCAGAAACCACCATTCTACTCTCTGCTTCTATGAGTTTGGAGAGTAAGTCTTTGTATTTGTTGCAGGATGAGCTTGTTGTGCTCATTCACTGAGGGGAGCAGTTATTGAGAGGTGTAGTCTTAGTGCTAATGTGGAAATGGATGCAGAAGTGCAGCAATAGACCATCAGTCAAAAATGCACCCCACAACCAGAGTTTGGCATGGTGCATTTTCTTGGCTGATATGTCATGGAATTGTGTTCGTTTCCTTCTGAGCACTTAGTTACTGTCTTTTCACCAGATTATAAATATCATGAGAGCACATGCTGTTTTGTTCACCATTGTATTTCCAGGTCCTGCACAATGCCTGGCCCATACTGATTCTCAAATCTTTTTTAAATAGCTGTTGAAAGATAAGCTACTCCAAAACATACCTTTGTTACTTTGCTTTCAAAGCAAGGAGATGTTCTAATACCTGAAACAGAGGGTATTGCCATCAAAGGGTATTGCCACCAACATCACAGTGTGTGTTGGGCCTAGAAACCCGAAAAGGGTGAAAGTCCACCCACAAGCCACCTTTGAGCCAATGGTAGAGGTAGGACTTATTTCCAGAACTACTGTCTTGTGTCCCTGCACAGGCTCCCTTTTGAGCATCACCCCCTTCTCCTGTCTTCTTACACCCTCTTGCTTTTATTCCCAGTCAAAATCTTCTCTGCAGAAATGTAAATGATTTATAGCTAGGGCTATGGAGGTAGAAACAGATATGTATTTGGAGAGAAAGCAAAATTGTGATAGTATACTCGATTACTGCCTGTGTTACTGTATGAGGCCTTGCAATCCCAAAGTAGGCTGTTAACTCAGCAGTCTAATCACATTTTCTGGTCTAAGACACAAACTTACTTACAATATAGGAAAGGGATCCTATGCAATACTTGCACTAGCAGTAAGAAGAGATCCACATTTTTAAAAAGCTTATGGAAATGAAGCAAGACCAAGAGCTATAGGATACCACTCTGAAACTGCTGACGAAGCTCAGTTTTAAACAAGTTCCTTACTAGGCTGCTACAGTCGCTGACCGGTCCCCCAGCAGCAACAAACCCAGACTGTACGTTATCTATTGCTGTGTTGACAATGGAAATGCATGTCAAGACAAAAATTATATTCACATCTCTATTAGTGCACATAACACATTGCTTTGAAATTATTTGTTTATGGCTTTGTTTCTCTCAAAAG
This sequence comes from Phyllostomus hastatus, assembly GCF_019186645.2. Taxonomy (NCBI): domain Eukaryota; kingdom Metazoa; phylum Chordata; class Mammalia; order Chiroptera; family Phyllostomidae; genus Phyllostomus; species Phyllostomus hastatus. The sequence continues at coordinate 14,425,199 of NW_025333857.1, forward strand.
GAGGAATTTCTCAAAGGCGAGGTGCCAACTTACACATGTTTATGGCTCCAGGGGCTAGGCTAGTGCCTGGCATGTAAGAGGCTCTTAGTAATTATTAATGAGTGAATAATCGAATGAATAATTATTATAGAGAAAGATCTCAGACAAGGCCCTCACAGCCCAAAATATAGTTGTCCAGAGTGTCAGAAGTGTGTAAATAATTCATTCAGATTCCTCCTTGACCCTCCCAAACTACATAATTCATTACCATCTCCCCCCATCCATTTTCTATTTGGTAGGGCCGGCTTTGGTGTTAGGTAATACATATGTAATAGAAATTCTAATTACCAGTTAGACTCATCTGCTTATTATGATACTAGTCCTTTATTAAAACTAGATTTTACTTTACTATGCTCTTGGCTATAAAATAGAGCTCTTTTACTTTCTATCAATTCTATTGGCACTCCTTTTTAATTCAAATACTGCTCTGGGATCAACAATGCAATAAGACATAATTATGTTTTAAGATCCATGAATTGGTTGTGAAAATGCAGGTATTTTCTCTCTAGGTAGTTTGCTCCAGGAAATACACTGAGAAGTATATTTTTATCTTGATGTATGGGGATTTGCATAGAAACATACCCCCTTAGACTTAGAGGCAGTATGTTGTAGAAATGCCGGAACAAATACCACCCATCACCACTTTATTATGTTCACAATGTACTCCATTATCATCAGTATGTGGGTATAAATCCTCATAAGAAACCTCCCAGTATTAAAAACCATAATTATAACATGTATTTATTCCAAACATATGTACCACCGTTTCAAACTACCCACCAGCTGAATATATTTTGCAGCTTTCAAACTTTGACTGGTGCGAAGATGGCTTTTATGAATGTGATTTATGACAATTTAGGTGCTGAAAACCATCGTAATTACAAGTACTGTAAATGTTTTCTCTCTGCTTAAGTAGCCTCGCTGAGGAGGACAGCCTTCATTTCCTGTGGGCTGGGCCTTTTGGCTCCAGCCTTCCCCGCAGCCAACAAGCTGCTCTGTTCCCAGTTCTGTTTCACCAGTAAAAGATTAACAGAAACTTTTCAGCGCTCAGTTTTCTTTTCCCTCTGGAGCTATCCATTTTCCCATCTCCAAAGAGGGCAGCCTCTCCTAACATATGTTGGAAATTGTTGTTCAACTTCACAGAGTATACAAACACAAGACTTTTCCCCGTTCGCAGTGCCAGAGCAGACGTTTCAATGGAATATTTCATTATAATCAGAGCCTTTGTGCCAGAAAATAGGCTTTTCAAATGAAATTCATGATTTTTTTTCCACCATGTGGTATCTGGGGTTTCTACAAAGCACAAGAGACTTGACTTTTGGTATAAAAAGTTTAAACTTTTAACCTACCTGGATTTGAACAGGATAATAAATTGTTAAGTAACGACTTTTTGCCAAATGTTAATAATCTTCATAAAAAGTAAAACCAGAGAGTTCTGGAAAGGCTATGATACTCCGCACCTTCACGGCACCTTCCATGTCGTTAACTGAAAGCCGCACTCTATCTTCGGGAGGGCTCCGATGCAGCGGCAAGTCACAAAATCAAGCGACTCACCCTGGGTTACAAAGGGAGTCTATAGGAAGACCGATGAGAGAACCCAGGATTCCTGATTTCCAGTTCCGTGTTGTAGTCTAAAATCCCCCAAACACTGCTCTTGTAAATTATACTGTCATCGGTACCTTCCTTATTACTCTTTGTTTTCAGTAGCTATAAACTCAGTAGTTTAAGAAAGGGCTTTGGGACAAAACTTAGCCAAAAATGTCTCTAGCTTAGAGTCAATTATTTCCAAAAGACAATGAAAGAAACCTGTAATTCAGCTACTTTGAGGGTATAGACATGCCAAAATCCAAAGTTCATTTTCTTCTTGGTATGTCTTTGAATTTATAAGGAAATTAGACATAGGACTTATTAATGTGTTAATTACTGATTTTTGGTTTCATTACCAAACCAACACAAAAGGAGAAGCCTAATCTAAAAATACACAGTAACTGCTATCAGATAATAACTTTAGCTTGACATAGCAGCTTTACTCCTAAGTTACTGCATACGTGAATATAGAGAGATTTGCATACAGACTTTCCGTGGAGACTTCCTGTATATCTGAAATACAGAGAAGCACTGCTGGAAAGACTTGGAATCTGCAGGAGTGCTAGGCTTTTCTTTCCCCTCAGCTCTCAGAGATCTGCCTGTAAGTCTGATAGCTTTGTGAATCAAATCTTAGCCACCAAGTAAGGCAACTCATAAATGTTTCTGGCAGTATAGAATGTTATACTACAGCATTTTACTTTACAAACATTTTTTTTGCATTTGTTTAAATAGCTAAAGAGCCATTCATCTTAAGTCAATAGAGGGATAGGAATAACATGGAAAATGACAGCCACTGAAGAGCAGCCACAACCTGTTGTCAAATAGAAAATGAACACAGAATGTAGTCTGATGTAGTATACAATTTGCAATTCTTTGAAGGAATGTTTCTTGCAATAAGTGATTCACAGATGATGCAAATCAGAAGCCCCTTTGGCTTCTGCTGTTGTCTTTATGAAATTTCAGTTGTGACAAGCTGGCTAGGTTGAACCCAAATGTTAAAAAGCCCATGGAATTTCCCCCTTTCCTTTTTATTTTTCTATACACTCAAAACAATTATTATGTACATGTATTATTTTTATTGTGAAATTACCTCTACTTAAAAATGAAAAATTAGAGTGGTATTAAAATCAACATTATATATCAAAGAACAGTTATAATTTTAGTGTGGAAGAGATTGCTAGACTAAGGATATTTCAAACTAACAAATATACACTTCATTAATACCGTTTATATAGAGAAAACAAATGCGAAGCATAATTTTTTAGCTTAGTCAGCTACAATGAATATTGAGAGGGGCTTGCTTCTGGTAGAATATAAACCCCAGCGACTATTCCCATTGAGAATTCAATCATTTCACAATATTTTCTATGTATTATGCACTTGAATTCCAGTTCCTCCACTGATCTATCACAATCACTTGAAACATTCTGAACATCTTAAAAATTATATTTTTCTCCATTTAAACTTGAGACAGTTAATTCTCATAAGCTAAGTGTAAGTTAATGCTTTGCAAAAAATTCCACACTGTCTAGGAAAGGGAGATGTAAAGATAAGAAAAAAATTGGAGATGCTTGGAGGCCAAGCGTCATCTTAGAGGCAAGATGGTGGAGGAGTGAATGGAAGCCGCAGTAACCTCTTCCCAGGAACAATCTGGAATTACAACTAAATTGTGGAGAAATCACCCAGAAAAAAAACAACTGAACAATAGTGAGAGAGAAGCTTTGTAATGCCCAACAGACAAAATAATGATTTTCAGCACAACCTGTCTGGTAAGGAGCATGATGTAGACTCGAGAAGGCTGGCTGGGCATCCACAGGCAGCAGCACCAGAGGGATAATTAAGCAGCAGATTGGATCCCCCTGAGAAGAATAGGGTCTAAACTGTAAGCTGGGATCCCCAGTTTAGAACACCAGAGCTTGAAAAGTACATAGATAAGAACAGGCAGCCAAAAGCAGAAGGGTTGCTCTGTCAGAGACAGAAAGCTGGAGATATAAAGAGCCATTTAAAGAGCCAATGCACAAATTTTCATTTGTAGCTATTTACCCACAGCTCTGGCAAAGGCAGGGGCAGAGTAGGCTAGAGACACCTAAGGAGAGACTGGGGATGGAAGCTTTGGGGAAACAGCTGAGAGAGTAGCTGCTGGGATCCAAGTGCTGAGTCATCCCTCATATGGCAGCAGCCATCCTATTCAGGCAGACCACTCTCCTCCAAGCTGCAGCAGCCTGAGGGGGAAAACAATAGCCCTGCCTCCAGGGAGGGTTCTGCCGCACCCTATGGGGCTTAAGCCTCAAGGCTGACTGCAGAGTGACTAGATTAACAACTGAAGGAAACAGCCACAGTGGATCCCTGGCAGTCTCAGAGTAGTCTGCCTAAGGTCAGATAGGGTCAACATCTGACATCATCAATGGCAAATCCAGAAAGAAAAAACAGTGGTAAGTACTAAAGGATACCAAGATGAAATCCACTGTGGTCTTCTCCATGATTTGTGATATTTTCTATTCTGCATAGCTTTCTAACATTCCTTTCTGGTCCATCAAGTTTGTGCATATTAAGTCACTAGAATGTATACTATAGTTTATTTCCTTCCTTTCTTATAATAGTCTTAATCTCTTTACACCCTTAATAATACCGGTTCATTTGCAGTTGACAGTGGGATTGTGGGCAGGAAATATATTTGCGGATGTGGGTTTTTTCCCTGGGCTTTGTGGTTTTGTTCTGGCAGCACCTGCACAACAGCATACAAAATGTGGTGGGCAGAGTGACCTTTAGTCAATAAGATGGAAGGAAGGACTCACCAAAGAATGACCAACAATAATCAAAACCCAATTACATACAAAGAGTCAACATAAACAGTATAAAGGGAATCCCAGGAGCATCAAGTTCTGGAGATCAAGGAGACTGTACCACTGAATCTCACAGGTCTCCTACCATAGAAGTTCACACCACAAACTCAGGAAGTGAAATCACATCAATTTAAAAAGCAGAGGCAAACAAGAAGAGTCTCACAAACAATGGGAAGACAAATAAACCTCAAATGACAGGAAAGGAGGAAGCCTCAGAAAGAATGCTAAATGAAATAGAGGCAAGTCAAATATCTGATATTGAGTTTAAAACAATGGTTATAAGGAAGCCCAATCAGCTCACTGATAATTACCAAAAACAACAGGGAAACTATGAGGAACTCACTGCAAACTATGTCAACATGAAAAAGGAAAAGGAAACTATCAACAAGAGCCAAGAGGAAATGGAGAATACAATGACTGAATTGAAGAACACAAAGAAGGAATCAAAAGCAGGCTAGACAAAGCAGAAGATTGAATCAGCAAGCTGGAGGACAACAACAACAAAAAAGACTCCCAGAAAGAGTAAGAAAAAGAAAAATACTCAAAAACAAGGAAGAGGGGTTACAGCAACTGCAGGACAACATGAAACGTAATAATATCCATATCATAGGGATACCAAAAGGAGAAGAAGAGGAAGGGATAGAAAACCTCTTTGAAAAAGTAATCATGGAAAACTTCCCTAATTTGATGAGAGTAGAAGTCACACAAATCCAAGAAGCACAGAGGATCCCAATCAAGAGGAACCCAAAGAGGCCCACTTCAAGACACGTCATAATTAAAATGGCAAAATTCCAAGACAAAGAGAGAATCTTAAAGGCAACAAGGGAGAAGCAGGAAATAACATACCATGGAGCCCTGGTAAGACTAGCAGCTGACTTCTCAATGGAAACGCTCCAAGCCAGAAGGGAATAGCAAGGAACATTCCAAGTAATGAAAAACAAAGGGCTGCAACCAAGACCATTCTATCTAGCAAGGCTGTCAATTAAAATGGAAGGCAAAATAAGGAGCTTCCCAGACAAAAGAAGGCTCAAAGAATATACCTCCACCAAACCAGTACTGCAAGATATGCTAAAGGGACTACTTTAAGAAAAAGAAGAAAAAGAGTGAGAGAGAGAGAAACACAGGTACAAAGGGGGCAAAATGGCAATGAATAAGTACCTATCAATAATAACCTTAAATGTGAATGGATTAAATGCCCCAATCAAAAGACAAAGAGTAGTTGAATGGATAAGAAAACATGACCCACACATATGCTGCCTACAGGAGACTCACCTCAGGACAAAGACCCACACAGACTGAAAGTGAAGGTTGGAAAGTAAATATTCCAAACAAATGGACAGGAAAAAAGAGCAGGGGTAGCAATACTCATATTTTGGAGTCTAAATAGACTCCAAAACAAAGGCCATAAAAAGAGACACAGAAGGATATTTCATACTACCAGAGAAGAATCCATCAAGAAAACATAAACATTATAAACACATATGCACCCAACATAGGACCACCCAAATATATAAGGACAATCTTTGAGGACTTCAAGAAAGATATAGACAGCAACACACTTATACTACAGGATTTTAAAACCCCACTGTCAGAAATGGATAGATCTTCCAAACAAAACATCAACAAGGACATTGTGGCATTGAACAATGCCCTAATCAAATGGACTTAACTCATATATATAGAACCTTTCATCCAAAAAAAGCAAAATACACAGTCTTTTCAAATGCACATGGAACACTTTTAAAGATAGACCACATGATAGGACACAAAACAAGCCTCAACAAATTCAAGAAAATTGAAATCATATCAAGCATTTTCCCAGATTACAAGAGCCTGAAATTAGAAATTAACCTCAACGAAAAAACTCTAAACCACTCAAATTAATGGAGACTGAATATCATGCTATTAAACAATGGATGGGTTAAGAATGAGATCAAGGAAGAAATCAAAAAGTTTCTGTAAACAAATGAAAATGAACTCACAAAAGTCCAAAACTTAAGGGACACAGTGAAGGCAGTCCTGAGAAGAAAATTTATAGCAATACAGGCCTAACTAAAAAAGATAGAAACATTTAAAATAAACAACCTAACCATACATCTCCAAGAACTGGAGAACAATAGCACACAAATCCAAGAGCAAGTAGAAGAAAGGCAATAATGAATATCAGAGCAGAATTAAATAACATAGACACTGTAAGAACAATTCTGAGGATCAATAAATTCAGGAGCTGGTTCTTTGAAAAATAAACAAAATTCACAAGCCTTTAAGTAGACTCATCAAGAAAAAAAACAGAGAGGACCCGAACAAACACAATCAGAAATGAAAGAGGAGAAATTACAACAGGTACCACAGAAATACAAAGGATTGTAAGAAATTACTATGAAGAGCTATATGCCAAGAAATTTGAAAACCTAGGTGAAATGAACAAATTTCTAGAAAAATATAATCTTCCAAAACTGAATGAAGAAGCAGCAGAAAGCCTGAACAGACCGATAACAGCTGACAAAATTGAAGCAGTAATCAAAAAACTCCTGACACACAAATTCCCTGAACCAGATGATCTCACAGGAAAATTTTATAAAACATTGAAAAAAGAGCTATACCTTGTACTTCACAGACTATTCCAAAAAACCCAAGAAGAGGGGAAAATGTCTCAAACTCTTTATGAAGCCAGCATTGTCCTAATCCCAAAACCACATAAAGACACAACAAAGAAAGAAAACTACAGGCCAATATCGCTGATGAACATAGACACTAATATCCTCAACAAAATATTGGCAGACCACATCCAGCAATACATTAAAGATCATACACCATGATATAGTGGGATTCATTCCAGGGGTGCAAGGATAGTACAATATTTGCAAATCAATAAACATAATACATCACATAAACAAAAAGAAAGACAAATATCACATGATCATATCAATAAATGAAGATAAGCATTTGGTAAGGTTCAGCACCCATTTATGATAAAAACACTCAGCAAAGTGAGAGTAAAGGGAGCATACCTCAACATAACAAAGGCCATATATGAGAAACCTACAGCAAACATCAGACTCTATGGGCAAAAACTAAAACTTACCCACTAAGATCAGGAACAACACAAAGATGTCCTCTTTCACCACTTCTATTCAACACAGTATTGGAAGTCCTAGTCACAGAAATAAGACAAGAAAAAGAAATAAAACACATACAAATTGGAAAGGAGGAAGCAAAACTGTCATTGTTTGCAGATGACATGGTAGTGTACCTAAAAAACCCTATGGACTCCACCAAAACACTATTCAACCTAAAAGTGAATTTGGCAAAACAGCAGGATACAAAATAAATATTCAGAATCGAAGGCATTTTTGTACACTAACAATCAAATATAAGAAACAGAAATCAGGAAACAAATCCCATTTGATATAGCAACAAGAAAAATAAAGTACCTAGGAATGAACCTAACCAAACAGGTAAAGACCTGTATTCAGAAAACTATACAACACTGAAAAAAGAAATTAAGGAAGACACAAACAAATGGAAGCATGTGCCATGTACATAGACTGGAAGTATTAACGTCATCAAAATGTCCATACTACTCAAAGCAATTCATAGATTGAATGCAATCCTTACTAAAGTACCAATGACATGTTTCACAGATATAGAACAAACATTTCAAAAGTTTATATGGAACTATAAACAACCCAGAATAGCCTCAGCAATTTTGAGAAAGAAGAACAAAGTAGTAAAGATCACAATATCTGATATCAAACTATATTACAAGGCCACAGTAATCAGAACAATCTGATTCTGTTATTGGCACTGGCATAAGAACAGACACATATCAATGGAACAGAATACAGAGCTCAGAAATAAAGTCTCCATGGTCGATCAATATTCAAAAAGGGAGAAGAAGCATAAAATGGAGTAAAAATAGCCTCTTCAACAAATGGTGTTGGGAGATCTGGAAAGCTACATGTAAAAAAAAATGAAACTAACCACCAACTTACATCATACATAAAAATAAATTCAAGATGGATAAAATACTTAAATAAATCATGACACCATAAAATTCCTAGAGGAGAACATAGGTAGGAAAACCTCAGATATTCCATGCAGCAAGATTTTCACCAATATGTCCCCTAGAACAAGGGACATAAAGGAAAAAATAAACAAATGGGACTTCATCAAAATGGAAAGCTTCTGCACAGCTAAAGAAAACATCAACAAAATGAAAAGAGGACTGACCATCTGGCAAAATATATTTTCAAATGATACCTCAGACAAAGGTTTGATCTCCAAAATATATAAAGAATTCACACAACTCCACTCCAGGAAGACAAACAATCCAGTTAAAAAATGGGCAAAGGACCTGAACAGACACTTCTCCAAGGAAGACATACAGAGGACCCAGAGACATATGAAAGGATGCTAGCATCACTAGCCATCAGACAGATGCAAATTAAAACCACAATGAGATACCACTTCATACCAGTTAGAATGACCATCATAACCAAATCAACAAACAGCAAGTGCTAGAGAGATTGTGGAGAAAAGGGAACCCTAGCACGCTCTTAGTAGGCATGCACACTGGTGCAGCCACTGTGGAAAATAGTATGGAATTTCCTCAGAAAACTGAAAATGGAACTGCCTTTTGACCCAACAATTCCACTGCTAGGATTATATCCTAAAAATCCTGAAATACCAGTTCAAAAGAAGCCATGCACCCCAATGTTCATAGTAGCACAATTTACAATGCCAAGTGTTGGAAGCAACCTAGGTGCCCATCAGTAAAGTAGTGGATAAAAAAACTGTGGTACATTGACATGATGGAATACTATACAGCAGAAAAAATAAGGAGCTCCTTACCCTTTGCTTAGCTGGATCTGTAGAGAATTATGCTAAATTAAATAAGCCAGGTGGTAAAAGACAAATACCATATGATCACACCTATAAGTGGAAGTGAATCAACAAAACAAACAAGCAAGCAAAATAAGCCAGAGACATTGAAATTGAGAAGAAACTTTTAGTAACCAGAGAGAAGGTGGGAGGAGATAATGAGGGAAAAGGAGGAAGGGTTGTCAAGGAACACATATAAAGGACACATGGACAAAGCCAAAGGGGTATAGAATCAAGGATGGGAGGTGGGGATGGCTGGGGTCAGGGAGAGTGGTGGTGGGGAAACAGACAACTCTACTTGAACAACACTAAAAAAGGAAAAAAGGAAAAATGTGAAATATAAAAAATAGATTCAGTAAGCTTCACATGTTTATACTTATAAGTATAACAATGTGTAGATATTCACTTAACTAATCTTTTCTCTAAAATCAGTAAAGGAATAGGAAAAAGACAGAAATAACCACCACTGAATTAAGAGCAAGCTCAAGCAAGTTGGCACATAGAAAATTAAAACAGCATGCAGCCTGACCACAGTCTGTAATTCCTTAAAGTATATACTCTCTTTTATACTTATATTCACACACACATACACACACACACCAAAACATTCTTCCTAATAACTATTTAGAATGGAAATGCTCAAATAGGGGCACTATTTATTTAGGATAAAGGAAAAGAGAAACACTAAAGAGTTTATGTAGGGTGTCCTTTTTTCCCATTCCCCCCTTAATTCTCCACATCAGACTCATTCCTTCTAGTCAGCCAGATCTCTCACTGCATTAGGGCTCTGAACATATTTTCTCTTTACTCTTTTACCTCTCCAATCATTCCAGTGCACTATATCAGGATTATGACAGCGCAAGTTGTGGGTGATGTCTGCACATTAAGCAAGGTGTTTATTGCTAACAGAAGCCACTTTCTGACTTTCTTTCCCACTACGTGGAATTTGTGGGTTTCTTTATCAGGATCCCTGAAGTCCCCATTATAAACATTACAAGTTGGGCTAATGCTAGAAATACAATATTTATAGATGTATGCATTTCTCAATAACTGTTGGATATTAGCTCCCACATTTGTGGGAGACAGCAACAAGTCTCAGCATACCCTTCACAAAAAGGGTCAATATGACGAAGTTACGTTCCTTCCAATGTGCTCATATCTTTTCCTGCTTGGCAAAAAGTGGAACCTCAGTAAATGTCTGTAAAATACATGGCTGAGTAAATAGATTTTACTATTGTGTCAAGATTACAAAATACTGTTGAGCAAAAGAGACTGGAAAAATGTTTGTTATGGAAAAACTTTGAGAATTACTTTGGTTTAAAAGTAGTATGTGGTAAGGTAATTTGAGACTGGTAAATGGACCAGCTGGATCAAGCTTAAGGAAATGAAAATTCTGTAAGCATGAATATTATGTAGAAAATATTATTGCATATTTTTATTGTTTGTCATTTTATTCTGCATACTTGGTATTTATTAATATTTTAGTATTACCATTAATATTATTTGAGATAATGTTTCCAGTGAGTCATATCTACAACTGACCAGTACATATCAAGGAAAAACAGACTAATTTAATTCAAACTTGATTTAATGCCAGCATTACTGGAACTCATCAATTCCTTACTATTAAATATGGTATGTCTATAAAAATTATTAGTCCTATAGACTTTTTAAATCATATACAACTTACTTCCAGGAAATAAGAACTTCAGTATAGTATTGCCAAATTAAGTATTCATAGGTGTATGACTTTTGAAAATTAGATTATAAAATGAACCTCAGGTACATATAGTCTCAAACTCTAATTTGATAAATAGACCTTAAGGGGTTAATAATAGTTTCTGACCAATTAAAGTAAAACTCAAGTTTTCCTAGTTTCTAGCCTGGTATATATTTTTATCCTTTTAAAGGTATCCTCCTCATGGTCACAATTTATACTTTTTTCTAAATGTTTTAAAAGCTAAGCTACTGTGTTTGTAAACAGCTGAATGGTTGAAATAAATTGAGCATGATTCAGATATCTCATACAGTAATCTAGTAAGTTGTGTTATTATTTTGAAGACTTACGGACACCTTTTTTGAAAAATTTTTGAATTGGCACAAAAACAATTCAAAGCCAAGAGTGAATGCACAGATGAATCCATACTTGGCTCTACAACAAAACTGTTGACAGTACATAGTGTGTGTGTGCGGCAAGGAGGATTGCATAGTTCTCACTCAGTTCACTCACTCATTAATTAAAATGGTTTATCAAAGGCCAGCTGTGGTTGGCACTGAGCTAAGCACTGAGGATGCTATGGTGAGCACATGTACTTGGTGCCTGCCCTCAACAAACTTAAAGTCTAACTAAAGAAGACCTATGATAAAGAGGAAAACAAATGACTGAAAATAAAAATAAAAGTTGAGAAATTTGTTTTGATGGTTGTGAACAGAATGCTATGACTGGTAACACAAAGAAGACCAATGGGGACATTTATCTAAATAAATCACAGTAGTATATTTTCAAATGGTGCAAAAGCTAAGAAAGCAAAATAGGTCTTATGGGAGCACTGGTCCTATCTGAGGCATCAGAGAGATCATCCCCAGGGGAGGCCGTGTTTTAATTCCATTCTGAAGGATGAATAGGAGATGCCTAAGAGGAAGGAGTATGTTGGTAGGAGAACTTGCAGTCAGAGGGAAAAGCACAGACGTTGGGCCTACATAAAGAAGGAATGAAGTATATAAACAACTGGAAAAGGCCAGTGCAATTGGAAACCAAGAAAGCCAGAAGGAGTGCAAAGGAGAGTGAACAGGACGAAGTGAGGGGCACTTCATATGTGGTCTTTTGGAAGGAGGAAATGTCAGGGTTAATAACAGTAGCCCTGTCAGTTTTATATGGCGCATAACAAATTACCCCAACCTTGGTGTCTTAAACAATATCCCATTTATTAGCTCACAGTTCTGTAGGTCAGAAGTCCAGCATGACTCAGCTGGGTTCTCTGCTCAGAATCTCACAAGGCTAGAATCAAAGTGGCTAGGAGGGTCTGGGGAGAATTCCCCTCCAAGTTTATTCAGATTGTTGGCAGAATCTACCTACCTGTAGTTGTAGGTCTGATATTCCCCATTTCCTTGCTGTCAGCCAGATGTCACTGTCAGCTCCTCCAGGCCAGCAGATTCCTTCTCATGTGGGCCCCTCCATCGTTAAAGCAACAATGGTTTACAAAGTCCTTCTTATACACTGAATCTCTGAAACTTCTGCTACCAGACAGAACACTTCTGTCTTTAAAGGATTTATGTGATTAAATTAGTCACACTAAGATAATCTTCCCTTTTTAAGTATATTTTATTGATTATGCTATTACACTTTTCCAAATTTTTCCCCCTTTATCCCCCCTCCACCCCCCACTCCCCAACCCTCTAGCATCCCCCAACCTTAGTTCATGTCCATGGGTCATACATATAAGTTCTTTGAGTTCTCTGTTTCCTATACCATCTTTGACCTCTTCCCATCTATTTTATGCCTACCAATTATGCTTCTTCTTCCCTATACCTTTTCCCCTCTATTCCCCTCTTCTCCCTCCCCACTGAAATCCTTTCACGTGATGTCCATTTCTCTGATTCTGTTCCTGTTCTGGTTGTTTTCTTAGTTTTTGTTTTCATTGCTTTTCTTTTCATTTAGTTTCATTTGTTGATAGTTATGAGTTTATTGTCATTTTACTGTTCATATTTTTTTCTTTTTCTTAGATAAGTCCCTTTAACATTTCATGTAATAATGGCTTGGTGATGATGAACTCCTTTAACTTGACCTTATCTGGGAAGCACTTTATCTGCCCTTCCATTCTAAATGAAGGCTTTGCAAGATATAGTAATCTTGGAAGTAGGTCCTTGCCTTTCATGACTTCAAATACTGCTTTCCAGTCCCTTCTTGCCTGTAAGATTTCTTTTGAGAAATCAGCTGATAGCCTTATGGGAACTCCTTTGTAGGCAACGTTCTCATTTTCTCTTGCTGCTTTTAAGATTCTCTCTTTATCTTTAATCTTGGGTAACTTAATGATGATGTGCCTTGGTGTGTTCTTCTTTGAGTCCAACTTCTTTGGGCCTCTCTGGGCTTCCTGGACTTTCTGGAAGTCTATTTCCTTTGCCAGTTTGGGGAAGTTTTCCTTCATTATTTGTTCAAATAAGTTTTCAGTTTTGTGCTCTTATTCTCCTCCTTCTGGCACCCCTATAATTTGGATATTGGAAATTTTCAGGTTGTCCCAGAGGTTCCTAAGTCTCTCTTCATTTTTTCTGAATTCTTGTTTCTTCATTCTTTTCTGGTTTGATATTTATTTCTTCTGTTTGTACCAAATCACTGGTTTCTTTCCTGTCACTGTTGGTTCCCTGAATATTTTGCTTTATTTAATTTTGGGTATCTTTCATTTGTTCTTTCATTTTGTGACCAAGCTCAATCAGTTCTGTAAACATTTTGATTACCAGGTCTTTAAATTTTCCATCAGATAGGTTGGCTCTCTCCTAGTTGCTTAGCTCTCTGTTCTGAAGTTTTGCTCTGTTCTTTCATCTGGGCCATGTTTCTTTGTCTCAGCACACCTGTTAAGTTGTAAGGAGGCAGGTCCTTAGGTTTTCACCAGGGTGGGGCAACCCTCCTTGTTGTATGGTACCTGTCGGGGAAGGGCCAGAGAGAGAGAACAGTGCTGCTCACTTGCTGGGCAATGGCCCCACTTTCCAATGAACTCTGATGTAAGACTGGGAGGTTTGCTCATCGCAGGAACTGCGGGAATCCACAGTCAGCTCTGAGTCTCAGTTTCCCACTCAGCCAGCCCCTCCCTCACTGTCTGCAGCCTTGCTGCAGTTTTTTTACCAGTCTGGTTGTTGAGGTTGACTGTTTCTTTGATTTCTTGGTTGTCTGAGCTCCATGCAGTTTGATTTTCTGGCAGGTCTGGTTATTTGTTGATTTTAGATTGGTTGTTATATTCCTTTTGGTTGTGCGAGGAAGTGAAGGGTTTCTACTTACATCCTCATCTTGGCCAGAACTCAATAATCTTCCTCTTAAGATTAACTGATTAGAAACCTTAATTATATTCGTAAACTGTCTTTCCCCATAAAACATATCATAATTTTGTTAGTAAGATGAGAGGGCAAAGTTCATAGGGCCTTCTAAAATTCTGCCTATCACAGGCTCTCAAACTATGCCTTACAATTCTGACATCACTATTAACAATCTCCAGAACTTGGGTTTGAAAATCAATAAGAAAACATTTCACTTAAATAACACATTAGACCAGATGAACCTAACAGTAGTTTATAGAGCATTCCATCCAACAGCAAAAACAGAATATACATTCTTCTCAAGTGCATGTGGAATATTTTCCAAGATAGACCATATGTTAGGCAACAAAACAAGTCTTAATACATTTAAGAAGTCTGAAACAAGGTCAAGTGTTTTTTCCTGACCACAATGGTATGAAAATAAAAATCAACTGCAAGAAGAAAACTGGAAAATTCACAAAAAAATGTGTAGATTAAACAACATGCTACCAAAAAAACAGTGGGTCAGAGAAAAGATCTAAAAAGAAATTTAAAAAATATCCTCAGTCCAATGAATGAAGAAACAACCAAAACTTATGGAATGGAGCAAAAGCAGTTCTAATAGGGAAGTTCATAGTGATAAACAACTACCTTGAGAGAAAAGAGAGAGGTCAAATAAACAACCTGACTTTACACCTCATAAACTAGAAAAAGAAGAAAAAACTTAGCCCAAAGTTAGTGGAGGGAAAGAAATAACATGGCCTGGCTGGTGTGACTCAGTGGATTAAATGCCAGCCTATGAACCAAAGGACCATTAGTCCAATTCCCAGTCAGGGCATTTGCCTGGTTGCAGGCCAGGTCCTTGGCTGGGGATGTGTGAGAAGCAACCAGTCAATATATCTCTCACACATTGGTGTTTCTCTCTCTCTTTCTCCCTGCCTTCTCATCTCTCTAAAAATAAATAAATAAAATCTTCAAAAAAAGAAATAAAAATGATCAGAGCTGAAGGAAATGAATCAGAGACTAAAAAGACAACAGTGAAAATCGAAGAAACTAAGATCTGCTTTTTCTTTTTAAAGAGAAGCAAACTTTTAGGTAGCCTTACCAAGAAAAAAAAGGAGGACTCAAATAAACAAAATTATAAGTGAAAGAAGAGACATTACACCTGATAGCACAGAAATACAAAGGATCTTATAAAACTGATACAGGGCTGGTGTTACCAACCCTGATGTTCCTCCTTCCAAAAGACCACATATGAAGTGCCCCTCACTTCATCCTGTTCATTCTCCTTTGGGAGCCTTCTGGCTTTCCTGGTTTCCAACTGCACTAGCCTTTTCCAGTTATTTATATACTTCATTCCTACTATTAACAATTATACGACAATAAATTGGACACCTAGAAAAAATGAACAAATTTCTAGAAACATGTAACCTACAAAGACTGAATCATGAAGAAATATAAAATACGAACAAAATTTTTAGTAAGGATATTGAATCAGTAATTCAAACCTTCTAACAAACAAACCAGGATCTGATGGCTTCACTGGTGAATTCTATCAAACATTTAAAGAAAAATTAGTACCAATCTTTCTTAAACTCTTCTTTAAAAAAATACAAGAGAAAACACTTCCAAAAGCAATTCACAAAAGCAGCATTAACCTGCTGTCAAAACTATGAAAAAAATTACAAGCCAATATCCTGCTGAACATAGATGCAAAAATTCTTAACAAAATATTAGAAAACTGAATTTAATGATGCATTAAAAGGATCATACGTAATGATCAAGTGGGATTTATTTCAGGGGTGCAAGGATGGTTCCACATTCACAAATCAATCAATATGATACACCACATTAACAAAATGAAAGATGAAAATTATGTAATCATCTCAATAGTTACAGAAAAAGCAACTATTGACAAAATCCAACATCTATTCATATTAAAAACTCTCAACAAAGTGGGTATAGAGGGAATGTACCTCAACATAATAAAGGCCATATATGACAAGCTCACCGAGAACACCACACACAACAGTGAAAAGCTTAAAGCATTTCCTCTAAGATCAAAAACAAGACAAGGATGCTCACTCTTGCCACTTACATTGAACACAGTACAAAAGTCCCAGCCAATTAGGAAAGAAAAAAGAAATAAAGGCAGGCAAATCAGAAAGGAAGAGTAAAATGTTTCTATTTACAGATGACATCATATTAGATACAGAAAACTCCAAATACTCCATCAAAAAACAATTGAAACTAATAAATTAAGCAAAGTTGCTGGATACAAAACCAATTTACAAAAATCAATTGCATTTCTGTACACTAACAATGAATTATCTGAAAATGAAATAAAAAAAAAATCCCATTTACAATTGTATCACAAAGAATAAAATACATAGGAATAAATTTGACCAAGGTTGTGAAAGATCTTTATACTGCAAAATGTAAAATATTGAGGAAAGAAATTAATGAACACACAAATAAATGGAAAAACATTCTACATTCGTGAACTGGAAGTATTAATGCTGCTCAAATGTCTCTGCCACCCAAAGTGACCTCCAAATTCAGTACAATCCCCATCAAAATTCCAATGACATTTTTCTTAAAAGTCTAACAAACAATCCTAAAACTTGTATATAACAACAAAAGGCCCAAAATAGCTAAGGCAATTTTGAAAAAAGGAACACATCTGGAGGCATCATACTTTCTGATTTCAAACTGAAGTATGAAACAGTATGATAAATCAATGGAACAAAATACAGCCCAGAAATAAACCCATACATAATGACCAATAAGTTTACAGCAAAGGATCCAAGAATATACATGGGGAAAATATAGACTCTTTAATAAATGGTATTGAGAAAGCTGGACAGCCATGTGCAAAAAGGGGGGAACTATACCCTTATCTTATACCATATACAAAAATCAACTCAAAATTATTAAAGCCACAAACATAAAACATAAACTCATAAAATTTCTAGAAGAAAACATAAGGAGTTAACTCCTTGACATTGGTCTTGGTGATGATTTTTTTGGATTTGACATTTTTAAAAACTGCATTATATATTTGAAAGTTGCTGAGAGAGATCTTAAAGTTTCTCATCACAAGAAACTAAATTTTGTAGCTGTGGGAGGTGATGTGTTTTAACTAGACTTATTGTGATGATCATTGTGCAATATATACGCACACATTGAATCATTATGTTGTACCTCTCAAACTAATACAAAGCTGTATCTCAATGATATCGGACCAAAGAGAGAGAGAGAGAGAGAGAGAGAGAGAGAGAGAGAGAGAGACAGTACAACAGAGCCAGAGATTCTAAATCCTTCAAAAAGATTCTCCAGAAAAGTGCAAAATGAGAAAATGAGAGGGAGGAAATAATCTAAAACCATAGTAAAAGATTATTTTCTTGAATTGGAAAAAACATAAAGAATCCCAACTACCAAGGCTGACTAGGCTCCAATTTGCACATTTGTTAGAAGACATTCCTAGACAAACAGCTAAACTTTCTGAAGCATAAATACCAGGAGAGCTTCCTACCTAAAAATTTAAATTATGCCTATTCAGAAATGTAGTTTTTAAAAATCCTCCAAAATTTTAATGCTTTTCATAATTTAAAAACTGGAGGGAATATTTTGGAAGTAAAATATTTCATTTTGAAGTAGTATTTATCTGAAGTGTAGCAAGCTGATAGTGGATCAAGAAATAGAGTTTAAGAAGCCATAAGAGTTTAGCGTAGTGAAATCTTGATTCCAGTATAATTTGAGGACTGCTTGTAAGATCCTTAGGGCATGGTCCCCAGGAATATCTCTTCAGTGAGAGAAATTCACTAATCATTTATAAATTCCTTTATGTTAACCACTGATAATTTCCAGCGTTTGCCTTTGAAATATAAACATTGTACTATATTGCTGGCAGGATTACACATTAAAGCCCCCACTCTTAGTTAAATGAATATCCTCAAACCCCACTACACCATGAGAGCTTTAAATAAATTTAAAAAAAAATCCACAGGACTGGGACAGATGTACAGAAGATGAAGCATCAGCATGAAGCAGAAAACCACTAGACCCAGAGAGCCTGGGTTAAAGTTACCATATGCAACTTACTAATTGTGCTCACTACTTTCCTGAGACCTACTTTGCTTTCCTACAAAGATAGAATAATGGTATCCACCTTATAGAAATTTGGAAGATCAACTGAGATAAGATGTGCAATGCCAGGCACTTAACAGTAGTGTAGTTGATGATAGTGAGCTGCCTACTAATTTTATTTGGGGTCAGGCCTGAAAGCTTTAAAATCTCCTATTATTTGTAATGTATTCTAAATAACAGTGTCCTAAACACTTAGTCAGGATTCCCAAATACAATCATCAATCCTGTTAACTATTCCTTAAGTAAACATTAACTGCTAATTCTTACTCTTCTGAGTGTTGTAGCTGCCTATAGTGCTAAGACACTTTTTTTTCCAGAAATATCGTGGTTACAGAAAAACTCAACCCTAGGCTCAGTCCTCCTGCTCCTTCTGAAGTTCATTGAGAGAAAGAAAACCACACCCAAGATAGAGTGCTCTAATTTAGTCACATCCTGGGGATAAACCAGCTAAATCTGGGGTAGGGCACAGTCAGAAGAAGAAATTCAAAATCCCTTTAGTGAGAGCACGTTAGATGCAAAGCAAGGAAATACCTCATATACCTTTATTTGACCATATTCTCCCAACCCCATCTTCCAAATCTGACCATTGAGAATTTTTTTACTCTTCCAGGGCAGTATTGTGAGCAAAATTGATGAGCCAAATGAAATACTTGAGAAGAATGATATTGAATAGAGGTGTTCCAAAAAATGAATTCAAGTTAGTATCATATTTTCTACATTAGTACTTTGCTTTTCTAATTTTCCAGTTATCTTCATGGGAGTTTGATTTTGTTCATGAATGCATGTCTGCTTTTTCAGTGTACAAACATCATTATTTTAAATAGCTCTAGTGTATTAATAAAGTTTCTTCTACTAATCTTCATGTTGTGTGTTAGCTATTAGTGGATTTTTAAGCGACCTTTTTTACTGTTCACAGATTTGTCAACATTATTGAGGGGCAATAATTTCAGATGACAGCTTGTGTTCTTATTAGAAGACTCTTTTTAAAAATCTTCTAAAAGCATACACTTTATTAGAGAATATATATTAAAATTGTGCTCATTTTTATCTTTTCCTTTTTATGTTCCACAAATGCAACAGTGACTCAAAAATATATAATTTTATTATAAATACTTTCAGAAGTATAAATTCTCATGAGACATTAGTTATATAAGCAAAAGATACCCTTCCAGAAGAGATGTTTCAGCTGAACATGGAAGGACAAGCTTGATCATCAGGAGGACAGGTTGAAGAAGGATATTCCTGATGAAGGAAGAGTCTTTGTAAAGGAACCACAAAACTACTATACTAGCAATGTTTGGGGAGCTACCAGGAATAGAAAGCACGTGTGCATGGTGGTGAAGAGAGGGGAGGGTGAGAGACCAGGTCTTTGTGACTAAAGTGTACTAGAGTGAGAAGAGGAAACAGAGTAGAATCCAGACACAGAGTTTCCTACATACAGTAGTTATCTAACATACAGAGATCAGAGGAAGAACAGAACCTGGTGAAAGAGGCCCAGGGAAGGGCAGAAGTCAGTTGTAGGGTTCAGGGTTTGTTTTGTGTTTTTTAAAATCTCTTAGTTCTTCTTTATGGACATTTGAAACTTATTATTTTATGTTACTTTTTAGAATACTCTATAAAGTCTTGCTGATTGACATTTTTCTTTTTCTTCCCTTAATTTTCTTGGTAGAGCCTCACCCTCTTGGATGTGTACATTGTATCCAGCAACCTGAAGTCAACACCTAACATTTCAACCCAAATGCCATCAATTGATATCAGTGATCAAGTCCTTGGCTCCAATGAAACTTTGTTTTTCTCCTGTATTTATGCCTATCTGGCTTCTGCAATTTTAAATTCTTTCTTTTATATTATTTTAGTTATTTGTTTATATTTCATTGTTATAAAATACTACACATAGCATAAATTTATCATCATCACCATTTTTAAGGGTACAGTTCAGTAGTGTTAGTGCATTGCCATTGTTGTGTAACCACCACCACCATTTATCTCCAGAACTCCTTTCATCCTGCAAAACTGAAACTCTGCATCCATGAAGCAACTCATTCCTCCCACCTTCCAGAATCTGGCTAACACCATTCCACTTTCTGTTTCCATGGATTTGACTACTCTAGTACCTCATGTACATGGGATCATACAGTATTTGTGCTTTTGTGACTGGCTTATTTCACTTAGCGTAATGTGCACAGTATTCATCCATATTGTAGAATATGTCAGAATTACTTTCGGTTCTAAGGCTGAAAAACCCATTTTGTACACACCACACCATTTTTTCATCTATTTGATTGTCACTGGACATTTGGGCTGCATCTGCCTTTTGGCTATTGCCAATAATTCTGCTATGAACATGGGTGTGCAAATATTTTTTGAGTTCCTCTTTCTAATTGTTTTGGATGTATACCCAAAAGTGGAATTGTTGGATCATATGGTAATTCTATTTTTAATTTTCGAGAAACCACCATTGTGGGAGAACTGGAATTCTAATACTCCACTGTAGGAAATGTGAAATGGCATGGACACTTTGTAATGTGGCCACTTTCCTGGAATGTTAATGTGTACCTACATATGATCCAGCCATTTTGCTCATGCAAGATATGTGAAAGCATTTTTCCTTGAAGATTCAGAGTAACCTCATTCAAAACAGTCAAAACTTGTAAAAAAACAAAAACCAGTGTACAACATCTGGATAGAGAGACAGATGAACACACAAACTGTGGTGTATTTATAGAATGGAACAGTACTCAGCATTTTGAAGGAATAAAACCAACACAGGCTAAAATATGGATAATTCATAAAGTAATTATGCTGAGTGAAAGAACCCAAAATTCTAAAAGTGTACATATAACTCTGTATAAAAATCTAGTGTGCACTGATAGAAGGTTTATCAATGGATGGTGAAGGGATGGAGGGAAGAATTACAATGACTCATAAGGAAAATTTTAGGGGCGAAAAATATGTTTATTATTTTCATGTAGTGATGGTGTCATGGGTGTCTACATATGTTAAAACTTAAATTCTATACTTTATATGCAGTTTATAACATGTCAATTGTATCTCAATAAAGCTGCTAAAATTTGTAGTTATAATAACACATATGAAATAATTAAGATTTAAAATGAAATATAAATGCATATTATTGAGTTAGAACATTTTGGTAAATAAGGTACATGTAAATGTTGTTTGAAGACTTCCTGTTCAAGAAAAATCACAACATTAACAATCCCCTTTTTCTGGTGTTAGAGTGGATACTGGGACTGTGGGACAGAAATGATATATAAGTGATTCCCTCAGAAGGAAGGCTAAGGGAAAATAAATAATCTGCCCAAGGTAAAAGCTAATCGAGAGACATGGATTTGTTGTTGTTGTTGTTTTTAATTTTATTGTTGTTCAAATACAGATTTCTGCCTTTTAACCCCACCCCTCCCCATAATCCCAACCCCCACCACCTCCCTCCCCTGATTCCAACCCCTCTTGGTTTTGTCTATATGTCCTTTATAGATGTTCCTAAAAACATTTCACCCTTTCCCCCTCATTATCCCCTCCCATCTCCTCTCTGGTTACTGTCTGTTTGTTCTTTATTTCAATGTCTCTGGTTATATTTCGATTGCTTGTTTGTTTTGTTGATTAGGTTCCAGTTAAAGGTGAGATCATATGGTATTTGTCTTTCACCGCCTGGCTTATTTCGCTCAGCGTAATGCTTTCCAGTTCCATACTGTTGCAAAGGGTAGGAGCTCCTTCTTTCTTTCTGCTGTGTAGTATTTTGTGGTGTAAATGTCCCATAAATCTTTGACCCATTCATTACTGATGGGCACTTAGGTTGCTTCCAGAACTTGGCTATTGTAAATTGTGCTGCTATGAACATTGGGGTGCATAGCTTCCTTTGAATTGGTATTTCAGCATTCTTAGGATATAATCATAGCAATGGAAATGGCAAATCAAAAGGCAGTTTCATTTTTAGTTTTCTGAGGAAGTTCCGTACTGTTTTCCATAGTGGCTGCACCAGTCTGCATTCCCACCAACAGTACAGTAAGGTTCCATTTTCTCCACAACCTCACCAGCACTTGTTGTTTGTTGCTTTGTTTATAATGGCCATTCTAACCAGTGTGAAGTGGTATCTCTTTGTGATTTTAATTTGCATCTCTCTGATGGCTAGCAATGGAGAGACATGGATTTGAATTCAGGTCCAACCATGCTGGAGTGCACTCATTTGCCACAGGTTCGCTTTTCATCCTCTCTAACCTGCCCTAAGTCTTGGGAGATTAACCTGTAAGGACCACACCATTGGTCTAGGCTCACCACGGGCTTCCCATTGGGCTTGGCCAATGTGGAGCACCAGCAGGAGGTGAAAAGGAGGAAGGAGAGTGAGGTCCACATATTCATTCTCATCACTTCCTTTCTCAAGGACTCTCTTGGAGTCATCCAAGGGCTCCCTGTGTCCATACACTGAAGTTTTATATATCCTGTCAGGTGATTGTCTTCACACAATTATTTCTCTTCAGGTTCCAGGAGATACTCCTTCTCCTCACCTGTTCAGGCTAGAGGTGTTCACTCAGTTTCTACCAGCCCGGTTATTCTGCACCATTTCTTGCAGTTTCATTACAACCTGCAAACACCTTCAAAGGCAGTCCCTTTATTAAACTTTCCTCATGTCACCCAGATCGAGTATGCCACTTGCTTCCTGTCTTGAGCCTCACTTGTACAATAACAACAAAAATCCATCTCTTTTCCACTGCAGTTTGATGAGAAAGCATCATTTTTGCCCAATAAGATCAAGATCAGTTTTGGTGCTAGAATATCCATACAGGAAGGAGCAGAAAGCTGGTTGGTGAGAAAAACTTTGGGTAGTTATTGTGAAGCAGCATCTGCAGAGGAAGCACTGCATTTTTCCTTGGGTTGAGTGCTGATTTGATGGGTGCTTGTGGGGGCTTAGTGCCACTAGCACCTACAATTCTCTGATCAAACTGGCCCACCAGTTTCCTCCACTTGATTCCATATCTGCTTCTCCATAGTCATAGGCAAGGCCTTGGTGTTTAAGTTCAGCATTATAACACTACTACACTACTGACAAAGAAAATATACAATTTCTTCTGGTGATGAGTTTGCCTTTGAACCTGGGACAACTCACCTTTCCCTACTTATGTCACCTGAAGCCCATATACCTCGAGGGAAGTATGATAAATGGCATAACAACTGATGGTGAATAGTCTATAAATTCCCCTTGTTCTCTTGAGATAGGTGCTAGATCAATGAAACACTTTATTCATGTTCCATTCTGTTCTCTCAGAGGTCACCAGTGAAGTGAATTTCCCCCTTTAATGCCACATTCCTTCCACTCATAGACTGTGCCCCAAAGGCACAGGAATTACTGAGGAAGTTTTGGTATAATATAGTTTTCATCAGCTCATGTGCAAAGGGTCCCAGCACAATTCAAAAGAGCTAGGGGGTTTTATGTCTAGTACTTAGGATTTTGCCAAAATATACTTGCTGGTGCCAGAAAGTACGTATTGACAATGTGCTGTTCTTCTATCTCTGGTCACCTCGCACATCTCTGTGAGCAAACATGTTTCATTTCTTTTCCCACTGTTCATGGGTTCACACACTCAGCAAGGAAATGCAGAAAAAGAACAAGTCACCGGTTTTAAAAATTTTTTTAAATCTTCACCTGAGGATATTTTTCATTGACTTTAGAGAGACAGAAAGTATGGGGGAGAGAGGAGACAGACAGACAGACAGACATCATTTGCCTGTGGTACATGCCCCAACTGGGGATCAAACCTGTAAACTAGCTATATGCACTGACCAGGAATCAAACCCGCCACGTTTCAGTGTGTGGGACAATGCTCCAACCGACTGAGCCACCCGGCCAGAGGCAAGCCATGAGTTTTTATAACACAGGCCTGCCCTGCATATCCTTTCCCCCACCTTACACCTTCAGGAAGCTCATTCAGAAAGAACATGCATCTGGAAATGTAGGCTTGTTCTTGTCTGTATGATTTTTACTGGAGGCAAAGTGAAGTCAGCGACAATGAACTGGCACCCATATATTTTAACCACTGCTGAGGTTCCTGCCTGTTCAGCATGTTTCTCATCACAAAGCTAAACCAAAGTTACATTTAGGTAGCTTGGGCTTCAGGAGAGGAGAGTAGCTCAAAATACCTTTTGTTCCCAATAGACTAACTTCTCTAAACAGCAACACCCTAGATTGGCATGCTGAGGCACAGTCACAAGCCACAACTCTGGTTCTTAAACTGGTGCCAGGAATGGGAAGGAAACACACACACACACACACGCGCGCGCGCGCGCACACACACACACACACACACACACACACACACAAAGCTCTACTGTGTTGTAGCAGCAGCAGCAGGAGTGGTTGGCTATTCATGTTCTTTTATTCCTAGGCTAGTGTATCACTTTGCTTCTAATATTTTCCTTTGTAGAGAGTGCACTCTACATGCCTCTGTGTGTGTGAGTGTCCCCACTCAAACCTCCATGACTGTAATGATCTGGTCTCCAATGTTTGTCTAGCGTCTGTCTCTTTTCTGGGTTTTGTGGAAATGACTCCATTGTTTCATTCGCTGGAAAATCTGGATCTGATCTTTGGAAAAAGGATTTGGAACATAATGACTGTGCCTTTTAATGAAGAGATTAACAATGCTCCGGAGCTGAATAGCCCTGCATTTGTTTAGAATGGGCCCAGCATTTTGCTCTTTTGAGGAGTAACATACAAACTGAGTCATGTTCCAGATTTATATACCATTCCAATCCCCTTGCCCGTGTTCTAAATAAAGGTGGTATGACTATATGTTCGAAATAGACATAACTCCAGTGTGCTATGGCTTTGTTTATATAAATGAATGCTAGACGTTTTCTTGGATCTTTCTGAGAAATGACATCCTATACTGATGCCCTTTCTATAATCATAACACTAACCACTTCCAGTCCCTGGTATTGTATTGCAGCATTTTGATGATGTTTAGTTTTACACTTATTAAAGAACCATGTCCCTCTTGATTATCCTTTTTCCTGCATTGCTGGCAGAGCACATATCATCTTCGTCTGTACAGGATTACACACACTTCCACTGATTTTGCTGGCTGAGCGTCGGTAATGCAGTTTGGCCAGGAATCCTCAGTCAGTCCTTTTCCTAATTTGGTACTACTGTCAGCCTGTCCCTGGCAACACCATGACACCCCACTCACTCCTCTGGTTGCTCACCGGGGGAGAGGACACGGGGGACTGAGTGTTGTTGAGGAGGAAGTGAAGTGCATTCATTTACCCTGCTGCTGTACACAGACAAGAAAGGCCAAAACCAGCAGTGACACAGCACGCTGAACAGTGCTGAGACATCTGAGACATTCTTCCAGCCGGGACTCCTGCTCTGTGAACCCAAATTCACAAAGGTGGCTTTCTCCGTCCTTTTCTCCTCCCAACTATGCTGGTTACGGATACAAGCCCTTCAGAAGGAAGATACTATAAATCATGAGACATGAAAATTTGAAAGTTATCTTAGAGATCATTCGGTTCGTTGGCTTTTAAATTGCTCTGAAGAGCTCCAGGATCCCCCAAATGCCCCTCGGGGCTATGCCCCCACCCCCACCAGGAGAGAAAGGGCTCCAGGGCTCTGTGTTACTCAGCCCCTTCAACTGAGGCAGCTCTGCTTTGATCTGTTTTATATATTAACGTTTTTTATAGCATTTCCTCTGCAAAAAAGGATTCTGTACTTAAAAACTAGGGAAACCGCTGGGGATGAAGAAGGGAGTGGTCCCAAAATCCCAGGAGTTGGATTAGGACCAAGGAGTTCCAGTTTCTCAGCCCTACAGTTTTCCTACCACACCCCTACTCCTCTGGAGAAATTGGATTAATCAAATACTGCATGGATGTGCAGCTATAGCACAGAAAGCCATTTTCCTCCTGTGTTTTATAGCAACTCTGTCCTTGCCAAGTAAAAGGGTGCGGTGGAGAGGTTGTCCTCACCATGCTGGGGAGCCTCAGGTTATGGCGGCCAGTTTCCTACCTCTAGATTTTTGGCCCTGGATTACAAGAGAAGATATATTTAAAGCTAAGCGAGTTCCAAGTTGGGCGGCATTAATAGCCAAAGGACAGTGAGTGTGCTCTTAGATCCTCTAACCAAACTTCCCCAACACCAGCAGAGGACCTTGGTGACAGAGGACCCTCTTCTGGCTCCAACTTCCTATAAGGCTGAGCCTGAGGGAGTGGATGTCACTATCACTTCTCTGGAGAGAGCCAGGCTGGCTGGAATGTGCTTCCCGCCTCTCTGTTCCTCCCTGTCCACTCCTGCCTTTCCTTCCTCCCCACCTGCGGTGACTCAGTTACCGAGGTGCAGCTTTCAGTGATCCTTTCCCCCCCACACAGGAGCGAGCTTCCTCAGCTCCCTTATAAATATTCATGGTGTGCTACACTGCTTCCTCAAGTCCCTTCCCAGGTGAAAAAACAACACCTTTGAAAATGATTACAGCCGTTATTTGTCAGAAGCAGCCCAGGTTCCCCTACTTGGGGTCTAGAAGATCTCTCTGTTCAGCAGAAAGAGCTGGCCCGGCTGAGAATTAGGAACACCTGGCTTCCCAATGGGTGCAAAGGCAGAGAGAGTCCATTGGGCTCCCTCTGTGCCTGAGAGGAGGGGATTAATTCTGGAGTGGGGCCTGGAAACTCAAAGTAATCCCATCTAGAGTCACCTGTTATCCCCTTCCTGTAGGAACCAGGAAGAAAAGAAAAAAAAAACCTTTTCCTTACTCCACTCTCTACTTCAAATGCGAGGGGAGCAAAATAAAATAGAGGGTGGGGGGAATTGGTCTGTAAAGTGAATCTCAAATTCCAGACAGGCAGGCAGAAAATCAAATCCTTACCTTCCGAAGCCCCGCAGAAAGCATCCTGGTCCCAAGTTGTGGAGAAAAGGCTGGGGGCTGCCTGGCAACGAGGGGCCAAGGCAGGGAGAGCTGAATGGAAGGGGGTAGGCTTCAGACATTCCTAGAGAAAATGTCCTGCAGACACATCCTTGCAGACAAAGTTAAGAGGAATTCTGAGGTAATCATATTTTGTCTGAGGGTGGAAATATACACTTTGCCTGAATTATCTGGGTGACTGAGTTAGAAGGGAAGGTTTTGCTTTGAATATTTATAGCACCTGATTCCTGATTAAAATTGTTTCCCTTCCCGTTTGAATGGCACAGGGGATGATGCAAGTTGACCTCCGATCCTCCTTTTGTCCTTCCACTTCTCACTTTAGAATTCTTCTCTCTCCTGTCTTCTGCCATAAATAAACTTCTTATCTTAATGCCCTGTGTTAGAGCGGCTAAACTAGAGTTTAAGAGGTTTAGTGCTCCCCTTACTTTCCATTTGGGGATCTTAAGATGATTCTTCAGATGAAAAATTATTTTCTTTGTACTTTCATTTGGACAAAGATAGAATTCGAGGCTCTGTTAATGGCCCAACAAAGTGGTTGGGTGATGATTGCTTTCCTGGCATCCAGGTGTGGGGAGATCCAGAAACTTGCCCTTAATTCTTCCACAATCAAGTGGCGGGTCAGGTAATGGGGCTGTGGGGCGGCCGTTTTCAGTTGTGATCCTGCCATTCCAGGCATCCATTCCTTTGTTACCTGGCCTGTCACTATGAGTCATCAAAGCATCACACTTTTAGAGAAAAGTGTATTTACTAAAGACATTAAATTTATTACAGCACGTTTGTCTGGTCATTCGTTTCAGGGCTTTACTCATAGTTTCCATTCTAAATGCTCTTTAGCCTGTCATGCTGTCAGATGGTAGGTATGGGGAAAGACATGTGTTTGCATTTGTGTGTCAGCTCTTGACATTTGTATTTATTTGTACATATGTATTTTGTTTGTTCAAATAAATGTTTCATCAGATGTAGTGTACAGTAGGGAGACTCAGAAGGAGCTGGTACAATTCAAAAGTAAGTGAAGTATTTTTTCAATAAGACTCGGAATTCCAACTCCTGGTTAATTGTAAATATGATCTGCAGGAAGAAGCAGCATGACAGGGAGCTAAGGTCTGTATTTATTTTTATGTTATTGTTATGTTATTCAATTTACTGCATAAATAGTGAAAATGATAGTAATAACAATTTAGGGACCATCCAACTATTGCACATGCTCTATTTCACTGATACTCACTTTCAGAACTGTACAGATCCTCAACCATTTCCCAATTAATGAACACACAGTGGTAAATTAAAAATAAAAAATTTTTTCAAATGGATAAAATTTTATTTTAGTTCATTGCACTTAAAAACATCCCTCATCATTTGTTCACTAAAAATCATTCAAAGTCCTAAAAAACTGTTTTAACTACTGTCTTTATAATACATGTTTTAACACTGCAAATTTAATATGATATTACTGGGCAGTAAAATGAAATCTTTAAAATTTCATGATAATTATTGAACTTCAGGGAATATAGATTGTTGTGTTTACCTGAATCTTTGGCTATCTGTATGTGGAAAAATATAAAAGCTAAGAATATTAAGGTAACAATTTTCACAGGTATAAAGGAGAACAGTGGTCAGTGTAGGATTAATATTTTCATACTCTATGAGGAGAACTTTTCATTTCTGCAGGTCTTATTATTCTTGGTTTGATAAATGAACCATTATGCTGAAATGATTCCTTGAGGTTATGCATAATAACTCATTTATCTTTGTATCTCCAATATCTAGAACATAGTAGATGCTTGAGAAACATTTATTGAATAATTTCAGTGAATATAAGTTAGCCCTTTCTCCCCACCTCCTCCTTTGATGGGAAATTGGCAGAGGACAGAAGGGACTAGAAATAGACAAAATGAATTGAAACTCAACTTTATATTAGGCATTTTCACACTGGGAAGTTTTTGATAACTGATTTGTGAGATGCAGAGAATAAAAGACTATAGAAAAAAATTACAGGCGTATATATTCCCTAATAAATTTAACTGCGATTATGGGACACTTTTGTGCAAATGGTTGGCCCCATCCTCACAATTAGGGGAGTTTTTATCAAAGCTACAAGATTATTTTTGTGAAATAGTTGCTTTCTTATTCACCCTGTGTGAATTCTTATTCAATAATAACTTCAACAGTGATTAAAAACCATCGATAGATTGGTCTTTTCATTATGGTTGTTTTAATTAATTCTTATTAGCTAGATTTTAAATATTATAAAATTAATATGTGCTCATACTAAAAAGTTAACAAATTGTACCAAGAAATAATAGTAAAATGTAAATGTCTTTTTCTCTATCCTTCAATTCCACATGTTCCTTGTCCCAAAGGTACCTACTATCACTAGTTCCCTATCTTATCAGGACTGGGTATGTTCTTTGAATGTATATATATACATACACACAACGGTGGACAAAAGTAGGTTTATAGTTGTGAGTAGGCAAAACAGTTTATTTCTGTATTATTTATTACTTATTGTATTACTTATTTGTATTACAACTCTAAACCTACTTTTGCCCACTCCTGTATATATGTATATAATTTTAAAATTTTATTCAAGCAAGAGGAAACACTATGGCAATCCACTTTATTTACTTAACCATATATAGGAAGTAGTATTAGCATAACTACAGCTGAAAAAAGGCCTCTTAAAATAGAGGCTTAAATATAATAATTAAAAGTTAGAAAAAGGTTTTATTTGGACTTAATCTTTTAAAAAACCTAAAAATCACAAAAATGTATTTCTCATTTTAAACAAAATTTAGATTTAATTGCAACATTGTGGTATTTCCTGGAGAAAAGAAATCAAATGTTGCTGGGTGTGAAAGGTTGGGTCCTTCACCCCTCCAAAATTGTATGATAGCTCAGTATAATAACTTTCTACTCACATTTAAACTTCACAGCATTGTCTTAAGGACTGTGATTTGTACAAAACTATTTCTGGCTTTATCTGTTTTCTTGAGCATCTCAGTTAAAAATCCTTTGACATTCAAATTGTTTTCTTTTTTTTTAATTTTATTTTAATCATTGTTCAAGTACAGTTTTCTCTCTTTTACTCCCAATCCAGCCCACCCTCCCAACCCTCCCCACTTCCCTCCCATTACCACCCTCCCCATAGTTATTGTCCATGTGTCCTTTAAATTTGTTCCCTAAACCCTTCCCATTGTCCCCTGAATTGTTTTCATTTGAAGTGTCTATCTTGTCATCCTTGTTATTGTTTTTGTCTTCTTTAATTGTTAGTCTCAGACTATCAGACCAGCATTTGGAATGGGTACGACTTGAGCTGTTTTCATCATCTGAGGGGCAGAGATAGCAAGGGGAAATATTTGTGTGGCCAGTTATTTAGCAAATATGTTCAGGTTATGATGACTTTTACTTCACCTCAGAATTTTGTTACTACAAGGACCCAAATCACAGACATGCAGTAATTCATTTAAAAGAATTCCCTCTAGTGCTGGACATATAGAGCTAATTTTTTTTTATTCTTACCCAAGGATGCTTTTTCATTGCTTTTAGAGAGAGAGGAAGGGAGAGAGAGAGAAACATCAACATGAGAGAGAAATATTGATTGGTTGCCTCCTGCACACACCTGGACCGAGAGTCAAACATGCAACCTAAGCAAGTACCCTAACAGAGAATCAAACCTACAACCTTTCCCTGTACAGGCCAATGTTCCAACCAACTGAACCATCCAGCCAGGGTGAGCTAACAACCTTTTTAATGTGCTACATAAATTTCCTACTTTTCACTATGGGCATGTTCCATCATTTATTTAACCAATTGCCTCGTTAAAAGCACCAACAATGTTGATATATATTTGTATATAGATATAGTGTATGAATGCTATATATATATAGTATATAGCGTATATATAGTGTATGTATATATACAGTGTATGTGTATATATAGAGAGAATAGTGTGTGTGTGTGTGCATAAAGCATGCATATATATATATAAAATGAGTTTTTTAAAGTGGAGTTGCCAAGCCAAAGTATATATTATATACTACATAATATATATTAGTATATATTACATTTTGATAGATTCTACCAGACTGCCACTTATGGTTTCATTAATTTGTCCTCCCTCCAACAATGCCTGAATGGGCCTATAGATCATACCCTTGACAGCACTGAGTATTATCACATTTTAATTTTTGACAATCTAATGTTTAAAAAAATTTTATTGTCTTTATTATTTCTTGAATTATAAATGATATTAAACCTGGATTTTTATTTTTTCTCTTTCACCATTTGTATTTTTCTGTAGTTTCTATTCATGTTCTTTATCTGCTTTTACAATTGAGTTATTCATCTTTTTCATATTCATTTATATGATTTTTTTGCATATTGAAAAATAGTCCTTTGCTCTATAGATATTTTTCCTCAGTGTGTCATTTGTCTTTGGCTTTGTTTTGGGTGTTATTGTCACACAAGCATTAAATTTTTATATAGTCAATTTTAGCAGCCTTTCATTTATAGCTTCTGGATTCTGTGTTATGTTTAGTAAAACTTTCTCCACTGTAAAATTATTTGTTAACTCTACTGTGTTTTCTTCTAGAACTTTTACATTTCATTTTTGAGCACATTAAGTATGCTTAAAATAAGAGATCTTAAAAATAATAGCTTTCATATCACTTACAAGTTTTATCATAACCTTAAAACTAGAGTAGTCACCACTATATCCCTATTTTAAAGGATAAGTGTAATAAACAGCATAAACACCATTGATTCCCTTTCATCTGCTAGCATGGAGAACATATGTGCCTCCTAAACTTGTCTGATTACAAATTATGACTGAAGGAATCTGGGAAGGGTTTTTGTGTATACAAGTCACCAGATGTTTTATAATGATTCTGTTAATATGAGCCTCAGGATTAGACTAGAACCAGTGTTACAGGTCAAGACTAAAGCTCATTGACCAAGCTACGCAGGGAAGTTTGTGCAGTGCCTGCTGGCACAATACATAAATATACAGATTTATTACTCTCTGTTTCCAGCACCGAATTTGCCCACAGATTTATGAAAAGGAAAACATGAAATTGAGATTTGTAAATATTTGAAGTTTACTTCTGAGATCTGAAAAGGCAGTAAGAAGGCTAGTAATAAATTCAAAATACAGGTTAGGGAATGCAGTAAGTTTGCAATTATAGAAATATAACTTAAGGAAGGAATCACAATAAAACTTAATAATTTCACCCTTGGTTCATAAAACACTGAGCTCCAACTGACATGTATTATTACCTGAGGGAAAAATGGAGGTAAGCGAATATGGATTGTCGCAGAGGAAATCATTGGTAGACTTGGCAACTAGAGTTAGAATCTCCAGTTCTTCTGACAGGATGGTTCTCCTTGCAAGACAGTAAAAACCCGAAGCCTTGAAGAATTTTTACCAATATCATGCTCAGTGTCCTTTACCCTATGTACAACTAACGACATCTTGGAAGCCCCTCCCTGAAAGTAATTATTTCAGCAGTTTGATCAGATTTTTCATTTTTTATTAATCAGGAGTCTAGTTCCTTCAGGAATCAATTTCATGTAGCTTGTAGAATTGTGAGCCTGTGTCAATTTGCAGGGCTAATATTATGCTTTATTTAAGAAAAGTACAGTAATTAGACCTGTGATGGGAATCTGGGCCTCAGAATCAGAAAATGTAATTCTCATATTCTGTTTTGTAAGTTAGTAGCTGTGTAACCTATGCAAATAATGCCCCCACATCTTGGTTTCCTCATCTTTAAAATGAGGTTATTAATGGCTTTCAGTGGCCGATTCAACTGCATGCCTGCTAAATGTCAAACTCCATTATTATCTTCTTCATTAGCATGCCAGAACCACTCCTAGCTGGTACTGGGCCTTTCTATGATTTATGAAAAGGCAACCCAATAGGCAGATCAACTGGAAAGTGGTATACTTCCTCTGGACTGACGTAAAAGGGTCACACAACTTAAAATGCAGGCTGTACAGAATATGGGCTGATTCCAGCCTCTTCTGGACACCTTTGTGCAGGAAGGTCCTGAATGAAGCCCAGGATTTTTTGTTTGTTTGGTTGTTTGGTTGGTTGGTTTGGTTTCTGGGCAGAGATTTCTTGATCTCAAGGAAAGTAGTTAGGCACAGTGTCTGGCCTAGGGACAAGCAGGGTGGACCAATGAGATAAAAAAGAAGGTCAGTTGGAGATCTTCCTTGATAATAGAAGGCCCAGGAGAAGAAAAGTTTTGTTTTGCTTCCTGCTTTTGAATGCAATCCTGTGATGGTACAATGTTCTAGGCTCTTTTGTGCATTCTATGATCATGAATGGAAGACCAAGCAGTTTAGTTTTGTGCTGCAGGAAGCTGAAAGTTTTCCTCATTGTTGGAGGACTGAGCAAGGTCTTAAAAGGATTAAATGAAATGATATGATTAACTTTCTTAGGAACACAGAGTCAAAACAAGGACTCAGTAATCAATGGCTGCCATGACAATGGTGATCATGATGGTTATAATTATGATCACCTTAAGCAAGACAACTAAAGGCAAGAAACTGGGACTGAGATAAAACCTCCCCAGTTTGAGTTTCCTGCTTTGTCTCTTAGGCAAATTTCCTAACAGAAGGCTCAATATACAAATCTGGAAAAAAGAGTTAACAGCAGTGCTTTTCTCCCAGGGTAGTAGTGAGAATCCAAAAGGAAGGTGTGTGAAAAGCATTTTACAATCCGTTCAGTGACACAGAAGTTAGTTGTTCTTGTAGTATCTTAGCCATTAGCTCCAAAGACAGGGTAAAAATTACCCTCAAATTAGAGATAAAAGCAATTAGAAATGACTGAATCTGATTTTAGACGATGGTATTGAGAAATAAGAATTAAAAATAACTTTCAGCTCTGGCCATTTGCTCAGTTGGTTGGAGCATCACCCTGTACACGAAAAGGTCGGGGGTTCGGTCCCTAGTAAGGACACATACCTAGTTCAGAAGGCAACTGATTAATGTTTCTCTTTCATATCCATGTCTTATTCTCTCTCTCTCTCTTCCCCCCCACCCCTCTCTCTTTCAAATCAGTAAAGAACATATCCTCAGGTGAAGATTAAAAATTGTTTTTATTAACTTTCAATCTGTTTTAACTGTAAAAGATCTTATCTTTATACCTGGGAACCTACAAAAAGCAATAAAATCACCTTACCTAGAGTGGAAAAGGTAAGTTATTTTCCCTCCATAGCTTCAGTGCACTATTAAAGAAACCATGACAATGAAAAAGAACGAGAAATTTTAAATTGGAAGGTGACACAATGGAGAACAGATTACAGAAATGAAGGCCAGATGTTTTCTGGGGGGTGAGGTGTTTCATGAGGTATTCAGTGGAGAATTTGGGCTCAGAAAGGATCCAAGAAAGCGGGTAAATTACGTTATCATGTATGTTTTTGTGTTCTCTGACTCCAGCTTCAGTGGGCATTTCCAGCAGAGACAAGTGAGCTATGTGCCACAAGCAAACAGGGCTGAGACTTGCTTAGGCCTATTCAGTAAGGGTTATTATTTAACAGATCTGCTTATTCTCCACAGTGTCTTAAATATAAACATATAAACACTACAAAGTACAATCAAGATGTATAATAATTAGAATTGGTATCTGGTATTTTACCTCTTACACTTCTACACTAAGGCATTATAAAATTCTTAGCCAAGAATGACTAAGAAAATGTCTCCATGCCTGGTTTGGTATGAGTTTTTATTTTGTCATCCTGATTCCAAGTAATTCAGTAATTCTATGTCTCCAAACACTCCAAATCCCACATGGATTTGTTTATTTCCTTGTAACACAGTAGAGTCATGAATTACTAAGAAATCTCTGAATAACAAACATTAGTAAAAGTCCATATTTTTAAAAATGAACTTCATCAATTGACAGTGTTGGTTTTATTTCTTGCTGATTTGCAATGCTGAGAATTCATATAAATCCAGGAGGTGGGCTTTTTCTGTGATGTGTATTCTATAAAATCAAGCTCCACAATGGCCTGAAAACTCGACTATTTGCAGCTGGGTGGAGGTTTGTTGATGACAGACTTTTTGTAAGAAAGAAACAACCTCTGGGTAAGTACTAATATCAGATCATCTTTGTCCATTAATCAAAAAAGAATGTTTATAAGGTTAATTTCCAAGCTACATTTGTACCCCCACTAGGGGTTTCCTTTTCTAATTATTTCATGCCCATTTCAATGTAAGCAAGTAAGCAGACAGATTGAAGTGCTATTCCTAGCACTATTAATGTGTTAAACTTTTAATTCTGAAAGACTGTCCACTTGCTCATTTAGTTCTATTAATACTAACCTATATGAGTCAGTGCACATGAGCAGCTGCTGAGCTAAAGATACTCCCACTTACAATGACTGAAAAAAGAAAGAAAGATGTTTCTTTCTCAAGTAACAGTCCAGAAGTCAGTAGGCAGCTCTATGCTGGTAGGTGGCTCTGACATGCTCAACTTGTGACACCCACTTACGGGTCCAAAATGATTCCCACAGTTCTTCTCATTTCACAGCCAGAGGAAAGACCTAGATGTTTTAAAGGCAAGACTTGGAAATGGTTCCCATCACTATTCTGGTCATCCCATTGGCCAGAATACAGTCTCACCCAGTTGGAAGGGAGGTAAGTAAAAATGGAGCTGAGAAGTCACCAGTGTGACCAGCTAAGATTCTATTATTATGGAAGAGGGAAAGAATGGATGATGAGGTATAACAGAAGTCTGCTACACTATTTAAACTAGAATGAAGCTTCTCAAAATTTAATATGCATGCAGGTTCTGATTCAGTGGGTCTGGGGCAGAACCTGAGACACAACATTTTCTAACAAATTTCCAGTGCTTGATGCCAATGCTACTGGTCTGTGGAACATGCTAAGTAGCAAGGAACTAGATGACTCTTGATTTCAAGAAATAGGGGTTTCTTTAGACCACCTTAAAGAATTATTTACTGTCAGGATGGTTGTGAAAAATCAAGGAAATTCTAGGTACCTCAACTCTTTTTTGACCATTGAATATTTACCTTTGTGTGAATGTGCCCTTCTTTCATGCAAAACTGAATTATTCTCTACATATTCTCTAGTCCAAAGTCTGACAGAAACATCATTGCTTCTGTTAGACAGGGGACCTCCCCTAACTAAGTGTCATGATTTCATGGGCCATGTGGAAGCCTGTAAGTGGGACAAACTTTGGTTTAATCAGTAGCCGGATCAGCACGAACATCCTGACTTGTCTTTCCTAAGCAAGGAGCAGTGGGCATCACAGCTTAAGCTTTATGGAAAGCCATACAGAAAACTATATATAGTTTCTTTCTTTCTTTTTTTAACATAATTGTGGAGAATGGGGACTTAACACTTTGTGGATGAAAAACTGAGAAATATAAAGGCAATACAGATTAATACTTTGATATGATGGCATATAATTTCTGTAATTAGTAAACTCACTGTTTTCTACTTAAAGAAATAATTGATGTGCATTGTTTACTTTCTACTGAAGAGTATAAGGAAAACATGATTTAATTTCAGTTAATTCATAATTTTTCAGATTAACATTAAAGTGTAGGAAAGATAAAGAGTACTAACTTATAGAAAAAACAAAAGAAGAATATTTTAAGTGGAAAAGGCACACTGTTCATGCTTTTTACAACTAATCATGCTTTGCTCAATAGCAGTATATTGTTATTTAATGACACATTAGGATGACTTTTACACTTAACTACAACCCACTTTAATTAGTAGATCTGATTCTCAGAGTTTTCAGACTCTCTCCACACTCATCTTGGCTTCTGGTTAATTCCTCTCTCCATAAAAGCCCTCCTTTTTGTTTTCTGCCTTCCGCCTTTCCTATGCCCTCTGAGGAGAAAGTATACATTAGCACGTTTAAATGCAGCTGCTTTTAATTAACCCCTTCAGCTGTCCTCCAGATGAATGATTCAATATGACTTGGCAAACTGGTGGCTTCTAAGGAGTCATACATATTTACAACACACCAATAATGTTTAATCAAGTTAACCCATCTTACACCAGCAGAGCAAGATTAAACCAAAGTCTCCACCCTATTCATAAAATCCAATTCAGGTGACTAACCAGGTCAGAATGTTACTTCTCAGTGAGATGAGGCTGAGGCCTCACAATAGGAGTTTAGGGTTCTGAGGGATCCTTTTTCTCTTTTGGGTGGGAGTCAGGTAAGAGCTCAGCAGGACCTGAATGGACTCCTCAAGACTACTATGAGGCCTGGAAAACGAGCTCCTCTTGCCTTCGACCATGTATTGTCAGGTGAAAGGGCATAAAAAGTCAGGTGAGGACTGGTGGTTGGAACCAAGGCATCAATCAGAGGACCATGCTGAACACAGGAGTCAAACTGTGGAAGCCAAAGCAGGAGTTCAGGAAGATAGGAAGGCAAAGATTGCGAAGTCATGAAATGAACCAGAAGCTGTAAGAAATTCCAGAAATAAAGATGGAATTTTCCAACTTCACAACTCCAGGTGACTTTTTAAGTATTTCTCTTGCAAACTTGAATGAGTACCTACAGAGACGTGTTGGAAAGAATATAGGAGAATAGGTAGAACCAAAATTAGTCTCTTCCTTGAAGGAAGGAGGCAATAACAACACCAGATAAACCCTAAGAGTATCTATGTTTGCATGAATGGGTCTGTTTC
This sequence comes from Phyllostomus hastatus, assembly GCF_019186645.2. Taxonomy (NCBI): domain Eukaryota; kingdom Metazoa; phylum Chordata; class Mammalia; order Chiroptera; family Phyllostomidae; genus Phyllostomus; species Phyllostomus hastatus. Next base: position 14,463,293 of record NW_025333857.1, read on the forward strand.
CTTTAGCCCCAGGCTTACCTTGCCTGGAAGTTTTTCTTTATGTATTCATTCCACAAGCACCTATTGAATAGAAGTAAGTTAGTAAAAATATGAATTAGACACACTTCTTGCCCCCTCAAAGACCATATATTCTTGTTGGCTTGGGGGAAGTCTATAAATATAATATGAGGTAAAACGTATGTCTCAGACTCCAAAGAGGGAATTTGGGATCTAAAGGCAATGCCAAGACCAAAATCAAGGAGGTTTTCCCCTATGTTTTCTTTTAGGTGTTTTACCATTTCAGGTCTTACATTTAAGTATTCATTCCACTTCAAGTTAATTTTTGTGGTATGAGGTATGAGTCCAGTTTTATTCTTTCACATGTAACTATCCAAATTTCCCACCACCATTTATTTAAGAGACTATCTTTTCCCCATGGAGTACTCTTGGCTGCTTTGTCAGATACTAGCTGACTGTATGGTTGATTTTTATTGTTAAGACTTGAGGAAAACTTTATAAAGAATATGACATGTAAAGCTGGTCTTTGAAGCATGGGAAAGATGAGATGGTGAGAAAACAAGTCCAGGTAGAAGAAACAGAGAAATATAGAAAGTATTTGGCATGATGAGTAACGGAAAGCACTCCCCTGTAGCTATGGTATAGGTTGCACACAGGGGAATGAGTGGGAGACATGGACAGAGATACAGGTTGTGATGATATATAATGATATATAAACAAGTTTAGAATTTATTCTATAAGTAATGGAAACAACCAAAGGGTTCGAAGATGGGCAGTTTTTAAATTTATGTGCCTAAAACCTATGACTCACTCCTCTCATTTTTGCAATTCTGAGATATACACCACAGAAAGCAATATTAATTTTTAATAGCTTCTAACAAATGTCCAATATTTCCTTACCCCGATATTTCTGCCAATCTATTGATTGGAAACCCCATTTTTCAATTTCAGAGCCTATGTGGGATGTACAGTTCCTAACCACTGATTGGCCAGATCCACAGAGCACAGCCAGCTGACTTACCTGGTCAGATATGGATAGAGATGTAGGAGCAGGGAAGGAGGCAGACACTGCCCAAGAGCTGGAAAATGGAGCACACCTGTCCATCCCTAAGACACTCATTTTATCTGGGAGGGTCTGGTTGCTCTGACTGACTAGGCCTGGCCATGTGCTTGGGGCTGCCAAAACCATATAGGGTGGCATGATGGACTTTGAACATTCTTACTTTTTGTTATTAATGTATTTGGGGAATCTTGGAACATAGTCTAATTTGAAGATTTCAGGCCTTGGTGGTAGGGTAGGGGCAACTGTCTGCAGAGGAAAGCAGCTTGAAGGCCTTGGGCAGAGGAGCGAAAAGTCTATGAAAGAGAAGGTAGCTGAGCGGGGCCAGTCCCAGAGACAACTACATGACTTGACTGTTTTATTTAGGGCTTCCTGGCTTTGTCTTTCCAAGACAAGACCTGCTGCATGAATAGCAAAATGTAGTATGTACAACAGATATGCAGAAAATAGATTTAAGTGTTTTACAATGCTAGCCTCTTTTATCTACACCCATTTCTTAGCCAGGTTCCAGTGATAAAGTCAGGGGGGCTGCGATACAGGCTCATTCTTCAGTGAGTCACTTCAAACTTCAAATAAAGAAGGAACATAAATATTTTCAAATATATAAGGTGATGCAAAGGAGAAGTCAAGATCCAAATAAAATTAAAAAGGTGTAATGTATGTATCAAGTAAAGAATGCTTTGGAGGGGCTTAGTCCAACATGCTTATATTTTTAGTCAAGGAGCTATATACTTCAACAAAGGCCACATCGTCATGTAGTGACAGAGCTGGTACTAAAATTTACATCTCCTGCCTCCCAGTCCTGATCATGTTTTATTACATCATCCGACATCAGCCAGACACTTCTCCTGGGAGAAAACTATCTAACCAAAAGGTCATTCTAATATGGCCCTGTATTTGTTAGAGCAGCCACCTAGTGAAGATTGGGTGTGGTTAAACTAGAGTTAATCCTGGATGCCTACCATTACTGCTAGGAACATTTGAAAAAAATCAATCCAGATTCATTTAGCTGCTTAAATCAGACCTGTGCTTGATTTTGTTATTGTTTGCTATTTCATGGAATTTCTTTCATTTACCCCAGACTCCCAGAACTCAATCCTTTTTTGCAAATGATCCCATAGGTCAGGGACCACTAGGATTGAACATCAGTAGATGGAGAAACAGTCACTGCCATTGAAGATCAAGAGACCCTGTCGAAAGAAGTAAATGTCTAAATAGGAAACTGTCACAGTGGTAAAAGAAAGCAGGGAGAAATCCCACCAGGGGATGCAGATCAAATAAAACAGAAGAATATTTTATTCAGGCCTATTAAAATAGACAATTAAAAACAATACAGTTGTCCCTGCAGGGAAACACTGAGCAGCTCCTCACTTACATATGCAGAGCACAGCGCACTTCCGTGGCTCTTTTCAGACAGGCCCTTCCCAGGCTCTGGCAGCACGCTGCCAGCATCACTAAATATGCCAGCCTCCGTCAAAGTAATGCAGGGATTATGGTTTCCATGTTATGTGATGCCTGGGAAAGTCTAAGTCTGGCAAGAAAGTTTCACATTTAAGAAATGAGTTAAGTGCACAGACTATTCATTTTTGTAGGCTTAATATGATCAAAAAGTTCCTAGGAGAGTCATCTAACAACTACTAGGTATTGCCAGCTGAATTACTGCCCCTGAGCTTTCAGTTAGTGTTTGTAATTATCAAGCATCATTCACCACCAGGACACTAGTCATTTATTCAACAAATGTTCCTTGGATATCTACTAAGTGTCTGACACTATTCTAGTCTAGTCCTGGGATACATAGAGAAATTAGAGCCCTCATTGAGTTATGTACTAGTGGGAAGTGTTCAAGCTACCCTTATCTCCTAATGGTTCAGCTGCTCCTTCTCTTGCCAGACTGACATCAGACTTGAGCAAGGGTAGTCCCTGTGCTGGGTCCCTGTGTCTCAAACACACATATGCACACACACAAATAAGTCTATTCAATGGGTACTTTTGTCACTGGGAATCAGACTCTCAGTACTGACCCTGCCCAGCCTGAAACCATAAACATAACCCCTGCCCCGCTTGACTAGCACCACTCAGACATAGAGATAGGCTTCTCCACAGCTTCTTCTGTAAATCTTTATGAGACAAAAGGTGATTGTGTTCAAATACCATGAAGATTGGAGGATTGTGCCATTGCCAACTTCAGAGAGGGACTCTGCTTCAGGACATAAGAAAAAAAGCAAAATAATTGAATTGTCAAACTTTTCTGAGACAGCATGAATTTAATAAATTTTTGCATAAGGAAGTATACTTTCCCATTAGCCAAACGTCTGAATACTAGCTTCCCTTTTAATTAAATCTCACAGTACCAGAGAGTTCTAGAGATAACCATGGCAGTTAAATAAAGTTCTGTAAAATTAAATAATTCCTATGACCTTACATTTGTATACTAATATGACTAGACAGTACATGCATGAAGTGGGATACTGATTACATTGTGGATGAGGTAGACACTGAGCACTGTCCATGAAAGCTAAATCTGAGAATAGCTCTGTTTTACAAAAATTCTAATAAGATTTAAATAAATTTTAATTTTGCCTGTAAAATACATTTGAAATAAATAAAATGTCAACTTACATTTTTTAAGCTTAATTTAAAATTTTGAATAAAATATTTAGACCTATGGCATATGGGCCTTCACTTTCACGCTCGCCTCAGGCACCTGATAAGGTTGAGCCTATATCTTCCTCCTACTCCCATGATCATGTACAAATGAAATAATTGATGAGTAAATATTCGGTATTTCAAAGGTGTTAAATACAATGATTAAATATGAGCAATGGCTAAAACAGAGACAAAGTGAGTAGCAAAAATAAGTTGTTTTAAATGATTAAAAATTAGCTCTTCTAAGTGCAACTGATAGGTTCACTTTGGCACATACTGTGACCCTCTCCTTGATAGCATTGGACCCCTCCTCCTTAACTCTCCTATCTTGACCTTCATAACATAGTTTATACATTGTCCTTTATCTTCCAAAATCTTATCTTAAAATTTCTTGTGAAAGAGTTTTCCACTTCTTTTTAGCCCACACAGTGCTATGTTTATTTTATGATAACATTAAATAAAAGGTTATGAATAAGTGAATATAAGCAATCATTTTAGAAACATATTACATGGGGGCATACACCTTGCTATCACCAGATTCTTTTTCTTTAACATTTTATTTATTTATTTATTTATTTATTTATTTATTTATTTATTAAAGTATATTTTATTGATTATGCTATTACAGTTTTCCAAATTTCCCCCTTTATCCATCCTCCACCCTGCACCCCCAACCCTCCAGCATCCCCCCTTAGTTCATGTCCATGGGTTGTACACATGAGTTCTTTAAATTCTGTGTTTCCTATACCATTTTTATCTCTCCCCATCTATTTTATGCCTACTAATTATGCTTCTTCTTCCTTGTACCTTTTCCCCCCATGCTTCCCTTCCCTTTCCCCACTGAAAACCCTCCACATGATGTTCATTTCTCTGATTCTGTTCTTGTTCTAGTTGTTTTCTTAGTTTTTGTTTGCGTTGTTTTTCTTTTTTTTTTGGCTTCATTTGTTGATAGTTGTGAATTTGTTGTCATTTTACTGTTCATAGTTTTTGATCTTCAATTTCTTAGATAAGTCCCTTTAACATTTCATGTAATAATGGCTTGGTGATGATGAACTCCTTTAACTTGACCTTATCTGGGAAGCACTTTATTTGCCCTCCTATTCTAACAGAAAGCTTTGCTGGATAGAGTAATCTGGGATATAGGTCCTTGCCTTTTATGACTTCAAATACTTCTTTCTAGCTTCTTCTTGCCTGCAAGGTTTCTTTTTAGAAATCAAAAGACAGTGTTATGGGAACTCCTTTGTAGGTAATTCTCTCCTTTCCTCTTACTGCTTTTAAGATTGTTTCTTTATTTTTAATTTTGGGTAACTTAATGATGATGTGCCTTGGTGCGTTCCTCTTTGGGTCCAACTTCTTTGGGACGCTCTGGGCTTCCTGGACTTTCTGGAAGTCTATTTCCCTCTGCTTTGGGGAAGTTCTCCTTCATTATTTGTTCAAATAAGTTTTCAATTTTGTGCTCTTGTTCTTCTACTTCTGGCACCCCTATAATTCAGATATTGGAATGTTTCAGGTTGTCCCAGAGAATCCTCAGCTTCTCTTCATTTTTTTGGATTCTTGTTTCTTCATTCTGTTCCAGCTGGATGTTTATTTCTTCCTTTTGTTCCAAATCATTGATTTGGGTCCCGCCTTCCTTCCTGTCACTATTGGTTCCCTGAATATTTTGCTTTATTTAATTTTGGGTATCTTTCATTTGTTCTTTCATTTTGTGACCAAGCTCAATCAGTTCTGTGAGCATTTTGATTACCAGGACTTTAAATTCTCCATCAGATAGGTTGGCTATCTCCTTATCACTGAGTTCTCTCTTCTGGAGTTTTGCTCTGTTCTTTCACTTGGGCCATATTTCTTTGTCTTGGCACACCTGATAAGTTGCAAGGGGGCAGGGCCTTAGGTATTGAACAGGGCGGGGCAACCCTCCTTGCTGCACCACAGTGCTGCCTGTGGGGGAGGGGCCAGACAGGGAACAATGCAGCTCACTTGCCTGTCTCTAGCCCACTTTCCAATGAACGGTCCTCTGAGATTGGGAGTTTCTTCCTCCAAGGCAAACCCAGCCTTAGTCCACAGTCAGCTCTGAGTCTCAGTTTTTTGTTCAGCCAGCCCTTCCAGGCATGGGTTCTCTCAGTCCACTTGTCTTACAGGCCTGGTTGGTCTGGTTGACTATTTAATTCCTTGGTTGTTGGAGCTCCATGCAGTTTGATTTTCTGGTGTTTCTAGTTGTTTACTGATTTTAGATTGGTTGTTTTCCTTCTTTTGGTTGTACAAGGAAGTGAAGGGTTTCTACCTACCCCTCCATCTTGGCCAGATCTCCCCCAGATTCTAAATAGATACATCTTCAGAAGTTTTTCCTCAAAATTCAAATCCAAGTTCATGGTTAAGGAAAATTTTCCATTGTCACACAGATGTGCCGTAACAAGCCAGAGAAAGAAATTCACTAAAGACCACTTTAGTAAGAAAGTCACAACAGGTGGTATTATTGAAAACATTAAGAATGCTTATTGGAGAAATAATGTCCACATCAACTTTAAAGAGCATGAAACTGAATCTCACTAGGGCAGTTCCTTTCCTTCTATTTATCTGTACCCAGGAATGAATGAATCAGAAAATTTTGAAAATGATTTATGATTTCCTTTATATCTGGAAAGGGAATATAAATAAGCATAAAAATGAGCCAAGAAGCTATGTGGATAAATGTGACCATAGAAGATGAGATGCAATTAAGAGAAAAAAAAAACACATCATACTGATGAAGTCTCAACCTTAGACATATTTCTGAAGGAGATCAGATATGACTTACTGTCTGTTAAATGATTACTTTCTGTGATTCATGAATAAGCACCTAAACAGTACACTAAACAAACTCCAAAGGTGTGTGTCTAGCTTATGTGACATCTTTCTTTTGAGAACTATTCCAGCTATCCCTACCATAGGCTGCTAGGGGCTATTGGTCACAGATGGTTGGACCAGAAATGAACTTGATATAAACTAGACCAATCTAGTTATTTTCAGATCTGTAAATAAGAGTGAGATAGAGTAAATTCAGGAGCTTTTTGGTGAGCTTTTTCCATCATGTGCCCTGAAAGCCATAGACAACTAACCTGGAGATGCACAGAAAGAAGCAGAGCTAGCAATGTAGAGCAGTCTCGTCCATATGACCGCCATGTGATTCACCAGGTTCTGCATTTAATCCCTGGGCAGGCCAGCTGTCTTTGGATTCTTTGACATACTTCCACATCCTTCTAATTAATTCCCTTTACTGCAATATTTAGGTACATAGTTTCTCTTACTTCCAACCAAAATAGCTTAGCTAAGAAATGGGAAGTACACACACTCTAAGCACATCTATACTGTGCTGGAAACCTCATGTGATGTAAAGGTTCAGGCCCCTGCCTTCTGTAGAACTCTTCAATGAATCTGAGAGGAAATAGTTAAGTATGAAATAAACATGAAATCTTTCATCTTCAGTATCTAAAACTGAAAAACAATAAAGTTTAAGGGAGAAAATTGTAAATGTTTAGTAAATTCTTATAAAACCTAGGGGACTTTAAAATTCATGCACAGACACAGAAATGAAATGGGAGATCTAAGGAATGAGGAAAAAATCCAGAATTTAAACTTTTCTGCCACTTAGACTAGCAACATTTGGTATATAATTCATGCAGTATCTTCCTCTAAGATGGATATGAATTTGCTCACAGGGGAGTTGGAGATAATGTCACTATGAATATTAAATCAACTAGCAAGAGGTGGGAAGGTGATGACACTACAGATAAGATCAGCTACAAACCCAGTGAACTCTTAAATAAAGAAACAAGTGAGCCCAGCAGGGCTATAAACAACCACCAAAGTGAAAGGCAATAAAAAAGAAGAAGGAAAATAAGATACTCACATGTAATGAAGCACGACTTATAATGACTAGTGCCTGAAATGGCATTTTCAGTAATACAAGCTTCTGCAACCACAGTGATTAAAGAATATATTTAACTGGTTGCCTAAACCTTTGCTGGGATTAACCTGTATGAATATGGCTTACATTATTATGAGGTATTTTTCCTAGTTCCATAAGAAACAAGGACCAAAGTAAGAGAACACTGACCTGGATCTGGTCAGTTTAAAATGGACCTTGTGCTTAAGTGGACAATGGGTGACAAGTTCCAGACCTTTCATGAAGAGGAGGAGCTTCCCTCAGTCAATGGAGTACATCAAAGGGAAAATGAGCTTTAAGGTTAATGAACAGGACAGAAAACTCACATTTGCTACGTTCCGCAATTAAGGCCTGCAATATTTATTCAAAGTGTCTCAGTTAATCAGAAAATTCTTAGTATACAATCAAGTATAAATAAGTATGAAATCAGCATAGTGCGCACCTTGTACTTTCACAATGTTATTCATTAATTATATCTCAGTAAATATCAAAGAAATTTAAAAAGTAGTAAGTGCATAAGTTCATTCATATGGGAAATGAATAGAAGAGCCATGAAGGTGGTGATGGAGATATGAAATCTCTTACATAAGCCAAGTGTGACACAAGAATCTGCCAAGTATTTTTATTAATGTTCATAATTATTAAAGCCATATAGCTTTTATATCATTTTGTTAACAATAATAGCAAAACAAACTGAACTAGCTTGTGGTCATGTTCGTTTTTAGCATATCTTACAGATGCACTGCACTTCAAGAAAGCTATACTATGGCCCTGGCTGGTGTGGCTCAATGGATTTAGTGCTGGCCTGCAAACCAAAGAGTTGCTGTTTCGATTTCCATTCAGGGCACATGCCTGGGTTGCTGGCCAGGTCGCTAGTAGGAGGTGTACAAGAGGCAACCACGCATTGATGTTTCTCTCCCCCCTCTCCCTCACTTCCCCTCTCTAAAAATAACTAAATAAATTTAAAAAGAAAGAAAGAAAGCTACACTATAGGTGAAAAGTCTCTCAACATTAAAAGTATATAGATCTTTATTAATCATTGAACTCTAAAATATGCTGGATGTACAGAATATAATTTCATTTTGGTTGTGATTACCCTGAAATCAATACAGAAACCCATAACATTTTAATTACTATAAACAAGAGATACAATCTATTTTTAAAACTACTAGTTGAGGAAAATTATTTGATTGGTATACTAGTGAATGTTTTTTTTCAGGATTGGGAAGAATCAATTATCAAGAAAGTTCAGTTCAATATAAATTTAGTGATACCCTACTGACAGCAAAACTATGTCCTACTTGTGTACTGCTAGTGGTGGTACGAACTGGCACTCCCCACCCAGGATAACAATTTTAGCAATATGTACAATATAAAGAGTTTCCCAAATGCTTATATATTTGACACAGTCTGTGTCCATGGGCTATGCACAAATGTATATATATTCTTTGGCTAATCTCTTTCACCAATTCTTTATAAACTCTTTTAAAAATTAGAAGAGGAGGGAATACTTCCCATTTCATTCTATGAGGCTCTGATACCAGAACCAAAGAAAGGCATTGCATTAAAAAAAAGAGACTAAAGACCAATATCTTTTATTAATATAAACACAAAATTCCTCAAAAAATACTAGGAAAGCAAATTCAGCAACATATATGAGGTCTGTGCAGAAGGTATCCAGCCATGTAATACGAAAAAGAGACATTTACTGAAGAAGATATGAGATACAAGAAACATTATACATGAGACAAAGATGTCTCAGTCCCCTTCAAAGTAGGTACCTTGGGACCTCACACAGTTCTCCCCATCACCAACAGCTGTCCTGTTGTATCTCATTGGTGATCTGAATTCTCTTCCCTTTAAAAGATTATTTTAGTTTTGGGAAAATCCAGAAGTTGCAGGGTACCAAATCTGGACTGTAAGTTGGGGACTGAGTCAACTGGGTGATTTGATGTTTTCCAAAAAAAACTCTTCATGAGACCTGATGCATGAGAGGGTGCCATTGCTGTGATGAAGCTGCCAATCACCAGTTGTCCATAGCTGCAGCCTTCTGAATCATCTAAATAATTTCTGTGGAGGAATGCTCGAGCTTAATGCAAAATGTGATGCAGATTTGTTCCTCTACTTGCTCAGTCATTTTGAATGAGATGGCCACACAGTACACATGCTCACTGAAGGGCAACTACTGCCCCCCACTGACTAGTACAGTAAAGTCATCATTATTCACACATGCACCTTCCAGGCCACTCTCATTGGCTGCCAGGTTACATCAATGTTGTGCAAATCTCTCTTGTTATGTTAACATTGGCTGGACTTCTTCCAGACAGACTTCATAAAAAGAAATATACACCCAAATCAAAATTGGTTTAACAGTTGAAAATCAATTAATAATACAGCATATAATTAGAATAAATAACAAACCCACAGAATCATCTCATTAAATACAGAAAAAATATTTGACAAATCCGAACACACTTTCATGATAAAAAACATTTGACAAACTAGGAAGAGAAGGAAACTTACTCAATATGAAAATAACACCTATAAAAAATCCATAACTAACTTCTATCATACTTAGTGGAGAAAGACTAGATACTTTCACCTTAACATCTGGAGCAAGAGAAGAATGTTTATATTTGCCATTTTTATTTAACATTGTCCTGGATGTTCTATGTAGGGCAATGGTACAATAAAATACATGCAGATTGGAAAGGAAGAAGTAAAACTATTTCTATTTATAGATGGCATGATCTTACATAGAGAGAATCCTAAAGAATCTATAACAAACTGCTAAAACTAACAAAAAGGTTCAGCAAGTTTAAAGGCTGCAAGATCAATATGCAAAAATAGATTATATTTCTGTACACTTGCAATGAAGAATCCAAAAATATGATTATGAAAACAATTCCTTCCTGACACATGGGGCTCACTTAGTTGGGCATTGTCTGCAAAACAAAAGGTCACTGGTTAGATTCCCAGTCAGGCCACAATTCCAAAGTTGTGGGTTCTGTCCCCGGTCAGGACACAAATGAGGGGCAACTGAACCATGTTTCTCACATAGATGTTTCTCTCCCTCTCTTTCTCCCTTCCTTCCCCTCTCTCTAATAACTAACTAACTAAATAAATAAATAAATATTTTTTAAAAATAAAACAATGCTATCTACATTCACATCAAAAAGAATAAAATACTTAGGAATAAATTTAACCAAGGAATTGTAAAACTTATACTCTGCAAATGAAAAAAAAACATTTTTGGAACAAATTAAAGATGAACTAACAAATAGAAAAACAGTACACATTTATGGATTAGAAGACTTGATTATTGTTAAGATGGCAATATTTTCCAAATTGATTTAAAGGTTCAACACAATATTTACCAGAATAACAGCTGACTTTTTAATATAAATTGATAACCTAGTCCTGAAATTCATATGGACTCAGAATAGCCAAAACATTCTTGAAAAAGAACAAAGTTGAAGAATTCATACTTTCCAATTTTTAGAACTGACTACAAAGCAAAAATAACCAAGGCAGTCTGGTACTGGCATACAGATCAATGGAACAAAATGGAGAGTTCAGGAATAAATTCATATATCTAAGGTCAACTGGTGTTAGACAGTATGCCCAGACCATTTAATATGGAGAGAAGAGTCTTTCCAACAAATGGTACTTGAACAGCTACTATATACATGTTAAAAGATGAAGTTGGACCCCAACTTCACACTATCTGCAAAAATTAACTCAAAATGCATCAAAGACCTAAAAGTAAGACCCAAAACTCTTGGAATACTTCAGAAGACACTTTCAAGAAAGTGAAAAGACAATCTATAGAATGGGAGGAAATATTTGCAAAGCATGTATCTGATAGAAATTTCCATCTAAAATACATAAATAACTTTTAAGACTCAATGATAAAAAGACAAAAAATCCAATTTAAAAACAGGCAAAGCATCTAAGTCAAAAGTTTCTCCAAGGGAGATACACAATGGGAAAGAAACAATCATAGAGGTGAATAAATTGATAAAATGTATGCTCACTACAGCAATTTTTATTTAATATCAAAAGAAAATAGGAAGCAACCTAGATGTCCAAATTGGGATTTAATGGCATGCATTATATCACATCAAAACACTGAAATGTGATATAGTCATTAGAAAGACTTATGGAAAAGCAGTGTAGGGAAATAATTAAGCACCAGAGCACTGGAGATAGATTGCTTGGGTTTGAATCCCAATTCTAAAACGTACCAGATTCATGTTCTTGGTTAAATTATTTAACATATCTAAGCTTCAGTATCTTCATCTGTAACTTTTGTTTAGGATTAAAGATGTTTATGCATGTAAAGTGCCTAGCACAAAACATGGCACATAATGAATGCTAAATAAATATTTGAAAAATTAGGGTATGCTCTTATTAATATGTTGACATTCTAAATATACGGTATTAAGTAAATAAGTAGGATATAAAAGTATACAAAAATATTCAACAAACTTTGAATGAATGATTAGATAGATAAGGTAGATGAATGTGTAGGATGGATAAAAGAATGAGTACAGAAATATATAATGAAATATTATATTACTTCATGTCATTCCCGAAGTAAGGCAAGTCATCCTAGTTTATAATTATTTCACAGTTCATATGTCCTTTTGGAGGATCCTTCTTAACTTTACATGGTCTTTTGTTGTGTCTTATCTGGTTTTGCTATTGGTGTCTGCTAAGGGGAGGTGACACCACCAGACACATTCATAGATCACAGAGAGAATAGACTGTTTTATATCTACTGAGAAAACATAGTTAGCCCATCATTGTTTCCTTGCTGGAGGCAGCCTGCTGTTTGTATGTGCTACAAGTATATTCCTTATTCAACTTACTCATTTTTTAAATCCCCCCTTGTTGGCAATTAGCAATCAAATTCTTAATGAGCTTAAATCCACCTGGCTATTTTGTGACTAATAAATCAATTAATTCAATTCACATAGAGGGGATTGTATTTAGTGCCCTATTTCAGACATTCCTGACCATCATTGTGTGTGGCTGCTGTGTCTACAGTGAAGAGATGATAGCAAAGCAGAATTTTTATTCTCCGCTGTTTTGCAGTCTATCAGATACGTGGAGAGTGTGGTTAGTGTTTTTAATGTAGAAAGGGATTTAGTAACAGGCCTCACAAGACTGAAACAGAATTTAGGAGTCTAGGGTGTGTCATAAATAGGTTCACCAGTTGGGTTTCAACATTTCAAATATGCCTAGTAATGTGCAGTGTCATTCATTTCAGACTCAAACTGTATTTGTTCAGTAGAAATATTGTGATATTACATTCTCTGATATTGAAATAAAGTTTGTCAAATAGTGGGATAGAGGTTATAGGAACATGTCAAGAATGAATTTCACATAATTACACTTTGCCCCCAAGTCTCTTAGTGGGTGTGGAGTTTGGAGAAAGAAGGAAAATTTAAGATTTCATTTTAAAAATCAACTTGAACTTTCAAAAAGAAACAAGTTTCTTTTTACCATTTAATATTGTTTATTTCTTGAAGGAAAAACTTTGGGGAAATGGTAGTAAAGTAGCAATAGACAGACAATTTTAATGATCAAAATAAAATCTTTAAAAACAGGTTAAGATTTTATACACTTTTACATGTCAAGAATTAAAATCAAGAATCTTAATTATTCTAGATTCAGATTCTTGACCTAATGACCTTGATTGTTTTTGTTTACATCCCAAAGTAATCAATATATCAAAATATTTAGATACGTTTGAAATATACTGCCACAGCTTAACAGTGTGTATTTCATTCAAGAGTCTGAAAATATTATGCTGACTAACAAAATAACATTTCATTAACCTAGTCTGATTCAGGATTGTCAAAAAACTATGTAGGAACCTCAGAATTCAATCTGGGGAGGTAGGGGAGTAGGAAAATGAGGCAAAGTCTAGTGAACCAATACCCCTGTAGAGCTAGTTCTTATGTAAGTACAAATCTGAGTGTCCCAAGGAATGAAAGGAAATCTCACGTAATATTTTTATTTTACTGCAGCTTAATTGAGATGTGATTTGCATATAATAAAACCCAGCCTTTTAAAGGTTGGGATGATGCATGATTCAGTGGTATTTAGTCTATTATAGAATTGTGTAAACATCACCAATATCTGACTCTGAAGCATTTTCAACACCTCGAAAACAAGCCTCACACCCCATTTCCCCTCCCCCAGCCCCAGGCAACTGCTTGTTTGTTCTTCTACATGCAGAATGGGACAAAAATAGGTTTACAGTTGTGCGTATGTGAAACATGGTGTTTATTCTTGCATTGCTATTTATTAATTATTGTATTATGTTCTATATGAACAACTGTAAACCTAGTTTTGCCCCACCCAGTATTTCCCTCTCTGGAAAATTCATATAAATGGGAACATACAATATGTGGCTTTTGGTTACTGGCTTCTTTTGCTTACCATAATGTTCTCAAGGCTCATTTGTGTTGTAACATGTTTCAGTACTTCATTCCTTTTTACTGCTGAATAATATTGTTACAGAACAACAAGGGGGGGGCAAAGGCAATATACTATTACTGAAAGGAACCCCCCAAGTTCTTTATGCCCGCCGCCTATAGGAAAGACTTCTTTCAATGCCAGAGATTAGTGAAAAGGAAAGGAAATGTTTACTTAATGCTATAGAAACTTAAAGTAGCGAACTAATATCTTCACCAAAATCCCAAAGTCCCTTAAAACACCCACAAACACACACAGTCCTTCCTTTCCCCCTTTGCCCAGTCTGAGGTACCGTATGTCAGGAAAAGAAATAGAAGTCTGTGGTTCAGGCAGCCCCCAGTTCTTTCCAGTAATCCGTGCTCAGCTAGTAGGCCTCCCTCAGTTCCCGGCACCATCAGCTGTGTCACTGGATCTCTGCTAAAGCCGGGTAGTGGTTCCCCCTTCTAAAGCTGTGGGGGTCCCCACTCTGGCAAAGCCACATGGTTCTCTCCTTTCTAGTGCCACAGCTGTGTGGTTCTCTGCAGTGTCACCACTGAGTGGTTCTTTCTGCACAATGGCTGTGGGACTCTCCATTCTGGCAAAGCTGCATGGTTCTCTTACATGTCCACAGCCGTGTAGCTCTCCACAATGGCTGCGAGGACGGGGGTCGCCACTCTGCCAAATCTGAGTGGCGGTTCTCTCTGCACAATGGTTGAGGGAGTCCTCACTCTGGCAAAGCTGCGTGGTTCTCCCTGCACAATGGCTGCAGGAGTATCCATTCAGCCAAAACTACATGGTTCTCCTCCCCCACCCCAGGGCCATGGGAGTCCCCACTCTGCTAAAGACGCGTGGTTCTCCCTTCAATGGCTGCCATGTCTTGGTTTAAATCCCGGCGCCAATCTTCCTCTGCAGCCCCATTTCCAACTCCTCCCACAATCGGCTACACTTGCCAGCACTCTCACATCCTTCCAGCTTCACTGGGCTGCCATCCTGAGTCTGGGCAGGTATGACCCCATGGCATGGAGCCAATCTTCTCCAAGCTCCCACGCAGGTGCTGTAACTCGGGGGACCTGCCACCAGTTACATCTTGGTGGGGAAGTTACTTCCATTCCCCTGGCTCAGAGCATGGCCACAGCTATTTAACATATCCATGTAACCAGTTAAAGGTTATAGATATGTTAAATGACCACACCAGAGGTTAGCTGCAAAGCTGTTGCTATGCAAAACAGCTCTCAATGGCCCTGCTCCACTTGTCCCTTCCCCCAATCCACACCTGTGTGCAGGGAGGGATGAGGATATCCTAATATTTCCTGGACACCCCGAGTTCTGGGCCCTATTCCAAATCCCTATTTGCAGTGCCCCCTCTTGGCTGCACCCTGTTACAATCCCTCCTTTCAGATATACACCCACTTTATAATCTTATAAAGGACAATGGACGAAGGTCTCATCTTTTTGTAACTACTTCCTGCTGGATATGGATGTCGTCCTACCGACCCGTGGGTCAGGGGTGCCCTGAAAGGGAGAGGGGTGCATGCAGCATGGAGGGAGTCCTTCCTGTAAGGGGAAGGACCTTACAGAATCCTGGTCAGTTGGTTGTCACCAGGAAGTAGCAGGCTTGGTGTCCAAAGGCTGGCATTACTGGACTGTTGGCATCCTGGTCATATTCTGGAGGCGACAGATTTGGAAAGAGTTGGAAGGCACAATTAAATCATAACTACTAAATGACAAAGGCAGGGACTTAGGTAAAAAAAAAAAAAAAAGGCTTATCTGGAGGAAGGTGTACAAGGCACCTATCCAAAACTCTTGTGGCCCACTATACTTCACTTGGGCTGAGGGGAATATATTAGGATTTCCCTCTTTTCAGATTCCTGGGTCCTTTCTGTCCAAGCCATCAAGACAGAAAAGGGAAAATCAGTTCTAAAGTGGAGCCCACAGATCTCCCGAACCCTTCACCAACCCAACCACTCAGTTCAGCCAAACTATTCAGTCTCAAGGGGTGATGATGAAGGTGAGCTCCTTAAGTGAGATTTATATTGCACCAATCACTCAGGTAATGAAGTCATAGGCATATGTCCTATGAAAACAGAAGGACACACAGGTTAATTCACACAACAATCCCCAAACCAGTCTCTGTGCCTGTGAGACTGTCTTTTGGGAAGACATTCAGTTCGAGGCCCTTCCTGCAATGACATTTAGTGATGGCAATTTAACAGGTACTCCATACCTGTAAATTGTACATCTTTGATGATATTACAAACCCAGTTTCAACTTTCAAATGAAAACAAACTTTCAAGACAGCTGCACCGTTCTTATGTCCAATACTGAGCATTGTGATTTTCCTTGAACCACAATATTTCTCCTTAAGATCACCCTCATTGTTATTAAAGGGACTACTTTGAGTCCTGATTTTAATTTTGACTGTTCATTTGCATAAACACACCAAGAGCAGCCTGGATCACTTATGATCTTTAAGTCCACTTTGCTGAAACTCACACAGGGAACCTTTAGATTGATTTCTCAGTCCGCCCCTCGGGGCACAGAAGCAGAGCCACACATCTGCCATCTGGCTTCACCTGTACCAGTTGTTTCACCCAGATCCTTGAGGCTTCCATTGTGCCTACAGGTTCCTTTTTGGCCATCTTTCAGAAAAGCAACCTTCGTTCCTTCCCTGGAAAGACTGCCATGAACTGAACAACCAACCAAAGTACCAGGGTTTTCTCATTGGCTTTTGCTAGCTTCACAATTCAATCCCAGTTCCTCAGGGCTTTCTGGTAATGACCAGAATGCAGACATGCCTCCTTCAGGCGTGACATTCAAGCGAAAGTCTTGGTTAACAAAACCACTATTAATGACTGGTCTTACTGGATTTATGCAAAGAAATCTTATGTCATCATTCACTCCTTCAGAATGCCAAATTCTGGAGGGATCAGGGAGAAAAATACAAAGCCTGAAGGAAAATCCTTTCCCTTCTGATATCCACCAAGATTGCATCTCCATGCCTTATACATTCCATTACTAACTAACACTACATAATTCCTTCCTAAAACTTTTACTTTTCCATTTATCTTTACAGTTTTCCTTCTGCAACATTCACAAACCCTCTATTCTTTCTTTCATACACCTTCTTTATTTAAATATCTTTCACTTTCCCATTTACTTTCTTACAGAGTGTGAAGTTTCAACCTTCCCTGGAATCCTCAATTTTCTTTTCAGAGCAGATACAGAGAAAAATCCAAAACACAGAGTTCCAGAAAAATACACAGGTAGAGACATTCTCTTGCACCAATGCATCCATTGGTGTCTTGCAGAGACATGCTCCTTCAGGCCCGGTCTCTTGGCAGAGACATGCCCCCTTTGCCTCTGGCTGAGACACTTGTCAGCCCCAAATGACTCCTCCTGGGTCCCGAGTGGCAAAGGCATGCTCCCCAACCGGTT
Source organism: Phyllostomus hastatus (assembly GCF_019186645.2). Lineage (NCBI taxonomy): Eukaryota > Metazoa > Chordata > Mammalia > Chiroptera > Phyllostomidae > Phyllostomus > Phyllostomus hastatus. The sequence goes on from NW_025333857.1 coordinate 14,480,818, forward strand.
ACAGGCGACCTTTCCTAGGTCTTACAATACAGAAGGTTTCTGATCAGAAACAAAACCAATGTGAGAAATTCACTCTTTTCCCACGAAACCAAAAAAACAAGTAGTTAAGGTTTCCTTTACTCCAGGTTTAAAACTTTCACATCCTTTATACATAATTTTACTCATCCAGATTTAACCATCAATCTCTTTTAATCCTGGTTCCTTTCCCACACTGGGAAAGACTATACTTAAACTCTGTACTCAAACTCAGCATATGGCAGCTAAAAGTCCCTAGCACTACAGGTACCTTCCACTAAAAGTCCCTAGATTCACAGGGACATCCTGCACCTTTCCGAAGCTTAGATCTTACAAACACCCTATATATCAGATGCTCACCCTTGGACCTCAGTTCATGACCTTCAGTACCAGAGCCATTCCTATCAGAACCAGTTACACAGAGAACCTGACTGATGCAGTGCCCACACAGCAGCAGCATACAGCCCATAATCTGGAGAGAACCCTTAGCCCACCACCTTGTCCAGTTCCAAGATGGCAACGCCCATGCACTCTGGGTTGTCCAAGATGGCGGCACTCGTGCACGTTGGGTTGTCCAATATGGTGACAACCATGCATGCTGGGTCATACAAGATGGCGATGCCCATGCATGCTCAATCCTCCAGGTGGAGCACTCACGTGGCTCATCCCACATTTTACACAAAATGGCAGTGCACCCACAAGGCTTGTTGTCTGATCCCCACCATACATGCAGGGTCGGCTTACAGAGCCTAGGGGTTTGCTTCCACCCTGAAGGTGCATGCAGGTTCCCTTACTGCCATCTGGGCTCACCAAAACTGTAAGTGAGCAGACAGGGGCAACCTGGGAGCAGCATACGAACCAAACCATTATCCACAGCTCCATTATTCCAAAATGGTGTTCAGAAACCAGTTTTCAACCAAACCATTTTCACATTTCCGCTCCCTTCCCCATTTCATTTCCTTTTCACCTTTCCAGGCGTGATAGGTGGCCGATGCCCTCAGGAGGAGTGCAGAGAGATTCTCGAGACTGGGAAAACTCCAAAGCCTCGCTCTCTCACACCTGAGGGGGTTGGTCTGCTACGGACAATTATCGTCCTGGCGGAGTCGCCAAAAACTGTTACAGAACAACAAGGGGGGCCTGGGAGGTGGAGGCGAATATACTATTACCCAAAAGGAAACCCCCAGGTTCGTTATGTATGACGCCAGAGGAAAGACATCTCTCAATGCCATAGATTAGTGAAAAGGAAAGGAAATGTTTATTTAATGCTATACAAACTTAAAGTAGTAACCTAATGTCTTCACCAAAATCCCAAAACCCCTTAAAACACCCACAAACACACACAGTCCTTCCTTCCCCCTTTGCCCAGTCTGGGGTACCACAGCTCAGGGAAAGAAACAGAAGCCCGTGGCTCAGGCAGCCTCTGGTTCTTCCCAGTAATCTGTCTCGGGTGGTAGGCCTCCCTCGGTTCCCGGCACCATCAGCTATGTCACCAGGATCTCTGCTAAAGCCGGGTAGTGGTTCCCCCTTCTAAAGCTGTGGGGGTCCCCACTCTGGCAAAGCTGCATGCTTCTCCCCCACAATAGCTGCCCCGTCTGGGTTTAAATCCCCGCGCCAATCTTCCTCTGCAGCCCCATTTCCGACTCCTCTCACCATCGGCTACACTTGCCAGCACACTCATATCCTTCCAGCTTTACTGGGCTGCCATCCTGAGTCTGGGCAGGTGTAGCCCCATATCATGGAGCCAATCATCTCCAAGCTCCCACGCAGGCGCTGTAACTTGGGGGACCTGCCCCCCCTAGTTACATCTTGGTGGGGAAGTTACTTCCATTCCCCTGGCTCAGAGCATGGCCACAGCTATTTAACATATCCATGTAACCAGTTAAAGGTTATAGATATGTTAAATGACCACACCAGAGGTTAGCTGCAAAGCTGTTGCTATGCAAAACAGCTCTCAATGGCCCTGCTCCATTTGTCCCTTCCCCCAATCCACACCTGTGTGCAGGGAGGGATGAGGATATCCTAATATTTCCTGAACACCCTGAGTTCTGGACCCCATTCCAAATCCCTATTTGGGGTCCCCTCTCTTGGCTGCACCCTGTTACACCAGTAATGAATGCAGTTCCAACTTCTCCACATCCTCACCAACACTTGTTACTATCTGTCTTTTTCATTACAGTGATCCTACTGTGTATAAAATGCCATCTTATTGTGTTTTTATTTGCACTTCTCTAATGGCTAATAATGTTGAATATCATTTTATATACTTATTGGCCATTTGTATATTTTTTTGAATTAGTGTCTCTTCACATCCTTTGTCCATTTTTGATTGGGTTGTTTGTGTTTTAATTGTTGAGTTGTAAGAGTATTTGTATATTCTGGATAAAAGCCCTATATCAGATATGTAATTTATAAATATTTTCTCCCATTTTCACCTTTTGGATGGTGTCCTTTGAAGCACAAGAAGTTTTTATTTAGACAAAGTGTAATTTTTCTTTTTTTTCTTGTCACTTGTGCTTTTGGTGTTATATCTAAAACCGTTGCCTAAATCTAAAGTTACAAAGTCTTATGCCTATGTTTTCTTCTAAGAATTTTGTCGTCTGAACTCTTACATTTATGTCTTCGATCCACTTTGACATAATTTTTGTATATGTGTGAGGTGGGGGTTCAACTTCATTCTTTCATACATGGACATCCAGCTGTACCGGCACCATTTGTTGAAAAACTATTTTTTCTCACATTGAATTGTCTCGCTACCCTTATTAAAAATCAATTCAACACAAATGTAAGAGTTTTTCTGGGCTTTCAGTTCTATTTAATTAATCTATATCGTTATCCTCATGCCAATTCCACATTGTTTTCATTACTGCAGTTTTGTAACTGAGAAGTGTGAGCCTTTCAATTTTGTTTCCAAAGTTGTTTTGGCTACTTTGGGTTCCTTGCAATTCCATGTGAATTTTAGGATCAGGTTGTCAATTTCTGCTAAAAAGTCTTGCCTTAATCTTAGTTTACTCCAACACCCAACAGTTTCAGCGCCTGTGGAAAGGATATAACTGAAGATATCCACAAGCAGAAGTGATCATTAGATCAGTTGCAGTCTCCTGTTGCTGGTGGCCAGGCCAGTCCTGATGCCCTCAGCAGCATTTGGAAGAACAAAAGCAGGCTTCAGTCCCCCCAGGGAGAAGAGAGCTTGTAAAATCTGGGCAGAATAGAATGATCAGAACCCAGAAATACAAAACTCGAGGCCTGGAGGTCTGCTATAAGAAAGAGCCATTGACCCCAGCCAGTGTGACACAGTTGGTTCCTGATTGGGACACATGGTGCGGTTGAGTGTTTGATTCTCGGTCGATAACCTATTGGTGTTTCTCTCTCACATTGATGTTTCTCTCTCTCTCTCTCTCTCCCTTCCCCCTCCCCCCTCTCTCTCTAAAATCAATAAACATATCTTCAGGTGAAAGCTGAAAAAAAGAAAAAAGAAAGAATGATTATACACATCAGGTAAATATGGCCAAAAGCACTGTGTGCTGGCCATTGTGCTATGTAAGCATTCAACGCACAACAGTGATCACTACTATAATTACTTTGTCAAAGAATCATTGATATAAATGGCAGTCATGTTAGTTGGGTGGCTCTTCCAAGATTTAGCACATAATAATTATAACCAATATTTGAGAAACACTTTTTAGTTTATGGCACCAATCACATACACAATCTCACGTGATCCTCATAACAACTTGCATGGTACTTATTTACAGATGAGTTTTAAAACATCCACTGAAATTCTTGATGACTGCTTTAGACACCAGGGATAAAAAAATAAATAAGGGAAGTCCCTTTCCTTCAGAAATCAACTTAATAATAGAGATTCAAACAGAATCTGGTAATTATATGTGTCAACTAGTATTAAAAGGGACACTAATGTACATTTGAGTCAGGTGCTCAAAGGGAATATAAAGAAGCTCCTAGTCTGAATGGGAGTGTGCACTCAAGGTCATAAAGAGTAAATAAAGCATTAAAATTAAACCTAGATGTGATAATAATATAACCTATTGTATTAGAGTTCTCCAGAGATACAGATACAATAGGATTATCTATCTATCTATCTATCTATCTATCTATCTATCTATCTATCTATCTATCTATCTAGATTTATCATAAGAAACTGGATCATGCAACTCTGGGGTGAGACTTCCCACAACTTGCTGTCTACAAGCTGGAGATCCAGGAAAGGAAGTCATGCAATTTCAAGGCCTGGGAGCCAGAGAGTGAGATACAGATTCCAGTCAAAGTCTGGAGGCCTGGAAACTGGGAGTTGCAAGAGCAGAAGATGACTGATATCTGAGCTCAACAGACAGGCAGAGAGGGCTAATTCTCTTCCTCCAAACTTTTTGTTCTATTCAGAGCAAATTTTAATTAATACTAGTCCAAGTTCTATTCTAATTATCTGCTGGAGCTTAACAAAGGATCCCAAACTCAGCAGTGTAAATAACCATTTTATTATGTTCATTGACCTGTGAGATAGGAATTCTGAGAAGGCAGAGCAGGAACACCTTTTCTCTGCCCCATAATACCTTGGGCCCCATCTAGAAAGACTGTAGAATGCTGGAAATCACCATGAGTGACTCAAGCGCCAGAGGATTGGAATCATCTGAAGGTTTCTTTACTCACATTCTCAGTCTGGATGGCTCTAAGGCTGGGCTCAACTTAGATTGTTGATTGAGATTCCCACAGTATGATGGTTGGGTGCCCAAAGGGAATGCCCAATGAAGATGCATCTAGAGAGTGAGTATTCCAGGAAAACATAGTAAGGCATGCAATTCTTAGGATCTACTTTTGGAAGCCACTTTGGTACCATTTCTGCTATAATCTCTTGGCCAATATAGTCGTAACTCCACCCAGATTCAAGGAGAGGAGACATATATATCACACCACAATTGGAGTAGTTTCCAAAAATTTTGTGGCCACATTTTAAAATCTCTAGAACACGTTTGGAGAATTACAAATAGTACCAGAGGGTAAAATGCCTTCAGAGGGAGGCAGCTGGACATATAGGCAAAGCTATACTAGGGAGGGTGTTGCTTTACTTGAAACTCCTTAAAAAAAGCTGAGATTTTGTTCTGTGTGTGATTATACTAATTATCAACATCACTATAGGCAAGGAAAATCATTTAAGTTTTAAGTAGTAGAATGACCTCAACATTCTAGCAAAATTACTGGCACATGGCAAGCTTTTAAGTAGATATTTTTGGTTGCAAGTAATAGAAAATGCAATTTAATCTGGTTTAAAAAATAAAGGTAACTTATTGGTTCACAGAACAAAATTCCTCAAGAGAGACCGTAGGTGAAGTCTGAACCAGTTTCCTGTTAAGGCTCTGGCTTCATTTCTCTGTGATTCTTTTGGCTCTGCTCTCCTCTCTCTGTCTACTTTTATCTTCTGACCACGTCTCCTTATAGAGAAAATACAGCTATTACAATTCTAGGCCTCATGTCTGCATACCACACCATCTAGCGAGAAAGAGAACACCCTTATCCTAACATTCAAAGCAGAACTTAAGATTCACTCTAATTGACAGGCTTAAATCAAATGTCACATAGGAACCAACTCAAGTGTTAAAGCAGATGGAGTAGTCTAGGCCACATGCTTCTTTCTACTGCAGAATCACATGGATTTCAAAGTGGAAACAAGAGGCTTACAGAACACAGAAAAGAAAAAAGTAAATGCCAATGAGTAAACAGCAATGTACAAGTCAGCCCCAGTAAATATTTGGTAGGTAGACAAATAATTTCCAGCATTAATGATATTTGTAACCTAATACAGTCTCTCTGGTATAAATATAAAGGAAGTAGCTTAGGTTAGAAGACTAGAAGCAAGGGAATTAGTAAAGAGGACAGCAATAAAGTGATGTCCAGAAGAATAAAAAGTGAGTATAACACTTTTGAGATCGTTATTTCATTAATGATATAACTTAGAAGCTCTGTTATGTGCTATTTCTCCCTAATAATTTTAAATTTCCCATAACCTCACCTCACCTCTCCATCACAACTGTACAACACACTCCTATCTGTCCTCTGGCTACCATTGTTCTCATACAAACAATTCTCTCCAAAATCACCAACAATCTTAAGTTTGCCAAATTCAGTGGGCATTTTACAGATCTGTTATAACAGCACCTTTTGCTATATCTGAAATTCTCTAAAAGTACTAAAACTTTGTATGACCTGGATGTCTGAAGCACCATGCTCTTCTAATTCTTATAACTTGTTTTTCATTCTAGTTTCTTTATCCTACCTGAGAGCCTTAATTATGAGTGATTTTTACAGACCTCTCCTGGTCTTCCTGCTCTTTTGACTCCAGACCATCACTGTCCACTATAGTAGCCACTAGCACTTGTGGCTCTTCAGCATTTGAAATGTGCTAGTCCAAACTGAGATGTGCTCTTAGTGGAAAATACACTCCAAATGCCAAAGACTTTGTGCAAAAAAAAAAAAAGTAATGTATCTCACTAATTTTTTATATTGAATACATATTGTATTTGTATTTTATATATATTGGGTTAAACAAAATATATTATCAAAATTAAATTCAACTCTTCATTTTCTAATGTCATGGGTTCTTTTTTAATTCTTCTTTTTAATTTTTTTTATTTTATTTTTTACATTATAATTTACCCACCTTTTGCCCCCTCACCTCCCCCACAATCACCACACTGTTGTCCATGTTCATGAGTCCTTTTTCCTTTTTGCTTGAACCCTCTACCCCCTAATCCTACCTGTCCCCACCAAGACCCATCAGCCTGCTCTCTATCTATGAATCTGTCTCTGTTTTGCTAGTTAGTTCAGTTTGTTCATTAGTTTCTACATATGAGTGAAATCATATGGCATTTGTCTTTCTCTGACTAGCTTATTTCACTTAACATAATGTTCTCCATGTCCATCCATGCTGACGCAAAGGGTAACATTTTCTTCTTTTTTACAACCAAGTAGTATTCCATTATGTAAATGTCCCATAGTTGTTTTATCCACTTATCTACTGATGTACACTTGGGCTGCTTCCATATCTTGGCCATTGTAAATAATGCTGCAATGAACACAGGGTTGCTTATATTCTTCTGAATTAGTGTTTTGGGTTTCTTTGGCTAAATTCTCAAAAGTAGAATTGCTGGGTCATAAAAATGAAACTTCATTTTTAATTTTTGAGGTATCTCCATACTGCTTTCCACAGTGGTTGCACCAATCTGCATTCCCACCAACACTGCAAAAGTGTTCTCCTATCTCCACAATCTCACCAGCACTTGTTGTTTGATGAGTAATTGATCATAGCCATTCTGACAGGTGTGAGGTGATACCTCATTGTGGTTTTAATTTGCATTTCTCTGATGATTAGTGACACTGAGCATCTTTTCCTATGTACACTGGTCATCTGTATATCCTCTTTGGAGAAGTGTCTATTCAGGTCTTTTGCCCTTTTTTAATTGATTTTGGGTTTTTGGTGTTGAGTTTTACAAGTTCTTTTTTTAATTTTTAAAATATATTTTATTGATTGTGCTATTACAGTTGTCCCATTCCCCCCTCCCTTTATTCCCCTCCACCCTGTACACCCCCTGCCACCTGCATTCCCCTGCTTTCGTTCATGTCCATGGGCCATACATACAAGTTCTTTGGCTTCTACATTTCTTATACCATTTTTAACCTCCCCCCGTCTATTTTCTACCTACCACTTATGCTACTTATTCTCTGTACCTTTTCCCCCCTCACCCCCTCCCACTTCCCTGCTGATAAATGTCCATGTGATCTCTATTTCTGTGATTCTCTTCCTGTTATAGTTGTTTTCTTTGTTTTTGTTTTAGGTTCAGTTGTTATTAACTGTGAGTTTGTTGTCATTTTACTGTTCATAGTTTTTGATCTTCAATTTCTTAGATAAGTCCCTTTAACATTTCATATAATAAGGGCTTGCTGATGATGATGAACTCCTTTACCTTGACCTTAACTGGGAAGCACTTTATCTGCCCTTCCATTCTAAATGAAAGCTTTGTAGGATAGACTAATTTTGGATGTAGGTCCTTGCCTTTCATGACTTCAAATACTTCTTTCCAGCCCCTTCTTATCTGTAAGGTCTCTTTTGAGAAATCAGCTGACAGTCTTATGGGCACTCCTTTGTAGGTAACTGTCTCCTTTTCTCCTGCTTCTTTTAAGATTTTCTCCTTACTTTCATCTTGGGTAATGTCATTATGATATGCCTTAGTGTGTGCTTCCTTGGGTTCAACTTCTTTGGGACTCTCTGAGCCTCCTGGACTTCCTGGAAGTCTATTTCCTTTGCCAGATTGGGGAAAGTTTCCTTCATTATTTGTTCAAACAAGTTTTCAATTTCTTGCTCTTGTTCTCCTCCTTCTGGTACCCCTATAATTCGGATGTTGGAATGTTTAAAGGTGTCCTGGAGGTTCCTAAGCCTCTCCTCATTTGTTTTTTGAATTCTTGTTTCTTCATTATTTTCTGGTTGAACGTTTCTTTCTTCCTTCTGGTCCACACCATTGATCTGAGCCCTGGTTTCCTTCCCATCATTGTTAGTTCCCTGTACATTTTCCTTTATTTCACTTAGTGTAGCCTTCATTTTTTCATCTAATTTGTGACCATATTCAACCAATTCTGTGAGCATCCTGATTATCAGTGTTTTGAACTATGCATCTGATAGGTTGGCTACATGTTCGTAGCTTAATTGTATTTTTTTTCTGGAACTTTGATCTGTTCTTTCATTTGGACATTTTTTTTTTGTCTTGGCATGCCTGTTATGTAAAAGGGGTGGAGCTTTAGGTGTTCACCAGGGCAGGGCAACCCACAGCGCTATGTTGTGACACTGTATGTGGAGGAGTGGTCCAAGGGGACACTGCTGCTTGCTCTGCTCTCTTCCTGTTTCTGGTCACTTCCCCCGCTTCCCACAATCAAATTGGGCCCTCCTGGTGCTGATTCCCTGGGCTTGTGTATGTTCTGGGACCCTGTGGGTCTCTCCAATGAACTCTCCTGTGAGGCTGGGAGTTTCTTCCGCTGTTGCCTCAACCCCCACTGGTGTTTTCAGTCAGAGGTTTGGGGCTTTATTTCCCCATGCTGGAACTCTGGGTTGCAAGGTCTGTTTTGCTCCCCAGTTGTTCCTCCTGATTCATCTGCACATGAATGTGGAACACCCCCCAGTCCACAATCCACCACCTTGCTGGTCCTCCAGCCACTGCCTTGCTGCGAGTCCTCTCTGCCCCGCTGCCTATCTCCACCCCTCCTGCCGGTCTGGATTAATATTTCTTCTTAAACTCCTTGGTTGTCGGACTTCCATACAGTTCGATTTTCTGTCAGTTCTGATTTTTTTTTTTATTTTTAAATTGTTGTTGTCCTTGTTTGTTTGTACGAGGAGGCACAGTGTGTCTACCTACACCTCCATCTTGGCTGGAAATTATAAGTTCTTTATAAAATTTTTATATTAATCCCTTATTGAATGTATTGGTGAATATGTTCTCCCACTTCATGGGTTTACTTTTTATTTTGTTGATTGTTTCCTTTGCTGTGCAAAACCTTTTTAGTTTGATGTAGTCCCATTTGTTTACTTTTTTCTTTTGTTTCCCTTGCCTGAGTAGATATACCAGACAAAATATTGCTATGAGCAAAGTTTTTATTCTTTTTTAATTTCAAAAATCTTAAATTACATGTGTGGCTTGTGTTGTATTTCTCCTGGACAGTGCTGCTCTAGACATTCTCCCCAGTGATCTCATTCAGTATCATAAATTCTCTCAAAACTCTGTGAATTTAATGTCCCTTCTCCTTGACCTTCAGATTCATATATTCACCTGCTGGCTTGGCATTTCCATATGGGTAATAGGTAATAACAGCAGAAATTTATTTACAGCTTTCTATGTGGCAAGGAAGCAATGTTCTAAATACTTTACATGTGTCAATTCATTTATACGCAACAAAAACTTTATAGAGTAGGTACTATTATTACCCTTTATTTTATAGATGAGGAAACTGAAGCACAGAGAAGTTAAGAAGTGTGTCCAAGTTCTCACATCTGGTAAGTGGTAAATCCCAGATGCAGATATAGGCAATTCTGCCTCTGAGTCCATTCTCTCACTAAACATTATGCTACATATCCTCCAGAAATTGCTCTCAAATCTCAAACTCCACCTGTTTATACCAGTGGGCTTCTTTACCCTCTGCTTTGGCTCCCAGTTGAGCTTGGCCACAAGTGACCTCAGTAGGAGCTCAGAGGGAGAGCCCATATGAGTGTTTAGCTCTCTTCCTTCACTTCCTTGTGGGGCTGCAGCAAACTGGCTGCCTCCGTTTTTCCTGGACTGAGGTCACTGGAACCCTCTGTCTCCAGGTTCCAGTAGTCTTTCCCTTAAGGTCTTGGGTTGATTGCAGTATTCCTTCTCTCACCCCACTGTTATTGGTGGCAAGGGGTCCATAATTCTTCATGGTTTCTTTATACCCTATTCACGTCCTTATAAATAACACAGTGACTAAACCCTCCTCAAATTGTCCAACCTGAGGGTGATTCCTGTTTCTTGTGGGAACCCTAAACAAGACATACATAATCCTTTTTCTGTATTTATTAACTCAGTTTGTGGGACCATAAATACCCAGTCACCTATACTAAAACTTGGGAGTCAAGCTTCATGTTATCCTCTCCTCAGCCTCTCCTTGACTTCCACATGTAACCTGTATTAAGTCTAGCTAATTTTGCCTCTTCATGACACTATCTTCTTTAGGCCTCTGCCATATCTCCCTACATTGTGGTACCAATCCCAATGAGTCCTACCCAAACCCATCCTCAGTACCCAGACAAAATGGGCTCACTAACATGAAAATCTCAGCAGGACTCTCCCTTACTTAAAACCCTTCCACACCTCCATGCCACCAACAAGCCTGGCTTCCTCTCCAAGACCACATCCCATCAATCTCTGCCTTATAATTTATGCTCCTAAAGTAGCAGACTGTTTGTGGTCACAAGCCTTATACCACCAACATGTCGTTTCTCACCTCTGTGCCTTCCTACTTCTACTCAGCACCTCCACCACCACCCCAACTGCTGGCCTGGCCAACTCATCCTCATCCTATACCACTTTGTTTGGGGAGAGGACTGAAGTCTTCCAAAGAGTATCCCTCATGCATGCATTCACATTGCTTATTCTGAGTACAGTACCCTTTCATGGCCATGTGCATGCTTCTCCATTGCACTTGCCACACTATCCTTTCATTACATCTTTTTCTGTCATTTTCCTCTGAAGGGTGACAAAATATGCCACCTCAAAGGTCACCACCTTGGCATAAGAATTATTTTGAGCTAAAAAAAGTTGAAAAACAACAGGTGCAAGAAAGGCACTCTGACCTACCACCCTTTTCTTCCAGAAAGCAGGAGATAAAAACTCCCACGTGAAAGATGCCCTCCCTATTCCAAGAAGAGGCAGACAGAATTCTGCACAAACAGACCTTATAAAGGAACTCTTAACTCCTGTTAGTCTCCCCATGTATTTTAGCTACTTTCCACAATTGCCTCACCTTGTTTAACCTAATATATAAGCACTTAGGTTTTGCCATTTTTTAGGTGTTCATTTCTTTATGAGAGTTCCCTTGTCACATAAAACTTACACTAAATAAATGTATATGGTTTTCTCTTGTTAATCTGTCCTTTGTTACAAAGCCCTAGCCAAGAACTTAAAATAGGTAGAGAAAACATTTTTCCTCCCCTATACCCCATTCACCTTCACATTCTTGAACTAAGCCCAGTACCCAGCCCCTAGTACATGCTGAAAGAGTGAACATATGTAGGATAAATATTATAACCAACCACAGAGACATTGAAATTAAGAACAAACTGACAGTAACCAGAGGGGAGGTGGGAAGGGATAATGGGGGGGAAAGGGAGGAAGGGTTGTCAGGAACATGTATAAAGGTCACATGGACAAAGCCAAAGAGGGGTAGGATCAAGGGTGGGAAGTGGAGATGGCTGGGGTGGGTGGGGAATGGAGTGGGGAAAATGGAGACGACTGTACGTGAACAATTTTAAAAAATGTGAAAAAAAAAAGAAAGTGAGCTCACTAAGGCAGAGGTGTCAAACTCATTTTCACTGGGGGCCACATTAGCCTCATGGTTGACTTCAAAGGGCCAAATGTAATTTTTGGACTGTATAAATGCAATTACTCCTTAACTAGGCACAAGGAGCTCAGTGCTGCTGCTGGGTAGAAACAAGGTGCCAGGACAGACAAAACAAGGTGGAGGGCCGGATTCAGCCCACGGGCCTTGTGTTTGTCACTTGTGTACTAAGGCATATAATTCTTATAGTGTAATTTCAGATTCAACTTCTACCTTAATTTTATGGCAATTCCAGGAAACTGTCTTTTGTAAAAATATAATTCAGTTTATATTTAAAGACTCAACTTCAGTTTCATCAATTACTTCAAGCCAGTGTCTCTATACTGGATATACAGACGTAAAATCTACCTCTCAAGATATTTAACATATTTTTTCTAATCCTTTCCCCTAAATTGTGTTTTCCTTGAGCAGCATGCTTTTCTATGTAGCTAATCCTTTCCTCAGTTTTCTGTTCTCTATTTCTAAAATGTTCCCCCCTTTAGTTCTTCACTAAATTTGAAAATTTGCCATGCTTGATCTGCTGCTTATCTTATTGACTGTATTTCATACTTTCAAAGGCAGCTCCTGCTTTCCACAATGACATTTAACAAGCAAACTTGACCATCAGCCCTGGGGCAAAGGAAGGCATCATTCCTCTGGGTGACAGTTTTATAGCATTCTTTCTCTCCATTTCTTCCACCCTAGAACCCACCCAAGGAAAACTGATCACTTCATTTAAAAACTCTAAACCACATAGCTTATTTATTTTTCAGGGTTACATCAAGTGTCTATCTTTTAACATTTTCAAGCTATGGCTTATTTAACTTGTTTATTTTTTAAAAATGCCCCTTCATCTATTTTAAGGGCACTGAGTAAAAATCTACATGGAAGCTAAGAAGGCAACAGAAATAGTTCAAGGATTTACATTTCTTATATTCTTTACTTGGCAGTAGTTAAAATCTTAGCAGAAAGGGAATCTTTTAAATTTACCTCTAAAATATAATTATTCTATTTAAACTGTTTTTCCAGAAATATCTCCTTAAGAAAATTATATATTTTTTTAACATTTTAAACAATTTTTCTATAGTTCTACATAGAAGACATGTACTGTTCTTGGGGTTTCACCCTTCCCCTATTTCTCTTCTCACTTCTCTAGTTTTTGGGTGAATAGAGTGTGCAGAAACAAAGACAAATTCCCAAGACAAGTGCTTCATTCCATGCCCTACCTAGGCCTTTCAGTCTCCTTCGGGGTGAGATTCTAGCTCAATCTACCAAGCAATGACAGCTACCAAGATCATAGGTCAAACATATTTTTCCTTTGGAAAAAAACCCCCCCACAATATTGTTACTTTGCCTTATTACATTTACATTTGAAATGATTTCATATGATCATTGACTTAGATAAAACACTTGAGTGGCTTTCTAAAAGGAAATAGCTTATAGCATTTATGTGCCTATGTTCCTATGTTTTGTCTCTTGTTGCTTTGAGTGAATGATAACAAAAGCTTCAGGTATCCTTCCAGAAGCTCCTTAGCCAGGCATAAGTAAGAGGGCCAACTCCACACTCAGTAAGAATACTGGCACCCTGGTTATGCCAAGGTAAGTTTGTTGCTGATGGTTCCTGAGCAACTATGAAAGGCAAGGTAGGGTTCATGAGCTTGTGACCTGAATAGTCTTGTAGGACCCCCACTTAGAAGGGCCTTCCATACCCATTTATGTTCTGCTGCTGCTGCCTTGAAATTCTTAGTAGTTTTTTAACAAGGGGCCTTAGTTTGCATTTTGGACTAGGCCCCACAAATTATATAGCTAGAATTGCTGGGAGGTAGGAACAAACTAACAAGCACAATATGGGGTGGGGGGTGAGCATCCTGAGTCCTCTATACATTCTTTTCATACAGTCAAGCCAACTACACTACAGAGAGCAAAAGGATTCCCTTTCTTCACTTATTTTCCTCACCTAGATCATTTTATATGAAGATAAGGACAGTATCCTGAAGAAAGTATGAGAAGGATCAGAAAAAGAAATGATCAGTTGAAATTATTCTTCTACTAGAGAAAGTAATACTAGTTTGGGGTAAATAATTCAGTCAGTGACTTTTTTATATAGATAATTTAAGTGGTACCCTTCAGATCCCACTTAAATACAATATACACATAAGCCACTATAGCAACTTGTAGGAAACAACTATACAGATTACTACCTTTTCAGTACTTAAATGTAGTAAAGACTTAAATTTACTTAAATTTTAGGGAGGACTCTTTTCAAAACTTTGATATGGATGAATTCATTGATTTGGAAGTGAGAAATGTGGTTTTTATCCCTGCTCTACTCTGGGAGGTGGTAGAACATGGTGTAAAAATCAAGGTCTCGGGAATAACGGATTTCCATCCCAGCTGAGTGTCCTTGAGCACATACCTTCAAGACTCTGAAACTCAGTCTCCTCATCTTTAAAACTGGTTGGCTGATTCACATGACTGGTTGTCCAGGGTTGTTGTGATGATTAAACAAGATCATGCAGGAAAAATATCTGACAAATTGCCAGAATTTCCATCTGCTGCTTTAGTTATTATTGTCGTTATTATTTCTCTGTTCTTCTCTTCTAACAGAAGCACTGTCTGAAGAGACCTAGTCTTTCTGCAAATTTGAATACGGTACTTAACATTTTGACACTACCATATCCTTATTTGTGAAATGGTTGTTAACCTAGCATAGCACTTGGCGGTGGTACAGGCACTTGGAAAACAGTACTGTGTGAGCTGGGGTTCAGGGTTGAATAAAACTTTGAGAATGTGTGACACATATCAGGAAGTGTACATGCCATCTCCCTGAAATAGCTCTTACCTCTTAACTTAGTGTGATCTGTATTTGAAATTTTTTGAGAGATTGATTTTTTTTAACCAAAGCATACAGTTTTCTCAATTCTCAAAACATTTTATAAATTATCTAGGCTGATGAGGTCACACAGCTGGTAATGACAGAGTCTGGAACTCAACTCTCAATTTTGTGATCTTTCTTCTTCATCACCTATTTGTTCTACCAAATATTTGGAGACACATTATAGTGCTGTCTTCAGGAAAATTACTTGTGCCAGATTACTTAAATAAGTAAAAGCACTCTATAGTCAAGAGTTATTCAGTGCTTAGAAACTAAGTTGTCCTCTTCCCTCATCTGGTGTCCATGTGTCATAACGTTCTCAAATTGAAGAGAACAGGATCTAGACTGGGAATACGGAGTGCCATTCAAAAGTCAGTGGGGACGTACTGAAGACAAATTCACTTGCATTTCAGTCCTATCTAAAGTCAGCCCTGAATGTATGTAGTGGTGTTTGTTTAAATTCCTAATTTCAGAAAAGCCTTATTACCAAGCACTGAATAAAAGTACCCCATCCCCACAATAAAACCCTGTCTTAACCCTATAAACAGTTCTCTATGGTGACAGCACTTGGGAGAGATTTGTCTAATCTCTTAGATGCTCTGTCTTCTGGTGCTGGTCTCACTGCATTTGTCCTCAGTCCTCTGTTGGTATGGAACCCTGTGCTCCAGTCCAAACTCACCTTGTTTGGGTTCAGTGGCCTTGGGGCCAGTCAGGCAGAGCCTGGGATCTCTTACAGAGCTGCATCTTTTAGGTGTTTACTCTTTCCTGTGGATAATGGCCTACTCACCTCATACATTTCCTGCCCCCAATAGGACCCAATTGGAATGGATCATACTCTAAGACAACACTTCACATTATTGTCTTGGTGGTTGGCTTGCTGGCAGAAATTAACTCCTCCCTACTAGCCACCATACTATGAGAAATGATAGAGAGAGTTCTTGTCACAGATTTAGTTTCTCCTTTTTTGCTCGTTAAGTGTTAGCTATTTGTGTAATGGTGATAAACGTAAAACAGTCATGTGAAAATCATTGCTGCATATATTATAAAACCTTTGGATATTTTAACTAAGTGGTCCCTCTAGAAGTTTCCACATGAGAATTTTTTTTTTAATTTAGTTATAGAAATAGAGTTTTGACCTCCTCTGGTAGAAGCAGAGCAAGAAAGACCTCATACTTTCCTTTTTCCCTTGTCAGCAAACTCAGAGGTACTATGATAACAGTAGCAACTCCTGTGGTTAGTGTATTTGCCTCCTCCTTTGTTTCAATTTTCCATTTTATTATCTTTTCAAGTTGGTTTGGGTCATTTTTGAAAAGAGAAAAGTAAAATTAAACCATTACATATATGTATGTAATGAAAATTGAGAGTTTTCCAAGAGCTTTCAATACACCAGAAAGAGAAGGGTCCCAAATATTTTGCAAGTATACTTGGATAATAAACAGGCAGACTAATCCCTCTTTACCCTCAAATCCATGGCCTGGAGCTGTGGTTCTCAAATTCCAGGGAGCATCAGATTGCCCTGTAGGTAAAAACCAGACTGCTAGGCCCCACATCCCAAATTTTGACTCAGTGGGGCTGGGATAGGGTATGAATATTTGCATTTCTAACAAGTTCCCAGGTGATACTGATGCTGATGATCAGGAACCAATTTGAGATCTATTGACCTGAAATAACTTTTTAGAGCAGCACATAGGTAAAGAAGTTATTGATGTAGGGTCTACTTAAACATATGGACAAAGTATGGGGACATAGAAAGTAAGTACCAAAGAGTAACACAGATATTGGGGAAAATAATGGGCAAAGCAGTTGGGGAAGCCAGAGACCTGGAGCTGCCCACAAAGACTTTGGAAAAGATGAGGTATGAGCTAGACCTGAGATGAAAACCATAAGGAGAAAGCAGGTCAAGTAGGGGGGTAGATTTGAACAAAGTCAGGAAGCAGAAATGTTTACATCGTGTTCAGTGAACAATGCCCACAGAATGCAGCATCCGAAGAGCCCAGTTAACATTTGTTGAATAAATGGACAATGAAGAAATTGATTGGTGGAAGCAAGAATTCCTTCCAAGAAACAGTGAGGATAACAAATCTTAACAAGAAAGGACAGTTTTGAATATAAAATCAAAGGGTTTGATTTAGTTTTTTAAGCAATGAGAATTCACTAAAGTTTTTGGGTAAAGTACTCACTTGAGTAACTAGCATTTTTTTTATATCTTTGCTAATGATATTATATTAATGATTTCTTGTAGCTTACTACCCATAAAATCAATAAAAGGAAAAGACATTTCAAAGGAGGCATTGAAAGGAATTGGTCATAGACTGGTGGGTAGGGAGAAAAAGAGAAAGCCCATACATGTCTATATTTTCAAGCCTGGGTGAAAAAGAGAAAGATAGAATCACTTAATAAGAAAGTGTGAAGTAGGAGATAGGTTTTGGAGAAGGAATTATGAGTTTTGTTTTAAAGCAAGACTTCAGGGTGGGGTGGAGCTGCCCAGCAAGCACTAAGGTTGCCCACTTTAGTTTGGTGAGATTGGGTTGGATGTGTGGAGGCATTTGTGACAATCTAGTCATGAAAAAAGTGACACTAATTCTCATACCAGCCTTTCCTTCCTGACCCTTAGGTCTCTCCTGAGAACACTGACAGCTCTGGCAGGGTGCAGCTGAAAGCCTTCCCCTCCAGGCCCATGGCCTGGGCTGCCTGGAAGAAGCACTTGGGTTGCACAGAACCACCTTTGTGGTCTGGCTGGCTCCAACCTGGGTCGAGAGGCCACAGGGCTTCCACAGCCTCCACAGGGCCTGGAACTTAGCAACCCAATTCTATGACAACAGTGGGGACTCCAGCTGGCAGCAGTGGAGATGGTAACAGCAAAGCCCTCTGTCACTACACCCTGGGGGCAAATCCTGCCAAGAAGAAGAAGGGTCAGGCCAGGGGTGGAACCCATGCAGGCAACCAGCTTCCACTAGATTGTAAATGCACTTGGAGAAGATACTGTCCTGGCAGCCAAGGCCAGCAGGAATGTCAAGGCGAGGAGAGAATGTGACTGATGGCATTGAGGGGAGCTCAGAGATAAGAATCCAGAGGACCTTCTGGTAAAGAGAGAGGAAAGGAAGGCAAACAGGGGAGATGAGAATGGATAGTTCCTTCAAGTTTAGAGAAGAGGTAGAAGAAAGAGGAGCATGAGGACTAGAAAAAGGTTTTGAGAACAGTATTATTTGGCATACTGCAGGCTCTGGCGAAAAACCAAGAGTGTAGTCATCAGAACAGGAGGACTGAGAATATGCACAGTGACTAAGAGTAAATTGGAAGAAAATAAGGTCCTTAGAAGATGTACAAAATAAAACAAAAGAAAAGTGAGTATTCCTTTATGTCTTTAAATTAGAGGTGATTTAGTCCATCTAAATGTATGGCAGATCACCATGCACATTCCTGTGTGCTCCTGAATTAGAATCAGCACAATAATCTAAACACAGGGTGGGACAAAAGCAGGTTTACAGTTGTGAGTACGTGAAACACAGAGTGTACCCTTATATTACTATTTATTAATTATTGTATTATTTTCCATACAGACAACTGTGTACCTCCTCTTGCCCCACCAGGCAGATATATTTACGCAACACGCCCATTGTGTAAACAGCTTTCCAGTGTTCCTAATGTTCAGCCAGGTGCAGAACTGATACGGAGGACACTGATCAGGTACCTTGATCCAGGAAGCAATTTCATCTTCCCGGAAAGAAGAACCAGGGGAGCTGGTGGGGCCAAGGTTATTAGTTGTGTGATATAAAATGGAAAGCAGCATTTTGAATCTTATCAAATTCAAAGAGTGGGGGCCTGGAAAACAGCAAGGAAGCCCTGACCATTGAGTCCTGAGGTAATTGAGCAGTAGGATCTAGACAAGACAAATTTACACTTTGAAAATGGCCTGAGAATAGAGGACCACTTTGCTAATTATACCAATACACATGTGGAAAGTGCTAAGTGTCTACTTTGTGCTAAGTACAATACAAGTAGTTTTACAGTCATGCTTTCTATTTAATCACAGTGAAGATTCCATAAGACAGGTGTTATCACCATTGTACAGGGGGAACTCTCAAAAACAAAATGTCTAGATTTTTAGTCCAATCCTGTGTTCATTCTGTAACATCATCCTGTACCACAGAATATTCTTATGTTCATGTTTATGTTCCTTAAAACCAGGCTAGTGGAGACAGACTGTCTGATAAGGACCTCAACTCCACTTCTGCAGCTTGTGGGGTTGAAGGAACACCAAGATGATTGTAAGACAGGAGCACTGCTATCTATCATGCTTTCTTTTATGATAAAAGAATACCGTACTTTTCCTATTGAAATAAAAGTAGTAATTAAACAAATGTATGGGGTACAGTATTGCTTTTCTTTCATAATAGGAAACATGGGAAAAACAAAAGCAGACTTTGAACTCTCACTATGTTCTGTAAAGACATGTTACTTTAAAGTCAGAATGAGTCAGCCAAAGAGAGGTCATTCTTAGCTTTTCCTGAAGCTCTGTTTTCTCAAGCATACTCCCAAATAGTAGACCCTGAAAAAAAGGGTTTACGATGTCCAAAGTAAACCAGCCGGAGGCAAAGTAGCACTCAAATGCCTTTTTAATCATTACTACTTTTCCTCCTACTTCTCAGCATGTAAACCTAACTGCCAACCCACTAGGTGGCTGCGACAAGCAATTCAGTAACTTAAATAAATGTAAGGACATCAATATCACCAACAAATTAAAATATGTAACTGTTGCCCAAAGGAAAACAGTATCACAATGAAATTCTGAAAATAATATGCTTTTAATTTCCTTCAGTTTATTTTTAGAATACACATGTGTGTGTAAACATAAGTGTGTATGGTTACACACATGCACACACACACTTTTTTTCAGTTCTAATATAGAAATGGTGATCTAAAAAAGTGCTACAAATATAAGGCTAGCCTCTAAACCTCGGAGGCAGTGGCAGTATCTGGGAAGAAGAGAGAGGATTTTCACCAGGTTTGGGCTGTAACTTTGGGTCTCTGTGAACTTCCAGGAGCAGAACAAAGGCATGCGAAGGGCCAGGCAGCCTTCGTCACGTTGGCAGTCAAAGTTCAGCACGCCTTGTTTTCATCTTCTGTGGATAGGACCCGAGTGCCAGGTGTGATTCTTTGGTTCCCTGCCCAGGTTTGTAGGGATTGCCAGTGGTGCCAGTCACACTCAGTCACGGCCAGAAAGAGCATCCTGATCCTGGGCATATTGTACTGAGTCAGAGGAGGCTCCAGCCGGGCACAGAACCTTGAAAGACAGAGAGTTCTGGGCACTGTTTTAGGAATGAGGTAAAATATCCTTAGGATCCAAAGGAATACATCTTCCTTAGGTTTTAATGCAGGAAAAAAAAATAAAACTAATTTTTACACTTGAATTGCATGTGTGTTTTTCATAATGATAAATTCCAAGTATAATCTTTGCCCTTCAGTTTTTGCACTGGTAGCTTTTCACACATGCAACTGGATTGTTTTAATTGATTTTACGACATATTGAAATACTATGATTTCATTAAAGAAAAAAGGAAACTGACGTTCTGCAGAGCATCCCATCACGAGCAATGTTGATGCTGAAAAAATTGGACTGATCCTTCCTAAAATGGTTACTTGTTCATTCAAAAACATTTCTCCCCTTTTAAGTTTTGGGGAATTAAAAAGAAAAAAAGTAATGACCCATATTAAAATGATTAAGTGCAAGGATGTTTGCTATTATAGAGACAATGCTTCAGAACTGAATAAATGTAAAAGTGAAAAATTTTACTCATTGTGTCGTGGCGTTTTCATTTTGAAAATCCACTCTGCAAATAAACTTCTCAAAATATATTCTTTAAGTCCTCAAGAATGTATGACTATGGAAAAAAAATAATTATCTTTTCAACTTAGAGAAGGAAAACTGTTGGAACAGTTTAGGCAATGCCTAGCCAATAATAAAAAAAAATGTTTCTTGGACCACAATTCATTCTCTAAACCTTCAAAAGCCTATCATTTATCATTAATTTTGAAATAAAACAGGAAATACCTGTACTAAGAGAACCTTTGAAAACAAGCAGAATAATTGGCAAAGAATATTTTGGGAGGCACTGACAATAATGTAATGCCTGGATTAGTCTTTCAAAAAAACATGAAATTGTAGCTGGGAGGCATATGTAGCTAAAGATTCAGCATTCCTGTGCCGAGCATTGTAACTCAGTTCTCTTGATATTCTGACATATTATTTAACAAAAAGCACATGGAAGATGTTCCCAGAACCCAACTGCAGAGTTCTTATGTGAATCAAATTTTTGCTGCTACAGAGCTCAGAGATATGACTGGCACAAAGATATTCAAGTGCTATTGTTCCAGGCAGCTTTGACAATGAGGAAAAACACTCTTAAGAGAGGTTACATATTTATGTATATATGTTTGTATGTATGAGTGTTTATATGCATGTATGTACTCCTAGACTGCTTCATTCAGAAAAGGACTCAGAGATGTCTGCACTTATTTGCCTTTTAATTTGGCTTCATTCTCCAATTGCTAATATCAAACTTTAGGATGTAAAAATTTGTAGAAATGCCACTGTGATATCCGTCTAACATGCCTTCCCTTGCTTTTCCCCAAAGAGCCTTTGCATTTTTCCCACCTCTGTGTCTTTGCTCAAGCTGTACTCTTAGTTTAGAATACCTGCCCTTTGGACTCCACACAAAGTTCATCCAAATGGTATATCCTCTCCTGATATCTGCAACCAAATATGATCTCCTTTATTCTGTTTTTTTGTCCCTTTTATGACATATTTTACTTTACCTTAAATTAAGCTTATTAACTACTACATTCTTTTCCTTTATTTCCCTTCCCTCACCCCAACAAAATTAGGTGCTACATTTTTTAGAAAGTTTTTTTAAAAGATTATATTTATTTATTTTTAGAGAGGAAGGGAAGGAGAAAGAAGGTAGAGAGACACAGGTGTGTGAGAGATACGCAGATTGGTTGCCTCTTGAACCCCCCCACCCCCAAAATGGGAACCTGGCCTGCAGCCCAAGCATGTGCACTTACTGGGAATTGAAACAGTGATACTTGGGTTTGCAGGCTGGTGCTCAATCCATTGAACCACACCAGCCAGGGCAGGTAGTACATTTCTTTGAAGGAAGATACTTTCCAACAATTGAGATGCTTATCACAGTAACTTTGCATATAGCAACACTTGACAAAATGTTTGATGAATTAGAGTGAATTTTCCTGAACTGAATTGTTGAACTTTTTGTGTTCATTGTAATGAGAGAATTCACTTTTGATGGTTTTTGGGGTCTTAATTATTCAAAAATCATTTTTTAAAAGCATTTGATATGTATTTATTTTCCCTCTGTTTTCCCCATTATTACTAGATCTCCTCCCTCTGTCTCTTCTTTCCTACCATCCAACATTAATTGAATATCTGTCATCTGCCAGGCAGTTGAAAGGCACTATGAGGAATAAGAAAATATAGATCAAAAGTTAGAATCTAATAATCTGGCAAAGCTACAAATTGTATTCTAGAGTAAGACAAAGATGTATCCAATGTATTTATCTTAACAAAAAAGATATTTTAAAATGTTAACCCCACAAAATGCTAAGTAGTCAAAATTTACATTCATTTTAAGTCTTCTCTTAAACCAGCATCGCTTTATGCCCACAATTTTTTATCAGATAATATCATTCATAATGACAATGGCTTCATCCTAAACTATAAATCTTAGAAAACAGACTGAGAGAGGTAATTTTGTATCATCCACCCCCCCGCAACAACACTGTCTCAGTGTTAGCATTGAAAAGGCAAATTGCTTAATCATTCTAAACCATCTCAAAGGTTAAAGGGGAGTTATTCAGTCATTCATTCACAAATATTTATTGAACACCTACTGCATATCAGACAAATGAAATTTGATTTCAGGTCAATAACAAATAAAATTTTAGTGAAAGTATGTTCCAGGCAGTATCTGGGAGGTACTTAACCTAAAAAATTGTTTAACTAAAATTCAGATTTCACTGGATACCCTGTATTTTTGTTTGATAAATTTGGCATCCTTAGTGGGAAAGCACTGTCTGTGTTGCTGCCTTTCCTTTGCAGAAGATGGCTGGGGCTAGGGGATGGAGAGCCTGGACAGAGAACCCAAAGTGTAGCAGGCTGGAATGAGGAGGATGAGGCTTGGAGTATGCACGACTGCATAGTGAGGGCAGAGAACAGAGAAGTAGGTGCTGACTACTATGCATAATAAAATTGTAAATCATTAGGGGGCTGACACTGAATAAATAAAAGGAGACGTTGGGTAAGGTAGTGAGATGCTGGAGACCAAAGAGAAAAGTTCAGTTTTAGTGGTTCACACTGCTATGACAACTATTCTCCATCATCTTCCCGAGTCTATGGCCAAGTCTGCTGCAAATACACATTTATGTGTATTTAAACAGAGGAACAGGGAATGTTTTGTATAGTAATGCTCACTTCAGTCTTCTGGGCTTTAACTAGTTCTGTGCGGTTCCAGGCACATTACTTTACCAGGGATGGGAGTGAGGTAAACTAGACCAAGCAGTTTTCAGTTTAGTTCTACTTTGTTCCTGGTGCACAGCTAAAGCTACAGAATGCTCGGTCTTCTGGAGCTAAGATAGCACTTCACCCAGATGGCAGTGGTCTGTGTCAGTTCTTGCCCAGGGTCCACAGCCATCCCACATATTTACAATAAGTACCCAGAAGAAGTCTACCTTTCCCTTCCAAAAAAGTTTTACCAAACTTCATGCTTGTGGCTCTCACTCCTGAGCATGTGAATAAATTGTTTCCATGGGCTGGAGCTGATGCCTGGTCTTTCCATAGCATTGTCAGATGGCAGGTCCCTAATACCAACACAGAAAGATAAGCCACATCTATCTGGCCTTTTTTGATCAGGGCTCTCAGTTACCTGCAGTTTTTCCATACCCTCTAGATATCTGTCTGGCCTTCTCGATCCCAGTTGGTCTTGAGGTAGGATGCCCCGCCAGCCCAGTCTCATGTCCTTATGCCGCAGGATGCACCTGGAGAACCTTGGGTACACCCTTCACCCACACTCAGAATGCTCATTCTCTCCCAGACGCAATTCTAAAAACTTGCCTTTTACTCTGTTCCTTTCAGTTTGGAATCTCCCCCTAAAATCTGGAATCTAAAATACATTGGATTAATCATGGTGCGATTTTTCAGCTTCTCTCTTAGACAACCTCTTTGGCTCCCTTTTTGTCCACACACCAGCAATCTCTTCCCAAGAGGCTCATGGCTCCCTCCCTCAACCTTAGCTGCCAGCATAATTTGCCACCATTTAGTGTTGTCCTCTAACTTGCCTCCTGAACAAAGACAATCTGACACTCCTTAATTCCGTATTTTATTTTCTATCTTGGACCTAAGAAGGATATGCCTTAGACAAAGTGTCAGCACTCCCTTGTGCCTCTACCAGAGTGAGTGGAAGAAAAAGATGGCATGTAATTCATGCTTGCTTCTGTGACAGACAAATGCACAAACATCTGTGGCTACATACAATAAAAATATTTGTTGCTTACATAAAAGAATGTGTTAACAGCTGGCTTTTCCGCTACATGGTAACTCAGAGACAAGGCCCTTCTATCTTGTGGCTTCACCATCTTATAGGGCTTCAGATTTGCATGCACTGAGTCCACAGATGGGGCAAGAGAGGGTGGAGAATACAACACACACCTACTTCTTAAAATTCTCTGGTGGAATCACATTTTTACTTAGATGCAAGAGGGAAATATATGTGGTCCTGGTGTGATGGGCAACCGCCATGTTGAGCTCCTGTGCTTTATTCTTTGTTTTAGCCAAATAAGGTAACTAGATCTAACTTCTGCATCTGGGCTTCTGTAACCTTGCTACGCCACGTGGGCAGGAAGCCTGGGGCTATTTAAACCCCGGGAGGTCAAAGTTTGGGGCTCAGAATTTGGGGTTTCTCCTCTGAGCTGGTGCGCGTAATAAAGGATTGTGCTCCGCCATCTCTCCCGCATGTGAATTATTTTCCGCAACACTGGAACTGGCTGCCACCATCCAATGACAACTCTATACCATGGAAGTGGATATTGGGCTGTTTCTGCCACGGGTAGTATCTCAATAGTCTCAGTCAAAAACACAGCTTCCATCCTAAGATAAAGTTAATATGTAAAAATGTTAAAATATCTGTTTTTAAAAATGTATTTTTAATTTTTACCTGATGATATGTTTTTATTAATTTTAGAGAGAGAAGGGAGAGAGAGAAAGAGAAACATTGATCAGTTGCCTCCCATTCGCTCCCTGATCAGGGATCAAACCCACAACCTAAGTACATTCTCTGGCTGAGAATTGAACTCACAACCTTCACAGCGTTTTGGTGTATAGGACAACGCTTCAACCAACTGTGCCACTCAGCCACGGCAAGTCAGCTTTCTTCAAAGAGACTATACAAATTATGAATAAAAGGTTCAAGTGAAAGAGAAATGGAAAACAAAGTGATTTGAAGATTTTGAATATTTCATGTATTTATAGTGTCTCTTCCTCTACATGTGTAACAGGTTATATAAGAAGTTGTACAACAGTATGTTAATGGTTTCTCAATCTCCTGTAGCTAAACACAGATAACTGGCATCTATAGCTAAGCACACCTCGTTGAAATAGAGTAAGCCTAAGGAATATCTGAGAGTGTCCTCATTTTTGTTATTACCTATAGAGTAAAAGCACAGAGGCACATAGTTACAAAAATACTTGCTAAGCAGATTTATTCATTCAGCACACACTGAGTGTCTATTATGTCTCTGTCATTATTCTAAGCACTAGAAACATTAGAGCAATAAGCAGGGTTTCTGCTCTCAAATAATGGATAATAGAGTAAAAGTCCATGTCAATGTAGTTCCATTTTTGTGATAGGCAATGCTGAGTTTATCCTTTGAGAAGAGAGAGCAAGATGTCAGAATCTGCTATGGTCTGCTTGATGAGAAAAGCCTTAAAAATGTTGTATAGATTAACTGTATTGTTTGGGGGTAGAATCTATGCTTTATCAGAGTTGGCAGTGTCATTAACAGGCAGGTTGCTGCCTACATGATGCACTTTAATGAGGTATTCATGGTTCTTGAGAGCAAATAATTTCCCATTGCTAACTTCACTTAGAAGGCCACAATTTATTGGTAAGTTAACTCATTGGGGCCAGTACTGGGCATGATCACTCTTGGTATTATTAAGCAAACTTGTAGCAGAAAGAAGGGCTATGAGAATGGAACAGGACCAAAAATTAAAATAAAGAAACAGAGGGAGGCTGTTCTGGGCTGGCCTGCAAGTAGAAGTCAGGAGTAATCCTGAGTCAAGAGTGAGGAAAAATTATTACCTTTAAAAGTCCCCGATACTGTAAGACTCTACTACTCATGAGAATGCATGTGACTCCCAGGCATGTCAAGGAAAAATAAATCTTGAATATTTTAAGAATTGACTGTGAATCTTCAGGATTTTGAAGTTGAGTGGCTGAATTGAAGAGGGTTTTTTAGACCATTAGGGATAAAAAATTGGCATGAAGGTCCATTGGGAATGGCAATGCACAGGCTTTTTTTCCAGATTGCCAAGTCTATAAAGTAGTTTTTCAGACTCCCCAAACCCACCACATCTCTTGGTTTTTCCTGGCTGAACTCAGCTCTTATCAGGAGCCTTATCATAAAATCTACTAGCTAGAAATAATATGTCATCCTCCCACTTTCTCTTGATGACCTCTTTTATGGAATTTACCACATTTTACAGTGGATTATTATTTGTGTGCTCATTTCTCTTATTTGATGGGAAACTGTTGACATTAAAATGTGGTGGTTGAAGACATACCCTGGAGTCAGACAGATCTGAAGGAGCCCCACCCAGGCCACTCAATAACTGTGTGACCTCAAAGCAATAGTCAACCTTTCTAAGCCTCAATTTCTTCCTCTGAAAACAACATTATAATAGTATGTGAAATATCAATACCATGGCACTGTACTTGGAAGAGGCACTCAATAAGGTATTATTAGGCCCTTTTTCTTAGTTGTTAATTTAATAATTTCAGCCTCAGGAAGCCAATGTTCTTAAGGCCATATTCCTGAGGAGAGCTCTGCATGACAAAGGTTATATATAAACTCTCTCAGGACTACATAGCTGATTGGTAGAAGAATCTGAATTTGAACCCAAATTGTATGTGCGCAACCTCTCTTTCTAGGAGTGCAGGGAGCCTCTATTTACTAACATTGATAGTGAGTTACACTTTGAGGTTTTAATAACATTTCTTTGTCTTTTCCCAGTGAAATAAATAGGCTCTAGTAGAGATGGATCTTGGCTCAAGTATCCCTGTGTCCATCACAGAAATAGCACTTAGCAGGCATTCAATGCTTTATAACTTGAAAATTGAGAACAGAAACTGTCTTTAATTTGGAGCAATGAGTTGGTAATATAAGGAAATGTCTAACTGTTCTCACGTAAAAATGTTGCACTGATGCCATGGTGCTAGAGTCATATATATTGTAAACATATAAGAAGAAAAAATGGAATTACATTTTCTGAAAAAAAATATAATAGTCTCCAAATTTTGTTTCTCTGCAGCTTAAGAGCTACAGAATACTTAATTTACTTTTGTAGACATTTCCTCCAAAAGCATTCAGATGGTGATGATGACACCAGATCATGCTGAAATCTCTTTAGTTATTTTTTCACAAAAAAGAGGGACAGGCAATGGAAACTTAAAAAAAATTTAAATAACATTATAATGCAAAACTGAGTTTGAATTTTTAAATAGACTGCTTTGCAAAACAAATATAGCTCAGTTTCATCACTCATCTTTATTCTTGTAACAAATTCTATCACAATCATAAAATAGTAATTTCCTGCTTTTTTAAAAGAGTATATATCACTGAGGAAGAATTAAAATAACAATTACTTTTAATTGTTCTCTGCTCAGACACTGACTGTACTTTCTAAATTTATTTATACCATTACAGGAAATAGTTTAGCTCTTCAATATTGAAATAATCTTTATTGCACATAATATTTAAAAATTTTCTCAGTTGTTCCCAGGTATTCATTTTAATGGAGCCTTTCTTTGGTCACTCAATAATTCATCTAATATTTATTGAGCGCCAATTACATGTTGTGCATGGTGCTCAGTGCTGAGAGATACAAGGCTACAAAGATACATTCCCTACACTCAACAATCTCTCAACAGACATTTAATGAATAATTTTATTTTCTTGTTATAGTAAAATAAGCAGAAACAAATTTCTTTATGCATCAAGTCAACTGTATTTTAAGAATGTCTCTCTTGATGTAAGATTCTATGATTTAATGAACTCAATGCACTGTTGAAGATTTTTAACCCAAGTCTGATCTTTAACTAGTTTCATATTAAGGTACACTTGCTGATCCTAATGAAGTTTTTTTGTTTTGTTTTGTTTTGTTTTGTTTTGTTTTGCTGGGGGGGTTGGTCATTCATTTATCTGACTAATAATTGAGTGCCAATACATTCAAGGCAACACACTAGTTTCTCTGCAGGCTAAAATGAGTGGTGTGTCCAGTAAGTAGATGCAAAAACTTAATGGAAAAGGTAGAGACTTGAGTTGGAACTTTGTGTAAATATTTCCGAGTTACTGGCACTTGCATCAGGGTTAATGAAGATGATACTCATTTAAGTGGATGAGTGTTTCCTCTCCTCAAGGGACTTGCCAGCCACCATGTCAGGCATTTATAACTGAATAGGATTTTTCTCCAGAACGCTTTTCTACTTCCTTACCCTAAAATAGCATTTAAATGACCACGGGGCCTCTGCACCCACTTCCTCAAAGCTTCTAGCCAGCTGCAATCAGTTAGGTGGTAGATTCCTGTCTGGTCCCTCACCAGAGTCAGGAATATGCACCAAAATATTAAGAGGAGCTGGAGTGGAGTATAGATGAAAGTATCTTAATGTTCACTTTATACAATTCTATAATATTTTCACTTTTATAACCCAAAATATATTTGTTCTTTTTTTAAAAAAGTTTAAAATTAAAAGATTATAAACCACACTCTCCAAAGTCAACAGCAGCTCCCACCTCCCAAAAATGTGCCTCCCAAGTCTTACCACTCAAAAATGTAAAAAATGTGAAAGGACCCAGGGAAAGCAAGAGCTTTTATAAATTCAAAATTTCTACATTCGCCCACTCCCAGCTTTGCTTCACTGAAGTGGCTCTTTCTCTCCACATTTATTCAACAAGTGTGTCTGGTCACCCACTCTCTCCATGGAAGTGAAGGAGAGTCTCCATGTGGGTAAACGTTTTTAACTGAAGAGGGAAAGATGGGAAGGTGAGGTTGTGAGGTAAAGGGGCAGTTTTTAAATGCTGTTTATGGAGGGTGATCTCCAAGAGTTTCAGTTATTGGCCAGTGTCACAGTAGGTGTACAGAAGCCCCAGAAACAGAATTCAGGTTCTCCTCAACCTCTCCCACCCATCTGCCACCCCTCTTCACCTGCAGGTATGGCTGGGTCTTCACACAGTTGCCTTGGAGGGGTCTTAGATTAAAGTCTCCCAGTCTTGGACCTGAAAATCAGTTGTGAATAATGATTGATTACAGGTTTTCTGAGGACAAACTTTACGTACTCCATGAGCACTTCTGTGAGTCCTTAGAAAGCTTGCACCTTTCAGGTAACCAGTTTATGAATAATGAAATGAATTTCATTTTTTGTTAAGATTCTCTGTTCTCCACAAGCCGGTCATATCATGCCTAGAAACTGAGTGTTTTCTAGGATGGGTAGACTGGCTGAAGGCAAACCCCTGAGATGGAGGAAAACCACCTGGGAGAGCTGACCCTCCTTCTCTGCCTCCAGCTGGGCTCTACGGGAATCCTCTGACCGGGAGTGTCTTGCAGTGTATAATCTGAGTGTGGAGCCCTCCATTTTAGCCACTGCTCGAATACTGACTCCCTTGGTCACGCAGGCCTATCCAAAACCTTGTGCATGGTTTCTCGGAGATTCTGAGGATGAAAAAAGAGCAGCAATATGTCTTAAAGCCTCTGGGAATAAGTATATGTATAGATAAGTTTGCACTTCATATTGATGTGTGTTTAGCACTTTTTAATAGTATAGTCTCTGTTGGTCAAGCACATTAGTATTCCATTATTGGAATATCTGGTGGCATGCCAAGTGTCTTCTAGTTTGACATCAGAGTGGGAATGATAGCCAACTTAAAAGAGTAAACTAGCATCTGTGAAGTTCCTTATCACCGAGATAACTGATTTTGTATTGACATTTTCCAGTTTCCTCATTTGCCTTTGCTTTTCTTTCTGAGCAGCATAGTTATTGTTGTTATTTTGGATCAGTTTTTGTGATGTTGCTATTAAGTGAGACAGCTATGTAAACAAGTTGCAAAGGATTATTAGTTTATCAGTAGAAGGATGTCTGGTCTATTGCCAAGATCCATTGATCTGTTTATTATGACTCTACCCAGTACAATTTTAGTGGCAATTTAAAAAATGGTCTTAAGGTTTCACTTACAGAAGTCCACTGGTTCATTTATTAACCTACATTTGAAGACTAACTCACTGTATAATCTTACCAGCATTATTATGACAGTTATAATTCACCGCAGCCAGGGAGCAATATCCCAATTATATGTTCTATTGTTTCGCTTGTGATATGAGAGCAGTACAAATTGTTGATGATAATTATGTTGATTTTCAGCAGTTTGCAAATTAGTAAATTAGTACATTTAGAAATATAAATATACCCTAAGGCTAATATGTGTGTTGGGGCTAGTTAACAAGTATTTATTGAGTGCCTACAGTATGTGTGGTGGACTATAATACCCACAGTGTAGAGTATTATACTGACAATGTTGTAAAACAAAGATCATACCTGGCACAGGATACAATTTGTGCTAAATAAAAATAAAAGTACCTTACTAATTGACTTAGTTTTTTTTTTTCTGGTAACACACAACCCTGAAACTTACTGGCATAAAATTTATTATTATCCACAACTCTACTGATTGGCTGTGCTGTTCCTCAGCTGGTTTCACGCAGGCTCAGTTAGGCTAGAAAAGCATCCCGCTGAGGGGCCAGCTGGGTTGGACGGGATAGCCTCCTTCACAGGAATGTGGGCCAAGCACCTTGTTCTCCTTCAGGTTGCCTTTTATCCTCCAGTAGGCTAGAACAGCTCCCTTAGGTTGTTTCAGGGCAATGCTCCAAGAGGGTGAAAGAAGCTGCAAGGTTGAAGTCTAGCCTTGGAAATCTCATAACATCATTACTGCCATGTTCTACCAAAGCAAACACAAGGCTGACACAAATTCACAGTGGTGGAGAAACAAGCTTGGTGAAAGGAGTGGCAAAGACATGTTACAAAGGTAACATGCATACCTAGATGGGTGGCATTAGAGCCATATTTTGCAGTCTACTACACTTGCCATGCAAACATGAGTCCTTCACAAGGGTTGTCTTTGCATTTTAAAATTCCTAATCTGTTGTTATGAATGAGCAATATTGGAGCAAAACCCTGCTCTACTCAGATTTGAAGTTTCCGTAACATCCTTTTCCTATGTCAATTAAGTGTTGAAGAGCTTGTATACATGATTTTCTTGTCAAAGCTTCTATTTAGTGTTCTGAAAATAGTGGGCTGCTATTTTACTTAATATTTAGATGTAAAATAGTGGAATTTTTATGATTAAAACAGATGCTAGATGGAGGTAATCACAGAGCCCTGGAAACAAGGAGGAACTAAACTTTGTGCTTTCCAATGTTAAAGTCCATTTATCTTTAGTTGTTTTAAATTTTTTAAACCAGAAGTCACTGATTTCTTTAAACTTCTAAAGATTATTTTCTAGTAAAATCAATGGGTAATAGTATAGTATTCTAGAAAATAAGGTATTAATTTATAGCAATTTATATGTGCTCCATATTTAGAATAAATTTACTTATATTATTTTCTGTTATTGCACATTTTTTATACATGAAAACATCAGATTTGATTCACAGATCCTCAGAAAATAAGTCTTTTCAGAATTAAGTTGACCATGTAATTTATTTATTATTTAAGTTGTTTTCAGAATAGGTTACTCATTCACATAATTCCTAACTCAATTGAATATATCAAGTAATATAGTAATATATAGCAAAGTAATATATCCAGTTGAAATTCTCTGTCTCATTTATTTCTCCTGGTGATTAGTGCCATCAATTTTCTGTGGGTTCTTCTGGAAATATGTTATTCATATACATGCAAATATGTAGAGATATCTCTTCCCTCCTTTTTATACAGAAAGCATACTATATATGTTGTTCTTTACACTGCTTTTACCCGTTACTATATCTTACTCCATATCAGTATTTAAAAAGATTTTCATTTTTTAGAGCCACATAATATTGCATGGTATAGTTGTAGTATACTTATTTAATCAGTACCCTATTGAGTAGACACTTATGTTATTATGAGATTTAACTACTTAGCATTTTTAAACGCCCTCACTTGTATATGGCACTATAATTAAAAAACAGTACAATAGTTATTTGAATCACATGATTTTGTTCAATGTCATTGAGCCACTAATAGTACTGAACTTTCATCTTTTCATTTCAAAGAAGCACTTTATTGTTTCTCTTTGGCATATCCAAATTGCCAGCATCATTACTCTTGTGCTTTGGGGCCATTATGAAGTCAAATAAGAGTTACCTGAACACAAGCATTGCCAGAGCATAACAGCTGGTCTAAAAACCTAGATGGCGATGAAGAGACTAGTGGGTGGGTAGTGTCCAACAGTGTGGAGACACTGCACAAAAGGATAACTTGCATCCCAAGTGGGATAGAGTGAGACAGCACAAGATTTCATCACACTACTCAGGAAAGCATTCAGTTTAAAACTTATGAGTAATTTATTTCTGGAATTTTCCATTAAATATTTTGGACCACAGTTGATTAAGGTAACTAAAGCAGTGGAATGTGAAACTGCAAATAAGAAGGGACTACTGTAAATGGAATTATACAACATGTGGTCTTTTGTGTTTGTTTTCTTTCACATAACATGCTTTTAAGATTCATCCATTTTATAGCATTCATACTAATTCATTCTTTTTAATGGTTGAATAATATTCCATTATATGGATATTCCACATTTTATGTATCCATTCATCATTTGATAGACATTGGTGTTATTTCCACTTTTTGACTTTTGCTATACACATTGCTATACAAGCTTTTGTGTAGATGCATGTTTGCAATTCCCTTGGATATAATATACCTAGGACTGGACTCTGTTTAACTCTTTGAAGAAATGCCAAACTATTTTTCCAAAGGGGTTATACCAGTTTACATTTTCACCAGCAGTGTATGCAGGTTCTTGCCAACATGTGTTATTATTTGTCTTTTTGATTATAGCCAGTCTCTTGGGTATAAAGTGGTATCTACCTGTGATTTTTTAAAAAAATTTCATTGTGCTAAATGCACATAATATAAAATTTACAATCTTAACCATTTTTAAGTGTACAGGTGAGTGGCATTAAGTGCATTCACAGTATGGTGCTACTATCACCACTATTCTTTTCATCTTGCAAAACTGAAACTCTTCCTTCTCCACTCACTCCCTGGCAACCATCTATGAGTTTAAGTACTTTAGGTACCTTACATAAGTGTAGCCATACAGTATGTGTCCTGGTGTGATGGGGCTTATTTCACTTACCATAATGTCTTCAAGGTTCATCCATGTTGTAGCATGTGTTCAATGTGTTTTTGATTTATTTGTTTATTTACTTGTTTGTTTGTTTGTTTATTTATAGAGAGAGGTGAAGGGAGGGAGAAAAAGAGGGAGAGAAACATTGATATGACAGAGAAACATTGACCAGTTGCTCTCATATGTGTCCTGACCAGGAATTGAACCAGTGACCTTGTGCTCTGGGAGATGACGCCCAACCAAATGAGCCACACCAGCCAGGGCACACTGTGGTTTTTATTTATATTTTCTTCATGACTAATGATGTTCATGTGCTTATTGGTCATTGGTATATTTTCTTTGGAGAAATGTCTGTTTTCTTTTACTGTCTATAATTTAAAGAATATTCTCAATTAAAACCCACTTTTTGGATTGCCTATAACATACTTAGGCAATCTAGAATTCATACAATGAGGTATATCACTTAATCACTATCTTTGGGAAAACAAAGGCTCAGTAATAGTTGCTGTTTGGCATAACTGAAAGTCCTGATCAATCCTGATGTACCTTTTGACATAATAAAGATAATGTTAATTATGTTTATTACAAATGTAAATAATTTTAGAGTTTATGTGTATTTTTAAAATATGTATATTCTTAAAAATTAGCAATGGATATAGATTCCAATTAATCTTTTATTCCTATTTTTTCTGCATTTCAATTCATCTTAAACATTGCTGCCTGAATAATTTTCAGAGTGTTCATCTGATTATGTCACTTTCTAGCTCAAAACCTTCTATAGCTCCCCATTGCCAACCTAAATAAATACAATCTCCTATAATTCAGGTCTTTCCATCTTTTTTTATTTGGCTGAAGAGATCAGTAAGAAATACATTTTATATTGTACAAAGAACCAGAACACAAACATATACTTAAGAAAATAGACTCTCAAAAAATAAAAACAAATCTTTCACAAAAACGTTCCTACCCTATTCCGATATTTTGAAAAAAAATATTTAATGAGACTCGCAAAATTGACTTTCAAGCCTAAAGTATGAAAATCACAATGCTGCAGCATGGCCAACTATGACAATGTTCTTCAGAGTTTGGGGAAACTCACTCTGGTGACCCCCAAACCTAGTAGCACATTAGAATTGAAATAACTTAATCTTTAAAAAGCAATATAGTCTAGGTCTCTACTCTAAAAAATCTCCATTCATAGAGTCTGGGAGCCCTAACTAGGTAGCTCAGTTGTTTACAGCATCGTCCCCAAATGCCAAGGTTGTGGGTTCGATCCCTGGTCAGGGCATATACAAGAATCAGCCAATGAATATATAAATTAATAGAATAACAAATCAATCTCTCTCCCCCGCTTCTTCTGTCTCTCTAAAATCAATAAATTAAATTTTTTAATTAAAAAAATAAAAATTTAAAAAAGTCTAGGAAAAAGCTCAGAAATCTGAATTTTTATAAAAGCTCTCCTATGAATTCACTTGTGCAGCCAGATTTGAGAACAACTGCTTTTACTTGCCTTTCCTTTTCCATCCCAAACAAATATTTCTTGTTTCTTGCATATTCTTTCTTTGCACATTCATTTTCTTCCACTTGCAATTCATGCCCTCTGCCCACTGGAATCTTTCCAGGTACATCTGAAACACCACTTGCTACTTATTTCTCCAACCAGAATAGTCTCATTTTCCTATACCAGCAATTTTTAACCAGTGTGCCACAAGAATTTTAAAAATATTCAATACCTGAATATTTAGTCAGGGGCACTGACCTCTTTTCCCTTTAGATTGTCAAATAAAAAAATAACAATAGCCATCCAGTGTGAATGAATCAAAATTATACCTATTTTTTGTCAGACCAACAAAAATACATACTTGTTGGTGTGCCATAGAATTTTAATATTTAGTTTACATGTGCTGTGAGATGAAAAAGATTGAAAAGATCACTGCCCCAGACCTTCCACAAGTCTTTACTTGGGTTTCCTTGATGGCACTTCTCTTGCCCCACCTCACTGTGCTTATCCTCCTATTACATTGTAAGTAATCATATTGTAATTGCCCTTCAGTGGGAATACAATGAATGGCCTACTCAAAGTCAGTATTTGATCAAGTTCCTTGAACTAGAGTTGGAATGGAACCTTTAATTCTGGCGTCAAGCAACATCAGACTCTACAGTATTTTAATGTAATGTTATGGGCATAAATAGACTAATGTTAAGCCTTTCTTCATGGTATAGTCACACAATCTATCCTTTTGTTAGCTTTTCCCAACATTCTTTTCATCATAGTCCTCCACAAGAAGAAAGAATGGCTAGATCTAAATACCCATATCTAAAACTCTCCCCATCTTACTTGGTGTTAGACTTTCTTACGAGTTCCTAGTCTCTGTGGCTGGAGGATTCCAGGTCATGTCTTTGACCTTAAAGTAGATGAAATGCCCTAAGCATTTTGCTCTCATCAGATTTGGCTGCACGTGTTCAGAGCACTGTTACAGTATTATGTTTTCCACTTTGCATGGGTATAAATTAAAGTACAGAGAGGATTTGATTAGCTCAAGATCCCAGAGTAACTGGCAATGATGGGAATAAAGGCTTGCTCCACTGATTCCTGGCCCAGTTCACTTTGTACCAAACCACAGGTATGCTGCCTTTTTGCTGATGAGGCCACACAGCGTTCCTTGGAGGGGATACCCATTAGCTCTGGGAGGACGAAGGCACATAGGGATGCTTCCAGAGAGCCATTTGGAGAATCAGAGTAAGATCTGATGGCATCCTGGAAATTTAAGTGAACATTTCTGAATATGGTTTAGAAAACATGTGGTTAGCAAATACTTAATGGGGTTTAGGGATATTTATTTTAAATGTCAAGCCACTTTGCATTTATGGGTAATATCAGGTCCTGCATATGCATCTCTTATTCTGAGTATAATGCAAACAAAATGATAAACCAATATAATGTTTTTAAATGGGCACTGTCGCCTTGACTGGTGTGGCTCTGTTGGTTGGGTGTCATCTCACAGAGTGAAAGGTAGCCAGTTCTCAGGACACATGCCTGGGTTATGGGTGCAGTCCCCACTCGGGGCATGTACGGGAGGCAACCAATGGATGTTTCTCTCTCACACTGATGTTTCTCTCCCTCTCCTTCTCCCACCTTTTCCCTCTAAGGAAAAATTAATTAAAATCTTAAAAAAATTTAAAGTATGCTGTCATTTGAATTTTTAAGAAATGCCAGAAATTTAATGACACCATTTAAAATGACACCAACGACAAAGCAAAGGTTGTGGTATGAATCAAGTTGTAGAATCTGGGATTGGCAAAAGCAATGACTGGAAATTTGGACCTCTAATACAAGTCTTGGAAGATGGAAAAATCACTGAGATTTTTTATCATAAGCCCAAGGTCTTATGTATCCCCAATTCAGCAGTGAATTCTCTGGTTGGTGAATCTCATTGCATCTGAACTGCAGACATCTTTGAGTCTTTCCTCAGTTACACTGAAAGTTTACACTGAATACACCTGTTCTCTCTGCCTAGCCTCTCATTCCAACTTTAACCCTTGTCCTGATTTGTAACCCCTTAGGACACACCACCCACACTGACCTTCTTTAAATTCCTTTCTCACCTCTTTCTTTCCTCAGGGCCTTTGCAGGTATTGTTTCCTTTGCCTAAGAAGAACTTCCCAATTAATCTTTACAATGCAGAAAATCACCTTCTCAGAGACTTATTTAACTATCCAATATGTTTTACTCCACCATTAGCTACTACCAACACCCCACTCCTGGGCACTCTGAATCACTGCACCCTATTCTACTGTCATTAAAGCTTTTATTGCCATTTGAATTCTCATTTTTGAACTTGTTCATGTGTGTTCCCCACTAGATAGTAAGCTCAGGGAAAATAGGGGCCTTTTCTACCCTGGTCACAACTTCATTCTTAGAGTAGTACCTGGCATCTAGTAAGTGCTAAATATGTAAGTGTTGAGTAAATGAAATACCTATCAATGATGTCACTGGGAAAAATGCTTCTTCAACACATGGATTGCTCTAAGAAATTGCCTAATAATGATCTTTGGGATGACTTCAGCAAGTGCATTAGGTAATATCCCCCAAATGTTGGCTGGCTGCATAGTAAACACTAGCCAGGCCTCACAATTCATGCAGGAAGATGAACTAAGAGTTTGAGTAAGTAGTGTGGTCAGCTTCCTATTGGACAATCTTTTACATAGAGGCAGTAAAGGATGGAGGGCAGGTGTCCTGGGCTTCAGGGAGCAGCTGTACCCCAGGATGCTGTGCCTGTTGCAGGCAGCAGAAGAGCTCTGATGAAGAGCAGAGAAAATTATAGTTGTTGGGTCTTGTGGTCACAAGGGCATGTGCTGCATTTGCAGGGTCATCATGGGATAATTCAGGGTGTAGTTTGTACACATTCTGCTGCTGAAGGGGAGATTTTTTTTTCCTACCACATCCGACACATGGTTTGCCAGAGGAAGGGCACGAGATCAGCAGCACTGATGAGCTGGCTTGGTGTTTTTAGGCCACAACTCTACTAAACCAATGACTCCCTTCTGACTCCTCCAAAAGAGCCAACAGAATTTATTACCAAGTGTGAACAGCAATCACACATAGCCACCAGATTGCTTTTGCCTGCTATACCAAAAGGCACTTCTCAAAAACAAAACGGAACAAACAGAAAAGGCACACACACACACAAAACCCTAAATAACAACAGTGTCAATGCCTATTATACTAAAAATCTTAACATCTTTGGGAGAAAAGATGTTAACAACTTCTAAACTACAACTAAATAGAAGTTTTCTCCATTATAAGTCTAGGAATTATAAGACAATGGAGAATAATAATATAAAGTACAGGGTGCACTCAATATGTATAAAGTAGAGAGACAGAAGGCCAAATGCTCAGTCCTGTTTGCTGACTGGTGGTGCATATTAATGCTATGTAACTAAGTGACTGGGACTTCCCTAAAGTCATTGATGACATAAGTCTTAGAGGGCATGAGACCAAAAGGTTGATTAGTACATATGTCCATTAGTGGACAAAGCACTGCCATAGGAATTAGTAGTTTGTGCTATAATCTGTATTTTCTATCTTTGTGCCTTTGAAAAGTTAATCTCTCTGAACTCTAATTTATTTATCTGAAAAATATAAATGATAACTACTTTATAGAGCTGTTGAGAAAATGAAATGAAATAATTTGGGTAAAGAATTTTGTAGGTGTTCAGTAAGTGTTAGCTCTACTTTTGGTTCCTAGAAGACTCAGCAGTGCAGCCAGAGGTAAACAAAGCTATCCCTAGGTAAACTGTGTTTTAAGTTCAAGCAGCCATATTTTTTACACCTGCTCTAAAGCTCTACAGTATTCTAATCTCATCAGCTTTATCACAATGGCCATCAGTCTGTACTTGTTGACTTCATGGACTCGTGTAGATTATTTCCCATGAGTTTTATCTGGCTTCAAACCGAACTGTTGAAAGTGTTTAACTTTGGTAACTTGGGGAAGATTCACTACATTGAACAGGACCCTTGCATATTTTTAAGTCTAGACAAAGCCAATCATAGTTCTATAGAAATGAATAGCATTAGTCCAGTAAAATAATTAATGCTTTCACTTATATAAGGCAACTTGGAAGGTAAAGGCTTACAAGTGTAGGATAAGAATAAGGGCCTTAAAATTTAAATAATCAAGCACATTAAAGCATTGTCAGGAACCACTAAACATTTTTTTTAGATTTTATTTATTTTTTAGAGAGAGGGGAGGGAGAAAGAAAGGGAGAGAAACATTGATGTGAGAGAGAAACACCTGTTGGTTGCCTTTCATGCACCCCCAACCAGGGACCTGGCCTGCAACCCTGTCATGTGCTCTGACCAGGAATCAAACTGGCAACCTTTTGGTCCACAGGCCAATACTCAACCCATTGAGCCACACCAGCCAGGGCAACAATAAACATTTCTATATGTATACACCACAAAGCACGTGGTGATAATGGAGATACATATTTTCTTGGTAGGAGAGAGGTGACTTGGCTATGTAAGTTGGGAGAACACAGGAGATTGTGTGTGTAAGAGAGTACAGGGTCTGGCAGAAGCAACACCATTGAACGTGATTGGTAGGGTACATGAATGTCTTGCATTAGATGGGCAGCAATTTGAAAATTTTACCTAAAATGTTATATGGTGTGCTTGAGTGTGATATTTTTATGTTACAGAATTACATGCTTATGATTTTGTAATAAAAGATTTTTATGTAATAAAGAGGGGGCGTTATCTGTGCTGGACCCTCTGTTTGACACAATCACATAGTAATCACCCCCAGAACTCAGAAGAAATGAGGCTTAACAAAACCCCTTCCTACTTTAGAGTTGGCATGACTGCACGAGTGAAGCAACAACTGGACACATCAACACTGCATGCAATTAAAATAAAGCAGACAAAAAGTTGACTGGTCTTAACATCCACATGACCAGATACAACTAGGGTCAAAACTTATCATAAACACATGTAATGTTAGACTCTGTGATGAGAGGACTTTAATTCCTACAGAAATATGTTTTTCATATAAAATTATTTCACGACTAAGAGTTAAAACTTAGTTTTCATAAATTATTTCATTAAACACTTTGCTTATGTGCCTGTCACTCTACCACAGATTGTGGGGAACTGAACTATGTGCAATCAATGGGGTCTCTGCCCTCAAAGAGCTTACTTTCTCATTAAAGAGATAAAATAGACACACATAAAACAGCCATAAATACATAGTAGCATGTGATTAGGTGATAAATCAATGACCCAGACTATAAATGCTACAGGAGCTCAGAGGAGAAAGGGAGTCACAGAAATAAAAAAAGGTCCCATGAAGGATGTGGCAGCTGATCAAATCCTTGAAAGGTGGGTGGAGTTTAAGGACTGGAAGATAAACCTGAGATGCAATCTTTGCTTTAACACTTACATGCTGAAGTTTCAGAGATTCTTTCTCATCCAAGTACAGTGATGATAATTCTAACTCTATAGTCTGTTTGGACGATTCAATAACATCTGCAAAGAAAAAGAATACATAGTAAAGAACTTAACACATAGTAGATACTCAGTAAATTGAACTGTAATTATAAATGATCTTAAGGTAGTTACATCTCTTTTTCTAAACAGTTTCAAATGACCATTGGATGTTAGAAGAATTGGCATTTATGTTAATTAAGAGGAAGGAGTACATCCAGCTGGAAAGTCAAGAGAAAAATATGGAAATTATCATGCATATCTGTCAGAAAACCTATCTGACTAGAGCAGCAGGCTTGTGTAGGGGAAAACATTGTAGAGATGTGGTGAGTCACTCATTTATTCAACACAAATTTATTGAGCAACTATTAAGTACCAGGTACTGTACTGGGTATGTGAGTAGAATAAAGGTAAGCCCTGAAAAGCAAACATTACAATTTAGCTTAACATAGTAGAAAAGAGGATGAGATAAAAGACTTATTTATTTAACCACTATTATACAGGTGGATGACAGAAAAAGTAAAGTTGGAAGAGCTAAACTGTGGCAAATGGATTAGAATGACAGTGAAAAGTGAGCATGAGTAGTATAACTAAAACATGTGGCAATAGTTAACCTGAAGGCATAGTGGTCATATGAATAAGGTGGGAGTGGATGGACATGAAGAATAAATGGAAGAAACTTCTATGTGAGTTAGTAAATGACTTGATTTGGGAAATGAAGGCAAGGAAAAAGTGATTCAATGGTGAACACAGTGTTTTCCTTTGAATAAATGAAAGAACGGTAAAAAGAGAAATAAAGGAAATTTGGGAAGAGTAATTTACAAGGGTTGCTGAAGGTTTCAGTGTCAAGTTAAGTTTGAGGTGAAAATAAACTATTTGTTGAATATTCAATGAGCAAAACCACTTTAGACAACATAAGCAAAGTGACCCGAATTTGGGAGGAACAAATGAATATAGAGATTGGGTTGCAGCTGGAATGGTTCCAAGACCATAATAAAGAGAGAGGAGAGAAACTGGGAGCTTCAACATTTTGGGCAATTCCCACCTAGTGTATGGGGAAGAGTGAGTGTGAAGGCATAGAAAGAGGATATGA
Source organism: Phyllostomus hastatus (assembly GCF_019186645.2). Lineage (NCBI taxonomy): Eukaryota > Metazoa > Chordata > Mammalia > Chiroptera > Phyllostomidae > Phyllostomus > Phyllostomus hastatus. The sequence continues at coordinate 14,522,575 of NW_025333857.1, forward strand.
TGAAGGAAAGGAAGGAGTCAGGACAAGAGAGTGTGCAAGAAACCACAAGAGGAAAGACAGTTTTGGGAAGAAGTCGATCAACAATATCAAATGCATCTTAGAGTCAAAGAAAATGGGACTGGAGTTTATTGCTGCATTTACCCACAAAATGCTTAATGGATAACTATGGAATAATGAAGAAATTAAGAAATATTTTAAGGTAGAACCATTTAAAAACACTTTGGTATGACAAACATAGATCTAGTATTTTCAAACTCCTGGCAGATATCAGCCTTTATTTTTAATTGTTTTATTTTTAAAATATTTTATTTATTTTTATTTTTAGACAGAGGGGAAGGGAGGGAAAAAGAGAGGGAGAGAAATATCAATGTGTGCGTGCCCCTCTTTCTTTGATAAGGTTAGAGGGTTTTGTGGGAAAAAAGTAATAATCAACATATGGTTTATTAGTATTATAAACCAATATATCTGTGAGATTATATATTTAAATAGCATGTAAAAATTAATTCTACCTAATATGGACATTTAATAATAGAAAACACTAAAACAAAGAAAACATGAACATAAATGCCAAATAAAATTTATTTAAAATCGCAAGATCAAACCACAAATATTTAATATTTAAAAGTTGCTGAATTGAGCGCGGGCTGCGAACCAAAGTGTCGCAGGTTCGATTCCCAGTCAGGGCACATGCCTGGGTTGCAGGCCATGACCCCCAGCAACCGCACATTGATGTTTCTCTCTCTCTCAATCTCCCTCCCTTCCCTCTCTAAAAATAAATAAATAAAATCTTAAAAAAAAAGTTGCCATTGTTAAAATGAAATTTTAAAACTTAGAAAGTGGTAATTGCTTTATGTGGTAGTCATGATATTTGTTTCATAATTACGCTTTAACTTGTAAAAAACCTTTTTTTGTTTTGTGTTTACAATACTTAAATTGTACTTGTGAGCCGAAAAGCATCCTTAAGTTGAGCATTAGGGTATATGTTGTTTCATACAAACTCACATTTTTAATGATGAAAATATTTTGTTTGCCTTGATTTTGTTTTGAAATTGATTTACTTTTTTTAAGTTCAGGTTTTTTTTTCACGGTAACATTTATATTTCCTTCTCTTTACATTATTCTACCCTTAAAGAATTTGCAAAGAACAGTAGTCCATTGTGAATATATTGGGCAATACTTGCATGATATAATAACATTCAGGATATCCTATTATGGTTAACAGCACTACATAAAATCACTTGTCAATTTAAGAACTTATTTGGTTTCCAAGTAATGTTATTTCTTGGTAACAAAACTCATAGGATCTGTATAAAATATACTATGCAACAAAATTGTATTTACTTAATTTGCAAGAATGGCTCATCATTAGCAGTATACAGGGCCATGAATACATACTTGTAACCTGGGTACAACTACAAACAAAACTAACTGATTAGGTGGTAAATGGTTCTTGAAATGTCCCCCATAATCTTCACCTCTGTTGTCAGCATTCCTGCTCTTGCATTAATTTTAACTAGTACTGTCTCTAAATTGATTGTTAAGTTTTAGCTCTTTCTCACATGAGAATTGTAATACTTTTTAATCCCATTTTACCAATTTCTTGACAGATTTTTCTCATGATTTGGAAAATATATAAATGTGATGGAAAATGATAGGAAAAAATTCCTACATGGAAATACGACACAGACATGCAATTTTTGTAACATTTAGGAAGCTTTATGTGGCAAGTAATAGAAAGACAACCTTAAAATGGCCTAAGTGATAAGGGAATTAATTACAACCCATAACAAGCAGTCCCAAGCCATCTGGGGTTAGTTAACTAAGTTAATAACAGCATCAAGAGCTCAGGTGCTTACCATCTTCCTACTTTGTTATCCCAGGTGTATATAGGCTCCCTTGTGGTCCTGAGGCAGATTTAGCTGTTTCAGGTTCCACATTCTCACATAGTAGCATTCAGAGCAGAAAAGGGACAATTCATTTGTCAGTTTTTTTTCATTGTTTTAATGAGGAAAGTAATCTTACCCAATAGCCCTCATCCAATGACGTCCCCTTATCCTTCATTGGCCAAGGCCCCTTTTAAAACCAATCACAGCAAAGAGAAGAGGTCCATCATAATCAGTTTAGTACTATCTAGTCTAATTTGAGACATGGAAGAAAGGAAAGTAGATATTCTGTAGGCCTGTGATTCTCAGATTCTCAAACTGTTTAGTCTCATGACCTCTTAAATACTACTTAAGATTACACAGAGCTTTTATTTATGTGGGCAATAGTTTAAATTTCCAATAGTTTGTATTGGAAATTTAAAGTCTGAAATTGAAAAGTAGTTCTTAATTTATTAAAATTTATAACTATTAAGTTATTAATTTATTTAAAATAACAGCAATAGCCCTGGCTGGTGTAGCTCAGTGGATAGAGCATTGGACTGAGAAGTGAAAAGTTGCTGGTTCAATTTCCAGTCAGGGCACAAGCCTGGGTTGTGGGCCAGGTCTCTAGTTGGGGCATGTGAGTGGCCACTGAACCATCGATATTTCTGTCTCTCTCTCTCTCTCCATTCTCTTCTATAAATAAATAAATAAATAAAATCTAGGAAAAATAAAATAATAGCTATAAACCCATCATTTGTTACTATACTGTGGTAGGCAGGATGGTGGCCCCTAACAATGGCCCACATTCTAATTCCTAGAATCTGTGAATATGTTGCAGATGTGAATAAGAATTTTGAGGTTGCTAGATTATCCCGAATTAACTAAATAAGCCAAACGTAATGACAGGGATAGTTACAGTTGAAAGAAGGAGGCAGTGTCAGGTTGATGTAGTGTAAGAAAGACACATTTGGTTACTACAGGCTTCAAAGATGGAAGGGGACCACTAGCCAAGGAATTCGAGTAGCCTCTGGAAGCTGGAAAAGGTGAGCGGATGGATTCTCCCTTAGGTTCTCCAGAAAGCAGACCTGCCACAGCTTGATTTTATTTTACTGAAACCAATTTTGGACTTTTGAAATCCAGAATTATAAGATAGTGATAGCCCTGGCCAATTATTAAAAAGATAATAAATTTGCATTGTTTTAAACCACTAAATTTGTGGTGATTTGTTATAGCAGCAATAGGAAATGAATACATACATATTTTAAAATAAAAAGTCTATATTTTCCAAAACAAAAATTAGAAGAGTGGCATTGACTTAGATTTTTGGCAAATCTCTTCAAGATTTAATGTTAGAAAAGATAAGTGAATTTTTATATCTGCTTCTGCATTCGATCTGTTGTGATATCACATGTCACATCATCTCTGGAAAACACCATGGTACATTCATGAAAAACATGTGAGTAGAAACACAAATCATTTCTTAATTTTATAATAAAAATAGTTTTGACCTCATGGCCCTCTCAAGAGGGTCTTGGGGACTCATAGGGCTGCCCAGATCACACTTTGGGTACAGGAAGTCAATACTTTTTGCCCCATCTTTCAAAGAACAGATATGGAACTGTTTTCTTCCGTACTCTGAGTGAACTTGTGTAGTTTTAAGGTTATCACCAATACAGTGTAATGATTTTCACATTTCTTCCTTACTTCAAACAATATTTCTAAGTTTATTTTATGCCTGGGACTTCTTTATGAGTTTAGGTTATATAAGCAAACACGGTGGATATAGCTCTTGCCCCCATGTTGCTTACATTTTAGTTGAAGGAAAACAAGCACATAAATGACAATTTCAGATGTTGCTAAGGGACATAAAGAAAAGTAATGGAAGAAGGTGTAAGGGTGTCTCAGGTGGAGTACAAAGAGCTACTTTATAATTAGAGTCTGAAGAAGTGAAGTTAGAGCTGAGATGTGACTGCTAAGAAGGAACCTTTGGGAAATGTGGGAGAATACTCCAGCTAGAGAGAACAGCAGGGGCAAAGGTCAGGAAGGAGCTTGGCAAGGTGGAAAAACAGAAAGCAAGCCAGTGTGACTTTAGTGCGGTGTATGAGAGGAATAAAAAAAAATGGAAAAAAAAAACCCCCAACAACAACGGCTGAAAGGGTCAGGCAGGTGTAAACCAGTAAGGTCTCACAGGACAGAGAACAGACTTAAGGTTTATTCGAATTGCCATGCAAACCCACTGGAGGAAATAACAGACTGTGGAATTGTACAATGTGCTAGGCTTTGCTTCCATAAATTCTTTCACCTTCTCCAAGGGCTGCTCTTCAGCCTAACACATTCCCAATCTTTATAATGATGACTCTCCAGAAAGGTATGGGACCTGAAATAAACACATCTTACCTCACATAAATTGTTTGTACACTAACATCAAAAACAGATCTGCAACTGATCAGTGGAATTTAAATTACAGGTTGCTTAATGTGGAATAACTTCTGCCTGTTGGCCAGTGTAGGTGTGCAGCCAAAAATTCAGTGTGTATACAATTGTTTGGCAATTGCCAGTCTGTCACTTGTCCAAAGTGGTAAGTGTGTGAATGGATTTGTATGGGTAATGACTCTGAAATTAGCTTTTCTCATCTTCTCATAACACAGGAAAACACATTGGACCTTGGCTCATTTCTAGAGAATTCTTGTGATGATCCTCAGTTGCTCAGAATGCACATTTGGTCATCATTATCCCTTGTGTAATCAGTTTCTGCAAACTATAGGATGATGTTACAGTAATGTTTACAGAATAAGGGAACATGCTCCACACCTTAATCAAATAATTTAAAGATGAGCCTTCTTAGATAGCATGCATTTATATATACATATATAGTCATTAGTTATCTAGTCTATATTTTTACAGTTTAGTGAGACAAGTCATCTTTTGTTCCCCACTAGAAACCTCCAGATGAACCATGTGCCTAGAACTCCAAGATATTCATCGTAAATAATACGGTACAAATGTTTACCAGACAAACCTTTCCACAACAAAATGATGCAGAGAATTTACAAACGAAGTGACTTGAAATTTATTTTGAAAGGGCCTTAAAAAAAAGGCCAGGAATTTGAACTCAATCAGTACACGGAACTACAGGTGCCACAGCCCCCTGTTAAAAAGCTCACCAAGTGAAGCCTAATCACATTTTCAGAACAGCTGTGGCTACTTGGGCCCGAGTCAGTCATGGCTCCTGAAATAAAATTTTTAATTATTGTGAAAATTTGTATTAAACTTAAGAACAGACTGTACATCAAAGAAAAGACAACTAGATAATTCCAGGGCTGCATATTTTCAAAGGAATTGAATTCTGACCTCTAAATGCAATTAAACTGTTTCTCCCTCTCTCTCCTTCAGGGAAGAAAGGAAGGAGGGTTGATTTTCTCTTTTCAGTGGCAACCGGTAACCAAACCTGTTGTTCTGCCAAGCAAGTCTTAGCTCTGGCGGATTCTGATTTCTAAGTGCTCGGGGAGTATGCTTGAAACCTGTGCCTTCCTCTCAAGTCCGATAAGCACAAAGTTTGCTCTAGCTATGATAAATCTGCACAAGGCGGAGATGTTATGTTTTTGGCCCAAAGCGTACGTTAGAAAGATGATTAAACTCGCCCTCCTCCCCTTGTTGCGGCCGGGGAGTGTGTTTTGCCTGCATTTAAGAAATGTCCTTCAGCTACAGGCTTGTACGCACAGAGCTTACAGCCTGCTGGTTTTTGCGTCTCCAGGGCAGGGCAACTCGGGTCGGCTGAGTGTCATCCACAGATGTGACTGGTCGTCCCCTGCGGGCGCCCGCGGAGGCGGCAGTCCCCTTCCGTCTTCTGCGCAAGGCCCGCGGCCCCGGCCAAGGGAAGGGGAAGGAAGCTTTTGCCGCAAGCCTGTCTCTTGGCCGGCACAAAACACGCCGCCACCAAAAACTTTTTTCTCCCAGCTGCGCGCAACTTTTTGCCTTTTCTTGCAGCACGGTCTCGTCCCGAGTTTCTGTCCCCTGGGATTTCCTTGGCTTCCCTCGCATTCTCCCCAGCGCGGGGAACTCGGGCTGACAGAAGCAGAAGCGAGGGGTGCGCGGGCCGCTGAAGCGGGCACAGTAGAGGAAAAAGGGAAGGGCAAAAGAGGAGGGGGCGGCCACGGTAGTTCGAGAGGAGGAACTGGTCAAAGGGGACGGAGACGGGCGATTGCCCGAAAAGGAAAGCGACGCCGCGGTTTGCTGCAGTCGGAATAAAGTTCGCGCCCTTTCCTCGGCGTTTGCAGCGTACCATCCCCGCCTCTCTTCTCTCTCTTTTTTGACAGCTGGGCGCTAGCGGCCACCTCCTTGTCCACGCCCGCACACCCCGGGGGGCGCCAAAGTTGTTTTCCATCCCCAGAAAGAGCGGGGGAGGAGGGAATAACAGGGCGGGAGGTGAGCGAGGGAGAAATGTACATCCTCCTTCACGAAACCCCTAGAAATCGGAGGACAAACAACAGCAAAACCCGACTTTTATTTTGCGAAAGGGAAGCAACATTGTAATCACGACAGTTTTGCTGAGAGAATCTTGTGGGGTTTACATATCCGCCCTAGGTCACCTCGCCCGCCGCGCCCCCCCCCCGCCCCCCCCCCGCAGCAGCCCCCACCGGGGATAGTCCGTTCCTTTTTTTTTTTTTTTTCCTTCCCTGTAGAACCAGGGGAACGCTGCAGGCTTCGACTTGGGGAACGAGGGCGACCCGGGGCGCGTGTGTAAATCAGTCACCTGAGCGCAGAGGGGCCGCGGCGAGGGCGCGCGCGGGCGGGCGGGCGGGGAGAGGCGGAGGCGGCTCGAGCGGCGGCCGGGAGGAAACCGGGAGGGGGAGGGAAAGAAAGGCCGAGACTGAAGGAGCGAGAGGCGGCCGAGGGGCTGGTCCAGGCACGGCCGCTAAGAGGAGACCAAGAGGCGGGGGCTGCACTTGACAACCAGCATGCCGAGATGGTAAGAAGTTTCCACCCTCCTTTCCTTTCTATTCTAGACTTCGTAAGAAATGAGCCGCGGGGCCGCCGGGAGCCGTGTTTTTCTCAAGTCCTGCGGCGTGAGGTGGAGGGGGGCGGTGAGGAGGGCGGGCAGGGGAGGAGAACCCCTGTCCAACCTGGCCCCTGCTGTGCCCTTGATATCTCCCCCCCAAAAAAACTTGGCCCAAGTTTCTGAAGAGAGTTCCAGGTGGGAGGGTGTGTGTGAGGGGCGCTCGTGAACGTCGCCCCCTCTCGCGGCTGGCGGGGAAAGGTGAGCGGCAGGCTCCAGGGAGTTGGGGATGGGCTGGGGAGAAGGTGGGGGAATGAACGGAGCCCTGGAAGGAGCTTGGGGCGGAGAGGAAAGCATTTTGGAGAACGGGAACTTTTAAAACTTGCCCGCTAGTGTGGGACGGGCGGCTGGGCGTGGGCGCCGGGGCGCGCTGGTGCACCGCGCGGTGAAGGAGTACACGGCCGCCGCGTCCTCGGCACCTTGGCTTTGCCCTCCCCTCTCCCTCCTGTCCGGGAAGCCTTCCTTTGTAAATGAAGAAATTGTAGGAAGTGCTCCTGGAGGCTTTATGAAGAATTTGCAAAACGCAGGCAGGAAAATAAACTCCAGAGAGAGATTGTGAGGCTCAGTTCTGGAGGAGCCTACTTGTTTTACTTACACGTGGACTACAGGATGGCATTTGGGGCCCGGGAAGGGGGCAGAATCATTAAAAAAATAAACAAAAAAGCAAAATCCCTGGATGAAATCCCCTATGAAGTGAGGTTGAGATTGAAACAAAAAAGTTCCAAGTGCTGGTGGTGGCGGAGAAGCTGCAGAGCAAGATGCCAGCACAGCCTTGCTGCACTGGAAGCGGCTGTCGGCGCCGAGGCGGCGCGCGGATAGTTCGCCCGCGGACCGGCGCTCTGTCCGCTTTCGGGGAAGTGATTTCTTAGAAATGGGGCTAGACCACACCCGTCCTTTTAGTTTGCTTCCATCCAGTGCTGCTGCTGTTACCCCCACTTGGGGATCTCACATATTGTTTTCCACATGGAAATGAAATATGTAAGAAAAGGGCAGGTAGCGAGTTGGCAGTTTTTTTCCTTTCTTCCCTTCCCCCTAATGTGACATCTCTTGTTTCAGTGATCAAAGTCACGACTGGAGTGTAGGAGATGCGACTGTCAAATGTAGGCGCACACACACACAAAATAGCGTGTGCCCAAGACTGTGGTTACAGTAACGCTGACAAATTAAAGTGGTTTTGAAAGCAGCATGCAATTTATGGTGCTTCCCATTTACCCTAGAGTCAAGCTATTGTAAAACTGATGTACAAAAGACATCATAAAATAATCCTGTGTACCCAGGATTAAAGTGGCAGAAAGTGGCCTGTTTCATTATTTTTTATGTACTTCATGGACAGTTGCAATGGTTGGAACTTGTGTTTAAGTGGAGGCGTCAAAACAAAATATTAAATATATCTGTTTAGCACTTGAGAGTTTTTCTTCTAGCGGCATTTTATAGAAGAAAACTGTAAAAGCTGGCTGTAGGTATTATTTTTCTTCTCCTTGCCCTTTGCCCATATACTATTTGTCTGCACATCTCTTCCCAAATACTGATCGCTTGGAACAGTGACTAAGCCTATTTGTCATCTACTGCTTTGTGTTTTGCAGTTTCAGGTGTGACTGTGCACACACATTTTTGCTTTAAGTGGGAGACTTTATTTCTCGCACTCTTACTTAGTATGTATGATCTGAGGACACACTGAAGAGGAGCGAGAAAAGCTAATAGAACTTCCTTTACCCTTTGGAATCACCCTCAAAATCCCTTATGAACCTTTATAGGGTATCTGTGTTTTATGTTATATTTGTAGCTGTTTCATTTAAACTGTTCAGCCTTAATGAAGTTCTCAGTTGTAGCTACTCTTCTATTCCCGGAGAGCAGAGTATTTAAAATCCAGATTGCTAATCACTTTACCAAAGTGCTGGAGTATCTTCACCTGAGGGAAGAAATACAGAGCCTGAATGTGAACTCTGAGAATCTTGTGAGAAAAGTTTGAAAGCGTCTCCTTTCCCCTTGAGAATATTGAGTTTGGAGTTGTTTGCTTGTAAAATTGAAAAAAAAAGCAACCTCGTGATTTTAAAGAATAAATATAAAGAAAATATTAATAGTAATTGTACATTCCTAATATCTTATTTTTTTTCTTTTTCCTTCTACCTGAAATGTAAGATATCTGTCAGGCAGGGATATGTGATTACAGAAAGAAGCAGACAAAAGCAGAGCTGACTATTGCTGTATTAAAATGTAAGTGTTACAGTTTGAATTTTCAAGTGAGAGTTTTTGAGTTCAGTGCTTTACATAACATTTTGTCCTAATCTTGCTTGCTGTCAGGGATGTTTCATGGTTGTGCAATTGCTGCAGTCAAGAATGCCAATTTGCATTCCAGGAGTGTCATTTGATTACTTTTATCTGCACAGCTCCAAGACCAGCCCAGACCTCTCGTTTCATCTTGCCATGTCACGAGTCAATGCTGTGTCGTCTTTTCAAAAATCTGCCTGATTTAGACAAGAAAGAAAAGTACTTTCATGTTGCAGCCGCAGTCCCCTGCTAACTTGTCAGCAGCAGGATATGATTCACTTGGGCCCAGAAGAATGGAACAGAGAGGCGGGTTAGGCGGTTCAATAAAAGCCCATGGACAGGTAGTGTGTGACATCCCCAGAGAGCAGCAGTTAATGAAGAACAGGTCTGCTTAGTTCTCCACACGCTGACCTGGTGCTGTCCCCACAGTTTTCTCATTTGATCTTTCCCAGCAAATTGATCTTTTCTTGTATTTTTTTGCCTTCCAAGTTAGTCCTTGTGGGACTGAAATTAGCAGAGCAACTTAAGTTGGATAATACAGCTGTTCAGAAAAGAAGAAATTGGACACTGGCTCAGAAGGGGTGGGGGTGGGGGGTGGAGGGAGCTATTCTTTTTGTTGTTGTTCCTGTGAATATTCCTTATATTAAGGGAGTCCAAAGTAGGTGATGACTTGAAGTTAGTGCTTCCCTTTATTTTTAATTTTAGCGTTAAGGTTCCACACCATTTTAAATATTCCTTACGTATTTAAAAGATGGTCCTAGTGAATATGAGGAGTTTGATTTAGCATTTTTCATATTCACTTGTTTGGAATGATTTGCCAGTTGACTGTATGGCTTTTATGGCTGTTGTAAGATAGACTAAATATCAATGGCACACTTCAACTATGTTATTTATAGTTTTCTAAGTAACTTCAATCCCAAAATACCCAATACTGAATAAAAAAAGATTAAATAATAAAAAAGTCATTACCAGTGTTGTGTATAAATGTGGTACATGAAAATGTTTTCTACAAATTAGCATGAGCATCTATTTTTCCATAACCCCAACAGATGCACTGTTAGTAGCACTTTTAAAAAATTTAAGATTTTCCATTTAAACGTAGATTTTTAGAACTGAAACCAGATCACAAGTTTGAATTCCTATAGATACTAATGTATACTGTTACTTGTTTTTAGAGACTAAAATTAATTCTAGAAAGATGGATAAATCTAAGTTGGGAATGTAGATGTAGTTTAAACAGGTTAAAGTTTTATTATAGAATTTTGTATATAAAGCTTAGGTTGGAGGCAATTAATAGATTCTTAATTTGATGTGGATATAAAGAGCAGTGTTTTCTGAATTCCTCTGCAGATGGCCTCATTTACCATCTACAACCTTACAAGAAACAGTTGAAAACATTTCTTGTAGAAGGGGAAGCAGCCTTCTCAAACCTTTCCTGTTGGATGGAAATTACATAGGGCCATTGGTTAGTAAACTCCTCTCTAAAGAGCTAGAGGGAGCCTCGTGATTTTATTAGATATACCTAAGATTAAAAAAAATCACTCTGGCAATCAGAATGTTGTAGAAAAAGTACATAAAGAATACTGGCTTAGTGTTTAGGCTTGGAGAGGCTATTGTAGGTGTGTTTTTTTTAAGCTCAGACAGAAGCAACAGAACTTTCTGTAAGAACAGTCAAGTAGTCAGCTAAGATTTGTAAGGTTCTACTTTTTAAGCAACTTGAAGATCAAGCAAAATGCAACCAAATACATTTTAAATCTGATTTTGGTTTGTTAAATTTGTCATTTTGTTAACTGAAGGAGTTCTCTTGTTAAGAGCCCAACCTTCCAAATTCTATTAAAAGTAACTTCCTACCAGGTCACTGAGGAGGGGATACCTTCTTTCAGTTCACTAAGGACAGCCTCCTTTCCGTATATAATGGTTTTGAAGTAGTTCTACACATAATTGCCATATTCTGGAGAGAACACTCCTTTGAAATAATTACCTCATGTGATAAGCATAAATAGTAAACCATTTATAATGCTGATATATTAGGAGTCAATATATATGTTAAATTTGAAGAAATAGAACTCAAGTGGTATAAATTCAGTATTTGTTGTTTAATTTCACAATTGTTTCAGCCTTCCCACTAAAATTGGTTATATATTTACATTAAAGAGGCATTGATCAGAATTGCTCCCTAATATTTATATACCAGTTTTCAGTAGCGTTACTTTGGACAAACTTATTTGCCATTTAAGTAAATAATATAATCCAGTGAGATAAACTAGCCAGATTTGTCTTTTTTTCATCTCTTGCACAGTAGCTCTCATTATATTGCTAGCCAATAAAAGTCTTTATTTGTTGCTTATTAGAACCCTCAGTACACTCAAGAGTTCAAGCTATAATTTAATTTGGCTGTTCAAAGAGACTCCCTTGTTTTAAAACATGTTCTCAGTATGCTTTTACCATTTATTATAAACCTATAACTCATGCATATGCATAGGAATGATTTTACAGATTTATATTTTTTAAGGTTTGCCATAGCAGAGTCATAACTTTTTAAAAAATACCTATACCTAACAATGTCATTTTTTCTTTTTCCTTTATGTTCCTTTGACATTCTGGAGCATTTTTTCCCTCGGTGATTTCAGTAGTCGTGCTATTATAATTTAAAATCAATTCCGCAAGGAATACAACCTTTCATTAAGGTGTAGTTGAGATGGCCACTAAAAACACAAATTCAGTAATTAAGAATTCTAGTTGAGGGCATTTTAGTTTTGCAGCCACTTGAAATTACAGAAAGTTTGCCTTGTACTTCACACACATTGCTAGCATGATAAATTCAGTTTCCTTACAATAAATTGCTGAGAAGTTTTGCAGTGAGTGGAAGGAAGATGGCTTGAGAGTTTTGGTGATATTTGTAGCAAATCACGTTCAGTAAAGACTAGGACTTGACTGTAAAACTCTAAGATGAATATCAGGAATTCTTCCACAAGGAAGGCAGAGTATGGAACTGCTAAGTGAGTCACTGCATGTTTATCTTAGCAGTGGGAATTGCACCAAACCAGCCCTCTAGATACAGTATTTAGTAGTTATCAAAATGTGTAGTATTGCCTTGGAACTTGTGGTTCACGAGTTCATAGTCCCTGCTTTTTTGTGTTTAGTACAAAGATGTAACAACCCACACAAAACATTTTTCTCTTGTTATGACCTTACATTTGCCAAAGTGCCCCATGCTGAAATTCCTTTTCAGTATCTTTTTTCTTTTTTTTAGTCCAAAGCCAGACGTGTACCCAGACACAAAAGCCTCTGTGTATAGCAAGCTGTTTTAAATATTGTGACTCGACGATGTGCTGTCCTTTCTCTGCTTGAGCCAAGGATCTCTGCTCAGTGTCTGTGGATTACCAAGCTCCTTCTTTATTGTACCTCTTGTCAACTATTCCTATTCATTTAACCTTTCATTAGTGTCTGTGCAGCTTCACTGTCTAGAAAGGCAAGGAAAAACCGAAAGGCCCCACTGTCACAGTTATTAGATTTCTCGGTTACATCCCAGCAACCATAAAGAAGTGAGAGTCGACACTATTGTCGTGCATACTGCTGTCCTGGGGTGCAGCTCTTCTGTGCGTGTCAAGGACATGTGCCACATGTTGATATGCGTCCCAGGGATAAATGCGCAACATGGGGGATAGGCCGGTGCTGGCAGTAATGAGCTTTGTAGGAGTTATTGCAAAGACCAACAGTTTGTGAAGGAATTTTGCTTAACAGGCCAAGGAGATAGAGTTCAGGGCTGCCAAGATTTGCCTGTGCAGAGTTTGTCAGTCACATTGTTTTCATCTAAACTTCATTTGAGGGGAAAATTGAATATGTTTGACAGCATTGAAAAGTCTTATTTTCATTTTTAATCTTTCAGAGGAGAAAAGTGTTATTTCTGGTGACTATTTAGTGTATAATAACTATTTTTAGACTGAGTGAATCATGTATATGGATGGATTTATTAGCAGTTACCTTAATTGTTACATATCTAAAATGAATTGAGATATTTTATAGATGTCATATATAATTTTAAAATCTGTTTAAAAATAATGTAGCCTATTAGTTTTTCTAGGCTACTATGTTCCCCTTTCGATTACCCTTTAGCACAGCCTGCTATTACCATTTGATTCTTTAGAAATGCATTTGCCTTGTTGCCTCATTGTAAAAGGAAAAAAAAGATGATCATTGGATCATTTCCAAATCATAATAAAGATAAATATTTGCAGCTTTCGAATTGGAAAATATTACTTCAATGTCTTAGATTCATAGAATTACTTTTTAAGAATTCTCAAAACATTTGTGTAGAAAATAGTAAATTATAACACCTTCATCTCTTTCTACCCCAAAATGTATTTATTTATTTTTTAACTAAGAAAATCTTTGTTACCAAGAATGTATAAAATATTTTTGTGATTCTAATTTGAATAATTTTTATCAGTTTTGCAAACTCTTTGGGGGCCCTCTGATAACATTGCAAACATATTGCTGATTTATTACCAATCCTATAAAGTTATTTGTAGTTTTTACTTGACCCTCCCTTTTTTAGCAACATAGCACTTTTTAATAGTTGTATCTAATGGTTTTTCTGGTAAGCTTTTTATGGTGTCTTGTAACTTTTAATGGCTTAGTTATCTTTGTTTCAGAGAAGAGAGATGAGCTATTGTATTTTCCACACTCCTTCCCTTAGGTGGGATGCTCCCTTTCAGAGAAACATATTCAATAATTGGCAGTTAAGTGCCTACCCAGCCTAGGGCCATGTTCCAGTCTCTTGGCCATTGGATGGAAGTTCAGTGTACATTATATTAGATGAATTTGCCTTGATCATTTGAGGTGACCTGGTGGCTTTCCCACAGGCAAGGCAAGGTATGTTAACTTTCCTGCTTCTAATAGTCCTGTTTTCATTCATTATAGTTGGTGTTGGGTGAAGAAGAGGAAGGAGGGACTTAAGAGCTATAATTTTAGCCACTACCTTCAACCACTCCCCCACCAAAAAAAACTTAGAAAATAGGCCAGAGCTCTGTCGTAATGAAAGGGAAAGGGGTACAGGGCAGTAGCTACTCTCTAGAGAAATCCGTCAGCTCTTCATCCAGTCACTAATAATCAGTGCAGCTGGCTGACCGTGCTTTGGAAGGCAGTTAACCGTTATCCACCCCAGAGTGAGAACAGCCCTGGGACTGGGTTTTGAGACTGACTCCATTCTGTTCCACCCAGGTTTAAGAGCCTCCATTTAATCATTTGTACAATAAAACCAGTGAGTTATTTCTAATTTGCTTTTCAATTGGAACATTTTATATTTTATGTGATAAGACTGTACAATCCTAGCAGTTTAATATATTTAATAGCAGAATTGAGATATAATTCATATACTGTATAATTCATCCAGTCAAGATATATAATTAATAATATAAGATTGTATGGATATATCACCTTATATTTATCCATTCATCCAGTGGTGGACATTTGGGTTGTTTCCACCTTTTGGTAGTTATGAACAATGCTAATGTGAACATTTGTGTACAAGTATTTTGTTCTCATTTCTGTGGGGTCTATACCTAGGAGTGGAATTCCGGAGTCATATGGCAACTTTGTCTTTAACCTTTTAAGGAGGTGCCAAATCATTTTCCAGAGCAGCTGCACCATTTTACGTTCCCACCAACAGTGTGTAAGTTTTCTGATCTCTCCAAACTTGCTATTGTCTATCTTTAAAGATTTTTATTTATTTATTTTTAGAGAGAGGGGAAGGGAAGGAGATAAAGAGGGAGAGAAACATCGATGTGAAAGAGAGGCATTAATCATTTGCTTCTGTCCTGACTTGAGTCTGAACCCACATCTCAGGCCTGTTCCGTGACTGGGAATCAACTGGTGGTGTTTTGGTTTACAGGACTATGTGCCAACCAACTCAGCCACACTGGTCAGGGTGCTATTGTTTTTTTTTTTTTAATTTTAAGCATCCTAGTGGGTGTCAAGTGGATTTGCTTTGCATTTTCCTGATGGCCAATAATGTTAAGCTCTTTTCATGTGCTTATTGGCCATTTGTGTATCTTCTCTGTGTAGCAGGGAAGTATCTGTTAAATCCTTTACCCATTTTTCATTTAGGTTATAATAGTTTCCACGGACTTCACTGTACTAGTCAGTGAGGGTGGTAGATGCCTTTGAGTGAGCATGTATACTGTGTGGCTGCCACATTTTTACCCATTTTTCATTTAGGTTGTAATAGTTTCCATAGACTTCACTATACTAGTTAGTGGAGGCAGTAGACGCCATTGAGTGAGTGTGTGTGGTCTGTGGCCATCACATTCAAAATGACTGAGCAAGTAGAACTATGAATCTGCATTCAATTTTGTGTTAAGCTTGAACATTCCTCTATGGAAACTATTCGGATATCTTTTCATTGTTGAGTTATAAGAGGTCTCTATATGTTCTCAACACAAGTCCTTTATTGGATATAAGATTTACAATTATTTTCTCCTTTTCTATGGGTTGTCTTTTTACTTTTTTGGTGTCTTATGAAGCATCAACACTTTAAATTTTGATAAAGTCCATTTTACTGATTTTTTCTTTTGTTGTTTGTTCTTTTGATATGCTAGGAAACTGTTGTCTAACCCAAGGTCATGTGGATTTATCCCTGTATTTTCTTCTAAGAGACTTCTAGTTTGAGTTCTTTCATTTAAGTCTTTGATTTACTCTGGTTAACTTGTATAATGTGAAGTAGGGCTCCAACTTCATTTTTTTAAGTGTGGATATCCATTTGTTCCTAACCATTTGTTGAGAAGACATTTCTTTACCCATTGACTTAATCATGGCACCTTTACGGAAAATCATTTGACCATGGATGTAAGAGTTTATTTCTGGATTTTTTATTTGGTTTCGTTGACCTACAATACTCTCCTTGTACAAATACCACACTGTCTTGATTGCTGTAGCTTTGCATTAAGTTTGTAACTGAGAAGTGTGAATCTTTCAATTTCATCCCTCTTTTTCAAATTATTTTTGCTATTCTTGGTTCCTTAGAAGCTTACTTAATTTTTTTATTGTGGTAAAAAACACATAACATAAATTGAACAACTTAACCATTTTTAAATGTATAATGGTTAGCTGTGTTTTGTGCAACAGATGTCTTGAATTTTCAAATCTTGCAAAATTGAAACTGTGTTGAACAACTCCCTTTTTCTTTCTCCCCACAGCCCTTGGTGACCACTATTCTACTCTCTAAGAGTTTGACTACTCTAAGTACTTAATATATTAAGTGGAATCATGCATTATTTGTCCTTCTGTGCAAATGCGTTATTTCACTTAGCATAATGTCCTCAAGATTCATCTGTGTTATAGCAGGTGATAGGGTTTCCTTCTTTTTTTAAGGCTGTATGCATATATCATGTTTTCTTTACCCATTGTCAAGAAAAAGTTGAGCCACTGTTAATATTACAAGAACAGTTTGTGCAACATCAATGTAACCTGGTAGCCAAGGAGAGTGGACTGGAATACGTATGTGTGAACAATGACTGCTTCCCTGTAGCAGTCATTGGGGGCAGTAGATGCCACTGAGTAAAAATGTGTACTGTGTAGCTGTCACATTCAAAAGACTGAGTAGAGCAATAGATCTGCATCCAATTTTGCGTTAAGTTCGAATGTTCCTCTGCAAAAACTATTCGGATGATTCGGAAGGCTGCAGCTATGGGCAACTGGTGAGATTGGCAGCTCCATCGCCACAATGTGTGTCTGCTCATGCATCACATCTGGTGCAGAGTTTTTTGGCAAAACATCAAATCACCCAGGTGACTTAGCCCCCCTATAGTTCAGAGTTAACACCCTGTGACTTCTGGCTTTTCCCAAAACTAAAATCACCTTTGAAAGGGAAGAGATTTCAGACCTACAGTGAGAGTCAGGAAAATACAACGGGGCAGCTGATAATGTCTGGGAGGATGGAGTGAGGTCCCAAGGTACCTACCTACTTTGAAGGGGAATGAGGTGTCATTGTCTTACGTACAATGCTTCTTGTATCTTACATCTGCTTTAGTAAATGTCTTCTTTTTCATAGTACATGGCTGGATACCTTCTGGACAGACCTCATATATCCAGAAATGGAATTGCCTGATCATATAGTAATTTTATTAGTAAGTGTTTTGAGGAACCTCCATACTATTTTCCATAGCTGCTGCCCATTTTACATTCTCACCAGCAGTGCACAGGGGTTCAAATTGCTATATGTCCTTGCCAGAACTTCTTTTCTTCCTTTTTTTTTTAAATAGTGGCCTTTTTAATGAGTCTGAGGTGGTATCTCATTATAGTTTTGATTTGTATTTCCCTGGTGATTAGTGATGTTGAACATCATTTCTTTCGTATGCTTGTTGGCTAGTTGTATATATTGTGGGAGAAAATTCTATTCAAGAGTTTTGCTGTTTTTTTAATTGGAGTTTTTGTGGTTGAGTTTTATGTTTATATATTCTAGATGTCACCCCCTTGTCAGAATTACGGTTTGCAAATATTTTCTTCCATTTAGAAGGTTCCTTTTCCACTCAGTTGATTACTTTCTGTGCTGTACCGAAGTCTTTATGTAGTCCTACTTGTCTATTCTTTTGTTGTTGCCCTTATCAGTTTACTTTTAAAACAAATTTACCTGATCCTCAAAGAGTTAAGGCTACATTAATAAAGTGCATCTATTGTTTGGGTAAAAAACTCTTGGTGGTACAGCAGAGAAGACAAGAAAAACACCAGACAAGAAATGTGTCATTTGGTATCCAAAAGATGATGGCTGTTAGTTCCCTGTGAAATACCCTGGTTTTACTTTGATGTTTCTTAATTATCATTGCATTTAAAAGCATTCTAGGTGTTCAGTATAAGAAAGACAGTTCATGCCCTGGAGGGTGGAATTAAGTACCTAGAAATAATTGTTTTGGTTTTATATATATGTCAAAAGGAAAGGAAAAAAATTATGATTGAGAAAATTTCTCTTCCTAGATATTTCATTGTAAACTAGAAAAACACCAACAGTGATTAAAACTAAAAATTATTGTAGTATCTCAAACCCCAACTAATTGAGTTTTAAATAAATACCGTGTTCAAATCTAACATGATACATTGGAAACATGAGCCTGTTTTACAGTTTACCTGGAAAATTTTGTAATTAAAATACCTCCCTGAATTTAGACAAAACTTGAGAGCAAATGAAAGATAACTTAATTTGGAAGTAGCCACATTGTATCATTGTTGAATTTAAAAAAATTGTTCCCTTAAAGTTCTAATTTCTCTTTATTCATGGTAATAAAGACCTTTATTTCCATCCAAGTAATTGCTTTTCTAGTGTTTTGGTGGACCAATCTTCCTTAACTGCATTTTCTGTTTTTTGGCCTTTTGCCAGTTGTTTTGGAGAAAAGTTTTATTTTTCATGCAGTATCAACTATTAATTAGATGGTTAACTGATCAAATAGATATGTGCAGAGTATGTCTTTTTTCTCCCCACATCAGTGTTTACATATTTAAGTGGTAATTAGCCAATTTATTTATTTTCATTTTTAAGCATTTTATTGAATTTACTGGGGTGACCTTTGTTTATAAAATTATACAGGTTTTAGGTATACAGTTTTCAATACATTATCTATATTTTGTATTGTGTGTTTACCACCCCAATTCACATCTCCTTCCATCACCATTTGTCTCTCTACCTTTTTCTACCTCCCCCAAACCCTCCTTCCCCTCTGACAATCACCATACTGTTGTTTGTGTCCATGAGTCTTTTCTCATCATCTTTTTTTCTTTGCTTAATACCTTTACCTTTTTCATGACCATTTTGAGGGTTTACTTTTTCTCTGGTGAAAATTCTGTAAAGGATTTAAAATCATTTGTAAAAATTGGTATGGTAGAAAAATTTATATTTACTAGACACTTAATTTTTGATTATATGTACATTTTGTTATACCAATGGCACATTTTGTTAATATTGAACTAGAAGTTAATGCTACTTTTCTGTTTTTTTAAACATGTTTTGACATGTGAACATATGTATGTGGAATGAAGAGTATCTTTCATGGTTTGAGGACTTAAAGAGGTAATTAATTAGAACAGTACAGCCATACAAAGAAAGTCCACTCAGTTCCCTGGCCTGTGGTATCTAATATCCCTGTAATACACATTTCACTCTCTAGTGTATTAGGGAAGTTTATTCTATCAACATGTTCATACCTAACACGTATGCTGCTGGAAGTGCAGTGTGTTCAGATTTTGCTCTCATTCAAAATGGTGATTGGAAACAAAACATTGATTTTTTTGAATTGGTTTAGTACAAACTAAAACATTAATTTTGCTTCAGAGTACATTAATGTTAAATATTACAAAATAAATAAGTGTTTTTAAACCTAGAAATTCTGCCCGACTAGCATCTCTGGTAAGAAGTATATTCACATAAAGGACTTGTGTTTGTTCATTGGTCTTTGCAGCTTCACCATGTCCCTCAACAGCAACCTGTCATTAACATGACATTTCCGTGTGGAGCACAGTGATAATTAGATCTAACGAAACGTGTGTGTTTGTCTAAAGTATCCATGAGAAACTGATAGTTTAAACTTCCTTGTGGGGAAGGCAGAATAGTATGGTTTACTTACATTTTATTTTTGGGCAGAATGGAAAGGTTTAACATTGTTATATTTTCATATTGCAGTAAATAATACCTGTTACATTGTTTTGTTTTTGTAGTTTCAGGTTCATGTATAGATGGCAGGAATGTTTATTGTGTCAGTGAAAGTTTTACTAATATCAAATTGTATTTCTGAAATAGAGATATGTCAGGGTAGTAAATCTGTTAATAGCCAATAAGTAAATATTTGATTACTATATGTAGAATCAATCTATACTTGCTGTAGATTTGCATGAAACAATATTAGACAATAGTGTGTTGATTTGCTAAGATAAAAAAGGTGCTTTAAAATTTTTTCAGGGTTTTGTGTTCAAGCTGTACATTTGACATAGGTATGGGAATTCTGGTTGTCTTCATTTTCCAGTCTAACACAATTCTAACTATTTTAGAATATAATAACAGACATTTGAATTTCTGTGATACACATGAAACTCTTTTAGTTGCTATAGGTGTTACAGATGAAGTAGAAGCTATAACCCTAACATTAAGAAGCACAAAATTCATTGTCAGGAAGATATCTATTATATTAAAAACAATACCATAGACCAGGGTCTGCTGGTGGTCTTCGTTTGCTTAGAAATGTGATTTTGTTAGTACACCTTCGAAAGAGATTAGTTATTTCTATACTCATTCAACTTGTTCACTGACAGGGGTGGAGAGTACCCACACACATGCATGCATGGTGTGTGAACATGTGTTTATCTTGCACACCATATTAGGTGGAATACTCATGTACTTGCATTGACATGCTTAGTGCATTTTCTCTTCTGCAGGCAAATTTAAGTAGAGAATCAGATTATAATCCAAATGTTGCTCATTGCTTTATGAGTTTGGGAGTTGAACAGAGAATATTAGGGATGGAGGTGGAGGGTGTAAGGGCCTCCTCACACTATAGGGGAAACCTTTCCAGTGGCCTGTTATTTATAAAGCACACTTTATTATTATTATTTTTTATTGTTATTTAAGTACACTTGTCTCCATTTTTCCCCACCATTCCTTCTCGACCAACCCATCCACACCTCCTACCCGTGGTCCTACCCTTCTTTGGTTTTGGACTCCTATTCCTGGACTGTGTCTGGAAGAGCACTGATAGAATTTACCCCACTTGTTTTTTTCTGCTTCCCATTCCCCTTTCTGATTGACAAATGCTTTTTCTTTAGATATGTTAATATTGTTAAGCAGGTACTAGCCTACTGGTTTGGGAGTTACTTGTTAAGGTGACTTTGAACCTGTTTGTTTTCTTATGGATCTAATGCAGATGGCAGACTCATTTAATTCATTTTAAATTTATTGGGAGATACTTCATGGTACTACCTTACATGTATTTTGTATACAAGTAGGCAAGAATAGTGGGAGGCCATAGGGTAAGACAACAGTTTTCTGGAGGAAAAAAAGATTTTTTGGCTTGTTTGTTTGGTTAATAAAAGGCTTTGAGACAAGTTAAGTACTTGGTAGAGAAAGTTTCTATTGTTAAATGCCCTGTAGTGAAATATCTTGATCTGAGATTGGCCTTACACATTGGTGTAATAAACTGCTCAGTGGTTAACTGCCAGCCGGAGAATCACAGGCTTGCCGGTTCGATTCCCAGTCTAGGGTACTTGGCTGGGTTATGGGCTGGGTCCCCAGCGGGGAGCACACAAAAGGCAGCTACACATTGATGTTTCTCTCCCTCTCTCCCTCTCTCCCCTTCCCCTCTGTCTAAAAATAATAAAACTAAAAAAATGAAAGCTTCCTTTTAAAAAGAAATAAACTGCAATCTAGAAGTCAGTAGAGGTGTTGTGTCTGTGTGTATTTAATCTCTGAATCTGTTTTCTATGTGATAGGAAAGTTCCTCAATGTCTTTGGGCTTCTCTTTTCCATTGTACAATTAAGGTCAAGGTTGAATTTTAAATGTTCTTAATAATGTTTTATATTGTGTGATGCTCAAGATCTCCTTTTACATGGTATTATTTTACAGGTACCAAAAAGTTAAATCTGTACCATTAACTTCACAGTGGTTGATTCTAGCAACCTCCCAGTTTAATTTTTTTACTTTAGTCTTGTTTCTTTTAAAACATTTTAATATCAATTAGATTCTGACTGGAGAGAAAAATTTGTTAAGGGAAGAGAAGGGTAGCAAGATGAGGCACTGAATATCTACTAGACGCCCAAAGGACAGATATTGGTGGACAAGAGAGCCACCTGTTGTGATCCCCTTAGTGTAGTCTGACTTTTATTCTTACACACATTTTCAGTGTGCAGTCTGTAAGTTTCAGAGTGGTCATTGTACAGTTGTGTAATGTGAGAATTTTATTAGGTATGTAAACCCATAGGGTTTAATATATTTCAAAATTTAAGCTTGAAAAGGTGTTAAAACAAAAAATAAAGTGGGGGTGGTGCTGAAGAGAATGGAGAAATTGTACAGGAAATGTTGAACACGGATAACAAATGTAGTTAGAAAGATACGTTGAAAAACCAAGGGCCAATTAAAAGGAGTGGCATGAAGCTTGTTTTTATGTGCTTCCGAACACCCACATTCACCATGTTTTTTTCTAGGATTTTTGAGGGTCTCCTTATCTTGTGCCCCCTCATCTACTGGGCAAAGTCCTGTTAGATCTGCCTTCTGATTACCACCCATTTACTGCCCAGCTGCCATTTCCCTGGTCCAAGCACCATCACCCTTCACCTGGTGATGAGAATACTCAGTATCTGAGATATGATGAAGATACTCAGTATCTTCTCACTGGACTAGTGCTGCCATTTTTCCCTCTCTTCTGCCCATTATACCCAGACTATTTTTCAGAGAGAAATAGCTTCCCTGTCTCAAAACTTTCAGTGACTTCCTATAACACTTGTAGTGAAATCTGAAATCCTGCTGTGACTGAAAAGGACGTGTGAGATGAGATCTCTGCCCAGTGCTCCAACAACATTTCCAACCACTGCTCACTCTGCTGCTGTTATACTGACCTTCTTGCTGTTCCCTGAACATGCCACACTTGCACTTACCTTAGGCCTTTTCACATGGTTTTCCTCTGCCTGGCCTGATCTTCTCCCAGATTTTTGCATGACTTCCTACCTCATTTTATTCAGTTCTCCGAAATGTCACCCTATTCAAAGAGTACTTCATGAGGACTTCCTACCCCTGCTGTGTCTGCATACTGGATGCATCTCTGACCTCTTAACCTTTTTTTCTTTAGCACCTTTATCACCACTTGAAAATTTATGTACTTATTTTTGTTTATATGTACTTTACTATTTGCCTGCCACCCACCCCCAAGGATATCAAACTCCGTAAGAACAGGGACCTTTGCCTGTCTTGGTAATTTCTGAATTTCCACGGCCTGTAGCAGTGGCTAGTATGGGAAACAGTCAACAGGATATTTAGTGAATGAAGGAATATATATTCTTTCTTTCATAAACAAATTTTTTATCAATTTTCATGAGCACTGAATTATTCTGTGGAGGATTATTTATAGCACCTGCTGTTGCCATGTTCTGAACTGTTTTTTGGAGCATTGGTTTCCAGGGTAGATGTAAACACCTCAAGGAGTGTGCAAATACCCTATAAGATGTGGGAAAAATATATTAGAAGTTTCTAATATATTAGAAATATATAATAAAGATTTTATTATATATTTCTTTATTAGAAATATATAATAAAGATTTTTTAAATCTATTTTTAGAGAGTGGGGAAAGGAGGGAGACAGAGGAGGAGAGAAACATGAATCATTTGCAACCCAGGCATGTACTCTGACTGGGAATTGAAGCCATGATGTGACCTTTTGCTTTACTGAACATTGCCCATCCAACTGAGCCACAGTGATCAGGGCTACAAATTGTATTTATCTCAGGGCTACAATACAAATTGTATTGTATTTATGTTTTATAGTGTACAGGATATCTTAGTACAAATATAAGGGATGCGCTGTGCAGTCAAAAAGATTAAGACTGTGGATTGAGCATGATCTGGGCAAGGATGGTTAACTTTGTTTAAAGCAAAATGTATTTCTCTAGTCAGGCTGCTTCACAGAGAAGATGGTGGTGGTACTACTACTGAGAGTATATAAAAATTTCCCCTTTTATGCAGAAGATCTCACAGATCTACTGTTTGGTTATAAGTGAGATACATGAGTGGGGACCCAAAAAACTCTTGGAATTTATTTATGAAAACTTGTGTATAATATTTATTCTTACATGTTTAAACTTTAGTCACAAAGGAAGAATTCAAAGTGTTCTCCCTTTGATGCAATTCACCTATCGATATGTTTTTCCCACTGCTCAAAACAGTTTTTGAACTCATCAATTTTGATGCCTTTTAGTGCTTCTGCCATTTTTTGTCCTCTTTCACATCAGTAAAATATTTCCCTTTGAGGGCTTTTTTCATCTGGGAAAACAAAAAAATGTCTCTTGAGCAAGATTGGGTGAATAGGGAGGGTGGGGCACAGGGCTTCTCCATGTTGTTGGTGAAAAACTGCTAACCAGTCAGTGTGATATGGTCAGGTGTGCTCGTAAATCACCCATCATGAAACAGGCAGATGCGTTGAAAGAGTCTTCCAAAAAAAATTCACTGAAGCTGAACTCAGCCTCTTACAACAACGCCAACTGATGGGTTGGTTCCTGGAACACTAATGTAGCTGGGGAGCCCTGTACTGTAAGGGGCCCACACTCCAGAAGATAATTCCTTTTGGGGGAAGGGCGGGGGGCAGTTCCAGCCTTGTATGAAATTCAGTATACATATGTGTATCAATATTTATTTCTTTATATTGAATTTCTTAACGGAATTTTCAAGTCTTTTCAGTTAAAGTGACCTGTGATGGGGCCCTTTGTACCTATATGTAAAAGTATGTGAGTTATTTAAGTGATGATTCAAAACTTCTACCTAGTTGGTCTGTTTCTGGGTGATCTCTGCTTTTTGTTAGTCTTTGAATAAGTCTTTTCCCTCATTTTGAATTTCTGTGTCTTCAGTTTTTTAAAATAACTTTATTGAGCTATAAGTCACATACCATACAATTCACCATTTTCAGTTTTACATTGTATTTTGTAATTAAAATTTATGCAATTTTGAAGACATAGAGAAATAAATAAATGATAAACTTAGAATTTGGAAGGAAATTTAGTTAGGTAATCATTATATAATACTTTCTCAAATTAAAGGAAGTTCTGTAACATTTGAAGACTTGTTTATAAAATATTTGACAGGGTTCACAAATATAAATGAAACACTGAAGTAATTAACATACTAATAAATATCCTAAGGAAACCTAAAAACCACAAGTAAGCAGATATAATTAAGTATTATCCTTTATAAAGTAGTCACCCTAGAAGATCATACACTGGTGGTGGCATAGCTTACAATGTTTTTAGAGTGCTTCATTTGACACTGGTTTCAGACAGCCTATGTCTAATTCTTCTAAGTATGTTCAGTGCTAGCAATTTTCTGTGACATTAGTTTTTTATGTATATTTTGTTGATTATGCTATTACAGTTGTCCCAATTTTTTCCCTTTGCCCCCTCCACTCTGTATCCCCCTTCCTTCCAGCAGTCCCCCACTTAGTTCATGTCTATGGGTTGTGCATATAAGTTCTTGGCTTCTTTATTTCCTGTGCTATTCTTAACATCCCCCTGTCTATTTTGTACCTACCAACTATGCTTCTTAATCCCTCTACCTTTCCCCTCCTTCTTCTTCTACCTCCCCACTGATAATCTTCCATGTGATCTCAATTTCTATGATTCTGTTCCTGTTATAATTGTTTGCTTAGTTTTTGTTTTAGATTCAGTTGTTGATAGTTGTGAGTTTGTTGTCATTTTACTGTTCATAGTTTTGATCTTTTTTCTTAAAGAAGTCCCTTTAACATTTCATATAATAAGGGCTTGGTGGTGATGAACTCCTTTAACTTTACCTTGTCTGGGAAGTACTTTGTTTGCCCTTCCATTCTAAATGGAGCATAGATGGAATGGAGCTTTGCAGGGTAGAGGAATCTTAGTTGTAGGTTCTTGCTTTTCATCACTTTGAATACTTCTTCTCAGCTCCTTCTTGCCTACAAAGCTTCTTTTGAGTGGACAGTCTTATGGGAACTGCTTTGCAGGTAACTCTTTGCTTTTCTTATGCTGTCTTTAAGATTCTTTATCTTTAATTGTTGGCATTTTAATTATGATGTGTCTTGATGTGGCCCTCTTTGGGTCCAACTTTTTTGGGACTCTCGGTGCTTCCTGGACTTATATGTCTATTTCCTTTGCCAAAGTAGGGAAGTTTTCTTTTATTATTTTTTCAAATAAGTTTTCAATTTCTCACTCTTCCTCTTCTCCTTCTGGCATCCCTATGATTCAGATGTTAGCATATTTGGAGATGCTGTGACCTAAGTTTTGATTTTCTGAATCATCAAGAAGTTAAGCCTGGTGAACATGGTAGGTGATAAAGCCAGATAATTCCATTTTTGGTAAAAAAAGATTAGCACAATTAATTTTTATCATGTAGCTTATATGTTGGCCCTGGAAGTAGTTATAACTGAAGAATTCCAGAAATGTTTTGAACTAAGTTACATCATTGGAATAAGTGCAGTGTTTGGAGGTAACAACTGAGATATATTAATCATTTTCCCCCACCACTAATTGGAATTTTTAAAGTCCGTGGAAACTCATTTGGCTATATAAGAATCAGTGTAAAATTTTATGCATGTGTAGATTTATATATCTGTGCATGCTTATAAACATCTTTGTACCCACCAAATTTTGTATTTTGTATTCTGATGTAACTCTGCTTCATGTGACAAATACCTGATAAATTCTAATTCAGGGTAAATCTTGTGGAATCTGAGTAAAATTACTGTAGGTCATGGTCTGAGGAGGTGTGCAAAGGCAAAAAATATAAAGAAATACTTTCAGATGTGAGACTGTGCAACTATACAAATAGTTTTATGTGAGGTCTGTCTGGAAAAAGTCCAGCCATTATAATATAATGAGAATGCTTTGCATGCTACATTGATGTAACTTGGCAGCTAAGGAGAGCAGACTGGAATGCACATGCATGAACAATGATGACTTCACTGTACTAGTCAGTGGAGGCGGAGATGCTGTTGAGTGAGCATGTGTACTGTGTGGCTCTCACATGCAATATGACTGAGTGAGTAGGGCAATGAATCTGCACCCAGTTTTGTGTGAAACATGAACATTCTTCTGTGGAAATTATTTTGATGAATCAGAAGGCCACAGCAGTGGGCAACTTGGCATCTTTGTCACAACAGCATGCTCCCACTAATGCACCATATCTCATGTAGTTTTATTAGTGAGCCATGAAATCACCCAGGTGGCTCTGCCCCTTTTCATTCCAGATTTGCTGCCCTGTGACTTCTGGGTTTTCCCAAAACTAAAATCACCTTTGAAGGGGAAGATATTTCAGACTGTTGATGAGGTTAAGGAAAATACAACAGGGGCAGCTAATGATGATTGGGAGAACTATTTGAGGTCCCAAAGTGCCTACTTTGAAGGGGACTGAGGCATTGTTGTCCTGTGTACAGTGTTTCTTGTATTTTATATCTTTTTCAATAAATATCCCTATTTTTCATATTACATGGTTGATACCTTCTGGACAGACCTCATCATGATAGAGCTCTTTAGTTAGAAATTAGATGGGTTGTCACATGCCTATCCTGTATACTTTTTAAAAATATATTTTATTGATTATGCTATTACAGTTGTCCCATTTTCCCTCCTTCACTCCCCTCCATCCTGCACACCCCCTCCCTCCCACATTCCCCCCCCCCCCTTTTAGTTCATGTCCATGGGTCATACATATAAGTTTTTTGGCTTCTTCATCTCCTATACTGTTCTTACCCTCCCCCTGTCTATATTCTGCCTACCATCTATGCTACTTATTTTCTGTACCTTTTTCCCCTCTTTTCCCCTCCCACTCCCCTGTTGATAACCTTCCATGTGACCTCCATTTCTGTGGTTCTGTTCCTGTTCTAGTTGTTTGCTTAGTTTGCTTTTGTTTTTGTTTTAGGCATGGTTGTTAATAATTATTTGCTATCATTTTACTGTTTATATTTTTAATCTTATTTTTCCTAGATAAATCCCGTTAACATTTCATATAATAAGGGGTTGGTGATGATGAACTCCTTTAACTTGACCTTATCTGAGAAGCACTTTATCTGCCCTTCCATTGTAAATGGAAGCTTTGCTGGAGAGAGCAATCTTGGATGTAGGTCCTTGCCTTTCATGATTTGGAATACTTCTTTCCAGCCCCTTCTTGCCTGCAAGGTCTCTTTTGAGAAATCAGCTGACAGTCTGATGGGAACTCCTTTGTAGGTTACTGTCTCCTTATCTCTTGCTGCTTCTAGGATTCTCTCCTTATTTTTCATCTCAGGTCATGTATTTATGATGTGCCTTGGTGTGCTCCTCCTTGTGTCCAACTTCTTTGGGATTCTCTGAGCTTTCTGGACTTCCTGGAATTCTATTTCCTTTGCCAGATTGGGAAAGTTCTCCTTTATTATTTGTTCAAATATCTTTTCCACTTGTTGCTCTTCCTCTTCTCCTTCTGGCACCCCTATAATTCGGATGTTGGAACGTTTAAAGATGTTCTGGAAGTTCCTAAGCCTCTCCTAATTTTTTTGAATTCTTGTTTCTTCATTTTTTTCTGCTTGGATGTTTCTTCCTTCTGGTCCACACCATTGATTTGTGTCCCAGTTTCCTTCCCATTACTGTTGGTTCCCTGTACATTTTCCTTTATTTCACTTAACATAGCCTTCATTTTTTTAAAATCTAATTTGCAGCCAAATTCAACCAGTTCTGTGAGCATCCTGATTACCAGTGTTTTGAACTGTGCGTCTGATAGGTTGGCTGTCTGTTCATGGCTTAGTTATATTTTTTCTGGAGCTTTGATGTGTTCTTTTGTTTGGGCCATTTTTTTGCCTTGCCAAGACTGTTACATAGTGAGAAGTGGAGCCCTAGGTGTTCGCCTGGGCGGGGCAATGCACTAGCTGCATAGTGACATTGTATGTGGGGGTGGGGTCTGAGAGGGAACAATGGCGCTTGTTCCACTTTCTGCCAGATTTCAGTCACTTCCTCTGCTTCCCTCAAGCAAATTGGGCCCTTCTTGTGCTGATTCCCAAGTGGGTGGGTTTGTGTACATTCTAGGACCCTGTGGGTTTCCAACCAACTCTCCTGTGAGGCTGAAAGTTTCTCCCACTGCCACCTCAACCCCCACAGGTGTTTTCAATAAGATGTTTGAGGCTTTATATCCCGGTGCTTGGGCCCTGGGTTGCACAGTCCATCCTGCTCCCCAGTTGTTTCTCTCGGTTTATCTATAAGGGAATGTTGGACCGCCCACTCCATCAACAGCCGCCTTGCCAGCCAGCTGCAGCCTTGCAGGCCCCACTCCACAATCTGCTGCCTCACTGGGTCCACCAGCTGCTTGCTGCCTTGCTGCGAGTCCTCTCCGCCCAGTTGTCTGTCTCCTCCCCTCCTGCTGGTCTGGATGAATATTTCTTCTTCAACTCCTTGGTTGTTGGACTTCCCTACAGTTTGATTTTCTGTCAGTTCTGGTTGTTTTTGTTTTTAAATTGTTGTCTTTTTGGTTGTGCATAGAGGTACAGTGTGTCTACCTACACCTCCATTTCGGCTGGGAGTCTTATAATTCAGCAAATCTGTATCTTGGGCATAAATAAATGCTACAGACATTAGAAAGAAGAAAGCTAGTAAAGTACAAATTTGTGTATGTAACTTTCTGTGGCAGTCTTATCCATACTTATATTTGACAAAAGTCAAAGGAAAAGTAGTTGCTTGCTAAAGTAGAATATGATTTTATTTTGGATTTTTTTGTGCTTTAAGATTTGTTTTTGAATTCCTTTTAAGTTGTGGTTTGAAGTAACACTTATAAATCAGTTTGTTTATGATTACTTCCCAATTATCAGTTAAGAATAGCATTAATTTCTTGTTATTGAACTTCCTTCTAATTCATCTTTCAACCTCTTTTTTTTTAAAGATTATTTATTTATTTGTAGAGAGAGGGGAAGAGAGGGCTAAAACAGGGAAAGGAACGTAGATATGAGAGAGAAGCATCAATTGGTTGTTTCTCACTCCTATGCACTCTGACTGGGACTGAACTTGCAATCCAGGAGTGTGCCCTGACCAGGAATTGAACAGGCAGCCTTTCACTTTGCTGGACAACGCCCAGCCAACTGAGCCACAGTGGTCAGGGATCATTTTCCAACCTCTTGTCCACAGCGTAAGATGCCAATTTTAGCATGAAATCTGTAGATCTCAGCATAATTTTATTTTTTAAATTATCAAAAGCAATTTTGAAAATCAGTCAGTTTTATTAAGTCGCAACCACACCCTATTTAAAAGTTTGTAAATACTTTTTCAGGAATGAGAATTCAAGAAATAAAAAGGAATGGAATAAATTTAACACAGAAGTGTTAATTTTAGATGTTTCCTTATTCCTCCCCACTTCCTGAGTTCTCTGAAACTGTAGAACTTTCTGATTTGAAAGAAAGTTAAGACTAATAAATATTAGGGTCAGCTTTTCTTGTGTTAGCTATAATCTGCTGGGTATTTTTTTTAGCCAAATACAAAAATATACTTATATATAACCAGCATATTAGGCTTCTTATATAGTTCTGTAAAAGTGGAGAGGGCTATTAGCAGGTCCTGTTATAAGGCTGAAGGCTTTGCTGGACTACAACCTAAGTGCGTCATTAACGGTGCTATAGGAGGGACCACATGTACTGTGTTCATGGACCATTTGGCTCATGAGATGGGATTTGTCTTAATTCATTGTCATGTGCTCTAACTTGTGGGAGTGTAAGTTCTAGCTACTTTACCTTGGATGGATTCTCAGTGTTTTATCTTGTTCCAGGAGTATTATCATACTTGAGAATGCACTTAATTACAAGCTTTATGTTTTCTAACACCTATTCACAATACCTCCTCTTCACTATACCTGTTTTCATCCCTGGAATCATGTGCTGGTTGAGGGCACTAATAAGTTGGAAGACAGAAGCTGTCAAACTTGAAACCTACCTCCATTTTTTGGTGTCTTCTCTTCATTTTGAGATTTTGGAACTTTCTATTTAAAGCCTGTTTGGGGGTTAATTTTATCAGATAAATGAATTTATGTTTGGTAAGAGACTAGTAGACATGGTTTATTATTATTGGGTATTTCTGAGTATATCGTAGTCAGATTGATTTTTGTTGTGTTTTTATAAACTACTGCATTATAGGTTTTGTTTTAATAAAATTTTTGACTGAATTCCTGTCTAAACTGAGATTCTTCCGTAGAAAAAGAGTGCTTCGAAATATTTCTCGCAATCTTTTGAGATTAAACATAGTAGGATCTTAGGGAGTTTCAGTTTTTTTATGTATATGTGTAATCTGTCTCTTCAGTTTCCTGAATTTGCCCTTCATTTGAACTTATTACACTTTATTATCCTCAGCTGTTTGTGTATCTATTACATATGTTGCTCTGTAGATTCTCAGGTATATAATTTTGATTGTTTTATTTTTTTTTATTAAGGAACAAAGTCCTAAGTGAGTCATAATTTAGAAATAATTTATTTAATAGTTTCACACTTTAATTTTGCTCAAAATTTACAGTTTTGGGGTATTTTGGCGTTATATCTTGGACAAACTTTTAATGGGCAAAATTACATTATACTACCTTGTATATTCTATTTTTAGAGTTTAGTGTTACCCCTGATTGAGAAACTCATATGACTAGAACTATCAGACTTTTCTAAATGTGTTTGGTCAATATGCAGTCCTCTGTGGAAGGTGATTCTTTTTTACCAAACGAATTTTATGCAGTCAACTTCCTTAATTTGTAATGTAGGCTCAGTGAAAGCCACAGGGTATTCCCTCCCACCCTGGGAAATCTTTAAAGAGATGTTTAAACAAATCAAAATATGCTTATAACTTAAAAGAAATAATTTGATGTGGCAAGTTTTAAATTAAAATAAAAAGACATACACACTGCCTAACCTTTCTCTGAGTCTTTGGTTTAAGTCCTCTGTCATATAATGCCAAAAACTTTGTTCTGAGCTACGTGTGTGTTGAAACATGTATGCCTGTCCTAGTGTCATAACTAATTATATCTCTTGTATGCCTACTTCTAGTAATTGGAAAGTAGACCTACCGCAGCATATGATTTAACATTTAGTTTTATCTTGAGGACCTGCTATAGAAATCAGATCTTCTACTGTGCAGCAACTTGACATTGTAAACCAATATTAATATTTTAACTATATCATCCACTTTGTGTTTTGCACAAATGGTGTACTTTAAGGGAAGAAAAATTTCAGGGGTTCTTAAAAGCTCATCTGTCTTTACCAGTAATTGTATAGTAATACTGATTTACTTTTAGTTTTGACCGAGTTATTTTATCTGTGAATTAGAAATTGGTGCTCTGGTGTTGTTATAGCAAAATTTTATGGGATTTCTTTTTTACCCAAAGTTAGGCAAAAGATTGTAGTTTGTGGCAAACCTGCTGTTGCTTTGGTTACTTAATCTTCATGGATTGGGCTGAAATAATTTGGGGCTTATTCTATGAAAATGCATTGAGTAGAATATTCACAGACTTAGAAATCCTGTCTTGGACATGCTTGTGACTGGGGCAGCAAACAGTTTCTTATATGCACCAGCATGTATGAAAATATGTGGTCCTTGTCCATGCCTGCTGAAAGAGGACTTTACCATTATTCAGTCTCTGAGCTGCAGCCTTGTCGCAATTAAAGTCTTAGGACTGGGAGCAGTTAATGCTGCTGATAGATTGTGGTATTTAGCATTATGCTGTATTCCATGGTGATCTAGTTCTGGATTCTAGTCAGAACTTGGGCAAGAGTATACCAAAGAATTTGTTGCAATTTAATATTTTCACAGATAGAAATACAGTGACCTTTCTTACTAACAATCAGGTTTTTAGATTGAAGAAATAGTGAAGAGATTGTGCAATGCTGTTACTGATAATTGTTTAAAATTTAACACTGAAAATGCTGGGATTTCCTTTTCTCTTGTTAAGCCAAAGCATTTCTTGCTTTGAATTTTCTTTCGCTTCATTCTTTTATTATAGTTGAAAATAAAACCGTTCAATATTGCATTTCAAATTTAGTTCCATCCTCTTATTATATACTAAATTAGTTTTTATAAGTTTTGTATTGTTCTGTCATATGCTAACTTAAGTATACACAGGCATTGAACTTGAATGATTTATGTTCTGAAATGTGGGATTTGGATTCTTGGTATAATTTTTCTGTTTTGAAAACGGAACTCCCAGCAGTTCCTAATCAGTATATCAAGACCTCTTACATTAAAAAGTCAGACGACTTAAACCTAAGCACCTTAGGTTTAAGTCATCTAACTTTTGAAGACTATGACTGTAAAAAGCATGTGTTAAATAATGACAGTGTCTTTCTATTTTTTAAATGTTCATTTCTCTTAGAGTTTTTGGTATCTCAAGTTAACGCAGTTGTATTTGGTTTTTAAGAATAACTGATGATTAAATCAGAATTTGCAACGGATAGACCACTTAAGAGAAAGGGTTATTTCCAAGTGTGGGGCATTCTGGCAGTGCATGGGAGGCTGGCCTCTGGCCTGCCTGATAGGAACAGGCCTTCCCACTCATCAGTGACTGAAGTACTAAGAGGTGGAAGATGTTAAGGCTTGTTTGCTGTTCTGAACCTGGAGGTGCTGCCACCTCCACAGGGTGCTTAGAAATTTTGGGAGATGTTTTTGTTTGTCACAAATGACTTAAATGGGTGTCTCATGCTATGTGGTGGACCAAGGACACCTCCTTGTCCCAACTGAAGACTGCACTGGCAATGATGACCTGTTCTGCCTGAAATATCAGTCCCTCTACTGAGAAACCCTGGAAAGTTGTTAATATAAAAAATGAAAAATATTCGTAAAAATGACTTTTGGCTCCTAGAATTCTCAGTTTACATCCTATTTTATTTTTTAAAAAGTTTTAAAAGACTTTATTTATCCTTAGAGAGAAGGGAAAGGAGGGAGAAAGGGAGAGAAATGTCAATGTGTAGTTGATTCTCATGTGACCCCCACTGGGGACCTGGCCCGCAACCCAGGCATATGCCCTGACTGGGAATTGAACCTATGACCCTTTGGTTCACAGTCCACACTCAATCCACCGAGCTACACCAGCCAGGGCTCTTACATCCTATTTTAAAAGGACTGTTTCTGTTTCAGTATGTACTTGATTGCGGCTTCACAAGTAGAACCCCAAATACCACTTCTTAATGTTCTTGAGTAAATGTTATTTCAAAAGGTATATAGATATTTTATACACTTGACATACTAAAAATATTTAGTCATGAGCCCCAAGTCAAACTCAGAGATACCCACTTATGCAAATACCCATCAAATTGTGTCAGTGTTTGCCATATTAGCAGATTATAAGTGAGTTGAAACTCATCTCTAGGTTTTTATAATTAAAAAAGTTAACTTTGTAAGAAATTTCTAAATGAAAGATTTTTAAATCAAGAAAAAATAGAGTAAATAAAAGTGGAATTCGATGTAAACAAGTATTTTCAAATACTCATTGCTTTCTCATGTTAGTACCAGTTCTGAAATTTCAACTGGGAAGAGAAAGTCTAACATAAGGCCCTGTTTTTGAGTAATACCCAATTGGGAATCACTATTTGATGGATAGCATAGTACTCAAGCTTTCTCTTCTTGCACACAGGTTTATAGTCATGTTACAGGCTTAAAGTAGCTCAGAAATGTTTAATAAAACCCATTAGTTGGTGGTAGAGTTTCAATTCTAAAAAAGCAGCTTGATTGTGTGTATTAGCTTAAGAATGGCCGTAAGTAACTTTTCAGTACAATCACAGGACAAACAGAATAATAAACTGGCCTTTTTGGGGGTCTTATAACAAAGTGTATTGGCTTTGGAGATGGAAAGATATGCTTTTGGATATGGATACCACTACTTACTATGGTAGAACCTTGTGCAAATTCCATTGCCTGTTTGTTTATGTGTTGTAAAAAGTGTGTAACATAATATTTACCCTCTTGATGACATTTTTAAAAAATCCTCACACAAGGATATGTTCTTACTGTTTTTTTTTTCTTAGAGAGAGGAAGGGGGAGAGAGAGAGAGAGAGAGAAGGGGGGGGTGTGGAGAGAAACATCGATGTCAGAGAGAAGCATCAATCACCTGCCTTCCATATGTGCCCTGACTAGGGATGGAAACTGCCACCTAGGTATGTGCCCTGACCTGGAATCAAACCCACAACTTTTTGGTGTATGGGATGATGCTCCAATCAATTGAGCCACCTAGCCAGGGCTTGACCACTTTTAAGTGTATACAGTTAAGCAGCACTAAATATATGCTCATTATTGTGCCATTTTAAAAAATTATTTTGAAATAATTTTTAGCTTACAGAAAAGTTGGGAAAATAGTATAATGAGTTTCAATAAACCCTTCACCTAGATTCCCCAATATTAACATTTTTCATGACCATGTAATTAAAAAAATCAAGAGATAATTCATATACCACAAAAGTCAGCATTTTAAAGTATACAGCCAGTCTTTTTTGTATATTCACAAGGTTATGGAACCATCACTGCTATTTAATTCTAGAACATTTTTGTCACCCAGAAAGATACCCTGTACCTGATAGTAGTAACTCTCCATTCACACTTCCACCTAGATCTTGGCAACTTTTACTTTTGACCCACTGTGAAATATAATAGTATTAATACTGCGGTATTTTGAGATAGCATGTGTAAAAATGCCTAGCATGGTGTCTGTCTAATGCAAGCCAAATACCCATTAGTTTCTTTTTCCTTGTCATGGGAAAACAAAATATCATATGTAGATATATATGGACTTTTAGAAACTGGGATGCCAGTGAAAACTGTTTTCTTTTCTCAGGGAGAAATCTTGTTAGTTTAGCAGATGAACAATTTCCAAGACACTCAAAGACATAATGGAGGTAATTATATTAAAATAGCTTATGTAAGGTAAAATAGCCTGTGAAACTCTAAAAATATGTTTGTAAAATTGTGTTTTGCACACAGAGGGTAGGGAAAAATCTTTTGCAAATGGATGCCCAGCATGTATGCCAATCTTTTCATTGATTAATCTTTGAAATCATCTCTTTTTGGATACATTTTATATATCCATTTTTAAACATTTCAAACTGTGTTTCACTTCATAACAAGGCATGGTAAATACCACAGTGTGGTAAAACCAATCAAA
The DNA here is from genome assembly GCF_019186645.2 of Phyllostomus hastatus. Classification (NCBI taxonomy): domain Eukaryota; kingdom Metazoa; phylum Chordata; class Mammalia; order Chiroptera; family Phyllostomidae; genus Phyllostomus; species Phyllostomus hastatus. The sequence goes on from NW_025333857.1 coordinate 14,558,595, forward strand.
GTATCTTAAGAGTTCCATTGTTATCTTAAGTGACAGTTATGAACACCTCATGTCCTGGATTTAATTACCCTTTGATGATATGATGGTTTGATTGTGAGCATACTGTGTAGCTAAGATATCTGCACTTTGAAGAATACTTAGTTATGGTTCTGAATACCTTACCACAAATGTTGCAAATGTTTTAAATATTTATAGTGTAGTAGGAAGCAGCATTGGTAGTGTAAGATAAGAAAGCATATGACTGAGAAAGGCCTAAGTTGGAATCCCAACTGTGCTGTGGGAAGTATGTGAAGGGACAAAATTTCTGGAAGCCTCAGTTTCCTCATTGGTAAACCTGGAGGATAACAACCATGGTTGCATAGGATTGGACTGAGGATTGAATAGACGTAGTCTGGGTTAGGATCAGCACAGTGCCTGACATAAAATAAAAACTTCTTAAAATGGTAGATGTTATTCAGATGTCATTATGTGTTGCTTAAAGAAAGGACCCTGTGATGCTGACTAATTTATGTGACCTTTTTATTTGATTGGAACATTACAAATTTGGTAATTTCTTCTTGAGATACAGCAGTGTTCAAATGAAGAATCTGAAGACCTAAACGTGTTAATTATTTAGCTGTTACCCTAGGTGACAGTGGTGGAACTGGTGGGATCATTTCAGCCCAGAAAGGCTAATTTTTAAAAATATCAAGATATAATACTTACAGTTTAAAGTTAGGCCTGCCTGTTGTGAAGTGGCTAAAATGTTTTATGGCATTTTTAAAAGTAAAAAATATAAGGAAATTGTCCATTTTGAAAATATACTGATAGGCAGTAACCCTTCTCAGATGAGCAGTCTTAGTCTTGCTTTACAACAGAACTACTGAATTAAATATGACTGAAATGTTCTTTTGGTGTCAATTTCATAAAACATGATTATATACGGTTTTTGTGGCTTGCGAGAAGCATAGGGTTATCAGTTTTTCCCAGTCACTCGACCTGGTAATTCTTTTTAAATTTTGGTTATCTTACTAAGTTCTTGAGTCTTAGCGATAAAACTATGTAAGTGTTTTGTCACAAAGTTGTCTGTTTGGAAAGGTATAGACACTGAAGTATTTTGCCCTCATGACATTAAAGGAAAACCACTTGTTATAATAGGGTGAATACTTGTGAGCAGAAGCAAAGATCAAGCTATGGAGTGAATTTTTGAATGACAGCTAATGTTAGCATGACTTAGGGGGAGATGCCAGGTCAACTATGGGCATTCATTAGTTTCATGGATATGAAATGACAGTCTGTTTCGCCCTTAATGCCAAGGATACCGAATTTTCTTTAAAAAGCAAAGGGAAGGAGCATATGTGTCAGCCAAAATGAGATGGTAAGAAATTAAATGGTCAGGACACAAAGCATCCAAGGAATAGTAGGGGTTAGGGTGTGTGCGAGATAAGCATTCCAGATAGGCACTGTGGTATGGACTAGGAGGCACAAGGTCTGTTTTTTTTCTAACCCAGACTCTTTCTCTGACTAGCTGTTTGATCTTTGTGACTTCTTCAGAACTCCTTATCTGTAGAGTAGATGAAATGAAGGATGGAAAACAGGTTTCAGCTGATAGATTGGTAGTGGCTGTTTGAACAGAAGGATTCTGAGACTGTGCCTTGGGTCATTGGGAAGGAGTTGAGCAGTTGCCGATGACGGTCATAGGGTGGTCTTGTGTGTGATTGTGTGCTTATAGGTACATGTATCTACATTTGCATGTAGATACATGTACCACATTTGTTGACACATGATTAAGAATCCTTTTCAATACCAGTTATATATCAGAGATTCCCTATAGGACTGAGATGATTTTCTAATCAGCCTTTGAATTTCTGTCTGAAATTTAGCCAGTATACTTCTGCTTTAGGGAGGAAATCATAGGCCACAGAGCCATCTGCCTAACAGACATATAGTGATGGCATTTAGGAAGGAATGAAGTGGTTGTTGCAAGAGCTAAAGAGCATATAGTAAGCTTTAAATAGACTCACGGGTTCCATTCTAACCTTTACCTTGAAACGTGTGACTCAAAATTAGAAAGGCCCTCCTTCAGAAAAGCCCTCTAATGAACCACAGTTACTTCAGTGTTTATCACTGCTTAATATTTGATATAAGGCATTTATTTCAATTCTGTGATAACTTACACAACTGAGTAGTATTTTGGGGTGTATTTCAGTACCAAATAGAAGGAAGGCAGGTAAGAGAACTGGTGATGGTGTGTAACTTTTGCTAGGTTGATACATAGCATAATATAACAGGACATTAAAAGATACAGCATCCTTAGCAATGAGTACCAGTTATGATTGGTTCAGCAATACTGAAAGCAAATAAAATTGCTTTCAGATGCATAATATATAAAAACACTGTTGGACAATTATGCTTGACTTCAAGGAAAGAATCCTTATGTTTCTAACATCTTTCATTATCTAAGAAAATTACACAGTTATTAAAGACAATCTACTGTATTAGAAACTATAGTAACCTTTTTTTGTATTAGGCCTTTATACAACAAGGTGTCTATGTAAGAACTAACTTTTGTAAGCTCACCTCCACTAACCAGCAAAATTTGTTTTCCTTTATGTGCATTTAAGACATTACATGTAGCAAACATATTTGTGGCACACACTTTTTAAAAAAATGTCTTTGTATCTGTCTCAACCAGCATTAAGATTGTCCCTGCCCAAGGGCAAGAGTCATGTTTTATTCATGTTTGAGTCACCAGAGCTAGTACAAGCCTAGAATACAATAATTCCATAAATTCAAATCAATAGCTGAAAGTCAGCTTTACCTAAGAGCAACTGTGAGCTACCAGGTGAAGATCATGTTTACTTTGAAGTTGGGGAGTCTGTAAATATACTGGATTTTCTATTGGGCAAATCATGTAGGTTAGCCTGTTTTGTTTGATCCGTTTTTATGGAGAAATACACAAAACCTGGAAAGTGAGTGGTAAAAACTTGCCTTTCTTTTGTTTTTCCTGTAAAAGTCTTTCTAGACTTAAAATGTCAGAGATCTGTGCATAAAAAAAACTCCAAAGAAACATATTTGGTTAAAAATATGTGGTAAGTTGAAATTTGTATACAGTATAAATACAGGGTGATGTGTGCATTATCTAAGTAGACCTAAACATCTGGTAGTCTAAGCCATCAGACTTGCACAGCTGCAAAGGACAGTTGTGGATCTTGTTGGGTTTTGGCATGTGGGTGTTTGGTTGCCTTCCACGGTTGGTATTTTTACACCACAGAGCATAAAATACAAAAAGCAGAGCAAAAGTGAGAGTGGTTGCCCTGAGCTTTCTAAATTGTGGGGTGTAGGTGTGATGGTAGTGGAAAACAGTCCCTGGAGAACTCAAATATCAGGTTAGTTGTGGCTCTCATGTTCTGATTCCTCATCTTTGAAATGGCATAAGAATACCTCCTCGTATACAGCTTAGGTGGATTAATGTGATAATGTGTTCTTTAAAAACTGTACTTCTGAGATTTTATTTATCTCATTCTACAAGTATTTTTTAAAGATTTTATTTATTTTTAGAGAGGAAATGTGAAGGAAAGGAGAGAAACATCAATCTGTTGCCTCCTGCACACCCCCAGCAGGGGACCTTGCCTACAACTCAGGCATGTGTCCTGACCAAGAATTATACCATTGAACTGGCAACCTTTTGTTCCACGGGGTGACACCCAAACCACTCAGCCACACCAGTCAAGGCTCATTTTACAAATATTATTTAAGGACCTTCTTTTATGCCAGATTTTGTCTTTGAGGCTGGAGATAATTTCCCAAGGACTTTGCAGTCTGGTGGGATTATGGTTTTCTAAGACTCCTTCATGGAGTTTCTGTTTTATGCTACTGAGAACTTTGCTGTGGGTCAATTTTTAGCTCCAGGATCATGAAAACAAAGAAAAAAATTAAAAATGTTTTGTTGCTTCTCTATCTCTATGCCTTATACAAAATTGACTCTTAGAATTCACCTAGATGGTCCCCTACATCATCTAGTAGGACAGTGGGAGAGGGATTTTATGATAAAATAAAATAATTTTTGGCCAAACAAAAATATTCTAAAATGTGTTGAGTCAATATGCAAGTTGACTAACTTTTAGACATGTAGTTGTCATTATTAATGTAAGAGGCTTGCTATTGCTCAAAATGCTGTGGACAGCCCAAGGGCCTTTTCTGAATCCTCTGTAAGCAGGGAAGTTTAATTTGTATGGATGTTGGCTTCTCTACCAAAAACTGAAAAAAATCATTATTTTTACTTTATGAGATTTGTTAGTTCTAGTCCTTGTAGCAATTTCACCTTTTAAAAGGTGATTAGCAATTTTTTTTTTGGTTCCTATGGGGAGAGTTAATTAGAGAGAAATTAGGATTGAATGAATAGGGTTAAACTTAATAAGAATATGGGAGACATTAAATTATATTATTTTTTAAGGTTTTATTTATTTTTGACAGGGGGAAGGGAAGGAGAAAGAGAGGGAGAAACATCAATGTGTGGTTGCCTTTCATGCGCCCCCTACTGGGGACCTGGCCTGCAACTTAGGCGTGTGCCCTGATTGGAAATTGAACCAGTGACCCTTTGATTCACAGGCTGGTGCTTGATCCACTGAGCCACACCAGCCAGGGTTAAATTATATTCTTGAATTGTTTTCTAGGTATTTTGTTTTCTGGATGGACAGGTTTAACAAAAGTTTTAAAACTCAAGGTAAGCTAGAGGTTGTCACATTCATGGCCACATTATTCTTTGGGAATCTATTTTATCAGCATATACACCTTTATGTTTTCAAGACTGTGTCACTGATGGTCTACTTTATGATTCATTAGACTCTATGAGTAGTAATCATTGACTGTAACTTAAAAAAGAAATGACCTCTATTCCTTTTCCAAATCAGAACAAACTGATTTTGAAAGTGAGGCCATCAGGATACCTTGAACGACTGTGGACTAGGCCCACAAAGAAAAGGAAATTATGGAAAGAAGGAAACCATGTCTTTGGTCCCTCCAAATCCTAGCCTGGGAACCATTAGCATGACCATCTTGCTGTGCGGCACATTCATAGTGTTAGAGGCAATTTCTAAAACTGCTAAAACCAATCCCTGTAGGGTTTTAGAGATTAAACTCACCACCCTGTGTTATAACCAGATGAAAATAATTATGTCCTGCAGACTGCTGCTGAGTGGGGTAAAATGTATTTCTAGTGCCAGGATTCTTAACTAGGTGAGATGGGCGCTGTGTTTTACTGAAGGCTCCCTGCAGTTGAAAGCTTTATCCTATTAGAGCAAGTCTCAAACCTGGTAAGACTGGGAAAAACACAAAACAACTTTAGACACCAGTTCTTTTAAAACCTCTTCTTACTTAAATCTGTGTTTCTTGGCAAGACATAGAAATCTCATATTTAAAATATGATATCAGAACTTTGTCTTGTGCATTACTAGATTTTTCCTAAGTAGATGTTAAGTGAAAAAAATTTTATAAGCACAAAGGCAATGCAGGCTCAAATTCCACCTCTATAAAATAAGGGTAATAATGGCACCTGACTTCAGGGGGTTGTGGTGGTGAGGATGTAAAGTGCTTGTAAAGGTGCTTGACACATGGAAAAATCAAACAATTTTATTGATTAAAAATCAGTCAGTTGTTAGTTGAAATATTAAACAATTTTGATTGCCAAATAGAATAATTAGACAATATTTCCTATTGTTACTATATGAAGTCACTGTGACTAACATCTCATCCATGTGAAATGTTTCTCCATTTGTGAAGGACAGTGCAGATTGTTGCACACACTCTGTAACTCAGTTCTCCTTTTGAACAGTGGCATGAAATGTGTTATCCTAATAAATGAAGCCATTATCACTCAATGAGACTCACTAACCAGACTTTTCTTAAGTACTCATGGGTATACATGATTGACTTTGTCCCAATGAACACTGACTTCTATGCAAGAATATTAACCAACCATGCACAGGTGGGAATATCAAAGATGTATTACCCATTGAAGAATCATTAACTTCTCACGTAAAAAGAAATCAAAACTAACAAAATGGAGATGGAGAATGTATTCCATTTTGCCCTTTTTCTTGGTTCATTTATATAAAAATTATTTTTGGGATATATATATATGACAGACACTGTACTAGACTCTTAAGGATTCAATGGCAGGGAAAAAGTGTAACAATCCCTGTCCCTTATGGAGTTTACACGTGGATGAAGAGATTAATATTATTTAATCAGACAAAATTGTAAAATGGTAGATGTGGCATAAATGTTGACTCCTAGAGTCCTCTAAGTTGTCTTCTGAGTCGTCTAAGCAAGGACTTGTTTTCTCTTCCTTCAAAAGAGAAAATAGGTCTTGAAGGAAAAAAGAGGGCTTACCTAAGGTTAAGCAGCTGGTAGGTAGCAGTCTGACTTTCGTCTTGATTCTAAGCCTTTGTATTTTTCATTCTTCTCCACTGCCACTTTCTATAACCAACATTGGGAAAGAAGAAATAAAGTGGCCACAGTTTATGTAAGTATTGATCTAATTTTGGAGTGTTTAAACTAAATGAAAACTTTCCCTAACAATTGGAGTTGAGGATCTATAAATTTGTAACATTGAATCACTTATTAGTATAGTTTAACTGAAGAATGGAAGTTAAATACTATAAATATTGAAATTATTTTTGCTTTAAGGGACTTTTGAAACTGTCCAGTGATGAACAAACTTCTTTTGAGCCTTGGAACTCCCTCTCCCTTTTCCAAATGGAGGATTAGATCCCAGAAATATAAAGCATGGAACACCGAACAGTTTGTAGGCAGGGAGGATTTCCCAAAGGGCTGTATGAGCTGAGATTTGAAGGATGAAGAGAAATTAGGTTGCTTGAAAGTAAGGTGGAGGGTGCTGGAGTGTTTCAAAAGGACCCATTGCCCTGAAATGAGAAGGAGCTTGGAGCACTGGAAATGTGAGCAGAAAGCTCTTGTAGCTGGTCTGGGAGACTAGAGTGAGGTAAGGCTGATGAGTCAGTGCCAAACCATGGAGGAGGAGGGGCTTGTAGGCTGTGCTAGAACCCTAGTCATTATTGTAAGTGAAATGGGAAGCTATTGAAAGTTTTAAACTGGGGTTGAGCTGAGATTGTTTTCTTTCGAAGGGCTTGCTCTGCCACCTGTTATTCCATTTGAGATGCTCTTCTTTCTGGAGCCAGGGACACTGTCCCACGTGTAGTAGTAATGATTCCTTAGGGCAAGCAGCCAAGTAACCAGCACTTCCCAGCATGTCAGGGTCCCGTGATGGGTCTGTGAGGACAATAACATTGAAAAACAGCAGAGAAAAAAAAATGCTCTTTGTCCTTAGTGAACTAAGCATAAAGGAACAATAAAAAAAATGTAGTCAACCATTACTACTCTGGAGCTAATGACCCCAAAGTGCTCAGATTTTCAGTCCAGCTTGGCATTTCATGGCTTGGAGTACCTGTTCCAGGAAAGGGAAAAAAAATGGAGTTCAAACTCAAAGTAGATATTTTCTTTATTTGTTAACAATCCTGGTAAAATGCTTATAGGGACAGAAGGCTGGAATTGTCCAGAAGAATGTTAGATTTCTTTGTTAATGTTGTGTTGTTTGTTTTTTTTTAAGGCAAAGCTTCTGAGAAGACTTCATTATCTAGGGAATTCAAATCTGTTGTCATTTGGGAGCAGGGAGTGAGGTTGATTTTGGCATGATGGGGATGGATTTGTGGTAGGGTATCACTGCCATGAGGGGTTTGTTTTAATTTTTCTCCACATACAAAGCTGTGACTGGGAGCCAATCACTAAACTTTTATAAGACCAGTTCTTTGTCTGTAATAAACAAGAATGTGGATACAAAGGCTTCACTCAAGTTTTATTCAACACTTCCCATTTGTTTCTCCTTCCTTCTAAAAGCTATATAAAAATGTTTACTTTTAGAAGTAATGTGCATTGTTATGTTTTGTCTTGAGGAATTCACAGACACTTTGACAGAATATTCTTGTTTGTTTTAAAACTTGGTTGGGATTCGTTGACTGACTTGTTTTATAGTGAGGGCACGAGAGGGGTGATTGTTTTAGAAATTTTTCCAAAATTGATTACTTTATTATAATCAGATCAAATGTTATAGCTATTTGTTCTTGATAGGGAAGTCATAAGTTTTAGGCCTCTAAAACTGGGCAGAACATACTTGTTCTTTGTGCTTCATTTTACAGATTGCCTGCTTTTCTTTGGAATTCTGTGGTGCTCTGTGCCTCCTTTTCTCCTAACAGCATGATGATGCCAAAGAACCTTCTGGATTTTCCTCTTTTATTCTATTGGCATTTAAGAACATGTAATGGCTTCACATTTTTCCTTTGAAGCCTTCCTTATAGTCTTAAGGACTCAGTAAGCAAGGAGTTATTATTCATATTCTTCAAAATGCTTTCTCAAGAATCCGTATTTCCTTCTTCAACAGAAATCTGAAAATCATTGCTTTAAGTCTAGATCCTGGTTTCATTTATTCCTGTAACTTTCTTTTGTTTCCATATAAGAAACGGTGCCATGTGAATGAAGGCTGTTACGTGACCCGTTCAAGTAATCTTGCAGCCAGAAAACTGCATTGCAGTGTTTTACTCATAGCCAGCTGGAATTTAATAGATTGACTTACTGGTTGCCCTTTTAGTTTTTCTCTTTTTTTCTTTTTTCCCCTCCCTTCCCCTCCCTCCCTCCATTCCTCCCTCCCTCCTTTTCTCCCTCCCCTCTTTCCTTGCTTCCCTCCTTCATTTTTGGCTCAAGTATTCAACTTATATGGCCTTCCTTAACTTGTTAGTAGTTATGTGCTGGTCTGTAATGCTCTATAGAATGCTAAAAGAATTGTGGGTAAACTCTCAAAAGTTTCCTAGATGTTGCTTGATGGGTCTGCATATCTAATAGTCTGTGCATGTTGTAAGCATCACCATTCTTTGCTCAGTGGAGTGGATTAGTTAAAAGCATTAGGAAGAGTCTGTATGGAACTTGTGCTACTTGTGTGGTGTCTAACAGAAGTTGGTGGTTTGAGAAATCATGTGCACTTGATTGGTTTTTGAACACGGTGAAATGACAGAATATATGTATGAAGTTTAATTTCAGCCTTAACTATGGCTGCCTTCTAGAAAGGCTTAACTATGTGGAGTTTAGCCACCAAATCTGTTCATATAAGTTATCATGTAACTTTCATAACTTGACTTTTTCCTACATTAACTCCAACTTTCATCCCATTCTAATTTTTTGATACTCTGAAGAACCAAAAATGTAAAAGCACTCTCATTGAAAAATTATTACTCTGGATTTGAGGAAAGATCCGATGTTTTACATGTCTCCTTTCTTGTAAGTGTTAACTACGAGTTCAGTGTAAGAAATTTTAGATGGGAAAGAAACATCACTTGAATGGATACAAATACATTCCAGTTCTTTGAATACACATGAACTTTTTGCTTATTGGCTGAATACTAAGGTCAAGGCAAATGAAAATGATCATTGAAACTCATCCATCTTTTGGACATTTGGCATTTCATTGTACGCATGTGCACATTTGTGATTTTGGCTCATAAAACTTTTAAATATTTGGAAATCTGTCATCCTTTTTGAAGTTTTTTAATTTTGGGGGGCTAGATTAGACTGGAATAATAATAAAGTATGGTCTGCAAATAATTGCAATATCAAGATTATTTCTTTTTTTATAGATTGCCAACAAATTTTATAAATTGCACCTTGGCAGTGATTATTTTAGGTTGTCTAACTTGTCAAGAAGTACAGTTTTTGTTACAAGAAAGTAACAACGTTTTTGCTTAGAGGAGTATGAAACATTTTCCACAACTGTGAATCTCTTATTGGCTTCATTCAGCCAGCTGCCAGTGGAATCCAATTTCTAGAAGGCAGAAGTGATGCCATTCACTCTTGCTGTTCTTTCACCAGTGTCTTCAAATTTTGAGTCCTTTGGTCACCAGGCATACTTAGGGTCTTCCTCTGCAAAGTTAAATATGTGAATTACAGAGTAAAGAATGCATTGAAGATTTGTTCCATTTCTTGCTCTTAAATAATAATTTCTCACAGTTTAATTCTTCCCTTTTGTGATCTACTTCAGAGTCTTAGTCACTAAATGAGTTTTATTGAAGGAGGAACATGTACTTAGATACATAGAAATTGAAAGGAGATTCATAAATTGACAATCGACTTGAATGAAAGTACTTACCAGGCAAATGTTGTAGTCCCTCAGCCCAGGTGATATAATTTATCGATTTTTAAAAAGATTTTATTTATTTATTTTTAGAGAGGGAAGGGAGGGAGAAAGAGAGAGAGCGAGAAACATCAATGTGCGGTTGCTGGGGGCTGTGGCCTGCAACCCAGGCATGTGCCCTGACTGGGAATTGAACCTGCGATGCTTTGGTTCGCAGCCCGTGTTCAATCCACTGAGCTACGCCAGCCAGGGCTAATTTATTGATTTTAATGAATGTTAACATAAGCAATTTAAAAGTTTTTAAGTACTGTAAGCAATTTTATATCTTAATGGTGTATTTTATATAAATAAATACTCTCCAGTACAGTTTTGTTCTTCGTTTAGAGCATGGTGGAAAACTACTAGAAATTTTATTGAAATATAATTGTATGGAACTTTTGAAAGAAAAATCTGGAATATGTTGCTTGAAAAGCTTTTGACATCAATTCTAAATTTCTGCACAAATCTCTGTAGCCTTTTCACAGATGCAAGCATTTATCGAAAGACTACAGTGAATAGTTTTTTATGTATTCGCTAAATCTTAAGTCCATTCTACAAATTATTAAGAGTACGAGTAGGCATTAAAATGTGATAGATTCATGCACAAGTAGGTGGTTTGGGTACTGTGGTGGTATGTGGTGTTTCCTATTTTCTTTGGGGTGGCATTTTTGATGCCCTGGGGAAATAAACTTCCCATTTATCTTAGGTATTTTTAAACTCAATTACTTATTTTTAAGTACCCTCTGCCACTGTTTATATGTGGCACCCAAGTAGCAATTTAAGATGCATCTTATGTGTTAAAAACTACATAGTTTGATTCAGCAGATATTCAATGAGTGCCTACTGTATGCTAGATATTTGTAAAATTGTTATTTTGTTTGTGAACGTAAGCACTGGGCATAGATCTAAATCCTTCCCTCTTGCAAACACCTCTGAGAATAGGACCTAAGGTGAAAATGTATTTTGGTCTATATTATGTTTTCTAGTCCTTTCTGTGTATTTCATTAGAAAAATATTTTTAAAAATGTTTTGGTTTAGGGAACCAACCCACCAACTTGTGACAGTCTAATGAACAACACCAGCATCAAAAAAGACAGCGTTTTCAGATCAGGAATGTAATCACCCAGTCACCTAATAAAAAGAGAGCTTCAGAGTATGCCTATAGAGCAAAAAGGAAAACATTCATTTGGTAAAGGGAGGGTAAGGGGCCTGGAGACAGCCCTCCCCTGAAGATAGAATGCTTTAAAAACATGTTACCATTAATATTTAAGACAGAACCCATTTTGAACCCGCTCCTCTCTTTTTCCCCTTCCTCTCAGCATTCATGTTTTAGTTTGCTCCCAAATGCTCACAAGTCCGTGCCAGACGGAAATTCGCAGAGGCCCCTGCAGTCCCACAGAGGCCACTCAGGGGAGGGATGCAGACGGAACAGTCGCGCTCAGTGCTCCGGGGCACCCCAGGCCCCAGGTCCTGCAATGCCTTGTGCGGCTGCAGACTTGCTCCCTTCCCCTCTGCCTGCCGCACCCCACCACCCCTCTGCTCACAGATGCAGCCCCTCCCCCCTGTCCGAGCCTCTGGAGTCGCTTGGAGGCCATCTAGTCATACGCTGTCCATCAGATGTGTTTACTTTTTTCCTGACAGCCGACACATCTGGAGCACATATTCAGGTTATTCCAGTGCCACTAGACACATTCCACAAGATCATTTCAGCGGTTGTTATGGCGATCTTCCTCCCTCCAGTGATTTTCAAGTTGCATGACAGAAATAGCTGGAGCTAACCAGGGGGACAAAAGTCAACGGGATCAGGAAGGCCTTCTTTCACAGAATGAACTAATTAGTGACCCTGCTTTCTTCACAGGGCAATGAGCATATGGTTTAATAAAGTGAGTCTATGACACTTTTTTTCTCTGTAGGCAAAACTGTCACTGGCTGAAAACTTTCCTGTTTTTACTGGTGGGACCATAGTCTGCTGTCTTTCAACAGAGTTTACTTCACAAGTAGAAAATATTTGCTCCTGAGAGTTAAACTTCAGAACTTTTTCTTGGCTTCATACTACCTAGCTATAGTAGGTCCTTCAACTTAAAGAGACAGTGTTCATTTTACATTGTTTCATTGGAAGATTTATGCTTATTCAAGACTAAGCATTTTCAGTTAGGTTTTTGTATTATGAATTGGTGTCTGGGGTTCAGATACATATAATTTGTTGTGGTTTTCCTATCAAATATAATCAGTATTTTTCACTGGATTAGTTACACTTATTTCTACCTGTGATTTTGTTGGGCACAGTTATATTTTAGTAGTAAAAAGTTTGACTAATCAAACTTTTTATCACATTTTAAGTAATGCACAGAGGTCTGGTTGTAATTCAGTTTTTTTTCCTGAGGCTTAACTTTTTACATTTTGTGTAGATTTTCTGACAATTTTATAGTGTGAACATATCTTTATAAACATGGAAATTTAGACAAGGTCATTTTGTATTATGAAGTGGAAATACTACTTGTCTTTGATTACTGTATGAAGAATGCAACATTCCTTAATAATTTTTTTGACAAGTTCAACATATAGATAGCATAGATTCATACTAAATATGTCACCATTAACTGTAACTCTGAAGTTTATTAATCACAGGGCCCATTTTCTTTCCCCTTTTTATTTAATATTCCTATACTCTCAGTCTTGAAAAGTTTAGCCACCTATACATATTTCACACTTTCCTCACATGTACCACAAAATATTCTTTTATACATATGTACATGTAGTAATCTTTCTTTTTCTTGTGCTGTCACTAAAACTCACAAATTTCCCCTTACTTGCACACACCCACATTTAAGTTTAGACCCAAGGCACTGGAGTCACTATGAACAACAGAGTTTGTATGATTCCTGTCTGAATTACTCATATGTTGACTGAGTTGTCTGGGTTCTGGGAATGTGACAATGGTGACAAGTAGGAAAACCAGAGCTGGATTCTTTTGAGCACGTTGTCCTAATTCTTTTCCCATTGGTACAGCCCCTTTTCCCCCCACCCCAAGCCAAATTCTTTTCCATGGGTCCTGCTGAGAATGGTCACCAGGGTGCTTTGGAGTACCTGCTCTCAGCAATGCCAGGAGGACACAGAGAGGTCACATAACCATATGTGATTTTAATTCACAGAGACCTGCTTGTTGCTTCTCCTGTGTTCTTGCTAGTTATACATTATTAACTGTGGTGCCTTTAGAGTCTCAGTTACTTGGGTGAGTATGTATCATACAGGGACTGGGCTGAGGGTAGTTATGAAATTATGCTTCCCTTTCCACTTGCAACTTTGCAGTAAATGAATCTAATGTAATTTAAGTGTTATAGTCAAGTGTTGTGGTGGCTGTCACCAAGTCTAATTGGTAATAGCACTTTTCTTGGCACTTACTGCTTGTTATCTGGGAACTAGAATAAATCTAAAAAATCACACATTAGCCTTTGGTTTTTCTGCATCACAGTGGATAGCTTACCCCTTTATCAAAATCTGTCATCTGTATTATATGGCATTTCAATAGCATTTGAGGTTATTTTTTCCCTAATTTAGGTATCTGTTCATTGATCCTCCCATTTCTCTTTAGGTGTGGTTTCCATAGTTTGTTGTCATGATTTTTGGAGATTTCATCCAGCACAGAGCTATTTCCTACTGGGATGACTTGGTTTCCCTTTCTAAGTGGATGATCAAAGTCCGTGGTGAAAACATACCCATCATATGAGACAACCCGTTCACTACCTCTATTAGTGTCGAGAGTTTTCTGAAAGAGAAAAGTGAAGGAGTCCAAACAAAATGTATCACAAGAGATCCTCATATTTCAGATCTTCAACAACATTTATTTTATTATGCCCAAGAATATGGCACCCAGCTAATTTAGTCAAGCAGCCAAGGTACCAGAACAGTTTGTCTGCATGTGATACCTAAATAGTGAACTCAGTATGGCATGGATACTCTCAACTTATAGGGTTTTCTCAGTTGTGAAATGTTTGTGTTAAGGATGACTTTTTTTTTTTGTTTTTGTTACAGTCTGACAGCTGAAGATGCTTTTAGACCCTTCTAGTCACTTAGAGCAGAGCTGTATGGCACAGGCTTGGTGGTTCTAAAAGGCAGGTCCTATTCATCACAGGAACAGCAAGTCTCTGGTTTATGGGGGAAGATTGAGGGATGGGGGAGTGAGACAGGGAGAAGGGGGAGCTGCTGCTCTGTCCAGTTTACATTTGTCACCAGTGACTAGCTTTTAAAAAATGTATTAGCTGTGCATGGTGGTAAGTAAGATCCAGCTGCAGGGGATTATGGCTTTGAGTGGGTCGGGGAGCTTGGAATGCATTCAGTTCCATCAGGGGATTTGTGTCCCTCGTCATCAGCCTTAACATTGCTAAAGCAGTAAAGATTAAGAACAGACTAGTGTCACCTGCCCTGAACTTTGAAAAACCCTGGGCCTGTTAAACAAAGGGTATTGGGACGGTAGAAAGTGTCCCTTTTCTCTGTTCCAAAGTATTTTTCAAATGATACATGTGAAATAAAAGGAAACACATAGGCTTAGGTGAAAGGTTGTCTGTGATTGCATTATTTCTACAATTTACTGTACATGTCAGAATTATAATTATGAAAAACACATTCCACAATAACTTTACATTAATGAACATTTTTGTGGGGTGTTTCCAAATCAACATGAACAGTTAGTAGTTAAGAGGGGATGTTTCCGAGAGAGTTAGCCTCACTTTATAGGAGAAGAAGCTTTAGCTTGGTGTGGTTTTGGTGACCCTCCCCCTTTCCCCCCGGCAAGCAAGTTAAGAGAACACCACAAAGGTTTACTTTTTTCGGGATTTTGAAATTCAGCGTACATGCCAGCAAGCAGTTTAGAGGCAGGAAGTCTTTTCTAGTAGTGCAGTCATGAACTGGTAAACTAGAAGCATCTGTAAAAATTTAGAGGGAATATCAGCTTTCTCAAAGCTCCAGCCCAAGTGTAATGAGGTGCAAATGATAGCACTGCATAACCCTTCCCCACCCCAATTGTGGAATGAGATATTGAGTCAAAAATAAAGAGGAAGACAAGGATTTGAGAACTCCACTGAAACAAATTTCATTTTTCAGATGAAATAGCTTTTGGGTGACTAAGGATAGCCTCAACTTTTAGGGTTAATGAGTAGTAAACAAATGATTTCCCTCTCAGTATCTCTAGATACCATTCTGAAAAGTGGTGGCTTTTGGAGTGTGGGTGAATGAAATTACATACATGCTCATTTGGCTGAGTAAATTAACAAGAGTTTTTAATTTAAAGTAAACTTCAGCTGATTTGTATCTTTGGCAGACACCTCTGTCTTTACAGAAAGCAAAAAAAGGGGGGTAAGGAAAAAAGATGTGATTTGTTTGAAGGAACACATCTGGGGTGTGATCTGCTATATCTTAACACCAGATGGCAGGTTTAGGCTGACAACTAAACCCACTTTAGTGTGGTCAAATGGTATCTTAACTTGTTGTTTTTTTCCCTGTCCACACACAGGAAGTAGAACAATTACTTGTACTCAGGGCTAGCAGGCCTCCTTGTATCTGTGCCTTTGGGCTCTTTCACTGCTTCTCTGCTGTTTATAGACAAGGCTAGCTTCCCTTGGCAATCCCTGAAACAGGTTCCCTCTGTGGCTCATACCTTTTCAAAGGTATGTTTTGTCGAGGCAGAGGTGTGGTGCCTTAAGGTGACGGGTGCTTGTCATGACAGGCATGGCATTAGCTGAGCCAAGCAGTGACTAGAAGTGACAGCATTGGGTTGCAGCGCCTGGGGGCCTCTCAGTCATCACTGCTGCTGGAGCACTGAGACTAAGAAAGCACCTTCAAGCACCTTTGCTTATCGTGGAGGTAATAGTTAAGGAGAAGGGGACCAGGAGGTGATTGACGACAGGCAAGTCCTTTTCTCCCCTTTATCTTCTTGAACAGGGATACCTCCATTTCATTGTGTTTTGCTTTTTATGTGCCTCACAGATACTGCGTTTTTTTACAAAATAAGGTTTGTGACAGTTCTGTGTTGAGCAGGTTTGTTGAGGCCATTTTTCCAGCAGGCTCAGATGATGGTTAGCATTTTTTAGCAGTATCTTTTTTTTTAAAGATTTTATTTATTTATTTTTAGAGAGGGAAGGGGGGGAGGGGGAGAGAGAGAGAGAGAGAGAGAGAGAAAGAGACAGAGACATCAATGTGCGGTTGTTGGGGGCCATGGCCTGCAACCCAGGCATGTGCCCTGACTGGGAATCGAACCTGCGATGCTTTGGTTCACAGCCCGCGCTCAATCCACTGAGCTATGCCAGCCAGGGCAGCAATATCTTTAAATTAAGGTTTGCACATTGTTTTTTTTAGACATAATGCTGTTACATACTTATTATGCTACAAATAGTATAAACATAATTTTTGTATGCACTAGGAAACCAAAAAAATGTGTGACTTGCTTTACTGCACTGGTCACTTTATTGTGGTGGTCTGGAACCAAATTCACATTATCTCCGAGGTATCTGTAGTAGCTTTTATTTAAAAGAGTATCATACATGTCGCCTTAAGAAAGAAAGAACACAAGAAAGCTATGTTCAGAGTTGCAGAAGGGTCTTTGAATTTCTATTAAGTTTTGAGTCTTAAATTCTGCCATTAGACTTACAGTTGTTTTGTGCATTGTCATGTCATAAAATGACCAAAGAAACATTTTAAAAGCCCTCTCAATTATATACTTCAGGGAAAGGGAACAATAAATATTTTCCGTCAACTACTGTTTGATACATGATCTCTTCAAGGATAGCAGTCAGAGGCTATGTATATACTGGTTCCCAAAGGACTTTGTCAGAAGTTTCTTATTGCTCTTATCCATTGAGTATCTTTGTAGATTTTCCATGAGTTATATTCTTAGATGCTCACTACTGATTAATGGACATATATGTAATCTTTTGCAAAGAGCTACAGAATGCATTCATTAATCCTTTGTACACACTATGATTAATTAGAGTCATCTGTAGACATCTTATCATAAGGTCACACTTCTGATATGATTTGATAGACGTTGTTAGGAATTTGGATGAAATTTCCAAAGCACCTCCATAGACAGGGAAAATCACCTTCAGGGGAAGTCACTGTTTGGGGCAGAGTTTGAAGTTGCTTCTTGAGTTTTGTCCCTTCATAGTTCATTTATCTGGTTAGTCAAAAATCACTCAGGTTATAATCCACCTGTTTACAAAACAATTTCTGTGCACTAAATGTTATTGTACTTACTGAAATCAGGGCAGGCAAAAATTTTTCCAGAGTGGATTTAGAATTTGTTTTCCTTAAGATGAAAATCTCACTTGTAATTCTTATATGCCATTTTAGAACTGTTTGATATTCTACAATGTTTGATATACAGAGTTTTCTACTTGATATTATAGAAAAAGAGTTTGTTGGTTAGGGAGCTCACTGGCCAGATTTTAATATGAGTACTAAGAGTGTGTCTTAGCAAATTGTTTAATATAATTCTTGTAAGTAAAACAACAAAGCAAAAACAACTTAGATGATTCTTTTCTGAAACTTAGCTTAATTTCCTACTACAAGAAAGATCTATTTGGTAAATTGGAGGACAGGCCTAACATGGTTTGTTATCCTGTGGAGGACTTACATCTATGAGACCAAGTCATGTCTAAGTTCTTGAAACCACTCCACCAGTTACAGTAATTTGAAAAGGAGCATATGCTGATTAACATTAAATTCATGGCTTTTTAAAAAGTTTCAGAGCTTCTGTAATTTTTCTTGGCTTACTATATATACACACACACACCCCTTTAGTGAGTAGTAATGATTAGAATATTTGATTAGTTTTAAATGGTCCCTGAATTTGAGTATGTTAATTTCCGAACTAGGTTAGTCAATTTCAGTTGGAATGTTTCCAGTTATCCAACACTATTAATCCTTTCTTGCCTACTTGTCACACATAGGGTTTTTTAAAAAAATTTTTGATGTGAATTTGCTGTATCACATCTGACACATTTGGGTAAATGACAACAACTTTTGTGTTTTAAAAATGTTCCTTGATTCGAGAAATCAGCCTTCAAATTAGCTCCAGGCAGTTTCCCAGTAAGTTCTTAATGGATTGCCATCCCTCTTTATATCTCTCTTTTTTGAATTTCTTCCTTAAAAGCTACGCAGTAGGAAACTACCTAGTTTGCTGGGCCTTGTTGTACTAACCCTACTTTCAATACCATTGGGACTTTAAAAGCATGAGTTTCTTCATCTAGACTCAGTGGGTTTATATAACTGATCTGTAAGCATGGGCAAGTTTCTTAAGTTTTTCATCTTAGTTTTCTGCTTTTTAAAAAAATATTTAGACCTATTTTATGTTTCTTTGAGGATAAAATTAGATAATATTAGAGTTTAAAACCTAGTCTGGACTGCAACATATAAAAGAGGGAGGTAGAGAACTTGGTAATTAGTATTATCATTGAAATAGAAAGTTGGTGTGAAGCTTAAATGGACTATGGATACTTGGAAAATGGTCAGAAACTGAGTACATTGCTTTGCAAATTATGTTCTTTTTTAAAATTAAATGTATTGAGGTAACATTGGTGAATAACACTGTATAAATTTCAGGTGTACGACATTATAATTTGGTATCTGTATATTCTACTGGCATTTGCATACTCACCACCTGAAGTCTGGTTACCATCCCTTACCATATATTTAACCCCCTTTACCCAGTTTGTTCTTTCGCGATCCTCCTCCCCCTCTGGTAACCACTTTCTTTATTTAATTTGTATCTCTGAAGTGTAACTTCCCTGTGCATTTTCCTCAGTTTATTTAGCTACCACAAATACTCTTCTGAGAAATGAAAAGAAGGTAGGAGAAAACTATAATGATTTAAGTTGAAAATACATGTCTGAGAACTTAGTACATTTTAATACCTTTTTACTTCTTTGAGTTTACTTGAAGGGAAAAACCCAACACTTGAACTCATACCACTACATTTGTTTGTTTATACATACGCACATGTGACCGAGGAATCTCTTCATATAGTCTAAATATCTCAGGGGCCTCCTCTTCGGAGTAAAGATTCATAAATCAGGGCTAGGAAATTCTGCTGTTTTTAGGTCTGTTATAAATATTCATATTTGGAAGAGTTGTTTATTTCTTATATGGTCAAATACCCACTTCATCAGTATGCAGTAACTGAAAAATTGTCACACCTTTTATTAAAGGTGGGGCATGATATATATATATGTACAAGTATATTTTTCATTCACTCTTACATTTTCATCCTCAAAGATGGAAATGGCTAATGAGTGGAGGAGAAATATAGTTAGTTAATAGCTTTAGTGATATACATTGATTAACTTTCAATTATGAGAGGATATGCTTATCAAATATATAATCATATAAAAACACTGTACAGGTGATTTTAGTCACTGATTTGTATATCTCTGGAGTTCCAAAGCATGCTTTATTTAATGTAGTGCTAACACTTTATAGTTTGCATTGTTATTTACATTATGTCAAATTACAATTTCCATTTTAGAGATATGGAAGTAGAGGAAAAGGAGGTTAAAAGACTGGCCTCAGGTTGTGTATTCTGTAACTTGCTGCAGGGTTGGTAATGAACCCCTTGTGTTGGGATTTGGAGGTTCTTAGTTATTCACCATTTCCCAAAGTCCTTGCGACTTGTGTTTAGCCTGATCCACCGTAACCCCTTGCTGTTTATAGTCTCTACTCTTGTGGAGGTAGTAGAAGATACTGCCAGGGAATACTTTATATTCATATACATCTACACAAAAGAGAGGTATTTCTTGTTTAAGAAGCCCATAGCTTTTGAATTATTGCCCTGCATCAGAAATTAAAAGAATTTTCTCTCTCTGCCAGATAAAGTGTAAGCATCATTAAGTTGTTAAGGCAAACAAATACCTGCAGCCACTACTCTCCCTCTGCCAACCCCAAGAACAACAGGATGCAGACTGTTGAAAGTAAACTTGACGTGGCCTGTAGACCCTGTTGCTGTTTATGACTAATTGTATCATCCTATTTTGTACTTGAATCTCTCTCTTTGCTTCTTGCTCTAGTCTGTGGGTTGCCCACTGCTGTTTGATTTTAGATTCATCGGCTGAGTTCCACTCCACTGTGCAGGCCTTTAGTTTATTTTCCTTTTTCCTTTATATACTTGGTGCATTTTAATTTAATGTGAGTAGTTGCTTTGTCAACTCCAAAAGAATTTTGCTGTGTGTATAGTCTGTATTAGTGAGAAATTTCTCTGCTACTACCAAGTTATTAGTGACCTCACTGAGTCTAATATGCAGACAGTCATCAATATGGAACAAAATACGACATGCTCTGAGAGTTAAGCGTATACCTTTACAGTACCTGGGAAATGCTGTTTCTTGGGAAGCATATAAAAAAGCAGGGATGTGGAACCAAATATTATCATTTGAATCTTGATTCTTCCACTTCT
This sequence comes from Phyllostomus hastatus, assembly GCF_019186645.2. Classification (NCBI taxonomy): domain Eukaryota; kingdom Metazoa; phylum Chordata; class Mammalia; order Chiroptera; family Phyllostomidae; genus Phyllostomus; species Phyllostomus hastatus. The sequence continues at coordinate 14,579,249 of NW_025333857.1, forward strand.
TAGCAATATGAGCTTGGGCAAAGCGTTCAACTTTGCTGGGCCTTATTACTGCCATTTTAGGCATTAAAAATACATATCTCAAGAAATGGTGAAAATTAAATGAGGTGAAATTTGCCGAGTGCCTGGTATATAATGTAAATATAGCTTTAAAAGTTTAGAATACTTGAATTTCTATGGGTATTGGCTCGGATAGACTATTTTATCAGTGTCCAGAAATAATGTTATGCTACTTGTCTGATGCCAATCTAAATTTATACAGCACAGGGAACAGAGTTAGTAATATCCTAATAACTGTGTAAGTGGCCGATGGTTACTGGACTTACTGTGTTGGCTACTTTATAAGGTATGTAACTGTTGAATCACTGTGTTATACACCTGGAGCTAATATAATATTGTATGTCAACTCTAATTAAAATTAAACTTAAATAAGTCAAATAATAAATAAATGTGGTTCTACTAGTTGACATCTCTCAACTAGTTTTAGTAGGACATTATTTGCACTGCTATAACAGTTTATTGAAAAACCATCATATATTTCCAACTAGTAGTTTTGTTTTTTAAAAAGAGATATAGTTGCACCATATATCACACTATTGTAATGACTATTAAATCTAACAAATATCATCTCTACTAAAATTACTTGCTTTTTTTGAGGATTTGTTGTATAAGTATCTTACAGGGTTTTTTTTAATTTGTTTTTTAAATATAGGAAGAGGGTTACATTCATCTCCTTAATTCATGGACATTTCTCTCATTGATCCATACAGTGAACCTCTTTTTGTTAATTTGTTTTTTGTTAGAATATTTGAAATTGCTTTTCTGCTGGAGACAAGTGACTAAGGGGCTTCCTTTTTCTGTTACCAAGGCTCTGAGGTCAAGTGAAGCAGGAGTATATTATTGTAAGTGGATATTAGAAAGGAAGAAATTTTCAATATCCTCTAGCGCAGGTACTTTTTAACCTTAGAAAATGCCTCATCCCTTTTAATGAATTTAAAATTTAAAACTCACCTTTCTTAAAAATTGCAGATCCAGTCAGAACATCTCTGATGACTGAGAAAACTGAGGCTCATAGGTAAATTCAGGATAGTAATCACCATAATAATGGCCATCACTTTTTGACCGTTTATGACCTCTTCATCTGTGATTTTAGTATCATTTCCAGAGGAAATGGAACTCCTGTTTTGGCCGTTCTCTTTAAACTTCCATATTGGCTTTCCCTTGCCCTCCCTTCTGTCTGGGCTTAAATTTCTTTCATTTTATTTTTGCATGTTTACCATCTCTGCTAGTGATTTCCCACTGTATTAATTTTGTCCTTCAGGACCCATCTCCCTTAACCTTGCCTTTTCTGTGATATTTAGGTTTGTATAAGATGAATAGAACAAATAATAAATATGAATCATGCCTGCATCAAAACAGTGAGGCAAACAAACTGTCATGATCCTAAAAATGGATATTCTTTTCTGAGGAAATTTTGCTTTAAATCTTTGATCCTATAAAGTAAAAGTATACTGAATTCCATAAAGGTAGAAATTAAAGCACATATATTCCAAGTGCCCCCAAACAGTGCTGGGCACACAGTGAGTACTCAATAAATACTGTGAAGTGAATGTAAGCCTCCACAGGAGCTAAAACTGTAAATCCTGGTTCTACTCCTGTTGGTGGGCCAGTTCTCTCTGATTTGTTAAGGCACCATGAACTGTGCTCTGGAAGGGAGAGGAATGAATGAATATTTGTGAAACACTTTCTGTGTGCCAGGTGTTTTCCATCAACACAGCTAAATTTATCTCCACAACTGCTTTCTGGGCATATGCTTCTTCACCTTTCTCATTTTTTTTTTGAATGAAGAAATGGGAACTCAGAAAGTTTGAGATTTCCAAAATGTTTAAAAATAATTTGAATTAGGATGTTTCTGAATCCAAAGTCTTGTATTTTCCAGACATCCTTAGCCCTATCAGACATGGTTACTGCCATTATCTCTAGTAGCTATCATTATTATCATTGTCATCATTGCCTCTAGATTCCTCAGCTAGCAGCCAGTTGCCTCCAAAGAAGGTCGGGCATCAATGGTTCAGGTATCCAGAGTCTCTAGAACCTCCTATTCGTTGCCCACAGTCTATTTGGTATGTATACAAATTTATCTGAGTAGGTGGTTACTTGAGATCCCTTCCAGCTAACCATGTCAAAGATAGATTTTCTAGTTGGGATCAGGTGTTCTGCCTATGTGATTTTTTTTATGTCTTAGATAGAAAAGTGGACTTGAGTGTAGGAAGATTTCCCTAAATGGGAAGGTAACTGCCTCCCTACCCTCTCTTGTCAGTTGCTGGAGAGATCTTTAGTGACACAAGAGCACTTCAAAACTTTGGGGAGTCCTGGATGGTTGGTGGATGACATCATTTGATTCCAGTGAAACTTCCCAGCTGCCCTGAATTCAGTCTTCCAGAGCACCATACTTTTATTACTAGATTGAATTGAAGGATAAGAAAAGTGCTTTGAGCATCTTTAGACCACACATGTAAGACTAAATACTTGAGCCTGAGAATTTGGAGTGAAGCCTCTTTAGAAAAATAAAAAGCACATACAATAACCTGTGTCTGTGTGTGTGCCTGTTTGGCCTTGAGATTCATTATTTTATGTATGTGCCATTGATTTCCCAATGTTTCTTAACTTACACTTAATTGGGTTGGCCAGAAAGTCTGTTACATTTTATCCCATAAAATAAAAGACACACTTTTCCTTTTTACCGGTAACTTTATTGGTTTGGGTATTTTGAGTATGTCGGCTATCTTCTGCTGTTGGCTTCTAGTGGGTAGAGGCCAGGGGTGCTGCTAAACATCTTCCAATGCATAAGACAGCCCCACAGCAAAGAATTATTTGGCCAGAATGTTAATAGTAACAAGAAACTTCTCAAACCACTTTTGACATGTTCAATCAGTCACAGCACCTTCTCCGTATACTGTACAAATCCTTTTTGGTGTTCCAGTTGCATTTTTACCTTTCTTGAAACAATAAATCATAATATACCAAAAAATTGCATATCTTCTTCCATTTTCAATGTTAAAATGGCTGTGCAAAAATTCACCAATTTTGATTAAGTTTTTTTTAATGCACACTGATATGTCAGCTTTCACAGTACAAGCTAACAAAATTGTTTCAAATGAAGCAGAGACAAACTAAACGCTACTAGAGCCATTCTATGGAAAAAATGTGACGGACTTTTTGACCAACCCAATACAATAGTCATATTAATTGCTTCACAAACCTACTTTTGGTGGTTTGTTTCACCTATCTTTTCCCCTTAACTTTTAACCTGTCTCATTACTGTACTTTGAATACCTGTTTTATGGAAAACAGAAGAATAGCTTGAAGGTATGTCTAGAACAAAATCAGTTGAATCAGGAGACGGCTGCCCAAGTTGGCATTTGATAGAACAGGAATGGTGTATGTGCTCATGTTCTCCACTGAAGACTGTGTGCACCTCTGAACTCCACTGCATTGGGGTTCCTTTCCTTAATCCTGCACTGGTGGTGTGAAGAACACCCAGGTTTCTTACGGAAGTCGGGTAAAGGGGTTAATCAGAATCACTACTGGGTAAAGGAGGTCTTAACGGAAGTGCCTAAGTATTGTTCAAACACACAGGATAAATGTGTTCTGCTTTAGTTGGCCAGAACAATGTCTCAAGCTGGTGATTAGGCTCTACTCCAGCTTTAACCTCAGGCAAAATTTATGCAGCTCTACTACCGTTTGTTGGGTAGTTAAAGGGGGAAAAAGGAAATATTTGCTTAAAGTAGAAATATTTTTTAATTAAACATGAAAAATAATAACTAAGTGCAAAGGGAAGTAGGCAGTAGGGAAATTGTTTTTAACTTTCCCTTGAAAAGATTAAGAACTTCAAACAAAAGGCCAGTATTTTAGGCATGGCTGTTTGTTAGGCCCTTACAGAGCATTATTCAACTGTGCTGGAAGTCAGCATCTGAGCTGCTTCTGTCTTTGGGTTGAAGAACTTGGAGGTGTAAAGTTATTCTTAGTTGAAAGATAATACCTTTTGCTACTTTCTGCTAACTACTCTCTGCTTGATGGGGGAGGAGTTCTTGAGAATAAGAGCCAGATATATAAGCCCATTAGATAGTAGTACAAATCTTGGCGTGAGTAGCATAGATAAAACAGTTTAGGCTGAAATAAAAAGGGAGAATAGTCCTGACCTGTGTGGCTCAGTTGGTTGGGCATTGTCCCACAAGGCGAAGGGTCATCAGTTCGATTCCTGGTAAGGGCTTATGCCTGGGTTGTCGCCCATCCCCCGTCTGTATGTGTGAGGGGCAGCCGATGTTTCTGTCACATCGACGTTCCTCCCTCTCTCCCTCCTTCCCTCCTCCTCTCTCGAAGAATAAAATCTTCAAGTAGAAAAGGGTAGCAATAAAAACTCCTACTTACTATGTTATATCCAAAAGTTTTCTGAGTGGTTCCACCACTCTGCTCATCTCCAAGCATTGAAACTTTATCAGCTTTGACTTAACAGTGGACCCCAGACCTTAATGCTCCACACCCACAAAGCCTTATATTCATCTTCTATTTTAACATTGACTTGGACCTTTGCAGCTCCTTGCCTAGATTTTTTTAACAGCATCTTTGTCTTCTTTCCATGTCTAATCTCTCTTGTTGCTGTCCATCCTGCCCAGCCTTGCTAGAGTGATTTTACCTGAGGCTTGATCTTGATCATGCTACTCAGTCTCCAAATTTTACACAGCATTTGAGTTTTTCCATGCCCTGGTCCATGGGCAGCTTCAACACCACATCTGATAGTGTGTTTTCTCTGTGTGTACTCTACACTCCAGATATTTTTTCAACTATTTTAACCCTATAGAGCTCATTTCTTTTATGTCCTTTCCTTTGCTCTTGGAGCATTTTATTCTAGGTACCTAATTAAATCCTTTTTAGATGTACCTCTTTTTGTGAAGTCCTTGCCTATTCTCTTAATGGTCAATGTTTTTATCTCTAAATCTAAGTGACAGTTTGTACCTCTCTTTTAGTTTATTATACCTTGTAGTGTAGTAACTTTTGTAATGGTTTTGTAGTCTCTTACTAGACTGCATGTTTCTTCAGAGTAGGGCCTAGGGACTGGTCACCCTTGCTATCTTTGCCATCTGTTACTTTGTGAAGTCATGCTGTGTCTACTCAAAATGTCTTCTATTAATGATGAAGCAGTATGTAAAATCGGGGTGTTGATACTTATCTCCTGTTCTGAGGAGCACATGAGAGAATTTATTCAGGTATGTAGCTCTGTGCCTGTAGGTTTTTAAAACCCAGTAGGCTTTTAATAAAAGCATAGTAGTTGTAGCCAGAGGGTCAAGGTCTGAATTTCCCCTTTGTTACCTACCAGCTTGTAATCTGTGGTCTCTGCTCTTTAAGTTCCTCATCTATAAAGTGAAAATAATGGCAGCATTTACCTTGTAGGATTGTTATGAGGATGAAATGGGTGTGCATTTACAGCATTTGGAGCAGCACCTGACAGCTCACAAGCCTGTACCATGTAGTTCAGAAGTCACTAGCCACATGTTGCTCTTGAGCATTTGACAAGTGGTTGGTCCAAGATGAGATGTACTGTAAGTGTAAAATATGCTCTATAGATTTCAGAAACTTGGTATGAAAAATACAATGCTAAATATCTCAATTTTTTATATACAGTGTTGGGCCCAAAACTCCCCCTTTTATTACAAAATCATAAGCTTGTAATTCTGTAACATAACAACATCACACACAAGCACACCATATGACATTTTAGGTGAAATGTTCAAATTAAAACTGTAAATGATTACACCTATATTATTACCTACCAACCACACTCAAGCAGGTGTTACTTCTGCCAGATCTTGTATTTCATTAGAAAAGGTAATATTTTGGATAACTTGGGTTAAAAATTATATTAAAAATTAATTTTCCCTGGCTGGTGTGATTCAGTGGATTGAGCGCCAGACTGGGAACTGAAAAGTTGCTGGTTTTGAATCCCAGTCAGGGCACATGCGTGGGTTGTGGGCCAGGTCCTCAGTTGAGGGCATGTGAGAAGCAACCCATCATTGTATCTCTTGCACATCAGTGTTTCTCTCATTCTCTTCCTCCTCCCCTTCCCCTCTCTCTAAACATAAAAAAAATTAATCTCATCTTTAAAAAATGTTTAGTGTCACACTACTAGAAAAATTCAAAGTGCATGTATGGCTCATATATGTCTATTGTGCATGAATGTTGTAATACTCTCTGGGTATTAGTTATTACTATTACATATATTTTTATTATTTTTATCTGTGGTGGTGGTGGTTTTTACATATGTGTCCCTTCTCTCTTCCCCCCATTTCTAGCTACTTGATGTCAGTGATTCTGGATAAGAAAAATTGGGAAAGAAAAGGTGTTAATAGATGAGATTAAAGATTAGGTCAAATGAGGGAACAAAGGGGTGAGCAGCTTTTCCTCTTAAGTCAAAGAAGACGGGACTAGTCTCTCACTTAAAGAGCCATGTGCTGTGAGTTGCTAACTTTTCCTTCCTCTGTCCCTCCCTTTTCTTTCTTTCTTTTTAAAGATTTTTTAAAATTTAATTTTACAGAGGGGGAAGGGAGGGAGAGAGGGAGAAAAGCATCACTGTGTGGTTGGCTCTTGTATGCCCCCTACTGGGGACCTGGCCCACAACCCAGGCATGTGCCATGATGGGCAGTTGAAGTGGAGACCCTTTGATTCCCAGGCTGGTGCTCAATCCACTGAGTTACAACAGCCAGGGCTCCTCCTACTTTCTTGAGTTGGTCATTATCTCTCTATTGCTACCTTATGCTTCCCCCTTATTATAAGGAGGAAGAAAATTTGATTATTGAAATTGGATATCCATTTACAATAATGAAAATGGAAACTTATTGAAAACTATATTAGAAAGGTTAAGGATATTTTTTTCTTTTGGTTCAGAAAGAATGAGTTTGTTTTCCATAAAGAAGTGAATTTGGAAGACAATATTTAATGAGAATGTAAAGACTTAAAAAAATTTTTTTGGTTATCTTAATTTGAAGTAACCTTCAGCTCCAATGAATTTCTGTTGCTCTGCAATAAACAGAAGCCATGCCTATGACTGCTGATCATGGTTGAAAAACTCTATGCATCAGTTACTTCAAATGGTTTTATAAAATACATATCACATGACCTGAAAATCAGTTTGCACATATCTTCCCCTTCAGTTTTGTGCTGTCTTTTGGCATTGAATATGCTGGAAACTTTAGCCATCACAGACTGATAACAGAACTGTCATTCCAGGATAATTTAAGAGTTTGATTTGAGCAGCCTCTTTTAGGAGGCTGATCAAACAAATCTTGCTGATTATGTGTTCAATAATTTCTTGGGGTCTTTCCCATAGTTACTTTTCATGATAACTTGTTCTCTAAATTGAATATTTACATTATGAGGGATGGGGGTGTGGCAGACTAAATAGAGATCATTTAAAGTGTTGGTTTTCTTTGAGATCATAAGGTAGAGTGAATAGCAGTATCTCTCTGAGTGCCTTAGAACCAATAGGGAACAAAAAGGCACTTGAGAAACCCAGTGGACATATGTGGTTTCTTTATGTTAGTAAGTCTTTTGAGAGGGTAGAATCACTGTAATGCAGAGAGTCCCCTCAGGTATTGTGTGGGTGTGCCAATTGGCACATTATGTTTAAGTTTCCCTACTTCTCTTCCAAATAAAAATCTTTGAACTATTTTTCTTATTTGAACTATATCTAGCTGATACCTGTTATTTCAAATATTGCCATTTGAAGTGCTGGTTACCTGCTTACCTGTGAGATGAAATGTTACAAAGGAGTGACATATCCCAAGCTGTGACCTCTATGGGTTTGCATGCTGTTTCTGAATACATAAATCCTAACTTGCACAGTTTAGGTGTGATTATGTTACAAAATATTGGTTTATGAAAGGAATCATAATAAATTTATTTTAAGTAGTAAGCTTCTGTAGGGACTTTGAATATTTCAGTTGTAAAATATTGATCACAACTTCAAGGGCAACATCTATTATATAAAATCAGACAGACCGATATCTCTATGCCAGTGAAGACTAATATATTAGGTGCCTCAGTATAAGTGTGTGTGTATACGTGTGTGTTTACATGCTGTGCACCAAGTGCTTAAATATATACTTCCCTGCATTCCTTACTTACAGATAAGGCAAAACATTCCTCATTGCTCTTGCCTGGAGTTATGGCCTCCCTCATCTCACTGCAGGTATCAGCAACACACAAAATAGTAAATGAGGAGATGAAACAAGTAGGTCCAGAAAACATTGTCCACAGCCCAGTGGTCCATGTCGCCAAACTTCTACTTCTAGCATATATTGTATAATCAGGAGAGGCGACACAAGCCAAATCCTTTCAGTACACTGTGTCTGGGGAGGTTGGGAGACCCAGAGGTTTATTTCTTGTCGTAGCAGTCTTGACTGTGACAAGGAGATCTTGGAAGTTACCTGAGAATGTCATGAAAATCCCATTCCCATTACTGTTATTTCTGCTGTATGCTTACTGGTTAGGAATAGATTTGATTTATAAACTCACACACATACACACAACCAAATGAGAGCACCCTTGTTCTTTGCATTGAGATCACAAACAAGTGTACCTCTCCCCTTATATAGCTCAACATAAGCTCTTGTAATGAAATGGGCTTTACTTATTTGTGTTTATGAGGAGTCCTTTTAAAGCAACTAGAAGCTTTATAATTGTTGTTATCACTTCTTCCCTTTCTTATGGAAATATTAGACTCAAAATAGATTTTTAAGAATATGAAAATAATGACTTCCCTGTTTAATTCCATGATGGGAAGAAAGAAGTTTAGAAACTATCCCTGTTTTCAAATTGAATTATTTTCCTTGTAGATAAAAAGAGATACCATATATGCTAGTAAATGTATATTTGTTAGTGTACATTTTCCTGTTAATTAGCATAGTATTAATTAAAAACTACTTGCTGAGAAAGTTCTGTTTTCACTGGGTCTGAACTTTTTCAGAAGTTACAGCTAAACATGTATTTTAAATGTTCCAAGTAGAATATGTTAGTTTTAAAAAATAAATTTTGTTTCAATCTTTGCAGCTGTAGTTTACTTTCCAGGCATGAGAAATATCTATTTTATTAAGTCCTGTGAGGAATATGTGTCACATACATTTAAGAAAAATGTATTTAAGATGAAAAATTCCAAAAATGACTTCCCCCTGGTGTGAAGTAAAACAAAAGCTCCAACTGCATCTCTGCCTGTGGTAATGACATTGAGGTGACAAACTGCAGGCAGGTGAGGTTCATGGGGATGATCTCAACACCTGCACTATGAGCTTTGGGGAACAGCTGGGTCTGGAGCTGGCGTCTGGCCTTGCTTTCTGTTTGATGCAAGACCAGCTCTCAGGCTGGGGGCCTCCACATTCACATGGAAGACTCCAAGTGTTTTTAAATAGGCAAATGGGACTGTGGTTGGGTAGTATCCTCTGGTTTTCTGAATCTTTTTCCCTGGGATGCAGAGTTTGAAGAAGCCTGAGTTCATCCGCACTGTCCTCCAAGCCCAAGTTTTTCACATCAGTTTAGAACTTTTTCCTGCCAAACAAGTGCCACTTTGGAAGCCCAGAGAGTGAAGATTTTTGTCCACTTCACTTCCAGGTCTGTGTCTGGCCAGGTAGCAAAAGGTAAGCCATGTGAATGGTTTCTTACCCTCCCAGGCCACACTTCATGCCCCTGCAACTGCTCAGTGGAACTCTGGGGTAGTTGAGAGTGGTAAACATTACGGGCCAGCACAGCCTTTCCGGCTATAGCACCTAAAGGTGACTGACTGCTGATGGCATTCTTTGGTTGAAATCTTTTTCACAACACCCAAAGATATCTATCTAATCTACCTACTTACCTACTTGTGAAGCGAAAATCAGGGTTGATTCTGTTTGAGAGTTCCACGCCATCATCTCACTCCACTCAAAGAAGACTCACAGAAAGGACCTGGCTCATCACTGTTTGTGGGTATTTTTGCCCAATCACTTTCTTATCACCAAGGTCACATGCTTCCTTCCTCACCCGACCACATGGGGCTATTCTTTTCTCTCCAGCACTGAGTGTTATTGGGCAAATGCCTCCTGGAAGTGCCTCTATAGTTTCCCAAGGACATCAGGCAGAAGCTTGTGCCCTTTTCCTTTATTAAGATGGCTGTGGATTTCTTTGAAGCCAGAGATCAAGAACAGTCCAAGTCTAGCCTTCAGATTTTGGTTTGGCCTGTATACTGTTTTAAAAACTGTTTGAGAGTTCTTTAAAAATCTGGGGAGATTTTATACAACAGTTCAGAATTCTGGCTTTTCTTGAAAAAATTGGAGGACTAGCAATACATTATCTGCATTAATGGGTATTGCAGGTACAGGAGCCAGATAGTGGTTTCTCCTTTCGGAATAATGGCCTTCAAGCCTTTTGTACCAATTATATACATACGTGAAATAATATTTATATTTACAACGTGCCACACATTTTTGTTCTGTTCAATTTCATTAAAGCATAAATGTTAAATGCCACTAAAATGACTTTGCTGTCCACTGATGTCCATGACCTGCAGTTTGAGAAGCATTGCTTTCATTGCAGGTTCTCCTTACTGAGTCTCTTCATTTCAGGATGTGCATCAGTGTGCTTAACTCAGGCCTCCTATAGCATTATATGGTTCCCTAGGCTCTCTCAATGGCCATTCACATTAAGGAACCAAACAGCCCTGTAGAACATCTAGTCTGCAGCCTCTTTAGGCTGTGGGTATCTAGGCAAGGGTTGATTTTTTCAGGACTCCTGGGTTGTAATACTGAAGACAAAGGCAAAGTGAGTGACTTTCTTTTGTCTTAACACAGCTTTTTTGCCTTACCACTGCCAAGATAAATGAATAGGGGGGATAGGCTGTTTCTGGATGGTTGCTCCTAGCCTGTCCTACAGATTGCATAACAGTGGGCCCTAGTAGAGAGGTATCAGGGACAATTCATATTACAATGTCATTCTTTTTATAAAGCAAAGGAAGTTTTTAACCATAAGATACCTTAGTGGCTTTATATTTGCATTACAGATTTTTTAGTACTCATTAACTAAAATGGGTAAGTAGGCTGGGGGCAGAAAAAGACTAAAGGGATTTTTTTAATGACCTCCTTTACCTTTTTTAACACTCATCAGGACCCTGGCCATCTAAGCATCAATAAGAATGATAAAGCATTCTTTTACACAATTTAAATCACATGTTTATAGTCAGTTATTTGAGTTGTGTGAATTGTATTCCTCTATGATGTTGATGCAGTAGAATTTGATTCAGAAGATGTGGCTTCTTGTTCTGGCCACAAGTATTATTGTGTAAACTTAGGCATTTACAGATGGTGTCCGATTTGTGATTTTCCCACTGCCCAAGATGGTGGGAAAGCCATATGCATTCAGTAGAAATTGTACTTTGAATCTGGATTTTTATCTTTCCCAGGGTTGTCGATGTGCAGTACATACTCTCATGATTCTGGGCAGTAGCAGGGAGGTGCAGCCCCAAGGCAGGCACGGGATCAAATGGTAAATCATTGCCTCTTCACAGTGCACTTGTGTTGCTAGCCTCTTTTGGATATTGTGTTCTGAGCTCATTTAAAGTAGGCTATGCTAAGCTATGATGTGGTAGTTTAGGTGTATTAAATGCATTTTGGGTTTATATTTTGAACCTATGATAGGTTTATTAGGACTTCGAACCCTACTGTAAGAAGATTAGTACCTATATACACAGTCCAGCACAAATAATCCCCTCTTTTTATTACAAAATCATAAACATGCAATTCTGTAACAGAACAATATCACACTCAAGCACACCATATGACATTTTAGGTGAAATGTGTACATTAAAACAGTAAATTATTACACCCATATTATTACCCTACCAAACACACTCACACAGGCATTACTTCTGCCAGACCTTGTATACTAGACCTTGGATTTCCCATCAATACAATGAGTGTGATGGACGACATCTTCTCCATACCCATCTCATTGACTTTTGAAGATCTCATGAAACTATATTGTGTGTATACATACATATATACATGTAAGAGTATAAAACACAAGTCTATATAGGTGTTCTTTTATTAGGATTCAGAATTATATATCACAACTGCATAAAGTGCTTCAGGTATTTTATATGGTTATCAAGATAACTTGACTTCTAGCACCCTTATGGGGAAGATGGGGCTCATTTTGTTGAGCCCTTTCTAGCTTGGATAAAGATGGCAATTGAACCCAAGATTCATTCTCTCTGCATTACAACACAGTGGGTCTTGGTATTGCATACTGCAGAATTGCCATGCATTGAGCTTTTAAGAAAGGAATTTAGCAGGTAACCATGTTTGATTTGGTGAAAGCTGATGCTGAGATAAAAGTGCTGTATACTTGTTTGCTTAGGGCCACGATAGAGGTAAAAACAGAAGTGAGAATGTTCTTGCTCCTCATCTAGGACTCTTTCCCTAAGACTGAAGTTGTTGGGTTTCAGCACTCAAAGACATTTTAAGTCTTTCATTAAAAAACCCCCTGAACATCTTGATGTTTTCAGATCTATCCTAGTCCTATCACGTGTTGAGTGATAGCACACTTCAGACCACTCAGAAGGTCAACAAAGAGGGATCGAGCAGGGGGCTTGTTTTTTGTTCTTATCTCATTGTCAACAACACTTCCTCAAGCCTGCATCCTCCATCATATACAGCTCAGAGACAGTGCTTGTCTGACAAAGGACACTTAGACCCAGGCTATTTAAACCTCAACCCAAATAACTGATTCACTTTGGAATTTGACATGAACAAATTCTGGTTTCTAAGAAGTCATATGGGAACAGATGTTGCAACTAATTCCAAGTCTAGCAATGGACTCTGGTTGGATGACAAAGGTGATTCTTTCTCCATTGTATGGCTGGTGGGAGGGAGGGAAGGATGAGGCTCTCTTCTTTGGAGGATAATCTAGTGTATTAGAGTCTGTGTTTTTGGAATGGAAGACATGAGCTTTGTGTTCTTTCCTTGTCTGAATCACCAGCTTGTTAGCCTTGGGCAAGTTGCTTTGAATGTCTCTGAGCCTCATTTGGTAATTATTCTTAGACTGATTATTATGCAACCCAGGGCCTAGACCTTTCATTGAAGCCACACTTATTATTTCTCTTTTACAGATAAAAACATTGAGGTTGAGAGAAAAAAAATAACTTGCCCTAGATCACACTGCATAGGAAATTGGTAGAGCCTGGTTAGGAACCCAGGTTCGTGTGACTCTAGCCTCTTCGGTTTGAAGGACCACAGGATTCTGGGTTCTGCTGTTTGTCAAATAACATTATAATTGAAGACATCAAAGAATTCATCACGAAAATGATGGATGATAAGCCTTACAAAAGAGAATTTGAAGTCACTATTTTAATTTATTAGTCTATATTTCTTTATTTATTTAGTTCTACCTGTGTTTGAATATTGAAATATATCTAATACCTGAAACTGTCAGAAATATACTCAAACCCTTTTTAGTGTATAAATAGAAATTTATATGTATATAATTACTGATAGCTAACATATATAGCCTAGCTATTTTCTTTTTTAATACATATCTGTGGATATGGTTTTATTCGAGAAAGAGAGGGAAGGAGAGAGGGGGGAAAAGAGAGAGAGAGAAACATAAAGAGAAAAATAACGATGTGAGAGAGAAACGATCTTTTGCCTCCCATACATGCCCTGGCCCGGGATGGAACCTGTAACCCAGGTGTAGGCCCTGCTCAGGAATTGAACGTGCAACCTATTGGTGGATGAGACAGTACCCCAATCAACTGAGCCACCCTACCAGGTCTAGCCTACCTCTCTTTGCAAGCTCTATGCTATGTATTATTATTCTTATTTTACAAATAAGCTGACGAAGCTCAGAAAGTTTCAATTATTTTATCTGATCACCACATAGGTTGCTATATTAGGATTTGCCAGTGTTGTTTGCTTTGTTTTACAGAATACATTATTAAAATCCTATTGTTGGCCATTACAAGTTTATCTGGTTAGCAAATTTCAAAGTCCACTTCTCAACCCAGAGGAGAAGAGCAAAGAAGTCATCCTAGACAGAAGCACATTTTTAGGTCTCAGAAATCACTTAACTGGAATTTTTATATTTTAGATAATAACTTAATATTCATTAGTGAATTAGTGACTAGTTTTTATTCTCAAAAGATTCAATTGAAAATTTATAAATGTAAACAGGAATTAAGTTCCTTCCCACTTGTCTCTATTGCTCTACTCCCACAAATAATATTTAGAACCTTTTATGTCTGTCTCCTTAAGAAGTGTTCCCTTCTTGGCCTCTCTCCCTCCTTCCCATTTCCTTTATTTATTTTACTATATCCTCCTCCTTATTAAAACCTTCATCTTATTAATTACATGCAGATGACTTGATGCATATTGCAAAACAATATATTTTATAGACTGATTTAATAATGTAATATTACATGTATGGAGCAAATAGATTTCTGTTCCTTTTTCGTGATCATGGGAAGATTTAGGAGAAGGTTTAGGGGGAAATTAATATTTTCTGCTTTATAAACTCTGTTTTCACTGAAAAAAGAATGCTATCATGTATTGTTATTGAAAATAACTTTGTGCACATAAGATTTGATCCTTTTACCACCATTCTTCTAATTTATTCTTCTCATAAAGAGATCTTTGGTCTTGATATTATCTTTTTATTGTCTCAAAAATGGTTATTTGTCAGATGGTTTTATACAGGATACTAAAACTTAAAAACATTCCCATAGGAAATAAACATGTAACTTTGCCTAATGGAATTTTTTGATTATAGATAATAATCAAAATGTTGGTAAGTTCAAGAGTGTGTAATCTCTTTTTAACATTACACTGAGTCTAACCTAAAGAAAGACAGAAGACTATTTCTTGGCAAAGTTAATTTTATAACATACCTGACATATAAAGCCCAGTGAGCTCTGGGCTAACAAAGACAGACATCTGGGATCCTTTCTTTCTGTTTCGCATGTAGAGCCACATGGTGGTGGGGGTGGTGGGCTAGGGAGAGTTTCCATTCTTGATTTAACAATCAGGGATAGTTTCTGACACCTGTTCATTTTCCCAGCTATGCCAAACCAGGTTCTCAATCTGGAAGAGTAGATAATTTTAGAATCTTAAAATGTTTTGCACCCTTAGGGAGACTGCAAAGTTTTGTAAATAAACACGAGATAAGTTACTAATACAAAGAAATTATACTAAGGATACACATGATATAAAAAGAAATGTTAGGAACCATCCTAAGGTTTCTGGGTATTCCTCTCACCTGTTTCTCCACCCATCCCCTATTGCCCACCTACTCTTCAGAAGCATACATGGTCACAAAGCTTAGTCTATATAAGTAAAAAGGAAAAATTGACAATATACTTGTGGCATAATTTTTCAGGGTAATGGGGTGTTGCTAAGAATTTTTAATCAAGCTAAATTTTCCTTTGCTTAATTCCTCCTTATCATAAAACTCTAAGCACACCTTTAAAATAGGGTTCCTTTCCTCTGCATTTATTTTCTTCCAGTGTTCAAGGGTTTTCACATCACTCCCTATTACCAGTTTTAGCCAAAGTGATTTAATAAAATGGATTTAATCTCTCGATATTAATCAGTATTTTCCCCTAAGTGACTCTGGGACTAGTCTGAGGATTTCCCTCAGCTCGATCACACTTTTCCTTTACTATGTGTCACATCTCTGTCTGCTTGATCTGAAAAACATCATTGGCAATGTCTGCTTCACAAATTATTTTAAGTTAGAACCGAATTTTACTACTGTTAAACTGAAAACTTGTCACTATGTTGCCAGTATAGGTGAATCATCTTAATGAATTAATGTATGTCAGCATCAGACTGTACACACACCTCCTTCTTTTTAATTTTAAGTGAATTTTATTTTTACTGAATTGGGGTTTTGTTTTGTTTCTCCTCCTCCCCCTCTTTTTAAAGCAGAATTCAGAAGGGCCACTGTGTGTGTTTGTGTATATACCCAAGTTACACATGTTAGGTACTCATATTTGTACATACGCAATTACTATGTAGTAGAATGAATGCCCTTTGAATGCAAAAATAGCCAAGGAATCATGTGCCTGGCTCTTTTCACCTAGAAATTTAATTGTGCTCAAATAGCTCTTGCAGACTTTTGCATAAAGGCTTCCTACTCCTAAAGATGAGTTGTGTTCTCTGACAAATCCTAATATGTCCATGGATTATTTAGTAATGCTCATTTGAAGATTTCAGAGAGTTTTATATTGATCCAGTGGTGCTACATACTAAACAGACCCCCACACCACTTTTAAACCCATCAGGATAATCCCCCAAGGAATGAAAATCTGTTTTCTGACATGTGAAATAAATGCATCATTTGCTTACAAATACTAATAGTCAAGAGGCTGTTCATTCTGTGTATTTCATATTCCATTTCATATTCCACATGGTCTTCAGCAATTGGAGAGATCCTGTGAAAACAGTGTGTCTCTAGGACATGCAGATTAATTTAAAAATATTTGAAGAAATGTAATGTCTGTTTCATGGGCAGTCATACTTTCAAGCACATACCACTTCACGTGCAGCATTTGAATACTGCATATGAGCATCTCTGTGTATATACATAAATGTTGTGTACCATAGTGAATAAGACAGTGAAGTCTGGGTTTTGAACTTGATACTTGACTGTGACCATGGACAAATTTGTTTCAACCTCCATGTGTTTCAAAGACTTCATGTATAATTTGGGGAGAATACTAATACCTACCTCAAAATGTAGGGAGGATTAAGTAATTATATGTGAAGTAAATACAGTTTCTAGCCCAAAATATGTTTAGTCAGTGTTCATTAATTTTTGGAATAAAACTGTTATTTTATGATTTTATTGATAAAAAGATCAGTCCTACTGAAATCTTTCTATAAGAATTAAATTTTATAGCTAGCAGCAAACTCCTGTGACATTTCATTCTGTAAGTATACTTCTGTATAGCATTTTTCTATACAGAAGCATGTGAAGCATGTAAAAGCCTGAAAGAGTTAAAAACATTTCCTTGTTTTTCAGGCTTTAATTTAGGCTCATTGTTATACAAAAACTGTTAGCCTGGGTAAAGCTGCACCTTGAGCACTGATGTAAACTGAGTTTTTCAAAGTACATTAAAATTTGCCATAGTCTTCCCTTGACGATTGAGAGATTTGCATCTGGTAGCGATTCACTCAGCCGAATGGAAGATCGCACTCCTTAGAGTGCTGATAAGCGGACACATGACATTTGCAAAGAGCAGTTTGCCCACTCGAGTGCCAGGGCAAACTGGAGAAAATTCTGTGCTTCCAATTTCATCAGAAACGTAGGGAATATTGCAAATGACACTACCAAATCAACTGTAAATAGATGATAATTTGATTGACATCTGGAAAGCTGTCACCGGCTGAGCAGCCCGTAACAGGAACATTTACTGAGTGCAAAGGCAGCTTTCAAGTAAATCACTTTTTGTCCAGTGGGGCCCAGTCAGATTATAATTGCATGTCCTTCCCTTCATTGCAAATTCCCCATTACCGTTACCAGCAGTGTCTCATTTAAAGGAAGGTTGTCTTCCAAATATTCAGTGTCTCACGTTAACTCGTCGCCTTCCTTCTAGGAGGCATGCTATGTGCTGAATTGTCCAGGTCTTGCCTCCCTTCATTGTAATGAAACTCATTGGTTCTTCTTTTTGTGTATGTGCAGAGGCATATATTATAAATTAACTGTTGGGTGCAATATAGCACGACTAAAGTTGGGAGTTAAAGACACTTCCAGTAGGATTTTAGCATAGTCCTCAGAATTGTCTTCACTGTCATTTTTGAATAAACATTTTGGCACTGATGATTTTTGAAATGGCAGCATTTCAAAATTGAACCAAGGAGTGGTGCCTTTCTGCCTTGTTGGAAGAATACAGGATAAGTCTAGAGTTAGCATTAGTTCCAGAGCTTTTATTCTACAACTCAATGTTTAGGAATATAGAAAAACTGCAATTACCAAAACAGATGGCCATTTAAAGGTTCAATTGTATGATAGCTTATGTAGTGGAAGATATTTTGGGAGTGACTGTTAAGTCAATGTACATGTGATAATCTAGTCTGTTTGTTTTACCAAGCAGATACTCGCTACCTGTTTTTTTTTTAAAGCAATAGCTTATGCATTGTAAGTTTACCAAGTAGTATAAAGTTATATGTCTTCATTTCCCCAAATTAGCATCTCTCCATTTGGTCAAGAAAATGAAGGGAAATACCGTAGTTGCTTCGCCTAGGTACACATGGCTTCCAAAGAGCATCATCTGGCTCCAGCAGAAATCTCCAGGTCTGAAGATGCCTCACATGTGGAGTGCAGAATGCCTCATCATCTTGGTCTTTGAATTTCAAAATGATAATGTTTTTGCAAAAACTCTTTGGTCACTTCCCATGGATTTGAAAAGTGTCTTGCTTGAAATGGATGAAGAAAAAGGTGGGGAGTGTGAAGCAAGTTGTCTCTACTCTAGGAGTTGCCCCCCTCATACAAACATAGATAGGGCCTGAAGCTGCGTTTGCTGGAGTGAGACCATGGGGCATTTGCCTTATAGGAGGGGCTTTAGATCTCTGTATCACAAACCATCAACTAATTTTTGGGCACACAAATGTGGCTGCTTATTGTAGCTCCAATGAAAGGGCATGGGAGTGGAGGATATTGCTAATTATACCGAGCCTGCCTGCATTGCAAGTGTCAGATGATTTGATAGGACTGACATGCAGCCAAATGGAATAGGAAAAGACATTGCAGTGGACTGTTGGTCCATTAGTTTGCTCAGGCAGCTTGTTTTACTAAGGAGCCCTCTAATGGTTTCTGGGCAATAATTACTCTCTCTCTTCTTCATGCTATTCAACATGACAGGCATTTGCTGAAGTCGCAGCTAATATATTTGCACTCTAACTGGCCCCAGTGACGAGTTTCCTTGAGTGTGTTTGGCTGGGAAATGAATGATGGTCATGTTTTTTTTTCTTTGAGAACATTTCTCTAATGTAGAAGACAGTCATTTTATTTTGCATACTAAGCAGGCGTGTGGCATAACATGAATGCTGCTGAAAAAATTGATGCATTAGCTGTGGACTGCCCATGCCGTGTCTCCTATTTTAGGGGTTGATGGTATTGAAATTAAATGCAAAACTTTCATGGGCTGTTGTACTTATGTAGTGATAACTGTAGACTCAAGCCAAACTAAGGAAGAATATATAGAAATGAACCTCAGACAACTATCTTGAAACTATACAGAAGATTATTCCTTTGTTTCAGCAGACTTATATTTGGGAGGTAGTATGTATTCTTTTTGTGTTTCTGTTTCCACTTAAAGTGGGTGTCTTAAAATAAAATATATATTAGCTTCCCCCCCATTGTTTTCTCATTCACTTCTTTGTGAAGTGTGGTCAGTTTTGCTTATCACCTTATGTTCCCTTCAAAAGTCACTTGAAACTTCCTAGATTAGTAGTTAAGGTTTTATGAATGACCTTGAATTCTTTTGAAGTTCTCCAATAAAGTTTGTTTGTTAACGTTCTGCATTTAAAGGTAATGAATATCTTGATTATCAATACTGTGATCCTTGTTTTCGCTAAAAATTTTGGAGGATTTAAAGATTAATAAAAAGCCTTACATGAGAAAATAAAGGGGAAAGAGAAAAATAGAGAAATACAGCAAATTATGTAGAGCAGCAATTTTCAGTCTTTCATCTCATGGCACACATAAACTAATTACTAAAATTCTGCAGCATGCCCCAAAAATACAATATTTTTTGCCGATCTGACAAAAAGGAGATACAATTTTGATTCATTCACGTAGGACAGCTATTGTGTTGGCTGTAGTCATTTTTTAATTTCACAGTATAAGGGAAAAGAAGTCAGTGCCCCTTACTAAATAGTCAGGTATTGCATGTTTTAGAAATTCTTGTGGCACACTGGTTGAAAATTGCTGGAGTAGAAGATATGTCTAGGATTCTGAAGTCATTTTTACATTTGTATATATCTGTGGGGAGATA
The DNA here is from genome assembly GCF_019186645.2 of Phyllostomus hastatus. Taxonomy (NCBI): domain Eukaryota; kingdom Metazoa; phylum Chordata; class Mammalia; order Chiroptera; family Phyllostomidae; genus Phyllostomus; species Phyllostomus hastatus. The sequence continues at coordinate 14,599,314 of NW_025333857.1, forward strand.
ATTACAATCAGTTTTTTGGTTTTCTTTCATCTAGTCAGGTCTCAGGCCTCTAGTATATTGAATATAACCACTTCTTTTGGGGGAGGATGAGAAAACATTAGCAACAACTTGATTTTAGACAATTATTTTTCCCTTCTGCTTCTAAAACATAATGTAGCTGCCTGATAGAAAAGCCTCTTACTTTTTTGTATATCAGAAAGAAGAGAAAGAAAGCTATCTTAGAAACATATTTAAAGCACATGATGAAAATGAAAGGTTTATAAAAAACCTTTTAGAATCTATTTTCTTTGTGCCAGGTACCAGATGTTGATGTTGGCAGTGCTTAAGAGGGTCACAGGGCATTTAAAATCACTAGGCTGTGGGGAATGAAATTCCATGTCTGTTGTACTGAAGATTATTTAAAACTTGTGTTTATCTAGCAGTAACAGTACAAAAGTACTTTTCCTATGTGAGCCCCTCTTAAATAGGTACCCTAGAAATACATGATTAATTAAATTGCTGCAAAATATATTTTTGTTCCTGGGACTCTTTTAGCATTATTAAAGTCACTGGTTCCATTTAAGACTTTATTTTTCAATGTGGAAAGCAGATAGCTTTCAACCTTGCTAGACATGATTGGCCTTAAGATTGAGCCATCCATTTCAAAGTAAAAGATGGAGGTTTTGCTGCTTGTTTATTATACACATGCAGAAAAGGCACATGTACCATATTTAAATATTTCCTATGTATCCTCTAGAAGTAATAAGTTTTCAAAAAAAAAAACAAAAACAAAGAAACAAAAGCAGGACCTGTTGGTCCCCTCTATGTAGTTTCTTCTTTGGGTGAGCCCAAGTTCCTTTTCTCATTGATAGGATTGTAGGGGAGGAATAAGTTTTCCTTGAGCCTCTTAGGATCTCTGTCTGGGTCTGAAAATTAAACTGATAAAAACAGGTTAATAAGAGAAAAGCATACAGATTTATTTGATAAAAGTTTTACCTGACATAGGAGCATTCATAAGGAAATGAAGACCCAAAGAAACAGTTAGGCCTGATTATTTTATGCTAGGTTTGATGAAGGGTACACAGTTGTGGGGTACACAGTAGTGAAGAAGGGTGCACATAGGCATATGATAGGTGCAGGAATATGAAGTAATTGTAGTGACCTGGGGGAAGAGTCACTTGCGTGTGCTAGCATTCTTTTCTGTATCCCTTTGTCTTCAGAGATGAGATGTCCCTTTCCTCTGTGTATAAGTAGGGCTCCTGGAATAGGAAGGTTTTATGGTCTGTTTCAGGGAGGATGGGCTAGGGCAAAGTCCAAGTGACCTTCCTGCTTCTGCCATTTTCTCCTTCATGTTAAGCTATTCAGTATGCCAGGGTGCTTCATTTTGATGTCCTGTGGGGTTAGTGGTTTCCATGCAAAAATGGGACTTTAGAAAAGTTCTGGAAAACAAAACTGATTTTCATGTTCTCTTGAGAGTACCACTTTGTGTTCATTATAGATTATTGTTTCTTCTGGCACTTCAAGTCAGACAGTGATCTTACTGAGCTTTTCCAAAGGTTTTAAAAGGACAGTTTGTTATAGTTATCTTTTAAGATTATACTCAAGAAAATTTATTTATAAATACAGTGAAATTAATTTTTATAGGCTATAATTCCCTTGTCCATCTGAAGGAATTAGATTCTCTTTTTCTGTAGAAAAGGAAATATTTCAAATAGTCTTGCTATCAGGGAAAAATATTGGGAGGAGATAAGCCCGTGTGTCATCAGTTGTTGCCTCTGGATACTGAGATTATGACTAATTCTGTCTTTTTGTGCTTTTGTACACTTTTAAGATTTTCTAAAGCTAGAGTATATCGCTTGCACAATCAGATGAAGGAAATACATATGTGTATTTTAGCTGAGGCTGATACACCTAAAGAGTCAAACATTGCCTGTTATAACAGCAGATCCTGGAACCTTGGTTCTAGACAATAAAAAAGCAAAGCCAAGTTGATGTTTGTATAGCTTTCAGAGCCACCTGCCATTTGAACTGGTGGTACAGTCGCAGCCCACCTTCTTACTGGGTTTTCTGGTGACCAATGGAAGCAATTGTATTTATAACTTAAGTGGCAGAAAAGGCTCAATATTGTTGCTTTTAATGCCACATGGTTCTTTATCTTCTTCCTCCCATGTATATGTCCTGTGGATATATCTTTATTATAGGTATAGTGGTCATTTAGTGTATTTGTGCAGTGGAAATGGACTTATAGGGTTATGTGGAGAATCATGGGTGTAATTATGGAATTTCCTGTATCATATCTGTGTAGTTTAGTGGAAAATGCAAAATGAATACTGCCTGCTAGGTGGATACATTTAGGATTACCTCGTAATTCATAAAGTCCTTATTATAGTTTTTAATGTTACTTTCAGTTGGAAGAATTTCTTTAAACCATAGCATTTTATAGTTACTTGGAAAAGTTGCATAGAAGACTAGTGTTTGGACTCAGAAGACTGTTTTGTTACTTTTTAAGTGTGATCTTAGGGTAGTATTTTTAACCTCTGAACTTTGTTAACCTCATCTGTAAAATGGGGATACTAATATGCCTTTCCTTAGGGTCCTTGTGGGGATAGAGGAAAGTGTTTGTTTTGTAAATCCATGTATGTTTCATTTATTGAGTAAGCTGCTCTTGGCAAACTAACTAAACTTGAATGGAGGTGATTTGGATCAAACCCCTGACTTCAGAGCCTAGAGCCAAATTGCATTTGTCCATTCTCTTGGAAGAGGGGAGGTCAAAGATGTATGGTTTTAATCTTATTTTTTCTGAGAGGCTGTGCCTATTTTAACCTCAAGCTTTTCTTTAAAAACTTGGAAATAGTTATTCATTTTCTTTTCCTAATTACTTGGCAAAAATTTAGAATTCAAAGAGAGAAACTAGTAACAACCACTTTTTTTTTCACACTTCCAGATCAACAAAAGGAATTCTTGGGTCCTAGAGACCAAAGAAAGAATCAGCAGGAGTGCCCAGGGTGAATTGATGGATTGGAGAGCCTGGCTGGTAATTACTTTCACTGAGCTAAAACATTAACTTAACGCACAGGAGCAGGGTGAGATAAAATCCGGATTTGTGCTTCCTCCTCCCCTCCTTCATGGAGATCCGATGTTTTCCTTCTGGAGACAGCCTTCTCTTGGGTGGGGTAGCCCTCCTTCCTTTCCTTGGCGTGGATGTTCATGCCCTACTGTGGCAGACTAGTTTGGTTTTGGTTGTCCTGGGCAACTATTGGTGGGGATATATAACGAAGTCATCCAGCTTTCAGGGTGACAAGGAACCCAAGTTTTTAAAGGGTTTTCAGCTAAATACCAGATATTTACAGATTTAACACATCTTAGGATTCAAATTCCAAAATTGGCAAGCTTCAGCTTTTGGTCTTTTGTGACACTTAACCTAATGCACACCTTGGGAGGCCAAGAAGGTTTCTTTTTAAAATCAACATATTGATTGTTAATAACTTTCTAGTGTGCCATGCTATGATAGATTGTGAAGCCATAATGTCATTTAGTGACATGATCATTTAATAATGTGTGTTTGCCAGGGGTTGGGAGGGCCACATACATATTTCCAAGTAATTGTCAAGCCATAGAACTTGAGAGCTCATTTAACCTACAATGCTCTCAGTCCCAGCCCTTCTGTTACAAGTGAAGGAATTGGATATTTAGAGAGATGAAAGTAGTTTCAGCTCACTAGAACCAAGAATGGACTTGAACTCAAGTTTTCTGCGTTCAAGTTGTTTGTTACTTTATGGGGATACAAATAGTAGGTACCTTATGGGATTTAGAGAGAATCAAATTTTAAAAATCTATGTTCAGGGTTAGGCACAGAGACAGACATGGAAGAAGACATAATAAAGGAAAGCCACCATCAGTGTCATTATCATTTTACTTTTTATTGTTGCTATCATTACTACCACCACCATGTTTTATAAGATAATCAAACAGTTCTTTGGTATGCACCGTGTTGTAGAAGCCTACCTTTTGCTAATAAATTGAAGCAAGTACTCAACTTGTCATGACTCTACTTAAAGAAAATCTCTAAAATTTTTGATACTTTTGACTTTAGTAGAGACCCACAAAAGACATGGCACAAGATAATTGAATTTACAGTTCTGATTTTGAGTTTTGTACATTTTCGGTATATGTGTTGATTATATTTCTACTAAGATTCATCAGATGTGATTCTGTTGAAGTACATCCTCTGGAAACAGCAGGGATTCTGCATAATAATGTTCATTGTTCAGCAGTATCCTGAACTTCCTTGTTTCTTTAGAGACATCTATGTGGAATATATAATATTTTAAGTATTTAAGTTTCCTAATCCCGTCAACACAGGGCTTTAAGTTGGAAGACTTTAGTTATGAAATCTATTCTGATGCAGTTATTCAAAAGATCTCTGACTTTAAAGGAATTTTTGATGACATAGGAATATACTCACAATATATTAATGGAAGTGGACACAAAGCTGTAAATAGTATGACTCCAACTTTGTGGCATATAAAAAGGTTTGTGTGTGTATATAAATGGAATATGAAATACTGGAAGGAAATATACCAAATGGGTAATAATAGTGTTACCTGTTCTCTGGGTAGATTAATAACAGATTTTTAAAATTTTTGCATGTTTTAACTCTCTTCCAATTACCTGTAACTTACTTCTCATACTTTATATAGATTAAGAAGAAAGAAATTGTCAGTTGTGCCTTAATAAGATAGTTACTGGTTAATGCCATTTTGTGTCACACCAGGTCCAGCTCTGTTTGATGTGCTTGCTCTCTCATAAGCTCTGTAGAAAGAGCATGAGCTTTGGAGTCAAACAGGCTTGGGTTTCCACCCCATTGTCTTCATTAAAGAGCTGGCATTGGTTAAGTTGCTTCTCTTAATCTTAGTTCTCATTACGTTGGGATACCATCTTTTTGCAAGGATTCCTTTCTGTTTTTAGTAATTGAGGTAACATTGATAGCATTAGACAAGTTTCAGGTGTACAACACTATAATTTTGATATCTGCACACATTATAGCATGCTCAAAAGTCTAGTTTCCATCCATCACCATGTAATTGACCCCCTTTACCCATTTTGTTCTTGCCCCTCACTTAACCCTCTTGTAACAAATAATCTGTTGTCTCTATCTGTGATTTTGTTTCTGTTTTGTTTTGTTTGTTCATCTGTTTTTTTTCTATTCCACATCTAAGTGAAATAATAGAATTTAAAACTTTTCCGTCTGACTTATTTCACTTAGAATGATACCCTCAAGATCCATCCATGTTGTTGCAAATGTCAATATTTTATGTTTTTATGGCTGAATAGTATTCTGTTGTCCATAGTTTCTTTATCTGTACAACTATTGATGGACACTTAGGCTGTTTTCATATCTTGGCTATTGTAAATAATCTTCCTTTGTAAGGTTTCTTGATCCTTAAAGTGGCTTGCTCTTGGAGGTGCTCAGTAAATATTAGCTCATCTTCTTCTAACCACTACTCTTACTTCCTAAACCCCTTCACTAAATTCTGCAAGGATCAATTGAGGGAATAAAGGAGCTTGGAAGAAAGTTTTACTGTCATGCTGACATTTCCAGTGGTTTGTCTTTTTAATCATCTCTTTTACTATAAAAGTCTTGGTTCCTTTAAGTCTCACATCCTTGGGAACCAAACTCTTGGCGATCATGAAATGTCTTACCTCAAAGATGAGAAAACTGAGCAAACCAAAATCATGATGAACTCTCTGGAGCAGAGTGTTAGAGCATGCCTCTCCCATAGGATTGGCTTGGGAATGTGCAGTAACAGCATCACCAGTCACCTCTCACTGGCAGTGATGTGGAGGGTGTGGGGAGAGGACTCTGGGGCTGAGGTAGGATTTATAATTGCATGGCCGTCTGGCCTTCTCCAAACATTCTTTTCCCTTGCAGGATTCCTGTCTGTAATTGTCATCAGATGGCTCAGACTCCCCAATGTTTCCGGTATTTCAGTGACTTCTGGAGTGTGTTTTTGAAAAAAAGGGTCATATTTGGCAACCATTACTTATTTGTGTCTGCTCTGTTGTATATAGATGCATGCAGACCAGGCATCTCGAGTACAGAGAAACCAGTCAGATGTACAGTCCTCCTTACCATCTTCTCTTGAGCCTTCCCACTTCCTTGGCTAATTCTTTTCTACCTGCACTGCTTTAAAAGAAAAAAAATAGGTGAGGAAAGATGTACGCAGTAGTCCTATTTTCAACTATAGTCAGCTGTTCTTTTAGTCTCATTAGTTCTGAGGACTTAGAGCATTGCATCCTTTTTGGGTCTGTTAAAGGCCTCACAGAGGTTGAGAGTTGGACAGTGAGTGAACCCTCTGAAGAATGATTTAAAGTCTTGGGCTATCCACTCAGGGAAACAGGCATTTAAGACAGACCCTGAAAATCATCTGATGAAATTTGAATGAGAGAAATGATAGCATTAATTCACAAAGCAGGTGTTTTGTGGAAGAGAACAACCCATAAGCACAGAGGTGGAAAAGGTGTGTGTCCAGGAGGGGCATATGAGGCAGTCTACCTTAAAAATGAGAAAAACTTCACATATTTGCATTCATGTTTTACATAGGGGTTAGCCTAATGATTCCAATTTTAGGATGAATGCTGTCTGTAAAGTTGAGATATAAATGGGATGGCCCTTGCCTTCAAAGATGGTTGCATTTTGAATTTTCCTTCATCATATGCCTATAACTGAATGCAGGACGATATCTTGCATGTTTTTTTTTTAATCAGATAAGCTCCTGTAATTTGACATTGATTGCTTTTCAAGGAAGGGAAAAATTGCCTAAATGAAAAAAGACAGCTAATTTAAAAACCCACCAAAATGGAGTGGTTGATACATCTAAACTTAAAGATGTTTTCCCATGCCCTCATTCCATCTAAGCAGAGACTTAGTAGAAAGGTGAGGTTGAATAGGATTGGTCAACTAGATCATATCGGAAAGCATAAAATTGAAGAGAACTGACACAGTTTCTTCTGATCCATGTTGGTGTCTGAGAAATTGTTTTTTAAAAGCTACTTTGCTCTTTTCTAACTAGTAAAATAGTTCATTGCATTCTGGTGCCCCTGTTTGTATCATGGTAGAGTGTTCATTGAACTTACAGGGACTGAGCTCTAGATAGTGATGTTAACTCTTGACTTCTTTACTTTAAATTGCCCTTTTATAATCAGATTATTTTTAAAAAATGGTTGAGGTAAATACTAATGTCTACCCTAAAAGCTATCTTGCCTATCTCTTCTCAAGTGGCTAGAGTTGGGAGAAAGGAACAGGAAAGTCCTTGATCTTAGCAAGAATAAGAAATATCTCAAGATTAATATTTTAAAAACTCATCATAACAATGTTATTTCGCTTGGTAGTGATTGGTTTAAGTGTGGACATGTGGCTGAGTTTTGGTCAGTAATTAGTAGGAGGAAGTCTTCTAGGAGAAAGTAGTGAAAGTTTCCTATCTGGAATGAAAAACAAACTTCTGCTTGAATTTTGGCTGTGATTCATGGTGAGGCAGTGAGCAAGCATGAGGATGGACACTGCAGTAAGAAAGGCAGAGGCCTTGTCCTTGACACCAAGCACTAGGCTGCTACCTCTGACCACTTGTTCTGTGAGAGAACTCATAATTATTTAAGCTCTTAAAAACTGAATTTTCTCTTACCTGAGGCAAATCTGATTTCTAATAAAATGTCTCTATATTTTGATCATGCCTTTCCTATTATTTTCCCTTCAGACTTGTAAAGTATTTCTTAATCTATAACTGTGAGTATCATTTAAATTATTTTCTGTTTCCAGAGATGAGAGGCATGTACTCCTTTCTGGTGGGACTGAAAACTAGAACTGACGCTCCCCCAAAGAAGTTTATTCCTGCCAGGGAAGTCATCTTGTTGACCATCTCTTTCTCAGCACTGGGAGTCCCTTGGTGAAAGGTTTGATGGTAGAAAGATATGCTTGATAATAAGAGAACAAAGAGGCGTTGCTAAATAGTCTAAAAATACATTCTTATTAATGTGGTTATTCAGTTTGCAGTTGGTATTGATACTTCTTTGAGCTCTAAGGTTTGGTTTGGTGTTTGACTTTGTTGACTATCCTGTTACTATACTTAACCTGTTTCTTGCAGTTTATTCTCCCTTTTGGTAAAGAAAACTCACTTTATTTCCTAAGATGGATTATAATTAAGACTGCTTAGTATCAAGAATCTTTCACACTTAATTCCTCTAATGAGATAGAAATGTTCTAAATGTGTTGTTACGAGTGGATTATATTTAGAGAGGAATCTACTTATTTTAGTTAACTAATCCCTTTGCTTTTGTATCATGCATCCTTATTAGGCTCTCATGTTCCTCTTTCACATGTGATTCCTTGTGAAATCAGACCTCAGCAAATACTGTTATTAACTTTCAGGGGCCCTGGTGGTGAAAACATCAGTGAGGTTTGTTGGCTCTACATGGCTTGTTTTTATGGTACTCTTCCTTTTTTATATATTCGCGATAAATACAATTTCTTCATTATCCTTGCAAAGTGAATTTTGTTTCTTTGTTGGTTCTTTTCTGTTGTGTATGATTTTGCTTCTTAGCATAAAAATAATTGAATATATTTGAAGTCCTCCACTCTGACCACCACCTACTGTTGTGGTTCCTTCTGTAATCTGGGAATGGTCTTCTTAGCTCCTTGGCTCTCTGGAAATTGTGCATTCTGTCCTTTTGCCAAAAACCTGTAAATGTCCCAGTAAAATTAACTTGGTTACTATGTTTAGTCATAGTGAATTAGGTTAGTTCAACTTCTAGGAGTCAGTGTTTTACCCTTCTCAGTGACCCTGTCCTTCCACTTTCTGAGGAAACTAGACAAGTTAGTGAAAAAGTTTTGAAGAACCTGACCTATGGAGTTATACTTCTTGAGTTCATATACTGGCTTCACTGTGTATACTTTTCATGTCCTTGGACAAGTTATCTGGCTTCTGTATGTGTCAGTGTTCTGTGAAATGCAGACTAAAATGGTACTTACCCTGTAGGTATTTGTGAGAATTCTATGAGAAGATTTACGTAAAGTTCTTATCATAGTGCTTGGTGCATGTTTACTAAGTGTATAGCTGATATGATGGTATGTAGCTGAATTTTTCAAATGACTTTTTAAAAAAGATTTAATTATTTATTTTTAGAGAGAGGGGAAGGGAGGGAGAAAGAGAAAGGGGGAAGCATCAATGTGTGGTTGTCTTTTGCACACCCCCTACTGGGGACCTGGCCTGCTACCCAGGCATGGGCCCTGACTGGGAATCAAACAGGCAACCCTTTGGTTTGCAGGCCAGTACTCAGTCCGCTGAGCCACACCAGCCAGGGCTCAAATTACTTTTTAAAATTTGCTTTTCCTTTGGCTTTCAGAAGCACCCTGTGAAGAAGGAAATATTATTAACCCTATTTTATAGAGCAAGTCATAGAGTCACAGTATGTAATTTTGTAACTAACAGAGTTGGGATTATAATCTAGATATCTCCTCCCCTCTTAATGTGTTATACTTGACTATGAATTGCATCTTTAGGAAGTTGCCCCATTTTTGTGATGTTATATAAGATAGAAGGTGTAGATGGGAAGGGCATAAATTCCTGTTCCTTATAGCTGGCCTAATGGTGAGCCAGTTCATTTATTCTGAAATTATTTATTTGTTAAATGTAGATATTTCTCTCTTTGCATGGTTCCAGGATGCAAAATTTCAATTGTTACAGTTAATTAAATAACACCATCCCCCAACAACACAGTTCAAACTTCAGTTACAATGTTGTAGTAACCACAAGTATTTGTACTAAAGTACAACTTGCACATCTTGTTATTTGGTTCATGGTCAGCAGAGTATAGCTGTGTTGCCTCCTTGCCTCTTTAAAGAAAAACTCAGATAACATTTTGTGAAAATGGATAATTTAAGGGGGAATTGGCTGACAAAGATGAAAGTGCAGCAAAGAAATAAAAAGTGGTAACACTGGAAGTGAAATTTGAACCAGTGGCAAAGCGTTCTAGAAAAAATAGCTGATCAGGGGAGGTCAACACTGTTCTAGAATCTGTGTGTGCAGCCAGAGGAATTTGGCAAAAAAATAGCTTATCATAAATTAGGAAAGTGATTGTGATGAAAAGGATGAAGGCATGATAGAAGAAAGGATGCTGGCAAAAAACTTCCTAGCAAAGGAACTCTTTAGGGATATTGCACGACAATGAAAACACCAAGGATAAAATGTTGGAAGCTAATCCATACTGAGATAGGCATATGCCAATTCACTAAGGACTAAAAAAGATGCTCATTTGATACTTTTTAATTTATAAAGAAATAAAATACTTTTATTCTCAAAGTTCCTGACTTTTGAATTACAGTGCCCTAAACAAATGGTTTACTTTCTTTCCATTTTCGTATATATTTATAACTGATAATAAGAGTTTTTAATGTTTTTGACAAGAATGTCAAATGTCAGAAAAATCATAATTTTCCAATTGATTATTAAGATCGCTTAGCATGGTTTCAGTTTTCATGACTGTTTTTATGGTCTTACATTACTATGCAAAGTGAGAGCTGCCCATATTTATTGAGCCAAATGGGCACTTTTGTAAGTGGTGGGAATACAATGATGCCTTATGAAACATTATTCCAACATAGATTTATTGTGTCTGCCATGTGCCAGGTTGCATAAACATATGTGAATAAAAAGTAGTCCTTTTTCTCAAAGAATTTACATTTCAGTTGATCGATGAGAGACAAGATCATTATATCAGAACATAATACATTTCCTTGAATGCTACAATAGGGGAAAACCAGGCATTATAAGAGCCTATATGAAGGACATCTGACCTTAGTGTGGGAAGGTGAGGGTTGGGAGAGGCAGGGAGACAGCCTGGAGGATTTAGGAGTTAATTTGGAAAAGCTGTGTTGAAGAGGTGAGAAAGTTCTGCATGGGGAACTTTTAAAATGTTGACTTGTTGCCCAAATGTGGAAGGCAAGATAGGGGACAGACAGATCGGTAATGCCAGGGAAACTTTAGACAATGGGAGAGCTCTTGTGGTTTTTCCCCAATTTCTTTTAAACTAAGTTATAATTTGTGCATAATGAAATTGACCAATTTTAGTGTATATCATTTGGGGTGTCTGATATAAGCCCTGTAACCACCACTACAGTCCAGATGAAGAACTTTAGCAACACCTTCTAAAATCCTTGGTGCTCCTGAGAGATTGACTCCTCCTCTTACCCCCACCCCTGACAACCACTGATGTCCTTACAGTTTTGTCTTTATTAGAATGCCATATAAATGGAATTATACAGTATGTAATCTATTAAGTCTGGCTTCTGTCACTTAGTATAGTACTTTTGAGATACATCCATATTATCACATGGAAAAAAAAGCCTTTGGGTTTTAAATAAGAGTATTATCTGAGAGATTTGATTGGAGGATGGATTTGAGAGGAGCAAGACTAGAGACTTTTACTATAATTTAGCCAGGTGATAATGGAGAAGGGTTGCAGAAGGGTGGGGCTTGGTTTGAGAAGAGTATAGGAGGTAGAATTGGTCTCAACTGAGGTAGGGAGTACAGGGAGTACAGGACTAAAAACAAATAGGGAAGAGGAAGCACTGTGTCTTGGCTGTGTCGAGGGGGAGGAATGTGGGATTATCCTGAGGTGAAGTCCAGCAGGGTGTGGGTATGTGAAGGAGTTGTTTTCTTTCCTTCTGTATCCTCCTATCTTTGCCTGAGTCAAATTTGTGAAACACTGACCTTACTTAAATGGCTCCCCTTTCTGTTCAACCTGCCACATTGTCATGAAGAATTTGTTCCCAGCACCTTGCTTGCACTGTGGACTATAAAATGAAGAGTGTCCTCTTTGTACAGTATCAGCTAACTCAGTTCATCCACGATTACTCATAATTTTCCAGAGACAGCCAAGTAAATGTCTCTAGAGAAACTATGGTTTCTTGGTGCTGGAAGTCAGAGTTCAGTGGTAACAAAATAGTTATAGGCTGGGTTCTCTTTTGTAAAGATCTTTTCCACCCAAAGAGGTGACCTGTATTTTTGAGGGTGCTACACCTGAACCAATTTGAACCTTACAGAATGAAAGTGGAGATGAAGGAATACAATATCATCAATATTTAACATATGGCTGGCTGACTTATCTTTGTGGGAGCTCTGATTTAGTCAGGATTCTGGAGCTGCATCTAAGCTAATGGGAGAATTTTTGATTGATTAACAATGTCTACCTCTGGCCTAGGAAGGAAGCACTCTGGGATGTGGTGGATAGAGTATTTGCCATTCGAAGGAAGAACTTCTCAGAAAGGTGGTGGACCACACAAACACCTATACCTACAGGCATGATTACAGCTGTCATAGCATTTGATCTCCAGGACAGCTCCATGAGTTACAGTGTTTTCTTATAGATGGGGAAATGGAGTTACAGAGAGGTCAGGTAACTCCCAGTATCACACAGCTGGCACTGGCAGAGCTGGAATTCAAGCCCCAGTAGTCTGGCCCCTTAGTCCATGCTCTTCTATGTACACCATGCTGTCCATAGAATTCTAGAGTGCCAGCACCAAGGACTCATGGGAACTGTGTCATTCCTCTACCCTTAATTTTATAGTTAAAAGGAATGAAGTGTAAAGAGGGCTCTGGGATGACTCACTCAGGATCACAGAGGAGGGTGGAGACAGAATTAGCTGTCCTTGTTCCCTCCCCCATTCTTCCCTCTCCACCTCCTCCTCCCCCAAGTGGCCCCTGTCACTCTTGTAATTTTGTACCTGTGTCTTGGTTGCCTGTCAGTTTCATATCAGTGAAGAATCATGTCACTGAAGTAGGCAGCCTGGCAAAATTGTTGTTAAATTCCATTCTTTTCCTTGGCCTTAGCTCTCTCTTGACTGGGAATGTACTAATTGGCTCTTTCTGTCCCCTCTTGTCACTTTATTATTCCCAAGGGAGCCTAGAATCACCTTTACTGTTCTCTAGCCTGTCCTGTATGACCACTGATTGTCTGGTCTTTTGCTCTTTCAAGTCTCTTCCTAGTAGCAGTTGGGAAGGGGAGAAGCTGCTCAGTCAGCTGGGTGAGAGTTGGGTTTTGGGGTGGGGGAGAAAGAACTGCCACGGGGTTGGGGATATTGTAGTGCTGGACCTTCTCTTAGGGGTTTGGACCTTTGTGATTTTGATCCTGCTGTCCCACCTATACCCACCACAGCTCAGCCCTCCACATTTGGTGTGGGCATCGCTCCCCCTGCAGTTGGGGGTTTAGAACTGAGAGAGTGTGTTAAAGAATTTGCATGCTCCCAGAATTTATTCACATGGAACCTTGGTTACACAGAGTATCTGGGACAGAAAAGGGAGTTTATGCCTTGACAGTTTACATTTCATATTTGTTGTATATTTTTTAAGGAGCCACAGCTTTGGGATAAATTAATTTATAATTTTCCTTTAAAAAATGTCTCATGTAAGATTATTCAAGTATAGAGGCTGATGCTTTCTTTTTTCTTTCCTCCCTTTCCTTCTCCCTTCTTTTCTTTGTCCCTTGTATAGTGGGTCTTTGTAATATTTAACTCTTGTTCTAGCTTTTTCCACCAACCTTACCCAGGAATAAAGTTGAATATTAATGCATTATGGTCACCATTCTACATTGGCTTACTCTTTCTCCACATTCTCTATAATTAAAAATGTCCTTCTCAATTTCAACTCAAAATACCTGAAAAGACTCCTTGTTTGGTTAAGAGAAAGCAAATTTCCCTAGGTAAGTTCCCATATGTTTTCTGTAAAAACTGGCACACACTTTCTTTGTATTTCATCCCTGTCAAATGAGATCCTTATAAGAGTAATCAGCCAGTCTGAACCACTCATCTCTTTCTGCCTGCATTTTCCTGGGTAATTTTAACTCTTTTGGTGCTGTCCAGGAAAGCTTGCTCCTTCCTATCACAGTGGGAAGGGTTGGATTTCTGAGACTTCCACCTTCTCTTTAGTTTTCTCAGATGGCCATGGAGCTTTAGGGCTGTTCTTCTGAGTATGGGCATGTGCACAAGTGAAATTTTCCTTCAAGGCCATGGGAAGGCTCCAACAAATGTGTTCACATGGTTCATTTCTTTTGTAAAGCTTGCATGTATTTTTATGTGCTTTTTATTAAAGTGGGTCCCAATGGTGTTTAAGCTTTAGGCCTTATCAAACCTGCATCCACTCTTGAATAGTTTCCTTCAAGAAACTATAGTAAGAGCTTCTACCACCTTAATTAGTCAAATTAGCTTGATTCAGCTACACTCTCAGTGACCTCCCCGTTGTTGTAGAACTTTTTTTAACTCTTTTAGAACTTTTTTAGTCTTACATTGCAATGACAAGCTTCCATATGGACACAGATTAACTCTACCTTGTGGGAGTTGGATTTCACAGGCCCACAGGCTTAAAAACCTAATTGATCATTTTCTTCCTGTTTCTTCTCCCACTGCCATCATTTGCCAAATTCTATAAGTTGATCGTTTTAGTTTGCATTGCCTCTTGGAACTGCCCCCTCCTTAAAAAAATAAGAAGTCTCATTATGATTACTGTGGAGTTGGGTGGGGAAAGGTGGTTTATAAAGTGAATTCATACCATTCTTTTTTTAAAATATTCACCCAAGGATATGTTTATTGATTTGAGAGATAAAGGAAGGGAGGAGAGAAACACCGATGTAAGAGAGAAATATCAATCAGTTGCCTCCTGTACACACTGTGACTGAGGTTCAAACCCTCAACCTAGCTATGTTTCCTGACAAGGATCAAACTGGTAATATTTTGGTGTACAGGACGGTGCTCCAACCAACTGGGCCACCTGGCCAGGGCCATACCATTCTTTTGCTCCTTCTCAGTCTCATTGCCCTACTGCAAGCTGGTTGCAGCAACTGGTTTACCTTCATGATCCGTCCAGGATGCTTCTCATTGGGAGTAGAGGGCTGTCCAAATGAAAGACCCCAATTAGAGGCTTTTAAAAACATCTCTTGACTTTATTGCTTTTCAGCCCTGAAATTTTATCTATTTGACATACTTTCTGGTTGGAATAAGTCCTTCTTTGTTCAAGGTTCTCCTTGAAAGTTGGCCAGCCTATCTGTCTACCTCTCCCTGATACACTCCCTGATACACTCTTTATAATTGTGTCCTAGCCATAGTGTTTCCCAGGTATGCCTTCTGTTTTTCGGTCCTTTTCTTGAAGGCACTTAATGCTGTGTACTATGTGGAGCAATTATTTGTACATTTGAATGATACTCTAGAGTAGTAGGTTTTAAAAAATTATTGAAAGTGCTTTGTCTTATTTATTTTTAGTAGTGGTAGGTGTCCAAGTACTCAGTGATAAAAGTAGCACTGGACTGCTACAGAGAGCTCTGGGCAGAATCCCACAGAGCGCACTGAACCCTAATTATCTGTCTCTCCCACCGCTCCATGAGGATTCCACAACTGGGACTGTGCTCTCCAAATTGCCGGTGCTGGAAGCACACAGCAGCAAAGTCTCTTGGATTAAAAAGACAGGCGTGCTTGTTTCTCATTCATGTGATGCTTTTCTACACTCTTTCAGTAGGATTTTAATAAAAAATTTTGAATTTTTGACAAACCTAGAAAAAGAAAAATGGATGCTAGTTCAGTGTTAGTTGAGGTGTCACTAGTCACTTTGTGTTTGAAACTTCAAATTATTTTTTTAAATATTCCCATTTTTATACATGTATAAAAATTTCAAAAATTTAAATGAATTTTAAAATTTATGCTTGGAGAATTTATCAGTGTACTTTTGAATAATTGGATTATTGTGTAACTAAGGTTATTATTGATCTAGTTTAAATGCAGCCTTGGTGTTTCATTTGTATTACTTTTTAAAAACATTTTTAACAGCATGAAAGGAAAGTGAATATAATAGTAGTTTAAATGAAGTGAAGGTTTAATTTGTGAATTAATCTTAATTTGATTTTTTTGTATAGCTGTTATATTCAAATGCTAAGCAGATAATATAAAGCAGTGTATATTGTTTGAAGCTCTTATCAGCTCTTTTCCAATAGATCTTAAATCTAAATCAATATTAAATGTATCCTAAAGAATATATCTATTTCATTAGACAGCCTAAGCTTTGAGTAAATTTTTAGACTCTTGAACCCTGTAATATGCAAAGGAGTAAGCTTAGATATAACATAAGAATAAATCATTGTAATTTGTGTGATTTATCTCTGCAGCATAAATATTGTGCTCATGTGGTAAAACTGCTGTCCTGGAAATCAGGTTTTGGTTGTCTGAGTATTTGCGGGATTGGAGGAGGTTTTAGGGTTATGTTTGTGTTTAGATTTAATTTGAATAGTTAAGTTGAGATTTATGGTGATCTCTGTGTGTAATGTTTTATTTACTTTTTTAAAGCTTATGAAACATCTGAATCTGATCTTTGGGGACCAAGTTCAAGAAATATGGTATAATTCTATTTTAATTGTTTCTCTTAATGGCACCATATTTCTGCTTATTTGCAGTTTGTGTATTTAAGACATTAACACATTTAATACCCTGTAATTGGGTATCTTTAATTTGCTACTACACTAGACTCCTGCTTTCAAATTTTTGGACTCTGTAAACACAGGAGCAACATCAGAGCTGTCTGTCTTTTGCTTAAAGTACTGAATGATTGCATTCTGATATCTTCATTACATGAAACACATACCCCTGGTTTACTTGAAAGTAAATGTTTCTAAGAATTAGGGATGCTTAGCTTCTGTGACAGATTGTGTACTTCTTCATTGATCCACTGATACATAAATTCATTTTTTTTTCAAAAACATTATCAAGTTCATACTATGCTATGACATATAGAGGATGTAGTCATCAACAAAACAAATATTTCTTTCTTGCCCTCAAAATATCTTAGAATTGGTAGCGGGGGTGGGGGGATATAAAACCAGGCCACCACAGTACCATGTAGTTAATGCAGTGGAACCCTAAGTCCATCAGTACGTACAGGAGTGCCAGAGACTTCGCAGCGGAACTGACACCACTGTCTCCTTATTCTTCATAGTTATCCAGGTGAAGGGGTGTCGAAGAGTGGTTAAGAATGATCCTGGCACAAGCAACAGCAGTGGTGAAAGTCCAAAGTAAAGAGAGCAGTCAGCACATTAGAATACTAGTATGTTAAAAGTGTGGGCAACTAAAATTCTGATAACCAGAACTCTCATTTTGGATTAGAACATATTTCTTTTGTATTTTACTTTGGTGCAAAGTGAGAAGTGACTATAAATTTGTTTTATTCCCCCTTCCTCTTATAACAGAAACACTCATTTATTTTAGAAAATTTGAATTGTGTATACTACCAAAAATTGAAAATCAGTTGTAATCATATTACCTAGAAATCATCTTACTTGCCAGTTTATAATTATTCTTTCAGGGTTTTTTTTTCTTTTTTTAAAACAGTTTTTTAATCCTCACCTGAGGATATTTTTTTACTACTTTTTAGAGAGAGAGGGAGGAAGAGAGGTAGGGAAAGAGAGAAACATCTATGTGAGAAGCATCGATTGGTTGCCTCCCACAAGTGCTCGGACCTGGGATTAAATGCACGTAGACTGGGGATTGAACCCACAACCTAGGCCCATGCCCTGACTGGGAATCGAACCCACAACACTTCTGCTATGGGATGATGCTCCAACCAACTGAGTCATACCAGGCAGGGCTCAGATTTTTTTTTGTATGCATCTTTAATTTAATAAAATTGAGATGATACCTAACATGATTTTTTTGTAACTGAAATTTTGTACTTAATGTAAAAGCCACATTAATTGTTTTCGTAGCCTTGGGGTACTTATAAAATAAGAATTTTAATGACCACATAGTATTCTGTCCTGAAACATCATTTATTTATAGAGCCTCCATTATTGGAAAGTAAGTTGTGTTCAGCTTTTTGCTATTTTAAATATTGCTGCAGTGAATATTTGTTTTAAACATTTTAAGTCTCTGGTTATTTTCCTACAGCATTAAAAAGATAGGCTCTATATTCTATGTTCTTGCCTCTTTTTTTATAGATGTAAACTACTTGTTTATCACCACCCCTCCCCACAAAAGTCAGTCTAGTGCTGACATAAGGTCTTGAATGTAGGTTTTCAAATCTTTAGCATTTAGACCAGTGCTCTCCAAGACACTTGCTTTAAGAACAGATTTGGAAATGAACCTCATTCAATCTAGACAAGTGAAAGCATAAGTTGAACTACATGTTATGTGGCTGGACATGAAATATAAGGCTAGTGTTTTTAGATGGTGATATAAGTGTGTAACTATTGTGTCCATTATTTTGGAGTGTCTTAATGTCTCTAGAAATGTTTTACTCAGGGATTATTTTTTAAACAGAGGAATTAAATGTTTTATAGGGAATATTCTTTAACTGTATGATAAGTAACAGTATGAGTAACTTGGAATATATCTTACTAGATAAATGCTTCGGTGAAGTTAAGAATCACAAGAAAAATGGAACTGTTTCTAGGGTGAGCATTTTTTCTTAAACATGTGAAGAGGGTTATTTTGCCCAGAACCAAGTAGAAGATCCTAGCAATAGTAACCAGTTGGCTCAGAGGGGTTTTACTTTTTTATGTAGCTTTTGTGTTGTTTTAGGGCTGAAGTCATGTCATCTTCATCTTCTCATCCTTTGTCTACCTTAATGCCCAGCACATTATTCTCAATAAATATCTCCCCAAAACAAAACACTTTAAAAAACAATAGCTTTATTGTGATAGAATGTATCATGCAATTCACAGCCTAGGGTATTTTTATTGGTGTTGATGGTTTTTGGTATATTCAGAGTTGTGTAACCATCACCACAATCAATTTTGGAACATTTTTATCAACCTCAAAAAGAAGTTCATACCCTTTAGCCCTCACCCCTGCAGCTATAGGTAGCCACTGATCCACTACTTTCTGTCTCTATGCATTTGTCTATTTTGGACATTTAGTAGAAATGGAATCACATTCTATTTTATGTGGTATTTTGTGACTCTTCCTTCATTTACTAATATTTTCAGTATTCATCCATGTTGTACCATGTATAAGTATGTCATTCTTTTATTTTTTTTAACAAATACTACTTCATTATTTGGGGGTATATACATGACATATGTATATATCACATTTTGTTTATTCATCTATCAGTTGATGGAACAAATCCTTTTTAATATCTGAATGCATTTGGGTAGGTTTGCTCTACAAAAGCAAAGACTAAGAAAGAAGATGAGTCCCAAGACCTGAAATTGGAGATGCTTTCAAAGCTTGTTAGTGGTATATATAAATAAGGTATATATTTATAAGTTTAGAATTAATATAAATTATAAATTTATATTTATAAATTTAGAATATATAAAAAAAGTTTAGAATATTTAAATTTAGAAGGGGTGTGTGTGTGTGTGTGTGTGTGTGTGTGTATAATTAAGTTTGTATGGTTGTTGGGTCTAAGGGAAGAATATCACATCAATCAGAACATCTTGTCAGTTCTACCTGTTTAATACTTCTTAAATCTGCTCTGGACTCCATATCTCAGGTACCTTATCTAAGCAATATCTTTTGTTTGGTCAATTCTTTACCACCACCATCCCCTGAAGCAGGCTAAAAGACCATTTATAAAAATACTGTTTTCCTTTGGGAGTCAGAAGTCCTTAACATAGACTGCATGTTATCTAACATCAGGCCCCTGCTGTCTTTTTCCCCCCATCTTACCCTCCTACAATATTTATTTTTATATTTCACAAAGGATAATGGACTCCTTTCTGAAGTTGGGCACCCCAAATTTCAGCTCGTACCACTTCAGGAACTGTGTTAAGGACTCCTTTTGGAGCTGGTGTAGTGGAAATACCCTGTTGTGCTTGTTTCCTTTGAGTCTCTTATTATCTTAGAGATGATGCCTTGCAAGTCGTCATGAAGGTTAAAGGAGATGTGTGAAAATATCTGGCACAGCATATGCACTTCATCAACATGTCCTTTCCATTTTTTATTTGGATTATGGTTTGTATGTCGTGTCTTAGGTGAGTTTGATATCAGCCCCCTCCTTTTTTTTTTCCTGAAAAGAGGGATTAACATGTTATGATGATTGGCTGTAGTTTCAAGGTTCTTTTATTTTTTCTTCCAAAGTCTGTATCTTTTCCTGATCCTGTTTTTGTGAAGTCTCTGGAATTGTATTACTGATCTAACACCTCTGCCTAGCAGCAGTACTTCCTTGGGTTCCTGCCTATAGAAAGGTGATCACTTGTTGCCCTTTTTTCCCCCTAAAACATTTGTGTGTCTATATCTTTATGTTTTCTCCTTATGAAAGTAATAATTGTTCATTTTAAAAAAGAAAATTTAGAAATCCGAGAAATAAATAAAGGACTTAAAATGTAGTTGCAGTCTAATTACCTGCTGTGGTTTTTATGGTTTTCCAGTCTTTAATGCATATATACATGTATGTGTCCATATTTTATAAACTAGGAGTTGGGCAATACTGTGTGTTTTGTTTAAATGCCTTTTTCCACTTGCCAGTGTAGGTGTTTTTTAGTGTTAGTATCATGTAAGTAATTTTTAATGATCTCATAGAATTCCGTTGTATGGGAGAAGCATGATTACTGTCAACCAGTCCTCTTTGAATGGACGTTTAGGTTGCATCCAGCGTTTAGTTATTTTTACAGTGTTGGCTGTGATTTTGAAGTCGTGAATTATTCTGATAATGGTTTTTACCTCCTGACTTCAACAGTTCTCATGAAATACTTTTCCTGAGGTTTGATGCCAGGTCCAGTTCAAACTTGTTCCTCTCAGTTTCTGCAGATCTTTTGTGACATTACCACCCGCTCACGTGAAGATACTTTTTCTTCTTTCACTCCTTTTTGTGCAGTTATCTGCTGCTAGCTTTCTAATATCTTCATATACCCACCTTCAGTTTACTTTGGCAAAATTCTGCCTTATTTTGTCCCATACCACTGTCCTATCTGAGTTTAACTTTTAAATAATTATTTCTTCATGTTGGTTAATGTCTCTTTCCATTTTACAACTGATCCTTATGACTAAATTTGTTTCCAGAATATTTTTCATTGCCTTATGTCAAATTTTGGTTTATTTAAATATTTATTTTCATTAATTATTCTAAAAGAGATTGCTTGCTTCTTCTAAATAAAAGAATGAGTTGGAGGGGTTTGTATTGTGTAGTACAATCAAAAGTCATGTCTTTATAAGTAATTGTCTGTTGCCTAAATTGGGATATTACTAAAGTTATTTTTAATCCAGGACTGTCTTTTCTCCTTTTGGGTCTGTTTTTTGGCCTATAGCCAGTTGATTATGTCCTTAGGGAACATTAGCCATTTTAAGTAATTTTAACATGAAGTTAAGTATGTCATATTATATATTAGAGCCATGGTTATTAAACTTGGCCATGCATCTGAATTACTTGGAGGTCTTGTTTAATTAGGGACTGCTGGATCCTACCCCAAATTTTCTGATTCTGTAGATTTTGGGTGAAACCTGAGAATCTGCATTTCTAACACATCCCCAATAATGCTGATACTGCTGGTTCTGAAACCATTCATTGGAAATAATTGTTCTAAGGGAACATAAAAATCATTTTTTGATTATCTATACTGTTTGTAATTATCTGTATTCTTTATCTCTTTACACTAGTGTGCATGATACATAACAACTGAGCATACTTTAGTAGTCACTTATTTAAACAACAAACAAAAACCCTTATTGTCAAAATATGAGAGAGTTATTGGGTACAGAGCTATACTTGTGAGCAAGACCAGTAGACACATTGTCTGGAGCCTTAGTTTAGGGTCCTGGGTTGTTCAGTCCAAGATAAGTTTCTTTAAATCTCTTACAGTCTTCATTTTCTTGCAGAAAAAATAAAGTGATTGCCACCCCATCTCTCTGGACCCATCCCTCTACTTCTTAAATCTGTAGGCAGAGCCTCACTGTGTTTAAATAGGTTCACAATGTCAAATATCTCAATTAAGAAATGTTTATGTGTTTTAAATAAATGTTCATAGTAGTTTTAAAGAGGATTTATCACAGTGGGGCTTTAGAACTTGGTTGAGGAAATACTGTGAAATCATAGGTATTCCAAATGGCTTTAGAAATCAGAGCTACAGGACAGATACATCCTGTCTGCTAGAATATGAGGTTGAGTCTGGAGAAGAGGAGGAGGTGAGAGAGAAATTTTAAAATAATGTGAATAGAAACTGTCATTGGCTTCATTTGATTCATCGGATTCAGATTCAGTTCAGTGTGCAGTTCTCTGGTTCCTTATTTGATACAACTAGTAGTTGTTACAGTTATTAGCGTACTGGCAATTTGGACCTTTGGGTTTGAAGTTCTTTCTACTTGACAGCTGAAATGGGGGAGATGTTATCAAACCTTTTGAAGCTGGCTGTAAGGTATATTATTTGTATTGGAATAGAAAGGATACACTATTAGAAAAAGCACAAGAGGGAAAGCACTATAGGTGTGTGAAAGGTGAGGCCACAGCAATGCTTGGCTGCTGATAAGAACTTACAGTACCGAAAAGATGAACAGGAAGTTTTTTCTAAGCACCCAAGCTTCTTGTGTTTAGACTTGGTAAAAAGCCTGCACATTTAGCCAAAGATGGTTCAGCTGTATTGTAGAGACAAGTTCCTTGTTCTCTGAGGCTGTCACTGTGAGTTGGAATTTCAAATCTTTTTAGAAAGCCATTTTGACTATTTATTATTGTTGTTGTGTTCTCTCTCACCCATTTTTTGAGGGCATGACATGTGTGGTCTTCTTTTCTTGTCAGCAATTAGGAAAGAAATCTCAACAGAGTTAAGAAATCTTATGACACAGAAAACATTTGCCTGAAGTGTTCCCATGTGAGCAATGGGCATGGGCATATACTAAAAGAGGGGAAAAAGGGCTTTTTGTTGAGAGTGACAGACAGACAGGTCGAGCAAAGTTTAACTTAAATCCTTTCATTGATATTGGAAAGTCATAAGCTTTCATATGACACTGCCACATTCAACTCTCTGTGTGATCTGGAGCTCTGTGGCTTTTACCAGTGTGTGTGTGTGTGTGTGTGTGTGTATTGTAAACATTTTATGAACTGCAGTGTCTGATCCATCCGTCTGTCTGGGCAAGGATGTCCCTTGATAGCAGAAAAGAACAGCAATCAGGACAGAATTGGTCAATGTGGCATGTCTAATGGTGGGAAGATATTTGAAGGACCTGCTATAGACACAATAGTCTCTCTAAATAGCCTCTTTGCACCCGGAGTCTTATTGCAAACAGGTTCATTACGGAGAGACATTCTGACACACAACATCACAGTAATGAAAGTAGCTCTGTTTTTCTAATATTGTATCTTGCCACTTCAGTTATGCTGCTGGTACAAGATTTCCCTTGTGTTGTTGTATATTTCTCCAGAAAAGGAATCAGTCTTCATAGAATATACAATTATTTTGTACAGGAATGTATAACTCATACCTAAGATCCAGGCCTCCCTGTTTATGTGCACTAGTGTAAAAATAATTGGCAAACACATCTTCCAGACCAGAAGATCCCAGCACCTTCAATTTGTTGGGCTAGAAGATGTTGAACCAAAGTAATAATAAACTTTAAAAAAATGTGTAATGTTCAAAATGGATTTGTGGTCAATCATAAAAGAAGAAAATATTAGTACAGTTTCCCATGAGGTGTAATTTTTTTCCTGGGGTTTTAGCCAACTCCAGTGTTGTATCTGTTCAAAGAGGAGAAAATGCAAAAGGTTTTCATCCACCAAGCTTTACATATAACTACTATATGATGACTTAAGCTATTGGATTTTCTGCTTGTTAATGTACAGCTTGAACATTATGAACATAGAAAAAAAGGTTATATTGGTTTAAAAGTGGATATGGAAAATGTAATGTGCTCAAGTGGGAACAATGGCATATTAAAAAAACACTCATGACACAGATCTAATAATTCAGTTGCCCCTGTAGGAGAAGGGTATCAGCTCTGATACTGGCTCATAGTTTATATTTATACACACCCCTGGTCCCTGCAGTGCCCCATGTGTGGGTTCCAGAGAAAGGAAGAAAATAACCTGTAGGGAAATCAGCCTGGAAACCTTTCATTAAATACATTGTACTTTGTATTGTGTCGTTCACAGAGTCTTTGAGAAATAAAGAAAGGAAAACCTGTTATCAGTCCACATGTGTGAAATATTGTATTTGAATACTATCATTTGTTTTAAGATTAAGGCTGAGGCAGCAGACATATTAGTTATTATTCACTTACATCTGGTAGATAATGCAACAGGGATTTAAAAATTCTTATTTTCATTTCTATTTCCTTCCTTCCTCCCCCAAACAATGGCAGAAATACTATTTTAACTTAAAACATGCTGGCTAAAATATTTTCAGTTGGAAATATTGCCTTTTTATAGAGGATTGGGTGATGAGGGTAATAAAATCAGTCTTAAAATTTTTGGTGGAGTTTATCTGTCATTCAAAAGACTCATTTCTAGAGAAAATTGGAGAAAGCGTTTAAATACATTCTCTCGTGAGAAAAATACACATGGTAAGGGTGAAACTGAATAGTGACACCTTTATCAAGTTGAATGTCCTTTGGTGTGAGCCTTTGTCTTGTCATTATAGTTCATGTATTGCTGTTGGTAGGCTTTTAAAATCTGTAAACGTCCTAGCTTTTTTTGCTGACTATTCATGCTGGATACGCTAGGCAAGCCAACTGTGACACATGTCCTGCCTATACTTGTAGCTGTCTCTTGGATGAAAATGAACACACATTTTAAACCTAAACCTTGGGTACCATATAACAGTATTTTTTTAAAATGTATTTTATTGATTATGCTATTACAGTTGTCCCATTTCCCCCCTTCACTCCCTTCCACCCTGTACATCCTCTCCCACCCACATTCCCCGCCTTTAGTTCATGTCCATGTGTCATACTTATGAGTTCTTTAGCTTCTACATTTCCCATACTATTCTTACCCTCCCCCTATCTATTTTCAACCTACATTCTATGCTACTTATTCTCTGTACCTTTTCCCCCTCTCTCCTCCTTCCACCCCCCCTGTTGCTAACCCTCCATGTGATCTCCATGTCTGTGGTTCTGTTCCTGTTCTAGTTGTTTGCTTAGTTTCTTTTGGTTTTGCTTTAGGTGTGGTTGTTAATAATTGTGAGTTTGCTGTCCTTTTACTATACATGTTTTTTCTTTATCTTCTTTTCTTAGATAAGTCCCTTTAGCATTTCATAAAATAAGGGCTTGGCGATGATGAACCCCTTTAACTTGACTTTATCTGAGAAGCACTTTATTTGCCCTTCCATTCTAAATGAGAGCTTTGCTGGATAGAGCAATCTGGGATGTAGGTCCTTGTCTTTCATGACTTGGAATATTTCTTTCCAGCCCCTTCTTGCCTGTAAGGTCTCTTTGGAGAAATCAGCTGACAGTCTGATGGGAACTCCTTTGTAGGTCACTGTCCCCTTATCTCTTGCTGCTTCTAGGATTCTCTCCTTCGTTTTTACCTTGGCTAATGTAATTATGATGTGCCTTGGTGTGTTTCTTCTTGGGTCCAACTTCTTTGGGGCTCTCTGAGCTTCCTGGATTTCTTGGAAGTCTATTTCCTTTGCCAGATTGGGGAAGTTCTCCTTTATTATTTGTTCAAATACGTGCTCAGTCTTGCTTTTCCCCTTTCCCTTCTGGTACCCCTATAATTCGGATGTTGGAACGTTTCAAGATGTCCTGGATGCTCCTAATCTTATCGTTTTTTTGAATTCTTATTTCTTCATGCTTTCCTGCTTGGTTGTTTCTATCTTCCTTCTGGTCCACTGTATTATTTTGAGACCCAGTTTCCTTCCCTTCACTATTGGCTCTCCTCCGTGTATCTTCCTTCATCTCTTTTATGGTAACCTGCATTTGTTCATCTAATTTGCGACCAAAATCAACCAATTCCGTGAGCTTTCTGATCACCAGTGTTTTGAACTGTGTATCTGATAGATTGGCTATCTTGGTCACTCAAAAGGATGAGTCCTGGGGGACTGATCTGTTCTTCTGTTGGAAACATGGTCTGGCCGCTCTGGTCGCTCTTCTTACGGTAAGGGTTGGAGCCTTAGGTGTTCACCGGGGCTGGGCACCCCAGTGGCTGAATTGTGACGTTGTATGTGGGAGCGGGGATGGGAGGGAACAATGGCAGTAGTTCCGTTCTCCTGGGATCTCAGTCCCTTCTCTGGGATCCTGGGTTGCAAGCTCTGCCCTGGTCCACAATCACTACCTCACTGGGTCCGCCAGCTGCTGCATGCATACTCAGGGTCCACCTCTGCAATCTTGTGCGACCCAGATGGCTTACACGCCGAGTGCGCACCGAGTTATCCCCAACCTCTGCACGCCACCGACCCGTGCCCGCCCGGCTCGTTCTCTCCGCCCCTCGTACCGGTCTGGATGAACGGGTCCACTTCAACTTCTTGGCTGTCCGACTTCCATTCAGATAAATCCTCTATCAGTTTTGGGTGTTATTCTAGCTCTAAATTGTTGTTGTTCTAATCTTGGTTGTGCGTGGAAGTACAGTGCATCCACTTATTCCTCCATCTTGCTGGAAGCCCCACAGAATTTTTTTTAAAGATTTATTAATTTTTAGAGAGGGAAAGGAGGGAGAAAGAGAGACACACTAATGTGTGGTTGCTGGGGGCTGTGGCCTGCAACCCAGCCTTGTACCCTGACTGGGAATCAAACCTGCGATGCTTTGGTTCGCAGCCCGAGCTCAATCCACTAAGCTACACCAGCCAGGGCCATATAACAGTATTTAATGAACTTCCAGAATAGCAGACATTAAGAGTTTGGTTTTGATCTTAGATACCTGGGAGCACATTGTCCTACAGAGTCCGTTGAAAGATTTATTATTCCGTAAGTAGCTTGTGTTGAAAATCTGTTTTTAAGTGTAGAGGGTTGTAAGCCTATCAATCTTGCCAAATTGATAACTTTTTTTTCACATCTGTTAGACTCTGTGCCACCTTTTTTGGCCTCAGAAGAGATACAGATATCACACTCCAGATTAGGTCACTTTATTAAGAAAATTCTTGTATGAAATGGGAGTAGAATTTTGGAAAAGTAGGGATGTATTCTTATGTGGAGAACTTGTCAAGTGGAACAGCTTCTGGGAGATTGGTTGTCATGGTCATTGTGGATAAGCTTCTAAATTGCAGGCAGTTATCTAGATATTCATGTGGATCATTTCAGTTTTGGTTCTGTTCCTGCTGTGAGCACCTATTAGTTGAGTTCTTAGCCATAGGCCAGGTTAAGTTAGAGTTGTTTGTGCCCTTCAGTGCTTAGGATTTAGAAATACCTTCTGACTGCCAGTAGATCATTAAGAAAGTCTTTTTTTTTTCTGGTTTCCAAGGATAGATGAGCTTTGGGGAATGGTTTCCTATTTACCACCATCTCTGTTTTACTTAAACTGACAAGCACAACCACCTCTGTAGATACAGAGGGTTGCCCCTGACCTAAAGGCTGTCTGTAATGGATAGTCATCCACTGTCAGGTCTCCTGTGTCTCTAGATTAACAGTTTTGGACCCACCTTCCAGGTTAGTTGAGCCATGGGACTGTTAGGTGTCTCTGCTATTGAAATGTTTCAGTAATAAATGAGCTTTCTGTGTCTAGCCATGACTGCTGGACCTGACATTGGGGGCCAACTAGTTCATTGAGCAGATCCTTGGGCTGCTCTTGTGCAGCACTGTAGTCTCTCTTTGCAGGTCCTGTGTGGGTTTCCCAAGGCCGTGTTTCTCTGCATCTGCATGGGGTTCCAGACTCAGGATGGGTATTTATCCCAGAGCACCTTGCAATAGCCTGGAGACCCTGTAGGCTGGTCTATCCTTCACATTACTGGGCTTTTCTCAGGATTACAGACAAGCTTCAATGGTACTGAAGCTCCATCCATATTAATATACTAAGAGGTGGTGTTAAGTGAGTGCATATTGTCTTTCAGGCATTCTGTTGGGTACTTCATATGCATTGTCTTTTAATCCTCATATTAAGCTGGTGCAGTGGAGACTGCTTTTCACCATTTTGTAGATGAGGAAACTTTGTCATTAGTAAGGGGCAGGGCATGGGATTTTAGATCTAAAGCTGATTTTATTCCTCCTCAGTCCTAGCCCCTTACTGTGATTCGACATCACACCCTATAGGCTGTGTGGCCTCCCTGAGTTCCACTTCCTCTTCCTTTGGCTCTCATGCCTGTACAGTTACTTCTTATTCCTTTGAGGCCATCAGCTCACCCTACCACCTTACTAGGTGGTAAGGTGAATTGCATTTTCCCTGTTGGTAAAATGAGGGAGAGTGATAAAACCTCCATATAATCTGGTGTTGTGAAAAGTAAAAGAAATACACATTATACACACTACTTATTGGAAAGCTTCTTTATGTCAGGTACTGTGCTAGAACCCATTACAGCAGTGACATGGACAGACACGGTCCCTGCTCTTGTGAAGCTTGCAGACCTGTGAACATGTCAAGACACTGAAACAAAAAGTTACAAAATTACTTAGTTATATGTTGCATGTGTAAACCACATATAGATGTTCAACTTTGACTTCAAGTATTAAGCATGGCCTGAAGAGTTCCTAGACTTTTTGAGGGTCCTGTTGTTAATACTTAAGGAAAGCCCCCCCCCTTTTTTTGTATTGCCTAGATGCAAAGAGTTTTCACCCAGATCCTCTTCCATTGTTCCCCATTTCAGTTTTCTGGAAGTCAGAAACCTGAGAGTTCTGCCCCCCACCTACATTTCAGCTTCTTCACCCCCTCACATTTCTTAGTTCTTCCTTACCTCTGTCTGTTCTACTTCCTTTTTCTATTTTCTGAGCCTACTTTAAATTGAACCCTCCTTCACATCCTTACTCAATCTTTGCCAATTTGTTAAATCCCTTTTTTTTGATAAATGTTCTTTTAAAACACTTATCCTGATTTTGCATTTATATTTGTTTAGGCAATCTGTCTATTCCTCCAGCTAGACTGAAAATTTCTTGAATGTAGGGACTAGTTCTCTGTCTTTCTAGTACCTATTCCAAGCACAAGTCTGTTTTCAAATATTGAATTCAAGTGGCTTTCCCCCCTCATTTTCTCTTGGACAGTTCATCTTCTTTCATCTCTGACATACCATTTTTTTAAACCTACCTGTCCAGTTAGTCTACTGAATTGAACATATTCAAAATTAAACACATCTCCTCAACTCTTCATTTTCTCCTTTTCTTAATTCTTCAAAAAAATTATTGTTGACTTTTAGAGAGAGAGAGGAGGTGGGGAGAGTGAGGAGAGGAAAAGAGAGGGAGAAAAACATCTACATCTGTTTGTTGGTTCCCATCATTCATGCACCCATTAGTTGCTTCTTGTGTATGCCCTGACTAGGCATTGAACCTACAACCCTGGCAAATCTGGATGGTGTTCTACCAACTGAGCTACTCTGGCAGGGCCATTTTGTCTAATTTTAATAAATGTCCCCATTCAGACCTTCATCCAGTCAGCCTCAGTTCCTTCCAAATACACTCTCCCATCAGGCACCACTTTCTGGGTAGGGGGATCTATTTAATGGAAAGATTCCCTGCTAGCTCCCATTACTTTCCCACTGTCACTGCCACTGCTCTGTGGAGGCTCCTACTGACTTCCTTGCCTAAATCACATAACTGGTCCTCTCACCTCTTGCCCTGACCTAGTAATTCTTCTAAAATATAGATCCGATCATGTCAGATCTTAAAAGTATTTGATAGTTACTGAAATATTTACTAGTGAAATTGTACTGTGTCTGGGATTTATTTGAAAGTTATCCAGTGGAGGAGGAAGGTTGAGGGGATTAGGGAGAGGATAGGTGAAACAAGATGGACCACAATAAGGGTCTTGATAGTGGTTGAAGCTGGTGGTACATTTCACAGGAGGCTTATTATACTGTTACATTTGTATATGTTTGAGAACTTCAATAATTAAAAAATGAAACACAGCACACTGTAGCTATACCCAATGGAGATAACTATGTGAACTACTTGGCAGATCAAACAGGCTCTCATACTCCCTCCTAGTGCTTTGTTTGGGCCCTGAGCTCCCTCAGCTCTATAGGCTGACTCTACCTGAAACCAGCCCTGCCTCAGAATTGGTCTCCTAAAAGGCTTAGCTCTACACATAAACCCTCCTTCATCTACCTCATTAGCCTCATTGGTTCCCACATCCATTTGATGAACTGCCTTTAGAGCATATTACATTGTTCTGAGGCCCCCCCCATCCCCATTACTGAGGATTGCCCAAACTAAGAACGTGCTCACCTCTAATTTCCAGTTCTATTAATGCTCGGTGCATGCCTATTAAGTATCAAGCACTTAATGAATGCTTGAGAGTAAATTTACCTGTAATGTAGAGAGAGTTTACCACCAGAATTTTGGGCTGACCTTGGCAGTGGGTTTCATCCTTCCTCCTCACTCCCAGGACCATCCCATTGTTAAGAGGTGCATAGGTAAACTGTGCTGTGCAAATGTAAGATAGCCAAATATTTATTAGCATGTACAAATAAAACCCCTTGTCCAACCTTTTGTCTCGTTTTAATGGTGACTTAAAATTGTCAGACTCTGTATTTACATTTATGAGGTCTCCCTCCTTGACCACTCCATAAAACTGGGGTGGGGGGTGGAGTTGCTTTGCCACCCATGGTTTGTTGGAGAGGGCAGGGTTGGGGACAGCCTCCAGCCAGTCCCTGCCAGAGCCCAGCTGAAAGTCCCTACAACTAGCCTCTAAGGTGAGCAGAAGAGTAACTCTCTCCCTAACCTACATAATACATTTTGCTGATTTCTGGCCACTTAATGATTCCAAACTCCAAAGGACTCTGCACCCCAGAGGTAAAAGTAGAAAATGTTTAAAAGATTTGAGAAGTGAACCAATTTTTGTGGCCTAGAGAAGTTAAGACCAAGGTATAAGTTAATCACTGTTTCCAAACACATGAAATAATTTTACATGGAAGGTGGTGCCAGCTGTTAGCCATTTGAATGAAAACAAACAAAAAGACTTAGGTTGCAGCTGGAGGGATTTTAGTTAGTTAGAAATTTTTCATTAAGTGGTTCTGGGTGGGAACTGGGTTCCCATCCCAGTAGATTGTTGAGTTAGGTCCAGATTGGAGGGCAGTAGGATGGATTTGAGGAATTTAAGCATCCTGAAAATCAGGCTTCATGATTAAAAAACTAGCAGCTGTGAATGCCCTCTGTGCTCAGAGCTGCAGAATGAGGATCCCCCTTCTTCCTCCCACCTTCCCCCAAGTTGAAAGAAATTAACCTCAATTAAAGGAAATAGTGATGGATGGCTACAGAGATAAATATGATATATCACACAGGAAAAACTACATTAAAAGAACATTAAAGTTGGGACAGAGAGCACTAAAAGTGAAAAAAATCACAGTTAAGGTTGAAAAGTGATATCGTTTACATCTCTGCTAAAATGTAGACCTAACAGGACACATTAAGAAATTATGAGTATGCCCAATTGTGCTAAGAAGTTCTTTGACTTGACACATTCAGCTTAATGTACAGTTTCATTGCCCAGCTTTAATTAAGGCATCGTCTATGAATGATTATAGCCCATGGAAAAAAACCTGTTATTGTTACCAGAAGAGTTTTGGTGTTTGTTTTAATAGTAAGTTTTGGAGAGGGCCAGGTGGTGATTCTGTGACTCTATGCATTTCAATACCTGAGCATATTTCAGCTTTTCTAAAGTCAAGAATTTCTTTTGAAAGGCACTACTTTTAACTAAAACGTTAGTAACTTAATAATAGTTTTTAATAATGTTGAGTAGTGTTCTTTTTCTTTGTATTGAAAGCAACGTTTAGCTTTTAACCTTTTATTCCTGGGCTGGAATTTTGCTGCTCAAGAATAAAATTTTATACATGTATTTAAGCAAATTATTAGTATGTTATAGAGGCTATAATCAGAACCAAATCCAACCACATTTTCAAACTTATACAGGACCAGAGGCATTGCCCTAAGTGAAATGATTTTTAGCCAGTATAAGTATGGTACTCACCTGGGTAATACTAATTTGGGTACATGACAGATATATACTCATGGTCTCTCATCACAGATTTTTAGGTTGATTTTTCTTCTTTAGATGAGTGAATTTGTGCTTGCAATTAATTTTTTTAAAGTTCAGAAAGTGTCCTGGCTGGTGTGGCTCAGTTGGTTAAAGTGTCATCCTGTGAATGTAAAGGTCGCAGGTCCAATTCCCAGTCAGAGCTCATGCCTAGGTTGTGGGTTCAGTGGAGCATATGAGAGGCAATTGATTAGTATTTCTCTCTCACATAGCTGTTTCTCTCCCTCTCTCTCTTTCCCTCCCTTCCCCTCTCTCTAAAAATTTTTTTTGAAGTTCAGAAAGCCAAAAAATTATGAGAGAGATACATAGTTGAAGATAAAAATGAAATCAAGGCCACTTTGTTTTTCCTGTTGGCTACTTTAGCATACTGTGCATAGTCTCTGTTTCATAGTACAGAAAATAAAATCTGTAAGCCTGTTTGGAAGTCTTAAATGTAATATAAATTTAATGCATTATTAAAAGTATGCAAACAGTTTTTAAAACAGGGTATTGTATGGAAGCAATTATTGGCAGTGAGTGAGCTACACACCCCAAGAATGGGTTAGGGCCAAAAAATTGAAGGTTTCTGAACAGAATTACTTTCGTGTGGGTGGGAAAGAGAGCAAAGTTAGCTTTAACGAGGAACCAATCCCATCTCTTACTTTGATTCTGATCACATACTTGGTAACTCATATAAATAAGTAATAAAGAGATTTCATGTTAGGATTAGGTTGTTTCCCCCCTCCCCTTGGTGTAGTCTTCCTGTGGGGAGTGCTTGGTTTTTATAGTAGGAGGGCACAATGTACATAAATATGAACATGACCAAATGCATGTATAGCTCTGTAGTTTTCTAACTTTGGGCCTTGTAATGGTTAGAAATGTTGCTGCCCTTTGTGACAGGATGCTTGAGGATTCTTTAGCTGGGTGTGTTTGTGTTCATTTTTAACAGACTTACTGGGATGTAGGAGGATTAAATTTTTATCATCTGGAAATAACAGGCCCTGCAATTTTTCTGCCACTTACACCGCTCACCTGAAGAAGACCCTGGTGATAGGTGTCTCCTTTCTGTTCTCTTCATCTTACGTGTTTTATTTATTCAACAACTTCACATAACATCAACCTTATTTCAACATAATTTTGCATTATAATATTTGTGGGAGGTGGATCTTAAAAATGGAAGGGAAGAAAATTGCTTTATATAAAAACGAGTTTGGCTGCTGACAGATTCTCTGGAGCCTTTTGGGCCTTACTGATACCAAGTTTAATCAGCTCTCAATCCAGTGTCACCGTAACTCCCATGCCGGAAAGCCGAGATTGAGCTGAGCAGCCATCTGAGTAGCACAGGGACTAGCCGCCCCTGTTAGCAGAGCACTGCATTGATGAGTGAGACTTGGTCAAGTTACTTAACCTTTCTTCCTTGATTTTCTATTATGTGGAATGGAAATGATAATATCTGCCTTTGATCTCACAGGGATACTGTAATCCATTAAAGTCATTAAAACACTTTAAGGTATAAGGCACTAGATGCAAAGCATCTTCATTATTGTTATTATTACAGGAAGTCCTTACTTAACATTGTAAATAGATTCTGGGACTTTAAGCAAAACGACTATAAAGAAACCAATTTTACCATAGGTTACTTGATATAAGCAAGAATAACTGTTTCCTAGGCATCTCATCAACATAATGAAACATTATTCAGGGACCTGCTGTACTGTTTTTTTTATTACAGTGTTATATACAAAGAAGGGCTTTTAAAAAATTCTAAATAGTTAAATCTTAGAATGAGGTCTATGAAAGGAGGGTGAGGGAGGTAGAAGAGGGTATGGGGCAATAAATGCTGATCGAAGGAGACTTGACTTGGGGTGGTGAACACACAATACAATACATGGGTGATATATTATAGAATGTACACCTGAAACCTATATAATTTTATTAACCAGTGTCACCTCAATAAATTTAATAAAAAAGAATGAGGTCTATGGCCCCAGTAGTTGGCCTGGAGCATTAAGAGGTCAGGCTACCTATCTCCTCACTCTTGAGACCAGGGTCTGTTCCTCCCAGCCTGTTCATTTCAGCAAAAAAGTAAAACAAAACCAGGAATACGGAAATGAAAAAATTGAGGCCAGTGGGAAATGGCTGTGGCCTACCTCCTATTATTTTCATTGGAGCTGCTGTAGAGCTTCCTTACAGTGTGAATTATGTGGGTACCTGTCTTGATGCTCATCTCTCCTTTCTTTGGAATGCATATTTAGGAGGTTTAGATTGGATAGTAGGCTTTGATTCACCCCCATTTACAACATTCATTTTCTTTGTTTTGTTTTTTAGTTTTTAATGTTTATTATTTTAGAGAGATGGAAAGGGAGGGAGAAGGTGAAGGAGAGAAACATTGATGTGAGAAACACCCACTGGCTCCCTTCCGTGTTGAGCCCCAACCAGGGATGGAACCTGCAACCCAGGCATGTAACCTGACTGGGAATGGAACTGGAGACTTTTCAGTTCGAGGACTACAGCCAACCAACTTGAGCCACACTGGCCAGGGCTGGGTTTTTTTGTTTGTTTTATTTGTGTTTTTGTTTCTATTTGACATACTGGAGAAAAAAAGGTGAGGACAGAGTGGGTAAAGACTTTTGAATGTCTTTGGATGTTTTTCAAAGGCATACT
Source organism: Phyllostomus hastatus (assembly GCF_019186645.2). Taxonomy (NCBI): domain Eukaryota; kingdom Metazoa; phylum Chordata; class Mammalia; order Chiroptera; family Phyllostomidae; genus Phyllostomus; species Phyllostomus hastatus. The sequence continues at coordinate 14,633,999 of NW_025333857.1, forward strand.
GTACAAGATAATGATGTTTTTTAGATCAGCCCCCCTCTGGCATTTTTGTCTTGACTACGTTCATCACACCTCATATAATATTCCAGAAGGAGATGTATTTTTCATTTGGCCTTGAATGGCACCCACTTGATGATGTCCATGAAAAAAATAGAAGATCAACCCTCACCTTTCAGAGCAAAGAGTTTGCTTCATGGAGCACGGGTTCTTTTGATCTCATAGGTGTCACTTTTCTAAGATAACTCACCCAGTCCTTTGTCTTAACTTTCCTGTACTTGTTCCTCAAACACACTGCTTTGTAGTTAGATGAAGTGCAAGAGAGTTGAGTGTCATGGTCTGAAATATAAGATATTTCTGTTCATCAAAGATACTATGTAAGGAAGCCTACAGAAACAATTACAAGTGTTGAAGAATTAAAAAGTCCTAAAATAAATATGGATTTATCAAAACATTAACTCATTATTTGTTATTTGGTTTTCTAACTTTTCTACAATAACTATAGAGTCCTAAATTTACAAGTAAGTTGCTTTTAAGTATGAGTAGAATGATATGCTTTTCAACTCTCTCTGGCCCCTAAGTATTAGGGTCTAATAATGGATTTTCTGGTATTGATTTGTTTGAGTGGAAAGTCTTAGATGAGATCATAGTTTTGTAGTTAAAGCATCACTGGTTTGGGGGACGGAGGGAAGAATGTAATTACATGCAATTGGGATTGTTGTGGAAAATCAAGGACATATGGTTGCTATAGGTATAGTATTAGTTTTTCAGAATTCAGAGTAAAATAAGTGAAATTATCTCTTCAGTTGCAGCTAGCTATAGCTACCTCTACACCTAAACTGTATTTTCTTCTCCATCTACTTATTAGGTTGGCCAAAAAAGTTTGTTTGGTTTTTCCCATAAGATGGCTCTAGTAGTGCTTAGTTGTCCTTAACTTCTTTTGAAACAATTTTGTTAGATTGCATTGTGATAGCTGTCATATCGGAGTGCACTTAAAAAACAACCAAAACTGGTGAATTTTTGTGTAGCCATTTTAATACAGGCGATAGAATAAAATACATTTTTGCCATATTACACTTTATCGTTTCAAGAAAGGTAAAAACTCATCTGAAATGCAAAAAAAAAGATTTGTGCTGTGTATGGAGATAAAGCTGTGACTGATCAAATATGTCAAAAGTGGTTTGAGAAGTCTTGTGCTGGGGATTTTATGCTGGATGATGCTCCATGGTCAGATAGACCAGTTGAAGTCGAAAGTGATCAAATTGAGACATTAATTGAGAACAATCAACATTATACCATGCAGAAAATAGCCAACATACTCAAAATATCCAAGTCAATAAAGTTATTGGTGAAAATGAAAAATGTGTCTTTTGTTTTATGGACAAAACTCTACAGACTTTATGGCCAACCCAATATATCTACACATGAAAAGGCTAACAAAACTTTTTGTTAATGTTACTTACTATTTTTTAAAAGAGATACTGCAGCACCCATTGCTTTTTCCCGTTTTCATCCCCCTCCCCAAATTCCATGTCAACAATTTTTATTTTCTTTTAGAGACAAAACAATGTGGAGTATTTTGCTATGCCATGTTCTCCTTTGTAGTTCTGTATACCTTCTGGGGAGTGCACAAGTGATGTAAATGCACTATTTGTGATTTTAATGGATTTCTCAGTGCTCAAACTGGGCCATCCTTGAAGATGCTTCAGAGCTAGTGGGGCTGTAGGAGTGGATGGGACATGAAGTGGGTAGATGTAGTTATCAGGGATCCCCTAGTATTTCCTATTCCTATAGTTGATAGCTAGGTTTGGGTTTATCATAGGTTGAACTGTTTCTCAACCTTTTTCCCCACTCTCAGGGCTTCTTAGGCCCTTATTGACACCTTGTTCTGATCCTTGTGCTCCCCATGCCCTTCCTCAGGCTCTAAGGAATAGGGTCTGATAGGGTCTGATTTTGTCTGGGAGGGTTGAACTTTGGAGGACCACATGCTATTATAATACTAAAATTTTCCCTTATTGAGAATGCATGATGTAGAATCAAAATTTGTATGTATATATTTTTCTAGCTTTATTAGATATAATTGAGACATGGAATGTGTAAGTTTGTATTCACCATGATGATTTAATATATATGTATATTGAGAAATGAATACTACAATAAAGTTAGTTAATACCTCCATCACCTCACATAATTACCTTTTTTGTGTGGAAGATGCACACATTATTCAACAACTTGGCTGTTGATATTCTAGCCAATAGTGAGTATATTTTCTGACGCTAAATAGAGAGTATAGCTTTGGTGCTTTGTTAATTACTAGTCAAGTTGGGGAGGTTACATTGAATTTGTCTTTTCTGCCTTACTTTTAATATGAATGTGGCACTTGATATGCTCCGATAGGCTTCGTTAGGTAGGACACTCTCCTCTCCTGCCTTCTCCCCAGGGAAGTAGCATTACAAATTTTTCTTGTTATAAAAGTAATACATACTCATTGCAAATAAAATTCAGAATATACATGGCTCATAAGATTTTCTGTCTCTAAAAATTGAGCTGTTCTGATATTTACATACTTCTAGCTCTAAGTTTGATTATGGAATGCATTCACAGATTTAAAATATGTAACATTAAAGCTAAATTATGTATAAATGGCAATGTTTAAGAATGGTGGTTCTCTTTATGATTTGTTTTTAAGCTATGCTTACTGTTTCTTTTTTTCTTGCTGTGTACTGTAAAGGATATTAATCCTTATTCACATTGATACTTGTAATTCTTTTTCAGTTTAAACCTTTGAATCAAAATGATAAGATTTCATAGAAAAAATAGGAAAAAAATTTATTTGGTGGTTTTCCATCCCTGAAGGCTTAAAAATAACTATGCTTTTCCATTCAAGTTCTTTCAAACATCTGTATAGAAAACATACTGCCCCTGAATAAAACAAGCTACAGGTGTGGTCCTTGACGTCTTCTCTCTAAAAAAAACCTTTTCATAACAAAGTACAAAATAATATTAAAGGCAATTAACTAAATAAGTCTTAATTCCAACTGCTAAGATTTTTGCATGAAAATTACATCATCTTTATTATTGAAGTGTGAGATTATAGCCAGCTGTTGAAGTGGTAACCTGTAATCCAGTTCTTTGCGTTGCTTTTTGGTGTGAACTGAAAACAATTATTACAAAGTTAAGTCTTACAGTCCACTTTAGATGATTTAGTTGCCTGGAATTTATCACTGGTAAAAATCAGAACAAATTCCTTCAGGAATCTATGTTTATACCAAAAATGTACATTGTGACCTTGTAACACTTGCCTATTTCCATTCAAATATATGTTACCTAAAAGATAAGTTACATAGTAAGTTTTAAAAATATTTATTTAATTGTTACATCTCTGAGTGTAAAGCCAATAGGTTCTTCCAGTATTTTGATTGTGACAAGATTGATTTATAAATTGTGCCTTAACTACATATTAAGTTAGCAGATTTCACATACTAGGCAATTAGAAATGCTATTAATTATCAGATGGGAATACTGACCCCCAAAATGTGCATTTTTTGTGCAAAATAATAACAAAATAATGACCCCCAAATCAGGTTCCATTCTTAAGAACCTGTGAATGTTATCTTACATAGTATACGGGACTTAGCAGATGTGATTAAGCTAAAGACCTTGAGAAGGGAGACCATTCTGGATTAGCCAGGTGGACCCAAACTAATCATATGAATCTTTAAAAGAACCTTTCCCACATGTGGTCAGAGAGAGATGTTACTGAGGAAAAATGGTCAGAGAGATACTACATTTCTGACTTTGGAGATGGAGAAAAGGGGCCCTTCTTGAGCCAAGAAATGGAGGTGGCTTGTAGAAGCTCCCCTAGAGCCTCCTGCAAGGAATGCAGCCCTTACCAGCACCTTGATTTTAGCCCATTGAGACCTGTGTTAGACTTTAGACCAACAGAACTGTAAGATAATAAATTTTTGTTTTAAGTCACCAAGGGTAGTGGTGATTTATTAAGGTCACTGTAGAAAACTAATACTCCTTGCTTTGTGTTTGTAATTTGTTGAATAAAGCTATTGCTGAAATCCAAAAATGATGACAGAACAAAAGCTATTTGGTAACATGTAAAATACTTAGTAACTTATAAGACTTCTTTATATGTCTATTGGTACAATTCATTTTGCTCTTAAATAACAGAATGAATGCAGTTTAGCTTTGCAACTGTCTTTTTTTCTTTAGTGTTGCCATTGTACCAGGAACATATTGTAGGCATTCAATAAGTGTTGAAAAAATGAATAAAGGCACATGATCAAAATTTGCACTACTTGTTAAGAATGTTTTGAGAAAAGGATTTGAAGAAAACTAGGAACATAATTGCTTGTGTCAGTGCTAAAGAAATATCCACACCTTTTGATAAATGTATCTCATGTTTCTGTTTGTCATGTTTGGCTATTGTCAAGGAATTGCTCAAGGGCTTGTTGGACTCAGCCCCCAAGATATAACTGAGATCATTTCTGTCTTGCTAAACTGGGTACCAGTAGTAGCCCAAAAGCAGTGGTGATAGGGATTCTTAATCTTTCAGATAGTAGTTTCCTGTTTAATGAGTTACAAAATGACAAAATGAGCTTCAAGATATTATACCATATAGCAAGATATTTAAGATCATCATAACATACATATTAAAGGAGGCAAATCTTTGTACTTTTAAATCACTTTTAAGTTGCTTCTTTACTTTCATTGACTGGTAAGTTGGGATATTCAATCAGAAGTATTTATTGAATTGGTATTTGGCACTGGGGAGCAGGTGCAAAGAACTCTGTCATCATAGTGCCTATTAACCCATAGGGGAGATAGAAGTTAAATAATTATAATAAATAATGACAAGTTCTGAGAAGAAGTGTGCAGTGCTGTGGGAATGTATAAAATCCACTCTAATCCAAGTAAAGAAATATCTCTGAAGATTAAGAAATGGAGAAATGGAAAGGGCTTATAAGCAATGAGAGGAACACATAAAATCTGGGATCATCATGAGCAGGTTGAATGATAAAGCTGGTTAAATTGACAGGGGCCCTATCCTATAGGGTCCTCTTAAAGGATTTTGGAAAAATCAACTATAATTTGGAGCATGGCTTGGATGGGAGAAAAAGTGAGTCCAAGAGAAGCTAAGGTCAGAGGTTATTTCAACTGCCAAAAGAGGGTGGTAGCCATGGGGGTGGGGTGTAGAAGAATCCATAAAGAAGTTAGGAGATAAACTAGAAGCTATTTGGAGATTGTATATGGGTTATCAGAGGGGCAGGGAGAGGTTGTTCGGGAATAAAATCCTGACGACAAAAGATACCTGATTTCACATAGGAGATAGAGAAAGAACACAAATCATTATGAGTAGGCATTAACATATTTACATGTATTTACATGCATGTAAAATAATATGAGAGTGACCACAAAGTTGGGACAAAATCTCAGTGCTCATCAGAGCAGAAGAAAGTACATTGAGGTCTCATCTTGAGAAATGAAGGGCTGCTCCTTGTGAGAGTCTTCTGTACATCTCATGAGAGACACTTGAGCTAATCCTATAGGTTTGGTTTTACATATTGAGGTGATTTGGCATTTGACCTTGGAGCTATTTCTATACTGAAAACTGGAGAGTGTGCTTAATTCCTGTAAAGCTTTATCTTTGTTCTAAAGGTTAAAATAAAGACTGAGATTCACTGTAGCTCCAAGGAAAGAAACACTATAAAAAAAAAAAAAAGAGGGAAAGGTTCCCTGCCTCGTATGGCTCAGTGGAGTAAGTGCTGGCCTGTGAACTGAAAGATCACCAGTTTGATTCCCAGTCAGGGTATATACCTGGGTTGTGGGCCAGGTCCCCAGTTGGGGGTGTGTGAAAGGCAACCAATGGATGTATCTCTCACACATCGATGTTTCTGCCTCTCCTCCCTCCCTTCCCACCTCTCTAAAAGTAAGTAAATAAAATCTTTTAAAAAATAATTTTTAAAAAAGAGGGAAAGGATAAAATGATCTTGTTGGCCTTTTATAATGGAGAAAATTGTTTTCTAAGTACTTAGTGGCCAATGGTACCATTTACTGAGATGGACAGTTCTGGAGAAGGAGCCAATTTAAGTAGTCACAGATTGACACTTATAGGGACTCCAAGGTTGAAATTCTTATTAGACATTCCCTTGCAGATGACAGGTATATAGTTGAATGCATTTGCAGTGTAGAAGAGCAATCTCACCTGAAAATAGGGTTTGGTGGCTATCAAAGGTCAATTGATATCTCAAGTCTGGGAGTAGACTGGGCTGCTTAGAGAGAGATAAGGTGGAGTGAGGAAGAAAAGAGGAAGTTTATTTGGTTGTATAATCATGGAGTTAAATAAGTAAATTACCCCAAGTGGTTAGTACTGAAGACATAGTCATAGCAATGGTCAACGTTTTTCTTTTTTGATTACTGTTCCTAGGTAATGTAGCTCAAAATTCAGTTTGCACATTCTCGTAAGCTAGACTTGACTGCTTTTTGTACATTGCACATACTCTTCAGTCTCACAGATCTCCTCTTGACCCTTCTTGCACCCATACATGTGCTCTACCCTCCCTTTTTGGGTCAGTGTGCCATCTTATGCTGTCTTGATCTCTTATTTTGAACTTTTGCTTATTTGGAAGTATTCTCAGTTGTTTCCACATGTAACTTTTAGATGTTTATTCTCCTTCATAGAATTAGGTATCCTTTTACTGGTTTATTTATTTGGTCTGTGATGTGCAGGGTTTTGAGGCTTGAGATTCCCTGCTCTCCAATGCAGAGATGGCTTTGTGTGGATGGAAGTGGAGGTTCAGGGAGAAATATCATGTTGGAAAGAAATAAATACATGACTGTGGGGCCCAAGTACTTCTTGGGTAGATGTATTTCTTAGTGAAGCAATTGCTGCACATTGAAAAAGGGATGCCTTTTTGTTCTGTAATTGAAGGCAAATTGGAAAATGAAATACAGGGGAAAATACCTGTTATTTATATGTGCAAACATATTTTGATCCAGACTAACATAGAGGCCATTCTTGATCTTCATTTTATTGGACAGCTCAGTTTGTTGAGTTGGGGGCAACTTTCCTGAATCATATACTGGTAAATCCCGCACTTGTTGGAAAAGGTTCCTTATTCAGAGATCCTGTTGCTGCTTGAGGCTTGGCAAATGCAAAAAGTTGTGGTAGCCTTCAGGGACATTTTTTCATTTTATGATGAGGTAGTGACTAGGGACTGAAAAATAAGCACAAACAAGAGTGGGCCGTGAAGACTTGGACAAAGATTTTACTAATTGGCAGTGTGAAATATTCGATAGACTAACCGTTTTAATGGGTTGATCTTAGACAGTTTTTCTGTTGTGAAAGTGTCAGTCAATAATTTACCCTTCCCGGGAGGCAGAAGAAACAATCATACAGTGTAAACTGACACTTTGGGTCCTGTTGCTTTGCTGGAGCTCCTCTTGGCTGGCTGGATGCCTCATGGTTGCCACTCAAGCACCAAGTGTCTGCACTTTGACAAATGGAGGTTTGAGGAAACTACCCTACGGCAGGGATGTTTGCAGTGATTCACTTCAAGTGATATCTGAAGTAATGGATTACTATAACTCTCCATCTGTTTCACATCAAAAATAATATAACTGTATATTTTTTAAAAGTTTATTTTGATGTAGGGTGGAGTTCTATAAGGAGGAGAGAGTGGTAGTGGGAAACTAGGTTATTTTTAAAGGAATATTTATAAGGCTTCAGAGAAGGGGCAAACTGGGCTCGCTGATTGATACCTGGGACGTGTTTGTATTGTCTAGCAAGATATTGGATGCAGCTGTACGTGTGAGACTTACCCTTTGGCAGTGCAAATGTTAATGTCAAAAACTTGAGCCCATTACCCCCTGCCATACAATTCGTTTAATGCAATAGAGAACACAACTCCACTGCAGATTTAAATACTATTTATGTGAATTTTATTTTCCTGTTTAGTCACTGAATCATACTGTAGTGTTGGCATGGGAAGTTTTGTAATTTGCCTTCCTGTGCGAAGAGTGCTTTTCTTCTACTGCATGTTCACTTCTGCATACTTTTTTTTAGTTAGGCATTATGTCATTATGAAGATTTACAGTTATTTAATAATGATTTATTACAGTAATTTATTCTGCCAGCTGTGGCACATTTTCAGTGGAATTTGTAAATCAAATTTATACAGAAATTTACCAGGACATGCATTTCAGGATTTAATAAAACATACTTTTAAATCTTTTTGAAGTGGGTAGTTTTATGCTAACACACTTGGGATTAAGCTTTTCCTTAACAACCTTTGTTAATGTTCAAACTCTGCTGTGTCTGTCCCACAACTATGGAAAGAGGAGTCTGTGAGATCTGTTAAAATACAGTTTCAGGTTGTCCACTTTGCTTTCAAACCATTAGTGTCATGTTATATTTGACCTGGGATGTTCAAATGATATTGAGGGACATGGAAACATCCTGACATTATGCTCTGTGAAGTTCCATATGTTTTAATCACTATTAAAATGTGCATCCAGAATCATAACGGAGAATGAACCTAGAAGGTTATGTTCATTTTGAACCCCTAAGTGTCAGATTTTTTCCTCCTCTTGCAGAGCTCACTGGCCACTAACCATGTGGAATACATTTAGCTTTGGTGGACTTGCCAGCTCGTGCTCCTCCCGCAGTTTCTTTGTTAGGGTATAAATAGGGCAAGTTATTATATGTATTTTCCTATACTTTCCCTTTTTGAAAAAAAAAAAAGAAAAAAGATTGTTGAGATTTTGTATGTTTACTTGATATGTATCCATTTAGAAAAGCAGAGTCTAGACAAGAAGGAAAATGCATAGATTGCGTTATAACTTCTATTTTTTTAAAACCTGGCAATTTGAGAAGCTGTCTTTGAAATGCATGATTGCCAAGTAATTTGTAAAAATGACTTACTTGTTCTCTAAGATTGCATGAGAATTGTAGTTCTAAGATAAAACTACTAATTCACAGCTTCAGTCAGCTGGTTATTTTGTCTACAGCAGCATGAAACATTTCATTTGACTTACTACTGCCTTCAAACACATTGACTTCATTGATCAGTTGTTTTAATATTGTAAAGACACAGTCTTAATGTGCCTTGAAGCAGAAGTTTCAGGTGAAACTTAATTGTATTTAAAACAATAGACTAGGCACTATCTTAAGTGCAAGCATTTGAAAAGACTGTAGCCTCTGACTTTTTGTTGTAGTTTGTATTTGCATATCATGTTTCGGCACTAGTTAAACAGAATGTAACAAAAAACAGCCAAAACAATTTGTCACCTGAAATGCAGTTCTTCCCAGTTTAAGGGGTTTTATTTTTGTTTTTGCCTTAACACATGACAAGGTGAACAGTTTGTCATCTGATGTCTTATTTCTTAAAAGATAGAATTTTTAAAAGTTCTTAGAATATCACACAGCAGTTCATTTTGTTTACATTGGAATTCAAGTTATAGTACATTAAAAACTGGATCTAGTCCTGACCAGGTGGCTCAGTTTGTTGGAGTGTCATCCTGTAGACCAAAAGGTTGCAAGTTCGATCCTTGGTCAGTGCGCAAATGGGAGGCAACCAATGGATGTTTCTTTTTCACATCAGTGTTTTTCTCTCTCTAAAATTAATAAACATATCCTTAGGTGAGGATTTTTTTAAAAGGATCTTTTAAAGATCTCATTAGAAAGAAAAAAATCAAAATAAGCATATTAAAAATATGTATATAGTGTGTTTGGGAATTCATCTTGATTTTTAATATTTGTAGAAAAAACTTGTAATATTTGTAGAAAAGTTTGCTAAACCTTTCTATATGATTATTTACATGTGTGCAATTTTGACAAATGACCCCATAGTATTTGATATTTTTTTATCTTGAGAAAAGTAAGTCTACAGTGAAAGGGAAACTGAGAGATAAAGAGATTTCTTGAAAGGGTCTAGAGATGAACCTTTCTTTTTTGTAATTTTCTTTTTCTTTTTTTAATATATTTTATTGATTATGCTATTACAGTTGTCCCATTTTCCCTTCACTCCCTTCCACCTTGTATACCCTCTCCCACCCATATCCCCCCCTTTAGTTCATGTCCATGTGTCATAAGTTCTTTAGCTTCTACATTTCCCATACTATCCTTACCCTCCCCCTATTTTCAACCTACAATCTATGCTACTTATTCTCTGTACCTTTTCCCCCTCTCTCCTCCTCCCACTCCCCTGTTGCTAACCCTCCATGTGATCTCCATGTCTGTGGTTCTGTTCCTGTTCTAGTTGTTTGCTTAGTTTCTTTTGGTTTTGCTTTAGGTGTGGTTGTTAATAATTGTGAGTTTGCTGTCCTTTTACTATACATGTTTTTTTTTAATCTTCTTTTCTTAGATAAGTCCCTTTAACATTTCATAAAATAAGGGCTTGGTGATGATGAACTCCTTTAACTTGACTTTATCTGAGAAGCACTTTATCTGCCCTTCCATTCTAAATGAAAGCTTTGTTGGATAGAGTAATCTGGGATATAGGTCCTTGTCTTTCATGACTTGGAATATTTCTTTCCAGCTCCTTCTTGCCTGTAAGGTCTCTTTTGAGAAATCAGCTGACAGTCTGATGGGAACTCCTTCGTAGGTTACTGTCCCCTTATCTCTTGCCGCTTCTAGGATTCTCTCCTTCATTTTTACCTTGGCTAATGTAATTATGATGTGCCTTGGTGTGTTTCTTCTTGGGTCCAACTTCTTTGGGGCTCTCTGAGCTTCCTGTATTTCCTGGAAGTCTATTTCCTCTGCCAGAATGAGGAAGTTCTCCTTTATTATTTGTTCAAATACATGCTCAACCTGTTGCTTTTCCTCTTCCCCTTCTGGTACCCCTATAATTCGGATGTTGGAACATTTAAAGATGTCCTGGAGGTTCCTAAGCTTCTCCTCGTTTTTTTGAATTCTTATTTCTTCATTATTTCCTGTTTGGTTTCTTTTTTCTTCCTTCTGGTCCACTGTATTGTTTTGAGACCCAGTTTCCTTCTTATCACTGTTGGTTCTCCGTGCATCTTCCTTCATCTCTTTTATGGTAACCTGCAGTTTTTCATGTAATTTCTGCCCAAAATCAACCAATTCCATGAGCTTCCTGATCTCCAGTGTTTTGAACTGTGCATCTGATAGGTTAGCTATTTCTTGATCGCTCAAAAGGATGAGTTCTGGGGCACTGATTTGTTCTTCTATTTGAGCCATCGCTCTCTCTTTTTTTTTTCCGGTCTGGTCACTCCTGTTATGGTAAGGGGCGGAGCCTTAGGTGTTTACCGGGGCTGGGCACCCCAGTCACTAGGTTGTGACATTGTATGTGGGGGCGGGGGTGGGAGGGAACAATGGCCGCAGTCCTACTCTCCTGGGATCTCAGTCCCTTCTCTTGGAATCCTGGGCTGTGAGTTCTGCCCTGCTCCACAATTGCAGCCTCAGTGGGTCCGCCAGTTGCCGCTTGCGTACTCAGGGTCCACCCGCTGCGATCTTGCGCGCCCCTGGATGGCTTACGCGCTCCCGGTTGCCTTAGGAGCCCAGCTCTGCCCGCATGCCACGTGCTGTGACCCGAGCTCGTCTCTGCCCCTCGTACTGGTCTGGAAGAACGGGTCTACTTCAACTTCTTGGCTGTCCAACTTCCATTCAGATAAATTCTCTATCAGTTCTGGGTGTTATTCTGCCTCTAAATTGTTGTTGTTCTAATCTTGGTTGTGCGTGGAGGTACGATGCGTCCACTTATGCCTCCATCTTGCCGGAAGTCCTGTAATTTTATTTTTCAATTACACTTTACATTTAATACTACTTTTATTAGTTTAAGGTGTACAGCATAGTGGTTAGACAATCATATACTTTTCAATGTGGTCCTCCTGATACTTCCTGTACCCACCTGGCACCATGCATAGTTATTACAGTATTATTGACTAGATTCCTGGTGCTGTACTTTTATACATCCCCATGACTGTTTTGTAATTACCAATCTGTACTTCTCAATCCCTTAAACTTTTTCACCCTGTCTCCCAAACCCCCTTCTCTCTGGCAACCAAAAGATGGAGTCTCTTGAGAGAGTTTATTGCTGATCACTTAGATGTGGTGCCAAGTTTTCCTTGAAGGCATTTAGTACTTATATGCTGATGAGATCTTGGAGAAAGGCTGATCTCTTTATTTTACTTTTTTTTTTATCTAGTGCTCACAGTATATGAGGTATCTTCGCCACATTTAAATACAGAAGGAAAGACTATTTTATAAGTAAATTCACAGTTCTGGATTTAGTTTTGAACTTAGCAGTGTTTTAATTTTTTTTCTTTGGGGCTTACCTGAAAATCTTCATAAATGACACACCAAATTGGAACTTTTAAAAACAGGCACAGTTGAGGAAGGACAAATATATTTCATCTTGTGGGTGAATTTTGACTGACTGGTAGTGAATGCTTTAAGGAACTGAAAGGGGTCAGGAGGGGGGAAAATGTTCCGTGCACAATTAGCAATGTCTGCCATAGTGTCAATGGAATCCTGACCTGAATTTCTGCCCTTAGCATAGAAACTCCTGAAGTTACTGTAATTGTTCATTTGTCCATCATGTCCATACACTCAGCCAATTTTCTTAAACACTATTGAATATGAGGCAGCCTGCCAAGCATGGTAAGAATATGGAGGTGGAACAGACATGAATTTACATTCAACATTGATGGGTGGGAACGCAACTGCTTATTAACAAAAACATGAAGTATGGTTTGCAGCAGTTTTAGAGAGATTGTTAGAGTCCAATTCCAATTCAAAGATACTGAGTTCTAAGCAAGCTCTAAGCAAGGAGGCTATTCATTTGTAGAAATCTGGAAGATTCTAGAGTTTGAGATAACTTGTATTTGCTGATTGGGTAGGGCAGGCATTCTGGGGGTGCCCACTCCCATCTGACATGGATGGATGACTGCCTTGCCATGTGTTCAGCCTATGTATAACGTTTCAGCTAGTTAAGTGCTATGAGGGAAATGATACGACCAGCCTGGAGATGACTGGTGAAGCTATGTCTTGCTGTTTGAGATACCAGTCAGGGATACAATATAAAGAATCAAGGACAGAGCATAATTTCAATGTTTACATGTTTATTAACTTCAGAGAATATATTATAGGTAGACATATTTTAACTGTTATTTATGTATTGATAGCTTATATGTGTAAAATATCAAATTATATCTAATGCATACAATTGTTAGAGACGTCCCTTCTCTACCATTTTTCCCTAACTGGAAATAATCAAATTATCTTTGTTTTTATTTTCTCCCTGAAAGCTAAAATTTATTTAAGCACCAGTTCTTCTAGATTCTTTAAAAAACAGAACATAACAACTCTAAATTGTTTCTTTGTTTCTCACTGTCACCTAGTTTAGGTCCTCATGTTCTGTGATGGGCGATCCACTCCCTATTAGTGTCTACTATAGTGTCAGGTGTTTGGATGCTTGTGGTATAGACAGAAAATCGACGTACTTCTTTGCTGTTGGAGCTTATATCCTATGGAAATGTTTAAATACAACACAAATCCCCTAATTGAATACTTCTGCCTCAGATCTCTCACTTTTCTGATATATCTGACACTGTTTCTGAGACAAAACACAACTTTCATTATTTAACTTTTCTGTTCAGAAACTTAAAGCCTAAATTTCAATACCTCTACAGTTTGTTATATTCTTTTTTAATCTCATTTTTAAAATTATTTTTTAAAAGATTTTATTTATTTTTAGATATGGGAAAGAGGGAGAAAGGGAGAGAAACATCAATGTGTGGTTGCCTCTCCAACACCCCCTACTGGGCACCTGCCCTGCAACCCAGCCATGTGCTCTAGACTGGGAATTGAACTAGTGACCCTTTGGTTTAAAGGCCATCACTCAATCCATTGAGACAAACCAGCCAAGGCTCTAATCTCATTTTCTTTAATAGCATGCTTCATCTACCAAAGGAACATGCCCTTATTTTTTTATTCATGCCCATCTACCCATTTGGCATGTTCTCTGTGTCTTTCATTATCCTTACCCCAAGAATCTCAGCCCAGATCTTTCTTTTGACCAAATTACTTATGCTCCTTGAAGCATTATAGTTAATAACACAAGTAGTGATGTGTTGCACTTCTACTTTAGTAAAAGAGGGAAGTTATTTATATCTTTTATTTAACTAGGATGTTTATGTATAATCCTTTCAACTACATTGTAAGTCAGGTGAAAATAGAGGGATTTATCTTAAATATCAACACCGTACAAATATGAGCACAGTTGAGCACCAGGAAAAATAGTGTTTGAGCATCTGAAGAGGTGCAACAAAGCATCCAAGCTTAGATATTGAACTTCTAAGATAGTTCTTCATATATTGCTTAGAACCTGAAAACTCTAAAACTTTTTTGTTTTAATTGGTAATACATAAATATTATGAAAAGTGAGAAAAGAGTACAGGAGTCTATACAAGTGGGGGATTCCAAGAAAACTAGAATTCTCTTCTGAAGGGCAGGTGCCTTGTAGTACAGGCTTTGCCTGGTAGGTGAGTGTTCTAGGAATCCATATCAGTGTACCAACAAGTGGTGTTGTGAGAGGCTGCATTCGGCTCCAGTGACTTTTTTGAAGATTCAGCGTGTTTGCCCACTTCATGATGGCTGATTTATGAGCACACCTGCCCACACCACACTGAGTGTTCAGCAGTTTTTGACCAAAAGCAGCATGACTCCCCTGCCCCACCCTCCCTATTTACCTGATCTTGCCCCGAGTGACTTGTTTTTGTTTCCCTGATGAAAAAAGTCCTCAAAGGGAAACATTTTGCTGATGTGGGAGAGGTAAAACAGAAAACAGCAGAGGCACTAAAAGGCATCAAAATTAAACTGTTCAAAAACTGTTGTTAAGCAGTGGAAAAAAGGTCTTGATAGGTGTATTGCATCAAATAGAGAATACTTTGAAGGTGACTGAAGTTTAAACATATAGGAATAAATACCCAATTTTTATAAATAAATTCTATTTGGGGGGGGTCCTCCTTATACAGAAAAAACAGATTTCCCATTCTTCCTCAGAAATAATTTCTGTTTACTGGATTCTTAAAGTTATTTTCAGAACTAGCCTAATGCTAGTATTAGAAGTGTATATATATAGAAGTAATATATAGAAGTATTTATTAACCCCTTCCCAGTTTTTTCTTTTTGGGGGGGACACAAATGGTCATACACTATGTTTACTAGCATATGCTTACTGTTCTGCATCTTGCCTCATACTCATGCATGACTTGGAAATATTTCTTATCAGTACTTACAGTTTTGTTTTATTCTTAACAGTTTAAAGTTTTTTAGAAAAGGCTCATAGTAAGAAAACGCAGCAAATTCTAGAAGTGGGAAGAAGTCAGATATAAGAAATAGAAATAATTACAACTAACTATAAGAACACAAAATGGTTGATTCTTTGAATTTAAAAATAGATGATCCCCAGAGACTCTCTTTCCCTCCAGGAGCAGTCAGAAACACTCTCTTCCCCCACTTCCCACCCAAGCCCTTAGAAATCCTAACAGTGTTACTACATATTAATTTGATGTTCAAAATGAAAAATTTTAATTATCAAGAGAGAGATTTAGTGTTTAAAACATAGGTTGAATATGCAATGACTTTTAGCAAAATTCTTGTCTGAAATGGTAGAAACCTGGAGAAGCAGTGCCAGACATTGGAAGGAGCACATATTTTGAAATCAGACCAACTTGGTCTTAAAATCCCCATTTTGACACTTAATATAAGACCCTGGCCAAGTGACTTAACGCTCTTAGCTTCCATTTCTTTATTGGTAAAATGAGAATAGTAATTCTTATCTCATAGGACCTGTGAAGAACAAATGAAAAAATATTTTCTGCTTTCCCCAGTACCTCACACACAACAGGTGCTCAGTAAACATAGAGTGATACCCCTTTGCCTATCCAGAATGATTAATCTCCTAAGAGCTCTGGATGCCGAGATCCTACTGTATCTTTTATAAAACGTATCACAATGCCTTGTATATGCTAAGCACTCCAGACTTATGTACGGATTTATTTTGTTCTGTTACTTCTAAGTGTCTGGTTTGGTCTTCATATTCTTCACCAAAACTTTAAATTTCTAGGAAGAAGACCCGCACATGACCATATGTACCATGTGAAAATGCTGAACTTAGCCGAATGGCATAATCTCAAGTACTGATGTGCTTTTAAATGTTTAACAACTGGTTTGGTGGGGTAGGGGAGCTCTAACTTGTAGCATTTGTTGATTGCTGTGGTCTAAATATTCCCACCATGGCTAATTTCGAGTTAACAATGTCAACTGGTTTGTAATTCCTGAAGGTTTAATAGTCCTCACAAGTTGGTGGACTGGCCCTCATACACTGCTGGATTTTCAACCCTCTGGTCCCCTGTGATGTAAAAGCAGTTTAGGAAACCCAGGTCTCAAAAAATGGTCAAGCCTCTGCCACCAGCTCATTTTTTGACTTTGCCCCAGTTTCCTACTCTCCCTATTTGTATAGTAAAGCAATACAAGTAGATCAATTTTTTTAATCTTTTTGGTACAGTTTTAACAATGCTTCATGAGTGTCTCAAGCTATGGGGACCAAGGGGACCAAGGGGGCCCAGGCTTTGTGTTTCTTGTCTTGTATGTTCATTATGAATTTCTTTTTTAAAAGGTCTCCATGAGTTAAAAACAAGTATGTTTGAGAACCACCATTAATGAAAAAGCTATCACAAAGCCTATGTCTGTAATTGTAGCAGAGGCCCTGATGGTAACAGGTAATAGGTTTACTCACTGTTTATATATCTGTTGGTAACAATACAGGGTGTAGTAAAAGTAGGTTTACACAGAGTTTACTGTATTATTATTTATTAATTGTTTTATTATTTTCTATACAAACAACTGTAAACCTACCTTTGTCCACCCCATGTAGGGATTAGGAGCATGCAAAAGGGAACATAATGCATTTCACTGTTATTTTTGTCAGAGGTAGACATGATAGAAAACATTTTTGGTACTTCATATTTTATTTAAATTTCATTTTTAAATTAAATGAATACTTTTCATTTATGTGTGAATGAATTCTCCATATTTATGAGTGCTTTGTGAATGAGGAGTGACTTACAGGCAAGGGCTGCAAACTCAAATGGATTTAGTGGCCAGGCAGGTAAGGGAATTGAAGGAAACAAGTGAGGTCTAACACGAGGGAGTAGGAGAGACTTTCCGTCAGAGAGCGCATGCTCAGAAGAGTAGCTTCTGTTCATTGCAGCAGATTGTTGTCATGAAGGACCGCAGATTTCTGTTGCCATATCTTTATTTCCCTGACACTCCACCCTTTGCCTCTACTCCTCTGTCCCCAGAAGCCAGAAATCCTTCAGCTAGAAATCCAGCAGCTAGAAGTACTTCAATTTAAAATTTCTTGATTTTTTTTACACGTTGGCCATGAATTAAACACACATGCACACTCATGCATACTCACTTATGGACCAAGCAAAACAAATTTGACCTGAGGGCCAAACTTGGCCTGTGGCCTTGTAGTTTGCAATGTCTTTTTATACACATGTACATATGTAGCAAATAATACTCAATGAGGGCTTCTGTGCTAGACACTCAACTAAATCTTCTGCACTAATCAAAATATTTAATCTTCACAACAGTGTTGTGAATTAGTATTATTTCTTTTTTATAGTTAAGGAATTTTAGCACTTGGAGAGGCTAAGTAACTTGCTGAAGTCATATGATTAAAGTTTCCCCAGTTATTCAAACCCAAGTAATCGACTGCAGAACTTTGGCACTTAACCACTGGGCAAAACTGACTCCATAGATATCTCCACGTGTTGCTATAAGCACGCACATAAAACATAAGTAACTGAATGTAAAGAGAAGGTTGAAATCGTTGTCTAATATTAACTCATTTGTGTCCAATGATATGGTTTATATGTGTGCTGGATGTGATAAAACACTGGAATACTATCTTCGTTCATACTTTGTAAGATTTTTCTGATAAAGCTCAGTAAGGCCAGTGCAAATATTTCACAGGGAGTTTATATTTCTTTTTGTCACAAACTAGACATACTGAGTTGTGGGGCCAACATTGTCTGTGTTCAAGGGCAAAGGTTCCTTCTCTTCTTGTTGCCATATTTAAACCCCACCCATGGAAAGGCTCCAAGTCCTGAGTGATGATCACTTCCTCTAGGCAAGGGTATGAGGAATAAAAGTAAATCTAGCAGGAGGAGTAAATCCCATAAGACAGAGATAAGTACTTGAGGTCAGAGACTGCATCTTTTATAGTTTGTCTACATACCAAACTCATTAATATGAATAATCATCTTAGCTACAGCAGTTGTTGTAGCAAAAGTAATACAAGAAACTAGTCTTGTCTTACACTTTTTCATCAACTCTTTCATTATTTCTAGGATTTGCGGAGATTTCTCTGAGAAAGTGATGTAAAATCAGGGCTTCCCATGTTTCTCCTTTATTTCTACTTCTTTTTCCTACTTACATATTTTTTCAACCTTAAAAAGTTCAGCTTAAAGTGCCAAAACGATAAGACTCTAGAAAGAAAAACAAAAACAGTGCAACGATCTATATATATTTATCTGTTTAGGTTTACCCCCTGGGGTATTTTGGGATACCATCAGGCCAACCTCTTTATGGTTTATTCACTTGGTGTGGAATGGGAGAGAAAAAAGAGCCAGTCCCTTTGACAGTGTTCTTCTCAACACTCGACACCCATCATGTGAATGGAGAGAACCCAAAACCTTCATTTTCAGAATTGTATCTCAGCCCCTGGCTCCTGGAGAAAGCCAATGTGGTTCAGATGTGGGATGGGAAGAGTGGTTTGCATTGGCATTGGCCTTGCGGGTGCTTTGGGGCCGGAGCACACTCAGCTGTGGGTTACAGATGCTTGCTCTCCAGTATTAATGTGGCCAACATGTGAAACCATGGCACCCACAATACTACACAAAGGTCCACGCCTCTGATAGTTTGGGAAATAACTCCCAGCTGAAGAAATTACTTCTAGAAGGGCTGGAATACATTCTTAAACAGAAAGTATTTTTTTTCCCCTTCAGAGGGGTGGAACCAGGAAAGAGTTGCTTGATGATGTTGGTCTGAGCACCAGCATCATAGGGTGTCTACAGTGTAGGGAGCTTTAACTGAAAATAGGAAAAAAAAAATTCTCCTCTAAACCCTAGGTTTATAATACTCAGTTTCATGCTGTGCATGTAGCAGAAAGTTTGTACACTCAAGCCATTGTAGAGTTTCTTTGGGAATGTCAAGTACAAACCTTTACTTGTGGTTGTCATCTGGCCTGATTCAGGGTGTATTCAAAATGTTTCCACTAATTTTTATTTCCCTCAGGAGGCATCCAAGGTTAGTAAGACCATAGAAATCTATGTATGAAAGAAAAGAAATGAGCATGTGGTTGGTGGCACTTTCTTTATAAATTCAATAACCAAGACTCTTTTTTTAGGACACAGAAATTTTTGTCCCTTCTCACACCTAAGGGCTGTGCTTTCTTCTACCAGTTCACTTGAAGAGCTGGGATATTTCCATCCCCCATCAGTTACTGCTCTAGTGTTCTTGTTCAAGTACAATTTCCAGTGAAATAGTAGCTTATAAGTATCTAGAAGTTAGTTTATTGACTCTTATTGCACTTCTGAGCACCTAATAAATAATTTATTAGTCTGATGGATATGTGGCTACCTAACTATGGGGCATGAAATATGCACTGTTTTTCTAATACACTGTAGGGAGACCTGTTTATAAAGTATTTAGTATTGGTTTTATAATGCACCGTTGACAACAGGAGACCACGGAGCTCAAAGATCAATCTCATTTTGGCCTACGGTATTAATGCTGCTTTCTAAAGCCCTATGACAGGTCACTTAGACAGTGGTCCTCACATAAGGGACTCGGTTAGCAAGATAGCCTGCAGTAGCTGCCAGCACAGTGGATGGATGTCTTTGTCCAAGTCCCTGAGGTGACTGTTTGGCGGTTGCTGATGTTGGCCAGGTGATGGAACTCATTATTTCCCTGTTCTCCAGAGGGATTCTGGACTGAGAATGCCCAGTTCTGCTAATGTACCCCTCACTAATGGTACAGAGAGTTGGTGTGACTTTGGACCACAATTGCAGTTCTGGAGACACCAATCAGGAAGTAAGGAGTGGGGCTTAGCTTTCCTTAGCTCTCTCTCATGTTTGTTAATGAAGTGACATTCTTCCATATCTCCTGTTCCTTCGTTCAAATTACATATGTGACATAGCATAAAGTTTTCTGATTTTTTTTCCTTTGGGGGATTTCATTACCCCTGAATGCATTTATAGACATTTAAAAAACGCTACATAGTAAGCACTTAGAATTGGGGAACATCTAAATAAAGATTAAATAATTTCATCTAAAAACCAATTCTCAGCGTTTTAGTTTGTTTATAAGAATTATACAAAGTGTTGCAGGTTCGATTCCCAGTCAGGGCACATGCCTGGGTTGCAGGCCACGGTCCCCAGCAACTGCACATTGATGTTTCTCTATCTTTCTCTTTCTCCCTCCCTTTCCTCTCTAAAAAATAAATAAATAAAATCTTAAAAAAAAAGAATTATATACTATAGGAATGCCTTATAAAGGCAATGATTTACATATACCCCATTAAGGTATATGTTTTGGAGCAGCAAGGCTTTTTATCAATTTTGCATTAGGGACTTTTTGGTGTTCTAAGTATTCTGCTTCCCAAAGTGAGAAATCTGAACTGCACTTCCACTTTTTCAACTTTTTTTATTTTTTATTTTTTATTTTTATTGATGAGAGATAGTGACACATCGATTTATAGTTCCACTTATTTATGCATTCATTGGTTGATTCTTGTATGTACCCTGACTGGGGATTGATCTCGCAACCTTGGTGTATCAGGACAATGCTCTAACCAACTGAATTACCCAGCCAGGCTGAATTGCACTTTCTTGAACCCAGTCTTTTTGCTTGTAATTTCTCACCATTTGGGGGGAACCAAGGTTGAGTTCTTTCTGCTGTTTGCCATGTCCTACTCATTTCCTATTATTCAGAGTTTCATTCAACTCTCTCCAGTTGGACCAGACCCTTTCTACTCTTCAGTAGTCCTTGATTTCATCCTGCCATTGCTTCTCTTAGCAAGTGACCTCATCTTTTCTGAGATGATCATTTCTTCTGTGCAGCTATCATTTGTTGAGCATTTATTATCTATTAAATACTATTCAGTTAGACCCTGGATTACCAAAATGGATAAAACTCTGTTCCTTTCAACAAGTGTGCAGTTTAGTGGGAGAAATGGGCAGTAAACTGGCTTTCTGACATGAGCACTCTCAATATGCATATCTATTATTTTTGGCTTCTGAGAAAAAATATTTTTCTTTTTCCTTCAGGGGTACCCTTTTTATTTGTGCTCTTGATCACATTCTCTCCTAGCACCCTTTTAAATCATTTCCCCTCTGGCTTAGATTTTCAATATCCTTTTCTGTGCTGGCTTCGTCTCCTTTGCTTATGGATAGACTCCCCACACCACCGCCCTAGTTGAGAAGCAAATCACCAACACACTTACACACCTTTTCCCAGGCCCTGCTGACTTTCAGACCACCGTTCTCTTACTTTACTTGTTTGCTTTGCAGAATTTCTCCAAAAGCTGTTATGTCTTTTCTGCTTCCTTGTTTTTATAATTTGCTTATCTAATTCCTTTAGAATCTGGATTCTGTAACTTCTTTACCTACCAGACCACTAAGACATTTCTCTTAGGGCACAAATATAATTATAAAATATTGCAGCCAGAAATATATATGAGGTGTGGTATAACAAACACCCATTTGCCCAAACTTAAGAACTGATAGTACACAAGTATATCTGAAGCCCTCGGTCCCCATTCCAATTACACTGCAGCCACTGCCATCCCCGCTATCCAATACCTTACCCACATTCAAGCACTATTCTGATTTGAGTAGTTATCATTCCCATGCACTTTGTTTTACTTTTATAATTTACTACTACTTATTACTATACATGGTTTTACTCTACTCTAAATATAGCATTGTATTTTTAGAACATTTAAAACTCTGACCACCCTAGCTCTGTAAACTCTGACTTCTCTTGTTGTTCAGAACATTGGATCCTCATGATGCCCCTGTTAATACTGCTCCCCCAATACCTGTGGGTGTCCCCCTAGATGTTGCCCTTGGCCACCTTCTTGTACAACTGTCACTTCTCTGTAGATGGGTCCCAGATCTGATAACTCCAGTGTTAGTCTGCTTTCTTAACATTTCTATTTGCCTAGTCACTGACATGATCTGTTATTTTCCCAAACTAACTCACTATATAGATCCACAAACTAGCTCATTCCCATTTCTGTTTCCAGTGCTACTGTTCCACCACGCTCAGAATGTCACAATTTAGGTGTCATTGTTGACTCTTTGTTACTGTATCTTATCAGCCATTCTTGTCCCCTGGATTTTATCTCCACATTGTATTTTGTTCTTTTCCCCAGCCCTACTGCCTGTAGCCATTTTACTCAGATTATTATAATGGTTCCTAATTGTTGTCTTTGCTTCTGTCTTTTGACACTTCAGTCTTTCTGTTGCCACATAAATCTTAGAGTACAGTAATGATCATCTCATGCTGCAATTGAGAAGCTTTCAGCAGTTTTGGTTGTTGGTAGATAATAGGATAAATACTGGGTTGGCCAAAAAGTTCATTTGCCTTTTTCCATAAGATGGCTCTAGTAGCACTTAGTTGTCTCTAGCTGTCATTTTTTTAAAAAATCAAAATTGTCAAAATTGGTGAATTTTTATGTAGCCATTTTAATATGGAAGATGGAAGAAAATATGCAACATTTTGGTGTATTATGCTTTATTCTTTCAAGAAAAGTAAAAAACACAATTGAAATGTAAAAATAGATTTGTGCAGTGGATGGACAAGGTGCTGTTGACTGATCAAATGAGTCAAAAGTAGTTTGCAAAGTTTCGTGCTGGAGATTTCTTGCTGGCTGATGCTCGATGCTCCATGGTTGGATAGACTAAAGTTGATAGTGATCAAAGTGAGACATTAATTGAGAACAATCAGTGTTATACCACATCAGAGATAGCTGACATACTCAAAATATCCAAATCAATAAAGTTATTGGTGAAAATGAAAAAAGTGTCTTTTACTTTACAGAAAAAACATATGGACTTTTTGCCAACCCAATAGCAACTCTTTATTGTGGACTGTAGGGCTATTCTGAGTATGGTTCCTATTGGCCTGTCCATCCCTTTCATTCATCATTGCTCAACACTGATCCTATCTTATGTTCTAGTCAAATTGGATCAACTCTCTAGCAGTTGTACCACTTATTCAGTTTCAGTGCAAATGCTGCCGCAGCTTAGAAACTTTCTCTTAGAACACTGATTGGAAAGATTCTCAGTCATATAGGGTTCTGCTGCTGCTTTTCTTATTCTTTTCTTTACAGATTTTATTTATTCATTTTTAGACAGAGGAGAAGAGAAGGACAAAGAGAGGGAGAGAAATATCAGTGTGTGGTTGCCTCTTGAGCACCCCATGCTGGGGACCTGGCCCGCAACCCAGGCTTGTGCCCTGACTGGGACTTGAACCAGCAACCCTTTGTTTCGCAGCCTGTGCTCAATCCACTGAGCTACACCAGTCAGGGCTGCTTCTCTTTTCCCATTGTTTTATTAAGGTTGTTTTTGTACCTGGCTTTTATCTCCTGTACTAAATTGTAAAGTCTTAACTTTCTTATTCTCCCCACCCTCTTGTACCTGGCTAGTAGGGCTTTGATTAGTAATCCCTAACAATGGCTAAAACATGTTTAATTTAAAATCTCTCTCTTTATAAGAGGTAGAAGAAAAGGGAGCTAGAAACTGAGCTGGTGAGGGCAAAAGTGTATGCCTTATCAATTAGCAAATTATTCAGTTCCCAAATTACTCACTTTTTACTTTTATTCTATCCAGGCTTTGTTTGTTATATGGTTGACTACTGTCAGCCTTTGAGATTTAACTTTTAAAAAGGGTTTGGATGGTCAGAGTGTTTTATTTACAATTGCTTTAAAAAATATGTCTTGAACTTAGTGCCTCTAAGTAGTACTGTCTGGAGAGTACTTTCCTCCCCAGTCTCTCTATAGGCACACTCAATGCCTACTCCAAATTACCCACCCCCCAAATAGCCATAATTATAAATCAGAAGACAGGCTCAATGAGCCAGACTTGTGAGCACGTTTAAGGATCCTAAATTGTGAGGTTGGTGCTTTTCAAATTGAGGTATGGTGTTCATTTCCATTTAAGGCTCTTGGATACATTGCATTGCCTAGTTAAGGTATCACTCACCTAATTACATATTTTCTCCTGCCCACTTACTGTCTTTCACATTCATCCTCATTCTGTTAAACTCAGATATTTACATGATTCCTAACACTTCGTAGCTTTGAAAAACTTGTTGCCAGCGAGCAGTACATTTAATGACAGTTACTTGAATGAATTTTGATGTTAATAAAGTATCTGCCTTTTTCTGTCCCTTCTCTACCACTTTCATTTTTTCTTTTCCTTCACTTTTCTTTCTTAAACGTAGTTCTAAATTATTACCACTATTTTTAGTAGTATTACCATTAACAGTAGCAGTAGCAAACTTTTAGAACTGAAGTATAACATGCATATAGAAGAGTGCAAAAATCATATATGTATGCAGCTTGATGAATTTTTATAAAGCTATCATCTCCAGAACCACCAAGTAGATGGAGATACAGAATATCACCTGGACCACATAAGCTTCTTTGTGCCTCTTGCAGCAACTACCTGCCACTGGAGAAGATCATTACTATTCAGACCTAAGCCACCTGTTAATTCTTTACATTTTTAACTTGCTGTTAAAGAGCTTCTGGCGTGTTCTGGGATTCTTAATTTTGAAAACACTTTCCAGGTCCATTCAAATTTGCTTTGTTTAAACATTTCATTAAAAATATATGTATATAAAATAGTCTCTGTGGTTTCCTGAAGACTTTAAAACCAAGTATACTGGCATTATTACACTTTTTAAGTATATTTTTTAGGTCTGTGAATTTCATATAAGGGGGTTCCATCAACAGAGGGGCTTTTTGTGATAGTTCTAAAAGCAGCGTTGGATTTCTTGGGTGTCTGTGAATCTTCAATCTTTCTTCCCGGCAGTAATTTCAAGTATTATTGTGATTTCTCGGTCTGCAGACTTTAGAAGGAAGTAAATAAAGAAATTAATACTATGTTTACAACTTGCTGCTCTTCACGGTCATACAGATGTAACTCCCCATGTATGCTCCCCAGCATGTTTTTCATATTCATTTAAGGAAACACATCACTGGTTCTTTTCCTCTAGAAGATTTTCTCATAAAACATTGACTTTATGTTATGGTAGAAGAAGCCATTGTCACTCTTTTGTACCTGAGAGAAGACGAATAAAGTCACTTTTCTGTTTTTTAAAGGTTTTATGTATTCATTTTTATGAGAGAGAGGAAGAGAAGGACAAAAAGAGGGAGAGAAATATCAGTGTATGGTTGCCTCTCATGTGCCCCATACTAGGGACCTGGCCCGCAACCCAGGCTTGTGCCCTGACTGGGTTTCAAACTGGCAACCCTTTGTTTCATAGCCTGTGCTCAGTCCACTGAGCTACACCAGCCAGGGCTCTGTTTTTAAACCAGAACGGGGTAGGTAAAATGTTTGATCTTTTGGAGACTCCAGATTCATGTGGACCTTAGATGCTTTTGCATCTGCAGATGTCTTCATTATATGTATTCGTCATTTCTCTAACATTGTGTAAACTACTTCAGCTACCACACCCTACCCAAGTCTTTTTATTTTTTATTTTTCATAATGTATCAAGGGATTATGGCATTTGGAGATCCTTGATGTGTTTTCCTGAAACTGAGCCCCTGATTGGGCTGTCAGCAGATGCTCTATCACATTGACTGTCCCTGTTGGTACAGAGAGGTGTCAAACGGGCAGTTTCTCCCTTTTGCCATAGAAAGATGAAGTTTTAGGTAGTATTTGCTTATAGCGATGTTTGTGCCACTGTTTAAAAGTGATTTAAACTTGTATCCTGTTCATACCTTATTTTTGGAGGCCTGTTTTCCTCCCTTAGTTTGAGGTAACATAATGATGTTTTCAGTGCACAAGCCTTCTCCTTCAGTATAGGTGATCAATTTTGGGGAGGGGGTACAGTAGTTATTTTTACTTTTTGTCATGTGTTCTAATGTGGTATCCTTGTGAGTAAACACCAGAGCATTTTGCTTTGTCAAAAACAAACTAATGCAAAACCAAAGGTATGCATGCATGTCTTCTTGACAACTTGGACCTTGATCTTGTTCCCTAAAATTTTCAGGCTATTTTGGTTGACATTTCTATATGTAGAAATACCCCTAGCCCAGGCTGCCAGAGTCATCTGAATAAGGTATAGTTGTAAATGTGAAGTAACATGTACAATTTTAACACAGCTGCTCATAGAGGAGAGAGGGACCATTGATTAAGATTGGCAATCAGAGAGGACAGTATAACTTTTCGCCCCTTCATTTGAAAATTGAGATCCTTAACTGCATTTTGAATTAGTTCATCCATGAGCTGTTAATCTCATGGAGTTTTTGGAGAATAAGCAATAGAATAGATGTCTCCTGAGAGGAAGATTTATAGAAGAATACAGGTGCATAGTTCATTTCACTCACATACAAGTGAGCACCAGGTTAGATAGATTCAGTGGTTGGCATGCATGCATCATCTTTTCAGTCTGAATTAGAGTTGTCTATATTCAGATGAGCCCAAGGCATCTAATAAATTGAAACATGAATGGGAATTGTTAACTAAGAAAAGTTTTCCAGTTTTCTTAAAATTTAAATCCAGCTAGTCTAATACACAAGTTTTCTTCATGATTATCAGACTTCACTGCCATGGAACAAACCCTTGACTGTCAGAAGAGGGGTGCTTCATACCTTACAAAGGTGATAACAGACGGAAATTAGGAGCCAGTGGAGAGCGCAAGGATTTAGGTATAAATGATAAGGTTCTATGTGTGGAGATGTATCCATATCAGAACTCTATCTTAAGAGCTGCTTTGTAATCTTCCTTCCTTCCTTTTCCCCAAACCATGAAGGCACAGTACAGTTATATTTCATCTTTTTTGAGTGTTTTTTTGGGGTGAACTTTTCACTGTGTTCCCATCAAATTACATATGTGACTCAAGGGAAAACAGTTTAGGTTATGATATATTTATTAACAAGGGAAAAGCTCAGTTCGCATTGTTAGTTTTACTTTTTTTTACTCTCTTCTTTCTAGTGAGTCAAAAATACTCCCCCTTAACTTCATGTAGAGAACAAACTTTATACAATAAAGTAGGAATGGCAGATTTCACAAGGGAAAAAGTTGCTGTCAACTTTATTCCACAGCAACCTGGAAATTTGGGTGGATTATCTGTTCAGAGGAGGTTTCCTTTATTAATTCTTTTTCCTTTTCTTCACTTAAGACATCTGTTAATATTTCACACAGCCCAACAGATGTTGCAAAGCAAGTCCCATACTTTGTTCTCAAGAAAAATGACATTTCCTCAATTGGTTCACCCTACCTCTGTGACTGGGCCTAACCTGCTGCTTCTGCATAATTTGCATGTATTAAGTTATATACCTTAATGCCAGACAAAATTGTAGTTTCCATGTTATTTTTATACAGTGAAGTCTAATTTGATCATAAACTAGTTTACATGTAGCTTCCAAGTTAAAGTAGCTAAAAATTTTTTTAAAATCTCCTTTGAGAGTGACAACCTAATTCCACATTAGGATTAGAGAGCAAATTATCTTAAATTTTTCTATAAAATAAGTGAATTACAGAAGCTTGAGTTGTTTTGCCATTAGGAAGTGCTTGCTGGTTGTCATGCGATGTGGAGCATCACTTTTATTATTTTGGCAAGAACAGGGACAGTTTTGTCTTGACAAGCCATTAGATGAATACCAGCATGTGTCACATGAAAAACCACTGATCTTTAACCCAGCTCTGTACTTAACCAAGCTCTGAAAATGAATAGTGAATAAACGAAGAGCAAAGGCCAGTTTACTGTCATTACAGATTACAGAATCTGTTAACAGCTGCTGAACTGAACCCTGGGAATTATAGGTATTGTTCTGTGAGCTAGCAGAAGTCCTAGAGATGCTTGTTAAACTGTGTTATATAAATTATACATTTATTTAAATTTGCTTACGATTTACATGGTTACAAACATAGCTAGAAAAAGGTGAAAATTCTTGAGTACTCTCTCAGTGTATTGAATGCATGCCTTTATTACCAAACCCTTACATTTACAGACAACTGTCTCAATGAGGTTTCCCTGTCCACAGTTGTGGAATTTATTTTTAAAAAGCAATGTACTTTCAGAGAAATTAATAAGTATTAAGAAGAAAAGAAAAAGTATAGAGTATCTCCTCTTCCCTAAACAAAAGTAAAACCACAAACACGCAAAATCAAAATCCTTTGCTCATTTGTTTCTTCAGGTAAGTGTTCGTTGGGGCTGATATGTGAACCAACATCTGACTTTTTCTTTCTTTTTTTTTAATGGAGGAGAAAACCTAAACCCACCTCAATACCCAAATAATGAAAAGATCAGTAACATTTTAAACAGTTAGTTGTGGGAATTATGCTTACAGAGCTAACAAGAAAGAACACACTCACTTGCTCTGATGGTGGAATTGCATTGTGCCTCCCTATAGTCTTGTTATCCCACACTAACTGAAATGCAAATTCTTTGCTACTAATTGGATCTCATTGAGGGTACATGCACAGTATGTAGTTATATGCAAAAAGATTGAAAAAGATTAAATTTCTCTGTAATTAAAACTTTTAATTACTATCCAGAACATCAGAATCTATAGTATAGGTTTAGATTATACATGTATAATTTTTTTCCAGATTATTCAACATAAACTATGAAATGCTTAGTAAGGTATCAGCTCAAAAGTTAGGGGAAAATGTTTACTTACAGCAATCTATAAATTTGATTTTATTGAAATCTCATGAAAATACATTTTAAATGCTAAACATCATAAACATCAGAACTCACTTCCAAAATGTTTTTTTCCTTCAGTTGTCCAGTCTATTGTAACATTGTAAACTGCATGTGAGTTTCTTACTTTGTGGAAGTGTATTTCTGCTATGTGTTATGATGAGGTGGAGGTATTCACATTCCAATATTGTTTATAATAACTTGGGCACCATTTAGACCTAGTTGGTGTACTTCTTAATTTCTGTGGTACATCTCTCGCTATCAGTTAATGTGGAAGAGCTTGCCCGTGGCCTTTAATATTTGCAATTCTTTAACTTGAAATACATAAAATAAAAGCTGCAAAAAAGCAATGGAAGTGATACCTGCCTCCAGCCCCACCCCGGTTTTAAGTAACTTTAATACAAATGATTTCAGATAGTTGTTCCACAATCTTCAGACTACATAACCAGTGAACAAATTGAAAAAAATCATTTTTGTGCCTTGTAGTTATATTTTGTTGTCTCTTAGTGTAATACATCTTGTTGTCTTCGTAAACAAGTCATATAAACTAGTTAAAAATGTCTTTAATCAAATGCATTTAGAAGATGCAGTATACTATGATATATATTTGTTGTGAAAAAATATTTTGAATCTTAGAAAGACATCCTGGTGATTTTGAGGCTTTTGCCTTGACTGTAGTAGTATGAAGGTACTAGTTACATTGCAGACCTGTTTCATCTAGAACAACCTCAGACATTGATATCTGAAATAGTTCAGTTTGCCTGTGCTTGGTAGCATTTTGTCAGAAGACTGCTGGCCGAGCAGACTAGATTTGGATGTATTAGCTAGTCAGCCTAATAACCCTGTACAGACTGTATTGATTTTCTAGGAGAGAGTTTATGAACTAAATAAACTTGGGGTTGGTGTCTTAATAAACTGCTTCTCTGTCTGTCACATTTAGTTACGGAGCTATGCAGTTTAGGGGGAAAAAAGGCTAATTCTGTTACAGATTGTTCACAGCAGGGTCTCCAAATTAGCCCTTTGTTTTGTAATGCCACCTTGCTTGGGCTCGCTTTGAGCACATTTCTCAGTTTTGCCCTAATGAGTTGCAACACTGATAATGTGGCTGATGATCTTTCATTGATTTCACTATCACTTGCTTGTCTGGTAATTGATCCGTTGCTGAGCCTCTAGTTAATTATATCGGCTTTGACATGGCCCGGTCCACAGGGAATTTCAAGTCTTGCAGAATAACAGTTTTAATAAAAGAGTCTATTACTGCAGGTGCTTGCTGCTGCATGCCAGTTGATTTTTGTGTTGTTTGTGTGTGTGTGTGTGTGTGTGAGAGAGAGAGAGAGAGAGAGAGAGAGAGAGAAGATACGGATGGATGTTTGGGGGGGGTGGGGTGAGGATACCAGGGAAAGAAGAGGACTGCTGGACTGAGAGAAAGAAGAGGTGGGGGCTGGCAGAAGAGAAAGAGGGTGTGAAGGAGAGAGGAAGAAAGGAGGGGGGAACTAGGGAGAGCAAGAGGCAGGCGAGAGAGAACACGCAGGCAAAGCGATACAACAGCCTGAGAGGAGCGAGGAGGAAGCATGCTATTGACAGTGTCCTTAAGCCTCCCACAAATAACAGCCATTAGTGGGAAGGTCAGGAGCTGAGCAGGCAGCTTGACTGAGGCACTGAGTGCCACTTCAGAAATCAAGAGGCTAGCAAATTTTAGAGGGAGTTTAAGTGGGTAATAGCTAGCTGTAAAGGTACAGTCACTGTTGACAATTGACTCATAGGGTCTTTTCCTGCCCTCCCCCTTCAAGAATATTTTTATTGACCACAGGTGGACTTAATATATTTTAAGGCTACAGTTCTTTGGGTTCCTGTTTGCTTCTTCTAAGATATTGAATTTGCTGCTTTTGAGACTTTTTTGTGCTTAATGGTGGTGAACTGGAGGGAAGTTTAACAGAAAAGCTTTCAGGAGATGTCGGTTCTAGAGGGGAAGGCACATTTGTGTCAACATAGTGTACGTTTTCTCATCTTTTCTCATTGTCCACTAATGACACAGAGCTGCCATTGAAGCTCTTTTCTGTTTCTTTTGTTGTTTCAGAGAGTAAGGTTTATTGTTATTCTTCAGTTAAGAAGGAGCAAGGAGAGTGGTACATTTGTCCTCGATATTTGTAGGTGGTTGAAGATTAATGTTCCTTACATTTTAAGTTTAGGAAGGATGGCTTTTTCCTGCTGACTACTTTTATGAGATGACATGAATTTAGCTTTCCATTTTGAAGTTACTGTTTATGTACAGTGCATTTTGTTCAGTTCTGCTTTTCCATATATAAGGTGGATAAACACTACCTAATAAATAGTTGTTTTCTTTTAAAAACTGGTTTAATTAAAAATACGACACGCTATCAAGATTATATTTTTATCATGCAGGAAAACATCACAGAATTTTCCTTAGAGATCTTGAATAGAAAATGGAGTTTTTATATTCATTACTTTTTGCCTGAAATGAGACAGGCTTTTTTCCTTCATCTTTTTCTTTTTTATGATTTGAAAGGATATTGTAAATGCTTCATTCAGGAACTTTAACAAAGGACTTTTCTCCACTTTTGAGCTTTAAGAAAAGGTATACTTTTTTCCTTTGCCTTTCAATTTCTTACTACTTAACATCCAATTTAGTAATTAATGAATGACCTGAAGAACTGCATATTAAGTAGTATACATGCATGTACTTTGTAAATGTTTACTGTGCATCTTCTATGTTAAAAACTGCTAGGTTTATTTATTTACTTATTAGGGTGTGAAGTTATGTCCCTATGTGTATTATTTTCTCTGGGAATCTATATGTGGGTATAAAGAGCCTAGTACATACTATATGGCTTTTAGGAGTTAACATTTAGACAACTGAGCCAACTTTACATTCTCTTAAATCTGAATATTTTTCTTTCTTCCAATATAGCTTGAAAAAATGGCTATGTTTTAAGCATAGCAATTTACAAATGTTAAAAGTAAAGACTGATGTCAGATACTGCCTGTTATACCTGAAAGCATTGTTGGGAAAAATTCTCTGAGAAGGGCCCTAGCTTCTCCTCACCATATGTACTGTCCTTCTGTGATCATGGTGCTGCTTGGAGAGTGCAGAAGTGTGTATCTATGTGTGTGTCTGGAGAGGGGTTAGTGCAGGGTGTCATTTGGTGCCTGACAGTGGAACAGTGCAGTTGACTCTGAGCTCTGCTATCCAATGACACGCAGTGGCTGAGAGTTTGAAGCTGATGGTTGGGTCTCCAGTGCTGCCTGCACACCTGACAGGCAGCTGTTAAACTGAGCAAAGGCAAGCTCGGGGAGTCACAATCTATGCATAAATGATAGGGGTATCTGTGCAGAAGGTGCGAAAGCAGCTCTGACCCCCTCCCACCCCCAAATCTCCCCCTTCCCAAATGAAATGAACAGTTCAGCCAGCTTCTTAACTACACTACACTCCTGCTACTGGCTGCCAAGAGGCTCAAAAAATCCACCTTCACTTTTCAGTCAGAAGAGGCAGAAGTGGATGTGAGAGAAAGAGAGACACAGAGAGACAGAGAGCCAAAGAGGGCAAGAGACTTGACTTTAAGAGACTCCTGTACTGACAACTCCATGCAGTTCGGAACCAGAACGACTGCGGCTGAACCAGGGTTCATGGGGACATGGCAAAACGCTGATACTAACCTTTTATTCAGAATGTCCCAACAGGTAAGTTACTTTCTTTTCTTTTCTTTTTTTTTTAAAGAAATCTTGAATTGTTATGTGCACGTTTGTTTGTGCTGTTTTTCTTTCTTAACATTTAAAAAAATTTGATCACTTCATAGTTGGGCTCTGTTTTGTCATAACTGTGTTACTGGAATGTGCAGGGTTACTTCATGGTTTCCCTAAGGGCTCCTTAAAAGAAAAAGGGGAAAGGATACTGAAGTAAAAGAAAGCAAAGGCATTTGTTGCAAAGTTTTCACAGTACAACCTGGGTCATGAAAAGAGACTATTCATTTATTTGTTTTCTGTTAAATTTTTTTTAAAGCCACCACCCAACAACTGTATCTTTCCATCTATATTAATCACTTCCTCAAAGTGTCTGTCTCAGAGGAGGTTCTCCAACCAGTGATAAAATGTGGGGGCCCCTCCGCACAGCTTAACTGACTTCCTGGGGCTGGAAGCAGTGGACTCCGACCTGAGGACGGGAGGCTGTGCAGGAATCGCTGCCAGCGCCCATAGTCGCCGGAGGAGGAGGAGGCGACCGGCATAGAATAGAGGTCTGTGCCTACCGTCCCAGCTCCTCCGCCTGCTGGCCCGCCTGCCTCCACACTTGCCCCTGTGCTCCCTGCCGGCTCTGGCTCCAAACGCTCGCTCGCTCGCCCGCCCGCCCCGCGGGGCACTCACGCTCCGGAGCAGCCTCGGCGTCCTCCCCAGAGCCGCTCCTCCATCCCAGCCACGCTGGTGGCGGCAGGGTGTGCTGGGTGTGCTGGCTCTGCCGAGAAAGCCGAGGTGATCTGCGAGGCCAGCGGCTGCTGATAATTAATCACCGGAGCCGGCGGCTTGTACCGTGCGCTCGGTGATACGCGCCCGGCGCGCAAGGCTCCTCTTGCACAATTACTGGCTCTGCGGCTCTGAGGGGGAGCGAGGGTGAGAGGAAGCAAAGGGAAACAACCCAGAAACTTTCCTCTTGGACTGTGCTCAAGCGAGGGAGGGAAGTTCCCTGGTGCCTCCCTCCTAAACACGTCTTGATTTTCAAAAGCCTGCACCAAACTCACACAAAGCAAGAATTAGTATATTATCATCCACACAGCACGAAAGTATTACTGACAAATACTTGGATTTTAAGCAGATGACGTTAAGAAATGAATAGTTTCACTCATTTAAAAAAAAATACAACTGCTCTTTATAAAAACCCAGTTTTGTTTGTAGGCGTCCTTGGGAATTAAATATTTTATTGACTTAATTTAGATTTTTAAAGTATTGGTAATGAAGGGAAGAAAACAATTTGCTAGGCTGTAAACTACCACAAGTTTAGAAATACATCTGCAGAAGATTGTGCACGGAGCCAGGGTTTCGTAGCATTTAGCTAGAGAACAGTTTTATCGCACAATTCTAGGTAGGATAAATGCATTTGAATAAGGTGTATTTTGACATATCCTGTAGAGGGACCCTGATTACTGCTGATACAGTAAGCTGGGTTTAAATGCAATCAACATAGACCCAATAAGCAACTCTTTATGTGCAGTTTCCCATTCTTGCAAGTTAAGTTCATTTCCTCCCAGAGATAATTCCTTGTCATTGCAGTGTGCTTTGAGAGGTGTGTTTCTGAGGCATATCCCTGCCTGGGTGGCTCTGTTTCTGGTTGGAACACAGAGTGTGTTTTCATTGACCTTAGGATTAAATAGCTTGTGCCATACTTTAAAAATTAGATGTTACCTTCAGGGTTTTGTATGAGTTAGTGGAGGTCAGGGGTGTGTGTGTGTGTGTGTGTGTGTGTGTGTGTGTGTGTGTGTGTATTGGAAGGGAAGATTGGTTCAGGTCTCCCTCTAGCTAGAAAAGAGTTAATAAAACCAGATAGAGATAATGATCAATTGATAAATGGCTATTGAACCACAGAGATGGTGTTAGATTGCTTCTCTGGCACTAGCCCATTTTCAAGTAGATTTGAATCTAAGGAGACATTAAGTTGTGGAAAACATTTTAGCTAAAAAAAAAGAAAGAAAAGAAAATTATATAAATGATAGGTCAGAATTAGGAAAATAATTTGAAATTGCTCAGAGAGAGAAACTTGTACAACTAAGCTATTATGATGTCTTTGATGCAGCTATTTGACTCTGTGGGTATAAAAAGATCTATTTTATGTGTGCCTGTGTGTATGTATGTCTAATGGTGAGCTTCAGTGACTATATAAACAAGTAGAAATAGAGGGAAGTAATTTATGCATAATGGTGCTATATAAAACTATAATACTAATTATACTGTTTACTAAATAGTAGTACAATAAAGGGAGAAAAATCACAATTTAAAAAAGTGTTGTGATTCAACTATATTTTATTTTTGGTTTTGATGTAGTTAGCAACTCCCCCCTCTTTTTCTGTCATGGTTGCTAAATGTTTACCTCCTGTGCATTTTTGAAAAGCATGTAAAAGAAGTACGAGTCTACATGATTCTTTTTTTCCTCCTTCAGGATGACATTTTAGTTTGTATAACTATTGTGTAAACTTAAATTCAAACTATGTGTAAATCTAAAAATATATGTGCTGTGTATGTTTAATGTCTTTATTTTCCTTACCTATATTTCATCAGCAGTGCTGATTCAGAATGCGTGTGTATGTGTGTGTACAAGAAAGACACTTTTCTTAAAATTGGTTTTTCTTGAAGCCAATAGTTTTAAGAAATACTAGTTTCTATATAAACATTAATCCAGCTTTTGTCTTATTGCAGGTAAAAAGTTTGTTCAGTTTAATCAAGTATACAGAATTCTGTGTATCTCATTACTAAGGCATTAAAAGGCTTTTCTATTATTACTTTAATTTCTAAGAAACTGATTTAGCTCATGAAATAAATTTTATTTTGTATATTTTATCTCAAAATTTTCTGTAATAACATAAAAATATAAGATTGACATGATGATTTCATTAAATATTAGAGAAAACTGACTAGTAGGTTTTAAAACTGAGTTACAGAGAATTCACTACCAGTATTATTTAACTACAGCAAAACTTGTAGTGGGAAGTGTCTCATGAATACTGAAATTTAATAATCTAGGTTTGTGTCTTTTATAGGAAAATTAGAAAGTAGAGATATAAAAATCTTTGTTTTGTATGAGCAAAGTAGGATCTGCTTATATGTAAATCTTTCAGTTTGTCTAATACTAACAAAAAGGTACCACAATATGAAGCCAATTTAGATTTGGTGGAATTAAGTATGTTCTGCTAAAGTTAGGGATACAACAATTTCAGTGCATTTTTCTGTCTTTCTACATTTTTTCCCATATTCAGTTATGATCTTTTCAAAAGGGATAATTTTTTTCCATACAGACAAATATTTGATAACCTTAAAGGGCATGCCTCTTGACTTTTGTAAAGGGAGTTCTTATTTGGTTTACTTTGATCAGTGACAGGCCGAGAATGACCAGAAACCCTTTACTCATCTTCTCTGTTAATCTCCTAGAGTCCAGAACGTTATTTTGCCCATTTTAGCCTCATGAAGTTTTTGTTAAAAGCAAAAAATGAGGCCTGCTTTTGAACCTTTTTTTTTTTAAATCAGGTTTTTAAAGGTGATTTTTCTAAAATGTTTTGTGTATTTGAGAGACTGGTATATAAAATTCATAGGTACCTCAAGTAATGCAATAGTCTAATATATTTTGAAATCTTTTCAGAAATGAAACCATAACAGATAAACGGCTATAGCCCATGTTTTACACGTTTACATTACTAGAGGCATTTTCCTTTAATTATTGGTGAGGTATATTTAACCTTTTCAAATAAAATGCAGATTCCTTAATAAGGTCTCTTTTCAGACATGAGTGAAATACTAAGTTAGAATTATAAATGACTCTGCATCATTATGTAGTAATTTAGGATTCACCCAATGATGTAACACAATTAACAACATAATTTCATTGTGAAACTGTGTCTTATTAAAGAACACTGTCTGACATTCTCTTACAGTTGCTTTATTTAACTTCATGCAAATATTATTAGTAGTGACATTTTTCTATTGTGCATTAGATTCTCTCATTAGCATGATGTGTTAGTTATCACCAGAGAAATAATTTCCTAGATAGGTGAGGGGCAAAACAAGAAAGCTAAAAATTAAATCAATGATTTACATTAATGCCAGAGCATCTGCTCACCAGAGATATGACAAAGTAAAGGAAACTTTCTTACTAATATAAAATCTAGCACATATCAGAGAAATGATAAATAAAATATATTGTAAGAAATATATAATTACATTGCTAGAATCCATTTAAAAGCATGTTCAATATGAATTTTTCTCCCAGTAGTCTCTTAGTTCTTTCTATTTATATAGACAGAGTTTTATTTTGTTGAATCTATACTTTAAATTGGAAATGATTTTGTCTGACTTTTTACCCTTCTAAGTTATTTGAGTGTTTATTCACTAACAGCTTAAAAGGCACATATACCATTTTTCTTACAAGTCAGATGTCCAGTTGTATATTGTGGTTTGATTCTTTTTATAGTTCATACAATACATTTTTATTCTGAACTCTGTCCCACTCATGTAGACAAGCCTTTTAACATAGGATGTATATTCCTATTTAATCAGAGCCCTGAGTAAAACAATTGATAGTTAACGGTCTTTGAAAATGACTTTCATTGCCAGGCTTCATCCAAAGCTAGGTTTCTGCACTCTTTCCTCCTCCCTTTTTTTACCCCCTTTTTAATGATCATGTCTTACTAAAAAAAGGATTAAATTGACCAAACTTAAGGTCGTGTTGCTAAAATAAATATTTATATTGTATTAGGAGGCATGTAATTTCAGCCTGTTGAATTACTAGGCTGCTACCTCCTATTTAGTTCTCTTCTAATTTGAGTGTTAATAGCTTTTATTTTGAAGTTTTAAGTATAAGGCATATATTCAAATGTAATTCTTAACATCCGTTCTGATAATGTAACCCCAAAATAGGAGTATTTGGGTAATTGTTAAAATACAAGTTGTAGCATAGAGACAGGTGTTTGTAGAAGTCTGTGTATAGCATGCAGATTTCACTTACCAGACACTGTCTAATTTGTAATGCATTGGGGAAGTTGGCATGGAAAAATAGTCGTATCGATGGTATTTATGTAATGGTAATGCAAGTAACACATGCACCAACATATTCTCAGATATGTATGATGTATACGTTAAAAACTTGCCCCAAAATTTCAAGTTTATTTTCAACACACTATGTTAAGTGAGTTTGAACATAGTAGGTGGTCATTTTGAAATTATTTTCCTCATCTTTCTGCCATCTGCAAACTAGTACTGTGTTCGGATAATTTGTAAAGCCTTTTCCTGAGGTGAGTCAAGTAACCACAGTTAAAAAATAAATCCCTAAAGGTGCAGATATCTTATCTATAATTGCAGGTATTTTTTATAATTATATTTATGAGTGTATCTTAACATTCACTGATAAATCCAATTATTCATGCATGCCTTTATGAAAATCTGATTAATATAGTGACAGGACAGATTTGGGCTACTACAGCAGCACACACTCCCACTCCTGTGTCAGGGTTAAGAGCTGCAGCAAATCCTCCCTAACTAATTAGATGCTGAGTAAGGCATCTCTGAGAAGTTGGGGCAAAAGTGAATGGGTCACAGCCAAAGCAGGCTTGCAAGAACTCCAGTGATAGTGAAAGCATTCAAATTTGCCAGGTCGTTGTGACACGGGGAGCTGATTCCTAAGGAACAGACCGTTACAGATAGTGAGCTGGCGTTATCCTCTTTAATAAAAAACAAAAATTTTAGTACTTCTCCCTTCCCACCTTATATGCACTTACAACACTCCTTAAAGAAAGTTACATTGGGCATCTACCCTTATCAATCAGCAAAGCTTTTGAGAGAATTTTCCTTATAAACATGAATAGCCAATGACTGTACTATAGGTGAAGAGGTATTTTATGAACTTGGGACTCTTGATTAAAATGTGTATATCAAAAGGAATGACAGAAGTAACTGGCATTTGCTTTTAGCTTGTGTCCATAATTTGAATCATAGTGCTTCAACTGATATAGGAATTAACTCCTTTCTTTCCAGAGTGTGGTCAGGGAACTTTGTGGTAGTAGCAAGAAAAGAGTGAATCATGGGATGACTTTCTCAGTGAGAGAAATTTTCTCTCAGACTCCTTGCTTGTTATTGTCCAAAGAACATGGAATATAATGGTTCCAAGATTTCCTTTCTCGTGAGGTTTGGAGCGTGATTTGTTATATGCACACAATCAATTCTTCACCATGTGAAAACCCTC
Organism: Phyllostomus hastatus; assembly: GCF_019186645.2. NCBI lineage: Eukaryota > Metazoa > Chordata > Mammalia > Chiroptera > Phyllostomidae > Phyllostomus > Phyllostomus hastatus. The sequence goes on from NW_025333857.1 coordinate 14,672,935, forward strand.
TCGTATCTTTCATGGTATGCTTTTGCCGCTACATAACCACCTTTTTCTAGGCCTTGGTCAGAAGATTATGTGAAGATTGTAGAAAATGATTGATCTCACCTCTGTCTGCCAAAGCTGATGCCATTTTTATTTCCCGAAAAGCAGCTGGCTTCCACATTTTACATGGTTATCCTCATCTACTGAAGGACTGGGCAGAGGAGGAGAAAGGGAGTTCAAAGACCCTTTCAGGAAACTTTGACATCTATTTTTAAGCTTTAGAGAAATAAAGTAAAAGGAGTCATAATTCAGGATCAACAGTCTTTATATCCTGACATGTAAGCAACTCATTGTGTAATAGAGGGAATTTTTTCCCTGTAAGATAAATTAGTAAACAGGTGAGAAAAATAAGATGAAAAAACATCCTGAGCAACTCAAGCTCTAAGAAGTTTTAATATGTGTGTATGACATCCCCAAAATGATACCTGGGGCTGTGATATCCAAGTTGCTCAAATCTCACTGAACATGACCTGTAACTGCCTTCTTCCCCAGGTTTAAAAGAAAGTTTAGAGAATAGGAAAAAATAAAAGTATTGAGTCTTTTTTAATTTGTACATTCCTTGTAGAAAGTCTAGAAAATTTCATAGTATACATTCAAAACCTAAGGTGAAAATTTATGAGTGGAGTTCATTTGGGTGAAAACAGTGTGCAGTGTCATTCTGTTTAAACACTCTTATGTAGCATTTCATACCGCAAAGTCAGAGATTAAGAGAGGAGAGGGAGCCCTGTATCATTTCTTCATTCACAGAGACTTCCTTAATGGAAATGCTTGTAGAAAAACAATGCATTGCTCAAACCAGCTAGCTTAGAAATCAAATTCTCAGGTTATTAATCATCATTCCAATTAACAACAAAAAAAGAATTGATCCTTTAACAACAAAATAATATCCTTTTGTTTTTCTTTAATTAAGCCCATCAGCTTTTCATTTCTCTCTGTTAAGAGAGTGAAAATAATCTTGAACAGTAGGAAGTTACTCATTGAAACACTGATTCTCTTGAGCATATCTGACATCTTATTTACTCAATAATTTTGGACTGCAGTGTTATTTTGCTACTGTCTTAGGGTTTGTGTGTTGTTGGGGGGGGGTGATTTAAGTCTCACTTCTATTTGGTTGGCAGCAATTTATTTAATGACCTAAATACATGGTTAGTCTTTTGTTTCTTCTTTTCTCTGTTCCCATAGACCTGATTTCTTTCTTTCTTTATTCTCCTTTCACCTCATTTCTCTTTTTCAGAATTTCTCCTTACTTTCACTGGCTCTTTTCTCCCTAATATAAAAGAGTTGAAATGCACCTGAAATGTAACAGTAATTGAATAAGGCATCTTTTTGCCAAGTACATCATTCGGAAGAATTATGGGAAAGAGGTGCCACCCTCAGATGTGGTCCTCAGTGTGTAAGTGCTGACAGGAGGACTGTCCCGAGTTTTGCTACGTAAGGGTTCTTTAAGTAAGTGCGTGATAAAAACATGTAAGCAGGGGCCCAGGCTTATCATTCAAAGGCGCTGAAAGGCAGCTCAATTTGATCCTTCGCCTGTGTAAGAAAGTACTTAACTGAAAAGAGATTTTGCTTTTCTATTTCTCTTCCTTTTCTTAAAAGTAATTCTTGGGCTTATCATTTTGTACAGTTAAACTTACTTCTACACAGGAGAGAACATTTCATTAGAGGGAGGAAAATGTGCAAAGTTTTCCTTCAATAGGTTGAAGGTATGACTCTTTGAGACTGCAGTTATTTAACGAGTTAACTGAAACATTTAAAAAAGAAATTGAAATGATGCAAGGCTAATATTAACATGACATCATGAAATTGAGATTTAAAACACGTGGTATACATAACACAATGAGGATTCATAACTGTTGTGTATTTAATAAATTTTAACTCATTGTCTTACACGGCAGAGAGATTGTTAAAGCTGACAAGATTAAAAAGTATCATTCTATATGGGAAAGACATAGCTTTCAGTATTGTACCTGCTGTGCTTTTGTGTGACTGTCATGAATTTTTCAACTTTATTAAGGTGTCTTTTAGTAGCTATTTGTTCTCTAGACAGTTCCTTAGGACTCATTTTTGACCAGAGTGCCAGAACTGGGAGGGGGGTTTTTAAAATAAAAATTTCATGATAATGAATATTTTACATGCCAAAAATAATTACTTTCAACTGGCTTAATATAATAAAACTAATATTAAAATGAAAACCTCTATTGACAGAGTTTTAATAATGTTTTTTCTTTTATTACAATTAAAGTAAGAAAGATTTCATTGATTTAAATCACTAGAATGGCTATTTGGGGCACCTAATGGGGTGCATAGGTAAAGAAAGCTGCTTACCACTGTGCCCTCTGCCACTGACAGAGGGCAGTAGACATGACTGGGAGGCCACTGACAAGATACAGGAGAATAACTACACACTGAGCATATTCATGAAAGTGTCTCATCAGTGAGAATGCCTGCAAACATTCTCTTTGTTGATCTCATGTCAGAACCTAACTAAGGAGTCAGCTAGGTTATCTGCTGCTTTATCTATTACCACTTTCCTTTTATTCTTTCTTTTTTAGGTATAAGTATTATTAGAGTACCAGAAAGAATCCAAACCAAAGCCTGGCTCTAGACTTTGTGAAAAGATTTACTCTTGTTATGGAAAATAGTAAAGAAATCTTACATTGTCATGTGATAGTACACTTATATGTGGAGCACAGGCATACGGAAGTCTACACCTGCCCATTGGTTGGTTGTGGGAATTAAGTGATTTATTTCTAGGTTTGTTGAGTAATTGTTAATGACTGCCTCAAGAGCAATGAGTTATGTGGATTAGTTCACCTTAAAAAGAAATTCTCCATTTTGGGAATTTCATTTGAATGATTCCTTATACTTTGTAATCTTTTTGCTCCTTGAGCATAGCTTTTTGGTGAAGTTCAGTTCCATTCATTGGGAAATAGTGAGATTGATTCTTATGTTGTGAATTATTGCCATTTTCAACCAGTGAGAAACTATAGTTCTTTTCAAACAAGTTAGAACTAAGCTGGGAGAGAGTTACCCAGATGAGACTCTTTGACTCAAACTACAAATGTCTCATTATTTCTCTTCCCATTTCTGTTCCTGTTTTGTTTTGTTTTGTTTTGTTTTGTTTGGCAACTTCAGAAAGTAATCATGGGGCATTTAAAAATATATTACCAATCCTTTTCTCTGCTGAACAGAGTTGATTGTGAAAAATAATTTTTTCATTCTTACCTTATTTTTGGCATTTATTGTACATTAAGTAGAAAGCATAGAAAGAGAAGTCCAACATCTGGGAGAGCTTGTTTCAGTAGCCGGACTGGAAGCCCAAACCCTGGCTTCATACAGGTGAGATGTGTTAAGGGAATAAAGGACTTACACATTTAATAAACCCCGCCTGCCTGTCAGCTTGGTTTTTCATGTACCATTGTTGTTCAAATAAGAAAAAGAGTGTTCACAACCTGTGGTGAGATTAGAGTAATGAAAATGAAGTGTTAATCTGTTGATAGCAAGCCCATCTCATATCCTGCATCCTGGGCCACATTCATGCATGTATAATATATTCCAGGTTTTCTCACGACCAGAGAAGCTTGGATGTTCATTATATTGGAAACACCCTTTTGGTAAAAAGTAATGTTATTTTAACTTATACAAATAGTTATCTTTAATGATTTCTTAATAAACCAACTGCTGCCTGCTTTTTAAGTATGCTGATAACCTGTTCTTCTGTATGTGCCAGTATTCTTGTACTTTTGGAATCATTTTTTTTCTACAAATGCAGAATGCTGAAGTGAGCCTTAACATAAGCCCAGTTTGAGATACCCTTTTCTAGAAGTTGGTAATTAACAGAAATAAGGAAGGAGTTAAGTGAGCACAGTTCCTTAATCCCCAAAGAACACAGGTTAAATATTATTAAACACGCATGATCTCACTCTTTATTTTTCCCCTTAAAACAATAAAGTGCAAATAAAATAATAAAATCAGGAGTCTTCTAGAACTGCTTTATAGCAGCTGCTATGTTGGGAACCCGAGATCAGTCTAGAGCTTTGGTCATCATGAGTGGGAATTAATTGTATGTATATGTGTGTGTGGTTTTTTTCCATAAAATTCTCTTTCTGAAATAGATTAATCAATAAAATGTAATGAATCATACTTTTCCTGGAATTCATGTTTTAATTTTTTAACATTTTACTAAATTATTTGAGAAGTCTTAATTTTCCCCCTAAAGCTATACAATTAAAGAAAAGAGAGAATAAGTTTAGTCTTAGATTATACCAAGTGTTTTAAAATCATGTGAACATGTGTGCTGTCCCATAGGATCGTCTCTTCAGGAAGTGCCTTAGGGATGGTTTCAAGAGACTTATAAAAGGGGTTGGAGAAGTGAATTGATAATTGAGTTCCAGGTGTCTACTTCTGATTGCCCAAATTACAAACATAATGGATACTAAGGAAAAATGCTTCCCATAAGTCATATATCATATTGTCATTGAGATATTGGGCCTTGGATTATATGTATTGAGCTCATACTTACAGCATTTTCTCCTTTCCTATTTACTGGGAGTTATGGAATGAAGTATGATCATTATGATCTTGTGAACTGTTTTCTTCAAGTTTTTAAGAATCAAGAGAATTTCAGGATTGAAGTCTGTGGAGTAAGTTTGGCATATTGTTCAAGGGTTTCTTTCTTAAGGTGAAAATGGGAGGAAAATACTTCTCTTTTAGGAAGGAAATATCTAATTAAAAACAATCATTCAAGAATGTGGGCCAAAGATGAAACGTAATTTCAAAACAGTATGCTAAAGTTGATTTATATTTTACTACTTTTTATTTTATTTTATTTTATTTTTATTTTTTAAAGATTTTATTTATTTACTTAGAGAGAGGGGGAGGGAGGGAGAAGGAGAGGGAGAGAAACATCAATGTGTGGTTGCCTCTCCATGGACTCCACTGGGGACCTGGCCCACAACCCAGGTATGTGCCCTGATTGGGAATTGAACCAGTGACCCTTTGGTTCACAGCCTGCGCTCAACCCACTGAGCTATACCAGCCTGGTAAATTATACTATTTTTAATAAGTTGGAATATATCCGATCATAGCTTATTTAGTGCATTTCTACACTGCACAATACATCAGAGATTGCCTAATATAGTTGGTTGAACCAGAAAGGTACTTTATTTCCTCTGCCAGATAGAGTACTTTCAGTTTGTTTATAAAATCCACTAGTAGGTAGAAATACTGTGCTGTTGTGTTTGATTGGGAATAGTGAATGTTGAAAGATTTTTCCTCTTGCATTTGCTTTCAGTTATGAAAAAAAGCAAACAGTGCATGGTGACTTTGTCATAGACATCTGCTTTTAGGTAATAATCATTTTTAAGGAAATATGCCATGACTTTTGGGGTCATTTGAACCTGCAATAATGTCTATTTAATATAAGTATAAATGTCAGATTGTGGCATACATGTGGAGCTAGTAAAGATGAATATTTGCTGTGATAATATTCATGCATCCTAAATGTTGGCTTTTAAAATTTACCTTGAAGATGTATTCTATTTTCACATTAGGGTCAGTTTTCACTTAAGTACATGATCTTTCTAGAAAGGAAGTACAGAAGTGTTAACATGTGACTGAACAAAATGGATATAGACTCTGAGTAATAGTTTGATGTGAGCATCTTTTCTGGGCTGCAGAGAAGAATGTGGTTGATTTAAAACCAGTGTGAGTGTTTGTTGAACCACTGTGTAAGACCAGGTCATCAGTCATGGATTTGCTTTAAAAAAATTTTTAATTATGAAAATGAATTTCTTTTGCTTTGCACTTAAGTTTTATTGAACAACTGTATTTTGAAATAAAATTAGCTACCCACTATCTTAACATTGTATAAGCCCATGAAGTATGTATTTTAAAGCCTCTGTTCCTAGATATCCTTTTCTTTTCCTTGCACAAACTACAAAGTCTCTGTGGAGTAGTATGACATTTTAAAGATCGGCACTTGCCTAACGGGGCCTTGTGGAGGGTAAGGTAAGTTAAATGAGTGGAGTTAATCTGGTGGGGGACTGTGGGGGACTAAAAAACTCTGTGTCAACCACAGTGAGGTAGCAGCTCCTTAGCTCCAGGCAGCTGTTGGCAGGTGGGAATGCAGGCATAGTGTTTCGAGATCCTCCTCTTCTTTTTTAAATGAGAAGCCAGAAATCCAGGTTTTTATGTGAAATCTCCTGATTTTTAAATCTTGGCAACCTTTTCAAATACTTTTTAAAGTGTGTGGTCCAAACAAAACTCATCTGCAGGCTTTATTCAGCATGCTGGCTGCCAGATAGAAACCTCTGTTTTAGATAATATTTTAATGGATGAAGATAATAGTTTCATTGCATGTGATCATTCATCTTGGGAATTCCCCACTGGGATGAACCAAATTCTTTATTTTTTTTTCACAATTAAAAACAATGTTTAGTAAATATATTTCTGGTGCTGATAGGTTTTTTTAAAGATTTAATTCATTTATTAGAGGGGAAAGGAAGGAGAGAGGGAAACATCAATGTGTAGTTGCCTCTCACACACCCCATACTGGGGACCTGGTCCACAACCCATGCATGTGCCCTGACTGGGAATCAAACTGGTAACCCCCTTGGTTTGCAGGCCAGCACTCAGTCCACTGAGCCACACTAGCCAGGGCTGATGCTGATAGTTTTGATGTGCAACTATTGTCGTTATGACTGACATATAAAGAAAAATAAAATGTGAGCAAAACAAAAAATGGTCAAAGGATTTTACTAAAGGTTAGAAAAATAAGAATTTTATAATTATAGGGGAAGAAAGGGAGATTTCTAAATTCTGAAAAGAATCCCATGATTTGTGTCAGTTACTGATGTAGATGGATGAAAAGCTGAATTCAACCCTAAAAAACTTTTCATCTCACCTTTCAGCAGTGATTTTTGTCTTTGAATTGTTGCAGGATTGCTATAATTTACCAGGCAATTGATTATGATGTCATGAGGAGGAGATGGACCACAAGGGGAAAACTTCTCCGTACTAATTTGTACAAGGCCAATATTTTATACAAGCTTCAAGGAAACATCATTTATATTGTGTAAGAGGAGATTTTCAATGTCTATCTAATTTTTTGAAGGGGCTCTTTAAAAGAAATAATCTATTCATAATTGAAATTCTCCAGGCAAATCAGATATCAACATTTTCAACAGAACAGGTAATTAATTGGTTTGAATTTCAAATTGAAGGTCACCCTGTTATTGATTTTTGTGGGAATAGGAAACAACATCTTGTTAAAATGGTCTGCAGGTGAGGCCTGGGTGTGCCTAGGTTCTGTCTAGGGGCTTGTTGAGCAGCATTACTGGACAGTATCAGACACCAATCAGAAGGGAGTCATCTCTGATGTAAACATACCAAGCTGCTGGTTTGCTTCCAGAACTGCAGAGAAGAGTTGAACTGGAGAAAAGACCAGAGATTAACAGTTTGTTTTATAGTAAGTCAGGTATTTCAAATCAAGTGACTGGTGCAGCTTGTTACGAATCATCTGCAAGTTTGTCGGAAAGACATTGGTATGCCATGTGCTGGAAGTTCAGCATCAGCACAGCTGTGACTTAACACTTTTGGAAACTTTTCAACTGGGACTTAGTAAAGTATCTTTAATACAAGGGGAGGAAAGCACTGAAGTCAAGAGGATGGTGAAGAATGGAGGATAAAAGAATATACCTTTATAGATGCTATTAGTTTTTATAAAATAACATTTGTGCCTTGTATTTGATACATGGTTTTATTGTTCCATATGTCAGGCTATTTTAAAGCAGTCATTTCTCTCGTTGCTGTGTTTATACTTTTTAAAAATGGTCTAATATAAAGGTAACATGAACTAAGTGGGTGGCGAACAGTGTGTCTTTCTAAACTAGAATAAGTATTTTAATTTCAGCTGTGCTGAACAAGTTGGAAACTTAAGCAGCGTCTTTTTATGGTTCAAAGTAAAATTCTTGAAAAGGGCAAGCCTTCCATTCTAAATACCCTGGAGCTGTTACTGCAGTTATTTCCAGGTTGACATAGTTTTGTGTAGGCATGACAGTGGCACCAACCATCTACATTAAGCCTTAACATTCCACAGAACCATTTCAAGTTTATTATGAGCTTCAAAGCCTGCTCATCCCTAAGAGAATATCAAGTTTAAGCATGTCACTTTGCCAAAGTCACAATTAACTTTCTTAAAATTAAAAAAGTTCCTTTCTTGAATCAAAAAGGCTGATTTTCTACAGGTGATCTTTGCAGAAACTTCTCAGTTCAGTACAGATTCATTTTTCTGATCCACTGTTGCTGCCCTCTGGAGTTCTGTCTGTCAATTCCTCCTGTTAGCAATGGTTGGAAACGACCCCAAATAAAGCAGGACTCATCACAATTAAAGCTTCGAGATGATGTCAACATTCCTTTTCAGCTTTATTCCTAGAGCTCAAGTCATTGATCCTGTCTTACCAATGCCCAGTTCGGTTTTCATCACAGTACTTAACAATATTGCTAATGGGGAAAAAGATGCTGTGCTTTTCCAATACTTGCGCATCTCTTCACCATGGAAGGCTAGAACTTTAAAAATACGGTCTTTTTAGCTTGATCTCATGGTACTCTGCTTTTCTTCTTAAGGAAATGAATTCCTTTTTTCCTGAATATGAAATGCCTCCCCTTTTGGAGGCTCCTGGTGTTTAGTTCCTATCTCAGTTAATAAACCCTCCCTGTCTATCCCTTGCATCTCAGAGATGGAACTAGTCAGCATTGCAAAGGTCACTCTAAAGCTATCGGCAGAGCACACTGCCCTTTGTTCTTCAGTGATGATAATGCTACTGTAGCAGTTAACTGGATGTATTAGATCGAGTTACTTTTCCAGAATACAAAATTATCTGTTTCTTCTAAACACCTGATAGAATGCCCATTCACAAGCTGTCTCACTGTATTTTCAAAAGGGATCATCACGATACTTGAAATATCAGTGCTTTGGCCATAGGAAGGAATCATATATACAGAGTGTGTATCCATTGTATTGCTTTACTTCAGTGAAAATACTTTTAAGTTACACTCATGTGTTAGAGTTTTCATATTGTCTGGAACAAATAATATCCCAACAAATTTGAAAATCCAAGGTGTTCCAAAAAGTTTCCTGTGGTAGGTATAATTTTTTGTTAGTGTAACAATACTTAAAATCATGTTACAAACTGATTTTTTCCAAGGAAAAATGCCTTATAAAAAAACTTTATTCCCTTTTATGTTTTTTATTCCCACAAATGTAAAATGTGGCAATAGCTTTTTGATTTCAGGTTTTAACTTGAAACAGTGCAACAGTGGGTTTCATTATTTTTGTGTACATTCTAATTTACTTATGAAATATTAAATGATATTCAAAATTACATAGGAATAATGAATAAGTGATTGAACTAATTATTTGCAGCAGGATATTTAAAAAGTTTTATATTTTATATGCTTACATTGATTTTGTGGCACTAGTGTACTCTTAATACAATTTCTGGTACACAGACAGCATCTTTTCCTTACCTTTCATTTAAATAAAAATGATTAAAGATCCAAAGTGTTAAGGTGCCAGTGAATTTTACTAATTGTTTTTACTTATGAATGTGCTTTGGACTACTGTACTTTCCCAGAAAGTGTCATGTGCCACATTCCCTTCCCTCCCCAAGTTCTGTTTGGTCTTAACAGATTGGTTGAACAATTTAGGTATTTAAAATTACTTTCTCTTTGGTTTCAGAATGAATAAGTGAAGGCTTAAAGAAATACCCCCCTTTTTTTTGTCATTTAGTATCTTCAGATAGTGCAGATTTTGTTCTGCCTCCCTTTCATGCATGCATTCCTTCAGTTGTTTGTTATTGAGCTAGATTAGATAAGCACATCTAAAGTAGAATATATTCACTCTCCAAAATGGTGGGATAAATCAGTGTTCAGATAATTTTTGTTGTAGTAATTCAGTAATCAAAGGCACTAAACAAAATGACTTCAAGTAGAATGGTTAGCATTAAGTTCAGACGGTGAAACAATATTTGAAAACAAAGTACAGTGACACAGTTTTATGCTGTCAGTTCTTCATGACCTAAATGTTTTTTGAAAAGACTTTCTTTTTCTTTAACCTGTCTTTATTGAAGGGACTTTTTCCCCCTTTAACTTAGAGGTATGTTTATCTTAGAATCATAATCATTTCATGCTGTTCATATTTTTTCTAGTTGACCCATTCTCCAGACCTTTAAAAAACTTTTTAAAGGGGATGTATATTCCATTTTAATTAGACCAATGCAATCTAATACTACAACTAGCTAGGAATGGAAGAAACATGCTGGAAGTTAATACAATCCAAATCAACCATAGCCAGATAATTCCCCTGATCTTTGTAACAACCCCCTTACCCACCTCCACAATTAAATGACTCTGTTGTTCTGGAGTTTCAACAAGACATTTAAGGTTCATTTAAAAAAATGATCATCCTTTACAGGATTCTTTACTCTTGCATTTCTCTTTCTTTTCCTTGCCACACAGCTGTCACTGGTATAAGGGAAAGATTGGGGGAGGGGAGGAGGAGGAAGCCCTGTTCAAATCGTGTCACGTAGCACTAATTCATCTGCTCTCATTAGAGGGAGCGAGGGACAGCAGTGATGGCCAAGAGCTGCACTCCACACATGACACGCGAACAGTTTGGGGAATAGAAAATTGCTTTCTCAGGAAGCCCAGCCAATTAAGGACTTGACCATATTGAATGTCAAGTGTTAATTTAGGTTTTTCTTCATTTTCCCAGTAGTAATGCAGGTCCTGTGATGAGCAAATACATGTCAAGTAAAAGTTGATTGCATGAAGGACCTGGGTATTATATGTCACTGACAAGTCACAAATGTACTGAAGTCTTTTAACCCCTTAGGTGAGTGTGGTGGGGGAGGGGAAGGGGAGAAGGGGATTAATGGTATCATAATGATAAGAATAGATAGTTTGTCAGGTGGCCTGGGTGGGACAGGCAGTAAGGGTAATTCATGCAAAAACCAGGGATAGGACAAATCCTATTTTCAAGGCATAGAGCCCTAGAAATGCACACAATATGATTCTTTCCTATTGCAAACATACTGCCCAGAATATATAGTCTATCTTTGAAGCTTTTCTAAAAAGGGAAAGTAGTATACTCAAAGGTCTTGACCTAGGAAATTTCTTATCTCCTTTGAATGAAAGAAAACATTTATTAAATAATTATATTATTTTGAACATTTTAACCCTTGGCTCAGTACAGCTGTAATATTTCTGGCTATTTACTTATAATTTCCATTTCTAATCAAATATTTATTTTAAAAAATGAGTGTAATTCTGTATTACAGAAAAGATTGGAAAGATTGAAAGAACGTTTGCTTTCTGTCATGAGAATCTCTGTGAGGCAGTGTTTAGTCAGTAGAAACCAGTGGAAGGTCCATCATTGTTTCTGCTTTCATTCTGTGTCCAGTTGTAGAAGGGAAGAGATTTAAGCTTCACTGAGTGGGGTAACTTTGCCTTTTTAAAAACTAAATGTTGAACATTGCCCATCATGTATAGCATCTCATTTCCATTCATCAGCATTCATTTACATATGAATATCCTGAAAAATAAGAGAATGTCTGTTTCTGTTGCAGTTGTACAAGTAGCTAATAAAAATACCCCCACAGTTTAAGATACTGCTGCTTGTAAACAATCTTGAAGTGAAACTCAGAACACTTATAATCTGGCTATTTTTAAATTCTTTGTATGTAGAGCCACTTTCCCCCTTTATATTCATGAAAATTTGATCTTAAAACACCTTCTTGAGACTTACTCTTATTTATTCAAAAATTTTAACACACTTGGCCTTTGTTGACAATTTTTGCCCTTTGAAAACTTGTCTGATCATGCTTCAACTTTGGCAGTAGGAATACTAACAGTCATCTCTTCCTCGGGTTAGAAATTGTGCCATCATTCTATTAAAAGCTCAATTGACATTCAGGAACAATCAGGAAACAGTGAAAAGGACTTGATGTTTAATAAAAATTGTTTTTAAAAGAAAGGAACATTAAGCTTCTGAATGCTGGGATGTGATATCAGTTCTTCAGTATCTTCCCTCCCTGTCTCAAAGCTAACCAAGTAAAATAAGCTTAGCTCTCCCTTCCCTTCCTATTTTTATAAGCTCTGTCTGTGGAACTCCAGTGGCATTGCAGGAGTACTGTTTAATTACAATCCAATTGTCAGCAGCTTCACTTCCGCTGGGTGTGCCGAGAGACTTAAGTAAGTTTCTGTAAAGTAAATTCTGATGATGGCAGCTCGGGTTGCTGATTCAAGTTATTCCTACTCTTCCATGTCATTTTTGACGGATGGTACCTAATGCAATCAACTACAGGCCAAGAAAGCCTTTTCTTTGGTTGTGTTAGTAACTGGACCAGGAGTTCCCCTCCTCCTTGGATCTCTCCATCTGATGCTCACTCCTTCCTGCTGCCCCCACCAATACTTCAGCCCAAATAGGAAAGCAAAAAGAACCACAGTCCAACCCTAGGACATGCTTTTCCTAAATCTCCATTTCCCTGTGGTGAAGCTGAAGCTGCCTCCCTTTGCGTGCGTTTTTGATAAATTTAAGAAGTCAAATCGCTGACACAGATAGATAATCCGAGTGTATAGGGTGAAGAGTTATAAATTAACACATTATTCCCTCTTAATGTGAAATACTTGAGAATGCATTTTCTCAGTCCCCTGACATCTACCCAGTGAGGGCTCACATTGTACTTTTCAAGTGGCATTGATTTGTTAAAGCGCTGAATTAGCATCTCTGGCCAGCTGCTTGATCCACTGTTGTGTCGTGGGGCTCCAATTCCTCCTCTCTCCCCCAGCCATCCCTCTTTTCCCTTCAGTCTCCCATTTCACTGCTCCCCTTCCCATTCTTACTCTTGTTCTCTCTCAACCCCCTTCCTGTAGCTTGCTTTTTTTTTCAGTCTGTTTTCATCCGTCCCACACCATCCCTTTCCTTTTTCCTATCTTCTTTTTTATCCGCACGTTTTTCCCTTCACATCTTGCCTCTGAGGCTTGCTGCACTCATTCAGTTTTAGAGTCTGTTTACTGCCTGTGTGTGGCATAGTGGTAGTTGATTTAGCCACTTCTATAACTCCAAGGGCACTCTTTTTGAGAAGAATAAATAAACATGTGCATGTTTGTGCTCCTTGTAATAGAAGTTGGTGAGAAGAGTCTCACCTATTTTGCTTTCTAAAAATTAAAAGGTAACTGATAAAACTTGGGAACTTGTATGTTTAAATGTCATTTACAGTAAAATGTTTTTTGGTTAAAAGAAAATAAAAATCACCTGTGGTTATCACAGATTTGGTCATTGTGTATGTGCCCACCAAAATAAGTTAATATTTTTGCAACATTTTTGTTTTTTTTTGCGACTTTTTGCACTTCAGTGACTTACTGACTTGACTTTCTTTTCTAGCCAGTTCTATATTGTTCTGATTCCACTTATTTGTAATGGCACAATTTCATGTAAAATATGATTTCCTCATTATGATGCATCACTGTACCACAGTGGTGAATAGATTATAAAATTGGTCGACAATTTGTTTAGAAATAAAATGAAATTGATGATCACTTCTTTTAGTAATGTATCTCAAAGTTCCAGAGATCTTTAGAGGAAATGCATCACAAATGAGGGGATTTAACATGGGGCTTGTGCAAGTACACAGACCCTTACTCTTTTCTTTGAGTATTGGTCCAAGATACTTTGGGATCACTTTCTTGGTTAATTTGATATGCGTGAAAAAGTGTACCTGCCTGGATTTAAATAGAAATTGCTCCCTGTAATTTTAGTCTCATGGCTTCCTGGTGCTGCTGTCTTCAGTTTCATTAGGTTTTCCATTAGTAACATCAAATTTGAAATTTGAATATACATTGATAATAAACCAGACTACTTGAAAAAAAATCAAATGTTTTTATTGCTGTGTTTTATATAAATTAAAATGACAGTTTGATTTCAGCATTTACATTTTGAAATGAAAATATTTTCATAGGTTTTAAAAATCTTTGCTTCTCTGTTCAGTTGATTTCCCTAGCCCTTGCCCCCCAAGTCAAATATAATTCCTTTAAAAAAATCAATTGGCTGTCCACCTATCTAGAATTAGCATGGCTTGGCTAAGGTGAAGGAATTTGACTGACTTTTCAAAGCATGATAATATGTGTTTAAAGGAAAGAGAGAAAAAAAAACAAACCTCTTGACTAGGGCTTAAGACTAATTCCATGGAGCAGGGAGACAAAAATTACCCTAAAGCAGACAATTTGACTTTATTTTATATGTGCATGTTAACTTGCTTGGAGATCGTCATTTTGTATTTTTGGTTATTCTCTTAGATGATATAAGGTATTCTTCATTTGTTAGTAAGAATAGAACATGACTTCACTCAAGGAGGGTAAATTTGGAATACCTGATGTTTTTTGCAGGGATAATTACACCTCACCTGGCTGTAGTTCAGGGCCATGGCAAGAAAGAGGGATTTGCTGCTTTTTAGAACTGCAAGTGACTTTAGTGAGAGGAGGAATAATAAGATAGAAATAATAAGGCAAGGTTAAAAGTGAAAGTGCCCATATGAAGGTAGTTAATGATTAGAAAGAAAAAAAGAATAATCAGAAAATTAAAAAAAAAATCTGGAAGGCATACTTCTCTTTACCCTCAACTTCTCTCTCACCACTAATGGGAGAGAAGTTGAGGATAAAGAGAAAAAGGATGTTTGGGGAACAAAATTACAGTATCTGATAACAACAAAAATCTGTAATAGTGTCAACAATAGAAAAAATAGGTGGAAATAAAAGAAAACAGAAGACTATAAAATTAACATTTTTATTGGTTTTAAAGGCCTAATTGGTATCTGAGTTTAAAATTAATTAAAACATCAAAATTTTTCAATGTGATTTTAATATTTCACTTGTACATGTATGCATGTCTTTATTCCTTAGTTTGTCAGTTGTGCTCCTTGGAAAGTAGATATTTCTGCACAGGTAATACATCAATAAATCCATTTAGAAAAATTAATTTGTTGCTTGTACTTTAACCACATGAGATGGTTAAGTATAGATGTTGTAGAATTCAGCACCTTTTGAGTTTTTCTCTGAAATTCTCAAATCAAAATTATTTGTTTTTGTCTTTTGTAGGTCTAAATTAAATGTCACTTAAATGCAAAAGAACTGGCAGCTTTGATAAGCAGTCCCCAAAGCAAACCATTTTGTCAGTAATCATAATCTAATTATGAATGCAAATACAAAGTTTGTTTTTTAAAAAGTCCAAAGCAAACAAAGGAGAAAGGAAAACAGACCACTCTGCAACTCAAGGAAAATGTATCCAGGCACTTAAATGTAAGACTTTCAATAGTATCAGTAATAATAAGAAAAAACCTTTGGCATGGGCCCAAGTCCTGTTGAGAGGGGGCAGCAAATGGCCTGCGCAGTGTGTGGCTCTGCAGAAGTTCCAGAGTGACACATGCATCACAAGCAGGTCACATTGTGAGAGGTCAGGGGTCATGTTCAAGAGCTGAGTGTTGCTGGATGAGGCTGAGGAAGCAGAGGTGGCCCCTCTGTGCTCAGTGTGTGGGTCTGTGTACTCCTTTCCCGTCAGAGCTGGCCCAGCACGGCCAAAAAAGCGGTTCCTTGGCAGAGTTTAATGGCAGGATGATGTAGTCTGTTGTGACTAGTGCATTCCTTTCAGGTTAAACTAGGGAAATGGCATTGTGTTAAAATTCCAAGTCGCATGAATGTTTTATTGCCACAGTGCGTTTAGCCCTCTAGGGGAGTGTGTGGTGGCGGGTGGGGGTGGTGGTGACTTAGAGACTCAGGAACTATCAGAAGAACACTTCCCTTGGAAAATTTTAACCACCAGCATGAAGCTGATTTGCTGTAATGGTCACTTAGAAGGGTTTCGCTTTTTCCTAAACTGTGTTTTGCTGTCTGGACAATTAACAGCTGAAGAAAACATGACAAGACACACGCAAAGAGGTTGGGAGATAGAGAATGTGCCAGAAGGGAGCTGCGCTGAGCTGCCTTCTTGTGTAAACTTCCAGAGGGAGGGCCCCCTCCCCCGGCCTCAGTCCTTGTCTCCCCCACCTACCCCCCTTCCCCAGTGTGTGTTTTGCTGTCTTCCTGAAGGCCAGGAGTGATCTGTTAACCTTGCACCACTGACTGGGAGGCCACTGCAGCTCATGGTACTGTATGTTACCATTACTACTCCCTCATTCCTTTTCACTGGCTGTTTTTTTTTTTAACTATTTTCTCTGTAATAACGGTTTGCATTAGTCAGAGATACAGTTTTGGAATGCAGAAGGTCTGAATTTAAAACAAAACAAGCTTAATTATGGGACTATTTTTTTCTCTCAGCATTTAGAAGGGCTAAATCTAACCATTCTAATTCAATTGCAGCCAGAGGTTTCCAGTGTGATTTAAAACCATGAATTCTGGAAATAAGGCAGTAAAGATGCAAGTCATCTGGGTAATGGATCTTGTAAAAGAACTTAGTTGTGAAACCACGTGAGCATCTTCAGAGTTTTAGGACATTTTCAGGCTTTGCAGTTGTCTCAGATAAAACCATTTTGCAGACTGTTTTCACCCCTGTCCTTCTCCAGGGAACTTCTAGTCTTCTTAATTCATTGTTCCAGTTGTTTCAGGCTTACAGTTACTGAGGGTGTGTAAAATATGGCCTCAGTTGTAATTGTGCATGTTACATGTAACACTCAGGATTTCATCATGATTTGATCAGACTCAAGTTAATTTATAATAAATTAAAATGTGGATGTATGAACAGCTTTCTATTTTGCATTGGGTCTTTATTAAATATTCACACATCTGATTTTTTTCCCCAATGAGTAGTAGAAATACAGATTATCTTGGACTTACCTAGGGAAAGATATTTTTAATAGTTTCAATTTTAGTTTTGGATTGCCTTTCTGTTTCTCTTCATTTTCAAACCATAATACTTTCCTTGTTTTCATGTTCTTATGTGTCATATTCTCTTCCTTAATAATGCGCATATATATATATATATATATATATATACACACACACACAGTTGTATAGGTTTGCCTGTATGTGCATGCACCCTTTGATAAATGCCAAATAGATACAAAAAACAATTTATGGAGTTGTTAAACTAAGATATTTTTCCATTGATAAGTTATTTTTTTAAATCATGCATAATGGTATATACCACATTCTCAATAATATACCACAAAAAGTAAATTATGGGTGGGTCTATGTGCCCAATTTATAAAATTTTTGGTACATGTTTATGTATTTATTTAAATGGATGATTTTTGTCAAAATAGACCTGAATTTAATCTGATTAATGCTATCTGTATGATGGTTTGTTCTTTATAAACAGTTACGTTCACATTGTTTATGGGAGGTCTTAAACCAACAGTCAGTCAAATCTATAGAAATATCAAGATTTTATTCATGAACCTGGCACTTCAAATTTTAGATGAATTCGTTAGATATTTCCCTGTACATTCCAGAGAATACTTTAATAATTCTTTTTACTCTCTTGGATGTAGTAAAGTGATGGTGATTTTTGCTTTTAGTTCTAAATTTAAAAGTGAAATTTTTAACAGACTATTACACTTACCTTTGTGCATATTTTTCCTTATATTAGACAATTTCAAAATTAATTTTTTCCCAAATAGAAAAAAAACTTGTTAACAGTGCCAAATTAAGAAAAAATTTATCATGTACATTTAGAGCATCAAAAAATATATTTATTATTCTGATCATGGAAGCAGGTTTTGATTATCAAAAGGATATTGTGGTTGTATTGAACCCTTTACATTTGGCCTTATTAAACTTTTTTGCTTTATAAACCAAGAGGCAAGGGTGGAATTTACTCTAATATCATGTCTCCCTAATATGAAAATTACAGTTGATTTAGGGATTTTTTTTGTAAAAATAAAGCATTATTAAAATATCAATACTTGTCCTTTCAGCATTTTTCTGTTCCTGTTGTGCCAGACAGGCTATTAGTGTTAGGCATTATAGAACTCTTACAGGGTGTTATCATAGTGGACCCAAGTTCAGATGCTTAGTCTTGTGACCTTGCGTATAACCTTTATTTTCTTCAATTTTAAAATGGGAGAAAGAACACTTAGCTTGAGAATTTGTCAGGAACATGAAATGAGAAAGCACTTGTATGAAGCTGAAGTACATAGTAGGTGTTCAGTAAACTAGATCCCTATCTTTGAACTTGTCTTCTGTCAAGCTTCCCAAGGTAAGCTAGAATTTTGGGATACAAGAGGATAACTTTAATTAAAATATTTTAATTTCTTCAATTATCTCTAAGAAAGGAGATAGCAGAAATTGACAACTTTTTCTACTTTATTTATTTACTTATTTATTTCGGCATCTCTTGTGTTACTCATTAGTCTTGCATTTTGGTCACTCTGCAATATTCTCACCAGGTTGGCCTTAATGGATATCAGAGTGATGCTATGATTTCTGTGATACTAGTTATGATTAACAGTCGATTAAAGGCAAAGAAGCAAACCCAGTTCTATTGGATTCTGTTTACTTTTGTGTCATCAGTTCTAATCATTTGCTTGAATTGAAGCTTCTTACCTTATTTTAATATTATTACATTAGTACTTGATACTAGAGCTTAAAGTTAAAATTTAGAGGAAATTTTACTCCAGCCTCTGTTCCTAGCTTTGTGCATATTCATTCACTTGTTTTCATGAAATTTAGGTCATGTTAAGGCTTATGGTATTTACACCTCTCAGTACATTTAAACAAAGTAGTAGCAAGCAACATATA
This sequence comes from Phyllostomus hastatus, assembly GCF_019186645.2. NCBI lineage: Eukaryota > Metazoa > Chordata > Mammalia > Chiroptera > Phyllostomidae > Phyllostomus > Phyllostomus hastatus. The sequence continues at coordinate 14,691,760 of NW_025333857.1, forward strand.
TATATAGATGTGGGTAATATTTTATCTTATTTTACAGTCTTGCACAATTCCTTAAGTATAGTTAAGGGCTTGGGAATTATTTGTTGAGCAAAATATGCTTTTTTTGTCTTTTAATCCTGGATTACGTTTTTATCTAAAGCAATTGTATTATCATGTATAGTACATCAATATTGTCATAGGTGATCTTTGATTAGCATTGCTATTTTGCCTAACATCTAGTTTCCTTTAGCCAACCCTAGTCTGAACATTCTGTATCTTAAGATCTAAAATAAATATTCAGCCTGGTGTTTACTTTTGTTTGTGTTTAAGAGGAGAAGAAGAGGATTAAAAACTGCTAATTTCATAACTATGTCTTAGATCATGCAGTGTGCTGGGGTTGGTACCTGTCTTGTTCAGTTATTACAAAAGTACTCAGGACAATGACAAGTATTGTCATTTTACTGATTAAATAAGGAAATTACAGAGGAAATAAATGTATAAAGTCTATATCCAGCATGGTGACCTCCAAGTCTTTGTTTTTTCCTCTGCCATATTCTTCTCATTTATCTATAACCTAAGCTATCAAAAACAAAGTTGTCAAACCTGCTGTTTTTTCCCCTTTCAAATTAAATTTTTAGAAGGAAGCTACTATATAGAACTGATAAAAATTAAAGCTGCTCTAGATGGAAAGGTGTACAGTTATAGAGCCCTAACTTTTAGACCTCTACTAAGGATCCATGGAATACCTAGTTAGAAAACCATAGGTTTAGGTTCCCATACTCATAAAAGAAAGCATAGCAAAACCTCAGTTTTTCCACCTGGGAGTTGAAGGTTTCATTTGACTTGAGCTTGTAGGTACAATTATAGGGAATTCACAGGAAAAGCAAGTTGCTGACTAATTTTAAATGAGAATAATATATCTAAGAGAAAATAGTGTAGGTAAATGCAAAAGAAATTATAGTTATATCATTGTATAGTTCTTCATATGTTAATTTTCTGGGCACAGATTTTGTTTGATCTTTAGAGGTGAAATGGTTTTACATAAAAACCAGTTATAAGTCTTAACTGTAGACTGTGCCTCCAAATGTAATCAGACTATTTCAGTTTGAAAATATTAAATAGTTTTTGTGCTCAATATTATAAATGGTACAGCATATCTGTAGGAGATACATGTGTATGTATATATAATATACACACATATGTATATTGTAAGGATGAAGAATATAGAAGATCTAACCCTGAGGAAAAAATAACATAAAAAACACATTAAATGCTTGTAAAAAAAATTGACATGGTAGTGTTTAATGTCTTTTTTGTATGTAATGTCTTTATATAAACTGGGAATTTCAAGTTTTCTCACCTGCTAAATTTATATTTTATGTAGTAGTTCATTAGAAATGCAATTTTTGTTTTATTACCATGGTGGGAAGGGTCCATACTTTTGAGCCGGATGTATCTACATTTGCATTTATCTCTTCTTTATGTGATCTTGGAAAAGTTATACAACCTCTCTGAACTTCAGTTATTTTGTTGACCAAATGGGACTCAGAAGTGTAAAGCCTGGCACAGAGAGGGTGAGCTGTGTTGGTTTTCATTGGCAATTTCTTCTGTAGTTCCTGTTGTAACTAGTTTCGAGCCTTATGCAGTGTTCACTTAGTATCTCTTTATCAAGGGTGGTAGAGGGTTCTTAATTGTTATATCACGTACATAGTTGGCCTTTTCAATTACTAGTGCAAAAAATACTTGTGCCAACCTTACTTTTGTTGAAGAAAATGAGAGTGGTGAAAACTCTTTTCTTTCCCTTCATTAAGAATCAGTCACTGAGCAACATAATTCTAAAATCTTATGTGGCCTTTGGGTACTTTAGGAAGCTTTTTATGGAAACCCAGAAGCACAACACTGATTGAATTCAAACATTTCCATCCAGGCACTATTCTGTTAATCTTTCCTCTTCCTCTTAACCCATGGATTCTTTTGTAAGGGACTTTTTTGATCCAGTAGTGAGTTTGTCATGTACAGTAGGGATGCCAGTTCATAGATATGCCGGTTATTGGTAAGCTTAACAGCCTTTCTCTCTTTAAAACACAGGAAAAGGAAGAACCAAAATAGCAACAACAAAACCAAATCCCCTACCAAGCCAAAAAAATCCAAAAACATCTTATTTTCTGAAAAACTCAGTTCTTTATAAAATGTAAAATCTAAACTTTGCACCCTGATTTTAATTTTTAATAGTTTTAAAGTTTTGTATGAAGGATATATATTTCTTGTACAGATCTGATTTAAAAACTACAAACAGAATAAAACTGAAAGTCTGCCACCAAGAAATCATTTTTTAAAAGATTTTATTTATTCATTTTTAGAGAGAGGGGAAAGGAGAGAGAAACAGAGGGAGAGAAACATCAATATGTGGTTGCCTTTCCTGCACCTCCTACTGGTACCTGGCCTGCAACCCAGGCATCTGCCCTGACCAGGAATTGAACTGGCGACCCTTTGGTTTTCAGGCCAGCACTCAATCCACTGAGCCGTACCAACCAGAGCAGAAACCATTCTATTAACATTTGTTTAGTCATCTTAATTTACCTTTACATATAAATGTAGGAGTAGATACTAGTTACATAAAAGGATTATGAATATGTGACTTTTTAAAAAACTCATCATAGATATCTTTCCATGTCTATAATTATAAATATTTATCATAATTTTAGTATTCTTAGTGTTATTATTGTACCATAATTTATTTAATAAGTTCTTGGTTTGTGGACATTGAAGTTGTTGCCAACACTTTCCTTTTATGAAGAGTGGTGCTTCAATATGAACATTCTTGTTTGCACTTGTATTCTTATTTCCTAAAGGTGAATTCTTGAAAGCGACGTTGCTGGGGAAAGAGGTACAATTTTGCAGTTTAAAACAGGGGTTGGCAAACCTTTTTTGTATTTCTGTGCCCAGATAGTAAATATTTTAGGTCACCATATGGTTCCTGTAGCAACTATTCAACTCTGTCTTGGTAGCTGCAAAGACAACTGTAGATTATGTATTTAAAGGAATAGGCATAGCTGTATTTTAATAAAACTTTATTTAGAAAAGAGGGCAGCATTTGGCTTTAGGATCAAATGTAGTTGTATACTTTTGGCTAGAAACAAAGGAGAAGCTATGATTAGGGGTGGCAGTTTACCCCCAGGTGACCATAAGCTGATCTTAGACATGCGTTCCTATCTCAAGGCAGTATAATGGGCTGATGTATTTCTTTCTGGATATAAGTCAATCAATGCCCCTTTAAAGAGCTTATTAAAGGGGGGTTTTATACCTGTCCCTACTCTGAAGCCTAGTAAATTTTAAACTATGTATGTGCCATTATATTTTATCTTTCTATATTCTAGATTTCAGCATATGTTGACAACTTGTGGGGCAAAGAAAGACCTCTTATATTTTAGAGGACTTGTGTACATTTCCTCACCTTGAGAAGATAGCCTTGATGGAGTCAGGTTTCAGGGGTAATCCTGAAGTAAGCTGGAAGGAAAGTCCAGCAAGAGAAGTATAATTTCAGCAGATTTTGGCACAAATCAACAGAGTGACATTGAATTAGTGAGCCTTTACAGGCTAAATTACACTCAGAAGAATGCTCTGTGCATAAGTAGTAACCTCCTTGCTTCTTGAATTTCTGTGAAATAGGAATTATTGGCCCCTAACTGCCTTACGGGTATTTGTTGTGGATCAGATGGAATAATGATATAATTGAAATCACTCTATTTGTAACATTGGGTCACTGGTGCCACTATGAATTTTAAGAGATTTATTTATTATTTATTTTGCATGTGTGTGTGTTGACTATCTGCCGTGTGTAAGGTGATGTGGTAGGCGCTGTGGGAGAATACAAAGAGAAGTAAATTAGTTCTTGCCCTTAAGGAGAAAACAACATACACTTCAAGTTCTATAATGCTGAGAGCCCTAAGGATGGCAGAACAATGGGGAGGAAATTTCTTCCTCTTGGGGGTGTCAGAAAACTGTATGGAAGAAGTGGCATCAGGAAATAAGATTTTCAAATGTATAATACAGGGGAGGTTATTCTAAAAGAGCAGCTTGAGAACTATGTCATGCTAGGAAAGACCAAATCAGTAAGCAAGAGACATAAAATAGGAGGAGGAGAAGATAAAGCTGGAAAGACAGGGTTGAGCTAGGTTTAAGAAGGCCAGTTAGGAACTTTAATTGGTAGTTTGTGGGGGACTCTAAACATCATCTAGGAGAATATGTTTGACAGTTGGAGGGGATGGTGTATGGCACTAGTTGGGGAGTATGGAGTGATCAAGTTGAGATTATCATTTAAGAGTTATGGCAGATGTCTGAGCATGTTCTCATTAGAAATGATCTGGAAGGTGTATGGGGGTACTGCTGAGGGGGTTAAAAGGGAAGAATAGACAGGCTTTCCGAAATTACTTGGTTTGGGAAATCAGGAGAAAGCTCTTAATCATGATCTATGGTTCTGAGTCTTTGTTAATGGGATTGACATTGCAAAATATAGCAATGTCAGGGGAGAGCTGTAATAAACAAAGGGTAGTAACGAACCCATTTGTTTTGCTTGTTTTGCTCAAGGTGTTAACTGGATACTTGGAAATTTCTAGTTGGAGCTTGAAAGTATAGGACTAAAATTTACATGAGAGGCAAGGAATAGAGATTTGGGACTGTTGTCCCACAGGTGGCAGAGAAAATGTTATTTTACAGCATTTCTGATCATTAGGTAAGTCAGTGACATATGTAGCTCTATGTGAAGCTGCTGACATCAAAAACACACAAAAAAAGAAATATCGTATGTTTTATCATTTATAAAACATTCTCTTGTCTACTAATCTGGCTTTCAGCTTCTGAAGCCACTAGATTTCAGGAGTAAAGTATGTTCAGTTTGGAAAAATATCTTATATTCTGTGATCCCAAAGGAAAAATATAAGAAATTTAATTTTACTTAATCTTCTCAGTATACCCTAAGACCCTCAGTAACAAAAAGATGCCATTGGGGAGAAAGATTTATATTCATTTTTTACCTGGTACAGAATGTGGCACCTTCTCATCTCCCCTCGATCTCACCCCAGTTGAGATAAGTGTGCTTAGGTTTGGGGAAGTAAGTTAGGGAGAGGGTGTGTATTCCTGGAAATCAACTTTGTTTCCTTTGGTGTATTTTGTCTGTTTAGTCTGGAATCCTCAGCACGCTTGGAGGGGGAATTGTGCAGAACCCAGTGTGACTTAGTTTGAGTTGGGAAAGTTTTACTATATGGAATAGTAGGACTGAATCTGCCTTCTTCTTCCCTTTCCTCTATTAATATTACTTGTGTTCAAACTTTGCAGGCAGAGAAAATCATGTTGATTTCATTCATCATCTGCATGCTGTATTATGAGCTTTGGTGGTGTAATAAAGGCTCGCTCCCCTGCTCTCCTGTTTACAGCAGTCAGGATTTCTCTGGTCAGTTGGTGTGGTACGTGGCCTTCCTTCAGGCTCACTCCTCATGTCAAATAGGGCAAGTGGCCAGTTCAGAGGAACCTGCATCTTTTGCCAACCACCGTGCATTAAATCTAGTATTACGTGTTCATTCTATTTCATCTCTTAAACCATGTATGGACACTTACACATTTTTTAACCATAAGAAGTTTAATACAGGTGGTTCAATGGGTAACTCAAGATGTTGAGTTTTGTGGGGGTAATGTTTTTCATTGTGTGGCACAGAACACATTCGTCTATCATACTTGTTCTTCATACTCCCCTTTCTGCTTTTCACATACTTTTTCCATCACCTTTTTCTCTCTCTTCAGTGTGTTAAATTTAGGAAGGAAAAAAATCCTTTTGATTTGTCCCATTTTGTGTCTTTGATGAAGTAAGATCAAGTTAAACGCATCTGTTTTCTTCCAAAGTGAACTCCTTTCTAAAAAAAAGTCACACCCTCAAAAAATTCAGGGACTCGGTGATCTTTACTTGATAGTAACCTCTTTCCCCTCATTAGAAATAGTTAAATTCATCCTCATTCTTGATTGCAGTGGAAGACCAGGGAGAGAAGCTGAGTGGAGCAATTCCAGTGGCGAAGTTAAATGTGGCCTGGATCATTTCAAAGTGCTTTTACTTTTAATGCTTAAGTTAACATTTGTCCCCAGGTCATTTTCTTCGGATGTTTGCGACATATTGTGGAGTCGGTCATACTACTGCTCCTTAAGTGGCTTAATCATTTTGGCTTTCTGTTTTCAGCATCTCCTTTTCTGACAATTTTCTCTCCTCCACAGAGTGAAATTTGAGGAGACCCTGGATCTCATGCCCTGGTTATGCTTCCTTCCTCCCTTGGTTTTTGTTCGGCTATCTCTTCTCAAGCTAAGATTTCATCTGGAGAACTTTTGTCTTACCATTTCTCTTTTGGTTTTCTTGTTTATTTAGGCTAGTGATTCTCAAACACCTGATCACTAAAAACAGGTGGCTGTCACAGTAGGTCTGAGAACCTGCAAAATGCATTTCAAACAACTTCCCAGGTGATGCTGATAGTGTTTTTTTGGCTGAGGAGTACACCTTGAACCACTGACCTAGACTTTTGGTTTTGTCTATTAGTTTAGTGTTTGTTGTTATATTTCCCAAAAGAGGAGAATTTCTCCAGATTTTATTTACCCATTTCTAGTTTCCTGGAAGCTCCTTGTTTTTAATCCATAGGTCAAGCCTCTAGCATGAAAGAGAACCCAGCAAATTACCTTATGTTTTAACTGTAAAGGGCTTGGCTGGGGTATGAGTGGCAGAGTGTGGAATGTGATGCTGCTCGTGACTTCCCCCAGTGAAGACTTCAATGGTGAGTTTCTCAGAGCCTAGATACACCTGACAGTCTTCTCAACTTGGTGTTCTAGGAAGCCTTCTAAAAATTGATTGAGCTGGCTCTTAGTTGAGACTAATTGAATAGGTTAATTTTTTTAGCTTCCCTAATTTCTCATATTATTCCTTTGACATTTGAGGCTTGCTTTCCTCCCCCCAAATTCCTTCCTTCATGTCTCAGACATCTCAGCACTCATGGGAATGGGGTGCTGTGTTGGGGATGTCTGGGAAAGTATCATTTACCTATAGTGTATACTTACTATATGCTTAGTTACAGGACATGTGTCATCTCCTCCAACCTTGCCAACCCTACACAATAATTACAATCATTCCCACTTTACAGAGACAGGAAACAAGGCCCTGAATTGGTAACTAACTAACCAAACTTTACAAGGTACTGCTGGGATTTAAACAGAGGTCTAACTCCAAACCTAGTGCTTTTTCATTTTATCTGCCTTTAGGATAGTTGGCATTGAGCCTTTAGAGCAAGAAAAAAAGTTAACCTGAATATATATAAGCATTCTTGAAATTTTACTTAATGTCAGTTGTTAGATTTGGCAGTATTACACTCCTAAGCAAAAATCTGGAGTGTTCAGTTTCCAAAATACTGAATTAAAAGAGTGATTGCAAACCAATTGAAAATAATCTAACCCTGTGCCTTGTTTTCTTTATATAAAACCCATCCATGGCATGGGTATAAACAACTTTATTTTCTTTAGTGCTAACACTCTTGTAAAACCAGAGTTGGAGAAATAAATGGACTCTCAAATGGTAGGAGGCTTTTTTAGTAAAACACTAGCATAGTAGTGAGAGAACTTTGTCATAATTTCAGTTCTATCCAACTTATCAAATGCAGAGGAAGACAGTGGTGATATGCCCCAGTTTTCTTTTTTAAAAATAAAAAGGATGCAATGGAAATTATACCACTCCTTCCTTGTCTGATGTGGGAATTAATAAATATTCTGTATAAAGCCCTTTGAGCACTCTGGAAGGAAGATTCTGTGTAATTTTAGCATTATTCATTGTCTGTAAAATTCCTCAGGGTATTACCAGGGAAGAGAGATTTTTTACCTTCTATCCTACATTGTGCAATATACAAACCAAGGTATTTTTGTTGTTGTTTGTGGTAGTGAAATCTCCTATAATTTTACCAGCAGAGGTTGCTCCTATCAAGGAGCCTAGGGCCCTGTTCTTTGACAGCTCACCCAAGAGTACGGGCTCATGAGACAGAAGGAGAGAGTGAACCTGGATTAAACAGTCCTGGCTCCTGTGAGGATGTTGTGCCTCCCCTGCCACTGCCCAAGTCATCTTCTATGTCTGTCAACCTACTGAGTAGTAGAATCACATATCTGACCCTTCTCTGTTCTCTCTTCTCTCATCCTGATCCTGCAGTTCATTGTCCTGAGATGACTCCACAGGGACCTGTCCACTGTCCTACTCGGTTCTTTTGTAACATGTCTCTCATCCTTACCGTGCACCCATTGACACAACACTGTCTCCTCTAAGCACAGTTCTGACCATTCCCTGTGGGAAAATGGATATAAATACTCTTTTGACTCACCAGTAATGGTGACCAGTAAGCAGTGTTTTCATTCTTAAGCTTTAGGTTCATGTAGTTGGTCCTTCTGAGTTATAGCCTGGGGTTCCATGGTTGAGAAAATTTAGGCTTGGAATGTTGTCTTCTGGTTAAATTGTAACCTGAAAAATTAGGATATAAGTTAACTGCTCATCCAGCAACTCCGCTGACCTTTCTGTTTTTCAATTTTTGTATTCATTTATTTTGTAGCAATGTATTTAGCATACATCCTCATCTTTATAGTGGTGGTTAATTAATTTATTCCTTTCTCTGCTCTTTCTCACATAGGCTCCTGGCTAGCTTATTGTCAAATCCATTTCACTTAATAGTCTTCCTGAATTCTTATCTGAGTATTTTTATCTTTTGCTGCTTGGTATCTTCTGACCACTGAAACGAGGCTGAAGTTCCATCAGTGCTTGTCTCTGGCTTAAAATGTGACAGAGCTTGCACCCAGCCATGTCCCGGATTCCTCTGAGAGGACTTGTTTTGGGTTTTCTCTTTCCATTTATTTCTGAAAATCAGTTTTGTCTACCCATTCATTTCCAAGTTCTTTTTGGGTTGAGATAGTTTCTCTCATCTCCTCATTGCTAGACTAAAGCCACCAAAACACAGACACTTCAGAAATGATCTGGGCTTGTGGCCAGCCTAACTAAAGAGACTTGAGCTGACATAGAAGTCAGTTTGTTTATTTAGACTGTGACTTTTATAGTGTCTACCAGGCAAGTGCCTACCTGAATGTTTAATGTTTAAAAATAAAATTAAATTTCAAATAGGCCCTGGTTGTGCAAGAATCATCTCTGTTTCTATAAGCCCTTTACTCAGTAGCACATTTTATTTCCCTAGTTACCATGTTTGTCCTCTTTCTGTCTTCCTTTGTCCCCTTCATTACACATACCTTATACTTCCACTCTGCTTCAGATATTTTGAATGCTGATTCCCATTTACATGTGGGGCTTTTTCTGTCTTCTCTTCAGAAATCTTGTCCCTAACAGTCTTTATGTGTGATCTCAGTAAACAAAGAACGTGTGTGTGTGTAGGAAGCCTGCCTTATTTCCTCCCTGCCCCACAGAAAATGTATTTTCTGGAAGCCCTTTTGACACTGAAGTGAATACCCACTGGCCTTCCTTTGCTGAATTCTCCTGAGAAGAGAGAGAGAGACCTTTATGCTTGTTGTCATATCTTTTGTTTCTGCTGATTATACACAGAGAAAGTTGTAAATAGCTCTCTCACACACCATGATTCCTTTGAGGTATGTACAGGAGAGTAGATATGCACTCAGCTTCTGCTTACCCTGGGGATTCCAGAGGGTCCCTTTCAAGGCCTCTTATTTCCTGTTGCAGCACCAGCAGAATGAAATTTAGATGAGTACTAGACAATTACCATCCTTTAATGAAACCTGTGGCAGAATGTTTAGAAACATTAGCTGATCAATTTAGTATTTTCCTTTCTTTTTAATGTAATTAAATGTTTTTGTTACTTTGAAAGTAAAATATGCATTGATTCAAAAAAGAATTTTAAAAGTTCCTTCTCTTCAGAGATAAAAATCACTGTGAATATTTTGCAAAAATCATTAGAGAATTTAGTTTTACTAAGTATGACATTGAAATAGACACTGAATACTCGAGCATGAGGGAAAGTGGATAAAACTGGAATTTCCCAAATCAATTTAAATTTTATGTGCCAGTGAAAACAGTGGTTGGGTATACGCCATATTTTATTATTTTATTTAAAGTGGAATGATAATAAGAATTTAGACAATTTATTTCTGCTCTTTCTGTGTTTTTTTTTTATTGCTTTATAGCTAGCTGGTTAACAGCTAAGGCTTCTAAATCAAAAGGCCCAATTCTCCAGGTGGGCTGAATTATAACTAATTAGGTTATCAACTTTTATATCCTCTGTATTTTCCTTGGTACATTTTGATGAATTAGGAACTATATACCACTTGCCTTTTGCATAAAAAAATTTTATCTGTCTGATAATTAATAACACTTATTGTTGATGTGGGTGTTAGGGGTATTGTTAGACAATGAACCCATCAGTGAAACTGCAGTTTTGTTTGAATCTCCATGTTCTTATCGTTGAAATATGGGAGTCCATTTTTATGGACACTTACTTGTTGGTGTTTTTTCTGCTCTGAAATTATAGGCTTCTAACTATGAGAGTGCTATCTACTTCTAATTCCTTTTTGTGATTTGGATTATTGAAACACTCTAGTAACCTGACACATTTTTCTTCAACTCATTCACAGAAATTTTGTTTTCTCTCAGGAACTGTTTCTTTCTAAGTGTCTGAGGTTGTAATTGAGTATACTTGTACTTGTTTAACTGTCTCCTTTCCTACTGAGAGTATTTATAAAACACATTCTGTGAGGGGGGAAAGGAACTAGAAACTTCGTATTTGTGACATGGTCAAATAATATTAAGGTAAGTGGGAATTTGTTTTGTGTACATAAAATAAAGTATTGTTTACACTTAATTTGCAGTATATGCATTGTGGCTCATGGGTTTGGCTTTAATTGGTTAAGTAGTTACAGCTATTGAGGTTTTATAGGAAGCATTTTGGGGGGGTTCATTTTGATAGGGAATATTTTAAGGTGAATTTTTCCCAATCTTTCTAGCGCAGTCTAGGGAGAATTACTGTTGCATGACTCATTAGTGCCCTTCCGTATGTCAGCAGAGGAGTGGAATCAGCACTGTTCTGTGTGACACAACACAAATGCTCAGTGCCTCTATTCTTCTCCATGCCCCATTTCTTTCTCATTCTTCAAGTTAGAGGATAAATTCACTTTTACATTGCTTATGTTGTCCTAGGCCATATAGCAAGTAGTAGGCCTTGGTTGCTGGGAACACCTTCTTCATTTCCTTTGTCTTCTTTGTAATTTCTTTCATGTGACACATCAAAAAATGCCCCTAGATTGGATGTCACTAATTGCAACTAGTACATGTTTTTCATTAACTTCTTTGAAATACATTCTCAGTCTTTATTCCTCATTTTCTAAGTTTGGGCTATGCAACTTTTTAGCATGTGACTCTGACCTATTTATCTCCTCTAAGCTCCAGTTTTTTTCATTTGTCAAATGCAGATGATCATATCCCATAAGATTGTTGAAAGGGAAAAAACAGGTTATTTCTGTATGTAAGGTACCCATATGGTGACTGGCTCCTTCCAAGTGCTCAGTAAATGTGACCTCCCTTTCCTTTCCCTCTTGGGCTTCACTGGTGAAATTCCTGGGTAGAGAAAAGAGTGGTTAATTTCAAAGACAGATGATATTCTGTCCATTTTGCATTATGGACAGTAGGCAGGAAGAAAGAATGAGACTAAAAAGAATAGAAGAGCTAAATCTAAAATATTTGAAGAGTTGGCTGAATGCTTTTTTTTAAAATTAGTGATATTCATTAGTGAACTTGCAAAATGAAGCTTATTGACATTGTTTAAATTTGGAGAAGTGAACTGATTTGTGGGTCAAAAGAAAGAGGGAAATACCTTCTAAGGCAGCATGCTTGGCTGAAAAGTGATCTCTAAACCAAGAAAATTGATTGGCACAGGCCATCCTAATTGGAGTTTAAAAAAAATGAAACAAAACACCAAAGGAAGGCTTTGATAGGGCAAGGACACAGGTGAGGTGAATCTGATTGATGGGTTGAGATTCTGATACATATAGTTAGGTGTATTATTAATGAAGATAGTATATGTTTGAAATTGAGTATTAGAGAAATTTTTTTAAAAGGAAGAATATATGTTTAGATCAAATCTAAATCTTTAAAAGTCTAAAACAAAGTAAGCAAGTTACAGTAGGCAGTATTTCAGGATGAGAATGACTATTGATAATAAACAACTTAATTTTTTAAAACTTTATTTTTATTATTGACACTATTACAGATTTCTCCCTGTTGCTCCCCTTTTCTTCCTTTACCCAGCCCTACCCACTTCCTTCCCTCTGGCCATCACCACACTGTTGTCTGTGTCTGTGGTTTACGTATGTAGGTTCTTTAGCTAACCCCTTCACCTTCTTTCAAAAGTAAGTTGTTCCGTGGAGAGACTGGATGAAATGAATAACTTAGTGTTGAAAGGGAATTTTAGTGGCTTTCAATGTAGAATTCTAGAAACAGAAACATTCACTAAATTAAAGTTGTATTTGTTACTATTTTTATTATTAGACACAAAATAAAACTCTTAAATAAAATTTAATGATAGTAAATAAATAACTCTGCCTGTGCTGTCCTTTACCAGGAACAGGAAAAATAAATTTGAATAGGTATTTTAAAAGTGCAAAGAACTTTAGGCATTATAGAATGCAATTTTCTTAATCCTCACATAAGAAAATTAAAAGATAGAGGAAAAAATATCAAGCAGTCATTCTGCTTCTTTTTCTCTTCTCCTATTTCCTTCCTCCATGCCTTTTTACCTTCCTTCTCTCTTCCTTCTGAACAGATATTTAAGTGCCTGCTTTGTGCTACCTGCTGTGTGCTACTTAGATACAAGGGGGAATAACATTTATATGGATTTTTTTCTTGGAATTTACCTTCTTGATAGTTAATAAACTGGAATGTGCACTCTTCACAATACATTTGACCTACTAAGTGTCAAAAACCTGTGAAGCCATGATGGCCTGTTTCAGAACTTCAGTTGGGGTGCCCCTGCTTCTGCCTGGGTCAAGTGTGTGTGTGTGTAGTTCTCAGCCTCCACACCCAGCATCTATCTAACTCAGCCGTATTCCCCCAGGTTCCAGTGGCATGTGCTGGCAGAGTGCTGGGTGCAGACTTCTGCCCAAACCTGGAGGAGCCAGACCAGAGGCTGGAAGTCCAGGTTGGAGTCTTACTGTTTTATCAGTTGGGGGTGGTGTGACAGAAACGGTGGTCCCTGAAGGCCATACAAATCTATCAATGACATCAGGAGACAGATAGCCATCAGGACAAATGTGAAAGAGGGAACAATGTAGCATATGTGCAGCAAAAACTTCTTTTCAGGATAAGTTTTCTGTAACTGGAGATCATTCATTTATTTATCCAAGAGGTAGTATATGCTGCAGTGGGGAAGACCATGGTGTCTGAAGGCTGGCTGCGCAGGTGACACAAGCTGCTGTGAGCCCTTTGGCAAGTCATTCAACCTAACTGAGCTTTAGCTTCCTCATGTATGAAATGAAGATCTGCCACACAAGGTGATTATGAGGATTAAATGTTCTGATATATACCTAGCAGTTAGCATAGGGCCTGGCACACAACAGGCACTCCAGGAATATTAGCTCTCATTTTTAAAATCATCATCAAAATGTGCTAAGCACTGTTTGAGGCACTGGGGACACATGGGGAACAAGTCATACTTCCTGCATTATGGCTTCCCAGCTCAGGAGAATGGAAGCCATTCAACTGGGCATTGCATTAGAAAAATAAGGCTCATTAAGTATCTTCCTTCTTCATGGATTGGGAGATAGGTCCCCTGATGAAATATTACATTTATTAGCAAAGTACATTTTTGTGAAAGTATTGACTTGGAATTCAGTTCTTTTTGTGTGGTCTTGAGGCAATCAAAGCAGTTTGGTATATTGCAAATTAAAAATATAACATGACATCTTATCCAAACTAATCTGTCTACCTCCATGTACCTTTAGTTATTTAAGGATTTTGCCAATGATGCAAAGATACAAGCTGAAGTTTCAACATGGATGTCATTCCCTAGTCTGGGCAAACTCACAGTATTTTTTAGAGCTTCCATTTGGCATCATTTTCTAAAATTTTTAGACTTGAGGGATGAGCACAGTGAGTTCAATTTTAAAACATTTTACTGATTTAGACACCCCACATGAGAAAAGAAAATAATTTTAAAATTACTTCTTCATAGTGGGAGTGAAGGTAGAAGTGGTGGTAAGAGGAGGTTTCAGTTTTTATGGTACTGAAGGGTACACCCTCTCTTGCACACCTGCTCTTGGACTAGGGAAGACCACCTGAGCTCTTCAGTGCCACAAGCTGGTACTGTCTGGGTGGTGTATAGCTATGATGCAACAGGAAAGCAGGTGTGACACATATGAAACATGACCATGTATTTCCCAGTTTCAGAAAGTTAACAGCTTGTGTGTAACACATAAATGCAGAGTGATGGAAGACTTGTTGTTGGGAATAGTCTGACCCTTGACCTCTTTGCATAGGACAATTGATGGTCTTCAAACATACCACCTGGAATGGTCTGTCATGGGTGGCTTTTGGAAAATTTGTTTTTGAACCTTGAGTATGGTGCAAAGAGCAATGGGTTTTGCAGATGTGAGTGTGTGAAATAAAACCAAAAGAGACTAATGGAGCACATTATTTAACATACCAAGGGAGAAAATGTGTATTTACAAGTTTAAGTGAAACTCCGGGGTCATAGGTAGTTAAACAGATTGTGGAGTTGGCAATTAAGCATGGGCTTTGCAAAGAAGACCAAGCTCCTGGGCATAGAAATGAAAGTGCTCATTTTATTGGATTCCTCCTCTTGCAACACCATTTTGGCAGACTGAGTGGAAAGGTTGCATCTGTCAAAAGGTGGTCAACTATGGTGAATTGGTGAATTAGCTGGGACCCAGTTGAACCATTTCCTTCTTTTTTTCCTCTTCCTTGCTAAACATGGCTTCCACACATTTTAATAATATCTAGTACATATCCATATTATGTCAGTCATAATAAACTTGACACTTAATATGTTCTTCATAATCTAACAATTCCAGGGGTAGTTTTTTAGCTTAGAGTCCTTTCATTCTTGCCATGGAATGTAGTCTGGTATTTGGTTCCCCCCTCTCCTGCCCTATACAGAATGTGCCGTTTCTTATTTTTAAGTCCAAGTCTACACTCCAGGGAACTCACTATAAGACTTGCCAGGGTCATCAGAGTCATTTATTTTCCCCCCTTGAATCTCAGGCTTTCCCCCAGGGCCAGGCATTATAACCGCCAAAGGATTTGCTGTTTGGCCTCTTGATTCTGAGAATAACCCCCTGGGCACCTTGATTTAGGAGCAACAGTTTGTTTATACTTTTTCCTAGGAAGGATTTTCATTCAGACACACAGTACCCATATCTGATCTACTTTTATATTCATGAGTATTCATGACTGGTGGAGTCGCTTCCTGTTCTTACCTGCTTCCTTTTAACCCTTTGCTTTTATCCCTGAATTTTCAGATGGTTTGGTAACATTATTGTTTAATAATCCCAAGATTCCTGACACTCTTTCATGAATATACCTTTGGTATTTAATGATTATAATCCTTGAAGTCTGTGTGTGACTGGACTTTTACAAGGGCATCTGTGCTTTTTTTGTGTGTTAATAATGCTTGATTTAGAACAGAAGCTGGAAATCAAGACTTTCATTCACTAACTTTGTTTTCCTCAGTGGCTTTTGAAGTAGATATGAAACTACTTCCTTCAGTTGGGGAGGTTAAGTTAACTGATGTATAGTAGCTAAAAATTGTGTTATGTAATTATTTTATAAGAAATAGTTATTCTGGTTTATACTCCCTTAATTGTTATTAAATATTTTATTTTTAATCAGAGAAAAGTTACTTTTTAGTCTTAACTGAGCCTCATCATGTATTAAGTTGTTACTGTAGGCCCAGCTCATTTCCTTTCTTGGTTGGGAATTCAAGATGTGGGGTTTGACTTGATATTTTTCACCACTAATATGCTTAGAAAATTAGAGTAAATAGTGAACCAATATTTCAGTACCAGATTAGACCCAATTTACTGTGATGTTTCATAAACCACAGACTCCTTTCTTCTGTGAATGCATGAAGGATCACTTTTTTTTACCAGACATACCGGGATGCAAGTGTAAATTTCCATAAAATTTAAATGAGGTGCTTCCTGTAATTAATGAACAATTGTGGCTGCTCTCTAGTCTGCATTGTAATTAACCGTGATCAGGCTTGTTTAGTGATGACACTGTTCCTGTAATAATTTGACAAGCTACTGTGAATTTGCCAGGTTATTAAACAACCTGCAGCATTCACTTATGGAATCACAGGGACAAGCTTGGCGGCTGCTGCTAGTTAAATGCAGCATAAGGGTGAACCAAGAGCTTCCATTGAAGTCTATAGATCACATGGACAGATTTAAATTCCTATGATTTTTGGACAAGTTAATTAATTTTGTGTGGGGTATCTTGAAAAGTTTTTATTACATGATAAACTGACTGAAATAAACCTGGTCATTTTTATTAATTCACAATGAAGTTAGCAAATTTTTTATATTGTTATCACCAGTATGAACTAAACAGAACCTGAGATTTTCTCTTCCTACCCTATTAAATAGGTATAATTATTTTTTAAAAAACCCAACAGCTTCCTCCCCAAATTCATTCCCAACCTCCCTCAAATATAAGTTCACTTTTTTTAGTGTGTGTTAGAGATAATAGATGACCTTGTGCTGAACACAGTTGTATCACAGGTAGAGTGAGTGATGTAAATGGACTGGTAGACTGACATCCATGGTCACTAGTGCACCCGCCTTCCCCAGCCCCCTTCAGGTTAAGAACTGTTCAAAACGTTACTGTCTAGTTACTGTGGTGTCTTTCATTCAGATTTTGTTTATTGACTAAACCACAAGGATTCCTGCCCAAAGTACCAGGCGGTCTATGCTTGACTGATTTTGATTTTCTAACATCAGCCCTGGGGTTTATTTGAAAAATGTACGTACACTGCAGCTTTAACAAGTCAAGTGAGTGCATGTTTTTGACCATGGAGTAGAGTATATCTGAAGATCATTAAATTTAGTGGGGATAAGGAGGGGTGCAGAATAAGTGTAGTAGTCATTGTACCCCATTGCTGTGTGTGTGTGTGTGTGTGTGTGTGTGACACATGGGTTTTGTCTTTTCATCTTCTCCAAGAGCCAGAAAGTTTCCTGCCGTTCTCTTTCCAGCTATTGACAAATGATTGCCAGATGTGAGATCTTTGCAGTGCTCTTTCCCTCAGCAAACCTGCAGCGATGGGATATTTGATTCTCCCTTGCCCATTTCATCTCCTTTCCACATCTGCCAGGGACACACAGGCAATACATCCCTACATGAGAGTTTAAAGTTTTTTCAGCTCCTTTTCCCCCTTCGATAAAGTGTTTGGAGACAACAGAATGAGGTCCATATGAGTCTCTCCCAACTTCACCATGAAATTAGATGTTTATTTCACTTATCTACCTCTCAGTAATTGAATATTTTATTTTAGTTTTGGTCTATGGAAAATATGATGCAACTCTGGGAGTGCTAAGAGTTTCCTATTGTCTGCTTGCTGCGAGTGTGCTATCAGCACAACTTCTCTCTGATCGCTCAATTCTGATAAAAACTACACTGTTTGTTTCACAGGACTTCTAAGGAAAGTAATTTTAATAAACAACTGTCAAAATGTTAAGTGTAGCATGTCTGGTAGAATTCAGTAGTCATTTAAGATTAAAACAGCCATCTGTGAAGGGGAAAATTCAATTTGTTTGGCTTGATTATCTGACCTTGTGTTTGTGTCCATTGTTAAAGTTGAAATGGATGAAATCCTAGTTTTAATCCCAAATAGCTTATAAAAGAGAAAGTACACTGAGTTTTGGAGGCATCTGAAATTAGCCTGTGTAGGCCACACACATAATCACTACCATGCACAGAAGCCTTTTGTATCTGCTTGGAATCTTAATTGATATTGATATTTTTTCTCATCTCAGTTTAAAAATATTTTCCAAAATGTTCTTATAGCTCATGTTCATACTATAGGGTGGGCTGACACAGGTGGCCTTTCAGTTTTCCTATTACACTTTTTGGCAAACGAAAAGGCCCCTTATTCCCTGAATAAGATCAGCATTTTTATTTTTTTTAACTTTTAAAAAATAATCCATTAAATGTCTGCCACATGTTCACTAGTTGATGGAAATGTTTTCCAAATTAGAGCTATAGTATTGGATTCTTACTGTAAAAGTTCTAGTGTGTTTGTTTCTGATATCCTTTTAGCTACCTGTGATTATGCAAATTTATTTTTTATTTTTTGGTAAAATTCAGAATGACAAAAACACTATTTTTGAATTTCTACACTTGGGAAAGAAATTTTTGTTAAGGAAAGAATAAATGGCTTTGCCCATTTTAGAATAAAAAAGAAGTGTGAAGTCTGATTTTCAGTATCTTCTTAAAAAAAATAACAAACAACAGCAAACAGAACCTAATAGGAACAAGAACAAAAACAAAAAGCCAATAGCTCCTGAAAAGACTAAATTCTACTAAGCCTAAGAAAAGGAGGTAACTGAGACTCATCAAGATGAATACATGAAACGTGTGCAACTCTTTGTATACCAGTTATACCTCAGGAAAGCGTGAAAAGGAAAAAAGGGTAAAACATTTTGGCAACTTGTGATAAACAGCTTGTTATTGGAAGTGTCTATTGAATACTAGAGGAAAATTGTAGTTGAATGTGTAGACAGTGATAAACTGTTCAAACTACTCACTATCAAAAACACAATGATCAAGATTAATGTGGTAAGTTTAAAAAAAAAACAACACCCCCAAAACAAAATTAACCAAATTCCAACAGGATCCCTATGGAGAGGTTTATATTTTTATTATCCTTTGACATTCTCCAAGGACAGACACCTTGCGAGGCACCTTAGTAGGTGCCAGTGGCTGGGAAGGTGGAGGTGAAGAATTCTTTCATAAAACAACAAGGTTAGGAAGTCCTGTGGCAGAAGCCAAGTTCCTCGGAGTTTAGATCACTTCACATAATTTGCCCTCGTTAATACATTTGCTGGTTTCTCATGCCATCCTCTTTTTCCTCAACATGGTTACTGTGGGAGGCAGAGAGGTGCTAAGCAATGGAGGTGTCACCCGGCCCGTGTACCTAGGGAACGTCCTTCAGAGGACGACTTGTCACCAGCCGTCAAAGAAGAGAGTGGCTTTGTGGTCTCTGAACATCTGGCACTGCTGCACAGGAAGCTGAGGGGGTGTCATTAATTGTGATGAAATAATTTAAACCATCAGGAATAAATGAGGCTGTTAAGCTAAGTTCAGATTCCATTTGCCATGCACATGTGTCTAGCAGCCTGTGTGCAGTTAAAAAAAAATTGAATTATATTAGCTCATGAGTAGAAGTGAAACAGATACTGTAAATGAAACAAGTTGCTGTGTAGTGATGACATCGTGTTGAACCACTTCACAGAGTTACAGTTTGTAGGATCAATATATTGAAAGTGGTACATTATTTAATTAATTTTTATATAAAAGAATTCTTACAGTATTGAGGGATTCTAGTAAGGATCAAGTGGTTTATTGAAGCGCAAAGAGGATGGGTAGGTGGATTGGTAGAAAGAAGCCATCAGATCAAGGCAGGGTGGGTGGGGTTCTTAGCCTCCTGAGCCAGGCTTCATTGATGGACAGCTTACCTTTCTATGAAATCTGGCTTTGAGTACAGTATCTGGTGCCACTGCTCTGCATACATACTCCAGGCTAGAGGACAATTTCTGACAGCCAACTTTGGATGTCCTTTTGGGAGCATCTGATGACACTTTGGACACATCTATGTAGTTTTCTTGTGAATAAAAACAAGTATTTCTGGTGATAGATTACTATTCATGCAAATGAACATATTTTTAAGGTTTTGCACAATCAGTGAAGACTGATTTCAGATGTAATTTTCAGGCACTATGGAACAGGGCAGCCCTAATTTCTTTACAAAGGAAAGACTGTCAGGTTTGGAATGTAGGGACATCTCTGAGGTTTTAAGCACTAAACTGAGCATGGTGTGTAGGTTCCAAAGTACATTTCTAAAATAAGTCATTCCTTTTACACATAAGCAAAGTTTTCAAACTTGTACTTTTATTTAAAAATAAACATGGGAATTTGAAAAATAAAATGAGACTGTTTAGGTAGGGAAAGCATTTTTTAAAAACCACAGGAGAGGTAATCCCTCTGTCAGAGAGAAGCAGTGGTCCAGAGCTCTGGCAAACCTTGGACAAGAGCCATTTTACTGCAAACCTGATCTTACTTTCCTTGGTCAGTCCTTTCTGTACCTCCTGGCCTTTCTCTTTTTCTTGTTGTGTTTCTTTTTTTTTCTTCTCCTTTTGCTTTGCCTTCTCTATTTTCTCCTTTCCTTTCCTTATCTTTGTTTATTTTTATCTTTTTGCAAGGTCTGTCCAGAAAAAGGCCAGCCTTTGTTAATATAATGAGAATGGTTTGTGTGACATTGATGTAAATTGGCAGTCAAGGAGAGTGGACTGGAATGTGCATGTGTGAACAACGACAGCTTCACTTTAGTAGTCAGTGGGGGAGGTAGACTCTGTTGAAGGAGCATGTGTACTGTGTGGCTATTGCATTCAAAATGACAGCGTGTAGAGCAACCAATCTGCATCAGTTTTTGCGTTAGGCTTGAACATTCTTCCACAGAAACTATTTGGATGATTCAGAAGGCTTTCAGGGATGATTCAATGAGTATAGCACAAGTAAAAGTGTGGCACAAATGCTTCAAAGATGGTCAAGAATCTGTTGAAAGCGATCCACATTCTGGACAGCCTGCAACAAGCAGAACACCTGAGAATGTTGAACGTGTATGGGCTGCAATCAACAAAGATTGGTGTCTGACAGTGTGCGAGTAGAAGCTGATCTGGGGATTTCAAAAACAACTATGTCTGAGATTGTGATGCAGGATCTTGACATGAAACATGTGGCAAAATTCATTCCGCGGTTTCTGCTACCAGAGCAGAAGGAACATCGTGCTGTGGTTGCTAATCACTTGATTCAAACTGCTACTAATGAACCAGATTTCTTCAAGGTCATAACTGGAGATGAATTGTGAGTGTACAGCTATGCTCTGGAAATGAAGGCCCAGTTGTTCCAGTGGAAGTTGACTGGGTCTCCTTGCCTGAAGGAGCTATGGCAAAGTCGCAGCAAGATCCAGATCATGTTAACTGTGTTTGTTTTTTGTGTTTTTTTGTTTGGGAAAGTATTGTCCATCACAAGTACACCCCTCCAGGCCAAACAATTAATAAGGAGTAACTACCTCCATGTTGTTCATTGGTTGAAAGATGCACTATAACAGAAATGGCTGCAGCTGCGGGCAACTGGTGATTAACAGCTTTATCATAACAACATACCCACTCGTGGACCATGTCTCATGCAGGGTTTTTTGATGAAACATCAAATCACCCAGGTGACTGAGCCTCCTTACAGCCCAGATTTGGCGCCCTGTGACTTCTGGATTTTCCCTCAAAATCACTTTTGAAAGGAAAGAGATTTCAGATACTTGATGAGATTCAGGAGAATACGATGGGGCAGCTGATGGAGACTCCAACAAAGGATTTTGCAGAGTATTTTGAACAGTGAAAGAGACACTGGGAGAACTGTGTGAGGTCCCAAAGTACCTACTTGGAAGGGGACTGAGGTGTCATTATCATGTGTACAATGTTTCTTGTATCTTGTATCTTCTTCAGTAAATGGTCTCTCTGTAGTGTGTGGATGGATACTTTCTGGACAGACCTCTTGTATTCAGTTTTACAGCCTATTTTCATTTTCCATCCTCCATAGACATGAACTGCAATTCTGTTTTCATTTATAGTCTTTGTGTTCTTGTTGCTAGTTAAAAGATTAATATTCAAAGTTACTTAAATTGTAAACTTAAAAAACTTACGTTGCACTTTTACATAAACTTGTGTGACAGTTGGTGGATTTTTCTAAGTAATGTGAATGAACCTTGATTAGTTTTTCTAAAAAGGAATTCAGAATGCTTACTAAATTATCCTTTTCTCTGGACTCTTAAATGGAATTGTTACTGATGAAAGCCAAGTATTTGTGGCTCCAAATCACTACCCTCTTTTTTACTCTGATACAAACTGACGTGACGTCTTATACAGTAACCAATAGTTAGGGTATTACTTTTGTGTGTTTTGATTTTTGGATTTTATTTTAATTAATGAAATAGAAGTAGGAAGACTTGATTTTTTCATGTCTTATCTTTTTGGCATTATTGGAGGGATTGAAGGATATAATCTGTGAGTATAAGGCACTGTGCCTAGCATGTAGCTAATAGTGAATACATTCTTGTTACTATGTACATTTTTTTAGCTTCTGTTGGTTAAGCAGATAAAAGGAAGACATTTTTCTGAAAATTTTATAAATCTTGACTATTTAATTTGCCTTTAAATAGTCTTTTAATTCCCCTCCTCAAGGATAAGGAGTCCAAGGTAAACATAGAAAATTTTGGACAAGATACCTTTGTGTTTTTTTTCCTTTACTTGTAAGAAATCCCTGCATTCTGTAGGGCATTCATTTGTTTCTCAAAACAAGACAATGATAGTACACTAAGTAGTTGCTTGAAGTTTTCTTTTGCAAGTATATGAACAAATGCTTACAGATAAAAAGTAGTTTAATAAACTTTCTGCATTTCAGGTACATTATGGATTAAATAAACCTTGGTTGAGTGACTTGGGATTTAACTACATTCTGCATTCTCTCTCAATACCACTTTGTACAAGAGAATACTATTTATATTTCAGATTGCCAGTTTAACCTAAGCTGTTTATGTTGGGGACTGTCAGTATTAATATAAGAAATGTTGAGTAAGAAAAGATGCTTATTTCTACTTTATCTAAGTTCCTAAGTCATAGCAGCTTCATAGAAGCTTCAAAGAAGGGGAAAGAAAAGGCAGGACAACAAGAAGTATTTTAATTCTTGGCTTGAATAGAATTATGTGTTTGTGTGCATTATATGGATTTTGTGTAGATACATACAATGTATATCTTATTACATATAACTCCCTATTTTTATGTTTACAAGGATAGTGGTCTTCTATTTGAAAATTTTATTGGAATTAGTCATAATGAATAATTTACATTGAGAACAAGTAGTCCACCTGCCTCCACCCAAAAAAGGAGGGAAAAAAATCTTCTGTTATGGTAGTTAATGGAATCTCAGTCTGTGAGATTTCATTAGACTTTTCCTTAGACTCAGTATTGTTTTGTATTGATGTGGCAAAGCCCTTATGATATTGCTTACTGGTTTTTATTCCTTTAGAGTTTATAAGTATATATCAATGTTCTAAATTTCTTCTTGTCACAGGAAATTATTTAATTTAGTGTGTCCTTTGTTTATATGATTGTAGTGGACACAAATAAAAGAATGCAAAGAGGCTACATTTTTAGGTGCTGCAGTAGTAGTCTTCACAGATTCCCCCATGAAAACAGCAGATCCTTCTGCCTAATGCAGGAAATGTACTAACTTCATGCTAATAAATGAAATGTTTGGGTCAGGCTTTTTTTTTTCTTTTATCTTCAAGTGTTAGTGTAGAATGTAGGTGTTGGACAAAAAGCTAATTCTTCAACATTAAGAAGTGCAAGTAGTTCCATCTATGTAATCCCTGTTTCAAAAGAAAATTGCCATTACTGACATCTGAAGAATGAAATTACTAAAGAATATAAAAGTGTTACTCTTTAATGTTCAATATGTGCCAGTGGAGTCTGATGGAGCCTAGAAGCAGACCAAGCGTCTTAAAACCGTTGTTAATGTGTAAACCATGTTTAAGTGCCTTTTTGGGTATCTTACTGTATTTGCATTCTATAAAAGTGAGCTGAGTAGACAGGGTCTCTGCCCTCTAGAAGCTTATAATCAAAAACAGAGAATGTAGCTAACATCTGTTATTGTATTAAGGCCCTCCAAATAAACATTGATCAAATACATAAATAAAAGTTTTATATCAAAGACAAATGAAAACCTTTTTGTTTGCCTGATTAAATAAGTAAACACACCCTCATCCCCACACTGAAGTTATCCATAGAAGTTGTAAAACAACTAAACTGGAATTATCTTGCTACAAGGATATTCCTGTATGTGGTTATTTTTTAAGGGTTTTCAAAGAGTACTTGCATTATTGTGATGTCATTGATAGTCTATTGTGTGTCTGTCTTTAGCAGAGATGTTGTTTTTGTCTTTCTGGTTGAGGAATTGGGATGAATTGAATTTCCCCCCCTCTATGGAGTTTTTCCATCTAAAACTCTTGACTGGTGGTTCCTGCTGTTGTAAACCAGCATCGTGGAGTGTTCTTTAAAAAAAACAAACCCTTATGTTAATAGAAATAATATTTTAGAATTTGGAGGCCCCACCCTGCCCTGTATCTCTAGAAATTACATTAAAACAAATATAAGAATTTAATATTGGTGCTGTAATGAGATGAACTTACATATCCAAAAGGTTTTGAGGGAATAGTGGTAAGAAGAAGTAAGTTCACAACTTTGGAATGGACAGATCTGGTGGTAAGTTTGAGCACAGCTCTAGTAAAATGCAACATGTAAATGTCGGCATGGGGAGGTAGGTACTGAGTTTGATAAAATATTTTCTTTCTGCCTGCTTCAACTTTAATGTAAGGTATTTTAACAGTCACTTTATTTCTGAAGTGTAGGGAAACTAAAACAGCAACATTGGGAAATCTAAACATGAACCCGTCTCAGAGTTCAAGACATTAAAAAAATAGCTATCCCCACCCCAGTGTAGGTGTCTGTCTGTGTAAATTAAAGCATGTGGATACATAAATTAATTAGAAGAACGGTCACTGATATGAATCAGACTTATTTGGTACACTGATGAAATGAGCATTGTTTATAAGATTATCTTGTTATTTAATCTCATCTATATAAACCTGGCTGGTTAGCATTATGAAGTAATAATACAATTAATGTGATGATGGTATACTTTTTCTTGGTACAGGCCTGATCCTGCAGGGCTTTCTTACTGGGATTTGTGTATATAGAGGACCATAAGAACTGGAAATTTTAATTAGGAAGAATGTAAGAATGGTCCTCTTCTTCCCCTCCAGCTGTGTCAGTTGTGTGGAAGGGTTTGTGTGTGTGTGTGTGTGTGTGTTTTAACTCAATGTTTCCTGGGATAGTTTATTCTTTTTGAACCACTTATTTGCTGACCACAGAAGAAAGAACTGCCATTCAGATATTATTTTCTCAAAACTATGCAAAGTTCATTATGAGAGCTACCTGCTGTTTTCAACTCTATTTGAGACCCACTTGCACAATAGAGTAAAGAGAAAATTTTACGTATAAATGAAGCCATTAGAAATTTCTTGAATAAACACAATCTTTCTCTTTGATATGCAAAAGAATTTTGTTTATAACTGTTAGTCATGTAAGTCCGTGTCTAACACATGCAAAGAACATTTGTTATCTTTTGTATGAAATAGAGAATACTGCTGTCAGGGAGCAGCATGAAGAAACACTTTAAAACATGAAATAATTCTAGAGCAAAGGAAATTTGTCAGTGTCATTATTTAATATTTGATTCAGTACTTTAGCTTGGTATTTTTTGCTCTTATTTACTTATTTACTCTCCCTACTTTCTTATCCCTATCTTTCTGACTCCATAAAGTTGGTTTCCTTTTACTTCTCTTTTTTTTAGATTTTATTTACTTACTCCTAGAGAGAGGAGAGGGAGGGAGAGGAACATGGATGTGCAAGAGACATTGATTGGCTGTTTCTCGCACACCTCCAACCAGGGACCTGGCCCACAATGCAGGCATGTGCCCTGACCAGGAATCAAACCAGTGACCTTTCAGTTTGAGGGATGACACCCAACCCACTGAGCCACACCAGTCAGAGTAAAGTTGATTTCTCTATTTCCAAAAATGAAAACTTTGCTTTTATGAAATAAAATTAAAGTTATGCATGTTATTGATCATCTTCTCAGGTTGCTTAACTACTTCATGACATTCTTTTAATCTGTAATGGAATTTAACATGGTATTCAATAATTTAACTAAGGAATTGTGGAAAAAGATGTCATAGAAAATTCCCTCTTGATTTACTTTTATGAATGGTTTCTGATAACTGGTATTAGTTGGTCCTACTTAATCTCATCTAGAGAATGGATTTAGAACACTTCCCTTTTAGGATTATACATGGCACTTATGAATGTGTATAGTAAAATTTTAATTGTGATTTCATTTTGCCCTGAATGATTAGATTTTTATTATTACTTGTCTACATCAGTGTTAAACATTTCCAAATTTACAAGTCAGATATTTGTATATATTATTTTAAAGATTTCTGCCTCATAGTTATAGGTGCCCCTCAGATCTCCATTTCAACAGTGATTACCTGTGATGCTATAGCAACATACCTGGCTGTTAGCAAAATATGTATTATTTCTGTGGTTTTGTGAATCAGTAACCAGTAAAAGATTTCAGAACAGTCACCTATGAATGATTTGTTCAGTTTGCTTAATGAGCAAAACTGTGGCATAAACCAACCTTACAATATGTGTAAGGATACATTTTCACTGTTACACTTGGCTCTCTTCTAAATTATGCAACTTGGATTTTCAGTCATTGTTGAACTATGCAGATAAATCTCTTTGGGTCTGTCTTCTGGAAGCTGTTCAGGACAGTGCTTGTAAAACCACTATTTAAATCAGGGGATCTGTTGACTGGAGCCAGGTATATGGAGGCACAGGACTCCTTCTGGGCTGAAGAAGTCTGACTGTTCTTCTCTACTTGCTTAATAGAGCCTGTTCTAAAATTTGATAGGAAGCAGGTTTCAAAGAACTGAGAAGACAATCTGAGACAACATATCCTGTTTCTAGCTGGGATTGGTATATATGACCAGAGCTGCTGAGAAGCTCTGGGGTATAGTCTGATTCTCTGTCAGTTAGAAGCCCTGGTTTTATGTAAAGGACTACAAATTGTACTCTTGCGAATTTGTGTGCGTGTGGCTTCTCTGTGAACTCTCCACTCTTTTGGACGGGAAGTTCTAGCCTCCCTGCACTTCCCTAGTTTCCTTATTATTTATCTTTCCATTTTTATTGTGAATTATGTCACTATCTGATCTCTTCCTTCATTGTGATGTGTCAGATATTATTTTATCATTTTATTTTAATATTTTAGGATCTTTGGAGGAGCTGACTTAACGTAGGTCCTCTGGAAAACAGATCCTGAGACAGTGGCTTGCATGAAGGTACATTGTTTGGGTGGATCTCAGAGTAGGAATTAAGAACCAGGGGAAGCCAATACAAAGATGAATTACAGAGGGGGTCAGTACTACTACTAATGGGTGCTTATTCTCATTGGGACCTTGTAGGACACGTCATGAGTATGTCTCCCCAAATATAAAAGGGGGATATATTTACCCATTGATTCTCATTCTCATTTGACCCTCTGAGCATTAATTTCCCATACTTCTGACTTGTGTGTGTATATATCTTCTAATTTTTCAAGAAGCA
Source organism: Phyllostomus hastatus (assembly GCF_019186645.2). Classification (NCBI taxonomy): domain Eukaryota; kingdom Metazoa; phylum Chordata; class Mammalia; order Chiroptera; family Phyllostomidae; genus Phyllostomus; species Phyllostomus hastatus. Next base: position 14,719,324 of record NW_025333857.1, read on the forward strand.
TGAGACACACAGGGCAAACTCAAGAGTAAAAAGCGAATGAGCTGCAAAGGGGGAAATTGGTTGATGTGGATTGAACAGGAGGTGTGACAGGAAGGATATTTATTTACTAGTGCAGACAGTGTAGCCCATTCTAGGAACTGATACATTGTTTTCAGTATGGATCTAAAAGCCCCAGATGCTCTGACGTTTTTGCTATTCTGAATCCCTCATTTGTTACTGTGTGCTTCTTAGGTGAATTTAGGTGCCTTTGTAAGGACTATTGGTATTTTCCTCAATAATTTTAGCATATCAGTAGGAAAATTAGGTGTTCACCACTAGAATCAGAGTGATCTGGATAAGGTAATGTGTTTCCCTTTCATGAACATAGGTCCCTTGCTTTATCATTGAAGCACAAAACATTTGTAGGCATTATCTCAATTATATTCCCTAACCTTGATTTTGGAATGGGGAAATGTTAACTGTTCATCTACTCTTCATATTCTTCTCAAAAACAGTTATTTAGCAGAATTCTGTCACACTGTGATCTACAACTTTCAGAGCTTCAAAAGTAGTCCCAAATCCTCATTTCATTTTCCAAATGGACCCAGGAACCCAAATTTTTATAATTAATGTTTCTGTTAAGTTGTAAAATCTGAAAGATTAGTGAAGATACAGAGATGAATATAAGGAAAACCTAAAACGCAGTCCACAGTGGGATCTAAACATTATGCGTGTCTTCAGTATTTATGTGACAGAAGAATCTGTTTCAGAAACCAACTTTTAACAAAAACAGTTGAGTCACACAATTATCATATGTGTTCATTATATTGTAGGTATGTATTTTTATTAGCATCATAGTCCAAAAATGATCAGGTTAACTACTGGCGTGGGTCATGCAGAGGGGACGAAATATCAAAGTGTCAACCATCAGCTCTAAGCTGCAGTTCAAGTCACTGTCCACCTTTTGCTTCTTAAAAGCTGATGAACTGATCTTAATTATTTCTTTGTGGTGTCTTATTTCTTTTCTTCCTGGATGTTCCTGTTTCTAGATAAATATATCTAGGAATGATATTTAAGAGTGGTAGAAGAGAGTAAGTTGTCTATTTGTGCAGGTAGATAGAAGGTACACCTTACAAAGGAAATGCATTGCACAGTATCTGACATATAATAATTCCCTCAGTAAATTATTATATTTTAAAAGGTAAAAGACAGGGACAGAAAAACAACAGAGAGGCAGATTCTAATGAATTCATAGCTGTTACAATATCTTCTAATCATTTGTAAATTATCATCCAGTGAGATGTTCTTTGGATTTGTTCTTTTGCTTCACTTTTGAATAGACAGTACTGTTTGAATAAAGAAGGATTTCAGTTAACTCTGCTAGAACTTTTCTCTTGGTCAGAGAAAGTTGAATAGTTTGGTGATTAGAGGTTAAGATACCTTAGCACTTTTAGGGCAAAATACAGCCTTAAGGGTGTGATAGAATATACTATCTAGAGGATAAGAATCTTAGATGATAAGAAAAATGATTTCCTTTGTGGTCTATTCAGGAGCAATTTTGTATCTTGTGGTTGGTCACTTTCAATGTATGGCAATTACTTTCCATTATAATCTCAAGCTCCAATCAATAGGTACAATATTATATAACTTATAGTTATACTGTAACCAAAATATGTCAAATGTGGTTTCTGAGTGGCTGATTTACAGTAAGCCTTCCTTGGTCCCTAATGTGGATGTTATGACTAATTTGAACTCCCATGGACTGGAGCATTTTAATTCATGTGAAAAGAGTATGTGTTGTGGAGGTGGGAGTGGGCTGTAAGGATAGGAGGAGCAGTAAACCACTGTGTCAACTTATTCACATATAGATTGATCCATTGTCATCTCCTTTGAATCTGCGTGGATTGTTGTGAATTATCTGCTCACCCTGGGAGAGACATGCTCTGAATTTTAATCATTTGAAATCTTTGAATCTATTAAAACCATATTTGTAGCTCTAAAAAAATTGATATTCACTGGGCAGTTTGCCCAACAAGAGAAAGTCAAAGAGATTATACACTTATCCTAAGTAACAGCAACCACCCTGCCAATTCTTCCTTTGAAAGAATACAGCAGACCCAAATTATACATCTCCGGGTAAGGGGAGACAAGAAAAGAACTCAATATATCAACCTCAGAAAGTAAATTCCACAATAATGGTTACAATAATGTTTCAAGATGTGATTTCAGCATAGGCCTAGTCATTGAACTAATCATGTCTTAGATCGGTTTTAAATTGTTTAAAGCACATCCCAAGGTGGTTGAATATGTTTACCCTTCCCACTTAACATGAGAATATTCGCTCCTATACTAGTAGACCATGAAAAGATATGGGGGAATGACAGCCACCTCACTGTTTTGAGGAAGAAAGTGAAGCCCAGAGTATCACAGTGACATACTCTGGTTAAAACATGGTTTTCTGGTTTCCCATTTAGAGATCTTTTCATCAGATACAGAATTAATATATTTAGCTCCTTCAAGATGCCAGATGCTGGTGATAAAAGATGCATAAGCCATTGTTTTCAAGGGAATTCTGCTATATGCAGTGGGTGGTAAGCTTGTCTTGTTAGAATCATACTGGGATCTTCCCAAGGGATAGGTTTTGTCCTGTTTGTCCTTACAGTCTCAGCTTTGGCCATCATGCCTGGCACTTAGTAGGAAGGTACCTAAAAATTGCTGGGTGAATGAATGAATAAATGTGATGCATGCTGATCTCTGTGCCATGGAGTTACAGAGGACAGGTAAACCAAGGAAGAATTCACACAGGACAAAATTTTAGTCAAGTATTTAAATAGACAGTATTTTTCTGTAGCACATAAGAGTGAAGAATCAGCAAGCTCAGCTGAAAGATGCTCTCCTTGAGGGCAAGAATCAAGTTCTGTTCACCTTTGTATACCTGGGTGTCCAGCATTGTGCCCAGTGCATAGTAGGTTTTCAAAACTATACTGTGTAGCTCTTTCTGTATATAAACTTGAAGTGCATCTTTCTTTACTTTCTGTATTAAGAATCTGGTAAATGTTTTTGGTTTAACAGCATTTCTTGTTTGATTACATCTAAATGATATACTAGAGAAAATGAAATGTTATGAAAAGAATAAAAAATCTCATTTAATTTAATTATGTCAATAAAAGTGGAGAGTACTATTTGCTTAGATAATTCTTACTTTTAGATAATTGGGAATTGAATTTCTTTCTTGGGCTGTTGAAGGTGACTACTTCAAATAACTACATTTGGCACTAAGTAGAATGTCCCACTGTTAATTTTCAATTAACCACATTGCTGATAATCTTGTCCAGTAGCAATACTTCAGTTGTTTGCAATGACTGTCTCAGTTGAGTAGAGCATGGAATCAACAAGAGCCTGATTACAGATTTTATTCTTGTACAGGCGGGTTAGATTTGCAAAGGGAAAAACTCCTTGAATAAACATAGCGCTCCAAATGTTGGTTAGCTGTTAAATAAAGGGATGCTATTATTACAAAGGAGGACTTGGCCAAAGAAGGTAGATCATCCTAGCTCATTACCCTTCTTGAATAAACAACTAACACATGTATTCTAGTGATAGCAGTTTCATAATATTAATGTGTGTGTGTGAGAAAGAGAAAGGAAAAGAGGGAGAGAGAGAAACAAGTTTCTCTCTCAAATTATTGCATACGTCTTTAATGGAAATTAGGAAACCTACAGTGTTCATTTTTGGCTTAAATTTTTTCAGAGTAAAATACCATTCTAATACTAGTTCATAAATACTTGCATTTGTACACAAATTTTAAAACACTATTCACCTAAACAAAAAAAAATATCTTAAAAATGTCAAGTAAAGTGCTCAGGTTGAATAATACTGATTACTTTAAAGTGAAATAGATACTAGTTTCTCAAAACATCACCACTCTTAAAAAGGATGTATTACCTCAAAAAACATGTCAATCTTAACTTTGAATAGATTAGTGTAGGTTACATTTTATGAAGGCAGCAGAACAGATAAACATGCTGTTTAGATACCACATTTGAACCAAGAAAACATAGCAGGTCAGCTGGATGTGTATTAAAGTGTTAGCTGCAGAATCACCCCACAAGTTTCAGTAATGAAAGTTGACCTATGGTTTCTTGAAAGATGTTTTTACTTAATTGCCAAGATACCTTAGATGTTGTTTACTGGTTGTCAGTTGCATTGTGGTATTCAAACACTGAAAGAATTGGTCAGTAACCTTTAGTATATATGTTTTTAGCTGTTGTTTCTTTTAATGAAGCATATTAAATATATTTAATACCACCTGCTTATTTTATTGAAGAATTCATGCTGTCGAGAAAAGAAAACACAAAATGTAACATGTATGTAGAATTATATGAGAAAACATTTGTAACAGAGTGACAGAGATCAAGGGAATGCCAAAATTACCAGAGTGAAGAAAACAGAATTGAAGATGAGACCAAAACCAGAGAGACAAAAAAGCCCTCTGGCAAAGTATAGCCCTGGAGGAAAGTATGTTAGAAGGTAGAATTTGAAAGAAAAAATGTATTTTATGGGAATAGTATACTAAAAGCCACATGACCTCCTCTTATATATTGAAATTGAAATTCAGATTTTGTATAAGATATAACCTACTTAAAGGGATTGTCAATGAAGTAATTGTTAAAATTACTGTTTTAAAAAATAAAGATATTATTGAAATACCACAGAAACATACTAACAAAGAGATAGATTTTCAAATAAAATGATAATTAAACAGTTTATTATTTTTTTAAGTATTTTTTTTGTTTAGAGAGAGGGGAAGAGAAGGAGAAAGAGAGGGTGAGAAACATCGATGTGAGAGAGAAACATCACCTGGCTGTCTTCTGCACATGCCCCAGGGAACCGAACCTGCAGCCCAGGCATGTGCCCTGACCAGGAATTGAACTGCCAGCTTTTCAGTTTGTGGGCCAATGCTCAACCTATTGAGCTACACTGGCCAGGGAAGTTTCTTTCCTATTTTTAACTCTGGAACTTTTTAATTGTAAATATAACTAAAAACTAATTATAATAGTGTGTAGTTTTAAATTAGTGATACTTTCCTAGGAAGAGTTAAACAGGTAGGAAGTATATATTACAGCTTTTTTAGGCTTATTCTTTTAATCAAATGCTTAATTATAAAGGAAAAAATATAGTAATATCCACCTTTGACTTTGACTATAAAAGAAGTTACAGGACAGAAAAGTACAGATAGAGGGCCTTTTGTCACTATGCTTAGAATACAAATGTGATCATATTTGTGAATGGTCCTTACTTGAGTGTGTCCAGATTTAAGGTGTTTGATGGCTTGATTTTAAAAAGCAGTAAATTTTGTGCTGATTAGAAAAATAACTGGCAATGTGAATTTCTCATGTTTTGCAGTTAGTCTTAGAGATACATTCATGATGCTAGTCAAATATCAAACACACTTTTTTGCTTGGTAACATAAGATAGTTTCGACCAGTGAAATGAGAGAATAAAGACCACTCAACGTAAAAGAAGTTATATGTCTAGTATGTGAGATAGTTCCTATGATTTCTAAGGCACCTCTCTGGTATATAAGGAATGTCTTAGATTCAGAATAAACAGACTAGGTATCTGCCACATTAAACATAATGCTTCATTGGTGTAAGTGAAACATTCCAGTGCACACATTTCATGTTGATATGTTAATAGAAAAAAGTCATTGAATTATAATTAGCCAAATACAAGATTTGCACAGGAAATGTATTAGCAATTTGCAAATGGTACAGCCATAGACATCTTTCTCATGACTTGCCTCAGGTGTTTCTTCTGTAAGAGTTCCTTTACCACCTTGTCCACTTGCTCTGGTTTTCTTGTCCTCTTGTTCACAGAGCTTCCTGTCATCCCCCTATTCCTATTCCTACCACACCATTATTCCTGTCACACTATATTATAATTGCTTTCTTAGTTATTCTTAACCCCATTTAGGCTATTGTGATGCCTTTATTTGGGGCCATGTCTCATTCTTGTGGATGCATTCAACCTACAGTATAGTGTTTGGCAAATGTATATCAGGTGCTGAGTAGGGCTTAAGTGTACACATAATTGAATGAACAGAATGAAGGAAGAACTCAAAAAAATATTGCATGATGGCACTATTATCTTAGACTTATGGAACATTTTTCATCTACCTTCACCTACTTTTAGAAAAGTAGGCATGGGGCAATGCTATTTAATTTCCAGATGAAGAAAAGCCAAATGATTTAACCAGAGTCAACAGATGGTGTCAGATTTAGACCTAGTCCCCAACTATCTGTTTCAGATTTTTTTTTCACCCTGAATTGCTGATTCTTTATTATAGTCTCACAGTTAATGTTAATGACACTGACTGAGGACAGATTTGAAATGGGGAGAATTTACCACCAAAGCAAAAGAGCTTGCTCAAAGATAACCACAATTTTCTTACTGCCTTTTTTTTTCAGTTAGTTCTGTTACTGTCCCTGCTATTATTTTTTTCTGTCATGTTTCATTAGTTTGTCATTAATGAGCATCTAGGAACCATACCCAACACCCGACCAGACTTGGATACAGGCAGTTTTCAGAAATACTGATATTTACCAACATTTTCTGATGATACATTTGCTTACTAAAAAGCCAGATTCCCTTTGGTGCCCCAAATCAGTCCCAGCATAAAGAACAGAGGTCCTGAGCAGAAACTTGGTGTAACTTCTAGTGTCATGTCCACCATTTCGTGCACTTGTAGGGAAACATTATTGGACGTAGAAGTTTTGGCCTCATGAATTGTGAGTGAGAGGGCTTGTGAGAATTGTGGGAATTCTGGGCAAAGGGCAACCATTGGGGAAGAAGGAGTGTGCTGGTACGCAACAACATAGGCAGTAGGAGCCATGGACTATCCTGGAAGGGTAGGACCCTGGAGGTGAAAGAGGTCAGTGATCTGGAGCACTCCCCATTGAGTCCAGTGTTTGAGGTGAAATGAACACAGCTTTTCTGAGTGTACAGCTGGTGCTTTTCTTGTGATGGTGTTTCCCTTTTCATTAAGAAATAGGAAGAATGAATGTTAGAGAATCAGGATAGAGGGATTTGAGCACTAATGGCAGGTTCAGGTTGCATGGCAGATCTCTAGTAAGAATGGCTACTTAGATCTTTCCTTGTGTGGAGATTACCTCCTCCCCTGTTTTGGACCTTAATATAATAAGAAGTTTATAGCTAGTTTCTAGACAAGTTTCTATATGTTTAACAGGGTATTTACTCAAACAGGAAATTGCTTATTAAGGCAAAGATTTTTAGAAAAATCTGTTTTTATAAGCATGCCTATATATTTTACTAAGTAAAGAAATAATATTCACACCTCACACTTTAATGTAAAATTTTGTTCAGGGTATTCAATATCCCTGCAGGCATATTTGAATTGAGGGTGGAAGGATATGATCCTTCTTTTTGAGATTTTTTTTTTAATAATTTTTTTAAAGATTTTATTTATTTATTTTTAGGGACGGGAGGCGGGGGAGAGAGAGAGAGAGAGAGAAACACATCAATGTGCGGTTGCTGGGGGTTATGGCCTGCAACCCAGGAATGTACCCTGGCTGGGAATCGAACCTGGGACACTTTGGTTCCCAGCCTGTGCTCAATCCACTGAGCTATGCCAGCCAGGGCTCTTTTTGAGATTTTTGAATAGCTGCTGTTTTTGTGCGTGTGTGTGTTTTCCTGTGTGATACCAGAATCTTAATGTAGTGACAGAAAGACACAATTTTAGAGCAAATGTTCTAAGAACTCAACTAATATTACCACGATTATCAGATATCAGAGATTATCTGGTTCAGCCCCTGATTGTTGTGTGGTCCAGAGTTACATAGCTGGAGTAAATACTTGTAATCTAGTTGGTAAAGGAGACTGAACCTGTTTATGTTAAAACTAACTACAGTGGGTTGGTTTCCTGCAGACCACTAAGATAGTTCAGGGTGGGAGGAGATGATAAGGATATTGTTGATGGAATCACTGAATTTTATAATGAATTAAATGAGGTGATCAGATGGCATGTAACCAGAATAGACTGTGACCTCCTTGAGGACAAACTATCTCTATATCCTTCCTGTTTAGGGTACTAATGGAGAATAATGGGATCTTACAAGTATTTTTTTAATGTTTGAATAAATACCATAGATTCAGTAGCCTTATTTTAAGAATGATGTTTCAAGGAAAGGACCTAGTGAAAAGTTCTCCCTGACATATGCCATCAAATGCTTATTCATTTTTTAGATTAGATATTTCCTCTCATGATGAGTTAAAATCTGGCTAGTTATGTCTGGCTGTGTCCCCCATTATATGATCAGTGTTTATCTTAAAGTACAACTCCTAGAATTTAAAGAAAACATTGGAAATGTGGTCTAATTTAGTGTCAAATACAATGGAATCTGGCCCTGTATACACATTGTAGGTTTGTTTTGTTTACTTCTTTGAGACATATGTTCTAAAGTGTTTTAGATATGTAGTATCACAACATCACCCATTAGAGGACCAGGGTGTCTATTTCAAGTACACAAAATAAACTCCTGAGCTAATGTGTTAATGTTTCCCCCCACACTGAAGGAGAAATATTAGGAGTTTAATGAATGGGTTGAATAGAAATTTCCTTTTGAATGGTTAACTAAATTGCTATCACTTTGTAAGCCCCTAAATCCCAATCTGTTTTTCTAAGGAAACATATTTGCAGCTGTTTCAAATAACCAGTGGTTTGAAGATGATTGTTAATGTGGTTTTCTGCACACCCCAAACTTCGACCCTGTTCTGTTACTGGTCTTTGAAGTTAAGAAGTTGGCTATGGAGTTGAGTTAAAGACTTTCAGATTACTCTTATTGCTTAAATATTTTTAAAGGTTCTGCTAATACTTAATTCTGTGGTAGGCATTTACAAAATAATTCTATGTGTATTTATATAGACATTTGAAACATTTCTGGAAACTAATTGTATCGATTGATTTTTTAAAAAAAATTCAGGTAATTCTGTCACAACAAATTGTATATATTTATATCTATATTTAGTCTGTAAAGAAAGATAAGACAATCAGATGAGTAGAAGTTCACGGTCACTTTAGTAAAAGTCTCCAAAGCAGCAGAAATATATGGTGATTGTTGTGCTTATGACTGAGGGAATGCCTGAGTGGGGAGCAACTGATAGCACTAAACCATAATGGCCTCTGAAATTATGAGGCAGAGGGCTCTAGAGTTTTCTGTAATCACTTTCCCATGTACCACTGAAGTTGGTCTCCAAATAAATGTGATTTAGTTACAGCAGGTGGTACCTGCTGGTTTAGAAGTGAGGAAATCGGTTTTGAAAGGTTATGTGGTTTGTCCAGGTCAGGTCACAGTTATCAAGGACTGACGTTAGTAGGAGTAAAACCCAGGGTTTCTCATGAAAAGTTGAGCATGCTATCCGTTTAGCATCATGGCTTCTGGTGACACAGGGAGGAAGCATGGACTCACCACACCTTTTCTTAAACAGCAGCAGAAGGAGGTCCTAGGTTGTAATCCCCATTTTACTATGTGACCTTGGAAAGGTTAATCACTTGTTTTGAGTCTTAGTTTCTTTACCATTGAAATGGGAACAGTGGTATTTACATTTTAGCATATTTTGGATTAAATGGGTTATGTATCACTTTAGCTGAGGGTATTCATTTCTTCTTTTTTTTTTTTCTTTCCCTTTTTTTCTTGTGCAAGAAGATTGGTTTTATATGTGCCGGCAGATTATAGCCCATGCTAATAGACACTTTAATCAGCTTCATAAACCTATAACTAATAGTGTTCTGTAGTACAGTTGTGCTATGTATTAATATTAGGAACCAGGGAGAGTACAGATAAAAAAGCAGTAATGTTTTCCCATGGAGTAAGTGTAGGAGAGAAGTGCTGTATGAGCTGTTCCTTGGTTAAAAGATGTGGAGTTTTCAGAAGGAGCAAGGCATCGAAGACCAGGGGAGTATCATGACACAGTGCTAAGTGCGTAGCACATTTGGGGAACAGCTAATCAAGGGGTTCTTGGTGGATGAAACTTCTTGGCAGAGGAGGTGATAGATTTATAAAATTATTTGCTGGCAGTAATTCAGCTGTTTTCATTTAACATACTAAGTAAGCATCCAGTTCTGTTTCAGGCACTGATTTGATTGCTGAGGGTACCGTGGTGAATATGACAAGGTCCTTTTAGTCTGGAGATTATATTCTAGTGAAGAAGACAAATAAACAATAAACTAAATAGTTATGGAGCAACTATTAAGGTCTACGAAGAAAAACAGAGCAGAGCAAGTGGATGGAGAGTAGGGTGGCAAAGGGCCTACTTTCTGTATGGGATGATCAGAAAAGACAGCTTTGAGGAGAGGATATTTGAGTAAGAGACCTGAGTAAAGTTAGAAGTGAGACCTGCACAGATTCAGGGGAAGACTACTCCAGCAGAAAAAACAAAAGTTACAAAGACCCTGATGTGAGAGCACACTTGGTGATTTTGAGAAGCAGTGTGGTTATCAAGTGAAATTCAACTTACAGGATCTTGAAATTTCAGAAGGGCACAATGAAAAGGATAGTCTTTTTACATGAGAGTGCAATGGTATTTGACTGTAATGCTATTGTTAGGGCCCTCTGCATCAAGTATGTATGTATGTGCATTCACGTGTACGAAGGGAGACTCAAAACCCCCTGGAATTTATTTATTAAAAAATTGTGTATTCTTGCATGTTTAAACTGCAGTCACCTTCAAACTATTCTCCATTTGATGCAATACACCTATCAAGACATTTTCTCTCTGCTCAAAACAGTTTTTGAACTCATTGATTTTGATGTCTTTTAATCTTCTGCCATTTTTGTTTCATCTGTTCCACATTGGAAAAATATTTCCCTTTGAGGACTTTTTTCATCATAGAAAGCAAAAAAAAGTTGCTTAGGGTAGGATCTGGTGAATAGAGTGGATGGGGCATAAAGGTCATGCTGTTTTGGGTCAAAAACTGCTGAACACTCAGTGAAGTGTGGGCAGGTGCACTGGTAAATCCACCCATCATGAAATGGCCAAATGCACTGAAAGAGTTTTCAGAAAAAATTCACTGAAGTCAACACAGCCTCTCACAGCAGCAGCAGCTTGTACTGATACAGATGGGTTCCTGGAACACTCACCTAGTTGCGGAAGCCTATACTACAAAGCACCTGCCCTTCAGAAGATAATTCTGGTTTTTGGGGGGTCCACCCTTGTGTGTCCCCTTTTTCATTCATCTATCATTTACCCATCCATCCATGTCAATGATATCCATGTATCCATGCAGCCAACCATTCAACCAATATTTTTTTGGTTTAGGGTACTTCCTATGACCCAGGTACCATTCTAGGCCGTAACTCTCAATTGTACCCATGCTGAAGTTTAATCACATTCCAAGAAACAGAATATTATAGTAATAGTGGCCTATGTATTGGCCTCATCTATTTTTCTGAATGTAGTTAATAATTTTAAGACAATGTAAATTGTCACCTTTCAGGTCAATAGGTCATATGTACTTTAGCCATTGCCAGCATCTTAGAGTTGAAAAAAGAGACAAGAAAAAGAATACCCATCACATTTGGATAAAGAGAACACTGACACTGAATATTTCATAATTGGACTGTCTGTTCTGGGCAACTTAGTGAATCATCTGTGTGGCAATCATCAAATGCTGCCTTTTCCTAAGAGACAGACAAGTTACTTCCTGATGCTGAGGAGGAAGAGGGTTGGACACATACTTGCAAGACCTGTGATCTTTCCCAGAATTTGGAAGGACAAAGGAATTACTAAGAATTTGACGTTGGAACCATTCCCTTTAATTGTGGCTTTGCCATTTGAAGAAAATAAATAGTTAAGGTATTCAGAAGGTGATATGTTGAACAATATGGGAGCTATTCGTGGTAAAAACAAGCATTTGGCCAAATTAATATGTGTTTTAGTACTGAGGTGGCCTTGTTTCACAGTGTCATTTAGGAAGATTGACTAGAATACACTCATTGCTCAAAGTTCAGTTTCGTTTTCTTTCTTCTTCCTTATCCTTTATATCACCCCTTTATAGCTAGTTATCCTCCTCTCTGTGTTTTGAAATTATTGCAAAAACACTTAAGTAATACTCATACTTAAATTTTTTAAAATTCTAGATAGACAGTTTAACAATGAAAATTTCTACTAATTTTATAGGTGTTATTGGTTTGGAGAATTTCTTACTTTCAGGCAGTTGGCGTTATAATACAGAAATGCTCACCTCCCTCTCATATTAGTGCCTCTACCCCTCCCTTGCCCCAGGGATCCTGGTCTATTAGTGAGCCTCTATTTTCCTACTTGGATGTCAATTCCTTTTTAAAATAAAGTTACTGCTCATATTAAACTGGTTATTTTTGGAAAATAAGAGATTAGAAAAAACAAGCCCATGCTTATCTGTAACCTCAGTCACCCTAAGATAAACATAATGACATAGCTATTGTAGCCCCCAAATCAGGCTTCAGGTGATTATGTTCACAGTCTGGTATACAATATCATTGACATATATTTGTATATTTATTAGTGAATAATATTATGAACATCCTTCTATCATCTTGAGGGAGTATACCTTATTCCATTATATAGATAGAATGGTTCTCTTATAATTTGTTTCCAGTTCTTTCCTATTACAAAGCTAAAATTAGTCTCTTTCTGGTCCAGGTTTGTTCCTGTTTGCCTCTGGATATCCAGGTCACACCTCTGTTCCCATCTGGCATTCCCTTTCTGTCACCTTCCATTCTTACTCAGCCTATTCCCACCTTAGCCTCCTTCAGTCTAGCTCTCCTTCTCTTCCCCACAACAGCAGCAGCTCTGGACAGCTGACCTCTCATCTGATGCCTCATATAGAAGAAGCTTTTCTGCTTTTCATGTATCTCTCTATGACATTTGATGCTTCTGACCACTTGTGCACTTCCACAGTCTGGAATTTTTGGCTTTTCATTCTTCCACTTCTTTCCTTACTTCTCTAGCTCTTTGTGTTTTCAGTTCATCTTTTGGGATTATTTTAAACACTAAGTCTTTCCCAGTTTTCTTCTGAAGTACTTTGGACAGTTGACTGATTCCCATTATTTTAAATTTCTGCTGATTTACTGATAACTGCCCAACTCTTTCTCTATCCCAGACTTCTGCAGAGCTCCATAGTTGTAAGTTTAGACCTCTTGGATTCTTCACTTCAACACTCAGCCAGTCAGAACCTAAATGTTTTAGTGTCTTTGCTTGCCTTTATTTAACGAGCCTCTGCTATACATTAAGTGGCATCAGTATCTTTCTCCAGTCCAGCAAGGTGGAACCAGCAAACAGTTACCCTAGACTCTGCCCTGTCCCTGACTCCTTCCCCAAATGCAAATGGCAGCTAACTGCTATTTCCCTTTTCATTTCTCTGCAGTCCCAGTGTCCCTTAATCTTGTAAAGACTCCCATTATTTCTTGATTTTGAAATCCATTTTCAGCTTTTCCTTGGTTGTCCTTCTTCTTGTGAACAGAGTAATCTAACAGGCAGATCTGAACCTGTCACTTCCATACTCCCCATTCCTAAATCCTGCCATCAACTCTCCCGGTGTCTAAGATGAGCCACACCCTGGCTGGTGTGGCTCACTTGGTTGGAGTGTTGGCTAGTAAACCAGAGGGTCATGGGTTTGATCTCTGGTCAGGGAGCCTGAATTGTGGTTTCAGTCCCTGTTCAGAGCATTGGGGTATGTAGGAGAGGTCTCTAGGAGGGGGTGGTGCATACAGGAGGCAGCTGATCAGTGTTTCTCACATCAGTGCTTCTCTCTCTCTGTATCTGTTTCTCTCTGTCTCACCTTCCCCTTTCTCTAAAATCAATATGCATGCCCTGGAGTGAGGATAACAGAAAATAGATGAGTATAAACTCTTTAGCATGATCTGGCCCATTTTCATCTAATATCCTTTCCTCTAACCACTTTTGTTCTCTACCACTGTTAAGGAAGATACGGGTTCTCTCATTCCCCCACTGTGTTCTGTTCTCCTGCTATTCTTGTTTCCATAGTTAGGCACACTCTTCCTCTGTGCTCTCTGAACATCTCGTCCTTGGAACTATTGACATTTTGGGTTGACTAATTTTTGTTGTGGGGGTGCCATGTTGTATATCGTAGGATGTTTAGGAGCATCTTTGACCTCTACCCATTAGGTACCAGTAAAAACCTCCCCTCTGTCCCCTGCCCCAATGTGGCAACCCAGAATATCTGCAGACATTGCAGTGTTTCCTAAACAGCAAAATCTCCCCTTTTTAAGAACTCTGTCCTCCTCCTGTATTTTTTTCTGAAGTACTTCTTACAATAATGTCCTGTGATTATGCCATTAGTTGTTTATCTTCTTTGCTGTGAGAGGTCAGAGCCAGTGCGCCTCTGCATCTCGAGTAGTGTTGAGACCAGGCCCCGAGTCAGTACGTGTGAGAGTGGACCCCTTGGTACTGTTCCCACACAACTGAGAAGTGTGAGTCAGCAATGGAGAATTGAGTCATTATATAAGAGATGTATTTTGATAGTTTAATTTGATAATTGATGGTGCTTTGCTTTTGTAATAATTGAATTCAATGTACTATTCTATAGGTACATGAGTGAAGTTGTGAAATATTTTTTGCTAGAGTTTTTCTTAAAAAGAGACTAGTTTTTTTTCAAGGTGATTCATTTATTTCGTTAATTTGTCCATCATAGTTGAACATCTGCTTTCTGCCAGGGACTTTATTTATTTCTGGATAAAGCAGTACTAACATTTTAGGATTTTTAGACTTTTTAGATAGATATTCAGAGAGTAATTTTAATGTAGTAAGATAAAAAATAAGTCACAGCAACAAGGATTTCCAAGATAGTGAACTGAGACTGACACTCCAGGCAGACAGACCTTGTGGCTATGCGGAAGGTAAAGGACATGTTTATGTGACATTCCAAGTATTCTTAACAGGTTAATGCTTTGTATAATTTACCAATAAGCAGTCTTTTCCAGTTTTTGCTTTTATTCAACTTCATTATGGTGATTTTAGAGAATTACTGTTTAAGACAACAGTGGCTGAAAATCGGCCCTGTCATAAGCATTTTATATTTTCTTTATGTTGTATATTAATGATTTTCCCCCTCCCATTTTCCCCTCCCATACCTGAATTTCTGTAGTATGCAGTGTAATGTGGCAAGTATTCTGATCTTACAGTCTACTCTGTCTGCAGAAGCGTATGTGAGTGAGACCCCTTTTAATCATTCATATAATGATTGGTGGCTCCCTGTTGTTAAACCACAGTTATTGATCCATTATCGCTGAAGTACATGGCTGAAGGAACTGGTGCTGTCAGGCATTGATTGACTAGGAAGGAAGTGTAGAGCTATTCTAACTCACTTTTATTTTCATCAGCAACAGTTACAGTAGAGACTTGTGCAAGACCTCCATGCTGGAACATCACTTTTCCTGCATTACGACATGTCTGATGTGACTGAAATTGCCAGGATAACTCAAACTGCTGCATTTAAAATATTTAGAACAGAAGAAACTGTCCAAAACCTTCTTATCTGCCTTGGCTAATGGTTCAGACTCTGGAAATAACTTGGGAGTGGGGCTTTGGATGGGTGAGAAAGAACAGATTTAGTATAAAATTGTTCCTAAGCAAATTGAAGATCATATAATGTAT
The DNA here is from genome assembly GCF_019186645.2 of Phyllostomus hastatus. Classification (NCBI taxonomy): domain Eukaryota; kingdom Metazoa; phylum Chordata; class Mammalia; order Chiroptera; family Phyllostomidae; genus Phyllostomus; species Phyllostomus hastatus. The sequence goes on from NW_025333857.1 coordinate 14,734,975, forward strand.
GTTAGCATTGTATTTCTACACAAACTGTCCAGACAAAAGAAGCATGTTTTTGTATAAGTAAAATCACTTAATGGCCGTTCAAATAACTTCAAGCCATAATTAATAATGGTCTTTTAGTACAGTTTTTACATTTGGGCAGTTTCAGGAGGATTTGGGGCCTCCATACACAAATATTTTAGGTAAGGATACAATGTGAAGATACTAAAAGTACTTGTTAAAACTGCCTCTTTCATTTAGTACAACTTAAAATACATTTTAAACTCTGAGGTGAGCATTGTTCATCTTACTAAATACTTTAATAAAGCTTATGTTATGCCATCAATTCTAGTTAGAACAAAGAATAAGAACAACAAAAAGTAACTGAGCAGAGTATAGTGACAGAGGAAGGATGAGAGGGGTTCATTAAAAGAGTAAAACCGAAGAAGAGAGGACAAAAGCTACCATTTCTAGTGACATTTATCCATGGCTCAGAGCCTGTCTGTGCATTTGTCCCTCTCTCTGATATTTTAGTTTTGTTATAATTACAGTATCTTGCCTGCACTTTGTCCCTCTGATCCTTTGTTAAAGCCCAGATCACTCTGTGCAGACTGCACTTGTAGGTGTGATTTATTGAGTGACAAGGAGCTGTAGGGTAGAACACCCGCTTCTGTACCTGAGTAAAGTATTAGACATCACAGAGCTGGGGCAAGCAGGAGGGGGCCTCCAAAGGGAGGGGGGTGGCGAAAGCAAAGACTAGTAACACAGCAGCTCCTGGATACAGATCAGACAAGAGGTTCTGCCACAAATCACCTAGAAACATGTCAGACGTTGCTGCATGTTTGTTGTTTTACACTGAGGGCACAGCCGTAGTCCAAAAGTATTGATTCTTTTCTTTGTACAGAGACAGAGACTGTCAGCCCTATAGCAGGCTGACCTTGGTATGGTGCAGACAACTATTCCCCACCCTGCCGACCAGATGAACCCCTCAGGAAAAGACTAGGCAAGATATGCCAATGTCCACTTCACAGGCACAGAGAGAAACTGATGCCTGCTGAAACAGCTCCTTCTGTTTCTCAAACACTTTTCCCCCTCCCTGGCCCCCGGAGTGCTCCTTGTGACAGAAAATTGGAGGCAGGTTTCTTGGCCTGTGTGTGTGTGGGGTGGGGGAACAAAAAGAAGCCCTTTTTATTTTATTTAACTGTGAGATAATCTGAAGGATGTCTGGCTGACGGTGTATATGTGTGTGCAGTGCGTGTTCAAGAGGCAAGAGAAGAGAGTTTACTTTCTGTTTGTTCATATCAAAGGCAAAATCTCTGCATGTGGGCACTTAAATATGTTTTGATTTTGGGAGGAAGGGGTGAGTTTTCTCTTTCTGTTCAAAAAGCTTTGGTAACAGGTGAAGATATGGGGAAAAATCAACTCTAACACTTAATTCATATGATCGTTTCAAAAGGTATTGAATAGCTCTATTCACTCTAAGAACCCACTGTTCTCCTTTTAGTCTTAAACTTTGTAGTAGTCTTAAAGCATTTTGCAGAATTTTAAAAATGCATTTATTTTGAAAATCAAGTACTTTTCATCCACAAAAATTAGTTTATACTGTAGAATTTATGTTTGTCTTGGCTGAATGTAAACACAAACAGTCCCAACATTTGAAATGAAGATTTTAGAACTTGAACCTATAAACCATTAGAAATAAATGACCCCAAAGGGCCTTTTAGCAAGCGTAGCTGATCTTCTGTCCCTCTGGGCAGCCAACTTCAGAGCATCAAGAGGGCTTACTTCCAGTGAAATGAAATGGAGGGTATTTCAAGAGTCACTGCTTGCAGAAGCTGAATGTTTTATTTTGACTAACAATAACAGGGACGATGCCTTTCTCTCTTTCATTTTTAGGAATGTTGTCCCATGCACAATTTCTGTAAGATTGAGCAATCCATGGGGAAAACTCAAGTAGCTTTTTAGTTTTGCTTGAGCGAGAATATAAGACACTGATGGAGAAGTGGTAACGTCATGTGTATTTAGGGATATTAAAAAACCCTGCCTTTTCAAAATAAAGTTTCTTTTTTCCAAGTAAAATAATACAAACAGGTTCAGTATATATGGCAGGATATATTGATATGTATTTGCATAACTTACTTTCATCTTTTATGAAAATGAATTTTTAAGTGGACTATTAAAGATAAAAATTGCAAGTACATGTAAGGCATCTTAAACTCATTACCCACTTTTATGAGAAACCCTTTTTTTTCAACATTTATACGTTCATGTTTATGCTGTTTAATTGACTATTTGAAAACCTAAAAGAAACTTCAATGGTTAAAAAATATTATTTGTTTTATAGTTATTGTTTTACTTGATCTTAAGGTGAGAGATCTCTTCTAAGTATTAGGATTTCTAGACTAACAGGAAAAATTTTTGGATAAATATAATATTCTCTGAAAACAATATGACTTAGCTAATTATTTGGGTTTCTCATTCTGATTCTAAATATTTCTCATTCTTTTTGTTGGGTCTTCCTCATCCAAAAGAGACTTACAATTTTAAGGGTAGGGACAGCTGAGCAGCTCTTATCTTTGCGTATTTAGGATATATTAATGTCTTTACAAAAGACTACTCTAGTTAGAAAATTGGAGATGAGGAGTGACTATGCTGTGTAAAAAATACCATGTAAGAAAAATAACGCAGAGAAGAGATCTGAATACTCAGGATTGGTATTTTTTAATACTCTACTTTTCTTTAAAAATATATACATGCTAATCATCTGTCTTTCTCTCTTCCCTGTATATGTTATGCCCACTTGATTTACTACTGAAATTATATTGCTTTTGAAAGTGTCAGTTGAGTTATCCCTTGCCTTGTTAGTATCATGTTTGATTTCTTGGACAGAGACATAAATCAGTATCTAATATGCAGGTCTTTTGAAGATGCACCCAAGGTTTATTGCCAGTAACAGACTAGTGGCCTTATGTGGACTTTCCATGAATAAAACAGATTGATGAGCCATTTTATAGCATCGCAAGCTGTATTATAAATACATCATCCTTTTCAGTAATTTAACGTGAGGAACAGCCTAATGAGCTCCCAGTCATGATCCGCCAGAGCTGAGAGTTCTGTTTGGCTTCTAGGACAAGTGACTGGTAGAGGATAAGAAACCTAAACCCTGTAATATTTTCCTCAGTTCAGTGGCAAAACCTTTGTAGTATGAATCATTTGAAACAATAGTAAAGTCAAGCTGCATTTAGAATTGTCAGAGTAATAAAGCAAAATATGCATGGGTCTGATTTTGCTTGGAACTGGAAATGTAAGGTGATTTTGGCTTTTAAGTTATTTGAATTTTTTCCTTTTGCTGATTAAGTCATCAGCAAAATTGGATCAGCATATTATCATTTTGAAATATACATGACCTAACATTTACTTGACAGTTTGGGAGAGGAACAGATATGGTTACAACATCATGAGGCTCTCTGTTGAAAGTACAGCTCAAGATGATCATAGTTTCTGTATTCAAGCCTTCTCTTTTGTACAGTTTACAACACTTTGCCTTTAGTGTCTAATTAATCCTTATAATATAGCTGTGAAGTAGGATAAGTGGGTAGCATCTGAGTGTAAACAGTTATTATCTTCATCTTTCTGGTGAGGAAACTGAGGCATATAAGATGGATGCTTTTAAGAGCTACTTGAGTAGAAAGAAGATAAGTGAGTTATTAAAAGTAAAAAAATATTTTTTAGTAACAATGGGTGTCAACATTTAGAAAACTAACAAATATTTGTGGACCTATAATTTTCTAGTAGTTTGGAAGATAGACCACGCTCAGAACTGAAAAGGCATAGTTTTGTGAATGAAGTTTTGCTACCTAGAGGCTGCAACATACTTTGAAGTGAGGGAGGATATTTTAAAGGACATTTTACTTTTCTGAATGCAGTTGATTACATCATGACATCATGCTGCATAATACTACTTTTGCCATATATCAAGTTGAAACTATATTTTACATTTTTAGAAGTTAGGCTTTGGTCTGAAGTGGCAATGCTCATAAGTATAAATAGGTGAGTAATTAGCCTATTATAAAACAACTTTTACAATTGTTTTTTGAATATAATTTCCACTATGAAAGTAGCTAGATGAAGACTGTTATTTATACTCCAGATGTGAGGTATCTTGAGTGAATGAAAAACTGAAAATGCTTTAAGTAGTCTTCATAGCAGTAAAACATTCTGATTTTACTTATTCTAAGACAGAAACACATCAGTGGTGGCCTAACCCATTGGGCCTGGTTCTGCCTACCTTAGACACAGTGTAGCTACAATTAAAAAATAATAATAATTGAAATGGAATGGACCCATTTATGCACTCTGTTCCTTATTAAAGATGGTAGACAAGTAAAATTCCATTTAAAAATATATCTGTAGACAGTTAATATTATTTTGAATTTAGAGTTCCTGAGTCACCCTGGCCAGTGTACCTCAGTTGGACACAGTATTGTCCTGTAAACCCAAAGATCAAGGGTTCCTTGCCTGTTCAGGGCACGTGCCTGGGTCATGGGTTCTGTCCCCACTCGGGGCATATGGGAAAGGCAGCTAATCAATGTTTCTCTCCCTCTCTCGCCCTCCCTTTATTCTCTAAAATAATAAGCATGACCTTTGGTGAGGTTTTTAATAAAAGAGAGAGCCTGTGTCTTGTGAATGACAGTATACATTTATATTCGGTATTCAAGGCAAAGTACTTTTGAAGCCATTTGTGCATTCATCTTCACTTTTGCTTTCTTCTCCATGCTTACCTTCCTCCTCTGAACATCTGGGATTGAGTGTAGACTGCAAGTTCTAAACTAAATAGGATTAGATAAACTACTAATCCTAAACTAATAGGATTAGATAAAGTACTTGGTCCTCAGTTTCTCCATTTCTAAAACCAGGCTATAACTTAACTTTCCTTGAGGGAGTATTTGGAAGAATCTTATAGAATGGATTTGAAAGGTCTCTCTGTCCCCATAGGAGTTGTTATTCACATTTAGTTCCAGTCTTTCGGATATCCCAGAAGTTTTCAGCTGAGTGAATGATTTTGGCATTTTAATGTAGGCTGAACCAACACTTGTGGCCATATCATTTATGATTCTATAGCATTGACCTCTCAAATAAATGAAGTTTATGACAGTACATTATCTGAAAAGAAAATTTTGGTTAATTCATCAATCAAATGTCAGAAATAAATCAAATGTCTTTTTCTTATAAATTTTGCTACCTGAAAATATATTCATAAAGATTGTAAAGAGTTAGAAACAGAGTCCTATAGAAATGACTTTTCAAACATACAGTCATTGACTTCTTATTGAAAATTCTTAAGAAATAAAATCAAGGGCAGGCAGAATGTGTTCCTCCCTGCCTCTCTCCTTTCCTCTGTCTCTAATTTGTGCCAGTTCTCTTGTTTTTTTTTTTTCTTGAGTTAAATGATACTTTTCATAAGAAAAACATTAGGCTTATGGAAAGAAAGATGTGTTGCCAATGAACTCAATTCTCCCTTTTGATTTATGAGAGTTTTAAGAAAGCACTCCTCCAGGTCTTCTCCTTTTCCCAGGCTCTCTGAGAAAGTCATGTTCAAAACTAATGGTTCCTAAAGAATTGCTCAGCTGCAGACCACTAGCCTCTCAGAACATTGGCTGGTTAAGGGGCTCAGCACATGGTGCTTTTCAGCTCCAAGTCTCGGTAGTGTGCTGAGGACCCTGAGCTTATCTGATGCTGTCAGTCCTGGAATACCTTTGGAATTTCTCTATTAGTCAGGCCCTTTCTCTCTCTTTCACTGAAAGTGTAAACAGACTGTTTTTTGTAGAGCTCATAATTTAACATTCCAGTTGTGTGCAAAGCATGGGATAAATTTATAAGTATATACATGCATGCACTTATATGCCTCCATATTTTATTTCATCTTTTGTCATAGAGTCTAAGGGGACGAAGTAGCTATACTTTTTTGACATAAAGACATTATTGGTTTTAAGCCAAGATGTTTGACTCAAACTCCATTTTAACATAGGTTGCATACCTCATATCTGTTTACTTCCCTTATGTACCTTTCCAGGGAATAGTTCTGCTGGAAAACTATTCCTAATACATTGCAAATGGAGATGAGTTAAGTAAGTTGTGTTAATTGTGCCATTTGCAAGATTGCCTAATGTGGAGTTGGTCAAGAGACTACAGGCTGCTTGTCAAATGTTTCCCTTAACTAATGTGATATTTCATGGATTGCAAATGACACAATTCACTTATCTGATGGAACCTCATTAAACAGCCCTTCGTTTTCCTTAGCAAAGTTATGTTTTAAAACATGCCGTGATAGGTTCGGTCCTCATTACTCTGTATTCATTCAGCCCAGTGAATAGTGGCTGTCATTGTGTGTGTGCGTGACGCCTATCCCCTAGTCCTCAGTCTTCAGGGAAGCCAAGGGAGTTCTATGTTCAGAACATGTTTCTAATCTGCTTTCCCACATTACACACATGTAATCTGGTTTTGGCTAATAAAACCTGGGTGTGTATTCATCACTGCTCTCACGGTGAGCACTTTTCACCATACAGTCCTTATTTGGCCTTCTTTTGGCCAACTCTGTCGTTTCCCTCCTTATAGTTTGATGTCCTGATACTCTACTAATGCTTTATGTAGAAAGCCTAGAAAATCTCAGAATCATATAGTTTCAATTAAAAAGCTAAGCATATGGCAGTAGTTAATGATAGAAATTGTAATAGTAGAAGATTTTTCCACCGTTGTTATGTTATATATCTTGTCTATGAAGTCTTTGCTTTAGAAACATAGTATTTATCTCTTCAGCGAATAACTTAAAAATTGTCCCATAGTATTTGTTACCTGTTGCTGGAAATTTAAAAGATCATTGTTTAAAAAAAAAAACAAACCAGCAGTTTTTTTAGTGTGTTAGTGACTTCCTATAATCCTTTCTTGAAAGAGACAAGCCCCAGGGACACTTTATGGTGATTGCCTTTTAGTATTTAGTTTCTGTCACTTAATGTTGTTCAGCGATAGGAATACAATCCTGTTCATAGTGCATAAAGTCTTTCTCATATTGGGAGGTAGTTGCATAGGGTTGGTAATGTAGTCCATAGCTGTGGAATAGAACCAGCTGGCCTGCAAGTGAGTTTGAATAGCCTATTGGTGTAAATGTCTAAAATACCTTTCAGCCAGCCTAAGAAAATCAAATCTAAAGTTTGCTTTCTAGTGAGTAGTAGTTTACTCACTAAAACGATGGAAATCGCTTATTGTTGATCTTTTATATTTTACTTGAAAAACTTTGTTGAAGGCCACTTTATTTTTTAACCTTATGACCTTCCTTTCTCTTTCTTATTATAAAAAGTCCCATCATGGTTGCACTTGGAACAAGTCTCTTCCTAGAGTTATTGTCATCTTAGACTGTTCCCAGAAACATTACCCCAGGGGAAACATTCTTGTGTAATAGAGCAACCTAATTTACATCCTATATATTAACTCTTCATCACCTCCAATTCAGCTATCCTTTGACCTCCTTTCCCCATTGTCACACAACTGATGAGGCCTGTTTCTGTCAGGATCTGCCTCTAAGGATGTTATTCTTCCTGTGGTCTCCCCTTTTCTTCCCACCTCCATTAGCTCCCACCCATACCACACACATTCCACCAGCTCCCTGTGTAGACTTGGCAGCAAATTCCACCCCAATCCTTGTTATGTAACCCACCACCTATCCCTTTTTGGCAAGGGATACCCAACCTCAGCAAGTTGCAACAAGGAGTAGAGTTAATTGGAACATGTGCTATGCTCAAGTCTGGAACAAAAAGGGCTGATAGACATCAGGAAAATAAAACCATATGTAGATGTTTGCTTGGGAATATGTGTGTACATGGGAAATGTCTTCTACAAACAGGTTGCATTTAAATAAAATCAACTACCATTCTTCTCTTCTTCCGGCTGTTCACCTCCCTACCTTCCCCGTATGTAATACTTGGAACTGGCTCACTCATGCCTGCCCCTGGGTGGGCACAGCCTGCAGGAACTGACAAAATAGAACTGTCTGTGATACTTCACATGAGGAATCTCATGTTACTTATACTTGGGACTCGGGTACAGAACACATCCCAGTGGACCTTCTATCCATTCCCATTTGTTGCAGTATCGCCTCTATCTTTCATTGATCTCCATCCCGATTTTTGTATCCATTCTAGAACTTTAGCATATCTTCTGCTTGACCCCTAACTTTTTTAACTTTAAAAGTTAAAGTTACAATTACAAAGATACAATTTACATAAAATACATAGATTTTAACTGTAGTTTCTTTTTCCCCCCTTTTTTAAAGGTCTTATTTACTTTTAGGGAGAGGGCAAGGGAGGAAGAGTGAGAGTGAGAGAAACATCGATCAATCTGTGGTGCCAGGCTGCCTCTCACGCGCTCTCAGCTGGGGACCTGGCCCACTACACAGGCATGTGCCCTGACTGGGAATTGCTCCTATGACCTTTTAGTTTGCAGTCCAGCACTCCATCCACTGAGCCACACCAGCCAAGGCTAACTGTAGTTTTCATGAGTTATGTGATACAAGTATACGCCCATGTTAAATTATCACCCCAGTCAAAATCCATATTATTTTCTTTGCCCCATAACATTTCTTCATGTTCCTTGTCAGTCATTCTCCTTTTCAGAGGCAAACAATATTTTTATTTCTATCAAAATGGATGAATTTTGCCTATCTATAACTTCATATACGTCGGATCATATAGTAGGTACTATGTTGTGTGTCAGGCTTTTCATTGTTTTTGAATACAGTGTTTTGAGAGCTTATTCATATTGTTTATGCAATTTATTCCTTCTTACTACCAAGTAATATTACATTGTAAACAAAAAAGAACATTTGGACATATTTTATGAATGGTATCTATGTAGCAGAAGCATCCTAATATCAACAGCTCCTCTTGAGATGGACAGATAGTTGACTATCATATGTCTGCTATAATGAGAAGGATTTTGCACTGCTCTGCTACCTCCCACCCAAGGCTCCAAGATTTTCCCAGCAGTGGGCTAACTGCCCATCCCAAAGTCTCAGGCTTCTGGATGTTCTTAGTTCACACTCCTGGACTTCAGAGGGAATAGTAACCTCCGTGTGTACTGGGATGGTTTCAAAGGCAGCAGAGGCAGGGCTTGGATGCGTCAGTTGTTCCCCAGCATCTTCCACTCTAGGCATCCTTGCTTGTCTTGTAAAGCTATTAAACTACTAGAAGGCAAGGTATTCTGTGTACATGCAGGGGTTCTGAAATGGTCTGAGGGCTTTTTCAGAGCTCTTGGGATTGGTCAGAAAGGAACTTTGTCTTTGAAAATCTCTGGGAGTGTGTTTTAGATTAGATGTCTGTCCTCACTGTTTTCCTATGTAGGTTTTGAGGGACTTAGAAGCCCAGAGTAGTCCTGGACATGAGTGGGCATCTGAGATATTTCTGCAGCTGCAGTGGCCTGGATACTATCAGGACAAAAGTGCTGGATGATTAGGTTAATAATAGTTACTCTTCATTAAGCTACTTAACTGTTACAGGCAATGGGCTAAGACTTAATGTATGTTGTCTCATATAATCTTCCTAACACCCTATATATGTGGGTTCCATTATTATTTGCACTTGATAGCTGAGGAAACTAGACTTTGAACAACATACCCACTGTTAACACAGCTAATAAGTGATGGGACAAGGATGTGACTTCAGACCTGCTGTCCAACTTCTCAAATATTTTACTTTAATGTCCCACAAACACTTTTTGGACATCTTCTTCTAAGTATTAAATAGGCAATATATAAATATAGGTGTGTTTAACATTGGATATTTTAATATAATTGTTAAACTACTCAATATTATAGAAAATATGAAAATGTAACCCAAATAGGAGCCCCAAACCACATTGGATACTCTTCATTGAAGGGTCTCAAAACATGTGAAAATAACAAAATAATTATGTTTTGTGAAGAATGAAAGTAGTTCAGAAAATTCCACTGATTTTGAAGATGAACCTGAGACAAGATTCCTTGACTTTGCCAAAGTAGTACAAAGCTAGAAGAAACCTAGACTGCCTCCTCATGTCTCTCACCCCACTCTCTCAAATATTCTTTCCTCTTATCCAAGCCAGGGTTTAAAGAACATTATCAATTATCTTTTTATTTAAACTCTAATCCATAAACAGGGACTAGAGACACACTCTGGTGTCTGTTTAGAGTTTACCTTAGAGAATATTATGACAGTAGTCAGTGATGACCTCCTTTAAATAGATGGATTCAGCTTCCCTTTTTGTGGCTTAGACTGACAGCATTGAAGACTTTGTAAAGCATAGGAAGTCAAGGAGTTAGGTGCTGATTTATGAAGTTTGCTTCTAGAATAGGGTATAATTTCCTTGAGACTTTTAAGAGAAAGAGAACAAGGAAAATAAAATATCTACATAACACTAGCCAAATTAAAAGGAAGAGGAAAATGCTAATAAAAGAAACCTGCTGAAAGCAGCCATCCCCTGTGTTTGGGAAGTGGATTCCCTCCTTCCCAGTCCTTGGTTTTCCTGTTGATATTTGATGTGTATCATTTATTTACTGTCCCTTTGTCTCTCCCTAAAACTTAGTCTGATACTTTGTTAACTGTCTTATGTCACTAATTGCACATTTCCTTTCATGTTTGTTATTATTAAAGGATAAATTGTGATTTTCTATAAACACAAGGCACAAGCTTAAAGAAATGATGAATGTTTTAGAGAATTAGGGATTATTCAGAATCCCAGTGACCCTAAATGACTTAGCATATCTAGACTGCATTTGGAGTCTATTCCTTTTTCTTTCTGTTAATAGCCATAATGTTTAAATAGTGAAAGAAATTTCCAGCTTTTGTTTTCATTTTTGTTGCCTGTGAAGGTCTCTGTGAAACTCTTGATACTGTCAAAAAGAGACTTTTGCTTAAAAATAATCTTACAATCAAAATATATTTAAGGTTCATGGAACCTTAACCTTGAATAGTTTAGTACAACTCCTCATTTCTCTGCTCATGCTGTGCTGACCTGATGGGCCACCTGAGGTTATTCCAGAGACCTGGATTCTCTTCCCATTTCTGCCCCTGACTCCACTGGTAAGTTGGGAATGAAAATATCTCTCTGGAATATCTTTTGACTTAATATGTGTAGGAAACTTGGATGTCATTAAGGAAAGGCAGATAAGAAATAAAAGGTATTTCAAAGACTTTTGATGCAGGTTACCATTTGTAAATCTATGAATGTTTACTTTGACTTCTCTGAAGGTTAGGTATCAGAAAGTTCTTTAAGTTTTTCTTGGAGTACTTTTTCAGATATTAGGTGTATCCTCATTCATGGGTATCCCTGAAATGTTACAAAAAGTGGCTACTTGTTGCCACTGTTCTTGAGGAAAATGTGCTGAAGAAAGCTGTTTGAAGATTTCCTAAATGTAAAATATTTAATCTTAAACCATGCTGGGGGAGATCAAATTGGGGGTAGAAAAAGAGCCAGGTGCTTGTCCAGTTTAACCCAGAAGAGACTAAAATGGTGTTTGAATATCTTCTGTCCTCACAAATACCAAGTGATTGCTGCCCTTAATGTGCTTAGAATATTAAGTCACCATATTTTTTCGTGCAAGAAAAGATAGATAAGTTAAGACTTCCAGAATTTTTAAAAGATGGCAGGGACTAAGTTGATGCTACGAAACACTATAACCAGTATAATTAAAGTTGCATTTTTGATGGAGAGGGGTATGTGTCAATACTTCTATTAATTTCCATAGCTATTTAAAACTGTACAGCCCAGGTTGAAAACCATTAATTTACATATGAGATCATTGTGATTCATAGATAGTAAAGTTATTCTATGAGATTAAGTAATTACGTGAGACCTCGTATCAGAATTCTGGTCTCCCAGGTTTGGACCTGAGTTTTTCTTCACCACCCCATACATGTTAATCCCAAATTAATCTTAGCTCCCTGTCTAGAAAAGACAGTTCTGTGATCTTTATTCATTTGTGTGGTCCTCTTTCCACTATGGTAATAATGGCTCAATTTAGTGAGCACTTACTGTGGTCTAGGCACTGTGGCAAACGTTGCATAGGGCTTCCTTCCTTAGTTAGGTGTACCAATATTCCTATTCACAGATAAAGAAAAAGGACCAGAGAGATTAAGTAACGCGCCTACACTTTGAGGAAGAGTAAGTGGAGGGACTGGAGCCTGGCAATTTGATCCACAATCATGGCTCCTGAACTTCCTAGCTGTACCTTCCTCTAGAAGGGTTTGATTACTATTTCACATCCCAAAACAAAACTTTTATGTAGACAGTTTAAGCTATGGGAACTGTAGACCACATTTTGAAAACCAATATTAAGAAAAAAAAAAAAATGTGGCCCCAAGGCATTCGCTGCTTTTCTTTCCTGTTTCTTGAATCCTAAAAGAGCACAGGATATTAGTGATGACAATCTTTGTACTGCCAAACAGACCCTTGGCAACTGTGAGGCTGTAGGTTTGCCTCAGAGATTTTTGTCTACAGAAGTGAAAGAAGAATTTTAGTGAGGTAGAAGTGGTGGGAGGGGTGGTTTTATAGGATGGTTTCTGTTGTTTTATTGTGGAGGAAAATATAAAGAAAGCCATATAGTAAAGAGGAATAAGTTAAACTGTACACTCTACCTTTCAAAGAAGAGTTCAGGTGCAGGTGTCAGTACTTAGAAATGTCACCTGAAAGGACTTGAGAGATGTTTCTTGGGCTAGAATCAGATGCCATTATCGTCTTACCTAAAATAGCACTTATAAAACAGAACTCCATTCAGACCTGTTGAATGCTTACAGGTATTGTTCTTTTTCTCCTGTTCATTTAAAAAAAAATCACTTGTGCCTCATTTTAAAGTATCAAAGAAAAATAAAATTTGTATTAAATATAATTTTAAGTTCATGGTAGGGAGGTGTAAAGAGAATGTTGGCAAGGTCATATCTTAGTAATGTGTAAAATGAGTGTTTTAAAGGTAGTGTCAATGTTTATTTTGGCTAACGAACATGAGTAAGTTTTAACCAGGACAGGTAGGGGGAGATCAGGTGATCAGTGCTGCATAGTGATGTGCTGCATTGGGCGTTTTCTTACTGTGGACACCAATCTTTAAACCAGTAAGTTGGTATGTATTAGTTGGTGACTATTAAATTTTAACAGCAAACGTGAAAATGATCATTCCATTAAGTAACACCACCTTACATAAGTGTTCCTATTATGTCTTGGCTTGTTCCCAAAAAGGACCTAAGGGGGTTATATGTTTTGTATGTATTATTTCATTTAATACTTGCACCTCCATTGAAATATAGTATCTATTTATACTAGAATTGCTGGTGCAATTGCTGGATGACACGAGTTTTAGAAATCTTAACTAGAGGCCCACTGATTTCAGATACTTATGTGATATTAGGTATCTTTAGTTCAATAACTTATTAACTGGCACGTTAATTTTTTAATGTAGAAACTTTTAATGATGAGATTGTTTTTACATTTTGAAGCTGTGTAGTAATTAATCTAAAAAATCAGGAAATTCAATAGAGGCAACAGATTGGGAAAGTAAGCAGTTTTCCTAATAGTAACCAGGATTGACTTTAAAGTGTCTGGGACAGGACCTTAGCAAATTTACTTAGTGTGGATTTCTAATTTTCCCAGGAAAGGGAACATTCTTAAAAGGAAGAAGTGACTTCTCACTCATCTGACCAGTACTTTTCTTTGACAGTTTAAGGTCTTCTGAAATATTTTATTTTAATCTTTCAATTGATTTTAAAAATAACTTCAATTGGAAGTATTTTGAAAAATACAGAAATGTTATATGTAGTATGACTGCATTATTATATGAAAGTTGAAGAAGTAGTCAGTGGACTTTGAGAATGAGTATTTCTGGGAATTGACTTTTACAACACAGACCAGAGCCTTCATTCTCTGTACCTTTCCTGTAGTTACTTTATTCAGCAGTTCTCATGTGTTTCTCCATGAGCATTCCCAGGTCTTGTTCTGTATTCCCATCCTGGCAACATCTGTTCACGATGATTGTATCTTAACTTTTTCTAGAGCTGTGAACTACTCCTTGTAGCACCTTTTTAAAGCAAGTTTCCTGTAAGAACAGAAGTCCCTGAAATCCAGAGGCTTGATGTCATATGCTCACAAGGGATAGACATAACCAGGTCTTGGTTCCAGGTGTTCTGATGCCCCATTTGGGCTCTTCACTTACTGGATTGTTAGAGTGTGAGATAAAGTTCACGTATGTGATGCCTGCTGCTGAATCTTCTTGAAGGGCTTCTAACAACTGTTTAAATGCATGCCCAAGCTCATGCTTGATTCACAGCAAGCCAGCCCTCATAGTTTCCTGCATGAACATGGGTGTTCTCTACAAGTTTGTGTAGCCTGATGGGGTGACCTTTTGATGGGGTTGTATAATTTTAAATGTTAAACACATAAAAAGAACAGCAGGACTCTGTTTTCTGAGGAAACTGTTATTCTGTAAATAAAAGTTTAGTTGAAAACTAGTTAATAATTGTCATTTTCTAACATGAAGAGATTCTTTTCCTCTTGTGTTGTATTAAACATTGTAAAGTTATCAAACCTAGATGAACTCTAATGTATTTGTGTTAAATACAGTGTATTTAGGTTGTCTGGCAAGCTAAATCTGTTGGCAGTGGCGATTGCAGTTTAGAGAGAGACGGAGAGACAGAGAGCATGAGTGTGTATTCGTCTATCTTTGGATATTTGATTTCCTGATTTAATCTGACATAACTGATGCACTTAATTTTACACACAACCATTATTCTTGGTGTGTGTAGCTTGTTGACATAGTGTTCTTCTTTTGGTTAATTTTACTAACCAGAAATGTGGTTTTGCAAGATTGAGGACAATGGTGTATCAAATACTTCACTGGTCTCTCTTTTTTATGAAGAAGATATTTATATTGCTATTTTTATTACAGCATTAGAAGCAGTATAGTGGAAATGAGTTCACGTATCTTTAAAAGTAAAAATTGCAGGTTTGATTCCCAGTCAGGGTACATACCTGGGTTGCAGGCCATGACCCTCAGCAACCGCACATTGATGTTTCTCTCTCTTTCTCCCTCTCTTCCCTCTCTAAAAATAAATAAAATCTTTTAAAAAAAGTAAAAATTGGTTTAAAAATAACAGTCAAACTCTCACTAGTGGGGGCAAAATGTAACACACTTTGGAGATTTTCTCCTGCCTTTTAACATGTGATGCTGTAAGGTTCATTATATTGTTATAGTGAAATAAAAATTTTTGATACACAATTAAATAAGAAACATTAACAGACAAATATAATTTAAAAAAGAATACAGTAATAGTGGTCAACAATGGTGCATTGAGATTATAATTACTTCTTACCATTTGACGTCATTGTTGAACTATACGTTAGACCTATGTTTACAGAAGTAAACAGGCCAGAGGGTGAGCTTTTGTTCTTTTCTACGTGATGATGATAATTAGCAATCTACTGCTGTACTTTGATGTTAGAATAAAATGGCTGTGATTTATTCCAATACTTAATAGAAACTAATAATAGCATTGCCATGAATATGAATTTTCATAATTTCTGTTACTTGAACTAAATTTTGTTTTTGATGAAATGATTTCTGATATGTCATCCAGAATACTTTAACTTATATTTTTGTAAAAATAAATATAATATTCTTTTATAACATTAATACTTTTTAAGTCAGCATTGAAGAACAATTTCTTTCAAGGGAAAATAGCCTATTATATACATGACTTACTTTTTACTTCTTCCTTCTTATGAGAGTTCCTTTAACCTTAGACTTTATAAATATCTTATACTTTCAAATCAATAATAACTGAATCATCATCCTGAAGTTACATTGCTACCCTCAATGTCATGTCTAATTAGTATCTTTAACTTTTGAGATTTATATTATCATTTGTTTAGACATTAAATTCCCTTCTGACAACTATAAGTCCCATCCACTGGTCTTAGGTCAGGCATTTTATGGTCATCTAGAAATAGACTTATTTTTATTTAAAATACATGGAGAAAAGGAAATATTAAAAATTGAATTACTCCATTCTTTTCAAAGAGTTTAACATTGACATATTTTTTAACAGATGAAAAAGTTGATTTCTTTTAAAGGGTATCTTGTTCTAGGACTATACATTTATGAGTGTAACTTGGTGTAGTATGTAACAATGTCCCCTGTATAAGGGTTTTAAACATACTGACATGCCCCAGAGATATTGCGGGTTTGGTTGCAGACCATCTCAATAAAGTGAGTATTACAGTGAAGACAGTTGTAATCTTTTTGCTGGTGGAGGGGTCTTGCCTTCAATTAAAAAAAAAAAAAGCCCACAACATTTGCGAAGCACACTAAAGCAAAGCACAATAAAGCTAGGTATGGCTGTAATTAGCGACCTACAGGCCATTTAAGGAGTGCAGGTGAGAATCTGGATGTGAAGAAGCATGTGTTGGAAAGGTCCTGCATTCATAAGACTTTGGGTTGCTTAGTTTATTGGTATGTCTTAAGTTTTGACATTGTTAATGCTGGCATAGTTATGAGAATAAATCTACTTCTTAACAATACAGAATTATTTGGTTTTCTTTTTACTTTCAAGTTTTCTGCTTTATTCAATAACCAGTACAATGAGAGCTGCCTTGAATCTTTAAAAATAGTATTGACAGATTTTTTCATTTGACTAAATTTAGAAACAACCTTGATGAAAAGTTTACATATGTGTATATTTTTTAACATTTTTATCCACATGTACTTGGTTTCATTTGAGATAGGAAATGGAAATAACAAGACAGTTAGAAAATCTTGTCTCTGTAAACGGCCCAACCTTGCCAGAAACCACGAGGCAGTGGAAATATCACGAGAAAGCTTGTTCCTACAAGACTCCCAGACTGATTACTAGGCCAAAGAAGTTCCCAGAAATTTAGCTTGAAGCAATCACTTAAAACTTAGGAGGAGATCCAGTCCTGCTCAGGGTCATCCATTGCTAATTATACTTAGCAGTTATGTCCCAGTGATTTTGTTATCAGCCACACCCCAGTGTAAAAATCCATGTAAAAAAATCAGTCTCTGAATTTTGTATGTGCCCCCCAACATGTTCTTGCTCAGCAATTAAGTTCTGTGCATTTCACTGTATCTAAGTTATATCACAATATCCTTAACATTTTGAACCTATGTATTTTTCCTTGCCTGATACATGTTGTTAACCTTTGATGTAATGGATAGCTCTTTAAAAAAAAATCTTACTCCATTTGTGTCTTAAAATTTCTAGTAGTTAGGGAACTCTCCTGTCTATTTCACTCTGTAGGTGTTTTAGATGCTTAATTGCATGTATATGCCTTTTAAATACATGGGGCTGCTGACTTTTTGTTTAAGCTGCTATGTAAAATATATATATGTATATTTGGGGGTAGCCACAGAAATTTTAACATTTCAAGTTAGCATGATAAAGCCCGAGTTTATTTTGTTATTTTGTGATTTAAATCACACCCTGGGTTACTTTGGGGGAGTTAGAGCAATCCATTTGACACAGGCCATCTTGCCTGGCAGAGGCTTGCCCCAGCATGTTCTGGATAGATGGCTTTGATGTCAGTGAATATCATAACTTGAACTATTGTGTGTACACTGTGTGAGAGTTTGCTGAATCTCTTGCTGCATCTCTCACATAATTCCCAATTCACTTTAGGTCTGACTACATGTACTGAAGGGACATTTTCCGTTCAAAGCTCGCTTGTCCGTTAGACACCTTAAGACGCGTATTACTTTGCATCCTTTTCTGTAAGCATTCATTCACAGAGCTTGGCATTGAGAAGTATGGAACACAAAATTCTACAGCTTTTCATGTGCCTAATGAAAGCCATAAAGGTATGATAAGAAAATAAAATGGAGGGAAAAAAATGGCACCTTCCTAGATGGTAAGAAGAAAAAACACTCAGAGTAGTTGTCTTTGAACCACAGCGGGACCTTATTCTTAAGGTCCTCCAATTGGGCTTTAAATTTTTTAAAAATTTATTTTTGACCACGGAATAATTATAGAGCAAATTATTTAAAATTGTATCCAGATTTCACATCAACACTCTTTAGTTTACTAATTAAATAAAGGCTGTGGCTTCAAATGACATCCCATCTGTTTGGCCTGTTGTAAGGATCTGGTGAGATACAGAATTCCAGTAGCTTGGTTACAACAAGAAAGACATAAAAATCAATGAATTCAGAAATTCCTCACTTTCCTTCAAAATTTTGGGAGGATATGCCTTAAATGTGGAATCTGTTACTGCATGCCTCTTTCAGCTGAGTTGCATAGCTCACAGAAATATATGCTAGACATTAGACAACAAAAGGCTTCGTCTAAAACGTGAACCTTCCTGAGCAGTAAACCACAGTTAGTCAGACATTCTTATATTTTTGTATTAGTAGGGTTTTTTCTGTAGATACTGCTGCAGCATTATGATTTTTATGACCAACATGCCAATATAATTTCAAATTTTAATTTAGCCTTTGGGTGTGCTAGCTTGCTTATCCTTAGTCTTCAATTCTAGTATTCTTGAGTAGTTCAAGGATTTTTCCTAAAAATTATTTTTGCTGTTTGCTTTGTACAAATTTTAGTACCCTTTTTTATCTTAAGTTCATATTGTTCTCGGTCTCTCAACTTTTAAAAATAACAGTTACCCCCTAATAATATTCCTGTTCTAGTACTCTAACTCTTACTAGCTAGGAGTCCTTTCATTGCCTTCCACCTCATTCTCCTACCCTCTGTCATGTGGACTGCATGTTTTGTAGTAATCTTTTTAAATAAGCAATTTTTTCTTCTCTTTTGTATTGTAGAAACCCATTAAAAATCAGATTGTAGCATTTAGGAACCATATCTGAAAAAGTTCTATGACTTACCTATTGGCTTTGTTTATTATGAAATTCTCTCCAGAAATATATTTAGCTTGTTGTAGTCTCCAATAAGAGTTGGCTAAGAAGTGCGTGCAGTAAAATCATCCTTCCCATTTTCAGATATATGATTCAAAATGATCTCTTGTTACCTCATGCAAAAATCTACACTAGTAATTAATTCAGACTCTAACCTAATCACATTTTATTTTTTAACTTCTTGGCAAAATTATATATTCTCATAACGTTCCAACATAAAGACCATGCTTATTAAAATAGAAAAATACTTGCTGTTATCAAAGCACTCAAAGGCATTATAAAATATTAAATGAAACTAGTTAAAGCTTGTGGCACTTTGTCTAATAAATTTTACATGACAGAGACCAAGGAAAAAAGACATACAATTGTAAACTAAATAAACAAAATTAATTAGTAACTTCAACAAACAAGTATGTTTATGCAAGAGCATTGTTACCTACCAATGTGCAAAATAATTTCGGGATCAATATAATTTGTGGTGGTGCCTTTCAGAAAGCCCAATTATCTTGTAACTAATACAGCATGGGATAAAATTAATCCCTTCTTGACTACAGTGAGAAAATTCAAGAGCCTTGGTTTCATAGACTTAATTTCTAAGCAGACAAATTGCTGAAATAGTGCAGCAGAATAAGAGAACAAGAGAAAATGCTACAGATGCTCCATGTTACAGCATTTGTTATTAAACATCAGTTACTGTGAAAATATGGTTTCCATATGGGGTATGCTATATGTAATTTATACAAACCCTGTTAGTACTGGATTCTGTCACGTGGCACTAAACTCAACTACAACCTCTGTAATGGAATATGTGAGGGAATTGCTGATGTTATTAGGTTGGATTAAAAGGAAAAGATCTTTATTAGTTAGGTGATTTTTTCCCCCTGCTGCAGCATATGCCACTTCTGTGGGTGGGCTCTTGGGCTTATTCAGACTTTGGTGTTTAAAAGTGAGATATTTGAAGGTCTGTTTATAGGATAATTTTGGTACCTAAGTGGCAATAATTTTCTGAAGTCAGATTTTTGGGCCTCGTACTCTTAATACAGTTGTCACATTGAGTTTACCTATTTATCAATAGACAGATATTTGGAATTCATGTGATTAATTATAAAAACTATTTGGAGAAACTGGTTAAATAATAGAAGATGATGATACCCTCAAAGATAAATGTGTTAAGTAGGGAAGAAGGCAAAGCAAGGTTAGATAGATCTTAACAGAGAATTAGATATATTGGAGGAAAAAAGAACATTAATATTTGCAAAAGAGAAAGGTGCTATTTCTATAGTGTACTTAAATCCTTTGAGTGTGCATGGTAGATAAACTGGTTTGAAGGATATAATTTATGTAAATAGTCCTACCAATACACAGTGTGAGTAGAGTTCTGTTACGGAATCAACTGTTTAGGGGAGAAATACTAATCAGAAATCATCTCTGTAAGAAGCATAGAGAGAAAATTTGAGTTAACATAGTTTAATAAATAATGCCAGCAAATTTAAGTGGGCTAGGACACATTACTTCTTGCTAAATAGTCTATAGCAGGCCTAAATTCAGCATGTGATAAAAAGCAGTTTTAATATATTTGATATCCAGTGAGATTCTGACTGCGGTTACTGACTTTGGGATATGGTTTGGGTAATTCAGAACAGATCAAATGAATCATTTTTTACATTTGTATATTAGGTGTTTTCTTTGTTGTGTGATTCTTGTGATAAACATCACATAAATAAATATCTTTTAGTTTGCAAACTGCTATTTTCTTGGATCTGTATCAGAATCATTGTTATAATGATGTTTAAGATACCATATTTCAGAATATTTTATTTTTTTTCAAGAGACAGGGAGGGAAGGAGAAAGAGAGGAAGAAAAATATGGGTGTGAAAGAGAAACAGCAATCAGTTGCCTTTCTTGCATGCCCCACTAGGGACTGAACCCTGCAACCCAGGCATGTGCTCCCACTGGGAATTGAACTGGTGACCTTTGCAACTGAGCCACACCAGTCAGGGCTTACTTCAGAATATTTTAATAATTACTAAACAAATAACAGTGGAGATGAAAATTGTCCTAGAAAATAGTGACTTTAATAGTGACTTATGAATAGTTTTAGTTGAGAACAAACCATGAATATATTGAAGTAAAAATAATTGGAAAATAGAGCGATAGCACTATGAAGAAAAAGTTATTTGAGGTAGTGGCTGGCAACATTTCCAGTTGGAAATGTTTAAAACAAAAGAGGCTCTTCTTCAGAGGAACATAAAGTGAGATTTTAGTTATCGTAGCACTAGGCCTTCAGTGTAGCCATAATGAAGCAAGATAATAGGGCTTTTAATCTGTTGTCTTTCTAGTTAAGGCTCAATAATAATTTTACACATGCCCTTGTGCATTCGTGCACTGGAACAGAACCAGAACCCTGGCTTTCTACTTTTGTTGGTACAGGGCCATTGTGTTTCAGTAAATAAAGAGTGTTTCCTTCTCTTAGACATCTAAACAATGGCAATAACCTATAACTAACTGCTATTCGTTATGTTGCACAGGCAAATTGTGCAGAAAATTATGGATAATTTTAAAAAGATGAAATACAGGTGGCTCATCTAAAACAGACTCCAATTAAAACCACATTGTATTAAGTAGAGCCTGCTTTAGATAGACTCCTCTTCATGCTAAATATGAATGAAGCAGCAATTTTAGATATAATAGCTGGTATCTGGATTTTAATATGATCAGTTCTCATGTTTTAGGGCCCAGATATTACCAGCTGGTATTAAGAAACCTGCCCTTCTATAAAACTTGATTATATTGTTTTCCCCAAAGGTATTACATTAGGAATTATTGAGAAAGTGGCTTTTATGGGATATAGACTTTTGCATAAAAATTGGTACTAAAATTTGACTAGTGTCAAAACTTGCATCGCAATGTTTTATCTGGTGTCTTATGAATTAAATGCATAAAATTAGGCCCTCAAATTGTGTTGCAAAGATATGATAACACATATCCAGTATAGTCACTGGGCAGAGGTATGGTTTAGTCCTTAGTGTGTACATTATCTGTGCTGTGGCTTATATGAAGTGGTTGTAACTGTTTCTTGTCAAGAGAATGATTTTTCCAAGGTTTGGTTGGTCTGATATGTTAACTACGATTAGCAATGCCTGGACAAATTGTTTTCTTTGATTATGACTTAATCAGTTTGGCAAAATGTGATAGGTAAAATGACTTGGGAACATTGTGCTTTTACATATGCAGAATCCTTTTATCTTTGTCTTTGCTTTCGGGCTCCAAAAGACATAGAGGGCCATGCCAGCTTTCTTTTCTTTTTTTTTTTTTGCTTTTGCTTTTGCTTTAAAGAAATTATTACTAAATGAAGGATCCACAGAAATAATCAAGGTGCAAGGAGCCACTACTGTTTGTTCTGGAAAGTGCCTAAAGTGGTGCCTAGCACATAGAGGGTGTTTGATAAATGCTTTTTTTGAAAGAAAAAGAAGAAGGGGGGATTAGTTGTACGCCCTTGCACCCTTCCCTTGCCAGAAATGACAAGGATGGTCCTGGCTCTTGAAGAAAATGGGGCTGTGAAGCTTGAGCAGTTCTTACTGTTTAATTAGATGAAAGGAAGTTTGGAAACAACATCCTCTGTGATTGGACCCTGCCTCCTGCTCTAGCCTCCGCTCTGGTCTTTTCTTGCCTCAGCCTTGATGTCCTAGCAACACAGATCACATTGTAGTTCTTTGCTAATTCTGTGCTGTTTCCCATCATCTTTTTGACTGCTAAACATGTTGTTCTCAAGTTTCATTAGTTTCTACCCTTTTTCTGGAGTCTTTTCAGAGCCCAAGATGAGTTAGTGACCCTCTACTATTTCCCTGAAATGTTCCCTGTGGATATCTACTCATCTAGAAAGTGTGTTAAAATACTTGTATTTTCTCCTGCAGTAGATGGTTTTTGATGTCAAGAAGTTCAAATAGCCTCTCTGTACAGGCATTACAACCCAAACATGGACACAGTGCTAGGCCATGTTTAACAGTAAATCCTCCCAATTACTGTGTATGATTCTAAGTCCTTTATTACAAGAGTATAGTTGTTATTCTAGTTATGTCCACCATGCTTAAACCTGGATAAGCATATTTTACAGATTTGTGCTGTTGTATTTATCCTGTTATGGTATCACATACTACCAAAGCCCCTGGATTTTGTTCTGCAGAGCAGCTGCTGTGTTCGGGCATGAAGGAAGGTGTTTCAGTGGTGGGCACGGCTTTTATTTTATGGGAGTGCTTTGGCAATTAGAAGTGCTATTTAAAGGTATTATTTTTATTAGAAAGGTGAAGATTTAGATCTATGGTTCATTAATTTTGTAAAGTTTGAATTAACAAAGCCTTGTTTGTAGCTCAAATGATGGAAGTGTAATCTTGGAAAATGGGGAAGGGCATTAGTAAGTTCAGTACTTGTCTTCAGATTTTACAAAGAAAATATATATACAAATGAAAAAAGTAGGTTTTAAAGAATTTTGAGAAAAATTTTGCATGGTATTTAGCATTTTCTAGTGTAATTACTAGTCAAGGCCAGAAATGCAATTACTAGATTTCTTAGTAAGCAAATTTATTGCACTGGGAAAAAATGCACTCTGAACTTACTTTTCTTATATGTGATTTATACATAATAAATAAAATGTAGACAATGGAGTTTAACAACAATAAAACCATTGCCAATAGCTGTATTCACACAGGTGTTAATCATTTTAGGGTATTTTCTCTTTTCTGTTCTTTTTCTTGTATTCATTTTAAAAATCAAAATAAGATTATACTGTGTATACTACTTCACAAGCTGCTTTATGAATATCAATATATTATTACTGTCTTTCCCTGTCATTGAATTAATTACTGCGAGTTTTAATGATTTCACAGTAATTTGATTATAAGATTGGCTCCACTGTTAGTTCTTTCTTGATAGATATCACTGTGTAATTGCATTATCTAATTTTGGGTATTTTTCTTCCTAGACTAGCATTCTGTATTAAATTTAATACAAACTAAGAGTTCTACAAACTAGCTATTTTCCAAGGGTGTCCAACCCATGGCCCGCGAGCTGCATGTGGCCCAGGATGGCTATGAATGTGGCCCAACACAAAATTGTAAATTTACTTAAAACATTTTGAGATTTTTTTGTGATTACATGTCACAAGGCATTTAATGTGTGGCCCAAGACAACTCTTATTCCAGTGTGTCCCAGAGATGCCAAAAGGTTGGACACCTCTGCAAGTCTTATTTCTTTTTTATTTTCAGATTTTATTTATGTATTTTTAGAGAGCAAAGGGAGGGGGGAGAGAGAGAGAGAGAGAGAGAGAGAGAGAGAGAAACATCAATGTGCGGATGCTGGTGCTGTGGGCCATGGCCTGCAACCCAGGCATGTGCCCTGACTGGGAATCGAACCTGTGATGCTTTGGTTCGCAGCCTGTGCTCAATCCACTGAGCTACGCCAGCCAGGGCTTTGCATGTCTTATTTCTTCATCAGTGTATTATTTGCCAAATCCATGTTTAATTGAATATATGAAAAGTCTTGTGCTTCATGTTCATTGTTTGCTATTTTCCCATTACTATTGGCGTTCTCAATTATTCTTCTGTGTGGCTTGCTTGATCCAGCCATATGGATGGATGACTTCTGGACTTACCCAAAACACTTATTTGCCTTTGACCAGCCAAGGCCTGAACTCGCCTGAAT
Organism: Phyllostomus hastatus; assembly: GCF_019186645.2. Lineage (NCBI taxonomy): Eukaryota > Metazoa > Chordata > Mammalia > Chiroptera > Phyllostomidae > Phyllostomus > Phyllostomus hastatus. Next base: position 14,759,585 of record NW_025333857.1, read on the forward strand.
TCACACACAACACCACAGGAGCCAAGGTTTGCTCTATTATTGTAGTGAATCTTCTGACCATTTTTGAAGTGTTACATTGGTGATAACATCATTAAAAACAAAATTATTCATAGAACTGTGGCATAAACACAAAGAAAAGTTGTGTTAATGTGACTTGTGGATTAGAATTTTGCTGAATGAAGCATCTTTACAGCCTAACGTTAGAATAGTGTGTTTGGCTAAATTAGGTGATAAAGGCAAACATTAAAAGCAAAAACTTTTCTGTTAAGTCCTTACATATGCCTTCCTCATATTTAAAACACTTGACAATAAAAAGAGATAATTTTATCTGATTAAGACTTTGGAAAAGCTCAGAATGACAACTCTAGGTATTTCTTTTTTGCAGAACAAGCCTGAGATGGTACTTAGGCCCTAATAAAAGCTACTGATCACTTAATGATGTTGGTAAAATTTTATTAGCTATTGCCTTCACACACTATAAAGGTTAAAAAATCCCACCATTTCCACTTACATTTCTGGACTAATGCTACTGGACTTTTCCCCTCTTTAACAGTAATGTTTATCCATTTCAATGCTGTTTCAAAGAAAGGAAAAGTGCATTTGTATAAAAATATCTAGGGCTTGGCAGAGAATTTTTCAGAACGTTCTGTGGTTGCAAATGAAGCCTATTGTATAAATAGCAAGTTTACATTTTTTATGGTAGTACCCGTGGCATGAGTTGATAATGTGCAAATTGTTCTGTGTGTGTTTTGTGTGTATGTGTGCTTTTGTGGGCCTGTCTGGAAGTCGCTGGATCTTGTGCTGTTCCTCCTTCTTCCTCCCCCTCCCTTATTTAGATACACAGATATACAGTCTTTAGTCAAGACAAGCCCCGAAAGATGCAGATGGCAGGGTAGATGAGGGACAGAGGTATATTCGTTTGATTCTACTTGACAAAGTGACAACCTTTCTGTAAACTTCTGTTCTGGAATTTGTGGGTTTTCTCTCTACCTCTGTAACTTCTGAAACTTTCTTTAAACAAGATGGCTGGCATGTTCTGGGGACAGAGCAGAGATGCAGAACAGAGACAAAGCTGCCCTGAGAAGGCAGACACACTTATATTGCTTGTGGTTTTTCAATACAGCTGCTTTCAGATGGGCCGGCTTGTTCTATGCTGGTTCCACTGCCAAAGCAAGACTGTCACACAGCTGGTAGTACTTACTGTACTTGCGGGAAAGTATGTGATTCATTAGTTGGAACCGTATGTTTTTCACCAGTTCTGGTCATGTTTTTGTTAGGATGTGGTAAAAACATAAGCAGGGGGTGAAGGGACAATGGAAACATGTGACTTGTTAAGGATTGGCCCCAGCCCATTATTAGCTAAATTGTACACCATAAAATGTCCTCTGTACCTCATAAGACAAATGACTTAATTTTTTATTCTTCAGTTGAGGTCATTTAGTCGTAAGTAGTAAAAATTATCAACACTGAGCTCTTTCTCTCTTTCTCTTTTCTGTAAAGTATTATGATCTGTTTAAACCCCAAATTATAATATGAAGAGAAGTCATGCAAGTAAAAGACATTAATTTGCTGAAAAATGCCCATGACGGGTAAAGAACTTTAACTGGAGTGAACTCTTGCTACTGATAAAATATGAGTATGGTGTTATAGCTAGCAAGAAACACTTCCAGTAGTAGAGGGTGTGAGAAGAACAGTAAATGGGAGTTCCTTTGTCTACGTGTGATTGAGCAGACTGAAGTTGTATGTTGGAAGAACCAGGGACTTGTTTCTCTCGTTGTATTGGTGCCGCTAATGGTCTTGTATCATGATACCTGAAATGATCAGTCCTGACATTGTGCAGAATTGTTGGTGTGAGCTGCATTGAATATTGGCCTATGATCAGGCGGTTTTTGAGCTTGTGAATATTTTACAACTGCACAGGCCTAACCATATTTTTTGGAAAATGAATGCTATCTCTGCTCTGTTGTATTCTCTTTACATAAGTATTTGCTCTCCTCTCCTTGATTCAAACTCTAGTGATGCTTTTCCTTTGTCCCTACCCCCATAACCTCCTGTTAAGATATGTGACATTTTTTGAAGTCTGTTTTTCAGCTGTTCCCTTTTAAAAGCGTTTTGTGCCATTCATGCCTCAGCACATATACTCCTGCAGTTGCTGGACTCTGCAGAATTAGAACCAGGTCTGTCTCTGACAATTAGCTCAACTGGCTGCAGCATAAATAAAGGAATGCGCTCAGGGGCTGTAGTCTGTGACACGGTTTAACAGAGCGTAAAAAGGTGCATCTGTTCCATGCCCAGATTCAGTCGCCTCACTGTCACTGGGAAGTTATCGACACGGAGACATGCCTGCACTGTTTGGTAAACAAGCGGCAGGTATTAAATTAACCACTCTGTGAGTGTGCAAAAGTGCTGCTTTATTAAAAGCCCTGCTATCTCAGCTCACTGCTGGGTCACAAGCAGTCGCTAGAGTATCTATTAAGATGACTCATGGCACAGAATACTTCAGCACTCTGTCCTCACTTCCAGAGAGGACCATTGACCTTTGACAGTCTGATTGAGGGCGGGGAGAGGAAGGAGAGAGAAAACAGAAGGCAGGGTGTAGGTTATGCATGTGTTTGCCTTTTACAGTCAGTAGCTAAGCAAGAAGGCAGTGAACACTGAGTCAACCTAGAGCCAGGTTTTAGTTTAAAACGTGTGGTAGAATCTAGTACCAAATTGTAACCAGGTTTTTGTTTGTGTTTGTTTTGCCTGCCTTTCTCCCTCACCCTCCTATGCCTTCTACTGATTTGAGATCTGAAATTATGAGTGGTTACTGTGTGAGCAAAAGTTACTTTCTGCCTGTCTTGGGTAGACAACAAACATATTACACTTGCAGATACAGTTATACTTAAGTTATATTATTTAAGCATTTATTTGTGTTTGCATTTGTATTTTTAATGAAAAAGCACACTTTTTTTGCTTTCATTTAGCACCTTAATAATTTTTAAAGTTTGTTTTCCTTCCAGTTTCATGGATGCTTTGCAGAGGGTGATGTGTAGTTGTGTAGATGGACGCATTGATATGTTCTTCGTTTTCATGGTCTTAGAATCTTTTGGGGGCAAACTGTTTAGGTCTGTTGGCAAACACAACAAGGTAGTTTTCAGTAGACACATCTGTGCAAAACAGACTGTTATTTCTGAAATTTTCCTGTTTCCCTCCTGGTTGTGTTTCTTTTTAGGGCCCCAACTAGCCCCTCATCCATTAGAAGATGATGTAATGCCAATGGGATCTAGCCCCACACAGCTTGGATTAAAATGATTCCAGTTGGTGATACTCGAATGTGAATGACCAGAAGGTGTGAGGCATTCAACACTGTATTTGAAGTGCTTACCTTAGGAATCTCTAATCTCTCTCCTGGTTACAGAGGCCGTTTGGTCCTCATACTGCAGATCTTAGCACCACACCTGCATTCCTGCTGTCCAGTCTCATTTTTTATTGCTTGCTGTCTTTCTATAGTGATGTCTGAGTGGAGGAGTGATGTGCAAGGGGAATGAGAGGGTGGAGAGGAAGCATCATTTCTTATTGTTTGCTTACAAGTACAGGATTGGACAGGAAAGTATTCCACTATCTAGAGAGTGTGATGCCTCAGAATCTCTTCATCTTTGTAACATTGTTGCTATATGAAGTTTAATAAACCAGCTGTGCAGCTTTTTAAGAGCCAGTGGATTCTATTTTTCATTTGCTTTCCACCCCCTTTGCTCTGAGCTTTCAGTCCCTATTTCCTTGTTTTGCACCCCCTCCCCCCTTTCTTTATCTCAGGGGAGTTCCCTGAGTAGCAAGACTGAAAAAGAGCCGAGGTTTATGTTAGAAGAAATTAAGGTTAATGATCATTGGCTCATTTTCATATTCTGTGGGTGTGGATGGAGGAGTAATCAGTGCAGGTGGCCCTGCCAGTTGGGAGTTTTTCTTTGTCATCAAGAAAATAAGGAGAGTGCAGGGATTGAATTACCACAACTATTTCAGGACTAAACATATTTCATTTCCCGATCGGGTCTGGTTTAAGGACACAAAGCTGACATTAATTTTATCCAAAGAAAGCACAGCATTTTTTTTTCTTGTTGTATAATTTGACTGAATGCATAGGGTGGATGCATGTTCAAATTTAATTCTAGTATAATCTTACAAATAATACTCCTAAAAGCAAGGGGGTTTTGATTCAGTTTGACAGTTTATGTTTCTGTGCCCAATTACCACTTAGTTATTGAATGTTAAAGAGCTGCTTTCTAAAATGTGCACTCGGACTGTACCAATTGGCTTCCCAGCTGCCTGCTATTACAAGTGAGGTGCTCCCTTCTAACTTTTTAAAGGATGTACACATTTAAAGGGGTTATGTTCAGCTAGCAAAGGAAGTAGGGGATTTAGTTAGGAAGTGCTTGCTGGCCTTGGAAAACTATCTTGTGTACACTCTAATTTCAGCCACATAAAAACCATTTTTAAAGAAATATTTGTTGAATTTAAAGAAAAAAATATAAATGCCCAAATAAACTAGGAAAACAACTATTGCTTCTGAAGAGAAAGTATAATTTCTATTTGGAACCATTCCTTAGAGTTTTTATGTGTTTTTAATACCACTAATGTACCTTTCTACAAGTGAAGTATTCTGACTAAAAACATGGAAAAGGAAGATTTAAAACTTGCCCAGAGACAATAAAAGTCATTGAGGAAGAGTGTCAACACTAACCATGCATGGGAGGTTTTGCTTTCTTAGCAGAATACAACAGGCAGCTCTAGTGACCTGATTTGTTTTTAAAGCACAAGGTTTATTTGGCTGTCACAGTGTGAGTATAATATTAATGATACTAATGTAAAATTAACTTTTATGTTGTGTGAGCACTTTTTCTTGCCTCCTTGTTTAAAATTACAGGTATTTCTTGGTGCATATATCTAGCTCTGTTGCCATAGTGAGCATTTATATAACCAAAAACCACAGAGTTTGGTATAGTCAGGTAGCTATGCTAGTTCATGTCTGGCAAGCACACGTGAAGGTGGGTTTGGGTTTTGATATTTCTGTGGTAAGAGTCCACATGCAACTGAATATTCATTATATGTCCATTAATATGAATACTTTGTCTGGATTATTAATAACACATGAAGAGACCATTACCAAACATTCAGAGGGCAAGGATGTTTTAGTGGTTTCTGGAAGCTGTTCACAGTGAAGAAATAAGATTTTTGAAAACATGATAGTGAAGAGTTTGAAGTAGCATTTTAAAGATATTTTTAAAAAGATATTCGGTATATCTCAAGAAATTATCTTTTAATCTAGTAAGGCTTAATATTGAGTGAAATGAACAGATGATCTTTTGAAATCCATGTGATTTCCAAGTTGAACATTTAAGGAAATTACATTATTTGTTTAAAGTTACATTAAACAAAGGTACCAAAATATCCAGTAAACCATTTCTTAAGATAATATCCCTTCCTGTTTTTTGCATCATTCTTTATTGAATTCTTTTTGCCTTGCCCACTACTGATAGAGTTCAAAACTAGCCTTATTTTGATTTTTCTCAAAAACTTTTGGGAAGAGCCATTCTATCATGACCTGCACACATCTGGTATTAGCCAAGAGTACAACAGCTATGAATGGACTCAGCCTCACTCTAATATTTATCTGTTAGGCATTAGGAATATTTATAAAAGCAAATAATTTAAACTAATGTTTTACTTGCATATAAGTTAGGTTTTTATAATCAATTATACATTCAGACCATAACACTGAAATTTTAAAATACTCCTCTTAATTGCTTCGCAGCATATAGTTGCTTTAGTAAGTCATTCAGATGGCTTACTTTCTTGGCAGACTCCTTAGCTTTGGCCATACTTTTCTCTCCCTTAACTTGTACCTATCTGTCAGTGCTCTTTACTTTTATATTCTCTTTCAGAAGTTCCCAGATTGTATGTGTTCCTCCCATTGGGTACATAAAATACAACAATTCATTGATACCTCTTTTCTTCTAACTACATGTTAGAATTTAAAACTCATCATGCCAGGGAATAATTCTATTTGGTAAAATATGCTACTTGCTTTCTCTCCCATTTTCTAACTCCTGAATCTTGTATGCTATACTTTCAGTTTATTATGGCTGACCTGACTACTATTTCTATCTCATTGACTGGAGTATATCCATTAATAAGGCATGTGTCTATGTGTTTTACATTGCACAATAACATACTCCAACAAGGCTTTCAGTGAGCCAGGATGTGAGGTTTAGTTTTACCATCATTTTGGTAAAAATACACATATTAAACTGATACCGAGTTTCTACCCTGCATTTAATCTCCTCCTGTTTCCCATTTCCTTTCTCCAACTCAGGCAGCAAACTGATTCAAATCTTCAACATAACCTGTAAAATAAAATGTTTATTTCTGTCAGGGAACTTATTGTTCATCATTCCTAAATAGTAGGGAAATAATAGCATGGAACTACATATTTTAAAGTGTACCTGAAGTCATTTTTCTTTAGTTGCTTCATCCTTAGTCATGTTATAATCACATAACATGGACAGTCCAAGTTGTGGGAGCAACAGGATCCTAAAAATATCCTCTTCTGGGCCTGGCCACCCAAGAGCTGTGTGAGGAGATGCTTCATAAATTATCACAAAGTTAGCAATGACTGATGTGATCTATGCAGCTATTACTTCAAAAATTGGGCCTCTAAATGGGATCAACCACACCTTGTAATTTAAAATATAGTCCCTCTGATTTAGTGAAAAAAAAAAAATCATGAAAGCTTTTTTAGAGGATATCTGCTTTGTAGCCTTCTTACCAAAATGAATTAAAATCTAATGTACTTCTGATGGTGAGCTTGCATCCACAAAACAAACAACTCAGTTCATTGCTTTATTTATCTAGGGTATAGGTGGATTTATATATCACTGGAGTTATCAGTCACTGATGGAATGAACTCACATAGCTACTGAGTTTGCCTACATTATGTAAATTCTTATGAAAAACTTTAGTTAAACACATCATCAGAGGGAGCTGTAGGTTGGTTCTTAAATTAATTGAATGATGAGTAAATCCTGTTTTGCTCATTACTGCTTCTTTAGAGCAGGTAAAAATGAAAATGGACCATAGATTTTAGGAAGGAAATTCTGAAAAATAGCTGAATAAAATTTTATAATTTTAGGAACTATAAAATTTGGAGTCCATATCCTTCATTTTCATCATTATCACTTGAAATGAGGCTCAGAAAGTTAAGAAAAAAGCCATGACCAAAAAACCAACAACAGACTGAAATGGACAAGTGTTCTAGTGTCTAGACCAGCACTATCCAATGGAAATACTGCATTGTTACATGCAATTTAGAATTTTCTAGTAGCCACACTGCAAAAGTAAAAGGAAACAGGTGAAGTTGATTTTAACATATATTATTTAACACAGTGTGTCAAAAATTATCATTTCCACATATAATAGATATAAAAATATGTATTTAATTATGAATATTTATCAAGATGTTTAACATTCTTCTTTTCATACTGAGTCTTCAAAATTTATTGTGTGTTGTACACATAGCACATCTCAATTTGGACTAGCCACATTTCAAGTCCTCAGTATCCATACATGGCTAGTGGCTACCATATTCAATGGTATAGGTTTAGACAACAGTCCAATTTTCTTTTCCAACACAGCAATGAAATAGTTTTCAGAGGGCTGACTTAGATTTTTTAAGTCCAGATTTAGGTTAATATAGGAGAGCTGGTGACTCTGATATACAAATGAAAACGTGACTGAACCTTATGTTAAAAAGTCTTCGATAGAAGCACATTTGTTTAGGAATCATCTTTTTGATCAGCATTTTTGGTTCCATAGTAAATGCTTAGTAATACCTCAAACAAGTAAATATTTTCCATTTATTTGTTGAGTTTCTTCCTTCCTCATTTTTCCCTCTGTGAAGCTGTGCTGTCTCGGTTTGCTAACCACAGACACATTACAGGCAGTGTTACAGGAGAAGATAATGTCTCCCTTCGTTTCTCCTTTTGGAGGTTGGAGGCAATATAGCCTGGCGCTGCCCTGAGCTGAGGCTGTGCACCATCTGTGTAAGGAATTCATTCACAATCCCAGACAAAAGAAATTGGCAAAGTCTTCCCTCTGTCTGTTCTCCAGATCCTCAAGATAGCCATAAAACACCTGGACAAAATCAGCAGGTGATGGCAAGGGAAAGAGAATGATCAGTCACAGGCGTTGTTGAATCCTTTGAACATTACTTATGGCCTGGACATTGCTGTCACCAGGCACAGTTTGATCTTGGGTAAGTTTTCTGGAAGAGCTTCATTCCCTGGCTCTGTGACAACAGCAGAACCAGATAACACTGTGGATAGGAGAGAGAAGAGGAAAGCCAAGGCTTCCCTGACTTAAGGTATAGCAGTTCCAGGTGGTGTTACTTCCATGTATGTAAGCACATCCTATGGAAATAAGTCATATCACCAGATACATTAAGTGTGCTATTTAATCAGTGTTCTTACTGTAAACTGGCTAGAGGAGTTAAAATGTTCTCTCATCTACTTATAATATTTCATAACTATTTTCAGGATATAGGTGCTTGATTGGCACAGTTCATTTGCTATGTTTTTAAATGTATTTAAAGATCTGTTTTCTAAACTTACACTGAAAAAAGAAAGGCAGCATTTTGTTATTCATAGGCTTAATTTTTTTAAGATTTCCACACACATATTCATTTCCACACACCTTGTGTACCTAGGGCTTTTTTTTTAAGAGTAAGGTAACATAATACAAATATTCTCAAAAAAGCCAACTAAGTTTATCTTTTCAACATACTCATTTTGCGCCATGTGGCTTATTTCCATATCTTTTGTCTTCATGATGTATCCATAAGATTCAGCAGATACTAAGGCATCATTTGGGTTATCTGAACTTTCTATGACAATGTTATGTGCAAGCTCAATTGCATGTCACAGAGTCCAGTAGGGAAAGGATATACTTTTAATAGGCCAGATATTCAGCTATAAAGAAATGGCACTTTTGCCAGTAGAAGCTCTGAGTAAAGTCTTGTAGCTGTTACTCCTTCCTGGGATGGTTAGAGTTTAATACAGTGGTGTTTACCTTTGTCCCTTTTAAGCTATGATCTCTATTTCCAGGGAGAGGGCTAAACCAAAGCAGAAGCTGCATTATTTAATTCAGAATTATCTTCTCTCCCTTTGGCTCTGTCTACAAATGTAACCCTTTTTCATATAAATGGCGTCAAGCTTCATTGAATTTAGCTCTGTCTTGTTAAGTACATTAACGCTGTGTTCTGTCATTCATTACATGAGAATTAGTTGTCTATTACAAAGTGGAGGTTTTTTGTATGGAAGCTGATCTGCAAGGCAAGAAGAAGAAGGCCACACATGGCATTATTTCCTGCGTGCAGTGAACACTGGACTTGTTTGTTTGTGACTTGTACACCACTGAACACATCCTGCAAAAGGCTGATTCTGTCAGTGGGAGGCCCACCTTATTTTAAGCAAGGAGTCCTAAAAGAGAAGGACATTTATCAGCCACCTTCTTTTCTGAAAATCTCCTTTGCCTCATGTATTTGTCACTTTTTTTTTTAGTGATCTATACAGTGTTCTTAGAGTATGTTACAGAAAGTGTTAATATCTTAGAGCGGCAGTAATAATAATCCTTTTACTCAGGATAATCATGTGCTAATCCTCTGGTAAGTCAGAAGTATTAGATCATTTGAAATTCATTGTGTCAGCTCAGTTGAAATAACTGGTATGGTGCTATAAACATTTAGAAAAAGGGAGTCTTTGAACCCAAATAATAATGTCAAATAGTTTGTTAGTGTTACATGCTCATGTTTAAGGGTTTCATAAGATCAACCCATGGACAAGAGCATTTCAGTTTATATCAGTGTGTAATATATTATTTTAACTCAAGATTTATTTTTATTTTGTTATTTGTGGAAAGTTTCTTTTCCTCTGGCACTTATGGACTGGGTTTTTATGTTAAGTTCTCACCCTGCAATCACAGGGGGCTTGGTGTGCCAGAAGGGTTCTTTATTTGTTTTGTTTTTTGTTAGTTTGTTTTTGTTTTTTAAAGAAAACTATTTGAGTTTTTCTAAAGCATTGAATTGGGGTTGAACTTTCTCCTTGTTTGTCTCTTTCCTCTCGCGTTCTTAGGATAAGCATTGGTGGTATACATATTTAGTTTTCCATGAGCACTTAACTGAGAGTTTCGTTTCATCTCCAGCCATGCCCCCCAACTAGAGCCACCATTTCCTTTGAATTTTTGTAATTACTTGAATTATCTCTTTCCCTCTCTTATTCTGAGTCCCTCCTTCCCCCCATTGTTGATCAACCTTTGAAGAGATTCTTTATTTTAGTGATCTTTGTGACTAAAATAATTGACAATCAAGCTCGTGCAGAAGAAAGTAATACCCATTCTGTTTCCATCTCCTGTTCTCCTTGCTTCAATCTGAACTTTGATTTGTAGTTTTGAAGAATTTGTAGATGCTTTAATCCTGGTGTTTGTTAAGTATTATAATGTAAAATTCTACTCCTTTTTTTTAGATTGAAATTTATAGATCCTTCCTACTGATTGCATTTTGTAAATAATGAGAGAACCCCAGACCGTATGTTGGCTGTCCTGTCTCAAGTCTTCCTGCTGGGTCATTCCATGAACAGACTTTGTCTGGTAATGAAGGAGTTCATATCAAAGAAAGCTTTTTCTGCGCTATTATAGGGTGAACTGAAATCTGTGTAAAATAACTCTAGAGCTTATATTTGGCCAGAAAGAAGAGAAGTTGTTAAATGCAATCTGAGTGTTTTTAGGCATGCCCCAGCTCAGAGAACAAGGCAGCCAGATGGTCTGGTTTAAATCACAGAGACAATGCAGCCAGCCAGCAGACCCCTGCCATCTCAGAGGTCACGTGGCAGGGAGGGGTTGGTCATGACAGTCCCCAAGGCACTGGCCTCACTAATAGTGTAGCACTGCACTGAATATGGGGTTGGGAGTTATTGATATGAATTCCATCAAAAAAGCCTGTCTAGAAGCGTACATATTTTAGAGTAGGTCTCCCTGAAAATTGCTTTTGGTCACTGTAAAATGATACTGCACTTCAGAGATTAGTCCAGCATTGGTTTTCACGAGTGTTCATGGGAAGGGGCAGCATGGCACACTGAGAGAGAGCATGGATTCCAGAGCCAGGCTGTTTGCTGCTGAATCCTGTTTCGACCCTTTGTAGTACCTATGTGGCGTTGGAGAGGATACTGAAGTCTCTTGCACTCCAAGTTCCTCACCTGCGATATGAGAATAATAACACCTAGGTCCTACATAGTTTAAGTAAATTGTAAGGATTAAATGAATTTATACTGCCTAAAACAGTGCCTGAAATAAATAAGTACTATATGAGTTTGAGTTACAAAATAACACGAGCTGCTGAGGACTGCTGATGCTCTGGAGAATCATAAATGAAACCTAGGCCCTGGAACCTGACTGTTTATTAAGACTGAAAGGTTTTAGTAATCTTTGTGCCTGCCACAAACACCATGACATATGTACCGTGTACTTAGAAGCTCTGGTAGAGAACCTCACATTTTCCCCCCTTAATTCATTGGTCAAACTTGGCAAGGCTGGCTCTAAAGGATTTTGTGGGGATTCCCTTGGGTGAAAGTGTGGCCTGAGTGAACTCCACTTTGATTTAGAAATAGGGCTGTTTTCGTAATCCTTTCTTTATTGTACTGCTTTGCTCTCTTTGAGTGGTGCATTCTTTCTGAAGCATAATACAGTTTGTCATAGAATGATGTTTTTAGTTGCATTTTTTAAAAACTAAACTGGTTAACTTTCAATTTATATCTTACTAAGAAGCTGTATCTGACCATCAATATTTAGTCCAAAAGTGGGTAACTATTTTTTATTCTTTAAGTATTTTTGGAAGGTTTTCCTTATTAATCCTCAAAACATCTGGGTGGATGTGTTATGCCTTCTTTCTTTTTTAGTTAAAAATAAGAATAAGTGCCTCATTTAGATTGCAGTGTCATCTAAATGGACTTGAAGATAGACCATGAAATTTACATTTATCAGTGATTATCATGCCCCCATATTAATTTTTTATTCTCAAATTTACGTATGATTGTCTTAATAGGTAGTACAGATTTGCCAACACTGTAAGCCAGTCACAGTTACCTGTTGTAATTCATGTAATTGGTATCCGTACTATGTGTGGCAACACATAATGGTTTCTCAAAGATGTAATAATATTTGCACAAATGGCAACGAGAGCAGAGTGGTTCAAATCAGGGAAAGAGCATACTATGGATACTAGGGAGGGCTACTTAAGAAAATTTTCACGTATTCAGTCTTTTCAGTATGGTTGTGGAAACATAATTAACTGGTCATGGTTTCCACATTTGCCAATTTAATTGGAGTTATCTTGATGTAATGTGACTTCATGTAGTGGACAAATGTGACTTATTGAACTGATCAGACTTGGTTTTGAATTCCACTTTTTCTGTTGACCACCTATAAAATTTTGGTTGAGTCATTCAATGTGTTTCCTACAGAGTAGTTTCCTAATCTGTAAAGTGGAGGTATAATAGTATCTATCTATCTTGCTCAGTCATTATGGAAATTAAATTAATGAGTGTGAAGTATTTACATGAATGCAAAATATTTAACCTAGTGCCTGGCACAAAGCAAGAGCTTGAGAAATGTTAACACTTAGATGGTGAGCTATAAGAATATGTGAAGCAGAATGGTTAACTTAACTTGCTATATTACATATGAGTTGTCTTGCCATTCATTCATTCATTGTATCAGTAATGATGGATTCATTGTGTTGCATCCTCACTCTTACAAGCATCCTCGTTGTGCTCAGCAGCCAACACTGCCTGGTGATAGGGGCATCCTGGTGTATCTACAGAGGGTTTTTGGCAGGTGTGAAAAACATGTTTTTAACTCCATAGTTTATGAAGCATAGTGGTCCTGAAGTGTGTGTGTGTGTGTGTGTGTATCTCAATATATATGAAGCATATATATAATCAATATATATATTGATTGCCTACTCTGTGTTAGGTTCTGTGCTAGAGTTTGGGGTTCCTGACATGAGTAGGACACCATCCTTGCTAATAGTAAAGTAACGCATTAGTATTCTGCAAATATTTTCAAGTTTTGGCCAACAGCTGTTTCTATAAGTATATACTTTAAAATCTCAGGCTGTACCCCCATATTTTTGTATTTTTCTCTGAAGTTTGTGATAGTCAAATTTAACATGTTTGTGTTTCAGTCCCAATTATTAATTTCTGATATTTTATAGGATGTGTAATTTGGTTTTGTGCTTTATTCCATTAGGCTTGGCTTCGAGGCACATGATCCAGGGATCTGGATTTTTCTTTAATTTGTCTTTCTCTCTTTGGTGGCGATTTTCCATAATCTCCCTCTTGTGGCTTTTACTTTTTTGTTAAGCCAAATGTCTCATGATAACATCTAGACAATTTAAAATGTACAGTTTGTCTAGAATCTCAGACACCTCAGAAGATTTTGCAATCCTGTATGACATGTCCAGATGACAAGCATGCTTGTCACCATCTCTTCTTGGAAATCCTAAGGAATGGTCACAGTCTGCTCTGGTTAGAAAGAATTTCTCACTTGAAGTTGACTTGGTGGTTGTATATACAGGGGTGTAGGGGACCCTGAATCATGGTGCCTCCCCTTTATATTTGCCTATTGCACTTAAATGAAAGGTAGTAAGGGGTACTGTTTGAATATACTCCAAGGAATTATAAAACACAAGGTAACAGCTCATCTGCTTTTCCAGAGCAGCAGGAGTTTTTGTTCTAAGTGTCTGCTCTAAGGAGCCTGAGTAGCAGAAGTGGAATGCTCCCCACCCTGCCGCCACCCCTGATTTTGAATAACATATGGTATTTGGGGCTGCCTTTCTTTTTGATTTTCCTTTTCTTTTTAACCTAAAATTTGTTAAAGAAATGTTTTTCTGGGTTCCACACATGTAGTGGAATCCTTTTTTGGCCTTAAAGGCACAATATTAACTTAGTGGTCAGAGAAGTTACAGGTTTCTAATTATTTCTTTAACCTAGGACATTTTTCTTCCCTGTGTGCTCCACATTTTGAAATTGGAAAAGTGCACAGGATATAGTCTTACTTAAACTGGTATAGTAGAGGTACAGCTCTACTAAATATATTATTCTCATGCTTAGAAATTCTCAGTGTTCCTTGTGGTTTTCAAATTTAAAACAAAACTTGCTGGCTATCCTTTATATTGGTCTAATTTATTTTTTTCAGGCTACCTTTCTAATCTTTTGTCTTTAGGTATTCTTTTTTATAATACTTCCCCATTCTTTGAACAAGCTCATGCCATTTTGCAACCACTGGCAGTACTTGTCCATTTTCCCCCCATCTTGGCTTGTCGAAATCAGTTAAGTTCTTTTCTCATAGTGCCAACAGCCCAGCATTGTACTAGGGTGTGGGCGGGTGGGCATGAGTGTGGGGGGGTGGGCAGGACAGGGAGATGCCAAGTAAACAAGACATGGTCTCTGACCTTGAGGACCTTCTAGTCCAGTGCCTCTCAAAAGCCTACCCATATTCCACACCACTTCCCTCACTAAGCCTTTTCTCATTACCTCAAAAGAAGTAGTCTCTGTCCCCTGAACTCAAAAGCATTTTGTTTCTCTGTCTTTTGTCACATTGATCACATTCCACTTTATAGTACTATTATTTGTGGTCAGGTTTATCTCTCTACTCAGTTATAGATTCCTCAAAGACATGTTTATGTTTACAAGTCAGAGTTTATAATTGTGCTTACTACATAGTAGTTCTTTCATGAATATTTAATGAATTGATGGGTTCATGAGAATAGAAATCTGGCTAAGAATTGGTGAGGGCATCTCATCATATTTTAATATTCTGTACTTAGCATAGTTGAGGAAATTTAATTTTCCCATCTTAGTCTGTTATAAGGAAGGAAAATAGAAATACAAATGCTTAGTTCTCTAAGTTTGATATGAGAAAGGTGGCTGGGGAAGGGGTGGGGGTGAGAGACTGCTTAATGTGTACAGTATTATATCATGAGGCAGATACTTAATTTCAGGAAACAGCCTAATGAATATGAACACTTGGAAAATTAGTTGCCCATTTCATTAATTGTTTATTTGTGAATGAAAGGGGCTAGTCAGACTGGACAATTGCTTAGTTTCTGGAAATCGGTATGCTAAACTACGTCCAGATGTGGGGCAAAAGAACGGCTCCACATTTTATTGCATACAACACTTCGCACAATTCACAACCTGAGCTTAGAGATTTTTTTTTTGCTTCTGTTTTCTAGCACTTCATTTTATTTTAGTGTTAGATCTCCATTCTCTTTTTCACCTCCTGCAAATTAACTATTAAAATAATTAAAAGGAAACATTTACTAATGTGCTTTTATTGAAGTTTTGTGGTGTTACTGGAAGAAAGGCTAGGCTATTTTTAGTATGGAGGAGTAATTTTTCTTCCTTCAGCCATTTTCACTGGTAAATATTTATTTGATAAATTTACATAAGAATTTTGAAAATAGATATATAGTTAACTTAAATCAACAATAGCTTCTTTGCTCTGCAGGTAGAACATTTAAAAGTTTAACATGACAGTCATTATTCAGAGAGCTTTAGAAAACATGTTTAATGAAACTTGGGTGATGTAGCTTCACAATGTTGCTCTTAACACTTATTGACTAAATGCTAACAAATTATAGAATTCTTGCTTTAACAGTGTATGAAGTGAGACTTCTTTCTACCTTCAAAGGTGTTTGTTCTCATGCAATTATTTAAACAATAATCCCGGCAGCACTTGATTGCTGCATTCCTTCACCTTCCCTGCAATAAGTCTTGAATCCCCTTCTTTGAAGCTTCACAGAAACCTGGGTTTTGTTGGATAACAAGTCAAAAATAACATCAGATTGGTGTCCGGGTTGTATTTTTAAATGTCACTTAAAAATAGTATTTGTGCCACAGTTCACTTTGCAGTCATTTTCCAGTTAATTCACAATAATAGAAAAATCCTTCTGGCCTCACTGGAAAAACTGTCCAATGAGCCTTTCTCTTCATCTGCAAGTCGTAGAGGAAACTCTGGCCAGACCTTTTGGTGACTAATTTAAAGTATGTGGCAGGACGATTGATAGTGACTCTCTTTTGTGTTGTGACAAATATATTTCGGCTGCAGTTTATTAACATAATTCAGCACAACCACAGACATATTGTACATATTAGAGCATAGAATTAGAACCATTTTTTGCACATCACAGTCTTCTCTTGCTTGTACTTTTTTTTTGACAAGGATCTGGATAATTGCTTCAACAAATGAACTGCTGTGTTCAGTCTGTTTCTATAATTTCATAAATTGTTTTCATGCTAAAAGCAAGCAAGCTTTCACTGAGTTAACATAAAGAACCACAGTGTAATTACAGGAGCTGTATTATTAAAAAGTGTGACAGAAATGGCAGCCTAACTGACAGCTACTTTCTCCTTGCCTTATCATAACAAATTAAATATCTCTTTTAAGTGCTGGTGAGCAACAGTGTCTGCTCCATATACATCATCTTGGAAATGGGTATACAGTCACCACTAATTATTTTAAGTATGTACATGACAGGGTGCCTTGGGGAAGGTGCCATGTATTTAGGGTCTTGTAAATGCTGGCATTCTTGAACTCTGAGACATGGAAAGGTGAAATACTTTGAATTAGAATAAGAAGTAAGCTTATCACAGAGTAGATGACTATTTAAAAACAGAAACTTTTTTCAGGTGTATGTTTTATCCTCCTCATTGATTCCATTTAAATTTTGTTGGGTAAACTACTCATACATACCTAATGCTGCTTCAGTTCACAGACACCCATATAACGCTGATAAATTACAGCCATTTAAGTATTATGTTGGTTTCTTATAGAACTCTTACCCCTTCAACCTCATATCTATAGTGTACTTTTTCTTCTCATACATAAGTTGTTGGGAACTTCAGATTCCTTCTGGGAATATTTAGGAAAAGTGTTACTCATTGGTCATTCTTTTCAAGTTTTAGTGAATCTAATTACAGTCGTGTGTCTGGCAGGCATGAAAGCCATTAAATGAGCAAAGAGGGCTCCCAAATGCCACTCCATGAGTGTAATTTAAAATGTCTCAGATTCAGCATATCTGTCTGCACTTGTGTTATTAGGTACATTCCCTTGTACTATAATCCCTCTGGTTGTGGTTACATGGTGTGTTGAATCCTTTGCCACCCTTTCTCCTCCCTCAGCGCTGCACTGTGTGATATCTGTATTATGTTGCAAGGCCTTTCCTGTAGAATGGCTGGAGATATATATTATGTTTACCCATAACATGTGTGAGATATAAATGATTTGTTACTTAGGGATGAAATAGAGGCGACTCACCTTCTTACGAGTTTGTAATCCTCAGACAAAAGACAATTGAGTGGGAAGCAGAAAACAGTAAAAACAAAGCAAAGTCAAATCTATTTTTTTCTACCTCTCAACTCAAGGCTGAGGACAATGAGTCCCAGGGAGATGGTCAGACGAGAAGGAAGGCCCAGTAAGGGATTCAAGACTTAGTGGCAAAATGAGTGGAGGGGAAGAGGGAACACTGCTGCTACAAAGAAAAAGAACCTCCCTCTTTCTGGGAGTCCTACAGAAAAGACTTTTCTTTAGATGTGCACTCATTTCTGTATCCTTATATTTAGCTTGTCGTCCAGGTGAGTTCCAGACTTTTCTCTTGGAGGGACAAAGTCTTCCTTTCACCTTTAGGCTCTTACTTCAGTTCTCCCCCATGAAGCTGTCTCTCCAGAAGGTGGGTTAGGGATACACCATCTCTGTGCATCATAGCATCCTGTGTTTATGCCTACTCTAGTTTAAATTGCTTATTTACTTACCTTGCCAGCTAAGTTTCTTGAGGATATTGTGTTACAGTACAGTATCTTCATCCATAGTTCCTGGCACAGAGTAGGTGCTCAGGAAATATTTGTTGCACTAATTATTTCATTTCTGCAACTTTGCTAGAAAAGCGCTTTGAGCCCATAAATAGTGTCTCTGAAAGGTGCTCGGGTGCCATTTTCTCCAGCCCAGTCAGTGATCAGAGTTAGCCAGCCTTCTACATCAAGCAGCCTTTCATTCAAACAGCCTGTGCTGAGCATCTTCTACAGGGTAGTGTTCTAAGCCTCCCAAAACCCAATGTTTTCTTCTGTTCAGGACACTAAATTTAGGTTGGAGAGGTATGCTATTTAATAAGTATAAGCACATAATAAAAAACAAGTAAATTGTTATAAAATGTAAAACCCAGAGCTTAGAGGAAATTTAGAGCATAATCCAAATTACACATGTCATGGAAGAGGAAGTTGAAGTGTAGAGTTTGATGTTCTCCTCTTTCAAGTTCATATGCCAGTGAATGATAGATTGGACATAGCACCTAAGGTTTTTAGGTTTCTCTGGCAACCTCTTCCTGTCAGATTCTCTTTTTACCACATGTGCTTATGTAGTAAGTAGTAAGGGCATACATATTTAAATGTATATAAACTGTTTGTCTGGAAGCTGTACATTATTTATATCAGGAATATATTTGAATGCTTATGTTGTGTAGGATAGTACTCATACTCATAATAATAGTTTTCATTTATCATTTAATGCTTCTCTGGCACTGCATGGAAGCTCTTTAAACAAATGATCGCTAACATACTATATAAGAACCTATGTAAAAAATAGTATCATTCCATTATTACAAGTGAAGAATTGGGGCTCAAAGTAGATCAATATGTTCTACAAGGCCACACACTAAGTGGGGAGTACCATCAAGGAATCTTCCTCTGTTCTTGAAAAATGGAGGATAAGGGTAGACTTAGGTAATTACAGGTTTCCCAGCCCTCTCTCACCTGCCTCTCCCTGGTGTGAATTAGTTGCTGAGAGTGTCTTGAAACTTTTTTTGCTCACTGTAAACAGTGCTGTGTGGTCACTACTGGCAGTGTGGCCATCAGTTCCACCATGGGGATTTTGGAAGCCGGAGGTAGATAATGGTAATAAGAGTAGGCTGGGGGTTCCATAAACCTGATCTGACTGATTAAAATTGTGCCTACACACTAACCTTTCGAGGGAGCCAAGTTTCTTATCCTTGTTTTGTGTTTTTTAAAAAGATGTTGATTTTTGCTAATTTACAAATTAGATTGTTAGAGCTTGTGACTAGAATACTAAGGGTCTTTCTATCCAGAAACCTGAAATGCCTCGACAGGGTAGGAAAACATGGCCTCCAATTTCAAGAAGTCTTAAAAAGGATCTCCTCTGATAATAAGTGTCTGTGTAGCATATATGAGCACATTAGCACACTGCTGTGTTCAAGTAGAGTTATTAGTTTCTCAGAGTATTGTTTTTAACAAAATTAATAAGGTAGAAAAACCAAAAAGTACCATTTTATGTTTTTTGCCTTTAAAATGTATTCCATAAAAATATAATAAAATAGTTTATTCGCCCCTAAGTGTAACCTTTATCATAGCTCTTTGTGTTTATACCTGAAGCACCTAACGAAGTTGCAGTGGTTATGACCAGCTTTACAAGTGTGGCCTGAGCCCTGTGTTGCTCTAAACGGCAGCTCATAAGAACATCCTCCCCTTTCCTCTACATTGCTGTATGGTTGTCTCCATCTCTCCTTGTTTCCTCATTTTTTTCTTTCTCTGAGGTTTCACTTTACTTTTATCAAAGTGAATCCCTTTAAAAAAAATGAGTACCTATTTATTTCCTCCTCTAATTCATTCTTCACAGTCTCTGCTAGAACGATCTTTTAAAGTGAATGCCTCTAAAAAATATTTTCCTCAGTTATCTTCAGTTGTGTTTCTACACATTTCTTCATTTACTGCTCTAAGTAGCACATGTGGGCTAGTTTTAAATAATCATTTCTTTTACATAAGACCCAAAACTTGCTTGTCATTGAAGTTGTAAGCCCTTTATTCCCTTCAATGAAGTGGGTCTTCTAAATGACTGATTTAAAAAATAAGTTCTTCACAGACTGGACTAACTCTTTTTATTAAGTAAGGGAAGTAGCACTTGTTACTTCATGGTACTTGTGGGCATAGATAAAGGTTTAAGAACTTCAAGGTAGTAAAGTTTAGTGGTTTAGAGCTTGCATACTGCACTAGACTTGCAAAAGCCAGAATCCTGGCTCAGCCTTGGGCAAGTTTGTTTATGTCTCTGTGCTTTGATTCTCTTACCTGTGAAATAGAGGTAATGATACTGTGATATTCCCAGAGAATGTAACTGTCGAGATTAAATGAATTTTTCTGTGTAGTGTATTTGGAACTATGCTTGATATATTGTAAGTGCATAAGAAGTGTTGGCCAGTATTATTATCTTAACTCTATAGATTAGATTATGAAATATGAAAGGAAAATAAGAATATATTCTTTAAAATAATGTATCTTGTAGTAGGATAGTTCACCTCTTTATTCTCCTTAACAGTTTATTTCTGGTGTATTAGGTCCTTCTTATATGACACTGCCTTCATATTCAGTGTGTTTTGAAGAAAGCAATTGTGATGTTAAATGTTGTTTTTAAAATAGTGACTTTTTCTTTGACATGTGTGAGAGGACATTATGTGAAGTCTGTTGAAGGAGATATGTTCATTAAAAATACTCTATTTTTATAATTCCTAACAATAGGGGGATTTGTTTGGTACAGTGACCTTAGTTTGTTTTACTTAAACTAATAAGGTCACTGTACCAAAAACACATAAAAACAGACCACCACTCAGAAGTATTTTTGTCTTTTGTTTTACAAGGTCTATTTTTTTTTATTGAGGTAAAATCCACATGACATAAAATTCATCATTTAAATGGTGTACAATACAGTGGCTTTTAGTACAGCCACAGTGTTATGCAGCCATCACCATGATCTCACAAGATCTTTTTCACTGAAAATAATATATTTCTAAAGAAAGTTTTAGAAATTTTGCTTTGAATTCAAATTATGTCATGTTGCTTTTAAATAACAAATGTAGTAGTTCAGTGTTGCTTTTATAAAATTAAAAAGTGCTGGGTTATAATGGTATTAACAGAGCATTGCTTCTCTTTTATAACAAACTTTTAAAAAGTCTCCATGTACTTACACGCTCAGAGAGGGGGAGAGAGAGACTGAGAGAGTAATGTTCTAATTAAGATAGTGCTGAAATATCTGCTTTATAATAGGTTATATTTCTGTTGAACACGCAGGAAAATTGTTAGTGTTTTTAAAACAGTAAGCTAATTTGAACAGGATAGAATTGACTTGTCTTCAGGTTCGATTCCCAGTCAGGGCACATGCCTGGGTTGCAGGCCACGTCCCCAGTGGGGGCCACATGAGAGGTGACAACACATTGATGTTTCTCTCTCTTTCTTTCTCCCTCCCCTCCCCTATCTAAAAATAAATAAATAAAATCTTTTTTTAAAAAGTATACTTACAAAAAAAAGAATTGACTTATCTTGCCAACATTGAAATCAAATAAAACCGCAACCTTTATTATTTATATAAGATTTTAGTATACAAACCCATACAAAGTTTTGCTTTGCTTGAGTAAACACAGTAAATATACCTTTCTATCTTTTTTATATTTGATTTGACTGAGGAAAGGTATTGTCGATTTATATGACATCTCTAAACATGTTTCAGTCAAGACTATGAGAATTTGATGTTTATAAGGGATTTAATTTGTAAGAGGGAGTTTGAGAGGAGGGTTTTTTAAATGAGAATTTTATTTTATTATATTTTATTTTTCATTTTTTTATTCTTGTTCAAGTACAACCATGTGCATTTTCACCCCACCATGCCCCCCATCCCCACCCATCCCCACCTCCCACCCTCGAACATACCCCCTTTGGCTTTTTTTAAGAAAACCTAAACAGAAAAATTTACATCTCTTGCTGCATGAATAAACTCAACTGAGATGATGAACAGGAACATTTACAGCAGATTTGAAGTGTTGAATGAAGCTCACCTAAAATTAAAATATTATTGAAAAACCGCATGTTATTGCCATATTTCATAGTACTTTCATTCTCCTATCTCTTTTTGGCTCTGTCCATACTGAAGCATCTTGGACCAAAAAATATGGTTTGATTGTTGGATGTCTCTATTATGAAAGTGCTTGAGATGTGCTTATTGCTGATAAAGTTTATGTATGTGGATGTAAAATGTTTTAAAGTGATATTCTTCAAATGAGCAATTTTGCATATGCACTTCTTTTGAGTGGATTAGCTACAAACCTAGTTGTTAAAACATTTAACAAGTGTTTACATGGGTTGCATGTAATAAACCTATGTTTGTTTTTGAATACACATTTTAAAGAATATTAAAATTTAAATTTTAACTGATTGCATGTTTTCTTGTAGAACATCAACATTCTATGTGATGCTGTGAATGGAGGTAAATTTTGTTTTAGCACTGTAACAGCACATGTCCATGAGTATAATGCTGGGTTAGGGCCCCAGCCTTGACTTTGCAACTAAAAGGGTGAACACTCCTGACTCTATTCTTTTCTGGACTAAGGAGTAAGATTACTTTGGTTTTTGGTAGGTTTAATCAAATCTAATTCCAGTTTAATAATTGGAGGCATAAAAGGGTAAACATCAGCATGTTTTCAAAACATAGACTACTACTACAGAATGATATTCCAGTAATTAAATTTTTTGTTTTCAGCAATTCCCAAAAGTTTTAGTGGATGCTCTAAAAGACCCATAGAATGCTCTTAGTGCAAACAGTGAGACAGTTCTGTCTATTTCTAAAGTATTTAGTTCATTATTTTATTAGGTAATGTTGTATATCAATATTATAGGGATCGAGGAATAATGTAGAAGAGAAAGGAGATGAAGTAATTGGTTAGCATTAAATGATAAAAATCTACCATCCTGGCTCTAGTTAATACAGAAATGTAAAAATGTTCCCATCTGTGGAAGCCATCAGTTTCTGATGTAGTCCCTGGAGGAAGTGGCTGAAAAGTCATTTCTACCTAATGGGTTGTTAGGTTGCCTCTGTACAGTAAGTTGGTGGTTGCAGTCTACTTCTTCTAAGACAAAGGGACATGTCCCTAAAACCCCATCACAGCTGACACTAATTGGCATAGCTGTCGGTCAGCTAGAGCTGTGAAAGTAGGCCTGCGTGGGCATACAGTGGGTGCAGGGATGGGGCATGTGGCAGTACTTTCACATTTTGCTAGTGGGTACACATATTTTGATTTTCCCTTTTACTGACCCGTGTTTCTGCAATGTTTATCATCTTCAACATTATTATTTGACTTGGGGAAAAATTCATTGAAAGGCCCTTTGCTGAGGGAGGTATCCTCACTTTAGACAATATTGAGACTTCCAAATACTATCACTTAGCTGTGAAAAATCTCTATTATGTAATTAATATTAGCTGTAAATATAATAAATTAGGAGACAGCTCTTTACCTCACATTTTAGTGCATCTAATAAACTTAATACTTTTATTTTTTTCTTAAATAAGAAGCCAGAAGAGGGCATATTAGTCTTTCAAAAATCAGTTTGGGAGTCATTTGCCCCAGTTCCCTCACAATGATCATAAATTAGGAGAAGAACTTGCTTTGTATTCATAATGGTCTGGAGTGATGTATTTAGTTGCTATAAGGGGTTTGAAATAGTAAAAAAATGTGTGAAACAGATTAGTACCCTGTCCTTAGCAACTTTTAAGTATGTCAAAACTTGATGGCTTCCATACTTCAAAGATTATACACAAAGGATGGAACTGGGAAGGGGAGAGAAACACTACTGAGCAGAGATACATTGGAGGGACTGTGCTGGTAACATTTAGGCACCTTTTCCTACATGTTATTTTTTTTAATTTACAGACATTATCTGCCTTCCATTTGTAGAAAAGTGTGACTGCAGTTGGTGCCAGTTGTAGGCAAACTCTACTTTTTTAAATGCATATTGAAAAACTGGTGAGTGGTGGCAGTAGGAAGGAAGGGAATTACTGAGGGAATTGATTAGTCATTATTAATCATTTATGCCTCTTCCCTGCATCCATTTAAAATGAAAACGGATAGCCATTTAGGTACTCAGACCCTGGCTCTCCCTAGCTTCCTCTTTTCCTCTCCATCCTTATCAGGCTCAGGAGGACAGAGTGGGAACTTGCTTCAACAGTTGGCTTGGACCACAGCTCCCTGTGAGAGGCTCTGCTTTCTAATGTTGGAAAAGCTCCTGAGGGCTCCTCAGGAAACTGCTTACTTCCCTCACAGTGTCCAAAGGGATGAGAAACAAGTTTGGGATTTCCCTTCACCCATGAAATCCTTCAAACAGAGCATCTTCTTGCATTTTGGACCATTTGTTTAGTTCTCAACACAATTCCATGCCTTTTACAAGCACCAAAATGATATTAATAATTACAGGGCTGAGACTATAGGGTGAGGCTTCTCAGGTGTCTGGGGTGTAAAATTTGATGAGGTGCAGTCTGTCTCGGGGTTGAGTGACCTTGAGATTCTAATTCATTAATTCTGGAGTGTGCTTCTGGACCACTGTACTTCTGTGAAGTGCCACAGATGATTCTGATACAGACGTGTTTTCTTTTATATGTAATAGATAAGGATTTTGTTTTATTTTGTTTTTTAAAGAAATACAAACGTGTGGCTCATAGCAAAAGATGAGATTGTGCTAAGACACTTCATTTTCTCAGCACATTGGTAAATTGCACCTTCAGTGTACAAACTCCCTCTGATATCTAAATAATAAAAGAAAAGGTGCACCAGCATTACTTTCTGTGATTCCAAATTAAAGCAAGAAGCGGTTTCACATTGGAGGCATCATTAGCACAGGTTTTACATTTCTCACCCCTGTTCTTTATATGTTGTTTCTTCAAATGGAAAGGAACATACCTGACACCTGTGTGCAGAGAGCCTTGTGTTACTAACTTGGATATAATAGCCGCTGACACAAGCAAGCTTTAGTAGCTGACAGAACACTACCACTTTATACTAACTTCAGCACTGTAGGATTTTTCCTCCTGCTCATTGATATTTTAAAATTAAGCAAGTAAATTAATTAGAGGGAGATTCTATTTCAGTGAATTGATACACAGAATCTAAAATATTTTTTCATGGAGATAAATATTGCAATGATGTTTGATAATTAGCATTTGGCTAGATAAGCATCATGTAACCCAACTTTAAAATTTATTAATCTCTGATTAAGAGGTAAAAAGCCAAATCTGTCTAAACTAGTAGTCTGAAAAAAAAATACTGTATAAATAAATACACACCCACTTCTAAAATTCTATCACTCATACTTATATTTGAGGCATGCCATCTGGCAGTTATGCCTCAGTGTTCACTTGAACCACAGGTAATATATTTTATAATTAAAAATGATAGCTTCACATTTACTGGATATGATCAAACATAAAATATTAAAACATTCACTGTCAGCTGTATGGATATTCAGATAATGTTTAAGTGAAATCATCAAATTGTACTTTCTTGACCTATTTATGGTTCACCGAAGTGGAACATGCTACTTGTGTAAATAGTGTAGGAGACAGTCATCTTACAAAAACTGTGAGGTACTTTGTAGAAAACCAAATTGTGCTGTGTCTTTTGTTTGTCTGTTCTTTATTTATTAAGGAATAAAATGGACAGCTAAAAAAGCTGACTTTAAGCAAAGAACATTATATATATAGTAATATATATTATATATGTATTGGTATTTGGTATTTTAAAAAATGGGAAGTGTGTCATTTCCTTGCCAGACAGAAGCAGTAGGTGTTGCCCAAGGATACATACACATTGCCTGCAGCAGAGCCAGCATCTAATACACATAGCTCTTGAACTATGATGAGCCTGGTTTTCTTTTTCTTTCTCCCTTTTCCCTCCCCCCTCCCCTCCCCCTTCTCCTCTCCTCCCCCCTCCTACTCTCTTCCTTTCTTTTTTGTTTAAGGCACACTATTATTAAAGTAGCCTTTGGGAGCAGAGAGATGGTAATGGTGGGGAAGAGGTTTGCTGTTCTTCTTCTATAATGACAGGGAGACCCTAGGTTAGAATGTTCCTAGTGTTGCCTAGAAAAAGAGCTAGCTAGGTGTGTGTCCTTAGAGTACCACACTTGTTTTGAGTAAATCTAAAATGTCTTTTCCCTGTAATGATGAGTGGATTCTGCCACAGCCAATCCTCTGAGAATATTATCTCTCATCACTCTCTCATCTGGCATTAGATAGCCTGGACACAGCCAGGTAGTATATGTGCTTTGTGACTTATGTGATACCATAATTTCCATTTTCACTTAGATACCCCTAGAATTTGTAGCTGCTACTTAGTCACAGGTGGACATTTTAGCAACTTCACTTTTCTTTCTTTTTTTTTTTTTTGAAATTCACAAAATATTACAAAAAATCATGTCTACCTAAAAAGCTATCTCTGCTTTCATTTTCCCCCCAGGATGCCAGTATTTAGAATCATGAATTTAATGTGAATTATATATATTGATAGCCTCTTAGCAATCTATCAAATTTCAATTTCTTAGAAAGTTGTTATGGGACCAAAAATTTGGTAGATAAATAAAAACTGTCTAGCAAATGATGTGAATAGCAACAGAGATTTTACTTCATGCCTGTCAACTACCTGTGCTGTTGTTACTAATATTACAGCATGTGGTTCTTGTTCTCTGCAAGTATGTGTGTGTGGTCTTTTTCATCAGGGTCATGTACGCCTATATTGAGAAACACATTATTGGTCTGAAATCCTTAATTATTTAATGAAGAGATTCCGTGAGATCTCAATGTATAGATTTAAATCCTTGATATTAGGGCAGTGTACAAAAACCAGACATAAACTAAAGAATATCATCTTTATGTGATAAATTATGATAGTCAAAAATCACATCTAGCTTTGTAAAAAAAGGAATGAATTTATTCTGTACTCTTAGATTATGGGAAAATTTACATAAAAGCACATGCTGATAAAGCTTGTGCCTTCTGGTGTGTAAAGCAGATATCTAAATATATGTCTATTTGTGTTCATATACAGAAATAAAAGACAGTTTTCCATGAAATAATGCATTCCTTTAGAATTGCTGTAGATTTTCATAATTTTTAAAACATTCCTATTGTAATTCACATCAAAAGGGCAGCCAGGGTTTTTTGTGTCTGACTATACATATGCATTATAAAAAAAAAAGTGAGTCTACTGTAATTACCAGTTTGCAGAGCGAATTCCTGCAGGGTTTGTACTCTCCCCATTAGTAAAAGAGATAAGTTGAAATGTATTAAAATTTCACTGTACAACTGGGAGTTTTTGTTCACAGTAAATGTGTTAATGTTTCTTCATTGCTTGACTGTTTGTGTTTAAATTTAGGCAGCGTGCCCAACAGGGACAAAATTATAGGATAAAGCTATGTATAAAAGAAAATCCTTCCGAGAGCACCAATAGGGCTCTTTAAAAAAAGCAGTTACATATAATAGTACATGGCTGTAGCCACAGAGAAAAGTTTTATCTATCTATTTCAGAATTATTGGAATTTTTCTTTCCCTTGTGTAAAAGTTAAGAGGACTAAGCTGATGTCAATAGCTAGTACACTTTGATGTAAAAAGTCTATTATTTTATATAGCGTTACTGCCATAAGAAGAAAAAGAGTCCTTCTTCTTGTCCTCATGATAAAGAGAAGCTAATAGCATTTTGAGAGAGAGGTGATAGATCACATTTTCTTCCCTAGTAAACGAATTCTTTTTTGTCAAGAATTCTAATTACAGCCTGTTATAATTTTGGAGCATTTTCCTCTGCTTTTCTTCATTGCCACAAATGTAGTAAATACAATTATTCATAATAAATAAGCTTATTTTTTAAAAAAAGTCATCTACACCCACTATCACCTAGTAGTGTGAATATGCATTGAAATTCACAAATATGAGATGAAGGCTACTGTTTCTCTGCTTTCCAGAGTGGGCAGAATTTGTAGTTAACCTAAAACACTGGCCATATAAGCTTTAGCCATCCAAGGAACTGATCCTCCCCTCTCTCTCTCTTACATGTTGAAAATGTCTTGTAGAAACTCCCTTTTGTAGTTTCTTTTACCCACTTTTCCATATGTGGAGATGAAAGAGTTTGCCAATATCTTTATGCTGTCCCAGAATACAAATCATGTAAAGAAGCAAAAATAAAATATAAATCTTTATTTTTAGTTGCTATCCTAGAAATAGATTTGTAATTTACTTAGTCATAGTATGTGTAGGCATGTTGAGACATATGAGAGAGAGAACATGTGTGTATATTTCATTTGTTTGGATCCATACATTCAAGCACCCATAGGGAAATGTGAAAAGCTCCAAGAATATTTCCTGTGTTATATTAGCTTTCCATCATAAAATGTATTTTCCCCCGTAATACAGGTTGGGGGTGGGAGAGCAAGAGAGAGAGACATTTAATTCTAACTTCCCCCTCTATACTGTTCTTTAAAAAGTAAATTTTTAACTGATAGACCTTGAAGTCCTTCAGAGCTATTACTTTCCTTTGGCTAATTCATAGAAAGGCACCATATGAAAATTGGATTTTTGATCTGATGGAGTGATTCTTGAGTTCTTATGAACCATTTGTAGTCTATCAAGTAAATCCTTCTTAGTTCACGGATTATTGACCCAATGGACCATATTATCTGCTTCGAAGCTGTTATAGCCCATTATGTTGATTCAGCTGACATACATGTGAACCCAGTCCACATGCCCACGATGACATTAACATTGTTCTGGAAGACACCCTCTTTTTCCACAAAGCTTTCTATTTATTTCTTAATTTTCAAGAGTTGGCTCTGAGTTCCTGACAGCCATAGGTCTCTTGATTTGCCAGTGATATTGAAGCATTTCTTAGCTGCTAGAAGGTCTGTTTCTTGCTGTCTTTTTAAAATAAATATATGTCTGTTTTTGTCTTTTAAATCTATTAATCCTTAAAAGAAAAAAGAGAATAATGTTTGTTCAACACCTGAAGACACATTTTATCCTCACATGCTTACAGATTCCATAGAAATTTTGGGGGTTTCTCTGAGCATTTAATGTACCCCTTTGAATTTAAGAAAACCACCTTTTAGAAGAAATGGTAATATTATATTTGTTTTTAAAAAAATGTATTACCTGAGAGGCTTCACTTGAAAAATCTCAGTGACTCTTGCCAGTGGTAAAATCAAGATGTGCCTTTAGTGATTTATATGACACTCTAATGAAGCCAGTCCAGGTCTCAGCAGAGACCTCTGGGGAATCTGTGACCTAACATAAATAACGTATAAGAGGGCATGTCAGCTGTTCATCATATCATTATTATTATTTGTAATAGGTATGGTTCCTGAGGTGGTGTCTGCTCTTGGGCAAAGAAACATATTCTTTCATTATCAGACATAATTATGATGCACAGTTATATGCACAATGGTAGGTATTAAAATGTTTATTGATGTTTATTAAGATATGCTACTAACGGGCAATCCCAAGACAGGCAGAAGTAAGATGATGTAAAATAAGTCAAGTGTTCTTGGGAATACTTGGTCTTTTTTCAGATCTTGGACTTTCTTAATATAACCATTTTAAAAACTCCATAGAAAGCTTTTCAGAGTTGCTTGTCTGTCTAAAATGTACATCTTTTGTTTGTAGAAAATCCTGGTGTAAATTACCTGCTTACTTAGCAGTTTCCCTGTTTTTTTAAGTTGTTTAAACATTTACCCCCTCCTCTCCCTCTGTGTATAGTTTCATCCACATCTCTTATTTGGTCTTAAACTCCTATTGGAACTGAAAAAATATCTGAGGAAATCTCACTGTGCGGGAGGATAGCAAGGGGGATTATTCAGCTCCTTGACTCTCATACACAGGCAGAGTGGAAAGAGCCCTGGATTACTGACTGTGGCCATTTAAGGACATCTCCCAGTCTCATTGTCTGCTGTTTGAAAAATCTCTAATTTGGGGGATTTTGATAATTAAATACAAGAATATATTTGAAGTATTATGCAAGCTTCATAGCACTGTGCAAACATGGGGTATTATTAGTCTCACAAAGACTGCCTCAATTGGCCTTGATAAGCCAAAGTTGTCATTTGAAAAGATACATTCTAAAATGTAACAACTTATGTGTGTTGTTGTTGCTTCACTGAGGTAAATTCTTTGTACAAACCTAAAGGAGTAAATTTAGTTAAAAGGTCATCCATGTTACTACTACATTCTTACTTGGTAAGCAAGTTGATTACTGTGCTTTGGCATTTGAAATAATGTGGCTGGCTCCTTTAATGGAGGATAAAGACTTAGAGGGACTTCTTGCTTCAAGGAGTCTTTCCCGTGCTGTCTGCCTGGGAAGGAGAGGGAGGCATCATCGATTTAGGGTGATGTCTTACGTTTGGCACAACATGGGATAAATCTTGGGTTACTGCCGCACGTCTCTGCTTCGCCACCGACCTGTGTATCATCATGTAGATCGTTCTTCCCAGGATTGAGGCTGCTTCTGAAATACTACCAGAATTGAAGCTTTATCTTGTCTTGTTTCTTACCTAATGAGGGGTATTTCTTTGTAAAGTGCTTAAAGGTTTATAAGTCTTCTTGCATCTCATTATAAATCCTTTTCTTATTAATGTCTTCCCTATCATATTATATTAGTAATTGTTTTCATGAATGCCACAGAGAAATATAATCACATTACCACCTTTCAAATTGCATTAGTGAAAATGAATAAAAAGGATATGCATATCAATGGAATACAAAATGGCTGATTCAACATTAAGGTGAAATGAGATGAATATTACTTAGCATTCATATGATATTGGAGGTGCTTTGACTCCTCATGTAAAGTTGTATATTCTGGTAAATGTAGACTTGAGTTTAGTTGAAATGTGATGATTTTTTTTATGGTGAGCTAACCCCTTATTTTCAATTAGATGATAAGTATGTTCATGGAAAGAATATTTCCTTTTTAGTTAAGTTAGCACAGCTGCCTAAATAGTCTGTAAAATTTGTAAACTTACAGGCAATAAATGCAATATCTTAATTGTTAACTGTTAGGTAAGAAAATAAAGTGTCCCTGCCCAAATTGAAATGCCTTTCATTTTCTGTTTCTCTAATATTACTAACTGCCTAACAAAATAGCTTGTATTACCATAGAGCTAATTTAATTGGGGGAAGGAAAACATAACATGCACACTCCAAAGCCTGAATATGCTTTGATGCTGTAGAAGCATGGGTATTTTCCTTATATAATTGGCTATATCCCGCTGTTGATTTTTACTCTGAACTCCTAAATTATTTAAATGGGGTCTTCCTTGTGTCGATTGATAGCAGGTTGTGGTCATAAGATAATGACTGCAGATGCTCATTGGATCCATGTCTCTGAAAATTTATGTGCCTGTGTTTATGTCCCTTTCTCCCTGTTTGTATTTATGTATTCACACATAGTCATAGAAATATTCACACTCATCTGTAAACATCTATTCAAAAGTTTATGGTTCTCCTTCTTTGCTTTCTCCACCTAAACCAAATTCATTTCTTGACTTTTGCTGAAGTGATTTTTTTCATCACAATAAATTGAGAAATATTTTTGCTAGTGTACATGATAAAATTCATCATTGTCAATTTGAAACAACTTTGTTTTTTTAGTATGTTAATATTAGTATGTGAGCATTAAAACAGAGATCTTCCTCCTTGCCCCCCAATTTTTAAAAGATGTCCTAGATTTTCCTGATAGAAAAGTAGCAACAGATTTTTAAAATAATTGTAATCTTTAAATAAATATATTAGGTTTTAACATTTTCAAAGTAGAAGGGATTTTCAAATTTAAGCAACAGTGAAAGTCTTTTGTTCATCTCTGTTTATTCACTGATGTAGTGTTTGTATATTGAAGAACTACTGGGTTAAAGATGGATATTATGCCACATTATGTCTCCTGGAGGAATAATATCTTATAATAAATGATTTAATACCACCAAAAGAAACTAGATGATTCAGAAAGTTTTGCTCTCCCCCTTTTAAACAGCTTTATTGAGATGTAGTTCATACACCATACATTTTTATCCATTCACAGTGTACAATTCAGTGGATTTTAGTACATTTATAGTTGTGTGCAACTGTCATACCTGATTGCAAAGTCCTGTAG
The DNA here is from genome assembly GCF_019186645.2 of Phyllostomus hastatus. Taxonomy (NCBI): domain Eukaryota; kingdom Metazoa; phylum Chordata; class Mammalia; order Chiroptera; family Phyllostomidae; genus Phyllostomus; species Phyllostomus hastatus. The sequence goes on from NW_025333857.1 coordinate 14,791,668, forward strand.
CACAATAGGTATATATACCTTTACTTTCATCATGTCATAATCAAGTAAAAGTAAATTTCTCATGTGGTTGTCTAGTTCATGTTGGCTGGAAGTAAGCTCAGAAGCTGTCCACCATGAAAAAAATATAGAAAAAAATATTTCTTTGCTCAAGCTGCATTGGCACCTTGGCCAAATTTAAGACACCGAGTTCTTCAACAAAGGCAATATCATGTAGGTTTTTCAAGTCTTAGCCAACAGACTACTTCTTTTGAAAGTTGTTTCTTTTCATTTAGTTTTATGTGTCAGCCCTGTGAAAATGGAAGGGAAAAAACCTGCCCTGCAGATTACACAGGGAGCTATTTACTAACTTAATCACCATTACTGTCATGTGAGTTCTTTAGAATCTTTGTGACAATGCTTGAATTATGTCTTAGGCTCTCATGCACAAGATGTATAAATGTGTGTGGAAGTCCTGTTAATCTCTGTGCATCTTTTTGGTTATGTACAAGAGCATTCTTTTCATTCATAATGCTTGATAGCTGTTACTTTGTAATTACTACTGTGTATTCTATGACAATCCTGGGAAAGGTTAGATTTCATATTTTTATTTGTGTATATATATTTTAGATAGAAGTCTTTGAAGGATATTTTTCCTAACCAATAAAAGTGTTCATTTGATTTTTGACACCATGCATGGACAGTTGGCTGATTTTACATATTTATGATACCTGCATGTGACTTCCAAAGTAGAAAATTTAATTTATTAAGACATTTGTTTTTTTTAAACTAAAAATGGTGAAACTGGTCACTGATATTTATTATAGCCAATTAATTTATACCACCTGTAGATTATACCACCTACATTTATGGTAGAAACTGATGGGACAGAATGGATGCTATATTAATGATTAACTTTTTCTGTAATTTAGTCTTAATACAGGTCATGTCCTTAAGTATTAAACATTTTTAAATGACTTAAATAAAATTTCATAATCCAAGTTGTAAATCTTGGTATTCTCCCAAGAAATGAACAAGAAGAAAGTGGATTTAAGAAGGATTTTTAGTTACATATGGGAGATTTACCCAGGTATAGTTGAACACTTGAAGGGAGCTCCCTGCAAATAAGATAGAACCCAGAACTGAAATTTGTTCCATTTTTAGTAGATGTTTGTTTGGTGTGTGGGAGTGGTTTCCTTTCTATGATTGCTCCTTCAGAGTAATGATTCCTGTTTTATGTTTCTATTTGCCCATGGCCTTATTTTTTGCGTTTTGTTATTTTGTGTCAGGTAAATTGTGTGTGTTCCCAGACAAGAAACAGCTAATAGACTTATTAATTAGCCTTGTATATAGTTTCTTTGTGAGGTACACTAAATATTAGCTGAAGCATCAATCTGTGCTTTGCTGAGAAGTGTCATTTGTGAGGAGATTGATGTTCAGTTCACATATACTTGCAGAGCTCAATATAATAGAGTGAAAGAGACCTTAGATGTAGCAATAACAGAATCTGTTATTGAGTAGGGCTTTGGAATTCATCCAAAATACTTTCAAAAGCACTCTTCTTTAATACTCAAATATAAAAATGATACTGACCAAAATGGAATTGAATGTTTTATATTGAATTGGCCTGTTTTCTGTATTTAAGATATACTTTTGAATGTATTTATAATATACTCATTTTAATTGTATGTTTTTTCCTTTTTCTATGATTAATAGAAATAAACTGATTAATAATTGGGAGATCCACCTTGTCATTTAAGAGGAATGTAACACCCATATAAACATTTCGGAACTCTGGTATTAAAGTTAATAATCCCTGTCTTACCCATTGTAGATGATTATAGTATGCACAGTATGGCTGCATGTATGTCTAAGTGTTCATTTATTAATTAAGACTAAATATGTGTTAAGCATTTTACAAGCTGTTGGAAAAACTTAATATATTGGGAAGAATCATAATGAAAAATACTTCAAATATTATATGTGGAAAGTTTCTTGAGGTCATAAATGGTTTTTATTTATTGAGCTTTTACTATTGCTAGGCACAGTGCCACATGCTTTATATTAATTATTTTATTTAAGTCTTGTGACACTCTTGTGATGTTATTGTTACTGTCATTTTACAGATGAGGAAAGGGGCTCAGAGAATTATATGTTTCTTTAAGTGCCTTTTGAGCAACTAGTACTCACCCAACAGGTGTGCCTCCCCACCTTGATGGGCCTTAAATTTTAGAGGGAAAGACAGGCCTTAAATAAATAAACATACAGATGTATAAATATAATATTTTATTTATCCATAATAGATTATAGGTAAATTACAATGTTCACAATGTGATGCATTTAATGACAGAAAGATACCTTGTGAAACAGGTAACTAATGGGGAATTTGCTGTGATTTGGAGGTGAGGGCAACTGCGTTGGGGAACGAACGCACTATTTGCATTGAAGCCTGAGAGATGAGCAGGAGCTAACAGTGCACAGCGGCGATGGGATGGTGGGCATGGAGGGGGGCTCTACTCCACGACTGCTAACTGGGGATGGGACTGTAGCTCAAGATTTCCAGTCAGAGGGCTGGAGAGCTCACACAAACCTGGGTCTGATTCCTGAGACATTACTGGTTGAGCAACTTTAGGCAAGGTACTTGTTTCTATCTCAGTTTCCTTGTTTTGTGAAATAAAGGTGATAATAGTATAAATCTGGTGGTATTTTCTGAGGCTTAAGAGAGTTAAAGTTTGTGAAGTTTTTAGCACAGGGTCTAGAAAATGTCACTTATCTAGTAAATGTAGCTATTATGAATAATAACATAATAATTTACTGTTATAAATTAAAAATAAATAAATAAATCCTACCTTTGGTAGAAGAAAAGACAGGAATAAAAAGGGAGAGATGGTGCTTCCCAGGTCTGTTTAAGGGATTCCCTCTGTTCTTAGGGTCTCTCCTCTAAACCCACTGCCCACAAACTCTGACTGTAAAGTCCTTGACCACAAGGGCTCTGCCATCTATTTCCTGCCGCTTAACACAGTACTTGGCTCTAAAGTGATGATTTTTGCATAGTGATGATATTTGAAGCTGTAGGAGGAGATGGAATTGCCAAATTAAAGAGAGAAGAGCCTGGTCATGGGAAACACCTGTATTTATTTACAGTGGAGAGTGAGAAGTTGCTGCCAGAAAAACTAGGATAGTTGGTCTCTATGAAGGAAAGTTAGTGCTGTAAACTGCATTGAGGTCTGGGAGGACGAGGAGACTAGTAAAGGGACCAGATGTGGTGAGAACCTTCCTCATGGAGAAAGCAGTTTCAGTAGCAGAATTCAGATTTTGAAAATAAAATGTAGGTGGTGGTAAAGAAGTGGAAGCAGTTGGGTGCTTGGGTGCATGGATCTTTCTTTCAAGAAATCCATGGTAAAGGTAAGCAGAAGGAATAATTACTTTTAATGAGTTGCAGGCTTAAGAAATTTTATTATTGCTGTCATTGTTAAGGGGAGTTGAGAATGCTGGTTCTATAAGAATGGAGGGAAGAATTGCAGAGTACTTACTATTGATGAATCAGGATCTCGGAGGCATGGGGGGTTGATAGCCTGAGTTAGCCTGACCTACGTAAGGATCCCTGTGTATTTAGGTGGAAACAATCTGACTCAACTGTCTGTACTTTATTTTGGTGTCCCCTTTCTTCCTCTTTGTCATCATCTCTGGATTTTCGGTAGTTCAGAGTGCCCAGCAGTGAGTGGCTAGCACTCACACATTAGCTGAATGAAGGAAGAAATGGACGTGCCCATAAAAATGAAAGCTTATCCATTTCTGCTCTTCCCAACTGTCCCCTTGTAAAGTATGTACATTTTTGAGGCTTAACTGGCTTTGATAGTTTTATGATAATTTATTTTTTTAAAGTGTGGGTGAGTTGGCGAGTGATCACATTGGTTCTATTTTATTGTGAATAAATAGTATGTCAAAGTTTTATGTCGTTTCAAAAAGGTTATTTAGAATAAAACTTCCTTTGAAGCCACAATATTCTCTTACTCAAAATATTTATTTAGACCATATTTTTAAAATATATATAATTCCCTTAAGGAATGATTGTAGTGTATATAAATCTGGATTTAAAACAAATAGACCTGGAATTCATAGAAATACAAAATGGATATTCCAGTACTTAAGTGTTTATATACAAAAGTAGTTGAGGTGTTCCAGTGTTTGTACGTTTAGGAACAGAATGAGTAGAATTTAGAAAGAAAGATGATGATCTGAGAAGTTTAATTCCCAAATGTGCCAGATGTACAAAGTTATTTGGGAAGAGAAAATATTTGAATCATAAGCTAGCTTAGAGTAAGTGAATCAACGATCCAACCAGTGAATAAATAAATATACATAAAAATAAAGCAACTCCACAATCTCATAATTGTTCAGGTCCTGAATAAAACTATAATTTAAAAGTGTGCTTTTAAGCCCTGGCCAGGTAGCTCAGGTTAGAGTGTCATCTCCATACACCAGGGTTGCAGATTTGGTTGATCTCCAGTCAGGGCACATACAAGAATTAACCAATGAATGCACAAATAAGTGGAACAACAAATCCGTGTTTTTCTTTCTCTTTCTCTCTGCCTTCCTCCTTTCCTCCCTTCCCCACCCCTTCTCTCTCCCAAATCAGTAAAAATTTAAAAAGTGTGCTTTTAAACACCATGAAAAATTAGGCTATTTTTATAAAATAATTAAATATTATCAAATTAATTATTTAAAATATGTATGTCTTCTGTGCCTGAGTTAACATATAGTCCTTGAGATCATCTCTTTTTACTGATCATCCCTTAATTTTGGTAATGCAGGGGTTTTTTGTTGTTGTTCTGTTTTGTTTTTTAAGGATTTATGAAAGCTTCTATGATCACACCAGATTATATAAATATTTTAATGTCAACTTGGTTGTCATATCTGAATTTATAATTGGATAGTCTGTAAAGTGCTTGTTTTTAGTAAAAACACTGTTCTTTTTTTGTTTTGACCATGATTCAATGTAGCCGTGAGTTCATTAACAAATGATTGTGTTAGTTTAAGAAACTGTTTCTAACCTGGGGATGTTCTAATATATTTTCTTGGTAACTATTGAAGGTGAGGTAAGAAATTTTGGGAGAAGCATTTCCCCTTATAACCTGCAAATACATATATTATTCTTGCTTAGTCAACATTTCCTTTTGTGTCCCTATTACTACCAGTTCCTTTCATTACTAATACATACACCAAAGTTTTATAACCTAACTAATGTCATTGGACTGTTGACAGTGGAAGAGACCCTGAAATATCAAGCAGATCATACAGTTGAGTATTTCCGCAGAGGTAATAGAGGAGCAAATCAGGGATGGAGGTAAGGTAAGAAAGGAGTCTTCAGTGAGGAATGTAGCATCAGAAACCCAATGGGAACCTACAGATTTAATGTTCATTAATGAAAGAAAAATACTTTAAACTTGCCTGATTCAAAACATAGGGAAGAGGGGGACCTTCTTTAGCCTTACTCTCTGTAAATGGAATTTGGCTCAATGATATTAATGATAGCTCAGGTACTGTCTGTTACAAATGAAACAGTTTATATAAAAGTCCAGATGATTCCAGGAATATGAGCCTCTGGAGGTATGTAAGTGAAGCATAGCTTTGAGGCACAGAATTGCAGTTTCAGGTAGCCCCATGCCTTTGCCCTCCTTCCCCCTTCACCCAAATCAGCAATCATTGATTGCATATAAAGCTGTGGAGAGATCTTTTCCTGGCAGTTCAGGTAGTTACAGTAGATTGTTAATCTGTGAATGATTAGACTAAATCCCTTCTGTCTTCAGAATTTTCATGCAAATTAGAAATAAATGTATGAGATAAATTTATGAACTGTAGTCTAGGGCATAGGTCAGCTTTAGCACAACTCTTAAGTATAGGATTTTATCCATAAAAAAGTTGTACTTCATTTATGCTAATTTTCTATGGATTCACTTCATGATATAAACTGGTGAGAGGATATTTAAAAGTACTGTTAAAGAAATGAAAGATTTTTTAATGTATTTTTCAGTTTTCTGAGACATAGTTGGATTGTTCCAAATATAAAATGTTCAGATAGTTTTTCCTGTTCTATATCTGATCTTTAAAAAAATATAGGCTTTTTTTCTTACATCACCATTAAAATAAAAGAGTTGTTTTGTATCTTTCAAAATAGGAATGAAAGTGAAATTATAATATCTCAGGGGTAAAAACAAGGAACTGGGAAGTGATTAAAAAAAGTATTTAAGTGAAACTCAGCAGGAGAAAAGTAACATCCTAATATTTGTATGTTTTGTTTTACTTTTATCAACATTTTACTTGAACATTGTCATAGCCAAATGTATATTTTTGTATTATTACTAAATGATAAACAAATTGGATTAGCAGCAATATTTTTTCTGTTTTGGATCCTGATGTTATAAATCCAGCATGTTGTAGAATGAGTAATCCTTTATTCTTATTCTACTCTACATATCTAGGTTAAAGGTTACATTTGAGTAACATGAAATATTCTATTGCTGAATGAGTCTTGTTTTTTTTTTTTTTACTTTTTATAAGAGATTTTGATGGCATCAAAAAACTCTCCAGGCCTCCACCAACATGAAGACTTTAAAAATGGAAGTAGATGCTTCTTAGTAATATGTACAAGAAATGCAGTACCTTTGAACAGATGCTGATGCTTTTCTCACTCCTTTATTTTCCAGGCCATCCGTTGCACACTGGTAAACTGCACGTGTGAATGTTTTCAGCCGGGGAAGATTAACCTGAGGACTTGCGATCAGTGTAAACATGGCTGGGTGGCACATGGTGAGGAAAATCTGGACCTCTCTTTCTGTTCTCATTGTGTTCATGTGAATGTGCATGTTTTTTTAGAGCAGTCACTGGTCTGGAGAAGAGAGGGGTCAGCTGTGCTCCAAGTGTCAGTTAACATTCATCCTGTAGCTCTCAAACAGCATGTTTTCAGCTCCAAGACATAAGGCTTAGGTAAGGAGTTGTCAACAGAAGGGTGAGATGTTTATAGGACAGCTGGGCCACAGGATTCTGACCAAACAGAGCAGCAGCCAGCAATCACCCAGCCTGATGGAAACTTAGACACACCACAGTTCCTCTTCCAGGGTCTAGACCTCAGAGGGAAGCTAGAAAATCCTTTTTCCTTGAGAAGAACTTCATGATGATTGCTCACCCTTGTCATACACATTAGAGCCTGAGTTTATCCTCCCAGATATTAAATTTTGTATAATCTAAGGTGGGTGGCAAAAGTGAATGGGAACACTCTTTGGCTGGTATCTGAGAAAATAATCTAGGCAACCTTTTCAGTGTGTGTTGAGATCAAAGGTACCCAGTATTGGTGGCATGTGAGCTCTGTGGAGGTGTGTGTTGGGGGCAAGGATGACCCATGGCTAAGGCTGGAAAATGTTGAGGCTTTCTGCCAGATACACAGAGCTGTTCCATCGATGTGTCCTTAGCATTTCACTTGTTCTTATATATGGTTTATGCTTTTTACATTTAGGCAAAAGGAGACTTATAAATAAGCAGAGATATTTTCTTTACTTCCTAGACTATAGAATATTAAAAGATAGGTAATGTTTATAAAAGAAATTTTGGCTTGAGATTTCTTTGCCAGCCTGGGGCATTGGCTCTTAAGTGGACATATTCTTCATTCCCAAGCAGTGTCAAATATCCAGTAGGTTGTATTTTTATAAATGTCATGTTATTATAGCAAGATCTAAGGTAGCACCACCGGGCCATGCTTTGAAATTCTCTTAATTTATCATGTACCTAGCTTGTTAGGGCATGTATGTTGGACTTGTGGGGACGTTTCAGCCATATTTCTGTGAGGGAGGGAGAAAAGAGGTAATCGTAGCAGGAGGGGAATATCCTGGAAGGACTGCGCCTGGCAGACATGGCCACAACCCTTCAGAGCCCCCTGGGATGGAACTCTTTCCTGCTTCAGTTGAAAGCCAAGATCTGTGACAACCCTCAGCCCAGTTCGCAACAACAAATGAACTGCTCTTACTTATGCAGTCTGTGTTTGTTACTACATTTGGTGATTTCTTGTCTGTCCCTATATTAGTTTGCCAGGGCTGCCATAACAAAATACCACAGCCTGGGTAGCTTTAACATCAGACATTTCTGAAGACTGCAAGTCCAAAATCAGGGTGTTTTCAAGGTTGGTTTCATTCTGAGAACTCTCTTCTTGGCCTGCAGGTGGCTTCCCTTTCTCTGTGTCCTCAAATGATCTTTCCTCTGTGAGTGCACATCCCTGATGTATCTGTGTATGCACAGTTTCTCTTCTTAAAAGGACACTAGTCGGGTTGGATCAGGGACTGCTCTCCTGACCTCATTTTAACTTAATCATCTCTTTAAAGGCCCTATCTCCAAACACGGTCACATTCTGAAATGCTAGATGTTAAGGCATAACTCTAGGAATTTGGGGGGAACACAATTCATCCCATAACAGTTTCTGAATATCCTTCGTAACTTGAAGAAGCATTGGCTTTGCAAGGTAATAGGTGCAGAGCTTGTGTCCCAAGCCCCTCAAGAATCATGGAGGCAGTATTGGGTTACATCCTAGCTCTACGACTTCAGTGACATTCAGGTTCGCATCTCAACTTCTTGTTTTTTTTTAAACATATAATATAAGATTAATAATACTTTGTAGGATTATTATAAGAATTAAAGATAAAGCATATGAAGCTTTTAAAATAAATAATACATGTTACAAGTAACAAACTGGACAGTGGATGAACAATAAAGGAGGGTCAACTATAAAACAAAGGACTTTTCATTTATGCGCTCTCATTTTTTCCAAAGCCATCTTGTGTTACCATCATCTTTCTGCTGTGGTAGCTTTGTGAGTATAAAAGTTTACTGTGTCACTGGTTTGTTTTATCTCTCCAACTTCCACGTGCATATTACATTAGTAGTAGAAGGGGGTAGGGGAAGCAATATTTCTTCCTTCTTGAACAACATAAATTATTCCTGGCCAATGGTTGTTTCTAAGGCTTTCTAAAGGATGTAATTTTTCACCGAACTTGAACAAGGTATTTCTGTTATATCAAACTGTGCTTTTCTTACTGAGTCATTAGAAATTCTATGATTCTTGGATATTAATTTTGGAGTTTCTCAGATTTTACTTTCCTCACCACCACAATCACTTTGACCTCTATTTTCACCCACAACACGGATACGTCTGTATACAATTCAAGATATGTACACACAGAGATACAAATCCCATTCTTCCCCCATCATGGGCAAATTAACAGTGAAGGCTTAGCTTCCAGCTTCTGAGTTGGCAGTGGGATGAGAGCACCCACTCTTTTTGCCTTTAGCATTTCAACTAATTGCTTCATTCTCTCCCCCTGAACAGAAACCATGAAATCATGTCTCCAATTATTTCTGCTCAGAGGTGAAACACAGCAGTCCTCCTGGCTGCTTTACATAGTACAGTGTCCTATGTGTAGGACAAGGAGGGAAGCGACTTGTTTTTTCTAGTGAAAAATTTTAAGTGGATGGAACAGCAATAAGACTACCAAGATAGGTCTTATAGAAGTCTTTCATGGTAGCACTGAACACATTCCATCTTTATTACGCTGCAAAAGAAATCCTTATGTTTGCTATTGAAAAATAACCAAATGCCAAAATCACATGTTCTCGACAGAAAACAGAATTTTTAGAAAAATTTTGGCCTCTTTTGAATAAATGTCTTAATGTATCTCCTTTGTTAGCAGCATCTTCAGTTTCTTTGTAAGATGTTTAAGTTTCATGTGTCATTGTACATTTTATAATATGTATGTCTGGATATACATAAACATATACACACATGTACATGCATACACACTTGCTCACTTCATTACTTTACAAATTGCTTCTCAAACCTGCTTGAATCAATAAAAGGAGGATCTTCTTCCTAAGGCACTCGTTTTTAAAGTCAGCTGTCAGGCCCTTTGTTTCTCTCCTTTTCTTTTTCTTTTCTTTTTATTATTCAGTTGATCTATAGCTTTACAGAAACTTTGAGAAAAATGTTTTTAAAAAATTAAAGAGAATGGGTGATTAATTGATCATAATATAACACTTGGGTTTTAAAATTACTCACTGGACCCTGATGCTATTCACAAATTACTTCCTTGAAATCTTTAGCACCATTGACTTAAGGGAATGTGGGGGAACCCGCTGCCCAAAATAGAAAAAACTTCCTTGAATATAAATAGATATTTCCTGTTGAATTGATAAAGGCTTCCCTGCCCTTTTCCCTCCATCAATGAATTTCAGCTCTTTCACTTTGATAATAGAAAGCAGGCTTCATTGCATTTAACTTTATTTAAAACAAGCTTTTTGGGGTAAAGAATGTCCATGCCTGCAGCATACTTAATTGGTATGCCAGAAATGGCCCAGAGTTTTCTAATTTTGTTGCATTTCTGTTTAGAGTTCTTGGATAAAGGACTTCAGCATATTGCCATTTAATTCATAACAAGTTCATATTTTTCCCTCCTCTGTTTTACATTCTGTTCTATGCTTTTCCTTCCGTCAATGTAGTAATCAGAGTGAGTCTTGGGGGGAGGAAAAAAAAAACATATCCTACAAATTTTAATTGTTCTTGGTTCAAAAGTGCCAAAAGAAGACATCAGGCTTCTTTCCTGGTGTCAAAAATGTTTATGTTGGTAGAAATTTCAGTTTGTTGTGTTTGACTATTTCCCACCACACTAGACTGGTGTGGTAATTCTTCCATTCACAAACTGAAACTTCAGCCAAATATTTTACATAGTCATAGGAATTAGCAAGTATTATCAGTGTATCCCCAGTGGTGGGTAAGGGTGGGGGAGGGAGACGGGTGCTCCCTACTCATCGTTTTCCTTTGAGGAGTCTGCTTCTAAGGAGAAGTGTTACCATCAGGACTTTGTTGTCTTTTGAAAAACTGAAGGCACAGTGAAAGGGTAAGAACTATTGTACTTAACCATTTTTATTTATTACTTGAAAATTAGTTTTAATGTCCATAGTCTTGATAAAGACTTTATTTCTAAACTATTAACTTAATATAAATAAAGTAGTAAAACATTTTTAAAAGTAAACTATTTTCCAAATGATTTTAGGAAATATTTAATGATAGCCCAAAACATCTGGAAACTTTGTTTTTAATCACAATGGGGTACATTTGATAAAAGAGGTGGGAAGATTTTAAAAAGGTAATTTTTTCCTTTACTAGACTAGTAAGTTTTACTTGTGACAAAGCCCATTTGTTACCTTAAGAAAAAAATCCACTGTTTTTTGATCTGGCTACTAAGCATTTGGCAAGGATATGAGGCTTCATGAATAAGAAATATATTGCATAGTTTAATGAACCCCACAGCAGCTTTCTTGGTGCAAATTATTTTCTTCATAGAATCCTTAGACTGTAAACCAATAGAATGTACCATTCCAACAAGCTGTGTGATGATGGAATTTTTGTTCACTTGTAAGCAATGTGAACTAACACTAGTTGTTTACTTTGGCTGAGGTCTGTCTACGAGAATGCTTGATGCACTAGAACTCCTGAAACCTTTTCTTTATTATGTTCCATAAATGTGACTTCTCTGTACTAATATGATTTCTCTTTACTATGTGTAGTTCATTCAAGGAAAAGATAGTCCTTCTTTATTACTTTAATTATTTGCTCATTAAGCTAGCTGCTTCCCTGCCAGTTTCCAAACTATTCAGGTTTTTTTAATGTCAAATGAGCAGGCTTGGCCTGCATCATCTGGACCATCAATCAATAGGTATTTATTAAACATACATCATATGTGAGGTACTGTGCCAGATATCCTTCAGTTCTTCATTTCTGTGTCACAGGAAACGGTGAGCAGTATAAAGTTAATTTAGTGTCATATAGCAACCAGCTTTATGGTTTAATGTACTGTGAGACTTAATATTCATATAATCCATTAATTTCAAACCTTTCTTTTTTGTAACTCACTGAAAGTAATTTTTCTTTTCTTTTTTTTCAGCATCACTGAATTTGAATTCTCAGCTTTGTACTTGATATGTCTGTCTTATAAGAATAGGGGTATTTATCTCTATTTAAGTAACCCTCATACAAATTAAAAACATCAGATGTGGTATACACTTAAAACTAATACAGTGTTATATGTCAATTATAACTCAACTAAAAAGACATAAAAAAAATTTAGGACATTCCATTAAATTTGAATTTCAGATAAACAATGAAATATACATATTTACATGTAAATATAAATATATTTTTAGTATAAGCATGTATCATGCAAATTTAGCTGAGTGCCTGCATTTTTACTAGCTAAGTCTGATAAGCATATACCTAAAAGAAAAATCATAGTTAGGCCTAATTTGCATAAATCAGGGCCATTGGTTCTGAGCATTCTATAATCCAAAACTTTTTGATGAGGTCAGCCCTACATTTAGAATCACAAGATCTCTGTATTCTGTTTACAAATTCCTCAAATTTGTTGATGACATGATACTTTATAAGGACTTCAGGGCAAATCAAAAATAGTAATTTTTCATTTTAATCCATGAAAGGTCACATCTTTATTATTTGTCCCAGTCTGTGCTCTTATGAATTGTCTAAACATCTGTGAAAGTAGTTTTTCCCCACCTGGCAGCACTGTAATACTCTCCCTGATTTGAGTCCAAGAGCTAGTATAACTAAAGTGTAGTGGTAACCTTTCCATCCCTATCCTTTTTTCTTCCCTAGTCTTCTCCCTTTCCCACCCCAAACAGATAATAAGCAATGAAGTATGATATTTCTGTGACATCATGCTTATTCTCAGTAACACAGCAGCAGTTTCTGTAAGATAATTTGTGAATTTGTCCAGATCAAGAGAGGAAGGTGAATAAAATTGGGTTTTCTCTGACAAAGGAAAGTGGTGCTCCCAGAGATTAACCTGCAAGAAGGCGCTAGCCTCCCTCAGACTGCCCTGGAGATTGTCCCAAAAAGAGTGAATTTTGCTTTGAGAGAAAACTGTTGCATGGGTTATTTAGGGTTTAGTGAAAAATGTAAGAAAGGTATTAATGTAAATCCTTAGCCCAGGGAAATAAATGCAGACTTCCCAGTGAATATAGGCAAAGTGAGAACTTGATCCTTTGGGAAGATGTAGGTAGGTGGTCGTGCTTCTAGGGCTTTGCTTAGAAACACGGGAACAGACAGAAACACCACAGTCCTCTTTTCCCTGGTACACTGGTTTGGAACAGGTGGGAACTAATGTTTTCTAGTAGTCTCAGTTCGTCCAGTTTGTGCTCTGAAATTTGGCTGTCCCTACCTACAAAATTTTCTTTTAATTAGGGAAACTAGCTTTTAGCTGCCTCCTAGCTCTGGTGAGGTGCTGGGCCCTCATACATTGAGACAAAGTCCCTGAACATTTCTCCACTTATTTTTATTTTAGGGAGCAAAAACAAGGCCATTTTCCTGCTTGGCACAGGGACTTTATTTGCTTGACCTGAGGGCATGGTACCCTCTTCTGCTTCTCTCCTTTACTCCCTGATCACCACTGATTAGTTTTAAAGGGAAGACATCCCCACAACCGCAAAGGTTTGGTGCTTGATTAATGACATTAGCTATATTATTAGTGTGTCCCTGAGCTGCTTATTTTGATGTTTCTCTGCCTGCCCACCTTTCAGATGGTGCTTTGAACACCCTAATTTTTTTTTAATCACAATACAAACAATGCCTCCCCTTCAGAATCTTGGGCTCTCTGCCTTTTAGCTCTCCAGATTTTTTTTTCTGGCTCTATTTTATTCAGCTGGAACATGAGGTACATCTGGTAAATTCTGGCCTCTAAAGTGTATAGTAACAATCCACTGCTAAGGAGTTTCTAGGGAGGATCATGAGATTGAATCATACAAGGCGGGAGCTCCAGCCTGTGAAGAAGCTTCAGGTACACAAGTGGGAGGCACAATAGAAGAATAGGTAAGAGGGCAGCTCTGTTTAAACATCCTGGCTCTCGCACTTACTGTCAGTAGAACCTTGGCCAAATTATATAATGTTTCCTCAGCTATGAAATGTAGATAATGATAAGGCCTACTTTTAGGATTAAATGAAGTCATCCACTTAGTAAGTGTTAGTTGATTTCATTTTTAAACTCTCACTGAAGTGAAACTTCAGCCTTGAGGATATAATAGCCATGTTTGGCTTAGTTTAGTGGATAAGAGTTGGGTGTAGCCGAGCCAGTGGTCAAATCTCATTGCAGTCTCTAGTTAGTAGGCCCCAGTTCTTTTATCTGTAAATTCAAATATTAATAGGATTGTACTTAACTATTATAGTGAGATTTTGAAGAAAATTAAATGGAAGAGTGGACATAAATTTATGATACTTTCTAGAGCCTTGCCTAAGATACAAAGGTGGGAGGCGATGGTATGAGCTTCCTTTCTCTTCCAAGTAAGGTTTCTTCAGTGCCCAGTGGTGGAGTTTAGGTTACCAATTCTTTTGGCTGTGGTGCCAAGCATTTCCCAGGTGAACTCGTTTTCCCTAGCAAATTCGAGACAGTTCCATACCTTCCATTTCCCTTAAAGTTTCTTTTAAAAAAAGTTTTTTAAAGATTTATTTATTTATTTGTTTGGTGTTTTTTTTTTTAGAGAGAAGGGAAGGGAGGAAAAGAGAGAGGGAGAAAAACATCGATGTGAGAGAGAAACATTGACTACTTGCCTCTCACATCTGCCAACCTGGGACCTGGCCCACAACCCAGGCATGTGCCCTGATGGGGAATTGAACAAGTGACCTTTCAGTTTGCAGGATGATGCCCAACCCACTGAGCCACACCAGCCAGGGCTCCCTTAAAATTTCATCTGAGCCCATATTTGAACAGAAGTAGGAAACACTTTATCTCAAAAGTCACATTATGAGAGGTGCAGACCAGTTAAAATGAATTGTAGGAATATTTATGTGTTGAAAGTCCAAAAACCAGAAGTAGATGCACTTTAACCAAGGTTAAAGTTACTTTTGCCCGTTTTCACACCTATATTCTCGCATGTGAAGTGCATTGATGGGCTAACCACTTCATCATTTTATTGCCCTTTATTACATCATAAATTTTTATATCTTGCTAACGATCCTACAGGAAGCTTAATTGTTTATAGGAACATCTTAATTAACTGGAGTTCACCAGGTTAAGCAGAGCACAAATCGAAGGGTTTATAAATGAAATACACTGGACTCCTCTCACTTTACTTAGGATGTCCTGTTTAGATAAACTAGGAGATTCTTCTGGGTCATAAGGACCCAATATACCTCAGCAATATCATGTTGATATGCTCAGTTTTCTTCTTTTTCTTTTGTGTCATAGTGATGACTTCTTCCAATGGGGACATGTCCCTGCCCCTCCTTTTAATGAAAAGTAATATCACTGAACGAAATAAATGTGGTTATTTTAGAGGAATTCTGACTTGTGTACCAGGCTTTGCCTTCTTGCACGGTATATGTTTGTAACTCTTCCAAAACTTCTCGAATTAATGTGTTACTAGTTAGTGAGCACATAGCCAACGCATCATATGGAAAGTATTTTAAGGAGTTACTGCCACACAGATAGATGCATAAGCAGTGTCTTTTAAGGGGCTATGTAGTAAGGTCCTGTCTCTTTGGGGCTGCTCTTTGAGAATCAGGGAAAGCCCCACTTGGCCTCTTAGGCCTCCCTCCATGCTTGTATGGTCAAGTGACACTACAAATGAAAGTGCAAACCCATCTGGTTGAAAGCATGGACTCTTTGGGCCTTAAATTCCAGTGGGGCCAAGGAATACAAAGGCAACTCTAGAACTGGCTTTTCAGTAAGGAAGCTACTGTTGCTCATTTGAACACCTGAAATGTGTCAGGTCCAAACTGAGATAGGTTGTAAGTATAAAGTATATGCTGGATTTTGGGAACATAATCTTTAAAATAAACATATATATAAAATGCTTCAAGAATTGTTTTTATATTGCCTACATATTGATAATACTTTAATGTATATTAAATTTACTTTTTAAATGTTTTTTAAAATATTTGTATTTTTTACTTTTCATTTTTTTAAATGAGACTAGAAAGATGAAAAGTATACATGCGACTTGAATTATATTTCTATTAGACATGGCTGTGCTAGGACCTAAGTGTGGAAAACCAAAGCTAGGTTATAAAGCGGGTTGCTGGTAGGGTAGTTTGAATTGGTGTTGAGAATCCTGAAACCCAGAATCCAGGATCTTGTCTGCCCTTCACTCATTGCTGTAAACTTTTCTCAGTCCTTTGTGCTTTCACACTTGCCACACTGTTGATCTGTCCAGTCTTTCCTTTGCCCTGGTAATCAGGAGCAGTTGTGTTCCCTTCCCCATGCTCTCAGTGAACTTCACCTCGACCAGAAGGGTAGTTTCTGTGGACTACCGATTTCTCCACTAGTTCGGGAGCTCAGGGAGGGCAGTTCCTCATCTCTGTGTACTGATACCAACCACAGCCTCTCTCACTTGGAAGCACCTGGAACAAAGGTTTATGGCTACTCTTAAAAGTATATCTAAAAGTCTCTGATTTCTAATTGCCAGTTTCTTTTTCCAGCAGCGTCTTCTCATTTTGAGTGGTAAGCACAGCCTGCAAACACTTTGCCTGTAGTCCCATTTCTGCATTTCTCTTTTCCAGCCCTCTGTTTTCACCTTTGCTGTTTCCTTCTGTGTCTTCAGACAAGAAAACAAGTGAAAGGTAGGTGGGAGGGTTTAGTAGCCTAACTAAGCAGGAAGTAAATTTTAGAGAAGTTAAATTTATTTGATCATTAACAGATGTTGGCATTTTTATTCAAAAGATACGGTCTTGAGTGAAATATCTTCACTTTTATTTAGTAGTTCTTCAGTACTCCTTTCCCTGCAAAACCTGAGAGTAAGAAATTCTCCCCTCCCCACTTTTGGCTGTTTATGTTTTCTACTATCAGTAAAAATTAAAAAAACACATCAACCTCTAACATAAAAGAAAACACCTGTTTGGCTTGGAGAAATTGGCTAGGGAGGTCTTTCTCCTGACAGTCCAAAAGCAACCATCACAAGTCCCCTTATTTAAAAAAAGTCATTTTTTTTTCTGTTTCACGTGAGCATTGGCAGAAACTCTGACATGCAGTTCTTCATATTTTATTATGTTCTTGTCTGCAGAATCTCTGTCAGGCAAAAACCTTGTCAGCGGAAAACCTGTCGTAGGATCAGAGGAGACAAAAACAGGTGTCACACAGGCAGTCAAAACTGAAGGAAAAAAAGATTAGGCTAAAGAGAGAGAGGCAGACAATTACATTAATGCCATTGCTTTTATCTTATAGATGTGTGTTATTATCTCGGGGTGCTGAGTGCGCAATTGCCTCAAAGAAAAGTAGACAGGAGACAAGGGGAAACTTGATAGTTATTAACTGAAGAGGCAGTGTGTCAAAGCTGGATGGGGTTCAAAGTTTTGCAAAGGAAAAAAAAACTGCAGGCAGCAAGCAAAGGCTGTGTGGTTCTGCTTTCAGCTACATAAACCTAGTAGCTATCTAACATTTTCTGCTTGGAAACAGATCATAGAGAGAGAAATTAATGAAAGATTTTATTTGGAGATTTTTGGGGTAACATTTATCCTATATACATGCGACTGAATCATAATCTTTTCTTTCTTATAAAATCTTGCCACAATGTGAGACATGGTGAGGCATGAAGGCAGGCATTTGTCAGCTCAGCTGTGTTGTTTGGATATGTTTAAAACACCTATTATCAACACACTTTTAATTAAAAAAATCTATTAAGAAGCCGTTTTACTAAGTGTGAACATCTGTACGTGCAAGCTGTAAATTAGGAAATCACATATGTGTGCCTCAGTCAGAGACTAAATGAACTTGGCAAGTGTTTTCTATTACTGGTTTTTAAATACAGTAAAATATCTAAGGGAAAATCGCTACACTTTAAAATCTGGATTTTTAAATATTTCTTATTGTGTCTGTTGGTAATAATAGCACTTTTCTTTTAATTAGAAATTAGGTTCATTATCATCAAATTAGTTACCAGGATTCAAAGTGTTAATCGGAGTCTTCCTTTGGTTTCTTTGTTCACTCATTTTAGGAGACTTGACTTCTTTCCTGAAAATTAGAGCTCCATTAAATATTTGTGATGGTATAAGATGGTATCCTTTTGCCAGTGGCCTCAAAGACATTTAGCCTCATTGGTAACTTACATGTGTCAAACAGCCAGCTAGTAGAGAACAGGATGGAACTTGAAGGCCTTGCCTGCTCAATCATATGTTAATCACATTAGTGGAAAAATCAGCAAGCATTTCTATAGTCCTTAATGTTCTTTTGCTCTTGGCAGTTAAAAATTGGTTAGTTTAGACTTTTCCTAAGACTTGAAACTGGCCTTTTAATCCTTTTTTATGAACAAATCTTTATATGGGGTCTTTTATTCCACCAGTCATAGATGCAAAGAGGTTTGATGCTTGATGTGTGTATTAAGCAAATCCAGCAATCCAGAAGAAAACACACATCAGTGTCAAAGTGTGAGTGATAACCCAGAGTTTTAAGGGATTACAGTGGGGGAAAAAAGAGAAAGATTGATTATAGATTTAGAACGAGATTTCAGGCTGACTTACTGAGAGAGGGAAGGCAGAATACTTGTAGCACAAAGGTAATGTTCATTTAAAAAAAAGATGGAATATAATAATTTCTTTCTTTTAGGTATTTCCTACCAGATGCTGGCTTTTTGTATCACTGCTCTCTCTTTATTTTGAAATATTTCTTCACCTCATCTGATAGAGTTTAAAGCATATGTTCTATCAAAAATAAATATGCCTTGCATTTACAATGTTATCTTAGTGCAATTCTTATGTAAATAAACACAGTTTCAAGAAAATTTCGTCTTTAAAGCTCATAAATTGGGATAGGGTGATTATTCTCTTACAAAAGAATTCATTTTTTATTTATTTAATAAAAGTATTTACATGTTTCATTCTAGTAGCATATTTCAGTATTTACTTTTAAAATGGGATGTTTTGCAGTTAGCATTCATTTAATTCATTGATCTGTAAATTACACACAGCAAGGTTTGTGGAGTCAACTTTCAGCTAGCCTTGGTGACTAAAGATTGGATGGAGCAGCAGCACTAATAATAATAATGCCCAAACCTGGTTTCAGCAAGTAGATTCAATTACCGAGTCTCTTCCTAGATTTACTGTCAAATTTGCAGATTAAATTTTCTCTTTTCCCCTTAACCACCTCCTGATGGAGTTGCTGCAAATGAGGAAAGACATGCCCCCAAAAGTGGGCCATGTAAGGAAGAGGAAGAAGTAAAACCAAGAACCTGTTTAATCTACTAGCCAAGAGAGTGAGCTTCTGAATAACCAAGTGTTGACAGTCTACTTTTATGTATGCCTCAGTCAGACTTTAATGATTTCCAAAGTCTGTTGTGAAGACTTTATTATGCATAAGGCCACAGGGGGGAAATGCCAATCAGTTTGAAATATTACCTATATAGTCTCAAGTGGAGCTCAAATTCTACCCAGGACTAATTGTGGGTGTTTGTGTGTGCATATTCACATACTCTCAAAGCTGCATGTCAACTACGGATGATTAAAATTGATAGGACAGTGGGGGGCTCATTGGAGCTCCTTTTGTCCCCCTTCCCTCCCTACAGTTTAGAATGACATTCATAATGGATCATAAGAATATTCATATACTTATTTCTCATTTTATTAAGGGACAAGAAAAAATGAAGGACCATTCATATAAGGCATACAAGGTATAGTCATGTAATCAGGTTTATGGAGGCTCAGTGGAGTTTTTTTTACTTGAAAACATTAACACACTATTTGTTCAAAACAAACAAACAAACAAGCAAACAAACAAACCCTTCACACATAAGAGCTGACACTTTTTATGACCAGGCTCAGGGATCAACTCTTTCAGCTGCATGTCATTCCTTTTCTTCTTTTTTAAAAAATTTCTAGAAGCAAGCCTTCTCTCTCCTTGGTATTAAATATCCTAATTAATTCAACCTTGACAGTTACAGTTAAAAAGTTGTGACTTAAATGGAACATGAGTTATTTTGTACTTAATTTGCTCCCAATTACATAGTTCTTTCCCCCCAAAGTAGGACATAAAATGTGCAGATCTAAATATTACTTCAAGTCATAAGAAATTTTCTCTTAATAACAATCATTGCCCGCCTTCGTGATTGATCCCCTGATTCACTAAAAAGTTTTTATTATATCATCATTGCCATTTACTAATTTCTTCCCAAGTCTTTGGCTTTTATTAGGATATGGCTTACAGTCTGGGTAAGTTAAGTTTTTGTGCCCTGAGGCTCTTGCCTAGCAAGAGAGCCGAGTCTTATAATGGGAAAGGATTGATGTTATAATGATTCCAAAGGGCCCCTTTATGATGAAATTCTAAATACGCAAAATCCCATTAAACCTGTACAAGTTCATGCGCTAGCTACATTGAAATGACATATCATTATAGTGGGTATAGTGTGCATATTATAAAGTGTGATATAATTGGAAATTATTGGTCATATTAGCAAGAATGAAGAGCCACCCATAGCCATCCTCATAAATTCAGAGGTTATGGCCTAGATAGTTGAAGTAGGAAAGAGAACAATATTCTGTTTATAAGGAATCAAAACTTTGAAAGCTGACCCCAGAAATTCCTCTAATAAAATCCTGTCACTGACAACTTCATTTTTGAACTCTTAAAGTAATTGTGGAAAGAATTTCCAAAACAATCCTTTAAACATGTGTTAAATGTTAATCAATTGGAAATTAAAATAGTACTCTAGGTCCCAGAGCTCCTAAAAGCTGACCACTTCATGCTGTTATAATTTGGAATCCTAAGGGGAATTGAGGCAAGAGACAGGGAGTTCTCGAAACAATTAGCCATGCAATTTAAGGCTCACTTGGCTTTCTCCCCAAATTAAAAAAATAATAATAAGGCTGCTTTAATTTCTTAACTTGTAAAATTGCTTCAAATTAGCATTTAAAATTTTTTAAATATCCAGGGTAGGATTGGAAATTAGTAAAATAAAAGGTTTCCTTTTAGACCATCTCATACAAATTTTTAATTGTTTTAGTCTGTGAAGTAGGTGGCTTTGAAAACTCACTCCACATCGCTCACTCCTTATTTTATTTAATGGCTATAAGCTTCATATTGCCGTGCCTGAACACTCTTCAGTAGAGTCCACTGGACATCAGGGCCTGAAATGTTTGAGCATATTCCTGTGAAAACCACCTAAGTCACTTGAATTTGGCTTTTAAGGAAAGTTATGTAAAAAAAAAGTTGTGGAAAACTTAAAACTATAAACTATCACTGAGAGCCAATTTTCTAGGATCAGTGAAAAGCACTTTTATACTCCTACATTAAGAAAAAAAAGTATCTGAATATGTTCTTATTCCTGTGACCTTCACAGAAAATATTGGAAGTGAAGTCTGTAGAATTACAGGTTTACATTTATTTTAATTTATTTGAAGGTTTGGGGAGTAATTCCTGTTATTAAAAATTGAAATAAAAAATTGTTATTCACATTTCATTTAACAGATGCAAGATCTTTTATAACCACACCTCACCTACCTCCATCACTGTTTTACACACTTGAAAACTGAATTTTATAAAGGACATTACTTTGTTCTTTAAGTTAGCAATACAGTTAGAAGTATATATTACTTATGCCTGTTACGTATTTTGCATTACATTTTATACTTATTTTAGACTTACATTACACACGTATTAATGAACCTCAGAAATTCCAGCTGTTGTTCTTACGGTGATTCTCTTCTTGACAGAAGTGAGTTTTCTTCATCCGGACTTATATGTGCCATTTTTGAGTCTTGTGAATTAGCTGCCACTTTTCTTTGGAAAATTATAGATCCTATCAAAGTGTTTATTGAAATGATATCCAGGCTTAAATTTCTCCTTTGTTTTATAGCCAGAAAATTACCAGTTTAAGCTTCTGTTTCTGATGTTTTAAAGAAATCCAGGTAAATTACATTTCCTCAATAACCTAATTCACAGTTTAAGAAGCTCTTATTGTATGATTCTTTTTCTTTTTCTAACTAGTAACCATATTGTGCAGTTAAACCCTTTTTTCCCCAGATAAAATTCTGCATACTAAAGAGAGTTCACTTTTCATTTCTCCAGGCATTTTTCAAAAGGAAAACAATGTTTTCTTTATAGATGCTGTTCTTCATCTTATTGTGTCACTATTCTCTGATCACTTTCTGAAGTCTATACTGTACCTTTTTCTGTAGCTATTTGACCATAAATTTAGCACCTTTATCATATATCTAGTGATCTGTAACATAATTTTCATAATGTCTATTTTTATAGACCTTATAAAATGTCTGTACATTATGATCTATTTTATGCACCGTGATATGAAACTCATTTCCTTTAACAATACTAGAGTTCATACTGTTTTTACCTAGAAATCCATTGGATGGCTCCAAATGATGTTTGAAGTGGTAGGAAAGGGAATAAATTATGCAAAGTTTGGTCAGAATTCATGCCCAGCTAGTAGCTGCAACTTACTTCCTAAACTGCCTTAATTACCTACCCCCACTGTTCTCTAGAAGCGTAAAAAGCACAAAGGAGAGGGATGAGAAAGGGACATGGGTGAAAATAAGAATTTGGTGGTACAGTGGAATCGTACATTTAACTCTTCAATGCAAATAATAATGGCCTTTTCCTGTTATATGTACGTCACTGTGTTCATTCATTCAACAATATGAGGGCTAAACATCCTGACTGATTATGTTTCAGATAGGGTGGCTATTTAACATCAAATTCTTGTTATTAAATAGGCACATAACTAACCCAGGAAATAGGAAACATATGGTTGGGACATACATGATTGGCACATGTGAGTGCCATGATTTGTTGAGACAGTTTGCTCTTAGAAGAGGTGACCTCTCCAGCCATCATGGAAGAACAAAATATAATTTTAATTGAGGCTAAAAGAAAAGGGTATCATCCAAAAGGTAAATAAGGAAGAGGAAAAACACTTAAGGAACAACATTGAAAGTAAAAATATATGAGAAGTGTAGCTCAGCGATGGGACCCTGCCCATCTCTCCAGTTTCATTTTGTGCTACTCTTCCTTGTTCATATCCTAGCAGAATTGGCTTTGCCTGGAGCACCCCACCCCCACTCCCACTTAAATTATGTTTTCATGTCACATACCCAATTTGTAATTCTGTATGTTAATGTGTATTTTTAAAAAGCCTGATTTCTTTACTAGTTGATTCACTTTCAGAGGGCCTGAATCATGTCTATTTTATCCTTCATTAAATCTCCAACACTTAGCATAGGGCGTAAATATTCATTTAATGACCAAATATTAAAATATTAGGAATATTTGAAAGGCAGTAGGTAGCTTACTTCAGTTGGAACAGAAGGTTCATGTCAGAGTTATTAGGATGGGAAGTAAGTCTATCTGCCCAAGGTCTTCTGACCCAGGTTAAGGATTTTGTGCATTGTCATTGGGGAGTGGGAGGCAGAACCACTGGAAACCTTTAATCAGAGACAAGACATTCTAAGCAGTATTTTGAGAAGACTAATTTGCCAAGAGTCCCTTGCAGTCATGGAGTTATGAGAGAGTCACTGTACAAAAGTGATAGAAGGTAGGCCAGAAAGGAGAGATGGATCCAGAGGAAATTTCAGGTAAAAAAATTTGGGGGTACTAAGTAGTCTCAGGTAATTTTGAAGGTTCTTGCTATGTTATGTTCAGTGAGAAAAATAGTACCACCAAGATAGAAATTTGTACCCACAGCGTGACCTCAACTATATAAAATTATGGATCGAAAACAGTAGATGCAAGTACATCAACATGTGGACAGAGGTTGCCTTTGGGTGGTGGGATTATGGATGATTATCTTTCTGTTTTCCTTTTTCTCATATTTACGTTTTTTTTTTTTCAGTGAGCACTTATGGTATATCCAATCAGAAAACACCCCTCCCCCCTCCTACCCCTGAAAAAAAAGGGATATGATTTCAAGAATTTTGCTCTAGTTTATTAGTCCTACACTTCACAATAGGGATCAAGAACATGTTTGGAGCTGGGGGCATAGAGCTTGGGTAGAGATCAATTTATAGGTTAGGGATCACCCTGCAGGGTACAGAGGTTGGATTCCTACAGGCATTTTATCCAGCCAGGTAGCTGGAGAGACAGCTCCTCTGGAATCCTGATGTTTCCCCTGCATTTTAGTTGATTTCCCCTTCAATCTCTCAAATTTATCCTGTAACCCTGCCTCACCTTCACTCCAAGCATCTGTTTTTCTCCTGTACCTCTTAGCTTAGTCTTGATTCTGTACTCTCCTTTCTTGTCTCCTTGAAATTAAGGTAGGGTTCTTCAAGCTATTGGCTTGCCTGCCTCTAAAAGAATTTTGAAAATGAGCCATCCTAACATTTTTATATACTAAATAACTCTCAAAGGTCATACAGCTAGTAGGCAGCAGAGTGGGATTTGAACAACCTTTGGAGTTGGTCTCTAGAAATTGTCCTTAATCTGCAGGACAACAAGCACATTTTAAACATTGGGAACTTTAAGTTATTGCTTTAAGTCATCATTTGTTTAGTTACCACTTCAGACTTAACTATTTTAGTTGATGAAAATTTCTACCAGGGCTTATGATCAGATCAAACTGCCAAATCTGACTTATTTTTAATTGGGTAAAAATAAAATCACAGTGCAATTCAAATAAATGTATTAATATATATTTTGAGAGGAATAATAAAAACACCAATAAGTTATGGACCATGCTTCATAGATTACTAAAACAGTCCAGAATAAAATGTGGAGCTAATAAAATTAATTTATTTGGTTTACAAGTGTTATTTCTCGTTAGTTAATGATATACTATAATATATAACTTAAATATGTTTTTTATGAAATGAGTGTGTTAGAAATCATGTTAGTACTTTGATAATGTGGTTCCATTTGTGTATCACAATCTGTTGTTGGACTTTAGGAACAAATTAGATAAGGGTCATATATAAAAACATTTATTCTGCTGGATCTCATGGTCAGAATTTTTTAATGTATTTAATGAAAGACATGATGCTAAAGATTAAGTGCTTTGGCATTTGAATTATAATTTATTTTAATTTTAGTTTTATTAGTAGGATGTGGAAAATTGCATAAGATGAAAATGATGAGTTATAATTAAAATAAATATTTTTATACCTTTTGATTAAATGGGTTGTAACTACCTTATCAAATGATATTTACAGGTTGTATCTAGTATCTTACAAATTTTGTGGGTACAGGAAGATATTCAAACTGAATTTAAAAGAGGAGGCATCACTTATGTGCAGTTGGGACTTTTCTTCCCAAGTGATGACACTGCCTAGGGAGAGGTATTTGTTAGGAATAGTTGAAAAGAATGGATTACCTCAGAGTATATGGGGCCAAGGTCAGGGGAGCCATTTTCAGTATTGGACATTTTTGCTTTGCTATCACAGTATATTTAATGGAGAGTGATACATTATTAAAATAGACAGTAATGCATTAGGAGGTGAGTGCATTATCATTGCCCCATTTTACATTTTGTTTGAATTCTGAACACTCCAACATAGGTCCAAATGTCAGGTTCTAGGTACTCTTCAATTGTGTATGTGTATCTAGAAAAAAAAGTCCTTTTGCAGGTTCTTGGTGCTTTTATCAATCGTTAAAGGGGGCTTTCATGCAGCAATTAAAATGATGAATTATTTTGGCACCCCAGAGAGTTTTACACTCTGGGCCAGTGAGTGCATCCTCTAAGTCAGGTCAGACTCTACCTTTATTTTGTAAAGAAGGCAGGGTACTATTTTCAAAGAGAAGTGTGAATGGATTATCTACATGCGCATGCAGTCCTGTTCCCAGGTGGATCAATTTTAGGAAAGAGTAAATATGGGATTGTAGGAACTGGAAATTGAGATCCTATTTCTCCATACCTTTTGGAAGGCCTTCACATACACCAGGTTTACACATATAATAGTTTGAAGTCCAGTGAATTAAGGCATCTTTCAGTGATGTATTGCAAAAATTTCCCACTCTGTTCACTTGACTTCAGGCCATCCCTGCCCCAACTCTGTCTCTGTGATTTTCAGTGTGGCATGTGAATGGCTTATATCAGAATCACCTGTGATGATTTTTCAACCTAAGCCTGACCATCTCCCCATGGGCTCTTCTCCTTTAAGGGGTGTGGCTGTCACTGCTGAGCATGTGCCATACTCCTGAGGCTGACAACCATTGCTTTAATTAAACTTATGGACACTTGTCAGAGTTTTGTATCTAAAATTATGAATGATTTCATCTTATAAAATATTTGATATTTTCTATATCCTATTAAGAAGTAAAATTATAAGCTTTCTACAGGTTTTGGCCTTCTGTATTGTTTCCTTACAGTCTGCTCATCTGAACTTTTTATACTTATCTCTAACTGTTTCGCCTTGAGCAACACATTCTTTGGATATCAGTTCTCTTACACACACACAAAGGTTCTTAAAATATTGTCCCTGGCCAAGCAGCATCAGCATCCTGTGGAGATTTGTTAGAAACGCATATCCTTGGTCCCCATGCCAGACCCAATGAATCAGAAACTCTGGGGAGGTGGCCCAGCAATCTGTGTTTTAACAAGCCCTTCAGCTGATTCTGATGCACATAATGTTTAAGAACTCAATCTTACCTTAGCTCCCTTCCTTTCTTGCTTGTAAATTCCTAGTTATCTTGTAAGACTCTAGCTTCCCGGCAGAGTTGCTCTCTCTTCTGTGTCCTATGGTACTTTATCAAATCTCTTTTATAGCATTTATATTGCTTGCATCTGTCTACCTTTGAAGGTGGAGGCCACAACATAAATTACTTTTGCATCTACATGCAACACCTACCTTGATGATAAGTTAAGTGCTGGTGAATAAATGAATGTATGCATGAGTGAAGGAGAAGAGCATTTAGGAGGAGTGGTGATCAATAAGGTCAGCTGCTATGGAGAGATCATGGAAAATAATGAAGGAAAAAAGCTTTTGGATTTCATAGTAAAGCAGGTGTTGGTGACCTTTGAAATGCTTGCTTCAGCAGAGTGATGGGCAAGAAGCCCAGATTACTGGGAATTAGGGACTTCTAACATGATGAAGACTTTCAAGTTCCCAGAGTTTCTTATTGATTGTTTATCTGAACATGTGGTAGAAAGAGAATTTTCTTGGGAGAAATAACTAAGTGACCTTAGGCTGGTTACTTAATCTCATTAAATCTGTGATTCCAAATAGGCAATAATAGTAATAATGTTTGGTTTCAGTTTTTTAAAAGAATAAAACAAGATCATTGTAACACCCTAGAATGATGCCTAACACTTAGTACTTAAGGGTCATTTCTTTTCCTGTGGCCAAGGGACTGGGATATACTGGTTTTCCAGGCCTGGCTTAAGGAATACTCTGTTCAATAAAACAGGAGAAAAAGAGTGGTTCCCCAAAAGGAAATCCAATTTCTGTTACTTGGAATGAAAGGGAGTAGATGCAAAGCAGGCAAAACAACTGATTCCATTTTATTGTGTAGAAAAGTGTGTTTTCAAACTGTGCTTCTGGGAACTCTAGGATTCCAACTGTGAGAGACTTACAGAAGTTGAAGGAAAGAAGAGAATAACAAATGACTGCAGGTTGTTCTCTAATCCATGCTGACTCTAGCTTCCCCAAGAATAGCTTCAATTTTATGTTTTGTACCCAATTTTGGGTTAAAATTTCATTTGAACATGGAATTTTAGCTGTACCATTGGTATAGAACAATTTAGCAGGTAGTTAGGCCCATAAAGTATAAAAGCAGGTACCTTTTGTTACTCCATACCACTGAAAAAGTTTTTGCTCTAACTTTCCTGCATCCCAATACCCAACTCACATTCCTAACCCTACTAAGATCCAGATTCAGACACGGGAAGAACATGACGTTAGGCAGAAGTCCAGTTCTCAGTTTATCGATGTTAATGACACTTAAAAAAAAAAGTCATCACTTAACATTTAGCTCATCGAGAAGACATCCCTACAAGTTGTCGACAACTTGGTGACTCAGTATGGTCTGGTAATTATACAGCAGAAAATTTTGATATAGTTAAAAAAATGACAGATCATAATGTTCAATGATATGTTTATGCTGAAGTTGACATTGGCAAGCTGGGCAGTTAAATATATTTCAGTCCTTTGTCTATGGCTCATCTCCTAGGTAATTGCTGCTTAATCACATTCTTAGGACTTTTTCCTCCTCTACTATTGAATTTTTAAAACATATCCAGACCAGTCTTTCATCCTCTATATCAGCCCAATGTGGCTCAGTGCCTGTTTGTGTAAATAAAGTTTTATTGGAACATAGACGTGCGCATTAGTTTTAGTCTCACTTGCATTTATAACAGCAGAGGTGATTGGTTGTGAAAGAGAATGTACCACAAGCAGTAAAAATATTAACTATCTGGTCTTTACAGAAAAAGTTGTTGACCTGTGCTCTATATTTTTGTGGCTTATAGCAGAATTACTACATCTTGACATATGTCATACTTAGGAAGAAGAATCAGGTAATGTCCTTATAATACTCTTACTCTCTGATGCTCTCAAAAACATATCTAGGGAAATGTTTTTGCCATATCTACTCTACCTGCACTCTTTCAATTCTCTGAACAATTTCTCTGTGCTTCGTTACGTACCCTCAACGGTTTTGTCTTCTTTATCTTATAAAATTGCTGGCTGTTTTTAAGGAATGGGAGCTAGAGGAGTGATATGACAGCTTTCCACCTAGCCCTTGAACACATTGTACACATACCTGCGTGTGCTTAATGCATAGGCACAAGATCCAAACACATGGGAAAAAATCAGGATTTGGTATCATTTTATTTCCCCTACTGAGCCCTCTGAATTTCATATTTGTTGTTGTATTAGCGTATTTTGTGAAGAAGCGATTGAGCTGGGCCAAGAGGTTTGGTGAAGAGAGTTGGGGGAGGAACAGATTTTTTCTGACCTGGTCACTGGATGTTGTAAGCAGAGCAGCCACTCATCAGTAGGCTGAGTAGTTAAGCTGTACTTGAAGAAGAGCAGGGATAATAATACCTCTTTCCTGCATTTTTGCAGTCTAAATGCCCTGTGGAGTGAGAGAAGACTTCAATCCCTAGGCTTGTGAATCCCTTATCTTTTGCAAACGTTAAATTAATTTTTAAGGCTATTTATTCAAAGTTGACTTAACCACTAGAATAGGAAAGATCAGACAAATCAGCTGCAAGAAATGAAGTATGAGAAAACCCGAACTCTTTGACAAAGTATTCCTGGGAGTAAATGTGTTGAATGAAGCCAGCGGGTAAATGATAAGGCCCTTTACACTATGGATGTAAGAAAGCAATTTATCAAGAGTACATGAACTCTCTAGTGACCACAAGTCAGTAGGAAATGAGAGTGGAGGAGGAGCCCTGAAAAAATACATTTGAAATACTAAAAACCATGTGTGTGCATGCATTTTTAAATACCTGCATTAATATGCAGAAATACTGGCATATTGAAATAAGAGTTTCAGAGTACACATGTACAGTACATACTGTTATAGGCTTAAGGTGGTAGCAAGAGTGGGTGAGAAAGGCCAGGCAGTGATTTAGAACTTATAGAAACTTTGGGATACTGTACTCTCAGATATAGTTAGGATTTGATGCTGGATGTTGTCTGATAGTGTTGCCACTATCCTCACTCATGAGATTAGATGTCCATCTTTCAGGTTTAGGTGTTTATCTGTTCTAATCTCTAGAAGGTCGTGTGTGTGTGTGTGTGTGTGTGTGTGTGTGTGTGTGTGTGTGTGATTCTAACAATCTCTTCTTTTGTGTTCTCTTAAGGAGTTCAAAGCATCTCTCATTCATTATCTCATTATCTTTGCAGCATCTCTTTGAGCCATGTAGATGAGACAGTGTTATCTTAATTGTTCACTTTAGAGAAACTGAGGGAAAATGTAATTACATTATCTTCAGCAGGGTTCCCAGTAACTCAGATAGGGATGGGGATTAGAATGTATGATCTTATCTTGGCTTTAAGCTCCAGGGGAGATACTTTTTCAGATATGAGGAGGGGAAAATGCCTAATTTTGAAATATTAGTCTTATTAAAAGTATTTACTTTGAAAATGGTCATCCTCAGTTTTTTGTATTGAGATAACACAGGAGAAACACACAGAAATTCTCAAACTTTGATTTTACATGTGTTCCTCCCCGCCCCCCCACCCATTTTCATCTGACACTAAACCCTGGTCAGAGCTGTTTAAAAGATAGCTAAATTATGACTTGAATTTATTTTTTTAATGGAATAACTTTCTTATTTTTAAAAAGATTTATTTATTATTTATTGACAGAGGGGAAGGGAGGGAGAGAAACATCAGTGTGTGGTTGCCCTTTGCAAGTCCTCAACCAGGGACCTGGCCTGCAATCCAGGCCTGTGCCCTGACTGGGAATCAAACCATTAACCCCTTGGTTCTCAGGCTGGCACTCAGTCCACTGAGCCACACCAGTCAGGGCTCCTGGATAACTTGAATAGAACATGCCAGTGAACACTAAACTAAACCTAACAGGTGAACATCAAGGGGTAAAATTGGGAGAACTAAGTCTTAGGGTAATCTCCCTAAGGGTAATCTCCCTTTGCTAGTTTAACCTGAAAGCTAACAGATGTTAGCTTTCCTTATTCCTTCTAAATTAGGTTTTTTAGGCTGCTGTAGTCTAAAGAACATTCTCTTCTTTAAACCATTCAGGTTTTATAAATGGTGAATCTTACTTTTAAAAAGTGATACTGGTTGAACCTATTCTTGGGTCATGAAGTGGGAATTGTTTTTTTTTTTCTTTAGTGGGGGGAGAGAGAATTCCATGGTAACTTGGGGTGAATCATAGTTCAATTAGCAAATTAATTAATCTGGTTTTTAGAGTCAGCCATAGTCATTGAGAAACATCCTCAGTGGTTCTCTTTCTGAAGTTGAATGTGTTTTGTATTTGCTTGCTGTCATCAGCAGTCTGCAGTCTGCAGTGTATAAATAAAACAGGGAGGGGGTGGGAAGAGGATTATTTATATCGCAAACTGTTGCTTAAACATGCAACATGTGATTGTCATGCATCCTAAAAAATGGAGTCCTGATAACTTCCAGTAACTTGTTTCTGCTTTATCTGTTTCTGTCCTCTCCCTTTGTTTCTTTATTCCCATCTACCTGCGGAACCACCACAGCCTTGGATAAGCTCAGCACCCAGCACCTGTACCACCCCACGCAAGTGGAGATTGTGCAGTCCAACGTAGTGTTTGACATCAGCAGCCTGATGCTCTATGGGACACAAGCGGTGCCTGTGCGGCTAAAGATCCTGCTGGACCGTCTCTTCAGTGTCCTGAAGCAAGAGGAGGTGCTGCACATCCTGCACGGCCTGGGCTGGACTCTGCGGGACTATGTTCGAGGGTACATCCTTCAGGTAGGGGGAAGACGTTGAAGCTAATGTCTGTGGCCAGCTCTAGGTGGGGTTGGTAAGAGCCCATTGCAAACCTGATCTCCTTCCTGTCCCTTGCTGTCCCCAGGCATGCACATCCTCTTCTGGTTAGAATGGTCCTTTTGGCAGGCTTGTCAGGGGATTGGAAAAAAGGAGTGATGTTCCCAGTAAGTCAGCGTCAGGCTGCAGTGGTGTATGTTAGGAAGGAACAAGTGGCCTGTTGCCTAGTGTCACTTTGCATCATTTTGAATCTAACTCGCTCTTCCCTGCAACATGAGCTTCCTGGCTTCTCTGGCAAGTCTTGTTGTAGCCCTACTAAATAGCAGGGCTCTTAGAGGTGGGATATGGGTATGCGGAAATCTGAGATTACTCTTCATCTGGGTTTAGTCTGGCTTGTTCTTACCCTTAATTTGTAGGTTTGGAGTTTTTTTGGTTGTGTCTGCACCCTAACTAATTATTGCTTCTTCATCCAAATCCAAGGAAGAACTGTAACCTCTATAAATTCCTTGCTTTTATAATCAGTCAACCTTCACACTCCAAAACACGCAGATATGGTTATAGATTTGGCCTTCATAGCACTTGTCCTTCCAGCCTGAGACCCTTCTTGGTGTCAGTGGCACTTCCAATCTGGTAAGGGTCTGAAAACTTTCCGGGAGGCCTGCAGCCTCTACTCCCTTCCCCCTCAACCTGCTTGCCTTTTTCATCATAATTTACAGTACATTATGAGTGGTTTTGCATTGTGTACTTTGCCTCTGAAATGTTTTTATGGCCATCTGTCTTCCTACGACCCTTGAAGGGTAAATGTTGAAAACAGCATGTTGGGAGACCCCAGGATCCAAAAAGACTACAGTGGATGATGAAGAAGTACTCCCTCCTGCCAAAGGAGATCACAGTTGGAAAAGGTAGACTCTGAAGTGATTTTTGAAATTTCCTATGGGGATAATACCAGGAGAATTGACCCCTTCAAAAACATTGTTTTTTTTTACTCTGCCAGCCTGTTTATTTCCTGAGTTACCTTGTGTTGTGTGCAAGGCCTTGGCTGCCAGCGTGGTATGTGATGAGTGGGGGCCTCAAGACTTCCCTTGCTTTAACCTGTCATTAAAACACACACATTCCGGTCATTCTCCTGCGTGATACCTCCAGGTGTTAACCAGGGAAGGAGAGCAAGAAGGGTTGATGAGTGGACGTAGAGGAAGAGGGGAGATGGAATAACCTTTCTGCTCCCATGACTGCTTTAGTTAACAGAGAATTATTTCTTAGTTTAGTGAGATGTCAGCTTGAAAAGCATAGAAAATTTGGCCTTCTGAAGATGATAGGAATAACTATACATTACATTTTATGTTTATAGAAGACTTTCACAAGCATTCTCTCATTTGCCTCATTTTGGGGACATTTCAGTGGGGTGAGTGGAAAGTTAAGTCCTGGGTGATCAGGGGACCTAAGGGGGGCACGCGGTCCAGGAGGAAGGGGCCAGAAAAAGCAAAGCATGGAGCCAATTTAACAATCCCTGATGATCTGGCCTTGAGACATATCCGTGCCACATCTTTCTGCAGATGTTTCCACAACATGATTATTAATGTCTATTTTGGATGGATTTTATCCTGCATGAAAGAATAAACCTCTTGCAAATTTTTAATGGAACTGTTAGCTTGGCTAAGCATTTTTTCCTGTATTTAAAACTTAAAGTATTTTGCCCCAATCTGGTATTGTCTTCATTGGCTTCAGTTTGATGCTTATTAGTGTTATCATCAATGCTGCATTTCAGTTCTGTGTGTGTATTTTTGCCTAAGATATGTGGAGCATATGCATGGTGTCTTTCTGTCGAAACAAGTAGATATTTGCATGACTGTGATCGTTTGCCATCTTAACAACCCAGTTTGCTGCAGCACTTTGTTGTCAGTAAATACAGAACCTTCTGGATGTTCTCTGGTATGGTCCTAGTGTTCTGCCTTGACCGGTGCCTGTTTTTTTTGTTTTACTTGAAATTATTGCATAGATGTTAATTTTCTCCCCAAATTTCAA
The DNA here is from genome assembly GCF_019186645.2 of Phyllostomus hastatus. Lineage (NCBI taxonomy): Eukaryota > Metazoa > Chordata > Mammalia > Chiroptera > Phyllostomidae > Phyllostomus > Phyllostomus hastatus. The sequence continues at coordinate 14,825,066 of NW_025333857.1, forward strand.
CATAGCTCTAAGGTAAGCATAGAAAAATACTCCGTAGATACAAAATTGAAAGAGAAATTAATATGAGAGAAAAATTCAGCTAAATCACAAACTGTTTATAAAGTTTCTTATTTTGGGGTGAAGTATTGCATATAAAGAATATGGTCATTTATTGTTATACTTAAGTTATGATTAATTTTCATTAATATGCATATGTTTGACAGTTTCAAATTTCACATAATCTAGCTCTCCATTCAGAGTCTAAATTGACATTTTGAGAAAATCATAGATGATTTTTACCTTAGAGGAATACTAGGTTTAATTTCTGTCTTGTTTATTGATACAATTGATGTAATATAGATTTTATTTAAATGATGCTTTTTGTTATTCAGCATTTATCATATACTTATTCCTTGGACAAAATAGTTCTTGGTTTTTAAAAAAAAGCAAGAAATTGAAGGACACAAAACTGTTATCACTTGTGTAGTGATATCACTTGCTCATTTGAAAAATAATAAAACAACCCCCCCAAAAATAAGAGCTAGATTATACAAATAAACCCCTTTCCTCTAAAGCAGTGTTATTTGCTTATTGGACAATATTTTAAAACTTATATATAGAATGATAAAGTATGCACAAATAACCTTGATAATAATTTTATGTAACATTTTCCCACAAGTAAACGATAAAATATGTATCCAAAGGTTGTGGAATCCTATAATACACTATTAGAGTATAAGACATTTTATCTGGCTAAAACTCATTGTCTTGTAGCCCTCAAGGCATCAATTTTAGCATTATTGCTCTCAACAACAGTATATTGAATATTATGTCAGTTAAAGGAGAATAATTATCAAGTCAAGTTAGGGTGGCTGTTAGTCTTACCACATATTGACTTGGTTAGCAGTCGGCTATAGATTGTGTTACTGGGCAAATGAAGATGTACGGGGAGTTGAACTGGTGAAGCCAAGATATTAATTTAACTTCCCTGGGCCCAAACCTACGTCCCTATGTATATGCAGCTACTTCTGGTTTCAGAGACAGTTTTGAATGTGGAAGGATTGCATATGTCTTATCTGTTCTAGAGTTTTTGGCTTTGGATGTGGGTGGGGACAAAGAAGATCAAGCCATTCACAGGTATCGTTGTAAGCATGTATGAAATGGTTATTTAAAGAAAAGGAGGAAAATATTGATGCCATAGATTCATTTAAAATACTAACAGTATCTTTCAAGAACCCTGTACTGTTTTGGTAAAAATTACTTTTCACCTTTGTGATTATCTATGCAATTCATAAACTAGCCAGCTGGGTGTAAAATGCATAGTATACTTGGACTAAAATGATTTAAGAATCCAGGAACATCCTAAAGGTAAACAGTCCAGTATTCTCCTGTGTACCAATTAAAGTATTCATTCAGAAAGTATAGGAAAAAAATGAGATAAATTTGAAGCGTTTTTCCACAAAGTAGCAGCAAATGGAAATATGCAATTAGATGCTAAAATCTAGATATAAAGGAACGTAAGGGTTTTTCTGCTGCTAAAGAATAATTCTTTTTTCAATTATGTATCTCATGGCACATTTATTGATGACAAATAAAAGCAGTGTTCTATTCTTTTCCCATTTTCCCTGTCTTTGACCTGGGATAAAAAATATAGGTGATTATCATTGTTGAATTAATCATTTAAAAATCAAGTTTTCACTGTCTCTTTTCAGTTGAATTTGTAACTGCCTTGCCTGAGCTCATAGACCAGCCTATCTTTGGAAGTCTCCTTTGCAAATGAGTCCTGCCAGAATTCACAGAACCATATCAGACACTCTGCATAATTAGCTGAGGTGTCAGCAGCCTTTTGAGAGAATGAGAAGTGATGCATATTTCAAATCACCTGTGTCTTGATACTATCAGAACTAATAGAACAAGCAGCACTTTAGAAGCACATGTCCCAGAGTATTCTAGGGCAGCAGTCTTCCAGAGATAAGAATTAAGACTTGGAAGCAAGTATTCTCTGGATCTTTCTCTTAGAGCCTCTTGCTAATATTAACATAATAAAGGCTCTGGGAAGTTCTGGAGTAAGTGATTTGTGAGAGTAGGTAAGGAGCTTCCACCAACCTTTCCCACTTAATAGCCTCTTCATATCATCCTCATAAGAAGTCTTCATTTCCTGAACACGCTCAGCTCTTCTTCAACTAGGTGTGTTTGTGTGGACACTTCTGCCTGGGCAATTTCTTGTCCTTTAGGTGTCAGCCAAAGTCCCACTTTTCCCCAGAGACCTTTTCTATCTAGCTTCACCAATGCATGTTTTTCTAGTATTGGCTGTATCTAGTGTGGCTGTTTCCCTTAAGCTCTAACCCAAATTTAAATTAATCAATTAAATCAACCGTTAAAATGCACCCCCTCCAGGCTTCCTCACTAGGGAACACTGAGAAGACAGGGTACCCATTCAATATTTGTTAAATGAATGGGTATAAAAAACTGGTATAGCTTGATGCTTCACCACAGAACTCATGGGGTATTCAGTAACTTCAGTTGGGCCAAAAAGGCCCTTAGTCTTTCTTCAGACTTCCTAGGGACTGAATTTTGTGACTGCAGCTGAGCTGGTGAGGGTAGTAAGAAGATAATTAAGGCTCCCACACCCCCTTGCTAGTGTTTTGTGGTATCCATGTGGTAGAAAAACATAAATATTAAGCAAACACTTGTATTTAAATAGCCCATTGTGGAGCAAGTTCACATACATTAGTTAGCTTTTTGAATTCCCAGTGAATTAACATTTGAAGTAGTTTAAGCTCAAAGAGGTTGACTTTCCTGTAAACACACAGCTGTTAGCTGGCACAGGTAGTGATGCACTGCAAGCTTCCTGAGGATAAGAACCACTTACCTCTTGTTCATCACCGCGACCCACCTCTCAGCGCCCAGACTGGCATATACAGGGCTTACTAAATATTGAGGGAGGAAGTTTTCAAATATGATTTGAACAAGGTATCTAACTCTAGTGGTAATGTTTGGGTGGTGTTTTAAAAATTTTTGTGTTTTTAAGACTACCAAACTGTCTCTCTGGAACAAGAATCTTGTAGCATGGAAGTTGTGTGTTTTGGGGAACAGGGAAGGCCTGAGAAACTTGAACTGACAAAGTTAAGATCTCTCTTATATTTATTTGGTGGATCATTACCACCTGATGATAGACAATATTATGTTAAGTTGGTTCCCCTTTTATGTTCTTTTTCTCAGCTATTTTTGATATTCCATCTCGTTTCAGGTTACCTTTGCTCTCTCATTTCCATGCCCAAAATTTTTTTTCTAGATCTGATATTTATCATCAATGCTTCATTGCAATTTTGGCTCTTTGCTTTACCTTTCCAGAGATACCTGCCTTTTGTAATTAAATCTAAAAACAAAAAGAGTTTTTTAACCTAATTAATAAGATTTCAGCTTATTATGTGCAGGGCATGACCAGAAATGATGTAGCTCTTTTCTGGGTCCATAAAAGGATATCAAATTGAATGGGAAATGGGGAACTAGATATTGAGTGAGAAGATTGGGCTAAAGTCCCAGCACTGCCACTGATTATTTATGTGAGTATGGAAAAATTTGCTATTCTCAGCCATAGTTTCTTCATCTTTAAAATTGAGGTAACTTCTCCTATCTCTCTTGCTCTGAATGGCAAAGGATGAAGTCATGCAGTTGAAAGCATGTTGTAAACTCCTACTGAGGTTGGTATTTTTCACTTACATCTATGTGTAAAGCTAATTCTGACCAGTTACTGCAGGGAAATATTAGATGCCAAACACTTTTCTCTGCAGATGTCAAATGCTTCGAAAAAGACGGGAAATACATGTTAGGCTTTAGGTAATATCATTAGGATAAAAGCTAGTTGTTTTACAACTGGCTTTAGTCAGTAAATCTTGAAATGCTAATGGCCTGACACAGTAGGAGTTTGTTTCTCCCTCTCATCAAGGCCAATCAGCATTCCTGGTTGGTGAAGGCTTTCCTCCCAGAGGTGATTTGAAGGGAGGTCATTTAGGGCCTCTGATATTTTATGGCTCTTCCATTCTCTGGGGCCTCAGCTTCTTCATCCAGGTGGCAGCTCTGAGAGAGGGTTAGAGGCTCTTGTGGGAGGTTTTCATGGACCAGCCTAGAAAGTAGAATGTGTGACTTCTCTCATGTCACTGATCAGAGCGTGTATCTAAACTGAGCCAGCTGACCCAGGGAGGCTAGGACACGTAGTGCCAGGCTGAGAAGCTGCTCCCAGCTCTACCTGTGAAGCATGGGGGTGAGCATAGGTCAAGGCCCCATGCAGGTGTGGTGACGTAGCTGTAATTTTGCTTTTTTTTTTTTTACAGTTGGACCAGGAAAGCTTAAATCAGCAGATTAGTATGGTAAAGGCAGGTTAATGGGTTTGAATCCTGACTCCAGTTCTTAGTAGATTTGTGAAGATAGGCCTGTGTCTATATTTACCTAAGCTCCTGTTCCCTTAACCTGTAAAGCAGGTACTTTATGGGTTTATTGAGAAGATAAAATAAGATGATGCACATAAAGCATTTACTAGTGTCACTTGCTAAGTATCCAGTAAATGTTAACTATTAACATTTATTCTGATGATGAAAAACATGATGATGATATTCACTATGACAGGCTATTGCGAACATGGTCATTTTAGACATTTGTACATAAAGCAGTCCTGGATATTTTATATTTCACCCTGTCTTTTAGAACAGAGTACCTTTCCAACCAGTCAGGCTAAAGGGTACCTACTGTTCAATTGTTAAGAAATAATACATATGTGCATACGCATATACATATGTATACAAACACATATTTATATAGTACCTGCTTGATAACAAATAATCAGCAGGAGGGTATAGTGACAAAAAGTTTGGACTTTGGAATGGGATAGGCTTGCTTATGAATTCTGGTTTCACCTTTTGATAGCTCTGTTACCTACAATAGATCATTTAACATATTTGAATCTGAGTTCCTTCATCTGTAAATGTGAAATGAAATGATATTTATAAAGTATTTAGTGCAGTAACTAGCCCACAGGACTCTTATTAATATTATGCAATATTACATTGTGAGTATCCATGTGTGTTATTATTTAAATTATGACTCATTCCATATATGCTATCATTTTATTACCCTTGCATTTCTCTATTTCAATAACTCTTCTAATACTCTTCCAAACACCTGGAACAGAATGAATGACTACTTGATGAATTTATTAAAATTATTAGAGTATCTTAGCTTTCACCCCATTGCATAAAGTTAAACTTATTAAAATAGGCACCCTTTTTATGATCTCACAGATTTTTAGGAAATTCCAGAGCAGACTTGGATAGTCCTTGAAATAGCAAATTTTATTGATTACTGTGTTCTGAGTGCACAAGAGAAGATCTCCCAGGAACCCATTGCCCTAATGGACAAAGCAGCTATATACAAATCATGTAAGTTGTATGATCAAAACCATAAAAATGCACAGGTAACCATAGCATTGACATAGGAGCAGGGTTATTTGACTCCAGCTAAAGATCGCATTATCACCCCCATGATGTAAGGAGTCTTTGCATCATGTCCTCTTCTTGTCAACAGTATGTGAATCTTTTTCAGAAGAGAAGGATCACAGGTATGAATAGTTAAGATACCCCTGTCTTTGTCAGGGATACACAAAAGGTAGATGATTCAGGGCAATGTACTGTGTTTATAGTGTCTATTTCCCGAAGTGCTTGGACCACTTTATAGACGTTATCCCAGCAATCCTCCTAACCTCCCTATTAGAGAGATATTTTCAGAGACTGTTATCCCCGGTTTTTAAGTTATCGTGGCTGAAGGCCTCAGGCAGGGTCAGAGCTGGAAGTAGAATACAGGGATTTTGAATCCCTTGCCAAAGCTGTAACTATTTGAACAGCAATGAAAATAAACACCTTATATCCAAGGACATAGCTTGATGTTTTTTGCTGAGTTAAAATAAAAATATTCCTCCCTTTACCCTTGCAAAGTAGAAATAGATAGCTCACCAAATTTCAGGATGGAATGCAGTGACTGCTAGAATAGGATTTGTGTCTATGGGACACAGAGAGAGGATTTTGTATTTCCCAGGAGCAGAAATGAGCCCACAACCCCCTGGTCATTTGCCATTTGATAAAAACCAGCTCAGATTTACTTGAAATGGATATTCTCTGTGATGGCACTGATTAAACCATGTGATCTCTGGAGCAACACTCTAACATACTCCTTGTTGAATTTAAAGTGAAATGCTCCTGAGCTTTGGGTTTAGACCTCAATTTCACTACCAGTTAGCTCTCCAGCCTTGCAAAAAGTATATCATTTGCATGAGCTTCATTTTCTTGCTGATACCTTCTTGGTAGATCCTTCTTTGAGGATAAAGAGAAGTAAGTTTTAAATTCATAGAGAAACTCAGTAAATGTTAATTCCTTAAGTACAGCAATTTTTTAGTCCCCTGCCCACCACAACCCTTAAGTTTCTAGAGCAACAAAATGATTCTTCATGATTTTCTATTTGTCCATATACTCCATATATTATATTTGAGCCACTGTGTCCTCTTCTACTTTTTCCCCCACTTTGACAGAAGGGGTGGGTAGAAGATGAGAGGAGCTTGAGCAGGAACTGAATCTGTTATGACTATAGCAAAGAATGGAAGTCTCTCAAGACCCAGCCCTAGCTACCATCTGTTTCTTTCGAGTGACCTACATTTCAAATATTCGTATGTGAAATCATGAAAGGCTGTGAAAAGTACAAAGTGAGATGAGAATCTGTGTGGGTTTCTGGGAGCTTTTGCTAAATCCATACAGATGGGACAAACATAAATAAAAATTCCATATTAATAGGTTCATATATGATAGTAATAGAAGTAATGCCTGCAGCAGTTGGAAAATGGAATGCAGGCCAGTACATTCGCTAGTAGAATGTAAGTGAGTACAACCAAATTAAATTACTCTGGGACAGCGATTTTTAACCAGTGTACAATAGCAAACACAATGATAACCATCTGGTGTGAATGAATCAAACTCATACCTTTTTTTTTTGGTCAAATTGTTCAAAATATATACATTTTTGATGTGTTGCAGAATTTTAATAATCAGTTTATGTATGCCATGAGATGAAAAAGGTTGAAAATCACTGCTCTAGGAAGACCTGTTTAAAGAGGAGATTCTTAAGGAAGAAGTAAGGTGTTCTTACTTAATAGAAAGGATGGAACAAACCTTTTTCCCAACGAGAAGAATGCTGTGTTGGGAAGAGGTGTGAACAGATTTATTGAGGAAGGGTTGTTTCAGTTAGGTGAATAGTGTTGGTGAGTGTGGTTAGGCCAGGCCTGGGCCTGCTGATTGGAAGACCGTTTTGATTCTCTTGGTGTTTGCATCACCATCCCTTTCTCAGAGCTGTGCCTTCTGTTGGTTCACAGAACTGGTGTTTGTTGCTAATAAACTTCAAACTTAAAAAGGCAGATCACCAGCTAGCGACTTTATGAACAATTGTTTTAGGAACCTACCACAGGGGTGAGGTCCTGTTGCCATGTAGGAAGTGTTTCCATTTGTTGGAGGCTGAATTCAGTGGCCTGTTGTGTACTTTTCCTCTCCCTTTCTCTCTTTTTCTTTCTCAGTTAAGGTAGAGTTGGTTGGAAGGTAGCTTGGGCACTGATAGTTTTGCATTTCAACAGTGGAATGTCTTGTAGTAGCTACAATAGACCATAAAACATAAGACCTCAAAATAGAAGAATGAGTATGCTTTTTCGGTGCAGAGCTTATCTTCAGGTTACTGTGTATTTTTCACCTGTAGCCCCAGGAAAGAATATTTTAAGAGACTTTGAGAACTGAAAGTCCTTTCTGTAAGGAAATGCTTTTTAACCTGGTTTCCTTCTCATGTAATTTTCTCTCTTTAACAAAGCCATAATAACAGTGTCCAAGGCAGCTTTCTAGTTAGTATGAGTAATGTGGTTAGTGTATTTTCTATTTTTATTTTAATATGCTTTTTCTGCTCTTATTTTTTTCTTTTCTTGGTTTTAAAATAGCAGTTGAGTAAATGTGGTAACTCGAAAACTGGTGCACACTGCATCCTCTCTGGGATACGCTTCTGAAGCAATACTATGCACAACAGGCATTTTCCCCCCTTCAGATTCCTTAGTGGAATAAATAGGAGAATGTTTGGAACACAGACCACTGAAAACATTGGCTATGTTTTTAGGTTAGGTCAGGCTTCAGAGAAATTGACATTTAAACTATAGAGTATCCTATAGGTTTTTGTCTCTAGAGTACCCATTAATATTAAGCCTTCTTATTTTATGGTGTGTTGATAAGGCACAAAATTAGGTAACCGATACACCTTAAATTGGTTCATTTATTTGCTTCTTTTTAAAGTATGCAGAAATGTTTACAAATTTTAAATTAACAACAAAATACACTTAAATGCCTCTTGAAAGAGTAATTAAGAGCTACTTGTCTCTGTGTCCTGTCATCTCTGCCAGAATTAGAGTTCATGCTGAGTATGTTCCATTGAGTCAGCCATCATTCCATCACCAGCAGGGATTGCTTTTCCACATATTGACATGTGAGGGAATGTCTGCCTTGCAGTAGCCATGGGCTTGTGCCAGATTTTGAGATCCATAGGGGCAGTGCTGGGAGCTTTTCAATTCCAAATCAGAGATCCAGTTCATAATAGCTAAGCCAGGGAAACTGAGTTGAATCTGTGGCCAAATCATGGTAAAAAAGACAACAAAAAAATCCCTTTTTTTTCCTTTTCCCTCTTTGCAGTGCTTTTTTGCTTTAAAATTATGAGCGCCTCTGTCGATTGATCCTCTGGTGACTTTACACTGGATTCAAATTGTGGTCTCTTAGGTGAAAAGGTCAGTGTTTTATTCATTCAGCCACACATCAATGGAGATTAACTGAGATCGGTACAAGACATTTGGATCCTGCTAGACCTTGGGCACCTGAAAGAAGTTTTTTTTTGTTCTTTCTAGCCTTCAGTAGGACTGCTGCAGAAGAGGATGGCCTGCCTGCTTGCCTGGGAGTGGGGGAGGGTTTTGATTGGCTATGTGTTAACTGCCTCAAATCCATGGCCATAGGGTGAGTAAGAATCCCTAAGAATCAAACATGTCATCTATGTAGCATCACCTGATTTAGTGCTTTTCTTCAATTCTGAGATGTCTCAAGGGACCTTTTTTCCCTTGCAGCACTGATCTTTCAATGAGGTGCTAGTGTCTGTCCTGAGCAATAGCAAGGAAAACCATGAAGTGTGAACAGCTCTTATTAGGGGTGTAAATGTCATTAAGGCCTTTGTAGCCTTCTCTGCAATCTGAATGCTCTTGTCAAGAGAGTGACTTACTGAAGCCTCCTTTAAAATCACATAAATGGAATTTAAGATGCTGAGCTTTTATATTTTAATTAAGCAAGGCCATTAGCTTCCTTTGCTTATGCATTTTTGTAGTCAATTATACTTGTGTCTGATTAAGGATAGCCTTCTAAAATAAAACTGTTGAAAAACCACCTATAAAAATTATTTTAAGGATTTGAGAAATACTTGGTTTACTCTAAATCAAAGTTTTAGATAATTTTTGGTGTTTGGGGGTCAAATGTTTCCCCCAGTTTTAATTTTATAGACACCCAGATACTCATGTACCTGACAATAATATGCATGTTTTCATATGTGGTACAAGAAAACACTGGCATTTGAGTTAATGAGTAAATCAGTCTGGATTAATGAAAAGTCTGAAGCACACAATGTTTAAATAATGATTTTACTATTTTCAATATATGTACAGAAATATTTCTAGAGATGTAGTCTCATCTTCCCCTTATATAAAATTCTTGTATCATCCTAAAAAAATTTTTATATGCAAAGATTTGCTTTTGTAAACCTCTTCTAAAGTTTGAGAATTTCAGATTAATCTCTCACCACTCTGGGTTGTATCTTTGATTTATAAAATAAAAACATGTTGAATGGTTGTATGGTAAGAGGATCAGCTATAGAAAGAAAATTATCTTTTTATTCTACATATTAATTTTAAATAAAAAGAAATTAATTGAGACATCTGGTAAAAACTTTGAGAAGGTAAATCCAGCAAATTTACAGCCAACTTAGAGGTGGTGAATAGAAATTAATGATATATTATGCATTATTAACCTAAGATTTATAATTTAATATGTTCTCATTATTTAATGTACAGTCTTTGTTTTAAATTTGATCACCCTGTTTTTAATATCTCATTAAGTGATACATTTTCCTTAAATTGTGTATTTTTTTTAATTTTGAGGGTTCAGGAAAATGTATTCTTTCAAAAGACATGTACTTGGGTGGCTGCTTTACCATATTCAAATGGTAGAGAGATAGACACTGTTATAGCTCTCCGTTTAGTGGGCATTGAGGTTCAAGTTATGCTAAAGGAAAGCATACTTAATTAGTGTACATTTTCTAGTAAATATATAAGCATGATCTATAATTAGAGTGATAATGAGTTATATGTAAATAGATTGTTTGAACATATTTGCAACTTACTTGCAAAGTTAATGCTTTAAAGAATTCTAAACATACCCTAGCTGTCTTGGTTGTACTATTAATTCAAACTCTGCGATAAAATGACTGACTAAACAAAATTAATTTTTAACCCAGCCCTGACTTTTTGAATTAAAAGCATTAATTTTCATTTGAATGATTGAGATTTCACTATTATAGAAAACCCACCTACTTATTAATCACATAAGTTAGGTAGCAAAGAGGTGTGTTCTCCCAATTCATTAGCTCATAAATGTTTTGACAAGTTAATAAAAACTTATTTTAAAATTCTTTTTGATGAAAATACAAACATGATCATTTTGAGCCCCATCAGGATCATTTTGCAAAGCCACCCATGAAGTTACTTACGTAGAACAAGAAAATCTCCGTGGAATTACTATTGCCAGTGCCACTTGGGGAGTAATTAGATCAATTAAAATTTATAAATGTTATATTAAATTATAATACATAAAATATAAATATAATTATTTTTATTAAAATAAATAACAGCTGATTTGGAATTAGTCTATATTCCCTTTATTAGTTTCTTCTCAGTACTTAGAGTTTTAGTTTACCTAATTGCCTATTTGCCTCATAAATAATATCTGTGTGTAATATAAGATGATAGTAATCTAGTGCTAGTAGGTTCTTCTTTGCAATATAGTCTCAGATTTGGTAGCAGAAAAAGAAGGGCCATCTGACAACACCTCTCTTTTCTCTGTCTCCTACCTTACACCTGGATCCAGGCTGTTAATATAAATTATGATTTCTGAAGTTCACATTTTGGGATAAGTTAGACAAAGAGATGTCTGGAGTATCAGGATTATCAAAGATGTACAGTAAAACCTCTTCATAAGTGTTTTTCAAGGCACCAGATGGAAGGAAGCTTTACTGCATTATATTTCCCATATGGAAAAGTATCTGAGACCTGAAAGGGGCACACCCTTGGAAGGGGGAGTACTTCTTTAAAAGGAACTTTATAAAAAGAATGCTATAGTATAGGGTTTTCATGTATGATTTATTCACTGGAGCATATTGCTTTGAAGGCCCAAACAGCATCCTGGGTATAAGTTGTGGTTTCCCAGACCTGAAAGTGTCTGATAGTTTAAATTTCACAAACTTTTTAGATTTGTCTATGCCACAGGTCAAATATGTCTTGCTATGAGTCCAGTTGCCATTTATTTTAGTCAAGGTTCAGCTTTTGTTAAAATTGTTGAATTGGGTTTCTTCATGAAAGATAAGTGTACCTTCCCCTTCGTGTGTTATTTTATATTAATTGAAAATCAGGATGGTAGAATTTAAACACCAGTGTTATGTGGTGACAATGGTAAGGTGTTATATTTCTACAGTGTTCTTTCTGTTATTTTCTGAGAGATACATCTTATAATCAGTTTCACTTAGTAAATTATTTAATGCAGAGGAGGCTTGAGGGAAGCATGGTTCTTTTGTTGTATTCTACTTACTTTACAGCAATACTTGTGAAAGAAGAATATGCAGATGTTAAATATAAGAACACTTTGTAAAGTTTTTGCAAATGATACAGGATTTTGAGTGAGATGCAAGAGAGACTCAATGTACTTAGGCATTGAATACCATCAAATTTCTATAGTATATATTGAAAAGCTAGTTCTTACAGTCACTGCCATGTATTCTTTTTGAAATGATATTCACAGAATCAAAATGTATTTTTCTACAGAATAAACATATGAGTGTTATATACAGCTTCCCCGTTGAAAAACCTAAATAATTAAATATGGAACCTCTGAACCTGTCACCAGGAATATTTTTTTTTTGCTGGATAGAAATTACTGAGATTGATAGATGCTAATGTGTTAAGTCTCATACTTTAAATGGTATTTAGTTTTGATAAAAATAATATGCTAAATAGGGGAAATTCCCCATATATAACTGAACTAACTTTGAGGAGCATACAGTTAATTGCATAAAACAGAAAACTAAAATAAGCAGGTAAAAACTGCTTTTGTTAATAAAAATTTGGTTCAGAACAAAACCCAAAGGCTTAGAAAATGTTTCCAAGCCCTGGCTGGCATAGCTCAGTGGATTGAGCACAGGCTGCGAACCAAAGTGTCGCAGATTCAATTCCCAGTCAGGGTACATGCCTGAGTTGCAGGCTATGACCCCCAGCAACTGCACATTGATGTTTCTCTCTCTCTTTCTCCTTTCCTTGCCTCTCTAAAAAATAAATAAATAAAATCTTTTTAAAAATTTTGCAGCAAATATATTTTTAAAAAGTTTGTTCTTTAAATTAATTAATTAATTAATTAAAAGTTGGAAAAAGATGTTTCCAAATTTTTATCATTTCTTTCCCAAATATATCTGTGGGGAAAGAATAAAAGTGAAAATTTGCTTCTTTTCATTTGAATTAGAGTATTAGCTTGAGTTAAAATTCTATGAGGTATTTATGGGATATAAACAAAAGTTTATTTAATCTTATGGTTCCTGTGGACTCGGCTTAAATGCAAGACTCAGAAAGAAAGGGGAATATTTTTTCTCCACTTCAGATAGGCCCTGTAAGTCATAATTATAAGAAGAAAGTAAAACAAATAAACAAAAAGCAAAAGTCCTTGTTTTTGTGTTTTAATTTGTGGGGCTGGAAACACATAGATACAATAAAAATGTATGTAGATCAGCTCATTAATGATTTTCTTTTAAGACCTTCTGCAGAAAAGAATATTACCAAACTTCACAACAAGGAAGTTCACGTTGGGTATTTTAGATGGCCTTTATACAATTCCATCAGCATTTTGTACTTTTACACAGTGTTTAATGCCCTAAACAAAGTTAATGAAACCAAAATATGGAATAGTGTTGAGGCACATTAGGAGAGTTTTAGAAACTTGGAATGGATGGAACCAGAGGAGCAAAAGCACTGATTGGCAGGTTTAAAGTTTTGTTTCATTGGAACTTGATTCTTTATAAGTGAGTGATAAGTATATTAGTTATCCACTGTTGCATTACAAACCATCCCATGCTTGGTGGCTTAAAACAACCACTACTTTAACATTGTTTACAAGTGTGTGGGTCAGCTGGGAAGTTCTTCACTGAGGTGGTACTTAGCTGGGGTGGATTGCAGGTGGGCTGGTTTGTGTAGGATGGCCTAATTTTTACACCTGGCTATCACCTGGTACTGGCTGTGAGTTAGGGCAATTGATATAAGTAGGCATTGTACCACTCATCATTGAACAGGTTAGTCTAGTCTTATTCAAACACAAATAATATACATCCACTTTAAGTGTCTGCTGGCTTCATATTTATTTCCTAGTATCCTGTTGCTCAAAGCAAGTCACATGGCAAAGCCCAGAGCCAGGTTTGAAGATGATTACTCCAGGACATACACACAAGGAATCCTGAGCAATTGGGGGTCAGTACTGGAATAACTGACCACCAGATTAATGCCTTAGGAAGCTTCATTTGATAGTGTTATGTGGAACTGAGTAAGGAAGACGTCTGGTCCAGACGGTCTAGTTTGGAAGCTGTCAAGGTAGTTCATGTAGAAATAAGCCTGGCTCTAGGGCAGTGGCAAGGAGAGTGAACAACAGGTTCGATAAAGCCATTTGCTGACTCTGTTTGGTAGGTGAGAGACAGAAGGTATTCATAGATTGATTCTAGACTGGTTTTATGGGATTCTAGAGAACAGGGAAGGTTTTGGACCTAGTTATGTTTGTAGTGAACATAGGACATCTGTGCAACTTCTTTAAGCAATTTCTATTCCTCTGTCCAGAGACATTAATATGAAATGAAATAGCATCTTTGAAATACTATTTTTTAACCTATTACTTTAAAATTCATGGCCTCATCCCAGTGCTTTCTTTACCATCAACCTTGCAAAGATGATTAAATGACAAGAAGTGTTTCATTTCATCGTTTAAAAACACATGGGCAACTTTGCTGTAACAAAAAGTCTGAAGTTTAGATTTCCTACTTTTATTTCTCAGAACTGAACATATGCCTAGGACTTTTGAGAATTCAGTATATACAGGTATTTTTTAGATTATTTTTATATTTAGAAGTATATCAGTTGTGATAAAAATTAGAATTTGTTGATAACAACATTTCTTTTTAAACTGCTTTAGGCTTTACTTTTCAGTGCCAGAGTATATAAGTTTTGCTTTTTCTTCCCAGCTATTCACTTAGTAGTCTGGGGTTTAATTTCTTCAAATTGTGAATATTTTTGAGGAAATCATGTCCAGATTATTTATGAAAATATATAAAGTCATCTTCCTATTAGTTGAATAGAGAATTAATTTCACCATGCTTTCCCTGTTTTCTTTATATCTTTGTTAAGGGCATGTGACTTACGTACTTGGGGAAAAAGCAACTTAGTGCATGAGTTGCTTCTGGAAGAATAACATACAAGTTACCATTTAAATTAAGATTAGAGTACATAAACTGTTAGGTATAATAAATGATAAAATATATTTCAATTTTATATAATGTCAGTTAAGGAAGAAAGAATAAAGGAAGGGAAAATGAAGGAAAAGAGACACAGGTAGGTTTTTTAAATGATGTTTTCATTATTTTTACTTTTTAATGTATTTTTTTTACCATTAAAGCAACCTGGTTCTGCAACCATGGGTACAAATCAGGTAGAATTAGGTTGTATAGTTAGATGTCCCATTCCTGCATTTCTCTTGTGTGATTCTCTTATTCACACTAAAACAGGAAGACATTATAATCTTATAAGGAGAAAGAATTCTTTCCCTAACTCAGAGCGGATGGCTTTGCTAGCTACTAGATGATAACAAGAACTTGTTAATTGGCTCTTGGGGCTCATAGCACTTGAGGCTTACAAAGGGAATTCACATGTACTGATTCATTTAATATGGAGACCTATTGAATTGAGTAAGTTTTATTAATTTTATTTTGTAGAGTTTTAAAACTAAAACCCTTGATACTAGAAAAAACTTAACAGTGCCCAAAACCAAATATTCAAATTTGGATCTTCTGATATCACAGCTGGAGTTTTTTACATTGTGTAATGTTTATCTTTAAGTAATTATTTATTTAACATAGGACCATTTAAAAAAGCACTTCCATAATTATTAATTATTTCATGGTCACAAAGCCTATCTATATCATGTAGATTTGGATGCCTTTAAAAACAAATTTTTGAAGTCAGACATATTTTTTATAGTTACATTGAAATCTTCTATATTACTCGTAAGAATGGCTGTCTTAAAATTTGATTTTTAGACTGTGTTACTCTCTAATAAAATTCTCTTCCATAAAATTTTGCCAGCTGCTATAGGAAGAACTATAAAACATTCATTTTAACTCTAGCAATATTTATCCTGCCTTTCTTCTTGTTATATTTGTAAGATATCTGAACAGTTTGCCATTTAGTTTCAATATTCTTCTTTTAGTAGATGATTTACAAATATCAGTAATGTTGAAAAATGTAATGTTTCTTTTAAGTTTATAAACCAGAGATTGAAAGAATGAGATTGTGGATGTACCATGTAATGCAAACAGGCAGATTTTTATTCCTATCCAGATTTAGTTTTAAGGACATAACTATTTGATTCATCCTGATTTTCATCTTAATAGATATTGCTACATGTTTAAGCAAAAGTAATTTATCTCTAAATTTTTCTTACATCTTAACACCTGTAAGCTGTCTTTTCTTCATTGGCTTTGATACAGAATAATGTCAGTATTTTATGCTTTATTCCTTAGGTATATTTATAGCATAGATCAATTGAGTTTTTAAAAAGACGCAAAAAATGTTACAATGGCTAGAATCTCATTTACTAATTTATTATAAACACAGAATAATCTAGGCATTTTAAAATAAATAAATAACTGTGTGCCTGAGACTTAATCTTTGTGTTTGCTTCTGGAGGCTGGGCAGGGTGTTTCCTGTTCAAGGAACAAACCATATATTTCATTTGTCATATCTAATGTTTTTCATATCCGGAAATCATGCTCCATGTTATGTTTTACAAGACTTCATAAAAATAAGTGATCCAAATAAAATTTATAGTTATTTTTAAAAGTCTGTCATAGCAAAATTATCTCTTTCTTTTCTTTTTTACCTCCCAGATGGGTACAGATGGGATTATAAAATTTAAATGAATGTGTGTTTTAAGTGAAATCTAAGTTTTGAAACTAGACATTCATCTATTATTCAGAAGAAGCTAGTGTTATATTGATAAATGCTTTACAACAGCTCTGTAAATAAAAAATTTTTTTTAAAAGACCTGAATTGCAGTGTTTGCTGATTTCCTGTGGTGAAAATATCCCGCTATGACTGATTTCAGCCTATCTGCATAAGTCACTGAACATGGGACTGAGCAGAGACGTGTGGTAGCCCACTATTACATGGGCTATATTACATGTTTCCACCATACTAAACATAAAGAGAAGTAAATTACCTCATGAGCTCAAATAATAGTGAAACGTAGTCAAATAATTTGAAGTGATAAGTTTTGAGTATCTGTTGCCTTTATTTTTATTATCATTTCTTTAATTACAAGTTTATACAACTGAATTTTTAATAATGTTTACCTGTGACAGCGTGCTTTCCTAAATCTTTAACGAGCAGTTCTCACGGGCGGGCCGGTGAGAGCTGGGGCTGGCATACCATCGCAAGAAGCCATTTCCTGCGATGGGCAGGACGGAGGAGATCGCTGTGGTCTGTGGGGCCGGCGCTGTGGGGGAGGGTGCCCGTGTCTGGTGCCCAGGGAGGAGAGGCAGCCGTTTTCTCTTTCAGCTGGAATTACTGAACACCACCTGGTCCTGTAAATATTGGTATTTGTGTTAATATAAGTCTCGAAAGGGAATAAAATACTATAATCTTAATAAAGGGGCTTAGAAAAATTTAATGTTTTCACTGCAAGAATCATTCTTAATTCTTTTCTGTTTCTGTGTCTCTTGGCTGTTCTCTGCCTCTCAGTTAAACATTAAAATGAAAAGAAGTTCTATCTTGATATCCCATTTGGCAGATTCTATAGTCAGTACCTCCAAAAGCTATTCCAGGAGCAAAGTTAAGCAGTTTACATTAGTTTTTCTCAACAGGATATATGGATAATGGGTGTGTAACATGAAGTAGTACTTGTGCTCTTACAAAAGAAAATAAACTGGAGTCTTTTACAATTGTTAATATAAATTACCAACTGAGTTAATGAAGGGAACGGTGCACAATTAAAGAATTTGGTACAACTAATGTCAGAGTTGTTTGCTGTTACTTAAAAAGAGAAAGAGGGGGAGCTTCTTCCTGTATTGCTATTGGCAGCTGATAAGTGTTATTACTCAAGCATTTTGAATAAAAATAGATGTTAAAACTATAATTGATTTCTTTGGGGGAATAAAGAAATCTCTAGACAAATTCATTTAGATGGTGTGTATGGTTAAGAAGAAAAATTGGGCATACTTTGTGTATAATCCTGTGGGTATTAATTCTGACCAGATCACACTGTAAATAATGTTAACTGTCATAAAATAAACATAGCCAGGGTTTGTACCATATGTTTTATAATTATTTTTTGCAGCTTTTTTTGTTTGTTTTTACTGAAATGGAACCTACTAATAGCTCTGTGAAGTTATGTTTATATAAAAGTAAATTACACTTGTACTTTAACAAACTTGGCTTCACAAACCAGTGTCTCTAGGCAGTTTTTGTTTCAAAAAAATTAACTGAGAGGAAAGTGTTTTACTCCTTCTCTTTGCTATTTCCCCAGAAACATAGACTCAAACAGAAATCTGCTGTAGTGCCTTTCTACCATTTTTTTTTTCTTGCACATGTGAAGGAGATGCCTTGGAATGCCACCCAGAGGAGGGAATCGCCTGACCACTGAACTCGCCAGAGGGTGGTTGGCTTAAGTAGCCCTGGAGTGGCCTTTCAGACTGAGGCTGCTGTGGTCTCCTAGTTTGTTTTTGTTTTTTACCTTCCTGCTTGTGAGTGTTTAACACTGTCAGAAGTAAAAGCTCAAAGCTCCCTTAGAACATTTAGGTAATTTTTAAAACTGTTATTATTTTCATAATCACCATCTCCTCTTGATCTCAGGGGAGGCTGGGAGCTCTTGATTGTCTTTAATAGAGCACATGAAACTGATAGTGCCAATGGGAGGTGGGTGGCAAGTTTCGTAACATGCCAGCTACTAGCTGCCCCCCCCACCCTCCCTGCTCATTGCTAAATATGTCTCTTGGCAGATCTGACATATCCATAATTACCAGGCACCAGGAGCCCTGACTGCAGAACTGTTTCTGCATGACACCTGTGCAACTCTTGCTCTTCTGCCTCTTCTCGTGCCTCGGCTTGCTGGCTCGCTTCACATCACAGCAACAGTCTGCCTTTAGTGAACTTATTTCTCTTCTTGTCAAAGTCTCAGACACCAGAGGTTCAAGCCCCACAGATTTACGGAGCAAAAAATAATCTTTTTTGTAAAAAGCACTTCTTGTCATCTTCTCTTCTAGACAGATCAATTGTTATAGATGTCCAGAAAAGAGAATCTAGGGAGCCCCCATTGACTTTCAGAATGCTTAGCAATTCTCATGGAAGGAAACCAGCAGACAAACAGGGGAATAGGAAATGGACACAGTAAGGTGAGGACATTATTACTGAGTTTTGTGTGTGAAAGAAAACTTGAAGATGAAGCTATATTGCAGTGAGAATACCTGCAAAGAGAAGAATTATGCAAAAGAAAAGGTGAACAACTAAGGCCACTTGAGCCATTCATGCTTAAACGTAGTCAACCTTTGAAATGCTTTAAAAATCTTTCTTTTTGAGGGAGAGGTCATGGAATTTTTTTAATGGAATAATGGTTAGGTGTTTCTAAAAGGTCAGGATTAGTACACACCTGTTTTAGAAACTTCGACTGCTTTATGAATATTGTATTGGAAATTGTGATATAATATTTATAAAATTTTATTCAAATAAACAATTAGTAATTTATCTTCTGTTATAAAGGTTTGACTACAAACCCTTTTTCTTTGATAGAGACGAAAAAGATTACAATTGGGTAATATAAATTGGGGAAATGTCAAAATATATCAGAGTTCCTTTTCAAATATCTGATGTTGTTTTTTGCTTATGAAATTAATATAAGATTGCTATAAAAATTCAAACATTGCAGTCATTATATAACTAAAAAAATGAAAGCTCTTCCTAGCTTTTTCCCCCAAAGGCAACCCCTATTTTAATTGTTTGGTGGACAGTCCATTTTTTATGCATATATAATACTAATTAATTCTTATTTTTTAATAAAAATGAATTCCTTTGCATATATTTTATTATAGCTCACTGTTTCAAATTTTAATGAGATATCCTAGTCTCTGTGAAAGACCAAAATGGCTTGCCTCCTCCTCCCTCAAATATTCATGTCAAATCCCTGAAACCTATGAATGTTACTTTATTTAGAAAAAGGATTTTTGCAGATGTGGTTAAGGCTTCTGAGATGAGATACCCTGGGTTATCTCAGTGGGCCTTAGATGTCATCACATGCATCCCTGTATGAGAGAGGCAGAAATTAGGGATGGACGCAGAGGAGAAGGTGGTGTGAAGGTAGAGGCAGAGTTTGAGTGGATGAGCCTACAAGCAAAGGACAGCCAGCAGCCACCAGGAGCTGGGAAGGAGACATGGCGCAGATGCCCTCCCAGAGCCTCTGATGTAGTACTGCCTTGCCAGCATCTTGATGTCAACATCTGGCCTCCATAGATGTGAGAAAAGGCTTTGTTATTGTTTTAAGTCACTATGATTGTGGTAATTTGTTATGGCAGCTCTTAGAAACTAATACAGGCCTCTTTCCATGTTGGTATATATAGGTCTCGTGCATTCTTTTTAACCTCCATATGATTTTTACATTGTGTAGATAAACCATAATTTATTTAAATAATTCTTTATTTAAAGATAACTAGGTTATTTTCAGTATTTTTACTTTACAAATATTGTTATAGGGAACATCCTCATATGTAAATATTAATATACATGTTTAAGTGCTTTTTTAGAACAATATTTGGAAGCAGAATGGTCAGGTCAGTAAGTAGGTTTATAGAACAAGTATATTTTTGAATAAATAATATATTTAATATATAAACAAAGGCATCGTTGCAACCCAGCTGCTCAGTTACCCAAATCAGATGTAACCCCTTTTACAAGTTTATTGTATTTGTATGTCCTTACAGAAATAGTCTCTAATTGTATGTATATAAATATTACTTTTTCTTTTTCACACAAATAAAGGAATAGCATAGCCCTATGTGGGTCTGTTGGTTGGACCATCATCCTATAACCAAAGGTTGCAGGTTTGATTCCTGGTCAGGGTGCATACCTAGGTTGCAGGTTTAATCCTCCATTCTGGGTGCGTGTGATCCCTGATTTGGGCACATTTGGGAGACAACCACTCATTGCTTTTATTCTCACATTGATGTTTCTCTCTCTCTCCCTATTTCTTGAAAAGCAATGAAAAAATAATCTCGGGGTTAGGGTTGATTTAAAAAAAGGAAAAAATTGAATAGTGTGAACAGTTTGGGCATTGTATATTACTTGCTTTTTTCACTTTAGTGTATCGTGGAGAGAAGGTAAGAGTGGTTGCATTTGTTGCAATTACTTATTGAGTGTTTCCTATGCTTTTCTCCAAAAAGTTTGTACTAATTTGTACTCTATTAACAATATATGACTTCATTTTCTAAAATGAGACCAGTCCCTTAACATCATTTTCTTTCTTTATTTTTTTCTTGACAGCTCTTGTTTCATAGTGGTGGATATATATGGTCATAGGAATTTACAGATTTCCATGGAAATGAAAATACAAAAATTTGTTGAGGATATTTATTCCTGTAGATTTTCAATTCAATGTATATTGACCTTCCAGGCTTTTCAGAATATTGAATTAAAAATAACTTTTACTGTTGATTTTCTTCATATTAATATGTGTGATAGTTTTCATAGTATCTACTTAGTTAATGAGAGTCATGAGAAGTAGCATTAATATTAGTTTATATCAAAATAGCCAATGCCATGTTACTCATACAAAATAATAGTAAAAATTACCTCCGGTGGTAGTTATTCCAATAATTTTTATATTTTAAACCAAATTTTCATAGCTTCTTTTCCTATTTGAAGGTTTTTTTCTAATTTTGCTGTCCCAACTTCAGTTTACTCTTGAAAATACAAGATATTTTTGGCATCTGTTTTATTGTTAAAGCCCCCAGGAAAAACTATAAAGCTATTATTGCAAATTTATCATTATTATTAAGAACCGTAACTCACCTCATGGTTATCTCAGCCTTTCTTCACCTCTCATCTGAGTTCTCAGATGACATTGCCTTCTTAGGCAAGGTGGCATTGCGGTCTCATGTCTTTCACCTTAATTTGTAGCTATGTGCTGCCTTTGTGTGACAGGCAGTTCATGCTTGAATACTCTAGGATTTGAATGCTACAGTTTGTGGCATCCATGTAATGCTTAGCAATAGGTACAGCTGTTAACTACTCACTTATAAATAATCTTTTTTCCTCCTCAACCTGTCTCCCAGATAGTGTACCTGTCACCATTAATAACTCTTTGGCAGCTCCCTGGTGATTTGACCCATCAGTTTTCTTTCACGGAGGAGTGGTGCTCTGGCCTGCTGTTGAAGCTTACATAGGTTTCTTATTCAGTCACCCCTGCAGCTGAATTGTTGCAAGTCCACTGACTGCAGGAAAGTTGTGTTGTCTGTGTTTCACAGACAAGCAGCGTTACCTCATACCATTTGAGAAAGGTGGCATTGGATATGGGGCTGTCAATGATAAGACCACCCAGTCAGACCCACAGCAGGGGAGTGGGAAGTGGGTGGTGAAGAGGCAAGCACAAAATTCCTATCTCTGATGCTACACCTGTACATAACTGCTAAGACTTCATTCGTCATCCTGTGGTGTGTTCAAACTTGGGGGTGGTATACTTGATCTGATTAGTGGACCCATCAATTGTGGTATTCTGCCTGTATCTAAAGCTTTAGAATCTAGAGAGTCTAGAAGCTATAATTCAGAGGATGCAAACTGCCCCTTTAGAAGTTCTTTGACTGTTTTGTGGTTCTTCCATTTGAAAATATCACTTGACTCCACTGCCTTTTCCTAAAATCAGCTACTCTCAACAGTTCTCCAGGCTAATCCCTACCCTGTTGTAGGTCTCAGCTTAGCAATTTTCTAAGAAAATGCTGCTCTTCTCTGTATTCACTGTTAGCTGTACCACTTCAAGAGCCCACATAACAATTTTTATGTACTGTACAATAATTAACCTGTTTAGTTGTCTGTTTCTTTTACTAGATTGTAAGTTCTTCGATGGAAGGTTCTCAGTGTTGTTTATTATATCCATATTCTGAGTACCTCATAGAACCTTAATAAATTTGTATTAAGAGAATAATGACATTAAGAGAATGAAAGACAGTTTATTATTTTATGAACTCACTTTCCATTGACATATCATGGTCACATCAAGGGGGAATTCAAGCACTAAATTATGGGCACGTACCGTCTACCATATATTTCGCTAGTACCATGGTACAGATAGGAAAACATTTCAATTGCTTATTGCCCTTTTAGTGAGTGATTAATGTCATACATTTCTTTATCCGAGAATGTCTTGGCAGTACAGGATTTCTTCAGACACGGCACAGCCAGTGGCAAAGAATCAGGTATCACAAGGCAAAAAGACCATTAAACTGTATCTGGAAAGTACGGTAATTCTAGTATTTGTGAACACAGACTATGATGTTAAAATAAATCTTCCAAGGAAGTAAATCAATTAAGCATATTGGTTAGGTTTTCTTTTGGAAATGTATTCACCCTTCAAATGATCTTTGCTATTCCTTTCTCGCTTAGTGTAATGAAATAGAAAATGATCAAGTTTCTAATATGAAGAACAATTCCATATGTGTGCATTTCTATAATTTGGGTATAGAAATACACATACCATGTATACATGTTAATTATGTGTGTATGTATGTATATATGTGTGTATATATATTTTTATAATGAAATGCAATAGCAATCTGAAAAGATCAAAAAGAGCAAGGATCCTAAATTTTCAGGGAAGCTCAGAAACAAAACAAAAACAGCTCAAAATGAAGTCTTTTCATTTACTTTCATAAGGGCAACTACTCCTATAAAACTTACAGTACTGATAGAGTGATAGAAAAATTAAGCTAAATAAAAAGATACTTAGTTGTAAGTTCAAGAATGAAATACCCCTAATTCTGATATATAGAATACATTTTTAAAGTAATAACATATTTTGTAAAGAAATAGATGCTTTCTTAAAAAAATAAATCATACAAAGGACTATATAGTTGAAAGCAAGTCTTTGATATTGTTTATGCATATAAAGCATATATAGTCTTCCATTTATTTAATAAAAACAGTGAGGGAGGATATAGTCAGCACATTATTCCACACTTTTCATTTTTCCCTTAATAATATATCTTATAAGCAATTTTATATCAACACATAAAGAGCTACCTCACTCTTTTTTAACAGCTGCATTTATGGATATATCACAATTTATGTGCTTCTTTCCTCATGTACTGATCGACAAGATATTGAAACAAAGTTTTTTGATCTTTGGCATTCTGGTAGACAGAGGATAAATGGTAATGTATTGCTTTAATTTGCATTACTGTTAATGATGGGTAAGGTATACTGTCTTTTTATGATTACTGTTTATTTCTGTTCCTATTTTTGTAAGCTCATCATAAATCCCATTGCTTACTAATTTTTAGCACTTTTTTAATATCTTAAAATTAGCTTGTAGTCTGTCTATGCTGTAATAGTTGTTTTCAGTTGGTCTTTAGCTCTTTACTTTGTTTTTGCTTTTGTTTTTCATTTGTTTTTGCCTTGTGGGTTTTTCCTTAGTTTTAAGTTATCAACCAGGATTTTTATGTTTCTTGAGGCAGTGACAGTGAGATATATAGGGGTTATCTATTTTTTTCATCCAATGGGGTATTATTTTAGTGACATTTGTTTATTTAAAGTATGTAAAACATTTTCTAAAGATTATTACATATACAAACATCAAAGCTTTAAAGCTTTACAAATCTGTTATTTAAAGTTTTAATAATTTTTAGGTACAATAATAAATATGTATTCAGAATAAGAAAACTATCCCCCTAAACACAGAAAACTACTATAGTCATGGAGATTCAGGCCTTTTTCTTCTGGTATCTCATTAGGGAATTAACTAGAAAGGCATATACAGAAATCCTTCTAGTTGGAACCTGACTTCCCCTCCCCACGTGGGATATTCTAAAACTCCCTGAAATGACCAAGGGTCTGGGCAGATGGGAGACTGGAACTAACAACAAACTAAGCCTCATTAGTTCCTTGGTAAATCTACTTCTGGATGCTGGCAGTAGATCATATTTTATTACAATTTTCTGTCATTAGCACCCATAGCAATCAGTTTCAGGTCTGACAGCCCAGAGAGCATCATTGTCAACTCTGTTCTTATTGGCTTCCTTGTCATTTTACTTAATATTTTTGTCTTTATTGTGATTCACTTCTCATACCATGCATTATATCCTCGGTTCAAGTGCCCACCAAGCAATAAGAGAAGAGGAGGAGGTTGAGGAAGCAGTTAATTCACAGCAGAATCCCATATTGTAGTTTTTTTATTTTGGGTTTTTTAAATTTTTGGTTTGTTTGTCTTTTGTTTTCTTGGGAGGGCCTTAGGGCAAGCTAATATCATAGTTCTAAAGTAATACAGTTAAGAGATCCTTTTAAGCTATTTTCTATTACTTTGCTAAAAATATTATACAATTTTTGGTCATATTTTGAAGAGAACTTAATAGGATTCATCCTCACAGTTGTTTTAGAAAGCAACCTTATTTTTTTTTAATATTTTATTTATTTATTTTTAGAGAGAGAGAGAGAGAGAGAGAGAGAGAGAGAGAGAAATATCAATGTGCGGTTGCTGGGGGTTATAGCCTGCAACCCAGGCATGTGCCCTGA
Source organism: Phyllostomus hastatus (assembly GCF_019186645.2). Taxonomy (NCBI): domain Eukaryota; kingdom Metazoa; phylum Chordata; class Mammalia; order Chiroptera; family Phyllostomidae; genus Phyllostomus; species Phyllostomus hastatus. The sequence goes on from NW_025333857.1 coordinate 14,850,483, forward strand.
CTGGGAATCGAACCTGGGACACTTTGGTTCCCAGCCCGCGCTCAATCCACTGAGCTATGCCAGCCAGGGCTAGAAAGCAACCTTATTATTTGATCTCAATCTTTAACCAAAAATAAAAAGCGAAACAAAACAAAAAACCTTTTGCATGTCACATTTGGAACCATACTCACTGTTACTGTTTTGCAAACATGCAAATAGATACTGAAAAATGGGAAACTGATACCTATATTCTCTCTTACCACCTTTACTTCCATGTTTAATTTTCATGTTTCTCAGTCTTCTGATCAGATGAAAACTTAAATGTCAACCTGAGAGTGAGGTGGGACATCCAGCTTCCATTATGGAATTTAGACTTACCTGTCTTTCTCTTTAGGGTTTTAGGCTTGATAGTGACTTTATACTTTCTTGGGCAGCTGGGAGTTAAAAGAGAGATGGTGGTTTCAAGTTCTGGCATCTTTCGGCTGTTCTTCAGGAGAATATAAAGTGCCTGTGGAAGAGGTCCAAACCAGTGGATGTTTAAGAGAAAGGAAAAAAAATACCAGCTGAAGAACATTCTTATGTGACTGAGTTGCCTTCTGTTGCATTAAATGGATAGAAAGAGGAATAAGTGTTGTGCTTTATCGTTTTTAACATTAAAACTCTTTAAAAAATCCCAAACCTTAGAAAACATGAAATGACCTTCAGGCCTATTGGTTCCCACTGTTTAGTTTATCAAGTCTCTGTGGCACCCTTCCCCCTCCATGTAAAAATCCAGAGGGAGGTGTGAAAAGCATCAGAAAGTCTCCTTTATGCCAGTTCAGCCTTTTAGTTGTTTGCCAGCACCTTCATCTCTTCATATGTTTCTAGCTAAGGTCTAACATGGAACAAAAACCCGACAGCAATGGAGACCAGATGCCGGTATTTCTTCTCTGTCACTTGGCTGCTGAGCAGATGGAATTTATATCAATCGGGCATGCTAGGAGGAAGAGGCCGTGGCAGCCAACATGTGGAACTGGGGCTGAGTGACATTTCTGCTAATGTTTTGTCCTTGTAGAACATTATGCTTCCTCTTTGCTTATGAGCTGTGGTTTTCCTGACTCAGACAAGGTTCCAGCTCCAGCTGGAAGGGCTGTCGCTCTTCCCCTCTCCTCAGAGCCCCCCTTTTTGGGGAGTGCTGGGAGCAATGGAGGAGTAGTGGGGCCTGCACAATGGAGCTCTTTATTAAAATACCTGACATCTGCATGCAATGCACCAAAATCATCTTAACTCAGGCAGAGGAATGCGCCAGGCATTACTAGTCACTTTTTGTCTAGTGCTGTGTGCTTGTTTGATTTATATAATGAGTGAGTGCCTCTGGCAGAGGAGGACGCTGAGCATGTTATTGGAGGGAGGGAACTTTTTAATTTTTTCCAAGAAGCATTGTCACAGACAGGCCTAAAATATGAGTATTTAAAAGCTTTTGCAGCTATCACATGGATTTGTTGCTGTGGTTTAAAAATATTTGCTCATTACCGCCCCCCCCTCCATTTAAGGTAAGATCAGAAAACTTAAAATCCCAGTGTAACATGATACAGAGTGTCTACTGTTTGTAGGAAGTGGCACTTTTAAGGAATCTTACGTTGTAAAGTCTCTACAAGGAAAACATAAGATATGTGTTTTAAAAAAACAGACACATAAAAAAGAATAGTTGGTGAGTTTCTAACTCTAGTCCCCTCTCTCAGAAAAGAACATTATGCTTTTTGGGTAAGAAATGTGTGTACACACACAAAGCATTATTAGTTTTCTAATCTAATGATGTAAACCATTTACAGTTACCTATTTATGGCAAGTAAATAAGAAAATAATACCATGTTAATACATCATTTCAGAAAGTGCTGAAGTAGTCATGAATTTTGCCTACACTGCAAAATTATCAACTACTTCCCCATTCCCTTATTTCTTGGTGGAAATTTGACTTGAGGTTTTGATTTGTTTGCTGAGGGATTCAGGGAAGAACACCAGGCAGGTTAATTGGAGAGAGATGGATCCTCTACTACTTTTGTAACCCTCTCCATTTTTTCCCCAAATGCAGCCTCTGGCAGATCTCTTCCAAATTCAATGGGCAAATATATTGTATCTTGAATCTTCTAGAAAACTTCCAGGGAAGCCTGGCCATTTCCTTCCCTTTGGAAAACCTAAATCCTATCCCTCTGGCACTTTGTTTTTAAAGATTCCCTTGCTAGGGGAGTTGCTCCTTGTGTCTCACTGCTTAATTGTTGAGATGGGCCCTGTACAGCTAGCTACCTTGGCATTGAAGTAAACCATGTAGACTGGGTAGAGGTTGGGTTAAAATACTAATATTAGTATGTCTGGAGAAAGTCCCAGTTCAGTCTTTTTTGGAGAAAATTCTTAAAAATTTCCACAGATCTTTGTTTTTCTTTGCTATTTTCTCATCCATGCTTGTGCCATATCAAGCACAAGACTTCTAGGTCATTTAAGTAGTATGGTATAAGGATCTGCAGTAATGTAGCATATTGCCTGTATTGTATACATGTACAGTAGAATTTGGAATAAAAAATATAATTATTGCTCACTATACAAACTTTAGCTGTCTGTACTCAGGAATGAAATACATTCAGAGAAATTATTTAGATTGGGCTGTTTGGATGAAAGGAATCTCCCTTGTTGTCTTTACTCTCTCTTTTTTTTAATTGTTGTTCAAGTACAGTTGTTTCTACTTTCCCCTGCCCCACCCTCAATTCTTCCCCCTTTGGCTTTATCTATGGGTCCTTTATACACGTTCCTTGATGACTTTTCCTCTTCTTTCCCCGTTATCCCCCTCTGCCCTCCCCTCTGGTTGCTGTCAGTTTGTTCTTTATTTCAGTGTCTCTGGTCTATTTTGCTTGCTCATTTGTATGTGCTGTTCAGATAGTGTCACATCTCTTGCTTTCCAAATTCTTATCTTCTGAATTTTATTGTCCAAATAAAGAAACAAAATACATAGTGAGAAATGCCTTTACACTCAAGTACATACTGTATTCTGGAGGAATGGGAATCTCTTGCTCTCAGTTGAAGTTGGCCTTATACCAGTTCTTTTCTTGATCAATTTTATATTAAACCTTTATGCTTTTGAAGCTTCACCCTCTTTCTTGTTCAAGAAGTTCTTTCTGGCTTCTCTTCCCCTCCCTCAAAATCACTCATATCCTAGAACACGGACCTTCCATGTTTCCTTTCCTGTGACCTTTATGTCAGGAATGCTTCAAGGCAGAAGAACCCATGAGTCTTCAGGAGGCAGTAGTTTTGGAGTGGTATTGAACAGTCTGGGATGATTGTTACACTTTTAGTTCAAGTTTCCATCAAGATTTTAAGCATAGAAAATACCACCTTATGGGCCTCCTGGAATTTGTATGCCTGAGCACATTTACCTGGAGAGGAAAGGTACCAGTTTCATTCTGTAGATCTGGTAGCAAAAGTCTATGGACGTCTGTCCCTTAGACTTCTCAAGGAGAATTCTTGAAGATAATTTGATGTGGTCCTAGGGATATGTAGCACCAGCTCCTGCCAACAAGTCTGCTGACTCTCTCAAGGATTTGGTCATCTGTCCTCATCTGAGATGAGGATCCTTTATTTCTACCTGGAAGGACACTAGGCATAATCTTTGGAAGTATGTGTCAAAGTCTAATTAAATCTCTTACCAGATGTATGTATTTGAGGAAATTACTTAACTGCAATGAACCTCACTTGTCCCTTCTGTAAAATATAGATGATAATATCTACCTTGCAGGGTTGCAGAAACAAACAAAAATGGAGTTAATGGTATTTGAGTGCCTGGCACAAAGTGACAACTCCTGTTGTCGTTGAAGCTAACAGCCCCAGCTTTGGCTAACCATTTGATCTCTTCTCTCTATGTTTGCTTGGTGAGCAGCATCCGAAGGTCTAACCTGCATGTGCTCCCCCTCCAGTGCAGACACTTCCATTAGAGCTCAGTAATAACTACAAAGTAAGAAACTTTCCTAGACATATCTTTGCCTGTTCTTGTCCAAAGGGATTCCTCTCTTCCTCGAGTCCCTACAACCTAGGAGGAAGTTACCTCTTAAGTCTGCTTCCAAGAATGATTTACTGCAAAAGCTTTAGCCTGCTCAAAAGGGCAAGATCCTATCTTTTGAGATTTCACATCTGGAGTGTTCAAAGTCCCTGTCTCTTGCCAATGATCCCTTCAGTTAGAGCGGTGCCTTAGAATCACCCTGTGATATACCTGTCCTTACCTTTGTTGGTGCAGTCAGGCATGAGATTTATTACGCAAATGAAGGTCACACCTCTGAGCACAAAAGAGACCCTGGTCACTATTCTCTGTTATATTTTAATGACAGTTGAGAAGGGGCCAGCAAAGGGAGCATTCATCCTTATTTAAAAGAAATTCTAACAAAGCTTTTGTTTGTGTCTTTTTAAGATTAATCTGACAATGCTGAACAGCATGTCTCAACATAAGGACATGCTGGTAATGCATCTGTGTCTTTTCTTGTTTGACCCATCAAACTATATTATAGAGACATTTGTTTTCTGGTTTTACTGAAATCTGGCTTCTGTACCTTTTAATCTCAAATCTCATGTAATAAGAGATTTCAAGAGAATAAGATGAATAGGATAGTAAAGTGGGACATTATGTACATAAAAAAGTTTTCTATTTTTTAATTTAGTTTTTTACAATATTTTATAACAAGTTACATGGAAGTATATATGTTAGACAGTGAAGAACCATTTCTCTTGCTCCTCCAGAATTTCACTCTCATGAAGTAATCAGTGGGCCCTGTTAACCAGTTTTTTGGTGTTGCCTCCAGACTAGTCAGTTTTTAAAAGGATTTGGTGGAAATCCTGGCATGAAATATTTGTGCCAAATGCCATTTTGGATTGTTCTGCAAATCTCAGATGAGATTTGCAAATCTCAGGTATTGTTGAGAATTGTGCAGTTGTCTAGTATATTGATCAGCTTAGAAAACTTCCTACTCAGGGACTCCTCCAGCCCCTTTTGCAAATAAAAATTTACATGGTTTCCTCAAGCCTCCATTCAACTTTGCTTATATAAACACCTCGACTGACTTTCTTTCACAGTGAAATAAATAACATGAATTTTTGTCTGCTATAAGCTTTTGCAGAAAGAAATAAACTAATGAATTTTATACTACTACAAATAAAAACAAAGTCTGCTTTCCATCACAGTACATCAGGACAGGTATGTACATTTATTCAGATCTTTTTTTTTTGTCTTGGTGTCATTAAAATTAACTTGTCTGTATAAATGCCAGCATAGGATTCCCCCCCCTCCTTTTTTTTCTCCCTTTCTTTCTGGCAAGGAGTACAATTTAAAATACATACTGTGATTAGACCTGGACTACAATTTCTGGCAGAGCTGTACTTAAGATATCACAAAAACCTTAATACAATAAGGTAGATATTGCAGTAAATGCCAATATTTTGGTATATATTACCATTTCCTTGCCTTTCATTTTGCTAAGATTAACTAACATTTAATTATCTTGCCTATGTTGAAAAAGGAAAGAAATTACCTTATAGGGGTATGCAAACTCCTGAGATTTCTCAGCTGTGAGCCTAGCCAAGTTTCCCTCCTCCAACCAGCTACTTTACTCCTTAACATACAGATCCTTATACACAACAGTAAATAACCCTCAATAAATTTAAATCTTATCTCAATCTAAAGACACCACCATCATTATGGAGGAATGTTGTTAGTCTGCAAAACCTCAGTCAGTTTAGAACAACAGAGCATATCCAAACTTTTTGGTTTTGTCTGGATATTGTTACTGCATGTGTTGCCACTGCATTCCTGGGTGCCACTTACAGAGTGATTTCTTAAACATTGGCATGTCACAGTGCAACTGACCAGTTTAAAGCAGTTTTGCTATTTTGCCTTAGACTCAAAGAAAAACCAGAAACATCTGTCCATTTAGTTCATAATTAGAATTACTTGATTATCTTATATATCTGGAATAAGTATAAAAGATGGTTTCACCTGACAGATTTAGCATTTAAAACTATCTGGCTGAATACATCTTTTTATTTTTTCATTTTTTTATTAAAGTATAATTGCAAAGTCTTAATATGAGATTTTTCAAATTACTTTGGATTAAGGATTAAAAAGGCAAAAGAAGTACATTTATTAAACTGATCTCATTTTGTTTGCTTCTTTGTATATTAAGACTGTATACTAGGAAGAACTGGCTGTTGGACATAAAAATCATGGAGTTCTCACTCTGTATCATTTAGGATACCTAGATATGTAATAGGAATTTGATGAGAAATAAGTAATGTTTATTTCAGTTTATATAAGAAGATCTCATGAGCTATCTTGAGATCTGAATAATTGTTATCCATTGTAAACTCACTTCTCTGAAGAAAGAATGAAATAGGGTGTTTAGGTTCTTTTAAGTTCCACATAATCATTGGAACAACTAAGCATTTAACTTGCAAAAGCACCTCACAACTAGATACCAGGCATGGCATCACAAGGACATTGCTCCACACTAGCCCTGTCTTGTTAGGATTAAACCACACACACACACACACACACACACACACACACACACACACACACACACACACACACACACACACAGGCAGGGCGGGCGAAGAGCAGAGACAGAGAAAGGGAAAGAATGTATGGCTGAATATTCATTGGAACCCTGCAGCCTTGGGCTGGAAGCACAGTGAGACTGTGTTTACCAGGCCACCCGAAAGGCAAGAGGGCATAAGGCACTTATAAACAGTGGCGCTGCACAAGCAGTGTTGTCTTTGAAAAGTTTTCATTTTCCCTTGAATCAGCTACAGTCTCTTACTTAAGGTCACTGCAGTTTGCAATCTTTGGCAGAAGTCTTCTTCCTTTTTTGGTAGTGGCAGTCTGACGTTTTTTTTTTCCCTTTTGGAAGTGTTTTCCTCTCAAACTGCCATTATCTTCCAAACCTGTTTCATGTTATCATTGTCAGATGCCTCTTCTCTGAGTTTCTTAGAACAAAATGTGATGATATATATATATGAAATTTTTTTAAAGCATGGAATTGAAAGTCATATGGTTATGATTTGAGAATGTCAAGCTTGATTTTTTTTCCCTCAGAGTTTTAAAAAAAACACGTACCTTTTTCTCTGGGCAGTGAACTTGCTGCAGAAACATCAAAGAGAATGTGTACTGGATCAAGGTGATTTTTTTTTCGACCACATCATTGCCAGCTGTGGTGTTTATGATTAGAGGCAGGCGTTCCAGACACCTCTGAGTCCTCACTAAGCGTCAGATCTTTAACAGGATCCATCCCAACTGAATGACACTAAACAGACAGCCAGAGGGGAATTGGTGGGATAGAAAAGGGAAGGGGGTGGGGGTAAGTGAGGCTTTGGTGCCTGGTGAACTCACCGGCCAAGCTATATAACACACTCTGCTAATGCCAGGCTGCAAGCTGCCCAGAGGCCCTTCACATGCCTTTCAGCACAGCTTTCATTAGCCAAAGGGATGACTGTAGCCCAGCAAACACATTGATCCTCTCTCATGGGGCACAGGGATGTGCAATGTTCAGGTCACAGCCCAGTTGGCTTTGAAGCAGCTCCATTTGACACCCCCGACAGCCATAGACCGCTGGCTTCCAGAAGCTGACACAATTCTTTCTCGGACCTCCATGCTGTACTCCATGCGGCTAACTACATTGATTCTCTCTGGATGTTGCCTTCATTGGCAATATTAACACTTGTTTACTGGCCCTGTTGACATGAGAATTCTGCAAATAGCCAACAGTACTGATAGCAATTCATGGAAGTGAGTTCTCTTTTCTGCCTTCTGTTCCCTTCTGGGTCACTGTACTTGCTAGGCAGTTTTGCTACTTTCAAAAACCAGAATACACTACTAGAATCAGGAAATCAATGCAATGTATTTGGAGTTAAATACTTGGGAATTGTTAATTTCAAGATGAGAGGGCTTATTCCAGTGATTGCCATCAGCAATGAATAAAGAAGTAATTTGGTTGATAAGTAATTCTTTTTCAATGTGTTTTTTTCTTTTAATTTTCAAAATTGTTAGGAGAGGGACCATTTGCTAACAGAGCCATGTGAAAATAGAAAATCAGATCCTTGAGAAGAAAAATGTTATTGTAACAATGTTATTTAGTCCACACTGAACAGACATTGCCTTTTGGTGGAAAGACAGTGAGATTTGTATGTTAACTCAAAACATCTAAAAGATAAGTAGAGAGGAAGAGAGGTTTATGAATTCAATTTCAAAGAGAGACTCAGATAACAGATTATTAGTACAGAACTGCTGTTCAGAACCTCTCCTTAATTACCAGTATTTTATTTTTTCTTTAAGAATTATCTAAGCAATAGACGCTGGTCCTGGGCAAAAACAAAATGATGGATGTGTTTAAGTAAGATTCTTTGGCACCTTATTTTGTTCTCCCTGCTCTGCATTTTTGCATTTCACATCTTTCTTTCTTTTGTTATCCTCCCCAGTGACTTTTTAGCTATTCATTTCGCCAAGTGTTTTGGCACTTCTCCTCTTTGAATGGTGGAGGGCACATTGGTTCTTTTGCACATGAGGGTAAAAAGTTAGTTTGAAACCTGGTGATTCTCAGGCTGTGTGGTCTGGAGTCAAGGTCTGGAGTCAATAGAGGTAAGCCATCACTTGAAATCCAGCAGGCACTAGAGTGATTGGGTGGATTTGCATTGCTGTCTGGCGGTACTTCGATGAAGACTTGAACCAGAGTGTGTAACTGAGACTCCTACTTTTAATGTGACTTCAGTGTTATGGGTTTCTGCTGGAAAACCGATAACCTACCATTATTTTACAGAAGAAAATGGCAGGAGATGTCTACATATATAGGCAATTCCTGCTCACATTGCTAAAAATATTCTTACTAATATTCTTTAAAAAAGTATTAGTTTTGGACCGTCATTAGTTTTGGAGAGGCTAACCTGTTATCTCATGGCACAAGCACCAGTGAGAGAAAAATAGCCTAACACAGAGATTTTGAATGGTTTTAATTTTTTGGCACATATAAACTAGTTGCTAAAATTATGCAGCACACCAAAAATATACTTTTTGTCAACCTAACATTAAAAAAATAGGTATACTTTTGATTCATTCACACCAGACAACTGTTGTGTTCACTATTGTCATTTTTTTTTTGACAGTCCATGGTAAAATTGGGTAGGGCCCCTGACTAAATAGTCAAGTATTACATGTTTTAAAAATTCTTGTGGCACAGTGGCCTAATATCACTGGCCTAATATTTTGAATGCACTGAGTTTGATAATCCTTAGAAAGTTTTCCTTAAGAAACTCTTAGGTCTTTGTTCTTAGTATTTTTCCCTGCAGTTCTAATCACCAACCATAATTACAGCTCTTTTCCATCTTCAACATGCTCTTCTTTCCAACTAATAACTCTTACACAACTCTGAATAAAACTAGCATCTTCACAAGGAAATTATAGTTTTCTTTCTGGTCCTTCTCCCCTCTCTCTGTTTCATTATACTTGAGAACTCTCTTGACTATTAGGAACCTTTTCTCAAGTCTTAGACCCTTCTCTTCATAAAACTTATTCACTTTACTAAGATTCTAGAATTTTAAGGAAAAAACAATAATAACCAAATAATATTCTACACATTTATTTGTATAAACACCTTATTTCTTCATTCAGTTTGTTTTTTAAATTGTTTTGTATGAAGTTAATTATGCTTTTTGATAGTGCTTCCCTTCCCTGGGCTCATAACTCACTAATTAATGTCTAAGATGATCTTTCTTATTAAAAAATGTGTTTTCACATAAAACTATCTTAATAGTTTTTTATAGAAATGTTTAAAACATCAAAGTTTTATATAGTGCACTTAAACTGTGCAGTTGTCCATGTATTAATATGATAAGTAAATATATAAAGTAGAACAACAAAGTACTTTTATTTTGATGTGTTTGTCATCCTGCAACATGTTAGTTCAGTCAGTTTATTTAATTACATTGTTGCCTAGGCTGCATTTTATTGTATTTTTTTTCTTGACCTTTAATAGTCTTCAGAACTGCTTTGGGGCAGCATTAACCCATTTTACAGGTTTTTACAAAGAGTCAGAAAGGGTCTCATTAGTTTGCCTCTGAGTTTTTGGTTTGAGGATTTTTTTTACTGAGGGTGTTTTAGTGTCCTCAGTAACAACAATTTTTTAAAATTGCTAAGAACTTGATTGGACTTCCAGTCAATATGGTGGCATAGGCAGGCATGGCTCACCTCTTCATGAAACCACATCAAAATTACAACTAAAATATAGAACAACCATCACTCAGAACCATCAGAAATCAAGTCGAATGGAACTCTGACAACTACAAAGTCTAGTTGAATAGAAATCTGACAACTACAGAATTAAAGAAACTGCATCCATTCAGACTTGTAGGAGGGGTGGAGATGTAGAACAAGCCGGTCCCACTCCCCCATGTGGTAGATAAAAACTTGGGAGGGAGGAGTCCCAGTCCCACTATGGCCCCCCAGCCCAGGGTTCCAGTGCCAGAAAGATAAATCTCCACAAATTCTGACTGCAAGAATCAGCAGGAATTCAGTTGGTGAAAGAAACTTCTGGCACCGCAAGCAGTTCCTCTTAAACAACCCACTTTTTCTGAGCTCCAGCACCAGGGTAGAAGCTTGAAAGGCCCCAGTGGTATAAGGGAGAAGCTGAAGTATCTGGCATTAAAGTGAGCAGAGACCATAGTCCCTTTTCTAAACCCTCCCACAGAGCCAGCAAGCTGGTGCCATATCTGAGATTCCATCAGTCTGGCTATCACCGTAACCCGTCTTGGAGATCCACAGAAACTTTGTCCCACCCAACTGACAGGCCTACCGAAGCAAGGCGTGGTCTTGGCTCTTGCTCCACAACTTCCTAAGCCCCCTCAAACAAGCCACAGTTGGCTTCAGTGAGCCCCAGGACCAGCACTAGCAACAGCCAGCCTAGATTCAAAGCTTGGCTTCACCTGGGAATCTCCAAGCCCAACATAAGTACAGCCATCTCAGATTGCTTTACAGCTCAGGCAGAGCGCCACAGGCAAAACACAAGTGGGGACCAACTTTGGCCTGCACCACCAAGGAAACCCCAGAGTCAGCGCACCTAGTGGACAGCTACAGACTATGTCAGAGCACCATCACCCTACTCCTGCACAACTGATTCTTCACAGAGGGCAGAGGTTGGTGGGCAGTGGTCACAGCCAGTCCTTGTATCTTACTGGCCTGGGTAAATCCCTCCAATTGATCTGCCAACAGCAGCCAGGACTCAACTGCAAGAGAAGGGTGTACTTAGCCCACACAAAGGCCACACCTCAAGAACCCAGCTTGGGTGATAGGGGAGTCTGTACCACTGGACCCTACAGGGCACCTTACATTAGGCCACACAACCAAGACAGGGAGTCAGAGCATCTCTACCTAATACATAGAAACAAACACAGGGAGGCTGCCAAAATAAGGAGACAAAGAAACATGGCCCAAATGAAAGAACAAATCAAAACTCCAGAAAAAGAGCTAAATGAAATGGAAGTAAGCAATCTCTCAGATGCAGACTTCAAAACACTGGTTATAAGGATGCTCAAGGAACTTAGTGAAGACCCCAACAGCATAAAACAGATCCAATCAGAAACGAAGGATACACTAATTGAAATAAAGAGCACTTTACATGGATAAAGTAGAGTGGATGAACCTGAGAATCAAATTAATGATTTGGAACATAAGGAACAAAAAAACAACCAATCAGAACAACAAGAAGAAAAAAAGAATCCAAAAATATGAGGATAGTATAAGCGGCCTCTGTGACAACTTCAAGAGGTCCAATATTCAAATTATAAAGGTGCCAGAAGGAGAAGAGAAAAAGCAAGAAATTGGAAGTTTGTTTGAAAAAATAATGAAAGAAAGCTTCCCTGATTGGGTGAATGAAATAAACATGCAAGTCCAGGAAGCCTAGGAAGTCCCAAACAAGATGGATGCAAAGAGGCCCACTCCAGTATTCATCATAATTAAAATGAGAACGTTTAAAGCTAAAGAGAGAATCTTAAAAACAGCAAGAAAAAAGAAGTTAGTTACCTACAGAAGAGTTCCCATAAGACTGTCAGCTGATGATAAAAGAAACTTTTGGGGCAAAAAGGGACTGGCAAGAGGTATTTAAAGTGATGAAAAGCAAGGACCTACAACAGATTACACTATCCAACAATGCTATCAGTTAGAAGGAAGGACAGATAAAGTGCTTTCCAGACAAGGTAGAGCTAAAGGAGTTCACCATCATTATATGAAATGTTAAAGGGACTTATTTAAGAAAAAGAGGAAGATCAAAACTATGAACAATAAAATGGCAATAAGTACATACCTATCAACAATTGAATCTAAAAAAGAAACTAAACAAACCAGAAGATCAGAGACAGAATCATGGATACAGAGAACGTTTTCATGGTTGCCAGATGGGGTGGGTGTGGGAGAATGGGTGAAGAGGATTACGAAGTACAAATAGGTAGTCACAGAATAGCCATGGGGGGGTGTAAAGTACAGCATAGGAAGTGGAGTAGCCAAAGAACTTACATGCATGACCTGTGAACAGGAACAATGGTGGGGGGATTGCCTGAAGGAGTGGGCAGTGCTGGGTGGAGTGGGGCAAAAAGGGGAAAAATTGGGACAACTATAATAGCATAATCAATAAAATATAATTTAAAAAATAATATATAATACAGTAAATAGCTACAAATTTAATTAGGATAGTTTTATAAAGTGCTCACTCCCTCCATTTGAGAGAATGAAAGTTACATCAGCAATTTAATGTTCAAGAAAACTTTTCAAGTATTTAATTTGCACCACTTTAAGGAAAGAGAAATTGTCTAAATATTTAAGAGCATATCTTTTGTGAAGTTCTCTTTTAAAAAATGAGGTGTATATGTACATGCATTTGTGTAGGTAGATCAATATAATACTTGATTTAAACAGAAGTAAAAGTAGGTCCACGTTAATCTTTAGGTCTGTTGTGAATGTGCATTAGCATAGTATCACACCAATGAGATTTTTACAGAGAGCACTATTGATAGAATTTGAAAGGAATGTTTTTAACAGGTTATTGTCTGACATAGACATTCAAGTACTCAAATGCTTAGTGTGATTGGCTTGTGTGTGGTTTTTTTCTGTGAAATAATATTATTTGTATAATATGAGAGATACCTTTGTTTACTTTAGCAGCAAGAACACTTGATTTTTCTGCTGCTGGAGGTAGATGAAGAGTAAATTTGGTGATGTTCATTAGCATTTCTGAGGAATGTATTTGCTTAAATAAAAGCCCAAGTGCTATTAGCTCCTAGTTTTTCCCTTCTCTCTATCTTTGGTGGAACAGATGGATGTTTTCTGACAACCTCCAGGTGTAGGTCTAAAAAAGTCTTTTATTGAGACTTTTGTACTTGGGGTCATCTGGAAGGAAATGTGGTACATTTGCCCATGTAAAATCCTACAGCCACTACCCAAATTAAGGAAAAAGTAAAGCTGACTGGCTCATTCAAATTTGAAGCCTCTCAGTTTAGCACCATATACCAACTCTGGAAAGTGAAGCACCTGAAGATTTCATCCATCACCCATTGATAAAATTTGAGAACATTTGTAGGCCAATTTTTTCCCTGTGAGTTTCCTTTCCACCTTCTCTGGCCTACAATGTGCATAGTTGGAAGAGGAGGAAATGATCCAAAAATCTGTGAAGACTTAAACGCCTGTTGATTTCCAACTAAGGAAAAAGAAATCAACCAAGTTTTAGATTTTTTATTTGAAGAGGTGGTGCAAACATATACAATATATGTAGCTCTGTTGGGACCTAGTGAATTTCGCTGACTGAACAGCATGATACACCATATTTAAAAGTAAGTGAAAGGAGAGAGTACATGAAAGAAGGTCAGATACCTCTGGAAAAAGTTGTTCCAATATCTGATGTGTGTGCTTCCTGCCTTTTTATTTCCTAATTTTATCACACAGTGGTGTTAAGTGGATCTCTCTGCTTTCTTTTCATACCAAGTAGGAGCCTTTATTTTATTCACTGTTGTGCACCTCTAGGAAGATCACCAGTGAGGCAGACGGGAAGCCAGGGTGAGGGTCTACCAGGAGGCTCTCCATCCAATGGGATGTGGGACATTTGCTCTTCTGTGAAGATGATTGATGACCTGTGGACTTTTTAAAAGTGGTCACCAAAGCCAGCTTCTCCAGGTCAGCTGGAGTGAATGTGTGGCTTGTGCTTTCTTGGTTAGCAGAGGTCTTCCTGACCTCAGGAGTGTTGTAACTCATAGCCTCGCAGGGGCGAGTTGTTTCTGCACAGCTCCTCTGACATCTGAGGTACAAATAGATCCTTTTAGTCATTTGTCAGACATTAGAGAAAAAATGGTCTAACATAATTAAGGCCTGAAAACAGACTTGAATATTCAAAAATACTGCACACTCAAATCTACCTTAAATTTAGAACCTAAACTCTGGACTGTAAGAAAAGTGTCTAGTTTATGGTTACAGATTAAAAACTGGCCAGATTGCCTCTTTCTTAGAAATGTGTAAAACACCTCTTTCTACATATTTCTCCCTTAAGTGAGCTGTTAAGTGATATTATAACTTTGAGCTTTAGAGGTTCTTTAAAAATAATCAGTAATGCTGCTTTCTTTGGCCTGATAACAGTTTTCCCTGTTTTCCTGAATAGAATTTTGACAGGTTTTGGAATGTCATGGTTTTGGAATGTCATGCTTTAGTATGGAACCCCCAAAATCTATAGCAGCCTGATGAATGCCTCTTTACCCCAGTTACTGATGTTGATTTATTCTCACTTTCCATTAAGGGTCTAATTGTTTCTCTTGCTATATCGTCCTTATTTTCTATAACTTCAGTGGATATAACTTCACAAAGTAGTCTGTTGCTCCATTTTAGAAAACTTTGTGGTATGGATTCCAAATATATCCCTAATCCATGTTGTCACGGTTGGAATCCATGTTGCCATGTGGGATCTTTGAGTAGCTTATGTGTGCAAGGCCCTTTCGGCTAAAGATCAGAGGCATTGATGAGTTTCCTGTCTCAGGATCTGTAGAGCAGCTGTCCTGGGTGAGAAGGTTGTAGTAGTATGTTTACCAAAATTTACACACCAATAAGGTATTTATATGTTACAATTTTAGAACTTATGTATAGAGATTACCTGTAGCAAAGATACCAAGATGCCAGGGCTAGATGGCTTTGTTTGAAAGACAGCTTCCCAGAAGACATGTGATTTGTACTGGTTATTAAACGTGTTAAAAAGGGATGATATGTAAAGGTGAAGTGAGCATCTAGGAGATTAAAGGTGTGCAAAACATACACAGATCAGAGAAGCAGGCGCTGATGAGCAGAAGGCAGAATATCCTGCATGGAAGAAAAGCTGATTGTTGAGAAATGACTTGTTGAGGGGAAGCTAGTGTAATATGTGAAGGGTTTGTGTTTGGGCCCCTGGGCAGTAAAGAACCAGTAAGAGTTTTGATCTGTAGAGTGATATGAAGAAAATTTCATGACAGGAAAATTATTCTGGTTTTAATGTGTTAAATAAATTTAGGTGTGAAGAAACTGGAGAAATTCAGTAATCCAGTACAACACATACATAGCAGAAACAAAACAATGGATAGTGGTTTGAAAGACTTGTTGTGAGAGAGTTGACAGGAATTGTGTTGTTCTGTACTGTTAGTGATGACACGTATAAAAACTATGTCTCTTTTTTGCTTTATATTATTTATTAACTGCAAAATTTTGGTGGTTTAGTTAACAGTTGTCTACATGCTAAAACCTACTTAAGAGTTGACTGATCTGTTGGAAATGTCCTAGATGACTTTCACCAGAAATGGTAAGCAGAACCTATTGAGCAGAAGCATGTTGAACTGAACTGCAGTCAAAGAAGCAATGCAGACTTTTGTTGTAGTAATTGAAGATTATATACTGGTGTTATCTGTCTTATGTTTTCTCTCTCAGTAGACTTTAAATTCATCAGCAGCAGAGAAATTATTTCTTGCTTATGTTGATATTCTCTGTGCCTAGTAAAATGCATAATAGGTAATAAGTACTCAATAACTAAAAACATTTATAGAATTTGCATTCTTATTGGTAGTGAAGTGTTATACCACAAAGTACAACAGTGCTTCATTATTGTAAGTGTAATTGCTTTGGAAAACTCTCATTGGTTCAGCCTTTTTGAGCAAATAGGAAGATACTCTCAATTGCCTTTGGAGTTACACTAATGCTACCTATAATTGAGGTCCATTTATTCTCCCATTAAATGTTTGTGGGCCTAGGATGAGCAAGTTGTTGATAGGAAACATACAAGAAGGAAGCAGATGTTCTACTCTCAAGAAGTTTGCAGACTAGACAGAGAAATGAGATATCTCTATAAATAACTGCAATGCTAGGTAGGAAATACCAATGCAGCATGGGATGTCTGGACATAAAGTGCTATGGAAGTTCTTAAAAAGGGAAGAGGTGCTTTCCATCGTAGAAGGTTGAGAGAGCTTTATAAAGAATTTTCCTACTTTTAATCTGGTTCAGCTTAGGTAGGATTTCAATTTGCCAGATGGCATAGGAGCAGAAAATCATGAGACATGCTTAGGAAACAGCAGGTAGTTAGTGTGGTTTGAAGTATAGGATGAGAGTAGTCACAGGAAAGAAGCTGGTTTTGTCCAGGCCCTTCCCTGATACATGATGTCCTCCTGAAGGTCTTTTGAGGTCCCATCCAGGGCCTAAGTGGGTGGCCTCCATCTACCCTTGCAAGTATTTCTGTGACTTTTCCAAAAACTTGTTATGCATGTAAAAAGTTTGTGAAATTCAGTATGATTTTCTTTCAATCTACACTTGACTATTAAAAAGGTAGAAAAAAACTTTTCTGCAATTTTCATCCAAGTTTTAATGGGAAAAGTTTATTACAGGTTTTTTAAGAGCTTTCACGGACTGGTATTTCTGCCAGTTTCTTCAACTGGCTTTTCAGAGTCCATTTCTTTCTAAATCTTTGGAATAAAAGTGAAAAGAGCTACCAGAAAGCTATAGTTATACTGTTTATTTGGGGAAGTGTTGGGCTGCAGTAATCTAGAATTTTTGAAAGAGATTGTAAATGTGGTTAATGAGACTTTGTGTGCCTGTGACCATGCTACAAACAGGCTAAAATAAGACCGTGGCCTCTCAGCTTTAAGAGACTAAGGTGTTCTGCTGGGGTGTTAACACTATTATGAATGCTAAAATGAAATTCAGATTACCTCACTGAAGTTTTTGGCACTGTAGTAAAGAGTGAATTTAGGGGAGGAGAGAGAGTGTATAAAATTTTTTTGTCTATAATGTAACTGTTACTTATATGGGACTTAGAGCCTTTCTGATTCTTTTAAAACGTTTTCTCTGTGAACTTAAAATACTGTTTTCTTTCAGAACAGCTTTAGTGTTTCAAGCTTAACATCTTCTCTGTTTAAATCCTGGCTGCATATGCATCTCCCCTCCCCTCCAGGCACAGTGCTCTCTAGATCTTGGTTGGCTCTGAATCCCAGGAGTTAAGACAGAGTAGCTTCTATAAATCAGGAGACAGCTTCATTATCAAAGTTATGTGTTTTCACCTTAACAGATAGTCAGTCCTGGTGTTGGTGCCAGGCCCTGCCTTATCATGTAACCATCAGCACTGAGCACTGGAATGTTCTTTGTTTGGATTATTTACTCCTTCTATAAACAAAGATTAGAGTAAAAAATGTCAGCATTGGGGCCCAAGCAAAGCTGACTGTTACTAGAAAATCTCAGTAGCGTGATGTGGGATATAACTTGCTACTCACAGGTAGGGTAGCAATGACATGATGTTATCATTATATCTGAGTTTTATGCCAAGGATTATACACATATTATCTCATTTAATTTTCCCAGTAGCCCTAGAAGATGGGTTCTGTTTTCCCATTTTACAGATGAAGAAACCACAAAAATGATTAATAAGAGTAGTGCCTCAACTTAACGTTGTAAGTAGTAGACAATTGGGTTTCAGACCCAGACATTTGACTTCAGCCTTGTCTTTTTTATTGACTACACTGTAAAGAAGTTTCAAAGATAGTACCTTTAAAATTAATATTACCTGGAATTTGAGCTGCTTGTAACCATTAGATTCCTCCACAGTTGTCACTTGTATTACTTGATCAGGACAGGAAAGTAATTTCAGGATTGAAACTTTATTTATTCTTAGTTACGTATAAAAGATCTAGAAATTAAGGATTTTTAATCAAATCTTTGACATACCTCCAGTGTTTTGGGAGTTTGCCATCTTTTTTGCAGCTTGCAGGATCTCTTTTATTTAAGAATCTACATTTTAGTCAGAATTCAGGAGAGCAGCAAAATTATCATTGACCAAGTCATTTTGGATGTAAAATATCACAGAAGCTCATCAAACACCTTGTGTAGTTTGGATGTAATTATGAAAGAGAGAGACAGTTTTTTTCCAGAATATTTGGACTTGATACATATAACCCAGAATTAAAGCAGTTATTTCTAGAACTTCTAAGAAGTTTGATTCTCAGTAAATTGCACAAATTACTGTTTTTCTTTAGGAACATAATTACCATTTACCTTTTTATGCATTTTACATATAGTACAGACAGAGAATCTTCATTTTGCAGGTGAGGAAACTATGACTTAGAGAATTGAGTGATGCTGCCAAGATGACATTCTGATAGATGCAGGTGATGTGTTATTACTTGCAGATTTTCCTCATGGATTCCGATTGGCTTATAGGTGCTGAGTATGTTTATAAGATCAAGGTATCTTTATTTCTTGACTGGAATAAATTTGTTTTCTGATATACTACAAGGTTTTTTATTTTGTGGGGGCTGTTTCTCTTATTGAACTATATTTCCTGGATGAAACCCCTTAAACTGTAACTATCAGCATAAATATGTTTAATGGATTTATTGGCATGTTAGAAATTATACAGTGTTGGTACATGAGGAGGCCCACATAATTGCTAAATAATGATACTTAAAATATTTATAAAGGTGCTGTTGATTTGTAGTTTAGATATCCATATATATATATATATATATATATATATATATTTATTTATAATATTCTGGTGATGAATAAAAACTTGAATAAATACTGTCATGTCCACAGATATCAATGATAGTAAAAGTTGCCAGGTATAATTAGAGATGCCTTATTTAAGTCAACTCTACCAGACTATCATTAATCAGAACTTTTTAGGAGAGGCAGCTTGATGCCACTTGCCTGTGTCTTGAATTTGTCATGTCACCGTCTGAGTGGAACCTAGTTCCAGATGCTGTGTCATGTAATTGTTGACTGATACACGATTATCTTCTTCCCCTTCCTCACTGCCTTTGTGCCCACATATTTTGTGTTTCTGATTTTGAAAAGTGGGTTCCTTAGAAAAACAAAATGAGCAAAGTGTGCTTTTAATGGATCTGGTAGAGGATACATCAGAGTACATGGTTGTATATTCATGTCCTTCAGCACAGTCATCATGTAGTGTTTGGAGCTGGGCCCTGGAATAGGATATTTTGCTTCCTTTTTGGACCCTCAGAATGTCCTCATCCCTGGTCATACCAGCGCTTCTTAGAAATGCTGTGTGTTGTAACGTTTGGGGGCAAAAATGTAGGAGGTAAACTGTACATATTACATTTTAAGATTCTTTGTTTACATTTCTCACCTTTTCTATTCTTTTATGTGCTCTCTAGAGGCAACTGTGCACAGTTCTACTTGTTCAAATAAAAAATATCTGTGGCTAGAAATCATTTAACTGTCATGGCAATTCTCATTTGTGCTTTTGGACAGTCTTAATTGATAAGGTTTCATTGATTAAGTTCCAATTCCATAAATTTAGAGTGAATTAGGATATATTTGCTATTGGTCTTGCTTTGAGTCAGTTTCTGAGTCCACACGAAACCACCCTCTGATATTCATGCATGTGTTCCTTTTGCCCTCTGTGAGGTTAACTCCATGTCATTATCAATTGAGAGGCTGGATGGCAATTTACAGTCTTTCTTTTCAGCAGAATGAATATTACTGCTGATAGAAATCTTATGAAATGGAGCATCATTGTGACTTTATGTAAACTATGGGTTTCCTGCAATTCTGACTAAGGTTTTGGTTCAGTTCTTCTACTTGATTCTATGGCCTCTTCAGACCTGTGGAGGGCCTTGATTTAATCTTAGCAGACAGAAAGCAAAGTATTGGAATGGTACTCTTCAAGCAAACTCTTCAGTCCAGTGAAGAACAAGAGGAAGAAAAAGACAAAAACAAAACAGAGTAGAAAAATGTGTCTAAACCAGTATCCCCAAGGGTGTTCCACAAAGCCTTTATTCTGTGGATGTTAGTAAGTCCTGTATTTTAAAAGGTATGAAGGTCAGATGAGTTTGAGAAAGCCTGAGTTAAAAAGTGTTAATCTAATTCTTTATTAAAAAATTCCCAGAACCTTTTAGTATGCTGATAAGCATTGTATATTTACCCTTCTTCTCCCCCCACCCCAAAAGAGTATGTTACAGTTCCCAAACTGATTTATCCAGGTAGACCTTTTTCCTGGGATTAGCAATTTATAAAGTATGTATTAGGAAATGTAGAGGCAAATAGTGCCCTTGCACCTAAGAAATGCATTTTTATGACTTTATTTTTTAACTTTTTTATTTAATCTGTTCTTATTTTTCCATTACCATTTCTTCCTCTTATGCCCCCTCTCCCCAGTAGTCACTGCACTGTTGTCCATGTCCATGAGTCCTTTTTCCTTTGTACTCGATCCCTAGGCAAGAAGGTGGCAACATGTCTTGTTATTCCTCAGGTTTACTCATTTTTTCTCAGCTCTTTAGTGATTCAGCCAAAGCACTAGACCCGGCAGTTTTCTGTGGATATCTACAGCAGTCCACAAGAGTTCTAGCACCCCACCCCAGGTCAGGGAATGCAGACTTGCACTTCCTGATCTTCCTCTGAGTGTCAGTTCTGTTCAGCAAAGAGGAAGGGTAATAAACCTGCTTAGCCACTCACTGTGCCCCTGAGGGATGGGATGAACATTTTTATCAGACCAGCTGAGGAGAGTTTATAGGGCCCCTATTCATGCTTCTTAGATTTTGAGTGCACCCCAGGAAATGTGAACACCAAAGAAACACTCAGCTTGTGGAGACATTGGGATTTAGGTTTTGTGGGGGGATATTTTTGCTTTTAAAAAATAAATTTTATTGATTATGTTATTACAGTTGTCCCATTTCCCCCCTTTTGTTCCCCTCCACCCTGCACACCCCCTCCCACCCACATTCCTCACCATGTCCATGGATCATACATATAAGTTCTTCGGCTTCTACATTTCCTATACTATTCTTAACCTCCCCCTGCCTGTCTTCTATCTGCCACTTATGCTACTTATTCTCTGTACCTTTTCCCCCTCTTTCCCCCTCCCACTCCCCTGTTGATAACCCTCCATGTGATCTCCATTTCCATGGTTCTGTTCCTGTTCTAGTTGTTTGCTTAGTTTGCTTTGGTTTTGTTTTAGGTGTGGTTGTCAATAACTGTGAGTTTGCTGTCATTTTACTGTTCATATTTTTTATCTTTTTTCTTAGATAAATCCCTTTAACATTTCATATAATAAGGGCTTGGTGATGATGAACTCCTTTAACTTGACCTTATCTGGGAAGCACTTTATCTGCCCTTCCATTCTAAATGAAAGCTTTGCTGGATAGAGCAATCTGGGATGTAGGTCCTTGCCTTTCATGACTTGGAATATGTCTTTCCAGCTCCTTCTTGCCAGTAGGTCTCTTTTGGGAAATCAACTGACAGTCTGATGGGAACTCCTTTGTAGGTAACTGTCTCCTTTTCTCTTGCTGCTTCTAAGATTATCTCCTTATTTTTAATCTTGGGTAACTGAATTATGATGTGCCTTGGTGTGTTCCTCTTTGGGACTCTCTGTGCTTTGGGACTTTCTGTGCTTCCTGGACTTCGTAGATGTCCAGGAAGCACCTTTCTGTGCTTTCTATTTCCTTCTCCAGATTAAGGAAGTTCTCCTTCATTATTTGTTCAAATAAGTTTTCAATTTATTGCTCTTCCTCTTCTCCTTCTGGCACCTCTATAATTTGGATGTTGGAACATTTAAAGATGTCCTGGAGTTTCCTAAGCCTGTCCTCATTTTTTTTTTGAATTCTTGTTTCTTCATTTTTTTTCTGCTTGGATGTTTCTTCCTTCTGGTCCACACCATTGATTAGAGTCCCAGTTTCCTTCCCATCACTATTGGTTCCCTGTACATTTTCCTTTATTTCACTTAGCATAGCCTTCATTTTTTCATCTAACTTGAGACCAAATTCAACCAATTCTGTGAGCATCTTGATTACTAGTGCTTTGAACTGTGCATCTGATAGGTTGCCTATCTCTTTGTCACTTAGTTGTATTTTTTCTAGAGCTTTGATCTATTCTTTCATTTGGGCCATTTTTTTTTGTCTCGACACACCTGTTATGTAGTGGGTGCAGAGCCTTAAGTGTTCACCAGGGTGGGGCAATCCACAGCACTGCCTTGTGATGCTGTATGTGGGGCAGGGGTCTGAGAGGGAACAATGGCACTTCCTCCACTCTCTGCTAGATTTCAGTCACTTCCCCTGCTTCCCACAAGTGAAGTGGGCCCTTCTGGTGCTGATTTCCGGGTGGGTGAGCTTGTGTACATTCTAGGACCCTGTGGGTCTCTCCAATGAACTCTGTGAGGCTGGGAGTTTCTCCTGCTTCTGCCTCAACCTCCACAGGTGTTTTCAATCAGTGGTTTGAGGCTTTATTTCCCCTTTGTTGCAACCCTGGGTTGTGTGGTCTCTCTCGCTCCCCAGGTATTCCTCCTCGTTTATCCAGACATGAATGTGGGACCAGCCACTCCACCAGCCACCACCTTGGTATCCGCCAGCCACCACCCTGCCCACCCTAGTCCTCCACTGCCGCTTTGCCGTGGGTCCTCTCCACCTGGCTGCCCCTCTCGTCCCCTCCTACTGGTCTGGATGAATGTCTCTTCTTTAACTTGTTGGTTGTCAGCCTTCCATACAGTTTGATTTTCTGTCAGTTCCATTTGTTTTTTGTTTTTAAATTGTTGTTGTCCTTCTTTTGGTTGTACGAGGAGGCACAGTGTGTCTATACCTCCATCTTGGCCAGCTGGATCTACTCTTAAAAGCAGGTATTGGACACTATGAAAGTAAATTTTTCTTGACCCTAATCAAGCCATTTAACTTCTCTGAATCTAACATTTAATTTACCTTTCATCCACCATTTGTACATCCATCCTTCTCACTGAATGGTTATGAGAATAAAATGTGTGAAAAGTGTTGACAGTGGGAAACATGAAAAGCATTACATTTAAAAAAACATGATATTATTACCATTGGTCAAGAGATGGGTTGAGGAATGGTTTTCATCACTAACTCATGAGGTAAGTTATTTCCCTTATTCCACAAAATTTTTGTTGAAAGAATAAACCCTACCCCTTCGTATGAATAAGACAACTTTCCTCAGCTGAATGTTTGGAAAGCTAATTAGAGTTCTCTCCTCTCTCTCTCTCTCTCACACACACACACATGCACACACAAAGAGCACATTGTAGAATGATAAACATTGTAGAGCACTTACACTGTTTTAAGTGTATATTTGCTCTTTTGATCCCCACAGCAAATCTAAAGTATGATTACTAACTTTATTCTGCAGATGAAGACACTGAGGTGTCACACATTATTTAAGTAACTTGCCCAGAGTCACACAGCTAATAAGTGGCAGAGCTGGGATTCTAATTCAGATGGTCTAGCTCTGGAGTCCATGCTATTAACTGCTATCTTCTGCTTCAGTGATTTATACTGGGATACTGAAAGAGACACCCCCTTTTAGATATGGATTCAAATACTGATGGTCATTTATTGATGACAACCCTGCATTCTCATTCCTGTGAAAGCATTTTATTAGGTATTAAGCCCTAAACAGATATTAAGTAATAGTGAGATTTTTAAAACAAATAACATTTCCTGTTTTGTCTTTAGATATGTTCTTTTCAATATTATGTTTAAAATGATTAAATGATGATAATTATTTTTCTCTCCCCTGTGCCCTGCCCCACCCACCCTGCAAAACTAAATCCTTTGGCCACAATTTGCAAACTTAGGTACAAGATGAGTTGGCATAACACAGGCCTACCTGTGTGACCAGATGGGCAAGGACAGAACAGACTCTATAATTGTTTCATCACACATGAAGTACATGTTTTGAGTGTACAAAATTTTCATTCTATATATATTTTGAATTCTCTACTTTGGTTTTGAGCTCTGGAAAATCAAGAAAAATAATGCTGTTCTTGCCACCTGTGAACTTTCATATGGCTATAGAGACAAACTATATACATTTAGAAAGTTAAAAATGTAGCTATTAAATAAGAATGCAAGAGGTGGCAAAAAGTCAAGTGCACCATATGCTCTTTAAATGCCCCAGGTTTGAGGACAAATAAGGTTACTGAGGCCTGGAGCAGGCTTAATGAGACACATAAGTTGTTTTCTTGGATTAGTGGGACTCTGAATAGTTAGGAGTACTTGGAGGGGACCCGAGGAGAGAAGGAATGTGGTGAAAACCCGGGTACACAGTCAGCATGTATGGAACTAGAAATGTACTTCAACCAGTGGGCTGGAGGGCTTGTGGAGAGGTGGAGATGAGGAAGCAGGAGCAGCTGGCTGCAGGGCTGAGGCTCTGTGAGCTTAGGAACACTCACCTACAAAATGTGGTCTTCTCAATTTAGGTAGTCTGATCATACTGAAGGTTTAAAGTGGAGGAATGACCTTTAGAAAGCTGAGTTCTGAGTATGTCGGTATGATAGCAGTTAATTGTGCAGATGGATGGGAGATCAAAGGTATTGTAGGGAGAACAGCCAATTAGCAGCTTAAGATATTCAAGGAGGAGCTGTATTTGGCAGTGCAAATGGACTGGAGGGGAAGGGATGAGTTTGAAATATGTCAAAAGAACAATTGATGGGATTTAGTGTGGTATAGTTAAAATGGCCAGGCCATTTCATAGTAATATAATTAATAATTAATTAACAATAAATTAGTTTAAAAAATAATCCCTAAACATAGGCTCTGAAATCAGACTCCCGGAATTGATCACTAACATCGATATGACCTCGGTAAGACTATTTAACCTGTCTGAGTCTCAGTTTTCTCATTTGTAATATGAAAATAATAATACCCACCACGGAAGATTTAACATAAGAATTAAATTATATAGTGTGGAAAGAGCTTGGTGTAATGGCCAACAAATAGTGGGAGTGCAGTAACTTTTAACTATACCTATTAGTTAGACATATTTTAACTATACCTATTAGTTAGTAGACATATTTTAATATTCTAATATTCTTTCATTGTATTTTTTTAAAGAGCTGAACATATCTGTGTTCCTCTTATGGCAAATCACTTTATTAGCTAATAAGAATGTTATTAACTAATAATATCTTAAATGTGTCTGGCATTTGCAGGTTCTCTGTTGTGTTATATCCATGTTCTTGTCCTGTTTCATATCCAGCCTCTCAGGGTAAATGGTTTGACCCCCTCTGATGGAAAGGCTCGCTTCCTCCAAGGAGTTGTAAAGTCAGAGGGACAGAATAGGGACATGGTGGTGGAACCGGAACTGGAATCCAGGTTTCCTCACTGTCAGTAAAGCACTCTCTCCCAATATCAGACATAGTTCCAGATAAGAAACCACAGAAAACAGAGAGAAACTTCTTTATAAGCTTTGTACCTGCTCCATAGGTATGACTGGCTAAACTTTCTGCCCTCCCTTCAAGGATGCATGCTATGCCCTAGGTCATGTAGGTGTTTGTAGCCCACACTCTTGCCCCTGGCTAATTCCTGCTCAGTTTTCAACCTCAGTGTCACCCAATCTGACTTTTTCTCCACTTTTTTCTTCTCATAGCTCCCATACCTTTTCTTCATGGCACTTTTTACGCTTCAAAATGCTGTATTTGTTTGTTTATTTAATACACACCTCCCCATGAGGAGACTATAAGTTCCTTGAAAGCAGAGATTATTTCTGTTTTGTTACTTGGTGTAACTGGCTTCTAGCACAGGTGTATGGCATGTAATAAGCAATCAGTAAATATTTGGAAATGAATTAATGAACTAGAGACTGTAATATTCAGATATATGCTGAGTGGCATAGTCCCTGCTTTTGCTGATAAAACTGACTTTAAATAACACCATTAAAATTCTCAGTACTGTACTTTCATCATCTACAATGGACAGAATAATACCTGTCTACACCTACTTCGTGGAGGTGATTTTTAGAATAAATGAGATATGGAATACTGTTCTTTCCAATATCTGAAAATTAAGCCTAGGTCACAAACTGGGCATTTAGGAAACTTCTTCCCTCACAGTTCGAAATACTAGGAACCCCTTTCAGACACTGCAGTTCCAAAAGAGTCTGCTCAGAGCCTGTGGTGAGGCAGTGGCCCTGGAGTGGCCATGCATGGAACAGCACACTCATAACCAGCATGGCTGAACAGACCCCCTGAGCACCATACCTTACTGCCTGGCAATGCCAGACTCCTGGGAGTATCTGGTCACACCTAATCTGTGGAATTATTCTATCATCTTCAGAAAAAGAGCATCATACACACCATAATCATGGAGGAAGTACTGCTAAAAGGCTGCTGATGTGGCAATGAAAATAACGTCTATGAGGCAGAAGTGACACTGTCTGGATAATAGTCACACAAACTTCGATTCAAAGCAGCAACTTTTATGTTAGTTGCCTGGGAACTACAGCATCTGTGTGAATGGACATGTTTGAATAAGGTTTTCTCATCAATTTCTAGGATTCTAAAGACCTTGGTAGGCTCAGCTGGGTGGAGTATCATCCCCTACACCAAGAGATTATGGGTTCCATACCTGGTCAGGGCACATACCTAGATTGCAGGTTCCATCCCTGTTTGGAGTGCCTATGGGAGGCAATTGATCGATGTCTGTCTGTCTGTCTGTCCGTCCCTCCCTCCCTGCCTCCTTCCCTCTGTCCCTCCACCTCTCTCCCTTCTCTTTTCCCTTTCCTCTCTCTCTCAAATCGTAAACATATCCTCCGGTGAGGAATACAAATCCCCACCTTTGGAAAGACTATTCCTGACAAACAGAAGTAAAAAAATGCACCTGGTGCTGTTGTTGCCATAAATATTTAGATGATGAAAATTCTTTTAAATATTTAAAGAAACTGCTGAGCATAGCCTAATCATCTTATTGAGAACTCTAGATTTAAAACTTAAATGTCTGTTCTTGGGAATGAAGCAGGTTAAACTGCCTTAAAAATAAAGTGCTTCACAGTTGTATCATAAAATCTCAACTGACATTAAGGTAATTGTGCTTAAGTACAATTTAGGGCCCTTTCTAATGTTTGTTGTAGACACAATAATGATGCTATTTTTAATAGTCCAGTGCTAGTTTTTAAAAAATAAACTTATATTACTTGTGCATGTGTTCTAAACAGAATAATTTGGGGGAGTAAATGCAGTCTCTGAATACTTTATCGTAGCGAAAAAGGGACAAATTGTGGGTGGTGATGTCATTATGTTTAAAAAGAAAAGAGATGAATCTTCTATAGTTGGAGTTTGTGTAGTCCAGAGTAGTGTAATCTTCTCTAAATCTCAGGTGCTTCCCACCCCCTCCAGGTGCAGCTGGTCCAACTCCTTTCAGTCTTCTGGGAGCTGTGATTAAAATGCACATTGCTTGGCCTATGCTGAGCTGTTATGGAAATTAGAACAAGTGCCATTTCTGGAAAGATGCATTTAAAACCAGAGCACTTGGCTTGGTCATGGTGAGCAGGCAGGAGCTAAGTTCAGGCACACCTGCCTCCCAAAGTACAAATGTACTTTGGGAACATTTGTGTAATACATACTTTAAGCCCCCTGTTCCAGAGGCCTACTAGATCCAAATCTCTAGACAGGACACACCCACTGTTAACAGGTGCCCAGGTAGCCACATTATATCAAATTCACACTTGTGGCACTGTAGAGTGGCCCTTGAGTATGTGGTCTGATTAAGTCCGTAAGGGTCTCTTGGCTTTCAAGCCTCAAATCCTCAGAGCTGATGCCATGACTTCTAGGGTAAAAATGGACCCACTGTATGGAACAGAAAAACAATTTTATTTTATCTTGAATTTAAACAATATTTGGAAATGTTTGTGCCGATTTTTTTTCTTTTTGCTGTTCTCATTCATGCTAGTCCAGGAAAGCAAAGCAGATTAAACCACAATCATCCCTTTTTAGTATCTGAATAGTTATGGTAAGAGTTGATGTTCTATCACCACTATATTTAAGCCCTAATTATTTTCATTTTCCTTGGGGATCTCTGTAGCAGCCTCTTGACTGGCTGTCTAGCTTCTAATCTGTTCTCACCTCCAATTCATAAAAGGTCATACTTTCTAATGATGTTTCAGTGGACTTTATCCTGGGTGGAGGGAGAGTCCAAACTCCTCAATATAGCATGCCAAATCTTGATCAGAACTCAGGTCTCTCCATGTAAAAGCCCAAGCCCTAACCATATCTATCTACATGGCCTGCCACCTTCCTTTTTTCTCTGGCCACATCTCCCACTTTCTCTCCTTTCCTCACTCAAATTTAGCTACACTGGCTTCCTTGCCCCTGCTTCTTCCTGAAATGCTTTCCTGCCAGGCATTAGATTCAGACAGGAAAGTCTCCTCAACAAGTCTTTCCTTGGCTACATTATTTGAAATTTCAGCCTCCCTCCATTCCCACATTGCAGAGCCTTATTCCCTCTTTTGCCTTTCCTCCTTAAACAATTATTAACATCTAACATAGTCCCTATTTTATTTAGCTTGCCTATTATTTTTCTCTTCTACTAGAATTTAAGCTCTATCAGAATAGGGATTTGTGCGTTTTAACTTTGACTCTCACATTCCCAGTGCCTAGAACAGAGCAAAACATGTAGCAAGCAGTCAATAAATATTAGGCAAGTGCAGGACTGCTTGCCTCTCCATCCTCATGTCTCATCAAACTTCTTCATCTCCTGCCTGTTCACATCTTTGCAGTCTACCTGCTCTCTGTCTAAACAGGCTTATCCCTTCAGGTATGGCTCAGAAGAAACCTGCTGAAAGCTTCCCTGAGCCCTCCTCTGTGCAAGCAGAGTACGTTTCTCAGCATGGAACCAACCCCATGGCTTTGTGTCTACATTTTTGCCTGCTCTTCAGGATCTTACTTGGCTTGGTATTCTCAGTCTGTAGCACAGTATAGGTATGCCTTAAATGTTTATTAACTAAAGATATGAGAAAAGGAGGCCACTATAGATCTGGAGGATCATCTCATATTTCATTCATCCTTGCAGTCTACCTAGAATTTTGCTGTATTAAAATAGGTGCTTAATAAAGATCTAAAGGAAGCCATTATTAGCTCTTGATGACAAATTCCAATGCCTGTTGAGAAATTTAAAATATTTTTGTTTTAATAGTGAATTTTGTAGAGGTCTTCCTATTTCATGGCTTTTAACTTCAGGTCGTTGACCAGGTCTCACTGTGTTCAAATAGGGCAGACAAAATCTCTGTCTAACATCTGTCAGGATAGTGGTTGGAGAGTGAATATTTCAAGGACCTAAGTTTGTGCGTGCTTTCTGAACAACATGCATCAATGTTGTTGGTAACAAGTGCTTTCTCTGTGCATACTTTGTTTCTTCAGAACAGGACTTATACAGAACAGAGTGGTTTAATCGTGCAATTACAGTTTCATCTATGAAACTTTTGAATAAAAATGAAATAAAGAAAAGACCTGGGGAGTTCTAAATCTGTTTAATATTCTGTAGTGTAGGTGATCAACAGGAGATTTTTTCATAAAAGCATTAATATTCTGAATGTTATTTACACTAATGATGATAAAAAATGTCATCTTAGGAATGCCTGTAAAAAAAATTTACTTACTGGTTATGTTTCAACTTAGTCTAGATTCAGACAGCCCAGATTTTAGCAGCAGTTTGCTGTGACTGATTTGTAATGGTGCTTACTTCCTAACTGAGTCAACTTTGTGGATGGCTATAGGAGAAAAACACTGGGTCGGACTTTGCCATTCTCCAGGGTGGAGTTTTTGCTAGTTTTGGGTTCATGACATATATTCCTAAAAGACCAGAAGTATGTCATGTGATTTCTCCATGGACCATAACATCCCAGCAGGAATACCTTTACAAACTGCCAGGTGAACACATATTAAATTATTCCTCAGTGTGTGCTTTTGTTACTTTGAGGAGATCATATGCAGTAGCAAATCCCTCTTACCTTTTGCAGCCAGAACCAATAGTTAGCCAGTTTATCAGTTTAAGTGATAAAACTTCACTAAAAACAAACAAACCGTGCATTGGAAGCATTTTAAACTTCAAACATGAAAATGTGCATTTATTATCCAAACTTTTAAGGTGTGGATGGTTGTACTCATTGGAGTTTCAAACTGAACTCTTAATAAATGACACCCGTAATGTACCATGAAGATTTTCACCTTCGGTTGCTTTAAAGTGAACCTAGAAGTTAGACACAAATCAGTACTCTCAGGAGCAGAATTCTTCAGTCTTCTGCAGTTGTCTGGCCCACACCACCATACCAACAGGGTGGTTTGTTTTTTAGGTGACCTATTCTTGTCAGTACTTCCCATAGCATTCAACTTAGTTTCTGCAGAATGAACCTTTGCTTTACAATTGCATTTCATTGATTTTTATAATATTTCATTAAATTATGAAACTGTAGATGAAACTGTTATAGTTAGGTCTGAGAACAAACAACCAACCGACTCTTCATAAATCAGTCAGTGAAAACAGAAGTGCCTAGGAGTAATAGCATGTGGTTTACTAGTTTAGTTTATTTAGCCTTCTATGGACATCAATATATATTATAGCAGGAATAATGATTTTGGTAAACCTGGTAACATAAGCACACATGTAGTCATAATTTTTTACTCGCTCCTGCTTCTGTATAACTTAAAAAGAGATGAAATTCCAACTGCAGTGAAAATAGTTCTAAGAGACCAAGAGCATACCTTTCACACTTGTATGTGTGCACACAGGCATGCTGCTAGTGAATGAGTTATAACATATATCTATTGCTGCTAATTTGACTGCTGTCTCTTTCATTTTAATGTGGCCCAAGTAAAGTTCATTATCTCCTTCCTTAAGCCTTCTTCTGATTTCCCAGTATCTTAGAATTACTGTAATTTCTCCAACTTTCAAGGTATTTAGTATAGTTACAAAAAATACTTGATTTTTACCTTTGTTCCTATTATGTCTGGTCAGTTAACAGATCTTGTCATCTGGGAAATGCATCTTCCTTTCTATTTGAATGGCCACCCCCTTTGCCTCCAGCCTTGAGCTTTCTTGAAGCTGTGAGCAGATTCTTATTTCACAAATCCCACTTTCAACATTTCACTTGCTGCTCAAAATTCTCAGTGGCTTTTCACTAACTGCAACATAAAATAAAAAATATTTGTCTTAGCTCTCCATGCCATTCTCAACACAGTCCCATTCTCATTTCAAATGTCAGCTTCTGCTGTTTTTATGCCCTCTGGGAACCTGCTGCAACCATGTAAGGAGGGCCTTTTCTCCTCCTCCAAACTCACACTCTTTCCTCATGCCTCTGCTCATACTGAGCTTTCTGGCCTGTAGGAGCTTAGGTTTTATATTCAGCCTATTCATTTCCTAAAAGGTCCTGCTTGAATCTTTCTTCCAAGGGGTCTTGCACTAGACTGGAAGTGCCTGGGTGTCAGGGATTGCTAATTGTCACACTAAACAAGGTATTTTGTGTTTTTTTTCCCAAGGAAAATTTAATTTGTTATTATTATCATTCACTTACAATTGTCCCCATTTCCCCCCATTACTGTCCTCTGCCTACCCACCCCCACCTCCTACCTTCAATCCCCCCACCTCCCCCTGCATTGTCTTTGTCCATGGGTCCTTTATACACGTTCCTTGGAGACCCTTTCCCTTCTTTTTCCCATTTAAGAACATCTCTTTTCTGTTAGAAGGTGAGCACCTAGAGGGCAGGGACCACGGCCTAGTCATTCTTATGTCTCCTGCACCAGGTGCTCAGTGCAGGTGTGTGAAATAGAAGGTATTCTGTAGGCTCTGAAGGAAAGATACTAAGAGAAAAATTTAAGAGGGGATCCTAAGTGGCTTTATTTTCTAGTTGATAAACAAATATATTGCATTTTTATTGTTAGTTAATATCAACTAGAAAACAAAGCCACTTAAAAGTAACAATCCCCTCTTAAACTTTTCTCTTTGTATCTTTCCTTCCAAGGGTACACAGCACTTTCTACTTCACACAGCTGTACTGAGCACCTGGTGTGGGAGACATAAGAATGACTAGGCCCTGGTCCCTGCCCTCTAGGTGCTCACTGTCTAACAGAAAAGAGATGTTCTTAAACACACACATTTAATATTAAGTAAGTAGATGCTAAAATTTGTTCCAATAAAGTTGTTTATTATATTTAGATGAGAATTTAGGGGAAGATGAGATTTCACTCTAATAATAGATAGGAGGGCCTCTGGCTTGGTGAGATTGATACTTGAATTACAGGTTAAATTAAACATTTGAATCTGGGTGTCACTGGAAGAATAGGAAGATGTTCTTATTTATTTTCTTGTAAAACATTTATTTCAAGGGAGGAGTAAACCATTTGTTAATGAAGTAGGCATTAGGAAAACTTAATAACTTGATCTAGTTCACATAATTCATCTGTAGCAGACACTCCAGCGCTCTTATTCTACCACCAGGGGTTTTGAGCAATAATTTCTGCTACTTCTTCAAGTTGTGTTAGCATTCTTTAGAGTCACCTGAACATATGGAGGAATCTGAGTTCTTAGAGGGTAAGAAACTTTCAGCCCCCCCTTACGTAACATTCAAATCACTCAAGAATGTTTCCTTTTGAAAGCACTTCAAACCTGCCATGGAGTTAGTCTTTGGGGAGGAGAAGAAAGGTAGGTAACATAAAATATCAGCCAGGACTTTGAAGATAGGTAATATGTTTTTCCCCTTAGGATGCTAAATCACACATCACTGCACATGCGCACAGAAAATGAAAAAAATGTCAGAAACACGTTTATGTAAACCATGGATCATATTTGCATATACAGTGTTTCAGCTCAGCCCTCCTACCCTCAGACCAGCAGTGATTGATGCTTTATAGTTTGCCTTTAAAGGATTTTTCTAGTCCTAGGATTTTGCTGTATATTTAAAACTATTATCTCAATGCAAGGTGAATTGGATTTGTTAAACTATAGACCTATGCTGTCTAATACAGTAGCCACTGACTCCATGTCTAAACTCAAAATTAAAATTTGATTTCCTTAGTTACATATCAAGTATTCCATACTGAATTGAAATGTACATTACATTGTAAAATACCTACCAGATTTTAAAGATTTAATACAAGTACCAATTATAAAATATTAACAGTTTTTGTACTGATTATATGTTGAATTGACAATATTTTAGACATACTGGGTCAAGTAAAATATATTAAAGCTAATTTCTTGAAAAAAGGTAAATATTACCCCATTTTACTTTTTTATCATTACTTAAAAACTTAAAATTATCTCTGTGGCCCACATATTTCTATTTGACAGTGCTAGCTTACAAAACTTATATGTTAATTATTAATCCCATTATTTGATTGTAAACGTTTACACTGAATGGACTTGGCTAAAAATTTTGGAAAATAGGGTAATTGGTAATGAGTAAAACATGATGTAGATAATTTTGTGATTCCTGAAAATATTTTGCTTGTGATTTTGACTAAATTTACCAACTAATATTTGCCTTCTATCTTCCCCTCTTTTTTTTCTTAAATTAAAGACCTTATCCCTGTTCAGGCCATTATCTTATTTTTTTAAATAAAGTTTTAAACATATTGCTGGTAGGACCTGTTGTTCATGCACCTTCACCAGCAGCGGGGGCATCCCCACCTTTGGTGTTTCTGGTGTAAATTACTTGAGCTCTGTGCTTTGAAACTAGTTTAATAACAAGTCCTTTAACTAAGGAGCTCCAGAAGGGCTGCCCTGACTAAGGAACCAGGAATCTTCAGTCTCTCAGAGACGGCAGCTGGGCTTATAAGGTTATTGTTTGGGAACCTCCTTACAGAATTTGGCATATGTTGTTGCTTTGTCAGACCAGACTAAGTTCTTGAGCTTGTTTCAGACTTTGCCTTTGAACCAGTTCTTCTTTGTGGCCTTTCCTCTAGATTCATTCACCGGGTCTTTTTCTTTCTTGGCTGACTTTCTGGCATCTTTCTTCTTGTCGTTCTTGGGCAGTGCACAAAACTCTGCCACTGCAGCTCCCATAAGATGTCCCCAGGCCATTACCTTTTAAAATTGTTCTTGGTTTTGAGCTAGTTTAGACCTTAATCTTAGTTCCTTGATTGGCTAGTGAGTAAGGCTAACTGAATGATGGGGATTAGGATTCAAACATTTTATAAATGCTTCTACTACAGCTTTTTTTTAATGGGAACTTACAGTCAATACGATATCCAAAGCAGTACACTTAATCTCAAGTATTTTCAGGCTCAGACCTGAATCAGATTTTTCAGTGCATGAAAAGATGAGAACCATTTATTTGCCAATTCGAAAAATCTTGTTTCCCACTAAAACATTTGACTCAGTAGCTCTCATGTAGAAACACTGTGAATGTTTCCACAAAGTTGCTTAATTTATTTATGTGAGTTCAAACTAGGTTCAGTGTAATTTTTCAGTTAGTTTAAGTGTAGGCGTGTTAGTGTTATATAAACCCTATTTGGCTATTAGTACTGTTGTCATTTGTTTATTTAAAAAGGCTTATCTTAAGCAGAGAACAGGCTTCCTAACTTATGAGTTGTTAATATTTTATTTTTTATGATATTTGGAACATCAAAATATAGTGTTGGTTAGGGAGAAAAAAACCCTTGTGAATTTGATAAAAAAGGAGAAACCTTTCAAAGATAAGGGCATTGCTATGGTTTTAGGCTAACCTTACTGAAACTGTTTGTAATGACACACTGAAATGTAGGTAAAGGAAAAACAGTGCCTTTCTATATATACCATGGGGGATATGTAATTTGGTAGTGCAAAGACAAAGAGCACCAAAAGATAAGATGAGGCCATACGTAGTAGTATTGGGGCTTTTGCTGAATTGAATCACACTGATGGCTGAATATTTTCCAGTACTGAACTCTTTCTTCTGAGCTTACATACTGTCCTGTTTCTCCATCTGTGGTAGAATGTCCATGGAAACAAAGTGTTTTTCTCCTGTGTTCGCACTGGTTCCTTACCGATCCTGCTTTAGGAAAAACCAAACAGACATGTGAGGGAGAGAGAGAGTATTTCATATGGCCCCTTTCTTCACTATGGAAGACCCAGAGAAAAGTTTATTCATCAATAGCCAACTTCAGTCCAGGTATTTGACTTCAGGGCTATACAGCGGTAGAATTGTTGTTACTGGAGTCTTTAGGGTGACAAGAAATTATTGTTTCTGAAGATGGCTCGTCACTTTTTTTCTCACAGGACTTGGCTGGGGTTCAGTGCTCTCTTTGGTGTTATTTGAATGGTATTTTATCAGTCAGACAAAATAATATTCAGCTATTAATACCGTTCTGCTAAAACAGTTTAGAATAGAGATTTAATGTTCTCTTCAGTGAAGGGCTTGTGCCCACCGTGCAGGACTGTAATAAAAGAGAAACAAATGAGGCAGCTCAAAGTTATGGCTCTCCATGGCTTTTAGGTTTCTCATACATTTTTATAAAACATGTATGAGAACTTCTGACTTGTTAAATTGGGTTATTTTTTTAATGCAGTTGTATTCAAATATGGACCTGAGAGTACCCTATTACTCTGTGTTCGGAACAGGTTCTCTCCTGGCTTGCAGACTTACTGCTGCTATTATGTCCCTTCTGGTCTGTAGCCTGGAGAGGACAATTGACCCCAGACTGTGTTCCTAGTTGATCTTGAGGTAAACTGGTGCACCTCCAGCCCAGCCCCAGGCTCACCTTCTCGCCCTTAGGCAAACAGGTAATGAGTCACCTCTTTTCTCATCTGTGAAAGAAGTATATAGCAGGTGTCACTTGCAGGTTCCCCAGTGGATTTAAAAGGCAAAGATGAGATGAAAGATGTCATGTGAGTCTCTCACATTGCTACTATTTATTCAATAACTTGCACACCCTCTAGAAACCCAGGAGAGCTTTAAAGAACAGAAAGTAAATTTTAGCTCAAATATTAGAGAGCCGGATGTTATCATTATATATTTGTGGGAATGTACTTTTTTGAAAAGCTGATAGTTAGGGTTTGATTAAGCAATCATCACCCTAAATAACTTCTGGAGAGATTCTTATGTGACGTGGTCCATCTATTGTACTGGGAGGGTGCTGAAATAGGTATATGTTGACATTGGTGTGGGAGAGGTTAAGATTCAGTGTAAAATGACCTTCAGCAGTGATTTCTTCCTGCCCCACTGTAGAAATGTACCCCAGCCTCAAATGAAGGAGGACCATGGAGTCTATAAAGCCAGAAATGAGGTTTGTTACCTCAAAAAGTGTAACTGCTGTCCTCAAAAAGGTTTGTTACCTCAAAAAGTGTAACAGCTCTTAGAAATTACAGCAATTTAACCCTCTGGTCTTCCTTTTGCACTAGTCTCTTCCTCTCAGGCTGGAAATATGGGGAGGGGGAGAGGCCAGGATCATTCAAAGTAGATGGATCACCATGGCAGATTGTTTTGACTTAGTAAAGTTCTTAGCATTAAAACAAACATCTCGAAAACACATTAGCCTCCCACCATAAGAGTGGAAACACACAAAGCAGGAAGCCTGCTGGGGTCTTTAGGGAAATCTTGAGTGCTTTGGGGTGATTTATTTTCAGAGGGTTTGAACTAGATCAGCTCAAGAGAGAAGATGGGAACATTCAGGATGGTGGGAAAGCAAAGTAATTGACTCCTTTTCCTTCTAAATAAATGTTCTCCCTGGAAAGCCATCACAAGTAAATGTTTTGTTCTACTGCTTCATGGAAGTGCGTAGTGGAGTAAAGTTATGGATTGCATGGGACATTCTTTTTTGTAAGCACCAGCAACATGAGATGAGCTCAGTGGGGTGTAGGACCAGCCCTTACATACCCTATATGATGCCATAGCTGGGTTAATGCAAAGTTTGTCTCTTGTCAAATTAAGCAAAAACTGCAGAAGTCTTGTGGCAGTGAAGTGGATTTGGCTTCTGAACCCACAAACCAGGATTTTGAGTAGTAAGATGTTTAATGAGCACTCCTAACCCAAGTGTACAAACACATTGCTAGAAAAGATTTACCCAAGCAGTAGGAAAACCAAAATTAGAAGATACTTAGAGGACTGACTTACCTTACTATGAACCTGCTTCTCTTTCAAGCTCAAAACACCTCTGTTAGATTTATTAGGAATGGTCCTTTAGGACAAAGCTGAACTCCCTAAAACTCTCTCAGTGAAAACAACATCGTTAGACAGGTTCAGAGAAAAAGAAAATCAGAAGTTCTGTACATGTGTGTGTGTGTTGCACCCATGAGTGTGTTTGAATAATTTTTCAGGAAGCTCAGGAGCAATGAGTTCTTTGTTATGAAATCGCTGCAGTCCTCTTTTGTACAGTGGTTGTAGTTATAACCACAGGGATGTTGTGTTCTCAAACAAACATTCAAGCTCTCTGATACCAGGTTGCCTGAAGCCAAGCTTCACATATGAAATGCATGTAACAATGCCTCTTAGTAATCTTCCCATTTGCTTGTCGTTGGCCTTCCCCTCTCACAGTGGAAGTGTCTTTAGAGTCTGCTTCTGGTATATTGCTTTCGTTCATTTTAGGTTCATTGTGGCTGTTCTAAACAATGAAAATGTAGAGTTTCTTAAGATGTAGCACCTGGCACTTAAGGGCTGGATAGCATATGTACATGTAGAAATAAATGCTCTCTTTAAGAAATTCTTCGTGATAATAGTTGTATGCCATCAGAACAGTTGGAAAGAGGAAAATTAGATCCACTCGCATGCCAGAAAGCTGTTTTTAACACATGATTATTTTATTGAGGTGTACATTAATTAATCCTGAAATGAGATCCTGTGTGACATTCAAAGTTGTGTTGAGTAGCTCAGAATTTAAATATTTTAGTTTTACAACTCTGTTATGCTGGCAGCCAACAGTGGTGTCTCTGTGAAGTCAGCATATGAGCCCTGCTTGTGATGACATCTGGAAAGCTTGTTTTATCTATAAGCACAGTTGTAGACAAATGAAAGCAGACAGATGTAAGGCTGGGGTGGCATCTTTGCCTCAAGCACTCTCTGGCTGTACATTTTCCAGTGTGTCAAAAATGGGAGCTTTTTTTCAGGGCGGAATAAAAACATCCCATCACATCCATGCACCAGCTACTGTGCTGCCTTTTCTGAGCTCTGAGGTGTAAAATGGCATCTATTGTTCAAAATTTAACAAGAGGATGAGTTAGGAGTCAGTAGGAGGTGCCTGAGTATAAAGGTGCTTGACACAATGGCAAAAGAAGACTTGGTGTCATTTTAAGTTAATCACAGCTCCCTTCTCCTGGGAGAGCCAGGAGGAATAGAATTGTTGGAAGGGGATTTGGTGCTCCAGGTATACTTTTCTTTCCCTGCTGTCATTATCAGTTACTGGATACAGTGTCCACTGTGTATTAAGCACCCATTATGTACAGAGAAGTCTACTTAGTCGTTTGTGTGGGTGGGTCAGAGATAAGCTTTAGGAACAGTGGTATGTTTAAAGATGAGTACTTAGAAGTGTGAAGGTCATTGACATCATTTCATGGCTGGCTTTCAAGTTATTTTGCTAAGGGACCATTCTTTAAGAAATTTTTATACAGTTTTCAACTTGCCTTTTAGACTACTCTTTTTGTGTTGCACAAATAAGTATGTCTCAGAATATATATACATGCATGCATATGTATTTGCTGGGATTTGGGTTTAAGCAAAGTTCTTGTCCTTGCAATAGCAGTAGAATTTGCTATACCTGTTATGGGTGTGTAGTTCATATATTTTCATTTTCAAATATTTCTGGCTCCATATTCCATACCATGTAACTGTTGCTAATTATTGTTAAATATCTTTTACTGAAATTTTAGTCTGTTTAAGGACTAAATTACTTGCAGTGAGAAACATGTAACTTTATAGTATTAGAGTCTTCTATTTGAGGAAACCACACAAGAAACCACAAGATACATGTAATTTGAGAGTAGTAAAACAATGGAAGTGTAGGGAAAGTAGAATGGCCTAAGGAAGTGAAATATGTTCAGTTGTTTGTCAAACACAAAAGTCTCTCTTGGCTTCAGCAACAACTAGCTTTTTCAGGGCTCACAGTAGTTGAGAAGAACATCCTTTTTTTTTTTTACTTTCTTTTTAGCAATAAAGTTGCATTATGTTATTAACAGGGGAAAACACAGATGTCTATTTCCTGTCCCATTCCCACCACACCATCATCAGTCCTTTCAAAGTACATAGTGTTGAGAGCCACTGAGCCCTGATAAGTGCTTTTGTGTGTACAAAATAGGAGTTTTTTGTTTTACATGCTGTTAGGGATGGTAGGGAAAATATACAAGTATCAAAAATGTACAGTAAATCACCATTTATACCTGCAAAGACTAAATGGTCTGTTCAGGTTTTAGTAACACCTGAGTGAACTGATGGGCCAGCCAAGAGGAGCCCTGGACCTTTTCATAACATTTCACTTAAGGCCATCAGAGGGGTCCAGTGACCCCATTAGAGACCCAGTCTGGCCCCAAGTGTCCTGGGGTTTTTATGCAGTAGTGGTTGGCTCCTCTAAGTTTATTTACTTAAATTGGGAACACAGAGGGGAGGGAATCTTGAGATCCTAGTTTTGCATAATAAATGTTAGGGGTAACAGGTTTTATAAATTTTCTGCAGGCCGTGGAGTTTAGTAGCCAGGAAGATTTCACATTGCATCATCCTTCTAAATCTGAGGGTCTCAGAGTCCATTTCTATAAACCCCCTTCCTCAGTGCCAATTTACAATTTAAACTATTAAAATAGAGACTGTGATTCCTTTTCATGTCACTCAATATAAAAAGATTTTTTCCCTTCTTGGTTTGAATTTATGTAGCTGAATATTTAGAAAAATTTTTAAATGTTTGCCAATAGTGTAAGGTTGACATAATGGGATATAATAGCCAAAAGGGACCTTGTACCAATACGAATTTGATTTGTTTATAAATTAAACTATTCTGCTAAACCTATAGTACTATTTAGTCATCTTGAATTAATTAGAAAGAACCTGGAAGGTTGTGTTTGGCCAAGATTAAAATTATTCTTTTGGTAACATGAAACAAAATTATGCATTTCTTCATGATATCGGTATTAATTTTTATTGACATGTTAATCTTTTATTATTGATAACATTTTTGGTATCTAAAATGTGCTATATGTATAGTGTTAAGTTCATTACATGTGTTTATTATATTATTATATTGCAGTTGGTTCTATTATTACCTCCATTTGGTCAATGACTACAAAGGTTCAGAGAAGTTAATTAATCTACTCAAGATCACATATCTTTGTATATTGGACTGTGTTTGTAGGCATTGATTTCATTTTCAGTGTACATATTTACTTACTATTCCAAATGCATTTTAACTATAATATACCTTGTACCTATTTTTTTACTCAGAAACAAACAATATGTTGATTTTTAAAAATGCATTGAAATCTTTTCAAATGAAAATAACCAATCAGTTGGTCAGTTTGCAGCAACATGAGTGATGGTAGTAACATAACATTAGATTTCCATCAGGCATAGACTTCTTTTGTTTGCTAGAGAGGCAGTGTGGTGTATTGGTTGGTCGAAAAGTCTGTGGGGTAACTTCAGGTCAAGATGGAGATATAGGTAAACAGAGCTTGCCTCCTCGCACAACCACATCAAAGTTACAACTAAAATATAGAACAACCATCACTCAGAACTATCAAAAATCAGTTTGAATGGAAGTCTGACAACTACAGAATTAAAGAAACCACATCTATCCAAACAAGCAGGAGGGATGGGCTAGTCCCACACCCATGTGTGGTGGATAAAAATAAGGGAGGCATATCTCAGGAGTGAGGAGTTCCAGTCCCATACCAAAGCCCCCAGCCCAGGGTTCCAATGCTAAGAAGATAAGTCCCCATAACTTCTGGCTGCAAAAAAACAGTAAGGATTGAGTTGATGAAAGAAATTTCTGGAGTCCCAAGCAGTTCCTCTTAAAGAACCCACACATGGACTTATTCAGACTCATTTCCTCTGAGCTCTAACACCAGGGTAGCAGTTTGAAAGGCACTAGAGGGAGGAACTGAAGTATCTGGCATCAGGGTGAGAGCTAGGGGGACACCTTTCTCCCAGACAGAGAGGTGGGCAGAGAACATTGACCCTTTTCTGAATCCTCCTTCCACAGAGCCACAGAGCTGGCAAGCAGGTGCCATATCTGAGACACCATCAACCTGGATAACACTATTTCTCCATCCTGGAGAGCTCTTGAGACTCTACCCCACCCAAATTACAGGCCAACCCAGGCTGTTAACAGTGGCTTTTCCATATGAATGGCTGGTCTTGGCTCATGCTTCACAACTTCCTAAATTCTCTCAAACAAGCAATAGTCAGCCTCAATGAGCCCCCAGCCATGACACCTCTTGCTAGGTGGGCCCAGGCCTGAGACTAGCAGCAGCCAGCTTGGGTTTGCAGCTTGGCTTTGCCTGGGAACCTCCAAGCATAGCACAAGTAGCAGCCATCTGCAGATTGCTTTGTAGCTCATGCGGAGTGGCCCTGGGCAGAACACAGATGAGGGCTGACCTCGGCCTACATCACGTGGTGAAACCCCAAAGCTTG
Source organism: Phyllostomus hastatus (assembly GCF_019186645.2). NCBI lineage: Eukaryota > Metazoa > Chordata > Mammalia > Chiroptera > Phyllostomidae > Phyllostomus > Phyllostomus hastatus. The sequence continues at coordinate 14,892,313 of NW_025333857.1, forward strand.
AATACCCACTGTGCTGCAGCAGACCATGTCAGAGTACCACTCCCCTGCCCTTGCACAGCTGATCTTCCACAGAGGGTGGAAGTTGGTGTTAAGTGATCACAGCCAGTCCTTGCAGCTAACTGGCCTGGGTAAATCCCTCCCATTTATCTGCCAACAGCAACTAAGTCTCAATTATAAGAGGAGGTATACTGAGCCCACACAAAGGGTGCACCTCAAGTACCCTGCTTGGGTGATAGGGAAGGCTGTGCCACTGGACTTTATAGGACACCTACTAACAAGGCCACACTACCAAGACAGGGAGTCAAAGGAGCTCTACCTAATATATAGAAACAAACATAGGGATGCTGCCCAAATGAGGAGACACAGAAACATGGCCCAAATGAAAGAACAAATCAAAGCTCTAGAAAAGGAACTAAACAAAATAGAGATAAACAATCTATCAGGTATGACTTCAAAACACTGGTTATAAAGATGCTCAAGGAACTTAGTGAGGACATCAACAGCATAAAACAGATCCAGTCAGAAATGAGGGATAAACTTATTCAAATAAAGAACACTTTACACTGAAACAACAGTAGAGTAGATGAAGCCAAGAATCAAATCAATGATTTGGAACATGAGGAATCAAAAAATAAGCAATCAGAACAACAAGAAGAAAAAAGAATCCAAAACAAACAAACCAGGGATAGTGGAAGGAGCCTCTAGGACAACTTCAAGAGGTCCAACATTTGCATCATGAGGGTGCCAGAAGGAAAAGAGAAAGAGCAAGAAATTGCAAGTCTATGAGAAAATAATGAAAGAAAACTTCCCTAATTTGGGGAAGGAAATAGACATGCAACTCCAGAAAGCCTAGAGAGTCCCAAACAACATGGATACAAAGAGGCCCACTCCAGTATTAATCATAATTAAAATGAGAAAGTTTAAAGATAAAGAGAGAATCTTAAAAGCATCATGAAAAAAAGAAGTTAGTTACCTACAGGGGATTTCCTATGAGACTATCAGCTGATTTCTCAAAAGAAATTATGCAGGCTAGAAGGGATTGGCAAAAAAAAAAATATTCAAAGTCACGAACAGCAGGGACCTATAGCCAAGATTGCCCTGCCCAGCAAAGTTGTCATTTAGAATTAAAGGGCAGATAAAGAGCTTCCCAGACAAGAGAAACCAAAGGAGTTCATCATCAGCAAACCATTATTATATGAAATGTTGAAGGGACTTATTTAGGAAAAAGGTGGTCAAAACTATGAACAGTAAAATAGGAATAAATACATATCTACCAACAATTGAATCTAAAAAAGGAACTAGGTGAACAAGAAGAGCAGAGACAGAATCATGGATATGGAGAGCATTTTGATGGTTCCCAGATGAGAGGTGTAGGGGAATGGGTGAAGAGGTGAGGGATTAAGAAGTACAAATATGTAGTTACAGAATAGCTATGGGATGTAAAGTACAGTGTAGGAAAGAGAGTTGCCAAAGAACTTATATGTGTGACTCTTGGACGTGAACAATGGTATGGAGATGGCCTGAGAGAGTGGGGGTGCTGGTTAGAGGAGAGCAAAGGGGGGGAAAAGTGGGACACCTGTAATAGCATAATCAATAAAATATAATTTTAAAAAATAAGTAAATAAATAAATAAAATTTTTACATTTCCTAAAAAAAGAAGAATGAAAAAGTCTGTGGTGTAGGTTGCTGCAGTTTAAACTTTACTTTTGCCTCTTTTGAACTATGACTATTTGTGCCTCATGTTTCATGTCTTTAAAATAGTGGTGATAGTATAACTACTATTTTATGAAGATATGTGTATTGAATAAGCTAAAATATGTAAAGCCCTTAGAATATACCTGCCATATAGTAAATATTGTGTGTGTATTAGCTTCTTATAATTGTTTTGTGGCTGTTACTATGATAACTTAAAGTGACACGTGGGCACCACAAACAGCCTGTAAGTAATTTCCAAATTTTTAGAAATATTTGGAGAGTACCAAAGGTTAGTATGCCTCTAAATGTTAAGCTATTACAGATAACATTTTACTATCTTTATGCTAAGCTGTTAAACAGATAAATAACCTAGCAAACGGTCTATCTGGAGTGCATAAAGAAGGAGTTTAGAACTCAAATGCAAGTGAGATTATTTCGGGTAAATTAAGCATTTGAAATGTATGTATCTACACTCTTTAAGTGAGTGCTGACCCAGTAATATCAGTAGTTTTTTCCATGAAATTATAAATTGTATGACTGTTTCTCATGCTGATCAATAGTTATGTAAAAGACTCTTACAAACAAATATAATAAAATGATAATTGTAGAATTTAGATGATACATATATAGATGCTCACTGTAAAATTCTTTCCATTTTTCTGTATATTTAAAAATTTTAATAATAAAATATTGATAGTGGGAGACTCATAATATTTTGGTACATTTACACACTGGAATACTATTCAGCCATGAAAAAGAAGAGAAACTTTACTTTTGTGACAGCAGTGGATTGACCTGGAGAGTATTATGCTAAGTGAAATAAGGCAGTCAGAGAAAGACAAATACATGTGATTTCACTTATCAGTGGAATCTAATGTACAAAATGAACTAACAAACAAATAGAAACAGACTCAGAGATACAGAGAACAGACTGATAATTGTCTGAGGGGAAAGGAGTTGGGAGCTAAGTGAAAAAGATGAAGGGATCAAGCAAAGAAAAAAACTCACAGACCTGTGTATGTGATTGCCAGAGGTAAGAAGGGAGTGGGGGGAAGTAATGGAAGGAGATTTGATTTGGGGTGGGAACACAATACAATATACAAATGATGTATTATAGAATTGTATACCTGAAACTTGTATAATATTTTATTAACCATCCCAATCATTTCAATAAAAAATAATTTTAAAAAATGAGAAAGACAAAGAAAAATATTACTTCTCAATCACTGAAAGTAAAATAAAACTCTGAAGATTGAAAACCTTTCCTAGTCCCTGTGTTCCTTGGCATGATAGCTGGCAGTTGAATGGTATGCAATATGCACAGGAACACACCCTCTGAAATACCATTTTAGTCCAACTGCCAACTTTTTCTTTTTTTGAGTCCTTTTGTTTTTTATGAATTGAATTTCCATTTGTGTTTTGTTCATCTGCTTAATATCAGTGTCATGCTTCTTTACTTTAGTCAGAGCTGGAAGGTGTTTGAGAGCCGAAAATGCAGGGAACCACAAGGTAGTTATTTCAATTTAATGACACTCTTACACAATGACATTCCTTTGTGATCTGTAAAAGAGTTTGCCAGGAACTTTATGGTTAATGTAGAGCTCACATTTTCTGAAGCTAATAAGCATCTGTATATTAGATGATCTATACTTACTAGATCTAACAATCCTTTCATCTTGTAATTTGTATTAAACAATGTTTTAAAGGTGAATATTTGATGTTACACTAACACTATTCATTAAAAGAAGATCAGCCCTGGCCAGGTAGCTTAGCTGTTTGGAGCATCCTCCTGTATGCCAAAAATCAGTTTCAGGTTTGATATCCAATCAGGGCATATGCCCAGGTTGTGAGTTCAGTCTCCAGTTGGGGTGCATATGAGGGGCACCGATGGATGTTGCTCTCTTGACCCCTCACTCTCTTACACCCCTTCTATTTTCAATAAAAATCAGTAGAAACATATCCTCAGGTGAGGATTAATAAAAAGAGTAAGATCAGAAAATAAGTTGTAGATGCCTCCTAAGAAAAAGGCAACATTTTATAACCATACAAAATAAGTTTTCAGTTGAGAATGTTTGTATTCTCTATCCTTTATGTCATGTGCCTTTTAAAGAAAAAGTGTACTTGCTCATTAACTACAGGGTTATGGTAATAAAGAATCCCCTTTCTCTGTAACTCAGACCACAAACAGAATCTCACGTTCAATACTGCGTATCACATTGTGTGAGGAGCACTGAGCAGTTGAAGCGTGACCACCACCAGTGACCATGGTGGTTCCAGATCTGCAGAAAGACAAACTGCTGAGGAGCAGTTGAAGACACTGACGGTGTTGGAGGGGAGCCTGCCAGAGTGGATCTCCTCCCCATCTGTAAGGGCTTCTACATGGACCAGGAAGTAGACTGATTATATTAATGCCTCAAAGGACCAAAATTTATAGGAAGGCAGATTTCAGCCCAGTGGAAGGAAAGAAGTATAGTAGTTAGAGCCATGAAATAGGGATGCAAACAGCCGCATTATGTAATGAGCCAGATACAGCTGAGTTTTTTTCTGCCTGACTATTCCCGTCACCTGTTTGCTGGATATGGAAGGATACAGGGGCCCAACCAAGCCCTTTTCTAAGGAGAATGATACTTCCCGAATACCTAGTGAAAGACATGCTGAGTTCAAATAGGGAGGCCAGGTACCCTTCCCCCAAAAGCAGAGTATCGTCATTGTTCTGGAGGTCATTTCTAGAGTAGGAACTGAAGGAAGTTTCTTCTGAAGTCTATCGTGTGGATGCATATGTCTTTTTTGGAAGCACTAAAGGGAAGGTACATCCATATTCCGCTAACAAAGAAATGGATGTGCCAGTTTTTATTTTTAAAAAGAGCAAATTAATTCTACAATGTTAAACCTGAATTGAAAATATAATTACATATTTATCTGTTCTCCTTAAGTATTTTATAATCTTCATTTCTATATCTTTAGAGTTATAAGGAAATAGTCTAGTATATCAAATGTCTTCTGATGAAGGCCTTAGTTTTTTTAGCATGTTTGTAGCAATAAGTAAATCATGCAAAAAATTGTTTCATTGTGTTGGGGAAGTAAGCACAAACAATTAGAAATTTAAACATGTTTAAGTAATGTAAGAATAGCCCTCTCTTTTGGAAACATGTTTGCTTGACATTTTGAAATAACTGTCTATTATAGTGATATAGCCTTGATTGCTGTTTATAAGTTTTAAAGTCTTTGTTTGTTAATAACTAAGTCAAGGAGAGCTGTGTTGTTTCTTTTGTTTTGTTTTTTCCTTTACCAGGAATGTTTGTTTTTATAAGCAAATACTGGAAACTAAAGGTAATAATCAAACAGCATTCTGATACTGAATGATACGTTCTTCAGAGGGTAGTCTCTGTCTTGCTTCTTCCTTCTGTTTTTCTGTCCCATTGGAGCAATATGGTGGCTCGGGACACTCTTAGATCCATTCCAGTTGAGCATCAGAAGCCCTTGGAAGGGCTTCTGCTACTTTATCTTTCTTATGGATCCTACATTCATCCCAACAGTCTTCACTTAGTTCTTTTCTCACTGGAGACACATAAAAAACCCATAAGAGATAAGCTTTTTGGGCATTTCAAAACTTGTGTTTCATTACATGTATTTAAAATACAACTTTAGAAATAATCACCTTTAACATGAAAGAGCTGTAGAAAATAACAGGAACTTGGTATGTTTAGGAAAAATATCAGGAGACAGTGGTAGATTAATTCAGCATTTAGCTATTCGACAAGTATTTATTGAATTCCTACTATGTGCCAGACAACTGCTAGATTGTAGAAGTTAAAATAGTGAACAAGACAGATGTTGTTTCTGCCCTCATGGAGCTTATTAACTAGTGGGGGGAGATGATGTCACTAATCATATAAGAATAATATATAAAAATTGTTATAACTTCTTTAGAAACATACACACGGCTTTATAAAAAAAAAGCAAGTAACCTAGGGCTCTTCTGGAGTTGTTTTCTTGATAAAGTGAGCTGTGATCAGAGATCTGAAGGATGAGTCGCAGTGCTTGCAGCAGACAGGGAGGTTTGATGGAGGTTTGCAGCAAGGAGGAAGCGTGGCCTCCTGGAAGAGCTAGTAGTGAAGACCTGACTGGAGCGACCTGGGGTGCAGAGGAGAGGTTCAAGGCCAGTGCAGGGCCTACCTCACAATGTAAGTTTGCCCTCTGCTCCACTGCTGCTTTTTTGTGGTCCTTCCAGCACTTTCCTAGGATTATATTGTGATGAATCATAATCCTCTGTTATTTCAGGTGATGAAGACTTGTAGAAGCAGAACTAGCAATGGTGTCACAGTGTCCCAGCTCTTGGTGTCAGATCTTTACAGGGAAGCTGTTTCAGTTCTTAATGATGGATAAAGCAAACCTACTGTTCATCCGCTTCCCCCCAGGCTGCCCTGGGAAGGAAGTTGATAGGAGATCTTTTGGACATGGGAATTGCTTCACTGTTGACAGAAAGACATGGTGGATTTGATTAAATTAAATTAGGAGCATGTGTATGCTTGACAAAGTGAGCTAATGAAAGAAAATGCATCAAAAGAATTTATGGTGAATTTATTAAAAATTTTCTTTGCAGAAAGTGCTTCTGGCTTAACACTTGGAGTTATAAGGCTATGCTAGTGCTTCTAGGTTCTCACTTGCCTTTATAGTAGGCAGTTTGGGGACTTTTCTTTCCTTTGAGCAGCTGCTCCATCTGTAGCATGCCCTGTTGCAGGCAAAAGTATTCCCAACCTGCAATCTGAATTGCATGGAGGAAAGAGGATAAAAGGCACTATTTGATTTATTAATTTCTAGTGGATTAGAACTACAAATGTTTGCTATGTTTTTAATTTGAGAAGTAGAGAGAATCACGGCAGCTTTTAATTATGCATTTTGTGTAATGCAGTTCTGAATAGAGCAGAACAAAATTAAAATTGTGGATCAAATACTAAATCTGAGTGGATGCTAAAGTGAGCTGTAGTGTAATGCTAATGGTTTTGCATCTTCCTGGCATTATGTCAATAATGGCTCTAATCACATTAAGTAGAGAGCCCATTAGCTTTTTCTTTGTAGCAGCATGCACCATAGCAACATACTATGAGTTCTGAAATAACTTTTGACATATTTTTAAAAGCATTGCCATGTTCAGGCTAAGAGGCAGCAAGTATATAACATGTGCATGTGTGAACACAGTTGTGTTCACAATGCTGTATGTACAGTGATGTTCTTTTGTTAGTATGGGCAGATTAACTCTACCTAACACTGTCTTTAAGAAATGCAACCCCCAATACCATTATCTTTATAAATTTAATAGTTTATATGCTGTTTTCATGACACTGAAGCTTTCCTGGACTTCAGCATGGTATAAGATCAGATCTACTTCTATGCCATTATACTTAGAGGGATGAAAAGCCTTTTAATATTTCCTTTCTTTGCTGTGTTCCCAAATGGCATGGCATTTGCTAACTGTCCAGCTCTATATAGTTCTATTTCCACATTGAAGTGGAACAGAGAAGTCTGGTTCAGGTTCTTTTGCTTTAATATCATTTCAGGTCCATTTTGGTGGAGTGTTTTGTGCTCCCAAGATGAGCCTACCATGTGGTGTTTATGATGGGTGTTCTTAGGGACTGGGAGACTAAAATTGGTATAGTGTGGAACGCTCCTTCTTTTTGAGTTGTAACGGAAAAAATACAGAATATTTTCACACTTTTAACCAATTAAAAATTTTTCAGAGGAAGCTAGAAGTACAGGGTCCAGTACAAATAGCACTCCCTTTTTATTACAAAATCTTTCATTACAAAATCATAGGCATGTAACATCACATTATCACACTCAAACATACTATATGACATACTAGGTGAAATGTTCAAATTAAAACTATAAGTTATTACACCCATATTATTACCCTACCAACCATGTTCAAGCTGGCCTTACTTTCCTGGGACCCTGTATAACTAAAACCCTTTCAGTTTGTTATCACATTTTATGAAAATAAACTAGGAAGTTGATAAGGGAGTTTTCAAAAACAGTAGTGTCCAAAAGCCATTTTATTCTCAGTATGTATATGATTGCATGACTTATCTTTCTCTGCAAACCTTTGTCTAACCCATATGTAACTGGACAGCCAGGCTTACAATATTGAGGGTTCATCTTTGATTCCTTCTTCTTTCTCGCCTCCTCTATCTAACTGCCCCCCCCCAAAGAAAGTTATTGTTTGTGTTCTAAATAAATATTGCTGCTTCAGCCTTCTAAGCAGCCCTTGAACTCATCCCTCCCTTTCTACCTCTGTACGTCAATTCAGGCCCTCCTTGCCTGTTTTCATGATAGTGTTCTTAAGTGTCCCTCCTTCTACTACATTATGAATGATGTTTTTAAGAAAGCGACAACATATAGTGATGTGTATGTATGGAGTTCATTTCTTTCCTTAAATGTGTTCTTTTAATTTAGGATGCATAATGCTAACTTTTGTTCAAGCCGGTTAATCAAGAACAAGCAACCTTAAATTTTACAGCTGATCACTGTGCATTCTGTTAGTGCAGTTAGAGTTCAGTTCTCTTAGAACTTGGAAAGCAAATGCTACTTCAGTCAAGAGTTGCATATCTTGTCTGTTGATCTTTGGTATCAAAGACCCAGAGAATTTGGAGAAACATCAGACAGCTTTAAAATTATTCAGACAAGCTGTAATATCACATGACTGCTCCCCCAAATGGTAACACATTACTCACTGGATCTTAAGACATTCTAAGTACTTAATCATCATAATACCTTAATGAGATAGTCAGGAGTGAAATTTAAATCACTTTAAATTGGGGCAAGGAGAGATGAAGTGACTGCCCGAGTTTACTTTGTCAGTGGTTGAACTAGGATAAACTCTGGAAATAATTGCCTTTTTATTTTTATATGTTAAAGAATACTTCCACTTAGCCTTTTAATTAAAAAGAGTTAACCTTAGCTCCTTAAAGGAATTCATAAGTGCTACCTCATATACACGTGTAGCAATCTTACCTTTGCAAAAGGTAAATACCTTCAGATTTGTTTCTCAATAAGAAGCTCAGTAAGGGTTGAAAAAGTAAGGTCTCCTTCTGAAGGTGAGAAATATGAAATGTCATCTGTAGTGACAGAACCTTAAATTTTTCCAACTCTTGGTCCATGGCATTCTGTTGTATCATGCTGTCAGAATGGCTTCTCTCTTCTGCAGAGACGTAACGTTCCAGGGGGACACGTACCATTCTGTCTGACTTCACACTAGGAGCCCTCTGACTTGCCCATCAGTATCTTGCCCAATTTTAAGGTGGCCTCCTACATGTCTGTCCTCTAACACTGTTGTCTCCTTTCTGTCTAGATCTGCTTTGAAAATTTGCCATAGCTACAGCTCCACCTTTGGGTAGAGGACCCATATCTGATTCCCAAGCTTCCATCTTCCTTCTGCACCATAGTTCCACATTTTCAGATGTTCGCTGACTTTTGGTACCTGGTGGCACTGTCAGTAAATCTATACTGACATAACAAAAAATGAATTTTTTAATATTTTATCCCTTTTCATAAGAAATTACTTCTCATAACTTACCACATTGACCTTTTACTTAATCTCCAGTAGTCTCCAAAGGGAGACTGTTGTTTTCCCTGGCCATTCTAAAGTTTGATAAAACATAATTTTTACCTTTAAGGAACTTAAAAAGAAGAAGAAATACAGTGTGGATTATACTTGCATTTCAGAAGTTTCACTGTGTTTGAAGGCTGGGGATGGTTTGGAACTGAGGGAATCGAGACTCAGTCTAAAAGGACTTGTTTAAAAGGAGATGGAAGGGGACTGAACAAGTGACCTTGTCTGATTTTTGTCCTCAAGAAGCATACATTCAAGTAGAGGAGAGTAGATACATGTAAAAATCTAGGTGAGGTTCAAGCAATCAGCACATGTTTAGAAAGCTTAGTTCTCAGTTTTTCCTAGTTTTCATCATTCTCACCTTGTCAGACAAGTGCAGGGCATCAAAGCATTTCTCGTAGGTTATTACCATCTTTTCTAAACACATACCACCTCCCCCCTCCCTCTCTCTCTTCCTCTAGCAAGTGGGAGGGGGAGAAGAAGACAGAAAAGGTGTAGGTTATACATCTGTCCTATCCTAGAGTGTTTTCCCCTTTTGTGTCAATGAAGGGCTATATGGTGTTTATAGGCCCATTAGAATTCATCCTGGCACACCCTGGAGAATCGCTGATACAATTTGAACATCCTCTCTTTTGAGAGCTTCTTGTTTCTATAAGGTGAATGTAAGATATACTTCTCATTAGCCAAAGTTTGGTTATGAACACTACCTACTTTGTTAGCAATGCTTAAAATTTAAAAAGCATACATAGATATAAAATGTCAATGCATTCCCTAGCATATAGGTTCAATAACTCATAGTTAATTTACAAATGCACGGTTTTTAACTAGATATTCACTCACTTGGCAAGCATTTTTAATGGGCTTGCTGTGTGCTAAGTGCTTTGAATATAAAAGTAAATAACTGCCAGGTCATGTGGACAAAGGTTTGTGTCATGCAAACCAGCAGTTACAGTGTATAATATTTGTGTCATGGCAGATGTGGACAAAAAGAAGTACAGGAATATGCACTTTGGTGTCAGACTTGAGCCTAAAGGCCTTCCCTACTTTTTATTAGCTATGTCACTTAAATAAAGTTTTTAACTTTTACAAGCCTCCATTTGGAAATAGTAATAGATGGTTCTTGGGGAAATTATTCAAGATAGTGCGCATATAGTACATAGCAGAATACTTGGTGGAAAGTGAATGCTCAGAAAGTGTTAGCTATTGTTGCTATTAATATTAATAGGGTATAGGGGCCTTTCTGTGTATCTTGGTCAATCAGGGAAGAATTGCCAAAAGAGGTAGGTAGCAGTTTAAATGACACTAAAATTATTACAGTAGGAGTTTCTCAGGAGCTAAGTATTCCATCCAGGCTAACCCAACATCATCCACTAAAACATAGAATTGTGAGAAGTGGTAAAATGTTTTGGACTTTTGTGAATCAATATAGCAGGAGCATAAAAAGACTCATGGGAAATAAACCTGGACAGATAGCCAGAAACCAGGTCTGCAAGGGCCTTGCTGTCCAGAAAAGGGTGTTTTGAGTTTATACTCTGTGTTTGCTGTCTTCTAAGTGAAGTGATTTAATTAGAAAGTTAGAAATGGAAGATAATGTTAAATTTCTGTTTATTTTTTCTTTATCTTGTTTTAAGTTTGTTTTATAATATAATATATTTAATATATTATAAAGTGTTTATATGTTAGTACAGTAATAGTACATGTAGATAGTTTGACCATGATATTTAGCCAGTACACAACTGCACCCATAGTAATTATTTTTATGGCTGGTGTTTTTCTCATTGGTTATGGCATCCATTCAGATTGATTATTGCCTGGCCTTCCCAGTTATTAAAAAAGTTTTAATATCACTTGTTTAATTAAGTATAGCAGTGTTGGGCTATGCACTCATGTTTCATCACTTATCATGAGTCTGTTGACTGCTGCTTTGGGAAATGGGAAGCCACTGGAGGATTTGGGGCAAGGGAGTGAAATTATTAGAATCGTGTTAGACTTACCACTAGGGCAGCATCCTGAAGGCTAAGTTAATACTGAAAAAAGTTAGAAGAGACTTCACTTCCTGGTTTATTTAGGTCTAACCACATAGTTCATAGGTGAGGCATACATGCCACCATCTTGGTGGAAGACTTATGGAGGGAAAACATGATTGGTTTAACTTTTCAGGGGTCAATGCATAGACAAGATACTGTTCAAATTTTGAAAAACAACATTGTAGCAGTTCTGTCCAAGATGGAGAGTAGGTAGAAACCCTTCACTTCCTCACACAACCAAAAGGAGGATAACAACCAATCTAAAAACAGTGAACAACCAGAAGTGCCAGAAAATCAAACTGCGTGGAACTCAGACAGCCAAGGAATTAAAGAAACAGTCAATCAGACCAACCAGACCGGTAAGACGAAGACGGGCAGATGGAGAGAACTTGGGGCAAGGTAGTGAACCCTGTGGGTGGGGCTGGCTAAAAGGACCAGCAGTGAGGCAGCAGAACATGTGGACAGGGCTGGCTGAATGGGAAACTGAGACTCAGAGCTGACTATGGCCTATGGCAGGGGTTGCCACAGTAGGAGAAACTCCTAGTCTCACAGGAGAGTTTGTTGGAAAGTGGAGCTAGAGCCCAGCAAGCGAGCTGCATTGTTCCCTCTCTGACTCCTCCCCCACAGACATAGCCACAGCACAGCAAAGAGGGGTGCTCTGCCCTGGTGAATACCTAAAGACCCACCCCATTACAACTTAACAGGTTCACCAAGACAAAGAAATGTGTCCCAAATGAAAGAACAGAGCAAAACTCCAACCTCCTAAGAGGAGGTAGCCAACTTATCTGATGTGGAATTCAAAACACTGGTAATCAAGATGCTCACAGAACTGATTGAGCTTGGTTGAAAATGAAAGAAAAATGAAAGATACACGAAGTGAAATAAAGCAAAATATTCAGAGAACCAACAGTGTCAGGAAGGAAATCAGGACTCAAATCAATGATTTGGAACAAAAGCAATAAGTAAACATCCAACTGGAACAGCATGAAGAAACAAGAATTCAAAAAAATGAAGAGAGGCTTAGGAACCTCCAGGACAACTTTAAACATTCCAATATCCGAATTATAGGGCTGCCAGAAGGAAAAGAACAAGAGCAAGAAATTGAAAACTTATTTGAACAAATAATGAAGGAAAACTTCCCCAACCTGGCAAAGGAAATAGACTTCCAGGAAGTCCAGGAAGCCCAGAGAATCCCAAAGAAGTTGGACCCAAAGAGGAACACACCAAGGCACATCATCATTAAGTTACCCAAGATTAAAGACAGAGAATCTTAAAAGCAGCAAGAAGAAAGGAGAGAGTTACCTACAAAGGAGTGCCCATAAGGCTATCAGCTGATTTCTCAAAAGAAACCTTACAGGCAAGAAGGGACTAGAAAGAAGTAGTTGAAGTCATGAAAGGCAAGGACCTACTTCCAAGATTGCTCCATCCAGCAAAGCTATCATTGAGAATGGAAGGGCAGACAAAGGGCTTCCCAGATAAGGTCAAGTTAAAGGAGTTCATCATCACCAAGCCCATATTATATGCAATGTTAAAGGGACTTACCTAAGAAATTGAAGAAAATAAAAAACTATGAACAGTAAAATGACAACAAAGTCACAACTATCAATAACTGAACCTAAAAAAATGACAAAAACAAATACTAAACAAACAACTAGAAGAGGAACAGAATCAGAGAAATGGATATCACATGGAGGGTTTTCAGTGAGCAGGGAGAGGGGAAGAATAGGGGGGAAGGTGCAGGGAATAAGAAACATAATTGGTAGGCCTAAAATAAATGGGGAGAGGTTAAGATTGGTATAGGAAATAGAAGTCAAACAATTTACATGTACAACCCATAAACATGAACTAAGGGGGGGATGCTGGAAGAGTTGGGGGCTATAGGGTGGAGGGGAAATAAAGGGGGAAAACTGGGAAAACTGTAATAGCATAATTAATAAAATATACTTTAAAAATAAAAATAAGAGAAAAACAACATTGCATCATACCATGTAATGATACAGTTACCCCAAAACAAACTCAGAGACAAAAATTTAAAATTTCTTTCAAAATACTTAGAGAAGAAAGGAAAAGTAGATATATTGAGCGTACAGGCATAATATTTAATAATTTTAATAGCCTGAATGGCAGAGGTGCTGATGAGAACAACAGATGCCCTAGCATTGACCTTTATTTCTACTACATATTAGCTGAATATTAGTCTGGAGGGATAAATAATAAATGTGTGTGTATCCTTATGTGTGAGTGTGTGGGTGTGTATATGTATGAGGGTTTTTAAGATTTCTTAGCTATAGTTAGCCTTACTGTATGACCTGTCCCCATTTCCAAGCCATTTATCCTTGTATTTCCTGAGTTACGAATTATGCACTCAGGAAGAATTAGGAAATAATCTCCCATCAGCATTGATATGTAACCCTCATTTGCAACAAATGGGAATTTAATTCTGATTTTGTCAGTACAGTGTAATGTCACTGAGAACACCTTCTATTTAATTAGATCAGTGAAGGGATTTAGGAGATACATGTATGTTCACCATAGCAAATTTACAATGTGATCATTTTTCTCTACTTTCCAAAATGATCTCAGAACTCCTTCTCATTCACCCTCATTTAGTTTTCTGAAAGTTAGCTTTATTTATTTTCCATGAGATTATCTATGTTTTCTTTTACACACACACAGCTAACAACATTCTCTCTTAGCTTTTATCTGTGTGACTGCACACCTTTCATAGCCATCTTCCTTCTCTAAACCAAAATGGAGTGAGTAATGAATGAAAGGAAAGCTGCTGTCAGGAATGAAAATGGAAAGAGTAGAATATGCAGAAAGGAAGAAACAAGTGAGCTCTGAATTGGGGAAATGGTCAGGTCAGGAGAAGAAGAAGGAGGATGGATCTAGAAATTTGAGAGTAAAACCAGGAAGTCACAAAAGAGTGGAAGGGAAAAAAACTTCAGGTAGGGCCATTCGGGATCTGAAGCACAAGAGTAAGAGAACATTAAATAACTCAGAAAAACACAGATGGAAACAAAGGACAAAGACAGGGAGGGGGGAACATTTCTTCTGGCAAAGGAGATGGAGATAAAGACCAAGAACACGCAGTAATGGAGCAAATGACCTTTTTGGATTGAGGATGTGTTCTCTCTCTTCCTCATTTCCATTGTGGAAGAGGAAGGAATGATGTAGCTGGAAGACTGATTCTTAACTATCATACAACTAAAGCCTTCTGTGTGTGAGTTTGTCATTTTTTTTTTGGTGGAATTTTATCAGGTGTTAGATGGGGTTTTTTCTTCACTTTTCTTCCAACTTAGGCTTTTGACTCTGTGTTAATGATTTTGCCAACAAGCATACGATTTGGTATTGATTCCCACTTCTATACCACTTTACACTTAAAGGCAAAAATTTATTTCAACCTTTTGAGAAGGTAGAGAAGAGAGAGCAGTGGGTGCCTCTATGTCAACGTGAAAGTTGGGGACAGAAATTTCAGGAGGTTGCTTCTGAGCTGTTTTAGATGGATCATTTTTAATTTTTGTAGTAAACACAAATTTTATATCCATTGACATATCATGTTTCAACTGGCATGAATAGTGTTTTTCTTTTGCTAGTGAATGGAGATGATTTTGAGGTATGAAAAAATAAAGAATGTGAGTGAAGAAATCCTGGCTTAGCTCAAAGACAGCAGGAGGATTTCTGAGAGAGTGGGAGTAGAAAAGCAATCCATAGGCTTTTGCCGATGGACACTCATTAAATGTTAATAGGAACTACATGTGATGAAAGGCAGACAACTCTGGATTTATCTTGTAACTGTATATCTACAACTAGAAGTATGCGAATGAAATCAAGGAAAGGCATTAAAGGTGTTAGGAAGCAGAAGCAAGATTCTGTTTACTTACATACCTTGAGGAGAACATTACCAGCGTTTCTGAACTGGAAGCATAGGAGAAGTGGCCTTCCAGCTCAGTGACAGGTGGAAGATGTTAGAAAAGAAATAGCTCATATATGAATAAATTCCCAGGAAAGTCGAGAGCCCCTGACATAGTAGGTATGTAAAACCATGTAGCTGACATTAAGGCCAGTTGCACTTTTGTAACCTCCTTGAATCACTGGAGCGATCAGCCCCTGGTGAGGGAGCAAATCACGGCTCTGTGTCTTGACAGGGAGTTGCACCTGTGATACCTGAAACCTTACACTCCCATTTAGTCTTGGGTCATTGGAATGCAGGCACTGGATTGAAGCATTTATTCATAACAGATTAAGAATATAATATCTGTAAGGCCTCACTTAGGAAGCTCTTAGAGGATTAATAAAATATTTACAAAATAACCTATATGATTGCTTCATTTTTGAGATATTTGGCTCTAATTGCATCATAAATCCTCATTCAAGTTGCTTCTCTGTTCTGTGAAGGAAGTTCCATACTTCTGGAGAAGCAGAAACAGATTCCTGCCATACTTCTGTTAAAAACAAAAAAGATCCTGGTTTCTTTGCACACACATGTTCCTTTTCTTAGACACACACAGAGCCAATATCCAAAATGCCAGTAAACATAAGGATAAAATGACTGTTTTTAAAAAGGCATCATTGATTCAGTGAATGGAATTCACATGTAAAGCATTCAGAAAATTTATCTTATTATAAGATGAATCTTATCTCTGCATGTTTTAACACAGCACCTATAACCAAGAGACTCTTAAGCTGGCCAAAGTATAGTTTTTCCGGTAATTTAAAGAATATTTATATAATTTTTAAAACATTTAGTCATTGTCTTTAAGTCTTGTCACTTGTATATTACTGTTTTATGTGCAGTCTCAGTAGATCGCATTGTACAGTCAGATTTCTTCATGCAAGATCAAGATTTTGGTTAATCTTTGGATTTGTACCAAAGCTATAACGATTCATCTGAGCAGTCATTTACCGAGTGCCTGCCCTGTGCCTAGAATTGGCTGAGGCCTTTTGTATTTGTACTTCATTGAACTCAAACCTAATAATACTAATGATCTTAGCAGTACCTTTTAGGGTTATTGTATCAGGTATTGCTGTTCTTGTTTCATATCTTGGAAACTAAGGCTCAGAGTTGGCCCCACACAGCAAGGAAGTAAAGATGTGGTGTTGGAGCTCAGGCCCATGACTTCTTACCCCACACTGCACCTTCTTTTCTTTTGCTTTTATTTTATTTGATTTGATTTTCTACTCCATTCATTCTCCCTTTACTTCCATGAAAGGGGTATTTTAGGTTTGTTAGAGCCAGAGCATGTCCCTTTCCCCCGATAATCAACGACCTTTTACTGACTTGCTCTTCATTGCATGCCATTGCTCTTATTTGTTGCTTCCTTTTCTTCTGTGATATAATTTGGAGGTGGCCTCTCGATACATGTTATATAAACTTTAATAAAATATCTATTAGATAATTAAAAATTTTGCCAGAAATCTATATTAAATTGTTCTTCAAGGCTAAAAATTATTTATCTGGTGAAACTCTGCTCTGTATAATGGAAATATTTTTACCCCATTTCCTTTCATTTTCTCTCTCAGCCCTTGCAGCAAGGGATGATGGAGCTGGCAGCTGTGGTCATATGAAGTCTGTGCAGTCTGTGGCTTTTATATATATGTGTACATGAAAAATATATGCCAAAATATATGTATTTGCCATGATTTCTTTGTTTTTATTTGTTGATAGGTACAGAAGCTCCAACTTTCCATTTGTCTTACTTGTGATTAATTGGGATGTCTTTGTTCTCTCCAATATAAAATCTAAAAACCAGCCTCTGCCTTCGCTGAGTATCAGTGCAGCTGCTGTTTGCGTGCTGTTTTCTTTGTTGCTATGTGCGTGGGTGCCTCAGGCCCAGGTCCTGAGTCCCCCTTCTCCTGCTGTGTGTTGCCTGTGTTTCTGTAGAGAATGGTAATGTTCTTGGATCAGGGACTTTCACAAATAGGTGTGTTCTTCCTTGCTGTCTCAGAATGATCAAAGACCACCATGCTTCATTTTGCCCAGAGCCTCAAATCCCACCCCTCATCTTCAGTAAAATCCATAGCAGAGAGCTTTACCCTAAAGCCACAGAAAACAAACCCAACACCTGTGGCCTGAGAGCCTGGAAACTCCCAGAATGTTGTTTATGGAGTACACTGTCAGTTGGGACTCACAGGAGTTGCTGCGTCTCTTGTTTCTTTTCTAGCTACATGTGAGCATCAGACCTTTTGGTAGAGAGAGAGGAGAAGGTCATGTTATAGAACAGGATCATACATGTCAGGACAAATGCTAATTCACACATTGAATTCTGACTAATATTCTGAGCAAATGTGAAATATATGCATATGTTGGCTTCCATTGAACTCCGTTGGCTCTAATTAGTGGAGAAGTTTTTTTTCCCCCTTAAATAAAGATTTCTGTCTTGATCAGTGGTATTATTCACCAGAGACTTTTGGGTTTCTGCACTTGCCTCGCCCTTGCAAAGTGGAAGGAATGTGTTTTATTTTGCCATATCCCTACTTACCAGGGTTGTTCTTATTAAAACCCGGAAACTAAAAAGAAGGGCAGTGCATGTATTTGCCCGTTGTTTTCGCATTACTCTGGACTTGAGATGAAGTGCAGTCCCTAGCCTTCACGTGTGCACTGTGTGATAGAGTAAGTAAGTGAGGGAATGCTTGTGAATCCTTTTCCCTCATTGCTTGGCACATAGCATGTGTTCAGTGAACAGTAATTAATTTTTTTTGGAGCCAAATTCACATAGCACCTCTCTCTTTAAGGCAGATTTGTGATAGCCCTTTAGTTTGGTCTGATGGTTATTTTCTACCTTATCATAGAGCTTTAAGAAATGTTGACTTAAAATCAGTATTTTATTTTGCGTGCTTTGACGTATATTTGATGGATTAGTTTGAAAACAAAATGCTACGTTGATTTCCATTTCCTAAATTATTTTATGTTTCAGAAGATTGCCATAAATAAGGTGGGTATCATATTTGTAGGCTAAGTACTGACAAACTAGTTTCAGAAAACAATGAATATTTTCTACCCTATTTAAATATAAAATCAAAACCAAGAGATTTGTAAAAACATCTTCATATTGATTTTTATTATCAGAACTGAATGTTAAAAATCACAAAGGCTGCTTTTCCAGCCAGTACTGGATCAGAGGCTTCTTTGGGGGAACCATTAGTTTCACCTTGTAATAAATAACATTTGATATATTGAACATTCATTTGAATGGGTGCTCTTTAAAGAAAATGAAGCCAATGTAGTCCCTTGGCCTCTGTGAGTCTTAATCTCATCTCTGCTTTTTGTACACTATGATGGCAGCTTTTGTGGGGTTTTTTCCCCCTTAGATACAGTTTTCAGTAATGCTTTTTTAACTCCACCTAACTGGACACTGTAGAAGGCACTAATAAATTATACATCCCTATGCTCAAATAAAGACAGAGATTTCCCTGTCTCCCACCTGTCTACCCATTCTTAGATCAAGTATCAGAGCTGAGTTTGTGGCCATCTTCTAGAACCCCAGTAGTTTAGTCCATTTTTGTGTGAGATGGCAGTGGGGGTGCAGATCTGAAATAGCAGTGAATCTGACACAGTGATGAGTGGGTGTGCAGAGAAGTGTTAACATCGCAAGTCTGAGACTTCCATCCTTAGAAAGGCCTGCATGCAAGATTGGCCATTGGCTGTCATCTAGAAACTTGGATTTGGGAGCTGGGGAGTTTCCATAAATGATTATAGTGGCTCACTGTTCTAAATGACCTGTACTGAGTACTTGTTTTCCTTCTGGGAGTCTGGAATTTTGGTTTTGGTACATGATAGGCAAAGGGCATCCATGTAACCAACCCCCAGTACAAACCATGGGCTGAGTTGCTAATGAGCTTCCCTTGTAGACATCACACATCATTGGTTTTTTTAAAGGTGGCTAAAAAAGGTGAATGATGTGGTTCACTAATTATCAAAGTTAGTACATTTCTAAGACAAGCAAGTCATTTATTTTATATTCTATGGAACCATTACAGACACTCTGGAGGTAACAAATAACAGGTATGCAAAGTAAAATAAGTAAAAGCCTTTTATATTATGTACCTTAGACTGGCTGAAAGGCCTTCTTTCATATTTCTTTTTCAATACATTTTATATTTATTTATCAACACTCATTTTCTATGCTTTTTCCTCCTTGTTCTGTGTATTTTATTTTTGGTATACAACCGAAGCTCATAATAAAAATTAAGTTGATGAATTCAAAATGGAGCACTCTAGTCCCTACTTTCATCTACCTACGTATTCAGTTTCTCATTGCCATTTTAGTTTTATCAAATCTTCTCTAAAAGAGATTTGTCTACCATTCTTCTCTCTGCTCTGTCTGCTCATACTTACACACCTCAAACTCTGCCCAGTTTCTTGTTGTTTCAATTAAATTATTTTAAATCTTCTAATATTTAGTTTTAACATCAATACAAGTGGGAATTATTTCTGTTTGTCAAATTTTAGAGGTATATTCATATCCCATAGTTGCATTTTTGAGCTCTCATGCTAATACTTAGTTCCTTGCCCCTAAATTTCCTTTTTCTCTTAGCTTCCTTTCCTGGCAACCACTTTTTCTCTTCTGTCACTTATTTTACATTTTAGAAAATTTAAGTAGTTGCCCCATACCTATAAACAATTCTGTAATAAAATGAACTTAAAAGTATATTCCAACCAAGGCCTTAAAATATTGTATCTTGAGAAAAATGAATTTTACTTGCATCAGAAAATATTTATATATTTATTTCTTAAATAATATACAATTTTTGGATATCTCCATTTACAAATTTGACTGCCTAGTCAGACCTTGGACAACTTGTGCTCTAGACTCACGCTGGCTTTTTAGAACTCTAGAAAGCATCTGTCTGATGAACATGTTGGCTTTATGTAAATGACAAGTGGTCAGAATTTATGTTTAAACCCTTTAGCAAAGCAGAGTCATTAAAGTTCAGTTTGGAGGGAGGGGTTTTAGTCAGATGTGATCAGTGGTATACTTTAGGAAAAGCAATTTGGCATCATAATGTAGTCAAAATGTGAGTGGGGTGAAAGGTGTAAATGGGAAGAATGAGGAGTGATTAAAATAGGAAGTAAAGTGGGACCATTACTTAAGCTTGTGAGAATAGGTATAAAGAGAAAGGTATGTGACTGGACAATCGAGTTAAACACGGGATAAGTCAAAGGAAACAGCTTTTCGGGCCTGGATTTCAGCAACAATAGTGGGAAAAGAGAAAGCAGCAGAGGATACTGATGCAGGCTTGGGTTGGGGTGGGCAGGCAGGAATGCTTTCTGTGCAAGGCATTTCAATATACTTCTAGATTCGCACTGCTGGATTGAATCATCCTGGCTCCAGAAATTACTATCTTTATGACCTTAGGCAAGTTATTCAACTTTGATACACCTCAACTTCCCCATCTGTAAAGTGGGTTTGAGAGAAGTATCAAAATTGATTTGATATTACTCTATATTACTCTATATTATTTAAAGCAATCCTTTAGCCTGAAAATAGTATTACAGTAAAAAATAGACTTCCATGCCTTCATGTATTTCACATTTTACTTTGATTTTTTGTTTTGTTTTCAAAATTCAGATAACAGTTCTTTTTGAGCAACTAGGTAGTTATTTGTTTGACAGGCAGAATCCCTAAAGAAACCCTGAACTGAAGTTTTCCTCATAAAAGAGATGGAGCATATGCAAACAAAATTGAGAAATTATGGGGTTGTGGGAAGACCAGATGAGAATTCAGGAATTTATGAATAAAATTTGCAAATGATAAAATGAAGGAAGAAAGTGTGTACATACAAACATATTTATAACTGTAGTGGTTTATTATTTGTGTCTAATATTAAACTGACTAATTTAATTCTGTATATGCCTTCATAAGCATGTACAGAACTCCAGCCATGTGAGAGACATTGTTGCATTTGCTTTCTAGTTCTTTGTACACTGGGATTTAACTTTGATCCAGAAAATTTTTGACATAAATGTAATGTCATTGCCAAAAGCATTTTCCAAGAATAGATAATTTTCTGGCACTTGAAGAAAGAAAGAAAAAACAGTGAGAACTAAATTAAGTATAGTATATACATTTTCTCAAACCATGATTCTCAACTTTTTCTCACCTCCAGCACTATGGTGATGAACGAGTGGTCTTGGGCAATGACTTCACATTTCTGTTGGACACCTTCCTGTTGGTCAGGAGGGGAGTTCAGTTCAAGGGGAAAGGACTTCTGGCAGGGTTAGTGTGTGGTTGAAGAGAGCCCCAGTCACTGGAATCTGCTCAAACCCAGGGCATGGCAGTTTCCTGAATCAGGATTCATTATGCCAGGAAGAAAGGGTGGTATTGTGGGAACAGCACTCGACTGTCAGGGAAGCTGGGTGGCTCCTTCCAAGTCAGCCATACACAGGAGCTTCCCAATCTTGAGCAAAATACTTGTTAATTTTCTCCTCTGTAAAATAAAAAAGGTGGTGCTAGATGATCTGCAAGCTGTCTCCCAACTCCTACAGTCATAGTATTAATGAATTCATTCAGTATCAACTCATCTAGGCAGTGAGGATATACAGTACAATAATCCCGTAATAAGAAGACATACATGCCAGACAAAGATAAGCAAATGGCTGAAGGGGCAGGTCACTCCTGCTGGGCATAGGGACAAGGAAGGTAATTAGCAGGGTAGGGACCATTTCATAGAGAGGTTCATTTAAGTTGAGCCTTGAAGGGGCGAGAATGAATTTGTCAGAAAGGCAGAGGTGTTCAGAAGCAGGTAAGATTTTGTTGTTGTACTCTGAATCTTTTATGGCAAGCACCCTTTGTAGCTTTAGAGATTTGGGCAGGAGATGATGTTGGAAAAGTAGGTTGGGTTTATTTTGAGGGGACTTCAATCCCAGGTAAGGGAATTTACCATTTATTCTGTGCACACTAGGGAGCCACTGAAGGTTTGTTAGGAAGGGGAGTGAAATATCCCCAGTCTTGGTTTTTGTAAATTTGATGTAAGTATGTAAAGAGTAAATTAAAATGAGTAGAGAGATCTTGCTATTTGTTTTCTTAATGGCTATCTTCATCTGTTTACTGATACCCAGATACCATTTGGCATTTATATTGGTACTTCTGGGATTGTCTGTCTTTCTGTAATCAGCACTGACTTCAGAAACTCAAGAAAATATTGTTTGTGCTTTTATTTTTAGAGGTGACACCAAGAGTTTATCTTTCCTAAATTCCCCTTTTCCCAACTAAGAAGAGTGGCTATATCATTAGCAAGGTTAAGAATAAAAGGCAATGAAGTCCAATATTAGAAGAAAAAGAAAGGCAATGATTTATAAATTCACTTTCCTCAGTTTCATATGCATTAATAGCCTAAGTAGTTCTGAAAAAGCAGGAAAAATTTTAATACCTTAATGGTTATCACAGTGATGTCAGTCTTAACTGGGATCTCTGAACTGTGGCCTAACACACAGAAAAGAACATGCATGGTGCTTTTATTTTTGCCTGCAGCACTTTCTCGGTTGAAGCTGCGTTGACTGAATGCAGGACAGACACTGAAATCAGTCTTTGGGGATTGGAGGGAGCCCTAGGGGTTGTGCTTAGCATCCATGAGGCCCCTGGGCTAGGCCTGTCAAGTCTGGCTTTCATGTTTTCCTTTCTTTTCACTGCAGCTTTTTCTTCCAGCCTGTTCAGCGACTGCATCAAGAGGTACTGTACGTGCGTGCATGCATGCTTCTAACCAAATAGCTTTATCATCAGTGCTGTTAGCCCTCCCTCACAAACTCGTGGCTGTCATAAGGTGATTTGATGTACGCTTTCTACATGCCCAACTAATTGAGAGTTGAAAGCCATCCTGCAGACTGGTATGGCCCCGTTACTTATGCTTGTGAGTTACCAGCCACTTTGGTGTCATTTAAGTGGAGGCATTTTGAATATTTCACATTTCAAAATGTTTTTAAGATACTGATTATATGGCAGTCATCTTAGGAAGCCAGTTGTTTCTGCTTGTTCTCATGCAAATATTTATTTACCTGATAGTCTGCAGACTCATACATTTTAGGTTAAAAACAAATTCTTTCAAATTTTTTGCAGTTAACCTAATCTCTCTTTCTCTTTTTAAATTTAAAGACGCTCATATTGTCCTGCTTTCCCTGTAGATTGTATCAGAACAGATGTAGTCATCCTAATGCCACTGTGGACTAAACAGATTTCAACGTTCATTGATCATTGTTACACAATTTCAAACTCAACTTTGGGAAACAGTGTTTCTGAACCTATTTAATGATGTTTAAAAATACATCAATGGAATTGTCTTAACCTGTGGCCTTTATTACTGTTATCTCTTCCCAGTTAAGTAGATTCTGTGTTTTATGTTTGGACTGGTTATAAATAACAAAACGAAAAAAACAGTGATCCCAGCTCTAGAGCATGGCGTATGCATAACTGATTGAATTTGATTTAGACTTGATAAATCTTGGAAAATACATCAAAGATGCCATATTAGCCATTAAAATAAAAATAAATGCATTCAGGAGGTTGGGATAGCATTACTATTTCAGTTTTTATCCTTAATTTTTTTCCTTTTTCCTCCATTGCTCTTTACCTCCCACTCACCCCCAGTGCCATTGTTGTGACTCCAAATCCTAAGCTATTAGCCTTGAAATGTAATATAAACATTAAATATGTTTTTACTAATTGTGATCTGCTAAAATCACAATTCAAGCTCTGTACTGAAGCATTTTTTTCAAATTTCAGAAGCAGTATTTAAGTGATGACATGCAGTAATTTGTTCATTCTTCTGTCAGTGTAATTTACAAGGCAATGGCAGATAAACATAGCAATACAAGATTCATTTACGGTGACACAATGGCAGATACACAGAGCAGAACCCTGCCTATGAGATAAAGTGGACTGAGTGACTTATGCAGTAATTAGGGGATAATTGTCATTAACCTCACAAACAGTAGTTTACCCATATTGTTTAAAAGGCTCCAGGATGCATAATGACAAGGTAATCTGTCAAAGCGCTAGGGGGAAATATTAATAAGATTTGTGCAAGCCTGGATAGAAAATATGCAGAAAGCGGCCACATTAAGCTAATTGGTGGATGAATATACACTTGTAAAAGTGCTTCTAATGGCACGTTTGCTGCTCTCCAAATGACTACCGTTAATGTGGAGAAGTGGGCTGCTTAGAAAGTCAGGACTGCTGGGACAAGAGGGTATTAGGCATGTAGACATGGTTATTACCTTGTGCTCTATAATGCACGCTTCCTCCTCCTATCCTTCTTTATTTTGAATTTCTGAGTTTTTTGTTATAGTCACATATATTATTAACTCTTATTTTTTTGTTTTTATCTATTTTTGTCCAGTCAGCCACCAACCCCAGATCATCTCTACTTTGTGGACACATAAAACATATAATATCTATGTCAATAGCTGCTTATAAATATACAGAAACACAAACTGTTAATGCATACTTGGATTTATAATCATACATGTGTGTGTGCATGCTCCTTTGCTACGAACGCATTTAATCTGAGCAATCAAAGGAAAGTATATCCATCAACAGCCTTGCGTATGTGTTACAAGTAATAATGTGTTGTTCCCTGATGAATGCTAAAGCAGGAAATTAATCTTTGTGTTGTACGGCTATTCTTATACCCAGAGAAGAACAAAGTTAAATTTCCCAATACATCTTTCTGTTCAATCACATACTCAGTCCTCTGTGTGTTTTATGGAATACTCAATCCTTGCTGCTTTATGGAATACTGCTTAGCAAGTGTTTAGTCCCTTTCTACCCCTGCCTCCCTCACTTCCTAATGAATATGTTAAAGTTCCTAAGGGTTGTTCAATCAGCTTCACTTGTGGAGTAATTGAAAGTATAATGTGTAGAACAGAATCTTCCATTCAAGCTTTGGAAGCCCTGATAACACACCAGGATTAAGAATCTCAGTTGCATGGATAATACTTCAAAAATTGGAGGTTGGGACCCTGAATTTGTTCCTAGGTTTTAGCCCTTACCTGATGTGTAAAATTACGTTCATTAGGGAAAAAAATTTGCACTCATTTTAGCTGTTTATCAGACTTTATAGGAAAGCACATCATTATGTTTAGAAATGTAAAGGCCCAGCAGAGACCCCCAGATACACAGAAGCATTCTTCAAACTCAGTGGCAGAAATTTGGTTATGGACGGAGAGGTAAACTAGAAAATGTAGACCCCAAAGCAAACATGTCAAAAAGGGCTCTGGTGAGTTTTGTTTATTGCAAAGCCAGCAGATTTATAAGTGTCCCAGGATTTGGGCTTATCTTTATGTCTGAGGGTAGAAGAAAACAAGACCACTTGCAGGGACCATCCTTCTCTTTCCTCTTGTTCCTAGTGTTTTCTCTGAGGATTTCAAACTGTTCCTTTGTTGTTCTGGCCCACAAAATGAATTACTCTCTGCCATCTCAGCCGAGACCATCTCTAAGTGACTAACTTGTGTCTGTTTAAAGGGTTTAATTGAAGAGAGGGCCTTATATTACAAACACTGCTATTGGGGGGGCCTGGGGGGATGACTGCAAAGTCTGCTGGAACACTACAGATGTTTACTCATATAGCTTTATGGAGCTATAACATTTATTTTGGAATCGTTGAGCCTCATGTTACAGAATATTCACAAACTCTACTGGTGTCATTCCAGGGGGTTCCAAGGACGCTTGGGGGACTTTCTTGAACAGTTTCCCTAGTTTGCAAGCAATGTTTTTACTTGAACTGATTGTTGAATTGACCAGGAATAAAAATTAATCCAGAAGAATTAGGATCTCTAATCCTGTCACTGATAGGAAGCCCCAGGCAGAAATGTCAAGGGGAAGCTTCCAGAATACAGGGTAATACAGCCACTCTTGAGGAAGGGCATACTTTCCGTCAAAACACATGTATTATGAAAAAGTTGGTTATGCAAGTTGATTAAAAGGAAAAATATTAGTCTGGGGTTTAAAACATTTTAATTAAAATTATTTGTGTGTCCAGATGCTAGTCTTAGATAGTCAAGTGGAATTTTAAAGTCAAATCATGGAATTTTGGTTTAGTAAGGCTAAAAAGGTTAGCGAGGCTCTCAGCTTTACCCAGGAGAAAGCCAAAGCATGTTGTTGGTGATTTGGTATTCACAACACTGATTGTCCGTTAACAAAACCAAGACTAGAATGTAGGTATCGTTGAGTTATGTTCTTTATTTCCTCTAAGGTGAATATGTGTAAGTTATGTCAAGCATCATCAAAATTTGTAACATTAATATGAAACTTCTGTGTTAGCCTATAGCTATAGAGTTGAATACTTCATGCTTAAGTTAAGGACTCTGGGTAATTTCATGTTAAAGGTTTGTATACTAGGAATATCAGTTGGATTTAAAATTTTCTATTTTGAAACTTAAATGATTTTTAAGATATTATTATTAAATATTGAAATGCACTATATATTTAAAAGTTTCTCAGGTTCGATGTAGGATGGACCTGGCCATTTGAAAAATACTTTTGAATTTTTGAAATGCAATTCTAGACATGGCAGAAAGTAATTTACTCCTCAGGATTTCTTTTTATATGACAAAGAAAGGCACCTGCTTTATTTATTTGCAAACAAATGCCCATAGAGGAAATGCATATAGCTGGTTTTCAGCTAGACAAGCTAAAAATCCTGGGTACAGAGAAGAAATCCTGACAAGCCTTTAATAGAGCTTAGCTGGAGCTTCTGTGATTAAATATGTTGTAACCCCTGAGTGATCTATCATAATCAGTTTTTAAAGTAAAAATGCTGTACAGACTCTTATTGAGGAAAAAAGTGATAGTCGTCTGATTTATATATTCTTATCTGGTCCATAACCAAGAAAATTGTATAAGAAAGTGAATTTTTTATCGAAAGTCAAACAACATCTTTTAAGAATCATAAGAACAATTTAAAATCTGTGCCCTGGCATTTTGATTAGACAGGTGATTATGTTGGGAGGGTATATTGTTCACTTTATCCATTTTTTCTTTTAAAAGATAACTTTTCACTGTAAAAATACTTTTAAATATGGAATAAAAAAAACAACAGAAACTTATATATTTAAAAATAAATCAAAGCAGATACCTAAAAGTCACATAAAATTATCCTGTTGCTTGTTTCCACTGCCACCCACATCAGTCAAGTGCCATGTTGTTCAAACTTAGAGTTTCACCCAAAGAGAGGCATTCCTTAATTTTGTACTTTTTTGCAAGTAATTGAATATGTTTTACCTCATTACACCACCGTTCTCCATGGTGGAATATTTTGAATGTTATAATAAGATGGATTATAGGGTAATGAGATGAGTCAAGAATGGTAGTCAGTGTCCATGTGCATGTTTGTGTATGTGCACATACTGTGATAAATAACTCTTTTAAAATCGATCCTTATGTGCAAACAATATTTATATAGAGAGAAAAGACTTCTGTATTAGCATGTTAGCTAACAAGGATTAATAAGGTTTTTATCTTGACAGAAAATTCATTCATGCAAAGCTTTCCAAGAGCTCCACTATTCTAACCAATAGCAAATATCCCTGTAGTATTCATTTCTTCTTGTGTGGAAAAAGAAGGAGTTGGAAAGATAATTGAAACAAAGTCCTTTATAATCGGGACATGTTGAATTTAGCAACAGCCTCTGTAATCACAGAAAACCAATACATACCTCACTTAGATGGTTGCATACTTATTTCATCATGCCAGTCTAGGGCTGTTGACAAGGACAGCATATGTCTTTTCTGAAAGGGCTGTTCATGCGGATAAATGTTAATAAATAAAGTCCAGTCTTGGTTTTTATGTGGAAGTTTCTCTTCTGTCTGTGCCACACCCTGATGATTCTTTCTCATGGGACTCTTTTGTCCTAGAGTGAAGAAGCAAGCAAGGGTGTGACTGGTCAACATAGCATTTTGAAAGTGAAGTGATGCTCTTAAGAAATTCTGCAAAATACAGATTTCCAAATCATAGAAATTGAGTAGGGTTTTCATTACCCAGAGCAAATGTTGACTTTTTTTTATCAAGTATAATTCAAACCATTTGGTGCACCCATGATATAAATGAGTGTATTTCATTCGGCCTTCAGATATTACAGTTCTTTCAGCTGTCCTTCCAGAAACATTAGCTTGGCATAGTGGGAAAAGCACAACCATGTACAAGAGCTCTGTGTGAATAAGAATGGCATAATTTTGTTTACTTATACAACCAAACTGCTGTGATGTATACTGTATATGCAAGTGGTACATCATTCTTGTTCAGTGCCCTGCAAGAAATCTGTGTTTAAATGTAAATTTCTTAAACAAATAATTGTGCCAAGTTGTTTTCCCACATAATTTCAAGTGTTTCTCAGAAATTATCATAACATTGCTTTAAAATTTCCCTAAATACTTCCCAGAATCTATTATTTTCAATAAGAACTTTTTGTTTCACCATTTTTCTTCATCTCCCTCTCTTGCCTGCACACACACACACACACAGACTTTGACCCACACACACTCAGTGTTGCCAAGTCATATAAATTTGAGATAAACATAATCTAACAAAAAAGCAAAGAAAAATAGGCTCTGATGTAAGTGGAGAGCACCCAGACCAGTTAAAATTATTGGCTAAGGGAAGAGTTTTAAAAGTGAATTGACTTCAGAAAAACACTTTAAAACTGAAGTATCTGCTTATTATATATGGACCCATCTGAGTTTTAAAATAGGTAACTAGTGGGAGAATGGGAGAGAAGAGGACTGAAAGTTTTATGGCTTCTATAATTTTTTTCTTTAAAATTTTGTGTAGTGTTCAAAGGCTTCTCTTCCACCCAGTATTTCCCTCAAATTCCCGCTACTTTCAGCTCTCTGAGCCAACCCACAAGTCTTACCCCTGAGCCCTCCACTTGCCAACCCCTCCAATTAGGCTGATGGAATGCCCCTATTCATATAATCAGAACAATGGTCTGAGCCCATCACTTGCTCCTGAGGGGACCCAGCAGTTAGATAACATGTTTCCAATTTGGGTATCACATCCTGGGACATGTCCACTTAACCAAAAGGCCAAAACAAACGCAGGTGGAGGCATTTTAGGCGAATTAACTGACTGCTCTTCATCAGCTTCTTCCAAAGTGTTTCCAAAGGTATGTACATATAGTATGTGCCTGCTATGGATCAATATTATCTCTGTAGGGAAGCAATCTCCAAATTTTATTACAGCACATCCTTTAGCTTGCATTCTAATAAATAAAACTGTTTCTAAATTAGTAACATATAACTGTAAGTCCACATATAAAATATTAGCTCAAAAATTATCTTTTTAGATAGAAGAAAATAGAAATTGTCGTGTTTACTTCTCATATCACAATGGGTTGTTGGGCATACTACTAATAGGAGAGAATGGGGAACGTGTCTGCCTGTAATTGTGGTCACAGCCAAAGGCAGGAAGCAAGAAGTTGGCCTACAAATAGGGCAAGTTGTGAATGTTGGGTTATGAGTGTGAGATTTCATGCAGTTTGCATGATTCAGTGTTCTGAGTCATTTCATTGAGGTACACTTTACATACAATAAAATCTACCAATTTTAAGTGTACAATATATAGTAGTAAAAACATAAATGCAATCATTGTGTAGACTATTTCCATACCCCCAAAATTTCCTAAGTTCCTTTCCCTTACCCTTATCCCTGGCAACCACCTATCTCCTTTCTGTTAACGTTTCCAGAATTTTGTATGATTGGAATGATTGAATCTATTGGGTCTGTCTTCTTTCATCATTAGCATCATGCTTTTGAGAGTCATCCATGTGCTGTGTGTCAAAAGTTTATTCCTTTTTATTGCCCAGTATTATTCCATTGTGTACATCTCAAACTCTTTGTTTACCCTTAAGACTTAAACTTCTAACAAACCTGATATTCAAGGTTTTACATAGCACTTTTATCAATTTTTAATTTGGCAATCCCTATTACATTTTACCTGATCGGGTACCGAACTGATAGGCTTGAATTTGGTCATTTCTTTACCTTCTACTGAACCCCATCCCTCTTTCCTTGATACTTGAATTCATCCTAGTGAATGAATGGAAAAAGAACAGAACATTACAACAGAAAACTGGTTATGAAAATAAATTGCCAACATGGTTATGATGGAATAATTTCCTAAACTAGCACACTGTACAGTGACATGAAACCATAAAGAATGTCTCATAAACCTCTGCTTTGGTTCTAAGTGGTTAGCAATCCTTATAGCTCAATGTCATTTAATTAAAAGATTTAAAATTAGCGTTGGCTTGGGTGACTCAGGTGGTTGGAGCATTGTCCCATACACCAAAAGTTCATGGATTTGATTTCCAGTCAGGGCACATACCTAGCTTGTGGGTTCAATCCCCAGTTGGCACATTCAGGAGTCAACAGATCACTGTTTCTGTCTTACATCAGTGTTTCTCTCTCTCTCTCTTAAAAATAATCAATAAACATATCTTCAGGTAAGGATTTAAGAAAAGATTTCTAATTATATCAAAGGGAAAATATATTTTTTTGTTTTTAGCTAGTCATGTTAGGATTTTCCTTTAAATTATGTCTTCAGTTTGACTGACAAGTTTATGTAATAGAACAGAAAATTAAATTTTCTGCACCTGTCCTTGAGAATTAAATTATTCACTTATTTCTTAATAATTTGACTACTGATAGAGGAAATGGGTAAGAGATCTCTGGTGTGCTCATTGTTTCTCCCTCATTTCCATGCATGGACAGAAAGGTGTTTTTTTCCTCTGTGCCGTGACAGGTAGTTGCCTGCCATTAACACAGAAGGAGTCCTTCTTGGACTGAGGATTCTCTGGGCTTGAGGTCTCCTAACAATCTAATTATCCTAAAGCTTCTTATCTGGTCTTTTTTCTATCTCTTGACATAACTGTACTATCCTTCTCTCCCAAATAAAAAGAAAATCAACTTTACTTTACTTTGATTTTAAAACTACAAGTCATATAAGATGCTTTGATGTGAAGAAAGACCTCAAATAAAACCATTCAAACCATGACAGTTGATCCTACTACAAAAAAGATTTTTAAAAATCACTCTGCAGAGCTATGTAGAACTGGGTGCCAGATTTATATCAAGTGATAATCACTAGTTATGATGAAATAATAAAAGGAAGTCTTTTCATGTAAAATGCTTAGATGTAAATATTTCAAGTGTTTTGTACTTTTTCTGAACCCAGTAAAACTGGTTTATAAGTCTGGATTATTTGTTGTTACTCATCTTTTAATTAATAGTGTAGCCAGTTATTTTCACAGGAAATCAATACTTATAATAATACCTTGCATTTCACTTAACAGGGTAAATCTTATTCCCTGTGTGAAGGGTTAAAGGTCACTGAACTCTGTTTACAAATGGGAAAACCCAAAAGAACTGACACACCAACTACAAAATTGAATGAGAAAGACAAGCGTCCAGTTATACACTTATGTAATTTATTATTCATGCACAATACCAATGTCCTTGTAAGGGTTGGTCAGCAGTCAGGATATTTACACTGGCTTAACAGACTGAAATTTTGTTAAATTAATGTTTATTTGATGATAATACCTAATTCTTTTTTATAGCTCTTACTCAGTCTGGTAAAGTTTCTTTGACATGGCAAGGGGGCCTAGATTTTACATCTGTACCTCTCAAACTGCCTTTGAGGAAGGATCAGTTTTCCCACTAATCAATCTTGAGCCAATACTTAAGTAAAAAAGAAATATTTTTTTTAAAAATATCACGCCTTCAGTTGTTGCAACAGTATCAAATTGTCCTAAAGGATTCCAAATGGTCACTTTCAATTACTTGAAGCCTGGTTTTTTTTAAGGCCTCAGACTGGTGCTGGTCCTTTGTGAACAGCATACAGACCACTCATGGAAATTCTTGCCTTAACAGAGGGGTCTTAAGCCACTGTTTACGCATCATTGCACCGGACAATGCTTGCTTCTGTCACACATGGAAAGAACCTGGCCTTACCTTTTTTCCCTATGATGATTTCTAACTTCCTTCAACCAGTTTATTGAAGGACATGCTAAAACTGATAGCCACTCTTAGCATGGATCTTGCAGACTCATTGTGTTGCTACGAAAGTCAACTTTGTTTCTTGCTGCAGTTTCACCACTTATGAACTTGATGTTATTAGATAATCTTGATCGAATGTGAATGATGGCTTCTTTGGAAAAAACCTCAGTGGCATATCATACAGTCTGGGTTCAGGGGTTGCAACTCCAGTTTGAATGTGTCATGTAGATATTTGTCCTGTTCCCAGGCACATTTGTTTACAATGATGTTACGCAGACCTTCAATGTTACTATAAATTGCTGCTTCTCTTACCGCTATACATAGATGAAGCTTCTCTTTTATGACTCAGGCTACTAACAAAATCCTAAGACTTGCTTACCTGGACCTCTTACCCCAGAAGTAAGTGGCTTAACACAGGTAACAGTCTCCACTTTAGCAGACAGCTACTCTGGACTGAAAGAGTCTGAAAGGTAGTGGTTCTAGAAATAGCAGCAGGCATTGCGGCAGGCCAGGAGAAAAGAGAAACCATATGGGACTGCTGTGTACTGTTGGGTGAGGGAAGAAAGGAGGGTGATGGAGAGGAGATGCCTCAGGTGGGTTTGATCAGTTGCTATGGTTTCTCAGGCCTTTTTAATACCAGAGGCTGGCAGCTGTGTAAGTACATTATTGACATGCAGATTTAGATGCAGGCTCCCTGGGAAGAACCTGAGGAAGAAATGACTGTATGCTGCTTAGGTTGGGTTAAGCCTGAGAAACAGTCCACAGTGAAAGGCTCTATAAAAAAACAATCAAGAGAGTGGATTTGATGGTAAAGAAAAATGATGTAGAAGAGGACATTATGTACTTTGGAGGACCAGCCTTGTTCAGGAGAAATTCTACGTCTCATCACCAGCTCAGCGTGCTCACCTGGGAAACGGCATCACAGAATGACAGTCATTGTGTTCAGTGAACTTGGAGTCAGAATTTCTGGGTGCAAGCCCTGGACTCCAAGTTAGCATCTTGGCAACCTTAACAAGCCATCTCACCCTTTTTCACCTCTGTTTTCTCATCTGTTAAACATGCACTGAGCTCTGGAAGCTATTATGAGGTTCAAATCAGATAATCTATACAAAAACCACAATTTAACATTTCTGTGTCTACAACACCAATACCTTCCCTTGCTTACCCTATCTCCCCCCCAAAAAAAACCAATATAAAGTAGACTAATTGCTATGAATGACACTTATTTTTAATGGCTAATGCAGGACTCCGGGATCATCCAGAGTCACCATTTACCCACATCGTTATATTGACAATTCTGAGGAGATAGCTGCATGAGAGCATTTGGTCTGAAGGCTAGTTTTATCTACAAGATAACAGAGGGACATCTGTGTGTGACAATTTATGTAAGAATGGACACCCTCATACACACACCCAAGCATATACTTTGTGTAAAATGATGGAATGCTAGGAGTCAGCCTTATAAGGAACAGCACATAATTATCAGAGCTTCTTTTTCTTTTTAAAGTAACTTAAATAAATGGCAAGTTTCTCCTTA
Source organism: Phyllostomus hastatus (assembly GCF_019186645.2). Taxonomy (NCBI): domain Eukaryota; kingdom Metazoa; phylum Chordata; class Mammalia; order Chiroptera; family Phyllostomidae; genus Phyllostomus; species Phyllostomus hastatus. The sequence continues at coordinate 14,926,170 of NW_025333857.1, forward strand.
TAATCAAACTAGTTGTCATGGTTCATACCGTATGACTGTGGTCCAGAGAGAATTTTATATCACAAGGCAGAGTAGACTTGTCTATGAGAGAGAATTTTCCATTGCAAAAGTAGTACCATTCTCTTTATCCTGCTTTTCCTCATGTAACATCTAACATAAGCATAGTACCATTGTTGAAACCAAGATATTAAGATTGATACCATACCATATTAATAGTCTCTAGCAATCTAGAGACTATTCACATTTGCCAGTTTTCCCACTAATGTCCTTTTTCTGATCTAGGATTTCTAGGATTTCACATTATGTTTATATATCCTATTTTCTTAGTTTCCTCTAATCTCTAACTATTCTTTGTTTAAAAAAAATTTTTTTCCCAACTTTACGCTTGGAAGAGTACTAGCCACTATTTCGTAGAATGCTCTTTAATTTTGGTTTGTCTACTGTTTTCTCATGATTAGATTGAGGTTATAAATTTTTGACAAGAAAACCACAAAAGGAATGAGGTGCCCTTCTTAGTGAATGTGTCACTAGGTATCACTGGTGAGGTTAACTTTGATCACTTGGTTAAGGTGGTCTGCTAAGTTTCTTCATTATAAACTAATGGTTTTTCTCTTTGCAATTAATAAGTGTGTCTTTTTGTTGTTGTTGCTTTCTTAAATCAGTGGTTAAGGTTGGAGCGGTGTCACTCACAGAAGGTTGCAGAGTCCTGTCCTGGTGGAAAGAAGCTGTGTCCTGGAAAGTGATGGAGTCATTATTTAAGTGTTTGAATAGATTGGTCTCAATCCATGCTGAAATGGATTGCCTGACATTATGTTGCAGAATTTTTAAGTTCTACCTCCAGGCAAATCTCATAGTTACTAGCAAAAATGAAAGTGTGAAATGCTTTTTAATGTATATTTAACAATACATATTGTCGTGATTACTGATGTGTATTCTCTGTGGACTCCCTTGCTATCAGGCGGGGACGTTAAGAGACAACATTTTCACACATTTATTCTATCTAAATCCATCACATGTTTACTTTCTAAACATCTGTAATTGTCACTTATAACAAGATCATAAAAGTCAAATGTTTTAATTCTAACTCAAACTTTGAATCATAGGATTATAATCAATTTTCTAGAAAAGTACAATTACTGTTTATTCCTATTCAACCTTATGAAATTGCCCAGTATTAAATGTCACTAGAATATAGCCATTAAAAAAAGAAAACTATATATGGCTTAGTAATGGGGTATAGGAGGTAATATTACTTTATTCATCTTTTTGATTTAGAAAGTCACATAATAATACCTTTTGAAAGGAGTTTTCATCGTTGACCCCAGTGTTATGTCTGCTTGTGTTGAAGAAATAAAATTTGCAAAATACACTTAATTCTTTCCTACAGTGTCATTATTTAATAAGGATTAAGGTAACTTTTTTTGCATTTTTACTGGGTTTCACAGCAAGAGTTCACGTCTTGTACTAATATATGCTAAATAGTTGCATAGTATATAGACCATTGTTGTTAAAATAGCAGTAGTGAAGGCATTTTAGATCACAGAGCCCCAGTGGTCTACATTTTGTTTGTTTTGACATTATTAAACTCAATCTGTTTCTCTAACTGTGACTCTAATTACTACATTTGCATGGCAGAAAAGTTTGCTTTGTGGGTTGACTTTTATTAACAGTGTTTGCATGTTGTTTCCTGCTCTCGCTCTCGATATTTCATGAGCAGACAGAGCACCTTCAGTTACATTGAATAATTATGCACAATCAATAAGTTTTTGTGTTTGTCTTTGTTTTTCTTTGATGTGGCCTCTAGGATGCTGCCGGCAAGGTGCTGGACCGCTGGGCCATCATGTCTCGAGAAGAGGAAATCATCACCCTTCAGCAGTTTCTGCGGTTTGGAGAAACCAAATCCATTGTAGAGCTGATGGCAATTCAGGAGAAGGAAGGGCAGGCCGTGGCTGTACCATCTTCAAAGACAGATTCAGACATAAGGACTTTCATTGAGAGCAATAATCGCACCAGGAGTCCCAGCCTCCTTGCTCACCTAGAGAACAGCAACCCTTCCAGCATTCATCACTTCGAAAACATCCCCAACAGCCTTGCATTTCTGCTTCCATTCCAGTACATAAACCCAGTCTCAGCTCCGCTGCTAGGGTTGCCACCAAATGGGCTACTGTTAGAGCAGCCAGGACTGAGGCTGCGGGAACCAAGCCTGTCAACCCAGAATGAATATAATGAGAGCAGCGAATCTGAAGTATCTCCTACACCTTATAAGAATGATCAGACTCCCAGTAGAAACGCCTTGACCAGCATTACTAACGTGGAGCCCAAAACTGAGCCACCCTGCGTATCCCCCATTCAGAATTCTGCCCCAGTCAGTGATCTGACCAAAACTGAACACCCAAAAAGTTCATTCCGGATTCATCGGATGAGAAGAATGGGGTCAGCCTCTAGGAAAGGAAGAGTGTTCTGTAATGCATGTGGGAAGACATTCTATGATAAAGGTACTCTCAAAATTCATTATAATGCTGTTCACCTGAAGATCAAACATCGATGCACCATCGAAGGTTGCAACATGGTCTTTAGCTCCCTCCGAAGCCGTAATCGCCACAGCGCAAACCCCAACCCCCGCCTTCACATGCCTATGCTGAGGAATAACCGAGACAAAGATTTAATTCGGGCCACGTCAGGAGCTGCCACCCCCGTCATAGCAAGTACAAAATCAAATCTCACACTCACCAGCCCTGGCCGTCCCCCAATGGGTTTTACCACTCCCCCACTAGATCCTGTTTTACAGAGTCCTCTGCCTAGCCAGCTGGTATTTTCTGGGCTAAAGACTGTCCAACCAGTTCCTCCATTTTACAGAAGTTTACTCACTCCAGGAGAAATGGTGAGCCCTCCCACCTCCATTCCAACCAGTCCCATCATTCCATCCAGTGGTACCATAGAGCAGCACCCACCACCACCCTCTGAGCCAGCAGCACCAGTAGTGATGATGGCCACTCATGAGCCCAGTGTTGACCTGGCCCCCAAGAAGAAGCCCAGGAAGTCCAGCATGCCTGTGAAGATTGAAAAAGAAATTATTGATACTGCTGATGAGTTTGACGATGAAGATGATGACCCAAATGATGCTGGAGCTGTGGTAAATGACGTGAGCCACGACAATCATTGCCACTCCCAAGAGGAGATGAGTCCAGGCATGTCAGTGAAGGACTTTTCTAAGCATAGCAGGTCCCGGTGTATTTCAAGGACTGAAATAAGAAGGGCTGACAGCATGACTTCTGAGGATCAAGAACCTGAGCGGGATTATGAGAACGAGTCTGAGTCTTCAGAGCCCAAACTAGGTGAGGAGTCCATGGAGGGGGATGAGCACATTCACAGTGAAGTGAGTGAGAAAGTCCTGATGAACAGTGAGAGGCCTGACGAGAACCACAGTGAGCCCTCTCACCAGGACATCATCAAGGTGAAGGAAGAATTCACAGATCCCACTTACGACATGTTTTACATGAGCCAGTATGGACTGTACAATGGTGGGGGAGCCAGCATGGCTGCCCTGCACGAAAGTTTTACATCGTCTCTGAATTACGGCAGCCCTCAAAAGTTCTCCCCAGAAGGTGACCTGTGTTCTAGCCCTGACCCCAAAATCTGTTATGTGTGCAAGAAGAGTTTCAAAAGCTCCTACAGTGTGAAGCTTCACTATAGGAACGTTCACTTAAAAGAGATGCATGTCTGCACAGTGGCTGGCTGCAACGCTGCCTTCCCCTCTCGCCGAAGCCGAGACAGGTCAGTAAATCTCCATTGGCTGCTACTGCTGGGGGTGGAGGGTGCCAGTCATGTTGGACTTAACATTAAGAAATCTAGCTTAGATGTGTTTGATGCACTGTAAAGATTGTCCACAGTGACCACAGATAACCAAGCTGCCATGCTCATGAAAGATTGTTGCAGTTGGTGCTTGTCATGATTAAGCATGCAGAATCATGTGCCATCTTACCCAGTAATGCACGCCATTTTTCTCTGTGCTCTGTGTATGTGTGTGTATGTTTTTCCATGCATCTAGATGTGTGAATCAGTTGACTGTGTACACAGTTCCCTGCTTCCCCATGAACTTTCACTTAGAAGCCACAGCTTCTGTTATAAACATTTCTGCTTTGCCTTGTGGCTTTTTAATTAAATCAATATATTATCTTCATACACACATATTTATCCAATATAGAAACAGAAACTTACGGATGGAAAGAACCGTAGGTCCAGGACATCGAGACAGCCTGCATCTCCGTAGGTATAACCAGAAATGTTATCATTCTTACCTGAGTATTTAGTGTATCCTTGAATTCTGTGAATCATGAAAATATCAGAAGAAAATGGGACCAAAGTAATTGTTAATATGGGTAAATGATGTGGTGTAGATTTCTTTATTTTAGCTTGACAATGTCTTTAGCAAATCTCAGCACAATATACTCTATCGTGGGAATTATGCACAGAAGGGGAGGCATGCATATATTTTTAGGAGCTCTTAGAATATATAATGTCCAGCTTTCAGATGACATCACACCTTAGCTATGTAGCTGCAGCTCTGAAACAGTTGGGCTTAAACAGAAGCAGCTGGTCCTGAACCAACAATGTTCTTTTTTAGTCCTAAAGAAAATGTCATATAAATGGAATGTGTCAAGGTGGTCAGGGGTGGGGTACCACAGTTACCCAGCCCTGAGGGAGATACACTTATGAGCATATCATTTGCATAACGCACCAGCCCAGCTAGAGACACACCAGCTCATTTTCCTATTATATTAGATATGTTTTTTGTTTTACATTGTCTTTTAAAAATATTTTTAGAGAAAAATTTATTGCATGCTAAAAATCAGTATATGTAGAAGAAACAAAATTAGCTAGGAAGTTTGCCCATAGCCACCACCCAGATGCTAGTGCTTATCAGTTAGGCAGAGCCTTTGACAAAGTAACATATAATAAAAGTGCCACTGGAAAGTAGTGACCTGCTCCTAGAATATTTAAAACATTAGTCTTTTTTAAAAATAAAAGTTAAAGTGTATTTTATTGTATTGAAGTACAGTTCAAGGGGCCCAATTCATGAAAAGCAAAATTTCTGAGAAAAATAAGTCTTACTTTATACAACTCAAAACATGCTTTGAAGAGAAATCTCTCTTAAAGATTTCCCCTCCTGAAGCCCCTCCTCCCACTCCCATTTATTTACCTTGTTCTGTGAAAATCGTTTGTGGTCACCAAGTTCATTTCAGTTCCAAATTATCATCCACAGCCCCAGAATATGGCAGACAAGATAGCTATACTGTGAATAATAAAATATAATACTATACCCAACCTTTTCTTCCCCAAGTTTATAATGTTCATTCTTTTAAACTTAAAATCGTGCACTAGTGATAATGAGGTTAATGCATTGGATTTTTTAAACAAAAATAAAAGACTCATGAAAACTGCATAAAATATTTATGAAAATGGAATGTTTGAAGATAAGCCAAAATTTAAGCTTATCCGCATGAATTCCTACCACAGTTTTAGTTGGTCTGCTGAAAATATTGTTAAGTCATAACACTGGAATAAAAAGAGTCTAGGACCAAAGGTCTACAGAACTCAAAGCTTCGGTGCTTTCCTCTACACCACTGTGTTTTTATGTTTTAGTGCATAAGCAGGTCCTGTTGAGAAGGTGGTTTGTCTAAGGAAAAAACATTTATTGATGAGGGAGTATTTCAATATTCATTTTTATTCTAAGGATTGGGAGCTTGGTGAATGACCAGCCTTATGGGAATTTAGACCAGTATATTCTAAGTGGGAAAATAATACTGATATTCTCCCACGTACATTCAGTCACACAAGATATGGCAAACCTCACAAGACAGGTGACACATTTCATTGTGCTGAAATATCACATCACACCTAATCGTTTTAATTCTGGATGTTGTCACACATGATCAATGAAGAAAAACAAATTGAAAAAATACTCTACGAAGAAAGTTGTTTGATTTTCACTTAAAATTTTGCTCTTCAGGAATGCTCAAATATTTTGATCCCATGTTAAAAACTTAACAGAAACTGATACTTTAATTTTGACATTTTTTCCTTAAGAAGAAAGATGTTCATCCCTGTTGAATCTACGATTTGAATTAATATGCAATGAAACTATGTTTACCACCTAATAACCAGAAATAGTGATTTCTTTTGGGTACCGGCCTCTTGCTGCATCTCAGCAGATTGGACTTGAACATAATTTTTTCCTGTTCCAGCCTTTTATCATCATTTCATCAACTAATATTGACCTATAATTTCATCTCCTTGTTCACAAAGTCTCTTGAATCACATCTCTGATCCATCCCTTAGACTTACCTTACCCTTTCCCTTCACTTTTACTGTGCTAGTCACAAGAACCCCAGGACTTTTGTGTCCCTGCTTTTTGCTCTGCAATGAAGCTAAGGCAATTTTTCTTCCTTTTCTTTGAGCCAACAGACCTTCCAAAACAGAAACCATCCTTTGCCTTTAATCCTGTTGTCCTCAGGCCCATTCCTTTCCCTTCCCCAGAGTCTCGATTCATCCATCCTTGACTGCACAATGTCTTCCTTGTGCAAATAAAGCATTAGAAGGGATTTTGACTGGGGGCTGAAGTGTGCAGAGCTACAGGACTTCTAGGATGCCTGTGATAAAGCTAACAGAATAACCTTTCCCTTCTGTTTATAAAAACAGCCTTTTGTCTTCGGGCTTGGAACACCTTATAAGAGTGGTACACAAGTCTTCTTGGGCTTCTTCCAAGATGGTTATACACGAGGGAGCTGCATTTTTGTCTCTAGATAGGCATGTTAATAAGAAAGTAGAAAGATGTTAAATACTATATTTGAGATTTGGCAGCTAGTTAACAGAGATTCCCAGACCTTTGCTATGGTCTTTCTAGATTTTACAAGATTAAGTTGAAGGCTTTTTGATTAGCAAGAATGTTCTTTGTTTAAAGTCAGCAAAAAGGGAGAAAAGAGAGAAGGGCACACATGGCTGAGGATTCTAAGTGTCCTTCTTTACACAGTTGTGAATGAATGTGAACTTAAATTCAAAAGCAAAGAGGATCATTCACATTAATGACGAAGAGCAAGCTAATACACACAAAGCCTAATTCATTCTGTCAGCATGTGAATGTTAGAATAACGTAAATTATTTTCTCTCTAAAGAACTATGATACTAAAAGGTAATTGAGTGTGTACTGATAACATTATGTAGGGTTAGTCCTGAAAATCTCTGAACACCCTTCCTTCCTTTTTGTTTATCCCATGATCTTTGTGCTACTAGGATACTACTATTCTGTCAGGGAATAGGAAGTTGGCCCTCAGTTTTTTGTTTGTTTAGTTGTTTATTTTAATTTTTACTGATTTTTGAGAGAGACAGACAGACCTTGATTTGTTTTTCCACTTACTTATGCATTCACTGGTTGTTTTCTTGGATGTGCCCTGTCCAAGGGTCAAACCTGCAACCCTGGCGTATCAGGACAATGCTCCAACCAACTGAGCTACCCAGCCAGGATGGGCCTCAGTTTTGAGGTATTCACATGAAATACTCCCTCGGAAGAAGAAATTATAACTAATGGGCCTAGAAACTACAGTCTTTATAAGGGAAATTTTCTTGAAGTGCATGTCATAGAATTAGCTGGGCCTACTTTGCCTTTGGTCCTATTCTTGCCCTCTGTCTTGAATTTGGATCCCCAGGAGGGCTGAGTAACCGTGGATCACCTGTACTGAAGGGAACCCCATTTATAAATTACATTTGTTTTTTATTCAGAATATAAATAAATAAATACCCTCTGTCCTCTTCTTCCGTAAAATTCCTTACCACTTGCTAATATGTTAAAGCCTATTTACATCTGCTTTAGAGATTGGCAATTTTAAAACCCCCTCAACAAAAATGAAAACTTTCTATACATAAACTTGGTGATCTACATAGAAAAAAGTATGTGTCTCTTTGTTTTTTCATCTTATATGATTTTTACCACTTTTGTTCCTCTCTTTCTCTGAGAATAGTAGCCACTAATTGCCAATGTTTGTCTTAAATTTTATCAGAAAAGTGAATGTATTTGTTTGATCTTCAGGGTGCAGGAAAGGTGATTCGATTCCATGAATAAATTAAAAAATAATAATATTTGCTTTGGGTGAGTTATAAATAAATATGAGGCAACCATTTGATACCAAGTGTGAGCCTTCTCTTTGATTGCTTGTTAAACCTGTCCAGATTTAAACATGTAAACTTCTTGATTTGTATGGAGTAAGACATCTGCATTTGGTTTATTAAAACCTGCTGATGTCTCAAGAACTAAATTTGTTTGTGTATCAGCCTCTAGGTAGCTGTAGCTAAAAAGCAGAGATACATAGTTTTTGCTTGTCTGATTACCTGACTTCCAGCCCTGTACAGGTGTGCAGGAATAAATTAACATGAGCTACCTCTGATGAGCCACTGCATGCATTAACAACAGAGGTGAAGATGTGAAAACATGCTACCTGCCTCCTGTTATCACCTTCTCAGCAGCAGCATTGATTTTTTTCCATCATTAACTGTGTTAGGAAACTTACAGAGAACTTTTCTAAGGAGAGATTTTCAATAATTACACATGATTTCACTAGGCAATACCTCCATGAGCCACTTAGCACCAATTCAGGATAACTATTAGTATATTCGCCCTAATATAATTAGCTGTCAAATACAGTATGTTAATCCTCTCTCTGGTGTCAGCCATTTATTTCATTTCCTATATGTTTGCCAATCAAATTGCAATTCTCCTTTTCCAAAATTATTTTATGAAGTGAAGTTGTACAGGTCCTCTGACTCCTAATTGTTAAGGAAGAGATTTTTTTCCTGTGTTACTCTATTTGATTTCACAATAAAGCCAACAGATCAATAGGTCTTTTGTACTTATCTCCATTACTTTCCATCAAAGGCAAGCAAACAAAATAAATCCCCCTTCTGAGTAATTGCTAGTTGTGCCCTCCTCAAGCGAAACTTTGGTAGTAAGATAAACTTCAGTGTCATTCCTGTCTCTGGGGTTCTTTTTATATGCTAGGAGAAGAGCAATGAGCAAGACAGTCTCCTAGTATCATAAGGAGAGACTCTGTCAAGCCTGAAGTGAGCCTCCTATCTTCCTAATGACCTCCTGCTGGCCCAGCTGGATGTAAGACAAGCTCATTTAAGCCTCGGCTGACCTTTCACTCCTCCACCCCAAGAACTACACCAGTCACTTCCACCAAACTGCCTACCAAATAGACAACAAAGCCTAATGGCAGGAGAATGACTTCCTTTTTCACAAATTTCCATTGATGGGAGTTACATTTAATTTCTTGTGGCTACATAACTTCCATTGCACAAACATAGTGCTTCTATATGCTCCTTATTCTTACCTTCCCTCAAAAGGAACAAGCTACTACTCTTGCGGCATTATCTTGAAAATTCAGGCAAAAACAGCACTGAGAGCAAAATGTACATACTGAATGCACAAGCAGTGTTTTTCATGATGACACCACTTTGAAAGGGTCATCGTCTTCTTGATTTCTTCCTCTCTTGGGTCCACCACCATCTATCTGAACCTCTGATAGACTTTATTGATGTGAATCATTCTCATAAATAATTATTCATTGGAGATACTCATTTTTGTAGATAATCTTTTCTTTAAAAAAATATAGGCCATTTCCCACCAGGAAGCAAGCTATAAGACTACACATATATTAACATTCATTTATATCAAACCTGCTAAGAATGGTTTTTTCGTAGGTGAAAGGCTTCTACTAGCTTTCTCTTACTGTAAACGATCATTTGTTGTGCTAAGAAGAAGGGAGACTTTTCTTTGTTAAAATTTCATAGTGAAGGTTGAGCTATAACATGGCTTCTTTCTTTTAAAAAAAATCCTTCTCAGAAATAATTTAATGTTTTTTTTTGTAAGACTCCCACAAACTTCAAATAAATGAATGTGGCAGAATATGAAAGGAGTTTACACTTGCCAAAAAATTACAATGTCATAAAAAAGGGATTTAGTAACTTTGATTCTTGAGTGATAAGATATGTATGTATGTGTGTACATGCATGTGAGAGAGAGAAGCAGGCTGAAGAAGGAGAAAGAAAATACTTTTTAGGAAAGATCAATTTTTCTTCAGTTATTTAACATGAAACTACACTTTTTAAAAAATACCTTGATTTTATGTCCTAATGCAAGCTGCTTGAATTAAAACAGGAGTTGTAAATTCCTGGTAAAAAGCTGTTATGCCTGAAGTGTTAGTGATCGTAACTCTAGTACTTTATGGAGTTTATTAGTTCTTTTATTAACTAGGAGGAAAAATGTTACCCACTTCTGGCTTAATTCCTTTTTTTGCTTGCTCTAATTATTTTGACTTTACCTTACAAAGGAAAAAAAGGCCAAGTTTTGCTAACTGAATATATGCAAGTGACTCTCAATTTTTCTATTGAATATATCAGTCTGAATTACTACCAGCTACTCAATTCTAATCTAAGTACATCCACATAATGTGTATGTGTGTTTATACATAAACACCCTCATAAATAAGAATATCAAAAGACAAGTCATCTTTAATTGCTAGAACAGACATTTTTATCCTGTAAGGTGATGTATGAAGTTATATTACCACATATATAACAAGATTTTGTGAGTAAAAGAAGACAGATTTGGGCAGTGAGGACAACAAACCCTCTCAGAAGGAAGCCTCTGCGGTCTGATGGCCAGCTGAGGGGAGCTGCTCTGACTCTGCTGCCTGTTTAGTCTGTCCTCTCCGTCACTGCGGGGGCACTGGTGGGTCAGTTCGCTCACTAGTAATTGTGTTTTACAGACTTCTAAAGCAATTGGCTCAGTCAGTCCCAATTCAATAAAAGTGGAGAGCAAGAGAGAGAGCACTTTTGTTCTATTTTTTACTTGAAATTATTTCATTCAGCAGTCTGTCTTTTTTATTACCAGGACTTGACATTAGCACTCCAAGCTATATTAGCATCCATTTCAGCAGTTCAGTAATGGTATTAAAAAAACACTTAACTTCAACGGTGAATGGTTGTATGACAGTACCATAAAAAATCCACATTAAAAAAAACTCATGTATTTGTCCCAGCAAATTATTTTTCACTTGTTTAACCACTTCAAAACTATGTTCTCATGATGGGCATTCACAGGAATGTTCTTGTTTTCAGAAGCAGCCAATGGAGGTGCTCCGTTGATTAGGGAACTGAGGAAAGAGGAAAGGGAAATCCAGTGGGAAAAGGGTAGGTAAAAATGCTGTTTACCCTGTAGTTAGATTACCTTCCATTCATCAGCAAAGATGGAATTGGCAACCTCAGAGCACCCAAGGTGAAATTCTTGGATCCTCATGCATGGCTGGGATTTGATTTTGAACCCAACCCTCTCCAAACTTGGGAGCAAAGCCTAACTACTTTGGCACTGCAGTGAGCTCATAAATGACTACATTAGGTTCTAAATTTTGATTAAACATTCAGTAATTAATCAATGGTAGACATGAAGCAGTTGGCAAGGTCCAGAGCTGCAAAATGTTTAAGACATAAAACATTACGAAGTAATTAGAATATTCTCCTTCAAGAGAAGGATTGCCTTCAATAAAGAGGTAAATGATAGCATCCTGTTTATTGTGTAGGCAGCCAGAGCAATATGATAAACTGCTGGAGATACACATATCAGTAATCATCTGCATTATTAGTGCCATTAATCATAATTCCAAAAATATGACAGCAGCAGCCAACTTTTTGACCAATTTTGCTTCTGCCTGTTGGCCATTATGACTTAGCTAATAGACTGCAGAGCTCCTGTGTGTGGCAGTTTGCATTGAGAATGGAAGGTTAATTATATTTGAGCTGCTGATTTCGTCTCTCCTTGGAAAAGGCTTAGCACTTTGACAATCCCCGGAGCTCACTGTTGTTAAACCAGTAAAAGTACTTTATTGAAATTTTCTTTGTTGGTCAGGAATGAGGAGATGTTTCAAATGAGATATAAGCGCTAGTCTGGGATAGCCGCTAATGTTTCTTACTCCAGAGTGATCCTTGAGCAGTAAGATGAACTCAGTGGTTTCCTTAGATCACTTCATACTCTCATTTCTCTTCTGCAGACAGGTAAACATTTCAACACTTCATAGTGATACACCAGGAAATCCCACAAGACTAGCAGTAGTTTCAATGTGTATGTGTAGGACTAAGAAGGTACAGGGGGAGTGGTTAAGAATATTAGGAGAAATAAGCACCTCTTTAATACAGAATTCTGCTGCTTCAGCTATGCTAACAAAAATGGAAAGTCAAACGAACTTTACAAAAATCAACTGAATGTTTCTAAAAATGGAAGTGTTTAGTGACATAGGTGCATTGCTGGTTGGTTAACTGGAGTTTCTGTGTTTCAGCGGTGATTTTAACATCATTTAACCAAAGGCATAAATTAGGTTTTGTGCATTCTTTTTATTTGTATACCTTAACTAGTTCCATTTTTAACATAGAATTCATTCTAAATACGGCCATGACTAAATAATAATGTTGCCTACAAAATTCTGTCTCCTCCCTTGAACTCATACATTTCTAATGTTATCTTTTTAAAAGATCATAACTTGACCATTTTAATGAAGTAAAACATTTTGACTATTTTTAGCAAATACTTCCTTTGAAAAAGATCTCAGAAAGAAATTTATATTCCATGTTGTACACATTAGAAAAGAAAGTTTAATTTTAAAATGACAGATAATTTTGAAAATCAAGAGAAATGTGTATTCATTGCTGTTATTTTGGGAATATGTCTTCTAAACTATTATCTAAGTCAAACTAAATCAAGGGATGGAAGACTTGAGAGTTAGTTCATCCAGGGTAAATACGAAATTCAAAAAAATTTATCTCAAACTTATATAAATCCTTAAAAGATGCCACTGTTCTTGACTTGGCTCATTCTTAACAATGGTAATAGTAAACTGAATACCATATGAAGTGTCTGATGGAGAAAATTTCCAAATGCTGTGAAAACATAATTCTGTTCACAGTGCAACACTCAGGGCCTCACATTACAGTGCAACAGGTACCTATTGAATAGTCAGCACCTTTGAGAGGCCTTGATGTGTCAAGCACAGCTCAAAAGTAAAATGGTTAGGGAATAGGGCCATTGGATGTTAATACTACACTTAACCTGAACATTCAGCATACACATTTTCCACCTACCAATCTGCTTTCTCAAATGCCATCACAGCATTAACATTTTTTATGCATTCCACAGCAATGACAAATTGTTTTCTAACTGTAGCGCCAGATTTAGTATGCAAAAGACACGTTTGCCTCTGCCAACAAATCAATAATTCTCACTAACATTTCAGAGTTACAACATTTATAAAGTTGCAAAGTGGAGTAAACAAACCATCTGTTTGGCTTTTCCTTATGTGTCATGCTTTCTTATTAGCATATTACGATTCATTTAGTAAACAAATTTGGTGATTTCATTCATGTCAAAGTTAGGTCAGAAACTTGAAGATGATTAACATTCCTGGGGCCGGCACATTAATACATTGCTTCCTGGGCAAAGTTAAATGGCTTCTCAGGAGAATCGCCCCTTGTTGACAAGATGAGACTGTCAATTTTGTTTGCCTGCCACATTAGGGGCCGTAAGGGAATGGCAGGTTCTGAGAGAGGGGAGTCATGTAGGCAGCATAATTCACTGTGAATTGAGAAAAGAAGTCTAATTCTGATAAATGGTCGACCCCAATACATCCCGTGTGTTATTACAACAGACGTGCCGTATCTGTGTGGTAAATTAGCTAAACCCCTGAAGAGTTTGGTGGGAGCTTATCTTCAAGTGAATAATTTGAATGTAGCTGGAACTGCCTGCGTGACCAGTATGGATGATTTGTTTTATGTTGAAAAGGATTGAAGTGACTGAATTTCATACTTTTAATTTTCCAGAATTTGCTTAGCTTTGAAATCTTGCATTTAACATGTACTTCTTTACTTTTTTGTATTTTTTAATGTTGTTTACTAGAATTTTACATTGAAGTTTTTCCTGAACTAGCAATAGTTTTCAGATCTTCTGGAGAGAATTTTTAAACAACAGCCTACAGAGCAACTAGTTTCTGCAGAAATGCATGCTATCAAAAATGTAATTTAATTCACAGGACTGTAAGCATCCTGTTATTCACAAATGGTAATATAAAAATTTTTGAGCAGTTAAGGACAACAGATAGTGTTATATGAAGCCATAGAAGAGAATTAAGTGAGGCAGAAATTTTAATTTTTCTTTTGTCAATATGGATAGTATTGTTAACTCAGTGTCCCATAATACACTCAAACCTGGTATCTAGATTTCCCAAAATTGGATATAAATTTACCTCTCTATCCCCATGCACATATACATATATATACACACTCTGTGTGTGTGTGTGTGTAGTATCTGCCATGTAAATACACTGAGATTATTCTGGACAATATAAGGGAGTTGTATGTGTGTGTGTGTGTGTGTGTGTGTGTGTGTATGTGTGTGTTCAGTGGCAGAGGTAAGCAAGAAAAAAAGGCAAAACTAATCCAAAATGGAGCCTTAATTCCATTGTATCTGGAGGTGTTGTAATTAATTATCAAGTATTTTGTTTTAATTCACTAAGTGGCTAATTCACTAATGGCTCAAAACTGATGAAGAGTTAGATGTTGGACTTCTCATGTAACGTAGAGCTTGACTCACTATTTAGTTTCAAATGTTCAGGTTAAGGGTAGTATTAATATCCAGTGACTCCGATTCCCTAACCATTTTACTTTTCAGTTGTACCTGACACATCACAGTTTCTCAAAGGTGCTGACTATTCACACTGCAACATTCTGGTTTTCTCATTTGGGCATGAGACTTTCTTAATTTATTTTTATTTTTATTATTATTATTTTTATCTTCTCCCAAGAACATGTTCTTGATTTTAGAGGGGAAGCGAGGGAGGGAGAGTCTGAGGGAGAGAACATCAACTGTCTGCCTGCCACCCTCCTGTCATCTTACGATCCTCTTCTCCATGTATCTTGTAGTCAGTAGGCATGAGTTCTTCTGTGTCTCTTCCATCTTCCCTTCTTACCTCTTCAATTTTCTGATCCAAGTACACTTGTACATTGCTGTTAACCATAGATCTTTGTATCTCTTCATGAGGACAGTATTTTATGACGGTTAGTGGTTTGGATTGACCTATTCCACAGTCTGACAATAGGGCTTTGTTAAATCAAGTGCTGCCTTTTGTCCATTCTGTGAAAGCTGAACCTAACTTCTTGAGGGGTAGAATCAGTACTCTTTAAAGAATTTAAAGTCTTCCTCCTTTCCCTCCTCTTCTTTTCCTCTTACTACCCCAGTAATGCTGTGTGAGTTTGTTAGAAAATCTCAAAAGCTCACAATCATGAGAAAAAAACAGCAGGCTTTCTATAGCCCATTCTTCCCATCCTCATTTCTAGTGTTTTGCATATGGTATTTAGGGAGATTATTAAACAAAACTGAAATAGATTAAGAAATGAACATAAAAAAATCAATTCCCTTGAACTGTGGTTGCATAATGGAAATCGACTACCATGAATGAACCTGTGTACCGAAGTTATGAACAGCAGAGCTAATGCACTGCCATGAGTTCATCTTTATTATTGCATTACACCTGAATCAATTGATAAAGTAGGGGTTTTTTTTAAGCGAAGGATGGCACTTAATTGAATAAAAGTCAATGTAATTATATTAGCAGAGGCCAACAGTACTGCTGACAGCGGAAAAGGGACACTGTTGAACAGAGTGCCAGAGCTGGTCTACACATTTCTGCACATCGTTTGGTTGACAGATATTGAGGGCTGGTACATCATCTAATTAGATTACAGATTTCTATTGCTGTAAGTGAGAAATGAAGAGAAACATCTCTTCCTGGTAACATATCGGTGGAGATGTGTAATTTCACAAGTCATTTTAGGAAAGATGTGTCCATCTGGGTGATCAGTGTGTCCTTTTGTCAATGTTAATTTATTCTTCTTATTCAGTGTGTCTTTATGTGACTGTTGTGTGTCTGGCTGCTGTTTTCTCAGCAGTAAATCGAAGTGGTATCTGCAGATGTGTGAGAAGCAACGCAAAGTTCTAGATTACAGTCAATCACAAAATGTGTGCTTGTGAAATCAAGAAAGCGGGGAGGGTGTTAAAAATAATGAACAGAGAGGGGGTAGGATTTTGTGAGCTGCTTATGGCTGGCAGATTGTTTTATCAACAGAGTAATAATATAGAGTGCAACTCTGTTTCTACATTCTTATAATGACTCTGGTGGTGCCATACTCACATGTCAGGGTAAAGACTTCCCAGTAGGCATTTCCTGCACTCGGCTTAGCAACCTGCCCTTGGAGTTATCTGCCCTCTGACCCCAGGGAAATGGGGAGACTGTCAGAACAGAGACCATGGGGACAACTTCTCTTTATCATTCACATATCTGCGCACTGCATGCATCTGTGTAGAACTCATTTATGGATGATGCTGATGCTGTGAATTTGTTTTATCTTAATTTGATTTATGATTTTTGGATTATGCAGCTGATCTGAAAATCATCAAGACAGCATATGAGATGATCGCTTATGACAGAAAATGATTTTGTGATCAGAACATTTTAAATCCCTATTTTATTGTTGAAGTATTTTTAAAAACCAGATGTCTAGAATGTGAATTTGTTTTCTCTCTCTCTCTTTCTTTTTCTCTCTCTGTCTCTCATTCTTGCTTTCTTTTGTGATCGATTTAGCAAAAGATTAGAAAGCTGATCTTATTATCACAAGGTAAGCTCAGCCTTCCTAAGTGCAGTGTGGAGAGGGCTGTGCCCCCTCTTCCCCTTAAAACCAGAGTTCTGTATATATTGTCTCGTGTGGGAGGGTGGAGAAGTCTTTCTCCCCTTCCTTGTGTCTGAGGCACATACCTCTCAGCCACCTCTCAGAAGTGTTACCACATTTGTCACCAAATGGAGTGACTTGTTTTGGTCTTCCATACTTTTTATTTGTAATCAAGAGGTCTGTGGAACTTTATAACAGCTATTACAGATAATTTCTATTAGCACGGTTACTTCTCCAAGATGCAGCACTTCTGCCATTATTGAGAAGCTTTTATATATCTGTAATTTGTACAGGTTTATTTTTTGGAAGGATAGCCTTCAAAGGATACTTTTTAAACATGTGAGCCTTTGCAGGTGGAGAGAGGTATATGCCCAAGGGCACTTTAAAAATAAATGGGGGGTGTAAATACAAAGGCAATGTTTTCAGATAGATAACAACATATCAGGCCTTGTAAATCATGACATCCCTATGGATGCTCTGGGACAAATTCTTATCTTTTTTTACACAAGCAAAGCACTTAGTGAGTGGAGTAAAAGTTTTGCTTGTCTAAGAAGTATGGGTTCCAGTTGTTAAAATACAGAAATAGTATGTTATTGTGCTTGATTTTTTTTGTATTTATTGTGATTCTTTTTTTCTTTCCATCCCTTTGGGTTTTCTGTTGTTTAATGTGATTTTTTTTTAAAGGGTGGGTGGGTTTTAGTTTTTTTAGCAGTATCTTTTTCAATTTCTGTTTTAGAGAATTAAATTTTAAAAGTTGAATTGCTTAATGAAAATATTTGCAACTCTAAAATGTAGCAGCTCCTGAAAATAATTGTTTTATTATTAGA
Source organism: Phyllostomus hastatus (assembly GCF_019186645.2). NCBI lineage: Eukaryota > Metazoa > Chordata > Mammalia > Chiroptera > Phyllostomidae > Phyllostomus > Phyllostomus hastatus. The sequence continues at coordinate 14,943,815 of NW_025333857.1, forward strand.
TTTACCTGAAATCCCAAATCATTCTGAGAAAAAGGATTTATGCCAAAGAGTCTATAACCCTATTTCAAATTGCTCATCTACTAAGCTAAATGTTTTTCTACCTAAAACTTGAAGTGTAGGAAGTAGAGGGGCAAGATTTCATTATTTTTGAAGTTACACCTAAATTATCTAGACCATTGGCTATTTTTTATACCTCTAAATAAGTAAAGTGTTTGCTGTAGAAAAAAAAAGGTTTTTAGGTAAATTCAAATTATTCAGTTTAGACAACAAAAAAGTTCCCATTCTTTTATCCTACTTAATATATATTTTTAAATCTTTGCTATGAGGATTGTCTGTAGCTGATGCTGCTACATGGCAGAACTAACAGAACAATCATTGAGGAAAAGGTGCATGGGTTTGCATTCATCCCACCATTGAAGAGTTTTACTCTTATAAAAATTATGTTAATGAAAAGCTCCCCTTATTGCACTTCCCACCACCACTTAGTCCCAAATCCTGAGGATGTAGGGAAATGTTTGCTTTTATAATGGTGCAATTAGCAATGAATGTGCTTACTTGATGCCTAGTGAAAGCTGAGTCAATTTTAAAATGCTCTCCTTTTTCTCACCCCTCCCCACTCCCTACACACCTACCCTCCCCCCTTCCCTCTTGATTTCCTAGACACAGTGCCAACATAAATCTGCATCGTAAACTGTTGACCAAAGAACTCGATGACATGGGCCTGGACTCATCGTCGCAGCCCTCCCTTAGCAAGGACCTCCGGGATGAATTTTTGATGAAGATCTATGGAGCCCACCACCCCATGGGGCTCGACATCAGGGAAGATGCCTCCTCTCCCGCAGGGACGGAAGACTCCCACCTGAACGGGTATGGGAGAGGCATGGCGGAGGACTACATGGTCCTTGACCTGAGCACCACCTCCAGCCTCCAGTCCAGCAGCAGCATCCATTCCTCCAGAGAATCCGACGCAGGCAGCGACGAGGGGATTCTTCTCGACGACATTGACGGGGCGAGTGACAGTGGGGAGTCGGCGCACAAGGCCGAGGCCCCTGCCCTCCCTGGCAGCCTAGGGGCTGAAGTTTCAGGATCTCTGATGTTCAACAGTTTGTCCGGGAGCAATGGTGGGATTATGTGCAACATTTGCCACAAAATGTACAGCAACAAGGGGACCCTGAGAGTGCACTACAAAACTGTGCATTTGCGAGAAATGCACAAGTGCAAAGTCCCTGGTTGCAATATGATGTTTTCCTCTGTGCGAAGCCGAAATCGGCACAGTCAGAACCCTAATCTCCACAAAAACATTCCCTTCACTTCAGTAGATTAGTCTCAGAACGGACACTACAAATGCCAGCTCTCACCAGACGGCCTACATATTTGAACTGCCACAGTCAGTGTGTGCTTGTGTATTTCAGTGTGTGTGTGTATACACATGTATGCCTCTCCATTCATACACACACACACCTATTTTCTTTTCTTTAGATATAAAAAGATAAACACTAAGTGCTTTTGAAACTTTTTTTTCCTTTATAGTTTTGGAAAAGGTGGGAGGGATCTTTCATTCAGGGGTGAAAACTAAGTACCCTTTAAATACACATACACACACACACACACACACACACACACACACACATAAAGCGTTCAAGTAGCCCAAATTTTGACAATAATAATTCCTGGTCCTCTCCAAAGAGACAGTTTGTACCCATGACTGTTGCCTGCAAATAAAATAAAAGGGAAAAAAAGAAAAAAAGAAACAAGGAACTTCTGAATAGGTGTCTTTTGTGAATTTGAAGGTTTTGAGAGAATCTTCAACTAAAGCATGGCAGATTCACCTGTAAATATTTAGCCTTGAGAGGCCAATGATGTAAAACAATTGTATTGATGTTGTTTAACTCTTTTGTTTAATTTTTACAGTTACATCCCGCTGTTAGATATGCAGGAAAAAATAGTTTGCTGGCTAGCTCTATTCATTTATGTTAGCATTAATGCACATTTAAAAAAAAAACATGGTCTTGTTTTTACTACCTGCTAGATATAGTGATGAAGAGGTGCTGGCATGCTTTTCAGCACAGATCTGATTTTTTTAAATGTCCTGTACTAGTACATAAATCCAGTCATGCACTTTTTTTCATACACTACAAGGGGATGTGTAATATCCATGCTTCTTTTTATCCTTAAACTATTGCCATACTTCAAATAAGTGTCTTTTAAAAAAATTCACTTGTATAAAAATGGTCTGGTCAGTATAGGGCACAAATGCCAAACAAAAGTATTAGTGTTAACACAAAACTGCCAACTTTGCACAAGTTTCCAGAAAAGAAAATACAATTAGTCACTCAACATAACCACAGGCCAATTTGTCGGCCACCAGAAAACCGCTTAAAAAAAAACACTTGGTGATTCTTTCAAGTGCCGAATGTTATTAGAATCAACATTGCATCCTTCTTGCTTATATGTTAAGTTACATAAAAGGAAAACAAAATTATGTGGTGTGAAACAGCCAAGGCATTTATTCTTTAGAGGCAGGATAATATTTCAGGATACAAAAGCCCAAATTACTCACTGTGGAACAAAGCTGCATACAGCAGAAGGGTTGAACACATTTCCAAGGACCTAACCCTTATCCTTTAAAAAGAAAAAAGTCCAAACTGGGCTGGTCTGTTGTGTGGCTGTCTAATCTGATGCAAGTTCTTCAGCAGCAGTGTGATTCAGCCCGTTTGATAGACAAAATCGAAAGACATTTAACAGCAGCCATACTTTGAAGCTTTGAAAACACGTGCTGAACTTGAATTGAGCAACACTCCTTTCTGAAAAGCCAGAAGAACAGGGGTTTAAAACAGGATCTCTCACTGTTTAGTGTTCTGCGCTTCCCCCACATTATTTGTCAGAAAAAAATGAAAGCAAGCCTAAAACCAAGCAATTGAGAGTGAGAAGGGGGAAGGTGGGGAGATGATTCTCCAAAGCTTTTTTGTTTTGTTTTGTTTTGTTTTGTTTCCGATGTTTACACATGTTGCCTGAGCTGGTTAACCACATCGGCAGCCTCAGCTACCACAACATACTGACTAAATGATGATATTTACTCAAGTTCAGTCGGCAGCCAAAACCATTAGGGTATGCAGTGCAGACTGTGTTGTGTTGTTTTGTTTTTTTTTAAGTGAAGGGGGGAGAGATAAACAAGGAATATGTTGTCAAACAGTACACAGTAATTTCAAGAGAATGTATTTCTTTCTTGAATTTAATGGCCTCAAACATTTCTCATTAGTCTAAAAGAAATACCCCCTTTGTTTTAACTTTTCATGTCATTTCCATTTTTCATATGTTTTGTAATTATTTTTTTCTGTGTTCACATCAGCATTCACTTCCGTTAAATTTGCCAAAGGAAACTGTTAATATGTTTCTGTTGTTATTATTCCTGTAGGATTTATTGTACCTCACAGTATTTATTGTTTCCAAAAAAAGAAGCATCAATAGTTGAGAATTCAGTATTTTTATTTGTGAAAAGTTCAGAAACAATAGATTCTTAAAGATAAGCTAGATGTGTCTATGAGCTTTATCTTTTCATCTCCTTTAGAGAATGCTATGTGGTTCCTTTAATTCATCACCTGTTCTACCGTGAGGAAAGACCAAAATTACTTGCAGTACAAAAGAAATCTTATTAAACACTATATCTCTTAAATGACAAATGTTTACGGTAAAAAGCTGAGGAATTAGTAATAACCATTTTTGTTTTCTTGTACCTTTGAATTTCCCAAAGTCTTAATTACTTTATTTTCATGTTGTGTTAAATTGAATAGACAGAGATGTTTTCTTTTGTTTTATACCATATAAGACTCTGTACAGTATGTTTGTGAAAGATTGAACTAGAATAATGAAAGTTTGTTTGCAAACATTTTGGTCCTCTTAGCGTTCTCTCTGTTGCGCTGTTGCCCCATTATCAGATGGTTCAGTTCAAAAAGGGTGGGGAAGATACTGTGTCCCAACAAAAGATTATAGAAACACTAGCTTTTGGAGTGAGCATAGAGAGAATTATACCCAGATTTATGAAATAACACACTTTTATTTTAGCAACTTTAAAAATTACACTCTTGGTTGAGATATGTGAACTCATCTTGTACAAAATCAATGTTTGGTCTGTTTAATTTAATGTCAACTAAAAGGTCAGATAGCCCTGGTGAGTGAATTACATAGCTGTCAGCAGGTCACATCAGCAGATGAACCGGGCTCAGAGCTCATGTTTGTTACTTGCCACACACTGGGCTAATGTGGATAGCCAGTTACAAGACCAGAACCGGTGAGATTCTCAAAGTGGTATTTTTCTTGCTCAGAAACATAAAAGTGCAGCTGCATTTTGTCAGAGAAATGGCAATGGCAATGAGTCCTGGAAATTCACCCTGTCTAAGTATCTTCTCTCCTACTTGCTACCTGTGCCTCCAGCGCCCAAATGTAATGGTGGCCTTCTGAAGGGGTGAATATTTTCCAGTGCGAAACCTGTTTGCTTAATAGGAGTGGGGGGTGCGGGTAGAAGTGGTACATGACAGGTACAGTCGTGAAATGTGCAATGCCTTTAGTCCCAAAGTGTTGCTTGTTCTTGGGTGTGTGCCTGAGTGCAGTGTGGAAATGACAAGTCTGGTCACGATGGTGATCCCAAGGTTTGTTTGCAAACAGGAAGCAGTAAGAGACCAGCATTTCCATCACTGAGCCCTTTCTCTTGCTCATTCCTACGCATTTGTTTTCTCACACAGATTCCTATTGTGAGATAGTTTCTCTCTGGCTGCATCTCTTCTATATTGGCTGAAAATTAATGGTGATGCTGACTTTCCTCTAAGCAGCTTTCCCCCATTTCATTGGTCTTAATCAGAGTTGTGTCCCAGGTACAAAGTTAGGTAGTGTTATTGATGTGCATGTTTTGTAGGCGATGTTAAAACTTACCGATTTGATCATTTTATTTTAAACTATTTTTGTGGCTATCAGAAAAGCTTCTTCTGCTGTAGAGAATATGGGCATGCTGTGGAGGGGTGTGACAAAGAACAGGGAAACAGATAGGTAGTGAGTAATTTAATTTTTAAAATGTGATCAGAACCTTGACACTCCTGGCTCTGCTATTAGCTGTATTGAAATAATTCAACCCAGTGTAACACATTTCAGGTCTTGGTCCAGCCGCCCAGTTCAGCCTCCTGCCTTTTAAAGGTTAAGAGGTGTTAATATTTTCCTTCTCAATATGATAAACATCTTTTTTAAAAAATGTTTTCAGCACAAGGGTGCCACTGTCTTTGCAGTGTATGACTCCTTTTATTGGGAATTTCCAGGCCATGTCAGTAAGAGGAGGAAGGTGCTCAACTGGTTAACAGCCCCATTAGTGTATACACTGCTCTTGGAAAAAAGGGGGAAAAAAAGCTTTGACTATATCAAGAATGGGCTGTTCCACAGACATTCTCCTCATTTTACTCAGGAGCAACCATGCATTAGGTTCTCACCAAATAAAATAAATGTGATCTTTTGTTCCCCGTCCCGTGTACGCACCCCAGATGTGTGCCAGGCAGATGAGAATGGGGGCCCTTGGCAATGAGAACATGAAGCCAGTAACCAGATGGAGGTGGACATGCCGCTGACTACTAACAGTTGGCCTGAGCAGCCCTAACTTGTACTTGGCCTGTTAGTGTTAGATTAACTAACAGAGTAAATAAAATTCAACTTTAAAAAGACACGCTACATCTGCTATCATAAAGAAACAAATCACCCAGAAAAAAACTTACATTCTTTCTATCAATGCATTACTTTTCTCAAGAACTTCTTTTTTAAAATTATGACTAGCAAATTTCATTTTTAAAGAATCACTTATATTCCCCCAAACTCAGAATGTTAATATAAAAGAATTTAGTTTTTCTTTCTCATTCTTTGTTTTTTAATGGGGTGGGGGCATCTCAACAAGTAAGAAGGACAATAAGAGGCAGGGGCCAGAGAGACTGGAGGGCATCACAGCTGTCCCAAAAGCCCAGGGAGTAAGGCATACTCAGTAGAGGACTCGTGCCTGCCCTGTTTGAGAGTAGCTACAAAAAAAAAAGAGGTGATGCGCTAGAAGTGCGTTCAAGAGAAAAGTCTGGCACAACCCTGCCCCGCAGTGGGTGAGACCATTGAGATGCAGTGCCCTGTCCAGCTCCCCATGACAGGTGCAGCACCAAACCCCAGTCTGAGGATGGAGGAAAGCAAGAACAGCTACGTGAAATAGCTCAAGTGCCTTAGGGTCAGGAGAACCAATAAGGCATTTGTGGGGTGGCGGGGTCAGGTGGGAGGGGTTCTTACTCTCTTTGGAGTGGGAAGTGATGCTGGAGTCCCTTAGGAAGCAAAAAGGTGTGATGGCTCAACCTAGGTTATAGCAAAGGCCGTGGTCAAACCTAGCTCTGACTGTGACAAGTGGAGTGGCAGTGAGGGGTAGCCAGCACGGATCTGTTCTTTTCCATCATTATTTTTGCTCGCCCCTGTAGCTAAGGTTGTAATGCTACTCGGCTAAAGTTCTCTTGATCAAGATGTGTGCTCATTTACCTTCCTACGAAGCATCCCCAAGTAACTTCTCTGTTTTCACATCTTCCCTCAAAGCTAAACAGTGTGCTGTAATCTTATTTATGTCAGTATTAAGGCCACATCTGATCTGTCCCAGACTCATTTCCGTATTTTCTATAGTTGGAGAGTTGTTCACTGTAAATGGTAATTTTCAATTAGTATTATGTAAATCCAGCTGTAAAATTGAGCAGTGAATTAATTTATCATCACTGTTGCCCAGACCCCCATTCATCCTTCTGTCATCCTTATAGCCCTCACGTCTGCACAAAGTGATGTGTGTGGTCATTTGGCAATAGCTGGACATCAATACTGTCTTTTGGCATTTGTTGAAAAATCCAAATGCCTAATAACAGGGAGTTTTAAAATAAGCATTTTTACAAGTACACTGAATTGGATCAGCATTATTGTTCACTATCGGTCTGTATGTATTTTTGGAGCAACATACTATTGTTGTCATAAAACTATCTTTATTCTTCTTCTCTAAAACATTGTTGTAAATTCATTTGACCTTTACAGCAAAAAAAAAATCTTTTTTTATATAGAGTATCAAGACAAGGTTCAGTTTGTAACAAATAATGGACCATTACAAATGAGGAAAGGGAAAAGCCTGGGCTGAGCAGTGAGAAGCTTCAGTTCAATTTCACCTCATATCTTTCTAATAACTTACTTGTCACTTTATTACCTTCCAGTAATGTGAACGCTGCTGACAAGACTGTCACACTAACAGCAGACAACACCCTCTCTGCCTCAGCCCCAGCTCTCCTGGCTACTTATTGCCCTGGCCCTGAAGGGACACAAACTAATAGTGTGCTTTCCCGTTCAGCACTTGGCCATCAAATATAAAAGGATGCGTAATTGCCTGTTTATCCCTTGTGAAGGGGAAATTGAGTACAAGGGCTAGGCTTTCCCACTGAGCTCCCTGAGGTACAAACATTCACAATCAGTCTCCCCCCCAACCCTACTTCCACTCCCCCCCCTCCGCCACCTGGCCCCACCACTTAAGCTCACACACACACCCCTACGAAACTGCATCTTTGGTAAGCCCAGGGCTGCCTCTAGATGTCCTCTCCAGCTATTAAGTGGATGGTAACAAGATGACTTCTAAAATAAAGGGTCAGTAGAGAGATGCTGGCTCTGACAGCATTCTCTGCATCTTTGGAGCTTAAGTGTGTACTTGCTCGCCCATCCTTCTAGGGAGAACTGGGTGTGACCTTCGAATTAGAGAAAAATTTCCCACAAGCCAGTGGCACACACAGCATCAGGTTGCCCCATAATCTGCAAGGACAGCATTAAAACATATTTCTTCCCCTTCAAAAAGTTCATGTTGTAAACAAATTTATTGTATAGGGTGGTAAAAAAAAAAAGTGTTCTGTTGCTTTTAGCTTTGGCAACCAACCATCGGTCTAAGTGAGCACATGCGTCTCTCAGTGGAACTAACCCCCATTTTGTTAAACTGCACTGACAGGGTGACAGGAAGGGTATGGGGATTTCGACTTTAATCTCTAAAACGGAGACTACCTATACATACAAGTTAAACTCTCCACTTTGGGAGAATTCTCATGGAGTACAAGTAGAGTGACTTGACTTTACTCTAAAACCAGGTGATGAGGGGACACAGGCACAAAGGAAGAACATGTGGAAGTGTTATATTCCAAAATGCTCTGAGTCCAGATAACGTGGAGGTACTGTGTTTGGCTTCAATTTTTGTATATTGAACTACTTGCAAGATGGTTGAAAAGGGCTAGTTGGTAAAGAAATGAAGTGCTCAGTCTATTTGTGAGCCTTCCGCATGGAGCTCGGGGACTCCATGCTTCCCGCTGCCCCACCGCAGGTCTGATGGATGCTGTTGACCGGGGCCACGGCAGCCACATTGCAAATACATTCTCAACCAAGTAAGACACATGTGGGTGTCACCTTTTGACGTGGACTCGTGGAAAGAGAGAACAGTAGATTTAGAGATAGACAACTGAACAGGTCTCATTTGACAAACCTGTGCTGAGTAATTTCATTAACCAGTCGGAGCACTGGGGAGAAAAGCACTTTGAGCAAGGGTTCTTGGACTCAGAGGAAAAGCACTTAACCTGATGTTTTTTAAGTTCCTCCTGTACGTATGTATTACAATAATTTCTCAAACATCACATTAGAAACTTTAATTAAAAACTCAGTTGCCAAAATTGCACAGATTCTGCTAATATTACTATTAGCATTTCTTCCTTTAAAGAACAGGGATGCATAAGGACATTTCTAATTTTTTAATGCTTTCTTTAGCTTCATTTTAAAAAAATAATCTTTGAAGAGAAGGAAGAACAGGTTATTTTAACAAAAATGGAGAGACATAGTATAAAAATATATTTCTTGAAGAGAGAAGAGTATCTAAGTGCTATACCAAGACTTTATACGGCTTCCTGTTGCCAAATATGTTGAAATAATGCACACTACGATGGCAAATCAAGCCATTAGTAACCAGCTCTGTGCACTCCTGTTGGGGAACGCAAGGACTGGGAGGTGACTAGGGAGCCCCTGAGGGTGTGAGAGAGCTGCACTCATCTGGCCCTGCAACTGTTCCCCAAAAGAGGGGGAGGAACCCCTGCACCCTTGTAGTTCCCCTGCAACGTGAGCTGACCGGCACTGTTTCTGTAGGAGGCTCGCTGCCTGCCTTTTCCATGCTAGGAGACACGGCGTCTCCCGCCTGTGAGAAGCATTGATTCATGAGGTATGATGTTCTTGAACTCCCAGTGTGCTGAGTTAATAGGTTCACTTGAGATGTATAAACCAAGGTTGATTGTTTATTTTTTTTCATCTAGTACTCAATTTGAAGCGTTTTTGCATGTCTTTGTACAGAGTAATCCATTCCTCTCATTGCCTATCTTAATCTCCCCTGACTTTTCCATTATCTTTCCACTCCCTCCCGTTGCTCTTCTGATCTCACCCACCCCCTTAAAAAAAAGAAAAACACACACAAAAAAACAAACTCTTTTTTGAAGCAAGAAGGTAGAACACGCCTTCATCCTGACTTTGATCGCTTTGGAAACATTTGTGTGCTCTGCCCTGTCCAGGGTTTACATAACGTGAATTAAGTGAATGAGATGTTCTAGTATTATATATTAACCTGATATGACTATCGAAGATTTATAATATATGGTGCACTTACTTTCCTTTGCAAACTTTGGTTCAGCTGCCCTGCAGAGAATCTTACCATTTCCCTACCGATGCCAGTATGAAACATGCAGGAGAGCTAAAAGTGGGTACACGGAGATCAGAGGAGGGGAACAAAGTGGAGAAACCAGGAGAAGGCTGTACTCTAAGGCCGCCTGGGCCTTTCCTCAAAGGTGGAGGTGACCTGGGGTTCTGGGGAAGAAAGTGCTGTGTTCTCTACTGCTGATCGTGGGCAAGTCCTTTTAGAACTGGCAGGATCCATCGCACAGCTGGAAGGACACAGAACTTTCATCTCCACCCCAGCCCCACTGGTACGTCTCAATTACAAAAACATTCAGTTCAACCTGCATATTTAACAGCAAAAGTAGCCAAAAGGAATTGAAATATCTTGAGGAAAAGGAATTTTCACCAAGATATGTGCTCTCCCTCCCCTAGAGTTTGGGGGCTTCTGCTTTTTCGTTGTGTTGTTCTCATCTGCATCACACCAGTCTCTTCTGCTAAGCCTGTCACAGAACCGAAGTCTGGACCCGAAAGGCAGCCGCACCGAGGGATGGGGACAGCTCACATTGCCCTACCGCATAATTGTGGCGTCGGTAGCTTCCCAAATACTGTATGTACCTTGAACAAGGGTTCTCGTTTTGTTTTTATTAGTAGCCTAAGGGAATTAAAAGTTTTTATTTGCTATTTCCTTTGTTGTATTTTCTGTACTATAACTGTCTACAGTATGTCTTTTGCATAAAATGCATAAGGGTTTGGGGATGTAAATGGAATTTTATTCATATTTTGTCCAAATACCTCTTGTAATTTGTATCAAAATTCTTGTACAATTTTTATATTAAAGATTTATCAGTCACTGGTTTCCTCTTACCTTCTTGATTTGAAGAAACATCAACCAACTCCAATAGACCTTTACAAAATACACCCGGTAGCACATCAGCTCACATTGCAATTCCCCCTGTTTAAGCTCACTTGCTGGATAACTGAGAGTCACTCTCCTAGTTGGACTACATCCTGGTTTACTTAATACACTTCTTAGGAAGATCGAACTCGCCTCTTGCTCAGAAGGCAAAGCTGAATCAGGGCTACAGAGACCCCAGCCAGTCCCAATGGAGCGCAGCAAACACCGACCTGCATCTTTCCGCACCAAAGCCATCCGTTTGGGGATGCCTTTCCCCCAAAGCCTTTGCCCAAGATCTTTTAGGTGTCTATGAACCGCAACTTTCTGCAAATAGATTTTCTTCCCTCCCCACCCTGTGAAATTTGTGAACAGCAGCCAACAGAATAATGACTATATGTATATATATTTTCAGGCTAAATGCTTTGTGTTTCAGTTTATATTCTCCTGACAGCGGTTTTCTGCAGATTCTGCCCATTATAATCTAGAAATAAACTAACAGATGGAGAGATGTCATAATCAGTGACATTTCCTCCTTCTGTCATACTGCTTAAGGGACAATGGGGAAAAGTATATAGAAGGTGCTTTGGACTCAGCAGTGTTTAATATTAGCCACGCCTCTTACACCAATCCTGTCTGAAAATTGGAAGGGAGATTATAAGGACTCTCCCTTTCAATTTAGGATTCAATTTAGGATCTGTTCATCCCAGAGCCAGATTTGCCCAAGTCTCTCCAGCTTGTACCACCCACTTCTCTGATTTTTTTTTCTGACCTGTAACTAGGGAACTGAGCTACCCAGACGCTGTAGCAACCCCTGCCCCCAGCCTCTGGCTGGTAAGAAGCCAGACAGGTTACTTGTACCTGTCTGGCTGTCATCAGCCCCACAGCAAGGAGCTGTCCAGCCAGCTTCAGATGCCACTGACTGAGGGTTCTTCTCCAGGTAACAGGGGTGCCAGCCACCAAGCCTTCACTGTGGCTCCTTGGTTTTCTTTGTGTGCCCATAGGCAGGTTTCAGGGTGAGGGGGAAGAAATGAACAGTTAAACAATTTGGGCAGAGTCAGCCTCCTTTGAGGCACGTGGTGATAAACGTCATGGGTGTGTGAACACACTCCTGCAGGGAACCCACGCATAATTATGATCTTTTCATCTGTCACAACATGTCTGCGATTGGCAAGAATTCTCCCTCAAAGAGCTCTTTCTTTTAAAAAAATTGTTTCAGATGTTATTAAATGGTAGAAATCCTCCTGTTTAGTAAAGAGGCACCATGAAGAAAGCTCTTGGCATGAAGCTAGTCAAAACTGCCACATCGTGGGCAGTGGCTCTCCCCAGTCACTGGAAGACTTGCCATCTGCTAGTTTGCTCCGAGTTGGTTGACAATATGACAGTAGATTAAGTGCTACTAATTTAATAAAGCTGCTCTGAGGTTGAAGCTGATCTATCAATGAAGGCCGGAGAGGCTCTCATTGGTGCGGGCTTGGGAGGGCGTCTGAGAACATTGAATTGCCTGAAGTAATACTGGGGGGGAATCTATCGATCCTGTGTAAGGCACAGTTATTTTTAGTCACCTGACTCTCAGGCACCCAATCATTACCCATATTCATCAGAGAGGTATAATGAACAGAGGTATTGATTAACAGAGCTAGCTGAAGAGATTTCCCAACAGTGCTAGTTCACATTGATAGGTCTCCAATGGGAATACAGGCCACGCAGCCCTGGAACATAACTTACTGTGTTCTAGGTCCTCCCACTGATTTTATTTTGGGGGCAGGAACGGGATGGTCTTGCACACTGTGGTGCTTCCTTAACCTTTCTCTGAAACCTTCTTGGAAAAAAAAGAAAAGAAAAGAAAACCAACTCACTGCAACAGTCAACAAGTACACAGCCCTGCTCCAAAAGCTCTCTGCTCCTACCCAGGCTAGCTGTCCCACCTCCTCTTTGATTGCTGTGTGTATTATCTTGATTTACAGACATTTGCTCGAAGCTGAGACATGCCAGTCAGAGCTCCAGCCATCAGGCACAGGAAGCCTTCCCTCCCCTAAAGATCAACATATGGCTTCGGGAAATTATCGTGTTAGGCTAATTGCACCAAGTTGGCATGGTAGGAACATAATGAGTCCCGATTTCAGCATGCTGACCCCAAACCCAGTGATGCCAGCACAGAGCAACTTTCCAAGCATTTTGCCTCATGGCAGGAATCCTCATTGAGCTGCTGTTTGCATTTGGTTAGATTTCTAGCGCGCACCCAGAACCTGCACGGCCGCATTCCAGTCGCATGAGGGAGTTCGCTCTGCTCCTCACAGGAGCACTTGTCCTTCCAGAGAACTAGTGGTGACCTGCATGCCATAACCATCAGAAGCCATGTGCTTCCTGATGCACGACATGCTGCTTAAAATGTTGATATGTAACTAGAAACCATCAGACCCCGAGGAGAAAAAAGTAAAGGATTAAGATCAAGGACAGCTGTAAAAAATAAAGCCCAAGTGCATCATTAGAAACCAAAAACTCACAAAGCCCAACTGTCTGTCACCCATACGAGACTGCAGTAACACTTGACTTGTGTATTAATGAAGGGCCATAGGAACGCTAAGTCACCCCTTCACCACTGAGGCCAGAGGGATGTTCCTCTTTACTCCAGCCACTCCTTATCTCAGTTTTTGATGATGTTTAATTTCATTTGCCTGAGATCATCCTTACCAAAGTACCTTAATTGTCTTACCTTGGCCAACATCTTCGGGTGCAGGATCTGCTTCGACCTTGAGTCTTTTATTCCATCTTCAGACCGTTCTTTGCCCTTCTTTAGCTCTTCATTGTGGTGTTCCATTCAACTTCTGTTTTCCTGGCTGATAACATTTTTAAAAAATCTGTTCAATATATTTTGATCCTCTGGGGTTAGACCATACCTTGACTTCTCTCCAAATGTAAGAGCTTATAGGGAAAAAAAAATACCAAAGTCTTCAGTAATTTTAAATCCAGAGTTCTGTTCACTGTGTAGCAACTTCAGGTTTTTGGAATGCACCACAAAGTGGTCATAAGCAACTGAATTGGGAGGTTATCAGGGTTTTGGGCATGTGCTATGTGAGGTGATTTAAAATTATTAGGCCACTTCTAGGTTTTTAGGGAGATTCATTTTTACAGATATAAATGCTATTAACAATTCAAAGCACTCTCATAATTCCCCATCTTTGTTCTTCCTCGTGATCTCAATTTCAATTTTTCTTATTTTTATTAAGTGGAGAATTTCCTTCCAAAGTTTCACAAAGTCATTTGCAGGCTGAAAACAAGACACTTATTTGATTATTTTCAGATGTCGCATCAATTGGTCTTCAGCAGAAAGTAATCCTGCAAGATGTTATGCTTTTTGCTCTGTGTTCTTTCAAAAACCACAAACCTGTGTGTTTGAGAATCCGACTCTCTCCGAAGCCCGCAGCCGCACCCACAGAGCTCACAGTGAGGACGGTTCAGGCTCACAGGCAGACAAAGGGAGGCAGCAAAGCCCACTCGCCTTTCACAGGGATGCTGTGAGCACGAGCAGAGAGGGGGAAACCAGGGTGTGACCTAGGAGGTTGTGCCTCAAGTGGGAATTCTGCTCTAAGCACCTTAAAGGTGGGCTATTTTTCCAGTCCTCACAGTTTGAGGTACATAGTAGGTGATCAATGCACATGAATAAAATAAATGGACATGTGAATGGGGGCCGGGTGGCCTTTGTTAAACGCCAATGTTGGAAGGGGCCTTAGGGTAAAGCAAAGGAGGAGGCTATCGCACCTGGACAGAATGCGTGGTTCAGCTACCTGAGAAGCAAACGGTAGCAGAAGCAGTGAAGAGGGAGACCAGGATTCAAGGCGCCACCCAAATTGCCTCACTTTGTCATTTTTCCCTTCAGTATGCCCTCACCTGAACTCACTGAAACCTATCACTCATGAGTGGGCACCAGGGCTGGACAGAGAAATCTCCAAGACAAACCCTCTGGTCAAGGAGTTGGAAAGAAAGGAGTGAATGCTCGGGGAGAGCAGAAGAAATCCCCTATTGTTTCTCTTTTTCTCTGTTTTCTCACACCTGCAGCAAACCCAAGCAATCCTGTGAGGAGAGCAGCAGCAGGGGCCACAGGAGCCGGCAGACACCACAACTCTGCGGGAGGAAGCTGCCACCTCATTGGAGGAGCTGCTGTTCCAGAAGGTTGGCAAGCACTTTTGCTCAGTATCTCCACCTGTCCTCCCAGGCTCACTCTTGGTGGTGAGCACAGCCCCAGGACGGGAACTGCAGGACACCAGCTTTCTGGCCAGAGGACCAAACAGGCAAGGTTGCCAAGTTCCTGGGAGGTCATGGAGAGGGAGGTCCTTGGGAAGGTAATCCCTTAAAATGATGGCCTCCTGAGCTCACCCCTGAGGCTGGGGGGCATGGATCTGACCCCACACAGCAGGCACTGGCGACTGGCTGGCACAGGACAGATTCAAATGGTGCTTCGGGCGGGTTTTAATTGAACTGACACTGGAAACCAGACCCACAGAAGGCTGGTGTGAACTTGCAGCCTGGACTCAGGTCGAATGCCTGCTAAAAACACACTGATGTTCTCCATGGGGTGTAAACAAGACACAGAATCTCACAGTGTGTGGCAGGCAGACTTGTTAGTTTTTAGTTGTGGTAAAATATACATAACGTAAGAACTTACCATTGAACCATTTTTAAGCATAGTGTTCTGTGGCATTACGTACATTCACATTGTTATGCAACCGTCAGCACCGTCTGTCTGCAGAATTTTTCATCTTCCTCACCTGAAGCTGTACCATTAAACACTGACTCTCCATTCCCCCGACACCCACCACCCCATTTTCTGTCCCTACAAATTCGGTACTCCAAGTACTTCATACAAATGGGATCACGTAATACTTGTTCTCTTGTGACAGGCTTATTTCACTTAGCATACTGTCAAGAAGGTTCACGCAAGTTGTAACCTGTGTCAAAATTTCTTACCTTTTTAAGGCTGAGATGTCACTGTGTGCATATATCACATTTTGTTTATTCATCCATCTACTGATAAGTGCTTGAGTTGCTTCCACCAGCAGGCAGTAGGCAGGCTTCCAGGACAGTCCCTGATGACCGCCACACAGCACTTTCCATGTCCTTGTGTCATCCCATCCCCTTGAGTGGGGCTGGACCTCGTGGCGTGCCTTTAACAAACTGACTACAGTAACAGCGACATGATACAATTGGGACACAACACAAAAATTTTCAGCCTATGAAAAACCAGGGAAATCTTTCACATGGGAGATGACAATCAAAACACGTCATTACCAAGATGACAAAGGTGTTGTAGTTACCTGCAAAAAACTTGAAAGGAAGTGTTCTTTGAGTGCTCCAACATGAGAGCAAGCACTTTTATAACAAATGGAAAACTAGAGGGTCTCAGAGAAAAAATAGAAAGCATAAAAATCAAATGAAATTTTAGGACTGAAAAATAAGACAATCAAAATAAAAAAAATTCACTGGGTCATTTCAATAGTAGACATGACAAAGGGAAGTCAGTGAATTTGAAGCTAGGTCAATAGAAATTACCCATTCCGAACAATACAGAGAAAAAATGCACAGTCTCGGGGATGTGTGAGACAAAACACAGCATCCAGCGTGCTCCAGAACTGCAGGTGAGAGAGTTCAGTGAAGAGAAAATATTTGAAAAACTAGTGGCTGAAAACTTCCTAAATCTGGCAAAAGACTTAAAACTACAAATTGAAGAGGCTCAGGAAACCTAAACAGGATAAAGCCAAAGAAATGTACACCTAGACACGGCGTAATCAAATTGAATTCTACAGATAAAGACGAAAATCTCAAAGACAGCCAAACCAGGGTAAAACAGCTCATTGCTTACAGGAAAACAGCTGGAAAGACAGCTCTTTCATCAGAAACCAAAAAATGCTCAAGGGATGGAACAACATTTTGAAAGTGCTGAGAGAAAAGAACTATCAACCCGGAATTCTAAATCCAGGGGAAAAAAATTTTTCAGGAATTAAGGTGAATTAGACACATTGTCAAATGAAGGAATTCTCCATTTTCCCCCCAGAATTCATGTTCGAAAAGAGCTGCCAAAGCAAATTCTTCAGAGAGAAGACAAATGATACTTAAAAAAGAAGCTGGAACCTCAATAAAGAAGCAAGAGCAACAACAGCAATGATAACTACATGGGCAAACATAATAAATTATTTTTCTACTGTTAATTTTTTGTTGGTTTGAAACCAAAAAATATAACATTGTCTGATGGTGTTTTCAATGTGCGTAGGTGTACAATGCACAAGACAAGAAATGTACGACACACAAAACAACTGTGACGTAAGGTTACACCTCATGAATCTGTTTCCACACCATTCTCTGGAAGACAAGACCAGTGGTGGGGAACAGACAAGGGGTTGCTAGGGGGAGGGCATGGGGAAGGCATGGCTGCAGAGAGACAGCTGGAAGGAACTGGGGGAGATGGAGCTGCGGGTGTGATAACACAGATCTGTACACTAAGCTTCATAGAGCTATAGACAGAGAAAAAGGCAATTTTACTCTACATAATTTTTTTAAAGAATAGGAAGTAGAGGTACGTCCCTGGTAACCTAATTTTAGGGAAGAGAAATTTGCCTAGCCCCATCCTCTCACCCTCAACTTTAAATGACACATCTCTGACTTGTTTGCTTTTATTGGAATGCCCTAAAAGAGGGCAGAATCCTTTGTAACAAAGTAATGAAACTTAAAATAAAACCCTAGAGGAAACACATGGACTTAAAATCACCTTTAGGTTTAATATCCACTGGCTTATTTACAGGGTGTGTCTTGATAGGAGAGAGCCTGACAGGGGGCACAGGACATTTCCACAGAAGGTGCCACTAGCGGACATGGACGAGGTTGGTCTGGAGTTACCTAAGAGCCTTCATGTTGATACACGAATCTTAGAGAGAACTTGAAAAATTTGTGGTGAGAGGGGTACGGAGAAATTTTGTGGTATTAACAACCTGGAGTTTCCCCCCAGCACAGCGAGCAGCTCCCGATTACTGACCAGGGACTAGGGCTCTTCCGTGCCTGCCACGGCTGAGGGGCCCTCGAGTCCCCCCCCACCCCCTCCAGACTGCTCCTCATGTCCCTGCAGGTGGCCGCACCTCTGGGGGACAAGGGTCCTGGCACAAAAAACAGCTCCGATGTTAGGTCTACACTGGCAAGCCCATGGACCAGCTGCTTCCTCAAAGTAAGCAGTGAGTGAAGAAGAGAAACGAGCAAGGGAGGCCACCCAGAGTGCTAAGGAGACAACCAGACTCCCGTGGCTACAGGGAAGTTAGAAATGCCAAAGAGCGAGTGGTCACCCACAGGAAACACTCCAGAGAAGTCAGGAAAGGAGACATTGGGAGGCCTTCCCTGGATTTGGTGACTAGGGAATTTGTTAAGACTTTAGTGCAACAGGGCGTGTCCGAGACAGACACATCCCAGTGCCTACCAAGCCTGGTTTTCCTTGCTGGTTAAAACTGCTCCTGCCCCGGCCCCTACGCCAGGAAGCCACGCCAGGCTGACTTGCGCAGAACGGCAGCCGGAGGCTAACCGGGCCTGAGTGCCCGCTGCAAGGGCCACGTGTTTCAGAGGCTAGCAGGTGACCTATGAGGAGGCCTGGTTCAGAGCCAAGATAATAATTAGCCATTTAAAAAAGCTCTGTGCGGGATTTGGACTGTGATACATAAGGTGGATTAAATAGTTGAATGTGAGAAGAAAATAGAGCCAAAATGAAAAGAGAAAGAGAGATAGGGAGAACAAGAGACAGACAGACACGGGCTCTACGCAGAGAGAGAGATGGCCAAAGAAGCTTATCATCCCTCAGTGCTCCGTGGCTGCTCCGGACTGCAGACGTGCATACGTGAGGAGGAGTGTGGGCTTTCCCGGGAGGATTGGCAGCAAAGGGAGGAAAGTTGTGTTTGATTGGGAAGAAGGGCCAGGTAGAGGGGTGTGTGTGTGTGTTTAATAAGAGGACAACTCAATTATGAAGGAGAACATGAGGAATGCTACTGTGCTGACTCACTTAGGTCCTGACTCTCAAGCTAACCCCACAGTCAAAAGGAATCATGCTTCTGCTCCAGACATTCAGAGGCCATAGGTGCCTAGAGATGACCACCTGGCTAGTGGCTATAGGCGGCACAGACTATCCAAAGTGGGTAGAGAGAAGAACACCGTCTGTGAGTCTGAACCTTGCAAGCGGCAGTAAGCTAAGCACTTCTTCCTGTAGGAAAGTGATGCCTCAGAATGATGACTTCCCATGCTCGCCCCTGAGGCGTGCACACCTGTAGGACAGGCATTATCATTCTCTGCCTTAAGGTTGAGGATTTGAGGCTCAAAGAAGTTAAGTAATAGAGACACTGACACTGGACTCTGAACCCAGATCTGCTCGTCTGAAGTCCTGCTCTTCCTGCCATCTGCCCTTTCTCCTCTCCCTGAGTCTTATTCCCTGTCAATCAACAAGCTCGTTTTTGTTGAGTTCCTACCAGTGTGGCTAACAGTAAACTAAAGAGGCTTCCAATACAGTTCAGATACAAACAAAAAAAGTGTGACATGGCAAGTGACAGTGCAAGGTAGACCAGTCAGGGTCTGGAAAATAGAAACTTCACTAGCTATTTCAACAAAGAAAAATTAACATAGGAAATTGGTTAAGCAGATGCTGGAGACCTGAAAAAGGAAGAGGAGAACATGGAGGGGAAAGTGAGTAAGTACAGGAAGTAGCTACCACCTCTCGGGCTTGGGGGACAAAGGACAAGTTTGGGTCATCAGACCCTAGCAGCTCTCAGGAGAGGCCCTATTAACCTGGAGCTTGGCCCTCTGGGAACGAGATGTTGCTGCTTACTACCGGTGCGTCAGGAGCACAGGCTAAGTGCCCCAAGGAGCTGAGGCTCAGACCTAAGGAGGTGGTACTGCCTGGCAAGGGCTCCGTCATCAGGGGCATGAAAGAGGGACCCTGAAGGACTGGATCCAGATTTCTGAGGAGAGGGCATTGCCCAGCTACTGCTAGTATCTCAGAGGTGCTTCAATGCAGCTGTTTCTGGGAATGGGTAAGAATTCGGAGGAGAGAACCAACCTCTACTTCCCGAGGCAACATTGACAGGAATAGAAAGTGTGCAGGAAGGAGCAAGTCCATTTTCTCTCCATGTAATTCTCTCTGGAATTACCACTATTGGGAAAGGAGAAATAGGGCTGGCAGAGTTCCAGCCTCAGTGTCACAGAGCAGAATCTGAAAGAATGTGTTTAGAGCTGAAAGACAACAGCATACGAAGCAATATATATATATACTAATTGCCAAACAAGATGTGGGAGCCCAGAGTGGAGGGTGGAAGTCATCCCTGAGGGCTGTGTGGTTGAGGGAGGCCTCACAGAAGAGGTGGGACTTAGGCTGAATAAGGGTTGGCCTGGACCGATGAAGGACACGTGAGCTGAGGATGAGCATAAGAAAGCTTAAGGGATGTTGGGGGCAAAAGACCAAGATGAAAAAGTGGGTTGAGGGGTATTTTTTAAAAATTAAATAAGTAAATGTCATCATCACTTTACAGAACTATAGTGTCAATAATAAAGATAAAAGAAGTAAAACAGAATAAAGGGAAGAGCTGAGATGTGAAGAGACCCCTCCTAGTGACTCACTCTGTTCCTTTCACGACCACCTCATTGTCCAGAATATGGAAATTATGGCAACAGAGTAAGTTCTAGAGATCTTGACTTCTATGTCCTGGGAGATTATCCAGGCCAATGCTTTGTGTGTGTGTGTGTGTGTGAGTGTGTTTATTTCTTAACACAACAACACTTCCCAAACCAAAGGTTGGGTAGAACCCCAAGGCATGGAACAAACCGAAGCTGAGGTTCTTGGGGAAGGTCAGAGTTCCCCCATTTGGGCCCCTCTTTCTTCCCTGACAAAGGGTTTTGAGGTTCCACCTTAAAAACAAGAACACAGTTTGCCAACCATGGATCTAAATGAACTCCCCCACTTTACAGATGAGGAAGCTAAGGACCAGAAGGTGTGTTGGTCACCCCACAAATGAGTGCTGGATTCTAGTGTAAAATATAGATCTTCAACTTCTGGCCCAGGACCATTTCCATTATAGTTGGAGTGGCCGTTTTGTTTATTGTCTACGCCAGGAAGCGGGTTAGAGTAAAGAAGGCACTAAAAATAATTGATAGCCATTAACAGACCCACAACAGTAGTCACTTGAGACTGTCCTGAGCAACCCAGAACATCTGAGCATGCTGATGAAACCTCGCTGCGTTTCTTACACTTCCTATTCAAGGTTAACGAGGTCCTACGTGCTCACAAAGCCTCTTCACACTCATTTTTTGATATCCAGCGCTTCTCAATCTAATGAGTTCAGAGAATCCAAGACTGAACCGGGCCCCACTCAGGCTTTCCCATCCAATGTCTTTTAGTATGAATTGTCCCTGTACTTTCCAAGACTTCCGTTTGTGCTGGGGTAACAGGACCCTGGGCAACAGCCACCTGGTGATCAGAAACTGAGCTGAGGAATAGTCTGGGTTAACTGAGACCCTGACTTCTATCAGTCAGGTTCTTAATTGAAAGCAACAGAGAATGATTCTGACTTGTTTGTGTGGAAATGATATATCGGATACTACTGGGTGGCTCCCAGAATCCCTAAGAAGAATGGATTACTAAGCCCAGGAAGCAGACAGGAACAAGAGAAGCTAAAAATACGCAAACAACAAAAATCATATCACAGAACTGGTTCAGTGAAGACCTGGAGGATGTTACCAGTACATCGGAGACAGCACCTGGCACAGCTGCCTTGTAGACTCTGTGACCTCTCCATTGGCCCTGCTCCTTCGTGTGGCCGACTCTCAATCTAGAGAGTCCCAGTGGGTGACTCTGATTGGCCAGACCTAGGTCATCCCTGCTAGTCTAGTCTTTTCAAGATTTAACAGTGGGAAGGAAGGTTCTGCCTGCTATATAAAATAATTATATCTTTGTTCCCAAATACTCACTGCTCCTCCCTGGCAGAAGGATTATACATCTCTGTCCTTTGACATCAGGCTTGCCATGTTGCTCATTTTGGCCAATGAAACAGAAGCAGAAATAATGTGAGTCACTTCCAGTACAGGCGTTAAGAGCCAGTGTGCAGTTTGCCACATATATTCCCTCTGCCTCAAGAACAGCAATACTGTAGATTGGGCCGACCCATCGACCTGAGTACAAGGGGAGATGATGTGGAGCAGAGCCGCAGCCGGCCTGCAATGGACATGCAGCAGAGGTGGGAATTAAACCTTTGGAAGCCACTAAGATTTGGGGTCATTGGTTACCACTGCATACTTAGCTTAATCTAAGACATGTTTCCACCAAGATTCAAGATTCAAAGGGTGGAGAATTCCCAAGCAGAAAGGATGTTTAGATGCTTGCCAAAAAAAAAAAGGACACTGACTTAGCAATCACTTTCATGTACAAAATTCATCCAATACATAACTTTTAAAGAATCACCTTCTACCTTCAAGGTCTCACTGAGCTGGCAGCTCTCCCACACGCTGCCCTTGGTCCTCACAGCGCTACAAGAGTATGAAGCTTGCTTGGGTAGAACCCTGGGGGCCAAATCTGCAAATCTTCACACTCTCTGTTGTGTGTATGTTAGAGAGATTATTTATATTGATCTTACCTTTTAAAAAAAATCACTGAATGTTAAAATTGATCAGGGAAGTTTCCACTGGGACAGAATGGTTTTTGAAAAGCACTCAGGCAGGTTTAGACAATAAGAACTTGTAAAGCAAAAGTGTGTGAGTGGGTGTCTCTGTGTGTGTGCATATGCATTGAATCTGTTTTTAGGTGGGTTTGTGTGTGTGTGCGTTTATTTTTCACTTATTTATTTTTAAAAATTTAACCTTTATTGTATTCTCTTTACATTACTTTTTAGTCCCCTTATCCCCCTCCCCCCAGCAGTCACCACACTGTTGTCCATGTCCATGAGTCTTTTTTCCTTTTTGCTCAAACCCTCCACCTCTTAGTCTGCCCCCCCACAACCAGCTGTCATCCTGCTCTCCATCTATGAGTCTGTTTCTATTTTGTTTCTTAGTTCTGTTTGCTCATTAGATTTCACATATGAGTGAAATCATGTATTTGCCTTTCTCTGACTGATGTATTTCACTTAGCATAATATTCTCTAGGTCCATCCATACTGTCTCAAAGGGTGAAATTTTCTTTTTTTTTTTATGGCCAAGCAGTATTCCATTGTGTAAGTGTCTCATAGTTGTTTTATCCACTCATCTATTGATGGACACTTGGGTTATTTCTGTATCTTGGCTATTGTAAATAATACTTCAATGAACATAGGGGTGCTTATGTTCTTTTGAATTAGTGTTTTGGGTTCATTCCCAGATGAAGTGGGATTTCTGGGTTGAAAGGCAGATCTATTTTTAATTTGTTGAGGTATCTCCATACTGCTTTCCATAGTGGCTGTACCAATCTCCATTCCCACCAACAGTGCAAAAGTGTTCCCCTTCTCAAGGAGATAAAAGACCTGTACTCAGAAAACTGCACAACACTGAAGAAAGAAATTAAGTAAGATGCCCTAGCTGGTGTGGCTCAGTGGATGGAACACTAGCCTGTGAACCAAAGGGTTGCTGGTTTGATTCCCAATCAGAGCACATGCCTGGGCTGTGGGCCAGGTCCCCAGTTGGAGGTATGCGAGAGGCAACCACATTGATGTTTCTCTCCCACTCTTTCTAGCCCATTTCTTTCCCTCTGTCTAAAAATAAATAAATAAAATCTCTTTTTAAAAAGAAACTAAGGAAGACACAAAAAAATGGAAGCATGTACTGTGTTCATGGATCAGAAGAATTCACATCATCAAAATGTCCATACTACCCAAAGCAATTTATGGATTCAGTGCAATCCCTATTAAAATACCGATGACATAGTTCACAGATATAGAACAAACATTTCAAAAATTTATATGGAACCATAAACAACCCTGAACAGCTACAGCAACTTTGATAAAGAAGAACAAAGTAGGAGGGTTCACAATACCTGATATAAAACTATATTGCAAGGCCACAGTAATCAAAACAGTCTGGTACTGGCATGAGAACAGACACATAGATTAATGGAACAGAATAGAGAGCCTAGGAATAAACTCAAGTCTCTATGGTCAATTAATATTTGATAAAGGGGACAAAAGCATAAAATGCAGTAAAAATAGCCTCTTCAACAAATGGTGTTGGGATATCTGGAAAGTTACATGAAACTTGACCACCAAGTTACACCATACAACAAAAATGAACTCAATATGGATAAAAGACTTAAATATAAATCACAACATCATAAAAGTCCTAGAAGAGAACATAGGCAGGAAAATCTCAGATATTCCATGCAGCAATATTTTCATTGATATGTCCCCTAGAGCAAGGGACATAAAGGAAAGAATAGACAAATGGGACTTCATCAAAATAGAAGTCTTCTGCACAGCTAAAGAAAACATCAGCAAAATGAAAAGAGAACCAACTGTATGGGAAAATATATTTGCCAGTGATACCTCAGACAAGGATTTGATCCCCAAAATATAAAAAAAAAAAACCAACTCATACAACTCCACTCCAGGAAGACAAACAATCCAGTTAAAAATGGGCAAAGGACCTGAACAGACACTTCCCAAGGAGGACATACAGAGTGCCCACAGACATAGGGAAGGATGCTCAGCATCACTAGCCATCAGAGATATGCAAATTGAAACCACAATGAGATACCACTTCACACTGGTCAGAATGACTATCATAACCAAATCAACAAACAACAAGTGCTGGCAAGGTTGTGCAGAAAAGGGAACCCTAGTGCACTGTTGGTGGGAATGCAGATTGGTTCAGCCACTGTGGAAAACAATATGAAATTTCCTCAGAATACTAAAAATGGAACTGCCTTTTGCTCCAGCAATTCCATTGCTGGGATTATACCCTAAGAATTCTGAAACACCAATTCAAGAGAACCTATGCATCCCAATGTTCATAACAACATTATTTACAACAGCCAAGTGCTGGAAGCATCCTAGTTGCCCATCAGTAAATGAATGGGTCAAAAAACTATGGTACATTTACACAATGGAATACTAAGCAGCAGAAAAAAGAAGGACCTCCTACCCTTTGAGACAGTGTAGGTAGATCTGGAGAGCATTATGCTGAGTGAAATAAGGCAGGCAGTAAAAGACAAATACCATATGATCTCATCTATAAGTAGAATCTTATCAACAAAACAAACAAGCAAGCAAAATATAACCAGAGACATTGAAATTAAGAACAAATTGACAATAACCAGAGGTGAGGTGGGAGGGGATAATGGGGGGAAAGGGGGAAGGGTTGTTAAGGAACATATATAAAGGACACATATATAGGATAAAGGGTGGGAGAGGGGATGGGTGGGGTGGGAGAGAGTGGTGGGGAGAAAATGGAGACAACTGTACTCCAATAAACAATGAACAACAACAAAAAAAGAAAAATAATGTGTTCCCCTTGCTCCACATTCTCATCAGCACTTATTGTTTGTTGATTTATTGATGACAGCCATTCTTTTTTTTTTTAAAGATTTTATTTATTTACTTTTAGAGAGGGAAGGGAGAGAGATGGAGAGAGAGAGAGAAACATCAATGTGCGGTTGCTGGGGGTTATGGCCTGCAACCCAGGCATGTACCCTGGCTGGGAATCGAACCTGGGACACTTTGGTTCCCAGCCCATGCTCAATCCACTGAGCTATGCCAGCCAGGGCTTGATGATAGCCATTCTGACAGGTGTGAGGTGTTATCTCATTGTGATTTTAATTTGCATTTCTCTGATGATTAGTGACATTGAGCATCTTTTCATATGTCTATTGGCCATCTGTATGTCCTCTTTGGAGAAGTATCTTTAGGTCTTTTGTCCATTTTTTAATTGAGTTGTTTGTTTTGGGGGGATTGAGCTTTGCAAGCACCTTGTAAATTTTGGATATTAATCCCTTATAAAATGTATTGGCAAATATGATCTCCCATTCTGTGGGTTGTCTTTTTATTTTGTTGACAATTTCTTTTGTTGTGCAAAAACTTTTTAATTTGATGTAGTTCCATTTCTTTATTTTTTCTTTTGTTTCCCTTTCCTGGGGAGATATATCCAATAAAAACTTGCTATGAGCAATGTCTGATATTTTGCTGCCTATATTTTCTTCTAGGATTTTTATGGTTTGGGGTCTAATATTTAAGTCTTTGATCCATTTTGAGTTTATTCTTGTGTGTGGTATAAGAAGATAGTCTAGTTTCATTTTTCTGCACATATCTGTCCAATTTTCCCAGCACCATTTATTGAATAAACTATCTTTAGCTCATTGTATGTGCTTGCTTCCTCTGTTGAATATTAATTGACTGTAGAGGTGTGGGCTTATTTCTGGGTGCTCTATTCTCTTCCATTGATCTATGTGTCTGTTTTTATGCCAGTACCATGCTGTTATGATTACTATGGACTTGCAGTATAGTTTGATATTAGGTAGTGTGATTCCTCCAACTTTGTTCTTCTTTCTCAGGATCACTGTTGCTATGTGGGGCCATTTGTGGTTGCATATAAATTTTTGAAATATTTTTTCTAGTTCTATGAAATTTGTCTTTGGAATCTTGATAGGAATTGCATTGAATCTATAGCTTGCTTTGGGTAGTATGAACATTTTAATGATGTTAATTCTTCCTATATTTTTATCTTCTTCAATTTCTTTCTTCAGTGTCTTCTAATTTTCTGAGTAATCATCTTTTACACCTTTGGTTAGGTTTATTCCTAGGTATTTTATTCTTTTTGAAGAAATAAATGTAAATTTATTATGTGGAGACTGGCAGGTCAGAAGTCTGGTAGGGTTCCATCAGGCTAATATTGAAAAGTCGGCATGGTCCTGTTGTTCATGGGAAGCTCTGGGTGAAAAGCTTCTTCCAGGATCATCCAGGCCCTGGCACTGAGGTTGTGGGGAAGAAGTTGCATCTCCTTGCTATTTCATCCAGGGGTCATTGTCAACTTTAGGGGGCACCTGTCCTGCTTAGTTCCTGCCCTCATCCCTTCATCTTCAAAGCCAGCAATGGCTGCTCTACTCATGCATTAGATCTCTCTTCTTCCTGATCTCTCCTCTGCTTGCCTCTCCCACCACATCTGTCTGACTCCAGCTGTAGAAATTCCAGGGGCTCAAGTCACTAGATTGGGTCTATCTGGACAATCCAGGCTGCTCTCCATATTTTAACTCAGCTGATTAGTAAACTAAATTACATCTGTAAAGCTCCTTCATAGCACTCCCACGGTCAGTGTATGGTTAAATAACCTGGGGACTGGCATCCTGGGGAATAGCTTTAAAATGCACTCTTCACAGAGGTTTTGGCAGAGGGAATAAGCGCCAGCACCATGGCCACTGTCCAGACCCCACATGCAGAGAGACACCATAGATTCATCTGTAGGACTGCGCTGACCAACAGGTATCTGGGTCAGTGATATCAGGCACCAGTTTTATCCTGTGCCCTGCTCTTTGCTGTGATTCCTCTGTTACCCCCTTTGGTTCACAGCCTCGTATAAAGTGCTGCCGTGTGGAACTGAGTAAGGGCTGTGTCCACACTTTGGAGTACCACTCCTTTCACCATTGAAAATAAGCACTACCTAGTGCCACCCCAAGAAGACATTCCTCAGATCTAATTGACTAAAGTCACATCAGCAGCAGCAGCATCACCAAAATACAGCACATGTATCACTCACTTGTTTACTTTGTGCCAGACATTGACATAGGTTGTTTATTTGGATAATTTATACACCATTACAACACGCAGATGAATTAGGCATTATTTTTATTCCTGTTGTGCAAACAAAGACCAGTGAAGTTAACCAAATTGCCCACGTTCACTAGGCAAGTTTCAATCTAGTCACCTGGACACCACAGCTGAAAGGGAGGCTGGGAAACTGAGTATGTAGCAAAGGGAAGAAAATCCTGTAACCAGCCTGAGCCAGTGGTTCTCAGCTTTCTGAGGGACTTTTTCAGAGAGTCTGTAAGCTCCCCCTTCCCACCTACTTTTCTGTGTGAGGTCCAATTGTCAATTAAAGCAGTAGGCTGGACACAGAGGCAGATGTGAGAATCCACTGCCTTCTACTAAGCCAGACATTTAAGAGGTTTGCAAAAATGTAAACTAATATCTCACTTACATTTTTGTTTTGGAAAATGGTTGTTTTTCACTATTTAAAAAATGACAATTCACTATTGACAATTCCCTATTGACAATTACTATAGCACAAGTACTATTTTCCAGCTGCCTCATTGCCTCCAGATATCCTGGGACATCAGGACAGTGCTGTCGTTTGTGTTTGAAGCACTTAAGTCTTATCCATTTAAGTGGGAGTCCAAAGAAGCCTATGTACCTACAGGACTCAGGATCCCAAAGGATTTATTACAGCTCTTGCTTCCTTCCAAGAATGAGCTGAGACCTCTACATTTGATTTTTCTTTTTTACCTTCATCTGAGGACATTGTTTTCATTGCTTTTAGAGAGAAATTCACTATTGAAAATGACAATGCACTATTGTCATTTTTAAATAAATTAATAAAATATAGTTTAAATTCTGTTTTAGTTTTCTATATAAAACATTAATAGATGTAATCTACCTGCGCAGAAGCTCTTTGATGTCCTCACTAATTCTTAAGAGTGTAAAGAGATCATGAAATCAAAATGTTTCCCTTTGAGTCAGGAGTCAGCAAGCTACAGCCCGTGGGACGAGCCTGGCCTGTTGCCTCTTTTGTAAATAGTTTTGTTTAACACCGCCACCTGCGCCCCTTCATTTATGCTTCATCTGTGGCTGGTCCTGTATTGTAATGGCAGACATTAGTAGTGATAACAAAAACTGTACAGCAACAGAGCTGAAAATATTTTCTATCTGGACCTTTAACAACAACAACAAAAGTTGCCAGCCAGGACTTAGATGGTCATGGTTCCTGAGGAGGGACTTGGCACACAGCCACGCTGCATCAAACCAGGGTCCCTTTGACTGTGAGCAATACAGGCTCGACCTCTGTCTGCAGTAAGCTTACCTCCCTGTTGGGCTGTGGGAGTGGAGGTACAGGCAGCAACAATGAACAAGTCCGTACTGCTGCTTTCCCGCAGTTTGGACTGTGCTTACCACAGCACTCCTCAGCAAATACTCAGTATTTGCTGACTGTGCAGCTGAATGAAGAAAGTACATGTGTGACAGAGAGACAGAAAGGAACAAGAAACTGCCTCACTGCTCAAACCAATATAGCTTTAGAATGTTTTGGTATTATTTCTCTTTTTCAAAAATGTCCTGACTAATTTTATATATCTTTTCTTCTTGATGAACTTTGCTTTTCAAGTTCCATTTAAAAATCCCTGAAGTCATTTAACTAATTCTTTATTGTTTGCTGCTTAGGTTGTTTTTTTTCTGACGTACATAATAAGAGATGGACATGTCTCTTATTATTGCCTTAGGATAAACCCATAGAATTAGAAATGCTGAGTCAAATGGAATGTATGTTTTAAGGCTATTGATCCCAAAAGATGACCAGGGAAGCCCTTTCCAAAAGACAGAAGCAACCTCAGGCACTCCCACACCCTGCTGCTGGAGCATAAAGTGCCACCAAGCAAAGTGTGCTCCGTGGAGAGTCCCTCTTGCATGCTCCCTGCAAGAAATGGCATGACAAAACATCATAAAGTGAATGTCCTATGTTGTCTTATTCCCAAACCTATATTATTTTCCCTAGAAAAGTATCATGAGGCCAATCAGAAATCACCTCCTCTCACTAGAAGACTTCAGCTATGATGGACAGGCACATTGGACTGAGGACAATGTGCAAGAAGAAGTTCCTCAGAAAAGAATCTGACTTCGTTTTTTTTTTCTTGCCCAATATTTTCAGACATTTGATGAGAGGGAGCAAGAGGGTGAGAGCAAGAAAAAAAAAAGAGAGAGTGAGAGTGAGAGTGAGCATGAGAACGAGAGAGAGAGAGATCAGTAGTTTGTGGAACACAGTACGTTTCGGGAAACCCCTAGGGGCAGCTTCCATTCTGTCCAGAGGAGCTTGGGTGCAGCCGTCTGTGTGTTCCGCTCCAGCTCTGGCGTGCAGAGTTTTCTATGCTTCTGAGTCCAGTTCTCACTTCTGCTTAACAGGCTCCATGCAATTCCAAGTCTCCCCATAACTCTGATCGCTGGTGAGGAGACTCCCTGCGGCCGGGCATCCTTCCGGAAGGATCTCTGTAGCATTGACCTAATGACCACAACCTTGCCACCCCAGGGTGTGACCATTTCCCCACCGCCGTGCTGGAACTAACTGGAGGGATTGGGTCTCAGAGACTCTCAAATATCAACGGCCCTTTTTGACTAAGCTGTCAGGTATATTTTAAATGGCTACTCTCCTTAAACCACACTGGCCCAAGGGAGTCTAACCTCGGCCCAGTGTTGATAGACAAAATATTTAACAACCAATATGGCCCCGCACTGACTGATCGAGAGGCAAGCCAGCCACAAACAACCAGATGGCCCTACTGGTGCGTCCGAGCTGAAGGGGAGCCCTGCCTGCATCTACCTTCTGGCCCCGGCCCATGGGGAGGACTTCTTCCTTCATTCTGATTTTTGGAGGTTCAGTGTGCTTCATCATCTTATGTAACCACAGTTTTCCAGATTGTTTGCTGTTCAATACAAGAGAAAAGCTGTCCTTCTGAAACTGTATGGAAATGCCCTGTGCTCACGTTCTGACAAGCCCTTTGAAGTAGGCTGGTCTTCTCTGCTCAGAGAGCTGGAAGGCACAAGAAGGAGGAGAATGCACGGGGCCCAGCGACCAGCCTGGGGCAGGAGGTGGGAGACCTGGATTTTTGCTGCAGCACCAGCTCTATGACCCCAGGTGGGGTCAATGCTTTGTGTCACTTAGCTACGGCAAATTCCCCTGTTAGTCAATCCATAGTCATTGCCTCTATGAAGGTATTTTGTAGGTGTGATTAAAGTCTGCAATCAGTTTGCTTTAGGTAAAGAAGATTATCCTAGATCTTGTTGGTGGGCCTGATTAAATCAGCCGAAAAGCCTAAAGAATTGAACTGAAGTGTCTCTGAAGAAGAAGAAATTCCACCTGTGGACTGCAGCTTCAGCTCATGCCTGAGGGCTCCAGCTGCCCTTCTGAGAGGCTGCTCTGAGTGTTTCATGATTGTCTAACCAGCCCGTACAATCACATAAGCTGATTCCTTTCAGGAAGGCTATATCCATACCCATACCCATATCCATACCTACATCCATACCCATACCCATACACATACCCATATCCATATCCATATCCATATCCATATCCATACCCATACCCGTACCCATACCCATACCTATATCTATATCTATGTAACACGATGGACGAGACAAAGACTCTTCCAGGCCAGAATTCGGTGGTGCCTGCCCATTCCAGGGAGCCTCCTCTCATCCTGGGACTTTCCAGTCTGGCTGGTGATCACTCAGGAGAGGAGATGCATACTCTGTAGTCCTTGAATTTCCTGCATCATTGCATCTGTGGCGATGGTAGGAAGCAACAAGCACTGACAAGCAGGGAACACAAGAATGAGCAATTCATCTACTCATTCGCTTTTTATTCCTATTTCCTGTGTGCCTACCCAGAGCCTGGCACTGTGTTACAGAAAGGAAAAGTGGTGAATAGAGAAAGGAGAGTCTGCCCCCTTGGAACTTGTGGTCCAGTGGGTGCACAGACATGTGACCAGTAATTACACGAGAATATACAGGGGCTTGATTGGGGTCTGAGCGGGCCGCTAAAGAGGGACCCAGCAGGGGCACCACACTCAAGCGAGAGCAATCAGGGAAGGCTTCACACGGGGCAATGGCACCTGAGCTGAGGAGGGCAGTGGACCAGGGGAGGCATACCAAGGGAGCAGGAAGACAGTTCTCTGCACAGGACAGGGTGCACACGGAGCCTCCAGGCCAGCCAGAGGGAGCCTGAGGCCGCCTGAGCACTCATCAGCAGAAAGGCAGAGTGCAAGGTGTAGAGATGGAAAAAGACCAGTTATCCGTTTTCGTAAATGCTGCCAGGGAGTTTCACACTTTATCCTCAGTGAGACCCAATGAAACTTTTATAAGCTGGAAAGTGACATGGTAAGCTCTGTATTTTTTAAATGTCTGTCTGACAACAACAGAGTCAGAGAAGCTGAATTAGGACTGAGAGAGGATCCAGGTCATATCTCAGTCACTTCTGGCCAAGGACTCCTTCCCCTGGGGGCACCAGAGGGACACACCTCGACAGAGCCTGTTAGTGGGGAGCTGTCGGCCAGCGGGTCCAGAGCAGCCCTCCTGCTTTGGGCAAGCTGGTGTTGATGACCCTGTCTGGGTTTTGTTAAGGCAACAGAAAGATGGCCACGAGAGTCAGGAGGGAACGACTCACCAGTTATTCAGCCCAGTTACTTTGCTCCAGGTGCTCACACTAAGTCCTTTCTGTGTCTTCATCCCTGTCAGTCCTCAGGTGACTCAGTGAACAACTACAGTCCTTCTCTCCTCTCCTCAGGCACAGGCAGGCTGCTCAAGAAGACATGCCAGTAAATGGGGGGAGTGTCTGCCCTAAGCCACGCTCTGCTCACGCCTGCAGACCTGCCAAGGGAGCCTGCAGCCTCTGTCCCGCCGCACGCCATCAGGGGGACCAGGCATGTGCCCCCCACAGTTGGCGCCTATGAGCGGGAACGGGACTTGCTTACTCTATGACCGCCACAGGAGAGGTGACCATTCATGGGCGCTTACTGTGTGCCAGACCGTCAGAGCCCACAAGTAAATTCTAGTATTACTCCTAGTTTGGAGAGGAAACCGGAAACGACAAGGTGAGTGTGCACTTAGTGAGTGACTGAGCTGGCAGTGGGCCCCGCGCAGCCTGGCTTCAGTGCCCACTTTCTCAGTCACTGCACTGCCGGGCTCCGGGGGGCGGGGACACCGACCGGGGCTGCCTGCCCTCTGGGGGGTCTTCGCTAGAGGCAGGAATCTGTCTTGAATGAAAACTCCAGGCTCCATGCTTTTCTCCTGTAAGAGTTCCTAAGTTTTAGGGCTCATGCTTCGTTTGGTATACCTAGAACTCTTGTACCTTTTATTGTGCTCCATGGCTTTGCCTTGGTTCCAGTAGTTTATGCATGAGGGTAATTAAAGGAAACTTTAGGCATCCTAATGCACAATATTACTGCTGGTTATTTGTATTACACTTTATGGACCTCAAAGCAACAGTGTGGGACTGAGCGAATAACTAGACTATCCAGATATTTCTTTTTTATTTTTTATTTAATCTTTATTGTATTTTTTCCATTACCATTTAGTTCCTTTATATCCCTCCTCCCCTGAGCAATCACCACACTGTTGTCGGTGTCCCTGAGTCCTTTTTCCTTTTTGCTCAGTCCCTCCACACCCTCACCCTCACCCTCACCCCACTAGCTGCCATCTGCTCTCCGTCTATGAGTCTGTCTCCACTTTGCTTGTTAATTCAGTTTGGTCATTAGATGTTTCTTCAACAAACCCTTTGTTTGTGTTGGGTCATTTCTTTGATGCCCAGGGACATTTGTGAGACCATGAAAGCAGGGCAGCCAGAGCACTGCACCCAGAAGAAGCCCTTGTGTCCAAGGTCAGGCCCCGAGCAGTCACAGCCATTCCAGGTCACGTCCCTCCAAGGACAGAATCAGTGGCACCAAGAAGGGGCTGGGTGAGCATCAGGGAGTGCGGAGCCCCCTCGGTCGCTTCTTACCTCCTGAAGGTCCACGGCTGAACCTCAGGCCAGCCCCTCCAGGATGGCCTGGCGTTAATTATGATGCAACCCCCCAACCATGCAGCCTCAGCAACAATTTTGGGAGTCAGGGTCCATGTGCAAGGCCATTAACACTGAACATGTTTTAATCCATAATTGTGTGAGATTTATTTAATTTAGGGGCTTTATTTATAGTTCGATTGGAATTGTAATGTATTTGCAGCCCTCTGCTCTGGGCTCTGTCGATTTTTATGGCATCTTTTAATTGTGCTCTTCCAGGACAGGTGCAAGCAGTTTTCCAAAGCGGGCTGATAGGAGAAGGCCTCCTGTTATGGGGCGGGGGTGGGGGGGGAGCAGCCTTGCACGGACATGACCCTGAGCCTCCATGAGGGCAGGGACACTGGGTCCTCAGGTCTCTGGCACTGCAGTCACCTGGCCTTTCCTCCTCCGCTCCGCCAGAGCTTGTGAGCTGAGAAGGAGCCTCCGAACACATCTCCACACACATCCTTCCATCCCTTTGCTCACTGAACAAACATTTACTGAGCACCTACTGTGTACCAATCCCTGTGCTCAGTATAAGAATGACCATGACCCAGCCTATGCAGAGCTCAGGGGAGGCAAAGAAGAATCGAGAGTTGCTGGAACTCGCTGAGCAGCTGCCTCGTGCCAGGCACTGAGCTCCGCACCGGCGACACACAGAAGAGCACAGCCTTATCCTCTAGGTTCTGGAGATTTGGTGAAAAACGAATTTATCAGAGAGTCGTTTAAAAGACTGTAATGTGGCTGGGAGCGATGGAAGAGAGCAAGGGCGCCAATACAGAATTTGCTCCAACGCCTACAGGTCTCTCCTGCCCTCTGAGCTGAGGAGCCTCTGCTGGAGAGGGGCGCCCTGCTTAGTTAAACTTGGGTGTGTCTTGGCCTTGTTGCTTTTTGAGCGTCGGTAATTTTCAAACACCATGCAGGTGGCTTTGCAACCTTTTATACATCTTGAAGCATTTGGTCTCTTTTTCCAAGTTACTTTCTTCCAAATGATACACTGCCATTTGGGCTCTGAGTGTTGGAGGAAAGCCCCAGAAATTGAAGTAAAAGGAAGTGGAGAACAGGACCGAGGTTCTGCCAGCCAGGAGCACA
The DNA here is from genome assembly GCF_019186645.2 of Phyllostomus hastatus. NCBI lineage: Eukaryota > Metazoa > Chordata > Mammalia > Chiroptera > Phyllostomidae > Phyllostomus > Phyllostomus hastatus. The sequence goes on from NW_025333857.1 coordinate 14,978,271, forward strand.
CCCCGGGGAAAGGCGGATTCAAATGCAGCTGGGAGAGAACGCAGTAGCCTCAGCTCCGTGCTAAAACCAAGGCACATGGCAGAGTTGTGGGCCTCCCCGGGGTAACTCTGGTGTCCCCAGAACCCAGAACAGCACCTGGCACATACCAGTTATCAGTAACTACTGAAGGAGTAAATACTAAGTGAGATAAAAAAGGAGAAGACTTAGGGACCATGCTTTACTGGTAAAATAAATAATTATGCTTGGTCAGGAAATAAAGGAGAAAAAACGTATTTTCTGGGCACCTATGCGTTGTACTAATTCAGTAAATCCTCACAACAGTATGGGGTGAGGCATGTTCCCACCTTACAGAGGAGGGCTCTGGGGTTTAGGGAGACTAAGTGACTTGCTTGGGTCATCAATTTTGGGGAGAAAGAAAGGGTAGGCACATCCTGGTGGGGAAGGTCTGTTTTCCTGTAGCTTTGTAAGTGATAAGTACGTCCTGATATGGGAATGGATAATAATGGGAAAATATTACTCCAGAATTAATAAGTAATTAAAATGTATAATGATTCAAAATGCTTTGTTTTTGTAGTTTACAGAAAAATAGCTTCAGGGCTGGCGGAGATGTGTTATCTAGTAGAGCTGAAGTAGGAAGCAGCTCCGTGTTGGGCAGATTTGGGGCCTTGTGGTGCAGCTTCTGTAAACTTGTATGTTTACATTTACTTGTATGTTACACATTTCTGCCTGTTGTTCTAAATTAAGCCTGTTTCTGTCCCTCCTCCTCCTCAGGAACCACAGTTATTTAGGAGGATCAAGGAAGGAGTCCACTCTGATCTTGGACTTCCAGTCTCCAAAACTGTGTGAAATAAATCTCTGTGGATGACACGCTACCTGATCTGTGGTGTTTTGTTCTAGCAACCTGAACAGCTAAGACAGGGTGGTGGTCTGAAAGGAGGTTTTCTTTAAGATCGTGCATTTTATAGATACAGGGGAAGGAGCCAGGGGAAAGAGAAAGACTACACAGATAAGATGTAAGAAAGAGAGAATTGACAGAGGGCAAGAGGATGGGACCAGGAGATGCATACAGGACAAGGAAACTTGGAAAATCGTCAGCAGAGCTGACCATCTGGCTGTGGAGAGTATTAGCCAGCAGGCAGCGTGGACGACAGCCATGTGTGTGTCTCCCCACACCCGGTAGGGTGTCAGCTGTCGGACTCATCTTCAATGACATCCTGGTGGAGAATTTCACATTGACCGAGTCGGTTGCAGACCCTAACAGTGGCTGTTCCAAAACGCTTTGTTGTCTCAAAAATAAGAGTGAAAACAGGTGACTCCTGCCTCATGACTCACCTGGAAGTGGCTGTAACCGTGGCAGAGTTACCATCAGGTGCTGTATCTGTGGCAAACTCCTATGTTTCAGATTTCCCAGGAGGTTAAAGGTCACATGCTGTGTGCACATATGACAAACTTTTCCACCGTCTGGGTTTTTCTGATGTGATGAAAGACCGTACTGCTGGGTTACCGTTGGATAGATTTTTATCTAGATTTTATCTAGATTTACAATATCAGCATTGTCTTTTTGTTTGTGGATTCTAAATCCTTCAGAAGCTCTGGCCTTGCACTGCTCTTTTAAAGTATATTTGTATAAACTTTAAAGCTTTTTATTTATCTTAATTATACAAGTACTATATGAATAATTCTCATGGTTAAAATTTTTCAAACAAAGTAGGTTTTTTTCTCCAGGTCCCTATGCAGTCCTTTTCCTACCCAAGGGAAATGTATTTACATATTCATATATGCAATTATATTTTGTGGAGGTTTTTGCCATAAAACTTGTAGATATTGCTCTTCACCTTGCTTTTTAAACTTAGCTGTAGATCTTAGAGATCTTTCCATATCAGTGCATGCAGACCTACCAAAATTATTTTGACATGATGAGCTGCACATTCTATCATCTGGATAAATCATGCTTCTTTTAACCAGCCCCCTAATGAATAAAATGTAGGTGGTCCCTAGTTTTGCACTATTATCAAAATGCCCAATACTGCACTGATGTCCCTTCATTGCTTCCTTCCAGTGCCCACTTGGAACGCTGTGCTACTGCTGGAACAGGCCCTCCTTCCAGCCCAGTGACTTAAAGACACAGTATGTGCCTCAATACTTTCTTTTGTTAGTTTTCCATTTTCCCCCTTTCCCCAGTGCTTCATTCATACAGGAACTCTTGCAGAGCAGATTTAAAGGTTAGCCCATTCTGACAATGTCTTATCTCTTAGAACTAGCTGGCGGTGGCCATCTTTGTCTATCATTGTCCCTGGGAATGTCCCACTGGCCACCTGTCTCTCAACCACTTGCTCAATACCCTCTACCCTTCTGTCTTTTCCTCTCCTTTTCATTTCGTGTACAGAGTAGTTTATCCATCTCTTTGTTTCAATGGACTCTGTAGAGATGGTGTCCTTCACAGTCTCTTTGCACAGGAAGGCTAGGAGAGTAGGTGTAAGTCTGCCACAGTTACACCCATTTTCAGGTGCATTGCAAGGCTAGGGAAATTACTTACACTTTAGAGGAACTGACGCCAGTAATTAAGGTAATGTTTTTCACCCTGAAATAGACAGCTATATTTTTCCATGGTGCCAGGGGGTACACACTCCAAGCTCATGTTATATGTACTCAAAAGACATTTGTGGATTGATCAGATAGCAGGCAAATGGCAGCACTGTTTAATGAACTGTTTCAGGGGAAAGGAAGAAGTGTTTGGTCTGTTGCATCCTGAAAAAAAAAAGAGAGATGAAAACAAAACCCCCTACCATTTTAGATGACTTCTCAGAACATGAACTGCCTCTCTCAGCCCAAGTTATAAGGGGTTCAACCCAATATTATCTCCCTGCCTTGTGTGAGCCTGCACCTGGTGCCTCCACCAGGTGCTGCCCAGCCTCTTCTGAAAACCTCTAAGGTAATTTCTCTTTGTCATTTCTTGGTTGACATGCTTTTTAATAAAGGATTCTTTTCAGTCTGTGAACCACGTCTTAAGGACTGGAACATCACGAGCAGATGTGAATGAAGTAGTGTAATCTTAAAATTTGGGGAGAAATGAAGAAACTGCCAAACTTACTTTTCTTAGGAGAGAGGGAATGATGCCATAGCATAGAGCCTCAACTACTTGATTATATAGCTAGAAAAAAGTGGATTCCTGATTGTCATTAAATATGTTAAAATAAAATATGCAACTAAGTTTTAGAAATAAAACCACCTATGGGGTCCAAAATGTCAGAGAAGTAAGTGGAAGCTACATTAACTTCCTCCCCCCGACCAACCTGGAATTACAACTAAGTTGTAAAAAAAGCATCCTCAATAACCAACTGGACACTAGCTGGAGAGAAGCCTTATAACCACAGACAGACAGAAGAAATCAGTTCACTACTATGAGACTGGTAGGGAGTGCAGAGACATGAGAGGGCTAGCTGGGTTTCCATGGGCAGCAGCTGAAGATCCAGGGGGATATTTCTATGGCTGAGGGTTCCCCGAGAGGTGTAGGGTCTAAACTCACACTGGGCTCCCCAGCCTACAAATACCAGAGCCAGAAATGAACCCAGGTAAGATCCATTTGTGAAAAGCAGCGGGGTTTCTGCTTGTCAGGGAGAGATGTCTGGAGATTCAGAGAGCCTCTTAAAGGCCAAAGCACAAAATTTCATTCGCAGCCATTTACCCTGGGGTCCAGCGGAGGGAGGGCAGATGAACTAGAGATGCTTGAGAAGAATCTGGGGCTGGTGGCTCTGGGGAGAGAACTGAAGGAACAGCCATAGGACCCCTGTGCTGAGTCATTCCCCATAGTGCAAAAGCCGTCTTTCTTGGGCAAAGCACCCCTCTGCAAGTGATATCAGCCTGAGAGGAAGCAAGAGCCCCACATTTACCCTGTGGAGCTAAAGCTGAGTTGCTTATAGCTTGATTAGTTTAACAACTGATCAGTTTAATGGCTGATTAGTTTGGCAACTAAGGTGGAAATTACAAAGAAGCCGCCAAAATGAGAAGACAAAGGAACAGACCCCAGTTGAAAGAACAAGAGAATTATCCAGAAGAAGAAATACATGAAATGAAAGCAAGCAACTTATCAGATAGAGAGTTTAGAGTAATGATTATAAGGATACTCAACAGCATAAAAAAAGACATAGAAACCATTAAAAAAGGCCAGTCAGGAATAAAGAATGCAATATCTGAAATAAATAATACACTGGAAGGAATAAAAAGTAGGCTAGTTGAAGCAGAGGATCATATCAGTGATTTGGAAGATAAGGTAGAAAAAAAACACTCAGGCTGAAAGAAAAAATAATTTTAAAAAATGAGGAGACCTTAAGAAACATTTTGGACAACATGAAGCAGAACAAGATACACATCATGGGAATACCAAAAGGAGAAGAGAGCAAGCAAGGGATTAAGAACCTATTTGAAGTAATAATGACTGAGAACTTCCCTAATCTGATGAAGGAAAAAAACATAAAAGTCCAGGAAGCTCAGAGGGTCCCAAAAAAGTTGGACACAAAGAGGCCTACACTGAGACACATCATAATTAAAATGACAAGGCTTAAAGACAAGGAGAGAATCCTAAAAGTCATGAAAGAAAAGCAGACAGTTACATATGTGGGAGCATCAATTAGACTATCATCTGATTTCTTAACAGAAACATTTCAGGCCAGAAGGGGGTGGCATGAAATATTCCAGGTGTTGAAAATCAAGGACCTACAATCAAGGCTACTTTACCCAGCAGGGCTATCATTTAAAATCAAAGGAGAAATAAGGAGCTTCCCAGATAAGAAAATGCTGAAGGAGTTTAAAACCAAACGAGTACTGCAACAAATATGAAAGGGCTTGCTTTGAGAAGAAAAAGAGAAAGAAAAAAACCAGAGGAAAACAGTTTAACAATAAAATGACCCTACATATATGCCTATCAATAATTACCTTAAGTGTAAATGGCTTAAGTGCCCCAACCAAAGGACAGAGGTAGCTGAATGTATAAGAAAAGAAAACCTATATATATGCTGCCTCCAAGAGACCTATCTCAGATCAAAAGATACACAGACTAAAAGTAAAGGGATATGAAAAGGTATTTCATGCAAATGAAAAACAAGAAAAGCTGGGGTAGCTGTACTTTTACCCAACAAAAATAAACATTAAAACCAAGGCTATACTAACAAACAAACAAGGACACTACCTAATGATAAAGGGAACAATCCAACAAGAGGATGTAACCCTAGTAAACATTTACTCACCCAACATAGGAGCACCTAACATGTAGAACAAATCTTCATGGACATAAAGGGAAAGATCAACGGAAACATAGTCATAGTTGGGATTTTAACACCCCATTGACTTCAATGGCTAGATCTTCCAGGCAGAAAATCAACAGGGAGACAGTGGCCTTAAATGACACACTAGATGAAATGGATTTAATTGATATCTTCAGAGCATTTCACCCCAAAGCAGCAGAATATATATACTTTTCAAGTGCATGAGGAACATTTTCTAGGATACACCATGTGTTAAGACAGAAAACAAGTCTCAATAAACTGAAGAAGACTGAAATCATATCAAGCATCTTCTCTGACCACAAGCAATAAAATTAGAAATCAATCACAAGAACACTGAAAACCATGCAAAGACATGGAAGCCAAATAACATATTATTAAACAATGAATGCATCAACAATGAGATCAAAGAGGAAATCAAAAATACCTTGAAACTAATGAAAATGAGGACAGAACAACCCAAAATCTGCGGGACAGTGGGAAAGCAATTCTGAGAGGGAAATTCATAGCATTAGAGGCCTATCTCAAAAAAACAAGAAAAGCTCAAATAAACAATATAACTTCACACTTAAAGAGACTTGACAAAGAACAACAAACAAAGCCGAAGGAAGTAGAAGGAAGGAAATGATAAAGATCAGAGCAGAAATAAACAAAATAGAGTATAAAAAAAACAACACAAAAGATCAATGAGTCCAAGAGCTGGTTCTTTGAAAAGATAAACAAGATTGACAAACCTTTAACCAGACTCATCAAGAAAAAGGGAGAGGGCCTAAATAAATAAAATCAGAAATGAAAGAAGAAAAATATAACAACTGACACCAAAGAAACACAAAGGATCATAAGAAAATATTATGAACAACTACATTCCAATAAACTGGACAACCCTGATGAAATGGATAAATTCCTAGAAACATACAATCTTCCAAAATTAAATCTCGAAGAATCAGAGAATCTGAATAAACAGATTACATCTAGTGAAATTGAAGCAGTATTCAAAAAACTCCCAACAATAACAATAACAACAACAATAACAACAACAACAACAAAAGCCTTGGACTGGATGACTTCAGAAGGCAATATTACCAAAAAATTCCGAGAAGAGCTGACACCTCTCCTTTTCAAAATATTTCATAAAATTCAAGACGAGGGAAAGCATCCAAACTCAGTTTACGAGGCCAGCATTATCCTAATTCCAAAACCAGATTAAGGACACTAACAAAGAAAGAAAATTATAGGCCAATATCCCTAATGAACATAGACACTAACATCCTCAACAAAATATGAGCAAACTAAATACAGCAATGAATCAAAAAGATCAAAAACTATGATCAAGTGGGATTTATTCTGGAAATGCAAGGTTGATAGAACATTCGTGTGACTCACCATATAAACAAAATGAAGGATAAAAACCACATGATCATATCAATAGTTGCAGAAAAGCATTTGATAAAATCCAGCACCCATTTATGATAAAAACTCACAGCAAAGTGGGAAGAGGGAATATACTTAAAATAATAAAAGCCATATATGTCAAACCCACTGCCAGCATCATACTCAAAGGGAAAAAACTGTAAGTGTTCCCCTTAAGACTGGGAACAAGATAGGGATATGCACTTTCACCTTTCTTATTCAACATAGTGCTAGAAGTCCTAGCCAAAGCAATCAGACAAGAATCAGAAATAAAAGGCATACAAATTAGAAAGGAAATAGTAAAACTGTCTTTATTCTCAGATGACATGATTGTGTACATAGAGAACCCCAAAGATTCCACCAAGAAACTACAAGAACTGATAAATGAATTCAGCAAAGGAGCCGGATACAAAATTAATATCCAGAAATCAGTTGCATTTTTATATGCCAATAACAAACTAACAGAGAGGGAAATCAAGAGAGTAATCCCATTCACTCCTTGGCTCCCCAGAGTTTGCTCTCAATTTTAAGCTTGTCTCAGACTGATTCTATCAGGCGTGCTTCTGAGCACCTGTGTGGCCTCTGCTCACTTGTCTCAGTCATGAGGCTTTGTCCTTGTCTGCCAGCTTCTGTTGTAGGGCTGAGCTTCCCAGCAAGGCAGTGCTGTTCTAGAGCTACTAGAACCCCTGTGTTGGGTATGGACTAAATGGAAAGGCCATGTGTTTGCTCTTTCTCCGCAGCCCATCTTCCCTCGAAGGATGAAGGCACAATCATAGCCTGGTGAGAGCAGGAAGAGAAGTGAAACCCCTGCAGCTGGACAATGTGTGTGTGTGGGTGGGTGCCTGTGTGTGAGGGTATGTGAGGGTCAGAATATGTGTGCAAGCAAGTGTGCGTGAGTGTGTGAGAGTGTGTGTCTTTGCAAGTTGCCACCAGACTCCCTCTCAGGACCCTGATAATACTGGTGGTCTTAACTGTTATTTCTCTTTCTATGAGTACAACTTATCTCTGTGGCAGAATTGTAATCTCCTTGCAGACAGGGAACATCTCTTTAAAAAATAACTTTTATAAAATGGTTTTAACAAGTACAATATGATTTCACTTATATGTGGACTCTGATGAACTGAAAAACAAACTAGACACAGACTCAGAGACAAAGAGCAGGCTGACAACTGTCAGGGGACGGGGTGGTTAAAAGAAAGAAAATGGTTTTGCCTATTTTTGTCCCATTGCCATAGTATGTTTGTGCCAGAACGTAGTTAACTGGTCCTCTACTAACATTTAAATTATATTTATTTCTTTGCTATTATATAACCTACTACGATGGAGACTCTTGTGCATGACAGTTTACTGTCTTTTATCTGTATCCCCAGGGAAGATTTATGGACTAAGAGGAAGAAACATCTGATAAAGGTTACATGTTTCCACGTTGCTCCCTGAAAGTATGAACATTTGGCCCTCCCACCAGCCATGTGTGGAAAATTCTAGCTTCTCATTCTCTAGTGCTCAGTATTATTATATTTCAATTTGTGCTGATATACTTCTAAAGAAAACAACAGAAAAGGTGTCTCCTTGTTTTGTGTCTTCCTTTTGTAAATTACTGATGAGGTGGATTTAAAAATGTATATACATTATCCTTTCATATTACCATTTTTAATAATTTGTTTATATATTTTGTCCATTTAAAATTGAGTTCATATTGTAAATTTTCAGTGTGCTCTTTAGGGGTCAGTGTGAGTAATCATTACTTGCCATTGTTGTGAATATTGCTCCAGTTTTACCCATGATGATTTTTTGATGTACAAAATATAGTTTCAAACTTTTTATTTAATTAAATACAGATATTTTTTCTTTCTTAATTTCTTACATTGTTCTTAGGATATTCTTTCTCCTCTAGAGATTATTCAATATTTAGTTTTTTTCTGTTTTGTTAGAGACTGTTTTTATACCTAACTCTAATCCAAATACAATTCATTTCAGTTAATGATAAATGAACTGGACAATTTCTTCCCACAAAGCTTTTCTCATTTATGAACTTGATTTATTTTTTCTCTGTAATCTTTATTTTTTCTGATTATAAAAGTAATATTTTCTTAATGTTAGTTCAAATAATTAATAAGCAAAAAAGTAGGAAAGAATGGTCATCTATAATTACTTCCACATTTCCAACAAGACACACTGTTAACAGTTTGGTGTGTATCCTTCCAGATTTTCTTCTGTATATAAACCATTTTTGAAAAGTGAAAATGACACTGTACCATACATACTTTCTTACAATCTGTGATTTTATTTTTACTTAACCAGAGATTGATAATACTTCCTTCCATATTGACACGTATAGATTTGACTCATTTTTTTAAAAGCAGACATATGACATCCTATAACTTATTTAATCAGTCCCCTATTTATAAAAGTTAAATGTTTCTAATTTTCTTTGTTACTATTTATAGTCAGTAATGAGCAGTCTTTCATGTAAATATTAGTACATATATCCCATTATTTTCTTAGAATCAATTCTTAGATAGTAATCAATGAGTTAAAGGACATACATGCTTCAGGTTTCTTTTTATTTGATCTTTATTGTATTTTTTCCATTACTATCTAGTCCCCATATACCCTGCTCCCCCCAGCAATCACCACACTGTTGTCCATGTCCATGAGTCCTTTTTCCTTTTTGCTCAATGCTTCAAGTTTTAACACATTTACAAACTGCCCTCTGCAAAGCTTATACTGTTTTGCCTTCCTACCATTAAGTTTATTTCTTCACAGTTTCATTAACATTTATTTTCATATAGATAATCTTTAAAAATCTGATTAGTAAACATATGTTTTAACTTTAATTCCTTTGCTCATTGTGGGATTAGCAGGCGACATGTCCTTTGTCATATAGTAACAACCTCTGTGCACTGGGTCTGTTTAAAAACTGACTATCCCATTGATCTATTCGCTCTTCCTTGTACAAGTTTAACACTTCAAATAAATTTGATATCTGCCATCAAAGCTCCGTCATCACCTTAAAAAATTAGTCATGTTCACTTATTCCCTTTTCCAGATGAATTCTAGAATCCCTTTGTTGTTTTTGTTGAAATTACAGTTAGCTTAGATGTTAATTTTGAAGTTCTAACTATTCTATAGTACCTAATCTGCCCACCTTCCATCTGGAAACAACATACCCTTCTCTATTTTAAAAATCTTTCACTATAAATTGTAGTAAAGTTCTAGCATTTTCTTCATATGTATTCCTCATCATTAGTGCTAAAGGTTTTCCCAGTTATTTTTGCTTAAGTTGCTTATGAATAGAATCTTCTTTTCCCTTATACTGTATGTGTTTAAATGTATTGTTTTTGTTATGTAAAAATTTATTTGAAAAATATTAACATTTCAACTAACTTCCTTTAATTTTAGTAGTGTTTCAAATTATTTTTTAAAGTTGTCTGATCTTTATTATTTTGACATTGAGAAATAGTAATCATGTTATTTCTTTGTTTCTGATAATTATATTTCTATTATATTTTATCATTTTTATTGGTCAAATTTTCTAAAACAATGTTAAACAATAATCCAAGATGTATTCTATAGCATTATTCATACTAGGGAACAACTGATAGCTTAAAAAATGTTCCTTAAGATTTAAAACTCAATTAATATCATGTCGTTTTTAGGATTGTCATCAAATTGAGGAAATATATTAAGTTATTTCATATATTAGCTATAAGATTTGAGAGACTTTGCACATACTGACTTCTGGCTCTATATGTGTAAAACCTTGCTTCTCTTCCTACCCACATCCTGCTGGTACTCAGCATTCTAGGACACACTCATATCTTAATATGACCTCTGACCCTGCCTCTTTGACTCAGGACACCGGGTGAGTGGTCACCGTGGGTAGTAGGAGTGTTCCTGGAAGCAATTTATAGCCTGGATCAGCCAGCAGTACTACCTAATGTACATGGGAGCAACTGAGAACCGCATGCATGTACCATGTTATTAAGCCCAAGCTAGGTGCATCTCCAGCTCAATTTCACCTCAACCCAATCCCAAAAAGCCCATGTCTACTCCAGTGCTACTCCACGGGCAAGGAAGGGTGAAGGAGGGCACATCAAGCTGGACAAAAAGATTAGTATAACTGATAATATTTAAAATCTCTTACTTGTGGCGAATTTCACCAGATTTCAAAGGCTGTGCTCTGCAGGAGGGTGCTCCATCGAAGAGGCACTGTACCATCATGGGCATCAAGGAGCTGTATGTTTGTTATCACAGTTTCTGGCAATAAAGTGTCTCATTCCCACTGAATTAGGGTTGTCTGGAGATTTTCTGCCTCGTGGAAATAGTCCAGAGGAGGGGCAAGTGTGCGTTTCAGTTTTGTGAAAAGGCTCTGTATGGGTCAGTGGCAGCCTTGCTTTGGGGCTTCTGCATGTTTTCAGTCCATTGAAGTTCTGCCTGGGGTTTATTTGTAGCCTCCACTCCATACCACTGTGGTGGAAAAGCGGCTGCGGTTTCATCTCAGCCTTTAACAAGGTGCCGATGTCCAAGGCCCCTCAGCCCCAAGGTCCTTTCAAGTTGTCTGCTCCTTCCTTGCATTCCTATGTCCACTCCCTCCGGCCATTTCTTCTGTGGGAGCTGGCGGGTAGATCACTCAGGTTTTGGGAGCAGACAGACCTGCAGTGGAAGCCTGCCTCCCCCGCTTACAGCTACACTTCTATGGGCAAGAACTTAACCTTCCTGTTCCGCTTTCCCTAAAATGAAGGTAAACCCTATTTACATCACAGAGTAGTCCTAGGTTTTAAAAAAATGTTTTGTTTTGTTTTCCTGTAAGGCACTTGACACAGTAGTCCCTGACCTGAATGAGGAGATGAGGCTATCCTTGCTGCCTTCATCTGCGCCTCCTTTCCACACGCTGGGCCTTTGGGTTTCCTCGCCTTCCCAGCCACCCTGGCCTGTGAACTGCCCCTGCTCCAAGGCTCTTCTTTCTAGAACATTCAGTGCACTGTATTTCATGTGCTGTTTTCCTGACAGACTTTAGGTCCCCTGGGGACATTGTTATATAAGCCTTTATTTCCCCCAAAAGACCCAAAAAGGTCTTTTCATGGGTCAGACCATCATTGCTTTTGGCCAAAGCCATTGCGAGACTGACAGCCCCTGGGTCTTCAGAATACAACGTAAGATGAATACACAATGAAATCAGTGCAGATATCTGAGGGAAATTCAAAACAACATGTTAGTATTTGTTTCGTGAGATGAATCAGGCAAATGCACCAGATTTTTAAAGAAGATTTAGCTTAATTTCTGAGAAACTTGAATCATTCCAAATAGTTGGCAATTTCATTTATTCTTATGTTTTCAAGGGCTTAGATTTGTTGGAGTCACACAAGTATTTCTCGTGGTGGGCCTTGTTAAGTGGTGGGGATGCGGGAGTTGGGTGATATTCACCATAGTGTAGAAGGCCCTTTAGCACAGGAAGCTCATGGAGACCTGTTAAGCAGGCTGGGGAATACTACGGTTTCTGAGTTCCCTGGTGGCTGTCGGCATGATTTGGATGCAACTTACCATCACTTCCCCATTACATACAGTCATTCACATTCACTCAGAATCTAGCTCCAAACTCTGTTCTGTCTGAGCTCTTCTCTTGCCCACCCATTTCCACGCCCCCGCCCCCATACTCCATCTGCCAGCCTATCAGGACTGCATGCCAATTTCCCGGTGGTGTCTTCCTGCTGTTCTCTCTGCCCCGATTCTCCACCCTCATTTCCTGATAATCTTTCTTCCTCCCACCCCATCTAACTGTTGCAACTGTCTCATCCTTCAAGGTTTATATTCAGCTCCAGGTAAAGTGAATTTCCCTCCTGGGTGATCTCACAACGCTTTGTTCAACGCCCCCACCCCCACTCCTTCCTTCCTTCCTTGACTGTCCTCTTCCATCTTCTCTGCCTGAGGCTCCGTATCTTTCTGTCTTCCAAGTGCTGCTGTGCTTCAAAGCAGAGTCCTTAGTTTTTTCACTTCTGTGCTCTCTCTACGCTCTCTCTCTCTAAGTGATCTCATCCAGACATGATACTAAATATCATCATCATCAATATGCAGATGACTTCCAAATTGATCTCTTCAGTCTAGAACTCTCGCTGAACTCCAGGCTTGAATGCAGAGTCACCTTTCCTAATTGTTTTTGGATACTAATAAGCGTCTCAAACTCAACACACTGACAAATGGTCTCCTGATTTCATCTGTTTAAACCTGCTCCCATCTGAGGAAAAGACACCTTTGGCATTCACTCAGCTGCTCAAGCTAAAAACATTGGCCTCATCTTTGACATATCTCTTTTGCATTCCTCACTCACTCTATGAACAAATCTTTTTGGCTCAACCTCCAAATATATCTGGGGTCCTACTTCTTATCCCTCTCTCTGCTGCGGAGCCTGTCGTCTCTCACCCAACTCTTCTCCCTGCCTCCAATCTCACAGACTGTTCTCATAAAGGAGCCAGAGGAATCTGGATAAAATAAAAATATGTGTATGCCAGTCCCCCACTCATAACCCTCTAATGAATTCTTACCATATGCAGAATTGAATCCACAGTCCTATTTGCCTGCAAGACCCTGTGGCCCTAGCCCCTGGCTCCCTTCCTGATGCCCTCTCCTGTTGGTCTCTCTTCCATCCCGGGCCAGTCACAGTGGCCTCCTGACTCTTCCTTGAACATACCAATGGCATACCCGCCTCAGAACCTTTGCACATTGTTTTCTCTGCCTAGTTCCTGTTTTTGCTCAAATTTGCCTTCTCAGTGAGGTCTTTGCTGACCATCCCAACTCAAAGCAGCAGCTCTTCTTCCATCTCCACCATCTCCACCACCTGCTTTGTTTTTTTTCATAGCCTTTTCCTAAAACTATAGTTACTTGTTTGATTGTTCATTGTTTGCTCCTGCACAAGAGTGTAAACTTTCAAAGGTAGGGACTTTGTCCATTTCAGTCACTGCTATACCCCAGCATCTCAAAAAATGCCAGACACATAGTAGGCCCTCAATGTTTGTTTCACATACAAATGAATGAGCTTGTATCTCAGCCTCCTGACATCAGAGCCTATTTTGCAATAGCCTGTGTCCTTCCTTTCCCAGCAATTTGGAGAACACAGGCCATTTCTTACTCCTTTGACTTCCCCGCACTCTTCACTGGGTCCTTGATCTATGCTTGTGAACTTGAGGTCAAAAGGCTTGTCTGAGCTCAGAAGAGTAAGATTAACAAGCTGAGGGCTGTCCTGTGACTATCTGAATTCTGATGGCTTTGCATCTCTGGTTTGTCCCTTTAAAAGGAGGATGGCAAATCTGTGGAGAATCCACGCTCTGAAATGTTGTCTTAGAAATGACTGAGCCTACGCAAAGGCTCATGCTAATGTTTCCGCCTCACACGATTGAACAGGGCTTCCCTCCGATGACCAGACAAATGAGAAAAGATGAGCATTTGAGTTCATAAAAGTGAAATATCTGCTCCATCCTCCCCTCTGCTCTGGCTGAGGGTGACACTGGGTGAAAGGAGAGGAGGGGCCATCCGTAAAGCCACTCTGAGGTGACTGCGGCAGTGCCCAAGTGCTAAGCAGCCCTCTCAAAGGAGGGGTTACCACTCATAACTCACTGGGAACCTGCCCCCGGGACAGCACACCGCAGCTGGTGGTGAGGAGCAGCGGCTCTTGGGGAACACTGCCACAAGAACCTCTCCAGCTGGGCTCCTCCTCCCTTGCCACCTGCAGGGTGGCCCAGGTCCCCAATTTATTTTGCAGTTAACCCCGGTTACCATTCCATGTCTCCTGACCAACCTTGCTCTACCAACTAAACACAAAGCTATAAATCTTAGTCAGGACATCTGGGTGTGGGGCCCTTAAGCAGCTCTGACACTGATTCCTTAAGAAAACTCATTTCTTGTAATGCGAGCCCTGCTGAGGATGGCCATGTCAACTTATTAGACTTTTTACTTGGCCGTATTGATTCTGCTCTACCCTGATGCAGCCCGTAATGCTGGCTAATGTTATTGATGAGCCATCAGTCTTGCGGAGGACTGTGGGGCTACAGCTCTCTCGGAACCACAAAAACCTATGGGTAGACAGTGATGGAGAGGAGAAGGAGGACGGGAGTGGAGCTCTCGGGCTGCTCTGTGCAGGCCATGGCACATTAATGAAAGACGTACACTCGGTGGCAAGAGACAGATGCAGCTCTCCAGAAGCCATTTATTTATGAAATAATTATGAACACACAGTTGAATCATGGATTTTCATCACTGTGTGTGTCCAACACTCTTTCTCGATTCACATTTTGTTGGAAATGAAGTGCTGTGGGTTACAGAGTGGGGCGGCAAGGGGAGGGAGGGCGAGGGCAAACCTCCAGGCGGGAGTCCAAAGGTATTTCCTCTCTCTCTTCCACCTCACCCACTGGCTGTGCTCCTCTCGGAGAACCGTTTTCCAAGCTGGGCCCAGCACTGTCTCAAGAGGGAGTTCAGTTCTGATCTGTTCTCAAAAAGGCCCGCATTTTTAAAGCCTCACTCAAAGGAGCTCAGCCTTCAAGAACCAGCAAATATGGGGCCTGCTGACTCTTGTGTGCCAGCGTGGGAAGGATGGGTGTTTGACGGGTGTTAAAAACAGGGAAGGGGACATGGACCACAGAATACTCCCCACTTTCCAGGCTCCTCTCATGTCAGATCCTGACTCTCACCTGGAGGTAATTTCCCCTCCAACAGGTTTCTGTATAACAAATACCGTAGACTGGGTGGCTTAAACAACAGCCATTTGTTTCTCACAAATCTAGGAAGTCCAAGATCAAGGTGGCAGCTGGAGGGCCCCTTTCCTGGCCTGCAGACAGAAACCTTCGTGTTGTGCCCTCCTGTAGTGGAAAGTGAGCTCTGGCCTCCTCCTCCCCTTATAAGGGCACTAATCCCATTGAGGGAGCACCAAGGAAAGGAAGGGAAGGGAAGGGAAGGGAAGGGAAGGGAAGGGAAGGGAAGGGAAGGGAAGGGAAGGGAAGGGAAGGGAAGGGAAGGGAAGGGAAGGGAAGGGAAGGGAAGGGAAGGGAAGGGAAGGGAAGGGAAGGGAAGGGAAGGGAAGGGAAGGGAAGGGAAGGGAAGGGAAGGGAAGGGAAGTCAAGTCTCCCCACCCTATCCACCCCTGCTTCTTCAAACTGAAGAGACTGCCTTTGATTCATCAGCCCATCCCTTTCCCCTCCCCCTCAGAGTTCCTCTGGCCAGAAGGGAAACCTGGGTGACTATTTAGTAGTGTGTCTCATGCTGTGTGCATGTCTATAGTAATGGATCCAATACCAGTTCCAGGACACTGGAGGTGAAAAGTGTAAATTAAGGGCTGATAGCAGGTTTTCACTCTTTGGTTGGCATCAGGGCAGCAGAGTAACACACTGGATTCATCCTGTG
Organism: Phyllostomus hastatus; assembly: GCF_019186645.2. NCBI lineage: Eukaryota > Metazoa > Chordata > Mammalia > Chiroptera > Phyllostomidae > Phyllostomus > Phyllostomus hastatus. The sequence goes on from NW_025333857.1 coordinate 14,994,350, forward strand.
AAACCTGGACTGGGGAGCTCCTAGAGTCCCAGGGGCAGTAAAGTCTGTGGTGGGGTTATTTCTAGAGTGGCTGCTGGAGAGGCCAACGATCGCACCAGGTGTCGTAGCGGTGTCAGTGCTGCCTAGTGGCTGTAAAACTTCATCCTGCTGTTCTCGGTCGTCCCAGCAGCTGCCTCATCCCTGCTCACACTGGGCCTCCTCACATGTCTGTCCTCCCTGCGAGCAAACCCCTGCAAGCGTGATGGGAGCTTTGCATCATAGCATATAATAGGCTCTTTGCAAATGTTTGCAGGATGAATGGAGATCTCCATGTTGTTACTAAATGCAGGTCTTTACTGAAGACATAAGCTTCAACTATCTGCTGCCCAACTCTGGTCGGCCTAAATGATCCTTATGGCCAATTGCACAGAGAATATGCATCCACTGCTGACTGTAAGGCTTCTAAAAAGCAGTAGAACTTTGTCTTTCCCAATAAGACCTAAATGAAATCCTCAAAGCATAAAACAGATCAAACTGCAGCTAGTTTGCATGAAAGGAAAAGGGATGGTAGCAAGCAAAAGGCACTGGGTATAGAGCAAACTTTTTTCTAAGGATCTGGTTACCTGCACGTGTCTGAAGGCAGAAGGGTGGGGCGAGGTGAATGTGGAGAGGACAGTGACACGTGAGGGTGTCACCCCACCCCAAGCCTCCTCATTCCCATCATACATACACACTCACTAACACACTCACACACACAATCACACACACAAACACACATTCAGATAAATCATACACACACACTAGCTTACACACACTCTCACCCACACACAATCATATTAAGAAAAAGGAAAAAACAGCAAAATTTTATTTTGACCCTAGAGAGGGTGACTTTGGCTGACTGCCTTTTCTTTGCATAGAACGCAGGGGTATCACCAATGTCATCCCTCTGTCACCCCTCCAAGCTGGCATCCTCTTTGGATTCAAACCTTTTGGAGCAGCCACTGGGCTAGTGGCTTCATGGAACTGTTATCCTTTCTTAGCGGGTGACCTTGGACAAGTTACTCACTTCTTTATTTCTCGTTTCCTCCCAGGGCAAGATGAGAATAACATTACTGCTTGTCTCACAGGTTTGTTAAGAGGATTAAATGATTTAACAGAATCATGCCTGACAGAAAATAGGCACTGAAATCCTGTTCGATGTCATTTCATCCCCATGGCAATGCTGCAAGGTAGATGTCTTTCAGATGAGGAAACTGAGATCGGGCATAAGTGATTTATCCTGTGTCCCTCCGCTTCCAGCCACACTGATTGTCTGCGGGTACTTCTGTGTCTCCTGCGTCTTCTGAATCATCTCAGGTGAGTGATGCCTGCTGGAGCCTTTGCCCTGAAGTCATTGACTCCTGTGTTTTCACCCTCTGGGAATGTTTGATCCCACACACTGAGCTTCACCATCTACCTCTGAGGTCAAGTACAGCCTGGCATCAGGCTGTCTGGGTAGCCCACAGGTTATAACCTGGATCACCAAGGCTGGGCAGGCCATGCAAGCTTGGTGGCCTTGGGGGACATGACATGTGGGACATGTTGTGTCCTTCAGGGAAGGGATTTCAAAAAGCAGACATAGTCAAAACAGGAGCTGGAGAGGCTGCCACATTCTTCAAGGTAATGACCTCCCCGAGGGCAAGGAGCAGGACGGCTCAATCGCCTCCTGTGGACTCGTGGATACATTTGTCTTTAATTGATCTCTTTTTTTTTTAAAGTTAATGGTAGGAAAACTAAGATCTTTCCAACTTTTATTTTTTCTCTTACAAAAGTAACTTTTTCCTATTGTAAAATAAGAGGAACACTCAGAAAAATGTAAGATATTTTTGTTTTGCATTGAGACCGTTGAGGCAACTAGGGGAACCATCGGAAGGCAAGTGTTGCTGTGCTGGCCCTGGGTGTGATCACCAGTCTGAACACACACACTTCTCCATTCAGCGCTGGCAGATCGGTGCAGTGCTGCCTTTAGAAAGCTCCCGCCTCTACGTGAAGGACCACAGTCTATCCCAGAAGATGTGTGCAGCAAGTAACAAGACTGTGCTAAGAGCAATTAGGGAGCATCAGGACTAAGCAGAGGTCTTGGGGCAGTGGTAGGATTGAACCCGGAAGTTGACAGGGTCACTGGAATCTGCTGCTGGAGCCGTCGCTGCCAGCGGTCAGGAGAGGACTCTGGGCACGGATGGGGCAGACCAGTCATAACCACTGTCCTGACAGCTGCTGCTGCAAAGGGCGTATCTCAGGTTCTAGCTAATGACGATTCATTTCCAAAGTATTTGCTGAGTGTCTGTTGGACATGGCACCATGCGGGGCTTGCTGGAGGAAGATCATTCTGTCCCTGTCCTCCACGTGTTTATGGCCTCTGGAAGATTGAATCTGAGTGCCTGAAATCACTCGATGACCCCCAAAGGCGGAGTACAAACCAGGGCACATTGGGGCAGTCTGAAAAGGAGAGGTCAGTTTGAGGTCAACCAGGGATGTAAGTGGAGACCTTAGATGGATGGCGGTGATGATGGAGGGAAAGAGAAAGAAATCCTTAGGGGTAACCCCATGAATCTTAGGGACCTGGAGACCAGAGAGGGCTCAGGTCACTGGGGTCCTGACACAGGTCTTCTGACCCAGTTTCCTTCACTGTCTTTGCCTCCCTGCCCAGTTCTAGTCTTACTGCTGGTCTGTCTGTGCTGTTGTAATAACCTCTGAACAGACATCTGCAGGGGGTTCGGAGTCAGATGGATCTGAACTTGATCTCAACTCTACTACTTATTTGCAGGTGAACCCTTGGGCAAATGTCTGGATCTCTTTGACTTCAGCTTCCTTCCCTGCAAAATTTGGAAAACACACTTTACAGATAAGAGGATGAAATCAGAGTGACCACATTGACTGTCCAGTATAGGGTCACCCTTATGCTATTATAATTCAAGGGTATTGTTAGATCTCCCATCTCCAGACCAGCCTATATGTGGCTGCCAGATCAATCTTCCCAGAATGCAATTTTGATCATGTCACTGCCTATTCTTCTGCAGGTGTTGTGGTTGCTGATAGAGAGACTCTGTCTATACAGGAAGCACTCACTCCATTTTTCCTATCTGGATGCCAGAATCTTGACTACAAGAGTCAGGGATCTCATAGATAGCTCATTTGCGCTATAAAAACACCTGATGAAGTTCTTAAACTTATGAAGACTATGCAGAGGTTCGTTAGGGTTTGTTAATTATGGTTGAACCCACCCAATGACATGAGACTAATGTCAGTGCCACTGTGTGGTTAGGTTACACATACTTATAAACTTATATGCTGGGATAAGAAGTTTTAGAAATATCAATAGAATCCACCCTCCCCCATCCCTATATTTTCTCTGGCCCTTTGCCCCTTCAGTTAGACTAGCCATTCTGTATCCATTACCTTGGGGAAGGAATGTGATAGGAGAAAGCAGAGAAAAGTGGAACCTTTCCTGGATGTTGAGTTCTGAGAGCTGGGCCCCTGCAAGGCAAAGAAAGAAGTAGTAGTTGATAAACGACAGAAGCCAAATTTGAGATTAAGAGTAAGATTTTCCTGCCTGTCCTCCACTAGGAAAATCCCGGGGATGCGGGAAACCAGAAGGCAGAAGTGTTGGAGGAGGGCTGTAGGGGAGGCTGTGCTGGAGGGGCCCAGGCCCCGGGGCAGCCGCCGCACTCCGGGCCCTGCTGGCTCGTTTTCCTGCTGCCCACCGAGTGCTTCCCTGCAGAGCAGCCAGAATGGCCTTGACCAACCCACCTGGAGTATGTCCTTCCATGGCCAAGCCATTTGACTAACACCATGCACGGACTCTGGTCAAGATCTGGTCCGGCACAGGTTTGAACAGACTCTATTATAGTTGTGTCCTACAAACCAAATCACACACAGCGGGGTTCTGGTTCATATCAACTAAAGCTGTCTGTGTTCCAGTCAGACATGAACTTCTTCCCCCTGAAGAATGAAGCTATAATGGAGAGACGGAAGCGAGTGGTGTTATTTTTGAGATGGGGGCCCTGCCTGGTGCCTCTTCAAATGCCACATAGGTGATACTACAGAAGAAAAATTCTGTATGGAAGGAGATTCTCATCCCTTCTCTTCTTGCTTGGGCACCTCTCTCCAGGGCCACTTGTGGGGCTGGCGCTTCCAGAGGGGGGTGGGTGATGGGAACACAGCTGGATGCAGTCACCTGGGAGAGGCAGTCAGTGAGACAGATACCCTGTGAAGCTGTCTGTGGTAGGCTGTTCCATGGGTGGCCCCCTTCCCCTTGGACTCTGGGCATGGCTTTCCTAGCCAGTGATACAATAGCAAACACGATGCAAGTGTAAATGTGTGAAGAGCTTGCACAGTGGGGTTCATCCTCTTGGGACCTCCCTTTTGGAAATAGGTGCCCTTGGTAAGGCAACCAGTGTAGACTACTGTAGGAAGAGAGGTCACATGGAGGAAAATCAAGGCACGCCAGCTCTCAGCTGGCATCTGTTACCAGAAACTCGGGTGACACCTTCATGGATATTTCCCCCACAGAGCTCCCAGCTGAATGCAGCCACCTAAGAGACCCCAGCAAATACATAGAGAGCAGAGCATAGCCATCCCTCTGAGCCCTCTCCAAGTTGCGGAATCATGAGCAAATGATGTTTATTGTCATCTTAAGCCTCTGAGTTTAGGGTAGTTTTTCGTGTAGCAAGAGGTAACAGAAATACCTTCTTTCTGTAGGAGGCTTTCGCTTCCAACTGCAGGGTCCATCCACAGGCAGGGGCCTGGTCTGCTTTGGCCACCATATCCTCAGTGCCTGGCAGCCCACAGCAGGTGTCCGGTAAACATCTGTGGTGTGTGTGACACACAATCAGGCACCACAGCATCTACGTTGCATTGCTTTTTTCCTGGCTGTTTCTTTCTCTTCTGAACCATGAGCTCCCTTTCCTTGAAACTTTCATTTATTGTAGAGGAGTGGTTGGCAAATTACGAAGAGATCTATATATGTAACACTTTATTAAGTGGGACTTTGACTATCGTCTACGGAATTTTTGGTGAAGTGAAAGCTGAGAACAGGAGCGATGAATACCCCGCATCCTGCAGATTGGTGTCAGACACATTTGCAGCACATGCTGAGCAGACTAAAATCTTTTCTGGCACCTTAATCCATTCTGTGCATCTAGCCTGTATGAGAGAAAGATGAAGCAGCACTAGGGATCTGTGAGTGGGAGTGGGATCAGAAGCTGGAGCCAGATAGCCTGGGTTCAAACCCCCACCCGGCCACATAACAGTTGTGAGACTCTGGCCAAGTTATGTAGCCTCTTTGTACTTCCATTTGCTCATCTATAAAATGAGAATGATGATAGCATGCAACTCACCAGGCTGTTTTACATGCAGAACCCTGAGAACGGGGCCCAGCTCTTCCTAGCAGCCTGTAATGGGCAGCTAGTGTCACTGTCATCAAAACAGGGGACGGTCTCTTAAAAGAAACTAGTCTGGGGGAAGGGCATATATTCCTTGGTGGGGGAACCCCAAGTTTGGAGCTGGCTGCCAGAAGGGACTGACATATCACTTGTCACCTACCCCATGCTGCAGCTAAATGACTGCAGAAACATGGAGACCCTTCCTGAGCTTCTTTGTGGGTGGACATGGTGAGAGAATTCCTCCAGAAATGGAACCTGTGCCCTCTGGCAGTTGGAGGCACCAAGACTGGAAAAGTCCAAAGGAGAAAAGCTGGCAGAGTGAGAAGAATGGGCTGAGGTGGACGTGGGGCCTACCTCCAGGGGTTGAGGGGTGAAGATGCCGAGTTTCACATTGGCTAAGTGGACCCAGTGACTGTCATATGAGCAGAGCCCCCTAGGACTGTGCCCAATGGGACGTCCTTTCCAGGACAATGCCAGCCCCACAGGGAGAGGAGAGGGAGAAGAGGTGCACCCTCGGAGGTCGCCCTGTGGACCAGCCTGGCCGCCTGTGTCCATGCTGTGTAAGAGGTCCCACAGAAGGAGAAGGTCCTACAAGAAGGCCGTGAAGTGTCCATGGGTTTGGACACCTACCACACAGATCTTGGTAGCACCAGCTCAGTCAATGGACCATTTTGCTCCTCTCGCCTCCCTGCCTCCTTCCTACTGCAGCCTTGGTGGGCTCAGAGCAAGTGGGGGAGGGACTCTGAGAGTGAAGAAATGTGCCCCAACTGAGCCTGAGCTGGGGAAAGAGGGAGCTTTGAAATACATGAGAAATTGAAGTGTTAATATTAGAGAGATCTGCAGTTTATCAATTTCTGGGAATGACAATTCTTCTAATGCCTAAAGGGTATTGGGAATGCTCTGGGCTCAGCCTGAGATGCCAAGGGGGCAGGCGGGTGCAAAGGGAATAGGCCAAAAGGCTGTGGTTGAAAAAAACAAGACCATCACTGCAGTATATTCAGCCAATTGCAACAGAGAGTGTTGAGAGGCAAACTGCTGCATTCCCACTGCACCAAGACTGAGTGGAGTCAACTATCTTTCCCAGGGTTCCACATACGACAGGTGGCAAAAATTCTTCTGACCTCTCTGACGGGTGGAAGTTCTTAAACACTCCTTGAGGCCGTGCAGCCCCTCACACCTTTGCTTCCCCAATGATTAGTGCTGGTCCCACATTCAGGAAATGTCCTCTACAGACTTGTCAGTGAATGCATTTTCTCCACCAGCTATGCCCTCACTGCGACCAAAGCCCCCTCTGCATAGGCAAAGCAGGATTCTTTGGAATCAAATAAGGCTGCAGTCCCACCCAAGGTCAGGGCTGCGGCAGAGTAGAGAAAGCAGCTGTATTTCCCCACTGCTAGTCTTGGGTTCTTCTGATACGCCTCCCATGCTCCCCAACCCCAAGAACGTGCCCTGGAGGACAGAGGACACTGTGACAGAGTCAGGGCTCAGGCTGCAGGAGGGAAACACTGATTAAGCCATCTTCACTGAAGCTCTCCCAAGAGCAAATTGGTTGGTATCAGGAGACGTCTCCAATGACCTAAGCAACCTGGATAGATTAGCAACTAGGCCTGTGTCTCTTTCTTTTCCTTTTTTTTTCCCCCACTCCACGCAGGGTGAGATGGACGAGGGGTGAGGGTTGTTTGTGCAGGTTGTTGCTTTGGGAGCCAGTGATATGGTGTTTGTAATTTGCACACCACACAGGCAGCTGTGGAAGGAAGGGGGGGCCAGGATTCCCAGCACCCTGGCCTTGGGTGTGTTCTGTACTTACTTACATTTGACCGTGGGCGTGTCTGATGTTCTGGGAATTCACATCATTTCAAACAAAAGCTCAAAGCCACACACTGAGAAGATTGTCTCTGGAGGTTTGGAAAAAATTGTTCAATTTCCCTGAGCTACCGGTAGAGCAAATCCTCCCTAATTTCTTTGCTGTTTGCAAAGCATTTTCACAGATATCCATTCATTAGGTTCTCATAACAACCCCCAAAGTGCATGGAAAATATCACTATCCTTACTTTACAGAATTCCCAGAGCCTCGCTATGATTAAAACACTTGCCGGGGGGCAAATAGCTCCAGGTGACTGCACTTGACCGGATGCCGACCCATTGTCCTCTCCACCCCTTCCCCAGGCCAGCCATGGCCACTCCTAAGGTCGTCCCTCGTTCCCATTCTTCAGGATGGTCTGGGAAGCGAGGTCAGGGACCTGTGACTGTTGTGCCTTGATGTCATTATTTCCATCTCCCCTTCTGGTGGACCTTAGATTTTCCAGGGTGTTTGACTCAGCAATTTCACTTGTAGGAATTTACTTTTAGATAGCATTCAAATCTGGTCACAAAGATAGATGTTGAAGGTATTCATCACAGTGTCATCAATAAAAGGGGCACATGGCAAATAGCCTGAATATCCAAGGAGGAGCCCAGTTAAGTAAATTAAGATATACTGAGTCAATGGAGTATTATTCAACTCTTAATGTGCTTAGGACAAGGACACTGAATGATGTGGAAAGATGCCCATGATCCATTATTAAATAAGCAAAACAGTTACGTAAAAGTGTTTCAGGATGGCCACATTTGCTTCAACAAATCTTTATATCTCTGCAGACAAGTTGACAACTGCCCAGAAAACTGTGCACCGAAGGACAATGGTTGCTCTTTCTAGTTGGCGAGATCATGGATGATGTTTATTTTCTTCTCTTGATTACCTGTGTTTCCTAAATGCTCTACAGTCAACAACACTTAATTTTCTCCTATGAAAAAAAGTTATTTAAAAACAGGAATTTTTGTTTTTTATAGCAAGAAGTAAAAAGGTTATCTTTGTTTAATGTGTTAAGTGTGGAGGATTCAGAAATGAATTCAGAATTCAGTCTGCAGTCTCCCTGCGGTTGACCCTCCCCAGGACTGCAGGGCTTTCCCTTTATTTATTTACTTTTTAAAGTATATTTTATTGCTAATGCTATTACAGTTTTCCAAATTTTTCTCCTGTTATTCCCCCTCTACCCTGCACCCCCCAGCCCTCCAGTATTCCTCCCCCTTAGTTCAAGTCCATGAATTGTACATATAAGTTCTTTGAGTCCTCTGTTTCCTGTGCCATTTTTGACCTCTCCCCATCTATTTAATGCCTACTAATTATGCTTCTTCTTCCCTGTACCTTCCCCCCCTATTCCTCCCTTCCCCCTCTCCAATGAACTCCCTCCATGTAATCTCCATTTCTCTGATCCCGTTCCTGTTCTAGTTGTTTTCTTAGTTTTTGTTTTCAGTGTTTTTCTTTTTTTAGGTTCATTTGTTGATAGTTGTGAGTTCATTGTCATTTTACTCTCATAGTTTTTGATCTTCTTCAATTTCTTAGATAAGTCCCTTTAACATTTCATATAATAAGGGCTCGGTGATGATGAACTCCTTTAACTTGACTTTATCTGGGAAGCATTTTATCTGCCTTCCCATTCTAAATGATAGCACTTTGCTGGATAGAGTAATCTTGGATGTAGGTCCTTGCCTTTCATGACTTCAAATACTTCTTTCCAGCCCCTTCTTGCCTTTCAGATTTCTTTTGAGACATCAGCTGAGAGTCTAATGGGAACTCATTTATAGGTAACTGTCTTCTTTTCTTTTGCTGCTTTTAAGATTCTCTCCTTATCTTTAATCTTGGGTAACTTAATGATGATGTGCCTTGGTGCGTTCCTCTTTGGGTCCAACTTCTTTGGGCCTCTCTGGGCTTCCTGGACTTCCTGGAAGTCTATTTTCTTTGCCAGATTGGGGAAGTTTTCCTTTATTATTTGTTCAAAAAATTTTTCAATTTCTTGCTCTTGTTCTTCTCCTTCTAGCAACCCTGTAATTTGGATATTGGAACGTTTAAAGTCCTGGAGGTTCCTAAGCCTCTCTTCATGTTTTAAAATTCTTGTTTCTTCATTCTGTTCCAGTTGGATGTTTATTTCTTCTGTTTGTTCCAAATTGTTGATTTGAGTCCTGGTTTTCTTCTTCTCACTGTTGGTTCCCTGAATATTTTGCTTTATTTCACTTTGTGTATCTTTCATTTATTCTTTCATTTTGGACCAAGCTCAGTCAGTTCTGTGAGCATTTTGATTACCAGGGCTTTAAATTCTCCATTAGATAGGTTGGCTATCTCCTCATCACTTAGCTTTCTGTGCTGGAGTTTTGCTCTGTTCTTTCCTTTGTGCCATATTTCTTTGTCTCGGTGAACCCGTTAAGTTGTATGGGGGCAGGGCCTTATGTATTCACCTGGGAGGGGCAACCCTCTTTGCTGTGCTGCGGAGCTGCCAGTGGGGGAGGGGCCATAGAGGGAACAATGCAGCTCACCTCCTCGGCTCTAGCCCATTTTCCAACGAACTGTCCTGTGAGACTGGGAGTTTCTCCCACTGCGGCATCCCCCACCTTATTCCACAGTCAGCTGAGTCTCAGTTTCCCATTCAGTCAGCCCCACTGGAGAGGTCCACCACCTCACCACAGCCAGTCCTGCCCGCAAGGTTGCCGCCTGGACCGGGGCTCTCTCATCCACCTGTCTTACCTGTTTAGTTGGTCTGTTTGACTGTTTCTTTAATTCTGTGGTTGTCGGAGTTCCATGCAGTTTGATTTTCTGGCACTTATGGTTGTTTATTGATTTTAGATTGGTTGTTACCCTCCTTTTGGCTATGCAAGGAACCAGAGGGTTTCTACCTACACCTCCAACTTGGCCAGAACTCCCAGGGCTTTCCCTTTAGAAGGAAGCCAAGGTTTATTGAGCATTCACTTAGTGCCTGGCATTCTTAATCTTCAGTGCCATTCTGCAAGGGAGGCATTGTGATTTCTGTCTTCAAGGTGGGAGGCTGAGGTTTGGAGAGGTCAAGTAACTTGGTTAGGTTGTGCAGCTAATTAGTGGTGGACTTGGGGCTAAACACAGGTCTGCCTGAATCTTCCACCCTTGCTTAAAGCCGGGGTTGCCTCTCACCACAGCCTTGAGTGCCCCTGTTTCACAAGGATTGATCACATGGGCTTAAATGGCTCCCCACGCCTGCCCTGGTTGGGACTGAAGTGTGGCATCGGCAGGACTGGAACAGGTGGCTGAATTGCCAGGAACAAAACCGAAGACCTAATTCCCAGAGCTCTGCCTCCCCCAGGGGGACCCGAGTCCGTGAAAGGCACACCGCACCTGTGCGTACTTAGGCACCTTACCCACCTGCTACTCATGAGCCCTGCGTCTAGATCACATGGGGCTCTGTATTAGGACGAATGATTCCAGGGAACACCACTGCAGTGGGGTGGAGGCCTTTCACTGGAAATGGAATTTTCAAGTTGGCATTTAAAATTTTGAAATCCAAAGGAAAGCATAAAAGAAACAAAAGCTAAACACAAAATACAAACCCACTAGCGGGGCTGAGTTCTGGGGATCAAATATTCCTTTTGTATTGTGCAGAGAAAGAGGCATGGTGCAGCTGGGCTGGAGGTTTTGGTCGGCCATGCAGAAAAATGCTCCTGGGCACTCCCTTTAAAAACTAAATCAACGTTGTTTTAATTTGTGTTTCTTGCTTCCTTATTTGCAGTGGAGGGGAAGGTGCGAGGCTGAGCAAAGAGCATTATTTCTCTTACAAGTTAACTTAACATGCAATATGCAGGGGATTACTCTGGGCTCACTCAATACCACAGCCCAGAGCTTTATAGAATTCTATTGATCTTAGCTAAAGCTGTTTAAATTTTTTTGCTTTAATTTTCTTTCCTTATTTGCTCATTAAGTCGAGGTGAGGAAGGGATAGGGGACTGCTGGTAGGTGACACTCTTTGGGTTTCAGGCTGGCTTGAGGGACAGGAAGCTAGGCTGGCCCAGTACCCTGGCAGCGCCCAGTGCAGCGTTGTCAGCCGGGGCTGGTGGTGAGGAGCGGCTCCGGGAAAGGAGAAACAGTGCCAGCCCCAAACACTGGAAATCTGTGCTGCAAGTATTCATAGGATAAGGACTCAGAGCAAAACAAAGGGAAAACCAGAGAGTGACACTGACATACACATGGATACACCCCACAAGAAGTTACCCCTTCTAGTAACAGAGAGAAGCACGTTAACCCAGAACGGGATGCAGATGTGCCAGGATGATTGAGTGAGAAATTCAGTTTTGCTGTTGGGGGAGGCACAAAAGAATGAAAACATAATTTCTTCCATCTAGCCCTAAAACATTTGACTATGCTGTAATCCCCACACGGGTCATCAGGGACCTGTGAGGGACTTGTGCAGTAGGGGCCGCGGCTGGAGCTTGCAGTAAATGTGCGGGAGGTGGGGACAGGATAACGGACTGATGGCCTGTGGGCTGGGAACTTCCTCTACTCCCCTACTGTCCTTTGTGGGACAGGGGTGCTGGGTTGATTAAGCACCAGGCTTTGGGACCCTGCTCTGGGAGGGGGCAGAGGACCGCCGCTCACCTGTGGCACTGATAGTAGGAGGCAGGGTGACGGTGGTGATGGCCACCGAAGGTGAAGGACCAGACCGATCTCTTATTTCCTCAAGTCCTAAAATTCCTGTAGGACCCAGCGCAGAGCAGGAGAGAAGCCCAATAATGATAGTAAATAGAATCTGTCAGGCTTCACTACATGCCAGGCAAGGCACTATGTTCTTTCTTCACATTATTTTAATGAATCCTCACGAAAGCCCTCTGTGACGGGTTCTATTATCATCCCATTTTTTGTAGGAGATAATACGGAGGTGGAGAGAAGTTAAGTCTCTTGTCTGAGGTCTTATGGGTGGTAAGTTGCAGAGCCAGGACTTGGCCTGTGTCACACTGGCTCTGGACCCTCTGCCCACCACCATGTGCTACGGCCTCCCCTCAGAGCACCCACGTGCTCAGGGGCACCTTCCTTAGGGGTCGTCAGTGTCATTTCATTTGTGGGGGAGAATTAAACATTATGGAAAGTATTGTTCCACAATACCCTAATATTGTGGAGCAAATGTGATAGGAGGTGGAAGGCTCACCATGCATGGAGCAAAGTTGTCTCAGTTGGGGCTGTAAACAGACAAACAAACAGGAAAAGAAGAAGTGACGAGTTTCTTGGGAGCACAGTGACCGAAAATCCAGCATATACCCAGAAGTGGTGAGCAGCTCCGTTTGACTCGGCGAGGATTTGGGAAGCCGTGAGAGATGAGATGAGATAGGGACACTGTGTCCAGATCACACAGGGCCATGGGGGTGGCACTCGATGCTGAGGTGGGGCTGGCAGAAGGGTTCATCTCACGGGCTGACTGACTGGCAGTGGCCGTCTGGGCTGTTCTGTGTGAAGGACACCGAATCACCCAGGAGAGCGGAATCAAGCAGCCGTGTCCACTGCAGGTTGAGACTCACAATCTCGTTTCCTGTCCTGGCATCCAACAATGGACTCTGAAAGAAGGCAGCGAGGTTGGGCCCTGGTATATGTGGGGTACATGCCCCAGATTCTTAGTGAATGTCTGGTCATTCTCTGGTACAAAGACCGATTCCTTCATGTTGTCAATTATTGTTTCTCCCTACTCCTACTCCAATTTTATTAGAAATGCCTGGAAATAGTAAAACCAAATACATTTGAGGGTAGCTAGAGAGCTCTGGTTGTTTATGCTTTTCATCTGGAGCCGCTGAGCCTTGTCCGGTGCGCAGAGCCCTGTGCGGGATTCCAGGGCACCGGATTCCAAGCCCGGCTCTGCCAACGACAGCCAGCACGGGGCTGGAGGCCCAGGCTGCGAACTCTCTGAAATCCTCCTACAGCACAGAGTTTGTGTGAGGAGAAAAGTAAGTAATTTATTTGAAAACACAATGACGAAAAGAAATGGGCCATTCTGGTTAAATATCATACTTAATCAAATAAAGTATACCATTAATTGTAAGATAGCCTATCATTTTATGTATCATTAAGAAAGAAAACATAGGGCTGTCAATTATAGTAACCCATCCAGTGTCAATTTCCTTCTCTTATCAAGGATGTTAAAATGCTGCAATCAATGAAATATGACACATTGTGAAAAGGATCCAGTTCTTAGTTACTAACCTCAATTTTAGAAAGTTACAAATGTGTTTGCCTGGACTCCAGAGCAGGTTCTTGATGCATGAATTTTCATGTCCCAATCAACTCACACCACCCAACATGAAAATCTGGGCTCCCATCCGCACTTTGTAACTGAGAGCTGGAGAGACACGGTTCTTAAGGGGAGACTGTCCCAATTTATAATGGCTATGAAAACACTCGTTTGACTGTTGGTTCAGATTTAACTGGCTCTAAATCATAGAAGCTGCCAAACAGCTTTGATTAAATACTTGCTAGAAATACTTCAAGGTCAGGGAGCTCTGTGATTCTGTGTGTGACACAGAAAAGCTGTGTTAGATGTCAGTCTGGGTCTGGAAGTGGTAGAGGGTACGGCCCGGCTCATGCTCACAGCCTGGAAGTCACTCCTCTTGTCCGTATTATTATTTCTACACTCCTGGAGAACATGCTACATGGACCCAGCTGTCTCCTAACAAACAGGCCCCCTCTGGGGAGTGTCCATGAAATATTCCTGGGAGGGGGTCAGAGGGGGGGCGAGGGCTTTAGGACAATCTGCTTACTTGAGTTTACGCAAATGTGGAAGAAGATTTTTAAAGAAAGGAGAGGCATGCGTCCGTCAAGACTTCTGGCTACAAGTGGTGGAAATCCAACTTTACTGGTGATGAGGGCATCATGAAAGGCCTGAGAGATGCCTAGAAACCTAGGGGCAGGATGCAGCCAAGACTGCTGCTCTGTCCCTTGCCTCTGTCTCTCTCCACGTTGGAGCCATCTCCTCCTGAGCACAGCGGCTGCCTTCACATGGCAGACAGCGTGGCTGCCCGGAGCTCTCCGGGCCCCCAGCCACCTCACCACCACACAGGGCCTGATACTTTTCCTCAGTTCCCCTTTGAGACGTTCCAGGATGGAATTCGTATTGGCCCAGTTTGGATCCTATGGCGCTCCTAGGCAAATCAGCTGTGGCTGAAGGGCTGCAGGCCCCCGCTGCAACTGGAGGGCTCAAGGTAGGACAAGTCACACTTCCTAAATGGGGAGGACTGATAGCTCAGAAGAAGGCATGGATCTGACAGACAAATAATAGATACATTTTAATTCCCATGTTTGTTCTTGGAAAAGCGCTTTTATGGCATGGTATGAAAAAGAAAAGCCCTTTGAGATTTGGCAAACAACAAAGTAATCTTATCATCCTAAGTGTGGGGCAAACTTAACCCATTAAGCAATAATAGGGGAGCGAGGCCTCCACGAAACCATCGCTGCTGTCTTGGTGAGAGCTGACACACCGTTCGACAGAGGACATACCCTGAAAGGTGAGGTGTGTCTACACTACAGAAATGTCTGACCTCTGAGAAGCTGTTATTGGAGAACTCGGCCAAGTTCTGTGTGTCCAACTGCATTTGTGCTTAGAAGAAGAGGAAGCAATTTTGGACTATAATGCTCAGAGGTCTAGGCCTAATTCCTCTACTCTGACCCACAGATAGACCTTGAAAGCTTCTGCAGAAGCCCAGTTACTTGGGTGCCCTTGACCAAATACTTGGCCTCGTCTTCTCCTAAGAGACAGACTATGAAACTTATTGCTGTAATCAAGGATGCCGCAGAATATGACTTTCATGATTTTACAAGGACCCTCAGGAGAGCTATTTGATAAGAATGGCTATATTGCTTTCTTGAACAACTGGTTTATTTTTACTTTACAGACACTAAATCCTACGGCCTTTCATATTTCCCTCCTCATGGTGGCTGCTAGGAAGCTCAGAGCCAAACTTATAACCCACCTGTAGTCCAACCTTGAATTCCTGGTGGCAGGTGTTTAATGCGCAATCGTATCGCTGGACTCCATTCCACTGCCTTATTGTTATTTCCTTCTGTCTCAAATTTTAAAAATTATATGAGTTATATAATCTTGGAACACTACTTACATCATTGTAAACTGCCGTAAATGCTTTTTCTTCCCCCATTTAAGATTAAGATCAAATAATTACGTGTGACCTTGGGCTCAGAGGTTTTGAAGTCTCTCTCAGGCAGAAACCGTGTTGGTGAAGTGTCACAGCGAGCATTTCCGGGCCACTCCTTCCAGAACGCAGCTGTCTCAGGAATGTCCTTGCTACGCTGTCCCTTTGCAGGGCTTTCTAAACTCGCCTGCCCACCTTTTGGTTTCAAACTACCTTGTGAATTTATTGATCTTTCTTTCTAACATTTTTGACCATGGAAACAGAAGATGAGGTTATTTTGTGTTTCTTCCCAAGACTTAGAAAGTAAATTCACTTCCTCATGGTAATATAGTCCAAAAGAGAATTCAGTTTCATCCTCTACAATGTTATTCCATGTTAAAAATATCTCCCAGCTTTCACAAACCTGTAATTGCTGAGAGATCTGTACTTAACAACAAATCTCAAGTATTTAGCTTTAGGCATTTACAATTCCAGCAATAATGATAACAAAGACAAAACAATTATTGCCTGCAATAAATGATCCCTACCAATGACTTTTAGAAGAATACTTGATGAGTGACTTTCATTTCCATGACTGGGGGTTAGGGTGGAGAGTCAGAAGAACTCAGCCAGATTTCAGGGTGGAAAGGTAGATAATTTAAAAGAACCACTCATTTCTCAACTTGGAGACAGGACTTGTTCCTCCAGGGGACTTGGCTTCTCTCTCCTGTCGTTTGCTGCAGGGGCAGCTTCTCTTCCGGGATCTTTTTAAGCTCATATCCAAGGGGCATCTCTGCACAGGCCGTATTTTTTTAAAGTTTATCCTTTACACAGCAAGTGAGGCGAGCATTTTCAGTGTGATCTGCATCATGTTCTTCTTTGTGCATGTTCATATTTTGGTTGAAATGATAGCCATAAATATTTAACATTGTAAAAGCTGTGGCTTTCTAGCCCCAACCATCCGATGGGAGACAACCTTGCATGCATTAATTTACAGCCCTTTTGCATTTCAAACTGGTCGATAATATTTCATAAGGTAGAAACAAGATGGCATGATTTGGTGGAGAGAGAGGAAAAGAGCAGGGGCGGCTTCTAGACCTAGAGACCAAATTCTGAGAGGAAGGCAAGCAATGGTTTTGTGTTTAGGGACTCTTTTTTTTCTTAATCTTAATACTTTCTCTTTTTTTTAAACCAAAGCAATTAACAATATCATTTTAAGAAGAAGATGTGCTGTGTCCTTCCACCCACCCACCTTCCCCCAGCGCCATGCGCACACACACATACCTACTCACACACGAGCAGCAGAGGGTGTCCTGATGAGCGGTGTTTCTGCTCAGGGATGCAGAGGGAGTGAGGGGGGCTCTGCCTGGCAGAGCTGGACGCCCTGTCTTTGCACTTGACCCTATTGAACATAGGTGGTGTTTTGAAAAATGACACCCCTGCTGGCATTTACATGATACCAAATAATCTATTTGAATGTCATTATATAAGTGATTGCTTTTTAAACTTGCACAGTCTAATTCTCATCAATTTCACCTTTAATTTAGAAGAAAAATGATAACCATTTGGAGGGAAGGGAAAGAAGAGAAAAACAACCCACAACAGAGGTCCGTGCCTTTATGTTCCAGAATGATTTTTTATTCAGTGCTTTCTATAGGTGTGATCTTTGAATAAACCCCAAGCTGACAAATAAAGGGTTAAGTAGAAATAAATTCTTTTGTTTTAGCTGGCACTGTAGAAAACATGGCTAAGTAATAAAGTATTCCAGTTCTGAAAGCCCTACAATAGGATGTGTTAAAATACATAAGTTTAAATTCAATGACACGAATGTTATTGTTGTATATCTACATGTCGATGTGTGAGCCAACTTTTACTTTAGATAATTCAGTGGCTATTGATTTTTTATTTTATATATGTAATAACATGCTCCTAAGTTCAAAAGAATCAAAATACTGATGTTCAGCGATTTTCACCTTCAAAGACCTTTCCCAGTGTAACTAATTAAAGCCCTGGCGTCACCGCGCGGTCCCCGGGAGGTCCAGGTGCTGACAGCAGAGCGCCAGGCTGGCAGCCCGAGCACACCGCCCTGTGGGGTCGTCTCCTTTCCGCTTCCTTTCATCCTGGAATGAAAGGCTCGCACGATGGACATGGCGGCAGAAGCACGGAAGGAACAAAGCGACGTCCTGTGCCCACAGCGAGGGCTCGCGTGGGCGCCAGGTGGGGCCTCCGGTCTGGGCCACGGTTGTTTCCGCCTGCCACGGACCAGGCCGGATCCCCTGAACCTCCATTCTCCCCTCAAAGAACTGATAGTTAGGCCTCCTCTGATGGCAATGACTAAAAAACTAGTTTTTCAATGAAGAAACGTTATTGTTCGCATAACTGAAGGGCCTGGTAGTAAGGTGGACACTAGGTCAGATTTGGTCCAGCGGCCCAGATGATGGATGATTCCGCCCAGGGCCTGGCTTCTCTCCTTCTCTCTGGTTTGCCCTTGCTGGTTTCAGCTCCACCTCCAGGCTGCGTGCGGTGGCCTCCTTAGCAGCTGGAGTTTTCTTGTCTTGGGGTAACAAAAATACTCTAGCCATTCCCAATTTCACATCCTCATCCCTCTCCTCAAGGCAGGGGGAGGGTCTTCCTCTGACCCACACCAGTCCTGGCAACCTTTCTCCAGATTCCCCTTCTTGAGGAGGTAAAATGTGGTGCTTGGCCTGAGCCAATCAGGACCCACCCTGGAATACGGAATGTGGTCATTGCCTTGCAGATCGAATGGGCATAGAGGACACAGAGAAAGTGTACATCCTGGAAGGAAAGTCAAGGTCCCATTGCAGGGGGGCAATGAGGCTGTGGATGCAGAGACATCGACTATTCCCTACCACAGCTCGTAATTTCCTGTGTGGTGACGCCTTTTACTAGACATCTTGATTTTATTTTCTTTTGCCACAAAGTCACCTGAGGAAGTCCACAGGTGACGTCAGTTCTGGTTGCAGGCTGGACTGAGACTCCCACGATCCTTTGATCTCCATCTCCAAGTCCCAGTGCTGTGTCTCCGAACAAGGGGCGGGCAGTGATGGCAGACACCTGGCACACAGGCCGCCACGCTCCCTCCTCGGTCCTACGGCAGACGTCACCATCAATCACAGGACTTTTTCCCATGCGGTCCAGATGTGGCCTCAGAGACCTACTTAAAACAGTCCTCCGGACAGCCCCCATGAATGTATTGGTGTTGACAAGTGAGATAAAGTGTATTTGCCATCACTGGAAAGGCTTACACACCACTGACCCAACTACCAATGCCTTTCGCTCATGCACTAAGAGCGCTCACAAACACATATGCACGTATTCATGTACCTCAGTGTTTCTCAAAATGTGGTTTGCAGATCTCTTGCATCAGAATCCCCTTGTGCTCTTATTAAAATGCAGATTCCAGAGACGTACTCTAGAGCTATAAAATCAGAATATTCTTAAAATAACAGTTTTAAATACTCAGTGGGCTAGCACACACAATAGCATAATAAGCTTCTTTCCTACTAGGTCTCTGATGCGTTGATACATTTTTCGTGTATTCTTTCAGCAATGTATTGAGCTACTGTGTGTAGGCACAGGGCTAGTTTCTGTGAATTAGAACAGAGCAGTGCAAATAAAGCGTTCCTGGTCCCAGCTAGTCACTTATAGGGTGGCATTATAACTTCAGCACATGGGTGGTGGCGTGCCTTGAACCTGATTGATTCTGCCTTAGAGTTTTTGTATTTAGGAGTTACTCCAAGGGGACCCTGACTATGATTATCTGTGGTAGTGAACACACCTCACAGAGGTCAAACAAAAACCAGTTCACACATGCACGCACACGCACACACCTACACACACCCCTCGGTTTTAATGAATACATTTTTGTCTAAAATAAAAACAAAATTCCCAAATCCGAAACTATTTATCTTCCTCAACTACCTCAGAGGTTTTTAGAACTACAAATATTTTCATGGTGTAAGAGGTCTCCTGAGAACCCCTAATAACTGTTTTCTCTGAAAACACTCTAAGACCAAACGTCTTCTTCCCGAGTCTAGAACACACTTCTCTCCAAGAAAAGCATGGCTATTGACAGACACATTCACGCAGGCAGCAAATATTTACTGTGCGCCCTCTGCGTCCCAGGCCTTGTTCTCAACCCTGACCCTCGGGGACGCAGCTTTCCTGGAACTTACATTCCACTGGGGGAGACACTGCTAGTCAGCACGCAGCAGGGACCTGAACTAGGACTTCACACTCCCACCTTTCGCACTAATGTGTCAGGCTGCAGGCTAGCTTGCTCTGCAAACGAGCCTTCCTGCTTTCTGTCACTGCCGCCTCCCGAAGCACTAGCTCTTTGCCAGTCCTCATTGCAAGACAGGAGCCAGCCCAGACTTACTGAGCAGCAGGCAGGGCTGTGGTGCTGGGGCGGACAGAGAAGCACAGGCTCTCTTCGTGCTCTCAGTGGAGCTTCCGGTCTGTTTCCTGGATGCCAAGCTGGTGTGCCCCCTGAGTTTCCCTTACTGGCCTTTGTTTTAACAACATTTTGAAGCAACGCAAAAGCAGTTGAGCATCTGTGGATGCACAGTGGCCAGGAGAGAGAAAGCCCATTTTGCCCACCTTTATGGTGAGTAGGGAGATGGTCAGGGACAGGATGGGTGTGCTTTCTGTCCCCATATCCCTGACAGAGCCTTCCTGCTCGTCTAATAACTGAGCTTCCAGAGCAAAACCAAAGCCATCTTCTCTCTGCTCCTGGGGACAGCGGCTCCGCCAGAAAACACTCAGAATCATTGGGGAAGAAAACAGAAGGCTCTCTGGGAGCAGAGTGCCTCTGATCCCACTCCTTTTATGCCCCAGGAAAAGAAAAGAGGCCCCTGTGAAAACCCGTCCTGGGGCTTCCCAACCAGTTAAACATGAGGGAGAGAGAGAAGAGAGGGAACATTCTAAATAAAAGCAAAGTCTTTGAAATACTTCAAAGAAACATTTCTCCTATTCAGAAGTCAAGAGCACATCTGGCTGGCGGTGAAAAGAGAAGTGGTGTCATCTGGGCAAAAATGTTCTCTTCAAATATGTCCTTTAAGAGAAGCAAGAAAGGAGAGTGCAAGAGGCTGAGAGAGGAATAATGCACAGAGCGGAGGGAAGTTAAAGGGAAAAAGAAAAAAGAAAAAAAACTTCCTAAATCTTGTAATGTTTTAGAAGGGCTTATTAGAGCAAAAATTAAGTGTCATACAGAGCTCTGCTCCAGTATTGATGGCCTTTATTCAAAGAGCCATCACCCTGTAAACTCGCTTTAACAACTCCCTTCAGATGAAATATAAAAATTAAAGACATTTACAACACAGCTTAGTAGCAGATGTAGTCATCCTGTTGGGGCTTAGATCAAATAGTGATGTAAACCCCAGCAGGATAACAGGTCTTATGAAAAAGTCCTTAACAACAGCCCCCAAAAATCTTGGAAATCTTACAAAACATGTTTCCCATTCTCTCCCAGCCTCCAGGGTCCCCTTCTTTCCCCTAGCCCCTCCTGTGATCTGCCAAACTCCTTTTCCATTGTCATCCTTGTCTGGAGTCCTTATGAGTCACTCTACTCTTAGCAACTGGACCAGAAAAAATCTGTTTGGGCTTCTGGTTATCTTCTCCCTGTAGTCATCTTCCCCATCAGCACTGGGGGAGCGCCAGGCTGAGGGCTGAGCTAAGCAGTCTGGGGAAGGGACTGCAATGTACATAGAGCTCAAATGAGGATTGAGGCCTGACTCTCCCCTCGGTCAAGTCTTCCCTATTTCTCTCTCCTTCTCTTCCAGCTCTCATTTATCCACCTAGAGGAGACAAAAAGGATGTTTCCAATTTGATCTGGAGGCTGACTCACTCAACAGAGTGAGAAACATTTACATCTGTGTATCAAACATTTATATAGTGTAACAAACACAGGAGAAGGACTTCTCCCTACTTCACTCTTTCCAAAGATTTTCATGAGGATTTACTCTGGCTTCCATCTTCATCCACCTCACGCCACCCACTCACGTGTGCCATGAATACACACAAAAGGTGTCTCTGCAAGCCTATCACATGCCAGGCACCAGGCCAAGGGCTGGAGGCGTGGGCATGATTGTCCTGTTGGGTATGATTCTCCTCACCCTTGAGTTGACATGCCCATGGAGTAGCTTTGGAAAGAGAAAACGTTTAGACAATGGAAGTGGAGGGGGGCTTAAATAGGCTCTATCTGAGAATTTCCGGTTGTTAGGCCCAGTTTTTCTGTCACCCCAACTCGTAAAAATGAAGCCAGTGACCCCCCCAGCCCCCACCACAGTGTGCTGGAAAAGAGTCAGCTGCCCTGGAGCCCCGGGTCTCGTCCCTGGGCTCCTCTTTTCTGGCAGATGATCAGTTAGTCAACAGGCTGGGAGTGGCAGTGTTAGATATTTGACCATAACTTGGATCAGACGGAGGCCAAGAGGCTGGGAACCACGGAAGAATCCAAAGGCACTTCGTGAACAACAGAGCGAGTCCTGCCCTGTAATGAGCTCCACTCGGAGCGTAGGTCAAGGCCTGCTTCCTTGGGAGCAACCTGAGAAGAAAACCAAAATAAAATGTTATCACCTCAGCTGGCTAAACCAAGGCCAGTGGAAAACTTGTCCTAGGAAGCCCTGAAAGCAGTAAATGAGAGGCTAGCTTGGATGTCACATGAGCCTAAGAAGGTTGGAGATATTCCAGGGCTAAGTGGGGGCCTTCTAAGGCCAGGCAGCCGAGTTTTCCAACACCCAAGCCAGCATTTACAGCTTGAACTCGTGCCCTCCCTGCCCCCTTCTGCGATGCTTTACCCAGGAGATCTGCAGCATGACTGGGTTGCAAACAGTGTCTGGTCCGTCCCCATACCTCCCGGCAAGCTTGGCGGGATTTGGTTTCACACATGCTCTAATCTGAAAAAAAAAACACTGGGAATCAGCTGCTAGGGTGAGAGGCCATGCTGGAATGACCAGTGACCAGGGAACATCCTCTCTGGATCCCTGTAAGACACGACCCTTAAAGTCACTTCCTCACTCATATGCACGTGCATGTGCTCCCGCTCACACCCACCCTCACACATGCACAGAGACAGACGGCCGTAGCCCCAGGGCATCACTGCACCACGCTCCGGGCCGTTCGGTCTGAGGAGGCAGTCTTACCTCTGAACGCAATGTCTAATCTGTGAAGAAAATGTGTGCTTCTGTAAAGAATCAAAGAAGATAATAGTTACAGCCTATGTCACAGGCGCGGACTAATCTTCGATTAAATAATGATATTCAGATGACATTTCTTGGCAACTGGCAGACCAGCTGGAAAAATAAGTCAGAATTTCCACCGAGAATAGATTGTTTTGCCACCCAAAGCTTGCCAAGCACAAACAGCGAAGGTTCTAAATTCACGCGAACACGAGGTCCCAGCACTCTGGCTGGCAGAGGGCTCCCTTTTCTCCGCTCACAGAACTGTGAGCACCGGTTCGCAGATGTCAGTGAAGTGCACATGCACATTTCATCTCTGCTGGGCACGCTTGTCTGTCTCTCCTCTTTGTCCTGGGACACCTGACCTTTCAAACTTTCTAGTCCAGCTCCTTACTTTTCAGATGAGGACACTGAAGTCCAGAGAGCCGGAGGGCTAGAGGAACTTGCCCAAGGTCATGCAGCAAGCCCAGTGTCTGGACTCTCATTCCAGGGCTTTTTGGAGCGCATTCTGACCAGCTGGTTGGTGGGGCCAGTAAGGGCCCGTCATGAAATGCGGTATGCGCATGGGAGCCAGAGTTGCTGGGGCTGGTGCATGAAAGGGGTGTCTGTGTGACATGAGGTGATAGAAAAACGTGCGCTTTGGCTCCGGGCAGACCAGGTCTATCGTCAGTATCCCAACAGGAAAGCCGTGGAGACCCTAGGGACTATTTGCCAAAGGCGGGCGGGATCAAGGGAAGCCCACAAGGGATCCTACAGAAACCTGTGGGAGCAGCAGCAGAGAGTGGCTCTGGCCCTAGACCTGAAGGAGGCTAGTGGAGGGAGGAGTGCCCAGCCCAGGGACAGTGAGGTTGATCTCTGGTGGGGCACTCAGTCAACCAGCACGACCTGCAGGGAGGAAGCTAGGAACCAGCACTGTGACCTCACCCTTCTCCATTCTCTCAGCTTCAGCTGTGCCTCTCAGGGTGAACCTGAGAGGAGCTGAAGGCAGGGGGGCAGGCATGGTGGGGGCCATACACTGAGCCTCCCCTGGAAGAGAGTGGTGACTGGGTCTGGAGGGACAAATAGAATATCCCCCACATCTGGGTTCAAATCTCTGGCAGCTTCAGCTTTGAGACTCAGGACAAATTATACAGCTCTCAGCTTCTGGGTTGCTCATCTGTGAGATGGATGTAGTGCCACCCACCTTGAGAGGTTCCGCGGCCCTTAGAGCTGGTTAAGGCCCAGCACATTTGGTCCAATTCCTTCTCTGAGCAATACGAGGCCCCTGGACAATTTGGCAACAGAAACCTTAAGCCTTATACTTTTGCAGACCTTTTGATCCAGCAATTCTGCTTCTAGGAATTAGTCTCAAGGAACTAATCCAGCAAAATGCACAAAATTATAACGTTTTTGCCACGCCACTACTTAAAATGTGAAGACCAGGAGCTACTTTACTGCCCGTATCCACCAGGATCTTCGATGCAAACAACAGAAGCAGATTCTAGATGAGGTAAGCAGAAAAGGGAGCAAATCGAATGAACGCCGGATGACTCACAGTTGCCGGAGGAAGCTGGGCTGGCTTGGTGGGTGAGAATGTTTGGCCTCCTCCTCCTGCACCTCTGAGTTCGTGGCCGATAATCCATGGGTGACGATATGTAAACCATGGCCCCGGACACCCAGGGTGTTCCTACAAAATGGTGTGGGGCAAACCAGCTCGTCCCTACCACCCAAAGTCATGTTTTGTAGGCACACACAGGCGCACCCAGGAGGAGGGAGACATGCTTGGCAACAGCACTGTGGAAAGACTCAGTGCTCCCCACAGAGCACAAACAGGTTCTTTAGGGAGCCCACCAGATCACCCTGGTTCGCAAAGTATATCCCTGAGAGGTAGCACATAGACCAAGGTGATCTCAGGGACGGTAGACCTGATGCTGGTCCTGTGCCCAGCGATGTTGACGTCCTGCCCAGATCTTCTTTACCAGGCCAGTGCTTCCACCCAGGTGCTGTCACTGTGGGCCGGTGACAGCTCGAAGCTGCTCGTCTCGGCTGAGCAGGCTGAGGGAGTGCTGTGCTTGGGCAGAGTTCCTTCACCCCCTGACCCTGAGGTTCAGGCAAAGACTAGACTTCACCTGAAACCACAACCTTGCTCTGCTCTTTCTCGTTCCCCTGTCAGCTTTTCCTGAGGAGCATTCCCTCGATAAATCAGGCTCATTCAGTCCTTTGCTCAAGCTCTGCTTCTAGGGAAATGGGCTCAGATTTGAGCCCAGCCTTGAAGTCCTTTTTGCACCTGTGCCAGGGCCTTTGCCTCATTTTGCTCCCAGCCTTGACTCTGACTGCTGGTGCCAAGGCCACTCCAATCATGAAAGGAAATGGTGCACAGTGTTAGGGGCAGCACGGGCATTTATTCAAGGCTGATACTTGTTTCAATCCTCTGGTGGAAGGACCCAGCTCTCAAGTGATCAGACTGGGGTGCTTCACTCTCCTCTGAGCACCCCAGTCCCCGGTGCCACCTCTGTTGTCAAATATATGAGTCACACTCTTACTATTGCCTTTGTTTTTTATCTTCCTCCCTGACAAGACTGTGAGCTCTAGAGCAAGGTGCAGTCTTGTTCTTCATGGAACTCAGCTTGATGCCTGGCCTCAAGAAATGAAAGTGATTGTCATAATTATTGATAGGCACACAGGTGACCTTTGTTCAGCGAATGAAAGAATCTTCACATGGACAGGCCTCCTTGGGCTCAGAGGGGCAGTAACACCCTTCGGGGAGAGTTGATTTATCCAACCGCCAGGCTCAGTTATAAGAGCAGCCAGCAGACAAGCCCAGGCTGACAAAACAATGAGCACTGATTGCCATTACCTTCAAGTCATTGACTTAGAAAAAAGGAGAGGGGAAGGGACAAACATTTGGAAAGGGGTAAGACATCTGTGTGCATCCACGCGCAGAGTCCCCACGGGCCCACGAGGTCAGCTTTATGAACAACATGTTTCCTGTGGTACCTGCTTTGTGGAAAGTGTTACATCAAGACATTTCAGTTGAGGCCTCTGTCCGCAAGGACCTCACAATTGCAAATAAACAGACAGACATAATGACGAGATATTTCAGTGTATTAATTCATTTAATTACTCCTCACTGCGATGGTCTAAGATGGGTTAGTTTACAAATGTAAAGATTGGGGCACAAAAAGGTTTGTGAACTTGCCCAAGGTACACAGTCTTTCTGCTTCAGAGCCCCTCAGCACTCCATAGAGCTGTGAGTGGTACAGACATGTGAATTACCATATTTTGCCATGTCTAATGCACACTTTTTTGCCCAAATTTTTGAGGGAAAAGAAAGGATGCACATTATACATGAGTATAATTGTTATATACCATGGGTATATTAATGGATATAATAATACCACTGTAATGTGCACAAAAATATGGGTGTGCATTATACACAGCAAAATACAGTACATGCCACAGGAAGCCCTTCTTCTGATTGAAAACCTTTAACTCATGTCTCTTTGGCATATCAAAACCATCGTGTCCAACATGAAAAGCATACCTCCTTTCTTTTGATCACCTCTCTTTTCTCCTCTTCCTTCCAGCCAACCTTCTCCATCAATGCACTATCATCATTATCTCAATCCAGGACTTCAGCATTCTCCTTGAGCCTTCCTTCTCCCGTGTCACCCCTAACATCTCCCTGGTTGCTGAGTCCACTGAGATCCAGATCAGACATAACTCCGTAGCTCAGCTTCCTCTCCCCATGCTCTCAGCCCTGCCCCAGTTTGCATCCTTCCCCTCCGGCTGGGATCATTGCAGGGCTGTCGACTCCAATGGTTTCCTGGCTCTCACTCCTTCTCCACTTCAGCAGGCCCTTCTTACTGCGGCCTTCCTCACCCAGCACTCCGGCCACACTGCAGGTCTTCGGGCAGGGGCTTGAACTCTTGTCCAGTCCATCATGGCAGGCTTGGGCTCTGCCATTTTAAGAACAATTGTGGCTGGGACTAGGAACCGATGATCTCCCAGGGGCAGAGCCAGTGAGGCCAGCTGTCTGCACCAGAAAACACACTGCTTCTCAAACATTTAAGCCTATTTGAATCAGCTGGGAATCTTGTTAAGGTTCAGATTCTGATTCAGTAGGTCTGGGGTGGGGCCTGAGAGTCTGTTTTTCTAGTGAGTTCCTAGGTACAGCCAATCCTGCTGGTGCCGAGACTGTAGCTTGGAGAGTAGGATACTGGAGGGCACCTTGAAGGATGAAGGAAGGTGGGGATTTCTTAGTTCAGGACAAGTGAAGCTACAGAAAAAGTCAGCAAGAAAACTCATTACTGAGCATTTTCCATAGGTTAGATGCTGTGTTAAGTGCTTGTTTTGCATAGTCTCACTTAAGCCCCCCAATAAACTTAATACCATTATTGTTCCCATTTCCTATATGAGAAAACTGAGGTGGAGCAAGATGAAGGAACTGATCCAAGGTTACCCAGGTAGGAAATGGTGGAACTGCGGTTGAAAACCGAAATTAATTCTCATGACCCACCTGCCACTCAGAGGAAGAGCTGAGGGGCTGTGAGGGACTGACGGTGAAGGAGAATGGGAGAATGAATGCGATATTCTACTACAGTGGCTCCTGGAAACCTAGTAGGGGCTGACACTCTTGGCCTCCTAACACACATTTTTCTCTTACTCTTGGGTATGCTAAAAATAGGTGCTATTATCAGAGAGACTCAGAGAGAGAGAGAGGTTCAGAGGTAGAAAGGGTAGAACTGAGATTCCAGTATCACCAACATCACCAGTGTTTCCTGGGCCTGGTATCCGTGGGACTGTCAGCAACCACTGGGCCCTCCGGGGGTTGCGGTGGCCCAGGCCGCCCAGACCAGCCAACTGGAACAGATGAGGCAGCAGAGTCAGAAGTTCTTGCCCTGAACAGAGACCACCAGCAGTGTCACATTCAGTGTGGGGTGGGACAACACTGGGTCGGAGTTTCATTCTGGCTCTACGACAAGACAACGAGCAGTGTGGCCCTGTGCAGCCGTTTCCCTCCTCCGGCTCCGTTCCTCCTTCAGAAGGGCGTGTGTGGGCCTGGCTGCACCCTCTGTGGGGCCAGGTGCACAGCGCAAACACAAGCCTCCTCTACATCTCAAGATGACGAAGGCAGAGCATTGAACCAAGAGAGGGCTCTTCTGGGTGTGGGGACTTGTGTAACCACAGGGGTCAGCTGCTCCTGCAGCCAGCCCCGGAGGTGGGGTGGGACTACGCGGCGACAAGTGCCCCTTCGAGCTCTGTTGTTCAAGACAGTTGGTTTTCTTCTGTTTTCTCCTGTAGTTCTCACCTTGTCACCCAGAAGAAAAATAGAAATCATTTATAGTTTGTGCCACCCAGACAATATTTGCAGCAGCCTCTCTCCCTGGCTGTGCCTCTCTCTGGTGTCCCACGGGACCGTCTCTCTTCTTCTCCCACCTGCCCTGCCTCCCAGAGACCTCGTCAGGTTTGCTGTCTCTTGAATGCGAGAAAGTTGCCCCAGGTTTGTCACCCTCTTGGAAGAGACAAGGGGCAGCATGGTGACAGGAATGAGAATGTGCCCTTTTTCTATTCTGGAACTCATCCTTTTCAGAAAACTCCTTCATTCCCTGGTTCTTTCCAGACTCCTCAAGAATGGGAACAAAGAGGCAGGGAGAAAAGGGTGAGTCAGCAGCCTGTCTTGTCCTTGCCTCCTCCCTCCCACCCCAGGGAGCAAATACCTCAGTTCCCAAACCGTCTGAGTCAGGGAGGTTGCCTCCAGGACATCTGCCTGTTTATCTGAACCATGCCAGCTAGCGGCAGCTGCTGAAATGAGCCCAGGAGGCATCATTTCCTGTGGCTGGGAGACCAGACCAGGTGGCCTCCTGCCCGCTGACTCCCCATGCCTGCCACCAGCCCAGGTGGCCACAGTGCAAGGAGGACACTGGCTGCCCAGTATGCTTCCAGAGATTCAGCCTACTGCCAGGAGAGCCCCTGCGGCATCTGCTCTTAGGAGGGTGAGTGTCAGGGTTACCAATGGGTGAGAGGCAGCCCCTAGTACAAACCAGCCTCTGGAGACACCAGCGGAAGCACCAGCCAGAGTCTCTGGAGTCTGGGGTCTCTCTCGGGTTTTCACACTGATGGCAGGCGAAAAACAAAACACAGACAATAAAACCAAAAAACCTTTCACCTTGATAGTGTCTGGGCCTCACTTTCCTCACCCACAAAGTGGGAAATCTCCTGTGCCTCCTCTCCCAGGGAGGCGTAAAGAATCAATCCCTTTCCAGTAGCCCAAAACTTTCGATTCATGACTTGATCAAGGCACTTAAGCTGCTGTGATCTGGTTGGTTCATTATATCACTGCCTCTCCCTCCAGGGGATCATCTCCTTAAGGGCAGGAGACAGTTTTTGTCTTTCCCTTGTGCCCCTTTTAGTCCTAATACTCCCACCATCTGTGCCTTAGATGCTTAGACTATACTGGGGACACCAGTGCGCAGGAAACAGCCACGTGGCACACATTGGTCAAGGTGACCCCACGGCACATCCACTCCCTGCAGTGCCTGGGGAGAGGTTCATGTGAAGAGAAACCCAAGATCTCTGCTCCCAGGGCCAGACCAGAGGACACTAGTGGAGACCTTCATGGCCCCCCCCACCATCCCATCTCTCTCTGTCCCATGCCTCCCACTGATCACTGGTGAATTTTGTCCTCTATCATCTGACCACTATTGCCCCACATCCTGTCAATATACGACAGCCGTGCAAGTGGTGCAGGCACAGGAGGGAGTGGCACAACTCTGGGGGCTAAGGGGCTGGGGTGTGCTCAGATGGGGAGGTAATTCCTGGGACTGGTCCTTGGAGAGCAGGTGTGAACTTCACACCTTGGTGGTGCATCTGAGGACAAAAGGAGATGAGAAAATTCTGGAAGCAGCATCTGCTTCCCCTGGGAGCCAGAAAGGATTGAGAACAGGCCTGCCAGCCTTCAGGGAGACACAGAGCTCTACTGACAAGTAAAGTCTTGACAGTCCTCTCAGCTCGTTCCCTGTGACTGTCCCCAGAGGGTGAGGGACACTCTGGGGAGTTGCAGCCATGGGGCCAAGAGAAGGCTGGTATTTCAGATGGAATCGAGCCCCTCCCAGACTCATGCCAAAGCCCTAACCCCCGATCTGAGTATTTGGAAATAAGATCATTAAGGAGGTAATTAAGTTTAAGTGAGGTCACAAGAGTGGGATTCTACTCTATGCACTGGTACCCTTATAAGAAGAGACACAGAGACCTGTCTGTCTGCACACAACAGAGAAGCAGCCCTGTGGGGACATGCTGAGAAGATGACTGTCTGTCTGCAAGCTGGAAGAGAGGCCTCACCAAAAACCATCCTCCAGGGACCCTGAGCTTAGACTGCTACCCTCCAGAGCTGTAAGAAAATAAGCTGGTCTTGTTATGGCAGTTCAAGCTGACTAAGACAGTTGGCACCTGAGTGGGGACAGATGTCGCAGTGCACGGGCTAAGAAATAGGCTTTTCGGAGAAGTGGAAATTACAAAGAGTCCATGAGCGAAGGCATGGGTCCCCTTCTCCCATTGTGCCCGAGATGGGGGGGAGCTGTTTCCGGGGTGGCAAGCATGTTCACTCTCACACAGGGATTCTGTCCTTCCTGAGGGTGCCCTTTCTTACAGGACAAGTAGGAGAGAACCACACCTCTGGGGTGGCAGTCAGGCCGCTTTTACACAATGCAGGTTGGCGTCCAGGCCAGCATTCACCACAGCTGTCTGGGTCACCAGCTCCCAGCACCTGCAGCCTTAAGGCCAATGTAATCAAGGGAAGCTGAGCTCAGCCACAGGCCCACTCCCTGGAGATTCAGGGCCTGTGGTCCCAGCAAGGTCACTGTCCAGGCGAGCTGGAACAAGCATGAGGGGCATTCCAGACAACCCAGGTATTTCTGTCCAGAGCAGTCAGGGGAATGATATTCCCCCAGGATCAGTCTGCTGGTAAGTAAACCCAACAGAAGGTCAAACTCAGGGCTCTCCTTCTGAGAACTGACTTTCAAGATTTTAGATTTTGTTCTTATTAAGAGAGCACATTAATCCTGAAGGGTGAAAAAATAAGGAGCCGAGATGCCCAGGGACGGGCCCTATGGGACTCAGGTGACCATGGGCAGCAGAGCACCTCCAGGCCAGTGAGACCTCATGACTCCAGATGCTCCCGAGATGGCAGCAGCCTCCTCTGCAAGGGAGGAGGGTGCTGAAGTTACAGGACTCACGTACCAGGGCAAGACTGTGCCCACGCCTTCCAGGTGGTGGGCTGTGCCCTGGCTATTTTTCTCCTCGTCACTGGCTGCCTTTATCAGAATGGCTGTGTCCAGTGAGCGAGAGCCTAGGATGCAAAACACTTTGTCTGTGCTTGCTTTGCTTTTCCCAAAGGCCTTGGAAGCTGGAATGAGTACCACTTACAGCATGTGCATGCACATGACTGGACATACTCACACATGTGTGTGTGCATGTACATGTAGTATACCTGCACACGTGCTGGCTCTGGAGCCAAGAAGAATGGAGATAGAATGGGCCTGGTGGAGCAGGCTGCTGGGCACTCACAATATCTTGGAGCTGGAGTGCCAGTGGCTGCGGTAGAGGCTGCTGCCTAGAGCCCTGGATGGCACAGCTGCTTCTCTGCTGGTGCTCAGTGCTGTCTGAGCCCCTTGTGACATGGCCAGGCCGGCAGGGCCACAGGACCCTGCCTGGGGCTCAGTGTGCCTGCCTTCCTCCTCCATAAACTTCTTCTGCATCTTCAGCTTCCCATCTCTCCAAGCCTGACCAGTCGTCTCAGCCGAAGGTGAACGCTCTCTCTCTCTCCAGTCCTTATAGTAGGTTACACTGCACTCCTGGCCAGAGAGAGTCCCCTGTGACTTATGGTTACTCCTGTTAAACGGCAGGATGCCTGAGGGCAGGGACACTGTCAGAACTAGTTCTAGCTCCCCTTGGTCCCTGACCCCTGTGCTGTTCAGTAAGTACTGGTTCTTCGCTGGTGACCGTTCTCTCTCCTCCACACTGTCGTTTCTGCTAGTGCCACCAGCCGTCCCGCCCCTTCGGCTGACATCTCCCGTGGGGTTTTCTCCGTGGTACTTTCTCTAGAGCTCAGCTGTGAGCAGCCAGGCTTAACCTCCCCTGCCGTATGCCCCCAGCCCCTGACCGCCTTGTAAGGTCTGACTCTACATGGAGCTAGCGGACAAAACAAACACAAAAACATGTCTGTGCAGTTTGGTCACTGCCTGCCCTCCCTCGGCACTGGGAAATTTCCCAGCTTCAGTAGATTTCATCATCACTTTCCAATATTATGGACTTCAAAACGTGTATTAAAAAGTCCAGTCCAGGATGGCTCAGTTGGCTGGATCATCATCTTCTACACCAAAAGGTTGTGGGTTCAGTTACTGGTCTGGACAAATATGGGAGGCAGCCGACTGATATCTCTCTCTCACATCGATGCTTTTTCCTCTCTCAAATCAATGGACATATCCTCAGGTGAAGATTTAAAAAAAAAGTCCAGTGTAACCCCAAAGTTTCATTTTCTCACCCAACCTAAGGCCTCTCCCTGTTCCCAGCTGAGCCCTGACTCAGGGGACCAGGCTGTGGTCAGCTTCCTCACTGTTTTTCCCAGGCTTGCCTTTTCTAAGGGCCGCTTCTCCTGGCTCCTTGGGGCTGGAGCAGGGAAGAGAAGTGTGACAAAGAGCAGGGAAGGTCCTTCTTGCCTGGCCCATCATAACCTGGCCCCAGGGACCCAGCTGAGGCACATGTACAAACCTGGGCTTATTGTCTTGTGATGAGCATTTGTGGGCCCACTCAGGAGTCCCGCCGTGCATGGGAGAAGCAACGTCCATGACAGCTCGTGACCTGCCCCTCTCAGCCTCTGCGTTCTGGGGACCACCTCCACCCCCTTCTGCTGGGGTTGCCTTGGTGCTGGCAGGAAGCCTGATTGGCTAGCGACCATTTCCAGGCAAAATAAATGTGCTGCCTCCTGTAGGTCCGCCTAGCCCACAGAAAATGGCTCGCATCCCCTCTCCACCTTCAGGGGAACCACAGCTTGTTCTCATTGTCGCCTTCTCTGTCTCCTGCATCATGCTGTTGCTCTCCAGCCCCCCACCTCCAGACTTCTTCTCCAGACAAGCTTCAGGCATGAGTCCGGTATCTCCCACCTGTGTTTCATGCCGGGCTGTCTCGGGGGCTCCCTTCCCGAGACTCTCCAACTATTGCAGTCATGGCTCAGATTTCTGTAGCTCAGCAAGCATCTGGCCAGAAGGGTGAGGTCACTCTCTCCTCACAGGGAACATGCCTGTTCTGTACTCGTGGTGCTCTTGAAGTCCCCTCACCTGCCTGAGCCCAGGGAGCCCTCTCTCCCTGCCTGAGGAGTGAGCAAATCAGAGCGGACATGCTGACAACTCTCACTCCGAGGACGGACAACTCTCTATCAATTCCTGCTGACCATCCTCTAATGCGCCTTAGAGAAGGCGGGTGGACTAAGGGAATGGTCTTCAAACTTCTTACTTTGATTACCTCCTAAAAGGAATTTGAAAAATTATGTAGCCTTTTCTCATTTTAAATGCTTTTAATCTGAAGCATTTAAGATTGACATGTAAATTTTGTTCATTACACGTTTAAATAGTTATGAAGAATGTGATTTCTAATATCTTAAATATGGCATATGTGCTTTAAATAGTTTTCATCAAAACCTTGAAACTAGAGAGTTGGGTCACTCAATTTACAAAAAAACAGCTACCATGTAAATGCAATTTGGCACAACCAACAGCTAAATCAGAACTTTGTGTGGGGAAAAAAAGGTAAATTCTAATTGTACTTTTCAAGTCAAATATGTAAGTTAGTGTGTTCTGGAAACATCTATGTTCTAATCTCAAGAGACAGGGCAGGTAGGTAGGTGGGGGAGGGGCTGAGTTTTGCGGCGGCTTCTCCCTTGCATCAGGCCTCGGGCCTGTGTCTTCACTGGACTGTGTCGCGCAGCCCTGGTCTGGTGCCCTCGGGATTCACGCCCCAGCAGACGCACCACAGCCAGATCCTGGCTGGGCCTCCCTTTGTTTGTGGGAAAGCTGGAAACCACCAGTGTGTGCTCAGACACATGGGTTCTAGGAAAGAATGCCTGACGCGGAGGGGCTGGACTGCGATGTCTTCGGAGCTGTCTGCCTGTGCGTCCTCGGGAACATCTCCATGTGTCCCCAGGGGCACCCAGCTGGAAGGTAGCTGGGCTAACCGTCATTGTGTCTTTTGCAGTCGCCTCTTAGCAAGTTCTGCATTGATGGCCCAACACCCCTCTAGCATGTGGGGACGTGAACACCCTCTGTCCCAGACTGGAGGTCTCCTCTGAGACGGAAACGACAGGCAAGTCTCATGTGAACTCCCTGCGAGGCTCAGGCAGGGCTTGGCCCACAGTGGGTGCCCAGGGAGGTTAGGTGACCGGAGTCTGATGTCGGTGGTGAGTCACCCCCGAAGTCCTGCTGCCATGGCCCCTGCCTCCTGCCCCTCCCTGCGTGGGAAGGGGTGTGATGGGGAATTCTGGGCTGAGCAGCCGCTTCCGTGTGGTCAGGGCTTTGGTGTGGGTGGTGGTGGGAGACACGGCTGGCCTGCAGGGGCTGGGGGCCGCCTCTGGGGGATGCAGCCTAGCCCAGGGTGGAATGTGTCAGCCAAGTGGAATCCCCATGGCCCCATTTTCAAAGCCATCTGCAAGGCTCAGCCATTCCTTTGTCTATGACCGAGGACCCCCCACTTGTGGCCGCAGCCTGGGAAAATGTGTGCAGTCAGGGCCCCGTGGCCTCTAGCAGCAGCAGAAGTGGAGCAGGCAGCTGTTCCGCATTGAGCCTCCAAGGAATCAGCCTGTCTGGCCCATCACCAACCTTATGCTAGAGCTGCCTGGGTGGTGGGATTGGAGGACACAGAGATGTACTTGATCCAAATGTCTCCCACACCGGTCTGTCATAGTGCCTCATGACCTTAGAGAAGGGGGTGGACTAAGGGAATGGCCTTAGAGGCCATTGGAGAGAGAGAGACAGAAAGAGGCAGAGAGACGCAGAGGCAGAGAGCCGCCCAGGAGAGACACAGACAGAGAGGACAGGGTGGCCTTGGGGCTGGCAGATAGCACTCTCCTCCTCCGTTCCTCAAGTACTTGCTACATGACCCTGGGTAGGCCCGCTAAGCTCTCCCAGCCTCAGTCAGTTTTCTCTCTGTGAAATTGGGGGTAGGACTCAGGGCTGAGGGGATCAGATGGGATGAAGAATGTGGAAGAATTTCGGACCCAGCAAGTGGCCAGTAAAGTCCTGTTTCTGAGGCAGAGGTGCCCATTATGTCTCCCTGACCTTGAGTGCCGACCCCACGATCCTTGACCCCAGTCTACTGCGCCTTTTGTGTCTGTGGAGCCCCTGATTCCACAGGCTGCTGTGGGCCAGCGGCGTCTGCTGTCTCAGGGTTGCGATGGCGAGAACAGTGGTGGCAGACTCAGGGAGCCGAGCTGTGGGGTGAGCGGAAGACTAGAGGCCAACCTGAGCCCCGTGCTGGGCCTGGGGCCTCCACTGTCAGCCTTTGGCAGATGGCTTGTTACCAGCAGACCCCCGGGCCCCCTCTGAGGAGCAGATTCAGGAGGACAGGCGGCGTGGGCCTGGGAGAGGGAGGGGGTCTAGGTCACTTTGAAGCAGACGCTTGTCTCAAACCCCTCAGCTCTGTGGCGTTTTTCTCAGACTGATCCTGCCGGAGGCCTGGGAAGGGATGGATGAACACAGTGAGGCTGTTTTCCAAAAATTCCACCCCTCGGATGACAGCATGTTATAACGTCCCCCTACACACACACACACACACACACACACACACACACACACTCAAGGGGCTCTAGGGTTGTGGGGATATCAGACCATCACAGGAATGAGTGAGGGGGAAATTGTGGATCAAATGCTGGGACAGGAGCGAGAGAAGCAGTATCTACACAATTCTCACTGCCACAGGAATGTCCAGACTCCCCTGTGCTTGGGCTTGATGCTGCACCGTGAAGGTGGTGAAGGCACTCTCTCTTGGGTGGGGACAGATCACTGCTAACTCCTGTCTGTGGTGCTGGTCCAGGCCCAGCTTCTGACCACAGGGAGCTCCTGGTTGGGGAACAGTCACCCAAAAGACTAGTTGTCACAGACTCAGCCTCATTGACTTCCCTGCACATAGGGGCATCCTAGCCAAGAGCACCTGACAATGGGCATTAGCACAGATGATGGCTCCATTTCTCTTCTTCCCTTACTTCAGGGAGAGCTCAAATACCTACTCCAGCAAGCCTTCCCTGATTGCTCTTTCCTCTAATGCCCCCGGTGCCTCAGTTTACCAACCAGGTTATTCTGCCTTGTGTCATGTGTCTGTCTCCCTGAGCGCACCTCTGCATATCTAGAGGACCCCAGCCTCCCGGTCCTGTACCAGGATGGAGACCAGATAATGGTGGGGAAATTCAGAGCTTGGCTTTGGGGTCTGAGAGATCTACATGCAAATCCAATCAAGCTAATTTGCAACCCCAAGGAAACCATTTAACCTCACCAAGCCCCAGTTCCCCATCTGTACAAATGGAGGTAATGTTAATTCTTGCCACAGATGATTTGTTGCAAAGATTAAAAGAGATAAAGAAATGATACTGTAATGTATCAAGTCTCTATATGTACAACACTTATAAAATAATTGTAGTTCAATAAATCTGAGTTATTATTATTAACGACTCCCTCTACCTGCTCCTCTAAGGTTGCATGTGTGCCATCTGCCAGGTGCTGAGCCAGGTGCTGGGGACAGCAGCTTGAAGAAGAGACCTCCCCTCCCTGTCACACAAAAACCTATGTGACAAGTGTTGAGAGGGTGTTGAGAGTCACATTAGGGGAAAAGGTGATGAGGGATGGGCTGAAAAATAGTTCAGGGGCACCCTTTCCTATCTCCCTTATTGGAACGTGAAACTCAACCCCTCAAGTGTTGCTAAAAGCTGTGTGCCTTGCCCAGGAAGGCTTGTACTGGGGCCCAGGAGGTGTCAGGCGAGGGGCAAGGGAGTTCCTAGACTGCAGCTGAAACTACAGAGGGTGAATATCTCTCAGCTGACAGGTGCGTCCCAGAAGACCCCCCCGACCCCACCACACATGCAAGGGGCCAGTTTCCCAGCACAGCGGCCCTGACTGTGGACGTCTAGACAATTAGAGAGACACGGATGTTAGAAGAGGACAGTAAAGGGACGGGTGGAGGCTCAGGTCACACTCAGGGGAGGGGGCTTTGCTCCCACTGTGCACCTGTGGTCCTAGTGGCTGAGACTGGCTGTGCAGGAGGCTGCAGCAGCTACAGGTGTGCCAGGCAGTAGGAGGCACCTGTGCCCTCACCATCCCCAGAGCATGTCTTATTAATAAAACTCATACATCACATGCTGGAGCAAATACCTGGCGTGGGGGAATTGGAATCCTTCAGCGTGGACTAGATCCATCACCTTCTAAATCAGGTACATCAGCCCGTGAATCACACACATACCCCCAGATTCGATGGGCTCCCAGTCGGATTAGATGCATCACCTATTGAATCAAATGCAACTCTGATTGAATCAGAAACTGCAGCTCACCTAGTAAATCATCTAAATATTACCCACATTACAAGTTTGGAATGGCTGTCTCACCAATACGTTTTAACAGACGACATGTTAAAGCCGCTATAACATTTAAACAATTACCTGCAGAAACGAACTCCATACATCACTCCAGCTGGCCGATCAACGTTTCGAGCAGGAGAAATCGCCACCCAGATGCATGGGCTTTCCATTTCCTTCTCTCCTGACCACCCTCCTTCCCCAGCGGGGTCCTTTCTCCTCCAGACACATGCTGAGGTGAGGCGGGTGGGAGCGGAGGGGGCTCCTGACTACTGCCCAGGGGAGGCCAGCCTGAAACCTAAGGCAGGGGGCCAGATGTGGGCCGTCCAGCGGTAAGCATATTTTGCTTAACCTACACAGCGCTTAAAAAAACAGTGAATGTTTCAAAAATCGTAAAATTCATGTAAAAATCCTGGATTTTTGGTTTCTCTTAACAAAGTAAGACTTGGCAATAATAGGCCTGCATGCCCACTAACAGCTAAACCTAGTAATAGTAACTATCGCCAGGTGTGGTTCCAGGCACTCTTCCGCCTCACGTCATTTGGTGCTTACAACAACCCTAACAGAGTATACAGTGATCGACTATTATTACTTCCAGTTGGAGAAACCCAGGGCACAGAGAGGGCAAGCATCTTATCCTAATCACACAGCCAGGCAGTGGTAGAGGTAGGCCCCACCACCCCGAGAGATGCGGGGAGATTTCTGGGGGTTGGGGGGGGAACCTCACTCA
Source organism: Phyllostomus hastatus (assembly GCF_019186645.2). NCBI lineage: Eukaryota > Metazoa > Chordata > Mammalia > Chiroptera > Phyllostomidae > Phyllostomus > Phyllostomus hastatus. The sequence continues at coordinate 15,032,207 of NW_025333857.1, forward strand.
CCTTGCCAAGTGTCCTTCTAACCTCATTACACCCACCCACCACTGTGTCCCAACTCCTTCCCTGTCAGCCAGCACACCCTCCCCCACTCAGGGCTGGACTATCGGAGAGGGCCTCAGCTCCAGACCTGAATATGAGAGGGGTCCCCAAAACCCCGGAATTTACTGATTAAAAATTGTGTATCTATTCTTACATGTCGAGACTTCAGTTACCTTCAAAGTACTCTCCATTTGATGCAATACAACTACCGAGATGTTTTTTCCACTGCTCGGAACAGTTTTTGAACTCGTTGATTTTGATGCATTTTAGTACTTCTGCTGTTTTTTGTTTCACCTCTTCCACATCAGCAGAAAGCTTCCCTTGGAGGGCTTTTTTCATGTAGGGAAACAAAAAAAAGTCATTTGGGGAGAGATAGGGTGAATAGGGAAGGTGGGGCATGGGGGTCATGCTGTTTTTGGCCAAAAACTGCTGACCATTCAGCGAGGTGTGGGCAGGTGCACTCGTAAATTACCCATCATGAAATGGGCAAACTTGTTGAAAGAGTCTTCAGAAAAAATTCAGTGAAGCTGAACACAGTCTCTCACAACAATGCCAGCTGGTACACTGATACAGATGGGTTCCCAGAACACTCACCTAGTGGGGGAAGCCTGTACTACAAGGGGCCTGCCCTCTAGAAGATAATTCTGAGTTTTTAGAGGGTCCCCCTGTATTATCTGCAAAATTGTTAATGAAATTATAGAGCTGTACTGGCAGGACTGGAAGGAATGTAACTGTTTTAGAGTTACACCCCATTTCCTATACTATGCTGACTATAGTGCCCTACCAATAAATATGTAATTTTTAAAATAAATACTGTAATTGCATTGCAAATTACATAATTATACTGTACTATATTTGTGCATGTGTGTCAAAGTGTTTATTTGTTCAAAGCAAATGCAAAAATACAGCAGGTTTGGGAACTCTGCCTTGGTCTTTCCTTTTGTAATAGATGGGAAGCTCAGGAAGGGACGTGGCCCAGGTCCTCTCCTTCCTGAGCAGCTGAGCCACCCTGGGCTGGGCAGTGGAGCGCTCAAGGCCTCTGCCCCAGGCGCCATACGGTGCTCCTCGCGGCCAATGAGGCTGGCCCCTTCTGACAGGAGCTGCCTGTGCTCCTGCCCCGTCCCTCCTCAGCCTTTGGACTATAAACAAACCAAGTAAAATAAAGGTGACAGCTCTGTGTTGCATGATCTTTACATGTCACCTGACTCATGGAAAAGCTTAGTAAAGATGACAGATGTGCTTTCAAAGGAGGACCTGGGAAAGGCCAGGCTCAGGGTCCTGAGCAGCATCTCAGCAGCGTCTGGAGGTTCCGTGGGGCGCTGCCCTGCAGGCTCCTGGGGCTTTGGCCATCCACGCTACGAACTGGGAGGTCGAAAGTCAGAATGGGCCAGGATGCAGCACCTGGATGGTGAGCCCAGCCTGAGGCTTCTCTTGACCCACCAGAAAACAAAGGAAAAGGTTCAGGGATTCTCTGGAGGGCAGCTGGGAGCATTCTCACTGGGTGCCACACAGCTCCTGCCCTTCCACCCTGCTCACTCTGCAGTTAGCAGCCTCACCAACCCGGGCACTCAGAACTCAGCCTGCAAAGATGTGCAGGACACATATCACTTGTCTGGATCCTGCATTTGAGCGTAGGCTCAAGGTAGCCCCTTTGTAATTAGTTGGAGATCCCAAGTCTAGAACTTCCTTGAGAGTTAGGGACAGCTCTTTGAAATGCTTATTTTGCCTTATTTTCCACGTGGCATCCCTCCCAGTCAAAGGAAACTGAAAAACTCCCCTCACAGTGTCATCCTTCCCAACCAGCCCATTTCCCACTTCTACCACTTGGCCTAAATTTTTGTGGGTTTGGGTTTTTCTTTGGGTTAAAGAGCAGTGATGTCCTCTTCTACATTTTTCATCGATAGCACAGGGGTGTGGCAGAGGGGGCCATGAAGCTCAGCTGCCACACATGCTCAGAGGGGTGGGTCCGGTTGGGCTGGAGGCAGGGCCTGTGGAGGGGCCTCTGGAGGCTGCCCCATGATGCGGGCTTCAGGATGGAGGCCTCACACGATTGGGCGTCTTGCATGCAGAGGTTTTAGGAACCAGGGAGTCTGGCTGTCCCTGTGGGCTGCCTTGGGAGGTGGCCTGGCTTCCCCCAGGTGGCTACTTGAACTTGATATTAGGCTGAGGTTGGTGTCTGGTCCTCAGCCCAGTGCTGCTCCCACCCCACAGTCCCCAAGGAGGCCTTTGGAGAAGGCTGCTTTGGAAAACCTGTGAAAACATGCAGGGGACATCCCAGGCCTGGCCACCAGTGAAATGACAGACAGGGCCGCAGGGACAGAGGCAAAGGGAGGATTGAGAGTCAGGGCAGAGAGCTTTGCAGGGTCCCAGCACTGGGCTGAACGGGAGATGTAAGTGACACACCTCTGGCCACCATCAGTGAGGACATGACCAGATCATCCTCCGGACAATTCGACTTCATTGGAGTCAGGCATGTCCGAAGTGCCATCTTTCCATGCATTCTCTCCTTCCATCCTTACAGCCCTAGGAGGTTGGTATCATTTTCACTTTTATGTATGAGCGAACTAAAGTGCAACAGTTTAAATAACCTATCCATTTTACAGGGTAACCAAGGCTCAGAGTCATTCACTTGCCCATTAAATGTTCAGAGGTAGCAGGGTGGCCAAGTTGAGGTTTAAATCCAAGCATGTCTGACTCCCCAGCCTCTGCACTTGGAGACCTGGGAAATGAGTGTGAGGTTGTGTGGTTGGTCCTCAGTGTGCCCTGGACATGGCCAGGGTGGTGTGGGAAGGTCATGACTAATGTCCAGGGGGAGGAGCACTGCGGCCCTGTCCAGGGAGAGGATGCGCAGCTCCCATAGTCCTCGCTCCACCCTGAGCACACACCCATTTGTACCCGGAACCAGAGAGTGGCTGGAAATGGCTCCGGTTGGGTTCTGGGCGAGCAGGGTGGCTCTGTTGTCTTTCTGAGTCCCCTTCCAACCAGTCCCCCTTACAAGGCTGTGGCTGATGCAGGTGGAGATTGGACTGGCGTCTGACCTAAGTCCTCCTGGTGCCACACAGCCCCTGCCCCTCCTCCCTACTCAGCGTGCACTGTCTGCAATTAGCAGTCTCACCAGCCCAGGCCTCAGCTGACAGCCTGAACTTTTCTGCCCCAAGTAGCTTTCGATGCTTGAGGTCCCTGGAGATTCTCAAAGGTCACATGAAAAGAGATGCTTCTGTGGGCTCCTTCTCATTGGACTGAAAGATGCCTGGCTCAACATAGCTCTGCTGTATTCAAGGAGCCTCGCTCTTTGAGACCACAAGCCTGTGGTTGGAGGGACATAAAAAGACACTCTGTTTCTGGCTGAAATACCCCTTAATTTTCATTAACTGCAAGGTCTTTTGTTCAAGCGGTATCTTATATAGAAGCCCAACTGATAAAATGAGTAAGAGTGGAATAGCTCTGGCTGAAGAAGAACAGATGTTAGGGCACCTGGAGCCTTATCTGCAGGGCTCTCCCTCAGCCCAATGGCAGGACCAACGGTCCTGCAGCAGGGTTTACCAGCCCACTTTGAAAACCACCCATAGCTCAAATCCTCGATTTACCAGCAAGGAAACTGAAGTGCAGAGAGGTTTTGTGACTTGTCTGCTATTTCAACAGAAAATTAAGAGCTGGCTAGATTATATCCGGGTTGTATACTCAAGTTCATTTTGGTGTGTGTGTGGTGGTGGGTGGCAGTGGGGGGGGGGGGCGGTAGTCTAGTTGGAATTCATTACACTTTTTTATGTGCTCAATTCAGTCATTGAAAACATAGCTAGAATCAGATCTCACAGCTGACTTGAGTTTCATAAAAGTTACCAAGTGCCCTGTGCACTGGACACAGTGGGAGGAAGCCCAGTGGCCTCCCTGGTAGAAGGGGGAAAGAGACCCACGAGCAGATCATTTCAGTGACTGCAGGGAGCCAGGACAGCATGCTCAGGGGACAGCCACTCCATTGAGGGTTGGGAAGGGCCTCCCACCTGGAGTTGAGCCATGGAGGATGGGTAGGACTCTACCACCAAGGTCAGGAGACAATAGAAGTCCTTCGAGGAGCTCTAAGGTCCAGAGGGGGATGAGTATGGTGTGTGCTGTGAGTGGACCAACATCGCTGCTGGGGAGAGGGTGTGAGTGCAGAGGGGGGAGGGGAAGGGGAGAGGAAAGGGGGCGGGGCATTGGGGGATGTATTAAGGAGCTTGTCTTCATCCCCAGGCAATGAGGATGAAAAGTTTTTAAAAGGAGAATAAAAAGTTTAGGATGGGGCATTCCAGTCGCCATGCGATGAAGGACTTGAGGGGAGGGCATGCAACCATAAGCCCGATTAAGTCATTACGACAACTGGCTGGGTAAAAATTCCGGCAATACTTGTGAGATATTTTATAGAGGTGAGCTATTGCATTAACAGAAGGGGTGCTGAAGGTGAGGGGAGAACCGACAACATTTGGCAGGTGACTTTCAAAGTCCTGGAAAGAACTAGACCTGTGCTCTTGAGAGAGAGGAGGTCTGGAACACGGGCACGCTGGGGAAGCGGGTGGCCCAGGCTGGGCACACCAGGAATGCTCCCTGTGTGGCGACAGCGTCGTCAGGCAACAGCACGCCCCCTGCCCCGCCCCCACCCCCCCACCCCGGCCTCCTGCCTGCACACCTGTGGAGGCTCTCACACTCAGGCAGCCTTTTCCTTCCCCCAACAGCGGGAACCAGCCAGGAAGTCCTGGGGCTGTGAGCGAGCTGCAGTAAGGCTTGGGCTTTATGTTTGTCATCTTGGCATCTCCTAAAAGATGCTCTTTGTGGTCGCAGATGGTGCCAGCATGCGTCTCCTAGAACGAGCTGAGCAAAAGCACGCCCAGGCCCCTTGGAGCCGGCTGTAGTGCAGGAGGCACAGCCGCCCAGTGAAGAAACTGCTAACTCAGGTCATGTTGCCCCCGACCGACCTCTCAAAGCAAGGGGTTAAACATTTCCTTAAAAACCCTACGGTGCCTTGGAAATCAGCTGAATGGCCTTTCCGTACAGCTCCTAATGTCCCGGGTGCACTACCTGGCTTTCTGACGAGATATAAATGGCAGATTTTATGGGCGGCAGCATGGGCCAGTGGGCTAAGGACAGGCCGGGGAGCCAGCAAGGACGCGGCCCCGGTGCCTCGTGACCGCTTGACTCAAGGTGTGACCTTGGGCTGGTTGCTTAACCTGTTTACACCTTAGTTTCCTTGGCTGAAAAATGGGAGTCCTGATACCACTGAGCCTCACAGGGGGGCTGTGAGCGGGAGCTAATTGATGGCTGAAGTGCACCCTGGGTGTCTCTGATGCTAGTAAACTGCTAAGTAATTACGCGGCGCCTCGGAGCGCTGGCAACCCACACGCAGGGCACTGTTCCCAGGCCGAGGGGGCCCGGGTAGCGAGGCCGAGAATGCCTGGCTCAGCTGAACGCCAGCCATTCACCTCGCCAAGCACCTCCCAGGTGAGCCTCTCTGCAAGGTCGTTCTTCATCTCCTGGAGATCTCGCTCCTCGCGGCTCCAACACCACTTCTCTCTCAGACCTGCTTTTAGCCTTATTTTCTGCACGATGCAGCTTTTTCTTTAATTGATAGTCTAGTGAACAGTAAGTTGTTTGAGTGGCTACTCTATGCAGGACACTCTGCCAGGTGCTTTCCGTGTCCTCTCTCATGACCTCCTCCCCACAGCCACAGGTTCCAGGAGCACCCATGCCGTCTCCATTTCACAGATGCAGAAACTGAGGCTCAGATAATTTAGGCACGCCTAAATTCTTTACCTGTATCCTTTCAGTGTAGCCTCTGCATCACTGAGCCCATGTGAGGGCTGAGCCTGCACCATCCTGAAGAGTTAGGAGGAGTCAAACCCAGAATTCTCTGGCTTCAAAGCCCAGGCCTCTGCATCACCCTGTGCTGCCTTCCTTGTTTGCTCTTCATTTCAGGCGGGCTGTGGTGTGGGGAATGGGTGACACCGGGACTCATCTGGGGTGCAGGGAACCTGGGTCATTTTTCCACCTCTGCCACAAACCTGCTGTGAGCTGCAGCAAGTCTCTTGACTTTTCTGAACCCATTCTTTTCCACCGATGTCCCTTTCATCCCCACTAAGCTCTGACTCTGTTCCATGGCTGTACATTGTGGTAATAGATACCTACCCTCCGTGCGTTCTAATGTTGAACAGATATTTCGGTATCTACTATATGCAGTGCACTGGACTGAATACATTCCCCCCAAACTCATATGTTGAATCTTAACCCCCATGCGACAGAATTAGGAGGTGGGGCCTTTGCGTGGTAATTAGGTCCTGAGGATAAAGCCCCATGAATGGGAGTAGGACCCTTATAAAGGGGGCCCCAGAGGGCTCTCTCGCCTCTCCTGCCCTGAGAGGACGGAGGGATAGATGGCTGTTCAAGAACCAGGAAGCGGGCCCTCCCCAGACACCAAGTGGCTGGTGCTTTGATCTCAGACCTCCTACCCTCCAGAGCTGTGAGAAATAAATTTCTGTTGCATTCAAGCCACTCCGTCCACTGTGTTCTGTTATAACAAGGCGAACAGACTAAGACACCCAGCTAGGGTAAACAATCTCTGTGGTCAGGGGCTGTAGTCAGGGACTGTGCTCTATATCTAATTCTCTGTAAGGAAATGCGCACACAGGTGTGCCGGGCCCTGTGGGAGGAGCCAGTACACGCCCCGCCCCAAGGAGTGGAGTCCAGGGGTGAAGACAGACCAGTGAGTGGGAGATTCCAGTATGAAATAGCCTGCGCTCTGACAAAGTGGCCTTCCTTTCTCTTTGCCCGACTTGTCAGTGGGCAAGAGTTGCTGCTCTGGGTTCCACGGGGCCACTCCACAAGAAAGCAAGTGATTCCCACCAGCTTATCTGAGCAGGGGCAGTGGGTGGAGAAAGAGTTGAGCCTGCTTTGAATTACACACCGGCACCATCTTGTAGGGAGGTTTGGCTCTTGCTCTGGGGTGGGTGGGGACGGGGCACTGCATCATCAGGGACCTCCCTCAACAGGTGCACGGGATCCTAGAGCTGGTTGGTGGCTCCCCACTATGGGGACTGAACAACAACACCAAGTCTCCCAGCTGCCCCCGAAGAGCCTTGGTGAGTCACAAGAAATACTGAGCTATCCCATCATCAACTTTAGGCAACAAAGTGACGGTGACACTTTATTTTTGTGCTCCCAAAGCTTGTGATGACGCTATTTCAGACGTCTAGACATCACACCTTCCGTGCTTGGACACCCCTGGAATGGCAGCATGGAGACCCTGCATGCCTGCGCTCCCCCTGTCTGTGGAGAGTACTTTTCATCCCTCCCAAGTATCCCCTGTCATCCCCCTTCCCAGTCTGGATGAAGGGTTTACAGAAACAGCACAATCACTGGTGACCAGCAGGGCCCGTGGCAGGCCTGCCATCCGCACACCTCTGCCCTTCCTCGGCTCACAAGGCCCTGCTGCATTTCAGGCCCCGTTTCTCCTCCCGGTGCCTGAGCTCCCAGGAGAAGGGCTGCAGGAATGTGAACCTCCTTTAAATCTGCCTTTCTGGACATTTCCACCTAAATGGGACCAGCCATCACTTCCTATTAGCACAACTTGGCCTTTCCAGCAGTGACGGGCAGCCAAGGGCTGCTCCGAGGATCACTTAGAGTCATAAAAACCGTTCTGCGGGCTGCCCCTCAGCACGAGGGCTCTGGGGAGCAGCTGCGAGCAGGGCGGGAACGGAACACGGAAAGCTCTGAATCTTCCGCTAAATGCCTTCTCTGGCCAGGCCTCCCGCCCTGCTCTGCCCTGCCTCATTCACCGCCCCAGGGACTCTCCAGTGACAAGGACAGGGAGTGCCATGAGGCCACAGCAGGTCAGATGAGTGGCTGCCACCTTTGGCGTCTGTGCCGGGAGCTGCTCTCAGATCTTATTTAACCCTGACATGAAGTCTAGGATATATTCAAATGAGGAACTCAGAGAAATTAAGTTACTTGCTCAAGGTCATGGATGGGGCAGAACTGGGGTTGGAGGTCATGATCTTTCCACTTCTGCAAGATGCCTTGGAAAAGCTGTCTCCATTTTGCCTGTCAGTGATGACCCTACAGGGTAACTCAGGTCAGAGCCAGTGACGAGCAGCCCAGGAGACAGGATCCTTCCAGGAGGGCCACATCAGCAAAGCAGCCAGTGTCAGCTGTCTGGAGGGACAGTGACACTTTCTTCTGGGCCTACCCAGACACTCAGTGGTTAAAAGTGAACATGTAGGACTTATCCTTTGGCCTCCAGATGTGTGGGGACACCGCTCCCCTCCAACCTTCCAAGGAAACAAGAGCAGATGTTCCAGTCTGGGGCAGCGCATGTGACCCCCTGCCCAGACCGTGCAGTATGGATGGCAGGGCTGAGGTTTTACAAAAATGAAACAAAACTACACAGAAATCTCCATGTCAAGCTGCCATCAACCTGCATAGAAGCAAGCACGTGAGGAAGGGTTTGGCAGCTCAGTCCCCTCTCGGGCTCCGACTCTCCCGCATCAGTAATGTTTCGCAGGGTGGCCGTGCTGGGCCCCTGCGGCTGCAGTGCACCGCAGCCCTGGAGCCTTCCCAGCTTGGCCTGCGTCCCGCCCTTCCCAGAATGACCCTTTCCTCCTTCATTCTTTAGACACAAGTTTCTGCCAAAGAAAGGCAGATGGAGAGCTAAAAATCAGGGCTGGGTTTAGATGGGGAGAAAAATTCTCAGAATGTCAATATGTTCATCCTGGAAAAACTTACAATAATATCAGATCATCTTAGGGTTGGTGTGGGATCACACGCACGCACACACGCATACGCAGAACGGGTGTTCAGTTCTTGTCCTCTGCATCTGTGAGCTGCACAGGCGTGGGGCTAACCTTTCGGCTGTTCTTCCTTTCAGGGCCTGGGGTAGCCTCTCTTGGACCTATTTTTTTCTGCTTTTCTTTTCTCTTGCGAACACTGCCCCTTCTTTCTTTTCTCTCTCCCCATGTCCTCAAGCTCTCCTTTCCCAGCCCGACAAACAATAGCTCTGCACAAATACTCTCAGTTATGCAGATTGCAGGGAAAATGACTGATCCGACTTAATGTGTTCCCTTCCTGGAGTGTTTGTGTTCTCAGGGACGAACGGCTATGACCTTGTGGGGTCTCCTGACTCAGAGTTGATGAAGAGCACTGGGTGGGACAGACAGGGTCCCTGGGACCTTCAAAAGCACCACATGGAAGGCAGCTAAACACTTACCCAAAAGGCTTTTCTGAGTGTGAAGTCTTATCTGATGCTCCTTGCTCTTTGAGATCTCCCCCGAAGGCTGAGTAGGTGCTTGGTGGATAGAAGTCTTTAGCATTGGCCCCTTCTTCACATTCCCAGGAACCACTTTACCCCCCAAAAGTGGCCTATTGAGAGTAGGCATGGCTCAGGCTGTGGTTAAATGTGTTTGTGGGGAGCAGGTGTGCTGGCCTGCAGAGGGCTGCCGGGCATGGCAACTGCTGCCCCTGGAGGTGCCCGGGGCTGGCATGGGGACTCTGCCTGATACACGATGCTCGGGTAACAGCACAAAGGGCGAGGGAAGGCGAGAGCCAGACGCTGAGAGAAACTGACAGAAGAAATATGCCTTTGCCCTTTCCTCTCTCGAGTGACTAGTGCCTGAAATTTGAAAGCCCCCAGATGTGGCACAGCCTGACCTTTGGCATCTGGGTTATGGCAACCAGTGAAGTGACTGGAGAAACTGCTCAGACTGAGACGTGCTGTAACATGGAAAAGCATTTCTCACACCATCTCATTAGCTCCTCAAGGGTGATATGGGCAGGATCAGTCAGCTTTCAGAGGACGGAACCTTTGTTCTTGGAAATGAGGGTGAGCGTCATTGCCAAGGTCGCAACATGTATAAGTGACAGTGCCAGGACTAGCACCCAGATCTTCTCACTTCTCACAGATTTTTGCAGAGGTGTGGGAAGTAATCCGATAGATCAAGACAAAGTGTGACAACAAGCAGCATGCAGGCCCAAGGAATACAGACATTTCTGTATTCCTCAATACAGATTGTCTGTTCCTACTTAACCAGACTGCTAGATAACACTGCTCCTCACCCCTTTCCTAAAATACATTTACTGATGCTCATAGCACAGGGGCTGACCCTGGCTAGTAGCCCCTCTCCAGGATGCTCTTTCTCGGCACACCAGCCTTCTCCAGAATATTCCTCCCCAATACGCCCTCCCCCTATGCACCCGTTCCCAGTCCGCACTCTGCTCCTGCCAGGTGAATGCATGCTTGCTGAGAGTCAGTGGGTCTTTGTTCTCAAGCCTGTGTCATGCTTGCTTTGCTTGTTTTGATAAAAGCCTTCTTGCAATTAAGTAATTTAATGACATGTTCCGCAAATAGATGATATAATGAGAGTGGACAGAGAAAGAATCGTTATTCCTATGCAAACTAAGTTAAATACTTTGAGAAGATCAAATGACAATGGGTTGCTAGAAAGCATTGCTAATGAGTTAGATGTGGGTAAAAACTAAACACGTCTAGAATGATGCTTCAGAGTACTTGGCAAGTGTGAGTTCTCAACCACTTTAAAGAAGCGGAAGCTGGGAATGGTAGGTGAAGCAGCGCTGGGTGTGGCTCGCTGCGGAGGGGGGCGGGCATGCCCGTCCAAGGGCCTGCACTCAAAAGAGAGGCATTGGACCTACATCAAAGAATGGCGAATGGATGTGCATTTATATGTTTTAAGTTAAAACAAAATGTTGAAGGTGTGTAGCATAATTTTCTCTGATTTCCCTTTTCAACCAACTTTTTCCATTAACTGACCAACACCAGTCCATAGTGCCAGATAAAAGGGATCCTGATCTAATAGCTAACAGTTATTGAGCAATTATTCGGTGCCAGACACTATACTAAAGTGCCTTTTATGTAGCATCTCTTTGAATCCTCACAATCTACCCACGAGGGAGATGCTAACATCACCCTGCGGTGGCCCATGGGCCGGCTTTCACAGGTCCTGGTTGCTCCAGCATCCCACCCATCGTCCTTTTTCTCCCGGCTTGTAGCCATTACTGTATCATATCTCTGTAAGCCACCACCCTGCTTCCTCACAACTTGTGTTGGAAGGTGCCACACTCTGACCTGCCCCCCTCCCAATGGCTCTGTGAGGAATGGAGTAAGGTAGGGCTTCAAAATAGGCCAACCCTGCTTCGGCTGGCGTGGCTCAGATGGCATAACCATTGACCCATAACCATTACTGGAAGGTTGTGGTTCCATCAGGGCAAATGCCCAAGTTGTGGGCTGGATCCCCGGTTGGGGCAGGTGCAGAAGGCAGCCGATGGGTGTTTCTCTCTTGCATCAATGTTTCTCCCTCTCTTTCCCTTCCCCTCTCTGGAATGAGAATAAAAATAAAGCTTTGAAAAATTAGGTCGACTCAGGTTTCAGGTTTCCGTGCAGGGGTATGACGTAGACAGGGAGACATGCATGAACGGGAGTGGAGCTGTGAACACGGAAAGCTGGTGGCAAGTGCTCAAGGGAACTGAGCGCAGCACGAGGCCCTGTGACATGGGATGGTGGGTAAAGGAGGAACTTGAAGGAGCAAAACTCTGGAAAAGCCCACCTGAGGCACTCAGGTGAGAAGGGTTGGGATAGGGGAGGGCAAGGGGGAGGGTGGGAAGGCCCACTGGCTGCCAGGAGACAGAGCTTCCTGATCTAACCCGGGGTCTGTAAAAGGGCACGGATGGTTGCAGGGGCAGCAGGAACCACAGGGAAAAAGGGGAGTGCCCCTTCGGTTAATGGCACTGTGGGACCTGGGAATTTGGTGGCTCACGTGTTTGCGGTAGAAATGTGTTTGGTGGACTTGGTTGGTGATGAGGCAGAAGTCCGATGTCCACAAAGATCGATAAGGTAAGGACTAAGGACCAGCAAGATGACACAGAAAGAAAAGTGTAAGGAGCCACAGATTGGGAGAACCTATTTGTATACATGTACCTGAAAAAGGACTTAACTCCAGGATATACACAAAAACTCTTACAGCACAGTAAGAAGACAAAAAGCTCAATTAAAAATAGGCAAAAGATTTGAACAAACACTTCATAAAAGAAGATATATGGTCAGTAAATTCAACTTCATCAGCCATTAGGAAAAGGCAAGTTCAAACCACAGTAAGATACCACCACACAGGCACTAAGGCAGCTAAGATGAAAAAGACCGAACATGCCGACTGTGGGCAAGCGGGTTTGGGCCAAGGGCAGGGCCGTGCAAACAGTGTGCAGCGCGGAGGATAAGGGGGTGGATGGACCGTCTCTGCAGAATTCAGAAACAACAACAAAACCACTCAGAGTCAATGTGCTTTTTATTATTGCCATACATCAGCAATTCTAAACAGTGTCAGTGGTAAGATATTTCCCTCCAGCCGGGGAAACCCCGCCCACAGCCGCTTCCCTGGACGCCCGCGCTGGGCCCGGATGTGGAGCCACGCGGAGAGTGGGGACGTCTGGTTGGTACCACCACCTTGGAGAAGAGCCTGGCAGTTTCTTTCAAGATTAAAAATTTCACTTCCACGTATTTATCCAGGAGAAATGAACACGCATAATGTGAATGTTTATAACAGCTTTCTTCATAACCCAACAATGGAAACAACAAAAATATTCATCAATAGTTTAATGGATAAACAACATGTGGTACAGCCATACAACACAATACTACTCAGTAGTTGAAAACGAATAAAATACCAACACATACAACAAAATAATGAATCTTAAAAACATTATGCTGAGCAAAAGAAGCCAGACACAGAAGAATACACACTGTTTGATTTAATTTATTTGAAGACTAAGAACAGGCAAACCTACTCTATAGTGACAGAAAGCAGAACAGCGGAGTAGGAAAGGGTACAAGGGAGCATTCTGGTGTGTGGGTAATGTTCATTACCGTGATTACCTTGGCTACATGAATGAACATATTTGTCCAAACTCATCAAAACTGTGTACTTAAAATGTGTGCATTTTTGTGCATGATGAGGTTGATATAAAACAAAAGTTTAAAACAAAGGGAAACAACCTTAGAGTCAGGACTAGAAAAAATATTGATTAATTCGAGGCTACGTCCTAGGCTCCCTGAGCCCCTCCCTGAGCGAGACTCGGTGGACACTCCAGACATGCCCTGCAGACCACACTGCAGTGTCCAGTCTGGATGTGCATTTCCATTAACCATCAAGGAAAGCTGTGCACAGCTTAATCTGTAGAAGTTTTTATTTTTTCCCTCGGGAGCATTTTTATGCTTCTCTCAAGTTCCAATATTTTTCATTTCTTTAGATGTAGGGCACAAACTGCTATTTGAATGATAATGGTAATAACAATGGCAGCTAACATTTATTGAACGTATACTGCGGCCGGACACCATGGTAAGTGGTTTACCTATTTTATCCAATCCTCACATAACCCTGACCCTTAAGGTATTATTCCCATTTTTCAGAGCAGGAGAACCAAATGTTCAGAGAATAAAGACTCTTATCAAGGATGCATAGCTACTCAGACCAAGCCCGGCATTCAGGTCTGTTGGGCTGGGAGTTTGTGTTCCTGTCACGACACTCCAGGGCTGTTATCTAACACGGACCTACCTGGCAGACCCATTATTCCTGGCACAATCTGGAAACCGGATGGCATGGTCGTGCAGAAGGGGGCGCTAAACATGTCGGCTACTAGGGAACACAAACGCACATTCCTTATGCTGCTAACATCTTCAGGGTAGTTTCCTTTTCCCAGTGAACCTTGTTTGCTTGAGCTTTCCCGAAGTCACCATGGTGCCTGGCAAACAGATTCATGTTTGATGAGTTCTTGTAACTCCATTCATGGACTGCAACCAAAGGCAGAGCTGAACTGCCTAGTCCTCATGGGCCTTGGTGGGGGAGGAGGGTAGTTCCTCCTTGACCTTCCACTCCTCCTGGAGCTTTACTTTTCCCCTGTCCATCCTCCCCCAGGATTCTGTGAAGTTTATTCTTTTGAACTGTGACCGTGACTGCGTATATCTCTGGGTGTATTCTAACAGGAACCTGCGTTCCTTCCACTTCAGGGCTGGCTAAGGAAGTTATGCAGGGCTCAGGGGAATCCTGGAGGAATTTGCTCAAGTCTGCTGGGGTCTGCCTCCTGACACTCCAGTGTGTAAGTGTAGCTGGGCCTGTTTGACAATCAAACCCAGGCATGAACCAAAGGGGAGGGCAGGTGGGGGCCAGTGTGGACGCCGAGCCGGGTCAGCCTCTTGTTGGAGGAGGCCTGTCTGGGGGCCTGGGAGGAGAGGAGCCGTGACAGGAGGGGGGGCCCAGCTGGGAAGGGGAAGAAGCATCTGAAGAAGAAGAGAGAAGATAACAGAATCCAATAGAGCTCCCGAAAACGTGTCATCTTGCTGCTGCCGAAACCCTTTGAATACGTTAAATCCTTAATCAGAGTAGCCTAAGACTGCAATGACTACATGGAGACATGTTAGTCCAGATAAATCCTCGCAGGTTTCAAAGATCTGAAGGGCCCAGCACTTCCCTCTGCAGCAAGTGCCCTCTGCCCTCTCCTCCATGATGTCATTATTGAAGTTTCGCTCTCGCCATTGCACCGTGCAAGTTGACATTGACAGTTGTAGCACTCTCACACCGGCTCTGGAGGATTATTAGCTTTGAAGCTATTTGGCCTTGAGCGGTGAATTCTTTTTTGAGCTCACACTGGCTTATAATATCTGAGAAGGCTTGCTCCACTCTGGCCCCAGCTTGAATTAGGAGAAAAGGCCGCCTTCCAACTTGGAACTGATACCAGCAGGAACAGAATGGGGAATATTATCCATTTCTGGTGGGCAACGAAGTTAGTGTTCCCGAATCCCCCTGAGGCCTTCACACCGAGTTTCCATTTTAACATCAGAGTTGGAGCCGCAGCCTGAGCTGCCTGTAATCGCTGTGCAGCCTCGCAGCTGGACGCAGAGGAGGACTCGAGGAATACATGGTCCTCTGGCCTCTAATCTGTTTGTTATTAGGCTGTTGGAAACCCCTCAGTGGGGCTGGAAGCTGATGTCAGAAGAGTATAATTCAAGTGTATGTTTAAAAAAATAGAAGGGGGGAAGAAAAAGCTCCCTTCTGTGGTAATTTGCATGTGGTGAATGCCTGTGTCTGGGGGGATTAATTAGCTGAACAAAGCCAGGGAAGGGACTGCCAGTGAATTGGCAAAAATAGTGACCTGAGGAGCTTCTGACCGGCTCTTAATTTCCTCTCAGGGTTTAGGCAAATGTCTTGAAAAGCTTATTCCAGGGAAAAGGGAAGCCCCCTGCCCCAGCCTCAGCCTTAACCTATGGCTTATACATGAAGAGAAAATGTGTGCTCATCACGTCCACAAACTATGCCACCATCCACGGGCAAGCTTGGAAAACGGGGAGGCGCGGCCTCAGTTTCACTAAGCCCCTGACTGAAGTAAATGATGGGCCCATGAGGGGATCTGGGGAGCTCTCTGATGAAGAAAATAAGGGTCTTCCAAATTTTCAGATTGCTGATTTAGGGAGAAAGAAGTTTTCTTGAGATTATCTAAATATCTACTTATTTGTCTACATGTTCTTATTTATCTCACTGTTACCACTCATTTATCTGTCTGTATGAAGGTCAATCTTCTCCAATATTATTTATGTCCATAATTTCTGGGCTGCATCTCTCCTGATGCAATTGGTTATGGGGATGTACCAGCTTCGGAGGTTAAAGAAACCCAATGTGATACCTTCAGATTAGAGTTGGCCCAGGTTTTTTTGTTTCCTGGCACAAACTCAGCACCACTGGCGAACGTCAAAGCTGGGAAGTAGACATGCTCAGGAGGAGACGTTTACAGAGGGGAAAGCACAACACCGGTGAGAAGGCGTGAGGGGGCGGGGGTTACTGCTAGGAGAGCAACTGGAGGTAATGGGGCACATTACAGAATGCAAACACACGAGGACAAACTCCTATCATTTCTTTTTGCAGTGGGTTAATTGAAAAACCATCTTGCATTTTCTCTGATGATCAGAAAAGTGAACAGTGCATTTCCTTAACTCTGAGAGAGACTCCCCACTAACCTCTCACTGTTTCTGAAATTGGGACGTCTTACAGCTGCTACATCCACTGAATGTGTCAATGCCACCAAAATACCCAAATGTGGCATTAGCACACTGGCCTGCCTTATAATCAGTGTGCTTGCGACAGGGAAATATGGTAGGAGGGAAAGTAATCTTTTAGAAATGCCAATGAGACCTGCAATCCTTTGGTCTTGGAGAGAAGGCCCGCATGTAGCTCCCTGTGAGCCTGCACACAGATGAACTGGGCACAGGCCGGCGTGAGAGTCTATGAACTGGCTGGGCCCACAGTGTCCAGACGACGAGCGAGCGGAGCCGACGCTGACGTCCCCGTTTTCAACTTTCTTAAGCAACTGATGGGTGCTCACCTCATCAAGGCTTACTTATTTTGGCAAAATGATAAATTGCACTCATATTTTTTCTGCCCCAAGGCAAATTGGTGAGTTAAAAAAAAATAACATGAAACTCTTTTGGGTCTGTTAATAATTTCCAAAGAAAAGAGCAGCCAATGGTTGAATAAATAAACCATTCTTGATGACAATTTAAGAACTGCAGTAACAATATGTGTGCATATGTGTGCTTGAGTGTCTACGTGAACACACCATAGTGCAATTAACTCCTAATTAATCCTATTAATTTGAGAAGTACTATACTAGCTGAGTCTAACACAAATAATATTTTGCAGAGAATAGTAAAAAAATAAGCTAATGTCCAGTGTTAAATTATGCTTTCTTAATAAAGCATAAGAAACTCCTAAAAATAATTTAGTGATTTACAAGCATCATTTCAAAGGTAGAAGGGGCTGCCCTGGAAGTAGGTGAGTTCTTGGTCACTAAAAGTGTTTGAGCAGCAAGTGTCAAACGACCTCTTGGTGGGAATATTTTGGTTGGAGACCTTTGATCAAATGTGGAGAACAGGAAGTGGTGAATTTTTAAGTCCTTTCCAAAAGAAAAATCTATGATTCTATGACATATAATCTGCAATAGCATCTTAAGTGAGAGCGCATTGAGGGCAGGGTTACATCTTGTTTTAACACTGTTCACAGGACATACAACTAATGTGCATGGAAGCATGAAGGAGTTGAGTTAAATAATTTCTGATAGTCTGTCCAGCACAAAGATGGGAGTTGATGAATTAACTGTATTAGTTAGGGTTCTCCAATCAGGCTTCGGATTTATTGTGAGAAGTTGGCTCATGCAATTATGGAGTCTGAGAAGTACCACAACTTGCCCTCTATAAGCTGGAGACCAAGGAAAGACGGCAAGGTAGTTCAGTTGGAGTCAGGAGGCCTGAGAACAAGGGCTGTCTGTGGTGTGAATCCCAGTCCAAGGGCAGACCCATGTCCCAACCAAAGCAGCCAGACAGGAAGACGAGGCAAATTTCTCACCCTCTATCTTTCCTTCTATTCAGGCCCTCAACAGATCGGAGGACAGCTACTGAGTACACTATTTCAAATGCTAATCTCATCTGGAAACACTTCCACAGACACACCCAGAAATAATATTTAATCTGGGCACCCAATAGCATAGTCAAGTGGACATGTAAGTTAACCCTCACATGTGTGCCAGCCTATGACAATAATGTATATGGGAGGCATGACTCTCTTCCTCAAGGACATATTTTAAACCAGTAGGTCTCTTCCCTTTCTCAGTCATGTTCCTTGAATTTGTGAATTTTTGGTGGCACCTCTAATGGGATTAAATTATACCCACAGTTATTTCACTGTTTACTTGCCTTTTAGCGTTGAATTACCTTTGAATGGAATTGTTGACTACCTCAATCACACATTGTCACACACTCCTGGGGAAAGCTCTCCCCTATGTCACCCATACCAGCTCACCCGGAGCACTGGCTTCCTTGCCATGCACCTCTTACACCTTCTCACAGGCAGGTGGACCCCACTCCACACGCTTGATGGCTGCCTTAGCTCCATCTGCTAGACAGCAGTGGAACAGGATGCATCTTAGTTTGAGCAAAAAAATGAATTTCACACACACAGATGGAAATTTGGTGGTACGTGGGTGAAAGGTAAGAGAACCATTGTTCTAAAGGTCTCTATGCTGCTGAACATCTGATGTTCGGCAATAAAACAGACCAGGTCATACTTTAATCTTCAGCGTTCAGGTCTGCTCATAACGTTTACTTGAAGCTCTGAAGCTCTGTGTGCTTTTGAAAGGAGTCAAGCCTCTCTGTGTATGAGGCATGATTTTCAGACATTTTGCTGAAAATCAGCGAGAGCTGGCAGAGGCAGAGGAGTGTGTCTTCTCAGTATGGGCACCTTAGTAAAACAGTCATAAAGTAGACATTCAGTAACATAAAGTAGACATTCAGGAACACGCATCTTGGACATGACCCAGCATGTGCAAATATTTTCCTGACTCTGTTTCCCAGATTCAGCTTTGCTCTTGAACTTTAGCTTTTAGGCCCCCTTAAAGAGTTCAGGGCTCTACCTGGACCATATATACATGTGCTTACAGCCATAGAAGCAGTGCCCTACTCAGGTCCTGGGTGGAGGGAACAGATATTGATGTGAATGGAGCCCTGCTCACTAACTGTTGCTAGCTACCTCTTATCACACATCTTAGCCTTTCTTTCCTATGTAAACCGGAGTCTGTCTGCTTTGCTTCAACACATCATGGATTCAGTTGAGACTTTTTAAGGAAGATAGGCTCTTGTGATTTTTTTTTTCATTCCACATCTCCCTCTACCTCCCAATCATTGGCAAAACTCTTCTCCCTCACTCCCAAAGAGTGCTGACCTCCACTTTTACAGAGAGCACAGTGGGGTTCAGCAAGTCTTCCAACAGCTTTGATTTTAATTCAAGTGATGCGAGCATTGAGGACTTCTCAAGAGGATATCTTGCAAACTTCAAATTGCTATTGCCTTTTTGGGACATTAAAGAAAGTTTCTCGTGCCCCTAGGCTTCCCGGAGGACACTTCCAAACACCAAATTTGCTTTGACTTGAAGGCAGATGACATGTATAGTAAGGAGAAGCGAGGAATAAAGATGTAGCAGGGCTGAAAATTCACTCACATTCCACTCAGATGTGCAATATCAAATTGTTTCTGTCCTTCCTAAAGCTGGTCTGATCTCCCTTTGACACCCCCTACTTGCCAATTAACAATTTCTGAGTCTCTTCCAATTTAAAAGTCCTTGTTTAAATTAAATGTTATTTATTAGAAATTCAATTCCTTTCTACGGCTGGTTTAAATTTTCCCCTTTGGACATCTTGTCCTCTGTAGGGAGAAGCTCACTCTCGTCCCAAGGTGATTTCAGGATGGTTAAAAAGACTTCTGTGCTGTTCAGTAGGAGAGAGAAAAGGGGGCCATGTGGGACCCTCCTGATTTTTGCTGGTCTTTGCTCCAAAGTGGCAGGTCTAATCTGCTCCCTGTATTGGGGTCACAGTCCACCTGACCTTTGGTGGTAATGTAATGGCACCCACTTCTGGCCATTTCTCCTGGCTTCAGGGCCTGCTTATGGCCTCTTTATCTTGATCGTAGTTTCATCTTCCCACCTTCACATCCCTCTACCCTGGAATCACCCATGTGCCATCCCACGGGCACTAGAGACTAGAGCATGGCCTTAGGCCCATAGGCTCGGGTACCTTTCACTTCCACTGCTGTCTCATTGCCTCACATTACTTTGGCAGTGACCAAACAGGAGACTTCTTGAGGCTTGTAGCCTCCCCCACAAATCCCCAGAGAAACATGACAAGAAGTGATTCTCTAGGCTCCTGATGTTGTCAATCTTCCCCTCAGTCTACCTACTATGCCCTCCTCTTCCAGGACTTAGGGCCTGACAGAAGAGTTCAGGACCCACCTGTCTTTCCTTGTGCAGTAAGGGAAGTTGCCTGCTCAGTTGCCAAGTCTTCTCCAAACCCTCAGGCCAAAGCAGCCAGCTTTCCACCCCTCTGCATTCCATCCTGATGGCAGAGAGTAATAAATCTCCAGAATCTATTCCGCCAGGTATGGATCTTGATATACTAATGGCAGCTAAAGGAATTTAGAAAATCCCTTTCCTTCTCAACAATGCCTGTCTTTGAAGACGATTTTCCTGCTTAAGAGGTCAAGAAAGTCAGCTTTGAGATTCAAACTGATCAATGGTCTCTTTGTTCTAGGCAGTATCCCAGGGGCCAGAAGCCTCATGCCTCAGCCTTGGAGGTGGAAGACTGCAGGGGAAGGTGATTGAAGAGGAAACCAAAAAGTTAGAAGTGGAATATTTGCAAAATATTATCCCTGTTACAGAAATATGATTCTGAGCTTTCAAGAGGCACAGTTAAACACTCCCCTTTTAGGAAATGTCCATTTATATGATTTTCCTGTTTGAAACATCCATAATTTTCGACTTCCTTCCTAAAACACTTTCCCTAGAGTCGTATGTACTTTGAAAGACTGTCTTTGAAGAATTTTATTCCACATTCTTTCTCTATTTTTCTGGTTAACACACAACACTGAAGCAGCAATAAATGTTATCTCTACCTATTTGCTCTTTTTCTACTACCTTAGATTCTCTCCTCACTTTGCACGCCCTGCCCTTTTGGGAACTCCTAAATCACAAGGACATTGTGAGAACAGAGTTATAATCCCCGTGATCAGGAGGAAGTAGGATGGCTTGGTGGCAACAAGCTGGGTGTTGCTGGGACAATTACTAAGAAAGAACTGCCAAATTGGTTTTCATTAGGGGAATAAACTCTAGTTCTTCTTTGCATGTTGTCTCCACAGTAATGACCATGACCCCAAAGAAAAGGGACATAGCACGGAGAGCAGTAAGGTTTCCTCATGCTTTTCAAGTCATGTCAGTATTCTCCCATGAAGTGTGGCACAATTCTAAAGCAACTAAGCAGCACCTTCTCTTACCAGGAAAATGCACGTATGAATGTCAGTCTGGCTTGTGGTCACTAGGTTGGGAAGAACTTTGTTATGGGATTTGAAACCTGTCCTGGTTATATATTTTTCAACAAAACCCCAAAGTTCATATGAATTTTCCCACTGGTGAATGTGGCTGGGGGTTCATCACAGGTTCAATTATTTTTTGGACAGAATATTTTGACTCAATATGCTTAGTAAGTTGCTTGGTATGTGGTGTCTTCTCATTCCTCCTAAACCTTCTGGGCAGCACTCTCATTCTTATTCTTTTGATGTGACAGGAAGCCACTTTTCTTCCACAAACTTCTGTGGATGGGATGAACTCTCCGTGACAGGCTTTAAGAAGAGAGCAGCTGGTCTCTGCTGTTCAGCAAGCCACCGGCCCTGCTCATTGATTCTTCCCATGACTGGCTCAACCTGGGCTGCAGTTACAGTCTTGCCCCTCCTTAGGCATGTATGCGTGAGACAAGTCACAACTCCTTCTGTGAGCATAGATATATAGCAGTTATGCAGCATGTTCATTTAATTCTCATAGACACCTAGTAAGAGGAGTTATGGTGGTCAACACAGCCCTGAGCACCAATGTATATACAATGGTTTTGGAAATGGGATTTGTCTTGGGGATCTGCTGCAGTGTAGCAGCTAATGGAGCCAGCTTTAGAACTTCCCTTCCAAGGCCATTTACAGTAGAAAGGCCCAGTGCAAGATGAAAACATTTTTCATTTTTCTCCCTTGTTCAAAAAGCAGGAAAAAAAGCCATTAAAAATACTAAAATATAAACATAGAACATAAAGTTTTTGTTTCTATGATTTCTCTTTTGACATGTCATGGTATTTTTATTTGCTGTTTAATATCATTTTACAAAGAGAAATTAAAATCTTAAATTATTAGCATACCTTATACCATTCAACTTTGTGTTGTGGAATGTAATGTAAATATAAGAACACTTAACTCATGCAGAATCATACAAACTCTCCAATTCATATTTTGTAGCTCACACATGTATTTCATTATTATTCAAATAGTGGAGATATTGCACAAAACCAACTCATCTGTTTTATTTCACTTCCTGATATGCACACATTCTACCAACACTCTCTACCTTTGGCTAACTGCTGAGTAAGGTAAGACAGAAAGGAAATATCAATTTAATCTAATTGATATTTACAGAATACTCCATCCAACAACACGATACCATTTTTCTCAATCTTACATGGAACGTTCAGCAAGAGGGACCACGTTCTTGGCCATAAAACAAACTTTAACAAATGTAAAAGAATAGAAATCATACAAAGTATGCATTTAGACCGAAATGGAATTAAACTAGAAATCAATAACAGATAGCTTGGATATCCCAAAATGTTTGGAGATTAAACAATACACTATTCACACATGGGTCAAAGAAGAGGTCTGAAAGAGAAAAGAATTTTAAACTAAATGAAAATGAAAATACAACTTAAAATCTGTGAGATTCAGTGAAAGCTGTACTTAGAGGGCAATTGATAGCATTGGCTGCATCTATTTGTAAAGAAAAATTTAGTATCTCTCAGGGACCCTGGTTTACTTAAGTTATTGATGTCTGTGTTTGTAAAATATTGGGAAACAGATTCCTTTTTAGGTAGTATAGTGACAGAAGGAAAAGCCTCACCCCACAAGGATGGGAATACCTAGGAAGTCGAGCTGCAGTTCAGCCTGGTGCAGTAAGGCATCTCAAACAAAGAAGTTGGTTTGCATCTTCAAAAGTGCATTGGTACCTCAGGCTGATAGACAGTAAGAGCACTATCTAGACTAGATTTTCAGGCCTACATCACAGAGCAATAACACAGACCTCAAAAATTTTGAAGGTGGGTGAGAGTTCAACTCAGGGACAATGAACTCATCATCCATCCCCCCACCATCCAGCCCAGAAGATCTGTCTATCCCTACAGGGTCTTTCAGGCTCTTCAAACATAACTCCCCACTCCACCCATTCACCATACCATATATTTCAGCTTAGTGATATTATCTATTTATTCCACCTCTTACCCAGACAGTGATCTCTGTTTGGATCCCACTTGACCTTTGAAAGTCTTCTGTGCCCAAGGATTTACATCCCCAAGATCTACTGTGCCCTCAACTGAAGCTTCTTTTTATATAAAATGTGTTCTTATGTGTATAAAACCAGAAATATACTTAGTAGCAGCACTACCTCATTATCTCCCCAAATCCCCCACATTTACCAAAATGTATTAGAGAGAAGAGCAACCTGTGAACTGAAAGCATGACAAAGGAGGAGACAAAGGCATGACACCCCCGTGCACCAATGGCAAACATCTCTACAATCTTTAGTAACACTTTTACTGCCAAGATCCCTTTTAGGCTATTCAGCCCCTAATCACCTAAAGAGCCCCTAGATTCTCAAATGTAGCCCCTTCTACCCATATAGTGCCTAGCCCTGCTGCTCCCTCTTTCTCCTCTGTGACAAACTCCTTCTCTCCCCACATTTTTAATTCTTTATCTTACCAACCGTTGTGCTTAGTCCACAACATGCAGGGCCAAACTCATCTTAATTTCGGGGTGGGCTTCTCTTTGGCATAATTTCTAATGAGCACAATTGTGATTATATTTAGCTATACTTTATGGGGGCGGCGGTTGAACCACACTGATGGTTACTTTTTCTACAAGAAGTTAATGGTTATTTTCCCATTTACTTACTAACTTTTCACCAAATTTCCTTTTGGCTTTTCATACCTTTTGAAATAATGTAGTTTTTGTTGCTATTGTGTATGTACTTATTTCATCTCCGCATGCTGGCTAATCCTTTAACAGTTGTAACCACTGTAGCTTCCTCATGTAGATGATAAACTGCTGAAATGAAGCCCTGTGGCATTTCCTTCCTTTTCTTGCCTGCATTCCCTTGCTGATACTGATGAATCAATCTTGGCTCCAGACCCTCTTCCTCTCCCTCCCGTATGAGGCCGTTTTACCTGTAACGACAACTCCATTCTTTGTGTGTCTTCTTCGGCTTCACCATAGTCTCCCACCAAAGCAAGGTACACTGTAAGCCGCCCCTTCTCCCTTGTCCTCCCCTGACTGCCAGAGGCATCTTTATCAGAAAAATCCCTCCACTTAGCTTTGTACTTCAGTCTCATTTTCTTATAGCAAGACTGCCCCTGACTGTCCCTAAGGTCCCCAGGACTCACAGCCATAAAAACACCCTTTACGACCTGAGCAAGACAAGCCACACCAAAAAATTTTCCAGGTGAGAAAACATTATCAAAATGGCACATTGAGCCCTGGCTGGTGTGGCTCAGTGGAGTGAGTACCAGCCTGTGAACCAAAGGGTCACTGGTTCGATTAATAGTCAGGGCACATGCCTGGGTTGTGGGCCAGGTCCCCAGTAGGGGTTGTGTGAAAGGCAACCACACTTTGATGTTTTTCTCCCTCTCTCTCCTTCCCTTCCTCTCTCTCTAAAAATAAATAAAATCTTTTAAAAAATAGCACATTGAATATGTTCTTCAAAAAATAATCTTGTTGTAAAAAGGCTGAGAACCTGATACAGATTAAAGGAGACTAAAGACACAGCCATAAAAACACCCTTTATGACCTGAGCAAGACAATTGACACAGGACAATTCAATGAAGTATGTGCTTCTAGATGAATCCTGGAATGGAGGTTTTAAAAAAGACAGAAAGGACTTTACTTGATGAATTGACAAAAACTATGAATGGGAGATTAATTAAAAGTTTATGCCAAATATTAAATTTTTGAAGGGAATAATTGTACTGTATGTAAAAGAATCTTTTTCTTAAAAATATACAGTAAAATATTAAAAAGAAAGTACATGATGCATGAACTTAGGTGTGCAGGAATGCATGCACATTTTTCATATGTGTGTGCACACGCATATACAGGGAGGAGGGGAGGGAGGGAAGGAGACAAGAACAAGACACCAAGAGAGCGGAGAGAAATAGCAAACATGTCAAAATGTTACTAGGTAAGCCTGGATAAAGACTTTATGGTTTACCACAAATGCACCTTTTCTACAAGTTTAATTATTTTCAAATAAATACATTTGAAAACTGGGTTGTTTTCCTGAATTTCGCCTGACCTTGAGATTTCTAGCTTTGATCCCACAGCTACTGCCACCTCGGCACCCAGACGCCAGGAGTGGGCAACACCAGCTCGAGAACAGCATCCGGTTGTGTCCCGGCAGGGAGGGGAAGACCTGGAATCTGCTGCCCATTTGAAGCATGCCAACTGTTTGAAGGACTTTACCAATTACTGGAGAAAGTCACCAAGCCCCGCAAAGAATAGAAGTTTTTTAAAATTATACACAATATAAAACAAAAAGAATAATAAATTCAAGATGTTTACCGAATGGAACCCTTTATTTCTTCTCTGGTGTCATTTGTCTTGTGGGATTCTGTGGTGTGAATGGGTTTGCTAGCACTTTCCCCGCTCTGCTGGTCATTTACCTCGCCTCACCTGTACTCCCAGCTTCCCGAAATGGGTTGACATCTTTTGTCTTTTCCTCTCTTCTGTTTGTCCTGCTGAAGTATTCTTTTTTTTCCTAAGTATATTTTATGCTAATAGTGGTTATGCTATTACAGTTGTCCCATTTTTTTCCCCTTTACCTCCCTCTACCGTGTACCCTCATTCCCTCCAGCATTCCCCACCCCCTTAGTTCATATCCATGGGTCATACAAATAAATTCTTTGGCTTCTACATTTCCTATACTATTCTTAACCTCCCCTTGTCTATTCTGTACCTACCACTTATGCTTCTTATTCCCTGTACCAATTCTCAATTCTCCTTTTCTCCCCTCTCCCCCTCCCTGCTGATAACTCTCCATGTGATCTCCATTTTTCTGATTCTGTTCTAGTTGATTGCTTAGTTTGTTTTTGTTTTTGTCTGTTTTTTTTTAATTTTTGGTTCAGTTGTTAATAGTTGTGAGTTTGTTGTCATGTTACTGTTCATAGTTTTGATCTTCTTTTTCTTAGATAAGTCCCCTGAACATTTCATATAATAAGGTCTTGATAATGATGAACTCCTTTTACTTGACCTTATCTGGGAAACACTTTATCTGCCCTTCCATTCTAAATGATAGCTTTGCTGGGTAGAGTAATCTTGGATGCAGGTCCTTGCCTTTCATGACTTTGAAAACTTCTTTTCTATCCTCTTCATGCCTGCAAGATTTCTTTTGAGAAATCAGCAAATAATCTTATGGGAATTCCTTTGTAGGTAACTATCTTCTTTTCTCTGGCTTTTCAGGTTATCTCCTTATCTTTTATCTTGGGTAATGTCATTATGATGTGCCTTGGTATGTGCTTCCTTGGGTCCAACGTCTTTGGGACTCACTGAGCTTCTTGGACTTGTATGTCTATTTCCTTTGTCAGACTGGGGAAGTTTTCTTTCATTATTTTTTTCAAATAAGTTTTCCACTACTGACTTCCAGCCAAGATGGAGGTGTAGGTAGATACACTCTGTCTCCTCACACAACCAAAAGAAGGACAACAGCAAATTTAAAAACAAAAAACAACCAGAACTGCCAGAAAATCAAACTTTGTGGAAGTCTGAAAACCAAGGAGTTAAAGAAGAAAATTCATCCAGACTAGTAGGATAGGTGGAGCTGGGCAGCCTGGCAGAGGGCATTCAAGGCAAGGTGGCAGCTGGTGGAGCAGGCAGTCCCACATCTGCATGTGAACAAGCTGACAGGAACAACTGGGGAGCAAGACAGACCTTGCAACCTTGGGTTCCAGCACAGGGAAATAAAGCCTCAAAACCTCTGACTAAAAAAACCTGTGGGGGGTTAAGGATGTAGGAGAAACTCCCAGCCTCACAGGAGAGTTTGTTGGAGAGACCCACAGGGTCCTAAATGTACACAAAACCACCCACCCAGGAATCAGCACCAGAAGGGCGTAATTTGCTTGTGGGTAGTGGTGGAAGTGACTGAAAGCTGGCAGAGAGCTGAACAAGAGGCATTGTTCTCTCTTGGACCCTTCCCCTACTTACAGCGACACAATGAAGTGATGTGGGTTGCCCTGCCAGATTAAATACCTGAGGCTCCACCTGTTACTACATAGCAGGCATGCCAAGACAAAAAAAAAAATGGCCCAAATAAAGAACAGATCAAAGCTTCAAAATTAGAGCTAAGACATGAAGAGATAATCAACTTATCAGATGCACCGTTCAAAAACACTGGTAATCAGGATGCTCACAGAATTGGTTGAGTATGGTCACAAAATAGAGGAAAAGGCGAAAGCTATGAAAAGTAAAAGAAAGAAATGTACAGGGAACCAACAGTGAAGGGAAGGAAACCAGGACTCAGATGAACAGCTTGGGGCCAAAGGAAGAAATAAACATTCAACTAGAAAAGAATGAAGAAACAAGGATTCAAAAAAAATGAGGAGAGTCTTAGGAACCTCTGGGACAACCTTAAACATTCCAACATCTGAATCACAAGGGTGCCAGAAGGAGAAGAGGAACAGCAAGAAATGGAAAACTTATTTGAGAACATAATGAAGGAGAACTTCCCCAATCTGGCAAAAGAAATAGACTTCCAAGAAGTCCAGGAAGCTCAGAGAGCCCCAAAGAAGTTGAACCCAAGGAAGCACACACTAAAGCACATCATAATTACATTACCCAAGAGGAAAGATAAGGAGGGAATCTTAAAAGCAGCAAGAGAAAAGGAGACAGTTACCTACAAAGGAGTTCCCATAAGACTATTAGCTGATTTCTCAAAAGAAATCTTGCAGGCATGAAAAGGATGGAAATAAGTTTTCAAAGTCATGAAAGGCAAGGACCTACATCCAAGATTACTCTACCCAGCAAAGCTATCATTTAGAATGGAAGGGCAGATAAAGTGTTTCCCAGATAAGGT
Organism: Phyllostomus hastatus; assembly: GCF_019186645.2. Lineage (NCBI taxonomy): Eukaryota > Metazoa > Chordata > Mammalia > Chiroptera > Phyllostomidae > Phyllostomus > Phyllostomus hastatus. The sequence goes on from NW_025333857.1 coordinate 15,060,002, forward strand.
CAAGTAAAAGGAGTTCATCATTATCAAGACCTTATTATATGAAATGTTCAGGGGACTTATCTAAGAAAAAGAAGATCAAAACTATGAACAGTAACATGACAACAAACTCACAACTATCAACAACTGAACCTAAAAAATAAACTGAAATAAAAATGAACTAAGTGAACAACTAGAACAAGAACAGAATCACAGAAATGAAGATCACATGGAGGGTTATCAGCAGGGAAGGGGAACGGGGAATGGGGGAAATAGTATAGGGAATAAGTAGCATAAATGGTAGGTACAAAATAGACAAGGGGAGGTTAAGAATAGTATAGGAAATGGAGAAGCCAAAGAACTTATATGTACAACCCATGGACATGAACTAAGGATGGGGGGGATGTAGGTGGGAGGGGGTTGCAGGGAAGAGGGGAATAAAGGGGGGGAAATGGGACAACTGTAATAGCAAAATCAATAAAATACATTAAAAAAATAAAAATAAAAAGTTTTCCATTTCTTGCTCTTCCTGTTCTCCTTCTGGTACCCATATGATTCAGATGTTGGAACATTTAAAGTTGTCCCAGAGTTTCCTAAGTCTCTCCTCATTTTTTTGAATTTTTGTTTCTTCATTGTGTTGTGGTTGAATGTGTATTTCTTCCTTCTCTTCCAAATTGTTGCTTTGAGTCCTGGTTTCCTTCCCATATATAATTCCCTGTATATTTTTCTTTATTCACTTTGTGTAGCCTTCACTTCTTTATTTTGTGACTATACTCAATCATTTATGTGAGCAACCTGATTACCAGTATTTTGAACTCTGCATCTGGTAGGTTGGCTATCTCCTTGTCACTTAGTTCTTTTTCTAGAATTTTTATCTATTCTTTCATTTGGGCCATATTTCTTTGTCTCAGCACACATGTTGTGTTATAAAGGGTGGAGCCTTAGGTATTCACCAGGGTGGGGGCAACCCACTTCACTGTTGTGGCGCTGTATGTGGGGAAGGAGTCTGAGAGGGAACAATGCCACTTTCAGTCATTTCCCCCTCTACCCACAAGTGAATTGCAGCCTTAGAGGTGCTTCCGTGGTGCTGATTCCCAGGTGGGTTGGCTTGATTATGTTCTAGGACCCCGTAGGCCCTTCCAATGGACTCTCCTGTGAGACTGGCAGTTTCTCCAGCTGCTGCAATCCCCACAGTTTTTACAACCAGAGGTTTGGAGGCTTTAGTTTCCCACACTGGACCCCTGGGTTGTGCAGTCTGTCCCACTCCCCAGTTGTTCCTCCCAGTTTATTTTCACACAAATGTGGGGCCAACGGGTCTGCCAGCCAGCACCTTGCCGAGTGTCCCCTCGGCCCTGGCTGCCCATCCTTGTCCCTTACTGTCTGGATGAATATATCTTCTTTAACTCCTTGGTTCTTGGACTTTCATTCAGTTCAATTTTCTGGCAGTTCTGGTTGTTTTTTGTTTTTTAATTGGTCGTTATCCCCCTTTTGGTTGTGTGAGGATGTGAAGCATGTCTACCTATACCTCCATCTTGGCCAGAACTCTCCTCAAGTACTTAGTTTTTTTAAATCCTTTACTTGTTTTAACAACTATTTAAATATAGTTCATATACCATACAGTTCACCCATTAAAATGTATACTTTTATGGTTTTACTCTATTCACAGATATGTGCATCCTCAATCAATTTTAAAACATTTTCATGACTTCAGAAAGAAATCTTATTACCTTTAGTTACTATTCCTCCTCTCTCCTTTCCTTGCCCACACCCAGGTGCAAGCAACCACTAATATATTTTCTGTTTTCTCTGTTTTGGACATTTTGTATGAATGGAATCTTACATGATCATTTGCAACTGGCTTTATTCACTTAGCATAATGCTTTCAAGGTTCATCCATACTGTAGCATGTCTTAATACTTTGTCAAACATATTACGTGGTGTGGATACACCATGATTTATTTACCCATTCATCACTTGATGACTTCTGGGTTGTTTGCACCTTTTCACTTTTATGAATACTGAACACTACTGCTATGAACCTTTGTTTATAAGCTTTGGTGTGGACATGTGTTTTCATTTCTTAGGTGGAATTGCTGGGTCATATAGTAACTCTCTGACAGTTTGAGGAAGAGCCAGACTATTTGTCAAAGTGGTGGCACCCTTTCCCATTTCCACCAGCAACCCATGAGGGTTCTCCTTGCTCCACATTCTCAGCAACACTTACCTGACCTTTACATTCTAGCCATTTCTTTATGTCTGTTGCGATATCATAGTGTTTTTGATTTTCATTTTTCCCCAGTGATGTTGAGTATCTTTTCATCTAATTTATTACTTTTAATGACATTTTGGGAAGAAACAATAAACAAATGCGATCAACCATGTTTAAATCATTTTCATGTGTGACAGGAAAAAAATTCTAAATATTTGAAAAAACATATAGCAATGCCAATTCTGTAGTTTGCTACATTTATACATTTAGCATGATGGTACAGTTATTGTGTGATTAAGAAATAGCAATACTGTACACTGTATTTACTCTGCAAGATCACTTCTTGCATGTAGTTGAAGAATTCACTCAAATGACTCCTCAGGGCTGACTAAAAGGCAGAGCAGAAGTGATCACCAAAGCCTCTAAAACTCGATGCTGTTTACATCTGTGTTGCATAAGTGTGTTCTACATATGATAAATATGAAAGAAAAATTAAAACACTGACATGGGTACATAACATATGTCTGAGAGATGGATGGCAAGATATTTTGATGGGCTTTTCCACTTTATTATATTGTAAAAATGGGATGTATTACACATGCAAAATGATAATTGTGAGAGTTGGGTAAGGGTACATGGGAAGATATATTGTTCTATCTGCTCTTAGGAATGTTTAAATATTTCTGTGTTAACAAGCTTTAACAAAACAAAAGATGTTGTGTGTCTCATAAGGAGAGGCAGGGGGCAAAGTGCCACTGGAAAAGTGCATCAGGCCATCACGGACAGACATTTAGCTGTCTCTTCATAAGATGATTTCAGGAAGTGTCATTCTTTGACATTGGGAAGGAAACATCTTTTCATTTAATAGGATAGAAAAAAGAAAGGAATAATGTGAAAATGGTTTTTTAAGTGTTTTGTTGACAACCTCCCGTCTCATGGCTTCTAGCTCCTCTGTGGACAGCGGTCCAACACAGCTGTTGAGCAAGTAGAGACAGCCTCAGTTTGAGGAAAGTGAGATTTGAAATACATTTGAGTAGTGTTGGGGAGAGAATGGACTAAGGAAACAGGGACCTAAACTCCAACTTCTTTGTTCACATGTTAGTAAGCATGGAATCATTATTTGTGGAATGAATGAATGATTTCTCGGTAGTTCTTGGGAAACAGTAGAATTGATTGTGAGATTTTTGTCCAATAGTGATCCACTACCTTATAGGAAAACATTTCTGGAAAATCACAGTGTTGAAGTTTTGCCAAACAGGAAGGATTAAAGGGTCCTGGAAGAGGCCCATTGTAGGGGAGCAGTTTAAATGTTAGTTACCTGATAGACCATCAACTCCACCTTGGTAAGGAAGGAAGACAAGACCTTCGACAGGGAGTAAGTGGAAAAATGAAAGAGCTGGCACTGAAAAATGAACAAGGGGCATCGATGCTGGAAGGACAGGGGACGAGGCCACAGCACAGGGTGGACAGTCAGACTGTATTATTCCCGATGGCAGAGGTGATCCTGGGAATGGGCTCCACGTGTGGCAGCGAGTGCACTGGAGAGGAGGTGAAGGCCCTGAGATGAGATGATGTAGGAACCGCGGGGCTGGGTTATTGGCTGCTTTGTCCACGTGGATGTTAGAGCCTCCCCTGCCTGCTCACCCCTTCCAGTTCCCTGCCTTGAGCCCCATTCCACATTTTTCTCTCTACTCAGACTTTCACAAAGTCTGCATTTTTTCTGTGACCCCAAGCTTCCAACATTGTAGGGTCAATGGCGTAACTCTGGACAAGAAGGTACCAATGTGGCAGTGAGAGGGGCTGTGGTGGACATCTGGTTTCTGTGTTTTGTTTTTTTTTCTTTTTTACACTCAGGGCTCACAGGGCTTACTAGGAAAACTGCCTGAAGTGCTCACTAGGACACTCACTCCATTTTTGTGTTTCAGTCTGTACGAGTGGAGTTGCTTTCCCTCCAGACTGCTATAGGAAGGGTGGGTATGTGTGCAGGTTTGGCAAAAAAGAAAACATTCCATGGAGGTCCATGGTGAGCACTGAAATATCTGTAGCTCTGGTGCACAGTCTAGAACTCACCTCTGGTTCATGGGCTGCACGTGTTTGGGAGATTGCAGCCCCGCCAGAGCCATGCCTGTCAGATGGGGCATCTCCATCCTGCCAGGTGCTCTGTACACCTAAGGGCAAGATCCTGTATATTTCCCCTTTCCCAGAGTTCCCCTTTCCCAAAGACAGGAAGCCATGCCTGATGACATCCCTGCAAATACTGTTTCAGTGCTCAAGGACTGCCCATGAATTTTTGCTGTAAGGCATCAGTATGCTGTGTGGGGCTCTGATCAGCCTTGGCAGTTGGAGCTTAGATCAGTTTGAGAAGCTGGAAGCAAGACAGGGTCCCCATGTGGGGCTTAAGGGGCAGAAACCATTTTCCACCAGCAAGACCGCTCTTCCCCTCCTTTTTTGTTCTTACTTCCTCATTCACTATAAGGCATATTTTCCTTACTTTCAGATTTATTTTACCCTGGGAAGCAGATGGCTGCCTGGTTAACATTTCTACCACTGATAGCTGAGTTATGCTTTTGCCCAGCAGCAAAAAAGAAAAGTCATCAACCCGGAAACCTGAAGAAATACCCAGCCACAGGAACCAATTCCCCAACACATGACTTCCCCAAGGTCACTTTCCAGTAGACATACATTAGTGTCAAGGTTAAAGTATGCTTCCCCAACACATGAACATGACCCACAAGGAAGATTTTTAAGCAGTGTTTATGCTGTTCCTAGACCCAACCCCAACCAGCCTAATATTGCCCCAAACACTTCCATTCAGGGTTCACCCACCTGTGGGATCCTTTGATCATGGACTTCTAAATAATGATTAAGCCACTGTCTCTTCTCCACTAATATTTTCTGAAAAATATGCCTGTCCTTGACCTTTTTCAGATATAGGAGGCCTGTCTTGCCTACCGCCCTAAAGGATATAAAACATTCCCTGAGGCGGGAGGTGGGAGCTGCCATCCATGCTCATTAAGGCTAAGCTATGAGACAGGACCCAGAGTCCATCTCCTCAAACCTCATCAGGGAGGGAGTGGGCTCCGGGGGAGGGCACATGATATCTCCTTCTCAGTGAGAGCTCCAAGGTACTGGTCACTTTTGGAAGCAGAGGAAGCAATCAGTAGCAGCTGAACTAACTCCTTCCTTTCCCTCAGCACAAGCTTTGCCATGGCCAAGACCCATGCCCCAAACGTACTACACAGGAAAGACAGCACTGTTAGTAGAGAAACATTTATTAGGCAAATCAGTATTCTCTACAAGGAAAGAATTGCTTGGCTGGGGAGGTGTATTTTTCCCCTGGAAATTCTAGAGAAGCATTTTCTGTGTAAATCATAGACACAGATCTCTGAACACAGTGCCTTCCACAGTGGTGAGAACAGCAGGAAGCCCCTGGACAGTGTGAGGCCCGTAGGTGGGGCTTGGATGATGGGTCACAATCCCTCTGTGGGACACAGATTGGGGATGCTGATGATATAAGCGCTGGTCCTTTAATGCCCTGACTTTCTGGGCGTGTCTGCCCTCGTTTCTGGTGTATATGATACTTGTAGGGCTCTGGCCAGCAAAGACAGCTGCTTGGCAGCAGGACTGACTATAGGTTGGAGCCCTGGGGTTGAGACAGGGCCTCTGGACAGGCTCCATCTGGGCCTGCGCTGCTGCCCTTTGCTGCGCTGTCTCAAACCTCACCCACCGCCCAGGGAAGGGGCTCCTGAGGGCAGGTGGTGATTCCTGCATGCCGAGGCCCCAGTCTCTCCTCTGGGAACTTCCCAATGTCTGACTTGGCTTTCTGGGTTTTTGTTGTCCCCATAACAGCAGCTCTGCTCCTAACTGGGTCTCTGCTCTGAGCACATGACCTGGGGCTGCCCTTTCCCTGGGGGTTTTCCTGCTTTTTGCTGATTAGCCCAGGTTGAAGCCTTTGGACAAAGCTTTTCATTTTATTTATGAAAAGACTGTCAGGAGGAGATTGTCTCTTCTGTGACAGGGTCTGGGGAGACTTGCTCCCAACCGTCTCCTCTAATGCCACCTGTGTAGGTAATCTCTTTCTTCCACATTGGGATGTTACCAACCCTGCATCCCCTCCACCAAGCTCTGGTGCTTTGGAGCCCATGGGGCTCACTTTCTTTGAAGCTGGTGGGAAATTCTTATCTGGGCACAAACTTAAGGTCTGCTCAGGGACCCAAGGCTCCTGCTGATTCTTCACATTGACTGTTCAGTCCCCCAAATGGACATGCAGCACCTGGGAAGCTACCATGTCCACAATGGAGACACCCTGAGCACCAGGCAGGGAGGCTTGGTTAGTATCATGGGACGTGTCAGTGGGTTGGCCTTGGGTCTGTCTATTCTTTCTCTTCTCCAGTTTAGACTTTAACTCATCATTGTTGAAGTCTGATGACTTAGGATCAGATCCTAAGTCAGTTGTTCCTTTAGTCTCATCCATGTTTATTCTTTGGGAGACTCCTGGCTTGCTGGTTGTCAAGCTGTCACGAGTTTTGTATTGAACAGCACTAAGCTCCTCAGCCTCGACTATCTCCCTGGACATGTCGGACATGGAAGCAGGTTCTGCTTCCTCCTCCATCTTCCTGCCCATTTGCATTTCTGCTTTGTCACTGGAATTCACGCTCTTATCCTCTGGCTCATGTCCAGCCCCAGCTTGCCTTGAGGACAGCTCTGGGGGGGTGAATGTTGGCTATTGGAAAATGTCTCTGACTTGCTTTGCCACTGATGCTGTTTGTGACAGGCAGAAGAGTCTGTCGGGCATCCCCGATTCTCTGAACCTCTTCTATAAGCCGGTGTTTGATATCAGAGGGTGATTGTTTCAGGGTGCCCTGTCCTTCCTTGCCCACAAGTGAGGTGGCAGAAAGAGGAGAATTCAAGACACTGGCTGAGTTTCCTGTGCCCACTTTTTCTCCATGAAGGAATTTAGAGTGTCTTCTCAAGAGCTTCTTCTCAATGCCCCCAGATTTGGTGTTCACCTTTGAAGTCAGGTTAGTTGAGAAAGAGTGGGGATCGAATGAGGAATGGGATGAAGTATCTTTCAATTTAAAGATTTGTATGGATTCAAGGACCTTGGTGGGAAGGCCCCACAACATCCCTGTACGAAGCTTGGTAATATGAGCTTCCAGCATCTGCTGTGCTTTGGACGCAAGGAAGGAAAGTTCCTGGCACGTACTCAGGCAGTAGTCCCCATCCACTGATGGTGGCAAACTCCTCTGTTTTATTTCATTGTCAGATTTTACAGAAAGAGTCTCCCCAATAGTGTGCCATGAACCATGCACAGTCCTGGGGAGCTGACCCTCATTGATTTCCTCAAACTTCTTGCTCAGGTGTACTTGCAGGACCTTTTCCAGGTGTCTTGGCCTTTCTCTCTGCCCTGACACCACTGAGCTTTCTTCTGACCGACTCATCATGGCTAGGTCTTTCTCAGAGTCAGACCCCACATCCTTATCTGAGGAGCTCTCTGAGTCACTCAAAGAATCTTCTGGATCACTCTCATGGCTGGGTCCTTCACCCATCCCCTCATCCTCCTCTTGCTGAAACATTTCTGGGCCCCACTCATGGAAGCTTCCTTGTTGGCTGCTCTGGCTCTTATACACAGAGATCCATGAGAGGCTATAACTGCTCTTTGACTTATGTATGTCTGAGTGATGGTTTTGAGGCCTCATCAGTGACAGAGATTCCTGGATCCTGCGGGGCAGGCCCCACCTGTGTTGGATGAGCCTCTTTGTAAGGTGATGCTCCAATTTCTCTCAAAGTTCACTGCTGAGAGGAAAATCTACAGTATCAACGGAGATTGAAACATCGGCCTTACCGGGTTGGCGCTGAGGAGAGGTGGGAGCTGAAGGGCAGAAGTCTTCCCTAGACTTTTGAACAATGGAGGGCAAGCCCCACAAGCTTTCCTGCTTCTTCTGCAACACATTCCATTCTAGGCATTGAATTTCAGATGAGGTGAGACATTCTAATTCATTCTGGGGTCCATGGAACTGTACTCCACAGGCCCTATTCTGGGATATGGGATTGGGTGGTAGGATTGGGAGTGGGGGTTGAAGGTGGGCCTGGGGTTGGATCTGAGTGAGAGGTAGGGGCTGGGATTGGGGCAGGGTTTTAGGCAGGGGCTCGAGTTGGACCATAAACAAGGAGAGAGGTAGGAAATAAGGAAGCACTGGGGATTCTTGGCCTGTGGAAGCATTAGAAATGTTATTAAAAAGATGGAGGAATAGTCACCCAAGACATGAAGAGCAGAAGACAAGGACTCACTGTGCAAAGATGGAAGACCCCAGAAAAGCTGGACAAGTTTTTGCTCTAAATGGTCCTCCCTGCTCTTAGGATGTGAGTACTGCTGTACCGAGTCATGCTCATCAGGGCTGAGAAACAGGTGGTGTCCAGGATCTATAACTTTGGCAGCACTGTCTCCCCCAGAAGAAGTCTTTGTAGGTTGGAGGGCAGGAAACTCTAGATGGCAATCACATTGTGCCAAGTTCAAAGAGAATGAGTCTTTGGTTGAGGTGGGGAATGGTGCACTGGGAATTTGGATTCCAAGGGAGGAAAAGGATCTGGAGGCAGAGTTTGACCTGGTGATGAGGGTGACAAAAAATTACCCAAGCAGAGAGGTGGGAGAGGCTCAGGCAGAGGAGGTGGGATTAGGTCTCCTGGAGGGTCTGCTGAGAAGGCAGGAGACTGAGTGAATGATGGCTCAGTCACAGGAGCTGTGCAAGCCAGAGGGCACACAGAGGGAGGAGAATCTTCCAGGGCCTCTGACAATGGCAGCAGACTGAGCTCAGTGGTTGTGTTATTATACACCTCACAGGAGTCCGGACATAAATGTTGATGAAAGTTGTTGGTATCATGATTTGGGCCCAGGGGCCTGCAGGAGACAGGAGATACAAAGCTGCAGTCAGGGCCACAACAAGGAAAGAAGGACCCATTGGCCTGGTGGGGGTGGGGCCACCTGAAGCTTACTGCCCCTTCACATTGCTCCACATCTGTGACTTCACAATGCACTCAGTAACACTCACCTCATGGCATTCACCCACATTCCTGTTCCTATGGCAACCCCGTCCCATGACTATGGGAAAGAGGGGAAAACTAGTCACCTTTTTAGGATAGAATTCAGCCTCCTATTCTTCTCTTCTTTCCTGTGGTAATATCTCGAACCTGGGAAACAAGGGGAGTGGGTTACATATAATAAAGGCAGATGCACAGGTATTACACTGGAGTCCCTTAATGGGAGATCTTTGGGTTAATAGTCTCTGAAAGCCCCAAGAATTGGTAGATGAGGCCAAATGCTCAATGATATTTATAAGATCCCATGTGTGTTGCTTCATTCATAAATTACTTTTATATACACTATCTTATTTGATGCTCAAAACCTCTCTGCTTCACAGAGAGGTCAATGGTTACAACAATGAGGAATCTGATCAGCCTGAAGCCAAGGTATTTCATGGAGTCAGGGAACAGAATTTCTGACTCTGGACACCTACTGGGCCACACCCATTGCCCAGGTCCATCACTGCTTCATACCAGGGGCTGCAGAGCAGGGGATCTGATAAGTCTCAGGTTCTGACTGCCTTTCCATGAGCCTTCCCTCTGAGGGCTGTTTTCTGAGAGAGACTCTATCTACCAACCAACGGACATCATGGACCTGGTACCTCACAGAAAAGACAGACCAGGCAGAGGTCCCCCTTGGGGAGCTCGGGTGGGATGAGCAGCACCTTACCTTTCGGTGTCCCACCTTTCCTTCTCCTCTTGGCTCTGCCCTGATGCTGATAGCAAGAAGAAAAGAATGAGGGGTTGGGACTCATTTCTCTCACTCCTGTCCCTAGGAAAGTCAGACATTTACTGTCCAAGAATAATGTCACTCTGAGCCAACAAAGCTCATTATAATTAGTAAAAATTTGTGGGTTTTTTTTTACCAATTTTTAAAGTTTTTAAATGTTTTTAATTTTCCTTCTTTGAAAAACTCAAGGAAGGATTTTGTCTATGGGGTTCACACTCGATACTCTCAGAGGTCCTGTGCTAATTGTGAGCATATGATCTGAGGCCTACAGTCACCTCACTGTTCCCTTAGACAGGATCCTGTGACCTGGGACAGATCTCATGCTGTGGCCTCTGCTCAGAGGCTCTCAGAGGCTCAGCCCTGATCTCCTGATCAGCCCAACACAAAGGCTTGGTCTAGTGATGCCTGACAGGTGAATCTGACTCATGCTGAAGTGCTGGTTAACTCTGGTGTCCTGCAGAGATCCCAAAGCATCCAGAACTAGGGAATCACTGTGTTTGGGATTTTAGCCAGAAACCTCCACCACACCCAGATGGTCTGTGAGCTTCATATAGTAACCTGAGTCCTCCCTGAACCCTAACCCTGCCTGGTCTCTTCCCCTGGAAGAGTGACCTTTCATTATCTCCTCAGACACCCCATCTCAATGTCTCTCTGACTCAAGCAAACTCACATAGGAATGGAAACAATGGTAAAGAATCACTTTGGGGGTTTGCTCAGGGCTCTTTACCTTTTTGAGTGTGTCCATTTTCCCAGCAGGTTGGGGTTGATGGAATTCCTACCAGGAAACAGAAAAGCAAGAGGAGCAACCACAACACACAGATGTAAGTTAGGTTGCTGGTCTTATCTACAGGTTCTGGACAGAAGTTCAGATAAATCTGTCTAAGACTATTCAGAAATAGGTTGCATCCCATTTTCCAAATGGCAAATCTGCTTGATGCACTCAGCTCTGAGAGCAAAGACTCTGGACTTTATTGCCAGGCCAGCATCACACAGCAGTGAGGAGTCATAAAGGGTTTCTGAGGGTGGGGCAGGGTACGCCTTCAAGAGGGTGTGTCCACAGCCCCCCTTCTTGGGCCTCTAGGTCCTTCTGCTCTACTCTGCTATCCCATTTTCCAATTTTCCTTTTAACATATCATGTATTTACCTTAATGAATGCTCTTCCTGTTTCATCTGTAACCCAAATATTATCTGGGCCCCCTTCAATGTTTGGAAACCTTTACTTCAGTCTCACCATGTCCACTACCTTGCAAGTGTGAAGTACTGCCTGGACATTTTGCTGGTGCCCGGACATTTACACTCAGGATCACATATATCCTCAAATCCAACCTATAGGAATCCAGGTACAGATCTTAAAGTTCCTTTAGACTTACTTAGTTTTGTGTACAGTAAATGACAAATTTTAGTTTTTTTCAGTGTTATAAATAAAAATAAAACCTTAAAATATCATCCATGCCAGGAATACATCTCACATATTTTACATTTATCTAACCCCCACGTTTTGTAATAAAACTCTCCTCAGAGCATTTCAGGCAGCCACGGAGGTGGCCGAGGTGGCATTTGGTAGAGTGAGATCCCCATACAACCAACTGGGGGACATCACCCCTCAGAAGTCTGGTCCCAGATTGCACACTGCACTTGGTTGTACTGTCTCCAAGGAGGGGTGTTTTACAAAAGCTCTAGCAGAACAACATGCTGCTCTTTGAGGAGACTCACTGGAGACATTGGTTTAGGATTCTCATATGTTTCCAGTTTTCTGGGGATGGTCCCCAGTGCTCTCACTCCCTTCCTGGTCACTATCCATGGGCTGAGCTGCATGGGTGCAGCTGTTGTCAGGATCCCCCAAAAGGCGTCTGGTTCAAATGAAAGTGATGTCGGCTCTCAGGGCAGTCAGCACCCCTGTTGACTTAGTCATAGACATAACAGCGTACCTTGTACTCGTGTCGAGTCTCCCTGAGCTCTCATCATCATGGGTCCACTGGACTTCCATGCCATGCAGCTTCCCAAATGCTGCAGGTGGACGGGTTGGTAAGGAGGGGCAGGTGCTCACCTTGTGTGCATCCCCTCTGCTTATGCACATGCTCCATTTCCTCCTCGGACTGCTTTTACAAACTGCATTCTTAGATAAAGTTATTAAGAATCTCAAGAGGGTGACGTGAAGCATTAAACCCAGCACTGAGTGCTCCTGAGTGTGTCCCCTGTGTGACAGCACAGGTGGTATTCCCACGAACCTGCTCTGTGGCTCTGTTCCTCATCTAGGTTCACATCCTGGTCGCAGCACTTTTTGACTGTGTGAATTTGAGGGAGTTAGTTAACCTCTTAGAAGCTCAGTTTTCTCATTGGTAGAATAGGAGTGCACATAGTGCTTATTTTCAGCCTTGTTTTCAACATTTTATCAGTGTCTATCATAGTACTGGCCAATAGAAATAAAATGTGAGTCAAAAAAGCCAGCCCCATTGGACTTTTAAATTTTCTTCTGGTCACCTTCATAGACTCAGTCTCTGATTTTTTCCAGGTCTTTGTTCAAAAGTAACCAACATGGAAAGTCCTTCCCTGACCATTTTGACTGTAGGAGGTAAAATTCTAAGGTGACCCCATGACCTGCAACCCCCGGGTGTACTGTCCTCGGGCAGGTGGGACCTGTGATTCAGCAGGATCTGACTCCCGTGATTAGGCCACAGTCCTTGAGCCTGTGTGGAGGTTACCCTGGGTGGGCCACTGCAGACATTGTCCCTCTGCCTCCGTGAGTTTTGCAGCTGCAGGAACTGAATTCTGCCAACAGCACATGAGTTTGGAAGAGGACCCCAAGCCTCAGATTCAACCCAGCCTGCCTGACTCATTGACTACAGCCTTGTGAGACTTAAGCAGAGAACCCCAGGCCTTGATTCCTGACCATGGATAATGTGAGATAATACATTTGTGTCGCTTTAAGTCACAAAGTTTGAGGAGATTTGTTATGCATCAATAGAAAGCTAATATAATGTCTAAAATATACTGTCTACCAGCATTGTCTATGCCTCTCTCCTGTGTTATTTTTCCTCAGAGCACTTTTGCTACCTGGAGTCACATTATGCAATCATTCACTTGTTTGGTCTGACTTTCCCAGTGGATCATGATCTCCACGAGGGAAGGGCCTGTGGCTCATTTTCTACTGAATTCCCAGCTCCTCAGAGCAGTGCTTGGCACCCAACAGGTGTCAATAAATATTTGTTGAATGAACTCATAAACAAATATATGTGTATGGTCAGTGTTTACTTAATTTTAAAAACAATTTTTATAGGTGTACTTCATTTCCAGCAAACTTGGTGTAAAAAGTCTCAATTTATGTATAAAAAAGATTTTACTGTTGGTTTTTATTTTCTAAAAGAATATAAAATACAAAACAATTTACTAAATCATGGTAGGTACTCAGTTGCAACTTTTTAGGAGTATATGTATTGCATGAAGCAAGGTAAACCTGGCTGTTTAACAGCCTCATTAGTTTCTTTTAACAAATGTCATCGTATTCTAGAATCAAACATACAGGAACAGATAACCTTGACCATGTGCACTGGCTGAAGGACGTCTCAGTTAGAGTGTACTGAATGGGTGGGATGATCAAAATGCTATCGATGCGATTCAATAGCTCTCACTAACAAAATTACTTCAAACACATTTCAGTGATGGCAGTGCCCAGGACAATTTAATGGATTATTTAAAATTGTTATAATGGTGCATTGCTTTATGAATTAAAAATTCATATCCAAATGAAGATGGACAAAATAAGCTTGCTAATACCTAATCCAGTCCTCTATTTGTTCATTTGTGATGCTTGGTGATATACTAGGACACTCATTTTATTTTTGAGGGGGGAATATAACAGATAAAACTACAAACAAGAGAAAGAAGAAATGTTTGCTGCTTTAAGATGTCCCCATTGGCGGTGGAGCCCAAGGGTGGGGTCTGCTGGGGAGATGTCTCTTGGCATCATGGCCACTGCGTTGTTCTGCGTTGCAGAACTCAGATGGGTGCCTTCCACTGGCCACCCAGCTATGTCTCCTTGGCCTGCAGCGACCAGCAGCAACACTGTGACAGTGTAGATTTATCCTAAAATCCTGAGACATTTCTCACACCACAGATGGAGTTAAGGAAGCATGGATTTTGAGGGACTGGCTTCACGTCTGACTTCCTGGGTTACCCTGGGTAACCTGCAGCCACGAGGTGTTGGTCTCATGTCCAGCAGGGGGAGCATGGGGTCTGGTGGTGTGAGGCAGCCCCGGTCGAGAAGCGCAGGGGCAGAGCCCTGACTCAGAACGCTCGTTCCTGTTTCAGTACGTGAAATAAAGTGATTTCTTTTCCTCCGAAAAAACACGTGATAGAGGAAAAAAGTGAGTGGCAAAGTTACTGAGAGGATGGAGAGTGCTGCCTTAGTCCCAGTAGTTCTCATCTGTGTGTCCCCTTGAACTCTGGGACATCAAGGCAGGCCTCCCTCAGCAGTTCATACCTCCAACGTACTGCGAGGGCGGCCTCTTCAGGAGTCGCCCTAGCCAGCCCTCCCAGTACTTCCCGCTGGCCTGCTTTAGTTCAGGTCCTCATTAGGTCTCCCCCTCCCCCATTACCACAAAGCTCGATAACTGGTGTTCTGTCTTGTTATTCACACCCTACTCCGACCCCAGTCAGCTTCCTCTGGGCCTCCCTGTGGTCAGCCACACTGAACTTGGAGTGCTGGGAGTGCTCCAGGCTGCTTAATGCTATGGCACATTTGCTCATGGTTGTTCTTCCCTCTCCTCTCCTTTGCCTTGCTAGAAATATCAGAAGAGTCAGTTCCAGCTCCTTTCTCTGTGAAGTTCTCCTTCAGGTTCAGCTCCTAAGTTTCGATGTAGTGGAACACTGCCCCTGGGCTGGGTGCTGGGCTTGCAGCAGGGGATAAAACCATAAGCAAGGGAGGTGTGTAGAATAACCACCCCTGCCCTAGTGCTCCACCGGCCTCCTAAGCACTCGCAATGCTTCATCTTAGTTACGCGTTCACTTTTCTGCCTCCCCTCTCAGACTGTGCACTTCTTGAGGGTGAGGACAGTTACTAATTTATCTTAATGAATAATAAGTACATTTCAATAATAATAATAATACCATAAATTACGATATCAAATGCTCATGCAGGGCTTACCATATGCTAGATTTTGTTATGAGTGCTTTATGTATAATAACTCACAACAGCCCTGCAAGGAAGGTATTATTATTCCCAACTTTCATGTAAGGAAACTGAGAACAAGCATTTAAGTAACTGGTCCTAAGTGACACAGCTGCTAAGTGACAGGCAGGTGGCTCCACAGTCCTTTCTCTAAATCATCCAGGAGTCAATGGCGATGGAAAGAAGGTGAGGCAGGCAAGACAGAGGCACAACCAGAAGGCCTGAGCTGCTGCTTTAAGTTTCACCTTCAAACCTTCACCATTTGATGGAAGAAGCATCAAATGCCATCGAGGCTGGTTCAGGGAAATCTGCTGACTGCCCCTCCATGACCAAGCCCTGTTTGACTTTTCAAGGACAAGGGCATGATAGGATGTCATTCTGCATCCTTATTGCCTTCCTCTTACAGCTGTTCACTAATCTTGTCACTGTTGCCACCGTTCTGGGGTTCATTGTGAAAATTTGCACTCCGTTGACAACAGGAGGACCTGTACTCAATTCTGTTATGGGAGCTTGTGAATCACCAGAAGGTTGTGTAAACAACCCTTAAGAACAGTGTCTGGGTAGACATAGATCTGTAGTCTTCACACTAGAACCTACCGTGAAGTTAACAGAACAGCGTTGGCTCTGGTTGACCCATACATGAGGCAAAAGGCCTTTTCTTTGGGTTAGAAGAGTTACTGCCTCAGTGGGGGTAGATCTTAGTGCCCCGATGACTGTGCAGAAACAGTAGAGCCAGATCTGAACACAACAGTGGGTCTGGGGGCCAGAAAAATGGTCCAATGGAAAAAAAGTGGACAAGGACTTAAATGGCAATTCACATCTGATATGCAAATGACCAATAAGCCTTGAAAAGGCATCCAAATACACTAAAGAAATATCATTTAAAACAAAGAAAAATCACTTTAACTGATTTTATTTTTATTCATTTATTTTTAGAGGGAGGGGAAGGGATGGAGAAAGAGAGGGAAAAAAGCATCAATATGTGGTTGCCTCTTGTGTGCCCCCTACTGGGGACCTGGCCTGCAACATAGGCATGTACCCTGACTGGGAATCAAACCAGCAACATTTCGGTTTACAGGTCCACACTCAATCCACTGAGCCACACCAGTCAGGGCTTAACTGCTTTTATTGACGATAATTTTAATTGCTGGCAAGGGCACAGACAATTAGGCACTCTAGTACAGTACTGATGAAAGTACAGTTTAATTCACTTCATAAGAAGATAAAAAATATGAACAGTAAAATGACAAAAAAACTCACAACTATCAACAACCGAACCTAAAAAAAAAAAAAATGAACTAAGCAAACAACTAGAGCAGGAACAGATTCACAAAATGGAGATCACATGGAGGGTTATCAGCAGGGAGAGGGAGAAGGGAGGATGGGGGAAAAGGTACAGGGAATAAGACACATGAATGGTAGGTACAAAATAGACAGGGGAAAGTTAAGAATAGTATGGGAGATGAAAAAGCAAAATAACTTATATGTACAACCCATGGACATGAATTACAGTAGGGAAATACTGGTAGGAGGGGGGTACAGGGCAGAGGTGACTAAAGGGGAGAAAAAATGGGACAACTGTAATAGTATAATCAATAAAATATATTTAAAAAACAAAAAATAAAAGTAAAGTAATTTTAAAAAGGGCTTACCCTAGGTGGCTATCTTATAGAAATTATAAGATGCAGTGGTCAAGATACATGTACAGTGTTATTCAATCAAAACCATGTTTGTAATACCACAAACTAGAAATGTCCTATATATCCATTAACATGGGAATGATTAGAAAAGATGAGTATAGCTCTTCAATTAATGCTATGAACCAACAGGGGGAACTGAATTAAAGCTGTAAGTTGTAGCATTATAAAACATCATTGACTAGAAGGTACAACATCCCACTTTTAATAAAAAAGCAGCAACACACTTTCTTTTTTGCATAGTACAAACTTTTGGGGAGTCATTTACAAACTAATAACAGGAGTAGTCTTGGTTAGATGTATGTGTCTTACTTCCTAACAGAACCATAACTTTATCCAGCTTTCCTCCCCTCAAGGAAAGAATCTTATTCCCAGCTCTGGGATGAATCCTGACTAGTCTACATTAATCCTAGTACTTCCATTTCCCTTTCAGTGATTGGTTAAGGATGGGCATGTGACTTGGTTTTAGCTAATGAGAGTGATAGGGGATCTACTGATTGATTTCTGGGAAAGGTTTCTCTGTTCTTAAAAGACAGAGTCGCATCTTCTGTGGATGTTCTAAGTGACATTGGAATCACTGTGGCCATTTCGAAACATGAAGTTCCAAAACCCAAGGACCAAATGCACACCCTGAGGATGGCAGAAAGGGAAGAAGGGCAGAGCCTGGGTTTTTGTTGATGTTGTGAGTTGCTGAGTTACCAACACTGGAACCACACTACCTTGAGACTGCACACTCTGTAAGGTAATCAGCATTCTACTGCCTGTTTTCAACAGAAGCCACGTGTACTCTATTCCTTGCAGCCAGAGGTCTCCTAACTGGTAAGAAGGGGTGTGGTTATAGAAGTCAAAGAACTTCTACATTCTCATTTATTTGTATTTTAAAAACTGCTGAGAATGTGTCTGGATTTTACTTCTACTTATGTCATTTTTCATATTTACAAGTAAAAAGCAGAACTGAGATGGCTGTAGATGAGTCTCAGTGACCTCACCCTGCACAGCAGGGTGTGGGGTTGGCCCTGACGCTGGGCCAGACAAACTGGAACTCTTTTTTTAGCTATGCCACCTTACCTAAAAATCTGAGTGGCAGCCTTCTTACCTGTAAGAAGGAGAATAATTACAGCCTCTAGCCACTAGGATTGCTATGAAAATTGAATGTGAAATTCAGTGATGAAACCTATCTGGCACTCAGCTAAATGTATTGCTTCTGTTTCCTAAACCTCCATGTCTAGTTTTTCTCAGGACTTCTGTGGCCCAGGAAATCAAGGGACAGGAGGCAACAGTAAAGAAATTGGGTTTGGTAAAGAATGGGAGTTCAAGTCTCTGTCTGACCAAGATGGCCCGGGGGTGAGGGGAAACATACACCTAATGTGGGACAATAGTAATCCTGAAGGCACCAGATAATTCCCTGAGGGACCAAACCCTGCTCTCAGAGACACAGCAGTCATCCCCAGCTTCGTCGCCTGGCAGTTGAGAGTGCTGCAGAGGTGGACAGAGGCCACACCAGGGCATCCCTGCTCCATCTTTGGGCTGCTGTGTGGGAGCATGGGAGTTGGCCACCTGATTTTTGCCAACTTCACTTAGGGCAGCTTCAGTCGAGCATGTGGCCTCCACCGCCTTTGTGATGGGTGTCTGTTCAAGTTCAGGGCAGCAGATTCTCCATAGCTCCTGGGGCCCTCTGCTCAGTGGGCTTTAAAACACTGTTGCTCTCAGTAAGCCCTAAACATCAGTAATAATGAGATGGCTTTGCAACTGCCACTCCGAAACCCTAAACCCAGCCCAGACCTGTGTGCCGGGCCAGGCACTTGGGAGAGGTGGCTGAAGTTCACAAACTCTAGACTGGGTTTGGAGGGCACTTTCTCAGACTGGGTTTCTTTAAGGCCTGAGCCTGATTCAGCAGACAGTAGTCTGGGCGGTATGTGAACAGACCAATTTACTGGGCTTAGGCAGACAATGTTGAGGTTTTGGGGAAAGTGACCAAACCTGACTTTCACCTTCTGGAGGAAGGTCTGACCCTCTCCTCCCACCCTCGTTCCCATAAGGCTCATATATTTCTTTCACCCATTGCTCCAGCCTTTCAGGATGCAGGAAGTCAGCGAACAGAGCTACCTCAAAGAGACTGATTTTCAATAATTTGGACACAGAAACCACAAAAGGGAATGATTTTCATTTTAAAATGGTTTTTAACATTAGGCTCGTGCTAGTACTCTAAGAGTCAGTATTAGAATCTCCCTCCCTACTTTGAACAAACTATGATAAATCATATTTGGGCTGCCACTGTCGGCTGGAGCCCAGGAAGACCTTGTCAACTGTTAGTCTCTGCATCCAAGCATAAGGATAAAGGCCTTAGCATGGCTTGGTAAGCAGACTCCCTAGAAAGGAACTCATGGGTGCACCCTTTATACTGCATCCCGTGTGTGTGTGTGTGTGTGTGTGTGTGTGTGTGTGTGTAACCTAACAACCTCACAGATGAGAGCCAGTGAGGAGACTGAAAAGAGGTTAGTGACAGACCATTTTCAGATGTGTGGGCAGGAGTTACAGGCATTGAAAAGAAGTGCAGAAGAAGCACCTGGGCTAATGACAGCTGAGAACAAGTAGGGCTGAAGGGAAAAGGGAAGGAGCCATGACTAAACTGGGGGAGGACTGTGCCTGACAGGGGGCTCTCTGATGAGCTGAGGCCTTTGGTAGAGGAAGCAGCCACAGTCACCCTGGGGCTTGGTGGGAAGGGAGCTGGGACACAGATACCCTACTTCACTTTTCCACATCCTGGTCCCCTCCTGGTGCGTCCTCAGGGCTAGACCCAGTGGTAAGCCTGAGGGCAGTGGAGGGATGGCACAGGTGGGGACAGGAAGTAAAGTCCCCCTTCCCCTGGCACAGTGGGAATGAAATAGTCACCAATCAGTTCTGCATCATGACCATCTGGAAAGGTTGGTCCCAAGTATGGATTACAGGCTGCCCCTGGGCGATTCCAGGAGGCACAAGGGATGGGCCCTGAGAAGCTGCACCTTTACAAAGCTTTCAAGGGCAGGTTCTGTTGCACAGCCAGGGCAGATAACCCCTTCTCACGCCATAGCAATGCTTTTATGAACCAGCGTTATCACCTGGATCTCACTTCCAGCTGTACACTGAGCCTTGACATCATGTTCAAAGCTGGCAACAAAGTCCATTTATCCATGTATTCCACAAATGTGCTGAACGCTTACCATGTGCTAGGCACTTGGCTAACTTTGGGGAGTCCAGTGGGGAATAAAAGATCTACCTTCCCTGAATAGGCTTCCCGAAGTCTCCCTTGCATCTGAGGGAAATTCTACATCCTTCTGTAGCAAGATGGAGACATTTTGGGGAGATCACCTATCATTCCTAGAAGAGGGTTTTGAGCCTGTTGCTTAATCTCTCTGTGCTTCAATCTCCTGTTTGAAATTCAGGCACAATAATGGTGCTTTCTTCCAGGGTTATTATGAAGATTAAGTAAAATAGTATGTTTCCAGAGCCTTGGATATCATAAGCATTCAGTGCCATTGTTATAATAATAGATTTTATCATTACTATTTCTTAGTAGGTCTTTGTCAACCATCTCTCTCATCCCCTGACTCTAAAACAGCAAATGAAGGAGAAAATGCCAGCTCTAGGTTCCCACTTTCTCTATTTTTGATCATATTCTTAGAAGGGATCCTGGTCACGTTATGATGTGATGAGGTTTGACACCTACAGGTGTTCTATTCATATGTTTAATAAACACATATTTATGTAATTTTTAAGACAGGAATGAGGTTTTAGGGATGCATGGAAATTGAAAATGGTTTGAGCATCATGCTTCTAAAAGTCAGAAAACAGGAATAATGGAAAAAATGAAAGGAACTGCAATGATTAACTTAGAGAAGAGATAGCTGAGGGGATAGGGGAGCCATTATCTGAGATGAAAAGATTATTAAAGAGAGAATGGCAACTGATGCTTCTTTGGGAAAAATAGAACACACGGAAAGCAGAAAGTGTGGCAAGAGGGATTTCAGTTCTGCCTTAAGGATCATTTCCCAACAGGGATGGTTATGAGCTCCGGAAAAGGCTGTGAAACCATTCACTGTTTCAAAAATACAAGGAATTTGCACAATGATCTCAGGATATCCTGATGGGACCATATTTGAATAGGCAAAGGGTCAGCATCGGTGGGATGGAGAGGCAGGTCTGGGTCCTACCCCTCGCTGGGACACTAAAAACCTGTGTGAAGTCCTATGGCCTCAGAAACTTCCAGTGTCCTCATCTGTAAGGGAAGGTTTGGGACCGTGCCCAACACACCAGATATTCTGCGCAGGCCCTGAGGCCCACCTGAAGTTCCCGATCCCTGTGGACGCCCCATGTGGTGAACACCTTGCTGGCTGGCACACCTTCTGAGATACTGAATTCCTCTTTGAAGATGAAGAGTCTTTGTTGACTGGTCAGTTGAAAATTCATCATACCCGCATATGGAAATTGTGAGTGGCTCTAGACAGTTTTTTGGCTCGAAAATGATTTCACTTTGCAGAATTTCCCAGAGTTTTCTACCTTTGGAGAAGTAAAGAATAAGTAAAGAACAAGAGGCCACTGGTGAAGAGGACGCACTATGTATCCTCGCTGAGTGGCATCCATGGGCCAGGCACTTTCTCAGTCTGCTGGAAGTTTCTTTCCTCCTTTCCCTTTTCTGTCTCCTGGGGTCAGCACCCACAAGGCTGGGCTAAGAGGAGACAGACATTCTTTTAGCAAAGTGCTGGAGCAGAGTGCTGTGAGACTAGAGTGCAAGACCTGCTTATCTCAAGAGTTTTGGGGTGTGGCAATGAAACTTAATTTACAAAAGCAGGCAGCTGGTTGGGTTTGGCAGGCAGGTGCTAGATTGCCACCTCTACACTAGACCAGAGTTTCTCAAGCCTTAATACGCATCTTGATCACTGGGGGATCTTTTTAAAATGTAGATCTTGACTCAGTAGGTCTGGGTTGGGGCCCTGAGATTCAGACCACACTCTGAGAAGCAAGAGTCTAGAAGTCTCAAATGGCAGTGACCACAGGAACAGAAATGAAGGGACTTGGGTGGGCTGGCTGGTATGGCTGCCATGGGAGGGCTGAGAGCTGGGCCATGGGCCCGTGGGGGGCTCATCTGTCTGGAGGACGCATCTGCTCACAGGCCCTGCTGTTTTGTGCTCTCTGGGAATGCCATCTGCATGCCTGGACATTCTGATTCACCAAGAGGAACTAGAAGTATGGTTTTTAAGGGGGAAAAAATCTCCTGATTTCTAAAGTTTTTCTAACCTCCTGATTTTTATAGTTTTTAAAGGTTGGCTCACAAGTTTTTAAAATGCTGTGTGAGCCAAATCAAACATTTAAGTGGAATAGCTCCCGCTTGCAGCCTGCCATTCTGCACCCGTGGTTCTTGACCAAGTTTTTGACCCTTGACAAGCTACAATGAACACACCAGGCCTCCTTTTCATGATAGGAGCATGGGACTGGGCTTATACACACCACATCTCTCAAGTTCAAGACGTGGAAAGGAGGTATCCTCTTAATTTTATGAAAGAGGCTGATGAGATTTGAGGAAGACAGACAATAGGGCTGCAACTCATGCTTACGCTGATATTGGCATTAAAAGGCACACACCCTCAGACAGATGAACTGGAATCACGGAGCCCTTTTGGACAGATTAATTACACTAAGCCCTTTTTTGCATGATGGAAATGCCACACCTGTAGGGGATGACATGCTAAGCAACTTTCCTGAAGTCCCTGGGCTAGTAGGAAGAGGATGAGGATATTGCAATCCTGGGCTTGCAGACCCCAAATTCCATGCTCCCTCCACCACCACCTTCTGACTCTAATTTTGATGAATATTTGCAAGTGAAAAATTCAACTTCTCATCTCTCCCATGTCCAGATATAATCTGTATTTGTAAGACACAGGCACAGCCAATGTGATATTTTTATCTGAAATATTTACAGGTGGAAAGGATTAAAGCAAGTGGTGGACTATTGAAGGTTAATGCCACCTTTTAATACGGAAAAACTACTCTCTTCACAAGAAATATACTTGTGAGATAATCTTGAGATATGTGTGTGCGTGCTCAAAATGTCAGCCAGAGTTTCATTAATTTCAGCCTCCCCCTAGAACACTATGTTATGGTTCTGAGGCTGCGTGGTAGCGTGCTGACACAGGCGAGACCCACGGTGTCTGGCCCTCATGGGTAAATTTATGGTATGATGTGTGAGGAATTCATCATGCAATTTGGCCCGTGCCCCTGGTTTGTTCATCAGAGATGGGAGGTGCAAGACTAACGTTGCCTCCATGGCTTTGGTTGCTGTATCTCAGCTTCAAGCTTTGATGCAGCAGGACAATCATTCCCACCAGCAGGCCAATTAATATGATGGCTTAACACCCAGCTACTCAGAACACAGAGGAGTGTTTTGCCCTCAGTTTCTCCCAGGCTGTTATCTAAAAATTCTATAGACTACAGGATCATGTCATAGAGGTTTTAGGCAAGCAAAGGGCCTTTGTGAAGGTGGCTAAGACGTAGCCTCATTCATTCTGGCCAAGTTGTGAAGATCATTCTCACAACTGAACCACAGCCAGTTTCTTAAGACTATGGGTCCAGCAACTCCCTTATGGGTGTCTGTTTTATGAGCTCAGTTTCAGGGCTCATCTCCTCCCAGAATAGCACAGAGATTAAGAGGCAACCTCTAGGACTTCTGGCCAAGATGGAGGTGTGGGTAGGTATACTTTCCCTTTTTGCACAAATGAAAGAAGGGCAACGAGAAATTTAAAAACAAAAATAACTAGAACTTCTAGAAAATCAAACTGTAAGGAAGTCTGACAACCAGGGAGTTAAAGAAGAAACATTCAGACAGGTAGGAGGGGCAGAGACAGGCAGCCAGGGTTGAGAGGATGTGCGGCAAGGTGGCAGCTGGAGGACAGAGAGGGCAAGGCGGCGGAGCGGCTGGTCCCACATCTGCGAGTGGATAACTTGGAAGAACAACTGGGGGAGTGAGACAGGCATGCAACCCAGGGATCTGGCACAGGGAAAGAAAGCCTCAAAACCTCTGGCTGAAAATACCTGTGAGGTTGTGCCAGTGGGAAAAAATCCCAACCCCATAGGAGAGTCCATTGGAGAGACCCACAGGGTCCTAGAACATACACAAAACCACCCACCTGGGATCAGCACCAGAAGGACCCAATTAGCTTGTAGGTAGCGGGTCAAGTGACTGAAAGCCGCAGAGAGCTGAGCAAGGAACATTGTCCTCTCTCAGACCCCTCCCCCACATACAGTGCCACAACACAGAGATGTGGGTTGCCCCACTCTGGGGAACACCTAAGGCTCTGTCCCTTACAATGTAACCAGACCAAAAAAATGGTCCTAATGAAAAAACAGATCAAAACTCCAGAAAAAAATACAACTAAGCGACGAAGAGATAGCCAAACTATCAGACCCACCATTCAAAACACTGGCAATCAGGATGCTCACAGAAATGGTTGAGTATGGTCACAAAATAGAGGGAAAAGTGAAGGCTATGAAAAGTGAAATAAAGGAAAATGTACAGGGAACCAACAGTGAAGGGAAGGAAACCAGGACTCAAATCAATGGTTTGGGGAAGAAGGAAGAAATAAACATTCATCTAGACAGAATGAGGATACAAGAATTCAAAAAAATGAGAAGAGACTTAGGAACCTCTGGGACAACCTTAAACATTCCAACATCTGAATCACAGGGGTGCCAGAAGGAGAAGAGGAACAGCAAGAAATGGAAAACTTATTTGAGAACATAATGAAGGAGAACTTCCCCAATCTGGCAAAAGGAATAGACTTCCAAGAAGTCCAGGAAGCTCAAAGAGCCCAAAAGAAGTTGAACCCAAGGAAGCACTCACCAAGGCACATCATAACGACATTACCCAAGATGAAAGATAAGGAGAGAATCTTAAAAGCAGCAAGAGAAAAGGAGACAGTTACCTACAAAGGAGTTCCCATAAGACTATTAGCTGACTTCTTAAAAGAAACTTTGCAGGCAAGAAGGGTCTGGAAAGAAGTATTCAAAATCATGAAAGGCAAGGACCTACATCCAAGATTACTCTACCCAGCAAAGCTCTCATTTAGAATGGAAGGGCAGATAAAGTGCTTCCCAGATAAGGTCAAGTTAAAGGAGTTCATCATCACCAAGCCCTTGTTTTATGAAACGTTGAAGGGACTTGTCTAATAAAATGAAGAAGATCAAAACTATGAACAGTAAAATGACAACAAACTCACAACTATCAATAACTGAACCTAAAAAAAAAAAAAAGCAAAAATAAAAACAAACTAAGCAAACAACTAGAACAGGAAGAGAATCACAGAAATGGGGTAATCACGTCGGGGTTATCAGTGTGGAGGGGGAGAATGGGGGAAAAGGTACAGGGAATAAGAAGCACAATTGGTAGATACAAAAATAGGTACCTACCAGGTACCTATTAGGTACAGGGGGTACAGGGGGAGGTACAGGGGGCGGTTAAGAATAGTGTAGGAAATGGAGAAGCTAAAGAACATATATGTATGACCAGTGGACATGAACTAAGGGTGGGTGGAATGTGGATGGGAGGGGGTTGCAGGACAGAAGGGAATAAAGTGGGGACAATGGGACAACTGTAATAGCATAATCAATAAAAAATACATTTTAAAAAAGCCCTTAGAGGCAGTTGGCTTTGGATTGTGTCCCTGGCTCTACCAATTCCAAGCTAACCTGGGGTAATTAAACAAGCTTTACTTTCTTCATCTGTAACATGGGGCCCATATTACTTCCCACCTTGCAGCACTGTTGGGGAGATGAGAAATACTGTGTTTATAGTACCCAGCAGAGTACTTGGCACTTAGTAAACAACTTTTGGGCTGCAGCCTGTGTTTGCAGGTCTCCTTTTCTGTGGGTTTGCCTCTGTGTGGTGTCCTGGATAAAGCACCAGCTTTGGGGCAGCTGGACCAGGTTTGAGTTTCTGCTCTGCCCCTCACCACCTGTACAATCTGGGGGGAAGTCTTTAATCTTGCAGATTGTCCTCATCAGTCAAATGGACATAATAATACTGCTTGCCTTGGAGAGCTGTGGTTAAGGCTGAACAGGCGATTGTATATAAAATGCTCATATTATAGTGCCTGGAATATACTAAGCACTCAATAAATGTTTATTATAAATATTAACAAGGATATGCAGTTTGGAATTCATGGAGGTTAGGGCTACATGTGGAATGGTATATTTAAACCTGTCCTTCAAAATATATCAAAGAAATCCAGAAAGTCTAATGGACTTCAGGAACTCTGAGATTGTGCCAAATGCAGACTTATTTGCACTTATCAGGAAAACAAATTTCTAGGGTGTCAAAGGTGTGAAAGAAACCCATCTACTGCAGCCCAATTCTTTCTGAAATAAATACATAGGCCCAGTATTGGGGAAATGCATAAACTCAAACCTGATACTATGTATGAGCAGCTCTAATGTGTGGAGCACAGAGGTGGTTGCGGGGAAATAAATACTGAGTCCAGTGACCCTGCGAAGCTACTTTTGTCATCCATGTCTAAAGCAGGGAGAGCTGAAAGCTCAGAGAGACTGCATAACCAGGATCTCAGAGCTTGGATGTGACGGAGCTGGAACTTGAGTGGTCTCACACCAGAGCTCCGCGTTCATCAGGGCTGCCCCTGCGTAGCCCTGCACAAGAGCTCCCCCCTTTGTATTTTCAACTGTCCTCAGACATGGGGCAAAGCAAGTGTTCATGTGTGTTTTGCACAGGAGGAAACCGAGGCTCAGAGTGGTTGTAGAACTGCCATGTGCCCGCACAGCTCGGGGCAGAGCTGAGGCTCACCTGTCTTAACCACCCCCTCCCTGCACTGCAGTCAGAAACTGGAGGCTCCAGGTAGATGGAACCCACTTACAGACACGCCTAGCAGGGCACAAAGTAGAGCAAAGCTTATTCAAGAGTCCCTTAAAGAAGTTACATTTTCCATTATTGCTGTCTTGCTGGCAACATGTGTCATCTTGAGAGGAGACTGAGAGACCCACGGCTGTGTTGTTGTTGCCCCAAAGAAATCACAGAGGGCGGATTTCCCTGTGATGCCAAGACAGCTAGCCTGGGTCTGCGAGTACATATTTCTCACTATAAAGCAAACAAGCCGACTGGCAGAGCACTGTAGGGAAAATGACATCACTGCAGAATTTTAGGGCTAATCATTTAGCTGGATTAGCCCCAAAGTGCTGTGTCTAAACTCAGCATCCCTGCCTCTTTATGTACTCCAGATGAAACACATTAGCAGAAATATGGCAAGGGACACTCACAATACTCGGTTCTACACTCTCAGCAGTTTTTGCAAATCTGCAATTAGTCTAAAGGGCCTGGGTAAATTAGGCCTCTTGATAAATGAAGCACCTAGACAGGTCTCAGATTTATTGGAGCCCGCTGTCCCGCTGTCCAGAGCCCCTGTCAGCTCCTTGCAGAGTAGGGACTGTGAAGGGGGAAAGGAAAGGGAACCAGTTCAGTCCTGAAATTGCCACCAAACCTTTGAAAAGACTGTGCTTGAGGCTCCTGCCTCTTCGGCTTTAAAAGTCTGTGCCAGAAACGTAGTAGGTGAAGCAGGAAGCCATTGCCAAAAAGTTCATGTGAGGCAGAAGAGGCCGCTTCTCTCAGGGGGCTGTGGAGAGGCAGTGTTATGTCCCATTCTGGGCCACCCAACCTCCTCCTGATTCCTGGAGTTGGCAGTGGGTGCTGATGGGCACCCCTACCTCCCCTCCCGGGGCTCTCACTCTGGTTTCCAGTGCTTAACCCATTACTTCTCCGAATTCAGTTTTCCACATGCTTCACACAATAGACCACATGGGCGTTTGGACCATACGGAGAGGTTAAACACATTCCAGGAATGACCTCCACCCCCAAGTGGATGTGTATGTGGGTAACGCCTGAAAGCAAACATCCAGGGGCCAGAAGGCTGTCAGGGGCTGTGGCTCAGCTAAAGGGGACATATGGGGAGGGGACGGCCTGGGCTTATTATCCTGATTTATGTCTCTGGATCACGGGAAGCGGTTCACAGCCATATTGGGGTGACACCTGCTAACATTGCTGCTGTTGCTGCCGAGGCTGCGGGTGCTGAAGTCAGCTGAACCGGGCCAGCCGAGGGGCCCAGCAGATGTGCAGATGTTTTTGGGGTGGCGAGAGTTATTTTTTTGTTAAGTCTTTCTGATTTATTTATTTTTACAACATTTTCCTTCCTGATTTCTGAAGTAATGCATGTTTTGGAGCAGTGTATACATAATCTGAATTTTTTAATTTAAAAAGCAGGAGAGCAATGCCGGCTCACGTAGACAGTCTAAAACTGAGTGGGGTGTGTTCGTGCGTCCCTCTCTCCATCTCTCTCTTACAGTCTCAGGATCTCTGTCACTCTCTCCTCTCAGGAAGCCAGCAGGGCAGGCTGTGGCCTTCTCGCCCCTTGGCTCCATTGCCCCAGTCCAGTACTTTGTCACTCAATTCCTAGCAGTTCGGGCACAGGGTCACAGCCTAGGGAAAAGCCAGGAGCAGCCCAGGGTGTGAGCCTTCCAGACCCCAGTGCAGGAAGTGCCTCCCTAAAGTGCTGCCCACAGCCTGCTGTGATTCAGTATCTCTGGTCTACAGATGAGCTGGGCGATTCTCCTGTCAGCCCACACTGATTGTCCTGTAGATTACATTACCTCCCATCACAAAAGAAAGTGTGTTCCTCTCTCAGGGTGTCAGGGAGAAATGAATAGCAAACATTGTCCTGCAGGCAGCCCAGCAATCCCATCACAGGCAGCCTGCACAGGCAGGGTGCTGACCTCCACCTCCCCGCCCCCACGGACATCCTCAGACCTTCCTCTTTGACTCAGTGAAAGTTTCCAGGCTGAGGAGGAGCATCAGATTCAACTGAGATGACGCAGGACACCGATTACACCACCATGAGATCCCTTTGTCTTCTAATACCTTGTAAATTACAGAATTAAGAGGGTTTAGATGTGGCGGGGGAAGAGCTGGTGACAACCTGATGTGTTCAGAATTTAGAATGTGCTTTCTCATATGTTCCAAAGTATCCTTCGAATATCATCAAAAGGACTGAACAATTGTTATTCCTTTTAAAAGTTGCTTTCAGTACAGATTGGGATCTCGGATCCCTGGCTCGTGTGTACATGTGTATGTGTGTTTGTGTGTGTGTGTGTGTGGTATCACAGGGGCCTCTCTTACCGTGTTAGGTTGGTGCCAGGTCCACCTTCTGAAACCCTGGCGTGCAGGGAAAGCCTTGCCCCTGTGGGCAGCTTTGGCACGGAGTCCTGGCACTGTGGATGCAGAGTGGCGTCAGCACTTTTTAAACAACAAACGAGCAGCAGAAGGCAGGCGCCAATCTCCAAAGTGGGCTTTGTGAGAGAGGTGAGGTCTGTGTCTGGCTGACAATCTGCCTGCAAAAGCTGGATGAGGAAAAGGCACAAGACATTTGAAAAACAAGGCAGCACCTTCTCTCCTGGGCTCTGGGGTGGCCACATACATGTACCTCGGCACCCCACTGAGCACAGGTTTCTGCATACTCATGAGAGTGCAACAAACAGGTAAGAGCAAACATTTTCATTGATAAGTTAACCAATATTTATTGAGCAACTACCATGTGCTAGCCTTTCGTTTATCATATAAATTTGATCTTCCAAACAAGGTCAATATCATCCCTTTTTTATTGATCAGAAACAGAGCCCCAGACAGTGCATGTTGCTCTCCAAGGTGTTATATGGATGGACTTGTGAACCTCCAAAATGTGTTGAAGTCCTAAGCCCCAGGACCTGTGAATGTGACCTTCCATGGAAATAAGGTCTTTGGAAATGATCAAGTTAAAATGAGGTCATGAGGGTGGGCCCTAGTCCAATGTGACAGATGCCCGAATGAAAAGAGGGAAATTGGACCAAAAGGAAGCTCACTCAAAGGCATGGGGAGAAGACAGCCATTTCCAAGCCAAGGAATGGCAACGATCACTAAGAAACCGCCAGAAGATGGGAGGGAGGCCTTAGCAGATTCTTCCCTCGACGCTCAGAAAAAAACAACTGTGCCAACAACTTGATCTTGAACTTCTAGCTTCCAGAACTGTGAGATAATAAATGTATGTTGTTCCTGACACCCAGTTTGTGGCCATCCCAGCAAATGCACACACAAGGTCACACAGCAGGTCGCCGGTATGGGCGGTGTGTATCCAGGCCACAAGGCCTGTTCCACAGCACAGCTGTGCACTGCCTTTCTCCATGGAGAAGTCCACAGCAGCTGGGCTTGCTCACGTGGGCTTGGGCTCGTGTCGGGGCTATGTGGAGGTGGTTTGGGCAGAGGCTGAAGCGGAAGTTGTTATAAATCTAGTGTTTTATATTGTATATGCCTTAGCTTGAGAAATCTAAGAACTTGTTAATTTTACAATTATATTAAGGACCTTAACATGTTTATATCCTTTGACCCATTTCTAGAAGTCTATTCAAATAAAATAGTAGTAACACAAATACCTATTTATGTAGAACTATTTATTCTGGTACTATTTACATAACAGGTAGAATGACCCACATCCCAGAAAGTGGCATTATGAAATGCCACATTTCTTTATTTTTCAAAGTGCAATTAAGTCTGATTGAAGCCAATACTAACCCAGGGTGGTGAGAAGATCTCTCAATTCCTTCACCTAAAGCTGAGTTTGAGGACCCTGGCCAAGCCTCCGCAGCCGCGGTAGGTGGGGCCAGCCCCTTAGCCTCACGACAGTCCCTCTCTGAGGTCACCCCCCCGGTCCCGGGTTCAGATGAGCCACAGCGCCATCATGCATCAACGTCCGACCCTTGTTTTCCTTCCCGGTCTCGAGAGGGGCCAGCCTCTTTTCAGCATCTGCAGCCGCAGCCTTCATCCCTCTCCTTGGACAAAGCAGCCTGCTGGTGCCAGGGAACTTCCCTGTTGCAATGCAAAAGGTCACGTTCTCCTTCAGAGTCTTTTTCTATCCATCTGGGAGCAAAGTAAATCCTTTACAATTTCTCTCTCTCTCAGTCGGAGAGGGTGTAACTCAGCAGACACTGGGAAAGACACGTTTCATCTTTTCTCTGTATGACCACAGACAACAAAACGAAACAACAGCACTTGATCTTTAAACGACCAGCTTCTGCCACCTATGATACCAGTACCTAAATGCTCACTAATACAGGCTGGTTGCCTCAGTGATGATCCACACACACTTTAGATGTAAAATCTTCATTAAAGATAATAGAAGAAAATCTTTACATTGTAATGTGAATGAAAAACTAGAATGCTGTATTCATTTTCTATGGCTGTATAACAAATCCCTAGAAATTTAGTCACTTAAAACAACACCCATTCGTTATCTCATGTCAGCGCTGGAGGTTCTGGTTTGAGTTTTCTGCTCAGGTTCTCATAAGACTCCATTTAATACATCGGCAAAATGTGTTATCATCTGCAGCTGGGGTCTTCTTAAAGGTCATTCCAGTTGTTGGCAGTGTGGTTGTAGGACCAAGGTCCCCGTTTCCTTACTGGATGTTAGTGGTGGCTGCTCTTAACTTCTGGAATCTTCTAGCATTCTTTGCTACATGTTTCTACCTTCAAAGCACCAAGGGAGGACCCCTTAGACAGGACCTCTTTTGCTTCAGATCCTTCTCATGCTTCATCTTTCAGTCTCCAGGAAAAGCCTGGTCTCTTTCAAGCCTCACCTGATCAGGTCAGGCCCACCTGGGATAACCTTTTCTTAGTCAGCTATGCCAGGAAACCTAACTTAACCAAGGAACAGATATCCCCTTATGTTTGCAGGTTCCTCCTGCCCATACTCAAGGTGGGGAGGGGATTAACCACAGGTGTAGGACACTGGAGGGTCTCCTTAGAATTGTGTCTTATAGATATCAGTGGTATAAATGGCAAGATCTCAGCCATGTAACATTTATATGCTCAGAAAACATTGGTGTGACATAAACCTCAGTGCAAACAAGATATTTCTGTGGGGTAGGGTTATGGATGCATGCTTCTGTTTTTCTTTACATTTTTCTGTGTTTTCCAAGCATTTTATAATTAGCATATGTATTTGTTTTATAATCAGGAAAAAACCGCACGTTATTTAGATAAGGAAGCAACTGGCCTCACTCTAAAACAGTCCTGTGTGAACAGCAAGTACTTGACAGGTGGCATCCAGCTGTGTGGCTGAGTGGTTTGATCATTCAATGTATTCTTTCATTTGTCCAGTAGCCGAGGAACGGTGGTGCAGGCAGTTTGCATTTTCTACAGGAGGGTGTGGTGATGGGGACACTCCGTCTAGAATCTTTTTGGGATAGCTTCATATTTTTCAGCAAAAAGTGGCATTTCTGTTTGTAATTACTCCTGGGAAAAAATACCAAAGGCAAGCTGCTCAAACTGATTGAGAAATACTTTGCAACTTCTATTTTCCCGCCACTACCCCAATAGTTTGAAAATTTTTAGGTTTTCAAATTTCCCATTGTCTTTGTTAGCAGAAAATACCAGCTTCTCATAAATAACCAAAATGAACCAACAGAACTCTTGGCTTAAATTCACTTTTCAGCCTGACATGTTGGAAAGAGCCTAATGCCTAAGCTCTCTCTCGACACAGAAGTGTGGGCCTGGGAGACCCAGCAACACAAATGAACCAGAAAGCCTTATGGTGGGGATCCCGTTCGCTAACATTAGAAAGAGGAATTGCTCAAGGAGCAAAATCTCGACATGTGGCAGCGTCACCAGGGGCATATTGCCTGGCCATCTCCAGCATTCTGTGCCGGTGACAAGTCCAGGGCTCGAATCAGAAATGAAGAGACTGTGAAATCAATGGGGTTGTGCAGAAAACCAGACAAGGCTGCCCTGAACCAGAGGTGATGTTGGCATGACTTGTCTGTGGGCCTGCCTCCCCTTCTCCTCCTCTGCCAGCCCTTCCCCTGACCCCTGCTCAAGTGCTGGCCCAGGGTCCCATCTGCTCTCAGTAGGAAAGATCTAGGGTGTTGGTTTGATGTGGGTACTCTCAAGGGTGTTTGCATTTTAATACGAAGTTGGAAAAGGTGGAAAAATCTTGAAAGAATGAGGAAGAATTTGCTGACAGTGGAAGGACCAGGGAGGCCCTACTCCATGTCCTCCAAGTCATCTCCTTCCCACAGTCTGCACAGTTGCTGTGTGGCTTTTGCACAGTGTTGTCCTGGCTCAGGGACAGGCCCCTAAGACTCTTCAACCCGTCAGCCTTAACTGGGAGTGGCACCTGGAGGCAGCCCTCTGAGGCGTCCCTGACGAAGGGGGAAGAAGCTGTTCTTCCTGGGATTGGATATGGCTGAAATTGAGTCACTGTTAATTTAAAAAATTGATCAACTTTTAATACATACAACCTTACAAATTGAGAAGCATAAGAAATAAGTGGATAATCATGAAACTGCTACCTGGGTGCAGATAAGGAACCCTGGTGCCCTTCCTCACATCGGCCCCTTCCCATGCTCCCTCCCTCTCTCTGGGTAAGTGGCCACTATCCGGAAGCTGCTTTTAGTATTTTTTAAGTCCCTTATTCCTGGTTCTTCCTTATAGTTTTATCACACAGCCAATAACCACGTGTCACTTAGTTTTGCTTACTGTTTCAGCTTTCCATCAGTGCTGTCGTGGTGCATGTGTGCTTCTGTGAGTTGCTGTTTTTATTCCACATCAGGTGTTTGTGATTCAGCCGCACAGGCCTGCAGCTTTGGTCCGTCTGTCCTCACTCCGTTGCACTCCAGAATATACCAGAAGTTATCATCTGGTCTCTTATTAATGGAGCAGCTTTAGCTTTTAAATTGTTTTGTTCACCACAGGATTTAGGGTGGTGTTTACTAATATAGGGGCAAAGAGGAGGTATGGTCGGATAGGACTAGCTGTTTAGGCAGAAGAAAGTAAGAAAGAAACATTTTGAGGTACCAGGTGTGATTCCAACTCTCCCAGCAGTTTCCTGAGAATGTTATTTCACCATCCTCAGAAACACATTTTTCATAAAACAAAAGAGTTGGATGAATTTTGGGTTTCCATCCAAGGCAACCCTTTATTCAATGAGCAATTCACTCACTTAACACATAGCGAGCACCTGCTTTTTGCTCTGTTGCTAAAATTTAGTAGGAAAAAACCAGATATGTTCTTTGCCATCACAGAGCTTTCAGACTCAGAAGGTGTTAGAGGGAAAAGGAATAAGCCAAAACTAAGTTGTCTTTGCTTTTTAAATCACCCAGACATGGCCATCTTTAGTGTTGTGAACAACATAGAGAAATGGACCTTTTTATTGGTGAATGGAATAATAGGAACAACAACAATAATAGTTCATGCTCATTGAGCTTTTGTTATGTTAAGGTGGTTTTTCAAATTGCAAACTGCAGTAAGTACTGTGCCGGGAGCACACAGTGGTGAGGATGCAGAGTTGGAGAGGTCTGCTTACGTGGGAGCGAGCTGGAAGGCCTCCCGGAGGACAGGCCTGCAAGCTCAGAGGAGCCAGCTGAACCCCGGCAGGAGGAAGAGCGTTCCAGACTTGATGAGCTGCACATGCAAACCCTCCAGGTAGC
Source organism: Phyllostomus hastatus (assembly GCF_019186645.2). Taxonomy (NCBI): domain Eukaryota; kingdom Metazoa; phylum Chordata; class Mammalia; order Chiroptera; family Phyllostomidae; genus Phyllostomus; species Phyllostomus hastatus. The sequence continues at coordinate 15,094,402 of NW_025333857.1, forward strand.
ACAAGAACTTCCTGTGTTCCAGAGCCTGCAGTCACTGTGTGAGGAAGCATGGCTCCAGGTGAGCCCTGGATGCATCTGCGGTGAGGGTTTTCATTTTATCCTATGTGTAAAGGGAAGGTGTTGCAAGCATTTATCGGCAGGGGAGTGGCATGGCCAGACCTGTGTTTTTAGAAGGATTACTGTGACTGGTGTGAAGAAAATGATGGGGGTGGCCAGTCTGGAAAGAGGCTCTGGTGGGAGGGGACAGGGTTCTCAGATTGCAGAAGCTGAGGTGGAGACGAGGGAGATGGGAATGTACTGGGTTCCTTGATAGTGTGGGGCCAAGAAAGAGGCATTGTCACAATTTGTCTTTAATGAGAAACACGGTCCACATCAGGGATCAAAGGGGAAATAATCAGACTCTAATGCACTTCACTAGAGAAGAAAAAGTTCGGAAAAGGGTGGGCTGGGCAGGTAAGGAAGTGGAGTCATGGAACTGTGCAGACCCTGCTTGCTAATCTTCTGATTGTTTTATCCTCAGAGCACCTTTACAAATCTGTTTGGCTTGAAGATGACCTTTTCTACCAGATGCAGCAGACAGAAACCACTTCCCTGTTTTCCAGAGGAGAGAGGGCATCCTCACCCAGTGCCACAGCACGCCTAGGCTGTGACAGCGTCCCCATCAGCACCTCCCGCTCCTCCCAGTCCTTCCTGCTGGAAGTGCCTGAACGCTGTTTTGTCAGACTCAGCCTTGGCATAGACTTTACATCTCCCTAACAATACACTGCCCACTTAAAGTACCATAAAACATGACCGAGTGGGGACTCTCATGTCTGTTTAGTATGCTTTAAAATTCTTTAATTTGCTGTACCACAATAACTTGCACTTTAATAAAAGCAATCTCTCGTCTTAATAGCCACACAATAAAGACTTATTTATAAGAGGCAGTGTGCAGGCCCGAGCCATCCAGGTGTGCCCCAGATTCCAAGCCCTCGGAGGTCTGCAGGGACTGCAGGGACCAAACAGCCCCCCTCCCCCAACGCTGCCATTGCGCCGAGTCCCAGCCCGAGGGCTGCAGCCAGCCCCAGGCTTCAGGCCCTGCACAGCACGCTCTCGGCGCGCTGATTTATTTCAGTATTACATTTAATTGTTTCCTTCTTGTTGAAGCCCTAACATGCGATGCTTGTAAATCTGACCCGAATCCTCCATATGGCGCTCTGGTTTTCCATTTTCAAATGCATTCGCCCTGGAATAATGACTGTGGTATAACTCAATTTGAGTTCTGCTGCTGGGGACTTTATTACATAATGCTTTCTAATTGACCCTCATAGTTTAATAAGACAGAACATTTCACCAGAACATTGACAAAAGTTATTAATTTTCACTTCAGCAGAGACCCATGTCCCAATTAAATCCCCTGAGAATGCCTGACTGACTGACTGACCTCATTATGGTTAATGCTTATTAGTCCTTCGGAGAGGATAGCATCACACACTGTTAAAATGCCTAAATGAGCACATACAACCGTCCAACGTGATTACAATTTACATACATGACTAATTTTACTCCCCTAATCTTTGTCTGCTGCAATGAATGTGGTGTGTGGCTGTCACATCACGGGATCAGCCATTCAGGATTTGGGAGGTGTCGTAAAAATGCCCAGCAAGCATACTCCACTACACCAGGTGAATAACAGTGCCTTTCCGGGCCACTTGCAAGTGTGGGGGCGTCTTTCAGTGCAGAAAGTGACTTGGGCCCAGTCCTCCTTTAATATGGAACAACTAGTATTCATTTGGTGTTTCCTGTTTTGTTTTGTTTTTAGACAATTTGGAAGAAAGGTACGGAGGGAGGGAGGGAGGAAGGGAGGTAGAAAGAAAAAGAAAGAAACACTATCATCACCAGCAGCAAACAATTATTCCAGTTTTCTTGCTTGGGTAGCTCATACTCCCGGAAGTGGATTTTTCTTCCCCAGGTCTAGGTGTATTTATTTGCACATTTTCTCTCAGCTTTCATTCCACAGGACACAGTGGGTAGCAGCTTGTAGTCACCACACCTGCCTTGTTTCGTCAGCTGCCCAGCTTCGCCAATGACAGGACCACCTATTCTATCCAGTTCCCTCTTGTGGGAGAATCAGCTGGATGGTCAGTCGGATGAAAACTGTGCATTTGCCCATGCTGGTAAAACTGGAGGCTTGTAGTGTGAGAAATTGAAAGCAAAGAAGCCTCACAGTATCTGAGGCTTCAGATTGTTATTTGACCTTTCTTTTCCTGGTCTACAAAAACAGTGTTTATCTTTTAGGCAGTCTGACCACGGCTGAGTGTCGGCTTTTCCTGTGCATTGTACTCATTCCCCCTGGGCTGTGTGATTTGACACATGACAACAATCTAACAGCGGAGATCAAACTTCTCCTCAGACTCTCTGCAATGTGACAAGTAATGTGTATTGACACAGCAAAGTGCACTCTGGAAATATGAGTGGTTGGGCGTGCACCCGGCCTCCTTGCTCAGCTAGAGATATCTTAAATCATAGGCTTCAGTTGCCCACAAAGATAAAGCCCAAATTTAAATAATGATAACCAGCTGGAAGCTGTAATTCATTGAAATCTTCCCTCTCTCTCTCTCTCTCTCCCCCCCCCCGTCTCTCTGCTTTGGGTAGTGTCATATGGAAAGCAGGAATTTGTAGGAAAAACAATAGTAAAAATAGCAAAAGAAAAAGGCAAAAGCAAAAGAAATTAAACTAAACTTCCCCAGGGTACACATGAAATTGCTACACATTCTTCTCAATCCCCTATTCCACAAGTGTATCCGGGCCCTCCTTTGTATCAAACCCAATGGACAAGACCTCCACCCCCATGAAGCTTAGCATCTACTAGGCAATACTGTCAAAACTGAAATGTAGGCATATAGGCTGATCACTTCAACTGATAACAAAGGTTATAGGAACCCAAAGAAGGGCATTTAACCCATATTTGGGGGTGGGTGGAGATTAAAGTTGTCCTAGAAGGGCTTCCTAGAGAAGGGAACACATAATTGAGCCCCAAATGGTTAAGTAGGAGATAGGTAGGCTAATCAGTGAGGAGAGATTGAGCTCCAGCATCAGTTCTTTCTCTCCTTCATTCATTAAACCAGTGAGCACTTAGCCCTACTATACTATATGCAATGTGCTGTTCAGGCGTTCTTTCTGCACCTGATGCTGAAGAGTGCCTCCTGGTGGTAACCCAAGGTGTGGCAGCCTCTTCAATGAGAAGATTCAACAGGGAATCAGGGAATGGAGGGTCCTCATTATCCTTTTGTAGAGTAAATAAGTGAGAGAATGCACACTGTGGAAAAGTGAACTCATTCACCCTCAAATAGGAATTTCAAAAACACCACTGTCGGAGGAGAATCATCAAAGAACAATGTCAACTGATGGAGAGGAAATATTTATTCTGATGGGAGGAGGTGTTAGTTCAGAGATGTTGCTGAAGAGATGGCTGCTAAGCTCTGAGTGTGGTTTTGGTGTTTCGACCTTATCGTACATCCTTTTCTCTATTGGGACCTCCCGCTGCTGTGCTGCAGCCATCTCACACCGGCTCTCAAGAGCCAGTTGTGCCTCTTTCCAACTCCAGGTTCAGCTGCATCATGCTGGTAGCTTGACTTTGGTCGTACTGGGAGTATGTATACCACAGGAACTGGTAAACTCCAAAAGCCAGAGCTTGCCTTCTGCAGCTACCCCAACCCCCAGGGAGCCTGTTGTTAAACACTGATCAACACCCCACTGTCTATACTCAAGGATTACTAGCTTTATGGAAAAATGTAGCATTGCTGTTATCAGAAGCCTGGCAAGTGCACGATACCATGACACAAACCTCCAGTAAAACAGCTAGCTACATGTCTGGGGACCCTGCCTTCCATACAGAGCAGTCTTGGGATCTTTATGATCATGTTGTCTGCAGAGAGGGAAACAGAGACTTCTAAGTCTGTTTAGAAGATTCCGAGTAAGCTTCCTGAAGCAACTGCTCAGATGAACTACTGAAATGAGTGAGCTGGGAGACTGGCCAGGCTGCTGTGCTGCGCAGGGGAAGTCCTGCAGTCTGGAGCAGACTGAGTTTGAGGGGCTCAACGTGAGATGGGGTGTCCTGCGGGCAGCTGGGAAGGCCGGCTGGCTTTCAGAAGAGAGGCTGACAGAGTTCTGAAACAGAGTGCTAGAAGTTATCAGTGAAGAGATGGTGGCTAGATCCATGGGCGTGGATGGGATCACTTCGGAAATGGATGCATGATGAGGAGAGAAGTGGGGGGGGGGGGGTTCTGGGAGCACTGGCAGGCAGGCAGGCCACGGAAGGGCCTCAGGGCAGGGCACAGGAGGGGTTGGAGAAGAACAAGGGAAGGGTTGCAGGAGAGGTGGGAGGAAGATTCACTGAGGCGGGGTCCCAGGAGCCAAGGGCAGAGACAGGTTTTAGAAAGAAAGAGCAGTCCGCCGCAATCGAGTTGTCACGTCGGATGAGGAATGAAAATTAGCCTATGGATTCGGCAATTAGAATGTCAGTTTTTCTACTGAAACTGCTCCTGCTGAGGTCACTAATGAAGCCAGAGAAATAGAATGATTTTCCCAAAGTGGACTCCTTAGTAACGAGTCTAGTGTTAGAAATGGAGGTGCGTGGCTCCCCATTAAGTGCTCTTTCTCTTCTATTACACATATATTTAGGCCACCCGAAATCACAGAACTGTGTTTTCATTTTAGAAGAACAGCTTTGGGGGATAATTTATGGTCAGATGCAAACAACTTCCAGCTGTCTTTATTAAGTAAGGTTTAAGTAGATTCATTTTATCCTCAAATTAAGGTATCTTCTTAAGTAACATCCTGATGTGCTGAGATCTCCTGATAAAGAAGGAAGCAAGCCATGGAGAGAAGTACAGTAAAGACAAGCATCGTCCACTCCCCTGCAAGCCACCCCTGGCTCTCGGCCTGGCTGGAGACGGACCTTCATTTCTCATTCCATGCCTGCCCCTCAGCAAGAGGTCAAAAGGACAGAAGTCTGAGGTGTTGGCTAGCATACAAGTGCTGCTTCTTTAACCTCAAGTGAGGAGGAGCCCTCTCAGGCATAGCCCTTCCTGAGTGGACCTCCTGTATCCATCGTGAAGACCAGAAATACCTAGGTACACGTCCCCAGCAGGTGTTATTTTAGCCAAAAGTTCTGGCTCTGTTTCCAGAGCGAGGCACGTAGAGGTCACAGAATGTATAAAAGCCATTTCTGGGAGCATGAGAGACCTGGGGTTCAGAGGGAAGCAAAGGAGTCCGTTGAGAAATTCTTGAGGCTAAGCTGAGCCTGAACTTTTTGTCTTTGTGGCTGAGAGCAGAGGTCAGAAAAGTGAAACTCTGAGGCACAAAGGTGTCACAACTTCAGTGTATTTAAACCACCTGATCCCCCAGGCGAATCCACGCCTCTCCGTGCTGAGGTTAGAGCATCAGGTGTACTGGCAGAAACCATCTTGCAAAACATTCTGTCCCTGAGAACAGCAAGTAAATCAAATAAAACCCCCAAGGCTGTGAAACTCTCCCATTGCCACCCCTGCCCCAAGATGACAGGGGGTGAATCAGGGGCTTGGATATATAGCTGGCGGTTGGCAGGGAAACCTGGTGGGTTTGCTGGGGGGCACTGTAATCCATAAAAGAAACATGGTCTAAACAGAGCAAGAGGTTTTTGTTGTTGTTGTTGCTTTCCCCGAGCAAATGAACGCTGATGTTCTCTCCCACGGAAGAAAGCTGCTACAGATCTGGAGACAATTTTTCTATGATGGACAAGGCAGTGAGGGCTTCTGGCTGATTAAAGGAAGTAGCTACCATTCACCATTTCTCAGAAGAGGGAGCATAAAGAAGGAAATGCAGCCAAAATAAACAGATGGCTGGATCGGGTGGGGGAGGCTGTCATGAGCAGACACACAGGTAGCACAGGCCGTAGGCAACCACACAAAACCATTAAGAGGAGCCAAAACTCAGCATAAGAGTTCTAGAACCCTGGGAAACTGCATGTGCTCTGCCTCAGGGGGAGGTCGCCTTGGAATTGTCACCGATCCAAAGGTAGTGAGTTTGCATGAGCAGGAGGAACCCAGCAAGCAAGCAACCCTGGTCATTGGGGAGGACCGAGGAAAGATGGGACTGGGAGTGAAGGGAGAAGTGAGCAAAGTCAGCATAAACTCAGGGTCCATTGAGTGCTCGGAAGATCGAGCAGCAAGCTGGTGTGGTATGCCAAATGGCAGGCCACTTCCTGAACCCATTCAGAGCCACTGAGGCAACTCTGCAAAATGACAACACCTCCTAGGTAACAGGCACTAAGACACAGTTCTACCTTTGAGGACCTTGTGGTCTGGGGAGTAGAATGTTTTTAAATAGATCAATTACACCACAATGTAATGGTTATGAACAGAGACCTAAAGGATTACGAGGGCAGGGCCTGTCAGGGAAGGCTTCAGAGAGGAGGCAGCATGTAAGCCAGGTAATGAAAACTGAGCAAGCAATGACTGGGTCAAGAAGGAAAACTTGCCCCAGAAAACTGTAGCTGGTGAAGTTAATTAGTTAAGGCTCAGGTTACAGAGCAAAAAATCTAGTTAAACTAGCTGAACTTAAGAGGGGTGTTACTACAGAAGTACAACAGACAGTTTTGCAGAAAAATAAGAGGAAGTAAGTGCTGTTGGACTTCATGAAGCTGGCACCAGGAAATAATGAGCTGATGTAAATGCCCACACGGGCTCAAGGACTGAGGCCACACTGTGCGCCTGCCCCACTCCTCTCTCTGCCTTTTCGAGTCCATCTCTCTCTGTTTCCTTGTGTGCTTGGAATCCCATCCGTTTGCCTCACAGGGGGCCCTGATTTGCTCTCATATCAACTTCAGGGCCAATACTCTATGACCTTTCAGGTTCAGTGCCCATCATCCCTTGCATCCACCTGATTCAGTCTCTCAGCATTCTCATTCCAGGTCCCATGACAGAGAGTCCCACTGGTCCAGATTAATGTCTACTTGTGGACTGGTCCCTGGGAGTCAAAGGGAGCGATGCTATTAAAAATGAGTTAATAGTGTCACCCTTTGGCGGCGTGAGTGGGTGTGCCTAGAGAGGTGGTGACTGGCATATGTGCTATGGTGAGTTCACTCATTTAAACACTGTGGAAATACCAGCAATCTGCCATAAACACCCAGGGTGGACTATGGGCTTCTCCTCTGTGCTCCTGTTACCTCCACTGATAACACTCATCTTAACACCAAAAACATTATCATTAAAATTTATCTTGATGTGGATCCCTTCTTCACCAAAATGTAAATTCTAAAATAAGGGTAAAAACTTGAATCGTGTTTCTCACTGTAATTCTAGAAGATAGCATAGTACCTGGCATGTATAAAGCTAAATAAACTTTATATTGATTGTTGTATCTGCCATCACCTTCATCCTCTATGTTTCATTCACTGCAGCTTCCTGTGGGGATGCTGTTGAAGTTGATAACTGAGAACAGAGGTTCTACTGGACTATGGCAGAACTGGGCCCTGCTTGGATCCAAAGTCCACACATGTGCAGTGGGACTCCCTAACTCTGACCACCGTGGTGTGTTCACCCTAAGTCCTTTGCAGGTGACTGAGAAGTGCTTGCAGGAGGCCTTATTCTGAGGAGATGGGATTGGATAGACAATGTTGTCTCAGTGTCAAAGGAGCAGACATTGTCTACGTTTACCTGGCCCAAGCTGCACAGATAGACTCCTGTCTAAGGGTCAGGGAAGGGGAGCAGGAAGTAAAAATGATATCCCCTCCTTCCCTCAAAGCTCTGTAAGACCAAGGCACCTGTGAACAAAGCATAATTGGGAAGGAAGCCATCTTCTACCCAAACACAGTGCTGCTTTGAGATACTGAGAGCTGCAGTCTTGGCCACAGCAGAATGAGTGTCTGGCAGCAGCTAGATAATGGTGGCACCAGTCATTGTCACAATACGCAGCAGAGGTGGCAGCAGTGCCTGGCCTTAGCAGCAGTGCCTGTGGACAGAGAGGCATCCAAAAGGCAGACAGTGGCTAAGGGCCCCAGCAGGATCCCATCCACACCTGACTGGCCTTGTTAGTGAGCACACAGGATGCACCCGATTACCTGGGCAAGCCCTTGGTAGGGGTTCAGATCCTGCCAGTGTGCAGAATCTGCAAGATTCTGCAAGAATACTGCCATAAGGTATTCCCCTTGTACCTGCAGGCAGTTTGACTTGGGAAAACTTGAGCGACATGTAAATGAAGACACCTCCCTCCCGCTTGACCTGCAGCCCAGTGCCTGGGGGAGCTGCTCATTCCAGCAGGAATCAGGGCTCTCTTAGAAGGACATGCAGGATATCCAGAAGGAATAAAAGTTGCCAGTTCCTACCAAGAAAATCCAAGGGCACTAAGAGATTGGAAAGAACAGCCACCGATGGAAGAGTGTAATCAGAGAGGCATGAATAGAAACAGCCCAAAGAAAATACATGCTCCCTAGCAACATGAAGCACAGAAAATAGGCCAAACAAATAGCTCTATAAAGGATGTACTAGTGCAAGGGGAAGTAATCAAAACTAGGAAAGCGAGAAAGTATGAAAAAAATCAAACAGCGATTCAGCTAGAGAAATTACAGTACAAAGTTAAGAAAGTGCAAAAACATGATAAGGAAAGCAAAGGTGAGGAATGAAAAGAAGATTGCGAGAGAGGCTAAGATAAATAATAAGGCATTTTTCAAGTACAGAAGGAGCAAGAGGTCAGTATGCGAGTCAATAGGTCCTCTAAAAGCTGGCAGAGGTAATTTATTGACAGAACATGAAGACATAGCTAAAAATATTAAAAGGCTTTTTTCTTTCCCCTCCTTGCCTCTCTTTTCACATAGGAAGATGGGGACATATGCCAGAACAGACATAAATTTCCCAGGAGTGGAAAAAAGACATATTGAAGGAAATCAGGATCGTGTCAGCACAGGTGACCAAGAAATTAGGACGTCAGAAAAATTGCGGAAAGTCTAGAGCCAGGCCAGAACCTCCTGGAACGAGGGACTTGGAGGCCGGGAGAGTCCGAGGCCAGGAGACAGAGGGTGGGCACGGGTCTGCAGCGTGGGGAGCAGTTGCAGGCTATGCCGTTAAGTCCATCTTGTAGTTGCTTTTTAATCTCTGATAGATGGAACAGATTCGGGTTTGAACAGGACTTTTATGCTCCAAACTGTTCGCATCTAATGATCCCTGATGGGTGCTTATTTTTAAGAGTACCCAGCACTTGACCCAAGTTTGGGGCAAAAGCTCATTTTCTTTCCCTTAAGGCTCCAGACCAGAGGCACAAGACCTGGGTTGTGAATAGGGGCAAAAATGGAGACACATGGATTTGCTTCTCTGTTTAAAAGCATCGGCCTTATTTGAAATGTATTCCATTACATTTCTGACCTGTAGTGATTATGATTGAGTCATGGAGCAATTAAAGAGAAAAACTTCATTCTTGTACTTCCAAAGATATTGTTGCTGAGAAAAAAAATAAGTGGAACCAGGAGCTCCTATTGCTTTGTCCTAATACACTGGTCCAAGGGGAGGGAAGTCAAATTTAATGTCACCACTGCTGATTGAGAACCTCGTAGTCTCAAGGCATCACCAAAACAAATACTACCCGGTCCTTGTCCTTCACAATCTCATGGCCTCTACCCCAAATCTCACTATTTCACAATGCACTATCTACTGGTCAGGAGATAAGCCTTTTTGGAGATTCACAGCAAGAAATAAAGCAGAAGCGATCACACTTCATCTAGGATTACTACACTATCGCAGATGAACATTTTTTCAAGTCTGCAAGCCTTCAGATATTCGTTGGGGTGTGCACTGGAGTCTAGGATGGAGTGACACAGGCCGAGAACACAGCAGTGCACTCAGGTGGCCCTGCACGAAAGCCCAGCTTGTCTGCTCACTAGCTGTGCAATCTTGGTAAGATATTTAGTGTCTCTGTTTCCTCGTCTGTAAAGTGGATCTCATAATGATTTCCTTGTGGAGTTGCTACCAGAACAAAATGGGAGCTTGGCTCCCATCTTGCAGGTGTACCATAATTACACCTTTCTCCTTTTAATTGGAGAAATTAAAAATTAGGCAGCTAAATTATTAAAATTTACAATTTGTTGGTATCTTCCTGATAATACCAGCTTGACATTTTAAAACTGATACCTAAAATCTGTTTCATGTCTCCCTCTCTTCAGAGAGAATAGCTCCTTGTTTTATCGCACACTCCTCTGACTCCCCTGGTCTCACGCACCTACAGTCCGGTAACTAGGTCTCAGTGACAGACCAGACCCTGCCCTGCTCATATTGCAGGAAATAGCCCTCTTAAAATCCTCCTCACTCGGTTCTGGAGTTTCTAACTTTAGTCCCCGTGAAGTTCATTGAGGGCCTGCTGTGTGCTACAGAGAATAAAGTGGTGACAAATGGAGGTAGGCCCTGGCCTCGTGGAAGCTGGGCTTGAGTTGCAGAGTCACATCACACAGATGCCTCTTTGGAACCGTTTGCCCTCTTTGCAATCATTTACTGCATCACCTTGCAAGTGTGTTGGTAGTGGTCCTGCCAGAACCTGGAATGGTTCCAACTTGTACTAGGCAGGGAGGTCAGATTGAGTTACTGTGAGCTGAGTGGAAAGCCCGACACAACTGAAGGGGGAAGGAGGTACGTCTGGGAAGAAGAACAAAAGAGGCAAACGCCCGTGGCGGGAGTGAAGAAAGAGGCAGGGCTCCCAGTATGAAGGGCCTGGTGTCCGTGGTAAGGAGTTTTGTACTTAACAGCAATGAAGACCTTCTGAAGAGGTTTGTGTAGGGAAGCAATGTGATTAGATCAGCATTTTGGAACAATCCCTAATGTTGAAACCTGGCAAAGAGATATGTAAATCTGTTAGAGGGAATTGCAGGTATCCTGAAAAGAGTAAATGGTAGCCTGGACAGAGTGCTGCTAGAAGTTGATGGGAAGGATTTGATAGATTTTTAGGTACACTTAGGAGATAAAATCAACAGAGGCCTAAAGATGGCTTGTATCAAGTCAGGGTGGGGTGGTGACGGGGATGGTGTGTTGAAAGGGAAGGAGAGTCTAGGGAGATTCCTAGGCTTCTACCTTGTGAAACAGACAGGGGTGGGAGGCAGGTGAACTGGGAACCACTGAGAGGCATCTGGTCTTTGGGATATGGGAGGGCCATGAGCTCTGTTTTGGGTATTGACCTTGAGGCTGCCTTTGAGAAATTCAAGAAGAATGAAGAGAGATTTACATGTGTGGGTCTGGAGCTCAGAGAAGTCTGCCTGGAACCATGGGTTTTGTTATCAGGGGAGGTCTTTGGAAACAGACCCTGAGATGAAGGGTAGTGTGCAGGTTCCCTGGTGAGGCTGTGCTCCAGGAAGCATAGGAAGGGAAGGACAGGTGAGCCTGCAGGTGACCTTGTGTGAATCCTTGAAGAGGCCAGGCGGCAGCCTGATCTCCGAGGGGAATTCTGAGAAAGTTAGGCCTCATAGCTTCCCCAACCCACAGAGAAGAAACCTCACTGGTCGGGGATGCAAACCCCAGACATTTCCCCCTCTTTGCTTCACAGGGCAGTACTCCCCATCCCCCTCCTCCAGAAGCTGCAGGTGCAGCTGAGAGCAAACCACAGCTGGCAAGGGGTGGGATGGTACACAGAAACTCTAGAAGGGGACCTAAAGCCCACTGGGGGAACACTGACATGTCACTATTGGGGTGGGCAAGATAGGCTTGGGAAAGTGAGAAGGGCTGACGATCAAGTCCCCTGCGCTGAGGAACTCCAAGGTCACTCACTGCCTGATGAGAAGCTTATACTGGAGAGCAAGACTAGAGAGTGAGAAGGCCCTACAAAGAAAGGGGCAATGCAAGTGTTGTTTTCCCCATTTTATTATAATTTTTTTATTTTTACAGATTTTATTTACTTATTTTTAGACACGAGAAGGGAGGGAGAAAGAGAGAGAGAAACATCAATGTGTGGTTGCCTCTCGTACACCCTCTACTGGGAACCTGGCCTGCAACCCAGGCATATGCCCTGACTGGGAATGGAACTAGTGACCCTTTGGTTCACAGGCTGGCACTCAATCCCCTGAGCCAGAACTATTTTCCCCATTTCAAAGATGAAAAATCAAGGCTTGGTGAGGTTAAGTGACTATGAGTTTAGTGGGAGTGTTAGCACTCAGACACAGGCCTCCAGACCAAGTTCTTTCAAATGCGTTCAGGGAAGGTTTCCAAGTGTGCAGGGGCCCCAGTAGTCCCAGCAGGGAGCTGGTCCTCTTCTGAAGATGTTTACAGGTGCTCATGGTTGAACACTTGCCTCGTCAGACTCTCAGAACAGGGGGGTTGAGATGGGGAGGAAGCTCCTTTTCCAGCAAATCTTACAATCTCTTATTTTGGAGAGTGTCATTCAAGGCCTTGGGATTATGGCTTTGCAGACGTGAGGAGGGGGAGATGGTGTGCAGAGGTTTAAACACTGAGCCCAAGGTCTTGGCTTTGAATAGCTAGCAGTTGGGCAGTGGGGAGGAGGCCCTGGAGCCACCCCCAGCTGCATCCCAAGAGGGACAGAGGTGGGTGTGAGGAGGGCTTAGGGGTGATTGTGCAGAGTCTCAGCTGTCCAGAGCACAAGCTCTGAGGGGCTCTGAGTTTACTTTGCCGCCCCAGGGAAGCCGCTGTTAACTCTGTCCCTTAAGCAGGCTGGCGGATGTCTGCAGACCTCAGGTTCTGTCTCCCCTGGGGAAGCCCCACTGCCGCAGAGATCAGCAGAGGTGGGCTAGCTCCCAGGGCTTCCCCAGTCCACAGGGAGTGTGTGGGGGTTGGAGTGGGCTCTGGGCTGGGACTCAGGGACCTGCCTGTGGGACTCAGAGCATGACCCTCTGTTTGCTGAGTCTCCGGCATAAAGAGCAGTGAGGAAAATTGGAAGTAATAATACCTGCCCCCTGAATTGCCTGGGATTAATTAGGAGAGTGATAATGCACAGCGTGTGTCTAGGATGAAAATGAGTTATCGTCTTGTTATTAATATAGCTGGATGGATAATTGGTTAATATAAAACAAGGCCACTTCTCAATAAGCCAGAGGTCATTAGGCATCCTCCTAGGGTGACTTAAGGGACTAGCCTATGGGTGCATTTGTGGGGGATTCCCACTGATTTATTGAAGGGTGAGAGCCAGCAAAGCAGAGCTGTTCTGCCCAGTTTCGTAAATAAAATGCAAAGACCCAGCACGATAACTTGTTTATTTTTTTTTTCTTAAAGAAAATATTTTCCATAGATCTGGACACTAACATTAAAAGTAAAAAGGGGGTGGGGAAGACGAAACCTGAAACCTATGTAAATTGGAAGCAAACTAGTGTTCATTTCCTGTGGAGGAATTTTATATTTTTTAATGGAGTTACTGTGGCTTTTTATTTCAGTATGAGGTGAAGAGTCAAAGCATGAGGATTTAAGGCTTCCAAGTGTGTGTCGTTATAGGAACAGATCCTTAAATTTGCCAGCATGCCCCAGGCACTGCTCCTGCATAACTAATGTCTCCCTGCCAGGGCTGGGGCTGAGGGCCCTTTGACTCCCCTGGAAGTTATGCAGGGATAAGGGGAGTGTCAGGAATGCAGGATTAGGCCCCATAATTGAGGCTGTCATTAGCTGAAGAGGCAGGCGGGTTTGTGAGCCTTTCCAAGTTTGCATTTATTATGGCATGAAGATATGGCTCCTTTGGTATAAAGGGGGTAGGAGGGATTTCTGCAAGTCGGCAATATTTTCTTCTTTCTCTTTTTCTAAGTTGGCTGGTTCTGTAACATTCATTATGCTCTCCTTAATAGATCCCAGAAATGCTGAAATAGTCCTTTGGAGGAAGCATTCACTTGAAACAACAAAAGATTAGAGAGACCTTAAAAATGTTGGGTTTTCTTTACCTTTTGAGGAAGGCCAGCTGGAACCTCCTGAAATTATTCCTATTCAGTGTGCAGGCCACAAACAGTACTGAGGGTGAAGATGAAATATTATTTTTGTAAGACACACGTGGACACAGCAATGCCATTTAGCCAGACACTCCTTACTGGATGGTGCGAGCAGAGACCACGGCCAAGGTTGGGGATGCTGCTGTGGCACGAGCGGGCCGGGAGGAGTCCGAAAGAGGGCAAATGGCCCATGATCATTCTTGCACATACATGCAAGTGACACTCTAAAAACAACCGTTCTTTTCTTTAATTTTTTACTGTAGTAAATTATAAGTAACATGAAATCAAGCATTTTTCAGCGCACAGTTCCATGACATGAAGTGCGACCACATCACTGTGCGACCATCGCCACCATCCACCTCCTGGACTTTTTTAGCTTCCCCATTGAAACTGCATCCATCGAACGGCTCCCTTCCCTGCCTCCCTCCAGCTTCAGGAAACACTGTTGTACTTTCTGAGTGTGACTATTTCAGGTGCCCCACGTACGTGGAATCACGCAGTGTTTGTCATTTAGGATCTGGCTTAGTTCACTGAGCACAATGTCTCCAAGGTCCATCCATGTGCAGCATGTGTCAGCATTCCACCCCTTCTGTAGGCTGGATAATATTCCATCGTGCGGAGGTAACAATTTTGTTTACCCATTCATCCATTGATGCGCATTTGGACCGACGCTGCTACGGACACGGGTATACAAACACCTCTCACAGACCCTAGCTGTAATTCTTTTGGGTACATACCCAGAAGTGGAATTGTTGGATTATATGGTAGTTCTATTTCTATTTTTTAAAGGAACTGCAATACTGTTTTTCCTAGTGATTAAACTATTTTACAACCCCATGGGCTGTGTACAAGGATTCCAATTTCTCTATGTCCTCACCAACACTTGTCATTTTCTGTACTTTTCCCTTCAACAGTAACCATCCTAATGGGTATGAGGAGGTATCTCACTGTGGTTTTGATTTTGCATTTCCCTAATGATTAGTGACGTTGAGCGCTTCCTCATGTGTGTGTGTACAAATACCGGTTCCAGCCCCTGTCTTCATTCCCCTGGGGTGTATACGTCCATGTGGAAGCACATACCCCTCAAACAGTGAAGCTGCCCCCGAAGGATTGCTAGGCAATACTTTGAGTGGGTTTCCACAAATCTTTGAGAGTATAATGAAACTTCCACTAATCAGGATTCGTACAGCCAATAAATCAAAGCTGTTTTGCCCAATTTAGTAAATAAAATGCAAAGATCCAGCATGATGCCTGTGTTTATTTTTTTCCTCGAAAAAAAATATTTTCCAAAGAACTGGACACTAACATTGAAAGTAAAAAGCTGGTGGGCCAGAAGAAACCTAAAACCAATGCGACTGGGAGCTAATGTCAATTCTTAGAGGTAAAGGATGTTCTTGTTAACAGAGGGTTAATTAGACATCTCCATTTTTGTTCTAATCTCTCATGCTGAAATTCTGCCCAAAGTATTTTATTCTGTTTTTTAGATGAGTAGTATACAAACTGTCCTAGGAGAATTTCCCTTTATCCTAGAGGAATACTATAGGACGACCACCTAGGAACCAGGTTCTCAGTGTGCTATCCTGCAGATTTAGATGAGAAGGTATGAAATATGTCTAGTTGTGTTACGGACTAAAAGGTAACTCACTGTACAGGCCTGTGAACTCTGAGTGGGTTAAATGTTCAGAGACACAGTTTCAGAAAAGATGTTCTGTGTGTTGCTCTTCCTTCTGGCACTAATTGGAGAGTGGGGCCTGTTGTCTATTAAGGCCACTCCTAGTTAATGAAAATAAAACCATGTCAACTGCAAATAAAAGAATGTTTATCTTTCTATTCTCTATGGAAGGAGTTGGAGGGTCCAGGCTGGGAATGTGCCTTACTCATCCAAATCTGATAGTGAAGAACTGATGTTTCACTGGGAAAAAAAGCATGTTCAAATTCATCCATATTTCACCTCATTGCAAACTGTGATTTTAGGCTAGATTTTGTGTGTATTCACTTTGGTATCCCTAGTGCAATGCCAGGCACCTACCATTTATTGAATGAATCTTTTGCTTGAGTCTTTAAAAAACTGTTCTATTGCAGTGTTAAGGTGGCGGTTCCCTGACAGCAATGCGATGGAGGATTCTGCTGGCCCAGTTGGGTCCCAGGCGCTGCAAGTGCACACAGACCCATGCTTACCCCCTATTCATATGTGTTTGTGACTGTCCCTTCAACTGCGTGGGGAATTTTTTTAGGCTGGTGGGTGGACAGCTAATAAGGAATGAAAGCAGGAGAGAAAGGAAGATGTTGGCTCAAATGGCAGGAATGACTATTTTGAGTCTGGTTTAGTGGACAGGGTACGAACCCATGTCCAAAGGTACGAGACCACTGTTCTCCTGACAGTGAGGTCCTGGCAGGAACCTGTTGCTTTGGGGCCCAGGTGACAATGTGGTTATCTCTTCCACACAGGTCCACTGCCCTGCTCTGGGCACTTCAGAGATGGCAGCCGGGGTGGGCTCTGGAGATGCTCACTGCCCCCGGGACAGCAGGGCTCCTTCAGGCAGCCGGGGAGCCGGGCCGGAGAGCAAGGATGCAGGCACCCGGTGCCTGTGGACGTTCACTGGCAGGCTATGAGCTCATGTCAGTTCCTTGTTTGGACTCCCAGGAGAAAGAGGAGGGGTGCCTTGAAGGTCCCTACTCGAGCCTATGTGGGTTTCAAAATTACAGCTCTGGGTGTGTGTGGTCACCAGCTACTGAGACCTGAGGGATATTTATTTCTGCTCCAAATTACTATCTTTGTGTCTACAAGCAATCAAGCCAATAATCCATTTAGGCAGTAAATGCATAACGAAAAGGCAACAAAATATGCACACAAAAAATTATCTATTATTCAAACAGATTTATCCTCAGCCTGGTATAGATGATGGTCCTTGTTTCAAATAAGACACTCAGGTTCAAGTGACAACAACACTACTCTTCCATAGTACTGTGTATGTGTAAGGAGTGATTCTAAGCACTCTACCTATTTTAATTAATTGTATCCTCCCAACAGTCCTATAGATAGGGAGTCTTATTATGTCTGCTTTACAGATGAGAAAACTGAGGCACAGAGAAGTAACTTGGCAAAAATCACACAGTTAGTATGTGGCAGTTGGGATTCAAACCCAAGAAGTTGTGCTCCAGATTCTGAACTTTTTACCGTAGTTATACACACACACACACACACACACACATATACATATGTGTGTGTGTATATATGATGACAGCTTTATTGAGATATAATTTACATAACATAAAACTCACTCTTTTAAAGTGTAGAATTTAGTGAGTTTTAGTATATGCACAGAATTGTACAAACATCACCACGTGATGTTCTAATTTTAGAACACTTTTACCACCCCCAAAAGAAATCCTATATCCATGAACATTACTTCCCATTCTCTTCTCTGCCCAGTTCCTGGTAACCATTAACCTACTTTCTGTCCCGATGGATTTGCCTATTCTGGACAGTTCACACAAACAGATAAATGGAATCAGAAAATATATAATCTTTTGTGTCTGTTTTTTTTAGCATGTGTCCAAGGTTCATCCATGTGGCAGTATGTATCAGTACTTAATTTTTATAGCCAAATAATATCCCATTGTATGAATATAGTACATTTTTATCCATTCATTAGTTTATGAACATTGGGTCATTTCCACTTTCCACCATGAGCAATGCTACTATGAACCAGTGCACTACAGTGACTACACAAACTTACTAAAAACACAAAGTGACTAAAACACTAATAGGCCTCTTTCCTAGAGGATTCGAGAATGGTCCTTCTAAAACCCGGGAAGCACTCCTCTGCCCATCTGTATCCATGTAGCTGAAGAAAGCTGTGGCAATCCTACCTGATAATGTATGTAAAAGTGCTTTCTAATACTATAAAGCATCAGTCTAAATATTAGTCATTAGTGATGTGAGCTTGTCCAATTACTTCAGAGTTCTAATTAGGTACTCAAGGATAGTTAGTTGACTAATTGAGGTTTTATGGTTAAAAACATTATTTATTTTAAAAGGCTCCATGCTGTGCTATTGGCAAAACAAGAAAAGGGCCCATTCACACACCCACACCGTTGGCTCCTCTCCCACAAATGCCCCTGTGGGTCCCAGAGACACCAGTTGCTCAGCTACCGTTTTCCTCTTCCCTTTTTGTTGTCCACATTAGCACTTTGGCGGTCATTCCTCCTGTAAAGGAAAAATTGTAATCTCTAATCCAGTTAGGTATATGGTTAGCTGCAAGTAATAGAAAACCTAACCATGGCATAAACAAAACTGGATTTTTCTCAGGCAACAAGAAGTCTGACAGTTCCTTTGGCAGTTCATTGGTTACTTTTTATCTCGAACTTTTGCTCATGGCCACAAGATTGCCCAACTTGAGGTGTCATGTCTGTATTCAAGACAGAAAGGGGATTTGGGTAGAGGTTGTGTTAGCAAAGCAGAAACATTCCCAGGAGCCTCTAGCAGACTTAGGTTTCCATCTCCTTGGCCAGAGATCAAATGATGACCCTTCCTCACCAGGCAGGCTGGGAAAAACCACGGTTAGCTTTTTCAGCTGCTATAGTGCAGGGGAATGAAAGAAAAGGGGGTTGGAAATAGGTGTTATCAAAAAAAAAAGTATGAGCCACACTGTCCTTAGCAAGAGACAGTTAGGAAATCTGGACAGGCAGGAAGCAGAGGCAACAGCACTGCTGGGAATTGCTGGCACCTCACCATCCCATTTCCAGTTGGTGTGTTCATTGATGTTCTCCATTTGCCTTTTCTGCTCTCAGACTTGTGATTGTACTGGAACCACTCATCTCCCCACAGACACTGGTTTGGCCGCATGATGGTTGAACACATGTCTGGATGTTTTAGTGATGTGACCATAGTCCATTGTGACATGATGTGGTCTTGAGACACTGTGACCGAAACCAATCTGTCTGGCTGAGCCATGTCTAAATGCCAGCACATTTGTCCAGGGTTCTGGGGTCAGCTCAAAATGTTGAAAGTGTTCAGCAGAGAGCTCTCTGAATCTGCCTCTCCTCACCAGGATTAAGTGCTTGAGGACAGGGACGGGTCTCATCATTCTCTTGTCTCTGTTCGCCTGCTGCCCTCCCCCAGGCACTGGAACGGTCCTGGGCATGTAGATGGGTCTCAGTAAATACTTGATGAGAAAACCCACGTTCCTGGGGGCTAGTCAAAGATGTGTCACTGGTCATGAAGTGTGCCAAGAAAGTCACTCCCTCATGTGTCCAGTAAGCACTTCAGTGATTTAATATCTGAGCCAATTAGTTCAATACAGTTTCCAGAAAAAGAGTTCTCCATCCTTTGAAGCGGGTTAATTGTCAACTGATATTTTAGCTGTGTTCATTCAACTGACAGACGATTAGTGAGGGCTTCCAGTGTCAGGCATGGTGCTAGGCACAGAGGGACACAGAGAAAATGTAGCGCCGCCCGCCTGGACTCCGAGGGGAGTGGGCTCGGCAGGCATGCCAGCAATGTGGCTGGGGCTGTGAGGAGGGCTGCACCAAAGCACTGCGGGCTCACAGGCAGCGGGTGACTCAGGGCCCAGGGCAGTTGTGGGGTTGTGCAATTAGCTTGGCTGCCAGAGTCTCTTTTCTTAGACATTCCAAGCTGACTACTGGCTAAGGGGGTCTGGGGGCATGACCATGTCTGGCTTCCCCCACAGTTGGGTTCACTAGTGAGAGCTTGCTACTCCCTGGAGGCCAGCTTCACACGTGTTCCAAGTTTTCTCTTTTAAGAAACAAGACAAAGCAAAACATTAAGGAGAGTAAGGGTGAGATTCAAGAAGCTGGAAGGCCAGGTACCTTCTCTGAGGGAAGGCGGCAGTTCAAAACTTTTTCATTCCCTGAAGACTAGAACATGCCCCTTCGGTTTTTCAGAGGGGGTTGGAGGAGGTATGGGGAGATACTTGGGGAGGGCTGTCCCTACAAGATGGCTCATGGATGAGGCCATATCAGGGCAGGGCAAATGACACGCAGCTTTGTTCACCAACAGCTCATCCAAGGAAAAAACCCACCCACGTATTTCCTCATTCAAAGGAAAATGACTTTTTGGAGTCTTATGGAGCAAAAGTGGATATGCTTACAACTTAGAAGACCCACTTATATAAATAATGGATGAGCATTGAAGAAAATGACACTATTTTATAGCTTCTAAAGGGTTAATGCCAGGGCATATATGAGACTTAGCAGCAAAAAGGCAGCTGCATGATCTTTGTGAAATAAGATTGGAGGCTATAGCACAAAGCTGGGGGGAGGGGTGAAGCATGGAGCGGGAGTCCCTGAGACTGAGCCCCCCGCCCCCCTCGCCCCCCCTCCACCCTTGCAGTCAGTGCCTGAGCTGGGAAAGTGAGCCAGGATGAAGCCAGAAGGGCATGGGGACATTTCCAACCTGGCAATACTTGAGGACCTTTTTTGCAAAATAAAATTTGGACTTCTTGCTATTAAATTTTTAGTATGCACTAACATAACAGATTAGTTAAATCTGGAAGTGGAAAGCAAGTATGTAATCCCTGGTAATTCTTTATCCAAGAATCTCACCAAATATTTCATATGCCACCTCATTAATGCCTGTTTCTGCCTATTAATCTCTGGCCATTCTAGGGTACCACTCACTCCTATTTTCAGATGCAGAAGTTGAGGGGAAGGAAACGAAGCACCTTCATAGAGTATTAATTATGGTTCAGAACCAAAGGTCCAAGAGTCCTGGCTTCCAGTTCTTGACTCTGGCAGTGACACTGGGCTCCCTTTTCTTTCCCTGGGAACAACTGCTAACGCTTCGGCTTTAGACTTTCAGTTTACAGGGCTGATGAAAAAATTACCATCTGCTGAGAAGGTAATGAAATGCTGACTTCTTAGCCCTTGGGTCAAGGCAACTTCCTTGAAAGTGCTTTAAAGTAGATTGATGGAATTCAGATCTAGCCATTTTGTCTCAATTGCAATGGTGGCTCATCCACAAATAACCAAGGGGGAAAAAAGCAAAACATACGGCTGTACTAAATTCCCAGTTTCTTTGATTGAATTGGTCCTTCTTTAAAATACTGAATGTGCTGACCAATTTAATTAAAAGAGTGCAACCTCTCCCATGGAAGAAACATGCCACGCCTTTCTTAAGTGACATAGGATGCATGTCGCTTCATATGCAGAGCTGGGTGGGGGAGCAACACAGCCAGGAAGAATGCTTTCCTAAGGCACACACCGCACCAGGGTGACCCCTAGGCACCTCAGAGCTCTGGGGCAGTGGGTGCCGGCACAGAATAAAGAGGCAAATTTAGAGATTTTTAGACAAAGCTGGGTGGCTACCTGATTCATGTTGATCTTCACACCCAAACTGTGCATCATAGTCAAGAACTGGAAATTGGACTAGGATGCAACAGGAACTGCTTTGGCTCAAGTAAACCTAGAAATTAACAGATATTTTTTTTTAAATTAGAGTCAGAAGTTAAGCTGTAAGAAGCATGATCTTGCCCCATGGAGTCTGTTGTCCCATGAGTACTATTTAATAACTAATGTTTTTTGAACAGTATTATATACTTGGGGCTAAATATTAGACTTGCGGCTAAAGCTTTGTACACATTATTTTACTTAGTCCTTGTAACAAGCCCATGAGATAGGTACTTGTATTATAGTTATCTTTTACAGAAGAGAAAATGAGACTTGGAGAGATCTGGTCACTTCTTGGGGGCCCAGAGGCGATAAGAGACTGAGGCAGAATGTGCACCCTCATCTGCCCCACTCCAGAAACCATGATCTCAACTATTTCTGCCTTCAATCAATATTTATTCAATGCCTGCAACAAACAGGGCACCTCTTGGGTGTTTTGCAATTATGCAGGCCATCCAACATTGCCCGGAATGTGATGGTCTTGGTGTTTTTGTCTTGGAAAAGTCAAGAATTTCATTAGCCAAGGTGTAAGAGACACAGAGTGTGAATTAAGACATTTCTGCTGAGAATGGAGTGGAAGAATGACTTCTGGAGATCCTTGGGAAAAAGGAAGAGACAGTCTCAGAATGAGAAACCATGTGAGTACCTTAGGCCTGGAGATTAGCAGTTGGGAACAAGAGAGGAAATGGCCTCAGGCAAAGACAATAAAACTCGATTTCAGTTTGACATGGTGGCAACTTGCTTCAAAAGAGAAAGGAGGAGCTGGGAGAGATCCGGTAGTGAACAGAGGGACGATCGTGTGTTCAGGTGTTTTTTTAAAAGACATTCCCTGAAGTCTGCTACAGTTAAAAGTGAAGGAATAGAAGAGGTCAGATAGAAACAAAGTGCGGAGGGAGAATTGAAGGGAGCTCCGAGAACAGAAGGCAAAAGATCACAGGAGAAGTAAGAAGAAAGCCAGAGGTAGCACAAAGCCCCAGGGAGGAAGCGTGGCAGTGGAGGATGCCAGTTTAATCAGCTTTGCCTAAGGCAGCGCAGTTAAATAAAGGATGCAGGGCGGACCAGAGCGGCCTTCTGGAAAGGCAGGAGTCACAGAGGTTTCAGTGACATCTTTTGGGGGGGGGTAAAGTGACAAAGATGAGGAGACAGTGGGAGGAGCCCAGTTTGCAAGAATGAGGAAAGCAGGAAAATGAAGGGACAGAGGCAGAACTGCTGGGCTATTCAGGGGCTGGGAGGAGGGGGACGGTTAAGGTGTAGATGACCATGGGAGGCAGAAGAGTGTCTGGGGCCATTGAAAAGTGCCGATTGCGATGCCTCTCGGAAAACTGAAATGCTCTGTGGCTGTAAACTATGAACAAATTCGCCCTGGGCATGTACAGCTTTGGTCCCATCTGGCCAGCCTAATGCCAACCACAAGGAGACCTGATCTAGCGATGAAAGTGGCTGAAACACCACCCCAAATCTGCCACCACCTGTCTGTGAGTTTCTGATGGAGGAGTCAGGGCGTTGGGAGCAGGCATCTGAAGGACATGTGTGATGAAAGCAAAAAAAGTAAAATAAATGCTGTAAGAAATGGCTTTCTTTTTTAAAGAGTCGTGTATACGTATACGTATACGTATATGTATAGTTATATTTTTTTCTCAAAGGAGAGAGCCCAGTGAACTTCATTTTGCAGCAGAGTGGAATCAAGGAGAGGGCATGGTTCTGGCTCAGACAAACTTAGGGTTTATGCCTGGTCACTTTTTAATTGAATCTGGGCAAGTTATGCCCTTTCCCAGGCCTCGGTTTCCTCATCTGCGGGGAAGTGATCTCTCGAAGGTTATCACAAATGGATCTGGCACAGAGAAGCTGCCTCTGGAGCGGGGTTGGCAAGTCGCAGGGTCTTGTCTTAGCGATGGGGAGGTGTGACGGCAGAACAGTCTGGAAAGACTCAGAGAACTTCCCAGGGCCAGATTTTATTACGTTGTTGAGTAATGAAAAATCTAATTCTGAAGTCACCCTTCTTTTGATGCACCCATACAGGACAAATCATTCCTTGTTTCAAAAGAGCAGATGCCAACATTTAGGAGGCTGAATGTTGGGGATTATGTGTTAATAACCTGAGGATCAATGTTTTTTTAAACAAATAGCTTACCATGGCATATTTAGTAAATATTGCAATTATGTCCATCTATCTATCTATCATCTAATCTATCTAACCATGCCTGGAGACACTTGGCAAACTAAGAAATCCCTATTGTTACATTTTAAATATGCAAGTTTGAGCTTATGAAGTGCAAGGAAAGTCAATTTTCTATCTGTCTTTAGTGCCACATTCAGACTGTGAAAGCCGCCGTTTAAAAAACCTTTAGGTAAATATTTGAAATATTCTAAAACTGACATTCTAAATGATATTCTGATACCACTTCAATAATGTTTTATAAAATTCAGAGGAAAAATAGAATTAAGTAAATTTGAACTTTCCCTTTTCTGAGGCAGTTAAAGGCCATACTATTTGCATATTCTAATGTAGGATCACTGTAGCTCAAGGTACAAAGCTTCGGAAGAAACTGTCCCTAGCAGGGCAACCGAGCAAGAGCCATTAACCTTCGGCCTTTCATCTGTGTAAGACAAAAATCAAAGTCTCTTCTTTTCAAAGTGGCTTTTGTGTAACCACTCAGCACAGCCCCTGCTTCCAGAACTGTCTTTGGAAGCACAATTAGAAGGTTTAAAAAGCAGAAACACAAGCTCCATCCTATTTACACATTTAAAGTAAAGGTCACTTGCAGAAACTGGGCTTCCCAGACTTCTCCCCAGAAATCCCTTAAGATATGTAATACCAACATAAAGGGAATCACAAATCCAGTTTTCAGAAAATGGCATTAAATATAGATTTAAACTTTGACCTTTAGTCCCAAGTGAGAGGACAAAAAATTCTCTTTACAGTGAAGGGCATGTTGCTACTAAGCTTCAATGAGTAGGAGAGAACCTGCCTGGTAGTAGCCAGGATTAAGAAGCACCAATCGATTTACCTCCAGTGCAGGTGTGCTGCAAATCCGCTGGGTCCAGATGTAGAGCGTGATTGGGCCAGGCTCATCTATATTCTAGAGTTTGTAGAAGTAGCTTCTGGGAAACACGGGTCTTCTTGGCTTGGGGAATTGACGTTTCTGCGGCAATATGTGAAATGCATTCGAAGTGAGCAGGAATGAGGGATGGAGTACACCGGGTCTCCCACCCCACATTAGGGTCATAGGCAATAGAAGGAAATCCATGGGTAGCAGAGTGATGGATTGGGCAAACAGGGAAATCATGGAGACCCAGAGCATTCATATTTTTACATCCCTTAGTACCCTGATTGCTCTGCAGGTGCTGACCAGGCCCCAGGCTGACGGCCCGCTCTGCAACTCATCTCCCTGCTACACCACTGGCGAGATGATTTGGGGCTCAGGTTGGGGAGGGGGTAGATGATGGGAAGTAGAGTTTATTGGTGAAAGGGACCATCGGTTTTATGCACACCTAAAGGCAGAAGAAAAAACTTTCCCTGACTGTGGCATTTGCTAGAACATTTAGGGAGGTAAGGAGACAAACAGGAAGGAGCACTGGGTGAGGAGTCAGTTTGTTTTGTGCCCAGCCAGCTGGACAGGCTCGAGACTGCTCAACGGCATGATTATTTGTTTGTGTCTGCCCCTGGACAGCACCGTTAGCACCTCTCAACTCGCCGGCCTTACACCCACAGGTGCCCACTCAGTGCCTGGCTCGTGCTCGGTGCTCATCAAATATTTGTTGATTAAACAAATGAGGGAAAGAAGAAAATAGTTTGTAGGAAAACCCAATACTCATCCAGGTCAACTCTTTCACTTTAAAGATCAAGAAATTAAAGTCTGGAAAGGAAATGTCTTGATCGCAGTCCAACTACTTGCACGTTGCAGAAATAACAGTAACAAGGATGCTGCTGCTGCTGCTGCTGATGATGACAGTGAACATAATCAAGTGTTTGCACTGCCGTGTTCGTGTTGACGATTTCTTAGTCACTAGCGCCTCATGCACTGTTCTGTTTTCTTCTCTGTACACATGGGTTGGAAGCCTGAAAGCTACATTTCCCAGACTTCTTTGCCAGCTTAGATTAGATTCTGTCATTGGGAAGCCACAGAGAAATAGGAACAAGGAGAAGGCCCTAGGTCTTGTTTTAACTAACTAAGTGTCTGATCTGGGGTGGGGGCTGTTGTAGCGTGGTTGGTGAGCGCAGCGCCTGTGGGTTTGCTGGGCTCCCAAGCCCCTGCAGCTGCAGCCAAGGCTCAGGCTCCTGGCCTCCTCATCGTGGCCACGATGGTGGCTCTAGCAGGAGGGGCAGGAGGGGCAGCAGTGGCACTTGGCAGCCTTGGGAGACACAGCTTGTGAGCTGTGGTCAACCCCACCTCCCTTTTTGCTTCTCCTGTCCCAGAGGGCAGGTTCTTCCTGCAGTAGCTGCTCTCTTCGGGTAACATTGCTTTCCTGGTCTTACTCCCAAAGCCCTTCCAAAACAGTTGTAACCAGTCTCTTGTACTAGATCTCCCTTGTTGAAACACCTACAGTGCTTTATGTGGGTTCTCTCATGGTGTTCTCAGAGAAACCTATGAGATGTGAGCTTTTAGAATGAGGGTCTTATTTCACAGATGGGGAAACTGAGGCTAACAGACACTAACTGATTGCTCAAGGTCACACAGCACAGTGAGGTGGAGGCAGAGCAGAGACATATATCAGGTCTGTCTGATGCCTAAATCTACATATTTAACTCTGGCCCTCAGAAGCAACTCTGCTCCCTGACCAGATATGTCACCGGGGCCGTGTGGGTGCTCAGCGATCAGGCCTTCCTCCCCGGGGCTGTGCGGGACTGATTTCAGTGGGCCCTCTTCTTAGAATGTTCCTTCACAGGGACCCTTGTTTTCTTGCCTCTTGACCTGAGCCTCATGATGAAGTCATTTCCTCCATTAAAAACTTTGTAGGAACTGGTACATCTTTTAACAGCAGAAGTAGCTGAAGGCACAGTGCTATTGGCAGGGGAAACAAGATTACTTCGAGTGAGGGTCTGGGGGAAGAGGAGGGAGCAGGATGAAGAAGCCCAGGGTTGTTGTGCAGCTGACGGGCCCTGCCCTGTCCGGACAGCCCTGCAGACCCTGGCCCTGGCTGGGGGTGGAGATGAACCAGAGGACTGAGGATTAAGGAGTGGGTTCCCATAAATAGTTTGTGGTACCTGGCTTACTGTGAGCACTCAGTAAATGTTAGCTGGGAAAAAAAAAAGGCCACAAGGCACGAGGTGCTACAGGAGATACCAAGACAAATAAAAGCCAGGTCAGCCCCGAGAATGTTCAGCCAGAAGGGGCTGAGATGCGGCACATGAACTGGGAGAGAAGAGCTGTGAAGCCAGCACTGGGACCCGGTGGGGGTCCCAGGGGGCAGAGGGGACCAAGACAGGCTCTGGGGTTGAGCAGGCTCTTGGAAGAGGGCTGAGACATGAACGAGTGGCTCTGCAGAAGGGAAGCACACGCCCCGCAAAGAAGCTGTAACCAGAGGTTACATTCAACTTAAAGTCCAAACTCTCAGGGTAATTTTTATGAAACTCTCCCATCCTCCTTCTAAAGGTCTGAGGGCCGTTTTCCGTGAACTCCCAGTGCCTTCAAGTACTGCTGCTCAGGGTTGAGGTTTCCTCCACAAGGGACAGATTCAAGGAGAAATTTGGTCTTTCCCTCATCCTTTCCAACCATTCTCCGTCTTCCTCGAAGCACTGCTCACATCCCCAGAACTCCCACCCCCTAGGCCCCAGGACGCAGTCACCATTGTGACTCAGCGAGGACCCACACCCTCCCTCCCACCAAACCCCATCTATCCTGTTCAGTTAGGCCTCTGCTATGGACAGGAGAGCTGTGTTGAAGAACTCACTTGAAGTAAGACGTCAGTGGCTTCTTCTACCTTAAAATGTTCCCCTCCCAAAGAGCATTTGTACTTTACCACTGGCCTTCAGCACTTCGTTCAGAGGAGTGAGTCATGTGGAATTTCAAATGCTATGACGCATTACTGGTATCAGCGAAGACTGCGTCGGGCTATAACAGGAAGCATACATAAATGCTATGGTGGCTTAAACAAGCCAAGGTGTTTATCTGTTCCAGGAGCGTGTGTTTAAGCTTGCGCACGCACAGTATTGCACTGTCCGTCCAGGGCTTGCACAGAAGCTCTGTGACATTACCACGGCCCAAGTCTCCTTCTCTCCACGTCTCAGCGCCCGTGGCCAGGCCTCGCACCCGTGAAGAGTGAAAGGGAAAAGGTGGAAGTGGAGCAGCACGAGGCAAAGGGACTGCCCGTCCAGGGACTTGGCCTACTTACTTCTCATTGGTCAGAACCAGGACACATGGCTAATTCCAGCTGCAAGGGAGGCTGGGAAGTAAGGTTTAGCTTTTACTTGCTAGTTGAGGAGAGTGACACGGGAAACCAAAATCCAGGTTCTTCCATTAGTGACTAGTAAAGAAGAACGAATGGGGACTTGGCAGCAGCAGTGTCTCCATCAAAGGGGCACAGGGTGGGGCTGGGGAGACTTGTGGGGGCATTGGGTCTGCCCATTAGGTGGGCCCTTTGTCTTTGGAGAAGGTGCAGCAGGACCTGAGAAGTGAAGGGATTGCACTGAGCAAACCTGGACCAAGCACGCAGGTTTCTGACTGTCCGACCTCTGAGCACCTCATCGCCCCGTTTCTCATCTCCTAGGTTGGGCGTGTGCATTAGAGAGAGATGTAGGTGCCACCCTTTCCACCTCCCACTCTCCCCATTGTGGAGTGGGTCCCCCTGCTTCCCTCTGGCTCACTCACAATGGCTTTATTTTTTTATCTTTTTTTTTAACCACTTGAACCATTTTTTAGCCTACAGTTCAATGCCATTAAGTACATTGATGACATTGTGCAGTAATCACCGATATCCCCGTCTTCACTTTTCATTGCTAATGTAATGTCGTTTTTTCAGGTGTGGGGTTCAGAGATGGGGATTTGAAACAGGGCAATTGATTTTTAATTTATTTAAAAAGTCAAAATATTTTTACTTTTCGAGGTGACTAACAGTTTAGAAACACATGTATTTTCTGCCTGGAAACATGTGGTTTCTTATTTGGATTATTTATCCCCCCCTAATAAATGTTGCTACATGTAACGCTCTTGCACAGACAGCCGACCTCAGGGCTGTGAGCTGCTCCATCTTTTATTCAAGGGCATCAATATCAATCCCCTTGTGTTTGTACTCAGATTCTACAAATAAATTATTTTCTTTGAATGTTCCCGGGGCCATTTTGTGATTTTGGACAATGAGCATTCCTCTGGATTCCTAATTCCTTTGAATTGAGCCACAACCAGAACAATAAGGAGATTTTTAGGGAGGTAAAGGCAACCTCCAGCCCACAAACAGCCTTCCAGTCTTAGAAAAATTCCCACACAGTCTGCAGGCAGAAAATGGAGTCCTGTAACTTCAGTAGACGGTGGAACTCTAGAGGGACACGACTGGTGCAATTTCCATCTCTTGAAACATTTAGAATGTATCTGATCAAAGGAGGAGAAAATTAACCACAGTGTAGGAAGCTGGCAGGGGGACGGACAAGATGACCTAATTTGCCTTTCCCATTACTAATTTCAGGAGGAGTCTTCTCTGGGAATTCCACACTGAAATTCCAAGGCAGGGGCACCTCGGTGGGACCGGATGGCTGCAAGAACGACAATCAGGCGTTGTGATTGTCGAAGCCTCTGCTGTTGTTGCGTCCTTTGGGGTTTAGCGTGGAACTCAGTTCTCCTCAGATAGATACCCTGGGCCCCATTCTTATCTACATAATAACTATGGAGAAATTTTCCCTTCGGGTTTCAAAGGACTTGAGTTTGGTCTATCAGAGTCGGCATTATGCAATGAATTTATTACTTGCTGAAATAAAAATCAACACAAATATGTCTTTGCCTTAAGAAAAAAAGAGAAAAAACCCACACCACTTAGTTGCTTTACCAACCTCTGGATTCAATTAATTTTTAACATGGAAGTAAAGTTCCCTTTTATTTTTTTTTCCTTTCAAGCCAGACATTTATTTTTAACAAGGGATGAAATCATCTGAGAACAAAACGGGACATCTGTTACTTTATATCTGTTTATTTTAAGTACTTAAATCTGAGTTTGATTTCACACAATTTTGACATTGTTGCTTCATTAATAATCCTTACGTAATTGCGACCCCAGAGTGCGCCCTGCGATCGCAGCATTCACTTCTCATTAGTGCCGAGTCTGATAGGAAAGCCAGACTCACCCTGGGATGGGAGAGGCTTCCATGTTCGAAAGCTGGTCCAAATGCTGACCTCGGCAACAGCGGGAAACCACCTCAAAAAGTGCAAGAAGAAGGCCTCTAATAGGGCCCAGCATGAGTAAGTGACGGCCTGTGGCCCACTGTTCACGTCTGCGCGCTCTTCTTTTGCAGGAGTTCTTATGTGAACAACTGGAGTCAGCAGTTTTCGAAAAAGAAATAAAAGATTGCATACAAAACACATGCAATTAACTCATGCACATGTGTGCAGAACAGCATGTTGGAGCAAAGTAGCGTTCATCCACCAGGTCAGCCAACTTGCCTTGCAAGGGCACTGGAATGCTGGTGGAGCAACTGAGAGGCAGGTGTGAGTCCAGGACAGAGACGGGAAGTGCGAGGGCTTCACAAAGAGGAGGCTCTGTGGCCACAGTGGAGCTGGAAGAAGCGATGGCCTGGTACCTATGGCTATAATCAAGATGTGGAGCTCAGAGATGGGGATTTAAAGTCAGAGTGGTGGAATCGCTCATTGGTTCATTCATTTATAAAGCAAATATTTAAGGAGTTCTACGTCAGGCTTTGGGCATACATTGGGAAATAGATGATCCTTCCCTTTCTGAAGGTTAATAGACCAGGGGGCTATGAGAGAGAACAACAGGGGGACCTAGCTGAGTTTTAAGACATCACAGAAGGATATGCAAGGAAGCAAAATGTAACTTGAGAACTGAAGGATGAAAAGGAATTGGATGAGGGAAGGGGAAGGGAGAGGAATTCAAGCTGGAAGAAACATCTTAATGCAGAGCCTAGAAGGGGAAGGAAATTGGCTTGCTGGAGAAATGGACTGGAGGCCAGTGTGGCTGGAGTGCAGTGAGAGGGGTGGGGCGGGGGGGGGCGCGGTGCAGAGGGAGGTGGAGAAGGAGAAGAGGGAGAAGAAGGTGGAAAAGGGGATGGGAATCACACCTGGTCTTATAGGCTGAAGGGAGGTGTTCAGATTTAACTGCACGATGGAAGTTACTGATAGTTTGATTTATGCTTTTAAAAGATCATGCAGGCTACACAAGGAATGGATCAAAGGGGCAGGGAAATTCATTCATAAGCTGTTGTGATCCAGGTAAGGGCGGCAGTAAAGATGGTGGGAAGGGGTGGATTGGGAAAATCTTCAGGGCACAATCAGTAGGGAGTGCTGATGGACTGGATGCGGGAGTGAAGAAGGAAGAGGGAGCAGGACCACCCTGAAAGGTTTGCTCTAGCATCTGGATGAATGGTGACGCTGTTTACGGAGTCGGGAAAGGTGGGGCTGGGGCTGGGGCAGGGAGCCGGGCTGTCGGCTCAGCTTTGGCCATTCCATTTGGGTCATGCTAGCTTGGGGATGTCAAATTAGCTGTTGAATATTTGAGTTCCTGAGAGAGGTCTAGCTTAGAGACATAAATTTGAAACTATTGACAAGTAGATGGCTTTTAAAACCAAGACAATGAATGATGTTACCTAGATTTTGAATAAACATGGTTATGTATTGTGTTGGCTAGAGGTTCTCCAGGGAAGAGAGCCAGGCATCTTTTTACCTATGCAGATTGCAGGAAATTACGTTTGTTGTCATCAACTCAGTGCCAGGCTCTTGCCCCAACCTTGGAATTGTCCATTTACATTTTTCTTTTTCTTTTCTTTTTTTAATTAGTGTTCATTTTTCTTTTTTAAAAAAGATTTTTATTTATTTATTTTTAGAGAAGGAAGGAAGGGAGATAGAGAGAGAGAAACATCAATGTGCGGTTGCTGGGGACCATGGCCTGCAACCCAGGCATGTACCCTGGCTGGGAATCAAACCTGCGACACTTTGGTTCACAGCCCTCACTCAATCCACTGAGCTACGCCAGCCAGGGCTTACATTTTTCTTTTAATCCTCACAACAAGTCTATGAATACAGTGTGATTGGCCCATTCTACCAACCAGGACACTATAACTCAGAGAGCAGTAATAAACTATCCAAAATCAGACACCTAGAGATTCATGAAGCCAGGAGCCAAACCCAAAGCTGACTCTCTCTACAGCTTTCCCTCTATCCCTCTTTAGCTACACACAAAGGCCTAGACACCCATTTTCATGGAAGGCATACGATTCTTCTCCCCCTCTGACTCCCACCCTTGCCCTGGCCTCTTTTTCTTAGAGAATTATCCTCTCCTCTGGTGATTTGACCCCTTGGTTCCCATCTTTTGCTGAGATTGGCCAGCTGCAGTGGACCACCCCATGATAGCATCAGGGTCCAGGAGGAATCTGACTGTAGCCTGTCAACCCAAGCAGCAAAAGTTTGAAAAGCCAGCTGTCATGTAGTCCTAGACTGCCCACAGGTTGCAAAGGATGGGGGCAATGGCCTTCCCCAGAGCCAGGCGAGTGAGTGGTGACAAAGTGAGGGGTTATGACAGCAGTGACAGGATGGAGCAGGATGCACCCACACTTTACTCACTGTAGCCATGTCCATATTTCATCCTCCCAGGGCTGCACTCCGGAAGAAAGCTTGGGGTTGTGCTCCTGGGCGCCCTGCAAGCTGCGACGGGGGAAGCCATGGGGCAGGAGGCCATTGACTCAGGTCCGCTGCCAGCTCCACTCTCCCCTGGAAGGGTGACCTAAGCTCACTTCCACCATCATCCTTATTCTAGAATTTAGATGTAGGGGGCCTTTATCATTCAAAGGAGGGTATATGTACATAAGAGCACTTGAGGTGAGGGACTCTCCATCACTCTCTATCTAACCCCTTACCCGGCTTTATTTTTCTTCATACTACAATTTATCATCTTCTAGAAATCTGTTCATTGTTTACCTCTTGCTGCTAGAATTTAAGCTTCATGACAGTATAGCTTTTACTGGTTTGGCTTACAATTCATCCTAAGCACCTACAAGAGCACATGGTACATAGTGGACACTTAATACATACTTATTAAATTAATAATTGGATAAATTAATCAATCATATAGAGTCATAAGCATGTAAATATTAACAAGGGAATTCAAAATAGTTTATACCGGACTTCTGTTCACCCACCCTCAACAAAACTCTAAAATACTTTCTTGTCCACAAATCAATACAACAAAAAAGAAAAGACAGATGAAAGAAAACAAGGGAAGAGACGGAAGGAAGGCGGGAGGGAGACAGAGGAGAGGGAACATGGAGAACATCAGAGCGCAGGAGAGGGAACCCCACTCAGACCAAAATGGCAATCCCAGGCTGGTTTCCAAGGCTTGGGCAGGAGCGGGGCAGGCAAGCTGCAACATCGAGTTCCCTTAAAGCCAGAAACCTCAAGGAACCATAGCTTTTGATCACCAACGTATTCCAGACTGGCTTAGAGGTCTGGGGAGGACATTCAAGCACTTTGAAATACAATGATAATCAAGAGAAAGAGGGAGTCTTAAATTGAGGATGGAGAGCAATATAGTCAGGTTAATGGAAGCACTAGCAATATTAAATGAAATTGCTCTACCACTTCTTCCTAAGACGGCACTGGGGAGCCTGCTCTTTGCATAAGCAGGGAGGGCCCTGGGATTTAGCAGGAGGGTGGAGGAGTCAGGGAATCAGTCAGGCAGCCGCCCTTACAGTTCTTGGGAGCCCAGCCCGCAGCCCCTGGGTGCACCTGCGCGTCTCCTCAGGCGGGCAGGTTTGGACGGCCAGGATTTCCAGGGAGCCCGGAGCCGGGGGAGCCTGCTTTAGTCCAATTAAATGAGGCAGTATCAGGTGGAAAGTAATTTTGAGTATTCACCATTGTAGGGAGTTTTGTGTTTAAGCCCCTCTGTGGACTTTCTCTTAATGAAGAATTGAACCTCAGGGTCTAGAGGTGGGAAGGAGGAATTGCTCCAACTCAGAGAGCCGAATCTCCCCAAGGGAGGCAGACAAAGGCCCGCAGTTTCCTAAGGGCTGCATCTTCTGGCTTCCCCAGGCCCTCCCTCCTGGGCCCCTGTGGATATGTCACTTCCCCTTAGTAAAGATAATGAGGAGACCTCACTGTGCTGGGGGTAGGGGTGATGGGGTGCTAAGAACGCCTATCCGAATGACTGTGGGTGAACCCAGGGCATCAAAACCTTCAGGGTCTTCTTTCCGCTTCCTGCCTTTCTTCCTTCCTCGGAGCCGGTCTTCTGAGACCACAAAGCCAAAGCAGTGAGGCTGAGCTAATAGGGTTGAGGAGAATCAAGCGTCTTACATAACTGTGTTAGGGAAAAGCAAGCCCACTTGTGCAGGTAATGAAGGAAGGAGCAGGAGGGTGCTGCTCATGAGTTCAAATAGCACCGACAGGATGAGTTGCTTTGAAACTGTTGAAGGTGTGACTGGAGAAATCTCTCCGTCAGTAGAAATGCAGAGGACTTGAAAGCGCACAGGGTGCTGCTCTGCACCGCCAGGGCACCAAGCAGAGGAGAGGGGCAATACCGGGAAGCACAACACAGGGCTTGGGCCCAAGGACGGCTCCTGGTGATGGTGCCTTGAAGGTATTTGTAGAGCTAAAGACAAAGCATAAATATATGAGATGCTACAGCCGTGCATAATTTAACCCCACAAACAACACAGACCCCATGTGGGCCCCTCATTCTTCCTTGCCCACCACAGCCCTCCCAGCATATCTGAGTACGCTACCCTGCCTGCCCTCATGCCCGCCCAGAGCAGCCAGCACGGACGGCGAGGGCAGAGAACCGCAGGTACAGGTGCGCTGCTGGTCAGCTTTTTGTTTTCACCATGAATCAGTGATTCTAAAAACTACCAATGATAAAGCAGTCCTCCTCCCATCCTCCCCCAAATCGTTTGTTGGTCTAACTTAAATGTTACAGTTATTATTGAGTTTTAATTAAATTGCTTATCATTTAATAAATACTGTATTCTACATGGAAGCTCACTTAGGAATTCTCAGCTGCACAGTCTCTGATATAGGAAGACACATCCTCATGTACCTTTTGGGAGTAAATTCTTGCAGTTTGGAAACCTTGGAGTTCCCTTGGCTGCAGTGTCTGTCCTCAAGTTCTGTGGTGAAACATATTCCTGTGTTCATACAATAGCTGAAAAGTCGGCAATAGCACCCAATGAAACAGCAAAACGCAAGTTCCATCAAGTCCGTTATTTTATGTGACCTCTTAGAGATTTTGTTTTAAAGATTCAAGATCGTAAAACAGAGTGCAATCTGTGAGGTGCAGTATTTTTGTTTAATATGTGTAAATTTTAGTGCACACACGAATATAGTGCACAGGTAAATTGTTAGTGCACATGCTGACTTTGAATATCTTCAAAATAGAGATTCCCTCTTTTTAAATTGATAATGGTTCATTTTAAAACTAAATAACGAATAGAAATACTGCTTATTAAATACATGCGGATCCCTAAAAATCAGTGTTGTGGCCCTGGCTGAGTGGTTCAGTTGGGTGGAGTGTTGTTCTGTGCCCCAGAAGGTTGCGGGTTTGATTCTCGGTCAGGGCACATACCCAGGTTGTGGGTTTGATCCCTGGTCTGAGCACGTACAGGAGGCAGCCAACTGATGTTTCTCACACCCATGTTTTTCTCTCTCTCTTCCTCTTACTCTTTCTCTCTAGAATCAATAAACATGTCCTTGGGTGAGGATTAAAATAAATAAATAAATAAATGACATTGTGGGGTGGAGGAGAGGGTGTTAAATAATGCCCCCTCTCTGTGTGTCAAATACACCAGGGATGTCACTGCCTTCCAGGGATTCCAGAACCTGACCTGGAGAGGTTAGGGCCTCAACTCACAGCCTGGATGTTGCTTGGGTTGGTAGGATGATCTTATTTTTATATGTTAAGGTAAATCAAGTCTCTCCATAATTCAATATCTTCTCTGCCTTCTCCTCTCTGTTCCTCAATGTTTTCCACCCTGAGCTCCTTTTAGTTTCCCTATCTATCTCCTCTTCTCACAAAAATTATTTGCAAAAATAGTTAACTATTTTTTTTTCCTTTTAAGACTGCTACTTGTTTTTACCCTATTTCCACATTGAAATCTACAAAGCAAGCCTACCCAAGAAAGGGTGACCTGGAAAGGGGGCAGTAGGTTTGAAGGAACCACCTTCCCCACCCCCAAATTAAAAAACTGATTAAAACTTGCTTAAGAAGTCTACTTATTAAAGGACTGAAAAATATGAACCATGACCAGGGGATTTATCAGATGTATCAAAAGAAGATATGTGGGACCTCTTTCCAAAATAAGAAAGCATTATTCCCTGGAAATAATCCAGGGAAAACACAGAACTGGAAATTTCAATATTTTGCAAGAAAATGGAACAAGTCTTAAGAGAGAAAGGCTCAGTGAGCGAGACAACAGGGCAATGAGAAGTTAATATAGCGTGTTTATGAAAAACTGAGCTTGCCAAACAAACTCGATATCTTCTAACATTTCAGCTTCAGGGTTAGCAAATGAGGTGACTTCAAAGCACTTCATATATCTTCATTTTTGTGATGGTTTTGATAGGAAGACTAGAAGAGTGTTTGCAGTAATGGGAATTTGAAATCGACTAAAAGCCCCACAAATCGGTGGCACTGCCTCGGACCCAGACAGGATCTCTCTCTGGCCAGGGTTGCTTCATTGATGTCCTGGAAAGGGAATGAAACAGCATTTTACTGGATGGGGGAGTCCAGGTTTTAGAGCGATCCATGTGACAACGACCAGGGAGAATTAGCAGAGTCGGCGGTCAACACGAGCCACATCTGCCCTCCATGGCAGCCCTAAGCGTGAACAGGACCAGAGCTGGTGTGAAGCAGAGTCACAGGGCTGAGGGAGCAACTCCTCAGCGCCCAGCTGGCCGCATGCCGCCTTGCAGGCACTGACAGTGTGTGCAGAAGAGACTCCCAGGGCAAAAGAGGTTGGCAAACAGCTGAAGTTTGGCACACCAGAAAAAAAAGAAGCCTCAGGGATAACAAGTGTATTCTTTATATGTCTGTAAGGCTGATTTGCAGAAGAGGGACTGTTGCGGATTGAATTGTATCCCCCTTGAATTTATGTGTTGAAGGTTAACCCCCATCACCGCAGAATATGACTTGTTTTTGGAAATAGGGTTGTTGCAGATGTAATTAGTTAAGATGAGATCACACTGGAGGAGGGTGGGTCCGTAACCCAATACAACTGGCGTCCTTATAAAAAGAGGAATTTTGGAAACAGCCGTGTACACAGATGGAATGCCAGGTGAAGATGAAAGCAAAGATCTACAAGCCATGGAATGCCAACGATTGCCTGTGAGCCACCAGCAGCTACGAGAGAGGCCCGAGCCAGATCCTCTCTCACGGCCCTCAGAAGGAACCAGCCTCGCCAACACTTTGATTTTTGGACTTCTGGGCTATAGCATTGTGAGACAATACATTTCTGTTGTTGCACCACCAGTTCGTGGTCCTTTGTTATAGCAGCCCCAGGAAATGAACTCGGGGGCTGAAGTCATTCAGTGACAGATGGGGTTTTTGCTGGTGAGTGGCTGTGTGCCTCAAGCCAACAGAATCAACACAGCCACTGAAAGGAAGACCTTTCTGACAATTCAGACCATCCAAGTGTGGGCTGAGCTGTCTCTGGTGTAGTGTGCTTTCTAGCACTGAGGGTGTTTAAGTAGAGATTAGATGACGACCTCTTGGGATGATATTACAGGGGAAATGTCTGCCTTGGGAGCAAGGTGGGGATGAATCACCTCCAAGGTTTCCTTCAATTATAAAGATTTTTGGTTCCAACTCTAAAAGTACTCAATGATAAGAAAAACTTAGGATTGAGGATTTTTCTGTTTTTAGAAAGGATGAAATATAAAGAAGCACAAAAAGGAAACCGGTAAAATATAATTTTACACAAGAAAAAGGGCAGGCATTAATAACGGAGATATTTCAGGAACCCAGTAGGCAGGAAGTCCATGAAGAAGAATGACCCTAAAAGGGGCATTAATTGTATCAAAGATGAATGCATGTGATCTGGCTGTGAACCAGTGTGGTTTAATATGAGCATTATCTCTAGGGGTTAACAGCATGGAGTTTCATTTCAAGTCAGGCCACTCAAGACCTTTGTCACCTTGGCCTACCTACTTAACTTCTCTGAGCAAGTGTTTCCTCGTTTGCAGAGTAGGACAGTATCCCCTGGCTCCCAGGGTCGACAGAAGGCATGAGATAATTCATGAAAATTGTGAGCACATAGTAAGAATTCAGGAAGGGTTTATTATTCTTATTATCAAATGATTGTCCCTAGAGTCCAAATAGAAGGCTGATTACATCGAGAAAGAGAGAACGAGAGAGAGACAGAGAGAGAAGGGAGAAGGAGAGAGACAGGGATGACGGAAATCAACATTTTAAAGGAAATTGTTTCTTATGTTCCATGATTTAATTATCTTTCCTATTAAATGTAAAAGTTTCATTTACTGATATTATATCTAAGTTAAATGAAATTATTGGGAATTATGTGTGCCACCTCTTTCCACATACAATCAAGAGGAATGGTGGACAAGCGCGAATACGTAACCAGCTCACTTGAAAGCAGGCAAGGCTGGCCCGTGTCTGGCACTTTAGTCTGATGTGTGGCCTTGGATAAACTTCTCTCACGCTGATCTGTGAAATGGAAGTGTTGATTCCATCTGAGGGCTGTGGGAGAGGACCTGTTTCGAGCTCGTCTCTTAGCTCTGGAACAACCACCCGCAGGTTGGTGGGATGAGCAGACGGGACCATGCTTGGTTCAAGTGTCAGGTAGAGGGCAGCAGCCGTTGAGTAGGTCAGCACTGCGTCCTTGCAGCTTTGGAGTGGTGACTGCCCCCAAATGTAAATGCTCTAAATACCAGGGGAAGCAAGGGTCGATTTATCCTGATAGAGCCCGTCAAAGTGAGGAGTAATGCGTGAAATTAAGGTAGATGAGGCTTTAAGGAAAGGAAAAACTTCTGTTCAGCAGGATCTTTTGGATAATGAAGTGGTCTCTGAGGAACCCTGAGGAAGCTCCACACTGGGAGGAACACTGAAACAGGCGGCAGCCCCGCCTGCTGAGACACGAGTGATGCAAGCGTCAACCTCCTCTTAGTCTGTGCAGCTTCTCCTTTCTCTTTTAACTTAGTGCTTTTCCCAGGTCTGTTCCTTGATCTGAATTGCTCCCTATTTGAGCCTCCAGTCCATTCCTGGCATCGCTGAAGTTGGTTTACGTTGTAGTACCTGGTGATAGAATAGTGGCTTAAAAAGGCACCGCCATCTCTCCTCAGCCCGCACTCACAGCCTGCCTGTCACCCCGCTCCAGGTCTTCAGCAGCCTGGCCCTTGCAGCCCGGCAGACTCACCCGCCTCGCCTCCTTGTCGGCCTCCTCATTAGCCATGCTCTGGAGCTGGCTGGTGTCAGCCGGGCCGGTACATCAGAATGCAGAGCAGGCCTCAGGCTCCCAGGAAGCTGCACATTCCGCATGAAATATGAAGGCAACAGCCAGCCCAGGGGAGACCCAGGGTGAATTTAGCAGAAGAGCAGCAAAGGTGGCTACTGAGGGAGGGGGTTCTGAAGAGAAAGGGAGAAGATGAAGGCACCCATGACGTGCCATGTTTTAGAGGTGCCGTTTGGTGGAGGAGAGGGACACACACAGGGAGCACCTGGTTTTGTACCCTCTTGGCTGCTCCTGACATACACTCCCCCCTTACATTCTTTCTGCATATGCTCACGATATTCCTGTGATTATGGTGATGTGCCCTTTTGAGATAGGCAGCCAGCTCTCTCCCCTACTGTGCTCATCACTGATTTTTGAGTTTCTCTTTTGGGACAACCTGCAATAATCATAAGAGCAGTCCATGTGGACTTCGGAGTACCTGACAGTAAGAAGCATAATAAACATAATGATTGTCCAGCAGGCCCGGGGGACATTTGTGGCACTCCACTGCAGGCCTGCAGAGGTTAAGCATGCTTAGCTGGCGGTGGCCTCACATGGCTGCGAGGCCTGGCATAAAAATCTGCCCTCACCTTTTTCCCAACCTCCCACCTTCCAGCCAAAGCCCTTTGCTGGGGTTCTACACAGACATTCTGAGGTGAGACAAAACCATCTGTCTCCACTACAAGCACAGATAGTCTACCACGTGTGTCTTGGACACATTGTAGTGTCATGAGATTACACATCTCCCTTAGGACACTGACCCACTTGTTCTGTGCTTGGTATGTGTGTAGGCCCCTGCCCTAGACGCTCTATCCATGAAGCAGAGATGCTGTACTGTTTTGTTATAATATATCCAGGGATCATTGGCACATAGTAGGTGCTCAATAAATACTGAAGAAATCATATTTAGTGAGACCTCCCTCCCACCTCATCACACATTCGCGTCATCAAGAAACACAAACCTACTGGTCTCTCCAAACACAGAAATTTTGAGAAGCCGTTTTTTTCTCCCCTAACCAAAAACCATTACAGTGCAAACAGGGCACACAGAATTGATTTCACTTCATACTGTTGATTATACAGCACCCCGCCTTCTTTGGTTCAGAGAACAAATTCTTATACATGAGTAAATGTATATATTTTCCTCTTAAAAAGAATTCTTGGGCTGTTAAGATCGCCATAGGCTCCTCAGGCATAATCAGCAACTCAGTCACAGCTGCATCGTCCTTATCTCTGGAAACCTTCTGCATGTCTGGATGAGAAGGGCAGGTGCCAAGAGCTGCAGGGCTACCCGCGTGCCCCTGCTTGTGATGGAAACCACTGGCATTCCTTGTGAGAGTTTTCTTCAAGAAACATCAAAGGTATGATGCCTCCTTAGAGCCCAGCTCACTTTGGGTTGGCAGCACTGCCTGTTGCACACCTCCAGGAGGCACTATTCACACTGAATGTGGAGAGACGACAAACATGCTCATCTTATGCGTGGGAACCATTAGCACCATCATTATATTTGGTCACTTTCTGTTAATCTTGTAAAGGCATTGGCTTCTTTGTGACCTGAAAAGACTCCATCCTTCTGTTTGGTTCCTGAGGAACAGTAGCAGGAAGCAACAGGTTTCAACAAAAGTGCTGGCCTCTTACAAGGCTGCAAGCTCCCTGGGGACAGGGCGTTTTCTGCCCTGCTCACTGCTGCCCCCTCCTCCCTATGGCTGGGGCGGTGGGCAGGGTGGGGGGTGCAGGCAGTCACAGGGTAGGCACTGCACAGATATTTTGGTTGACTACCATGAAGGAAGTACGGTACCTTTTCCTCTAGCCAGGCACAAGTTTAGGGTTGAGCCAGCTGGAGTCTTCACCTGCTTGGATATTCAGATGTTGAGAAAATTTCTCTCTCCACTAGGGCTGCGAGTAGGAAGCAGATCCCAAAGAGGAGAGAAGTAGGTTATAAGACAAAATGAAGAGATGCGGGAGGTGGGGTGGGGGATGGGGAAAGAAAGAGAGAAACAAGCTACAGTCCTAACAGAATGTTTTAGTTATATGAGCCAGTAAATTCCTTATTTATTTGCTGAAGGCAATATTAGAAGAGGGTTTCCACGATTTTAAATCTAAAGCGGTCTGACACACTTATTTCACAGCATCCCCATCTCCTTCAAAAGCCGTTCATTCGCTCCATGCCAACAGCTGACTCTCTACATTTTATGCACTTGGACCCTCTAAATGTCTACTTTCACGTAGAGGTTGTCTCACCCATCTTTTCTGCTGGTTTTGTGCAGACTGTGTTTGAGACTGAGTGCAGTCGGGGGGATGTATCTTTCCCATACGAAGAACCTAGACTGAGGGAATTCTGCAGATTCCCTGGATAACAGATGTACTTCCCACTGGTGGCAGATCCTCAGACCCTAGAACACACAGCACCTGCCTCACAGCTCGCAGTAACTGTAGCGCTTCCTGCTGAGGGTGCCAGCCCTGTGCTGGGCTCCAATGCGGCAGCACTCAGTGTTTGCAGCATAATTCACAGGAGTAAGGTTTGTTTCCCCAGCTAGACAGGAGATGGGCAGTTTTCAGAAACACAAAAGAGAAGAAGACGGATGTTCCTTGGACTCTACTATGCCACAAACACTGTCCGGGATATTGCACATCCCTGTCCAATGAATGGCTTTCCTTGGCCACGATCACGGACACTGGCTCAGAGGGATTCAGCAGCCACTTGCTCCTGGGCTCAGCTGTTAAGTGACAGAGCCGGTCTGTCTGATCTGTCTGATCTGTCTGTCTTGGGCCATGGTTCACCAGGCTGTGTGCAGCCCAGACCACTCAGCACCGCGGTGGCCACACTGTATATCCAACAGTGACAGCCCTGTGTTTATCGCCTTTTCATACGAGCTTAATGAGGAGGGACTGTTACAGACCACCTCTCTGCAGTGGGAGAGAATTGCTTGACGTGAAGATGCACAGAAACCAGAGAAGTCTCGAGTCCAGTTTCCTTCCTCTGTGGCCCACCCAGCCTCTGGGACTGAGAGCACAGCCGGGGCAGGCGTTCTGTTCCTGCACAGACAAGGATGCCTCTGGCTGCGTGTCAGCCACTGACCCACCTCGCTTTTGTTTTGCAGGTGTTGCAAAGAGAATGCAGCCATCCCCAGACCCCAGCGGGGAGGGGTGGGAAGTGCTGCCCTGTGCCTGGGCCAGTGTGCACATGTGTGTATGTGTGGTCCTCAGAGCAAGGGCTGGGCAGGGGCCAGTGTGCAAAACAACATTAAAAAAACGAAACGTTTTCCACTGAGAAACAGAATCACTGCCCGTGGAATTCTTACCCAGCCCAAGCAGGGAGCAGCAGCCCCTCCTTTTCATTAGTTAAACAAAGAGGGTTATTTTTCAAATGAAAACTTTCAGCGTGGAAAACAATCTAATTCCCAGGACTTTTTGAGAAGCGAGATTCTCAGTACTCGAATAAACACGGGTATGTGGGTGTGCAGCTGCAAAGGGTAGTGCAGGTACCCTGATCAAATGAAGCCCGCCTCTCCCCCCTCCCCCAGGGCCTGGCCAGTGGGAGACCCAGGACTCAGCTGCAGGCCTCTCGAAACATTCCCAGGTAGGAAGGCTGACAAAGGGAATGAGCCATGGCCTGGGAAGATTTGACCATTGTGTTAGGGGAAAAATGGGGAAAAAAATTATTTTCTCTATGTCCACTAAATGATCCCCTTTCTTCCTGCAAGTCAATGAACTCCCTCTGGTTAGAAAATAATCTGCAAACTCAAGCCCTGCTTGGTTTAACGAGGCATGTTCAGCTTTATCGAACTCTCAGCCTTCAGGTTTCTCTCAGGCACAAACTGGCCTCCACCCTCGACCCATGGGGCACCATCACTTTCTCATGAGGTGTTCTCTTCATGAAAGCTCCTGCACACTTGCATTTGTTTAAAGAGCAGGTAAGGATATGGAGGCCGACCGTCAGGGTTCGATGTGAGCGGTTTGAGAGTAAGCGGCACTTATTCTCTCAGGGCCCGAGGTTAGCCATCTGCAGAGGGGAATGGTGACGGTACCCACGTCAGAGAGTCGTCTGGGAGATTAAATGAGAACCTGCTTATACTGCACCACAGCACAGTATCTGGGCAAAAGAAGAGCTCAGTAAAATTGTGGCCTTTCTTATGAAGTTGAAGGGACATGGCATATGGTCATCGGCCTAAGTTGTTTAAATTAATATGTATTGTTCTTTGAGGTTTTTACTTTTCCCATCTCACTTGTGGAGATTGTATTGTTTAAAAAAATAGAAGCAGGCACAAAATAGCCTCTTTTCAGATCGGAGCTTCCTTCTCTAATCAGTCCGTGAACATTTCGGGGAGCGCTCTATTTTGCTTGGCTGGCCCCTGGTTTTGCCGTGAGTAATATGTTGGGCTTAATTTCAAACTCCACGCAGCCAGGATCACTGGATACTTGAGCTTCCCCAAGTTGAGTTGATACAGCTGCTCTGCCCCCGGTCACTGGTGAGTTGTCCCTGTGGATTCCAGAGGGCCTGAACACAGACAGGTCGAGACGCATGGGCCAGTCCCGACAATCAGGGACAAGGCCTCCCATAGAGAAGGTGCGCACATGGGACAAGACCCAGGAGATCTGAGGAGCACTAACAGGTAAGGAGAGAAGGCTCAGACAGGGATCATGGGGAGAGAGGGCTCGGTGCAGGAGGGGTGGGGGGAGCCATGTTGCTTGGAGTGTGCGTGCTTCTGTGAAGGGAATGCCGAAGGTGAGAAGACACCACCCTGTTAGTGAAGCTGCGACAGTGATAAAAGAAGGGGGCCAACACTCCCCGCATAAGGATTCATGAGACCAGTTAGATCAGGTTATGGATACTTGACTTAAAAGGATTGAGCGGGGCTTTCTTTTAAACACAGGCTTCATTTCAAGTGGAACTGAATAAACTAAATTTAATTTGGACATTTTTTCCTCAGGAACTCAGCACTGGCATGAAACGAGCCTTGCCTGCAGCCACTGGAGGACTCATTCTGTGAGACAACGGCGCTGATGGACAAACAGAGCACAGTGCTACTTTTGAGGCCGGTCTAACCTTAATGCCAGGCGGGCTGGTAAACAGACCGAAGAAGCTAATGACTGCTTAGTGCTTTCTTTCCAGACTAGCAAATGTCCTTGGCTTCTGAGGTAGCAACAGCCTTACCTTCAAAGGTTTGGATTGATGACCTGGGTCTAATCACATCCCCTCCCCAAGTCTGTTGGAACACCCAAGCATTTCAAAAGAGAAAGATAACAAAGGTGTTCCAGAAGCAATATGAT
The DNA here is from genome assembly GCF_019186645.2 of Phyllostomus hastatus. NCBI lineage: Eukaryota > Metazoa > Chordata > Mammalia > Chiroptera > Phyllostomidae > Phyllostomus > Phyllostomus hastatus. Next base: position 15,138,585 of record NW_025333857.1, read on the forward strand.
TATGAATATACACTATAAATGATAATGATGATTAATCATACTAATGTTCATAGTCTCCCCATATTATGATTTAACACTGGTAGATTCATCTTCTCCACGTGCTTTTAAAGTATTTGCCTCAAACTACCAATTTTCCCCCTTGATCTCTGTCTTCTGAAGAAAGGCACATGATGGGGAATGAGGCTGGGCATTATAGGAAGATGAGGATTGTGACCCTCTGGAAGTTCCAGAACTTTATAGTATACACCGCCCCTGAATGAGTCGCTCGAGCAACCATTGTTGGTTACTTCCACCCATTTAGGCCCTTGCATGTGATCTATGGACAGGCATTCCCTGACCCACCTGCTACCTAAATCTGACTCCTTCATTTTTCTGTCTCATAATTCCCTCTACTTTTGTCCCAAGCACCAATCATGTTTTTAAATTATTTCTTCATATACAACATTTACTTGATATTTAGTTTCTCCACTAGATGCAAGCTCAATAGGAGAGGGATGGTGCCTCTTTTATTCACCATATGATGAATACCTAGCATGGCACCTGGCACATAGAAACTGATAGTAAATAATTGCTGAGTGAAAGGAAGAGTGAGTTGCATAGCTAGGAAGAGCATGCCCATCCAAACGAATCTCTTCTCTTCCCACTGACACCAAGCATTTAGGATCTCCATAAATACCACAGACGTCAACAGTGAATTCTCACAGGCAAGTCCAGTAGTTTTCTTGGTCCTTGTTACTCCCACTCTGGAGGCTGATGCAAATAATTCTCCCTAACTGGAGACCCTGCTGTCTTGGCTCCATGGCTCCATACTCCCCTCCTTCTCCTGTGCTCAGTGACTCCTTTCTCCTCTTACACCTTGAAAGGAGCTAGTCAAGGGCTCTGGACTCGGCCTGATGGAGTCCTTGTGCTGCTTCATCCTATAATAGCTCACTCAGCCTTCAGCTTACTACCTATGATGTCTACATTTCTAACCCTGAAATGCTCTTTCTCCTGCTTTCTTCTTTATTTTTTTTTCTGGAATGTCACCTTCCTCCCAATAACCATACTGGAAGAGTTGGAATCTTTTCTGAACATCATTCTTCACGTTTACCAAATATTCAAGGCAAAACATTGAAAATATTCAGTGTCTTCTCATTATATGACTTGTGTCTTTGGATAATTGAAACATTTCCATCTTTCAGACTTCCCACCCTCCCCAATTCTCTGCTATTTTTTATTCAAATAACTATTTTGAAGTTGTCTTTTTTCCAACAATAACTTTCCTTCTATTTACATCACCCAAATGCTACCTTTGCTTTAATATTTATCTCAAATACTTCCTACTTTGATAAATCTTTCTTGGACTTTCCAATCAAGTATAATTTTTCTTGCTTTAAACCACCAAGTTACTATATACATCTCAGCGGGTATTCTCTTAATACTTTTGTATAATGAGTTTCTGTGTATTTGTCTATGTCCTTAGAGAAAGACTAATAAATAAATTTCTGGAAAGAATGAACTAGATAATGAACTAGAGAATTGGCATAAATTACCAATACATATCTACAGACATTAAAAAATATTAAGAGGATATTATGAATAATTTTATTTTAATGAATTTTAAAATGTAACTGAAATGAACAATTTCTAGAAAAATGCACAAAGACTGATAGGAGAAGAGATAGATAATTTGAATATTCATATATTTATTAAAGAATCTGAATCCATAATATAAAAATTCCCTACAATGAAATCTTGAGGTCCAGATTATTTGAGTGAAAAATTATGTTAAGCATCTGAGGAAAATATGTTTGTTACACAAACTTTCAAGGGAATAGAAAAAAGAGCAAAGACTTTACTACTGATTTTATGAGACCAACATAATCCGAATACTGAAAACTGTCAAGGACATTATAGGAGAGAAACATAGATATAAAATCCCTAAGCAAAATATTAGCAAATCAAGTCTAAAACATATATTAAAAGCATCAAATATCATGACAAAGCAAAGTTTATTTTGGACATGCAAGGTTGGTTTAATACTTAAAAATAAATCAATATAATTCAATAATTACGGAATAAAGAAGAAAAACCATATGGCCATCTCAATAGATGAATGAAAAACATTTGATACAACTTAGTATTTGTTAATGATTAAAAAGATAACTCTCAGCAAATTAGAACTAGAAGGGAACTATTAATTTGTAAAAGGTATATCTAATAAACCTATACCTAAGTATCTTTAATCTGAGGTCAGGAACAAGACAAGAATGTTCACTCTAACCACTTCTATCCAATATTGTACTGAAACTTCAAGCCAGAGTAATCAGACAAGAAAAAGAAATTTTAAAACTTAAGAATTAGAAAATTACATAAATCTATGGAATTTGTAGACATAATGGTAAACATAAAGTCTATAGATGAATTATTAGATGAGTAAGTAAACTTAGCTAGATTAATAAATATAAGGTTGACATAGAAAAAGGAATTATATTTTTATACGTATAATAAATATTAGAAAATAACATTTTAAATTTGATACCATTTATAATAGCACTTTAAAATCATGTACCTTCACAAAAATAAGTTTAGCAAAATATGTATTTGACTTATGCATAAAAATGCAAAACATAGAAAATAGTTTTTAAAGATTTAAAATCAATGAGGAAATATATATACTATGTAAATTAGATTGGAAGACTCAATCTTGTAAAATCATTAATGTTCTCCAAATTGGCCTATTGCCTCAGGGCAATATTAGTTAAAATCACAGCAGGTTTCCTTTCTTCCTTCCTTTTTTCCTTTCTTCCTTCCCTCCTTTTTTCCCTCCTCCCTTCCTTCCTTTGACGTGATCACCTACTGGCAGTGACCGCGGAATGCTGTGGATGGCTCGTCGACACATGAGAAAAACATACACAGAGACAACCAGGTCCTGTGGGGAAGTAGGAATGGAATGGCCACTCTCTCTAGTGGGGAGTGCCATGGCCACCCTCCCTAAGGGAGAGCGCCCCTAAGGGAGAGAGCCTGGTTTCCCAGCCCGAGCAGGCTTTTTATTGGGTTCGTTTGCATAAGAATTCAGGTAAAGCTCATTACTCATTGCTAGGAAGTAAGGGTCAAACAATAGATAACAAGGAAGTATGAGGGCCTACTTTGAGTCAGGGTCAAACAGCTGTAAAACTTTAAGGAACAAACTTACTTCTTCCTTGGACCCTTATCATTCAATTGAGAGCATTCTAAACAAAGCAGATTTCACAGGATTTTATATATTCTTTCTTAGGCCTGATCACCTGGGGAACCCACCCTTTCCAGCACAGAGTGGCACCACCCTGTCATTGTTTCAAGCTTAGGTGGAGCAAGGGAACTAACGCAACCAAGAGATTAGGAGATTTTCTCCTAGATGATGAGGACTCAGGCTATGTCAAAGCCGAGGGGCGAGGGTCCATAACCCCCTTTTGCTGTAACCCCCAAAGTCCTTCCTTGGGGGCCTCCCATGTGATCGTGCCTGTCTTATGTCGTTCCCCCCTTGAGGAATCTTACCCATCATTGGCTAACCAACCAAGCTTTGGGGGCCAGTTATGGATGAAGTAAAAGAAGCAGAAGCAGAGATCCTGCCAGGGAAATAAGCTTTTGTCCCCTTGCTGGCTTATAATCCAAGGTCATTCCCTCAGCCTTAGCCTTGGCGGGGGTTACAGCTTCTGATACCAGGCAAGGTGGTTCCCAACATTGTTTCCTTCTTTTTATTTCTTGTGAAAACTGATAAGCTAATTCTAAAGTTAACATGGAAATTTGAAGGATAAAAATAGTCAAGGTAAAATTGAAAAAGAAGAAAGTTGAAGGACCTACACTACCAGATACTAAGCAGTAATTATGACAGTGTGAAATTAATGTAAATGAGGACAAATAGATTCATAGAACGAAGCTGAGAATTCAGGAACAAAGCTGCAAATATGTCACCTGATGTATGGCAAAGGCGTCCTTGCACTGCAGTGCATAAAAATGGCTTTTTAAGAATAAATAGTTGGGTTAACTGGATTTACAAAAGAAAAAAATTATTTTGACCCCTCTCTCATTTAATACACAAAAATCAATTACAGATGGATTATAGAGTAACTGTAAAAAAGTTAAACAATAAAACTTCTAGAATGTAACACATGAGAATACCTTCATCACTTTGCTGTAGGTAAATATAAACAAGACATAAAATTCACTAGCCACACAACAAAAGATTGATGAACTGATTTTATTAAAATTAAGAACTTCTTATGGAAAAAAAAAGAAAATATGCAGCCACACAATTAAGAGAATTAAAAGGCAAGTCACAGAGCGAGAGAAGGTATTTCCATCAGACAAAACACTTGTATGCAGAATATTTAAAAATTTCTTTCACTATAATAAGTCATACAGCACTTTAAAAATCAGAAAAGTAATTGAACAGTCACTTCACAAAAAAAGATATCTAGATCAGTAACAAACTTAAGAAAAGAGGCAAAATTAGGCAGGCAATATTAAACTCACAATTCAATATTAACCACTTATCCACTAAATGTGTAAAATTTAAGATACATTGACAATTCTGAATATTGGTGTGGATGTGAAGTGACAGGGATTCTTATACATTGGTAGGACTGTAACCAGGTACAACTGCTTTGAAAACCTGTTTTGCAGTGTCTACTAAAGCTAAACATATGCATACCCTATGATGAAATCATTCTCCTAGCTCTATAGCCACAGAAATGTATGTGTAAGTGCCTCAAAAGACATGGACAGTAATGCTCACAGCAGTGCTCTTTTTACCAGCCAAAGACTGGAAACAACAGAAATGTCCATCAACAGTAAAATAGTATAAATCATGGTATACTCGTACAATCATTACTACATTTCAATGACAATGAACAAATGACCACTACATGAAACATGGGTAAAAATCATAAATACAATGGTGAATAAGAGAAGCAAAAGGGAAATTTAAAAAATGCTGTATGACATTATGTGACCCTCAAAAACAGGCGCAGCTCACTGATGCTGCTGGACGCCTGAAGGGAGGTCACCCTTTGGGAGCAGGGGGAACGACAGCAGCTTTGGGGTAATGGCCATGTTCCAGCCCAGGTCTGAGTGGCGGTCACATTGGGTGAGTTCACTCTGAAAAACTCGGCAAACTGTACACTCATGATAGGTTATACTTCAAATTACAGTACTTACCAAAACAACAGCAAACACCCTGGGCCGCGTGGCCTGTGCAAGGCCATTTGAGTCCCGGCATTCATCCTTCGCAGGAGGCTCTGTGCCTTTGTACTGCTGGAGCCGTCTCCATTCCTAGTTTCCATTGCTTCTTCCTGCTGACATGGTTCCATCACTGCCCCCTGTTCTGCCCTTTGCTTTCCCTCTGAGCTCGACACAGTGATCCTGATCCTTCCTCTAGGTGTGTTGCCCTTGGAGCTGATTTCTCATTCTCAGCTTCTGTTTCAATGTTTCACTAAGAAGGTCCCATACCAGATTAGTTCTATTTCTTCTATACATTTTGTTAATGGCCTTGGTTTACATTTATTGCTTAAATTTTTACTCATTTCTTAACGTTTTGTTTTTTGCCTAATAATTTTTATGTTCTTGTTATATAATTTCATAATTACTATTAGATTATTGGCTTAGCCACCATTTTCCTCCTGAAACCCACAGTTTTTGTTTTTTTTTTTAAAGGCTTTATCTCCACTCTTCTGCTTTGTAGGGTGGAGGATGGGGGTGGGGTGGAATAGGAGAAGCTCTTTCTCATTCTTTACCCTCCAGCTCCAGCACTAAAGAGCCAGGTCATCTGACATGCAATAGAAAAGGGGAGAAGGATTCACAAATGATAACTAAAGCAAGTGCTACCCAGTTGCCCAAAGTGGTTTAACAGATTACTTTCCTCACAGGTTTAGCTAAGAAGCCGTCTGACCTGAGCCCATTTATGGAACTATTTGGCCTTGCTTTTATTTTTTCTTTTTCAGAATAAATCCTCTAGTTCTCAACTGGAGACACTGAAGGAACAAGGGAATTTGTATTTTTTTAATCCATAGGAAGGTTTTGGCCAGGAATTTTTCAAACCCTGGAATGAATTTTTAATTTGGACTTTGATATCCAGACAAGCCCAGCTCATGTTCTCTTGGGTCCCCTTCCCAAAGACCAGACTTCAAACAGACACTGCTCAGCGTCTCGGCAGAGGCAGAGGAAGGCTCCGCGGCAGCTACGGCGGCGGCGGCAGCAGTGCACGCAAGCCCTGCACGTTCGGCCTGTCTGGGCTGGACCCCGTGTGCTGCCTTGCCCTGGAAGCCAACATGTCCTGCTCCGCGGATCAGAAGCAGAGCTCCTCAGAGGCGAATAAATGAGCGTGTCGTCCATCAGGGCAGGAAATGCTGGGGATGGTGTGTTTCCACCTGGGGACCCTGCCTGGAGCATTTTCAATAACACAGGATTCACATCTTGAAGGGAAACAGGCAAATAAATGCTATTTTGTTTGGCTTTATTATTTGCTTCTTATTCTTTTGCTTTCCTATCTTCCCTTTTAGAATTTGGATTGTGGAAGAAATAAATGTGTTTCTTACAGATGAGACCCCAGAGAACCTTTGTTTTAACTCTTACTTTAACTTCTCAAAAATTGACAAAACAGAAACTGAGAAGAAAAAAATCCCTGATTTCTCCCCATGACAACTACAGAAGCAGCTTATTTCCTTTTAGAGACCTAGATCAGAGACAGTAAGTAGTTGAAACTTAATACTTAGAGTCCCTTGGAAAAGTGACCACACTGGGGCCATTACCATCATTTTCCATTAATTGTCACCTGAAATAACCAGTTGTGGAAACGGCAGGGGGGCCTGAGCAAAGGAATGTAGTTTGGGGAACAGCTAGCCCACTCATGTCCCATAAAAAAATACAAATGATTTAACAGCAGCACTGACAGGGTCCTTGGAATAAATCATTTCCATTCCCACTACTGCAAATCACTTACTGTGATTGCCTCGAGACAGATTTGGGGAGCCGGCTGCTGGTCACCCAGGCTCTGGGACAATTCCCCCTAGTTACCCATGAGGATAAATTGCAGTCCTGGCCTAATTTACTGCTCTTCCCTACAGCCAAGGGGCAAGTACTCTCTGTTCCTTGGGAAGTCTAGAAGCTAAAGGTGACCAGAATAATTATGGAGCCTTTCCAAAAATCCCCTCTGCCCATCCAGCAGAGCTGACTCTTGAAAGCTTACAGCCTCACGCATGCAGAGCTGCTGGGCCGGGCTGGTTTTTCTACCAAGACCGGGGCTCGTCAGACCCAACCACACTCTCCTGTGTATGTCCCCCACTTTCTCCCAATCTTGTCTCATTCCGTTGCAGTCAATAAGGTCTGGGATCTCTCTTTACTTCTTTTATATTTTTTGCTTGGATAAGCTAAGTTCTTGTGTGCTCTTGACCGGTCCAGAGGTGGCATGTCCTGTGAATTGTGCTTCTCCTTTGAGTTAGTCACATTGTCCTGTTGGACTCCTCAGCACTTCGGCCATGTCTGTGTATCTGCTTGTCTGTCTGCTGTGGGCTGAGTATACCTGGAAAGAGGGACCCGGGGCTCTGCAACATGGTGTCCCCACCACCTGCCAGAGCACAGATGGGATGAATACCTGAGGCAATAAGAGAAGTAAAAGGATGATGGGAATGGGAAGAAGTCTTGGCTTGTAAGTTCTTTGGATCTGGTTGCAAACTGATAAAATGCACAAAAATAGAATTTCTAGGGAAGTTTCCTGGAAAGTCTTTTATTTGAAGACAGAAACTCTGCGGTGAATGCCGGTATAATATTGATAAAATCAGGATGGCTGAGCAGCCTCCCCATGACCTGGCAATATTGTGTCTTTTTATCTGGATACCCAGAGCCTTGGCCCTGAGCTTTGTTATTCCACACCAGGGTGGCCACCCTGGACAGATCATGTGTCCTGACTCCCTGTGGCCCAGTTATCATCATTCCATTATGACCAAGTAATCATTCCCAAAGGACAGATCCTTCCACTCTCTTATTCAAGAATCTGACATCCATCCACTCCCAAGCCCCACCTGGCATTCTAGGCTCTCTGGCACTGCCCATGGCCCCATCCAACTCTCCATATTCTTGGAGGACCCTGAGGCCCGACCCGCTTGTCACATCCTGACCAGTCATACCTTGAGCCAATCATTATTCAACTGTCGTTTCATAACTCAGTTAAAATACCATTTCAAAAAACCTTCCCAAGGAGCCACAGTCCAGCTGAGCTTTCTGGTACTTTACATCTCCTCTTTGCTTGGGTATGCCACGGGCACCACATCCTCACCATTCTCTTCTCGCTCATCTGTTCCTTTTGTCAATGCAAATACCACACATTTTCATCAGCAGAGCAGGTTCAAATGCAGGTCTAAACAAGTCAGAGTGCAGTCCTCCATCACACCACATTGCCTCTCCTGACACCGGGGACAGCAATTTTCCTTACTCTTGAATTCACTTCTGGTCTCAGTGAAGGGAGAGGTGGCATTGGCCACAAAGCAGAGGCCTTTCCATTTGGGCTGCAGCCCCCAGGGCCCCTCTCTTCAGTAGTTTCCACGTATAACTTCAGAAATGAAATAGCGAGCAAGCCCCGGGATGCCCTTCTTTGAGGGCAAAATGGCAGCCTGGCTTCCAAAAGGGACCTAGATTAGGATAGAAAGAGAAGAGCACCCTCTAACACACTTGGTGGAGAAACTCGGACTGCTGTGTGTCTGTCCCCTCACCGGGTAGGGGAACAAGGAAATGAATAAAGGAGCAGGAGGCAGTGGTGACGAGAGGAGGCCACGGGCCAAGGCGCAGTGGCTGGAGGAGAAACGGATCTGGATTTGGACCGCAGGGGCCAGGCCCTCCTCTCCTCTGTAAAGGTGTCAGCTGGGTCCATTGCTGGCTGAGCCTGTGGAGAAGGAATCTTTGGATGCGGGCCTGAGGTTTTGAGTTCACTCCTAGTGGGCGACAAAAAAACGAGCTGGTTATTTGTTTTATGGTAATGATCTCTGCGAGGCTCCCAACTCCGGGGCGCAGTCGGCATGCCACGCGGCAGGCCTTCCTCTGGGCGCGAGAGGATTTCCTCGGTTTGGGAGGATTCATTTGTTTTTTAAACGAGGCTGTTTATTTTCTCTTCTTTTAATGTTATGGTTTTTTTTTTCTCAGACTCACAAGGAGTATACATAACGTACAGCCGAATCTGCAATCTCCTATTTTGTCAGCTGCTTGTGTTGATTAAAACTTCAATAAAGATCCTGCGATAAAACAGAGCTATGTTCAAAGGATCTTGTTATGTTTTTAAAAGCCTGAGCTTGGCAGAAAAGACATGGAGTATAGGTTTGCTACCTTGATATTTTTTCCCCTTTTCTAGGTTAGACAGGGAGCAGACCGGGAGAGGGGTGCACAGTGGTTTCTGGCGCCTGTGGCACCGTGAGAGCGCACACATTTAAATGAATCTCAAATAATAAGCAAGGCCCAATTTCAATGATATGGAATTGTTTGTCAAACTGGTGTTACATGTGTGAGCCAATCACCCTCTTCCCCAAGGTCTGACTGACAGCCTGTCTCTCAAAGAGGCCTCAGCCCAGTCCTGGGGTGGGAGGTGGGGAGAAGAGCCCTGGGCAAAGAGAGGTCACAGAACTCCAGGAATTCCACATCCAGTGATTTATCCCACTCGCCTGAGATGATCAATTCCAGCAAGATTCCACAGAACTGCCAGTAACACACTGCTTTAAAGACCAGGGATCACTCAAGGATCCCAGGGGACAGGTGTCAGCGGTACCCACTTGCTCCCCACCCTGCCCACCCCCCTTCCCTCCAGACAGCCCATTCCTGGCAGCCACCAATGTCTCTCAATTCTTGTTCCGAAAGAGGCTGAGAAATGGCTGTGAGTGAAAATCAGGCTAGCCAAAGTCGCTGACTTTATGCAAAGCAGGCAAGTGCAGTCAAAACACTTACAGCAATCAATTGGAGTTGTTGGGTAAAGTTTTTTCCCTGTCCCATACATTATTGAACAGATAATTTCGTCTTTGTGCCTGCAAGACATTCCAGCTCTCAGATGACAGCTTTATCCATTAAGGAGCGTTCGGTGACAGCCGTACAGTGAGAGCTTTGCCAGCCCTGCCTGCCGGGAGGCGAGGTGAGCCTGCATCACCACTGAGAAATCCTGGGATGTATCAACATCTTAATCAATATGCGAGAGTCAATTACCGGGAAAGCAGGGCTTAAGCAGGAGCTGATGATGAGGTTCGTGTGCAAATGGGTTTGATCAATATGCAGCTGAATCCCACATGTGGATTCACATCAGGCCTTCTCCCCCAGCACTCAGCTCCCCCACCGAAAGACCAACCACACCCTCTTCTAGCATCGTTTCCAACCTGCAAATCACCTGCTTTACTGAAGCTTTTTTGATTCATTTCCTTGATGGGAACAGAGAAAGCTGGGTTGAGGAGAACCACCAAAGTCAGATTTTGTTGTAGGATAGGCAAGCCAGACTCTCAGGATTGTCTACTTGGAGTCAAGAGTTCTTCCATACCCATATCCAAGGGGATGATTCAACCCAGCCTGTCTACCTGAGAAGTGGGGCGGGGGGACTGCTAGGATCCCTCATTCAGGCTTGTCCTCTCTCACCCAAGCGACTACAGTAAATTCTTAGCTGATCTCTAAGAAACTCATGTATTACCCCTCCAATCTGTCCTTCACTCGCTGTCACACGTGTCCTCGAAAACTTTTAGTGTCTGCCTGGGTAATAAACCCCTCACCCCACAGAGTGTTTTTAAGACTCCCGCTGGCGTGGGCTCCCATTCCTGATATGAGTCTCATGATATTACTCAACCTCGCTTTCTTAAACACTAACATGCTCTTTTACACCTTTCACGTATGGTCTTACCCTTCTCCACATATGTCATCTCTTAAGGCTCTTGAAGCCGTCTCTGATTTCCCTAGTCAGAAGTTAATAGCCACCATTATTGGTTTGAGGTCATTGTGTTTGGATTCAAGTTGGGTGTTTGCTTATTTGTTTTTTCCATTAGATCATCTGCTCCATGAGAACAGGCACCATAATGTTTTTCAGGACTGCCAGAAAGGTAGGTAGTTCTTTCTCTAAGCATGTTGAATTTATTATTGAACATGTTTTAAGGAAATGCCATGTCCCTGACTCCTTTTTCTCATTATTGTAGATGTTGTCACATTGGAAGCCAGGTGCAGGTCCTCCTTTGTCCTCCAGCTTCTGCCTCTCCTCAAGCACTTTTCAGTGTTGTCCTGCACCAACCCAGGAGCAGAATTTGGTCCCTGTGGAAGTTGCCAAGTAAGTCTCCATTAGTATGAGTGCTTTGGCGAGTAATGTAGATTTTACTGAAAATTTTTCTAAGAGTCTACATGGACTCCACAGTAAACAACTAAATCGCCATTGATATTTCTGGTCTCTGTTTTCCCTCCTCAGTGCCACCACTGGCTTCCCAGTCACAGCTCCCCCCTGCAGCCTCCACTCACTGCAGCACTTCTCTAGCTTCCCACCGCTGTCTGCAAGTTGTCGCCTTACTTATTCCACAACACCACTTCCCTCTTCAAGGGCCACACAAACGTATAAAAGAATGTGATGTTGTTGCATTACAATTAGTTGTTTATCCCTTCCTCCATCAAGGTTCCCAGGACCTTGAGAGTCTCAAGGACATATACTAATAAATGCTGAAGAGCCACTCCAGAAACCAGAAATAAAAAAAATGGTGGGAGAAGGTGGATAGCACTACTGTCCTCTCTCTCTCTGCAGGCGAGGAGAGCTGCCATGGGGCTCATTGGGAGGCAGAGAAACAGGATTTTAGATTCAGAAGGCCTGAGGAAGGGGCACTGATGGAGGCGTTTCCAGTGCAGTGGGGGATTTGGGGACCTTTGGAGAGTGGCTCTGCTGGCTCTCAGAGCCAGAAAGGGGACTGGCAGTGTGTGAGAGGGCAGGTCAAGCTGGTTCCTCCTGGCTGCAGCTCTAGGGAGCCGGGACTGTCAGGCAGGCTTAACCAGGGCAGAAAGGAAGTCTGGACTTGGCAAGAAGAAGGACTGCATTTGTCTTCTCTGCTGATAGTCCAGAAAGCTGAGAAAATCCTGGTAAGAAAAATCCTTTCATCTCTTGTAGGATTCAGGAATTCGTAAGGACATTTGGACAGTGAGTAGCATTCTTATACAGGGGTGAGAGTGAATCCCAGTAGGAACTCCCTACATAGGAACTTCCCCTACAAGCAGGGGAAGCTCGAGGAGAGGATGGGCAGGGTGTGGGGAGAGGAAGATGTGTTAAGAAGTGGAGGCAACTAACAGTTATCATATATCTGCTCTACAAAAGACCTTTTCATGCTATTTATTCAATGTAATCTTCACTGTAGTTTAATGAGATAAGTGTCATTAGCACCATTTCATAATCATGGAAACAGAAACCAAAAAGGTCAATAGGTAAGTTGCTTTTCTAGGATCGCATAGCTTGCCCATTGGGGAGTTGGAACTCCAACTGGGGTCTAAAGGGTACGTACTGAATGGTAAGGTCAGTTGTTTTTCCATAGTGACTATTGAACTGACCCCAGAAGGGTCTAAATGAAGTTCAGTTTGCTGGGTTGGCTACCCTTGAGCATGAGGTATATGAGGGCCCATATAATGGTGTGAGTGCTATGGTGCTCTGTGTCTCCTCCACTAGACTGCAAGCTTTTTGAGGCTGGAGTCATAATTATAAACTGCTGCACCAGCAACAACATCTACCCTGTATTTGGATTACTATACCTGTACACTAGGCTCTATACCAAAGACTCTACACGCATTATTGTATTTACTCCTTCCAGTCATCCTGAAAGGTTAAAATTATAATTTCCATTTTACAGATTCCTTGGTTCTTTAAAAAAAATTCTTACCTGGAGTAAAAATCTGAGAACCTAAAGAAAACAAGGACTTAATGGATTTTACCTTTGAGGAGATGCAAAAGTGTAGGCATAGTGAAATTTCAAAAAATACTGTAGATACAATAACCTCTATATGAGTTCCACCCAAGAACATTCCATTGCCCATTAATTTGTTCCTTGAGCAAACATTTATCGAGGGTCTGCTCTGAACCAGGTGCTGTCCCAGGCCCTGGAACACAGGTGAACAAGGCAGCCTTCTTCATTTTGAAGTTGACCATCAGCTGGGCAGACAATTGGTCAACCTTGGCACGTGGTAATCAGAGTACCCCAAAGGAAAAGATCAATAACCACAGGGGCCCGACTGGAGAGCCTACCCTAGTTTGAAGTGGAGTCAGGGAAGGCTCCTCAGGAAGGCATGTAGAAAGACTGTTCTTCATGCCTGAAGTCCTCTTTGCATTGGCACTCCGATTTAGCAATATTTATTGAGTCCCTCCTCTGTACAATCCACAGAAAAACAGAGATAAAAAGATTTCCAGGCCTTGTGAGATAACCAGGAACTCAGGAGGAATAGACCAAAGGCGATGATGACATCCTGGTTGTATTTCCAGAGGCTTTATCTCACTGATCTTCACAGCAGTGCTAGAAGGTATGCTCTGGCCCCTGCCATGAGGGCCAACTGAGCTGAGAAGATGATTCAAGAGATCCATCAAAATCAGGGGCTGTGAGGGCCATAGTCTGACTGAGCACGGTAGCTGATGGCATAGAGGAAGAGGAAGGGAGGGACGTAATCCCCAGATGTGTTTTCAGTGCAGAGTCAAGAAGAGTCAGCTTCAGACTGATGTCATGTAGAATTCTAGAAACAGCCCAATGGGTTCATTCAAAGAACAAGACAGAAGGTTTCTGCAAAGATGACTTCTTTCCACGTATGTGCTCCATTTCACCATTTCTAAGAGAGAAAAAAAATAGATGCCACTTTGGATAGAACAGTATTCCTCTCCTACAGGTAACAATACTGAGACTTAGAAAATCCAAGTGCCCGGGATCGCATAGATAGTGAACTTGAAAATAGGACTTGAACTATGGTCTTTAGATTCCAGTAATGCTCAGTTTGTGTGGATTTCTCATTGGTAAAATCTTACCCACCCTTTCTCACACAAGCTGAGAAAGGAAAAAAGAAAAAAAATGTTTTGGTTGGAGCAGGAATTTCACATTGGACCCTGGATAGTGGGCTATGATTTGGTGAGTGTGGGGTAAAGAAGGCCGAATTTTCCGAGGCGGGTGAAGCTGCATGAATAAGGAGCAGAGTGAAGCCATGATAAAAGCAAGTGCTGCATGAATGGTAGGGGGAGGTAGATAGGTAGGACAGGGCAATGTTTTTCAAGCCAAGTTAATAATTGTGTTCAAAACACCAAGGCCAGGGTGAGAACTTTGAACTTTATCTTCTAGGGCAGACTTTTCTGCAGTAGCATGCTATGGAACACTTGCCACGTGAGAAGCTTCACAAAACACAGGGCACCCTGATCAAGGAAATCTGGGAAATAATGTATTAGCAAATCACTGGCTTAAAGGGCCACACTACATTTTAGCACATTGGCAGTCTTTGAGAAAACTGGGAATAAAGAAACGTATTTCGTTTCCTTCAACCCTATGTACACACGTAATACCTTATGGATCTTCCTAAAAGAAGCTTCCCTGACCAGCTAGATCTAATCTTCAAGGGGCTCTCATAAGCATTCTGCACTTTTCTCAAAGCATTCATCACCTCTATAACTTTTATTCAATAGCTTCTTTGTTAGATTGAAAGCTCCGTTAGTCTATTTTGTCCCCTTCCTGACACAGTACAGATTCTTGCCCCACAAATGAGGGAATATGTGTGGAACATTCCAGAATAGACTGCGGGTAAGTCTTCTTTCTCCATGAAAGAAGACTTGTTTCATACAGCAAACACAGTATCTTAAAAGATGAGCTCTTGATGTTTCTGATGAGAAAAACCTGAATCCAGGAAAACCATGGTGCTGGGAAACCAGTTCAAGAGAAAAATGGTGAGGGCCCAGGTAGACTGGGACTAGACCAGGACTGATGACTCTGAGAAATAGTTCTTAGGAAGAACTGGTCAGACTCCATATGACCACCATAGAGTGCAGAGAACTACGTGTGGGCTCTGAAGAAGGACAGACCAATCAGAACCGAAACTCACTACTTGTAGTTCCACACTCATGACTTTGGGCCTATCACCTCCCATCTCTGAGTCAGTTCCTCACCTAGAAAATGGGATAGTAATGTCTATGTCATAGAATTGTGATGGGAGTTTAATGAGACCATGAAGTCAAATGAGGCAAAGCCCATAGGAAGAATGCAATTAAGTTAGCTCTTATTATAAATGGCAACTATTGATAATATTAAGAAAGACAAGAGAGTCAAAAAGGTTGTAGTTCTTCAGATGTGGGTAATTTGTAAAGTGGGAACACTGGCTAAAATAGGGAACCCTGGGAGGCAAAGGGTTTGTTGGGGTCTCGCTGAGTTTGAGGTGAGGCCACCATATTTAAATGCCCTACAGCCAACTGGGCACACGGCATCAAAGCCCTAAGGAGAGGTCAATGTTGGGCATAGAAATTAGCATAGAAGTCTTAAATGATATTGTGAGAACAGATGAACTCTTAGAAGAAGAAGAGAAAGGAGCAGCAGAGAGCAGGGACAGCCATGGGCAGCTGCCTGACTTTGGAGGCAGGGAAATGAAAAGAACAAGTTGATCTCGTTGCTGTTACAATTTCATGCTGTGGTTCCTAGCTGCTTTAAATGACTGCGCAGCATCTGACCAGCCTGGGCCAAGGAAAGGCTGCCGTGTGGGCTAAAGCTTAAGTGGTACTCACAGAAGACACAGAAAGTTCCCGTGGCAACTTCTCACTGCAAATCCTCACCCCAGTTATTTTCCATTCCTGCCAAGACATCCTTGTGTCCCTCAGGTTATGATATAAATATTTCACAAAGGACAGAGGGTTGAGATATATTAACACTTTGACTAAAAATTCATTTTTCTGAAAGTTAAGGGATGAATTTTCCACTTGCAAAAATATGAAACACTAGATCGGACAAAGAAATTAAAGTGTCACATTGCAATATTTTATGCAGTGTTTCTTGGGGCTTCAAAGTACTTAAAATATTAATACTATTCCTTTTTCATGAGGTGAATGATTCACTGTCCAATTGTAAAATTGGGTAAGAGCTAAGCACATCGCCCAAAACATAGTAGGTGTGCACTGAGCCTGTGTCTTCTTTTAAGTGTGGGCCACAGTCTCAGAGAGGTGAGTCATCTGAGAATGAACTTCCATTAGCAGGGATTAGGGGAGAGGAGAGAGAAGAAACGTGATGAAAAGTGATAGAGGAGAAAAACTATTCTGCAAGATAACGAGAGGACTACATGATTGGGTAAAATTTCAGTAGCCCAGGATAGAGAAGATAAGCTGTAGATCATGAATGGAGTGTAGACGCTGATGCTAAAAAGGGATCCTTTTTTGCTAACTGTGAAGAAAGAGGCGAACAACCTTTGCCAAGCCAAGTTTCTGGCAAAGACATCTGAGGGACCACGGAGTTCCTGCTGTCCCTGTGGATCACAGACACATTGTAAAGAACTGGGCTATGGGAACCGACTAAGGAGCGAATGCCACCAGGCCCCGCCCACTCCCCCATCTCCACAGAGCGCTGCAGGTCTGGAGTCCTGCCCCTGCATCTGCTTCCTATCTGTGGCCTAGGAGGTCGGGTGGCTTTTTGAAGACGTGGTTTCTGATACCAAAAGAGCATCACACGAGCACACATACTAAGTCTGTGTCTTGGCCCTTGGCCTGCCTTCATTTTTATCAGAAAAGGGTGGGTAAGATGTGGGGGAAAAATTGGCCCTGTAAACAGATCCTGAAAGAATGACATATTTTTCTGTTAAGTATAAATATGAACAGCCATGGAGATACGGTCCTGCAGCGCTAGGTTTTCACTCCAACAACATTCATCTAGTGCCAGGAAACACTCGATTTAGTACCTGAGGGACTGCAGTTTCAAATACCTTATGCTTTTTTTTTAATACTCTGCCAAGAATTTAAATTGGTAAAAGCTGGGGACTGACAAAACTTGGTCCCCAAGAGCTTTTCTGGCACTGGTTTATCAGAGAATATGGTGCCATTATTTTTATTATAATTATTATTTTTTTCCTTGGTGGGGTGAGAGCTCATTTATAACCCCATGACTTTTACTCCCAGATGTAGTTTTCTTAAAAAAAAAATAATCCCAAACACTTAAACAAACAGAGGCTTTGCCTTTTGCAGTGGCCTTAGAAGCTGTCGTTGGACTTACAGGCAAGGGGGTTGCAAGCCTTTTCATGTTTTTAGATCAGATCAGAAGAAGATGAAAGGGGAAAAGCTAATTTTAGGATCCAAGTTGCCACCAGCTTCCTACTGCACACACCCTGCTCTCAGCCTCCTTGGCTCCCCACCATGTCCTTGCATCCAAATCACTTAGCAGCGGACAGCGGAGGAGTGGCGAAGGACGGGAGCACCCGGGTTTGTGCCCTAGCACCGTCAGTTTTTAGCCATGTAACTTTGGACAATTTCGCCTTTCTTGGGTTTTTCATCTGTAAAATAATAATTGGATTTTCCACCGAGGGTTGTCGAGAGGATTAAATAAAACAAGATAAATTATGTGAAAGGCTTGGCACTGCGAGTTTTTAAACAACGATTCACAAAAGATGAAAGCAGGAAAGGAGGGAGCGTCATGGAGCAGCATCATGGGTTTCTTTCCAAGGTTAGGCTCTTGACATAGATGTTCGAGCTGAGAAAACAACTGCCACCACGGAGACACATAAAACAAGAAGATGCTGTTTACAGTCCAGCATCTTTACGGTCCCTCATTGCTCCCTGCAGCCGTACTCCTGCTTCCCTTCGGTCCCCCCTCTGACTTTCCCCACCAGCAATTTCCAGGGTCAGCCCACCCGCTCTCTGCCCACCAGCCCAGGGCAGTGGCGGCAGCAGAGCCTCCTCCAGCAGGCCCAGCAGGTCCGATCCTGCTTGAAATGATTCCAGTTTTATTATACAATTAGATCAAGTCTCTTAGGTGTAGTAGCCCTCCTCATACTTAGAAGAATAGATTAGCCATTAGGACTTTGTATATTTTTCCCAGTAATTGACACCACATCCCATTTTCTTCACCGAAGGGAAAAAGAAACACATAAAACAATCATGATTTGGGGGGCAGAGGCGGGGGCGGGGGGTGCTGGTAATGCAATGGTGTCTGGGTCTTGGCCGGCACCTACGGTCCTGCCCAGCTTTGAACAACTCAGAAGCCAGGCAGAGCCAGGCTCGCTCCGTGTGGTTGGTCTCCGCTCCAGAGCCCCCTGGGCTCACACTCCCTCAGCACTTTACTAAGAATAAACCAGGCATCACTCTGCCACTGATAAGTGGCAGCCACCACTGGCCAGGAGCCTGTGCATTCTTAAAAAGCCCACATGACTAGGACAGAACCTCTCCTTCTCTTTCTCTTCCTTTTTTCTTTTCTTTTTCTTTTTTTCATGCCTCCTCTTAGGATAGCTCCACTATACACCCTTTTCCTCAGTATCACCTTTCTTGTCCTGCTCACAGAAAATGCGGGTGTGGGGGGGAGTGCGGGGGGGGGGGTGGTTTGGGCAGGGAGTGGGGGTTCCAAGCAATGGTGACTTGAAGCCTGTTAAAGTTTCCCAACTTGGGAAAAGGAGAGAAAAAAAAGGGTTCAAAGCCCAGAAGGCAACTGGTGCCCAAAACACCTCAGGTTTGTTTTTGTTCCCTCCCTTCAAACACTGAAAGTTTAGGTTGGAATAAAACAGGAAGAAACTCCTGTGTCTGAGAGATTTAAATCGGAAACATGCGATCCCCTAGGTCAGCCGGGCCCTTGCTGGCATGGCCCGTGTTTGCGGATAGGCCTCCATTTTGCATCCCAGCCAACAGCAGCCACCTCGGGCCAGGCAGGCCGCATCCACACATGCAAAACAAAACAGATGTTCTCAGATGTCTGGTCAAACATTTGTTTCCTTTGGTCATGTCCTAGCAGCCCAAGCTTGGATTCCAACTGCAAGGCCTGGTGGCACCAGCAGACGCTTCACATGTTCCGCCCTTGCTGCAGAACATCTGCAGGCTAGAGGCTGTTCCCAACGGCAACAATCTGTGTGCCAAGGCTCCGTGGGACCCCGACAGCTTCTGTGACTGCCCACAGGCCTCTCTGTGAGGTGCCTGGGTGCAGACACAGGCCACTGAAGTCTGCAGAGAGAGGTGATCCTGCTCCCCCTCACTGCAGTTCTCCCGGAATGGACCATCAGACGGAATGCAGCCAGCAGCACCAGAATCGGCAGACATGAAATGTTGTAAGTGCGTTTTCCAGCGTCGGTCAATAAGTCCAAGGGACTCTGCTGACACATCCAGGCTGATTCCTTGGAGAGAAGCTGAAATGTTCATTTTCCAATAAGATCAATAAACCCACTCATCCCTGAAGACAGAACTTTCTTCACATACCCTTCGACCAAGTCGAGCCATGCTGAGCTCTCCTAATGGTAAAGGTGACCCAAGGTGTCACCCAAGACTTACAATGGACCCAGAATTTGCTTTCCCGAGGAAAAAAAAAGTCCTAACACTTTCAATGTGGTCCCAAAGGACTGTAGAAAATCACAAGATGGAAAGTGACTTTTCTTTAGCCACAACTGGTGATGACTTGTGAACATATCTCTGTTGCCCAACTTGGCTTTAGCTAAAACCTACTGTTTTGAATAAAACTTGGGCCACTCCCACCCCCTTAATACCCTACCTCTAGGCGCCCCTGCCAAGTTCCAGGAGGCCCTCCCTTTTTGTAACTCAGAATGCGAAGTGAAACTCTGGTCATAGCCTTTCTTACTGGTTCTAAAAGCATGCAGATTTAATTTTTTTAACTTCTCAACATATACACGTCCCTTGATTATTTTTAAAAATGTCTCTCACTGCTTCCCCAGCCCTGCCTTCCCCTTGATCAGCAGAGGGTCGAGATGCACCGAGCCCGTCCCCCCACGCCCCCCCTGCCGTCCCCCAGCATCCAGCAAGCACCCGGCTCTGAGCTGGGACCCGTCCCTCCTCGGCTTTCCCCTGGCGGCCAGAAAAAGCCATCTGGGTCCCTCGGCCAGCACAGGCCCCTAATTTAAGTTTAATAGTACAGCATTTTTATTGCTTTTGGCCAGGGCGTTTTGAGAAAGGTTAAAATATGTGAAAAATACACACTAAAAAAATTCTGTTTAGAAAACAATCCCAGTCTAAGTGCTCCGTGCACTGAGCTGCTGGCCCCCTTTCCAGGAAAGCAGCAAGGGCACCGCACAACTGGGCTCCGCTTGGGGGGCAGGGGGTTTCCATTTCCTTCCTACGGGATTTTTTTATTAGTTTTTTTCCTAACTGTTTTTCTTTCCCTATGCTGGTTTACTGCCTTGTATCTATCTACCCCCAAGGAGTTTAAAAACCTCAAGTAAGTATTATTGGATTTTTCTGAGTGTATTTTCTGATTTTTTCAGCGTGAGAGCATGTGGCCAGGATCTGGGTGCACGTGTGTTGGTGAGCGTGGAAGGCTGTGTGCCAAAGACGATGGCCAGGAAGGCCTCGGAAAGTGTCCGCTGAGCCTTCCGAGTGTGCGCTGACAAATGAACTGCCTGTTGTTCCCGTTGCCCTGCATGCCCTACTGGCTGAACTCAGTGCACATAGTAGGTGTTATACAGTATTCATCACACAGATAAGGGAATGACAGAGTAGTAGGTATCACTCATTGAACTTCACTCTGCTTATCGTAAGTGGGGCTTTGTGGAGTTCACTCCCTCTGACCCTCACAACAGCGCTGTGGCGGTGATAGCCTCCTGTCCAGAAGAAGAAACCTCAAAAGTCACGTCCTCGGATCACACGTGCCACAGGTAAGGGTTCTAATCCACCTTGGCTTGTCCACTGAAAATAATTTAAACCGAGTGAAGTGATGCATATACTGCAACCCCCACCCCTCCCCAAAAGACAAAATGTACTGATAGAGAACCACGAGCAAATGTTTGGAAGTGTTAGAAAAAGGCTGTTCATTGTAGAATTATTGACTCAAAACATTTGAATGATTCCATTAATTTCTCCAGGCTTCTCTTTACTCTGAGAAAGGAACGACTTGGCTTGATCAAAGAGACCTCACAAGTCACCGTTAGTTCTCCCCAAGCCTGTGTGGTGCCCCAAGGCAGACATCACTAATAGATTACACATGAAGCCTCAGAATCCTTCTCAACACAGAACTTGAGGCTGCTACTGACAACGCCCCTGCTTTTCTGCCCCGTGAGGCAGCGTCGCTGACTGTGGTGTTCCCAGCCTCAGCCATTTGTTAGTCGCCTTTGTGACTATTAGCATGTCAACACTCTGCACTCTCTCAGTGTAGTTTATTTCATTGGTTTACATTGCTTCTCTTTCTTTTAACCCCAAATAGCTTTTTCTCCCCACTAGGAATAACCTCCATAAAATAGGGGTTTAATGCAGTAGCAATGGTTTTTAATACTTGTTGTTTAAAAGAACCATGGAATTGTATAATTTTGTACAAGTTTGTCCAGGAACCACTCACAGTCATCCGGGCATGTTTTCCATGTTTCCTGTGCACTGGCAGGATGGGAAGTTCCCAGACTCTGGGGTCAAAGAGACTCAATCACATACCAGCTCTGAGTCCTTGGGAAAGTCATTCAACCTTTTGTGTCTCCAATTCCTTTATCATAAAATGGGAATAATAAGACTTTCTTCATTACTCTGTCCAGAAGATTAGAATCAATCACTGTAATGACGTACACAAAGCTCCCGGCAGTCTTTGGTGTGTAGTACATGCTCACTAAGTGGCAGCCATGGTGACCCTCCAACGCTGACACGCTGTTGCTGGTGTCCCAATACCCAACACTGTTTGACTATCCCCTCCCCTCCTTGAAATACAAACTAGATCGTGCCTGCCCGGGTGCCTGGAAGTCCTGGAGCAAAGCAGGACTGAGAGGACTGTAAAGATACTATACCCCAGGGGGAAATATTTACCCAGGGAAGTGAGATCTTCAAAGAATTCTGTCCCTGTGTCCTCTTGGAGGTATACAGCATCCCTATCACAGAAACACGGCTTCAACATTAATACTTCCTTATAATTATGGAGCCACTTTATTTTTGTGGTTACTCTTCTCCCCAGGGTTTCACACACCTGATTGCATAAATTGCTTTTCTCTCCTGCATTATCTGTTCTTACTTCCAAAGTTTTTCTCCTCCTGAGAGACAGGAAAAAGAAAGCATGTATGAAGAAGTCCTCTGAATTCAGAATTAGAATAGAAATAACCAGTCTTTGCCTGTCCCCATGACCAGCCAGGTGCTTGGGAAGCTCCATCTTTATTCTTCAAACTCAGCTAAACACACCTATTTCTCAGTTGACTTTATGCTGATTCAAAGCAGCAAGTGACATTGAAAAAGCCAGATTTAGAGGCCCCTGTCATTTGAATTTGTCTGTGAAGAGTAGATGACAGTATGCTATGATACTGAATTCCCCCGCCCCATGTTTTAGTCTGAAAGAAAGATGTCTTTGTTTATTCACTTAGAAGAAGAAGAGACGGGAAGAAAATGGAGTGGCAAATCAAATGTGTTTTGAAAGATTGCAAGAGTTGTTCCCCATGCTAACCTTCTGTGAACTGTAAAGGCTGAGCTGCCACTCAGGAGGGACAAGCAAGAAAGGTGTGCTTCTGAGGAAGTGATGAGATGTGCTCTCTCTCCTGTATTTTGTCCTCTTTGGGGTCCAGGCCAGCTGTCCTCAGGACAGGAGAGAGAGAAGCCTGGGCCTCACTGATGGCCTTGGCATGAGACAGAAGTCCAAGGGGGAGCATTTCTGCCAGACGTTTGGGAGGGAAATTCCTGATAAAAACAACATGACTCAAAGAGAAAGGCGAGAACCAAAATCACGCCTGGAATGTAGGGCATTCACAGGAATGAAAAAGAAGATGGATAAAAATTTAGGAAAAGGACACTGGAGGACAGGAAGCCACAAATGTCAGACTCTTGAAAACCAGAACGGGCCTGCTCCTTAGAGAAAACGGTAAATACGTGGGAAACATGCAGCCACCTGGTCTTCTGACCATGAACTTACACGCTCACTTTGTGTGTGTGTGCATGTGTATGCAGAGCAATTAAAAAAGGAAGGCTGAAGACCAAACAAATCAATGTTACCGATTCATAATAAGTTCCTTCTATATATTTATTTATTTTCTCTTTAGCCACTCAAGAAGCAACAGCAAACTTGCAGGGAGCAGTTGTTGCCAGAGGGTGAATCATGGCTATATTGATTTGATTATGTAAAAGCTCAGAGGAACCTAAAGCCAGATACAGAAATATCTCATAGCCCTGAACCCTATGGGACACACACTAGTAAAAAAGCAATCTTTATATTGTTCCTGATAAAAGCATCATTAGTTTCCTCATAGTGAAACCATTTCTCTGCTGATACAGTATATGGTTTTCTTTTTCTCTAGAATCCACTCAGACATAATTAACACTCAGTTACTAGACTTGAGGTTCCCTGGGGTGATCCGCTCCAGGTCGGGAGGGGATGGGGGCTAGAGATGGGAAGGAAGAAAGCAAGACAGAGAGGAGAGGAAAGGTGGGGACAGAGGAGGGGGGCAGGGAGGAGAGAAGACATAGGAGAGGAAGGGAGGCAGGCACGGGAGGGGGTGCAGCGTGGAATCAATCCATCTTTGGCTTTCCTGAGCATCTCCCTGCTTGTGTGTACCTTACGGAGATGAGAGTCAGCATGGTGGCGCCCTCTGCTGGTGCTGCTTATCATCCTGGCTGTCAAGGAAGTCTCGTCTCCTTCTTTCCACCTGGTTCTTTGCTTTTTTAAGAATAGCACTGGAGCTATCACCTTCCAGTGCGAGAAGCCTGAACTGACACTTCTGCACGCAGACAAATGCTCACAGCTGTGCTCATAGTTTGTGCTAGAACTGCAAGGGCAATAACTTTGTTTCCTTTCCCCTGTCCTTTTGTAGGCAGCAGCTTCTTGAAAAGCCCTGTATAAACAGTGTTACTAGGGACAGCAGGTTTGGTCCCAAATGGGGTCTTACAATTTTAAGGGTTTGGGGACATGGAACCTGGAGGGCGCCCCCAGGTCCCCACTTCACACCCAGATGATGAGTGCCTCTGAGCCCCAGGAGTAGGTCAGAGCTGCCCATGGGGATGGGAACCCAAAGACCAGGGGACTCTGCCATCCTCTCCTCTTGGGCCTCGGCTTCGTTAAAGAGAAGGGAAAATCACCAAGTGCATTAGTGAACCTATGGACTTCTGAGCAAATAACAGTCCTTTCAGGAGGGAAAAAAAACTCTTGGTGTTAGAATTCTCTCTTGTTCTCTCAGCTTCATTTTCCTTTGGCTCCAGGAAAAGGGTGATCTGAATCACGCAGGAGACAGGGAGGACCAGGGTAGTCCTGAGGCAAAATAAACCCAGATGTGGATATAACTCACTACACAGGCAAAAACCAAGTCACTCTAGAAGTAATTTATTCTAGCACCTTCCCAGTACGTTGGCAAGCCCATGAGTGCACACACACCCACACACGTGCACAGCGGGCATGAAAATGTGAATGCATAAACCCATTCATACACAACCAGAACCACATGTGCACAGACATACAAGCATACATATACATGTATCTTAATGTAATCCCATATGGAGTGCATCTTACATCCCAGCCCCGTGCTCACCTACCTTCCTCTCTCTGTTCCCAACAAAGCTGACGGTTTTTATGGAAAATCTCCTCTGGCTGTCTTGTGTTGCTGTATCGTTCCACTCTGAGGGCCCTTCCAGGGACCCCTTCCCATCCGGCAGAGTCTCCACGCTCTCACCAGCCCCAGATCTCTGCATGTTCATTATTACTGGTGATTTAGGCGGATCACGGGGGATGACAATAAAACCTCCTGGAAAAGATTAAAGGGCAGAGCTCTGAGGTTCGGCAGGCTTAGTGGTTAAGAGCATAAGTTCTGAGCCAGCCTGCCTGGGTGTGCCCCCACTCAGCCATGTGCCAGCTACACGTCTCAGTTTCCCCCTCTGTAAAGTGGAGATAATTGTACCTGCCTCATGGGGTTTTGATGATCACAAAATGGATTCATATTCAGAATCTGCCTGGAAAAAATGCCTGACATGTAATAATTGCTACAGAAATATTTATCAAATGAAGGTGCAGAATCCAGGCTGGTTGTGTTATTTTCACTAGTGAGCTTTGGCAATCACAAGTCATTCTTTTCCCCTTACATCTCATTAGAGGGGGAAAAAAGGGCAAGAACACAGAGAAATGATGAGATGCACACATCCTTCCCATCCAGCCTTTCTTGCAGCTCATTGATTACTTCTTAATTCTATGTTGTCATCACATCAGAGCCTGTGGCAGGTCACTCTGGGCAGCGGTCTCCTCATCCGCGGAGCCACTTCTGTCATCTCTAAAAGCCTCCTCTCTAGTATAGATGGTTTTAAAACGAGATCGAGGCAATTTTTAAACCTCACTTTAAATACCAGTTTCAACTCCTCCTTTTAAAAATCAGAGTTGTCAAAAAAGTAGACTGCTTAACTGCTTTAGGTTCCCTTTCTTCTTTTTTATCATCTCCACTTTCTGATGGAAGTAGAATCAACTTCCTGAAGTAGCAGAAAGTGTGGTGATGGGTCTCAAGATAAGCTGAGTGGTGAGCATTAGGAGCCAAGCCAGACAGAGATATGACAACCTTAGTGGGAAGCGCAATAATTTTGCATCCCTCAAAAATGAGTGTCTTTAAACATCTGCTCAATATTTATGTAGAGGAGTAGGGAAGAGTGGGGTGGGGGTGGGGGGAGGACAGCTGGCAGAAGGGCCTGTCCCCTCCTCCACGCTCTGAACAATTTTGCTCTGTCCCAAACTGGTATTCCCCACTCAGACAAATAAAAGCTCGGCAGCCCTCTTTGAAAACAGAATGACATGTAACTATTGTGAAACCCCAAGACACAGGAAACAATATTTTTAAAAAATATTCTAGCCATACATGTATTTCTGATGCAACAACTTTTTCCACCTTGTTCTATTTTCCAATAAGGCCTGGCACCCCAGTGATGCTTTGATGCCCTCAAGAAGCAATGCCCCTAGATACTGCACCCCGGCCCTCCTTGTAAGCTGATTTTGATCATTGAGGAAGTTTTCAATGGATGCCTTTCTAGCCAGTGGGCCAGGGGACCTCCAACTGCAGAGGCACCTGCTGTCCGGCACAGCCCTGTGTTCCTCTGTGAAGGTCACTCCAGGGCCAGCATGCCTTCCTAACTTGACCTTCATACTCAAACTCCAGAGCAACCTCAGTGGTTCCCACAGGACAATATTCTTTGCTTTTTTCCCTTTTCTTTCTGAATCTCATTTGCCTAATCTTATCCTCATAATGTGGACTTTAAGAACCCGTCACATCAGCAGTGCATTTGAATCTACAGGGAAATATTCAATTATGCCCTGAGTTATTTTAGAACAAAGTGGTACCTTATTGGAGTCTAATATTTTGAGAAGCAGTAATGTGTGGATGACCTCTGCAATAACCCTTAGTTCATCAAAATATTCCGAAAACCACCACAACCTCTTGTGCTTAGGCTGAGTAAGAGTTTGCTGTGGCAACAGCAAGCTGCACCGTGTCATGTCCTTTATGTAGAACGATGCCTTCTGTCATTTCGACGTTGCTTTAAGGCTTCCCATTCCTCCCAGTAAAGTGGACTGAGTTTATCCAGATTGTCTTGAATGTGATCAGCCAGCCACACCAACGGGACAGCTGGCTGGGTCAGAGCTGGCCCTGGTCACTGTCTGTGGCAGGGATCAAAGTAAAGCAAACCAGACCAAGCAGAGAATGAACTTAGGAAGGAAACCTTATTCCCTCCCTGCTCTGAACAACACAACCAACAAGGCAGAGGCAAGACACAGACATGTCCTCGTCCTACGCACCCACCACTGTCCATTAAAGGTCTATTTGGAGCATGAATTCCCATTCAGGGACAGGCCAAAATCAGACTGTGGGCATGACTTTTACATGTGTAAAACTCAGATGTCAGTACGACAAAAAGCTAGCTCACATCCTCCAGAACCTAAGAAAGGGCTGTGGGAAACTTCCAGCAGCTCTCCACACTGTGGTCTCAGGGTTTGCAACTCCTTGATCAGATTGTGGTCTCACCTCTTTTTCACTTTATCTGCTTAATGAACTCCAACCCCAAAACCTCCTCTTTCAGCATAATTTTACAACTTTCACTGCCCCCCCCCCGCCCCCCCGGCAGAAGGAAGCACCTCCTCTCTGGTCCCTCAACACTCTCTTCAAGCTCCATTCATTCCAGCTCTTCCACGGACTGTCCTCACAAGAAGGCAGGGATAAAATCAGGACCCACCGTGGAGGGTTGTTGTGTGAGTTGTGACTTAACAAAACGGGAGCCTTTCTGACAATCATGGATATACAGTAAGTGCTCAATAGATCTTGGTAATTGTTGTTACAGCACTGCATTGTAATTACCTGCCTGCTGTATTTGTGGCAGTGTGCTTCTTAGAAGAAAGACCACATCTCTTCCAGAGCTCCATCAGAACAATTCCACAACCCACCTCTGACTTAGGCACATGGCTAAGAGAAATCGTCATCTTTCTGATTCCATTACCTAAAATTTGTTAGAGTCAGACACTCCGTGAATTCTCCAGTGAGCCTATGTGGTCATTGTAAAATCTGATCACAAATACTTCGATACTCCTTCCTTTAAGAGGTAGACTCTCATTTTCCTCTCTTAAATGTAAACTGTACTTAGCAACTCACTTCTAACACGGCGAGTGTGGCAGAGTGACAGTGTGTGACTTCCCAGGTTAGAGCATGAAAGGCATCTGAGCTTCCTCCTTGCTCCTTCTCTTGGTCGCTCGCTCTGGAGCAAGCTGGGTCCCCTGTCTCGGGGACACTCAAGGAGCCCTGTGGAGAGGTCCACATGGTGAGGAAGCCAGGTCTCCTGACAATAGCCATGTGAGTGAGCCACTTCAGATTTAAATCCTCCAGCGCCAGTGAAACCTTCAGTTGGCTGCAGCCTCTGAGGGACCCTGAAACACAACCATCTAGCTAGGCTGCTCCTAAATTTCTGACCCACAGAAACAAATATATGTTTATTGTTTTAAGCTGCTAAATTGGGGTTAATTTTTTATTCATGAATAGATAAATAATACAGATGGTGACTAAATCAACAGCACACTTCGGGTGTCTCAAAGTGACAGGGCTTTGAGTAGAAAATGAAAAGGTAGAGATGAGGGGTGGTCATGTCTTGTCAAATTTTGTCTTGGGAACAGAAGCAGCTCATGTCACCTCTCACTAAGGTTGGCTAGTCTGCCACTCACCTGGGGTGGGAGGTAGTGCTGTGGCCTCCTAGACCCTACCTACCCTCAGGAAGAAGACTTGGTCTGCTCATGGTGATAAAAGGACCCTTGCTTCCTGTTGCCCTGAACCCTCCCAGCTGCTGGTCACTGGCTAGAAAGCTGACCTAGAACAGTTATACGTTCAAGTCCCTGGAAAGTACACCTGGAGTAGACAGAAAGCACTCAACCCAAGTACCTGAGTCACAGCTGGGCTCTGCTTCTTGTATATAGACCTTGGAAAACATAGAATCTTTCAAAGCCTCGATGTTCTCATCTGAGAGATGGGAAAACTAAGAACATCTACCATTTGTGTTGTTGTGGGGATGAAATAATATAAGAAGCACTTCTCAAAGCATAGATTTATGGTGCTACAGAAATATTAGAGTTTTTATTTATCCCTACAGCTCACGTGGATGCCCAGAAATATCAAATTCACTAGTAACCCCCTGTGCCCTAGAGAAAAAGTTATTTGATAAGTCTATACAAAGATCAAAAGGGAATACCTAGAGATATATGTAGTCCAAAGAAATGACTTTTGACTTGCAAAATTTTAGGAAGCAAAGGAAGAGATAATGAAGAGAGGTAATTACTTGGTACCCCTTCACATAGATTCCCTGTAGCCAACTCTTCTTGGCTGAAGGGACTTTTGGTGACCTGAGATGGACAGGGTGGAGGTAGTCACCTAAATACACATAACACCCTCATGACAAATTTGAAACAGGAGGCACTCCCACCCTGGTTTCAGGGCAGCTCTGCCTGCAAAGGGGGGGAGGGTGCAGTGTCTGACCCCTTGAAGTTCCTTCCAGTTTCATGATTTTGTCTTCTCTGCATCCTCTCCCTGCCTCTCTCACCACTTCCATCTCCACACGCTTCTACTTTGTCAGACAAAACCCAGAAGTATTGAAATGTGGTTTGAGTACCACAGTGGTCAGGAAGTTGAAAGAAGAAGTTAAAACTATTTTCTTAATTCACAGCTTCTTTCCAGGAAATATAGCACTTACAATATATAGATAAATAGCTCTAGCCATTTAGATAATTTCACTTGTCTTTTCCCACTTGTCAAAGTGTTTAGCTACAACATGACAGGGCTTATTTAAGTGAACAGAAGCCTCCCTGAGCTATAAACAGTGGCTGGTCTCAGAGGATTTGTTCATAGAATTAGGTCACAGGCAATTCAGAAGATTCCCAACCAAGCAAACTCTGAGTTTCTCCTTAAAGACCCCAAAACCCAAAGATTGTTTTTTTTTCTTTAATTAGACTCTTTATTTAAGTTACTAGATGTGCCCCTTCTCAGGACAATTAGTTCTTAGTAGTAATAGTTTTCAGACCACAGTTAAGGTCATGCCAAGTGGAGAAACCTCAATTTCCAAATTTTTGAGACACATTGCAGAGAAAGCCTTTCAAGGTCTCTACTACTGAAAAGGCCCTCACAGGGTAAAATGTTCAGTGCCCTGGCCCCCACAAGGGCTGAAATTCTAGGGTATGGCAGCTTCTGGGTCAAGAGTGGACCATGGAGCCTGTATCACAGAGGGAAGGATGAGACCTCTCCTGGTGTCTGTGTTTACCTGGCCTCATCATCAAGACGCAGCTAGGCTTTCCAAACTCCCCTTCTCACTTGTCTATTATGTGATTCAGACCCTTTGGATTGCAGGAAGGAGATTAACTCTTTAAAAAAAAATAGGCCATATCGTGAAGACCCATAGAATCACATAAAAAATTAGATAACTGTTAGCATTGGACAGTTTAGGGAGTAGGCACCATGTCTCCCCTCTGCCCTCATTCTCTGCTCTTCTCTGTGCACCGTTCTCGAATGACCTATGTTCGCATCTTTTCTATACCTCTGAAATCCTGCTTTCTTATGGTATCTGCTTCCTCACCTCACTCAGACATTGTTTCCCCAAGATCTTGTCTAGCCTACTCCACTGCAGGATAGCCTTTCTACTTGGGCTCTGTTGGTAACACTTCATTCTCTCTTCTCAGTCCAAAGAGGGATCTTGCTTGACTCAGCCCATCTCTTGGTAGCCAGGCTGTGTCTTTTGTCTTTGACCAGCTTTGGCTTGGCTTTCTTGGGTCAGCACCCACCACTGGTCCAATCAGCTTTGCCTGGGACAAATCATGTGATTTGGCTGCCTGGACTTGTCCTTTATCAGGAGCTGTAGGTAGGGAAGCATCTCTAAGAAAAGGAGGCACGTCAGGTGGTCTTGGTATACAAGACAATCACAGAGGGGCAGGCGACTAAGGCAGGGTGGCTGGCCTCCAGACAGAGTCATGCACGTTTCCTTCATTACTCCCGAGTTAAAAAGTAAAGGCCCTTAAGCTATCCCATACTTGGCATCAGGTACTATTTGCAGGTTTGTTCTCATTAAATGTGTATCAAGACTGCACACATGAGACCAGGATTCTGACCTGGTTAACCCCAGACCTCAGGAATGCTCAGTCTATTCACAACTAGGCACCTGAGTACCTCAGCACTCAGAGAAAATCCAAGAGCTCCGTGAAAATGCAGCTACAGATCTGAGTATCTGTGAGGCCTGATTTACTGATAGCTGAACCTGATTATCATATCATTGGGATCAGGTTCCTTTGTGTCGTATAATAAACCCATGGTTTAATTTGGAAACTCCTTGAAGCATAAGCATATACCAGTGATGTCCCAAAGAAAAACAATTTTGTAACTGTCAGAAACGTGATGGAATGGTCAGAAGGACATGAAATCAGCTATGCAAATTGTGATACGTAAGTCACACTTCCATTTGTAATGTGACAGTGTGAAAATTGGAATTATTTTTTTGTCAATATAGAAAAAGTCAGAGACTATGTGCAGTGTCTTATGAAGAAACTGCTGCACCATGTTCAAATTATCTGCGACATGCCCCATCGAATCTCCCTGATTCTTTTCTCAGTTAACCTGTGGCTCAAGAACCATCAGTGCTATGTTTAATTTGATATTTAGGAATCTCATACAATGGAAGTATGCATGCTACTATTTAATAAACACCACACTGGCTGTTAATGAGGAGACAAGTCATGCCATATCCTGTTGATAATCAATTTTTTAATTATTACCAATTTGATCTCAAAGATGTAGGAAGTAATTTCTTAAAAAGTGAATCTGAAGTGCAAATATGTCACCATCAAACAGACATGTTGGTTAAAAGATCCAGACCACCACGTTAAAATATAAATTTGATGGACTGGGAGTGGAATTAACCTACTTTTTGGGAGAAAGCAAAATGTTGCATTAAGAACATGGGCTCAGCAGATTAAAAGCTCTCCTACCAATTACATAGCTCATCTAAGTTTTACTTTCCTTGTATATGAAACCTGGATTGTGATAGTTTATTACAGAATTCTTGCAAGGACTTAATGATATGATGCCTCTGAAATGCTTAGCACAGTGTCTGGCACATGATAATTACCTAATAACATATAGCATTTATAATTATTTTCCCCAGTTTTCCTTATGACAAGAAAAATTACTTAAAGAGGAACTAAACTCAGAAGTAAAATTCAAGCAATAATAAATAACACAAACTCCTAACATTTAATAATCACAGCCTCATTTAACTTCAATTCAGTTGAAAAATACACTCATAATTCTCCTTTTGTCTTTATAGTAAAATTAGATCTTACCCAGGCTGGCATATTTTGTATCAAAAGGTGAGACCAATATTAGAAAAATAATGATATCAACAATACAACGGTGGCAAAAATAATGGCAGTGATAATCTACTTGACTATTGATCTTTACTTAAGGGAAAACAATGGTTTGACCATCTAATCCAGGAATTTTCAACAGGTGTGTCACAGAACACTGGTGAGCCATCAAAACTTTTAAAACGTGTAATCCCTATTTAGTCAGGGGACACTGCCCTTTTTTTCTCTTAGACTGTCAATAAAATGATAACAGTCAACACAATAATAGCTCTCTGGTGTGAATGCCCCATCTTGAACAGTAAATATATAGGTATATAGGTCATATAATAAAGTTGTACCTTATTGGTCATGTTGCATGACAAGGTTGCATCTGATTGGTTAATTCTCAATACCAGAAATGCTTGTATACAAGTATAGGCACCCAATTTTTTAAAAAGTCACTTTGGAGCAAAAAGTAATTATTTTTGTAAATCAATCAAAATTATACCCAATTTTTTTCAGATCAGCAAAAAATATATATTTTTTGGTGTGCTGATGAATTTTAGTAGTTAGTTTATGTGTGCCATGAAGTAAAAAGAATTTTTTTAGAAAGGTTGAAAATCACTATTCTCTCTTTCTGAAACTCTTTCCCCACAAATTCCTAAAGGCATAGGCAAGTGACCATCGATAACCGTGGGCCAAAAATCCCCACTGCAAGTCTAAATTTACTTTGATGCTTATTGTTTTATTTTAAAAGTTCACATGAACTTTGAATTCTACTTTGTAATATATTTGTATTTATTTTTAAAATAAATAACATTTTTCTCTGCATTTGCATAACTCCAACATGCCAACCCAAATACCAGTGCATCAGTTAAAAATGCTTTCAGCTGCAAATAATAGAACACTTAAACACAGTGGATTAAGCCATAAGTACCCATATGCTTACTTAACCTGTTTAGTGATTCATCTCTATCATCAGGGACCTGATTCTTACCATGCTACATTAATGTACTATCTTAAATGTGTTGATTTTCCATTATTGCTCTGTTTTTTCATGATCACAAAATGACGGCCACAGCTCCAGGTATCACTTCTCATACCATCACCCCAAGAAGAGTGAAAGGGAGGAAAAGAAGCCCCCCAAATACGTATCTTTAAGTGCCTTTGGCCAGACCTTGTTATGACCCTCTCTAACAACAAGGGAGGCTGAAAAGCAAGCTCTGGCAAAAGAAATGGAGTTTCCATGACTGGCCCAGACTAATCATAATTCTTTTCCTGGAGTATGAATAACTGGGAATAAGGCAGTGGGAATGTCCACTGAATAGGCAAATATGTAATAGTCTGTGCCACGTTCATTCTGAAAGACAGATTTAAGAAATTTTGCTTTTTCTGCCTCCTCTGAGTCCTCCCTCTTCAGGCATCAAAGAAGAAAGAAATCGCCTACTTTGTTTCTGAAGTCTATATAATCCCAATCTCTCTCCCCCTTTCACTTTCTCCGCATCAGAAAGCAATGATGTTCTAGTTTTTCTTTAAAAAGAAAGAAAAATACTTTCTTTCCTGACAGAAATTTCTAGCAGTAAATGGTGTCTTAGGATTCCTTAAGATGCAAATACAATTCCATGGGGAGACTCCTGCTTCAGGGATGTAACCTGCAGAGCAGGGAGGCCTGTTGCTGAAGCCTGGAGGGGATCCACTTATAGTTGAGATGGGATTCCTGAGAAGAGGTGCCGATGAGGGGTCGGTGAAGGGTACATGTCCTCAGCCATGTTTTCAGCACTGGGGTTTGGTGGGGAGCAAGACTCGAGGCGTGATCTGAAGGGCTTCGAAGGGCTCTGGAAGAAAGACTACTTCTTCCAGGGCTGCCTGGTGGGCCAGCCAGCTGGGCCCATGGATGCCCTTAGCACAGACAAAGGAACTGCTCCTCCTGCAGCTCCGGGAAGGCCCCTCAGCTCACTGGTCCTGGCTGCCTCCGAGGGCAGCACCAGTCTTAGAAGGAACAGCTTTTCTTCCATGGGCTTGGGGACACTAATGGAAAATCCTCAGATCTGACATCCATGCCCCTGAAAACAGGACTCAGTTTTGCTAATCTGTTGATAACTTGTGGGGAAATATTTCCACTTTCCCTTTGGTCACATGCTGGTCTTCCACCATGTGTATGCCCAGGAGACACTGGCAGCCTTACCTACACAGGTGTCACGACAACTCACATATACTGATATGGGCGAGCAAAGAAAGACTGCAGGTGAGATCAGCAGCTTCCAAAAGATGATGCCGAGTTAAAAATAGATTAAGTGACACCTGTTGAGGCTGATTTAATAA
This sequence comes from Phyllostomus hastatus, assembly GCF_019186645.2. Taxonomy (NCBI): domain Eukaryota; kingdom Metazoa; phylum Chordata; class Mammalia; order Chiroptera; family Phyllostomidae; genus Phyllostomus; species Phyllostomus hastatus. The sequence continues at coordinate 15,172,817 of NW_025333857.1, forward strand.
TAAAAATGGATATGATATGACATAAAACAAAAAACTCACATAAAACTCTTAAAGTGACACAAGATAACGTTGCAACCGAACAACTCAAGAACATAAATGTTTCTGAAAAAATATAACTTCTAAGTGTTAAAGCAGGGCAAGGAAATTGAACAATCAACTGGACCACGATGAATATTTAACTAGCAATTTAGATTATCTAGACAAACCATCTCACAATATGGAGCAAAAATACAAAGAAATGGTAGCAATGAGTGAAAAGATAAGATGTATGGAGGACAGATCCAGCAAGCCAATGTGAAAATAATAGGAGTTCAGAAAGAGACAAAGGAACAGTTTGGAAAGAGAATAATCAAATATATTTTAGAAGAAAATTAACCTGGCCTAAAAATTGACTTATGTTTTCATATAAAAAAAGGTTTAGTAAGTGTCAGGCAGTTTTAATAGGAGAAAAAAAATCTAGAGGTAGCTGTGTAAAGGTTCCAAAATCAGAGGATACATAGAGAACCATTTACTTACACAGAGAACAGAGTGAGGCCATCATTGATTTTTTCTATCTGTAAGTAGAAGATGATAATCTTAAAATTATCCACCTGACTAAGACATAGGAAACCAGAAAAAGACATTTCCACACATATAAAGATTTTGTATTTTTTATAAAGGAATTACTTAATAAAATGTGAAAGTCAAAAATAAAATTGAGATATAGATTTCAAAGTAGAAAATGATGGCACCCGAGAATTAGAAGAGACCAAATGCAATAAAGTTTACAATAAAATCTAATTGGATAATAATAATACTTACAGTTTTAGATGGCACATCACATGTCAGGATTTTTCTAAGTGCATGATGCATCACTTACTGTTACTTCCCTCACATTGTAGAAAATTCATGTGTTACCATTATTTTTCCTTTGGTAACATATCCAAGGTCATCCAGCCAGGATTTCAACTCAGGCAGGTTGATTCTGAAGCCTGCATAGTTAGCCTCCACACTATGAGAACTCCATTAATAGCCTCATAATAATGCAAGAATGAATTATAGGGCAAATGTTAAGGAAAAAATATTTGAAAAAAAAAGAGATATGCCATAATAAAAATTTAATGCAATTGGTCAAAAATAAAATCCCATATTAATTAATATCTGGAAGTAAGGTCATGAGTAGATATAGGAATTAAGAGTGGGAGAAGGAGTAGGGGTAAAATTATTATTTCATTCTGGTAGAGAGATAGAAGTTTAAATGTGCTAAAAATCTGAAGGTATCTATTAACAAAATAAGATACATAGCATAAACTCATGTTAAAGAACAGAAAAGGCTATGAAATATTCAAAACAGAAAAAAATAGAAGAAACAAATATTTTAAACATAAAATGAAACACAGCAAAGCAAAAGTAATACAAATGGCCTTACTTTTTTCATAATAAACAAAGACTCACAGATTAGGTTAGAAAAACAAACCAATGAGAAAAAATAGGTAGGCTTATAAGAGTTGTACCTAAAACAAAATAAAAACCAAAGTTTAAAAATCAAGGATAGCGTGGATTGAGCACGGGCTGTGAATCAAAGCATCACAGGTTTGATTCCCAGTCAGGGCACATGCCTGGGTTGCAGGCCATGGCCCCCCAGCAACCTCACATTGATGTTTCTCTCTCTTTCTCCCTCTCTTCCCTCTCTAAAAATAAATAAATAAAATCTTAAAAAAAAATCAAGGATAGCTACAGCTATATCATTCAAATTCAAACAAACCCCCCAAAATGGCAGTATTAATGTCAGATAAAGTGGATTTAGGTAAAGAAAAATATTTTGGATTGTTAAAATCAGTAAAATATATAATATAAAAACTTATGGCTACAGAAGAATGACTTGATAAAACTACAGTCACAGTGGGAGATGTTGGCCCTCACAGATTCCAGCGGATCAGTTTTGGGGGAGAAAGGATGCAAAGAGTTGGAATAATAATCAACAAATTCTATCTTGTGTATGTGTGTACGAATGTTCCCATGAATGTGTGGCATGTGCATGTGCACATGTACATACATATGAATGTACCATATGTTTCAAAGAATTCCTTCTTCCTCTTATTTTCATTACATACTTACAAAAAGTTGATAGTGTGCTTGGCTAAAAATGAAACTCTAAAACTCCAAAATGTTGAGCTTATATAGGTCATATTCTCTTATCATGATGGAAGAAAGCTAGAACTCAACATTAACAACCAAAACTCATTTGTTTGGTAGTTTAAAAAAGAACTTTAAACAATTCCTAAACCAAAGAGGAGATCAAATTGAATGATAAACTATCTATATATTTGCAGGAAAATGACACTTTAAAAAAAATTTATGAGCAGTGGGTAAAGCTGTACTCAGAAGAAAATGTGTAGCTTTATCAATTATGAAAATAAACTAAACATGCAACTTAAGGAAATAGAAAAAAGCAATGATACACTAAAAGAAAGTTGGGAAAGGAATTGTATAAAAATAAAAGTTGACACCCTGTCTGGTGTGGCTCAGTGGACTGAGTGCCGGCCTGCAAACCAAATGGTCTCTGGTTTGATTCCCAGTTGGGGCACATGCCTGGGTTGTGGGGCAGGCTTCCAGGTGGGGGTGTGCGAGAGGCAACTGACAGACATCTCTCACACCACTGTTTCCCTCCCTCTCTTTCTCTCTCCCTTCACCTCTCTCTAAAAGTAAATAAATAAAGTCTTTTAAAAAATAAATAAGTTGCCAAAACCTTTAAAAATAAATAAATAAAAGTTGAAGTTGATTAATTTAAAAATTAAAATAAAGTATAAATGAGTAGTAAAATTAAAGTAGATTCTTTGAAAAGATGAAATTGATCAACGCCTAGCAAGCCCGACTAAGAGAGAAAACAAAAGCAAACAACATGAGAATCAGAAATGAAACACAGAGTCACAGACCAGGAGGACTCTAAATTCATTTTAAGAGACAAATGCAATCACATCTCTGAGCTGCTGAGGTTGCTTGGGAAAATTTCAACCTAATACCTGCCTTAGATAAAGACTTCTTTGTCTCCAGTTCCTCAGAATCGTTCTATAAATGGATTGTATTTCTACCAGAACAAAACATTTTAAAACTGCACTAAAAGAAACCATAACAAGAGTTTAAATAGAGTGTTGTAGGGATTTTTATTACATATGTTCATACAACTCTGTTTTAAGTGACATCTGTCTTCTCTAGAGTTCCAAGTGTAATTAAATGCCCTAGGCCTTTCTTTGGAAGAAAAACCAACACATCATTTTTGTACTCAAAGCATGATGGCCTAAGTCCCCCACCCAGTTAACTGCCAGAAACAGAGGCCCCCCAAAGTGCTTCTCAGTTATTTCCTGGAGTCCCTAAAGAGCTGCCTTGCACGTCCCAGCCTGGGACGCAGCTGCCACCTGGAGTTGGCCTTCCCTATCTTCCTGTTACCCTGCTCTTACAGAACACCAAGCTTTCTGGGTTCCTGCCATTCAGCTTTCAACCACCTTATTTTCCTCTGGGAAACAATCTGACCCTCCTCCCCCAGTCCATGTTCTAGGGTGGCTATTGTTTTCCTGGCTCTGAGTGGGGGTTGGGGTCAGGGGACCTATGACTCAGGCCTGGCCAGGAGAAGCACTCACTCTAGACCTAGTGATTGGTTCAGAGATGGTCAGGGGCCCTGACCAGAGGCAAGGAGATCCCATGGCCCTTGGCTGGCTGTGCTGGGAGAGCGGCTGGCGGTCTTTCCCCTGGCTGTGAACCTCTGGCAGCCGTTTTGCCACCATGAGCCTCACAGTGAAACCAACTGGGACAGGACAGAGCCAAGACAAGGAGGATGGTGCCATCGTTTTGGCCCCTGGGACAACCTTAGAGCTGAAGTCAGCCTATACCTGAACTTTTCAGTCACATAAACCAATACGTTCTTTTTTCTATTCCTTAAGCCAGTTGAATTGAGTTGTCACTGGAGCCAAGACTCATAAGTGCATTACTTGTTTGGCAGAGCAGCTGTGTTTGTAGCCAACAACTTGCCACGTCTCTTCTGAGCTGTTCTGATGGCTTTTACCTTTTACCTGTCTTTCCAAAGAAACTTACAACTTGCAGCCCAAGGAAGCAGCTGCACTTCCACCCTCTGTCTCCATATTGTCCCCTGGCTCCTACTTCCAACCAAAATGCCTCCCACCTTTCCCATTTACCCCAGCTCCTGTCAGAGAATGCATCCAGACTCGGGGAGCAGGGGAGCTGGGCAGGGGCCTTGTTCCTCAGAGCAGCTTCTAGGCTCTCTCAAAGAGAGCCAGGGCATCCTAACTCACCATGTTCCCAACATGGGGGCAAGAAATCTGTCCCTTAAGCACAAAAAAGGAAGTGCATAGAAAATGATCTTGAAGAGAAGAATAAAATACAGACGGAAGTTCTCTCCAAGCTACCATTAAATATTTTCGTTTGAGCTGCACATATACACCTTTAAGGCCTTTAAAAATTCTTCTAACATTTAAACATCTTCAACTCACTGACTCAGACTTTTTAAGGATTAATAAACCTTCACAAATGTGTTCTTGTCAACCATGTTAATAGATTTGTCCTGCAGCACTCTTATCCCCACCCCCTAAAAATAAATTGTGGGCAGGCTGGTGGTGTGAGGGGTGGAAAAGCAGGTTGATAAAGTTCCCTGGTTGGGAAATCATTCAGAGTCAGTTGGCTACCAGCAGTGAAGTTCACACTACAAGTACAGTGTTCTCATCTCAAAGCAAATTCTAGTTCCAAAAGGAGGAGTGTGTCAGTGTGAGCAGACAGAAAACAACTTTGTATCAGGATGTGTCCCTCTGCCCCCGAAACTAGGCTTCTCTTGGCCTCCCCAGCACTGATGGGTACCAACTGCTGCTCTGGGCTGATCCTCCTGAGCCAATCTGCAAACTCTCCACTCCTTGGGGAGGCTTCCACCCCTCCGCTGCATGCTGCCCAGCGCTTAGGGAGGGACTCTGCTCCATGGAAAAGGACCTCTCTCCTGAGGAGACAGAACCTATTGCTCCACCGCAGCTTCCCTGTTGGCTACGTCAAGCTTGGCCAAACTGGGGAGGCAGAATGAAGATTGCTCTGCGTCCCCCTCTCCTCTGCTGCCGCATGTCTCTGTCAGGTCAGCTGGTGTCATACAAAGGGCAAGGGGAGCGCGAGAGCGCGAGCACGCACACACACACACACACACACACACACACACACACACACACACAGAGGAATGTTTTGCTGGTCAGAGATTCCCTGAGTGTCTGTCTCTGTCCTCGCCTGAGCCTGTTCTGTGTGTCTGTGTTGTGAAGCTTGGGACCCTGGAGAGAAGTGGCGAGGGGGAGGGGTAAGTGTTGCCCTAAGAGGGCTTGTCATTCTCTTGTTGGGATCTGTTCTTGGGGAGGCTGGGGGTGGGGAAAGCTTGACCTTGTGTCTTCCGCAATAAACTCTCATTTACACACGCACACACAAACAAACACACACACCAAACAATAAATCAAGACCACTGAAATGAAACCCAGTCTCACATCACAGAGCAATGGTTTTATGGGTGAAACGTGTACTTGCTAATTTCAAGAACAAATTATTGTGCTTTATTTAGTGAAGTTTAATTTACACACTTTTAGCTACAAGAAATAAAAAATAAAGCCCACAGGCCAATTTTAATTTGGTCAGGTTTTTTTTTCACGAGCATCCCATGGTGGGAACTGGAAGACACCAAATTGGAAAACCCCTGTCTGCTCTCTTGCCTCACAGGAAAAACAGCCACTGGAACTGAGGACTTATCTCACTTACGTTATCAATGATGTTTAATAGGCCTGCATTATTAACAGACTAACATTTCTGCCTGGCAAAGCTGGAGTCAATATGTGATAGATCTACACCCTATTTAGCCACAGGATTTGGGGGAAACCTGACAAAACAAAACTCAGTATGAAAGCTAATAGATTCAAATATTGCAAAATGAATGTTTCCATAGGTGTGCATTCCTCATAAATATTTGAGGCCATGAATGGGCAGTGATCTGACATCCTTTAATCATTGCCTAATTAATATTTTTTAGATAGGGGAATCCTGAGTAAATATTAGGCCTCTGTTAAAGAGTTATTAAAGAACAACAACAAAATACTCAAACCAAATGTTTTTGGGGGGGTTGTTGTTGTTATTGTTGTTAAGGAAGTATTAGCAAGGTTTTTCTCCACATGACGACTTATTTAACCTCAACGAGAAGACATCCCCTTTTACACACTGACCACTGTTAAGGAAAAATGGAAGCAGCATTCGTTCTCAGGGCCAGGAGAGGCGGCTCTCCAGGGCGCTGCATTGGAGGAGGCTGCTGCAGGAGCCTCGGGGAAACAGCAGACTGCGTGCTGCAGAGGCTCAGAGCTCAGGCGTCTGAAGTTACTGAAAACCAACTGGGCCCAAACCTCCACTCTGCCCCCGCCAGCTGTCCCTGGACCACTCTTAAATTCTAGGAGTCAGTTTTCTTGTTCATAAAACGGGAATGATCATTTCCCAGAGCTATATTGAGGAGTGGTCAGCTTTTGTGAAACAGTTTTTGTGAAAGTCTTTGCAAACTAAGTGTCAAACATAAGTCATACTTTCCTGGGTCCAGAATCTAGCTGTACCTGCTGAGTAACTTTAGGTGAGTCGTTTAAACACTCTGGGCCTCAGTTTCCTTCAGTTGAAATGGGAATAATAATAGTCCTTGCGTGGCAGGTTTATTGAAAGATTTAGATGAGTTAATTCACACAAAGTGCTTAGGTGGTAATAATGCCGGATGCATGTTAAGAACACAATAAATGCTAGCTCCTCCTCTTCCTCATTATTATCATTATTACTATTATTATCCAAGATGAAGAAACCCAGTCCCTGAAAACTTCAAAGGCTTAATAAAGTCACAGTTCCACAGAGGAAATGTGACGCCAGGTGACAGAGTGCCGCATAAATACTCTCTGTACCATGACACAGTGCTTCCTCCCGGCCGATTCTGGCAGCACGCCACGAAGAGGGGCATTGATGGTATCCCCAGAAAAGAAAGCATTTCTTACCCATGGGCAGTCACGAAGTAGTCACGGGGATGTGGAGCACAGCAGAGGGACAAGAGTCAACAGCATTATAATGTATGGTGCCGGGGTGGCAGGGTGGGGGCGGGGGCAGGGAGGCCGTCCTGGAAATACCAGGGGGGGGCACCATGTAAAAGTATATGATTGTCTGACCACTATGCTGTATACCTGAAACCAATGCAAAATAATATTGAATGTAAACTGTAAGTGAAAAATAAAATTTAATAAAAGGAGAGAAAGCACTTCTGCTTGGAGACTGCGATTGGTTAAACTAAAAGGGGCCCCACCACAAAAGCCCCAGGACAGGCTGCTGCGTCAAAGCGAGGCCTGGGCATTGAACAGCAGCAGCCCAGCCGAGAGTGAGCAGAAAAACCCCTCCAGGAGGCGTGGTGGGAAGGAATGCAGGAGGTCACCTAACATTCTCAGGAGGGAAAACAAGAGAAGTCCAACTGCCCTATCGCTGACCCTGGACTGGGAAGAGGACCATAAAAAATGTCATTCTGATTGATGAGGAGGTGATAAGGTGTGGAGTGATGAACCAACTCCATTTCAAGGTTGGTGTGTGTTCCTAGGAGCTTCCCTCCTAAGAGCCAGGCTTGTAAATCTCAGTCAGTGCTGGTCATTATAAATATGGGTCTGGTCTGGAGCATGACAGATACTTCATCTTCTAATGTGAGTACTCCATGTGCAGGGACCCTCTGTGGAGGCTGAAGAACTTTCTTAAGAGAGAGTGGGAGTGTTCGAGCCTACCTCCCAGCCCACCCACTTGGCCATGGTCTTTGATCTCTCCCCTTCCAAGCTCCATATACCACTCCCCCCACCCACTTACAGTCAGACTCCCACTCTCTCTCCCTTCATAACAACAGTTGGGGGTCTATTGTTTTTGCTTCCTCAAGGAAAATAATCAGGCATCACCTGAGGATGCTCAAGGGTAGGTAGAGGGACCCAAAACATCAGATGTTTCTTTGCCTGTGGGCTGATGGCTTTCCCACAGTTAGCTCCTGGTCAGTGGGAACCGTTCCCAGTGGCCAGGACAAAGCGTTGTGATGTGTGGGAAGCAGGTGGTGGGAGGACTGAGATGCTGGTGTGGCAGTGCTCTGGTTATTCTTGTCTCTCTCTCTCTTCTTTCTCATCCCCCGTCCTCTCCTCTCCTCTCCTCTCCTCTCCTCTCCTCTCCTCTCCTCTCCTCTCCTCTCCTCTCCCAGTCTTTGACTTTTCCTCCCCTTCTTTCATGTAGCATTTTCTCCAAAATGTGGGTATTCCAGAAAAGAGTTTCACAAAAGGTATTTTTATTTCTCTTCCACTGTCACACAAACAATGCAGCTGGTATGTGATGAAGCCAGAATACCTGACCACAAGCAACATTAAAATTTGTTTAAATTAGCTTGATGTTCAGCTCCTGTTTTTAGTCTGTACTGTAAGCTGGAACTGTTTCTGGTTTACAGTGAAGGGAACTGACCACATGATGCCTACAGTGCCTTCCAGCACGGGGTCCCCGGGAAATTTTCTAATCCTCTCGTTCCACTTCCTTTTTGGGGACCTCTCTGGACTTGCAGTCACTTTTCCAAAGGGAGTTTACCCCAAACAATGTGAAATGAAGGAAAAGCATCAAGAAATAAATACATGAAGGGATGTGAAGTCTTTTGGGCACAAACCATTTTCATTTCTACCGGGGCCTGCTTCTTAGGAAGCGGTGTGTCAGAGCAACGCAGCTCAGGCCTCACGCGGAGGCCGCCCCCTCCCTTCCTGTTAACCTCTCTTACTCTGACCTCAAGCCCTTTCCACAAGGCATTTCAAAGACAAGGGTGTGTTTCCACAGTTCACTTGGGCTCCATTTGAGGCCATGGCAATAGCTCAGAGATCCCACAATTAGAATTGATTAAGTTTATCTAATAAGTCGCCTGTCTCTGAATTAACAGCCCTTGGGAAATAGAATATTTGTTGGCTGATGTCCCTTGCATTAAATGTAGACCAGATCCACCAAGGCCATCCCCTTGACCTCCAGGAAAGTAGGTAAAAATGCCAATTGTCTTATTATGATGCTGGCAAACATTACCAATAAATCTGCCCCCGCTGAAATGAAAACACACACAGCAGGTACTATTATTGCTATTAATAATACACTAAGTGAATGCAAAAGTGCCTGCATACAGAAACAATAATCAGAGCCCCAAACCAGTGAGAATTAACTTTGAAGTTTCAGTATGCAGTATATCACACTCACACAACCAATTAAAAAGGCATGTCATCTTGTTTGGAAAGTATCTATTGATTTCCCAGTTCATCAGATCAGGTTGATGTGTCTTTCAATGGCCTCGATGACATCATCAATATTTTTCTATTTAGAATAATGACTTATTTTATATGCCAACAGCTATAAAAAACAACCCACCTATATATATTTCTACCGACACCAGCTTAAGAGCCATCTGGTTTTCTCTCCTTAACATATGATATTGGTAGTCCAGGGCAAAAGGAATGTTTTGGTCTTGTCATGAGACTCATTTAGAAACCACAGTAAATTTGTTTAGTTTAAAAACCAACCACTAAATCATATTTTCTCTATTAGAGGCCGATGCTCTCCACTGCATTTGGTGTCCAAATTACATTCATTTTGGAGTGAATTACATTCATTTCAGAAGCAGCCCTACACCCTTCTCCCTCCTGTCCACGAAAGCAATATACTCACCAGCTGTGTGATCTTTGGCAAGTGACTTAATCTCTCGGAAACTCATTCTTTTCCTTTATTAAATGGGAAAAAAGTGCTAGGGTCCATATGCATATTACCTCTTTTAACCCTCACAGTTACCCCACAAGATCAATACTGTTATTAGCCCCATTTTACAGATGGGACACTGTGGCACAGAGAGGCTAAGTAACTTGCTCCAAAACAACACAGCTGGTATTGATGAAGCCGCAGTGTCTGACCGCAAATGTTTATAATCAATCATACATGCCTCGTAGGGCTGTGTGGGATTCAGTAACACAGTCGAAATACCAAAACTAATTCAGGTACTTGGTGGGTGCAAGGAGGCAGAATGCCAGGGGGTTGGGAGTCATACCCTCCAAGTTCAAATCCCTGCTTTATCATTTATAGTACCTATATGACCTTGAGTAACTGATGAATCTCCATGTGCTTCAGTTTTCTCATAAAACGGTGGTGATAGGGGTGGCACCTGCCTTGTGAGGTAGTGGTAAGGATAAAGTAGGCTGTGGCATGTACAGTGCCTGACACAGAGTCAGTGCTCCATGATCGCATCTATAATTATTCATAGGCACTCCTTAAATGCTATGCTCCCTTCCCCACAAATTCTTAGTGCCACTTGAGTGTCTTCAACACACACCCAGTCTCAATCTATGACACATGGATCAAAAGTTAAGTGCTACCTCGGCCTTGCAGGAAGCTCTGTTAGAAGAATCTATCTTTCCCTACCAAGAGACAGCACTGAAGAGCTAAGATAGAGGAACTTAGCTGGTGGCTCCTCATATTTTCTTCTCATTCCAAAAGATCCATTATCAGTGTATGCAAACCTAAGTAACAGACGAGGGCCCTGCGTGGTGCGGGGTGGTGGCCTAATCCCACTGTGTGTGGAAAGAAGTGGAGTGAGACCAATGTGGCTTGAGATCTGGCTTCACACAAATGAACAGTGTGGTTTCAGGGACTCACGTTACTGTTGAGTTTTAGTCTTATCCTCTGTAACCTACGATTCACTTGATCTCAACCCACAGTGTGGCTGTGAGAATTTAAACAGAGCACATTCAAGCTAAGTTGCCAACAGATGTCAGCTCCCTTTTTCCTGTCCCCCTTTACCAAATCTATCTGAGGAATGGGTATGAGGGGTCTGTCACTTTTCCAAGTCAAAGTGTCTTTCCATTTTACCCAGAGCTTGTAAGAGGCAAGAGGCTGTCTTGAGAGGCTCTCATTATGGTGAGTTTGAACATCTTACTCAGTCTTTGAGGGTGATATTATAGGGCAGTTTTAGAACCTTAGAATCATTTGCAGAAAGGAGCCAATCTAATCAGGCCAAGTTTTAGGACAGTGACCTAAAGCAGCCTGGGACTGGCCACTTAGCAGCCTGGGACATTTAGTAGAGGAGCTGTGTGTGCACTTCTCAGAGGGGTTGTCTAGATGGGACCCCAGCCAGGGGTTGGCAGTTCAGTAGCTTTGAAGACAGTCTTGATGCATTTGTCCATAGCTTTTCTTAACTGTTTGGCTAATCTCTCCACTTCATGTTTGTCTCCATTTTCTAAGTCCACATCTGGATTCAGCATTTGCCTGTATAAAGATGAGCTCGGTGGCCCTTTCTCTTTGATTAAAGCAATGGAGGAAAATGGAGCTAAGGGTGCAAGACCTTGGGAAAGGTGTCTTAAGGAAGAAACTGAACACAAAAGGCTGGGATCCTAGTCTTAACTTTTGTCACTAATGAGCCAGGTTACCCTGGGCCTGTCACCTCACCTCTCTATGTGCCTCAGTTCCCTCCTTTCTAAAGACTTGAGACTTGAGTAGCTTTGTGGTCTTAGCTCTGTATCCCACAGAGCCTGGTGTCCCGTGGCAATGCCTTTGGGGCTGCCAAAGGGGCCTGGGGCAGAAGTCAAAATAAAACAGTTTATAGATTAGTTTTTCTTGGCCTGGACAATGGTTTTATTTTCCTTAAATATTGAATTAGTAGCTAAACTTTCAAAATCAGGAGTTTTTAAATTACTAGATTTTGCAATATGCATTTCATGGCTTGATAGATCATTTCTTTCCAGCACTAAATGATGCTCCATTGTCTGGTTGTGCCACAGGTTGTTTCTCTATCCACCTACTGAAAGACATCTTGGTTGCCTATAAGTCTGAGCAATTATGAATGAAGCTGCTATAAACATTCATATGCAGGTTTTTGTGTGGACATAAGTTTGCAACTCATTTGGGTAAATACCGAGAAACAAGATTGCTGGAGCATATGGTAGCACTATGTTTAGCTTTTTAAGAACTACCCAAGTACAGACCAAAGTGGCTGCACCATTTTGCATTCCCACCAGCAATGAATGAAACCCTTGTTACTCCACATCCTCATCAACACTTGACATTGTCAGTGTTTGGAATATAGCCATTCCAATAGGTGTTAGTGATATCTTTTTGTTTCAGTTGGTAATTCCCATGGGTCATAGTATATAATGTTGAGCATCTTTTCATGTGCTTTTTGTCGTCTGTATATCTTCTTTAATGAGATGTGTGTTCAGCTCTTTAGTCCATCTTAGTTGAGTTGTTTGTTTTCTTATTGTTGAGTTCTCTGCATATTTTGAATATGAGTCCTCTATTAGATATGTGTTTTACAAATATCTCCTCTTAGTCTCTGGCTTGTCTTTTCATTCTTTTAGCCATGTCCTTCACAGAGCAGAAGTTTTAGAAATCAGGATTTTTCACATAACAAGCTGGCTCTCTGGCTTCCAGTGGAAGTAGATCTGGTAACAGTGGAACCCATTTCTGCAGGATGAAGTGAGCTAGTGGCTGCCCCTTCAGACAGGGGATACTGTCTCCAGTCCACCAGAGCTGTACTCACCTACAAGACCTGACTCTATATTGCTGAGTGCCGTGACTCCAGCCTATAGGAAGCTCCATTGTCATCCATTTTCTGTATCGAGTTCCACATAGGATTGCTTTGTGTAAAGCTCTCTGCTGCTTAAAAAGGGAAGTTCACACATGACTGGCTCAGACAATCTTCTTGCTCTTTCACATCTGGCCGACCCATTCGCTGTCATATTTGACTTGAATGAGAAAAGAAATCATTTCACAAACACTCTCTGAGTGGCACCTTCTAATTAGCTTGTTGTGCTTGATCCAGTGTATGTCATGGAACATGATACCTACATGAAGGTCACCACCACCTGCTGTTGTGCCCAGTGGCAGTGCTCAACACCAGCCTTTACGTGGTGTCACCTTCTACATAGGAAGGCTGATAAAATCACCTTATAAGGCAAAGTAATTTAAACTCAAAGTTGTGAAAAATAGGCATCACTATACATAATAATTACCCTTGCCTGGGAAGAAGCTCTCACGTGAAGGCACATGAGAATTGAGAGCAGGAGGAAATGCCAGTTTGGTGAGCAGACTCCTGTCTCTCAGCTCACATTCCTTAACCTCTACTCAAAACCTTCTGTAACAGACTCCTAGCTGTTCTGACATTCACTCTCCCTTTAATAACAGACCTTCCAAAATGTATCAGGGTAATGCCTAAAGACGTTCTTTTCCCACCTCCATTGTAGTGGGTATACTCATGTGTCTAGGCTGGATCATGTGACTAGGTTGGAGCCAATGGGCCATGAATGCCCAGGCCAAGGACTTAAGAAAGGGGAGCCCCCTCCACTTCCTTTCCTCCCTATTGCTGGTGAGCTCTTGCCCATCATCCCACCCTAGAAAAGGGTGGAGCAGAGACACCCTAACAACTCCAGACTTTCTACTGCTGTGTATTACATGACAGAGAACTAAACTTTCATCTGCTTACCTTACTGTGGCAGCTGATTATGTGTCCTTGCTATACACCCTCTAATGCCTTGCTTTTGCAACAGAATAAAATCTAAAACCTTCCCTCAAAGCCCTGTGTAATCTTGCCCTTGATGAGCCCTCCAACTTTGTTTGTTTTCTCCATCTCCCTTCTCTGTGCTCCAACCAACAAGGATACCCCTCCTCGGGGCTCTGCTTACATGTCACGTCACCAGGGAGCTTTGCCCTGGCCACCGATGGCACCTCACACCCTGCTTTATTTTTCTTCACCATTCTTACTGCTACCTGTCACATAACTATTGACTGTCTCTGCCCTGCCCCACCAAATGTGACCTTACTGAGAAAGGGACTTTGTGGTTTTGTTCCCTACTCTGAACCTTTTATAAGCTTTCCAAAATACTTATTGGAAGAATGAATGAACAAGCTTCTGTCATTTCAGCTGTAAAATGGGGATAGTAATTTCTGCCATTCAGGCTTGCGGTGAGAGTAAGCGGACATAATGCCAATGGCTTCATGTGGTGCCTTGCACTTGGTGGATGCTGAAGAGACATTAACTACCCAATTTGAGAGACTATCTCTCGTGACTTCCTGCCCAGGCATAGAAGGGTACATACTAATAAGATGTGTTCCTATTTAAAGCTGGAAGGTCTTTTCATTTTTTTCTGAATTAGAGAAGTCCCTTTCAATGAATATGTTCTGTATTATAAGATCTCCCTGTTCATTCACTACTTCCTCTCGATCTCTCTCACATATGTCTCAGCTCCCTGGCAACATCCATTTATTGACCCTGCCATTGATCCAGTCACCTCTGAAATTGGCAAGGCTGTTTCTCATCATCACTATGATCACATCTGAGCCTGGAACTTTCAGAAACAAGAGACATCCCCAAGAAGACAACCTCAGGGGTTGTTCCCTGTAGACCATCTCTCTCAAGTTGGCTGAGGAAAAGTGTATTGTGTGTTGTATGTATCCAATTTGAACAGAGTTGTGCTGATTTAGCACAAATTTCCCATAAAAAGCTGACCTCCAGGGAGCATAGACTGAAAGTGGAAACTTTTACCCCACAAGGAGAATCCGCTATAAAGTTATGAGTGACTGAAGCATGAGGGGCTGGAGCCATTGGAGGGGGTTGAATGGCCATGGGTTTACAACTCCTGCAGCTGCATTTTCTCCCATGAATACTCATCTCCTCCCCCATGGGCCACCCTTCCCCAGGACCCTCTGCCAAAAGCAGCATTACCCTGTTCACCTACCAAATAAGAAAATGAGGACTGTTGCCAACAAAGCTACTTCCCATGGTAAGAGAAGCTCTTGGATCAATTTTTCTCTCTATGGCCACTGAAAATGACAATTATTTTTTTCCTACCAACCAAATACTATCTCCAGATGCACACATGTGGATCCCATTGAAGTCAGAAAGGCCCTGAATATGTTTGAGGTTCCTTCTTGTTGACAAGAAAGTGAAGCTGTAAAGACAAGTTCTAGAGCAGGAGTGTGTGTGCGTGTTCATGCATATGTGTGTGTCTGTGTGTGTGCACATGTGCACATGAGTGGAGCATTCTTACCAAAGCCTAAAACCCATTTGTGAGCCTCCACAGTTTAAAATCAGCCAACCCAATGAGCCCAGTAACCCTCTGATGTCTGTGCTCCAACGTGAGAGCAAAGAGGATGGAAGAGTTCTGCCGGCAGGAAGTGCCACATGCACAAGAACGGGAGATCTGCAGGTCGGGAGGCAGAGGGCACAGCAGGTGACAGCAACAGACACAGGTTTGGAGGCCACAGACCTAATTCAAACCCCTGTCCTTTCACCTCCGGGCTCTTTTGCTCCTGAGCAGGTTCCCTCATTCTACTAAGCACTAGTTCTCCTGACCTCCTGCCTTTTTGATTGTCTGTAAAGTGGAGATTAATATATTGTAAATGCCAGACATGTAGTAAGTGCTCAAATGGTGGTCGTTATCATTTCAATAACAGAAAGCTAGATGGCATGATGTGTGCTGGCCCCCCCACCCCCACACAAATGCTCACACACATATTCCCAACCCAACAACTAAGCCTCCCGGCATGCTTCCCTCTGGTGAGGGCTGCTTTCTGGCCCCCAAGTCCCTCCCATTTACAAAGCTGGGAGTTTTGGAGTGCCCCAGGTTTCTGGAGTGCCCCAGGCTAGCAGTTAATCAGTTCAGCCTCCAGCCACCTGGTGCCTAGCCCCACTTGGATGTAGAACTAGATTCTAATTTTGTGTTCATTCTTGCTAGCCATTGTAAGTGTTGTCCATTTTGGCTTAACTGTGACACACGACCATGGGTATTTGTCTGCAATCCTCACAAGGGTGTAAAACTCAAATAAAATGCAAAGTCATAGATACCCTCCTAATACTCTCTTCCTTTCATGCATAGCACTACTATGGTTATAATCGATTGTGCGATGATTTTTTCAAATCTGCTTCCTTCACTAGACTGGAAGCTCAATGAGGTCTATTTTGCACACTGTTGTAGGTCAACACAGCGCACTGTAGCGGAGTGATTAGAACACAGCAAGGCTTCAGTAAACATTTGCTGAATACACACCAGAATTAGAATGTAAAAATACTTAGAAAATTATAAAGCATATGCTTATGTCAGATACTACTATTATTATTAGACATCATGCAAATACCAAGTGACTGGTCACTGGTTTGCCCTGTTCAACCAGTTTATATATGTATTTAAAAGCTTTACACTGTCCAGTTTGTAGGCATGTCACTTTACATAAATGAGTATCATGTTTTCAGTCATTTCTATAGATATTCAGCATGGGGCACCGATTCAGCTGTCATTTAGGATTTTATCTTGAATTTTAATAATGCTTCTTTGGAAAAATAGATTTTGTTTTTGGCTGGATGTGTCTATGTGATGACTACCTATATCTTATCTTTATCCATTCATCAATTCATTCATACACTTAAGGGCTATGTATTAAATTCCCATTTTGTGCCAGGCACTGGACCAAGTGCTGAGGACGCAATGATAAATATAGTCAATGGCCCTTGCAGTCAGCTCACTGTTTACTGGGGAAGCCTGACCTGTGCACACAGTTCCAATGGTGTGATGTGAAGTATAATGAAGAGGTTTCCATGTGCAGAGGGTGAGGGGAGTGCAGAGAGGAAAGCACTCATTTTGGAATGGGTGAAGTACTATACGAAGCCTTTCAGAGATGACATTTGAATCCAGTCTTGCAGGGTGAATTTGGGGTTTTCTAAGACAGCTAGGTGAAGGAGATTCCTGGCAGTAGGAAGAGCATGGGATTTGATGAATAATGGAAGATGAGTAAGTGCAAGGATAGCTGAGGTCACGAAGGAAGTGAGCTTAATATCTGCCATCTCGTACTTGCAGTGTGTAGATGTTTGTTGATGGAGGGGCGTGCAGAGAGCTCCTTTAACTGCATATGCTTCTCAAGTCACCAAAAAGGACACCTGGGACCATGGAAATAGGAAGAAGGGTCTCGTCAAAGGAATATCAAGGAAGAAGCTTTAGGCAGATACTAGCCACTTGCCCCCTTCCAGGAGGAGGATAAGAAATAATCCTCAATGCTGTTTCAACCAATTTGGAGATGTCAAATGCTACAGAGGACTTAATCTTCAAATATCACAAAGAGGTTCCAAAGAATGAATGGCGTGATAGACATTTTCCTACTCTCTGGGATGTACAAATGCACTTTGGTTCAAAGCAGGGGACATTGTTAAATACAACGTTATTCTTCCGGGAAGCCAAACCAAGTGCTTTTGAAAGCCTCCGACTCTATTCTGAATGCTTTGCAATCTATGCATTTAAAAATCGTTTCTAAGCTGGGACAATGACACAAACATCCACGCAACACAAGCTGCTGGGGATGAACTTGGGCTGCCTGGTCTAGCTGAGCTGAAAAGTGCTGTTGCAGGGTGTTTTCATTTAAAAATTCTTATTATTTTTAAAGAATTCTTGTTATAAATAAAAAAATTATTGTTATTCAAGTGCATGCTGAAACTGAATCATGCCATTCTTACATAATTTTTCATTGGATTGTTGCAACCCATAAAGAAATCCAATTAAATTTCCCTCGCAGGCACAGGCCTTCATTCAAGGGGCCTTGAAAAAGCTAGTTTGTTGTATTGTATGGCAGGTCGATGAATTGAGAAGCAGAGAGGGCCTGTCCCATTTCTTGTCCTGTGTGACATGATGTGAAGAGAGTCTGCCAGCAATGTTTCAAAGAGCTGCATTATCAGACAACATAAAGGCCCTCCATCCGTCCTTTCTGCTGCCGCACCACAGAATATGCACACACCGGTGTCTCCGTCCGATGAACAGTTTTGAACGCTGTGTGCTTAACATACTGCTTTCTGCATCTCGTGAGCATTCACCGTCATTATCCCAGACATCGGACCAAGGTTAAGGGGGGAGTGAACCAGAGATAAAATAATGTTTTTGAAGTTACTTTGAAGGGAATGTCCTTAAAACCAGACTACACAAACATATGTTTTCATTACCCAAAAAGAAGGCAGAAGACAGCGTGTCACAGAATTATATTATTTTATGTTAATCTGTTTCTCGGTTGCTGTCTGGGTTGTATATGCATTTCCGTCATTGGTTTATATATCATGTGTGGTCTCAATTATTTCCAGATACACAGGATTTTTGTTTTTAAAGATAAATTCTGCATGAGCAGGCACACATACACATAACACTTTTTTCCCCCTTATCTTCCCTTTAGTATAGGAAAAAGCTCTTCTAAACTTCCAGCATGTGATGGGAACTTCCCTTAGGATGCCAGCATGCTGTAGAATTCAGCCTTCCTGCTATCTGTCGTACTAGTGTGTGGAGCTGAGGTCAGAGTCAAAACAAAGGGAGAAATATGGAGAGACACGAGGCAGAGAGACGCTGCTCTTTGCATTCCTTACCCATCTGCTCCCTGGAAATGATTTTACATCCTCTTCTCCCACTGGCTTTTTAAAATTTTGTTTTGGGCTCCTTTTCATATTTCAAAAAATGTAGCAATTGCCTAATTCTTTTCTCCCATTATTAATGAGCAAACATGAGATTCTTATTTCACTTCAGCAGGGATTTCATAGGACAATGATGGTCATTCAGCCCTGCCCTTCCCTTCTCTCTCTCTCTCTCTCTCTCTCTCTCTCTCTCTCTCTCTCTCAGATGGTACAGCCATATCTCACAATCAAATTTTCAGAATAATTCACTTGTTTTTCTCCATGCAAGGAATGCAGGTTTGGATTTGTCCTGCTTTAACACAAAGCAATAATTTGATTGGTGACAAGATAGATACATAGGCAGATGTAACTGTTTTATGTAAAAAGAATCTCAGGGAAGCAAAGTGTGCATGAGTGTCGGTCTGTGCTTAATTGAGAAGCCACACCTGCCTTTTCCACATCTAGCGTTTGCAAATTATTTATGTGTCAGATATGCTGCTCTAAAGTTGGAGCTCTGAATGAGCCTTGGTGACTACCACCCTTCTCCTCAGAAGGCCTGTTTAGAGGAGAAAACTGGGGCTGATGGCTCCTGTGGAGGGTGGAGGGTACTCTCTCCTTTGTTTTAGTTTTCCGAATTTTGCACGACAGAAAATTTCCTTTTTCTAAAGTACAGTTCTCTGAATCTGAAAGTATCCAAGTGAAATGTAGTTAGAAAAACCCCTCACATGCAAACTTCATATAAACCGGATAAGAGGTCTGTCTGTGTCCCGGTGTGTTCAGGAGTGCATAGATTCCCTTTACAGGAAACTTAAATTGTTCTTTAGATCAGAAATCAACCCTCCTCACACATCAAGACCTAACTGGACACAGACTTTCTCCCACAGACTGACCTGGGGTTCTCTAGGAACCAATCCTGATGAACTATCAAATTTGCCGAGTCCTCAAGGGTCACAACCACAAATCAGCCCTTTGCTGAATTTGGCCCACACTTTGAGTTTTCAGTGAAACTCGAGCCCAGGGACGAGCTCTGAACTTCAAATTGAGCTATGAACACTTCCTCCAAGATGCTTACAGTTTTGTTCTTCTCACCAGGACCCCAAGACATACCACCCACATACACACCTTACTGACACACACACACACCCCTCACACCGCACAAACACATCACACATACACCAGCCCCAGAGTTACAATCTTCACTAAAAAGAGTAACGCATTTCTAACGGAATCAGGTTTCAATGACTCTCTCTCATCCTTAAGAAGAACCGTAACTGACTGTTAACTAAATTATTTCCCTCAGAAAAACAAGTTACATTCTGAGAGCTTATTCAAAGTTTAAAAATTAGAGAAAGGCTCAAATGTTGTTGCTCTTTGTAATGTGAGGTTTTCATTTTCATCAAATAACATTTAAAAATTGTCCACCCACTGGTAGGGGAAATGGAGCAGAACGCAGGCTAAAAAAAATGGCCCCTCTCTTTTCCACACGTACAGTGGGATCTAAGAGGAATGTGGAGCTCTAGGGAATGTGGCCAAATAACTCACGCACTGGAAGATTAACTCCATGTCTAATCAAGCCACTAATTTGCTCTGAGGAATCTATCTGCACCTCATTTTGCCATTTGTAATAGAGCTCCTCATCATTGTGCAAGGAAATTAAATTACCCCAAGTACCTGGAGCCATAGGAGTGAGCAGACAAGGTTAGGTAAAAACAACAGTTTGACACTGGAGACTTGGCACACTGAAAACCCAGGAGGTCACATACCCCAAGGCACAGGCATGGGGCAGACAGGAAAATTAAGGAATCTTCATTATGCAAAAGCTGAGAGAGTTGGAAAGATGGATGAAATAACATGTGCACATTGGCTGTTGAGATAAGTCACCAACATCCCTCTAAAGGGCAGAATGGTTGAGAGGAAGGAAGTGGGATTTCAGAAAATCCTTGACAAATAACAGAGGGAGGTGGGCAAACTGTGTGGAACAAAAAGGCACCTTCAGCACCAGGACAGAATGAGATAAAGAAAGCGGTAAAACCATTTTTCTTGGGGGAGATGAAAGAGAGTACATGGTTTTGAAGTTCTTAAATACCTTCAAGCTGATAATAGAAAATTTGGTCCCTCTCTAGGTCTAGAGGAAAAATTGCAGGGTGGGCATTGGGGTGAAGCTGTGTTAAAAAATAAAAATAAAAAAAACATCTTTCTATGGCATGTAAAAAGTATGAAAGACAGACCCCTAAAGAAATAAGAAGACATCAAGGGGTAACTGGCATTGAATTAAAACATCAAATAAAGGGTGGAGCCACAGGCTCATTTTTGTTTGGCAATTTCTTGTAAATTTTCACAAAGAACCAAAATGCCTTGGGAAAACACACACACAAATGCACACACACACGGCACATTCTCACACAACTCAGGAGAAAAAATGAAGTCTAGGTTGGAGTAAACACCACCTAAGGACTTTATTTCCCTTGGTGCTGGAGACCTAAGAGGACTTTGGAACCCCGAGACCTCCCTTGGATAGCATATTGGATTAAAGGGTCAATGGGGAGGGGGATGGATGGAGGCAGCAAAGTAGGGGGCATGGGGACATTTGTATTAGTGTCCACAATAAAAATAAAAGGGGACGAAATGTCTAGTATAAAGAGAAGTCGCAAGGCAGTGTGGCTAGCGAGGAGTTCCCAGCCAACCCCCTTCACCTCAGCCAAGGGAGTCTGCACTTACAGGAGAGCACACATTTTGAGAGGTTTTTGAGATTCAGCTTCCAATCAGCTGGGCCAGATGTACTAGGGCCAGAAGAACTGATCTAGACGGGAGAGTGGTGCAGGGGGAAAGATGGAACTCACCTTAGACTGGAGCCATTAGACGATGACATCAAGCCCTTTGAAAAAGAATTCTGAGCCAGGCCAGTTCTCTAAATGAGCCCTAGTAAACACCACCCAAGAGACCACGGGGCCTGCCAAGCAGTGACCAAACATTATAAGCAAAATTAGCCAATTAATGGGTTCGCCTGTCTCGTGGCTGGATTGCTGCGCTTGCTGCCGCAGCACCAGCCTGGCCTCAGATTTGCAAACCCGCCCCCTGCCGCCCTGGGCAGGCGCTCCACCAGGTGAGCGACAGAAGGGTTGTGGGCGCAGGGGCGCGCCAGATGGCTGAGCTGCAAGGAGCTGTGCTAAGCTTTTTCTTTGCTGCAAGTTACTCCTAACGCATGCACTGCATAACCTTCCGGAAGTGATTCCCAGTGTGTAATAAGTTGCCAACGGTGACCTGAGTGGGTCACTTTAACACGATGTCCCCCCCCACCCCTCCAAAAAAACCAGTTTTTGAAAGATTTTCCAACAATGAACTAAAATCTCCACTACGGCTTTGGGTTACTATAGCAACATTTTCTTTTGAGAAATTGAAATATTGGAAAGATCTGTTATTTATCTTTACAACACAGCTGACCAATGACCTTAAAAATAAAAAAGAGAACATTGTCCCCATCTTATACATGAGGATGACCGAGTGATGAAGTGTTAATAACTAGTCTGTGCATGTCCAGAAAGCTAGTAGTGGATTCCTGATTTCAATTACAAACCAGGCAATGTATTCCAACTGTGCACTTTGGGCTCTGTTAAAGAATGCTTTTAAGACAAGAGAGGCAAAAACACTTTACCCCTAAATTAAGACAAGTGGAGCCATTTGTTTTATATGCCACAGACAGAATAAAAATCCTCCTTTTGTGACATCTGTAATGTGACTGATGCAGGAGCCTGAATCAATGCCGCTTCCAAATAGGAAGTCATCATCATCATAATATCACTCGTAATATACATCAGAATAGTCCAATTAAATTCAAGAAATACATATCGCATGCTGATTTTCTTTTGCCAGACACTGAGCTGAGCTTATTAGAGATTGTATTTTATCCTTAAAGGGAGGAAGAGTGTTACTTCCACATTTTATGCACTGAGAAGTCAAGAAAGTAAAGGCTTATGAAGGTATAATTGGAAGAATACCTAACTTCCTGCCCCATTTCCCACGGGTCACCCAAGAACCTAGTTTGGTCACAACAAGCTTTGCATAGGAGGCTCTGTAAAAAGAAGGGAGCAACCACACATGAAGGAATCAGGAGTTTAGAGAGGAGAGAAAAATTAGTGGGGGCTCAGGGAGGAGTGCAAAGCCATTGGGAAGGCAAGGAGAGCAGAGGTTGGGATGAAGGCAACAACATTGCTCTCTCTACCCTTCCCTCATCATCATCACCGTCACTCTCTGCAAAGACATTTGAGGGAGACGACCCTCAAGCAGGAGGGAAAAATGGACCCGAGTTCCCCAGGCACAGCAGCTGCGGTTCGTTTTACCCACATCACTGTGTAGACACCCCTCGGTCATCGGGAAAGGCATGCCATTGCACCTCTGGAGACGGAGAGCAGACAGAGGCCCCATGACTCCTAAGGGCACAGTGCATGAGTGACGGAACCCACAGAACAACACACAAAGGACAGGTTCCGCCCACCATGGAAATATAGAAACTACACATGTAACTCAGTTCAGGGAATGAGCCACTTGATGAAATGTGAACTTTCCTGAAGTTTTTCTAAAGCCAGACAAACAAGGAGCCAGGAGTTTCTCATCCGTCTCTTGCATTGTCTCCTTTGAGAGTCCTGCCCTCAAACATAGGCCTCTTTCCTGACTAAATGTGTCATTTCAGCCCTGTTCATTCTGCTTGTTACCACGATGGTGCTAATTCGAGCATGGCTCACTTCAAAGTTGACACTGATCCTCCTCATAAGCAATTGTTTTTCAGCCAGACCCATCAGTGGCTCCCGTCAGCCCCTTTCAAGCATGGCGCCAGCTTTTCAAAATGCTGACAAGAGTTCCCCTCTGTTGCCTAGGACAAGCCATGGTTGTCCTTTTCAGAGCATGTAATTATCTCCTGCGGAGAGCAGGCCCCTACCCCATAGGCCCAGCCACCTGTCTTTCCCATCTCAGCAACCGGTAGCTCAGGCTCCGTTAAATGCTGGGGAAAATTGAAACAGTTTCAGAAGTTGGAGCCAGAATATGGTTATGAACCAGGAAAAAAAAACAGGACTAATTAGAGAAATCCTCTGGAAACTTGAAGCTGCTGTCCCTGGAGTATAAGACCATAGGACTAGAAGGGTTTCCTTTTCTGTTTCTAGGGAAAACCACTCTGAGCTGCCCCAATGGCAACCTTACTCCTTTTTAAGGCAATGGTTTCCCAACTTTAATTTGCATCAGAGGAACTTGTCAAAAATGTAAATTTCTGCGCTCCATTTAGTGAGTCTGGGAGAAGCCCAGGGAACAGCATGTTTGACAAGCTCCCCCGTGATTCAGATGCAGGTGGTCTTGACCTCGTGAAACACTGCTATAGAGTTTTAAGCAAACAAAAGTCCTGTGCCTTCTTTAGAACCCATCCAAGAATTTCAGAAACTTCATAAAATTCTTCCTTATATCGATTCCTATGGGTTTTGAGACTTATAATGACAGTCCTTGAAAATAAAATAAGTATACTTCTCTAAGTCAGAGGAACATAATAGCCAGGTGTCAGCCCCTGCCTACTTGCCCTAACTCTTACCATCCCTGGTTCTTCACAAGTTCATCTGATTGGCTCCTCCTGCAAGTTCCAGAGGACCTGCAGCCAATTAGGACTGCAGGAAACAATATGTTTATAGCCACAGTTCTCCCACTGGGAGAGGGTAGATCTGCAACTGAGTTATCCATCATCCAGACCCCATCCCCAGGGACAGCCTTGGGGCAGGTATAGGCCTCTCTGCCATCTTAGGCTTCACCCTTCCACTCTGTGGGCTCAGTCTCAAATCTTGGGTTTCTGTCTTACACTCCCCCTCCCCAGTTTCTCATATTCCACATTGTTTCCGCTATACTCCCATAGTCATAACCTTGAGCCCTGACTTGGACAACATTCTCCTCATTATTTCTTGAGCACCCATAGGGCCAGGAGGAGGTTGCAGCAGTCATCAATACTATGCACCAGTGTTCCCAGTTGTCTGCCATCCACCTACCTGCTCAGCAGGACTGTACCTTCCCTGAGCAGGGCTGTGAAACTTGTTCTAGCCAATGACATATAGGCAGAATTTATATGGACCACTTATGGGAGAGAGCATTTTATAACTGGTACAAGATGCCCCAATGTTCTCTTTTCTCTCAGGCAGAGTGACTGGTGACATTTGAGATGGTGACTGCTCCATCAGCCTGAGTCCCTGAGTGACCACTGTGAGCTGAGCCTCTTGCTGATGCAAAACACATAGATAATATGAGCAAGAAACAAACTTAGGCCAGATCCTGGTGTGAAGTAACTGAGCTTGGGGATTATTTGCTTCCCTGGCATAATTTAACTTGTCCTAGTTATGGAAAGTCTTTGTGCTGTTTTCAGTTCTTGCTAACCTCCTTCCACAGGGATCTGAGCCCTCTCCTTTTACCCCCTGCCATCAGCTGGGGCACTTCTGGGAATCAATAGATAGACAAATTGAGCAGAGCAAGAGTGCAGCCCTGCCTCCCATTGGGGTGATGGTTCTCCCCACATTTTACTGACACTGTTGCTTGACTCAGGACCACCTGGACTTTTATCCCCTTTAGATATTGCTGACTCCCCAACCAGGTGAATTCCCTCCCTCTCACAGAATGTGGTGGTAGGTGGCTCTACCAGATCATACTTCTTTTCCTTCCTCCTGTCCAGTGTTGCTGCCCTGGCTGAAGAAAGCTTTCTCAAAGCCAGTCCTCAGTATGACAAGGGAGACTGTTATCTTCATAATAGAGGTTTCTTCATCACTAAAAGTTTTTGTCTGCAGTTGGGAAATTATTACAAGTAGATCCAACCTCACCACCTCTATTTTTCATGAGGACAATACTATAACTGCTAGAGGTAATTCATTTCCAGCAGTTGCTTGTCTACCATGTGTTCTGATTCCTGAGGACAGTTGGCAAGTGAACCTCCTCTGCTGCAGGCTTTCACGTGACCATCTTGTTTTGCAATGATGACAAATGAAATTACTGCTGGTCCTGGAGACTTAGTCCCTGGAAACCATCAATAGGATGACAGCTCCTTCTATTTGGCTTGTAACAAGCTCTTCCAGTTAACTAATCACCAGAGTCTTCCATCCAGAATGCAGAGTTTCTTAATCTCATTTTGAAGAATTAATTGTGCAACCTCAGTACTAGAACTATTTCTCATCAAGAATTCCAAAATTGAGACAGTTATACTGGTAATTATAACCCCCAACACATGATGACACAAAAAGGAAAAAATCTAAAGAAGTGACATGCTTAAAAACTAAGTGAAATTCCAGAACATGTGAGTATAAACATATAATTTCCCATATAAATTTTTATTTCATTGACAATAATTAAAAATGATTTAGTTAAGAGTTGATGGAAAGGTGTTTCTCTGGAGAGAGAAGACTATTTTTACACCTTTTTTTCTAGAACTTTCCTCTTGCCCCTGCACCTCGTAGAAAGTTTTGCACCAAGAGCCCTCAGTTAAGAGCTCTTAAGTATTCAATTAATGCTTAATAAACTTGAAATGACCTCATGCCTAAATATTTTGTGCTTGTTACATGTATGATATGTGATGTGTGTGGATGTGCACATGTGTAGGGGGAGGTAGGCATGTGTACTTGGAAAAAATAGAAACAGATCTAAAGATATGTGAACACCAAGTAGAAAACATTCATTCATTTCTATTTGAATAAAGACAGAAAATAAATAACAAAAATATTAGTGTTATAAAGAAAACTAAGATGAAGGAATGGAGAATGATGGATGCAGTGGCCAAGAAAGACTCTTTGAACAGAAATATGAATAAGTCAAGAGTTAGATACATGGCAATTGGTGCAGAACACATTCCAGGTGGGTAAAACAGCAAGTGCAAAGGCCCTGAGGAAGGGCATGTTTAGTGTATTAAAGAAACTAATATGCCAGTATGGCTTGAACAGAATGAAGGACAGGGGATGGTAGCAGGTAGAGCCAGGCAGGTAGGGCCAGGGCTAGATCATGCATGGTGACAAATTTGAATTTTTGTCCTGAGAGTAAAGGGAAGACACTGGAAGATTTTAAGCAAGAGAATGACATTATCTGATATACATTTTGAAAAAATTTTCCACTGAGCAGTGTAGACCCTACAGGCTATGGGGTTATAAGAGCCAGTTATACCTGTTATATTGAGCTCCCCTCTTCATGATTAAGATTATAGTTGGACATCCATTACAAGGCAGGATGATTACCAGAGGCTGCATGTGTCATTTTTCAAATGGATTCCTGCCTTTGTGTGACTACTCCTTTCTCTCAGAATCTCATTGTGGTAATACTGCAATAAAATCCAAGAACCAGGAAACCAAAGATTGCTCCATATGAAATTTAGAACACAAAGGGGAGATCCTGGTATCCCAGGAGAAGAGGGTAGAATAAAAGTAGATTTGCATCACCTTCCTAGCCTATTTACCCTCAATGCTATATCTAATAATTCCCAGCTCTGAAAAATGACAAAATAACACTCACATTTATAGCATCTCCGATTTTGATCATCAGCCAAGACTGAGTCCTCTCTGATATTTTGGTTCCTCATCTTTTGGGTTGGTGTCAAGACATTTTCAAGGGAAGGATAACATATTTCAAGGGTCTCTCCAAGTTAAAATTTCCTTCTGCCATTAAAAACTTCACAAGATATTTGTCTAACATAGGCATGCCCTTGTAGCTTTTTAAAAAATACAAAAGGCCTTCATATCCTTCATTTTCAGAGCATGAGGCTGCTTCAGACACAGAGAGACAGAGAGAAAAATAGTTGTCCACAAAAGGAGGTCAGTTTACAGGGCTGGTGGTGGCCTCTGAAAGATTTTCATGCTCCACCAGCAAAAAGAAGGCTGCCTCAACGTGAAGTCACAACTGCCACCACTTCCCCAAAATTGAGATTTTAGGACTTGTCTGTGTGATAATTTTCAAGAATCTTAACTTCTCTGGCCTTGGTTTCCTCCTTTGTTACCAGAAAAGGAAGTTGTACTATATAGTTTATATGTGATGACGTTAGCTATGAAATTTCTGATTCTCAGAATCACGCACAAAGAGAATCCAAACCAATATATTCCAAGACCTACTCCTATAACTTGGAGATTCAAGCATGAACTCCAAGACCTATGGTAAATGATTTTGCTTGCTCTTACATATTTCATTGTAGATATTGTTCTATTTTCGTCAGGGAAATGAAGGCAGAAATGTGGAAGGAAGGAAGGAATGGAGGACGAAAGGAAGGGTCTAAAAAATATTCAATTGATATCCACTAGATAGAAAATAGACTTCTTTTCCAAATACCAATGGAAATACAGGTTTTCTGCTCTCAGATAGCCCATGTGCTATGGCGCTGAAACATTTGGTAGCCCTGGCTCACGCGTCTACCTTCCTACTCACACCACTTCCTATAGAAAATGTTTTAAAAGACATTTTCTTCTTCCTTTGCATTTTCCTTTGACACAAATAGAGATAGTATATATAATTAACTTCTGCAGTGAATCTTCACATGGCAAAACACCCTTTTGTGTTCTAACCAAATCGTAGCAATAAGAGACAGCTGGCCACTGAGGGGGAACCTCTAACTGTATATGTTTGTCTTGCCCTTAACTAGTGCTCCCTGGAGAGTGGGTTTGGCAACCAGAGGGACCCTCTAGGAGACATTATTGGGATAAAATGCCATTTAATCAGTTCTCTGATAAAGAAAACAGAAAGGAAACCCAGGTTTCCATGCAGAGGAGGAGACCATCAATTGACTTATTCAGATCTAAGAAGCAACTTCAAGAGGCCCAAACCACGCCATCTCTGATTTCATGTCTCTGCCCATAATGAGGTTCTGTCTCCTGTTGTAATTTGACCATCTTGGCTCAAGTTGAGAAACACCTGTGGTATTTGAATCTCGCGGAGCTAGTGGCTCTTAAAACTCTGAAACCCGAGAAGCAACATCTGTCTGCCTTTCTCCTCTTCCAGCAACCATTCTGTGGCACTACCAGGGAGCAAATGCTGAATAAGGCCTGGTGGCTGATGCTGAACAAGGGAGACCCAGCAGAGCAGCAAACAGCACGCCTTCAGCATGTGGGGCTTTCTGTCCAAGCTGGCTGGATTCTCTGTCTCCTTTTCCCCTCACATGATGGAAAGGGAATTTATTAAGCAAATTCTTCCACAGCAAAAATAGTGTGGGAGTTCCAACAATAGATGTGTACTTGGTTTTGGTCTGCCATATGCCAGGATCATGATTTGTAACAGAACCATTTGTCTTGTGTTTACCTACAGTCTGAGGAACCTCAGCTAAAAAGAATTATGGCTGTTGTTTTGCTGACCCTTTTTATTAAGCTCAACACAAAAGAAGGTGGAGGCAGAAGGGGAAGAGACCTAGAGACCAACAGGAGAAGGAGCCAGGTGAGGGGGTTGTGGGCAAGCAGTGCACAGAGATGATGATATCTTTCTAGCCTCATTTTCTTGGGTTCTTCACCCTTCCCTAGGGGGTCTGAAGCTGGAAAAAGCTTTACTTTCCAATTCAGACTCATCATTTCTCAAGGCTCTTCATGGAAATTTAAATGCCTCTTCCTTTTCTCTCCTTACCTTTGACTGGGTGTTAGATGGATGCCTGTGTTTCCAAGCACAGGCAGGAGAGTAATGGGGTCCTTAACTCTGACAGTGAAGGTAGGAGGTGAGTAGCCTGGTCCTCTGGAGGATGATGGGCACCACAGCTTTCAAGCCCTGTAAACCCAGACACTCAGGTAACCACCACTATGGGTTTCAGAAAGTAGAAGCCCCCAGTCAAATGTGAAGTCCTTTGGGATTTCATAAGTGAACTTCTGGGAAGGGTATCAGAGAGGCAATAATCTGAGAATGAAAGTACTTTTGGAGTACAATATAAGAGAGTAGAGAAACCACACATGTGCTGGGCATTGCCCCTAATGCTGGGTGCACCCATTAATGCTAGTCAGATGTTGGCACTCCCTATGGGTAAGGTTAATAACTGCTCACCCAGGGAGCAAGAGATGATGGACCAAACTGAGTCATTATATGTCTGACTTATCATGGATACTCCCTAATATTTAAATGACAGAATGAGTGCAAGATTCATTAATTATTATTTAATATACTACCACTCCCAGACATACATGTCTTTAAAGAGGGTCCCTAAGAGTAAAACCAGGGAAGCAGTGCAGTGGCTCATGGGTCTCCAGAATCAAACAATCTTGTCACTGAGTCCTGGCTCTTCACCTGCTAGTGGTATTATTTTGGGCAACTTGTTAACCTTACGTCTCAGTTTCCTGATGTGTCAATGGGGACCACACTAGTGCCTACTGCACAGGGTTGTTGTAAGGATTAGGAGAAGTACAAGTGATGATTCATTTTATGGGCATAAACTTGGCTAGACTATAATGCCCAGTTACTTGGTCAAACACCAATCTAGATATTGCTATAAAAGTATTTTTCAGATGTGATTAATCAGTAGATTTTTAATAAAGCAGATTACTCTCCAAAGTGTGGGTAGGGCTCAATCCAGTCAGTTGAAGGCCTTAAGAGAAAAGTCTGAAGTTCTCCAAGAGAAAGGAATTCTGCTCCTAAAGGAATTCTGTCTTTGGACTTGAGACTACAAAATCAACTCTTCCTCCAGTCTCCAGCCTGCACCCTACCTGGCAGATTTCTGACTTCCTAGATCTCACAATTTCATGGGCCAATTCCTTGAAATCAATTTCTCTTTCTTTCTCTCTCTCAATTGATGGGTGAATGGGGAGGTATATACCTTACTGGTTCTGTTTCTCTGGAAACCCCTGACACTAACACAGTTTGGAAAAGTAACTAAGCACAGTTCCTGGCACAGTATGTGCTCAATAAAAGTTTTCTCTTATTATCACTAATTCTCTAAATGATAAAGTTTTCCATACCCAAACAGAATTCCAGGTGCCTGTAGCAAGGTGGTCAGGGGGCTGGGGATTAGGGAGAACCTGAGACCTGCTCAGTGGCCCCCAAAGCATACAGTTAGGTAGCCCAGCCCCAGGAATGCTGTCAGCCTGACACCTGCTGTTTTCACAGTCAGAAAGCTGGGCCCAACTCATCTAGCCTCAATCCCCTGCTCTCCCTGCAGCTCCTTGGCCCTCACCAGGGAGAGGACTTGCAGTCAGGCTCCTTGGCAGCTACGCGAGTGACGCTCCAGGCTCTGTTCTTCCTGCCCCTCCTGTCCCCACGGCTGGCCTGCAGGTGTTCTCTCCCGGCCTTTCCTCTTTCAGACCCCGTTTCCTCCTCTGACCCAAACTCCCAGTGAGGCTTTCGGTAAGCTGTGCTTTTCCTCTAGAGTCTCTGACTAAATCACCTGAATCCTCATCTTGTTCTGGAGCCACTGACACAGGAGAGACCCCAGCTCACCCTTCTCCCCGCTTCCTCCCAGGGTGACCATCACGGGGAGAGAGTAGGAGAGAGGGAGACCCTGCGGCACTAACAAGGCTGTTGTTCCCTGTCCCCAGAAAAGCTTAATTTTCTTTCCTGTCTGCCCTTCTTTGGACCTGCGTGTTTTTAGTTCTCCTTGACTTTCTGAGAGGAGCCCTGCCCCACGACTTGCCTCTAGTCCTGGGCATTCTTTATCTTGAACCTGCATCCCCTTCCCTGGCTCCAAGGACAGGCCTGCCTACAAGAGTGGAAGCCCTTCTGCTGGCTCCCTCATTGCCCCATTTCCATGAGCTGGAAGACATTAAGTCCAAGCTTCGGAGATTTTATAATCCAGCTGTAGCCTTTAAAGAGTCTGCTGCTTTCAGTGACTGTGGCCCCTGCATTGAAGGCCAAGTGTGTGATGGCCTTGGCCCCTAAAAGACTCCTTACAGGAAACCATATGTTGATGGTCTCCAGCTGACCACCTAGTCACAACCTCCTTTGAAAGAAGTAGCAACAAATGCCCAAAGAAGGGAAGAGACCTAATTAATGCCATGCAGTTAACTGGGAGCCAAATTGGAGCTCAAAAGTAGATCTGAGTCCAGCCCAGTGCTTTCTACAGACTGCCTGGAATAGGCCATGGAGATGGCATCCACCTTTGGCAAAGAACCTGAGTATTGTATCTGAGGGTTGTTGATACATTGATCCAAATTTTGTTCACTCCAAAAGAGGAAATAGGGCTCCTAGGTAGCTTGTGGAATTTGTATATAGAAAGAAAGAGAAAGGACAGGGAAGACCAGAACAGCCTAACACAGATCTGCCATCTGATCTGTGGACTGGTTCACTCAGGCAGTCATTCTTTTACTCCACTATGAATCTATGGGAATGTCCTGTCTAGCTCCCACCAAGCAATGTCATAGGATTTTATCTTGATGGTTTCTGCTGGCTTTTCTGAGAGTTAGAGAATACTGGCCACACTCCAGGCTTGAGAGGTTTGGGCTCTGGGCATAATCATGGCCTTTACAGAGACAGAGAGAGAGAGACAGAGACAGAGACAGAAACAGAGACAAAAACAGAGAGACAGAGAGCTCTGGCCAAACTCAAGCCCACACCATGCAGAAGAGAACGTTGTGAGTCAAGGTCTACTACAGGTGAGGTAGGGGGTGTCCTCCTGCTGCCCACAGATCTTGGAGTCACAGATTGCTCTCTCTTTCTCTGCTTCTCAGTGAACCACTAAAGCTGGAGGTCTATTGGCTACAGTGGCCATGGTTGCTGGGAGCCTGACTGGACTCTGTGGGTGGGCACCAGCCCTCTGTGCTTCCTCCTTTCTCAGAACCAGTCCTCAAAGCCTGAATTTGTGACCCTTCCCTCTTCCTGGCCACCTGCCCTCGCCCCCACAGCTTTTAGGGCTCAGTCTGCCAAATCTCCCAGAGTCGTGTAGACCTCACCACCCAGAGTAGGTGGAAAGGACATGGAAGTGCAGTGGGCTCAGTAGGGAGGCAGTTCCCAGGAGGCAACTCTCTGAAGTCCAAGCCAACCCCACACCAGAGTGATATTTTCAACAATTCCATGAGGAGCATTGGAAAGGACATTTGGCCAAAGACCTCTGCTCTTCACAGCTCTGCTGCTCAGAAACATGTCAGGGGTTCTTTAAAGAGTCCCAGAGTCCAGTGCACAGGCTGAGAGAAAGGAGAAGCAAGGAGGTCAAGTTTCTCTTCAAAGAGAGGACAAGCATGGGCCCCATGGAACCTAAGGATCTAATGATGCTTATGGTTAGTCCCTGTAATAGTTCCTTGAGACTGAGAAAAAAGAGGACAGAGAAAAATTATGAGGAGGCTCTGGGTTTTCCTAGAAAGCACTTAGACTTGGGAGTTACACAAGCTCTGACACTGCCTAGCTCTGTGACCATGGGCAAGTTACTCAAGGTCTCTGAGCACAATCTCTAAAATAGAAATAATGGTATTTTTTCTTGCTGGGTTAGCGAAAGGCTTAAGGGAAAGATATGTAAAGTACCGGACAGTGCCTTGCAGTATCTTAATAATAATGATGACAGCTAAAGTCTGGGAGCACTTACTATGTTTTCAGGAGCCAGTAGCTATTAGGTTATTTTATTTTTACTCTTGGTAGAAGAGAATGGATGGTCCAGATATAAATGCAGACTGGGTGTCTGACTTTGTGGCTCGGATTTCTACCTTGCCCAGGAGACTTGAAGCCCTGTCGTCTCCTCACAGTCAATGCCAGAAAAGGAGATGCCAGGACATGAGTCACTGCCCCCACTGCCTCAGAGCACCTAGTGCCCCTGGGGAGGGCTCTGCAGCACCCTGAGATCAGGCCCAGCCCTGCTTTGCTTCTGCAGCCACAAGGTGGAATGGCCA
Source organism: Phyllostomus hastatus (assembly GCF_019186645.2). Taxonomy (NCBI): domain Eukaryota; kingdom Metazoa; phylum Chordata; class Mammalia; order Chiroptera; family Phyllostomidae; genus Phyllostomus; species Phyllostomus hastatus. Next base: position 15,206,039 of record NW_025333857.1, read on the forward strand.
GCAGCCATGGGAGAGTTCTTCTTTTTCCAAAGTATGTTTGCTGTATAAACACAATTGTAAAATGGAAGCCAAGTGTTGGAGGTGGCAGGGTTGGAGCAAGGGCGGGGAGAGGCAGCGTTCCTGGCAGTAGCCAGCCCCGCCCCGCCCAGCCCCAGCGGACGGTGTGGAGGAGGAGAGGTCCTGCATCCCATCACGCTGTCAGGCCGCACAGACCCCACTTTCTTCAAACTTCACTTGGCCGGAGCAATTTAGAGAGGGTCAAGGGAGGAGGAGGCAGCTGGGGGAGGTGGAGGAGGAGGCAGCCCGGGAGTTATGCTAAACTGCTCCCAGGCTCCAAGGCCTTGCTGGACACAGAAAAATCACTGTTTCCACCAACTTGTCATTTGATCCATAAAATGCACTGCTTGAGTACTTAAGATATTCTCCTGGGACTGCATCTGTGTGATCCAGATTCAAAAGCAGAATTTCTGACCCTGGAGAAGGCTCTACCATCCAGTAGCTTAGAGGATGAACTAGGTTTTCAGAGACCCCTGGCTATGTCTCCAGGAGTAGAATCAAGGGGAAGACTAGAAATGTGATTTTAGGCAACTTAATCCCTGGTCCCTTCAAAATACAAAACAAAATGTGAAAACCTGTATAAATCAGGAAGAAGTAGGCATAAGGACATGAATTATCAAAACAGGTGTTTCAACTCTCAGCATCACTTTGGCTACAAAATTCCATCTCTTACACCTCTGGCCCTCCGTGCCCTGCCTGCTCCTTCTCCCCCAACCCCATCCACCCCCCTGCCATGACTAGCAGACTTTAGGCCCTCCCCTAAAAATACAGCCAAAATACCACCAGTTCTAGCCACCCCACATTTCATCCCTTGCCCTTTCTCTGACTTACTTGAGGAACTTATGTTCTTCAAGGGAGGTGGGGAGGAGGGGGAGGGTGCAAGAGGTCTGGAAACAGTGTGCTAGGTTCCAGTCTAATTCAGATGTACTGTACTCTGTCGGCTCAGAAGGAAAACTTACGACTCGCAGCTGCATTGCAACAAGCACGGGATGAAGCCATAGAGGGCCCCCGCATATTTTCCTTGGCCTCTGCACAAGCCGTTGACATCATTGCAGGCTTCGCCATTCATCCACTGCTGTTTGGGGCTTGCGGCTGTGTGAGGCTGTGTTCCAGAGTCTGGGGAAGGTCTGATTGCAAATTGGGTGGTGGTAGAGATGGAGGTGGTCCCACTGAGTTTATAAAAACAAACAGAAATGCACTGAACCTTGCCTTCCCTCCACTGGAATGATGAGTGAAATTAACCCCCACACCCTCTGCCTAGCCCACTCCCCCAGTGCGAACAGACCCAGGCCAAGGCCAGCTCAGAGACCCAGAGAAGCCTTTGTTCTGTCTGCACTATTTTGGGGAATGATGACGAATGTTCGACACAGGTAAGAAAAGTAGGGGTTCCAGTAGCAAATTCTATCACATCCTTCCAGACGTCACTCTGGCCGCTCTGGGCCCATTTGCATTCTCCTGCAAATCCTGGGTAGCAGGAAAACCCTGTTAATCGTTCCCAGAGGTCTCAGAAAAGAAAATGGCAAAAGTAGGAAATGTTAATATTAGGAAACAGGGCATATGCGTAGGTGTGTGCTGTGCAGCATTAATAATTATTTTTAGAAAACGGCTCTTCTATGGTGGGGAGGGAGGTGTCGTAAAGGAGAGTCTCTTTCAGCCAAGCTTCCCAACTCCTCAAAATCTCTCAATTCTAGCAGCATGGAGCGCAGTCGGGAGAGCAGTCCAGAGCAGAGGACTGCCTGGAGGCAAGACTGGAAGACACAGGGGGAGAGTGCCTCTGACCTTCCCAAATGTTACTTCCCATGTTGAGGACGCGAGACATCCTATATCCCACCATGTTTTCCCACCACAGGCTCTGGACTTTGTCACTGAGGCAAAGTGTGTCTTCATGGAAAGTACCCTGCCTCTAGAGGCTGGGGAGCTGAATTTGGATCTTAGCAAAGGCCTCTCTTTGTTCTGTAGCAGCCAGAGCCTGCTTCTGTGCACAGACTTGGGGACAGGACCATTTCATTCTCAAACCTCATTTGACAAAAGTGGTTCCAGGAGAGGATGCAGCCTCAGGGATGCCCACATAGCTAAGAGCTTTATGGACCAATGATGTTTTTGGAAATATTTAACAACCAGTTCCCTAGAGGGAAATACCCCTGACTTGTAGCATTTGCCAATTTCTGTGGTGTAAATACTTCCATCTTGGCCAGTTTCAAGTTGCCAACTGTTGAGAGACGAATTCATTAGTCTCTTGCATTTCTGCACATCTTGTGAGCAGAGGTACTGACAGTTTTGTTCTGAACTATCTCTTTAAGGTTGTTTGTGTTCTTTCTCTTCTTACAGCACTGGAAACTTAGGCCTCCATGGCCCTAGAAGGTGGGAGATATGAATGAGAAGAACAATCCTGATCTCTGAAAGGATTCTCGTAGAGGAGCCATCCAGGAGGGCCCCTATTTAAAAACATTCACATTAAAATCTGCATGAAGGAGAAATAAACTTTTCTCCTGGTAAGACAATTATATTTAAAGTTATGGTACCTACAGTTATTTACCCTGAGTAATAGAAGTAGTCACCAATATTATCTCCACTTATTGATGGGAAAACTGAGACTTAGAGGTCAACGGACGAGGTGTCATTACTAGTAAGTAACAGAGCCAAGATTCAACCCTGGGTCTGTGTATCCAAAGCATTTTTGTTCTGCTTTGCTGACTCGTCATGACAAAGGCCCATGTGTGAAGAGTTCTGAGGTCCAAGATTTGCCCATAGTGGGAAATGGGTCTCCCAGCCAGAGAAAGCCAGTTATCTTTGGTAATCAGCCCCGACTCAAGGGAAGTCTAGAAGGAAGTCTGACCATCTGCAGCTTCTAGGAAGATTGATTCATTGTGTCTAAGCCACTGCTGTTCTGGGCAGGGCAAGGATCCCCTGAAGAACTCTTAACCTGATGAGTACTGCACATTCAGGGCAGCTGGCGGACTGAATGAGTACCCCCCACGACCACTGAGAGACTCCTGTCACCATGGGATTGCACACATTGCAGCAATTCAGTAGGAACTGGTGCCATGAAATTGCTGAATTCCCACCGTCTGCAGTCGGAGGGGAGCTCCCAGGGCATCACAGCTAGGATGACCTGGACCTTGGGAAGCAGCTGCCTGGCTTTCACTTCTGGAGTCCCATGTGGCTTAGCTTAGGCACACTTTAAGCACTTATTGAGCACCTGCTGTGTACATTACAACTACAATTACTACTACTTATGAGACCCTGTTTCACAGACTGACAAAGGATTGATTGTTCTAATTTTTTAATATGTTTGAAAGAAAAATCTAACAACAGTACTAAAGTAAGCTCACATTTGGTTTGACATTTAATGAATCATCTTTGCTGAAGAGGGAAAAAACACATAAATGCAGGACTACCCTGGAAAATATCCAACATGGAAATACTGTTGGGTGATACAAATGAAACAGAAAAGGTGAAGGGGGTGTCTCTCGTCCACTTTTCTGTCCCAGCACCAGCAGAAGGTAAATGTTCAGAAAATATCTATGAAATGTTTGGCTTAAAAAACAAGAGTTTTCTGAGCTGTTTTTCTGGACCCTCAAAAAAAACCCATGAGGTTCACCGGCACACTTGCTGAGGACGGCGTGAAGGTGTCTGTGCCGTGGCCCTTCCCAGGGTGTTGGGGAAGCATGCCGGCTGCCGGCAGTGCGTCTAAGGAACCACTCGCCCTCTGAGCCTGTGCCCTGTGGCTCCACCATCACTGCTTCCAGATTCTTGGTGCTTCTGACACAAACCGAAGAGCACAGCCCGAGGTGTGAGTGGATGAGCATAAAATGACTCGCTGCAAGGCTGAGTGCCTGTCTGCTGAGCCCTGGAAAATGCAAACTTCACAGACCATTTCTTTTTCTGGGTTCTGCCCAGCACCTCCCAAGCTTTGGCATTTAATAGTCCAAGAGTAGTAATAGTAACTAATAATAGAAATCAGTTCCAATCATAACACGTGGCTTGATCTTACTATAGAGTCATAGGGATTAAAATATTCTCAGTATGAAAGACACTGTTTGTTTCACGATTCGACCTTTGGCAAACACAGCCAGTAGATCCCCAGCTGGCCCCTGGGCTGGCCTTTGCATGAGTGCACAGGGAAATTCCAGTCTCTGGGTTACTTACAGGGGCCCCTGCCTTGAACAAAACTGTCTTCTTGACCCCTTCCCTCCTCCACGCTGCCACCATTTACATTCCAAAAACTTGAACGTGAGCTTGTTTGCCCTTGCTCATAAGCTTTGGATGGCTCCTTATTGTTCAGGTAATAAAATCCAAACTCCTTTGGCACTAAATGCCCAAAACTTTATTTTACACTCCCACCAACAATGTACGAGATTTAATACACTCAGTATTTTCTTGCCTCAGTGTCTTTGCTTTCACTGTTTCCTGTACCTGGAAAGCCCTGTGTCTACTGCCTGACTCTTCTCCCTTTAGCGTCTCTACCTTTATTAAAGCCACCTGACAATTGTAACAAGTAGACCCCATATGTATAACACCTTATATGCAATGAAGTTTCCTTCTCCTTCACATGGTGTCCAAGGTAGCTCCATGTCAGCAGGTGTTGGCAGTGGGTGAGTTAGGTGCACAGTGATTTAGAGACCAGGCTACTGGTGGCCCTGTTACCCCACAAAAGGCTTACAAGGTAATCCTGCCCATCAACACGTAGCCAGTGGATGGGGAATGAGAGAGGGGAGAAAGAACACCTTTTTCTTTAGTGACTTGGCACAGAAGCAAACACTATTCTATTGGCTAACACTTCACCATTGGAAACTAGTCCCAAGCCTCATGTAGGTGCAAGGAAGGCTGTGAAATAGAGACTCTGACTGGACAGCTGCTTACCAGCCACAGGTCTGTGCCAGGGAAAGGGGACAGAGTCTTTGGTGGATAGTTAACTTCAGCATACCAGGGGTGAAAGTCTAACCCTCTGTCCCAATCTGACTATGCCCTTTGGGACTGTCTCACAATCTGTGTGGAATTAATTCCTTATCTCCTCTATAGTCCTCTTGTACTGCAGTTGCTGTCCATCTTGTACAGCACTGATTTGGATCTGCCTCACTAGTTATTTTCTGTGTTTAACCCACTAGAGGGCGACCTCTTGGAAGGTTCTGGCCACCTTGGGTCCTGGTGTTGGGCCTCCAGCGGAGTCTCCCAGAGTGTTTGTTAAACTCATTGTGATAGAAACTCCTGGCATCCACCAATTCCTCCTATTGGACACACCCCTTGTCTAGAGCCCCCAGTTCCCAGGCATCTAGCTGAGGCCATGTGACCTGTCTCACCAACGTGGCCTAGGCCACAGCGATGGGACACCTCCAGCTTGTCACGTGAGAGTGGGAGCACATCTTGAAATTCCAGATCTCTCTTTTCTCACCTGCCAGCTGGACATAGGGGCTCCACAGGAGGACCCACAGCCAAAGGTCAGGGCCTGTGTCCTAACTACTGATGGAACCGAGCCCCGTGCAGACCTCACTGCAGAGACCAGCCACTGTTCGTTACATCAGGTAGGCTGCCCCGACGACAACATGCCCATTACGTGCTCTGCAGCCCTTGTCTGTCCACGTCCTCTCATTATGTGCTGTGGTGTGCAAACTGTACAACAGGCTCCATGCTGGCATGTCATTCCAGTGTTTAGGTAAAGAGAGTTTTCAAGGTTTTTAGTTAAACTTGCCAATGATTCCACTGAGTCTTAAATGTTGTACATTTCTTCTGTGCCCTGTTCGACCACAAGCTCTTACAGGTCAGGTATCAATCTTTCCTCTGTGTATACTAACTACATAGTTATTCATTCACTTAGTAAATACTTACTGAGTGCCTGCCATGTGTCATTCACTATTCTAGGCACCAGAGATAGAACAGTGAATCAAACAGACCAAGTCCCTGTCCTCAGGGAACTTCTGTTGCAGTGGGAGAGACATAATATACAAACAAATGTGACTGTTGAAGAAGCGAGAATGACAAAAACCCCTCATACAGTATCATGTCTTTCTTTCCCAGCTCCTAGCACAGGGACATTTTCAAGTCTATTCAAGTCAATAACTGACGAATGTCTGTCTCACCCACAGAGCCGTGAGCTCCATGAATCTGGGGCACCGCTGCCTCCCCAGCACCGAGCACAGTGCTGACACAGAGCAAACACTCCATAAATATTTAGTAAATCAAAACAATGAATAATGATGATAATATCTACTATCTGCTGAGAGCAAATTATTTTCCAGACACCATGTGAAAAGTTTGCAGGTGTTATTATCTAATTTAGTCCTTACCCCATCCCTGAAAAGTAGTTATTATTTTCTCTATTTTAGCCATGAGGGGATAAGGGCTCAGAGAGGTTACGTGATTGGCCCTATGTCACATGGCTAGCAGTGACACACCCGACATTACAATCTACACACTTCCTTGAGACCACACTGAGACACACAACAAGAAGTGCTTTTTTACATCTCATATATTATTTCTCAACCACGAGGGGCAGCAACTAGAGGCCAGCGTTCCTGTGAGCTGGACAATTCATCCCCTTGCGCACTTGGCCCTGGCCAGCGCTCGTGCCTTCCCCAGCCGATGGAAGACATGCGCTTGTGGTAATTACAGACCGTGTTGTCCTTTTCATTTATGTCTTCACAACCCAGCTTGACATTGTGTCATAAAAGTTTATGTACTGTGTTCTCTCCGCTCCTTACTAATATTCTCTGGCATTCTCCCTGGCCATCCAGAATCAATACTATCGCTCCTCTCAATAAAGTAGGGAGCTATGAACAAGGCCCAAATGTGCACAATGACTATTTGCAGCAATTAGACGTCACTCTGAAAAATGGCCACGCTGAAGGAGAGTGGGCAAGATCTAAGGACCAGCACATCACTAATGCCCCTCACCAGGGACCCTGGAAATTGGACTGCTTCAGAAAAAATATCCTCTCTCCTCTCACCTCTTCTCTTTCTCAGACTCTTGTCTCTTTCTTTCTCACAAGAGATAAGGAGGGAGAAGTGCATTCAAATTAGGGACCCTAGCAATCAATTTTTACTTGCAGTTGGTAGATTGTAATCAATGTTAATTAACCAGATTCCTTTTCAGTGAAGGTTGGGACAGGAGAGTAACTGCACAATACTTTTGACCAAGACAACAGATATTAATGGGCTTTCGTGTGGTCAGAGAGCAGGCGGAAGAAGGAAGGTGACTGCCGAGAGACTCGGTAAGCAAGAACATTTCCCCAGGAAGAGAGACAGGAGCAATTTGGAGGTGGTCCTATCAGTGGTCCCTGACGCCTGGAAGCTCAGCTATCTGCACATCCTCCTCTAAAGAGTGGACTTTCAGCCACGGGAATGATGGGCTTCATCAGGGGACCATTTGTACATTGTCAGCTAGGTCAGTGGCAGCCAGTGGCGGGATGGTTACAGGTGACTCAGGCCAAGCACCTTCCCATGATGCTAATCACTCTGGAGTATATCACTCATACCTGCACCACATGGAAGAATGGCAAAAGCAAGGAATTTAGCAACTGAAGGTGGGTTTGACCTTTAGGAGGTGCTTCCTAGAAATGGAACTGGGGGCAAGTTACTTAACGTCTAGACCCCATTTCCCTCACCTACAACAGACATCATTATAGCAACTGACCTCATAAGCATTGCTGCGGGGTGCACATAAGATTCTATGTGGAGGCACATTGTAACATGCTCCAGGAATGTCAGCACCTACCACTGTTATAAGTAACAAGGACAAAGTCCTGGCATCTCTGAGCTCAACTACTCAGCACATGAGCTGGAACCTGTGGCTTCTTCCTGATCTCTACTGATGTCTAATGGTGTAGGAAGTTATCTTGGCAGTCACCCACACCAGTCCTTATTTCAGAAGCTTATCTACCTCTAACTACAGGTGAGTATTGTAGAGAGGGCCCCCATGTGTGCCCATGCTACTCCTCAATGTCCTGGGGAAAGCAAAAGGAAGTTGTAATGATTGAAAATATGATAGAGCTACCAGAAATAAGCACAAAAGCTGGACCCATTTTGAAACAGTGCATGCATCACAATTTCTTTTGTCAGGATAGAAAATAAAAACAAAAGAAGACTATGGGCTCTGTCTCCCGGGGATACCTACCATGGCCAGATTCTCTCAGCTCCCTCCAACACCATTTTGGTCCAATGGTGCCTCATCCTCCAAGAGAAGCTCCCAAAGTCTTCAATTAAGAGAAAGACACCAGCCCTGGCCAGGTGGCTCAGTTGGTTGGAGCACTGTCCCTTACACCAACAGGTTGATGGTTTGATCCCTGGTCAGGGCACATATGTAGGTTGTAGGTTAAATCCCCAGATAGGGCATGTATGGGAGGCAACTGATCGATGTTTCTCACATCGATGTTTCTCTCTCTTGTTCTCTTTCTCCCTTTTTCTCTCCCTAAAATTAATAAACAGATCCTTGGGTGAGGGTTAAGAAGAGAGAAAGAGAGACAATATTTTTCATGTCCTTTAAGGCCCCTGGGGTGAGGGAACATGCTGGGGAATGTTACAGTAGGTCACACTGCCATGCAAGGAAAACATTCCTAATTACTTTTGGTGGCCCCTTGGCCTATAGTCCACAGAAGTCCCACCTGTGGTGATATACACTAGCTTCTTCTTTCCCAGGTACTTTTAGGAGGCTTTCACTTAAGGAAGGAGAGGAGGATGAGAGAAAGAAGAGAACAGTAGGAGAAAGAGAAGAAGAAAGGAGGTTGTCAAAGACTCACAAGTTCAGTAAACTGTACTGAGCATCTGCCATGAGGTAGCCTCTGGGAACGCCCGCAGACGCAGGGAAACACCATTTCTGCACTCCAGGTGCTCACAGAGTTCTGGGTTTGGCTGGGGGTGGGCAATTAACAGACAGTCACCATGCAGGGCACAGGCGCAGTGAGGAGGGATGCATTCCCCAGCTGGGGTGGTGGGGGTTGAGGAAAGGAGAAGTTTCTAAAGAAAGGACATTATCAGTGAAGAGAAAGACAAAAGAGCAGGAGGAAGAATAAAACAAGGAAAGAAAGGAAGGGAAAATTAGGAGATGGCAGGGAAAAAAATTATTACCTCACTCCAGGATTTATATACTAAGCTCATATGCAAATCTTGTCTCATTGATCTGTGACTTCAGTGAATAAAGCTGCCTTTTCTGGAACTATTGATTGTGAAGCAAGCTGAGAAAGCCAGGTCAGCCCTGCATAGACCCAGGGAGTGAGCTCACAGTGGGTGGGCCTTGCACTTAATTAGGGAAGAGCAATTGCCCACAGGACCAAAGGCGCATCCTTGATGGAGGACATCTTTAACAGTACTTTCTTCCCCACTACAGAAAACATTGTCTGGAACACAGGGCCACATCCACCATCCCAGTAGGGTTCCCTGTTGGTCTGGTCCAAGAAGGTGGGGAGGGGTCTCTGCTCATAGCAGCACCCTGGGGAAGCACCTCCCATCTCCCCAACTTTCAGATTTGCCCACAGTCAAGGTGTGGCCCTCTTGGGTCTGGGTTGAATCTCACTAGTTTCTGGGGGAGGGGTCAGGAAGTCAGCCTCACTTAGGGGAAGAGAGAAGTTCCATTTTGGACTCACTCCAGCAAGTATCTGGAAAATACCAGGGACCAGACTGGGGCCAGGACATGGGGCCCTTCTTCTGTAGCAGATGCTGACAGGAGGGCAAAGGGAAAGCAGGAAAGGAGACCATGAAGGGAAACAGGAGGGGAGAGCAATTTAAACACATCAGAGCAGGTGCACTGAGCAAGAACACCTGAATGCAGTGACCACCCTCCCTCAAATGTCCATGAAGTACTTTTGTGTTAGGATTTGCAGTTGGACCTATGAATACAGCAAGTAAATCTTTCCTGCCCTCAAGATGCTTGCAGTCTTGTGGGGACAATAGAGGACCTGTGGCAGGCAGGGTTTCTCAAACTCTGTGGTGAAGGAGCAGTTGTTGTTTTATTGCCTATCTATTGTGGATTGGTACCATGTCATGTCACTGTAAAGTTGCCATAAAAGTTTCTAAATGCTTACATTTCTGTACTTATCTGCTTGTGTAGCCTGATGTGGATTGCCTACCACTTCTTGAATAGCTTGAATGACAAAGAGACTGATTGCCTACCAAAAAATCTCTCCTCCTTCTGTCTTACTAAAGGCATCCAGGGTTTTTCAGGTACTAAAAGGTTACATTTATCAGCTAAGGATAGGCAAGTAGATGACTTTTGGTAGAGCTTACAGGTACATTTCATTAAGAGGGCTGATTCACTGGGAGACCTTCCCTTTAGTTTCTGCTCCTTTCGTGTATGTGATGATTAGCATTCTAATGGCCATTTTACAGCTACAAGGTGACAGGAAAGATGGGGAGGAAAAGCTTTAAGGACCTAGCTTCCTGTTGACCATAAAGCTACCACACCAGCTCTGGACAATCTATCTCCAAATTTCTTGCTACAATAAAAGAAAATTAAAATTTATTTTGCTTAAGCCACTGCAATTTTGGGACAATCATCAAGTGTATTTTTCATCTGTGACATGAGTTAACAGGTACTTATTATCACAATATTTAGGAGAATAGAGCGTGCTGTGAGGCTCAGGGAAATTGCCTCTAACCCAGCTCAGAGGGAGGGCTGAGTAAAGCAATGATGGAATGAAGACCTGAAGGAAGAGGAGTTCTTAAGTCAGGAAAGGAATAAAAATGGAAACCAGTTTTCTAAGCCAAAAAAAGTAAGTCCAGTGTATGCAAAGGCTAGGAAGTGAGAGGGAGTAGGGTCATAAGAAGAACTCAGAGTAGTAGTTAATTTAGTGTGGCTGAACAAGACTGGGAAAGGGAGCGGGAAGGGAAGAACTAGCAGCAGTCTGTCTGCGACCTGTGACCGCCAAGGGGGAGAAAGTGTTTGTCCACATGGAGACAGTCAGACACCTGACCCCCTAGAAGCCCCTCTCCCAACGGAATGCAGAAACTTTCAGAAGACAGTGCTACCAGCCAGAAATCAGCCAGCAGACATTGGTTCTGGTCTCACCTCTGAGGAGCGGACTCACAGTTAGCCAAGCCACTCACCTCTTTAAGTTTCCATTTCCAAGTCTGCAAATCAAGCCTCATGATATTGTTCCACTGACCTTACAAGGGGTCTGTGAACAGAGGTTGTGATATCCTACAAATAAGAAATATAAAGACGTCATAGTCAACTGTCTCATTTTACTGACAAGGAACATGAGGCCCAGAGTTGTCCCAGCTAGAAGGAGAGAGCCGAGACTGTGGTTTTGCTCTCCCAACTCTCAGGCTGTTATTCTTTCCCTGCAAGCAGCTGAGTGTTAGGCACTTGAAGTGGATGGTTATTGTTCCTGCCAAAGGGAATACAGCAGTGCAAGATGATAGAGTTTCTTATTTTAAGAAACCTAGTACTTGAAGGTGCTTTGAATAACACATACTTTTGAAACTAACTAAATATTTGGAGTGCGCATTCCCATCCTTCCTTTCTGCTCTAAAAGCAAAAACAAGTCTCTGTCATTTGTTGGGGGGTGGGACATTTGATTAAGATAAAAGGGAAAACCTAACTCAGCAACCACAGATGTGAAAGTGCCCTGAAATATTTAGACCAGATTCACATCTTTGGGGGTAACTCTTAAGTTTCTACTTAGTCACTGAGAAAACACAGTCAGCCCCCTTTGGTGACTTCTCAGCTGCTGTCTGAAAAGGTCATTGTAATCCACCCTTTTCATTCCATAAAGTAGCAACTTCAAAAGTCCCGTTGTGATGACTGTTATTTTGAGGACTACACAGAAAGTTCATAAACAAATAAAATGTATTATAGTACTAACTGTTACTTAATAAAATTTGCCCATTATTTGACTTGGCACTCATAATCACCCTAGAGTATGGGGGTTGTTGTCTCTATTTTCTAGGTGAGGAAACAGTGCCTGCCCAGTCCATTGACTCCCTTCTCATCCCAAGCCCTGCTCAGTCATCCTTCACGAGGTCTCAGTCTCATGTGGTTTAGCTTTCCCCGCACTTCCTACAACGTCTGGTACCTTCCACCCTCTCCTGCCCCATTGTTCCTATCCTCCCAATGCCTTCCATTCCCAGATCCACAAGGCATGTTTCTTCTTAGGCATCATTGCATCCCTCCAAACTCAAAATGTTTAAACCACTGGAACTTGTGTTCTCTTGCAAACTCCCTCTTCATCTTAACTTTTTTTTTATTGGTAGTCAACCGACCAAGATTAAGACCACACAACCCACACTTCAACCAGAGAACTCTATTCATAGCTCCCCCACCCCAACCTCTCTAAGAATACCTTGTACTTTTTACCCTCCATCATGGTGTTCTCACCCCAGCCTCCACTAATCTTTCTTCGAAGTTTCCCCTGATCTTCTCAAGAAGAAATTGGTTTAATGAGCATAGAAAAACAAACATGTATGTTTACTTCCACATTGTTCCTAATGGGATAAAAAAGCATGAGAGAACTGAGTCCACTTGTTAATAAGAGGCATTATGGTACCCATATACAATGGAATACTACACAGCCAGTGAAGAGTACAATGAGGACAAGATATATCTCTAAATACTGATACAGGTTAGGGAACTATATGCATAATATGATCCTGTTACAAAAAAAAAACATGTTTCTCTATGCATAAAGTTCTTGAAAGACTACAACAAAATTCTTAACAGTGACTGTCTCTCAGATTAGATATGGAAAAGTAGAAATTTCATTCTCTTTACTAAATATATTTCTAATTTATATTAATCTTTATCGTAGTGAACTATTTTGTAGTAAAATTGTTTTTTTTATTTTGGAAAATATAGGTTTTTCTTCCTCGTTGGAACTGCTTACATCCCACTGTGAACCTAGAGGGTCAGAATCTGTCTTACCCATCTTTTATCCCCTAGGGCATGAAGCTCACACTGCCTCACACGTTAGACATAGTCTTTTATTTTTAAACATATTTCATTGATTATGCCATTACAGTTGCCCCATTTTTTTCTTCCTTTTATTCCCCTTTGCCCTTCACCCCTCCTCCTACCAGCATCCCTTCCCTTAGTTGATATCCATGGATCATACATATAAATTCTTTGGCCTCTCCATCTCCTATACTGTTATTTTTTTTAATTATTTATTCATTTTCAGACAGAGGAAAAGAGAAGGAGAAAGAGAAGGAGAGAAATACCAGTGTGTGGTTGACTCTCAAGTACCCCATACTGGGGACCTGGCCCACAACCCAGGCATGTACCCTGACTGGGAATTGAACTGGTAACCATTTGGTTCTCAGCCTGTGCTCAATCCACTGAGCTACACCAGTCAGGGCCATTTCCTATGCTATTCTTAACTACCTCTGTCTATTTTGTACTTACCATTTATGCTTCTTATTCCCTGTGCCTTTTCTCCATTCTCCCTTTCTCCCTGCTGATAGCCTTTTCTGTGATCTCCATTTCTGTGATTCTGTTACTATTTTAGTTGTTTGCTTAGTTCATTTTTGTTCTGTTTTTTTTTTTAGGTTCAGTTGTTGATAGTTATGAATTTATTGTCATTTTCTTTTTTTCTTTTTATTTTAATCATTGTTCAAGTACAGTTTTCTCATTTTATTTTTCATAGTTTTGATCATCTTGTTTTTCTTAGATAAGTCCCTTTAACATTTCATATAATAAGGGCTCGGTGATGATGAACTCCTTTCACTTGACCTTATCTGGGAAGCACTTTATCTGCCCTTCCATTCTAAATGATAGCTTCACTGGATAGAGTAATCTTGGATGGAGGTCCTTGCCTTTCATGACTTGGAATACTTCTTTCCAGCCTCTTCTTGCTTGAGAGGTTTTTTGTTTTTTTTGAGAAATCAGTTAATAGTCTTATGGGAACTTCTTTGTAGGTAACTCTCTCCTTTTCTCTTGCTGCTTTTAAGATTCTCTTCTTATCTTTAATCTTGGATAATGTAATTATCATGTGCCTTGGTGTGTGCTTCCTTAGGTTCAACTTCTTTGGGACTCTCTGAGCTTCATGGATTTCCTGGAAGTCTATTTCCTTTGCCAGATTGGGGAAGTTCTCCTTCATTATTTTTTTTCCAAATAAGTTTTTTATTCCTTGCTCTTCCTCTTCTCCTTCTGGCACCCCTATGATTTAGATGTTGGAATGTTAAAAATTGTCCCAAAGGTTCCTAAGACTCTCCTCATTTTGTTGAATTCTTGTTTCTTCATTGTGTTCTGGTTGAATATTTATTCCTTCTGCTCCAAATCTTTGATTTGAGTCCCAGTTTCCTTCCCTTCACTGTTTGTTTCCTGTATATTTTTTCTTTATTTCACTTTCTATAGCCTTCACTTTTCCCTTTATTTTGTGACCATACTTAATCATTTCTGTGAGCATCCTGATTACCAATGTTTTGAACTCTGCATCTAATAGGTTGACTGTCTCTTCATCACTTAGTTGTATTTTGGAGCTTTGATCTGTTCTTGCACTTGGGCCATATTTTTTTGTCTCAGCAAAATTGTTATGTTGTAAGGCGCGAAGCCTTGGGTATTCACCAGTGCAGAGCAATCCATGTCACTGTGTCGTGATGCTGTATGTGGGGGAAGGGTCTGAGAGGGAACAATGTTGTTTGTTTGACTCTCCTCTGGCTTTCAGTTACTTCCCCCACTACCCATAAACAAATTGGGCCCCTCTGGTATTGATTCCCGCTTTGGTGGTTTTGTGTACATTCTAGGACCCTGTGGTTCTCTCCAATGGACTCTCCTGTGAGGCTGGGAGTTTCTCCCACTGCCACCTCAGCCCCCACAGGTTTTTTACATCCAGAGTTTTTGAGGCTTTCTTTTCCTGTGCTGGAACCCTGGGTTGCACCCCAAGCAGTGCATAGGGAACAACTGCTTGCTCCCCAATTGTTCCTCCAGTTTGTTTGTACACACGTGTGGAGCTGCCTGCTCTGCCAGCCGCTGCCTTGCCCACCCTGGTTCACCAGCCACCACCTTGCCATGAGTCCTCTCCATCCTGGCTGCCCATCTCTGCCCCTCCTACCAGTCTGAATGAATGTTTCTTCTTTAACTCTTTGGTTGTCAGACTTCTATACAGTTCAGTTTTCTGGCAGTTTTGGTTATTTTTTGTTTTTAAATTTATTGTTGTTTTTCTTTTAGTTGTGCGAGGAGGCAAAGTGCATCTACCTATGTCTCCATCTTGGCCAGACGTCAAAAGCTTATCTTAAATTGGGATGTTTTCACTGGTCATAGAACACCGATATGGGAGATTAAATGTTAAAGCCTTGCTTCCTGGCACCTCCTTGTATATATTGGAGATGCTCCTGACACATAAACATACCCATAATTCGCCATCACCACTTTCACATACATGGGTTGGTGGAAACCAAACAAGGCAATGAATCCATCACCATCTTCAAAGGGAAAACCTGTTTATCGGATTGGGAAAAAGAAATTAGACCACTCAGATATATAAAATAAAGAAGAAAATATTGGTATGAATTTTTTTACTCTTCCCCAATCTCTGTTTTCTTTTATTTTTTTAAAAGAAGATTTTATTTATTTATTTTTAGAGAAAGGGGAAGGGAGGGAGAGAGGTAGAGAAACAGCAATGTGTGGTTGCCTATTGCACGCCCCCTTCTGGGGACCTGGCCCACAACCCAGGCATATGCCCTAGGCTGGGAATCAAACCAGTGACCTTTTTGTTCACAGGCCTGCGCTCAATCCACTGAGCTTCACCAGCCAGGGGAAATCTCTGTTTTCTTTTAATTTTAAGGTTTTAAAATGTTGTTTCTGGAAGATACTGCACTATAACTGGGGTCAGAATCCATCACCAAGATAGGAGTGGCAGTGAAGGAATGGGGACGTATAGGCCCCTCTGTCTACCTCTTCCTGGTTATTTGTTTGTTGGGAGTCAGCATGAATAATTTAAACTGCTGAGTTGTATTCTTGAATATCAGAATGGCAAGATATTAAACATATGCAACCAGAGCATCTTGTCAGATGACCTTCTTAAGGACAAAGAGCAGGGTGCCAAGTGCCCGGCAGTATTCTTTGGAGACCCAGAAAGACATACCTAAGAAGTAGAGTTTCAAAAAGTAAAAATGACTGGTAGATTGAGGAAAAAAACTGGGTTCCATAACTACCCATGGACACCAGCAAAGCTGTCTTAATTTCAGGACAAAAATACCAGTGTGTGGCATCATTTCTAAAACAGCCTTAAAATGCTAGTTCCACCTCCCCCACACCAGTCCTTTACAGGGTTAAGTCCACCAAAATCACTTTGTGGGATTGTAATCTGTGGGGGGAAAAGAGTTTAATATTCTCATCCATTAATCATGAAGTTTTTACTGATACAAGCTGTTAGGGTATAGAGTAAAGCAGAAGGTGAGAACTTCTGCCATCGAGGAACTGACACAAGTGTGCAAGGGTGCATAACTATAAACTTTGGAAGGATTCAGTGCTGGGCAAGGTTGCAGAAGGTTCTTTCACCTGGACGTTAGGAGTACTCTTAGGAGCCCTACAAATGGTGAGAACCACGTGGGACACCAAGGAAAAAGAAGATGCGACTCAGATGCTGTTCTCCAGGACCTTAGCATTTTCTCAGGAAGCAAGATTTTCAATGGGAAACAATGTGAAAAATATACAGAATAAAATACTGAATTATGTGGTATGAACATAAGTGATAAATTGAGGTTTAAGAACAATTTAAAAAAAAGTAGTTGAAGACTTCAATCAATTCAATTCAACAAACATTTGTGGGTAACAGACATTAGGTAGACACTTGGGTGAGGAGAATAATGGAACAATTTGGAACAAAATAGATTTTCTTTCTTAAAGAACCTAACAGTTTAGTAGGAAAGACAAGACATACAAATAAACACAATTAATACCAGATGCTGTCAATTGGAATCTGTTGCGGAGCCCTACACAGTCAGTCCAACCAAAGATACATGCTAAGTTCCAAATAAGTTAGGAACATTTGGGCAGAAAAAAAGAAAAAGAAAAAAGATGAAGAGAGCAAGAAGAAGGAGGGAAAAGAAAATGATGAGAAAGGAATGGAAGGGAAGAGAAGGAAAGGGAAGAAAAGGTCTTGAATCAGAATAGCTTAAACTATAAGAAATTTGCTATTCGCATAACTTCAAGTCCAGAGGAAGGTTGAGGTTAATCTCAACTGTCTGCCTTGCTATCTCACTATTGGCTTCTTTCTAAAGCTTGTTCCATTTGGACAGTAAATTGGCTGTAGCACTTCTAGGCATCACTCTCAGATATGACACCAAATAGAAAACAAGAGACAGTTGCATTTAAAAAGTTCTCTCCCAGAAGATCTCCAGCAGACTCTACCTGACATTTCATTGGCCAAAGTTGATGCAGACATGGAACCATGACCTGTCATGAGCTGGGCCCTAATCCTAGGTGCTATGAATAAGACAAAGAATCTCTGTCTTCAAAAATCTCATAGACAAAGTGGGGAAACATACAATAGCTCCCAATTACAGCCCCATGTGCTATCAGAGCACTCAAGGGTGGCATTTGTGAGGGAGAGGAGGGATGGAGCAATAAAACCAACTAGTGGAAGAGGAAGAAGTTATAGGCAGAGAGAGAGAAAAATTCTAAGGCTAGAGACAGATCCCATGAGGAAATCAGATCGAGATCTTGGCACTGCCAAGAGTGGTATCTTCCCAGGGCCTGGTGGATGTGGTGGAAAATATTAACCCCTCAATAAATGCAAGTTTGATATCTGAATATAGGACTGAATTAATGAGTATAAAAAATAGCAGGCAGTTTTATGCATGTGGAGGGATTAATGTGAGTCTCTCATGTTGTGCTAAAGGAGTTTGAATCCTATTTTTTAAGACTATAGGAAGCCATTGAATGTCCTAAGTACAGGAATGGCACGGTCAGATTTTGGTTTTTTATACAAGATCATTCTTGCTGTAGTACAGTGAAAGAAAGACCAGAGGCAGTGAGATAGGGTAGCAAGAGTCTGCACAATAATAAAGGCCAAAAAAGGTTAGGAAGTAGTCAAGGTCACCGTCAACAGCGAGTCAACCACATAGAAAAATCTGGACCTCTCTTCTTGTGCCATCCATTTGGAAGAAAAATCTGGGTATACATATCTCAGAGACATCTTACAGGGAATTTTTTGCCTTCATTTCCAGAACTTAATAGGACTACAGTTTGAAAGAAGCACTTCTCCTTCTCTGGCCTTTGCAGCTGCTTGGGTGTGTAGTCACAGGGATATTTCTATCATGACTCAATAGCACCCTCTTAGATGAGAACCCCCTTGCAAGGTAAAACACAAAAAAAACCTATTAGTTGACCAGCTTCTGGAGTAAGATTTTATACATATGCGTATATATCAGGACCTTTTAAATGGTAACAATCTCTTTTGAGGGCCTGTAGTGATTGAGCCCAGGGTTAGCTGAGAGACTTCCTGTCTCCATAACAAATTCTTCTTACCAGATTGGCTCTTCCCTGCCTGCTTACTCTTACCCCAACACAGCTCACTCCCACAGACCAATTCCTCCCCACTGTCATTTTCTCCTCTATTAAAAAAAAAAGGTGGAGGGAGCAGGAGTGGGGCTAGGGGATCAAAACCTGATTTAGCCTCAGGGAGTTGTTGAGGGTAAAGAACATCCTGTCTGCTAGGTGCTCTGCACACTTCAAAAGACTGAGGAGAAGGCATATTACTCATGCAAGACATGCAAGACATGCAAGATGGTGTTTTCAACTCTCCTCACCAGGGACCTCACAGGGGAATGGAGACATTGGAGTGTGGTCCCAGGACACCCTCTCCGCACACTCTCTCCCCAAGCCTGGCCTCGGGGAGGCTCCAGGTGGGGAATAAATCTCAGACCTCACAGCCTTGAGGGGAGAGCAACCCAGCCGCAGGTGTGCAGTAGGCAGCCCTGGAGGACATCTGGGTCGGGCTCAGAGTCCGTGTGCTCCTGGGCCAGCACATCCACAGGGCAGACTCCCTCCCACCACTCCCACTCTCCGCCTTCACATAAGCCCCATCTCCAACCTCACGTCAGAACTTGAGGTCCATTAATAATGAATCACTGGGCCATGAATTCGGTTCAGCCCACGCTTATTCTTGGGGGTAATAACGACGGTTTTTATCCATCCTGCATGTCGGCGTGTTTTCCCTTTTTGCTACAGTCACCACCTGAATAGGATCAGACAAAGCAAAACAGTGCAATTCACTGGAGATCAGCATTTCCTTTCCTCAACCTTTGCTTCCACTTGCTGCTGAAAAGCAAAGGACCAAGCTGGGGCTCCGGCCCAGGGAGGAGCTGATGAGGCAGTGACAGGGCTGGACAGGCTCGGCTCCACCTGCTCAGGTCCCCGCCTCACTGCCTGGGACTGCACGGCTCACTCTGCACTTGGTCGCTCACTTAGCCAAAGAGGGCATTGGGCTTGCAAAAGGGCCGTGCTGGGGCAAAAATGCCGATGTTTTGCCTTGAGGCAAAGACCTCTGGGTGGAAAATCTCTTTGCAGAGAAGTTGTATGTATGGGGTTGTGTGGGGGGACTAAAGATCCGAAGTCCCCACCTATGCCGATAAGGGGAGGACAGTGGTCTCTAACCGCATCACAAGCAGCTCACACACTCACACACACACATGCATACCCTACCCCTGCCTTCCTGGTTACTGAGAGGAATTTGATGATCTGTTTTTGTGGGCACCCCATAATGGTTTGGGGGCATTTCCTAGTTTGTTTCTTCTCTGGAGCAAGGGTGGGATCTGCTCGGGAGGGAGCCCTGCTGGGATATTCAGTATCACACATTTGTTGCTTTAAAAATACCAGTGCCGCAGCAAGAGAAGGTCATGTCCTCCTTATTGGCACATGTCCCCAGACCTGGTGTTTTCTTTGTCTTGGAGAACTGCTTAGGTTTAATGGGTGTTGCATACAAAGAATGATGGGAATTTGGTGATCATTTAAAAAAATTATTTTTTAAAAAACAAAAACAAGAAAAATCAAACAAAAGCAGCCCTGCTTGTACAGGACCCTGAGGAGCCACTCAGCAGTTCTCATTCTCCCTCAAGAAAAGCCTTTGGTGGCAGGCGCCAGATGCACTGGATGTCACAGCAGCCGTTCTGGAGTGCCCAGGTCCTCATCCCCTCTCCGGGGACCACAAGAGCAAGTTCACACCATGTCTCCTTGCAGGCCTCATCCTGCTGCACCAGAACGCATCCCATTCCTCAGTCCTAAAACCCCAGGGAACTGATTTTAATATAGTCATTCCTGGGGACCCCTCAGAGGCAGGAGTCTCACATCAGGGTGTTTGCTCCTGAAATGTGCCAGCTGAGTCCTACACCTCGGTTACTCACATTCGATCCAAGAAAACAAGGTAATAATTATTGCCTGATTCAGAGAGTGGGGTGCTCCTGATGATTACCGTTTTCCCGCAGGCAGCCTGCTCTGCTCCTCCCGGCTGTGGGGCACAGTGACCCGGGAGGCCTCTACTGCTACAGTTACGAAGGGACAGAAAACTGATCCATAAAGGACCCTGGGCTTTCCGCCCCTGGCCTTAATTTGCCTGCCCTACACCTACTTCAAACAAGACTCTTTCTTTTTTCTTTCTTTTTTTAAAATCAGAGCTGCTGGCTTTTCAAGGAAATCTTTGAAGCATTTCCCTCAGCAAGTCTGCTTTATCTCCCGAGCCTGAGCTCCTTAAGGGAAAGGGCCTGGTCTTGCTCACCTCGGAACCAGTACCAGCACCTGGCGTACAGTCACTGCAGCGATAGCAGCACCACATCGTGAGCACTTTGCCATGCACGAAGCACTTTGCAAATATCCCTTGCCAATAAATTTGCTGAATTCATTTTAACTGACACACAGAATAGGAATGGAGTTGCTGTAAGGGGGCCCCAGATGTGGAATCAGAGAGGCCTCAGTTCAAATGTTGGCTTCGTCCCATATTAATCATTTGATTTAAAACACTGGATTTGAGTTTTCTCATCTGTTAATTGGGGGAAATAATATCTTTCCTGATACAATTGGAATATATTATTATGTGGAAGGAATATCCTCCATAGACCTGTTGGGAAGCAACCGTGAAGAAATATTTGTAAGACACTTCTTTGTATATTCTAAAGCTCCTTAAAATCTAAGTTTCCTTACAAGTCTAGTGACATCAACAGCCAGATCACACAGTGGGGCTGTCATGGCTTGTGAAGAGCAATGATTTGAGGAAATGTCACATTTCCCAAAATGTCCCTCCATTGACAGATCATACATCGGTCCCTCTTGTTGTCCCATGGTTCATGTGACTAGCACAAGCAATAGCTTGGACAGCAAGAGAGGTTGTTACCAAGTCACTGCATCTGTGACTGTGTGACAGATGAGCCAAAACTTAGGTGGCCTAAAATAATGATCAAAATATATCATCTCACATAGTTTGTGTCGGTCAGGAATGTGGAACAGCTTAGCTCAAGGTTCCTCTTGATGAATGAAGTTAAGATCTTGGGTAAGGCTGCAGTCATCTGAAGGCTTTATTTGCACCCAAGGATTCACTTCTAAGACAGTTCACTCACATGGTCCTGGTTGTTGGTAGGAAGGCTCAGTTCCTCCTCGTATGAACTTCTCCACAGGCTGCTTGAATGTCCTCATGATATGGCACCTGGTTTCCTCCACAGTGAGCAGTCCAAGAGAAGGAGCGAGGAGAGAGCCCCATGCATTTTACGAGCTAGGCTTGGAGGTCGCATACCATTACTTCCATCACATTCTATTTGTTAGATAGGAGGTGACAATGCTGTCCTACACTGAAGAGAGGAATTAGGCTCCACCATCTGAGGGGAGAATTGTCAAAGAATTTTTGGATACATTTTTAAACTATCACAGTCACCATGGAAATTCAATGATTATCCTGGAAGTCCCTCCTATTAGTGCTTAGCTGGATCAGGCTGGAGGGGAGTTGAGATGGGGACAAGATTCAAGACCAGAAGCATTCCCAAGCTGGATACAGAGATCAGGGGGTGCTGGACTAGAGGTCATAAAATAGTTTAGGGGGAGACATTCTTGACTTGTGGACGTTTAATGGGAGAGCAATTGCCTGAGTCTTGCCTAAATGCTGACCAAAGGTTTTTATCCCAGAGCAGTTAGCCTTCCTCTCTCTTATTGAGTGACTTATTCTCCCCACTTCCATGGGGCCTTGTAGAATCAATCCTGGAAAGTTTGACTGGTTTGAGGGAGGGCGGTGAAATCTTCTTCAGAAGAGATTTATTCTCCTGCTATGACTCAGTCCTATTTTGGGGGGGGGGCAGCTTGGCCCCGATAAGGGTTAAGGAAGGGATTAAAGCAGAAGATCATGAATTTAAGAGCCAATAGGGGATAGTCAAAGGGAGTGTAATAACAGATCTGAGAAACAGTTGGGAGTGGGAAGCACTATGGCAGACTGGGAAGCAAGTTACAGATAATTTCACACTAGAAAAAGAGAAGTATATGGATCTTTTAGGAGTCATTGGACATTGATTCTGATCTAATCATTAGGGTTTCAGA
The DNA here is from genome assembly GCF_019186645.2 of Phyllostomus hastatus. Taxonomy (NCBI): domain Eukaryota; kingdom Metazoa; phylum Chordata; class Mammalia; order Chiroptera; family Phyllostomidae; genus Phyllostomus; species Phyllostomus hastatus. The sequence continues at coordinate 15,228,537 of NW_025333857.1, forward strand.
AAACCACCATGTTAATGAGAGTCCATTGATAAAGAGAATTTAGGACTCTTTCCATCTCTTGGTGGGGCCAGTACATCTATGAACATATTTATTTTTTCCCATAGTTCCTAAAAATTTAGTATTCAGCAACAGGTGGAACCGCCACATGGGCTCCTTGCCTTGAGAACGAGGGCGTGTGTGAGAGGATAAGCAAAGCAGAAGTCCCTGTAGCACTCACTCCCCACTGCACTAAAACAACAACAGCAATACCGCATTCCTGGGGGGCAAGCACATCTAAAGTTGTAAAGGTGGCAATCCCTCCCACATCTCTATTTAACTTCATTGTTAGGCCTTTTCAAAAGACAGAAATGGTAACTCATTACTTCAAGGGTTATTAGGTGATGACTATGATTGAAGTCGCTGTTCCAAGTGTTATCTCTCTACCATGCGGTTCTGCTATATGGCTATTGAACTGCTGAATACACTTTTTAAAAAGAAGTTTTCCTTTACTTGACAGGAATAACAGTATATATTCACTATCCTGTTTTGGAGCTACATTAATTTTTTTCTTTATGCCATAATTTAGATCAGAGAGATTTTGATCCTCTTGTTAAACCACAGAACAGTGCATTGCACCACAGTTTCTATGACATAATGCCAATAGACCAGGTGAGCAAGCAATACCACATATCTGAGATATTCTATATGTGTGTCTGAGTTTGGAAGATACATCCATTGGAAATTCAGGGATCTCAGAGACACTTCTAAAGGTTTATATGCCTATATAACATGAAAATATTTCATTCAAAGTAAAAGAAACTTGTACCATGCATACCACACCACTAAAAACTAGCAACACATTTATTGGCCCTCTTTGGATTTTGAAGGCAGCTTACACCACACATATGGATGTGTGCCCCTCTGACCCTGTTACTGAGTAATGTATAAGGTTGCTATCTTCAAGCTCAAAGCAGGAAAAGCTGCTTCAGGACATAATACAGGCAATGCCGCCAGTAGATCTGCTGACTAATGAATCCAATGATGCTTGAAGTGTCTGTGGTTGTTTAGAATGCTATACAGAGCCTGTGCCAAGTCCTGATTAAAAAAAAATCATTATGGAGAATTATGTTGTACTCAACATTATATGAATATATATTTCTTTAAAAATCAACTTCACGAGACTTCTGGCAAGATGGAGGCATAGGTGGACGCACTGTACCTCCACGCACAACCAAGATTAGAACAACAACAATTTAGAGGCAGAAAAACACCCAGAACTGATAGAGAATTTTTCTGAATGGAAGTCGGACAGCCAAGAAGTTGAAGTAGACCCGTTCACCCAGACAGGTAGGTAGGGCGGAGCCAGGCGGGCGCGGGTCGGCAGCAGCGCATGGTGATCAGGAAAAACTTGGCGCAAACTGGGCGCAAACTCAGTGCGTAAGCCATCCTAGGCACACAAGATCACAGCGGTGTGAGTACGCAAGCGTCAGCTGGCGGACCCAGTGCAGCAGCGATTGTGGGCCAGGGCAGAGCGCACAACCCAGGATCCCAGAGAAGGGACTGTGTTCCCTAGAGACTGGAACTACCGCCATTGTTCCCTCCCACCCCCCACACCCGTCCCCACATACAACGTCACAATCTAGCGACTGGGGTGCCCAGCCCAGGTAAACACCTAAGGCTCCACCCCTCACTGTAACAAGAGCGACCAGACCAAAAAAAAAAAAAAAAAAGAAAAAAAAAGGAGAGACAGGGAGAGACATGTTTCCAACAGAAGAACAGATCAGTCCCCCAGGACTCAACCTTTTGAGTGACCAAGAAATAGCCAATCTATCAGATGCACAGTTCAAAACACTGGTGATCAGAAAGCTCATGGAATTGGTTGATTTGGGGTGCAAATTAGATGAAAAGATGCAGGTTACCATAAAAGAGATGAAGGAAGATACACGGAGGAGAGCCAATAGTGAAGGGAAGGAAACTGGGTCTCAAAACAATACAGTGAACCAGAAGGAAGATAGAAACAACCAAGCAGGAAAGCATGAAGAAATAAGAATTCAAAAAAAAGAGGAGAAGCTTAGGAACCTCAAGGACATCTTTAAATGTTCCAACATCCAAATTATAGGGGTACCAGAAGGGGAAGGGGAAAAGCAACAGATTGAGCATGTATTTGAACAAATAATAAAGGAGAACTTCCCCAATCTGGCAAAGGAAATAGTCTTCCAAGAAATCCAAGAAGCTCAGAGGGCCCCAAAGAAGTTGGACCCAAGAAGAAACACACCAAGGCACATCATAATTACATTAGCCAAGGTAAAAACGAAGGAGAGAATCCAAGAAGCAGCAAGAGATAAGGGGACAGTAACCTACAAAGGAGTTCCCATCAGACTGTCAGCTGATTTCTCAAAAGAGACCTTACAGGCAAGAAGGGGCTGGAAAGAAATATCCCAAGTCATGAAAGACAAGGACCTACACCCCAGATTGCTCTATCCAGCAAAGCTCTCGTTTAGAATGGAAGGGCAGATAAAGTGCTTTTCAGATAAGGTCAAGTTAAAGGAGTTCATCACCACCAAGCCCTTATTTTATGAAATGTTAAAGGGACTTATCTAAGAAAAGAAGATAAAGAAAAAACACATATAGTAAAAGGACAGCAAACTCACAATTATTAACAACCACACCTAAAGCAAAACCAAAAGAAACTAAGCAAACAACTAGAACAGGAACAGATCCACAGAAATGGGGATCACATGGAGGGTTAGCAACAGGGGAGTGGGAGGAGGAGAGAGGGGGAAAAGGTACAGAGAATAAGTAGCATAGAATGTAGGCTGAAAATAGATAGGGGGAGGGTAAGAATAGTATGGGAAATGTAGAATCTAAAGAACTTATAAGTATGACACATGGACATGAACTAAAAGGGGGATATGGATGGGAGAGGGTGTACAGGTGGAGGGGAGTGAAGGGGGGAAAATGGGACAACTGTAATAGCATAATCAATAAAATATATTAAAAAAAATCAACTTCACTGAAGTGTAATTAATGTACAATAAAGTATGCCCACTGTAGTATACAGTTCAATGACTCTAATTCTGTCACATGTGTCAGTAGTATCAGCATTTTTTCTTTTTTATTAATAAATATAAACATAGCACAATTTCTCTATCCATGAATAAACACTAAATTGTTTCCAGGTTTTGGTTCTCATAAATAAGGCTGCTATAAACATCTTTGTAAAGACTTTATGTAGACAAATGTTTTTATTTTTCTTGGGTAAATACCTAGGAGTGAAATTTCGAGACATATGGTTAATGCATATTTAATTTGATAAGAAACCAGCCATTTGTTTTTCAAAGTGGTTGTACCATCTTGCATTCTCATCAGCGATGTGTCAGTGTTCCGGTTGTTACACCCCCTCACCAACATGTGCAATGGTCAGTGTAAAAATATTTTAGCTGTTCTAATGTATGTATAGTAATATACATACAATACTATATGGTTAAAATTTTTCATTCCTTTATTTCTAATGGTGTTGAGCATCTTTTAATGGACTTATCAGCTGTTTTCAAATTTTTTGTGGTGTCTGTTCAACTTTTGCCCTTGCTAATCAGGTTATTTTTTTCTTATGGAGTTGTAAAAGTTCTCTATATATTCTGGCAATAAGTCATTTGCAGTATTTTTTATGTATATATTTTTTCTTAATCTGTGATTTACTTTTTCATTTTCTTAATAGAGTTTCTCAATGAGTAGAAGTTTTTAACTTTGATAAAGTTCAATTATTACATTTTATTTAATAATTTTTGTCCTGCCTAAAGAACTCTTTTTTTTTCCCAGTAAAAGAAGCAAAGCAACAGACTGGGTTCATGATATTGGTGGTGCTCCTGCGCACCCCATGCTGAGTAAAATGCACTCTTGAAGACAGTTCCCGCTGCACCTGGGAGACTCTATGTTCCGAGCCTGGAGTGAGTTCTGAAGGATGCAACATACGCTGTGACCAGTGACTAATATCCGCCCAGAAAACATAGATCTACTAACCAAAGCATAGATGTAGGAAAGGAACCTCTAATATTTCACCCAATGCTCTACTTAAAAAATGTTTACTTCTAATTCCTGGAACTCTGCTGGTTTAGAGGCTGCAGTACTACACAGTGATTCTCCCACCAGGGAACACCATCGTGTTTCCAGTGAATTGGATGTAAAGATTGGTCACCTAGAATTTTAGACCCTCATTCCACTGGGTGCTGTTGTTTACTTCAGATAAATCTGCCTCCAGCCCTGACCCTGGAGTACACAGTTCAGAGATGTTCATTATCTGGCTGATCACTATCTCCAGCAAAATAATTCTTCTGTCACCCTTAGAATGGAGGAACATTCTAAGAGTCTTTAAACAGCCAGCTTCTTTGTATCTCATCTCTATGGCTGTAAATATGATTCAATAAAACACTGAAAATTTCAAAGAAAGTTGAGACTGCCACAAGGGAGGGGATTTTGAAGAACAATGTGCATATTTACTTAGTTATGGTATTGTGTTAAATGAAGAGTCTAACAGATTGCCTACTTTGTTCACTGGTATAGATTATATTTATAATGAATGGATCAGAAGTCATTTTACCCTAGCAGATGAACAGGGCTATGAGGGAGTGAGACTTGGGATATATATGTCTCAGTAGAGAGAAGGGTTTGGAAAAAGTCTAGGGCATGTGGCACCACTGTTATTTGCAGGGTGAAAAGCCTAGTTGTGGGGAAGGAAAAAGAGCCAGGATATGCTATAACATGGGCACTGGGTATTTAGAGAGGAGATACTCAAAAGGAGACATGAGAAAAAGGTAAAATCAAACTTTGCCTTCCTAAATACCTGGCCCTACCATTATGGAACAGTGTAATCTAATAGTAACTCCATGGAAACCTGAGTGAAGAAAGAAAGTCCTTGTCCAACCTCTGCCAGGGCTTCCAGAAGAGCTCACAGTGCCCCACTGCCCTCAGCTAGCCCCTATCTGCAAAATGGGGAAATCAAACATGAATGAAGACACCTATGCTGTTTCTTAGCCTCAGACATTTAATATAATACTTAACTGAGCCTTATAACCATTCCCAAATAATGAAGCATAAAGTATTTAAATATATACGGGTTGTTTCTATTGAAGAAGTGAAAACAAAACATATTCTCATCCATTAATCTTCAAATTTTCCAATGAAGGCACATAAAAAGAAACATTCTACTGCCTAGACTAGGACCCAAATCTGAATTTTAGTCTTAGCTCTGCCAGTAACTTGTTCCATGACCTTCACCAAGTTACTTCCATTCCCAGGGACTTTATTTTATCTACAGAATTACAGGATGAGATGCACTCCCACTCAGCTCAGTGGTCCCTCCCAGCTCAGGATCCAGGGAGGTGGGGCCTTCCATCATCACGTGTCTGGGCCCACATGGTGACTGGGCCTGGAATGTCTTGTCTCAGAGTAAGGAAGGTGCAGTGGGCTTCTCCTGGCCCTTTATCTACAGTCAGTTAACCTGACACAAACATATTGTAAGTATTTTATACCTCATTTGCATGTTTTGTGGGATGGGTACTCAGAGTATATTCATAGTCATGATGCCAAACTCCTAGAAGTCCTGGAACCTCATACTACATCTGCTCATTCTAGAATCCATGAAAAGACTTTCCCAAACATACTCTGTACCTTATTAACCAGTGGCTTAGGAAGCAGCATAGGACACAATATGTTGATACTCATTTTACAGTCAAAAAAATCAAAGCAAATATGGGCTAAGTAACTTGTTTTTAAGCACATACAAAATAAAAAGAATTTAGGAGCCCCCAATATTTACTTGTCAAATGGAAAGTTGCCAATAAATATTTGTGAGTGAATGCAAGAAAACAAGAAAGTGCTTGCATTGCTGGATTATACTGCCTCCCAAAGAGCAGCATAAGTACTGAAACCAAGCTTAACCAACCCAGAGCATTGTTCTTATTCTATAAAAGTGACATCAGGTAAGAAGTTTCTTCTTGTGTTACTTACCAATTTTGAAGCAGCTTCCAAAGTCTGTAAATTGTCAACCCAATTTCTCCTATCTTCTGAACTATAGGATACTTTGTGACTGAAGTTTATACTGCTGTTATGAGATTTCCAATTATTTATAAATAAAAAGGTTTTTTTGTATTATTATGTTATGCATACTTCCATTAAAATAAATTATTTTACAGTAATATCTATTAAATAGAAGTTATATAGAAATGCATGGCATATGCTATATTCTAATGAAATATTATTTAATAAAATCTTCTTCTACATGACAGGCCCTGCACCAGAACTCAGTATCCAAAGATGATAAGACTCAGGCTTCTGACCTTGAGAAACTTACAGCCATGTGGACAATACAGAAATCTTTTTAAATTTTTTCATTTGTAAAAATTCAAGAACTATTTACAAAAAAATGGTTTCTGAAATATTTAAGAATAAAGAAGAGACTTCTGGCCAAGATGGGGGTGTAGATAGATACATTTTGCTTCCTCTCACAACCAAAAGAAAGACAACAAATTTAAAAACAAAAAATAACCAGATATGCCAGAAAATCAAACTGCATGGAAGTCCAACAACCAAGTAGTTAGAGAAGAAATATTCATCCAGACCAGTAGGAGGGGCAGAGATGGGCAGCCAGGGTGGAAAGGACTCTCAGCAAGGCAGCAGCTGAAGGACCAGGGTGGGTAAGGCAGCAGCTGGTGGAGTGGGTGATCCCACATTTGTGTGAGGATAAACCAGGAGGAACAACTAGGGAGTGGGACAAACCGCACAACCCAGGGTACCAGCACAGGGAAATAAAGCCTCAAACCTTTGACTGAAAAAACCTATAGGGGTTGCAGTGGCAGGAGAAACTCCCAGCTACATAGGAGAGTTCATTGGAGAGACCCACAGTGTCCTAAATCGTACACAAACCTACCTACCCAGGAATCAGCACCAGAAGGGCCCAATTTGCTTGTGGGTAGTGAGAAAGTGACTGAAAGCCAGCAGAGAGCTGAACAAGTGGCATTGTTCCCTCTGGGACCGTTCTCCCACAGACTGTGCCACATCACAGTGATGTGGGTTGCCTTGCCCTGATGACAGTGAGACCAAAAAAAAAAAAAAAAAAGCCCAAATGAAAGAACAGATCAAAGCTCCAGAAAAAATACAACTAAGTGATGAAGAGATAGCTAACCTATCAGATGCAGAGTTCATCTGGTAATCATGATGCTCACATAAATGGTTGAGTATGGTGGCAAAATGGAGGAAAAACAGAAAGCTATGCAAAATGAAATGAAGAGAAATGTACAGGGAACCAACAATAAAGGGAAGGAAACCAGGACTCAAATGAACAATTTGGAGCAGAAGGAAGAAATAAACATTCAACCAGAATACCATGAAGAAACAAGAATTCAAAAAAAATGGGGAGAGTCTTAGGAACTTCCAGGACAACTTTAAATGTTCCAACATCCAAATCACAGGGGTGCTGGAAGGAGAAGAGGAAGAGCAAGAAATTGAAAACTTGTTTGAGAACATAATGAAGGGGAACTTCCCCAATCTAGCAAAGGAAACAGACTCCCAGGAAGTCCAGGAAGCTCAGAGTCCCAAAGAAGCTAAACAAGCAAGCACACACCAAGACACATCATAATTACTTCACCCAATATTAAAGGTAAGAAGAGAATCTTAAAAGCAGCAAGAGAAAAGGAGACAGTTACCTACAAAGGAGTTCCCATAAGACTATTAACTGATTTCTCAAAAACAAACAAACAACAACAAAAAAACCCCTCCCAAGCAAGAAGAAGGGGCTGGAAAGAAGTATTCAAAGTCATGAAAGGCAAGGACCTCCATCCAAGATTACTCTATCCCGTGAAGCTATCATTTAGAATGGAAGGGCAGATAAAGTGCTTACCAGATAAGGTCAAGTTAAAGGAGTTCATCATCACCAAGCCCTTATTATATGAAATGTTAAAGGGACTTATCTAGGGAAAGGAAGAAGATCAAAACTATGGACATTAAAATGACAACAAACTCACAACTATCAACAAATGAACCTAAAACAAAAACAGAAACAAAAATGAACTAAGCAAACAACTAGAACAGGAACAGATTCATAGAAATGGAGATCACATGGAAGGTTATCAGCCAGGAGGGGGAAGGGAGAGAATGAGGGAAAAGGTAGAGGGAATAAGAAGCATAAATGGTAGGTAGAAAATAGACAGGGGGAAGTTAAGAATAGTATAGGAAATGGAAAAGCCAAAGAACTTATATGTTTGACCCATGGACAGGAAGAAAGATGGGGAAATGCCCATGGGAGGGGGTGTACAGGGCAGAGGGGAGTAATGGGGAGAAAAAAATGGGACAATTGTAATAGCATAATAAATAAAATATATTTTTAAAAAAGAATCATGTTTGCTATGTATTCTCAAACAATTTAGAAAATGTGTATGTGTGTGTATGAATATATATGTTATAGACATGTATAAGTATGCACACATGTCTACATATGTATAAATAAATGTGTGTTGTGTGTGTGATGTGATCTATGGATATGTACAGGGTGGGGTAAAAATAGATTAAAGTTGTGAGCATGTGAAATAGTTTATTCTTATATTATTATTTATTAATGATTGCATTATTTTCTATATGAACAACTGTAAACCAACTTTTGCCCTATCTTGTACATATCTCATATACAGATATATGACATGCACATATACACACATTTAGGGAGAAGATAATAAAGCAAATATGGAGAAAGATTAGCATTTAGGGAATCTAGGTAAAGGATATATAGCATACATTCTCCATGAGGCAATACTGCACTCAGAAGTATGAAAATTGTCCTGTGGGGCCAAAAAAAAAATCTTACTGTTTTTCTGTGTAAAGCTCAGGTATATTGAATATATGGAACCCATAAGTCACAGCAGAAGGCAGTTAGGAGGAAAAATGTCTAAAAAGGGCTGTTGGTGTGGCAATAGTAAGAAACAGGAATTCTTTAGTCTCTTTTTGCAACTTTTCTGTAAGTTGAAATTATTTCTGAACAAAAAGTGTTAATATGGTGATGTGCCAGTGATGGAAGAGTTACGGGAGCAGAGGTGAGGCGGCCCTAATTCTACAGGGGTGGCTGGGGCAGCTCTGGGTCAGGGGGCACGGAAGTCCCACCGGGAAGATGACATCTGGCCCAAGTCTGGAAGGAGAATTATGAGTGTGTTGGGTAGATAAGGACACAGCCTAATCCCAAAAAGCCTCAGAGGAAGATTAAATTCTATATCTTTTAGTTGTATTGTTTAGCATATTTTACCATATTCTAATGAGATACAAACTGATAAGCCACATCTTTTCTAGAGGATGACTTGAAATTAAATAACAATCCTTTGTTAGGCAGAATATCCAACTCCTAAACTTTCTAAAGAAATAGTAGTTTGAGGGAAAACAACCGTCTTTGCTCTAGGATTCACTGTTTATTCAGACTTTCAGTCCCTGAGGGAATGTTTCCAGATTCATGATTTATGGTCTTGGGGAAGCCTTTGGGATTTTGAAGAGGGAAGGTGGCCTGTGCCGTTAACTCTGGTGCCACACTGGGTCAGGAGGCCTGAGGGAGGCGGGGAGGCTTTCGAGTTCATCGCAGAGCAGCAAACCCTGCCTTTCTGCCACTGGAACCTGACCCTGTGCTGTGGCAATGCACCGAGTCAGAAAGCATGCTGGGAGGAGGGGTGCAGAAGGGGCAAATGCTGGAAAAACTGCTTTTCTCCCCAGGACAGTTGCCTTGTTTTGGACAAAATAACTTGAGGAGAGAACAAAAAGCAATTGTTTGCTTAATGCCAAGCCACAAAAACATGAAGCTTTTCTAGCCATAGCTGTGAGAAAATTCCTTGTCCCAAACATTCCTGGTGATTCACCTTCTGGTCCCACAGACCAAGGTGACGCAGAGAGCACCCACTGTCCCCAGAGCCCCTTTCACTGGCAGGGGCTGCCTCACTCATTCATAACTCAGCAGGATGGAATTCCAGGGAGTGCCCGGCTGGGCTAAGCCACGGGGTGGCTGTGATGGGGTGGGGTGGCCTGAAAGCAAGTCATTAATGCACACAGATGCCCTGCCTGCCAGTTGACTTGTCTTCTAGGCCAGAAGAGTCTGCAAAAAAAATGTACAAAAGCTTGTGTTTAAAACTTTTGGAGTTTATAACATATACAGACTCACACACACATACACACACGCCCAGAAACACACAAACTGCTTGTGATACATGCATTTGGTGCCAACATAAACAGGGCCCTGGCCAAAACCCGTGTCGGTTAGCAACTGGCCAGCGAAGTGTTTAAAGTTAGAGGCCAAGAGAAAAACCCAAACAGTGGTGTTTTTCCTAAATGTGAAGTCACCAGTCAGCATTGCTTTTCCTCTGCAGAATGGTTTTCTAATATCTTCACTCAGGAGAGATCCTGTCTGCAAAGAGGCCTGTGACAGGTTTGCTATTAGGTGAGTTCATTACCCTAAATCCATCCAAGGTGAGCTCCAATAACAATTACATGGCCATCAAACCATGAAACCCAATGGCCGCTTTGAATTTTGACCAGTGCGAGTGCAAGGGAGGAGGGAGGTGCTGGGCTTCTAGAACTGCCTGGTCTCCAAAGTTTATGGAAGCACTGGGGCCCCAAAAGAGGAAGGAGCAGCTTGTTTGTCCAGCCAGCTGACACCTGGAGGAGCAGACTGGGGAGGAAGTGGGCACTGTCCCCCAGGCCCTCATCGTCCACCCCAGCACCATGCAGAGGGAGCACATCATCCTCGGGACACGTCCTCAGAGTAGGAGTGGCTCTTTTCCCACAACCTGCCACTCCCTCAGCCCCCTAATAAAGTCTGTTCTCAGGAAAGAATTGATATCCATCATTTACCTTTGAGTCTGAATGTATTTATGTCACTGATATCAGGTCATAGGTGTGTTGCATTTGAACTCTGGCCTAGCAGCCTTGTATCTGCTAGAAGAACTAGAGTCTCTGGCCAGCAAATGGGAGATCTGGCAGGCTGAGGAGGTGCAGGCTTTCTCAAAAGCTGTTCTCATTGCCTGCAAGTTCTTCCCTCTCAGCCTTCAGATCTCAGCCTAACTCTCTACTGCTGTGTAGGTCAAATTCCCATAAGATGCTATCTTGGTGCCATATACTTCTCTGTAGTCCTTATTGAAATCAACACCCATGTCTGGATTTGATTACTATTCTCTCTCAAATGCCTATCCCAGTGCCTGGCATATAGCACATCTCAATGAATGTCTGTTAACTGGATAAGTCAATAAATGGTTAAATAATGGCTTGTTTGGACACACAAACAGATGATGGAACTCCATTACAACTCCGTCTGGGTCCTGCCCATCTTCCTATGATCCTGTCTTCCTGAAAACTCTGTTGTTTCAGTGCTAAACTTAAAGAAGCCAAGTCAATAGGTGATGGTGTCACTGGATGCTCATGATGAATTACTGCAGTAGCAACCAAGAAAGGCCAAGAGAACAACCAAAGAGAAGAGCTAGGAAAATAAAAGACAGAGGGAGAAATAAAGAGGTTGAGAGGTGCGCAGAAAAGCAGCCCATGGGCAGCTGGAGGAGAAAGGCAGAGCTTGGGGCCTGAAGGAAAAACAGGGAAGAAGGGCATTGAGACCAGCAGTGAGGAAGGGGGGGCAGCAGAGAGCAGGAATCATGGGAAAAGAATTTGCATCATCAGGCAAACAGAAATAAATGATAAGGACTTCTCGAATAGGGCTGTAGGGAGGTGAAAGTTGAAGGTGGGAGGCTTGTAAAAGGAATGGAGAGGAGTAAGAATCTTAACCAGACACAAATTAAACAGCAGAGAAAGAGAGAAAGAAGATGAGAGGAAAATGCTGGCCCTGAAAGCTACAGAAGGAGTGCCCAGTGTGAGGGGGCCAAAGCCACAGCAACTCCGCCAAGGGAGGAAACCTTGGTAGACTCTCCCAGCCAGAATCTTGAAGTCGCAGACTTTTTCCACCTTATGAGCTGTAAATTGATCTATTCAGTTAGAGAAACCTGGTTTTTATTGAGTAATTTCCTCTGAACGACCTCCAGTTTTGAAAATGTCCCCAAAGTTCTCCAACTCCCTCCTCCCCCTCCAGGTCCCTATGTCAATGCCCGTAAATCACGGGAGGCAGGCCCCCCTTGTGGCTGGTCATGGGGTCCCTTGGCTAATCCTGATATTGCAGCGCTGGGCCCTCTGCTTAGTGCAGCGACCTCAGGTCTGTCCATTCTGTCAGCCAGGTCCCAGCATGCACCGCGGGAGCTCCCATCTGGGCAGCAGCTCGGAAGCCCCCAGCCACGGCAGGGATTTCTAACTGGGCCCCAGCCATGTCCTCTGCCTGGCCTCAGTATCAAGGAAATTTCTCAATGTTTCTTCTTAGCCCTCAAATAGGGCCTCTTGCAGATGCAAACAAGGGACTCTTTATGGGAAACATTGTCCATCGCTTGCTTTTACATTGCATCTTTTATGCCTGCGTCACTCAAAGCATTTTCACAGACAAGTGTCATTGTCTCCCATAACAGATGGCACCAAGAAGAAAGCACAGAAAGTTAAGTGGTTCAACGAAGGTCACTCAAAAAAAGTGGGAGCAGAGGTGGGAACAGAACTCAGAGCTCCCTGCTCCCAGGCCTCTCACCTGCTCCCTCCCAGGCCTGGCTGGAAACAAGTCAGCTTCTGTCTGCAAGTGCCCTTCCCGCACCCCAGCGGCACACCAACCCCCTTCATCTTTGCTCAGTAAAGTTCAGAACTGAAGCCTCATCTTCCTATGCAGGACTGCACAGATCTTCGGATGGAAGGGGCTATCTCACAAAATCAATTGCAGGCCGATGGACTTGCCAAGACCCAGTAGGGTGGGAGGGAGGTCTGAGGGCCCCCTCAGGAGGTGAGATGCAGGCGTCAGGCTCAAAAAGCAATTACATTACCTGTGTGGCTGAGGTTTTACTGCCTGCTCAATCTGAAAGTTAGCAAAGTAGTAATCAATGAAAAGGAAATATAATTGAGAAGATTAAAAGCTGAGGGTGGGTATGGACTGGGGAGGGAAGTGATTGCTAAAGAGGTCCATTTGTATAATTCAAAGGTCGATGCCTCTCATTAAACTCACATCTCCAGACACTCAGGGGATGAAAGAGAATCTCTCCTTGCTGACTGGCTGACACCTAAGAGTTTCCTCTGGCCACTTTCAAGGGCAGCATGAGGCCAGAGAGACAGAAAAAGCTGTTGGAAAGAGAATTTAGGGGAATCCATAAGCAAAAGAACATTTGGAGAATTGAAACACAAAACCATGTCTTCTGAGCCTTTTAAAAAGTATGCCCAAGTTTCTTGTAGACTCTGAGAGCTTGTTCACATGATCGAATGCAAGCTGAACTGATGCCCTGCGAAGTTCTAGACTGGCAGGGCCTCCTCTTCTCTGTTTATTCTTATACCCACTCCCCCAACACAGTTTATCTTTACATGGAATGAATGAGCTTTTTCAGCTGTGAGTCAATGCTGGGCTCTGGCTGACACCACATGTTTACTTGCAAAGCTACCAATGACCTCTGCCTCTGAGACAAGTGACCAGCTTGCCCCCATGCTCCTCTCTGGGAAGGAAGGTGTAGGGGAGTGTGTGTGTGTGTGTGTGTGTGTGCGCGCGCGCGCATGTGTGTGTATGTGTACAGGTGAACATTGAGATGGCAGGGCCTAGGATCCAGGAGCCAAGCCACTCCAGCCTTCCAGGACACAGGCCCCAGAGCACACAATGGGGTGGTTGGCCTCACCCCCCTCTCTCTTTTTCTGTTGTGATTACTAACAAGATGTCCAGGGTACCTGGTTCTCCCTTGCCCTTCCTTTCCTCTTCTGTCCTTGTTGCCTACACCAGTGTGTCTTCGGAGACTGCAGGATACAGGTAGGGCCGCCACGGTTAGCAAATGTGTTAGGTCACTGTTGATGCCTAACGTATGACCACAAACTTAGCTGCTTCAAGTAACGTAAATTTTCGCTCATGGTTTGCAGGGGGCCAGAGTCTGATGTGGTATGATGGTGTCTCTGCTCAGGGGCTTGCACAGCTACAATCAGGGCGCCAGCCAGCCTGCCATATCTCCTGAGGCTCAGGGTCCTCCTCCAAGCTTTTCCAAGGTGCTGAAAGAATCCAGTCATTGCAGCATAGGGTCCAGGCCCCTATTTTCCTGCTGATTGTTTGTTAATGGGAACGGTTCCTAGCCCCTTGACACTGACCATGGTTCCTTGCCACATGGCCTCTCTGCAACACAGCAGCTTTCTCTTCAGAGGCCAACAGAAGAATTCTCTGTGGCTTCAAATCTCAGACTTGTGTTTCTGGTCTCTAGACCCAAATTTAAAGGGCCTCCTGAGGTTAGTTCAACCCACCTAGATAATCTCCATTTTGTTTAACTCGAAGTCTACTGATTAGTAGCCTTACTTATAATTGCAAAAACCCCTCTTACCATGAAATGTCACATAATCACAGGACTGATGTCCCATCACAGTCACAGGTTTCCCCCACACTCCAAGAGAGGAGATTGTACAAAGGTGAGGGTCACTGGGGAGAGTCTAAGATTTCAGCCCAAAGCAATAAAAAACAAACAGATGCCCAGTTAAATTTGGATTTCGGATAAACAATGACTGATATTTAAGTATAAGTATGTCCCACATGTTTTATGGGACATAAACACACTAAAAGAATTGTTCGTTGTTTATCTGACATTCAAATTTAAGTGGGCATTCTGTATTTTACCTGACAGCCCTAGGCTCAGAGCCTCAGGGTCTCTGGTCCTCAAAAGCCCAAGACCGGCCTGCGGTGGGAGAAGGCATTCCCTTTGCTACCCGAGCAACAGTAGAACTTTCTTCAGCTGGGGGCCCTTTCATGATAAGAGCAGGCCTCTGTGGCCTTATTTCTGCAGCATCTTTTTCTCCGCTTCTTTCCCCCAGCTCCCTCAGCTCATGGCTGTCAACACGCTGCACGCACACGGAGAGCAATTGCTGTTCCCAGGCCATGTGCAGAAGTGGGCCCCCAAGGTCAGCCACAGAGTCTCACTTGCCTGGAACCACAGCTTGGTGGGTGGAGTAGAGAATTAAAGGGGTGGGGGGTGTTTGGTGATGGGGGAAGACAGAAACAACACCAGGCCCTCTCTCCTCTGCCCCTTGTGGAATATTCCTGCCCCAGAGGTTCTCTTGCCCTTGAGGTGAGTCATACAGGCTCTTTGGACCAGGGAAAGCTCCCCTCATCAGCAGAGGAGTTTTCCTTGTAAGCGATGCTTGGCTCTCCTTACGACGGCTCCAAGTCCTTGCCAGCAACACTTCAAACTCTGGCCAGCCCAGTGCTACATTTTAACAGGCCAGGCCCTACTGGCCTGATCCTAGGATGGGGTTATTCTTTCCAGTTTTCACTAACAAAAATCCCCTTTTATTTGAACATTCAAGTGGCCTCTAGGAAAGAGGCTTTCATGAAGTGCCAAAAATGTTCGGATGCGGCAACATTTGTGTGTGTGGCCAATTACATCGGTACCTCTGGGGCTGATCCCACAAGCCTGTCTCTATGAGCTTCCAGCAGACCCCCACCCTTTTTCCTGAGCTCTGTTTGCAAGAGAAGGCCCTGGGCAGCTGTAGATGGGCTTGTGCATGGAGTTCCTACTCTTATGAAATTAATCTGAGGGGGGAGGGTGATTTATATGAGCACTATCCAGTGCATTATTAGAATTACTATCATTATTTTGCTGCTTCCCTTTTTAGGTTTTCCTCATAAATCAATTTAGTTTGATAAGATTCAGCTGAGCTTTGGCTGCATGCAGACTAGAGTGTTCTGCATTGTGGGAGCAAAGTATCATTTGGTGAGTTCAGACAATGCCTCCATTGTTTTCTGATTTACTGAAAGCTCAGGTTTTGCAAGTGTTATATGTACTCACTGATGTTGTGCAAAGCAGGGATTAATGAGATTGTTTTGACCTAAAAGCTATCTTCATACAGTGTTAATTTCTCAGAGTCTAGTTGGTTGTGAGTTGCCTTTTCCACAGCCAAGGAATGGCCACTGAAAGGGTGGGTAGGTGTTTTTATAATCATTCTTTTTTTCCATCTTCCTATTGGGCCAACACACACTAACTCGTCTCATGTCTGCTCTGAGTTTCCTGACTACTCACAGAAGAGGACCCATCTCAGTCCTTTTCCTCAACATCATCCTTGTTAAATATGTTGGGAGTAAGGTCTGTCTGTATTTTTGATGCCAGCCCATTGTTAAATCAGCTCAGCCTCTAACCTCCCACAAGAAGTCCATGAATGCAGGCACCTGGGGGTATCATGGGTTTGGATGCTCTCTTCCACTGGCCTCTTCGTGCACCTCATGCATAGCCTCCCTCCACTACCTGCTTCCCAAAAACTTGTTGCAAAAGACAGCACTGGAGAAGCATGAGGTTTATTTCTTATGATCAGGACAACATCAGAAATGCTTAGACATCAATCTGCAATAGGAGATGAGAAAAGGCTGATTTATCTTCAATCCAATCACGCTCATTCACCCTTCATCTCTTTCACCTGCCCTGTCCTCACCCTTGCAGTTGCTGGCCACCCGCTCATCAGAGTTCTGTGCAATGGATTCTGCTGTCTGCACTTCTTGCCTGAAAATTCCCCGGCCCCTTCTCCTCTTTGTTCTGAAAATGAAACTTAGGAGAAAAAGCTTAGGAGAAGAGGGTGCATTCCCACTGGTACATGCACCTGCTCCTAAGAGGAATTCAGTTGTCACCTCCTTTAAGGGCTGCCAGACACCAGGTGGTGCTTTGTTTTATTAAATCTAGCAAGAATCTAGGAAGAAATTAAAGTTTAAATAAACCTTAAAGGAATGGGGCTTCCAAACCCAGGGTATTGTAACAGTCATTCACTAAACAGTTGTTGAATCAACTGGATTTGACATTGATGGGTTTTTCTGTTTTAAGAGAAATTACTAAAATAAAAACCTTTCCCAAACGAAAGCTTTCCCAAAATAAGGGTTTATTGCTATATCCTTAGTGGCAATCTCATGTTAGAGCTACATAATGAGCCCTCCCTGCCCCAGGCCACGGGGCTGGGAATTCTCAGAGCAGCCTCAATTTTACTGGAAACATAACATGCCTACATGTGAGCACAGCACATTGGACCATTATTGTTCCCCCAATCCCAATTCACACACCTTCCCTGGCTAACACGGGCAAGTCTAGTTCTTCCAAGGGGGGACATTACAGAGGAAAATGAATGAAGAAATTGCTTTTGGAAACTGAAAGGGATCTATAAAACGTTGGTGCTAGAATGCACGCCATTGAAACAGCAATCGAGAGTGACAAGAACTTGGCTGCTGATGTTACAAGGTAGGAGCACTCTTACTACCTTATAATTCCACATCCTAAGTCACTAGGCTTCATTTCAGCTTCATCACCAACACAGTGTGCTTGGAAGCTGACACGTTAGCCCCGTTTCACGGATGCCAAAATCAAGGCTCCGAGACACGTGGTATCTTGCCCTAACACTCAAGGATATGGACTAAAGCCAGTTTGCTTGTTCTCCTTTTGAAAAAATGCTGTTCAAAAGGAACACATTTTCCCAAATAGAAGCTCTTATTAACCTATCCAACCAGGCTGTGAAGTCCATGATGACAATGACAAAGATAATGATGATGGTGATGATGACAATGGTGACCACTTATTTTGACCCCAAACTGTTTAAGCCATGTATTATGCTTGAAATTTATTTAGTTTTGAAAATGATCCTGTCAGTTCAGATAATAATATTAGCCATTTTATTATTTTTTAATTATTTTATTGTTGTTCAATTACAGTTGTCTGTATTTTCTCCCCACCCCTCCCCACCCTCTCCAAACCCACCCGGTTCCATTTTATTAACTAGGGGGGAAAGGCTCAGAGATGTTGATTAACTAGTCCAAAGTCACACAGCTGAAAGATAGACCAACTCTGATTTGGACTGTGCTGTTGGGTTGCACTGAACCAAACACCTGGTTAGAAAGGCTAGGCTGATTGTTTTTGTGTCTCTTTCTCTTTAAAGCTCAGACTTTTTTCCTCCTCATTTTTCAAAGTAGGCATTTCCAACTGCTAGGCCATTTAACATTTCATAGCATGCAACTGACTAATACCAATACACAGCTGACCATCTGGAGCATGGCACATGGGGTGCAAAGGAGGGCAAAGTGTAAGATTCTCTCTCTCTCTCCCACCCCTGTCTCCAATAGCTGCATTTGAGTCTCAATATTGTCCTACTTCTGGCTTCTCACCAATAACATAGATCAGAGCCACTAAGAAAGATCCACTGATGCACTTCAGTGAATCTCATTGTAAATGATGCACATTATATCCAATGCAGTCTTAGCAATGTTCGCTCTAGAAAAACTAGCCAAATGTAGAAATGTGTAGTCATGCCTCAGTACAGGAAATGTTCATGGATCATTCTGGATAATGATTCATCTTTCTTTGAGACAGTGTGTTTTTCAGTCAGAAAATCTGTGTTCAGC
Organism: Phyllostomus hastatus; assembly: GCF_019186645.2. NCBI lineage: Eukaryota > Metazoa > Chordata > Mammalia > Chiroptera > Phyllostomidae > Phyllostomus > Phyllostomus hastatus. The sequence goes on from NW_025333857.1 coordinate 15,246,991, forward strand.
TCCTACCTCTGAAACACACTGGCTTTTAAGTAACTTTTTTTTATGTGACTTCAGGCAAGTTACTTAATTTCACTGAACATATTGTACTTCCATACCTATAAAATGGAGATAATGCTATTGTACTTTCAGCTGCTAGAGGATTAAAATACACCTGTTCTGGCAAGGAGCAGGCCCTCAACACATATTGCTTTTTCATTTTGGAATATATGCAGTACAATTTAGCCTTAGCTCCCAGGCACTAGCTTATATAAACTGTAACCATTTACTCATAGACTATAGACTGTGTCTTAACATAGTGAAGCACTCAAAGGTTATTGACCTAAAGGACCTCAATTTACCTGTGCACTTGGCACTCCAGCCCACGTGTGTGGACCAGTTTGTGTGGCTTTACTCTGACACTTGGGGTGGCCTCAAGGGCTGGGAGTCTAAGTGTCATGTACGGCCCCAGACTGCTAGGTTGGTATTTCACCTCTTTGCCCAATGCGTCAGGCACGCATTCTGTTGGTGTTACCCCAGTTCTTACCCTGTCTTCTCTACTCCTCTGGCCTTCCAATGATACTGTCCACTGCCTTCACACCCTTTCTTCTTCTTCCTGGTTTTCTGTTTTCTCCTTTTGCCTCCTTTTCTCCAGATTTCTCACCCTTTAGTACCAGTGAGCCTTGCTAACCATTAGTTAGTATCACTGCTAACCATTCCAGTCAAGGGCCCAGCAAGAACCAGATGGCACACTCAAATTCAAAAAATTCCAGAAAGGATTCATTCAAAAACTACTTACAAAGTGTGGGCAGCATGTATGTCACGAGAGGCAGTGCAGCACGCTGGGTTTGAGTACAAGGTTGCTGCCAGCACCTCTGGGCCTGAAGTGGGGAGGACATGGAGCCTGGAACATAACTTCTAGAATGTGGAAGGAGTGCCACAGAGAGAGACCCCACTGGGAAGGGGGATAACCCCCTCAAACTATCTCTCTTCCTTTCCTCCCCCATTCTGTTAATTTTCTCCATTGAACAAACCCAATAAGAAGCCAACGATCAAGACTTCCAGGTACCAGAGCAGGCTGAGGGAGGGGAGAGGGTTTAGAGGAGCACAGACACCAAGAGAAGTTGCCAGCTTCTGACCTTGAGCACAGCAGTCACACACTGTCAACCTTTGGTAGCAGCGTTTCATCCTCTTTTGGGTCCGGACTCCCCACTGTGTAGACAGCTAGAGTGTGGGACGCTGGGCAATTAGGGTGTGGCTTCCATTTTAGGCAGACTTACAGGCTAAACTGTTTTCAATCTTTGTTTCGTTTTCCTTCCTTTCTTTAATTTACTATGGTCCGCTCTACATTTTATGGAGCTATTTTAAGCATACACAGGAGATCTTCTTGCCATACACAGGGAACAATCAATGTTCTCACTTAATAATTCATTCTTTCATTAAATGCCCCAAGTAATTAAATAAAACATGAATAAATTCCACACTGATATTTGCTAAAGTTTTGTTTCTAGAGAATTTTACCTGTTAGAGGATATGTTGGGACCACTATTCACAAAGATGAACAATGAAACAAGGAAATCTTTAGAGAATATTCATCACATAGTACTTATTTAGAGTATGTAGTCACTCTAATATTTATCAAACGCCTATAAGCATGAGATATTTTAGAGACATTACCTCCCACACTGAAGCAGTCCTATGAAGACTCAACAAACTGGGGCTCTGAGAAGCTCAGTATCTTACCAAGGGTTGCATCAGGCAGAAGTCAACGCCAGGTTTGCCTGGCACCACTCCCTGCTCTTCCTACTGCTCCCCCAACTCCATCTCTCTAATTCTTCTATGAGGAAGCAGGAGATGCAGAAAATATCTTAATAACTCACACAATTATTCATATCTCAACGCCTACCTGGGGGGAGCATGAGATTTCAGAAGCTTGGGAGACCACCTCTGAAGAAAGTTCTGAAAGAATAGCAGTGAAGAAGGGAAGCAAGCTGGCAGAAGAGAGGATCTTCTCGTACCTCATTTCCATGAACGACCTTCCCCGAAAGTTCACCCAGCATTTTCCGATCAGCCCAAATGTTTACCTACGCTCTCCAGAGGAGCCACCTTCACAGCACACAGTCGTGTCCAGGCTCTTCTGTGAATCATTAGGAGGAACAACCACTCTTGAAAGGGCTTTCACATTCGTATTGGGGTCACACACCTTTGGAATAACTTGTTCCTTTGATGACCTCTCTGTTAGCATGTTCTGATTGTTTCACACCATCATAAACCTCTTCACTTTAACATTAGTTTTGTGTAAGGTGTGGATTGATGCTAAGTCTCCCGAAAGTCCTCTGAATGTTAGGAGAGTCCCATTCTTTAGAGAGGAAACTTGTTTCCTTGTATGTCTCCACCTCTCCCCGGTCCTATCCAATAGAGCTCCGCTTCCTACTTGTCCCCTTTAGAATAGTGTCCCCATCGTTCCCTTTGTGGTCTTAGTAACCCTTGAGTCCTACCCCTTCGTCATATCCACATCAAATCAGTCAATGAGTCCTGTCATGAACTTCTTCCTCCTCCTTTCTCACCATGACCACTGTAGTTTGATCCCTTGCCCTCTCCCCCTCGACACACACTGAACCCTGCATAAAGGCTTCTGAGTGACCGAACAAATGAACCATTTTGAGAGACAGTCTCCTAATCACCCCTTCACTTCCTGTCCACATTCTGTTGAGCCACTAGAGTTAACTTTGTAGCATTTAAATTTGATTGTTTTACTTCCTTATTTAAGGTCTGTCATTTGCCTAAGAGAATATTCCAAATACTCTAACCTGACACCACAGGACCTCACTCTCCTTTCTGGGTGCTCCCTCCAGCCTACTGTGCATTCTTGATTCATTTATCCCTCCCTATCTATGCTCACAGTGTCCTTTCTACCCATGCTGCCCATCACCTACCCCTTACCACACTTCCTGCATTACTATCAGCCCATGCTCTTAACCACCACACTGGGAGAGAAAAAACCACTGGCCCAGACTGGCTCAGTTAGTTATGACTAGGGGAACAAGACCACTTACCATGCACACTTATTATGCACATGTGTGTACTTATTATAGACAATGCCAGTGGGGAGCACTGATTTTTGGGGGGTGGGCATGGAAGGGTGAACCATTAGTACCAGGTAGCCAACCCAAGTTATCTGTTGTATTTCCTGTGTTGCTATAGGAACACAGGCAGAATAGGCTCTATATCCATGAGCTAGTGTATTACATGGGTCCCAGCCATCACAGAGACCTGAGTGCCAGCTGGGAGAGGCTCATGCAGGGAACTCAGTTATTATATTGGTTAGCTAATGTGCTTTTCTGGTCATTCACAACACAGGGTGGGCTAAAAGTAGGTTTATAGTTGTGAGTATGTGAAACACAGTTTATTCTTGCATTAGTATGTATTATCTATTATATTATTTTGCATATGAACTGTAAACCTAGTTTTGCCCCACTCTGTGTATGGAGACATAACTCTTTGCTTGTCCTTTCTGACTCTTGGTAACTCAGCCTTAAGTTACCATGCATACACCTGAAGAAAGGAGCAGAGGGTTAAAGAAGGAACTTCTGAGCAGCATCAGAGGTGGCGGGGCACAGAAATCAATGCACTTCATGTCATTCTCTTCCTTTCTTATAGCAACCACCCATTAGAATGCATCTGAGATCCGAGTACTGTGGAATATTTCTGATGCCTTTTATCTGCAGAAACCTTTCTTCAAAAGAGACTTTAGTGGCACAATATTAGTGGGTCAGATAGAAATGGAGTCGTTGGGTGCAGGGGCACTGAGAGCGTTGCACACCCTACCCAATCCCTCCTTCCCAGCGGCCTGGGAGGCACTGGGGCTGGATCCTGACTGGAAAGGCCCTGAAAAGGACCAATGTCAGGTGGGTCTGCCCACCAGAGAGGACTGAATCTCAACCAGGGCACAGGAGGTTTCATTACAAGCTCTGGTTCAGTTTTCTGTATTAGCTTTTCATCAAAGAATTCTAACAAAGCTGTTTTTCTTTTACCTTTGCAGTCTCTTACTTGAGAGAGAAAATGGCTATATCATTTGTGGCCTGTGTGTGTTGTGTCTGGTTCCCGTGGTTTGTTTTCCTGCTTTGAAAACGAAACTGTTCATGGCTCAGAGATGGAAAGCAGACCACGTTTTGTCAGCAAGGCCATTCGTCATGTCCCCCAGAGGGGGCTGTGAACTCCCGCAGCCTTGCACTCTGCCAGCTCGGGGACCACCCATGTTGCAGAGCTCACAAGGCCACCAGGCAGCGCTGGGCACGAAGCTCTGCTGCTCAGCTGGCCTGAGGCCTCAGCCAGCTCCTGCCCACCCCTGGGGATGCAGGTCTGAAGTAAACCAGTGTGATGGTTCTGGGAGACTAGATGCTACCTGGAAAATTGAGGTCTCTTGCAGGGTGAATCTGAAGTGGGCCCAGGGTAAACTTGCAAAAATGTCCAGAGTGAACAGAGCTTCTCAGATCCGCTGCAGAGCAGAGCCCAGTGAGGAAATCACTTGACTGCTCTACTAAAAGTTGTTTGGCTTCATATAAGTTGAACTCTTGTTTTTACTGTTCTGCAGAAAGCTAGTTGTAAAATGCTCTGACATATAGCAAAGAACTTCTGTTAGTGAATGTCTGCACCTGCTGGGTGGGGGGAACCAAAGGAGTCATGCAGAAGCATCATGGTAAAAAGAAGCTCCTGATGCAGCTGTGCCAGGCAGGCTGGCATTTCTTAGCAACTCTGTCAGGCTCACCTGGAAATTTACTAAAGATGCAGTGCTCTGCAGTGGGCCACCCAGGCCTTGGGGCTGGCAGCCGGGAACCTGCATTTATAACAAGTTTCCTGGATGGTTATTAATGTGAACTTACTTGAGAACCAGGGCACAAGGGCAGTGTTGATTATGAGACTCCATGCCTGGGGAATGTGTCTTCATGTGAGTCTAGAAGGGTGTTCTGGTCTCCAGGGCTGATTAGCAGGGCCAAAGAGGAGAATCCTGATTGCTTTGCCAAGTGGTGTCAAGACTGGAGAAAATGAGCATAGAGCTCAAGCGTTCGAACCCATAAAAACACTGGTGTAAATATGCCACTGGACCGGGAACAACAGCAGAAGACAGAGCAGGAACTAACTGTAACTGGGCTCAATGAGGAACAAGTTGAGCCTAGAGCCTGTATTTAAAACCTTGTTTCATTCTTATGTCATCATTCATTTTTATAGGAAGTAATAACTGACTCACATTGTGATTTTAATAAAGATAGACTTAGAATAGAAAAACATGGAAGTATGTACTTTCTCACTTTCTCTCATCTAAACCTACTGGACATCCTATCCTGTTGTCTTAGGCGTAGGCAGCCAAGGTACCATTCACCTAGGGAAGACTCCAGGCATCAGGATGGATCAAGAACATGGTGGGATTTCACTTGCAACTGCAGGGATACCCAGCCCGCAGCTTATCCTGACCCCAGAATTGATCTGACCACTTAGGGTTTCCCAGACGTGCTGAAGCCGTCCCAACCTTCCTGTCTCTCTCTGGCTGACTCCTGCCCACTAAGGCCCTCAGACCAGGCTGTGCTCCAGGGATGGCCTGGGTTACAGTTGTCCCAGACCATTTGGTGCTTCGTCAGCTCCCACACTGGATGGTGACTCCTGAGTCAGATTTCCTGACTTCATGACTTCAGCACGTGTGGCCAAAGGGACTGAGCGGTCATGCTCTCCACAACATCTGGCATGCTTTGTCTCTTGGGCTTCGTCTTGCAAATTTTCTAAGGAAAAAATAATCCTAATTATCTTGTTTCTTTCCCTTTGGGTACTATGGTGAGTTTTGGTGGGAGGAGCTGATGCTGGGCAAAAAAAAAATGGCTCTTACTTCTTCCTGTGCATTATCTGTCTTTGAAATCCAGTGATAAAGACATATGTGGGAGGGAAGAAGGGCTTTGGGAGGAAGACACATTTCAAGACCTACTGGCCTGAGCAGTCAGCTAATCATATGTTATCCACAAATGATTTATATGAATACAATCAGTATTGCTGGGGTGAGGGATGAGCATTACTGGCTATGGCCAACTCTCCTTGAAAAAAAAGAAAGAATGAAAGGGAAGGGCAAATGGCATCATGGGTGTGTGGAGAGAAAGAGGAATCCGAGAACAAGCAGATGAAGACATGGGGATTAAAGGGAAAAAAGAACTGGAGAGAAGAACCAGGAGACAATTCTCTGCAAGAATTGTATTTTCTATTTCCTTGGTCATCCCCCCTTCACTTTTAAAAGGAAAAATGTTTTTCTTTATTGAATTAATATCCTAGAAGTACTTCACTGCATCAGACATCTTAGGAATTGTGGATTGAGGAGTCTCTCTTTTTATGTTGAAATATATAACTCGTAGCCAATATTTGAAATTACTGAGGCTTGGTAAAGACTCAGTGAGTAACTGAAATGACCATTATGGATATTTTTCACTTATCTTCACTGGTGAATGAAATTCTTTGCCTTGGGGATAGAAAGGCCAGTTCAAAGATCACCATTGGTCTCCTTCTCTCTTCATTTTTATTTCCCTAGTTTTTTGCTAAAAGAGAATTTTTTAAAGAGAAAAAAAAGACTACCAAATTTCAATTAGTGTTTGCATTCATATTTGTAATTATCATTGTATTTGAGATCATCATGCAGTGTTGGTCTCATACATTCTTGCACAGTAACCATGCTTTACACGTAGTGACGGCCAAACATGTCTTTAAAGTGGATACAGGCAATGTCCTTAGTTGTCAGCTGATAACTCAGTATCAGCACCTCCTCCTGCTGCATTCTCCTCTCTATCACAGGGGAGAAGCCTGAACACACATTTCTCAGAAATCTTCCTCTGGGCGGTTGTGCGTGAGAGTGTACCTCCCAGAGGCCTTTGCACAAAGTTTAGAAGCCAGAGTTCTCCTGCACGAATTCCAAGCAGACGTGGTCATTCCGCAGATGTGGGGGTTTCCAAGCAAGCCCTAGAGAATCATTTGCTTCAGAGCTATAGGCCAGTGTCATTGGCCTCCTGTAGATTTGAAACTCATGGTGACTTCCGGCCAGGCTTTTGAGAATTACCCACTGCAGCACTGCAGGCAGCTGAGATGAGCAGTGGGAGTTTCCCTGACCTTAGCTCCCCAGTCCTTCCAACAGCTTTGTAAGCTTCTAAGTCTCTGAATGACAGACTGTACTGCTTTGTAAAACCTACAGTGTTTCAGTTTCCCTGACCAAGCTGACAAATATAGCAAGCCATTGAATGGGAGTATAGACACAGAAGAGGACAAGGGAGTGAGGAAGCCACTTCCTTCCTTCCTTTGGAAAGGGCTCTGGCCTGTCTGACATGCTCCCCTCCTGTTGGGTGGGGCCACCCCCTCTGCCCAAGCCAGGTGGCTGGTAAACTGCCTCCAATAATCCTCAAAGTTAAACAAAAATGGTGCCCAGGACCAAAAGGTACTCTTTTCTCAATTTAAAGAAACAGCCTTTAAGCATCCTGCTTTATAGGTTTCAAACGTTAATAGCACAACTTCTAGAACATATTGATTCAGGTTTAAAAGGAACCACCTGTGTCCAACATTTACTCAATAGAATATTCTGTAAGAACAGAGTAACTCAAGTAGAAAAACAATGTTTTGGTCTCTTTAGTCTACCACTAATCTCAGCACAATCGACTGCTCCTGAACACAGTCTCTGTAAACAAGAAAACATGATAAGATCACTAAGCACAGGGGCTGAGTGCTGCCAGTACATACAGACACTCCAAACCTTGCTAACTGAATGAGGTCTTGAAATCACAGGGAGCATTCCAAGAGATATGGCTAAGACGACAAAATAATACCTCTTAAATGCAGAAAGACCCTCCACACTTTATAATTTTTCCATGGGGGAGCTAAAAACATCAAAAGATCCTTCCAACACCTAAACCTAAAGAGGCTCCAGCTCCAGAAAATCTGAATTTCTGGGTCTCCAAGATGGAAAGGAATGTGAAGCTGTGTCTTTTTAGAACTACCCCTGCCCTTGCCCTAAGAAGTATTTAACAGCACAGAAATGATTTAACAGGCATGCCAGCCAGAGAGCACAAATAAATAGTTTCATTTTCCAACAAAGGGAGTTATTTAAAGTCTCCATGGAATATCATAAAAAAATCAATGTCAAGAACAACGCAGGCAATATTTTGGACATGATCTTGGAGCACTGTTTCAAACTTTGTTTCTCCCTGTGGTGGAAAGGACTGGCCACTACTTAATTGAGTGGCCTTGGGGAAAAAATCACTTTGCTTCCTTGAGTTACTTTTCTTCAACCATAAAATAGGGATAAGGCACGTGGCCACCTAACCCCAAGGATTGTCATGATGGTAAATCAGTGATAAGAGTGAAATGTCTCAGAAAATGGAAATATTCTCAGCATATAAGCCATTAATAAAATCTTGTATTCCTGATTTTGATAACCCTATCTAAGTGCTCAGATTCTAAGTTATCACTCTTTTCATAACAAAATAAAAACCCTTGTTAACCAATGTCTACAGCATGGGAATGGGTAGTGATTTTATTCTACTGACCCATACACAGAAAATCTGCAACTATACAACATTGTTATTACACACACATACTTACAAACAGAAAAGTTCACAGCAAAGTTGGAATGGCAACAGCTGAACTGTGGGTATGAGACTGGAGTGGACCGTGTCCTCACTAATAAATGTCAGCTTGATTTGAATTACTTGCTAAAGTACAGCTTAGACAAAGCCAAAAAGGAAAAGCAAAGCTTTCTCGATAAAATGGAATCCCAAAGCATAAATAAAAGATTTCACCTGAGAAGAATGATTTATTATTTCTCACTCAAGAAAAGGATGCACAGTCAATTCTGTGTGACCACATCTCTTAAGTTATTTGCTACCGGTTTATAAAAAGCTCATGCTTGTGTGTGCATACACACACACATATACACACCCCACAGATTCATAAATTTAACTAAAAGGAAAACTGGGTTATACACTGGTTGCTTGAAGTAAAACTAGGAAAGTTTATTCTTTTCAAGAATTGACATTTCTTTGTCCCTTAAAAAGCAAATTACCCCACATCCAGGTCAGAAACAACGCAGGCAATATTTTAGATTGAATGTCTAAATTTAGACTGAATGTCTAAAACTTAAAAACCGCCCTGGCTGGCGTAGCTCAGTGGATTGAGCGCGGGCTGCGAACCAAAGTGTCGCAGGTTCGATTCCCAGCCAGGGTACATTCCTGGGTTGCAGGCCATAACCCCCAGCAACCGCACATTGATGTTTCTCTCTCTCTTTCTCCCTCCCTTCCCTCTCTAAAAATAAACAAATTAAAAAATTAAAAAAAAAAATAAAACTTAAAAACCTATCATACCTACCATGTATATGTGAATGGATTTATTCTGCATCAAACAAGTTTGAATCATGTCTAGTTCAACTCCCTCTAAGCTATTTGATCAGAAGTAATGGAAATAATCATTTTACAGCACAAAGTCCTTCATTCTCCAAGTTCTTCAAGCCACTGGAGATATGACACTATGAAAAATATTTACATGTTTGTGAGGAAGACTCCAAGTACCTTTTCCAAGAGCAGCCATTTAGAAATGAGAGGCTACAATATATTTTCCTTTTCTTTTTTTTATCATACATGAACTAAGTGCCTCCTTTTTTTAAACAGAATTTAGACAGCTTTACGAAATCAATATCAAATTTCTGAGGAATTTTTAAGGTTCTTATATTTATGAATCATACGTTGTGCCCAGCTCACTACCCACAGCTCAACCACCCACAGCTCACTAGGTGATCATACCTACTCTATAATATGGATAGGTAGGATAATTGGGATAAAATACTGCATCAGTGGAGAAGTCATTTGAGAGCTCTGTCTTGCATTTAAAAAACCTAACTAATAGGAAGCAAATATTTCAAATATTTGTTGCATTAAACAAATACAGTTGACAGTTCACCATTTAAAACCTAGCTTTCCCTCCCACCACACAAACCCACCTGAGGAGATCTAGCATACCTGTCAAGAACACAAGATTTCAATTTTCTTAAGCCCCGTATCAATTAGAATGTTTGATGCTTAGAGATGTAAACTGTGAAGAAACGTTGTCACCCCCCACACCAGGAAGCCTAGGCCCATCATGACTCAGGCTCTGTTGCTCTGAATTCTCTCAGCCTGGCCCGCCTGCACATGTGGAAGTTTATATTATGAGTAGAGTGACAAAATCTGGCAAGTCCCTCTCTGCCCCACCAGGGATGTGCATCACCCATTTGTCCAGAGTCTCTACCTGTATAGGCTTTCTGTCCACTAGTCACTTAGTAGCTGCTTCTTTCATCATACCAACTGTTGATGTATCTCAGTGCTTGTATTCAAGTAACCCTTATGTTACTTCAAGATGGCCCTAGAGCACAAGAGTTAGTGATGCTGGCAATTCAGATAGCCAAAGAGAAGCCCTAAAGTGCTTCCTTTAAGTGAAAAGGTGTGTATATATAGGCACCCACTGGGTTTCTTGCAACACACCCCCCTGGATAAGGGGGAACTACTATATTTTCCCTCTATAGAAGGACACCAGTGGTATTGGGTTAGGGTTCACACCAATTATCTCTCTAAAGAACCCATCTCCAAATGAGGTCACAGTGTGAGGTACTGGGGGGTAAGATTCAATATATAATTTGGAGGGACATGGTTCAAGCCATAATGCCATGTCACTGGGGACCTTTAAAAAGAGGACAGGTAGCCTGTGACCAGAGATGGGGCTGGTTTCATCCTGCAATGTGACAAGTTGGGGATAGGCTTTTACAAAACAATTACAGGTCAAATCAGGACTCCCAGCATGTGATGTGAGGTGCAATCAAAATCTTGACTTCTTAACCCAGAGACCTGGCTTGTTCTCATAAATTACAGTGGTAAAAGGGCAGAGCAAAATTTCAGCTACCTCTTTGGTCCATTTTCCTGCAGGGGGGAATACCTCATTATGACCCCTTTCAGGCTGCATTGTTGCCTCGATTTTTTTTTTCCACAAATCCCAAGCACACCCAACACAGCAGTATCTGTGGGTAAATAATATTCTTTAACCTCTGGAACACTGCAAACTTTTTTCATCTTTATCTCATTTTATCTTACCAGCAATTATGGAGACTATAAACATCAAATAGTCTCATGCTCATTTCCACATGAGGGAACTGCAAGGTTAAGCTTTTAGCCTAGGGTCATGTAATTAATTAATGGCAGTGCTGTGATTAGGTTTAAGCTTCCTGATAATCTATCAATTACAAGTCGATTTATTGATCATCTCTTATTTGTTTAACATTATGCTAAGTATTGACAATTGAGACCTGGTGTCAGTCAAATTCAATCATTGGTACTTCCAGTTTTCGATTAGAAGCCACATCAGTCAAGGCTAGTGGATTCCTGCCCATTCTTAACTAAGACATGACCATAAAAGATCTCAAGACTTTCTTCCCCTTTATCTTGGCACAGTTACCTGCAGATCGCCCAAAGGCCTTCACTGCAACCTCCCACAGTAAACAACATTTTGAATTGCTGTATCCCTGCTCTTTGCTAGAACGGAACCCTCAACTGTCCTTGATGTACCTCGGCAAGTGCTGCAGACTGTCTCTGTCCTCCCCCCCATACCTTTGAGGTGATGGCACTAACCATTAGGGGTGGTCATCTTGCCACAGAAAGCAATGTTTTAGAGTTTTCCTGGGTTCTGAAACCACCTTTACTTATTAAACTCAGGAATCAACTCAAAAAAGAGCAAGGGTATCTCTCTCATTTGGCCAAGGGCAGCCTTGCTCAGTGAGGGCAACAGTCAGGTTTGCTGCATAACAACCAACCACAAAAAAACCTCAATGCAAATCAACAAAAAGCTTTCTTTATTCTCAGACATCTGTGAGTTGGCAGGGGTTTGGCTACTGATGGAGGCTGAGCTTGGCTGGGCTTGGCTCCACCCTATGGATTGGATTTAGAGCTCCTCCACACATCTCTTGTTTTCCCTGGAGGCATGTTCCTTCCATGGCTAAAAGCAGGGGCATAAAAGGGAAAACCTACTCTCACAAGTCTGTTTCAAGCCTATGCTCACATCACACCCATAAACCGCCCATTGGCCAAGCCTAAAGTCAGGCAGTAACACATCACACCCACCAAAAGGCCATGGCAAAGGTATACAGGTATGATGCTACTGCAATGGAGTGCTGAATCAAACCTATAATTGATCTGCCCTGGTGAAACCAAGCCCCAGTTCTTGAGGTTGCCCATGATGGCTTGGCCACTGGGCACCTGCCCCTCCGGCAGCACAGCTTTATCTCTGACCACGGAGCCATTCCCCCTTCTCCTTTCCTCACCAAATTCCATGACACTGCCTTTTAAAAAGCTGTTCCTCCCTCCTCGTGCTGCTTTATTAAAAGCTTTCTGCCAGGCTGGGAAATTGAAGAATCCCACCTGCATCTAATCTATGATAATTTACTAGTAACCCAGCACAATTTGCTTTTTTCTCACTGTGTTGCTTGCCTGTTGCATTGTTGTTGGCCAAGTTCCAAAAATCATAATAGGAAAGGGGGAAAAGTAACTATTTAGAAGATGATTATCCAAATATCCAAGCCATCCTCCAGGTAATGAATCCATATTGAGTGAGACCAGCATTTGGAACAAAAATGTAAGAGGAAAAGAAAAAGAAAAATTCCCATCAAAGTAAATAGGTCCTACAAGTCTATCTTTGCAGACCCACAATATGGAGCCTCATAGATTTGATCGTTCACACCTCTCCCATATTTTCAGAGCCATTAACCATTGTGGACTTGTCAGGGTTTCAACAATGTAATTGTTTAGCTATAAATTTCCCTGCTGGCTGGGGCCCAAGGTTTCCAATAGTCACAGGCAAAGGCCAAAGTCAAAAGACATAGTGCGTGGGGGAAGGGAGAGAATGCAGCTTGAGGATTTACTGAGGTGGGAGGGCCTGAGGCTGAGGATGCTGAGGAGCAGGGCACAAGACCATGGAGGCTGTAGGTTAGACTCTGCAGGAAAGGTTTCTGCTTCCCAAAAGGGTGAGAACAAGACTGAGCTGCTGGATCCCTCCCACAGAGCTGATCTGGAAGAACCACAGAAATAAGAAGCAAGATTGGATTTGGGGAACTAACATAAACACTGTGGGGAACCCCTAAGTAGACTAACTGCATAGTGGGGACCAGCCTGGGACAGGAGGTGTCAGTAAAGTCATGGAGAATAGGTTGAGGGAAAGCTGTCAAGTCCTGCTCTTGCCCACATAACCTCTGGAGGATAGTCTCCTGTCCCACTACAGAAAAGAAGTCAGCAGCATCAGCCAGGGGAAAGTGGGAGGTGGGTAAAACCAGGGCAGCACCAACACACTGTGGGGTGAGGAAGTGATGAGAAAATTTGGTCTGACCAGCTGGCCTTGAGCATTCACTCCTATCACCTCCATGGCCCCCTCACCTCAGAATTCAGGGTTCACAATCCAAAGCTGTGTTCTTTCAATTGATTCCGACTTCCATCACAATGAGAAAACACATTTTACACAGTGACTCAGTAACCTATGTGCCCTGTACACATAAGTTTCACAGATACATTGTATTTGCTGTTGAGATGTCATTTATATTTTTCAACTTTTCTATTCTGTTCTATTCTGTTCTATTCTATTCTATTCTATTCTATTCCATTTTATTTCTTCTTCCCTCTTCGCCTCTCCCCTTCCCTATCTTCCCTTCTCTTTTTCCTCCTCCTTCTCCCCTCCCCCTTCTCTCTACACCACCTGCCTCTCTCTCTCCTCTCCCACCCTGTACTGACTGACTCGCTAAATTGATTTCATGACCTATTAATGGGGTTATCACCCAGGGTTTGGAAAATTTATTCATATAGATTATTTTCTAGGTTGCCTTTACAGAGCATCTAAGGGAGGTGCTAACTAAAGTTGTGGCCTAATGGAGGGGCAAAATATTGGGGAGGGGGGTGCTATCATTCTGTGGGACCTTGAGCACTCTGCTTTGGAGCTTACCCCTACCCTTCCTGACTTTGAGTCCCTCTATCAATATAAATAGGCAGACATAATAAATCTTACCCCTAAAGGAAAGAACAGTTTTAATACAGAATTCTATATTCACCCAAATTATTACTTAAATCTGATGGCTCAGTATATCTGCCCTCCAGCACAGAAGGCTTTAGCAGGTTTGACACACAAAGAACAATACAGAAAATTCAGGTAAGGAGTAAACCCAGGAGGTTTCTAAAAGAAATATGGGGGGAAAGGGATTCAAATAATTTAGTACAATTTATTCCTGTCTAAAAAATTAAAAAACAAATGAGTGTATCCATAATAACCCAGAACAAAAGTTTTAAACAATATCAAGAAAGAAATAATGGAAAGGGATGAGAGCAAAGAGATATGAGAATGTGTTAACAAGTCCAACTTGTTCAGGATGAGGGTATAGATGGATGCTAGGTGATAAGTAATAGATCAATGATAAATGGATAGAATATAGGCAAATCCAAGATAGCTATAGGGATAAATGAGTGTAAATATAGAAAAGACAGAGACTCTCAGCTTAGCTAAAAGTTGTTTTTGCATCTATATCAACAATATACAATCTCTGAGGGAAATTAAAAGAAACATAAAGGTGATTCTGGACAAATATGAGTCAAAGGTCAGAGTATCAATTTCAACATGACAATGGAATTCAGGACAAAAAAAACTGAATATCAAGGACAATAATGCAAGCTCCATATAACTATCATTGGACTATATGAACCTCACAATATGGATTTTATATATAAATATACATACATATATAAATAAATTATATATATACTTGCTATATATTTGTAAAGTAACAACAATGAAACTGAGAGAAAGAAAACACGGCAACACCTCCACACACACACACTCACACACACAAAGTGACAAAGTCACATTTGTACTCACAGCACTTGGTGGCTCCCTGCTGTTCTCAGAGTAAAATCTAAAACCAGGGCTTATGAGGCATCAAATGATCTGCTCTCTTTCCTTCCTCTCCAGCCCCATTCTTTGTGTGTCAGTCTCCTTAATAATTTCTGTAATGTTTTGAATTTATTTTTATCCTTTATATATACCTGTTCTCTCTTACTTCCAAACCTTCAGATTTGTTTTTCTTCTACCTGGAACATCTTTTCCACCACTTTACCTGGTTAACTCCTACTTACCTAAACCATCCGAGATTAGATGTCACTTCTTCCACAAAGCCGTGAAAGCACTTATTTTTTCCACAGCACTCTTCTCCTCCCTTGGAAATACCCTGTTTGACAGGGCATCTCCCCCGCTAGACTGCAAACACTGTGAGGAATGGACAGGGTCTGTGGTAGTCACTGATGCCTTCCTCGTGCCCGGGACACTGACAGACGTGGAAAGGAACTGAAAAAAGTATTTGTACATAAATGAATCTGAAAAAGTACTTGTACAGTAGTAACAGATTTTTTTAAAAAAGGAAATAAGCCCAACTTCTGGTTCAACAAGGCAGAGTTAACATGTGCATTTATCTGTTTCTGGGATCCCCAATAAAATTCACTAAAATGCCAGTAAAATTATTTTTTAATGCAGAAATCCTCCAGAACAAGGAGAATGTTATTAAAGATCGCTTATCAAAGTCAATAAAGATAAAGCCTGACTGGACGGAGTGGGTGGGCCTGGAAGCCAAGGAGAAGTATGATCGAAGCACAGACAACAGGGAAGGCTCAGCAACTGAAGGTATGGGACCTTTCAGAATACGGGGGCTGGGTAGAATATGAGGCAGAGCATAGGGAGCCTGATTGACAGTCTTTGCAGAAAATGTAGATGCCCCCATCCCTCCTTTAGCCCATTGATACCAAGAACCCACTCTACACCCAAGTGAAAGAAAAGAGGCTGAGACTGTGGCTAGATTGTTCCAGAAGGGCTCTCGACTTAGAGGCAGGTAAAGCCGAGTAGCAGTGAGATGCTATACTGAAAACCAGAAGGTGAAGTGAAATTTTGTAACCCCTCCTTCTGGTCAGTTTCCCACTTTGTTCACCCACCTCAGACTGGCCACTGGAAGAGACAGGAGAGTGCGGAAACCGACACCTCCAGCAGAAAAGGCCTCGCTTTGCTCGTATCAGATCTACTGTCAGATCACAATCTGATGAGGTCCGCCACTCCACGGCCCCACCTGTGCACACTGACTTTTTTCTTTAGCTTCTCCCCTCATTCTTAAATGTAGATAAATGGAAGAGGTTTCTACTCTTAGGCACTTGAGAAAAACCACAAACCTAAAATAAAGAGACCTAAAGGGAATTCACAAGAAGTAGAAATGAGGTAAAGAACAGAACAAATATTTTTTTAAATTAATATAATATTCTAGGAGAAATAAGAATATTTTTGATCAAGTATTTCTACATCCATGAAACAAAAACTGAGTGCCTATGAAAGGGATTTTCAATAAACAAGCAAGAGCTCTTGGAATTAAAAAATTTATTTGACAGCTTCCCTTTGGATTGGGACACACACACACACACACACACACACACACACACACACACAAATATGCTGTCTTACCCCAAATTGTGTCTCTGCTGGCCTGTGCCCAGACCTCCTAAACCAAACCTGAATATGTGAATGCTTCTGTATGTCAGCAGTGCTATCATGCAGAGGAGGAGGCAATCTGGGCCTGCGCATCCGCCCGCCCCCAATTCCTCACCTGCGGTCTCAGTCCCGGCTTGGACTTCTGCCCCGATCTGTTGTTATCACCGATATCCCAGGAACCCTCAGGCAAATAGGGATCAATGTGGATGGGCCTAGCAGGTGTTATGACCTGTGAAGTAAGTCAGACAGATAAAGACAAATACCATACAGTTTCACTTATATGTGGAATCTAGAAAACAAAATGAACAAAACAGAAACAAACGCACAGATACAGAGAACAAACTAACAGTGGCCAGACATGAGGGAGTTGTGGGGATGGGTGAAGAAGGTAAAGCGCCTGAGAAGTACACATCAGCAGTTATAAAAATAGTTACAAGGATATAAAATGCAGTGACTGTGTTGACTATATAAGTAATAGAGTCAATAATATTGTAATATAACTACATATTGTGTCAGATGGGTACTAGAATTATCATGGTGATAACTTCATAAATATAAAATATCAAATCACTCTGTCATATACCTGAAACTAATATAATATTGTATTTCAACTGTAATTGAAAAAGGAAAAAAGATTGAAAAATAATAGGCTTAGAAAGGTAAAGTGACTTGCCTAAGATCATCCAGATAAGGGACAGAGACACTAAACCCTAAGTTTCCTGATATCTCTTATTTGTTCATTGATCCGTGCATTTAAGAAACATTATAGCAGGGATAAAAAAGATGGTTAGTTCCTGCACTTAGGCAGCTCATAGCCAGGAGAGCAGAGAAAGAGGCAAGCCCAGCTGTTCCAATCTATCCTGAGACAGAGCTCTACTCAGGGAGCTAAGATATCTCAGGAGGGGCCACCAAGAGGTTATTATGCCTGAGCTGAGTCTTAATGGATAAAGACAAGAGAAGGAGAAGGAATGGAGAGGACCCAGACAGAGGTGAGAATGACCACTGTGCTTTGGGAGCACGACCGTGGTTCTTGAAGTCTGGACACTAAAGATAAAAAGGTCACGAGGACAGCTGAGACTGGAACATCACTCAGGAACCAGACCAACCTAGAGCTGGTGTGTCCCACTGAGGAGCCCAGACATCATTCCACAGATGGACAAGAGGGAGACCTAAGGGTTTTGAGCAGGTAAGTGACTCTTGTCCTGCATATAATTAATTTAGTGATAGAGAGTCCAATGGCTACACAGGCTAAGAAAAGGATGAGACAATTATGTGCTGGTGATTATGTGTAAAAAAGGCAAATGATTTATGCTAATGAAGTAGAAGGAGAGACCATTTGGGAAAGGAGATGGTAATATGAAACAAGGTTGGGAATCAAAGTGTTGGCCAGAAGAGGCCTCTATCTCCAGGAAATAATGAGTGACAAGGAGAACAGTATGGGTAAAAAGAACCGGTTGAGGTAGACACCAAATTGAGGAGGTTAGACAAGACTCTACATATTGGCATTCTGTAAACTTCCCTCCTGATGGCAGAGGAAAAGGAACCCAGAACTCTTGGGCAGCATCTGAAAGTGAACCTCTACAGTCAGTCTCAGACTTCTTTGAAAGTTATGTTTCCTCTTCAAAATTCATGTGAATTCTACTTTACACAGAATTGATCTGTTTTAACACAAACATGTTTTTAATTACTTTCTAGTTAAAACACTGAATTTCCCACACCCAAGAAATCCTACAGTCAAATTAGTATTCCAGAAAAATGCTCCTGCGGCCTCTCATGGCCATGAAGGGCAATCTCTGAGGGGCATGGTGATGAGCAACAGTAAGAAATCTGTTTTCTTCAGGTGAGCTGTGAGGTGAAAGAGGTAAGAGGGAAGTTAAATAAAAAGAAGGGTGCCAGATGATGTGACAGTTTGAAATGGGTGTTAAAGAGCCAGGTAAGGGGCTTTTGAGATAACAGTGATAGATCTGAGACCAGGGGATGGTGGTGGTTGAAGAAAAAATGGCACACACAAGAGAAATATTTGAAGACTTGATGGATGATTCAGTACGGGGCAGGAAGGAGGAAAAGGAATCAAAGATAATTCTGACTTTGAACTAGGGGGACCAGATGGCAGGGCTGAAGGAGAGGAAGGGGAGAAGGGGGGCTGTCTTTTTCCCAAGGATCGGGAGGAACATCTTGACTTCAGCCAGCTATGCATGTCCGTGTGCATGATGCACGTGTGGGAATGTGTTATAGATGGCTGGACATGAGGAACAAGGTCTAACTTGGAACCATGAATGTGGGATCATTCTCACAGAGGCTGCCACCACAAGGGTGGATAGAAAGCCTGTGTGAGGGAAAGAAGAAACCACAGAAAGTGAGGACTTAACTTTGGGAGATATGCATGGATGAGTGATGGAGAAAGAGTGAGGGACCTCCAAGCCAGAAGACAAAAGGTGTACCAACCTAATATACAGACATAACACTTTCAATTACAAGTAGCAGGAAAGAGAATCGAACTGGACAAAAAGAGGGAGTGAGAAATTTCTTGGTTAATATAATTGAAGAGTCCAGGAATGGACCCTGGCCTCGGGTATGATTAGATCCCAGAACTTAAATGCCATCAAAAGCCATCTCTATCCACCTTTTCTCTCTCCTCCCTTTCGGTGGCTTCACTTTCGAGCAGATTTTCTCATCATGGTGGCCCCCAAAGCTCCAGGCTTTTATCCTCTCATCTGTCTCACCAACCCAGATGAAGGGGAACTTCTCCATTCCAGAAGATCTAACCAAAATTTCCAACATTCTGATCAGACCATCTTGGCATCTTTAAACCAAATACAATGGCCAGACATGGGTCACATGCTCCCAAATCTCCACACCAGACCCTGCATAAATAAGCACTGGGGAAGGGGGCTTCCCTAAATGAAAGACACTTATGCAACAGAGAGAAGTTTCAATGAGACAGAGGAAAGTCTTTAGAAGCTGGAGGGTGAAGATAGGGTGGCCAAACATGTGAAATGTCATACAAAGGCCAAAGCGGGTGCAATAGCAACTCCACTCTCCTTGGCTAAATAGAAAATAGGGTAGCTCTTCTCTGGTCTACATCTTTCTCCTGCCTCAGGAGTGCGAGTATGAGGACAGTGATGCCCCATACCCAGCTTCCCTCCCCCTCACTCCCAGCCTGGCTTCCAGAGCCCTGGTGCACAGCCCCCGACCACCACACCTTGCCAGAGCTGTGCCATGGCCACCTTGGGACCCTCAGACCTCTCAGGCAATAAAAAAGTCCCTCTGGCTTCAGAAGGTGGCTTGGTTATATGAGAGCCAGGGCCTTCCTGGCTGGACTTTCCTGTCACACACGTCATACAATTCCTTCTTTCCCAGCAGGTAATTTTTCCAGAAAAACAATTACCCCTTCCCTGTCTTTTGCCTCTGACCCACCAATCATTTGCAGAGGCAGAAATAAGAACGTTCCTTGGCTGGACTTCAGAGTTCCAATTCAGTCAGAGGAGCTAGGCTGGGATTTAACTGAGGACCCTGAGGGGGCTCATGGTATATGAATCACCTCCCCAGCGCACCCAGACATCAAACCACTCTTCACCCCTTGCTCTTTCCCCGCCGCTTCAGCTCATTGGTGGTTAAAGTAACATCGCTGGCAGCAGCTCATCTGGAACATCCTGGCACACTCCTCTTTTCATGAGAGTGAACACCCTTTACCTCAGAGGGCGAGGAAGAGAGTCAGACAGAGACAGACAGAAGGACAGGGAGAGGGGAGTCCAGCAGACAGATGAATATGGATTTTGAGCTACTGCAGATGGAGGGGGAGCCTGGGCAATCACATCCAAAGCTGCACTCCAGCTTGGGATGGACCAGCAGCAGCTCCCCTTAGGAATCTGAGTGGGTCCTTTCTTGTGTGGCGTTGTGAAGTATGTCAGCATTCCTGGACACTGTCAGCCTCTCCAAATGTCCTGAGTAGGGGTGTGAACAGCAAGCTCTCACCGCCTTGGGCTGGGCAGACGGAAAAGGCTGGAAATGCTGTTCCAGAGGTTTCCTTCCACTGTGAAAAATCAAGGCAGAAATGCCTCAGCCTCAACTCCTCAAATTCTCTTGAAGATCAAGGGGCTGATAGCTAATCTATTATAAATTCTAATGCAGCAGACTTCCCTGACCAGAGCCTCATCTCCTTCAGTGCCCCGAGCGTTAGCCAATATTTCATCAAAACCAGCTCCCTTCCACAGGCTCACATCTGCTCCTCCCACTCACACCAAGAAGCTTCCAGCTGATGCCTTTTCCATGCATGTGGTTCACTCCCATGCAGACATGTATCCACATGCACACAAACACATGTGTATCCGCATGTGTGAGCACACGTGTGTACACTCGCACACTTCCATGTTCATACACACATGTGTGTACATATACACACACAGCCAAACCCTATTTTTTCATCCTGATTTATGACCCTATCTTGCCCAGTCTGGCTTAAAATTACTTCTTTCACTCTCAGAACCCCACAGAAGGATGCTTAACAACTCAGAATGGTAATATACACACTCACCCAAAACACACATCAAGGAGACTCTCAGAGCTTTTCAGAGATATTTGTCTCCAAGAACTTGTCTCCTTCTGAGTTCAGCCTTACCCCTTACTCCATAGAGGCCTGACTTCCAAGTGAAATGTGTAATAAAGGTCAATCCCAAACTCAGAAGCAACCCAGTCACTTCTACAGTGGTTCACTCACTGCTCATTTCTTAGCAGTAAAGATGTCCACCTCATCCACTTGGACACCTTGTACCATGGCTTCAATACCTGACCAGTCTTAATTCTCCCTCCTGTGAAATGGGTCTAATTAAACCCTAATAGGAGTCAGGCTGTGGGAATCCATGTGAGAATACTGCCAGACCCTTGTGAAGAGGAGCACGTGGTCATCACTCTCAGCCCCACTGTGCTGATCCAGGAGGAGGGCAGGGCTGAGCCTGACCTTATACCCTGTCTGGGTGATCAGCTTGAAAAAGCATTAGTTTAGCAGTTGGGTGGGAGCACAGGTGAAACGGCACCCGT
Source organism: Phyllostomus hastatus (assembly GCF_019186645.2). Classification (NCBI taxonomy): domain Eukaryota; kingdom Metazoa; phylum Chordata; class Mammalia; order Chiroptera; family Phyllostomidae; genus Phyllostomus; species Phyllostomus hastatus. The sequence goes on from NW_025333857.1 coordinate 15,268,594, forward strand.
GAAAACTGCACGTCCAGCAGCACATGAGCCCGGGCTTCTGTTGTGCATAGTCATAACCCTGCAGGGAAGCCCTCACAGCATCCCTGTGTGCCAGGTGCTCTGCTTCACTCGGATGGGCTCATCTGCCTGTCTTTACCACCCTCTGAGAAAGACACTATATGAAGCCCTAGATTATAGATGAGGAAACAATAGTAGAAAAGCTAAATAACTTGCCCAAGTGGTAGAGCCAGGCTGTGACTTTTTCATTAAATCACCTTGTAGCAAGCAAGGGTATGAACAAGCGAGCTTGTATGTGTGCAGAACAGAGCCTGGAAGAACACAGGTGGTGGATGACAGGTGGTTTTCTTCCGTGCACTGCAGCATCGGGATTTTATCTAGATTTTCTCAGTTCTATGGTGAACCTAAATTGCTTTTATGAGAATAATTTTAAATGTTATTTCTTTTGAGGAAACATCACCATTTCTGTTTTCAGGCACCCTGCTGTTTTACACAGGGCAGCAGGAGCAAGCCAGCCAGCGCTCACTCTGGAGAGCAGGCTCAAGCCGCTGTTTAGACACAGCCACTAAAACAAGGCAGAATGACCAAGAAGAGGTTAGTCTGCTGTTAAGGAATGTCAGCAGCATGGAAATGGAAAGTGGCCTTCTGTATCCCAATCCACCCAAGTTCCCAATGGCTGTGGACATCATTGAGGAGACAATGGGAAGGATGGAAAGAGGGGGTCAGAAGACCACCTTTCTAGACCAATGTCTCTCTTGCTCTTATTCTATGACATCCAGATAATTATTCTCTGAACTGGCTTTCTCACCTGTGACCGCTGAGGGCCTCCTGGGTTCTAAGGTGCCCATGAGAGAGGCTGTCTGTGTGCCTGCCATTCTCCATGCTCTTTTCACAAGTTGTCTCATTCACTCACAAAAAGCCCACAAAGTAGATGTCACTATTCCCATTCCACAGATGGGAACACTGAAGCTCCAAGACTGAAGAACGTGATCCAGGTCACAAGCAGGTAAGCCACTGAGTCTGGATGCAAACTCAGGTACAGCCATTTGGAGTTCTGTTTGAGTTAATGATGTTGCCAGATTTCTAACCCCAATACTCCAAAAACACCTACCTGGCCTAATCCTCCCTCTCAAGCTATGCATCAGAGTGGTGTTGGCATTATCAGTACTGCTCTGGGGGTGATTTTAAGTAAAGTGCTTCATAGCTCTTCCCCCATTTCAGCCCACCCTTCACTTCACTGAGGCTCCACAAAGTCCTCAGGGCCTCTTAAGCTTTCTAAGGTGAAGGGGAGCCAGTTCATTGAGAAGAGAGTTCAGTTCTCTGGCACCCAGAGAGAGACAATCGCACATTAGCCCTAGGTGCTGAGCTGTGAGCTTCTCCCAGAACGGACCAGAAGTGGGAGTGAGAGAGGGAGTTTGCGCTGCGCCCAGGCAGTAAGCTCTTCAGGCAGACAGCAGTAATGGAGAACGTGATAAGCTGTCACTAGAAGCCAGCTCAGTTCTCTGAGACTTAATGGTAGAATAACACAATAGGGTCAGACTAAAAAGGTTCCCTTATGAAAATTTTATCAGCAACTTTGGTAAATGGCTATGGGAAAGGTGCTTTGCTCCCAGGCAGACCTGGGACCCGATTTTACAAGGTACAGGAGGCCTGAATTGCATCACCCCCACAAGATATTAAGGGCACTCAAATTGAATTAACACCAAATCAAGCCGGTGCACTTAACAATACAAATGCACTTAAGGGATGCCTCAGGATGATTTGTGACTAAAGAAAGCAAAGAAGAAAACGGCCTGCAAGCCACAAGGGTGGTGTTGTGTGTCATATACAGGAAAGGCCATAAGTAGAACTTAGAATACCGGAAAACCATGAACTTCAGGGGCTCTCAAATACCTTAGACCCAGCTGTAAAGTAGAAGGTCGCTTTTATAGTATGCAGAAACAATTGATAAATAAATTACAGCCAATTTTCTTAGTGGCATGGTCTCCATTACCTCTGACAGCGGTGTAACTACTCCACTAAGATGATAAGAGACAAATAATGGTGTATCAAGTAGCAACCCCAGGAAATTCTCTGCCAGTTGCCAAGTCTCTTCATGATAGTGATGACACAAAGATCCTCAGTGAGAGCCAAGCGATGAGAAGTGACAGCTCGCCAGGCAGACCATGACAGGTCCTAAACAGAATCAGCTGAAATGTCCCTGGCAGGTGGGACGCCAGAGTCAGGGCTGGCCCTTTGGTGTCTCCTTTTTCCATCAGCATTCGTCGGCACACCTTTTCTTCTCGTTTGTCTTCATCCTTTGCTCTCCGTCTCCCTCACCCTCTCCCCATGCCCCTATTCTCACCCTCTCACCCTCTCTCCCAAACACACCCTGTCTACTGAGCTGGAAGATAAGCACACCATCTTCATAGATGAATGGCTCCTCCATGATTATCTTGGAAACTTGGATATACTCTGGGACTGGGGAGAATTCAGGGGGAAAAAATGGCCTCACCAGGGATTCCTTTCCATCAGGTGAAATACACACAAAAGCAGGCTTTTGTTATCCTTTCAGGAAAGAGCTGTCTCCACACTGGGTCTTACTCTGCAAACGAGGTGCATTTAGGTTGGAAGTGGCCTAATTTTGTCAGAGTGAAAGCAATTGCTTGTTGAGTCATAAGGTGGCTTGGAAACAGGAGCAGGCAGGTTCAGTTTTTCACAAGAGGGAAAGGATTTCTCAGATAGTAAGAAGGACCATTTGTAGCCAGCATGGAGTCTCAGCCAGGACTTGCTCAGTCAGAAGGCAGGCATTCTCAGAAAGGAACCAGGAGGAGAGGACGGTCTCTGTTCCTGAAACGAATGAGCTTGGCCCTTGCTCTGCGAGAATTCAACTTCGTGACCTCATGGCACTGTTTCGAGGACTCAGAGAAAGTAATTATGGAAAAGATCTTAGGGAACTAGGAACCATCTACATATAGAAGGCACTGTTATGAGGAAAATATTCTACAAAATACTCATGCAGACCCACTTCATATTAAAAGAGTTCTAGGTCTCAAGAAAGAATATTCAACCTGGTTTTCCATAACAGCAGCCTCTTTCAGATAATCAGAGAAAGAGAAGAGCTAACAAATATGAGTGAAATTTATACAAATTACCAAGTTTCACAGTACCAATTACATTTTAGCTTCTCCCATACTGAACTTTAAAGACAAAACAATTAATAGTATAATACCTGGTATTTCCAAGCTCAGCAAATACATCTGCAGGCTTGTGATAAGACCTCTTGCTCCTCAGAGTGTGAGCCAGAGATCTGCCCCATTTTCAGGTCATCTCCAGTGAGGTCATCCCTGCCCGCACCTCAGGTGGTGGGATTCCAGGTCACACACACCTCCACGTACTTTACTTCCACTCTGGGCAGCCAGAGTCCCTACCATGTCCTGCCTCAGCTCATTCTATTCCTCTACACGATCCCTTATTTACTATGGATCACTGCTTATTTTCGTACCAATCACTAGTTCATTTCCTCAAACAACCTCTTTTGAAATTCACAAGTCATTATCCATCAATGCTCATCTAGTCAATATGTAGCCTACTATGTGCCCAGCATGGTGCTAGATATTAGGAGTATAGGGGTAAATCAGATGACACCCCTAACTTCAAGGAGCTTCCTTTCTACATCATTATCCCTTTCTTGACCCCATCTTTGGTTTCTCTGTTTTGTTCTGAATTGCAGAAAGTGAGGCTGAGCATAATGCTTTAGTGAGGAAAGCCTCTCTATAAATTGGAAAGGAAGTAAAATTTGCGTTACCTGGAAGCTGGCATGTATACGTGGCTAACTCCATCCTTCAGGCCCACTGGGCAGATTTTATTTCTTTCTCACCTGGACTCCCATAGACTCATACATATGAGAGGTATGTCCAAGAAGTATCCAGCCACATGTTATGTAAAATAGAGACATTTGACGAAGATACGGGATAAAGAAACATTGTACACAGGACAATGACACCTCAGTCCCCTTCAAAGTAGGCACCTTGGGACCTCACACAGTTCTCCCACCATCTTTTCCACTGTTCAAAACATCCTACAAAATCCCTTGTTGGAATTGCCATCAGCTGCCCTATCATATTTTCCTGAATCTCATCGACAGTATGAAATCTCTTCATTTTCAAAGGTGATTTTAGTTTTGGGAAAAGCCAGAAGTCTCAGAGCACCAAATCTAGGATATAAGGAAGCTGAGTCACCTGGGTGATTTGATATTTCAACAAAACCTCTGTACAAGACGTGATGCATGAGCAGGTGTGTTGTCATGATGAAGCTGCCAATCATTAGGTGCCCATAGCTGCAACAATTTTCATCATATTGCATCTCTCACCCAACAAAAAACGAAGGAATAGTTACTCCTTATTAATTGTTTGGCCTGGAGGGGTGTACTCGTGATAGACCACACCTTCCCAATCAAAAACACAGTTAACATAGTCTTGATCTTACTGTAACTTTGCTGTGCCTTCTTTGGGTGTGAAGAACCAGGCAACTCCCATTTGGACACATAGGCCTTCTTTTTCAGATCATAGCCATAGACCCATGATTCTTCTCCAGTTGTGACCTTCTTGAGGAATTCTGGTTCATTTGTAGCTTTTTGAATCAAGTGATTAGCATTTTGCAGTACTATGTTCCTTCTGCTCTGCAAGAATTCACAGAAGCCACAGTACAAATTTTACCATGACAAGATCCTGCATTAAGATCACAGATACAGTATTTTCTGGAATCTCCAGATCAGCTTCTAGTTCTCTTACCATTGGTCACTGATCTCTGTTGATTGCTGCCCTTACACCTTCAACATTCTTAGCAGTTCTGTTTGTTGCAGGCCTTCCAGAACATGGATCACTTTCAACAGATTCTTGACCATCTTTGAAGCATTTGTGCCACACATTCATTTGTGTTGCACTCATTGCATCTTCCCCAAAAGCCTTCTGAATAGTCTGAATAGTTTCCATGGAGGAATGTTCAAGCTTAACACAAAACTTGATGCATATTTATTGCTCTACTCACTCAGTCATTTTGAATGAGATCACCACACAGCACACAGGCTCACTCAATGTCATCCACTGCCCCCACTGACTAGTACAGTGAAGTCATCATTGTTCACTCGTGCACATTCCAGTCCACTCTCCCTGGCTGCCAGGTCACATCAATGTCATGCAAACTGTTCTTGTAATATCAACAATGGCTGGACTCTTTCTGAACAGACCTTAGACTTCTATTACACTATGTGTTCAGGTACTGGCTTATGTGTCTCTCTTACTCCAACATACTCTGGGTTCTTAAGGCTCATGTGCCCTGCCCATCTCACTCATGCTTATATTCCAAGCACCCACAAAAAGGCTTGCTGCTTAGCTGGTACTCAGTAAGCCTTTGTGGAGTGACTGAGTGAATAAATGAACTTGTCATCCTTACTTTCTCTACCCATGACCATTTCTCCTTTCTCATTCCTTTTCTATTTCCCCCCACCTGTGATCTAGGGAGGCATGTAGGTCTGTGATAACCAACACAGGCTCTCTCTGGAGTGTTTTGGGTTTGGCTCCTACTAGCTTATAAGAGCAGATTGTTAAATATTCAGAGATTCTTTGAGCTGGTTTTAAACTGTTAATAAATCAGCCATGGTGGGAGTATTTGCACCATGAAAATCAGTAAATGTTACAAATCAGGAATTTAGGGGTTTGTTTTTTGTTTTTTTGTTTTTTTTTCTTTTGCTTTTCTTGTTGAGAACTTGTTTGTCAGTTAGCCATAGTTCTGGTTTAGCCAGACCTAGAGTTGTGGCCCGGTTCCGCCATTCACTAATTGTTGCTTGACATCTCTAAGACTTGGGTTCTCTCATCTTTAAAGTGGGGAAGATAGTTGTGGCTCGACAGGGTTATTGTGAGAATTAAATGACCTAATGTTTATAAAGCGCTTAGCACAGTTCCTTACACATAGTGAGTGTCCAATTAAAGCAATATACTAGTATTAGTATTTTTCCCTGGCTTTCAAATAATGCATTCTTTCATTCATTAGTTATACTTTTTTTTAATTTCCCAAAGGGTTTGGGACAACTTAAAAAACCAAAGCCATAAAGTAAAAAACATAAATTAAAAAATCAGTGTAAGAGAAAATAAATATCGTAATACAAAGTCAGGATCACAATACTATCATAATGGATAGAATCTATGGACTACGCCTCACTGGAGTGTTAGCTGGAAATGTATGAAGGTGATGCCGACAGAGTCACAAAGTGTGAGAGCAGAAGGGGCCTCGGAGATCTAGTCCAGTCTCCCACCTTGCAGATGGAAAACCGAGGCAGGTAGGCAGGAAGGAATCATTTCTTGAATACTTGCAAGCCTGATGGCAGATGCTTTCGCCTGCACCATTGCCACATCATTTTGATGTACAGATGAAGTCACTGAGGCGAGGGAAATGACAGGCCTTTCCCAAAGCCATCGGGGTGCAAGTGGTAGAACCGAAATTGGGACACAGGTTACCATTCCTTTCCTCTCTCAGGGATGTGTGTTGTACCCTCACTCCAGGAAGATCCATGTTATGATAGCAGCTTCCTGAGGATCAAAAAGTCTTTCAAGATCCAACAGAGTCATACTCCAGTGGAGAAACTGCAGGCTCTGTGGCAGAGGGGACTTCTAGGGAATTTCCTAGGTCTGACTGTGACATATGAAAGAATGACAGCTAAGCCCAATGGCAAGAATAGCTGCTGTTGCATAAAACACATCCTCATTCTGAGTTGGCTTTTGAAAAGAGAGCTGTGTTCTTAATCCATATTCATTTGTGGTCCACTCTGCAGTTCAGGTCTTTTACTGTTGTTCTTATAACTGGATTTTTCTTTCTAACTTGTACAAATAACTTCAACTCCATTCTTCACAACTTAACAAACCACAGAAATCAAATCTCTTTTCCCTTCCTCTTCATCTTAAATGAGCGGCACAAAGGGGGAAGGGGTTAAAAAGCAATGGGAGGGCAGGAAAGAGGCTGCGTGATCCACAAGGTGAATGAATCCACCATTTATGGAGAGCTGACAGCAATGTCTCATTTATTAGACCACCACCCCTGTTTGGCAGCAGGCAGGCCAGCAGCCCGGCCTGGGGGGTCTATTTTATAAGGATGCTGTTATTGCCCTCAGAGCTGCAGCTGACCTCACACCAAATAAACACATCAGTCACTTCCCAAGTCACTGTTCCAGGTGTGGCCTGAACGACCCTCCAGACCATCACTCCCCCTGCCCCCACCTCCACTCAGAAATGGCTCTCCAAGTCCCAGCATCCATGCTAACAACCCTCTGTCTGTATCTCTGTCCCCAAATCATCTGTCACATCTGCCTAAAATCTCATGAACTGGACCTGCAATGCCTCTGGGTACAGCGTGATCTACCAACATACAGAGAAACATCTGTTTATTAAAGAAGGCCCTAAAGAGGAGAAAATCCAACATACAACTAAATACAAAATATATTCTATCCATATCTATATCTATAGTTATACCTACATCTATCTATATATCTCCCTCAAAGGTTAGGTTGGGCACTTGGTGTTTTTCATTATTTCTTTTCCCAGTTAAAAAAATTGTTTTATGATTTGTTTGTCCCACAGCAGAATTAACTGCTCCAGACTTAATCCCAGGATTGCTTAACCACAAATGTAATTCCAAGCCCCATCTCTCTGCCATCTCTTTGGGTGAGCTTGAGGAACACTGACTCATTCTTAATTTTTTAAATGAGGCAAGCCTGATACAAAAAAAATGGAATAAAGATCTGCTAAATCAAGCAAAAGCCCCACAATCCACTGAAAAGCCAACTCTAAGTGCCATCTGCCTCACCCGCAGTGTGGAAGTGCTCTCTGGACCGTGCCAGGATGTGCTTGTCCGGGGATGTCTCTGGTCCGCCACAGTTCCCTCCGAAGACACGTGAGGATGCCAACCCCACCACTCCCCAGCTCTGTGACCTCAGGCAAGCATTTCAACCTTAGCCCCTCCAGTGTAAAGCGGGAATATTATAATATACGTGTGTTACATTCCTCACGTAGCAAAGACAAAAATGCTTTACAAACAACAACGTGGTAGAAAAATGACAGTTGTCATTATGATAAGATCAAAGGTGAGATGGACAAGCGTTTCATCAGATAAAACCTGGGGCACTTGGTTCTGGACGCTTTTCTTTTGGAGTGAGCAGTGAAGCTCTGTGGAGACAGCAGCAGCCGGACCTGCCTCCAGGTCTGCGGAGAAGGCCCCAGCTTGTGGGGAGGGCAGCCGTGCACAGGCCTGTCTTCTGAGACCCAGCCTGAAACCATGCTCTTGAGGAAGTGCTGCCTGTACTCCCTGAACAAAAAGCATTCAAACGCGTGGGCTCAACTCTGGGACTGTTTTCACAGGGCCAGTCCTTCCTTAGAACCGCACTGAGGAATTTATTTTCCTCATTACTTGAGGGAAATAAGAAGCGCAGTTGAGATGATTGTAACTCTATTCTGAAGGTGAGACGACAGTTCCGTTTGGCCTGTGATTTATTCCCACCTCTCCTTCAGGCTTCACCCAAAGTCTCCCAGTGGAAACGTGGCTTGGAGTTAGTATCTTGGCGGGTGTATTACAGGGCCTTTCTGTGTTCTCCTTCTCAAGTTTCCAAGTCTGTAGCCTGTGAAATACAACTTGCAAAGCGCCTGGTTAGGCAGAAGGACCATAGGAATTCACAACCTCCTCCTGCTTTCAGAACCAGTGAGACTGGCAGGCACCTACGTGGAGGAGAAGGCCCTCAGGCTCAGAGAAACCTCTGGACCAGGTGAGGGTGACTCATGCTGGCCAGCAAGGAGCCGGACACGCCAGCCTGTCACTGCAGGCTCACAGGCGAGGGGCTGGAAAATGGAGGGAGCAATGAAGCTGCGAGCATTCTCACAGTGGATGGTGAGGGGAGCGTGGAAGGATGTGGTCATGGGGAGAGAGGAAAGAAAGATGAATGGGGCCTGAGTCAGTCATAGGCTAAAGCAAACAGGAAGGTTTTAAAGTGAGATTTGAGGAGAGGAAGTGGTTCTGAGCAAGGGAGGGAGAGTGTTCCAGAGATCTGTCTTGAAAAAGAGCTACTCTTCATTTTTTTGGATAGTCCTCCTCATGTGAATATTTCTTGGCGGTACTGACAGACGGGTGAACCAGTTTTTTTTATTTTATTTTTTTAAATCACAACTGGCTCCAACTTTTCCCTAGAACTTGAACCAAACAGGATTGAGACTTTAGGTTTGGAAACATTCAGTGGATTCATTTGTGTTAACTTGCACTGCTGCCTGCTGCTCTCAGCAAACACTGGGGCCACCCAGATGAAGTGAGCACAGTGAGGGGGTGGCCTGTCCAGCTGAGGTCACCTCTCTGACACTGGCCACTGCACCTCAAGTCCTGAGAGCGCAATCCCAGGAGAGCTCCGCATCTTTCAAAATCTTTCTAAATTGCCAGATGTGGACTTAGGTTTGGCTAACTCCTCACCGGGCAAGAGGAGCTGTGTGTGTGGTGGGGGAGGGAAGCGGGATGGGGCTGCGGGTCTAGAGTGAGAGCACAGGAAAGACAAGGAGTTGTTGCTCCACATTTCCATGGAAAGCGTCAAGACACAGCTCTAACCAAATAAAGGGCAGCCTGCCTTCTGCTTAGGGCAGTTCTAGAGGCCAAGAAACAAAAACAAACTTCATTTAAAGGACTTAAAAGCTGCAACTCTTTCCAGTTCCTTGGGGAAGTCCCCTTCCCAAGAGTTAATCAGAAAATGGTCTGCTTATATTGTGAAAGATACTAAAACCTTCTGAGCTTCCAAAACTAAGAGACTTTGGTTTTGCTTTCTGTTTCATGACTTTGAGAACTGAACCTGTAGGGGCCACATTTTTCTCATCTATAGAATGGGATGATAAGCTTGTTCCCACCTCAAAAGATATTACTCAGATGGTTTGAACTTACACAAAGATCTAGACATGTATACTAAAGAATATTATTCCCAATAGCAGGAATTGTGGCAGAATAACATCCAAGTTTTGTCTCCTCCTGGTCTAAAACTGAACTTGGGCATGAATAATCTTAATGCTGGATCACTTTTTATTAAGCTAGAAGATAAACTATTTAAATGAAAACCCCAATGTTTTTCTGTGCTGTGTCCATATTCCCAAGTATGAAGTTCAAACTCACTTCCACACTGCAATAAAATTTCAAACCTTGATATAGTGAATACACTTCAAATGTTTATTTCATTTTTAACAGTTTTATTGAGCTATAATATGTTTTCTTATGCTAATTTTTGTACTTTAAGACTGCACTGTCAAATACAGCAGTCACTAGCCCTGTATGGCTGCTAAAATTTAACTTTGACTTAGTAATAACTTAGCACAATAAAAAATTTGGTTCCTCAGTCATACTTCAAGGGCTCAATAGCCACATGTGATTGGTGGCTATGGATTAGACAGTACAGATAGACTCTTCCCATCACTGTTTAAAGTTCTTTTAGGCAACACTGTTCTAAAATAATACATACTCATTACAAAAATTCAGAAAACACATAAAATCAGGAAAAATATATATTTCTTATTTTTTTACCACCTAGTGAATAACACTACTAATATTTTGGCAGATTCTTTACAATGTTTTTTTTTCCTGCACAACTGTTTTGTTTCATTTTGTTTACATTACATGGCTGTGACCTGTTCAATATGCAATACTATAGTCTGCCTTTTCAACTTTAAAATATAAGCATTATTCCATGTTATTATCTACTTTTCAGAAACATTTTCAGTGACTGCAGAATATTTCTCCAAGTAGAGTTGCCATTACCCTATTGTTAGGCATAAAGAAGGCACATGTTTGCATTTTTTAATAAAATAAAGGTAAATTTTAAAACTTGATAGCATTTGCTAGTTTAAAAGGGGACCAGAGAAATTGCTTCATTCTATGATCATTTCCAGTCAATTACATTTTTCTAGGAACATACACAAAATCCAGGCACAGGTGACTGATATCCAGGAATAAGCCACCTGAACCAGTGGCAGCTTCCTCTCCCTTCCTGAGCTCCTAAAAATGGTGGCGGCCACACGAGTGTCATTACACATCAGAACACCTGTCTCCCACTACGTTAGGGCTGTGTTCAGCAGATGCTAAGTAAGGACAACATGCTGCAGAATGAGGATAATTATCATGAAATTACACGTTTCATTTGCCAAAAGCTAAAGCAGAAGGATTATGCTCTCATATAGCATTCTTTCTGCAATCTACCACGAGCCTCACAGGGCTGATGGGAGTAGCTGATGAGGTGATTTACCTGAAAGGGCCCCACACCGCGCCTGGCACACTCTCCAGCTTCCAGAACCTCACCCTGCTGGTCTCCTCCTTCCATTCTGGCTGCTCCTTGTCTGTCCCCTGTGCCGGGTCCTCTTTACTTCCTGAACTCCAAGTGTCGAGGCTTCAGACTCTGCCTTTGGACCTTGCTCGGCGTCCATCCTCTCCCCAGGTGATCTCAGCCAGCCTCGGGCTTTGGCCACCATGAGGACCCCCAAAGTCCTCCCTGCCCACCTGACACCAGTCATAGACCCACCTGAGCGTCTCCTCTAGGCTTCTCAAAATGAAAATGGCACTTCACCCCATTCTCCCCATCAAACATACAAACAAATCAACCAGATTCTCTGCCCCTTCTACAGTTTTTCCATTTCCATAAATGACACCTCCATTTTTCTAAATGTTCAGGTCAAACACCTGGGGTTCTCCCCACCCTCATCTTTCTCCAGCACTTAGTTGATCGTTGAATTCCGCAAGTTCTACCTTCCCCACCTCCACCACTCTGGTCCCACTTCTAACTGGCTTACCTGTTTCCACACACGCCCCCCAGGGCAGACTTGCCACCAAGGAGGTGGCACCTGCCCCACCCTTCCCAGGGTGTTTGGAAACACGTGGGGGCTTTGGGGTTTATCATAATACTGCTCATAGCCTTTAGTACCTGGGAAACCAGTATCCTAAATCAAGATGGTCCCTCACAACTAAGCATTATCCCACCCCAAATGCCAGTAGCTCCCACTAAGAAGCTCTGAACTGGAATGATCCTTCTAGAACTAAAATCAGATATTTTTTCCCTGTTCAAAACCTTCTGTGGCTCCCCATCCCACTCAGAAAATCCCAATTTCTAACCATGAACTAGGAGGCCCACTGCTCTGCCCTCTCTTCCCAGCCCCCACCCCCATCCACATGGGCGTCTTGCTGGCCCTGAGGTGGGCCTTCACGCTGGCTGCTCCATCCTCCCGGGGAGCTCCCTGGGCCCTCCCTCTGCAAGCGGGCTCTCCTGCCATCACCACCTATAGCAGACCTCAGCCCCAGCAGCCCATAGGAGTTGGTCCCCTTTGTTTTCTGTCTGGTCATTAATATTTATTAACTTTTTTATTTGTAATCTGTCCCCTCCATGTGATTGAAAACTCCATGATGTCAGAAACTTTGAAGAGGTGGTGTTTTTTTTCTCATTAACACCTCCCCAAAATCTAACCTGTAGAAATCATGACAATAATAAGCAACCTTAGGGAGCTCTTCCCCACTGCCAGGCTCTGTCCTGAGCACTCTCATGCATTAACTGTACTAGCTTCCTATTTCTACTGTAACTACTACAAACTTAGTGGCTTAAAACAACACAAATTTGCTGTCCTACAGTGCCAGTGGTCAGAAGTTCAAAATGGGTCTCAGTGTACTAAAATCCAGGTGCCAGCAGGCCTGCATTCCCACTGGAGTCTCTATGAGCAAATCTTCCTGGCCTTTTCCAGCTTCTAAAAGCTGCCAGCATTCCTTGACTGTGTCCCTTTTCTCCAACTTCTGGCTCTCCTGCCTCCCTCTACGTAGAAGGACGCTTGTGATTACATTGGACCCACTGGGTTAAGGCAGGACGATCTCCCCATCCCAACATCCTTAACTCAACCACATCTACAGTAAGGTAACATATTCTCAGGTTCCAGAAATTAGGCTGTGGCTGTCATGTGGGTCCATTATTCTGTCTATCACAGTAAGCCACTCTGGATTGTTTGTACTCACAACACTTCTGGGGGGGGTTGTTTATTAGTTTGTTTTTTAAGATTTTATTTACATATTTTTGGAGAGGGGAAGGGAATGAGAAAGAGAGGGAGAGAAACATCAATGTGTGGTTGCCTCTCACGTGCCCCCTACCGGACTCCTGGCCCACAACCCAGGCATGTGCCCTAGACTGGGAATCAAACTGGCCACCCTTTGGTTCATAGGCTGGCACTCAATCCACTGAGCCACACCAGCCAGGGCATTCTCGTTTTTTTTCCCACACCACCAGCCAGTTCTCTAATTCTCTGGACACCGGCAGGTATCTACAATTCAATCAGTTCTGACAGCATGCACGTGACAGCATCAAACCCCTCAGGTGGAAGGCAGAGTCCTACGAGACTGCCACCACTTCAGTTGTCAGCTGCCAGTTCCAGGTGTCACTGGTACTCCTGAATGACCCATTATCGGTTTTGATACTTCACTAGAACAACCCACAGAACTCAGGAAGGCATTTTACTTATGATTACCTATTTATTACAAAAGATATCACTCAGGACCAGCCGAACAGAGGAGTCGCCCAGGGCAAGGTACAGGGAATGGGCACAGAGTGTTTGCGCCCTCGGTGAGCGTGCCACCCTCACAACATCTCGGTGTGTCTGCCAACCCAGAAGCTTCCAGATCCTCTAACTTAGGGGGGTTTGTGGCCATTTCATCATGTACATGTAAAGGATTGAATGATTGGTCATTGGTGATTCACTCAACCTCCAGCCCCCTCTCATCTCCTGGAGGTCAGAGAACAAGGCTGAAAGTTCCAGGCTTCTGGTGGCCAGCCCCACCCTGAAGCTATTTAGAGACCCACCAAGAGTCACCTCATCACAACAAAAGATGCTTCTCTTACTCAGGAAATTCCAAGGGATTTAGGAACACTGAACAGCAAACACATCCCAGAAACTTCATGAGGTAAGTAGGTCGGTTCTCCCTATTTTCCAGGTGAGAAAACTGAGGCAGAGCGGGCTGAGTCATTGCTCAAGGTCACAGAATTAGTTAGTGGCACTGTCTGCCCTCCCAACTGCCAGGCTCTAGGGATAGCACTCAACGCATACTATTAAAACTGATTATTCTTTATTTCTTGTACTTTTGTTATTAGGGATGAGTCCATCCCAGCTTAGAAGGACTCTCCACCATCAGACAGCAACCTGGAAGAGATTTTTAAATGGCTAGTTTGAATGGGGTTTTTTGGAACCTTGAAGCCAGCCAGTTGTTTCCATATTTAGCCTTCTCCCATTCATTCTTGCCCCTAGCACAAGAATGAATGGGACACCTAACAAACCTGTCACAGTCAGCCACCACAGATCAAGGAATCACCAGGGTGTTCGAGCGGGGAGTAGAGGAGAGGCTTCTTGGAGAACATGAAAGGTGTTTATAGGAACCCACTATGCCTGGACTGTCCCTCCCCATCTAGCCAGTGCCCTCCTCCTAGTCCTTAAGAATTCCCTCTGAACGCCAGCACCTCTGGGAGCCCTCTCAGGCCTCTGCACACAGACTGGGACTCCTTTCTCCTGTCTGCCGGCATGGGGCTTCCCGCACACCTGCAAGACAGCATCTGTCACACAGAACCGATTGTTTCTTGCTGATCTTTCCTTGGGGACTGTCTCAGGGCAGCAAGACAAAGCCTTACCAGGGTGCAATTCCAGAAGCCCTGGCAGGCATGTCCCTTCACCCTCTTTGGCCACACAACACCGACCTTCGCTATCTGGGCTGGACCTTGGGCTCAGGTTGTGGACCCTGAGAAGAAGCACATCCCTCCACACACTGAAATGTGAAGACCTCATCAGCACATTTTGAAAAACAGCAGCGAGCCCTGAAGAAAAAGGAGGGCATGTTGCAGGAGGCAGGAGAGGGCACCAGCAGGCAGGCTACAGGTGCTAGGAACCAGCACCAGCCCTCTCCCCCTTGACAAAGGCTGGCTCAGCCCTGGAACTAAAATGAGAGTGCGAACAGGGGCAAAAATTGAACTCATCAATTACACGACAGGCAGCATGCCCCCGGGAAGGGACGTCCGGATTTACACTCATCTGTGGACCCAAAAATCTTCTGGTGGAATAATTTTGAAACTGTGCCTTACAACTTGCTGCTCTAAAACGCTCCTGAAATGAAGAAGTGCAGCCACGGTGAGGTGGCCAGCATCTTGGAAGCCTCCGCAGGTGCCAGACTCACATCAGGAGCTCTCTCTGGCCCAGCACTGCAGCGACTGTGGATTCGGCCTCCATGACAAATAGCAGCTGCTGTCACTTGGTGTTGAGGGACCACACCCTGCTGTTATTTACACACATCTCACAGTGCGCTTACAACAAGGACAGAAAACTGAGGCTCCAACAGATGCAGTGACTTGCCCAATGGCACAGAATACAGGTAACCCTGAGATGAGAGCCCTTTTGCCCCCCAGACCCCACATGCATCCCTCTTTATTACACCTTCCCACACTAAAAGCTCTCAGACAGCTCTATTAAGAGGCAGGAAGTGGAAGCAGATTCAAGATGGTGAAGAAGGTGCTATGTGCTCCCAAAGCTGGCCCAGTGGGCCTGGGCTCTAGTCCAGGCTTGGCTGGTGGTGACTTTTGGCGGTTCCCCTGAGCTCTACAAATTCAGGTTCCTCTTTGTCTAGAGTGTCCCTGCCTAGAGATCTCCGAGAGACCTCCCAGCTCTAAAATGCCATGATCTTCAGAACTGACACACATCAGTGAGGATTTGTCCAGCTACAACTCTGAGAAGACTTATTCCCGTGGATATGAGACTCGGAATGTTAAGACTCTGCGAATGTTACCGTCCCAGCAATAATGTGTGCATAGAATACTCTTGGCCAGGAGGGTGAGATTTGGGAAGAGCAGAAGTCCATCTGTCAGCAGCGGGCTTAAATGAGGCTGAATGGTGAGTGGGCTGATGGGAGGAAGGAATCTGGAAAGGCTCATGGTCTGATTGAAAAGAAAAAGGGTTTTGATGGGACTTGCTCATTCCATCTGGATTTTAACAACTTCTCCAAATGTCACTCAGGGAGGAGAAGAGTTAGCAAAGAGGATTTGTGGGGTGAACAGAGGGGAAGAAAGAGAAAGTGATCAGAGCAGGACAAATTCCACACTGGGGGTCAGTGCAGGGGTCACAGTGCATGTCAACCACAGGACACGGCCGACTACTGCCCTGGCCCCTGGGGTGGGAGGGTCTTGAGTTGACTATTGCGAATATTTTAATGCCAGAAATTAGGTTTGAAAAGCAAACATTTAATTTTAAAAATTGGAAAGCTCCAATACGTATAATGCAGGTCAGTTAGTTAACCACTCTAGGCTGTAGTTCCCTCATCTCTAGTGTGAAGAGAAGTGCGTACCTTGTAAGGATTTTGTGAGAGTAATGCAAGACAGCACACACATACCCAGCAGTGCTCCCCCCGCCCCCACAGGGCAGTCACACACCCAAGACAGGAAATGGTCCCAGGGGCAGCAGCAGATAAGGATGGCCAGAGGGCACAAGCCAGCTTTCTCCAGGGACAGTCCATGGTGGCCTAGCAGGGAAACCGCAGCAGGAGCTCACAGCCAGGGCAGGGATGTCTCTTCAGAGCCTCTCTCCTTCTCCTTCTCCTGCCTCCACCCCCTGACTGGCCCGTCTGGGCACCTCAGAGGTATGGGCAAGCTTCAACAAAATACAGGCTCAAGTCAGAAGACGAGCGATATCACACGACTTATATTCCAAGACAATGAGTAAAATGTGATGGTTAAGAATTCTCGGTTCAGAAGGCTGGGTTGTATTTCAGATCCTTGACGGCACACTCTGGCTCGGTAACAGGAGAGTTGAATGAAGAGATTTATTGAACAATAGTGTGAACTGGGCTTACAAAAAACAACAAAGGATGGAGTGTACTTGAGGGCTGGTCACAGCAGAGAGCTGTTACCACCACAGGGCCTCAAGGGTCGAGGAGGGGCTGGCAAAGAGAACCCCAAGAGACAGCTCCCTAGAGAAGGCAAGGTCAGAGCAAGGTGGAGAGCAGAGGATGAGTGTGGATGGCAGGAAGAGAGAGTACTGCCTGGGACCCTTCTGGGGCAGGGTATAAACCAAGGCCTGAAGACCGTGAGCTGTGAACACGCATTGTCCCTAAACTATTTGTAAATGAGGAAACTGAGGTCAGAAGGGCTAGGTGGTGTGGATGATCAGAGCTACAAATGAGACCAAAATCCAGCACTTCTGTCCTCCATCTGGTGTTGTGGTCTAAATGCCTCCTTAAAATCATCACTAATACTTCTGTCCACAGCACTTACCATGGGTCAGGTACAGTTCTAAGTACATTGCATATAATAACTCCTTTAAATCCTCATAGCTCCATTAGGTGGGTACTGTTATTATCCCCACTTAACAGATGGCGAAACTGAGCTACTTGCCTAAGGACATACTGTCTAGTAAGTGGCAGAATTAAAATTGGAACCCTGAGAATATCAACCCAAATCTGTGATCTGAACCTCTAATAAATGTCAGAGGGGGCCCCTTGGAGAAAGTGAGGGGGGTTTCACTGTTACCGAGGTAGGAGGACTCAAAGTAACTATTCATTTGCTGAAAGGTGGCATTCACTTCCCACACATCCCCCAGTGCCTGCAGCCCAGTCTCCCAGGTAGGCCCTCCAAGGGCCTCCTGTCCTCCCCCCAGCAGGCTGTCTCCCAGAAAGTCCCAGTGGGGGACCTGGCGAGCACATGAGGGCTCACAGAGGAAGCACACGGGCTGCCAGCCAGCCTGCACCTTTTCTGGCCAGTCCAGCTGCCACATGGAGTACCATCTGTATATGAGTGATAAAGGGTCCACAGGTTCTTCACTAGTTCAATTAGCCAGGCAAACACTCTGGACCCCTTAATTTTGCTCCGCGTAGACTCACAGGACAGTGTGGTGAAATCTTGGAGGGGACGTGGCTCAAGCTCAGCAACAGTCAGAATTTGATGAGTCAATTGATGTTTTGCCTGACTCATAAGAGCTTATCCCTAGACACAGCACAGACCCAAAACTCTGTTCCTTGCCCAGGAAAGGACACCATTCAGGTGTCCTTTTCCACTAGGGGCCTCACCTCCAGATGGACACACCAGTGCTGGCAATGTTCTAATCCTTCCTGCACCCCCATTCACTACCCAGCCCAGTCAAAGACCCCATGTCACAGATACGGAACAGGATGCTATAATAAGATGATGTATGGCGTGTAGAACTCCTCCACAAGTGTCATCTTACTTCACGCTTGTGACAACCTTGGAAGTCAGGCAAAAATAGTGATAGAGAACGTTTGTTAATCTTGTAATGTGGGCTGGGTTCTGTTTAAAGTGCTTTTCATGGGTTAATTACACAGAGACTGTTGGTCCCTATTTTACATTTGAGAACACTGAAGCTGAGAGAGGCTGGGGGTGCCAGGATCTTAACCCAGGGAGTACTGACCCTAAATCACACTGCATCCCCCCTCCTCAGCAAACAGAGGACTTGGTATGCTTGGATAAATCGTTTGGAGTTCTTTGAAAAGTGACAAGAATTATTTTTTAAATTTCAAATAGTATACAGTGATGGTCATCTATGCCTTTTAGAAAGAGTGCTCAGGGACTTGAAGTCTGAGAGGTCACTTTGGAGGCTGTTGTGATGTTGGAGGGACAAATAACGAAAGTTGCCTGCATTTAAGCAGAGATGGGAAGTAATGAAGCAGAGACAGTTCTAAGAGATATTGGAGACAGAATGAGATGTTAGGTGGGAGATGGGAAGAGGGGTGTTGGGTGAGAGGGAAAACTTAAGAACCCTCCCAGATTTATGTCTTGAAAAGCTTCATACAGGTGTGTGTCACCAACTAGAAAGAGATTACAAGAAGCAGACAAATTTAAGGGCAGTTGGAAGTTGTATATGGGACTTGATAGGTTCAAGTTACCCCCTGGAATTCACATGGAAATGTCCCCTGTTATGACCTGAATGTTTATATTCCCCCAAAACTCATATGATAAAGCCTTACCCCCACCAATGTGGTGGTATTGGGAGGTGGGGCCTTGGGGAAGTGATTAAGACTAGATGAAGTTATGAGGCATGGGCCCTCATTAATGAAATTAGTGCCCTAAAAGAGACATATGAGAGCTTGCTTCCTCTCTCTGTCTTCTCTTTGCCATGTGAGGATACAACAAGTTGGCATTCTGCAATCTGGAATGAGAGCCTCAACCACCCTTTGCCACGCTGGCTCCATGATCTTAGACCTCCAGCCCCTAGAACTATGAGAAATAAATTTCTGTTGTTTACAAACCACCCAGTTTGTAGTAGTTTTGTTGTAACAGCCCAAGCTAAGCCACCCTATTCTTCCCCAAGCAGGGTCTGAGCTGGAGATCATACATTTGCAAGTCACCAATCTTAAAATCAGGAACTAAATACATTGAAGTTAATGAGCTCATCCAGGGAAACTATTAATAATAAATAATAATGATAAAGCCAAGGATGTGGTCTTTAGAGCCAAGGCATAAGAGTAACTGCAGGAGAACCAGCCTAGGAGACCAAGAAGGAATGCTCAGAGCAATGGAGAAGTGGTAAGACTCCCAGGAAATAGCTGAAGGAGATGATTTCCAGAAGGGGCTGTTTACTGCATCAAATGTCAAAGTCAAGCAGAGGAAAACCTTGAACTTGGCCATTTTGAGGATCTTTGCCAGACGTTTGCCAGAATAGCATCAGTGGAAGAGCACAGGAGAAGGGCCCTCCTACAGGCAGCACTTGGAGTCTAAAGCACCTGGGGCTCTGGGGCAAATCTATAAGGCTGTCTTGATAGAAGAGAAAGCAGCCACTGTTCTAACACATCACATTCCATTACAACTCTCAATTCCCCACACTCAGGACCACATTTCATGGCTCAGCTGGTTTTTTTCAGCATACATCCACATGTTGGAGCCTCCTGAAAATGTTCCTCTTCCTAAAATATTCTGTCCCCTTGCCCAACCCATTGGGAAAATTTTTTAAAATCATGCACTTTACATGTAGGGAGAACTGAGTTCAAATCTGGCCTTTGCCCCTCAGTGCCCATGCATCTGTGAGTGGCAGCCTACGCTGTGTGTGACACAGGTTGATAAGAGCTTTGCTGTAGAGCTGATCTGAGGAAGCAATGAGCTAGCCCAGGGAAACTGCCTCATTCCCAATAGGCTCAAAATGCAGTGTCCTCCTTTAGCTCAAGTGTCTCTGGACCTTGAGAGAAACTACAGCCTAGGGAACAGCCTGCCTACCCTTCTCTTAGAGAAGATATCACAAGGGTGAAGGAAGAGAGGACATCAGGTTGATGGGCGCTTACAGAGTTAGGAAGAAGTCATTGAAAACAAGTATTTCCAGCTTTACCTCAGCCTGCCTCCTCCTTGCAGCTGTCTGCAGTCAGCCAGCGCCACTGAGTGGCGGCGGTTCCACTCACTCCTTCGCCTCTGGAAGAAGGTGCAGCAGACACTTCAGGGCCCACCTGTGGCCGAGCCTCAGTGCTCACCAGCCAGACTTTCCATGGCCAGAACCTGCACCTGACCCAGGGTTCCCTGTGGTTCCCATGGTTCTAAACCATGGCATTTTGCCCCCACCAAGGTATATTTGACACTGTCTGGAGACATTTTTTATTGTCACATCTGGTGAGGTAAGGGGCTGCTACTGGCATTTAGTGGATAGAGGCCAGGGATGCTGATAAATCTCCTACAATTCCCAGGACAGCCCCCACAACAAGGAATTTTTGGCTCAAACTGTCAGCAATCCTGAGGCTGAGAAAACTTCACTCGGTGGCCACTAGCTTGATGATGCTCCTTTGGTGGCCTCTTTCCCGTGCCTCCCTTCCTTCTCCACTGTTCTCCAGGGACCTCCTGGGATCCTTTTTCAATGAGCCATTTGTACTCAAATACTGTCTCAGTGTTTGCCTCTGCACCCCCACCCCCGCACCAGACACGCCTTAAGCTGTTTCTGGTCTGGTTTAGCAGGTGGAATCTATCCCCTACCCCCCATCCCCCACTAGAAAAAACACTCCTTACCATGAGGAAAAATATGTTTTGTATATATTTATAGAGAAAAGGCAAAAGTCCAAATGAATATCTTATAAACAGTATCCTCTTAGAAGAGAAGATGGAGAGTACTAGAAAAGAGGAGAGACTGGGTTTGGGCAGAGTCTACCCAGGACGTGTGCTGGAGGATCTGAGTTTGAAGGAGGCTCAAAGCAAAGAGCGGGGCGGGATGGGCAGCAAGAGGGAGGATGGGCTTTCTGGGAAGAGAAAGCAGCCCTGTGGGTGCTCCCCAGATTCCAACCCCAAGTCCCAGCTCCCTGGATTTCTTGCCCTTCCAAGGCCGGGCTTGCATGGCATCCTGGGAATTGTAAACACAGTGTACAACACCACAGGCTGTGCACGGGGCCCGTGCCGCCCTCCTCTTCCCTCGCTGTGGCTGCAAATGTCTCCAATGTGAGGGGAAGTCTTCGCTGGTGTCACGGCCAGGGGATTACATCTGCCTCCAGTTACAGGATGTATCACTTGCAAAGAATTCTTTCCACACTATACTCAAAGAACAAGAAAAAAAAAGTATTAAATAGCTGGCTAAATTTGATCTATATTTTTCATTCTGTTTTTTTCCCTGTGGTTTTTCACAAAAGTCCGGTTTGACATGCCATTAAAAGAAAACCCGATGTATATGAGCAATAGATTTAAAAAGAAAAAAACACTAATATATTGAACAACCCCACATATACAATTTGGAAGAGGTAACTGGATCCCCTGCTCCGGCAGGCTGTAAACTGTGCTAGGGAGGGACATTGTTTTTCTTTCGGTTATTCTGCCAAGTTAAAAAGGAAGTTGGAGATTAGAACAAAATATTTAAATCAAAAATGAATCCTTCAATGAAAGTTGCTTGATCCCCTTTGCTACCATCCCTTGCCTCCCTTCCCCCTTATTGGAAGCATATTTCTCTTTGAAAAGAAGTAGAGCATTGTTGCTGAATAGCAGGGGGACAGCCCACTGGGGAGACACATCGACCTCATCATTTTTAAAGTGGGAGATAAATGACCTAAGGCCCCTTCCCAATCAAATGCTGTTTCTGCACATTCTCAGGATAAATGGCACGGTTTTCCCCGGTGAGCAGTGAGGGCTCTCCCGCTAGCTGGGTTTTCCTCAGCTAGCCATGCATTCCAGCTCCACAAACAAAGGTAAGTGCAACTGAAATGGACACCTGAGTAACACCAGGTCACCTCGTTGTTCTTTGAAACTCAAGCGAGACCTTGACACTGTTTAATGGCGAACTTGTAGAATGGCCCCCATATTAAGATGCAGTATCTTGATTTCTTGAAATCTCCCTGAAATTCAGTACAAGGGGTGGGTGGATAGCTTTGGTCCTGCAAATACTATTGCAGAGAAAGGTCTGAGAAAGATGTAAGGAACAGAGCTATGTTTGATATCCAAAGCTGCCTCTTCCCCTGCACCCTGCCAGTCTGTCCTCAAAGGGATTCCCTTTTAGAAGAGGCCCAAATAAATGTGGTCGTCTTGGAGCCAAGTCTACTTAATACGTGCTGAAAATAACAATGCAAAACATAAAATGTGGTGGTACTTTCTGGCATCAGGTTCTGCTTATTAGAAACATGGCTCAAAAGAGAAAAAAAGAAACATCGTTCAAGAACTTAAGCAGGAAAAATTAGCAAGAACGTGATTCTGGAAGAGTTCAAACAAACAGGGAAATCCAGAACTACATTATTAAATTGGCTGCCATCTTTGTAACTGGCTGGGTTCTTCACGAATACCTATGCAAGTAAGCTGGAAGCCCAGCATTCCCCCTTGCAAGCACTGAATATTTTAGAGGGAGGTTTTAAAACTGGAATACAGCATCGTCATCATATGATCCTTGATAGGCCCGCCAATGGGCATCTCCAGTGGTAGCCTTTTATGTTGTCTATTTTGCTCACCTACAGTGTGTCCTCAGCAGGAGGCAGCCACTCATTTCCATCCGATTTGCATGTGTATGCCTGCGTTTCTTCAGCCTGATTTTTCTCAATGATCTATTAGAAATTATAACCAAGAGAAAGCTCCTGTCCCTTAGAGCCTCTCTTTTGTTCTGACATGTACACCCCAAACCACTCTCATCCCCAGACAAACTGCAGGTCTCCATGTCATTTCTAGCTCACCTGCTTGATAGTTCTTGGATCATTCAAAAAACCTGTATTGAAGATGGCCACATCCCAGGGACTGAGCCAGATGATTTGCCTCCATTGAATCATCTAATTCTTATAACACCTTGCCCTCAGGGCTCATGGTTCATTTCATTTTGCACAGGAGGAAGCTGAGGCTCAGAAAAATCAAGTGACTTGCCCAAGGTCCCTGGGGAGTCAAGTGTCTTCAACTAATCAACATCTTTGCCTGGGCTGCCCTTGCCTGGGACCCCTTCTATGTCAGCGCCACAACACCTAGCCTGGGGGGCTGTCATTTGGGTTGTTGGTGCCATAATTCCTTTAGGCCCGAATCCTATGACCCTCTTCACAAGGGCTGTCTCCTTCTTGCCTCATCCCAGTCACCCTGGCATCCCCTACCACCTGCCTGGCTGGGGCAGCCCCTCTGTCTAATCTGGTTGCCTCCTTCACTCTGCATCCACACCTCAGGTCCACTGGAGTGCAGGCGCTGCCAACTCACTATTGCAAGGACACTGCTTGAACCTCTCGAGGCTCCTGAAAGTCTTGCTCTACCATGAACCAGCTGTGAGAGTCTGGGAAAATCATTAAAACTCTTTGACAGTTTCCTCACATTTATAATAGACATCGTAATTCCAGTTCTATCTCTGGAAGAAACTGAAATGAAGATCGAATGAGACTGAGAGTGTGGGCTTCAGGGGACATAATTTCCGTGCCAGATTTTATCTCCAAAATGGCCCTGACATGCAATTTTTCATCCAAATTTGTTCAAAATATGATGTTTCTCTGTCTGAATCCAAGGCTGAATTTTTCCTCCAAAATTTCCCCCTGTCCACAAAGAATGAAAGTTGGTCAATCAACTTTTCCCTGAAAAATCTAAGTTCAGAGTTTGTGTTCCAGAAGGTGTGGCCAAGAATTATACTCAATAGGAAACTCTGCCTTTCTCATTTGTGAAATCCCCAGTAAGGAAGTCTTGATACAGAGTCTTATTTTTAATACCTACACATCATATTTAATTAATCCAATCCTAATTTTCTAGGTTAAATCATAGTCACTGAGGTAGCCAAAAAGAAAAAAACAAAACAAACAAAAAACAACAACAACAAAGAAAAAACAAAAACAAGTTTCGGAAGCATAGATTATTGAGAATACCGGTACCCAGACTGGTCCAGATCCAAATCAGTCCCCAAAGCTGTCCCTGGCTCCCCTTCACCATGCAACAGAAGTCCTGAATTCCCTTCCAGTCCCAGCTGTAATGTGCCTCTCCCACCTGAAGTTGCTTTTCTCTTACATGAACTATTTGCTCTAGCCTCTCTGCATTATTTGCTCTCTTCTTTTAAAAGCCTCTTCATTTTCTTCCCTCTGCATTTCCTCTCAGAGCTCCCCCACTCAGAATGCCTCTGTCCCTCCCCTTGACCTAGCCAGATCCATCTAGTTCCAACCCTCACTTCTTCCATGAAACCTGCCCTAACCATGCCAGTCTGAAAACATCTCTCCTTCCCTGGAGCGCCTGTGGCAAACACATGCTCTTACCATGCGCTGCCTTCTGATGCTTCTGCTGGTATCATCTGGAACTATCGTTAAACATCTTTTCTTTTCACATTTTCACATTTGGTGCCCTGTTCTGCCTTGTACCCCAGAACCAGCTAATGTAGCACTTTACATACAGTAGCCAAGCACTGAAAACTTGTTACTTAAATTTGACCCACAGGCTTGCAAACTACTCTGATCAAAAGAAATATTTCTCATGCATAAAGCAAGGAAATTGTAGAAATCCACCCCATCAAATATTTTTGGCTAAAAAGGAAGGAGTATCTTTCCACAGTCTCAACGGAAACCGTGCATGTGAATGTGTGTTTGGGGTACAGAAGTAGAGAGAGCTTTGTTAATTTTAAAGCCACATAGCATGTTTGGCTGACTATGACTCCATTTGTGTATTTCAGCCACGTAAAATACACCCTGGGATTCTGGACTGAGAAAAATAGCCATATAAGGAGAAAACAAGACATTCCCTATAGCTGCCCTTGTAAAACACTCTATGATTTAACCCTCTGCTCGGACAGATCCAAGCTCCCTTACTTTACAACTGTAAACAGTCAGATTCCTGGGAGGAGCTCAGCGGGTGACCTGCACCATTGGGCACAAACGGATCACAAACAAAACCTGACAGGTCACACACAGGGCAGCGTGACCAAAGCTTTGTAGCTGCCTGCCAGTCTCGGGGGGTGGGCCGTCCCCAGCCTGAACAAGCACCGAGATGAGCTCCAACGCTGACACAACTCCAAGGAGCCCATTAATCCTTCGTTCCTTTAAGAACACAGGGATCAGGGGTCTGCCTCCACCTTCCAGGTGACAGTCCATCAATCTGCAGAATCCTGCCACTGGGGAGGTGGGGTGGGGAGCGATCAGAAGGAAAGGGGCTCCAGTCATGGCAGCCAGAGGCAGGAGCAGGTCAACTGTCCCCCCTGTGGTGCAGGGTGTGCCCAGCTGGGGCCTCTGCCCTGTGCAGAGGAGAGGCTACAGAGCCAGGGGCCCACAGAGAGTCCGTAGGTGCTTGCTTTCACTCTCTTCTTCTTGATTCCTGTTAATGCCAAGTCTGTGAGGGAAGATTTTTCTAGATGGTAAAACTGATGCTCTGAAAGCTTTCAATGTGAGTGGGGCTATGGTTAGAAATCAAGTTTTATGCTGTGGCTGACACAGCTTATTTTCTTCTGTGGTCCAGTATAATCTCTTGCCTTGTAGCGGTAGAATGACCCCCAAACACCCACAAGTGTGCGCGAGTGCACACACACACAGAGGAGCAGGGAACATGGCTACCCAGTTGGAAAGATTTTCCAGGTGTCCAGGTAGCTCAGAGTAGCCATGTGACTAAGTTCCAGAGACAGGGACAGGAGTAGAAGTGCTGTGTGCAAATTCTGAGTCACAGCTCTGAAAAGAAGCTGTGTGCCCTTCCCAAGGGCTGAAATGAAGGTGAGGGCAACAAAACAGAAGAAAGCTGGGTGACTTTATGAAGCAGCGCCACCTACCTGCCTGGTACCGCCACCTATGTCTGGACTGTTACTTGCGGGAGAAATGAACAGCCTCATCTGAGCCTCTGTGTGTTTCAGTGTCTTCAGTGTCTTTGTGACAGTGGCTTAGCCTACATCTTAACTAATGCATGTGACTTTCTGCTGCCTCAGCTGTGTGCAAAGAATCCTGAAGCCATACGAGCTTGCACTAATTTAAAAGGCAGAAGGGAAAAAAATCATAGCCAAGTTACATAACAGTCAGCAGTATTTAAGTGCCAAAATCACCTCCTCCCTGAGGCGAGGCTGGAACAAGTCTCATCCACACGAGGGAGTCCTGCACAGGTTAGAGCAAAGGCCACAGAATCTGGCTCCTTCCTTCCCATAAAACAGCGTCCTGCGGAAAGTTCGCCTTCCCAAATACGCTGCAGAGAGAATGACCCTGCAACTCTTTGAGCTGAAACCAGAAGCATTATCTGAACAATTGTCATTATCATTCCAAGAATGGCCTTTCAAACCTTTTTCCTCCCTGGTTTTAAAGTCTGCCGCACCTCTCTGAAGACAGGTGGTAAGGCATCTCCTTTGATTTCATATTTGACAATTTCTTCTGCGAATCCCATTTTTGCTTTTTATTTGAAGCTATATTATTAGACACATATTACATATTAAAATTGTTATATTTTATAACAATCTTTATGCCTAATCATAAATTTTGACCTAAAGTAGGGTATAAATGTAGCTCTATTAAATCTGCCCCCCCTTTTTTTGGCCCAATAGGCCTTTTCCTATTTTTATGCCTTTGTTCTTTTCTCTGCCCTTATGTTTTAGACAATTCTCTTATAAACCACAGATTTTTTTTTCCATCTAAGTTAATAATCTCTGTGTTTTAAGTGACTCATTTGGTCCATTTATATTTATTTAGGATTTGTTTCTGCCATCTAATTTTGGGCTTTGTATTTACTTTGTTATATATGGTCTTAACTTTCTTTTTTACTGCCTTTTAATGGACTGATCAAGTTTCAAGTTTTATTTATTCTCTTTTCCTATTCTGCTGACTTAGTAGTTATACATCTCATTTGTATGTTTGTACACGCACACAACCTTTTTAAATGTTACCCTTTCATTTTTATCACATATACTTGACTTAAAAAAGTATGATATCAAGTCAGCGTCTCCACCCGCCCACTGATCCTCACAGCTCCAGTCCTCTCTCTCCTGCACATTATTGTTGTCCACTATTTCAGTTCCGCATTGTTTTATTTCCTCAAAATTGTGAACACTCTTGTTTCTACAGACAATGCTTATTTACATTTAATTTCCCTCCTTGGATCTCACTCCTTCCTTAGAGCTTTGGTATAGAATCTTTTTGACTTTTGGTCTGTGTTGCTGCTGCAGAGAAGCTGCTGCCCGACTAATCCCATTATCTTTGTAGGGAATGTGTTTGAACTTTTTCCACATTGTTGTTCTGCAATTCCATTGTTGTGGACTCAAGATTTGGATATACACTCATTGTTTCAGCTCAGGCCTGGTTGTGCATCCTGAATCCTATTATTTTTATCTTTTACCTATTGTAAAAAAAATCCTCAGCTGTTTTCTCTTTGAATAGTTCTCCTTATGTACCTTCATCTTCTGAAACACTTATTCTTTCTCGTTCTGTCGTCTGTATCCTTAATTACTCTCTCATATGTGTATGTCTTTGTGATACTTTCTGAACTAGAATCAAATCTCTCTTCCAGGACACTAATATTTTCTTTAGCAGTATCTAATTCATTAAAATTAATGACTATAGTTATTAATTCTCAATGTTTACTTATTTCTCTTTCAGATCTGTATTTTCTTTTTTATAGACTTTGTACATTTAATATATTTTCAATTACTTGTTTCACATCTCTAAACATTTTAAACATACATATAATCCCCATACTATAGATCCATTATCTGGAGTTATTGCTAATCTAATCCTGATGCATGTTCTATCTGTTGATTCACTCTCATTGGGGGCTGCTTCCTAATAAATTTTGTGATTTTAGACAATAAATTCATCTTAGTATGTCTTTATTTATGGGAATTGTGGCCTGGACTGAGGTTGTGACTCAGCAGAGAGTTTTGTATTTGGTTCCTAATTGTATGACATCATGGCTTAAAAACATATTTTCATTTTAATATCTTATCTCATGTTCTTAGACCACATATATGAGGTCTGTCCAGATGTTAATATAACGAGAACAGTTTGCATGACAGCAATGTAGCCTGGCAGCCAGGGAGAGTGGGCTGGAATGCACACGTGTGGACAAAGACGCCCTCTCTGTACCAGACATCAAGTGAGCGTGTGCGTAGTGTAGCCCTTGCACTCACAATGGCTGAGCAAACAGAGCGATGAATCTGCATCAAATTTTGTGTTAAGTTTGAACATTCCTCCACAGAAACCATTCAGATGATTCAGAAGGCTTTGGGATGATGCAATGAGTGCCGTGCAAATAAAGTGTGACACAAATGCTTCAAAGATGGTTGAGAATCTATTGAAAGTGATTTCCATTCTGGAAGGCCTGCAACAAGCAGAGCACCTGAGAATGTTGAACACACGTTCAGATTACCCCACGACGTCTGGCTTTTCTCAAAACTAAAATCACTTTTGAAAGGGAAGAGATTTGGACCACCAATGAGATTCAGAAAAATACAATGGGGCAGCTGATGGCGATTCCAACAGAAGATTTTGCAGCATGTTCTGAACAGTGGAAGAGATGCTGGGAGAACTGTGTGAGGTCCCAAGGTGCCTACTTTGAAGGGGACTGAGGCATCATTGTCCTGTGTACAGTGTTTCTTATACCTTGTATCTTCTTCAATATATGTCTATTTTTCATAGTGTATGGCTGGATACTTTCCTGACAGACCTCATTGTATAACATAAAATCAAACCTCAAACACAAATAAGACATTAGGTTCTTGGTTTAGAATTCCTGAGAGGCATTGATTTGTATTCAGACTTCTGGTTAGGACAAATTTCTTCATTGTGCCAGCAGATTTCTTGGCAGTACCTATATTTGGCCCATTATAGAGGCCACAAAATACAGGTGTCTTGGCCTCCATAATTACTTCCTTTTCCAATTCAAGTTCTCAAGACAACTAATGTAGTCTCTGTCTTTAGACTAAATGTGCTTGCTGGCTTATCTTGGGTCAGGAGTCCATATTCAGTTAAACCAGCAAGAGGCATGGTCAGGGTCCTGTAGCACTTAAGGAACTCCCTTTGGGGATGCTTTTTGAGACAGAACTCAAAGCATCTAGCTTTGAAGGCCTCTAGCAAGAAGGCCTGGAAAAAAGGGAAGAAACGGTCATTGGAGAAAATAGCTTTTTCTCCAATAGCTTTTCTCCAACACTCCCCTTGTGTAAGCTCTGCCCTCCCTGACCATGTAGCCTCCGCTGGGCCTGAAGTTGTTCAGGGTAAGAGTCTGAGCTGCCGTAACCAGGGAGGGCATCGATAGTGTCTCCCAGGAAAGATCAAGGTAGGCCTGTTTCTGCATAGCAGTGGAATTTGTTTCCAAGTTAGATTAAATGTGGAAGTTACTCTTCCACACAGCACCAGCCCAGAGCCTGACGTAGTAGATATTCAATAAATATTTGTTGTAACAAAATATCAATCACTTCCTCCATCCTACAGTATGGAAATAATACTCCAACAGAGGCAGCATACAGAAAGTATTCAAAGAGACAGAAAGCTGCGAGGCCATGCTAAAAGAAAGATAAATCTTTCCCAGAGAAACAAGTTAACCTGAAGCAGGCAGTTAGCAAAGAATGCTGGAGGAAAGGAACCTCTTCAAGGGCTCAGAACTTGGAGTGGACTTTGAGTTAGCACATACACAAGATGGAGGATGTTCTTCAGCTGGTAAATAAGAGTCCTGTCACAGATGCTGATACCTCCCACAGACCCTCACAGCAGAGGCTCATCTGTGAACTTGGGATTTCAGTAAGCTAAAACACACCCCATGAAAATGAAGACAGTTCTCTCAGACATACCTGCATAAGAGATTTAAAGGGAAGGGAACTGAAAACAATTTAAAGTGACTCGCTGTATTAGTTTTTTGTGTATAATAATACCCATGTTAACTATACATTAAAAATAAATAGTTCAAATATTCCTACGGAGTTCTTCTTACTATGTTCTTTCTGGTTTTTGTTTTAACACCAAAGTTAATGGATTTCTCCAAATAGCATTATAAATAGAGATTTAGATGAGTTGAGCACTGTAAAGTTTGGGAGCTAAAAAGCAATTCCCCTTACAGAATGCTGTTCTTACCCAGGACTTCTTTGTAATAAATGTACCACACATTAGATTCAGTCTACTAATGGAGTCTCCAAAATTTCTTTAGTAAAAGTTCTTAGGAGTAGTCATCTGGTTGAAAGATGGAGACTAGCAGACTCGATCTGAATATCAAAGTGCATATCAAGTATGCTGTGTTTCCACTCAAGTTGTATATTTATTAAAGTTGGCTTAGGGAGGAGGGAAGTTAGACTCCATTCTCTAAGCTCACCTTTGTTCCCAGAACCTTAAAACTGAATAAAGGATTCCACATGTAAAAACTCCGAAGAATAAAACCCATGGCGTGAGACTGCTGGTCAAGATGGAGATATAGGTAGACACACTTCACCTCCTCACACGACCACAGGGAGAATTATAACTATATCTCAAAACAAATAACAACCAAAACTGTCAGAAAATTGAGCTGTATGGAAGTTGGACAACCAAGGAGTTAGAGGCCACATTCATCCAGACAAGTGGGAGGCGGGCAGTCACAGAGATGGGTGGAGAGAAGTGGAGCAGGGTGTGGTGCAGAGAGGCAGCAGCAGTGGTGGCAGAAAAGGCAGTCCCACACTCACAGGTGGTGGATAGAAATCGGGAGGGGTACCTCAGGAGTGAGCGATCCCAGCCCCAGACCAGACCACTAGCCCAGGGTTCCAGTGCCAGGAATATAAATCGTCATAACTTCTGGCTGTAAAAACCAGTGGGGGTTGGGACAGAGGAAGAAACTGCCGGACTTTCAGGAATCTACTGAAAGGGCCCACATTGACTTAGAATGTACGCAAACATACCCACTCTGGGAGTCACCACCAGGGCAGCAGCTGGAAGGGTGCCAGTCACATACACGAAATCGATGAAGTGACTGAAAACAGGCAAGTGCCAGGCAAACCTCCAGAAGCCAGGCAGCAGCACTGTCCCTTCTCTGAGCCCTCCCACCACACAGAGCCACAGAGCAGTGAGGCAGTTTGCCCCCCCTTGGTGGTTAGCTAAGGCTCTGCCCCACACAATTTACAAGTGCCTTTTCTAAGACAGGGAGTCAGAGCCACTCTACCTAATACACAGAAACAAACACAGGGAGGCTGCTGAATTGAGGAGACAAAGAAATATGGCCCAAATGAAAGGACAGAACAAAACCCCACGAAATGAACTAAACAAAATGGAGATAACCAGCCTATCAGATGCAGAGTTCAAAACACTGGTAATCAGGATCCTCAAAGAAATTACTGAGTATGGCAAAAACGTAAGGGAAGAAATGAAGGTTAACAAAGTGAAATAAAGAAAAATCTACAGGAAACCAACAGTGGAGAGGATGAAGCTGAGGATAAAATCCACAATGGGGAACACAGGAAGGAGAAAGCATTCAATCAGAAAAGCAGGGAGAAAGAAGAATTCAAAAAAAAAAATGAGGATAAGGTTAGGAACCTCTAGGACAACTTTAAACATATCAACACCCAAATCACTGGGGTGCCAGAAGGCAAAGAGGAAGAGCAAGAAATTAAAAACTTGTTTGAAAAATAATGAAAGAAAACTTCCCTAATAAGGCAAAGGAAATAGACGTACAAGTCCAGGAACCACAGAGACCCCCAAATAAGTTGGACCAAAAGAGGACCACACCAAGACACATCAAAACTGAAATGCTAAAGGTTAAAGATAAAGAAAGAATCTTAAAAGCACCAAGAGAAAAGGAGACAATTACCTACAAAGGAGTGCCCATGAGACTATCAGCTGATTTCTCAAAAGAAACTTTGCAGGGTAGAAGGGACTGGGAAGAAGTATTCCAAGTGATGAAAAGCAAAGACCTACAACCCAGAGTACTCTATCCCACAAAGCTGTCATTTAGAATGGAAGAGCAGATAAAGTGCTTCCCAGACAAGGTAAAGGTAAAGGAGTTCATCATCACCAAGCCCTTATTATATGAAATGTTAAAGGGACTTATCTAAGAAAAAGATCAAAACCATGAACATTAAAATGACAACAAACTCACAACTATCAACAACTGAATTAAAAAAAAAAAAACAAACTAAGCAAACAACCAGAACAGGAACAGAATCAAAAATGGAGATCATGTTGAAGATTATCAACTGGGACGGGAAAGGAGGAGAATGGGGGAAAAAGTGCAGGGATTAAGAAGCATAAATGGTAGGTACAAAATAGACAGGGGATGTCAAGGATAGTATAGGAAATGGAGAAGCTAAATAATTTATATGCATGACCCATGGACATGAACTAAGCAGGCAGGGTTCATAATTGCTGGAGGGAAGGGGGGTAGCGGGCAGAGGGTGGCAAAGCGGGAAAATTGGGACAACTGTAATAGCATAATCAATAAAATATATTTTAAAAATAAAAAATAAAACCCATTACATGAAAAAGATGATTGCAGCAACAGAGGCCAGAGAAGCTTTGTGAGGCAGTTTGGGCTTTTCGAAACACTCAAACCACCTGTCTGCCAGGATCCGGGTAATCTCCATCAGCGCTCACAACAGGAGGCTTCCTTGGTGACTTCAACAGAACTCAACTATGTCCAGACCTGGAACATCTAATGTCAATAATGACCTCAACATCGAACACTGAGTTGCATTCCCAACAGGAACTCCTGCAGTTGTTCTCTGATGAAATCAAATTACTGTGGAAAAAAATGTGTGAGACTGCCCTTCCCACAATGGGGTGAAAAGGGCAGCTTCCTGGGTTACCACCCATTGAAAACACCCTCTTACCAGCTTACAGGTGGTGTAACTCAAACACAAGAATGTGTGGAATGTGTCAAATCTGTGTGTCAAATGTGTGTCAAATTAGGTAGCCTCCCTCTTGAAACCATTAAATCTTTGCCTCTCATCGAAGTGGGAGTGGGGGCTCTTAGACAGGCTGTCAGTGGGAACCCAGCCACGTAACAACTGGAACCAAGGCTCTCGCTGCAGAAACAAGGAGGTGCTCGGCAGTGGCCAGAGCAGATGACTGAGCCGTGCATGTTTCACCTTCCTTTCCCAGGTCGTTCTTCCCAGAAATGCACTGGGCAGCAGTTCCCCCTCTCCCGGCATTCCTGAAAATATTTACGACATGGGGTAAGCACTGGGACTTCAGTTTTATAATAAGAAGCACAAGTGAAAAGACTATTGTGCACAGATCGAGCATTCGGAACGCCGAAGCAGTTTCAGACTGGGGTATGCCATTCCACTGCCCGCTGCCAGAGCTCTCCGGGGGGCAGCACCACAGAGACAAAGACACTCTTGACCCAGGGCCCCACAGCTGGACGTCACCCCCCGGGGGCGTGTGAGTCTGGGACATTTCCTGAGTCCTCATTTGGGTTCCTCTCTCTCAAGCCCTTGGAAGAAATAAAGGAGGTAACAATGTCACACCCATATTAACCCCTTTGATTCCATGATCCCATGGTACACAAGACATCTTGTGGCGTCTTCATCCCACTCCTGTGCAGTGGGCACTTGTGCTCTTGCTTGCCCAGCTTTGATTTCCTCTTCCCTGATAAAAAAAAAAAAGGCCCTCAATTTTCTCCTGAAGTACCTCTCTACTGTTGTTTGTGGTCTGGGTGCCCTCCTCTGGCCAAGGGCTAAGAACGTGACCCAGGACAGAACAACTGGAATTGCCCTTCTAGGAATGTGGAACAGGGGCAGGATTAACACCTGGAAAGAAAACTGCCAGAACTCATTAAAGCTGGGATCCAGGCCCTAAAGAGACTGTCCATCAGTCCTGGTTTTTCCTCAGCCCTGCAGCTGCCCTCAGCTGCACCCATTCCTTGGGTCCTAGGAACTCCTCCCTATCAATTCCCTGTCTGCTTCTTGAAGCTAGCATGGACTCCCATGCCTTGCCACAGTGGGTCTCGGTACCCTTTTTCTGCACAGAAGAAGAAATCAATTCCCAGGTCACGGGAACCATGTGGAAGTGGGGCGAGGAGCCAGCCTCCTGTCCGCAGCCATGCCCTCCCACAGCACCCTCCCAGGGACTCTCTCCTGGGCCACTCGCCTTTTCCTCCATGCCTCATCACCCTCTCGAAGTTCCACATCATCCCCACTCCAAAACTATCATCTATTTCAACTCAAGTATTTTTTTCTGATACCAGGTTATTTTCATAAATCTTTCATTTTAAAATAAATCTCAGTGTTTCGTTCACCGCAACATTTCTTAAATTCATTCCTCTGCCTTATTCCTCTGCCAATGTGCTCATTCCAGAGGGGGGCCCTTCCCACTTGAATGTTGGCAACATCTTGGCCTCTTGGCTTCCTCTCCTGCCACCTTCCTCTCTCCCAGAGAGAAAATGAGGTTTGGACTTGGGTGGGTTGAAAACCCATCCATGCATGTGCCATGCATAACATTCCCTTCCTCGGCACTGATGCGTTCTGAGACAAAAAGGCCTTTGATAATGTTTCTCTGGGGGCCCATTTGACACCATTTTGGCCAAGTTTCCCTGCGGGAGAGTAGGCAGCAGTAACTGACAAAGGGCAAGGCCAGTCCCTGCCCAGGTCTATGGGCTGCTGCCTATACAGCTGAGCCCTGTGAGTTGCCACATCCTCACCTAACCCCGGGGGTGAGGGCATGATCCTGGCACACGGTATCTCTTCCACTTCAACATGTTTTACCTGATTGAGCCTCTACAAAAATGGCCCTGTTTGGCAGCCAGGGATCATACCCCCACCCTCAGGAAGTGGTTACACATTAGAATTCAGGGTACCTCTTGCAGCTGGGAAACATTCTATGGTTGTCCTCTGGGGTCCTGTAAGAAGTTCACACCTGTGATTTCCCTAAATCCCTCTACAGACCCAGTTGAGAAAGCAGCTCTCTAGTAATGAACAACTTGAGTTTTTCAGAAAGAAATCCAGGTACAACAGATTCAGGTAATTTAGCATATCACAATAAACACCGTGACTGAGGTTGGTTATATTGTTGGCGGCATGTACAGTGAAGTGTGGGCCCAGTGGTCCAGATATGTACGACCTAACACCTATTATTAGATCTGTACTGAACATTTTAAATGTTTTCCTGGTGTGGAATATTGAATTTGCTATTCACTAGCAATTTCCCATGCTACTCAAAATTAGATTAGCGATTGACTTTTGTGTGGTATTCAGAAGTGGCATGTTGTACAATGGAATGACCACATGTGTAGAACACGTGTTTGTGTTTCAGTTGGGAGAAGTTATTTTTATAAATGCAAGCTGAAGAACTTATTTTTAAATGAATTCTCTTAAAACTTAACATTCATTTTAAAGCTAAGCCCCCACCACCATAAATAGAGAGAGAGTGTGTGGGCATAATTCAACGATGATTGCTTTCACGGACACGTTGAATTTCATTCTCTAAATGATTTCTTAAACTCAAGGGCCGGACTCAGCACTGGATTTGGTTCTCCTGTCTCCAGTATACTTTTGTGCCCCTGAAAATTGAATCATGGGCAGAAGTTTCCAGTATTTTCGTTCCCTCTCTGCTTTGAGTCCATTAATCTTCATGTTGATTTTCCCTCCACCCTCCTGAAAAAAAAAAATGTACGCATTCGTAAGATGGAAAGCCAGGAGCTGGCACCTTGGGACAAGATCACATGAAACAGGAATGGCAAGAGCCTTGCCAGTGTGGTGAGCCACCTCCACAAACCATGGTCGGCATCTCGGGAAGGGAAGTGAGTCAGTCCTCTGAGTTCTGTGGTGGCGAGCCCCAGAGGCTCCGTCACCCTCTTCCCTCCCTGTGGGTGCACGCCTGACCACGCACGGGCCTCCTGGTGCGAGGCGCGGCGGACAGATGCTCCTTTGTCCTCACTACAACTGTGCAAACTGCTGCCTGGAATGTCAAGGGGTGTTCATATTCTTAATCTAAACCCACTCAAATCAATACATTCTATTTTCAGGAAAGAGAAATTGAATAATACATGTCCACGGTGGACTATATCCTCAGGGTTTTCTTTTGAAGTGACTTCAGAACAGATGAAATTACCATTTACATATGTATATATAAAGAACAAACCTGTATATAACTCAATATGAATGTGTGCATTTAAATGATTGCAATTGAATGAGTGCAGGTGAATGAATCTATTCATCTGAAATCCATCCCCCCCACACACACACAATGATTATAGAGTCATTGATGACAACACTGCTACTGCTGCTGCTACCACTACTAGGTACCTGAAGAGTAACTTGAATTACCAGCCCCCGTTGGCAAGAAGCTTAAGGCCTGATCAGATAAACACACATGCACAGCACACACCAGCCCTAACAACCTCAAAATCTTATCTGACTCTTCCCTCTCCTTAACTTTGTGCACCAACTTTGTTCCCAGGTCTCCCTCGTTCTAGTTTCACGATTCTCCTCCCTACCTCTCCCACCCCTGCTCTGTAAGCCCTCCTGCTTCCTTCCCAGACCACAGCCCAGATTCCTTTCAGGCTCAGAAGGTCGCCACCCCCACGCACAGGGCTGCCAGGCACAGCACTTTCCGGCCATTACCCCTTCTCTCACCCAGGACAGACCATGCTAATCGATCCCAGTGCCCTCCCACACGGCCACACAGCCCTTCTCAGCACGGCCCTCCAAAGTCACTGCCAGTTTATCAGAGTTCTTCGAGAAGCAGAATCTGTTTCCTGTCCCGATGACCCTGTCGAACGTTCTTTCACCAGGACTGGGCAGCGGCATCACAGCTGCTTGAACGACACCTAACATCTAACTCAAGCACGAAACATGAGCATTGTTCAATGTGCCATGAAAGAGTTTTGATGTCATCTCCTCATTGAGGACTACGTAAAACTAGTCCAAACCAGAAAATTTTGCCTCTTCCAAATCCTACCCACCCCCTCTCTTTTGCCACCTGCGGCCTAATACCCCTCATTGGTTCCTACTCCATACCTAGAAATTGTGAACTGTCCCCAGCCAGCTCCTCACAACTTCCATTTGCACACCAGGTACATTTGCCCAAGACTAATACCAACACAGGGATATCCTCCAAGAAGCAGATGTTAAGGTGGAATTAGATAGGCAAAGCTTTACCACGGCAAAGGCCTAGGAGAATAAATGTGGAGGAAGCCTGGACAGCAGTGCGGGTCTGACCTCATGAAGAAGAGAAAGAGAAGGAAGGCTGGGTACAAGCATCTTGGACAGCCGTGCCGTGCTAAGGCAAATTCAGCAAGGCCTCTGGGGAGTCCTAGATCCAAGTCACCCATCGGAGGAGCGTAGTGTGTTAGCACCCCTGCGTGCTGAGTCGTGGCTGAGAGTAGGCTGCGGGGGCTCATGCCTGGCTCCAATGCAGCAGCTTCAGGGCGCAGCAGCTGAGGCCTCAGCCAGGGAGTGACTCTCCCTGCAGTTGGAGATCTGAGAGCTGCATTCTCAGAGCTGCCTCACCAGGTAACCGACAGCAGCTAGAGCTGCCGGATGTAACAAATAAAAACATAGAACGCCAAGTTAAATCTGGATTTCAGATAAACAACAAATAATTTTTAGTCAAAATTTATCCCAAATACAGGTGTCCAATATGTTATCTGGCAACCCTAAAGTAGCTTTTCTGGGTTACATTTTATCTGTGTGATCCTTTACCTCTCGAACTGGATCTGTAATTCAGCACAATCCTAACAGTTCCTCCCAGCTCATCGGTCTCTTCCCCATCCAGTCATCTATCACCTGCTAGTCTAGACGGTCTTCTGGAAAATTCTATTCTAGTCTTGCCACCCACTTCCCCCCACCCCCAGCCCGAGAAACCTCCAATAGCTCCCATGGCTTTCAGAATGAACCTCCCACTCCTCAGGCTGGCATTCAGACTTATTTTGCAACACCAATTCCTACTAACCTTGACAACCCCTGAACTCCAGTCAGACCAGACCTTGTGGTTATTAAGACCCTCCCTACAGTTGCAGACATCCTGCCTTTGCTCACACTAGCCCCACTCCTGGGAACACCCTCTCAAGAACAGCTTCCCCCAGATCCCCACGTTTCTGTTTGACCTGTGCTTCCAGTCTAGCTCAAATGCAGCTTTCTCCTCGAAGCTCTTCAACGCACACCATTGCCTGGCCCACAGTTCCTTACACCTAGTGACACAGGAAAAAGCCAGAATAACATGAAAGACATAACCTGATATACCCTGAATGCTGAGCTTCCCATACAGAGGAGATTTTAGCAAACAACCTTCCCCAATTCCATGTGTGGCATTAATATCAATAGCTCCTGTGCCTCCAAGAGGGTAAGTCTTACTTTTAGCCCCGGTGAAGATGTTTAATTAATCAGGACTGCCGTCCTTGTTTGCCCTTGACTAGGTTTCCCTGATGATTACTCAGTGGAAAATTCAGCCCTTTAATGCAAACAATGTCCTGATTAATGTTTTGTGCCGTGTGCCAGGTTAGAGGAGCAGGTCCTTCATTAGTAAGCCAGCCTGAACTGCAACGTTCAGTCCTGAAAACTCAAACCTAATTTCATACACAACTGTCTTTCCATTTTCTTGTATGTCAAACCTTTCCTTAACTCCCTTTCCTTCCTCCCAACTTTGATTTAGGGGAAGTTTGTATCAAGTGAATATAAAATATTGACTTATTCTGACCTCAGCGTTGTTTTGAGATTGGCTGAATGGTGAAAATGCCTTCCATCCAGCCGCAGCGCTGCCTCTCCACAGACCCCAGCCCGGGTGTGCCTTCCTTCTGTGGGTGGCACAGGTATTCATTCATTCAGTCTCTCTCTCTCTCTCCCCCCGTCACTGGAGGAGGGGAGGAAGTCAGATGATGAAATGAAAGCCTTTAAATAAAATATCATTCACACAAAGGAAAAGAATTTTCCTCTGGGTCATTATCAGTGGAAACCCAGTGAAAAGATAATAAGCACAAGATTCCTGATTAATTAAACATTTGTGCTCATTGTATGCAATTATTCTGGGGAAAATCAACTCCGGGACATCTGTTTACTCAACCTTGGGCTGAGAAACCACCAAGCTACCTCTGCCCTGCATCTCCAGGCACAATGTCAAGGCATAGAACTGATAACTCGTCAGCCCCAGGCATCTCTGCCCACTAATTTTCTAGGCTGGAAAGAGATGACCACCCTGCAAGAGTAATAAAATACGAAGGCTGCGCTAACTCATAGAGGGTTAAATGGGGAAATCCAAAGTGACAATATATTAATATTAACATAATACCTATATACCAACATAAATACTTGTTTTGTGTTACAGAACAATTAGATATAGATGATAAATATTTTCATGAATGTTTTAATTATTTTTTTCTTTTGTCCAGTGAGACCACATTTCTCGTTTTTTCCTTTTCACCCAGTGTTTTTAGACCATTTGAGCTGCTATAACAAAATACCACAGATGAGTAGTTTGTCAACAGCAGAACTTCATTTCTCACAGGTTTTGAGACTAGACATCTGGGATCAGGCTGCTGGTGCCAGCGCACGGTGGGGTGAGAGCCACCTTCTGGGTCTCAGACTGCAACTTCTCACTGTGTCCTCACAGGGCAGGAGGAGCAAGGGCTCTCTGGGGCCTCTCCTGTAAGGGCACTAGTCCCAGTCCCTAGGGCTCCACCTTCGGGCCCTGAGCACCTCCCAAAGGCCCCATCTTCTAGTATCACCATCTCAGGCATTAGGATTTCAACATGTGAGTTAGAGGAGTACCACAAACATTCATTTGGGCCACACCACCCAGTTAGGTCTCCCGTTTTCCTAGTTTTCATAATACCACTTATCCCTTCATTATCTACCTGCCATATCTTCCTCTCTTAGCCATTGGTGTCAAGGAATATCTCTGCTCAGTTTTGCAGGAGCCCAGAAGAGGAGCCCAGGAATGGGCTGAAGTAGATGCTTCCCCCTTGCCAGCTGATGAGCAGACATCATCATTTGTGAATTGAGGAGGGTCAAGATTTCAAGAGTAAGTTAAACAGAGTGGGAAACTGAGGCCCAGTGGGTCAAACGGGAGAAGACCCAGGACAGTGAAGGAGCAAGGGCTAGAGTCCAGGTGCCTGCAGCCATTTCCTGGGAACCTCCCATCACACCCAGGAACCCAGGAAGGGAGAGTCTGGCTTCTCAGCCATAAAACCTCATCATATGGGATTAAATGAGCATAAAGGTTTGAGGAATTACTGACGATTAGTTGATTCTCCCTGTCCATTCAGAACCCCATGCATCTGTTGAGACCCTGGCTCTGGTGGGCCAGGATTAGGGTGCCCTCCACTCTACCAGCTAAAGAGCCTAAAACCATTAGGGTCCCATGTGAAGGGAGAGGTGGGTTGCCACAGGCATTGCTCTGACTTGGTCCTCTCTGGGGAAATGGGTGAATGCATCATACTCTCTTCAGAAGCACAGCAGCAAAGATGTGACTCCAGAAGCTGGT
This sequence comes from Phyllostomus hastatus, assembly GCF_019186645.2. Taxonomy (NCBI): domain Eukaryota; kingdom Metazoa; phylum Chordata; class Mammalia; order Chiroptera; family Phyllostomidae; genus Phyllostomus; species Phyllostomus hastatus. Next base: position 15,309,358 of record NW_025333857.1, read on the forward strand.
TGATAATCTCCATCTGGCCACAGTCTGTGGGAAGAAGAAGGTGGCAAGCAAGCATTAGGAAAGGCTTTGAAACCATCTTAAAAAACTGGGATACCCCAAGAAGTGACTTAGGAATCCATGGAGATAGAAGATCTTGTTAAAATGGAGTACAGCTGATGCAGATGAGAGTGTGTGCAGGGGATAGACATGATCACTTTCATGACGTTGTCTACAGCACGCCAGATGCTGAAGGGCAAGACATGCCAACCTACTGGGCCTCCCAGGGCTATCTCTGAGTGGCCCTAAATCTCAGGTGTCACATGTGTAGATATATACCTTTTCCACATATGCTCTTGTCATATTGTTTCGCTTGTTGTGTCCAAATTGCATGTCCACAACTCCCTCTGGTCACAGGGCTTACTGAAATGGGGCTACCTCTTGACATGTGCTCTTAATTCCAGGTAAGGAATTGCTCAGGGTGCTGGCTGCACAGTGTGCACAGAAGATAAAATCAAATCCATCACAGAAAGTGGTCCATAGTCCCTGTCCCAGACACTGCCCCTCTTCTGAACTTGTGCTCCTAAGTCTATCTCAACTGCTCTTGCTTTTGGTGGTCTGAACATGCCCTTTGTAGCTGTCCCTCTATGCCTTGAGGCAGTTATGGAAACAGCCAATAAGACTTACTCCCATAGTGGATAGTGGTTCTCATGGGGAACCCAGCTCCTCAGAGGTAGGCAGAAAGTATGAGGTGTTAGCAGCTGGCTCCTCCCAGTTCAGAATAATCCCCTTTTAGAGAGGGTGCTCTGGGTTTGAGCATGTAGGTTTGGGCCAGGTGGACAGAGGACAGGATGAAAACACTGAATTACTTTCCTATTGTTACTGTAACAAATACCCACAAATTTAGAAGCTTAAAATAGCACTAATTTATTACTTACAGCTCTGGAGGTCGAAAGTACAAACTACGTCCTACCAGGCTAAAACCCAGGCTAAAACCAAAGTGTAGACAGGGTTGCATTCTTTCTGGAGGCTCTAAGGGAGAGTGCATTTCCTTGCCTTTCCAAATTTCTAGAGGCGGCCTGCCTTCCTCGACACATGGCCCTCCCTCTATCTTCCATATGTATCACTCCAACCTCTGCTTCCCCCATTATATCTTCTTTTTCTATCTTTGACCTTCTCTCCTCCCTCTTATAAGGGCCTTGTGATTACATTGCACCCACATAGAAAATACAAACGATTTCCCCATCTCAAGATCCTTATCATAACCGAGTTGGCCAAGTCCCTTAGCTGTGTAAGATAGCGCGGTCACAGGCTCCAAGGTTAGAATGCAGACCCCGACGGGGGGAGGCAGTAGTTAGTCTCCCACAGACATATTTGACCATCAGGAGACCTCCATCATGACTGATTGGCTGAATTCCTTGCTGATCTTGAGATGAACAGTTACTAGAACATGCATAGTAAAAAAAGAAAAATAGGTTGAATAAGCAGTTGGTAGTGACAAATGAATCCCAGAAATTCATGAATATCTTTGCTTATTCTGGAGGTATCCCTCTGGAGAAGGGCTGCTTCCTTGAGGGACTTCAGGCAAATATCTTGGCTGGACTGAACATGGCCCATGAACTCCATTTCTAGTCTCAGAAATGTATGCCCTTGGGCAAGGCCAAAAGTCATCCTGCCCTGAGTCATGAGAAATAAATTAGGGTAGCAACTCTTAAATCAGCATGTCAAGGTTCATTGTTTCTCAGGATGTTAATCATGTTGCTGCACTAAAAATGGCTCATCGTCAAATTTAAACTAATTTGAGAAAAACACAGTTAAGGTCCCACCTAATTAAATTTATCTGAGTCAAAGAGATGTTTTAATTTGAGCACCTGTCAGAGCCTCAAGCAGTTTGTCAGTTTTGTTAGTCAGATTGGAACAAGCAGTTCAAATCACTGAGGAGCAGTACAGAATACAATATACCCCTGAATGCTTTGAGCTCAGAACCCCTTCGCAGCATAGCACCTATTTATGTCTTCTAGAACTTGCATTCTATGGAACAGAGCTTGAGAGACACTTAATCAATATATTAGCTATTTAGGTGATGATGCTTTCCCCAGAGTTTGATCAGAGTATTTGCAATTCAATGTGTTAAAGGGTGTTTGCTACTCACCAACCTCTTGGATGTTGATGAAACACTAGCACCCCAAGGCTTCGCTCTACAAAGGCCTCAGCTGCCGGGATTGGGAGCCATGTGGTAAAGGCATGAGGCAGTTCCCACCAGTCACTCGCCTCTCTGTGGACCCAGTGGGCAAAGCGGGCCTCCCACTGCTGGGCAGGGGGCCCTCACAGCAGTCACAGTGACCCGACCCGTGGTCCCCCTTCTGCAGACATTACCATGGCATTTCCATCCTCTCATTTTGACAGGTGAAAGAGATGGCAGCTGTGAGAACATCTGATAGGACTCTAGATCCCTTAAACCTCCCTTGAGACTTTCCTGGAACTGAGCCAGTAAATTCATTACCATCCCAAATGCATATTTCCCTTGTTTTGATGTCTGTCAGAATTTGAGGTCCCATGCACCCTCTTCTGCTCATTGCTGGAGTGCCCTCCAGTCATGACCTATCTGTGCCTAGCACATGTGCCTATCTGCTCCTGGTCCAGTGTATTATCCAAATTATCCCTCTCTCCCAGAACCCCACATATACTGGCAGGGAAGCCTCTGGGTTCCCCCCTGTATCAGTCAGGGGAGCCCTCTTAGGCTGCAGTAACAAACAACCCCCACATCTGTGGCTTCATAAAGCAAAAATGTGTTTCTCACTCCTGCCACATGTTCATCTCTCACCAGCAGGGGGCTCTACTCCCCATTGACTTCACTCAGGCTCAGGCTAACCCATCCTGCACCACGGAGAGTTTAGCTAGTCACTAGGTCAGCAATTTGCAACCTTTTCCATCGCAAGCCATACTACTTACTATAGTTCTGCGGCACACTGAAAAGTACAGTATTACGAGCACATATTTTGCCGATCTGACAAAAAAATAGGTATAATTTTGATTCATTCACACGGTTGGCTGTTGTGTCAGCTGTTGTCAAGTTTTTATTTGACAATCTAAGGAAAAGGATGCCAGTGTCCCTGACTAACTAGTTAGGTACTGCACGTTTAAAAAAATTCTTGCGCCACACCTGTTGAAAATCATGGACATATGGGAAAGGGAGGAAAATGGCAGATTTTGTACTACTCTCAAAGACTTTTGCTCACATTTCATTAGTAGTACTCTTCATAGCAGTTATCATTTGTTGAATAACTACTCTGGTATTCATAGTCATTTCATCCCCACCACAAAAAAACTTATGAGACAGTTATTTCCCCCATTTTTCCAATGAGGGACCTGAGTCTTAAGAGAGACTGAGTAGCTAACTGCAGACCTAATGAGTGGCAGACACTGGCTTTGATCCCTAGTCCAGCCAGTTCCTCAAATCCCTGCTTGTAACTGATTTGGCTTCCTCCTTAGAGAACTTTCTCTGATTTCTGAGTTTGTTCATGTGAAAAGCTTATAAAAATATAACAATTAAACAAGATATATATTTAAAGAATCAACTCATTGAAAGGGGAAAATATGAATGAAAGATGTAAAATATAGCAAAAAGCATGTAATGATTAGTGCAATGCTTACATTCATCTTTGTTATTCATCTGCTGTGAAATTGCCAGCATAGTTAACTCCTCACACTTGTGGAAAAAATGGCATTTGTCCAGTAATTGTCTTTTCTTCTTTTTTCCCTAAACCTTTCTTGACAAGTCTCTGAATAATTAATTTACATTTTGAAGAGACTTCTCAGTGCCAAGCCCATTGATGACTCCCCTGCTGCCTGGGAGCCACTAGTCAGTGACACAGAGCTCCCCATCAAGGTCCCTGAATTCTCACTCAGAACCAACGGAGTAAATTCACACATCTGTAATGCCTAATGACTTGATTCATTCACCTATTAACAGTTGCTAAAATATTTGCATTTCCAGGGTATTTTGATGTTTTCTAGGGATAAGGAAAGCAAATGTTTAAAATTCAGACTGCTCTGGAAAATCCAGAATTTATGGTAACTGTAAACTGTAGTTGTTCTACAACCACCAGTAGCACTAAGAAGAAGAAAAAAAAAAACAAAGAGAGGAACCTCTCCTTCTGGTATTTATATTTTTGGGGTATAAATCAACTAATCAACTGACGTAAGCATTGCCCTGGGTAGAAAAGAGGTTTGTTCCTCCTGCCCTTGCTTGTGAAAAAAATGGTGGAAAATGCCTAAAGTCAGAGCACCTTCTGTCTTTCTAAAAGAATGTGAAGTCCCTTGCCATAAGGAGTTGGCTGTGCTTGAAATGGCCCCTATTTCATCCACCCATAAATGTCACCCAATTCACTTCCCGTAGGTACTAGGGAGGAGCCCCAGCTCAGCTAGATTTGTTCCCATCACTCATGCACATCCATCAGAAGGGCATTCATTGCAGGGACTTGCCTCTGGTTCTCAGACAGGAGCAGCTGGAGAGAAGAGGCCAGAGCTCAGAATCCTTCCTCCAGGTGTGCAGGGTTGGTACAGTGCAAGTCCATAAAAGTCGTGGTTGGGAGTTGGCTCCCAAATAAAAGGCTTTGGAGAGGGACTGTGAGAGAAAACTGTTACTGTTTTGCCTTTGCAACAACTTCGTTCCCACTTTATTAAATGTATCCACTACTTCTTTAGATTTACTCAGTTTTCCAAACAGCCCAAATCATCAATCTCGGCTACATATTCCAGTGACAAAAGGCATGGCTAGAAAAAGGTTTCTCTGGAGAGGAATGTTGGTGGGCCTGGGTAATGGCTTGAGTTCACACCATCTCGGAAAAAAAAGGCTGTTGTAGCTCTTCTAAGTTCCCCGTTCTCCATAATCCAGTGTGGCTCGCTGGGTGTCATCGTCTTCCCAAACAGCATTGCAAGGAGGAAAAGGAAAACCAATCCCCCCAATGAACTGAGGAAGCTGAAAGGCCACTGCACGGGAGCACAACCCCACGTGCTGCCATTCACATTATATTCTGTGCACACAGTCAGGTCTGGGGTTATGCAGCCCCAGTCGGTGAGTTGGTTGAGGGAGGAGGTATGAAGGAGTCTTCGATTTATTTCTGATTATGCTAAGATTAAGGCTATAGGTATCTTAGAAATAATGACTTACTTTTCTCGTCACTAGCAGCTTCTTTTACAAAATAGTCTAAAAAGGTTCAAGAGTCCATACAAGAGGTTAACAAAAATCACAGATATATTGAACAATGTCTTGGTGGACACAGGAGATTAGTGCCTAACATCCATTCCGCCATCCTTCTCATGGGTCTGAACTAGAGAAGCTGGAAATCTCCAAACTGCATTTGTAGGACTCCCTTGAAACTAGTGTTTCAAGGGCTGTGCTCCTTCTTCTACTGTTCCCACTGGCAAACACTGTGGTGGGCTCTCAGGGCTCTGTAGAGACTCCCCAACTCTGGTGGCTTCATGCGGCAGGAGCAGTTCTTTCTGTGGTGATCCAGGTCTGCAGGGCAGCTCTCAAAGCCGTATCTCAGAGCTCTGCCTAGATCAGTGAATTGTTTTCCCTGCTACTGAACTTGACTGATTCCATGTTCACCCAAACTCACTGAGAATCATAGAAATGAACATTGCCTCTTGAGGTACCAAAGTGCTTTAATGGTACTGTTTAAAACTGGTGCTGGCACAATGAAACTAGTATTCTCAACATTGCAAGTTGAAAAACAAATAAGTATAGCTCTAGGAAAGCAATTAGACAATAAGAATCAAGAATCTTACAAAAGCCCTGACCAGGTAGCTCAGCTGATTGGAGCATTGTCCCAACATGCCCAGGCTGTGGGTTCAATTCTGGGTTAGAGTGCATACGAGAAGCAATCAATGAATGCACAAAAAGAGTGCAACAACAATAGATCTCTCTCAAATCAATTTTTAAAAATATTTTGAAGAATCTTAAAATGTCTATTTCCTTTGACCCAAGAATCCTTTTTCTTAGAATCCTAACTTTATTTTATTTTTTAAAATGTATTTTATTCATTATGCTATTACAGTTGTCCCATATTTTCTCCCATTTATTCCCCTCCAGCCTGTACACTCCCTCCCACAATCATTCCCCCACCTCAGTTCATGTCCATGGGTCATACATATAAGTTCTTTGGCTTCTCCATTACCCATACTATTTTTAACCTCCCCGTCTATTTTCTACCTATCATTTATGCTTCTTATCCCCTGTACGTATTTCCCCATTCTCCCACTCCCCCTCCCCACTGATAACCCTCCATATGATCTCTATTTCTGTGAATCTGTTCCTGTTCTAGTTGTTTGCTTACTTCATTTTTGGTTTTGGTTTTGTTTTTTAGGTTTAGTTGTTGATAGTTGTTTGTTATCATTTTACTGTTCATATTTTTGATCATCTTCTTTTTCTTAATAAGTCCCTTTAACATTTCATATAATAAGGGCTTGGGATGATGAACTCCTTTAACTTGACCTTATCTGGGAAGCACTTTATCTGCCCTTCCATTCTAAATGAAAGCTTTGCTGGATAGAGTAATTTTGGATGGAGGTCCTTGCCTTTCAAGACTTGGAATACTTCTTTCCAGCCTCTTCTAGCCTGCAAGGTTTCTTTTGAGAAATCAGCTGATAGTCTTATGGAACTCTTTTGTAGGTAACTGTCTCCTTTTCTCTTGTTGCTTTTAAGATTCTCTCTTTATCTTTAATCTTGGGTGAAGTAATTATGATGTGCCTTGGTGTGTGCTTCCTTGGGTCCAACTTCTTGGAAACTCTCTGAGCTTTCCTGGACTTCCTGGAAGTCTATTTCCTTTGCCAGATTAGGGAAGTTCTTCATTAAGTTTTCCATTTCTTGCTGTTCCTCTTCTCCTTCTGGCACCCCTATGATTCAGATGTTGAAATGTTTAAAGCTGTTCCAGAGGTTCCTAAGACTCTCCTCATTTTTTTGAATTCTTGTTTCATCATTTTTTTTCTGGTTGAATGTTTACATTCAACCAGACTTTCTGCTACAAACCACTGATTTGAGTCCCAGTTTCCCTGTCATCACTGTTGGTTCCCTGTACATTTTTCTTTATTTCACTTTTCATAGCCTTCACCACTTCTCCTATCTTGCAACTATACTCAACCATTTCTGTGAGCACCCTAATTACCAGTGTTTGAAACTCTTCACCTGATAGTTTGGCTATCTTTTCATGGCTTAGTTGTACTTTTTCTGGAGGTTTGGTATGTTCTTTTATTTGGGCCATTTTTTTTTTTGTCTTGGCACGTCTCTTATGTAGTAAGGGGCGGAGCCTTAGGTACTCACCAGAGCAGGGCCACCCAGGTCTTTGCATTGTGACGCTGTATGTTGGGGAGGGGTCTGAGAGGGAACAATGCCACTTGCTCAGTTCCCGGACAGCTTTCAGTCACTTTGCCTGCTACCCACAAGCAAATTGGACCCATCTGGTTCTGATTCCCAGGTGGGTGGGTTTGTTACATCTTGGACCCTGTAGTTCTCTCCAATGAACTCTCCTATGAAGCTGGGAGTTTCTCCTGCCACCTCAATCCACACAGGTTTTTTCAGTCAGAGGTTTTGAAGCTTTATTTCCCTATACTGGAACCCTGAGTTGCATGGTCTGTATCACTCCCCAGTTGTTCCTCCTGGTTTTTCCACATGCAAATGTGGGGCTGCCCGGTCTACCAGCCACCACCTTGCTGGGAGTTTTCTGCACCCCGGCTGCCCATCTCCACCCCTCCTACTGGTCTGGATGAATGTTTCTTTTTCAAATCCTTGATTGTTAGACTTCGATGCAATTCAATTTTCTGGCAGTTCTGGTTATTTTTTTTGTTTTAAACTTTGTTGTTATCCGTCTTTTGGTTTTGTGCTGAGACAAAGTGTATCTACCTACGCCTCCATCTTGGCTGGGAATTTCCCAAAACCCTGATTTTAAAATGTAGAAAAAAGGTATATGTACAAGAGGCCCACTGAGGTATAATTTATAATAGTTTAAAAGTAGAAACAAGCTCAAACTATGATCGTGAGGAATGTAAAATAATCACATGTTGGCCATAGTAACATGAGAGTATGTTTACATAATTCTATTTAATTTTTAATCAAAGTAATAAATTTTTTGTATAGTGTGATAAAGAAACTGTAACAAATAAACATGCGAACACACATAGAAAATATAAAGCCAATATTCCAAAATGAAAAGATAAGTATTCTCTGGGTGGGGAGTCCAAGCAGCATTTTTTAAAAGTTCTTTCATTGTTATGGTTTTTCCCTCTAATTTCTTAAGTGAAAATGTACATTTTTAAATAGAAAAATAAACTTTAAAAAAGTTATCTCTGTGTACCAGCAAAAAACCTTTTGTGGTTAATTTTCTACCATTCTCGTTCATCATTCCCCTCCCCCATCATCCAATATTTATTAAGCAGGCCCTTTAATGTCACAAGACTCCACTGCCACGCATTGATTTTTATGATCTTACTGGAAAACTGCTTGGTGCATAGAAAGGTATCTGTGCATGGTGCCTGCATGCACATCATATATCACTCTGGATTGCCAGACAGCAAAGGAAAAGCACCATAAACACTAATTTTTACCCCTAGATGGTTCAGTAATTTGCTAAATTTCCTTGTAATTGCTTCTAATTATTCATTACATTAGAGTAGAAAGTGGTGGCTATAAATTTTCAATGAAAACAAAATTTAAATACAATGCGTCTAAAATGTCTCTGCAAACCCAAGTGGCAACCTGTTTTCCTTATTAGGGAAATCCGACAGACACTGGCAACACATGCTGCTTCTTAATGTGGTGGAGGAGACTGAGCTAAGAGAGTGATACTGAGAGTCTGATGTCAGCTTTGTGAGGAGATGCACCAGCAACTCACCACCTTCATTCGAAGGTGAGACAGAAGTATTGAGGAATTGACCTCCTCCGGGGTGGTGAGTTCCACTGATCCCCTGCACCGGCCCTATGAGGTGTAACATCTCCTGGTAATTTAGAGCAACTCTACTCATTACACCTTCCTTCTTTCCCCCCTCCCTCCCTCCCTGTCTTCCTTTCTTTCACAAAACATGTTATCAAGCCCATTCTCTAAGTGAGGCAGAGTGAGAGACAAGGAAGATTCTCCTGAAGGAGGCTGAGGAAAAGCAATCTACAAGTGAAATGCCATAACCCAAGATGGGCTGTGCCTTCCAATGGCATGACTGTGGCACTATCCCAGCACCAGCCATCTAGAATGTATTGAACTCCAAACTCCATCTAGAAGGTACTGAAAAGCTTCACGGAGGAGGTGGCAACACAGCTGGACCTCAAAGGACATTTAAAATTTGACAGTGTAGGCAGCCATGTGAAAACCAGTATGGCAGCTCATCAAAATGTTAAACACCGAGTTACCATATCATCTATCAATTCTACTTCTAAGTATATACCCAAAAGAGTGAAAGCAGGAATGCAAAGAAATATTTGCATCACCACCATCCCCCTCCCTGTTCACAGCAGCATTACTCACAATAACCAAAAGGTAGAAGCACCCAAAGTGTCCAGTGATGGATGAATGAATAAAGAATGTGGAATATTATTCAGCATTAAAAAGAAGCAGAACTCTGTTACATGCCACATCGATGGATGAACCCTGAAGATATCATCCTAACTGAAATAAGCCAGATACAAAAGGTGAATGTCATATGGTTCCACTTATTTGAGGGACCTAGAATAATAAAATTCAGAGACAGAAAATAGAATGGTATTGGCAGGAGCTGGGGAGAGGGTGAAATGGAGAATTACTGTTCCAGTTAGAGATGATAAAAAAGTTCTGGAGATTGATGGTGGTGATGGCTGTACAACAATGAGAATGCACTTAATGCCACTGAACTGTACATTTAAAAAGGGTCAAAATCGGCCCTGACTGGTGTGGGTCAGTTGGTAGGGCATCATTCCACAAAGCAAAAAATCACCAGTTCAATTCCCAGTCAGGACACCTGCCTAGGTTGTGGCCGGTCCCCAGTGGGGTGTGCATGAAAGACAACCAATCCATGTTTCTATCTTACATAGATGTTTCTCTCTCCCTCGCCATCTCTATAAAAATAAATAAAATCTTTAAAATAAATAAATAAAGAAAGAAAGAATGAAAATGGTTGATTTTATGTTATGTATATTTTACCACATTAAGAAAAAGTGCCACATTTAAAAAACTCAACAGTGCAGAGAGGAGCAAGGTCACAAGGAAGAGAAACAGCGTGAGTTGAAGCACGAAGGTGGAGAGGGACAGGGTCCAGCAGGAAGCGCGAGGAGACCAATGAGGCTGAAAGGTACTGGATGCAGGAGGTGAACAACCACAGCAGTAACAGTAGTGACCATCACTCTAACCTTTGAGGTATGTTTATTAGGTACCAGGTCCCCTGTTTTTGCTTTGCTAGTATTAGCTCATTAAGTCTTCTCAATGATCCATAAAGTAGGTACTTTTATTATTCCAAATTTAGAGATGAGAAGTCTATGGCTCAGAAAGGGCAAATAATTTGCCCTGTAAGCATCAGAGCCAGGACCTGACTGTGTCTGTTTGTCTCACAAGACCCAGCTGTGTGAATCTGCCTCCCACAGGCAATGGGGGTGGGGGGAGAAGTGGGTTGGACCTTGGAAACCAGAGTAAGGAGTTGGGCCTTAATGAGTAAACAGAAGGGATCCAGGAACAAATTTTGAGCGGCAGAACGATGTAAAGAAACTCTGGGAATAGTAATCTGGCAGTGAGAGAGAGGAGGCTAGAGGGAAACTTGGGATTTTTCCAAGGAATAAATAATGATGCCCTGACTGGAGAGGCTGCCACTGGCAGAGGGAGGATGGACAGACACAGGAAGTATCTTCAAGAGCTCAGGAACATACTAAAAGTGGAGAATAAGATCATTCCGATATTGTTTTGTGGTTTTCAGCACTGGGAAGACAGTGTAGCTATCGGAAACAGGAGGCCCAGGGAGGGAAACAGAACTGTGAAGGAAGAGAGTAAACTGGGGGCATTCTGAGTTGAAAATGCTAGCAGTTCTGATTGGCGAGGATGTTCCTCAGAAGACTGGGAAATGAAAGCATCAGACGTTAGCCCTTATCCTACAGATTAAACATTCAGGGGTTCCCAAGATACAGGCTGGCTCCTCGTCCACTCACCCTCCATCCATGCACACTGACCCCATCAATCACCCGTAGGCAGATATGAAGGAATATTGGACACTTGAGGAGATCTCAGACGTGAATAAGAAACACAAACATGAACAAATGACCCCAGAGGAGCTGTAGATAATTCAGTGAGAGAAAATTATTCTCATTAATATTCTGCAAGAAAATTTGAGACAAAACGGTATCCACAAAATGAGAAATGCTGCTTTTATAAAAGAACAAACCAGCAATCTATTAAGAATTCTTGGAAATAAAAGTTATCAGTGTCATAGTAACAGAATTTCAAGAGAAAATTTGGAGATAAAGTCAGGGATACATCTTAAAAAGCAGACCAGTAGTTAACAACATCTAAGACACCATAAGAGAAAAAGATCAGATGCTCCATCCAAGAAGGCCAACCTCTGGCCAATCAAATAAATAAAACAAGAATGAAAGCTCAAGCCTACCTATCAAAGGAGCCCACTGAGTTCCCAGCACAATGCATCCTTGTAAGACATTTACACCAGGAATGAGGAGATCCTAAAGTCTTCCAGAGCTAAAGAGCCCACCTTCATGGATGCTGTGGGCCTGGGAGCAAAGCAGACAGTGCGGGCCACACGTGAGACACTCCCCATGTGGGTCTGGTACTGTCAGCGGGTCAGAGTGATCGGGAATGGAAGCAAAGTGTTCTCCCTTCTCATCATTCCCTCAGGCTCCACAGAGAAGGAACGGACACTAGACCATTGGGGACAAGGATCTGAGTCACCAGGGTGCCTGGGTGTCTTGGCAGCGTCTGCTCTAAGTCCAGGAACCCCTGAGACGATAAGGGACCAAGACAACTTTCAGATTGATGGGTGGGAGGCGAAAACCCCTTCTGAGAAGGGAAACACTTGAGTTTCCGCTGAGCTTCTCACACTCTCGTAATTTCCTGTTTATTTATCCCTTCAATTAAGGGTAAACTTTAGGAGAGCAAGGCCTGTATCATATTTAGCATTTTTTTACCCTGCACTTACCCAGTCCTAGGGCATAATTCAGTGAATGCTGAATGACTGTATGGACAGATGGAGGAATGGAGGAATTTCTCCTTTTGTTACATAGAAAAGATGACAGTGGCTGCTTCTGAGAAGTATGCACATTCCACCCCATTATTAAAAGAAACTCTGCATAATTGGGCTCCGTTGTCACTCCTAACAACAGAGAAGACCATTTTGCCTGTCATTCTTCAGAAAAATTGTGAATAATAAGTTTATATGGATTATTAAAACTCCACCTCTAAGCAAATTACACTGCAAAAAAATTTAAAACACAGCATTTTTCATACTGCTACCGTTCCTCAGATTGTTGTTCCCAGGACTGCCCTCCTGTGGCTGTTCCTCAATGTCTTTGCTAAAATTGACTTCTTTGCCTGTGGCTTTAAAATACATTGACTTTCACTGTGAGGCTTCCACTCAGATGCAGGATCTATATCCCTGCTTTGAAGCCCCATGTGGGGCCACCGCTGACTAACTCACTTCTACCATTGTTCTCCAGGGAGCCCACAGTACTACCCATCATACTGATTTAAAGCCCAAATGCTGTCTCAGAGAACCTTCCCCTGAAGAACATTATATACAAGAAAGGCCAGTGCCCTTCAACCCACGGGCAAATATTTACCTCACATGATTCAAGTTATTGGCCTCTGGCAAGAGCTTGAGCCGCCAGTCCTGCTCCCCTCTTCTATGCATGGATCTAGAGTGAGGCATTTCAGACCCCAGCTGCTGTTCTTCATTGCACCCCCCCCCCATTCCTCATGCTCCCTGGAGTGTTGCTCAAGGTCAATGATATTATTTTTTCTATGATGTTAAGGAGAGTATGGACTCTTTCTTTGAACTCCCATCTGTTGGGAGTTTCCTTTTTTGCCCTAGACCCTGGAGTAATAAGATGGCAAATAAATTTAGCCAGTTCTACTCAGGGGAAACGTCTACTTCTTTTGCTCTTCCTCTTGTCATTAGCTTGGGCAAAGGGAATCCTCCATTGTGGTTCACTCCAACTTGCTAGATTATTAGACTAGTCTTTGTCACCAAAGTTACAGTCAATAGTAACTGTTATTTGTATTGATTTAGCCTCTTTGCTTTTATTCTCTTCAGGGACCTCAAAAGGAGGGACAGCTGAAGGTCTAGGCAAAATTCAAGTTTGAGCTTCCCTTGTCTTGCCCATCTATGCCTGTCTTTTTTTATAGGTGTCTTTTAACCCCCTATTTTATTGTAACTTACCAAGCCACTCCAGAAATGCCACTTTCTCAATGTTAAAGAGAAGCGATCCCTTGCTTTACCCACTAAGTGCATGAATCTGCCATAACTAGTCTCATCGTTACACAAAATATAGTCTTCTCCTTCTCTTCCCTGCTAAAATTCGCTTATTTTGATGCATGATTCTAGCAATAGATAATGAGATAAGGAAGCTGTCTCCAGTTGCACCTCACAGCAGGTCAGTATTTGGCAAGGAAGAAAGAAGGGGAAGATGATTATGTTTCTATCTCTGGTCCATAGTTTTGCATAATCTGAAGATGATGAATGGCTCATCCAGAAATGATGAGCTGGTTTAGAGTAACCAAACTTGCAAGAGATGGATGTATGAGTTAGAAAGCCAGTGCAGTAATTTACAATGGTAGATAGAACTTTCTAGTGACTCAAAGGTCATGTCTCCTCTTGAGGGACCCACCTTTCCAAGACCCAGTTGCTTAGAATACCAAAATAAGATTCAGATAGTTGACAGAAGCATATGCAATCAGAGTGAAAGGAGTTGACAATCTGTGGGACACTCTGTTCCATTTCCAAAAGGCCAGATGGATTACCCCTGGCTTCTCAAAAAGTTTATCTTATCAATGGCCAGATGCCTTGAGTCCATTAAGTACAGAGCCTCCCTCTCTAGAACAAAACTACATAGTACCTTTAAACTCAAGACGCTGGGCTCAATTTTCCCTGCATTCTGCTCATATTACCACCATCCTGATTGAATTAGCAAAGTCTTAGAGGGCTGTTTTTCTCATAGATAGATGATAGATAGATAGATAGATAGATAGATAGATAGATAGATAGATAGATAGATAGATAGATGTGTGTGTGGTGAGAGGATGAGTGTGGTCTTCCATTTAATTACCTAAATTCAAAGATTGGCTCCTGTCTTTCTATTTCACCATTATAATGCCCGTCCTGAATATTTACCATGTTGAAAATCCCTAACACAAATTCTGCATCTCTGTTAGTGATTAAAAAAAAAAACAAAAAAAACCAAAAAACGAAAAAACTTTCCAGCTTCTACACCCAGAGTTCAAGTCCTATCTCAGCCATTACTTCACTGTGTGACTGTAAGTCGTATGCCCTTTCTGTCTCATGAATAGTATCTGCATTAAAGAAGATGAAACCAGGTGATTTATAAGGTCCCTTCCACTCTATAACTCAAGGATTTTATGCCTGAGATCAGAGTCCCTCTCTTTAAAAAATCAAATGATCATATAACACAACGACTCCTTCATATTTACTGGGCACAGAGCATATGGAAATTTGCACTAAAATTGACTGGAAAAGTTAAAAAAGATGAGAAGGTGCATAAGCATCAAGAACAGTCCAAAAGGACAAGTTCGGGGCTCGACTGCATGTCATACTGCGGTTCCAAGCTGATCACATTTACCGACCTGGTAAGCTGTGTGGGGTGGAGGGGTAAAATTTACCACTACCAAAAAAGGCTTTAAAACACTTGGATGAAATGTACCATATAAGGACTAAATACTTTAATTGGGCCTTTTCTGTTTCATTATTTGCCAGTGAAACTAATCCTGATGATCTCTAGATAACAGGGGAATTGAAACACAAAATTCCACACAGATAAAATCCAAATATGCACCCTTGACCATTAACAAGTGTTATATGCATGAGAATCAGGGTGTCCCATTGTTCCTTTGAAGCTCATATTTCACACACCTCCATACCACTTTACTAAGATGTTTACTGTGGAGCAGGGTCCTTTGGAAGGGAGCTGAGGAGGTGAGGGCTGTATGCAAACACAGCAAACACGCGGTGGGGAGTCTGGGTAGGTTTACAGTAAGCACAAGCTCCCCACTGGGACTGCAGCCTTTTCCCTCTCACTGCGTGTGTGTGTGTGGGGGGGGGGGCCGCATGTGGAACGGAGGGGGTCTGTCATTGACCTGGTGCTGCAGCCCCAGAAATCAATGCAACACTAATGAGGGCTGCCGCTGGGAACCGAGGAGAGCAAGTGGGAGTTTGCAGACGATGTAGCTAGGCTACCTGAAGATGCAGTGGAAGCACAAGAAATGGCGACTACCACCCCTGTTGACCTGACCTTTGAACACTGCAGACTCAAAGCTGGGTGATATGAGCCAGTGGGAAAGGCCCAAAGCAGAGGTTTAGGTACAGGAGGCTTTCCTGGTTGCAATGAAGGTTTTAATTCCTCAGCCAGGGCACTACCAGCACAAGACATGACAAGTGAAATGATTTTTTTAAGATAACATTCCCTTGAAAATGTTGAAAAACTCAGCCAGGGAAAGGAAAACTAACATACATACAGCTATTGCTCAACCCTTATAGACCAAAAATCAAGAAATGATGGTATGCTTTACTTGCTTGCCCTAGTATCGGCTTTGTGTTGTGCTTTATTCTGCTTTGTTTTCATCTTGAGAGCCTTAGGTGAGTTATTGGGGCTGCAAACTGGAAAACTCCAGGTAGTATTTCCCAACCACTCCCCAGTTCACCAAATGCCCCATGGCGCCCTTAGGCTGAGCCACAGTCACACGTTTGTGCTACCTGGCTTGTCCCCACAGGTGCCTAACCGGACTCTAAGATGTAGAACATCAAGATTTCTTAGTAAAGCTAGCCAACGGTCTATGGGTAAAGAATGATAGGGTTCTACCTTTGTGGGTGGTTTGAAGCTATGAGTTACAGGAGGTGGCGTATTTTTCACTGGGAGCTCACAACAATATGGGAAAATCTGGCCTTGGAAGGATGAGTTGTCCAATTGCATCTAAAATGGGAAGCCAACTAGGTGTATTCATGTATATGTATATGTATATGTATATGTATATACATATATATATACATACACACACATACGTATAGCTTTATTAAGATATTTTTCACGTGTCATACAACTTACCCAATTAGAGTGTGTAATCAATGGCTTCAGTATATTCACAGGTATACAACCATCACCACAGTCAATTTTAGAACTTTCTCATCAACTCAACCCCTCTAAAAAACCCTGTACCCTTTAGTAGTCACTGCCCCTCTGCCTGGCCTAAACAACAATTAATGAACACTTTGTCTCAGCGGATTTGTCTATTCTGGACATCTAATATTTCTGAACAGCTAATATAAATGGAATCACCTAGTATGTGGCCTTTGTGGCTGGCTTCTTTCATTTAGCATAAGGTTTTCAAGGTTCTTTCATGGTATAGCATAAACTAGTATTTCATTCCTTTTTATGGCCAAATTATATTCTATTTTATAGATACACTAAATTTTATTTATACATTCATCAATTAATCAACATTAAGGTCGTTTCCAATTCTTGCTCTCATGAATGATGCTGCTGTACACATTGATGTATAGCTTTTTATATGGACAGATGTTGTCATTTCTTGCAGTACATATATCCTGAGGAGTGGAGCTGCTGGGTCACGTGGTCACAATGTTTAACCATTGAGAAGTTACCAGACTGTTTTCCAAAATGGCTACACCATTTCACATTAGCTCTAGGAGTGTGTGAGCATTTAGATTTCCTTACATCCTCACCAATACTTGTTATTGTCTGACTTTTTAAAATTATACCCATTATAGTGGGTATGAAGTTTATCTTGTGGTTTTGGTTCGCAAGATGTTGAGCATCTTTTCATGTGTTTATTCATTCTTTGTATATCTTTTTTAGAAAAATGTCTAAGCATATCCTTTCTCCACTTTTTCTCTGACTATATCAATTAGAAGCTGGTTGCCAATGCTGTGTTTGAAAAGTTAGTTTATGATTGGCATTTTCTATGTGCTTTTAAAAGGTTGGCCTAAGAATTTTGGGTTCCCCCTGAGCCTCACTGATGGGCAAGGAAGGACCCAGTTTTCTTGGAGGTCACAAAGCTACCAGAAGAGCTCCATCCCACCGGCCCTCCTCCTCTGTCCATATTTAATTGGGTCATTTGCCTTCTTATTACTGAGTTGTAGGAGTTCTAATATATTTTCATTGCATATAAGATCCTCATTGGACATATAATTGGCAAGCTTTTTTTTCCTATTCTATGGATCATCTTTTCACATCCTTGCTAGTGCCCTTTGACATACAAGAGTTTTTAATTTTAAAGACATTCTATTTACCAATTCTTTTTGTTGCTCGTGTTTTGGTGTCATATTTAATATTCTTTTGCCAAATGTGAGGTCACAAAGATTTGCCCTTATGTTTTCTGAGAGTTTTATAGTTTATAGCTCTGTAACTTAGGTCTTTGATCTACTTTGAGTTAATTTTCATGCATGATGTGAGATAAGGATCCAACTTAGTTCTTTTGCATATGGTATCCAGTTTTTCCAGCACCAGTTGTTGAAAAGACTATTTTCTCTCCATTGAGTGGTCTTGGCACCCTTCTAGGTTTCTTCTTAAGATCTCTTCTAAGTCTATAAAATAGATGTCCGCCCACATTCTTAACCTTCAGAGGTCACCCCTCCCTTTAATCTCATCTAATATACCAGAGTTCCTACTTTTCACAAATGCAGAAATGTCATTTTTAAATGAGATTTCTCTCCAACTCTTCCTGAGAAGCCCCCGGAAATGCTTAGGTGCCCCACGGGTCTGCTGTGGTGGTTGCTTGTCCTGAAATGCAGCCATCTTTCTCTTTCTCTCTTACCCCCGTTCTTAGATTTCTGGGCCCCAGGCATCACCACAAGCCTTGCTCCCAACTCCCAGAGCACAGCTAAGACTATGCAGCAATATCTCACACAATTCTGGTCAAGGCATGGGGTAAGTAGGAGGAAGTCACAACACAGGAGACAATAACATACATTTGGATATAGGGTATTGCTGCCCTAGGTCCCACCCTCCTTGCCCATCCACAAAGCATCCCCAGGCTCTTGTCCACCCTAGTCCTCTGGTCAGCACCCTAGTGCCAGTATCAACAGACATCTCCCAAACAAATATGTCCTTTGCCAGTCTCCCAACTCTCCCTTTGCCTTAAGGAGAAGAAAACCTTTTCTTCCTCCAAGTCACCATCATTATAATCTTGCCATGATGTATCTCTGCTCATAGCAAGGATTTTAAAAATATTATGATGGAGAGCAGTTTGGGTCCTCTTTATCTTTAATGCTCTGTCCCCGGAAGAGATCTGGCTTTAACTTTGCAGAACTAAAAATCTCACAAAAATGCCATTCTTAAATCAAAAGAGCTGTCTGGTCCTGGCTGGTGTGGCTCAGTGGATTGAATGCCACACTACGAAGCAGGGGGTCACCAGTTCGATTCCCCATCTAGGGCACATGCACAGGCCAGATCTGCGGTGGGGAGTGCATGAGAGGCAACCACACATTGATGTTTCTCTTCCTCTCTTTCTCTCTCCCTCCCCTTCTTTCTAAAAATAAATAAATAAAATATTTTTTTTTAAAGCTGTCTGCTCTCATTGGGGTGTCAGTGTCTACTTCTAACTAAAAAGGAAACTTCTGGCCACTTTGAAATTGCAAATACTCATCCTCCTAACCCTAGTATGGCCATCAAACAGGATGTCAAGTACTGGGGTACCCTGGTGTACCACAATTACTTTTGCTTATCTCTATTATTAATTACCCAGTTAGAAATATTCTTAAATTTTTTTAAAGAGTTATGTCTTACTTCTAATTTGGGCTTCAAGAAAATACACTCTTATCTTGAACATAGTATCTTTAAGCTTTTTTATTATTTCCATTATGGTTCTTTCTGGTAAGTAATAATCATTTAGTAGTTCTAATATTGTTCCACCAAAGTTACTTTCTGGTAAGTAAGAATCACTTAGCAGTCCTAATATTGTTCCACCAAAGCAGAAAGACAACCACATATCAATAGTCAAACTGGTAAAAAACTGAGAATATCCAAACACTGTTAACAAGAATGATGTGAATGTAAGTGACATCTATTTGCTTTTTTTAATTCAGGTAAATTCTGAGTTATTTAGTCCAGTATTATTTGGAAGAGAAATAGAACTAATTTTTTAAAATCCATTTTACTTTGGGCTGCTATAAAAATAAATTTGAGGAAAATATAAATCTTGAAAGTAGACAGTTAATGGTAATAATCTCCTGGATCTAAAAAAAAATGTATTATAAGCAAACTGAATGCTGGTAACTCTGTTTAAATAAATAATGGTCATTTTGTTCTAAAACAAGAATTGATCCTCCTCAATTCTTCATTATTAAATTCAGGGAAAAAATAAAACTATTTCCAATTCTGAGTAGTTTATATCCTCCCATCCCAAGTGCCTTAACAGAGAGCCCAGTATGGGGTAGAAACCTAAACAAGAAATTGCTGAGCTAAACAGAGTGGAAACGCAAGTGTTCTGGAGTTGGAGGGTGTGTGCTTTGGGAGGTGAGGTGTGTGCCTCCCCAGTGTCTAGCTCAGCTCCTCTGCATAATAGGCTGTCACTGACTTCCTGTTGATTTTATGTGAATGGTTCTTATTACCCAAAGTTTACAATACAAGTCTATAATGTTCAATAAAATAAAAACTTCTTGGACTGAATATTTTTAATACCCAGATTGCTTGCAAGATCCTCCAAGCTAGCCAGGATTTTGCAGGAATATACAAGCAGACGTGTCACGGGGGAACGAACAAGCAGGCAGCAAGGCCTGTGGAGGCAGCGCGTGTCTCTCCCTAGAGTCAATGGAGGAGGTGGAAGGGGGCAGTTCGGCCCTCTCACCCCCCCTCGATGCTCCCAGAGACCACCAACACAGAAGCTACATCATAAAGAAATGGCTCCCTGAGACCCTTTCCTTTCCAGGATTCTTCCATTTCCCAACTCCTGGCATCATATTCATTAAAAAGTATTTCCTGAGGCCTTGCCTTGTCCTAGGTGATGGGCACACCTAGGTCCAAGCATGAGCTCAGCATAGAGCTCATTCAGGGATTCTAAGGCCATTCATTAGAGATTCAATGAACTAAGGCTATTTATTCGGGATTCTAAGGCCAACAGTCTACCAGAAAGGCTCTGGTTAAGGGAGCACAGAGTACTGAGAAACAATAGGAATTTGTCTTCAGTGTATAACATGGGCTTGAAATGCCACGGATACAGATGAGTTTGTTTACAGAGTTGAGGATGAGAAAGGGACGCTTCAGGATGAGGCTGCCAGGAATACCCAAATTTGACTGCTGACTAGCTCCCCAGTATCCGTTCTCCTTTCTTCTTTAATAGTTTGAATATTTTTTGTGGTTTTTTATTTAATAGTTTGAATCATTTTAAGAGTTAAAAATCACTATTTCTTATCTTCTGTTAGAGCTGAGAGGTCAATACAATGCAAACCAAGCAATTCCATGGAGCTAACAGGAAGCCTCTTTGATGACTCACCTAGAAGGCAAAATATTTTGCTTTTTCTCCCCTCCCCCCTTTATCAATGCCTCCTTGCACATGGTTGTGGTGGGCACCGTCTCAGATCATGGGGTGACCTTAAGGGTGGATGCCAGGATGCTGAAACAGAAGGATTGGTACTGGATCCCTATATGGCCGGCTTTTGGGCTTCTTTTGTTCATGAGAGCATTGCTCTCATATTTCTTAATGCTACTGTTGCTTTTTGTTTTCTGTTAAGTGCATCCAAATTCAATCCTAACTGAAAAAGTAAGGCAGAAAAGGGTGAGTCAAGAATGAAGAAAATGAAGGAGCAGTCATTGAGGTAGAAAGAAAGACTAAGAGAAGATCACAGAAGCCAAGGGGACAAAAGTATTCCATGAATAAGTGAAGGATTGAAAGTGCCAAATGATCACATAAGGTAACACTAAAAAGTATCCCTAAATATACATTGGACTTAGTGGCCTAGAATCATGGGTGACTTTTATGAGACCTTACAGGTCTGTGACTGAGGCAGAATCTGCTTTGCAGTGGTCTGAGTGACAAAAGGTGAGGAAATGGAGATCACCGGTAAGCACACAACTTTTGAGTAATTTGACTGAAACAGAGGCGAGAGAGAGTGGAAGCTGGAAGGGGAATAAATGGGGCCAAGAAAGGAAATTTCTGACTGGAGCGTCATGAGCCAGTCTTAAGAGGAACCAGAAGACAGAGAGATGTTAACTATATACAGGTGGACAAAGGTGAATCTTTGTCCAGACCAGGTGCTATCGTCTCTCATTGTAAACGCCTCCTCACAAGTGCCCTCAGCTCCTTTTCCTGTCTCCCCTCGTGTCTGGGGCAAACCCCATTCCAGGATAAGTCCAGTGATAGCCAGGCCTTCCGCCTGAGCCACATTTGGGGGAAAATCACACAGCTGAGCTGACGGGCTCCACCTAAAAGCTTTCTCCCCTCTCTGAGATGAGTGTTTCAGATCTTATTTCCTCTCCCCCAATCTCCACAGCTTCTTCCCCACCTTCTGTCTGCTGATGACCCAACCACAACTTGATTGGAAGAAAGAAAGCATTAAAGATTTTTTTTAAAAGTGTTTCCATCTCAAACCTTTTGAGGTGGTAAACAGTGTGTTTTTCACCCACACCTCCTCCCACTCAGGCAATTCAGGAGCTGCTCATTGCCCGGAGGAGGATTGTTGCAAACAGAAAAGTCAATTCTTTGTTTTTGAAACTTATTTTATAGGCAGGAATCTGGAGAGACAATTATTTGGGTTTGTAAGTTTACAAACTTTTTTGGTTGTATTGATCTTAGCCAGAAGACATATGGAAATGTGTGTGCGTGTTTCCGATTTCACAATGATGGGGGCTGCAAACAGCGAGGACGCAGGACCCTGTGCGGCGAGAGTCCCACACTGTGAGGAGTTAACCTGTCCACACAGCGTCCCCACCCCGGCATCTCCTTGCCCAGTTTTGATAGTGGGGAGGCAGGGACCTGAGAAAGTACGGCCATCAGAGACTCAAATCTCTCAGCAGTGCTCAGGTGAGAGCTGATAACTGAGACCAGCAGAGATGATGGCTGAGGGCCAGGGGGAACTGTGGACAGATGGTGGAAGAGGGAGAGAATGAATATCATTTGCAGTGCTGAGACCAAATGCAGCAACAGGGCTGTCCTCGGTCGCACTAACCTTCCTCTTCTAAATTCCCACTCTGAAAGTGAGACCCACTGGCATCTGGAAGAGCTACTCCCTGAGCCTATATGGTAAAGTGGATCTGGACTCCAACAGCCAAGAAGGTGGCCCACTCCATCCTCCCTTTAGGAAAAAACTTGCTGTTGTGCTGCTAGGAAAACGTGTAGTCACCCCATCTTTGGGATCCACAACAGTGTAGGAGCCCAGGCCATGCTCCCGTGGGTGGGCCCCAGCCAAAGGTTGAGCATGGTAAGGGTAGTAGGGTCCAGCCATCTCTGCCTGAAACAAGTCTTCTCTCATAGGCATCTTGGCCCTGGAGCTCCGAGTGGGACTGTTAGGTAGACAGGGTAATAAACTAAGGCAGGGAGGAGGAGCAAGACATGCTCACCAGTTGACTCAGTAGTCCTGAGCCCAATTGGATAAGACTGCAGGGGTCTCTGGATATCTCAAGCAAAGATAGCGCAGGAAGAGGGGAGTCCTTGAAACTCTGCATATTGGGAAAGAGAGCCAGTCCCCAGAGAGCTTCTGTAGCCATTTCACTAACTACAACAAGAGTATTTACTAGCTGAGAAAGAAAGCCTTTGTAGCTATACATTATTCAAGGTTTAAAAGGGGGAGAAGGAGGGCTACCTATAAGCTGACTAAAGTATATGAACCCCTGAACCCCAGTTCAGTCAGATTAGTTGAGTGCCCACTTGTAGCCTTGGCTCAAGTGTATAGAACAAACTTCCTAACAATGCTATTTCCTCTATACGTGGGAGATTCAGACTAGCCAGGTGCCTGCGTGCAGCCTCATGCTCGTATGTGTTTCGTAAATAAACTTGCTGTCTCATTTCCACTATACACGTTGTCTCTCACTTGAATTCATCTCCTGCAAGCAAAACAAGATCCAAGGAGAGGAGGCGATCCCCCTACCCCACTCGGGTCTCCCCGGTGACAGGATTGGCTCTGTCTGATCTGCATCGTGCTCCGAGTCTCTCCCTGTCTCGTCCTCCTTCCCTTCCTTGCCTCTTACACGTGTCAGATCAGAACCCAGGCTGAAGGCTTTTCCTTCCAGTCCTGCTCCTCACCCTTTATCTTTCATAGCCATTACTCAGTAAACATCTTGATTGCTGTCTCTCAGTGCCTGCTTCCCAAATGACCCAAAAGGACACAAACGGTTAAAGAAAATGAGATCCAGGATGCAGGTGAACAATCCCCTCGCCCTACACCAGTTCACAACTAAACCCTGCTGGTTATTCTTTCTCATGCCGGGCGTATCTATTCTTATGTTCCACTTCCATTACCTGGTTTGAGCCTTTCCTACAATTTGCCTTCACATTTGTTTCCTGAAGTAGTGTTTTAAATCATTATAAAATGATACAGTATAAAATTCAAACAATACAGAACAAAAAAATTATCCCTCTACATTTGTCCTAATCCTCAGGGTTAACCATTAACCTGCGTATCCTTCCAGGCTGACATGTATTTTTATAGACAAATTCGATTATAGTAAACATTGTTCTGCAACCTGCTGGGTTTTTTTAACTTAACATGATTCTTTTGGACATATGCACACCTTTCCATACCAACATATGTAACTCTACTTCATGCTTTTTAACAGCTGTTATCATAAGTCAGTTAATAAGCCACATCATCGAGGAGCTTTGATTTCCAGTGTGTAGTTATTATAAATAAGGTTGCAAGAATATCCTTGTATTTGTTTTCCTGAAAAGTGAGCCTCCATGTTTTCATACATTTTTTATTGGAGTGTTTATCTTTTTTAGACTGATTGTTAAGAGTTCTTTAAATGTTAAAGAAATTAGCTCATTTTCTGATATGTTACAAATATTTTCCCCTAGTTAATTGTTTATCTTTTGACATTTGTGGTATGTTTTTCTCTATAAAATTTAAAATTTGTACATAGTCAAATGTAGAAGTGTTTGCTGTTATGGATTGTAGGTTTGAAATAGTGCCTAGAGTGACCTTCTCACTACCAATGTTATGAAAAGCAAATCACCTAGATATATTTCTAATATACTCATAGGTTTCACTTATTGCATTTAATTTTTTATTTCTGGAAGTTTAGTTCAGCATAAGCAATCTAGTTTTATTTTTTCCAAATGGCTGCCAGGAACTCTACTACCGTATATTAAATGATCCACCTTCCTCGACTGATTTGAAACACCACCTTCACCACACTCTAAATTCCCACAGTATTTCTTAATTACTACGCTCTGGGTCTCTTAGGATCCTTGCAGAACCTGTGTGAATCAGCCGTATGTGAAAAAACAAATGAGATAAACAGCAGAATGGAAACACTGACTCCAATGTAAGTCAATAAGAAAGTTCTCCAAGGTCCTCATCATTTTTACAAAGCGCTGTGTCTAAAGTTGGGGAAGATGGTCCACGTTTTCAGCGGGTGTGAGGCAAGCAAGCAAGAGGGCACAGATGGGGCAACCTGTGTTCTTGTTGCCCTTTTCATGTGAAATCCCTCCCATTAGGGTTCTTGAAGTTTATGAAAGCATGGTAGCTTTTTAATGCGTGCGTAACTCCAGGGGAGCTTTGCACTTCAAAGCCTGTTGCTGTTACAGCTGCTGCATGAGTAAAGTAAGGGGGGCCGCTGCACATGGGAACTTGGAGTGTCTTCTGACTTCCCTCTGCAGCAAGACAGCCTTTCCGAAGGTGATTGCAGACAGACGTGGCCCTGCATCTTTGAAGTATACTCAATGCAGAATCAATTCAGGGACGCACAGATACTAGTTATCAGCTGTGTTTATTCACACCGCAGAGAAGGGTTTAATTAATTTAATACATATTAGTCAATTCTTTGCTTTTAAACTTTACCTTTGGCCCATCAGCAGATCAATATGTATTTTAATCTTCTCCTGTTTTAGAACTGGTTTTAAGACTCACAGCAGAGGCCCAGATTTCACAATCATTAATTGCTATTATCGGCCCCTTTCATTTCCTACACATCAGCATTTTCTTAAAATTCTGCTTTCATTCCTCTACTAATTTATCTCTTCTTGTTCATCACTTGGTTCTGTAGTGTCTTTCAACCAAGTCCAGAGTTTACAACTAGCCAATAATGGGAAGAAAAAGGACGCCCTGAAATTCTGCATTGATCAACCAGTCCATCTAACTTCATTAACAGCTGCACAGAAGATTCAAGAAGTAGTCCAGCCACTTCCTGATGGATGCTACCCAGTATTTCCAAGGCCCCAGGTGGGTCTGCCAAGGGGTGGAGGACTCATTCTTTTTCTCTTGCTTCTAAGTAAACACTGAATTATCATCTTTGGATGGCCAGTTATTCTCCATAGCCCAGTATATTTCCAGCATCCCCCAGGCTGGGGCATCAGGAGAATCTAACATTACCTCACTGCCTAATCTGGGCAAGTCGCTTGATATCTGTAGGTCTAAAGATCCTCATCTGTAAAAAGCAATCACAATAGGGAATTTTTTGAAAATTATGAGATAATATGAATAATGTGCTTGGCACCAAGCCTGGCTACCGGGATGCCTCCTAATAAGGGACTGTCCCTGTTAACAGTGTTGGTATCACTGGTGTCTTATACACTAAACAAAGGGAACTCATTGGATGGAAAGGAGCAATCTAAATGGTCAGCTGTGTTCCCACCTGTGAATGCGTCTCTTACTGACTTAGAAGGAAAAGGATTGGCATGACCCACCAAAAACAAAGACCCAGTCTTTCACCTGGCGGGGGACACTGTTTCAAGCAAGACTGTTTCCACTGCCACGTTAGCAGCCTCCCTTCTTGGGCTGCTCTTTGTCTCCACAATTCCTTTGCTATTTTTACAGAATTGTATTCTAAACATAAAATCACGCATGCTCATTGTAGAAAATTTAGAAGTATATAAAAGTATGATGAAGAATATAAAAATTATAAAGAAAATAAAAATTATTCATAATTCTACTTCTGGTAGTATTTTGGTGTGTTTTTCTCTCAAATATATGCCAATATAGATGTTTACATTATGCACACATGTAGAAACAAACCAAAATCCTTTTGCATATGGAAGAACTTCTACTTAAAAATAGATTTGGTTCTGAAATATAAATCCATTTGTTCAAAAATCCATAGCGACTTTAAATTTAGCACAACAGCTGTTGTTTGGGGGTAGAATCAACCCCTTTTGCTCTGTTGTGTGGTTAGTTCACACCTATGAAAGTGTGCAAGTGGAAAGTCTAAAAAGAGCAGCTTCCACGGGCAGTTTTGTGTCCTATATTTCCGATCAAACATCAGATTATGAGAATGTTCCCATGTCAGTAAGTGTTCTATGAAATGTAATTCTCAATATTGAATAATACACTGTTACATGAATATAGAATTTATTTAACCATCCCTTATTTTGTTTCTACAAATAAACCTGTGATGCATATCACAAAAAATCTTAATATGTATCTATGGTTATTTCCACAGGAAAGATTCCTAAAAGTTGGATCAAAGGTAATGAACTTATTAAAGGATTACGATACATATGGCCAAATGCCTCCCAGAATGTTAGCACTTATTTCCACACTGCCCACAGTAGCGCTAGTACTGACATAATGTTATCCTCATCTCAAAGATCCTCGCTCATTAGGCAGCCTTGAAGCCAAATTCAATCCCACCCATTGTGGGGTGCTTTCTAAGCCCTGGATGTCTATGTCATTTTTGACCAGAACAGGCTGTTGGCCTCCAAATCATTGGTACCACTTTATATTTGTCCCAGGGCCCAGGGCTTCACTGGCATTACCTTCTCCCTTGTCTTGTTGTTCATCTTGGCTCTGTTATTTCAAAGCCACACTGACTAGTTTCGCCTACTGTGAGATTACACTGCCATCTCTTCCACACCAAGGACTACAGATTCCTCTGGTCTCTACTCTGTAAAAGATTGGAAAGGGCATTTATGCTGCCTCCAACTTTCTGGATGGCAAGACCATTTCTGAGCGGGCTTTCTAGTCTCCCTATTTTGACTTTCCTCCTTATCTTGCAGCTGGAGGTAAAGACACAGTGGTGCTTAGTTTCCAAAGACCAATACACACATATAAACGCACACATATTTTAATTCTTGTCTCCCTCCCTTGGGGTGAATGAAGGTAAATAAAGTGATTATTATAGACTGTTCTCATTGCAGGCAATGACATCCATTTCAATCAGCACATTGTTATGAGTCCTTCCACAATTACCTGGCATCAGTCAAAGACATTTCCCAAAGAGTACTCAACACAACTGTTTACCCAGGAGCTATGCCTGTGGGACTTTGGGAGCAGAACTGACCATCTCTTAAAAAGCTGCTAAGTTCCTACTTGCTGCTTTCCTAGATATTCTGTATACTTCAAAAATCCTCTCTTTCTTTCTCTCACACACACACTCACACACAATGCAAACTCATCACAAAATCTGTAACACAAACTACATGAAATATAGGAAATATTGCATGTTACCATGTTTCAAAACATTAAGAGTCTGGGAAATTAACTACAGAAAATAGCAGCATTTTTTAAGAAAGAAAAACCAGCGATTACTTGGAAATTAGAGATATAAGAAGAAAGAAATGAAAAAGAGTCCCATTTACTTGGCAAGTGCTGTGTTCCAAGTACTCTGTGGTTGAGTTTACCAAGGGACAGAAACTGGGGGAAAGAGATAGATACAACAATACAACCTCAAAAAGCATTCATTATTTATGGGGGGAAAAGGAAGTCGAGAAAGAGGAATCTATCAAAGAAGTAGGAAGACAACCAGGATCGTATGTGTACATGGAAGCTGGAATAGGAGCTTCAAGAAGCAGGAACAAGTCCATCATTCTAGCTGCACAAGAAGTCAAGGGGAAAAAACTGACATAATTAGGTGGGATTTCTGAGTAGGAGGTGACCTTCAAAAGGAAACAGAAGTTAATGTTCCTTAAGTGACTTTTCTGGAGATGCCCAGTATTTCCTCACCTTACACCTCTTTCTTACAAAGTCTACCGTGTTCCCCTCAGTCTCTTCCCAGGGTTTCTGCTGAGCTGGTGACAGCACCTTGCACCGGCTCTCTCTGTACACAGGTGACTGCAGGTAGGTAGGTCACAAAGAGTTTCAAGCTAAGCTCTTCCAGGTTCTTAAACTGAAAACTTATGTGAACCAGAGCTCTGGAGGCCATGCTTTGACCATGTGGAAATGGAGCCAAGAGAGCCAGTGAGCAGGGCGTGAGGAGAAAAAGCAGAAGTGCCCAGAGCAACAATGACAAGCACACAGGATGCCTCAGAACAGCAGAAAGAGGCTGTGATGTGAGAAAGACTCTGCTTCCGCTGCAACCTGAGTTGCGATGCTCACCCTAGTGTTTTGTGAGTGATCTCGCTTTCTTGCCAATAATTGAGTGGGATTTGGTGCCTCATAATCAAATTACTCCTGTGGGAGACAGTGACTATTCTGTGCCATTTAGCTGTTGTGCTACAAATTCTCTCACACAATGTTCACAAGAACTCAGCAAAAAAGGTGTCATTATCTCCCTTTTCCCTGAGAGTAATCTGAGGTTCATGAGGTTAAATAACATGCCTAAGGTCACACAGCTGCTGGGTGAATTCAGTTCTAAATTCTCATGCCACTACTCTGGGCCATAACCATGACACTAGCTCAATTACTGCTGATTGATAAGAAGTCCTCAGGAGTGCATAAAGGCTAGTTAGTTCTGTGGTATAATCTCTTCCTTTATATTAAATGATAAACATAATACCTGAATTTGCATTACTCACACATCAGCATTCGGCATGCTCCATAGACAGGAAGTGTGTCAGAGAGAGCCAGAAGCTTCACAAAAGAAGTTTGCATTCTCCCAGTTCACGAAATAAACTACAACTACAATATGAACTTTATCAGAAGTTCTTAGAGACTCTAACAGAAGATAAGCCTTTTCAGTTATTAAAGGAATTGAGAGCTTTTTATTGTTCATGAAAAAGACAAAACTCCTCCCTTTCAAATTATTCTACTTTATAGTACAATTCCTTTGGCTGGGAGGACAACTTCAGACACTTTTTCAAATAACCCCAACCATTTAATCTGTACCTTTAGGAAGTCATGCTGAGAGTATATGGAAAAGAGACAGACAGAGTGAGAAAAGGGGGTCGGCAAGGGGGGAGAAGGAAGAAGAAAAGGTAAGACATCGTTTCTGAAGTAGTTAGAATCTCCCGGTTTTTCTGGCCTACTTTAAAGTGAGCTGGGAATTTCTATCCACAAAGAACACTTACCATTGTCTAGGGAGCTACAACTTTGCAATCTTGTACTTGTTACTCCAGGAAGATCTTTCCACCCATTTGTCATCTACGTCACACATAAATCAGGGCTGCTTTCATTAATTAGACACTTGTGCTGCAAGTTAGCATGCTGTCTTAGCCAGCTCAGGCTGCTATAACAAAATACTGTAGACTGAGCGGCTTAAAGCAGTATTTATTTCTTATAGTTCTGGAGTCTGGGAAGACCGAGATCAAGGTGCCAGTCAACTCATTTCTCACTGAGGGCCCTCTTCCTGGCTTGTAGAGGACCACCTTTTCGTTCTCTCTTTACATGGTGAAGAGAAAACAATCTCTCTATTTTTCTGGCTTCTTTCTTCTTCCTTCCTCTTCCTCCTCTTTCTCTTCTAAAGCCACTTATCCCATTAAAAGGACTCCATCTGCACAACATCATCTAACCCTAATTCCTCCCAAAGCCCAGCGTCTGAACCTATCACACTGGGGGGCTAGAGCTTTAACATGTGAATTGTGAGGGCATTGGGAGTCTTCAACCTGTGTCAGATGCTTTGAACTAATTATTAACATTTAAAAACCCAAGGTGAGCAACATAAACTGTCAGCCACAATATTAGAACACAAATTACTGCCCGAGTAGAATGGCAAAGCTTGGACAAAGGCCAAGGATAATGTCTAATTTGGGAAGTTAGAGAAAAGACTTTTGAAGAAGGTTTTAGGCCCCCAAAATGGCTTTTAAGAATATAGTTTTAGTAAGTCTCTATTGAGAGAGAATCCACAGCCATGGAAAACACAGGCATGGAGGGAACAGTGGCCCTCCATGCAGGCTCCTGTCTCAGGAGCAGAGTACAGATGATGAGGGTGCTGGGGTGGGGAGGAAGATTAGCTGCTGCAGCTGCCCCCCCGTCTAGCCATGTGATAAGGACACCCCTGGAAGTGGAAGATCAACAACTTCGATTGAGTCTAGCTTAAGAATTTGTTCTGGAGCCTTTGAAAGCTTGAAAAAACATGCAATTTCAGAAATACAGTTATTGTTTACATTAACTTTGGAGGCTGATTATACTTGTTTTTGGAAAACCACTTCACTAGACCTTTTGGTTCTTCAAAGGTAAAGGCAAGATTCTAGTCTGACATATAAAATGTCCAGAAAACATTAACTGCTTTGTATAACTATAACTAAAACTCCATTTTGTGTGCACTTGTCAGTAGGCTGTGGCTAGGAAGTAGGCTGGAAGGAAAGCTGAGATTCCTTCCCCGGCTTGCTGACACCCGCTGCCTGGGCAGAAACCGGGCCTGAGTGAAGGAGACACGCTGCAGAGCATCCCCACTGTGGGAAAGTGAGTCAGCCTCCAAAACTCGGCAGCAGACCAGGGAGAGTCACTCCGTGAAAGGGCTTTTCCTCAGGGCACTGAGAGTCTTTAGATCTGTTTCCAGCTTTATGATTTTTCTCTTCTGTGACAAAATACCCTTCAGTTATTTTCAAATCTTCATTAAAGTTGTGCTAAATACTATAGCCTAGTCTTAGTAAAGATATTGAATTAATAATCAAGAAATCATTAAAATAGTAAATTTTATGTTATGTATATTTTACCACCATTTTCTAAAAACTGTTTAATAGTTTGGACCTGGCCAGGTGGCTAAGCTGGTTGAAATGTTGTCCCTTACAACAAAAGGCTAAGGGTTCAATTCCCAGTCATGGCAAATACCTAGGTTGTGGGTTCGATCCCTGGTCATTGTGTATGGGAGGCAACCAATTGATGTTTTCTCTCACATAAATGTCTCTCTCTCTCTTTCTCTCCCCGCTATCCCCTTCCTCTCTCTCTAAAATCAATAAACATATCCTTGGATGAGGATTTAAAAAAAATCTTTAGTAGTTTAAAAAACTCCCACGAAAAAAGTCCAGACCCAGATTGCTTCACTGGTGAGTTCTATTAAATGTATTTAAAAAATTAATATTAATCTTTCCCACACTCTTTCAAAAAACAAGAGGAGGGATAATTCCCTAATTCATTCTATGAGACCAGTATTATCCTGATAGCACACAAACACACCACAGGAAAATTTCAGACCAATATCTCTTATGAATAAAGATGAATAATCTTCAATAAATCCTAGCAAAGGGAATCCTGCAGCCTTATAAAAAAGGATTGGAGACCCAAGATGGCAGAGGAGTAAGTGGAAGCTACACTAACCTCCTCCCAAACTGGAATTACAACTTACATTGTGGAGAAATCATCTTGAATAACCAAATGAACAATAGTAAGAGAGAAGCCTTATAACCATGGACAGACAGAAGAAACAGCTTCATCACAACGTGACTGGTGCACAGTGCAGAGGAGATGTGAAAGGGCTGGCTGGGCTCCCACAGATGGCAGCTGAAGCTCTGGAGGAATATTTCAGCAGCCAGTGGGTTCCCCCAAGAAGCCTGGGCTCTAAACCCCAAGCTGGGCTCCCCAGCCTACAGCACCAGACCCAGAAAAGAACCCTAATAATATCCAGCTATGAAAAGCAGTGGGGTTTCTGTCTGCCAGGGAGAGATGGCTGGAAACTCAGACAGCCTCCAAAGGGCCAATGTACAAAATTTCATTTGTAGTCATTTATCCTTGGCTCCAGAAGAGGAAGGGCAGAGTGTTCTAGAGACAGTTGAGGAGAGTCTGGGGTTGGTGGCTCAGGAGAGAAAACTGAAGGAAGACCAGCCAGGATCCTTGTGCTGAGTTATTCCCCACACTGCAGAAGCCATCTTTCCCAGGCAGAGCATTCCCCTCCAAGTGGCATCAGCATACTGGGAAGCAAGAGCCCCACCCACAGAAATTACTCTGCCTCACCCTGTGGAGCTTAATTTGGGCTGCTGAGTATGACTTGAGGTTATATCATTGATTAGTTTAACAACTAAGGCAGATCTCTGGGAATTCAATGAGAGTTCAGCTGACCCTCCCCAGGGCCTGGTCCTGATTAAAGCCAGCCTTGGTGCTCAGCCTGGTTCTTTCTGCACACAAACAGGCCCAGCAGAGGGAGCCACACACCATGGATTGCTGATAGCTCCAAACAGGTTGACCAGGGCCACTCATAAACAGTGTCTGACAGAGGTCTACACCAGAGTCTTTGTAGACCTACCTAATGCATATAAACAAATACAAAGAAACTGCCAAAATGGGAAGACAAAGAAATAGACCCCAAATGAAAAACAAGAGAATTATCCAGAAATAGAGCTAGATGAAATGAGGGCAAGCAATTTGTCACATAGAGAGTTTAGAGTAATGATTATAAGGATACTAAGCAGCATGAAAAAGACATAGAAACCATAAAAAAGGACCAGTCAGAAATAAAGAATGCAATATCTGAAATAAATAATAATACATGGAAGGAATACACAGCAGGTTAGATAAAGCTGAGGATCAAAACAGTGATTTAGAAGACAAGGTAGAAAAAAACACCCAGGCAGAGCAGCAAAAATAAAAAAGAATTTTTTAAAAATGAGGAGAACTTAATAAACATTTTGAACAACATGAAGCATAACACTATCAACATCATGGGGATACCAGAAGGAGAAGAGAGCAAGCAAGGGATCAAGAACCTATTTGAAGAAATAAAGACTGAAAAATATCCTAATCTGGTGAAGAAAAAAGACACACAAATCCAGGAAACTCAGAGAATCCCAAACAAGTTGCACCCAAAGAGGCCAACACCAAGACACACCATAATTAAAATGACAAGGCTTAAAGACAAGAAGAGAATCCTAAAAGCCACAAGAGAAAAGCAGATAGTTACCTACAAGGGAGCTCCAATTACACTGTCATCTTATTTCTCAACAGAAATATTTCATGCCAGAAGGTAGTGGTGTGGAATATTCAAGGTGATTTAAAGCAAGGACCTATAACCAAGGCTACTTTACCCAGCAAGGGTATCATTTAAAATTGAAGGAGAAACAAGGAACTTCCCAGACAAGAAAAAGCTAAAGGAGTTTGTTAATACCAAAAAGTACTGCCACAAATGTTAAATGGGGAAGGAGGAGGAGGGGGGGGAGGAGGAGGGGGAAGAAGAAGAAGGAGGAGGAGGTGGAGAAGAAGAAGAAGAAGGAGAAGGAGAAGAAGAAGAAGGAGGAGAAGAAGAAGAAGAAGAAGAAGAGAGAAAAATCATCTAACAATAAAATGGCACTAAATATATATCACCTGAAATGTAAATGGCTTAAATGCTCCAAGCAAAAGACACAGGATAGCTGAATGGGTAATAAAACAAGACCCATATATATGCTGCCTTCAAAAGACACAGATCAAAAGATACACACAGATTAAAAGTCAAGGGATGGAAAAGATATTTCATGCAAGTGGGAAAAAAAAAGCTGGAATAGTAGTACTTACATCCAACAAAATAGAGTTTAAAACCATGGCTATAATAAAAGACAAAGAAGGACACTACATAATGATAAAAGGAACAATCCAACAAGAAGATATAACCCTAGTAAACATTTACACACCCACCACAGGAGCACCTAAATAGTTGAATCAAATCTTGATGGACATAATGGGAGAGATGGACAGAAATATGTTCATAGTCAAGGATTTTAACACCCAATTGACTTCAATGGATAGATCTTCCACACAGAGAATCAACATGGAGACAGTGGCCTTAAATGACACACTAGATCAGATGGATTTAATGGATATCTTCAGAACATTTAACCTCAAAACAGCAGAATATACATACCTGTATTTTGTAGTGTATAATGTACACTTTTATGACCAAACTTTTTAGGGAAAAATAAGGATGCAGATTATACATGGGCTGTGCTAATTCCATATCTCTACTGGTACATAAAATTTCTTATACCTTGTATCTCTGTTCTTGTGTTTTGTAATTATTGGTTACATAAAATTTCTTGTATCATAATATGTTCAAAAATAAATGCTAAAATTCCATATAATATAAAAAACAAATATCTAAATATAAATAAATACTAATTTAAATTAAAAAATTAAAATGAAAGTTTGGGCCAAAAGCATGGGTACATATTATACATGGTGAAATACAGTATTTTCAAGTACACATGGAACACTTTCTAGGATAGACCACATGTTAGGACACAAAACAAGTCTCAATACATGTAAGAAGACTGAAATCATATCAAGCATCTTCTCTGACCACAATGCTATGAAACTAGAAATCAATCACAAGAGAACACTGAAAAACATACAAAAACAGGGAAGCTAAATATCAAGTTATTAAACAATGAATGGGTCAACGAGAGATCAAAGAAGAAATCAAAGGATACCTAGAAACAAATGAAAATGAGGACACAACATCCCAAAATCTTTGGGACACAAAGAAAGCAACCCTAAGAGGGAAATCCATAGCATTACAGGCCCACCTAAAAAAAAAAAAGAAAAAGTTCAAATAAACAAGGTAACTTAACACTTAAAGGAACTTGAAAAAGAACAACAAACAAAACTCAAAATGAGTAGAAAGAAGAAAATAATAATGATCAGAGCAGAGATAAATGAAATAGAGTCCAAAAAATAGATATAAAAGATCAGTGAATCCAAGAGTTGGTTCTTTGAAAAGATAAACAAGATTAACAAACCTTTAACCAAACTCATCAAGAAAAAAAGAGAAAGGACCCAAATAAATGAAATCAGAAACAACTGACACCCAAGTAATACAAAGGATTATAAGAAAATATTATGAACAATGTGCCAACAAACTGGACAACCTGGATGAAATGGATAAATTCCTAGAAACATATAATCTTCCAAAAATAAATCAGGAAGAATCACAGAATCTGAATAGAAAGATTACACCTAGTGAAATTGAAACAGTAATCAAAAAACTCCCAACAAACAAAAGTCCTGGACCAGCTGGCTTCACAGGTGACTTTTACCAAACAGTCAAGAAGAACTAACACCTCTCTTTCTCAACTATTTCATAACATTCAAGAGGAGGAAAGGCTCCCAAACTCATTTTATAAGGTAAGGAATATCCTAATTTGAAAACCAGATAAAGACACGACAAAGAAAGAAAATTATAAGCCAATGATGATGGCCTAATTATATATCCCTGATGAACATAGATGCTAACATCCTCAATAAAATATTAGCAAACAGAATACAGTAATGCACCAAAAATATCATACACCATGATCAAGTGACACTTATTCTGGGAAGGTAAGGATGGTACAACATTCACAAATCAGTAATTGTGATTCACTATGTAAACAAAATGAAGGATAAAAATCACGATTATATCAATAGATGCAGAAAAAGCTTTTGATAAAATCCAGCACCAAATTATGATCAAAACTCTCAGCAAAGTGGGAATAGAGGGAACATACCTAAACATAAAGTCCATATATGACAAACCCACTGCCAGAATCATATTCAAAAAGCAAAAACTACAAGCGTTCCCATGAAGCTCAGGTAAAGACAGAGATGTCCACTTTCACCTCTCATATTCAACATAGTGCTGGAAGTCCTAGTCACAGTAATCATTCAAGAGGAGGAAATAAAATGCATCTTAATTGGAAAGGAAGAGGTAAAACAGTCACTATTTGCAGATGACGTGACACTGTACATAAAGAACCCCAAAGATTCCACTAAGAAACTACTAAAACCGATACATGAATTCAGCAAAGTAGCAGGATACAAAATTAATATACAGAAATCAGTTGCATTTTATTTGCCAATAACAAACAAACAGAAAGGGAAATTAAGAAAATCCCACTGACAACTGCTACAAAAAAAATAGAACACCTAGGAATAAACCTAACCAAGGATGTAAGAGACTTGTACTTCAGAAAATTATCAGACACTGAAGAAAGAAAGTGAAGATAGAAATAAGTGGAAACACATCTCGTGTTCATGGGTAGGAAGAATTAACATCATTAAAATGTCCATACTACCCAAAGCAATCTATAGATTCAGTGCAATTTCTATCAAGATTACAAAGATGTACCATACTTCACAGAACTAGAACAAATATTTCAAAAATTTATATGAACCTACAAAAGGACCCACATAGCAACAGCAATCTGAGAAAGAAGAGCAAAGTTGGAAGAATCATGCTACCTAATATAAAACTATATTATAAGGCCATAGTAATCAAAACAGCATGGTTCTGGCATAGAAACAGATACATAGATCAATGGAACAGAATTGAGAGCCCAGAAATAAACCCACTCATTTATAGTCAAACAATATTCGACAGAGGAAGCAAGCCCATACAATGGATCAAAGATAGTTTATTCAATAAATGGCATTGGGAAAATTGGGCAGATATGTGCAGAAAAATTAAACTAGACCACCTTTTACTCCACACACAAAAACAAATTCAAAATAGATTAAAAACTTAAATATTGGACCTAAAACCATAAAAGTCCTAGAAAAAAACACAGACAGCAAAATCTTGGACATTGCTCATCATAATATTTTATCAGATATCTCTCCCCAGGCAAGGGGGAAAAATAAAAAATAAATAGAACTACATCAAATTAAAAAGTCTCTGCACAGCAAAGGAAATTGTAAACAAAACAAAAAGACAATCCACAGAATGGGAGAACATATTCACCAATACATCTAATAAAGGGTTAATATTCGAAATTTATAAAGAACTTATAAAACTCAATAATAAAAAAGCAAACAACGCAATTTAAAAAATGGGCAAAGGTCCTGAATAGGTCCCACTTTTCCAAAGAGGACATACAGATGCCAATAGATGTGAAAAGATGCTCAATGTCACTAATCATCAGAGAAATGCAAATTAAAACCACAATCAGATATCATCTCACACCTGTCAGAATGGCTACCATCAATAAATCAACACATAACAAGTGCTGGCGAGGATGTGGAGGAAGGGGAACCCTTCTGCACTGTTGGTGGGAATGCATATTGATGCAGCCACTGAGGAAAGCAGTGTGGAGATACTTCAAAAATTGAAAATGAATCTGCCTTTTGACCCAGTGATCCCACTTCTTAGAATATATCCAAAGGAACCCTAAACACTAATTTGAAAGAACATATGCACCCTTATGTTCATTGCAGCATTATTTACAATTGCCAAGATGTGGAAGCACCCCCAAGTGTCCATCCATAGATGAGCAGACAAAAAGCTATGAGACATTTACACAGTGGAATATTACTCACCATAAAAAGGAAGAACATTTTACCTTTTGCAACAGTATAGATGGACTTGGAGAACATTATGCTAAGTGAAATAAGGCAATCAGAGAAAGACAAGTACCTTATGATTTCACTGACATATGCAGTTCATTAGATTAATGAACAAACTAAACTAACAAGGAAAATGAGGACAGACTCATAGATGGAGAGCAGATGACAGTTAGTGGTGAGAAAGTTAGTGGGTGGAGGGATTGAGCAAAAATAAAAAAGGACGTGTACAGAGACAACAGTGTGGTGCTTGCTAGGGACTGGAGGTTTAAAGGGACTAAATGGTAATGGAAAACATACAAAAACATTAAACTAAAAAAAAAAAAGAATTATGCACTACACTATGACCAAATAGGATTTATCGCAGGAATGCAACATTGGTTTAACATGTGAAAAATCAATGAATGGAACACATCATATTAATAGAATAAAGGACAAAAAACACGTAATCAGCTCAACAGATGTACAAAAACTGTTTGACAAAAA
This sequence comes from Phyllostomus hastatus, assembly GCF_019186645.2. Classification (NCBI taxonomy): domain Eukaryota; kingdom Metazoa; phylum Chordata; class Mammalia; order Chiroptera; family Phyllostomidae; genus Phyllostomus; species Phyllostomus hastatus. The sequence continues at coordinate 15,347,554 of NW_025333857.1, forward strand.
ACCTGATCCTAAAATTCCAATGGAAATGCAAGAGATACAGAGTAGCCAAAACAATCTTGAGAAAAAATAAAGCTGGAAGACTCACATTTCTCAATTCACAACTTAACTTCAAAGCTATAGTAATCAAGACAGTGTGGTACTGGCTATATATATATATATATATATATATATGCACTCACACACACACAAAGAGAGAGATTTTTCTATCTAGAATATATAAGGTATACTCACAACTCAAAAAAAAAAAAAACAGAGCAATTAAAAAACAGGCAATTGGGACTTCCCACCAAGATGGAGCCATAGGTAGACACACTGTGCCTCCTCACACAACCAAAATAAGGACAACAACAATTTAAAACAAAAAACAACCAGTACTGACAGAAAATTGAACTGTATGGAAGTCCAACAACCAAGGAGTTAAAGTAGACACATTCATACAGACTGGTAGGAGGGGCGGAGCCGGGTGGCTGAGATAGAGAGGGGTTGCTGCAAAGCAGTGGTTGGCGGACCCCGGGCACGCAGGTGGCAGTGGGTGGACCCAAGGAAGCGGCAGATTGTGGAGGGGCACAGCACGCAAGGCGGCTGATGGACCGGGTGGTTCCACATTCGCGCACAGATAAATGAGGCAAAACTGGGGAGCGAGACAGACCACACAACCCAGGGCCCCAGCGTGGGGAAATAAAGCTTCAAAACACCAATTGAAAATCCCTGTGGGTGTTGAGTTGCTAAGAGAGACTCCCAGCCTCACAAGAGAGTTTGTTGGAGAGACTCACAGGGTCCTAGAACGTACACAAGCCCACCCACACAGGTATCAGCACCAGAAGGGCCCAATTTACTTGTGGGGAGCGGGGGAATTGACTGAAATCCAGCAGAGAGCACAGCAAGCACCATTGTTCCCTCTCAGATCCCTCCCCCACATACAGTGTCACTACCCAGCAACTGAGTTGCCCCACCCCGGTGAACACCTAAGGCTCTGCCCCTCACTACAAAACAGGTGTGATGAGACAAAAAAAAAAAGGCCCAAACAAAAGAACAGATCAATACTCCAGAAAAAAATAAAACTAAGCAACAAAGAGGTAGCCAACCTATCAGATACACAGTTCAAAACACTGGTAATCAGGATGTTTACAAAATTGGTTGAATTTGGTCACAAATTAGATGAAAAAAAAATGAAGGCTACACTAAGTGAAATAAAGGAAAATGTACAGGGAACCAATAGTGATGGGAAGGAAACTGGGACTCAAATCAATGGAGTGGACCAGAAGGAAGAAAGAAACATCCAATCAGAAAAGAATGAAGAAACAAGAATTCAAAAAAATGAGTAGAGGCTTAGGAACCTACAGGACATCTTTAAACATTCCAAAATCTGAATTATAGCGGTATCAGAAGAGGAAGAAGAAGAGGAAGAGCAACAAGTGGAAAAGTTATTTGAACAAATAATAAAGGAGAACTCCCCCATTCTGGCAAAGGAAATAGACTTCCAGGAAGTCCAGGAAGCTCAGAGAGTTCCCAAGAAGTGGACCCAAGGAGGAACACACCAAGGCACATCATCAAGTTACCCAAGATTAAAGATAAGGAGAGAATCTTAAAAGCAGCAAGACAAAAGGAGAGAGTTACCTACAAAGGAGTTCCCATCAGACTGTCAGGCTGATTTCTCAAAAGAGACCTTACAGGCAAGAAGGGGCTGGAAAGAAGTATTCCAAGTCATGAAAGGCAAGGACCTACATCCAAGATTGCTCTATCCAACAAAGCTATCATTTAGAATGGAGGGGCAGATAAAGTGCTTCTCAGATAAGGTAAAGTTAAAGGAGTTCATCATCACCAAGCCCTTATTATATGAAATGTTAAAGGGACTTATCTAAGAAAAAGAAGATAAAAAACATGTATAGTAAAATGACAGCAAACTCACAATTATTAACCACACCTAAACCAAAAATTGTGAGGGGCTCCACCCGCAGGCTCCCCACCCCTGCCCCGGCACCACGGATGAGAATAAATCTACCAAGACATGATCTGCTTGGGGAGGAAAGGTGGCAATCTCTCAAAGGAGAAGGGCCAAGAGCCTTTTCCTCAGTGGGCTTTTATTGGGTTCATTTGCACAAGAATACAGGTAAAGCTCATTAATCATTATTCAGGCAGTAAGGATCAAACAATAGATAACAAAGAACTCTGCGGGACTATTCTGAATCAGGTCTGATAGCTAAAGAGCAATAAAACTTTTGAGGAACAAACTCATTTCTTGCTTGGACCCTTATTTAATTGAGAGCAATTAAACAAAGCAGGTTTCACAGGAGTTTATGTATTCTTTCTTAGGCCTGATTGCCCGGGGAACCCACCCTTTCCAGCACAGGGCTGCACCACCCTCTATCATTGTTTCAGGCTTAAGTCAGGCAGGGGAAGTAAGGCAGCCAAGAGATTAGGAGACTTCTTGCAGACAGAATGAGGACTCAGGCTTTGTCAAAGCCGAGGGACAAGGGTCCATCACCCCCTTTTGCTGTAGCCCCCCAAGTCCTTCCTTGGGGACCTCCCACATGATCGTGCCTATCTTAGGTCATTCCCCCCTTGGGGAATCTTACCCGTCATTTGCTAACTGACCAAGCATTGAGGGCCAGTTATGGATGAAGTAAAAGGAGCAGAAGCAGTGCTCCTGCAAGGGAGATAAGCTTTGTTTCTTTAGTGTCTTATGGTCTGAAGGTCACTACCTCAGCCTTAGCCGTGGGTGGGGGCGGGAGGGGGGTTATAGCTTCCGAAACCAGGAAGGGCAGTTCCCAACAAAAAATAAAAACAAACTAAGAACAGGCAAACAACTAGAACAGGATCAGAACCACAGAAATGGAGATCACATGGAGGGTTATCAACAGGGGAGTGGGAGGGGGAGAGAGGGGGAAAAGGTACAGAGAATAAGTAGCATAGACAGTAGGTAGAAAATAGACAGGGGGAGGGTAAGACTAGTATGGGAAATGTAGCCAAAGAACTTATATGTATGACCCATGGACATGAACTAAAGGGGGGAATGTAGGTGGGAGGGGGTGTGCAGGGTAGAGGGGAGTGAAGGGGGCAAAATGGGACAACTGTAATAGCACAATCAATAAAATATATTTTAAAAACAGGAAATTGAATAGACATTCTTCAAAAAAGATATACAAATTTCCAAAAAGCATATGGAAAGATGCTCAACACCACTACTCATTATTAAAATGCAAATCAGAGCCACAATGAGATACCACTTCACACCCACTAAAAAGGCTATTGTCAAAAAGATGAACAAAACAAAACAAAAACAAATGAATAATAACAAGTGCTGACAAGAAGGTAGAGAAATTAAAAAACTCCTACACTGCTGGTGGGAATGTAAAACAGTACAGTAACTTTGGAAAAGAGTTTAAAAATTTCTCAAAAACTTAAAATTGGAGCTACCATATGACCCAGCAATTGCCCTTCCAGGTACATACATGAAAAATGAAAACATAACATGTCACACAAAAACTTGACAAAGAATGTCCCTAGCAGTATTCTTCATAATGAACCCAAAGTAGAAACAAGCCAAATGTCAGTCAACGTGATGAATGGATGAAGAAAATGTGGCATATTCATACAACAGGATGTTATTCCATGTAAAAAGGAGTGAAGTGATGATATATGCTACAAAAGGAATAAACCTTGAAAATATCATCCTAAATTTAAAAAGTCAGGTAAAAAAAGGAAATACATGTGATCCTATTTGCATGAACTATGCAGAATAGGAAACCCACACAGACAGGAAGTAGATTCTGGTCACCAGGGGCTGTGGGACTGAGGAATGGAGAGTGCCCACCTGTGTGGTGACTGGGTGTGGAGTGTTCTTTGGGGTAATGAAAATGTTCGGAATTAGAAAGTGGTGATGGTTGCACATCCTTGGCCCACACTAAACTCTATGTATGAATTGTATGATAGGTGAAGTCTATCTCAATAAAGTTGTACTTTTTTAAAAAGATAGGCATGTGCTCCTATCTGAACACAAACTGTTACAACGTAGATGAACCTAGCCAATGAGTAATTGTCAATTGTGAAAGTGTTTTGTTATAAAGTGACACAGCGTTTGCACCTGATTAACTTGATATGCTGGGAATACTGGGTTGGGCTTGCTCAAGGGCTTCTCTTACTGGGAACAGGGATTCTTCTTCCCTACAGATCAAAGAGAGTAAGAAGCCTCACATATATTAAGTGACCTTGAAGCTGATAATGGCATCCACGTCCAGCTCTACAGGTTGTGCATAGTGACACACTAAGATGTAGGTGGTGCCCTCTGAAACTGTGCTTGCTGGCAGCCCTGCTATGGGATGGAGTCTTGGACACCAGCATACTTCAGTAACAGCATCGCTACTGTCATCTGAAGGCACAGTTTTAATTGTGACTATGCTCTGTGTCACAGTCATCTTTCTATAGTCCTCAGCTCAGAGGAAAACTTGAGTGCATTCACTTAAGGTGGTGCTTTTGTAATTATAAAAGCACTTAAAATGAATTCAATAGTCAGCTGTCCATCAAGGTCACTAAAGTGAGTGGGTAGCCTTTAAGTCTCAGGTCCTAAATGAACTTCAGGGAGTATCCAAGTTCCAGAGCTTTCCATGCAGTTTTACTGCAGAAGCCTCTTACTTTAAGACCAGGAGTAAGTTTAGAAAACTATAGAAAATATATTTTACTATTGTTGGAAGAAAAGGGGCAAAAATTACATGTCCTATTATATATCCTATGTTTATTTCATGCAAGGTGCTTTTCACGAGGCATCCAATACAATTCCATGCATTCTAGATTGCATTTATGATGTCCCCTTATGCAGATACTGCCAAACCTTGGCGGGATCTATTGAGGACAGGAAGCTCCTCTTTTCTTCTCGTCATCAGTGAATATTTATGAGTATCTGATGGCTCTTCCACTGTCAGCTGTGTCTCCTTCAGATCTAAGACTCTGTGTTTTATGTAGTTTCCACAGCAGCACAACATTTCTGGAGCTGCTTCCCTGGGAGGAGTCTGTCAACAATCAGCCTCTCACTGGCATTAACACACAATAACAGACAATGAAGCATGACTCAATTAAACCGCAAAAACTGTCTTCAGACAACAGGAACCAAGTAGCTTTCCAAACCTATGAGGGGCTTCTCTTGCATGATTAGCATTAAGGTCAGTGCTTTGAAAACATCTGTCTAAGCACCTAACAAACCCACCACAAAATTTAGAGAAAAAAGCAAAACTCTGTTTTGGTTTATCTCCTTCCCATACTGTATCCAGATATTTTACAACTTCTAGTACACAATGTCAACTAGGTCTCACCACTGCAAAGATTAAAACCAAGTTTTCCCTCTGAAATGCCCATGGAACTTTAATTTGCTAAGAAGGTACAGTTTGGGGACTTCAGCGTCAAACCTGCTTAAAGTTGACAGACACAAACGTCTGCGGAGGGAGTGGCTGGGGAGAACACGCAGGCATCTGTGTCATGAGCTCCCAGGACAGCTGGCTGTCTGTGTATGCCTGTGGACCCATTCCACAGCCAGGAAAGAGTCTTATACTAAAGTTGCTCCAAACTTTTTTTACAATATAATAAAATTGCCGAGGGTCAAGAGAAAAGACAGAGCTCTTCTACCAATACATAAATGTACACATTTACGCCTCACTTAGCCACGAGGACTGAATATTTTCCTTAGAGAACCGAGGCTTTTGTTTGTTTTGTGTTGTTTTGTTTTTGTTGTACTTGAAATATTTAACCCTATAGGTTTAAATCTTCAGTACTTCAGGTCTCATTATATTGAACACGATCATTTCAGCTAAAATTGCTCTCACTGAACTAAGCCATTAGGGAGAAAAACTATATGTCTTTACTGAAGGAAAGATAAAATAGATTCAGATATTATATAAAAACAATTTTCAAAGATTCTTCTGTTTGGGAAATTATTAAAATTCTTTTACTTCAACTGTTATAAAAGGCATGGATAAATGACCAGGGATGGATGTTGAACCCACAGGGTAAACAGTAAAGGAAAGTGCTCTGGAACATTTAAGATAAGGTTTATAAACCCCAAATCACTATTCTAAGCTATGATTAATATACATTCTTTCAAGACTGAATTTCTTTTATAAGAAAGCTATAAAACTGCCAACAAAAGTGGAACCAAATAAAGGCAATTATGTAAAGTTGACCTTAAAGATAAATTTAATACATTTAAACTATAGAAATTAAAATAATATTGAGATAACAAGTTAATTAAAAATTATAAATAATGATGGCAATAGGGAGAGACTAAATGTCCCAATGTAGGCAATCACTCTTTGCTACATTAAGAAGCCAGGAATATAAAATGGAAACCTAAAAAAGATTTAGAAATTCAAGTGATGAAGGTAACTAATGAGAATACTTTAAAAGAAGGAATGATTTATCTAATTGAAAATATTGAAAGAAAAGTATTGATCTTTAAAAAAAAACACTAAAAGTTTACTAGTTGTATTAGTTTCCTGTGGCTGCTGTAACAAACTACCACAATCTTGTGGCTTAATACAAATTCATTCTCTCTTCATTCTGGAGCCTCCCAGGGGAGACTGTTCCCTGGCCTGTGTTAGCCTCCAGCAGCGCCTGCACCCCTCAGCCGAGGGTGGGGCGGGGGGGCAGCCTCCATCCTCAAGGCACAGGGCGCCAACCTCTGCCGCCACCGCCACCGTCACATCGCCTTCTCCTATGTAGTCGAGTCACCCTCTGCCTCCCTTCTTACAAGGACACTTGCAGTTTCGTTTAGGGCCCACCCAGATTATTAAATTCCGAATCTCAAGATCTTTAATTTAATCACACTTGTAAAGTCCTTTTTGCCATGTAAGGTAACATTCACAGGTTCTCGGGATTAGGGCATGAAAATCTTTGGGGTCATCACTCAGTCTACCACACTAGCCCAAAAAAGATATTTTATTTTATCCCCATCTCCATCCCAGGAGTTATACAAACTAACGCTTTCTTGGTCAGCTTACTGAGTACACGTCATTACTTCCCATTGGGAAGGCACAGCTTGTTCAGGCTGGGTCACCATCGATGTCTTCAGTGGAGGGTGTGTCTCCGAGAGTTTACATACAGTCTCTCAGCCCACGCTGGAGACGCTGGGCAACATGATGGAGAGTGTTAGATCCTTTGAAAGATAGGTACAAACTCCACTATTCCCCTCATTACTACTCATATGGATGAATGGATGTGTTTTATTTTGTCTAATTAATGGATAAGGGATCTAAATTTCAAACCAAAACATACTTCTCAAAACAATTCCTAACTGGTCAGAACAATTTAAAAAGTTTTTCTCCTCTTAAAATATGCTAATTATTACTGGAAAACAGGCCTGGCAAAGTGGAAATTGGTGGGCTTTGGAGTTACAGCTCTGGGCTTGCTAATTACAGCTCTGGGCTTGTGTGGTGTCAGGTAGTCAAATGTTTAACATTTTAGATGCTCAGTTATTTACCAACAAAATGGTGATACAAATACTTACTCCAGAGGTTTATTGTGAGAACATCAGAATTTTGTTATAATGACAGGCACTGAATAGTTGCTCAGTAAATATTACTTACTTTCCACCTTTTATTTTAGAAAATGTGTGTACAAAAAGTACAAAGTAAAATAGGATCAATTTACCATTGTTTAGTAGAGTCTATAGAATGAATTCAGATCTAACTGGTAAACATAGTAATGTGAAAATAGTAATGATCTCATTAAGCACTCGATGACAGCACATACTATAAATGTTTCACTAAGTTTAATAGGAGTCAGACAGTTGGTAAAGTTACCAATCTTCTATTATTTAAAAGGTTATCTATGTTATTGTTGAACTGGCAATTCTTGCATTTCCTGTACCTCTTTTTATTTATTATTTCATTGCAAAATATTTATATTAAAAATACTGGCAAAGCCTCAATAAATAAGTGTCACTTAGGTGTCAAAATAGTAACTTCAAGAATCTTTTTAATGGTGATTAATGATACAGGTATTTTTCTAGATCACAGAAGGTTAGTAAGAAAATCCACATACTAAGGTGTAAAGTATAACTTCCCTACAAAAGTATTTGAAGTCATTCTCCTGAGAAATGCCTACTTTTATATCCTTCTTAAGGAGGCAAAGAGGCTGACAGAGCAACTGTCCTTGCCAGCCCAACGCAGGTCTCCCACATGCAGCAACTGGTCGCTAAGGCACTCAGAAGCAGTCTAGAGTTCTTCAGATCTCCGTAGGATATGTTATTAAATCTTCCCCTCCTGCTGGGTCTGACTTCTGGGCGGGGGGGGGGGGCAAACATATGGTGTAAAAATTACTATATTTGAAGATGAATACTTATGATCACTCGGAAGGCTCATTCTGTATCTCTATGGCCTCCCCTGTCTAGTTGGTTATAAATGTGACGTGCTTTGATTTGATTTAATAAGCTTTTTGAATTTATAGTTCAGAATTTACTGTGTAAAATGTATCTGGAAAATTGGATATCCACACATATGAAGAGACAAATACATTTATTTTTGGTGTTAGCCCATTAACAGATTGTAAAATTAAGGCAAGAAGACTAAAAAGTCTGTCCAAGGAAAAGTTTATAAAAGTTCTCATTCCTCTTAAATTAGTAGGATCTAAAAATAGATACAACACAAACATACACAGAGAGAGAAAGTGATACAGGGTAATACTTTATAGTGTGAGATTTGAAAGCTAAATGCTGTTACATGAACTAAAATGCTGCATATCAGTTTCTATATAGACAATATTTTAATCATTGTATGAACTAGCAGAAAAGAGTTTTGAATGTGCAGAAGTTATTCTATGATCTACACAAAAACAATCAATAGTGTTTTCTGTGTTACAATAAATTTGCAAGTTGAATTTCACACATTATATTACATAGGGCATAGTTTGGAAAACTCAAAATACAGAATGGTTAAAAAGAATTCCAAAGAAAGAATTAAGAGAAATTTGGTTAAGGATGTAATTTTACTCCACATAAACAGTTTTCTAAGAATTTATACAATGCTAATTACACTGGCTCAGCATGACAAGGAATAGTACTGTGCTGTGCAGTGAGATAGTAACAGTGCTGTGTTATTTCAGAGGGCATAAATCATTTGGCTAATTTGGCTTAGAACACAAGCAGTACGTACACAAATTTTATTTACCAAAACCAATTAAAAAATTATCAGAAGTTGGGTATATTTTAATCAAATGCCCCTGTAAAGTTAAGACAATACAGATTTCATAATACATACTATTATTTTCTAATGTATCCATAACAAACTCCACAATGAAAATAATATAAAAGATGGATTTTGTACCAAAACCCTGTCAAAAACTACAGTTCACAGCAGAAGTTAATATCACTGGGAGTTAAATGATTAATACAAAAACAAATACATACTACAAATATTCTTTTGTTCTTCACTTACCATGATGCGAACTGCTAGTATTTAACCTTTAAGGGTTAAAGAGTTTAATCAGTGTCAATGTCTGATCTTCTGAAGGCGATAAAGAACAGTCTGTCTAGCGATACTCAACAGAACATCACTTTGTCAAGCCACAAAGCGCCCAAAAGCTTGTCAAGTAAGTTCCGAGAAACCTCTTTGTGGTTAGAACTCAGCTCCTTCCTGCCTGACCTATTATTTGATATTTGACCACTTGGTTGCAAGACACTTGCTCTTTCTAGCTGAAATGTCACTGGGGCATCTTGTCAGCTCCCCGACATCTCGGCCTGACATACAATTTTACTTTTGTGTGCTACAAGGCAGAAAACGCAGGGCAATGGCCTTGTTTTAAATTCTGTCAGCATCAAAGATGGGCGTCACTCTTGGGTCCTACCAACAACAAAAACAAAAAAGGAGTCTATTTTGAAGGTCAAAACAGCCATTACCTTGAAGTTTTTCAGCTTATACTAAACATATTACCTGCTATACGGGTGTGGGAGCTGTCCTTAAAAAGTGCCTAAGCCTACCACAGAAATCTTCCCAGAGCAATTGCTCTACTTTCTTATCAAATGCAGCCATGATAAAAGGATGAGTTTTCATGCCTGCAGGGACCCGATTCAGCAGTTAACTTAACTTGTTCAAATGGGCAAGTGGTATCATGTAGCTTTACAGGGAGCAACCTGACCTTCTCACATTGACCAGGAGTGACATTATTGTGGGGGAGGAAAAGCAGTCACATCATTTCTGTTTTGCACAACCTGCTTAAAGTTTGCAACTAAATGCTTGTCTTCAGTTGAGCTGACAAGAGAGAAGAGGGGGTTCAGTGAACCATGGCAGGGCTGCCATGGAATGACAGGAATCATCGGCATACATTTCAAATAGCTCTCTCAATCCTATTAAAGCATTGCCGTCCTGCTTTAAAATAGACAAGTATGAAACAACTTTGATAGATAGAGACTAAAATGGCTTATTGATTTTTTTTTAAGTCTGAAGGAAATTACCCAAAATGTGTCATTCCTTAACATTTAAAATTATGTTACATAAAAATGAGCAACTGTGATAATAAATAAAACTTAGAGGGGAAGAAAGTTGGTTATTTCATTATTTAAGGAGGTGCAGATACCTGCGCATGTCCAGATGGCACGGGATTTTTAAAAACCCATGGCCACTTGAGTTGGAACAAAATTTAACTGATAAGAAAATCCCCCTTCAAAACAATTTTAATTGTACTGCTAACTCTTCCTGCATTTTTTAAATTTCATAAAGTCATAATCCAATCTGAGGTGGCCTTTTGGCATTGGCAGACATAGTTACTGGAGAGGATAGTGATGACGTCAGGGGTGCAGAATTCACAAATGTCTCCTTTAAGAAAGTATACGTTGTATCAAGTTCAGCTTTCAATGGCAAAAAATCCCCAACACCAATTGTCTCAGCCTGAAGAGCAGCTCTTGAAGGAACTGAAAGATTTGAATGGTCTCGTGATCCTGCCTGTGAAATGGGGGGGGGTGAAAAGTATAAACATAAAACTCTTAAAATCTAAAATTATAAACAAAGAAGTAGACTAATAATTACTGCAATATGAAATGCCATTTGTATAATCCAGCAATTTTCAACCTTTTTCATCTCATGGCACACATAAACTAATTAGTAAAATTCTGTAACATACCAAAATATATATTTTTCTCCTGATCTGACAAAGAAATAAAAACACTGCTGTTGTTGTGTTGGCTGTTGTCATTTTTATTTGACAATCTAAGGGTAAAGAGGTCATTGCCCCTGACTAAATATTCAGGTAATACATATTTTAAAAATTCTTGCCACACACCAGTTGAAAATTGCTGACACAATCCATATGATAATACACAAGTATTAGATTATTTTCCAACTGTGATTGCATCTCTCATTTGTTCTATGTCATAAACATGAAAACTCTGTATAAAACTTTTTAAAGTTATTGAATCAGTGAATACAATCAGACACTTTTACCTCTGCTTCCATCCACTGGCAGTTTACAGAAACCAATATTAATAGTGTTTATCTCCTTATGCTGTATAATGTATATGCTATATAATATGGCAAATTACAATGCTTAGAAAATGAACTATGGATATTTACATTTTTCAAATCCATCAACCTGACTTACTTAATTGAAAAACATAGAATGACAGAAAAAAGTCAATCCCAGTGACTTCTAAAAAATAGCATGAGACATAAAATGCAGGTGAGATAAACTTTTTGCCTTCACTTTTAATAATTACGCCACCATCTGTTTTAATAAATACTGTTCTGTTATAAGCATTTGGAAATCATATATCAAAATATGGGATTGCAATATGAAAGAAGTTTGTCTCAGATTTTAAAACATTACTGGTATACAGAAACTATTGGAAATCAAACTTAAGATATCCACACACTCAAGAAGTACTTAAAAACAGAATATTTCAATGAAGCTACATATTTAAGCCTTAACTAACATCAGCACTCAGTAGTTAATATTTAACATGAACAAAGTCTTACTTGTAAAGCAGAAAGGTGTTGTTTTACAGCACTTACAGATAGTGGGAAAATAGTGATCAATTGCATGTCAGAATTTTCCAGATTCCCAGCAAATAAATGTTGTCTATAAGTCTAGTCTAAAAACCCATTTTGTATTGCAGAATTTTTCAAATAAACATCTTTTTTAGTAGATCCTCTTACAGTTTTGACAACAAATAGTGTGAACTCTATGTATCTGCTTTATTATGTCATGTTGTACAAAATCATTTCTACATGTGAAAACAAGAAGGAAGCTATCACTAGCCTTACAAAAGTATTAGAAATTCAACCATTTTTTGTGGATTTTTTTAAAACTACAACTGGAGAAAAATCAATGGTTGCATCTAACACCTAGTTCAGCAATTTTCTTTGATCTCTGTTCTTTTGATTTCTTGATACTCCACCGCAAGCCTACAGCTGACAGAAATCATCTCTCTTTATGCTGGAAGTTAAAAAACACCTGAAATGGCCACTTGGATAGCTTCATGAAGGAGAAGGTTTAGCTTATCCCCGTGAAAGGATGGAACTCTAAAGATCCCGTGTTAAACCTGATTAGCAGCACTGATGAGTTTTCACTTGCACAACCGTAATATAGCACTGAGCATATCAGTTCAGAACCAGAACAGCACAAAATAAATCGGAAAGTTAAGAATAGTATAGGAAACAGAGAAGCCAAAAAACTTATGTGTATGACTCATGGACATGAACTAAGGTGGGAACAGGGAATACTGGAGGGAAAGGGGTGCAGGGCAGAGGGGATTGAAGGGGGGAAAAATAATGGGACAACTGTAATAGCATAACTGATAAAATATACAAGAAAAAGAACTGGAACAGAGACATCTCATCAGATGCCAAAGGGGCACTTGTTTTGTTTTGTTTTGTTTTTTGTGCCTTCACTGCTGTACTGCTGTACTGCCACAAGAACCACCTTTTCTGATTTTCTTTCCTCAACTGTGTGTCCGAACAGGCAGCATCACTACCTGACAGAGCCGTGGTAAAGGCAGCAACGCCATCTACTAACTTAACACTGCCAAACCTGGGGGCGAGGGAAATGCTGGCAGAGCAGGAGATGGCGGGGCCTGATTTTCTGCTTAATAAAACTTAGCTATAGCAATAGTATTCTTTATTATGATAAAGGAATACTGTTAGGCAAGGCTTCAAAAGTTTGTTGTTACATCTTTATACTTTAAGTACGGGTCTAAGAAAACGATACAAGAAAAGTGAAGAGCATGCAGAATCAGGCGAAGGAAGGTCAGGTATTCTCCGAGGGTTTTCTTCTTCTTGATGCCTCCGACTGGAGAAAGATAATTGTGCCAAACTGACCAATCCCTCCTGTTTTGCAATGTTAAAGATATAATTTACTCAAATCTATATTCTGTTCTTGAAGTTTCCCTTTTTGTTCTCGTGACTCCATCAACCTAGCACATCACACATTAGGAAGGCGGTCCTTCGGGAAGGTCTCTCTCTCTGCTCCTTCTCCTTAATATTCTGTGGGTCTAGGCTCTCTGTCTGCACAGGGCCCCTCTTTTGTCTTTTCTCATCTTACTTTTTAACATGTCTAGTTTCCACCATGTTGTATGAAACCTTTTCATCTAACTTAACACTTTTTTACTAAATAAACTTGAAATGGAGTGTTGAGTATTTCGCTAGTATTTCAAATCAGAGACTCGCTTTGTGCACGCTATTTTCTGATCTTATGTCCTAAACATAAAAAATAACCTAAAAAAGATATTTCCTTAAAGATCTGCAATCCCAAAACCAAAAGGTGTGCCCTCCACCAAGTAAACACATTTACTTTTGTGTAAGTGAAAATAAACTTTCTTTTGTTACTAGGGTCATTTGTTATACTCCAATCTGATTTTAAGTCACTTAATAGTTTAAAAACAAGCCAGCAAAAATTCTAGTGAAATTTTTATTTCAGAATGTGATATTAAAAAAACAAATAAACATGAACTATTTGTCTTCTTATGAGTAATATCCAGAAATATATCATAACATTTTTAATATAACACAGAATGTAAAAGACAGTTAAATAACTTTTTATCAGAGACCATTAAAAGTTAATATTCACCACCTGATTTTATATTTTAAATCTATAAAGTCTATGTTCATTTAAACTACTTTTTAAACTGCTGAGGTATTCTAATAGTCTCTCCTATAAATCTACATTTAAGCAATCTTTCAAAAAGAAATTGGTTACCTGAAATAAAAGCTAGGTGTCATGTGAATCTTTATGGAACCACTTTTATTTACTCAATAAGCTGTAAATGATTCTATTTGAACTGTTATATTCCATCAGCTAAATATATATTCACAACACAAAATGTGTCCACTAAATTTCTGCATTTTAAGAATTTTATGAAATACAGTAATTGGACATGTCCAATAGCCATTTTTCAAGTCTTTAATATCTTAGTTTTCTAAGACTGTTTTCCCAATAAAAAAGTAAATAAAACATTAGTCTAACAATAAGATAATCACTCAATAAATTATCTATAAATCAAAGCAATTTGCAGACCAAGGCTTCTGAAACAATGACACTAACCTATTTTTCTCCTGTGTAGCATTTATGATCAAGTTTAGTGTTCTAGAGCCTAATATAAAAAGTGAGGAGTGATATGATTTAGTAAGCTGGAACAGCACTGCACGGAGATTACGGTAGGCACATAGTATGGGGAAAAGAGTATTAGACTGGAGATGAGAAGACTGTAGTTTTGCCTCCCAGTTTTGTTACGCTCCAACTTGGTCATTTTGCAGCAGGTCAATCAGTCTTCTAGGTCTCACTTCTCTTACAAAATGAGGAGCCAGACTATTTCCAGCTCTGAAGTTCTGCAAGTGTATCATAATTCCACATGTGATGGCATATAATACAAGGTTAACAACCAAGTTTTGAGGATGACATTAACTCAGAAACCAGAACTTCCCAAATACAATATTTAAGATTTTGAAGGGATATAGATAGGCCATTCTCAAGGGGAAGGAATACATACTGCACATGGTTCTAAAACACAGCCAAATAGGTAACAAGATAAGCCACAGTTTAGCCGATACGGCTTCCTTCAATTAAATTCTGTAGTATATTTTCTTATTACTTTGGCCTCCACAATGACATTTTCAAATCTGTAAGTTACTGACTGCTTTTAGGTAGACTGCGCAGCTCAATACATACTGAAGAGGGGGTCCAAGTCCCCACGAGAGGGCCTTACAGTGAGGCTCCCTCACCATTTCTGCCTTCGCTCCTAATGCATTCTTACCACTAGTCTCAGTACTCGGTGTCACAGTTTTCTTCTTTCCATATACGTCAAATTAGTTAACCAAATCCTCCCTGTTTCCCAGTTCTGCCCTGCTGGCATCATAGGACACTGGGGTTCGCACAAATAATCAAAGTTGGCAATATTCACATACATAGTTTTCCCTTGTGCAATGCTTAGTTATATATCTAATATATATATGCACACATACATAATTTATATATGTAATTTATATACCTAATATATGAGTATATATACACACATGTGTGTATACACACACACATGCACTGATATATATACACACATGAGTATAGACATTTGCTATAAGGCATTAACATATATCCATTATGTGCAGATAAATATACACATTCATATATATACATTTACTATCACATCATGGAATATTTATTGTTTGTAGTTATCAAGTCTAACTTTTGATTACCAATACCAAACCTATAGTAATATTTTATGCATTCTTCTGCCCTTGAGTCATTACAGCCAGTTTGGCTCTTTAGCTCAGTGACATCAAGGCATGCGGGGATATGTGAGTCAGCGGAGCATTGTAAAGGAGTTTCTAGATAAATAGAAAACCTAAGAGGACTGGTCACCTACAGATTAAGAAGGAAGGGTAATCACAGAGGTAGAAATGAATTAGAAAAGAGAGGTGATGATAACAAACTTGATTTACATCACAACAATTTGTCCTCAAGAAGACATTCAGAATGGGTTCAAAAGCCAGAGCTCTAAAATGCACCCATCTGGTTCAACTTTCAGCCTCAGCTCCTTGGTTATGATAGATGAACTGAATTAACAGTCTCGATTCTTCATGCTTCCTGATAGGCATGCCCTTTGAATGTGACAGCCCAGCCTTCTGCAGCACAGTTCACAAGCTCTTTGCTTCCCCATCTCGCCCCATCCACCATTTCCTCACCTGTACTCTGCAGCCCAGTTATGTGGAACTTGGGAGTCTGTAAATATGATGTTCCATAGTTTGCACCCGCCTCCTCTCTGTCCACCGTGCAAGATACCCTTTGGTCCTTAGACTCTGCTCAAGGTATCCCTCTTTGTAAGGCCTTTCCAGATCTTTGCCCCACCCTTCCCCAACTACAATTAGTTGCAATATCCAATCATACTTTTATATTTCTTCATGAGCATTTACTTTTTTATTTTTACTTATTTATATGCACTTACAACTCACATATTCAAACTATGAGTACCTAGTTTTTGAGTACCTGTGATCGATTCTTGACTGTATTCCTAGCACTTAGCAGAGTATCTGGGACTAAATAAGATTTCTAACTGATGAATGACTGAATGAACAAATCACTCATATTATTACTTCAGGGTTGTGGTTTTATATTATTTGGTCTATTTGATTACTTCATGTATATACAGTTTTGTCCCAATTAAAAGTAGCACAGTAAAGTGGAAAAAATACAGGCTTTGAAGTTGAAGAGACCTTGGGTTCCCACATTTGATCCTGTCCTTCATTAAGGACATGATCTTCGACAAGCTACTTCTGCAAGAGCCTGCATCCTTATCTGTGAAGTAGGAAGACTAACCCCTCATAGGGCTGTTGTAAGGATTAAATGGAATAATATACATAAAAATGCATAACACACGGTAGCTCCCCTTCTCCACCTCTCCTTATACTCTTCTCACGTGATAATAAACTCCAAATTCATAATTATAGTGAACACGTGTTGAGCACATGTCAGGCCCTGTGGCAGGTTTAAGGCATTATCACAGTTCAGACAACCAGTGAGAACGTGCCCTCATTGCCCTCATTTTACAGTTGGAGAAACTGGGGCTCAGAAGAGCAGAACACATTGCTCCATTCTGCACAGCTTGGGCAGTGGAAGAAACGAATGTGGGTCTCACTCCCTCTAATCCCACCCCCCCAGATCCATGACTACTACTTTCCCACACCACCCACAGAGGGCACAGCCCCGCTGACTTCCCACCCAGAGCTCGTTCTCAAACAGCAGGCACTCAACAAATCTCTGAAAAGCTAAAAAAATAAAAGTGTAATTACATTGTACTAGAAGCTAAAAAATCAGTGTTTATACTTTAGATATTTTACTATAGTCCAAAATTTGAATATCCATGGCACTGAAATAAATACTTCTATGGCACTGATATAAAACACCAGTTCTAGCCCTTCCAGCGCAGGGGCCTCTATGTTGGAATATTCAGAGGTGAAACTCAGCACTGAAGTTTTAAATTGCAATCGAGCATTTAAACTTTAATTTTAAATTACTTTAAAGATGTCTTGTGCCTGACAAGATAACAATTCCCATTTTCTGCTCTTGGATGTTTCGATTTCCTGACATGACTGAGGTTGGAAAAAGAGTCAAAGAATTTCCCCAGATGGTTTTTGTTCTTTCTTTTCCTACTTTCCTTTACAGCCCTGTACTCCCAGCTGTTCCTGCCTTGGCAGTTTTGATACATTCAATGGTACAGAGTGCCAAAAACACCAGAAAATGCATGGGAGCTAACTTCTCACCTGTGTCTCAAAAATATGTATTCCCAAACAACTCAGGATTTGAAATGTAAATATATCCATACACTCAACTATGTAAAAAGGTACAGAAACTGCATTAATAAAACTATATTTTTAATATATGCATCTTTATATACGGGATGTGACAAAAGTGGCTTTATAGTTGTTCATATGGAAAATAATAATACAATAATTAGTGAACAACACAAGAGTAAACTGTGTTTCACATGCTCACAACTATAAGCCCACTTTTGCCTCCCCCTGTAAAAATGCCATTGCAAAACTGAAGAGACAGCTGATAAAAATAAGTGCAACACAGAATAGCCACAGGGTGACTTTCTTAGCTTCAAAAGGCCCATGCTAATCAAGAAAAGAAGAACCTACTTAAAAAACAAATTGAGGATAGTGTGTTTACTTAGATTGGGCTCACCTATAACAGAACACTCAAAACATCAGTGGCTTAAATGTGATAAAAATGTGTATCTCTCTGCCATGGCTATTTGAACATATTGGGGATTCAGGCTGCTTTGACCTTGGGCTTCACAGCCTAAGTATGTGCCTTCCATCTCAGGGTCCAAAATGGTTTCTCATGTTCCAGCCATTACGTCTGCATACTGACCAGAGGAATACAATAAGCAATAAACACACGAAAAAATGCTAAACCTCATTCATGGAGCAAAGGAGGAGGCACCCTTACATTTAAAGACACATCCTAAAATCACCATACTTGTGATTTTAGGATTTTAGCCAGTTTCTATTACTAAGAGAGAGAAAACAGATCAGGACACCACTGGTAGCCTCCGCCTCAGATACAAACTGGCTACTGGGTGGGGAGGGAAGAATATAATAACCAATAACCATACCTAAAGAAGTGCAACACAAAACATGAGAATGAAAGATTACTGTTCACCTAAAAGACAGGCAACACTGTAGGTGTCTGACGAGACCCCCTGCTGAGAAAAGATAAGGAAGCAGACTGGCTCAGGCCACGTTGGCAGGGCGCAAGCGGGCATGACCCTTCAGGAAGGCACTGTTTAAACTGTGCCTGCCCTTGGACCAGCAATTACACTGCTAGACAGTTCTTCACTGGCTAAATTCACAACGGTTAACCCAGTGAGTATATAGATGTGTTTACTGAAGCATTTTTTTAAATAGAAAAGTATTATTTTAATGAAATGAAAGGGTTCATCAACAAAGTACTATTTAAGTGAAGTATTACAGGACCACAGAATACAACAATTCTTTACAATTGAGGTAAATATGTTAGTGCTGATATACAAATATGTCTAAGTGAAAAAGCAGTGTGTGTGTATAAAGACAGAAAACTCATTTATATTGAAAAATAAGCACAAACACACATATATGCATACATATGCCCTTTTTTCTTAATGCAAAAGAAATCACAAGAAACTGAATTCTCTTTAGGCGAAGGGAATAAACTGGAGTGTGACTTAAGAGGAAAAAGGTTTGAAAGGTCAAATTTTTCTTCCCATGGTTTTGTATCTTTAAAACTATTTGAATATAACAAAGGCTATGAACTGGCAGTTCACAAAACTAAAATTACAGCTGACTAAAAATAAATGGGAAAAATGACACCCCCCATAATAATAATCAAAAATAAAAAGTAAAATGAGATGTTTATTGCCAATCAAAATTGAATTTAAAAATTATATGTTAGTGAAGTATTATGAAATGGACATTCATAAATTGCTAGTGACTGTATAAACTGATAGAACCATTCAGTTTATAATTTGGCAACTGTCTTAGGTGGTTAATAGGATTGATCAAACAATTCCATATATGATCAGGTTCTTTACATTAATAATAACAGACAAAAATAATGCCATATTCAACAATGGATATATGGTTAAGTAAACTATAGCCACTTGATGGAATATTACGTGGCTGTAAAATTCATGGTTATAAACTTTTGAATAACATGGACAAATGATTAGGTTTGACCAGGGATCAGCAACCTCTTTTTGTAAAGGGTCAGATAATAAAGATTTTATGCTTTGCAGGCCATATGTTCTCTGTTGCAAGTACCAAACTCTGCTGTTGTAGCCACCAAAGCAGTCACAGACACTGTATGTAAGTGAATTAGTACAGCCGTGCTCTGATAAAACTGTATTTATGAGCACTGAAATTTGAATTTCATTTGATTTTCACATCATGAGATATTATTCTTTTTTCAACCATTTAAAAATATAAAACCATGCTGAGCTTGAGGGCTATACAGAAACGGGTGGCAAATAGGTATGACCCACGGGCTGTACCTTGCCTGCCTGTACACCAGACTATGTAAGTGAAAAAGAAATACACAGGATTACAGATGACACTTGTACTGAAATATTGGAATTGTTTAATTTTTTCCCATAAACTTCTGTATTTTCCAATTATCTATAATAATGTGCCTTACTTTTATAACTGAAAACCTTTTATTTAAAAAACACTAATTTTACATATACTAAAACCTATACTTTAGTACAGTTATGACTCTGAACTGCATGGTCAAAATGAAAATGTAATTGGTTTGTTAAAGGTCTCAGAGGGTAGGGCTTTAACCAAGTGTTTGGTAAGTTTTGGAAAAATTTTAATTTAGCTAACACCACATTCTTACTTCAATATTTTCCGTTTATCAGACTCCTCTCTTTAGTCTGACATTAAATAAATGCACACACAAATAACTTTACGGAGTACGTTCACCTCTGCTCTGTATAAACCCCTCATTGCAGAGTGGCTGCTTTCAATCTACACACCCTCATTTTAATCCAAACAGCACTTCCAGCTGCCAAATTACAGCTTTTGTGGTCAAAACGTACACATGTCACACTCTCTCTGGGAACTATTAGGTAAAAGTTTTCTGACCACTTTTTCATTACTGAAGAATTTCTTCTTAACATTATAAACCTTTTTAATTCAATGTCAAAAAGTTAGTAATAATCTGGAAGCTATAAACTTGGACTTTTAAGCCATATGCTTTTCACTGAGTGGAATAACTAACCTACGCTCAGGTAAAGACAGCAGAAGAAGGAAAGAATCTTCTAAAATTTCAAGTTTGAAAGAGATGACCTTCCTAAATCTTACTAATATTGTAAGTACCTATCAGTCACATATTGCAATAAAATGAGCAATAAAATCACATCTTAACACTTAAAACCCTTGTTTCCTATGCCCTTCCTTCCCACTACTGTTCTGAACCATGTTCCCTTGCTATTCCACAATATCACACCTGAAATTCCTAGCGATTCTTTACAAGGTGTTGCCAACAGTCTTTATTTTCCCAGTGACCATCCAGGATGTAAGTCCTATATTCCCCAGGGCTGCTGCCCCTTTGACCTTTGGCACAGCTGGGCCTTTCTGGAGAAACTGGTTATCTTTAGTTAAAAGGATGTGGTCTCTCTGTGTCTCAGTGAGTCGGAGCACTTCAGGTATAAGTCACATCATGTGATCTAAAGTTCACAACAATGGAATGCCTTCAAAACACAAAGAGCACTTGGGAGCATGTTCCAAAATAAATAGTTTAGCAGGCAATGACATTTCCTTCACATGATAGGAATGCTATTTCTGACAGAACTGGACCATTTCCAGAAGTCTCAAACCAAAACCATCTCTAAGGAGAACATCCTTTAGAACTATAAGAATAAGGCAGCAACTCAAAATTCCAAAAATAATATACCTATAAATTACATTTCAGGAATCTATTGCTTACATCAGCAATTTTCAACAGGTATACCACAAGAATTTTTAAAACATGAAATATCTGACTATTTAGTCAAGGGAACTGACCCCTTAACATTTAGAATGTTCAATAAAAAAATGACAACAGCCAACACAACAATAGCTGTTTGATGAGAATGCCCCACATTAAACCATAAACATATAGGTCCTATAATAGAGTTGCATCTTATTGGTTACATTGCATAATAGCATCATGTCTGATTGGTCAATTCTTGATACCAGAAATCCTTATACGCAAGCATAGGCACCTGATTTTCTTTTAAGATTTTACTTATTTATTTTTAGAGAGGGAAGGGAGGGAGAAAGAGAGTGAGAGAAACATCAATGTGCAGTTGCTGGGGGCCATGGCCTGCAACCCAGGTATGTGCCCTGACTGGGAATCGAACCTGCGAGACTTTGGTTTGCAGCCCCTGCTCAATCCACTGACCTACACCAGCCAGGGTGGCACCTGATTTTTTAAACAGTCACTTTAAATCAAAAAGGGTAGGTAATTACTGTTATCATTTTTTCTTTAAACCAATCAAAATTATACCACTTTATGTCAGGTTGGCAAAAAAATATATATTGTTCACTGTGCCATAGAATTTCAGTGTTAGTAATTAGTTTCTGTGTGCCATGTGATGAAAAAGGCTGAAATTGTTGCCCTACATGATCAATTCCATATGACAGATTTTTCCTGTAGTTGCATATGCATAACACGTATGTAAACCCACATCCATCATTAGTATCCTAAGTTAGCCCCATTCATTAATTCTTTTAAGAGCTATCTATCAAGTGCCTACAATGTGCCAGCCACTGTCCCAAGCACTGGGATACAGCAATAAATTACACACACACAAATTCTCCGCCCTCAGGGAGCCCACACTGTCCTTAACTATGGGCATCTGGAGTCAGTTCTCCTTAAATTACAATTTGCTGAAAATTCTGTAACCACAGGAGTGCTGTTTTCCTAGTGTTAAGTTTTTATGTACAATGGCACTGAGTTTGCCAGCTGCATTGTTCTGTGGATACAAACAAGTTCCCGGTAATGAGTCTCATTTCCCTGATTCTTCTCTGACTTGTTCACACAAGACCTCAAATGTCCTTGTTCAGTCCCATTCAAGAGTTGCTGGGTGGCTGCAATCTCTCCACCAGGTCTTGCGCTCAGTGTGTTAGCGGGCTCGCTGTGCCATATGCGTACTGGCTCTCCACAGAGCTGGCCATACTCCTACCCTTTCCTCCCTGTCACCTGAAACTGAGGCAACTCTGACTGGAAACCAGGGTCTCACAATGTCTGTAATACATACTTGTTTCAGCTTACATCCTTTCTAAGAGTCCAGGTGCGGGTCCCTAGGCTGCATGGAGGACAGGCACCAGGCCGTTGTGTTTCATCTCCTCCACTGGGCGCCCACCCATGGAACCTCCACCTGTCCCACAACAATCGCCAAAGCCCTCGGGCACATTCCCTCCCAAAGAGCCTGCACACCCACTTTCAAAAAGGCCCAGACCTGTTTAGAATGCATTTCAGACTCAGGGTAGACAGAGTATCCATAAGATAATGATAAAATAAAGCTCTTTACTTAATTTTTTATCAGTTATTAAAGTGTCTCTTCACTTCTGCTGGCCTAAATACACTCATAATATTTGTAAACAAGCCATCCTTTCAGACTTACGCTATTTTTTCTTCATCTCTCCTTTATTGTATATTTGCTTATTATTTGAGAATATTAAAATTTGCAACAATAATATAGCAAAAATATAGATGAAACATATAATGTGTTAAGCATAGAAAATGAATCAGCCAGTAGCCTATGACACATGGACAGAATCTATATGTTAAGAATTGATAGCAAGCGAGCACCCTGTCAGACAGGTTGCTTACAAATAGAAAGAGATGAAAAGTCTATATCATAACACAGAGATATGCCACCTCTAGACTAACGTCATTCTTAAATTGTCACAGAACTGTGGATAAAACCCAAAGCTGCTGTCCAGTAGCCTAAGTGGCGAGCTCTAGCTATTGGCCACCAGCACTTGTCCAGCATCCCTCCTGGAAAGCAACTGCGAGTAACTGGCCCCGGGAACCTTCTGTCTCCTAAGCCTCTTGTTTCAAATCTCCAACCCAGTCCTCATAGTCACAGAGAGTGTGGAAGGCTCAGGGACTGATGCAGCCAATAAAGACGGGTCATTAAACGCTGTACAACCAAGGAGCCAGGTAGTATGGGCCCCCCTGCTGGCTCCCCACCACATCCCCTCTGCTTCTCGCTGTGTTTTCAACTGATTCGATAAACCCTGTGATTAGAGTATCTATCTTAATTTGGTCCATGAGACCTCTGGGATAACTTTCCTTCTAGTGGGCTCGGAGGCTACCACTGCATCGAGGTAATTTCTCATAAAACACCTTTGCTCCCTAGTACTAATCAAAACGTAGACGATGAAGTATGCCCTGCTTTCTCCTGTCTTGGAGTCTCTTTTTCATGCGGCTTTCTATTTAAGAGGAAGCTTCTTAGTCAGGTTTTTACGGTTTCTCAAGACTCATCTCGGGCATCAACTTTTCCCCAAACTTTCCCTTCCACCTACCACCTCACATTTGGCTTAGATGCCCCTTTTCTGCGTTATCATCACAACACACACATTTTTATAACAGCACGACATCACAATGTACTGTTTGCTTAAACCTGGGTATTCAATATGTGATCATTTAATTTTACATTTATTTAAATTTAATTTAATATCAAGTTAAATTAAAACTTCAAATTCCATCGCTCAGTTGTACCAGCCACACTCCCAGTGCCCAATGGCCACACTTGCACCTTTACAGCAAGTTCTAATGGACAGGGCTGGTTTTCATTTTCTTTAATTCTAACTTTCTCCAATCCTTCCTTTCTAGAGTGCCTGAAGTTTCAGACGGAACCTCACTGTTGCTTTCTATGTTTATCTCTCTTGACATTCTGGTGAGTGTCGTTATGGCATTTTACCTTAGACCTCTGAAAAGAGGGAGAGGAAGAAACCTGTGACAGAAGTCGAGGAAAAGTTACCTTGGCAAGTGTCCATTGTCAAGGAATGCTTGCTCCATTAAAGCTAGATTTTCTTTATCAGAGGAAAATACAGTGCTCATTCTACTACTTTAATTTTCCATTTTTATACTCTCTTAAGAAAAATAGAATCTTTTCTCTATAAGCTAAATTTGGAGACAGTCTAACTGATGTAAGCCTTCAAAGTTGCCTTAGAGTTGAATGTCTATCTGCTTGGGAAGAAATGGGGAAAAGAGGGAATTTACATTCACTTTGCTGAACATTAGCATCTTTTGTTCAATCATTTGAATGCAGGACAGCGAGGGGGAAACAGCTTAGAGAACAAGAGCTGACACATGCAGTGTAAAATCTTTTAAGGTGCTCCGATGCAATGAGGGAGAAAGTGAACCGGAGCCATATTTCACCTTCCTGACTGAGCTCCAGCCGGCAGGAACTTTGTGACAGGGCTCTGTCTCTCTGCCACACTTGACTGGCTCTGGCTGACATGCAGCTGTCAGACAGCGGCCCTCTACCAGGCCCCTAACATGCTCCACAGCTTCACCCAATTAACTCGCTTTCACTTGACACGGCAGCAAAAAGCTTCATAATAGGTGGTCAAGGCGCATGGTGTCTGCCTGCCCCCGAACTGCTCAAATGCAGCAAGATGTTTCACTACTTTTCTTCTTGCCTGTGTGCTCACAACTAGTATGACTACCAGCTAGTCATTCATATATTGAGTTGGACAGGAATCCAGGAAATATTACAGTGATGCATTAAACTGCTCAGAAAACAGACTTCTGGAGACTAAAGCTACAATTCAAGTAAGTTCTTTCAGCTCTTCTGAGAGGCAGACTTGATTTTTACCAAAATTCAATGTCAACCAGCAAACAACTTATAGTTAGTTTTTCCGCTGTATCTTTAATAGCGGCATTGCATAACGATGACCGGCACAGAGAAAGAGCACCTGGGACACGGCAGACAGAGAGAGTACGGAATTCAGCCTTTGATCACAAAAATGCACTTTTTCACACACTCGACAATGATTTCACTATAGGTTTTTGTCATGCTACTCAGCTTTCAGATGAAATATACTGTACTTAAAAATGGGTAGTTAAGAAATGAAAATTTTTATACTTATTTTGAAAATTACCTGAGTAATTTATACATTTTCTCCTATCTCCCACTATGTTCGAACCTAAGCATATAATCAGTTTTCATTAATTTGCACTCTAAAATCTGAAAATTATGATATAGCAATATTATATAAACAAAAAAGTAATGTAAACTGAATTATCTTTAAAAACCTACATTTGTAAAGCTATATGATAAAGAGGCTACCAAAAAAATTATTTTATGATAGGGCTCTGTTATTGGCATCTAAATGCAGTTCCTTATAGCGATTATTAAAATAGAGTTATTTTGACTCCAAGAATTCTATCAGTAATCAAGGCTGAAAGACTAAGTACAGAAATGGGAGCCTTTAGCCTCCATCATGAGGAACGGTCCTAGGAGAGATGTGGCACTGCCTTACCCCAGACCCAGTACCTTGCCATTCATTCTACATGAGTCTGAAAAGACTCTTTGTTTCTGGAATCAGGTCTTCAAGTAGCAATGCTTTTGTATTGTGCCTTCAAATTAAAGGAAATATTTCTCTACCAAAAAAAAATGCGTTATATGTTGTTTTGAACACCACTCACTTCCTACCAGAAACTCAAGGCAGGGGTAAATCTTGACTGAACTCCTGAGCAGTGAAGAAGCCATCCGGCACCCATCTTAAACATTAAGTCCTGTCCATGTTTCCATCTATGCCCATCTAGAATGGAACCCTCCTCCCTCGCCACTCCTCCCACCCTCACACAGACAATTCTCACTTCTCACTCAGACTCTTTAATGTGACCTATCACAATTCACTACAAGTATTAATGTCTATGTCTGTCCTCTCACAAAAAGCTGTCACATCCTTGAAAGTCCCTTATCTCATCTCATTAAGGATGAAACCACAATGAGATACCACTTCACACCAGTCAGAATGGCCATCATAAACAAAGCAACAAACAACAAGTGTTGGAGAGGTTGTGGAGAAAAGGGGACCCTAGTGCACTGTTGGTGGGACTGCAGACTGGTACAGCCACTGTGGAAAACAGTATGGAATTTCCTCAGAAAACTAAAAATGGATCTGCCTTTTGACCCAGCAATTCCACTGCTGGGGCTATATCCTAAGAACGCCTAAAACACCAATATAAAAGAACCTTTGCACTCCAATGTTCATAGCAGCACAATTTACAATAGCTAGGTGCTGGAAGCAACCTAGATGCCCATCGGTAAATGAATGGATCTAAAAAGCTATGGTACATTTACACAATGGAATTCTATGCAACAGAAAGAAAGGAGCTCCTACCCTTTGCAACAGCATGGATGGAGCTGGAAAGCATTATGCTAAGCGAAATAAGTCAGGCAGTGAAAGACAAATACCATATGATCTCACTTTTAACAGGAACCTAAACAACAAAACAAACAAACAAGCAAAATATAGTCAAAGACACTGAAATAGAGGACAGACTGACAGTGACCAGAGGGGAGAGAAGAGGGAATTTCAGGGGAGAATGGGAAGGGTTTACAGGAACAAATTTAAAGGACACATGGACAAAAACTAGGGGGAGGGTGGTATTGGGAGGGAAGTGGGGAGGAATGGGTGGGTGGGCTGGAATGGAAGTAAAAGGGAGAAAACTGTACTTGAACAATGATTAAAATAAAATTTTAAAAAAGGAGGTAATAAAATAGAATGCTTAAGCAAGGACTTTGGGTTCACACTGCCTAGGTTCACACCTTGAACTCTTTGTAGGACAGCTTCTTCAGAAAGGAGAATAACCTACTTTAGATAAGATAATGTGGATTACATTAGTTAATATACATAAAGTGCTCATCACAGTGGCTGGCACATAGTTAGTATTCAATAAATACTGGCTGTTGCTTTATTCCTAATATCACATCCTTAGTCATTGGTAAAGAATGTAGCACATAGTAAGTACTCAATAAAGGCTTAGTAAAGGAATAATCAGATATTCCTTTGATTACTGCTTCATTTCAGATAGTATAAAGGATAAAAACTGTCCATGAAGAATATGAAAGATGGATTTAAAACTTTCAGTCCTGATGGTATCATTTTTCTAGAAATAAATAAAAATTTTAAATACTTAAATTTTTAAAAATCAGTAAGAATTTTGGAAGTTTCTTGGATATTTATTACTGAGCAGATAACAGAAACAGCATAAAGACAAAAGACACTTTATTGTTCCACAGATATTTTTTATTTCCCCTCCTATTTGAAGAATTCGATGGCTTTATTAATCTACTTTGAGGAAGATGTCATTACATACAAAATGTTTAAGGAATATGAGTAAGTGGTTTATTCGAAATGAAGGTTCTACTTGGATACCATCTTTAAAATGTTTTAATTTCTTTTTCCCCCCTGACAATAGCTTTACATTTTTCTATCTGAAAGCTACTGAACATCTTAACCAGACTAGGAATTTGGACTGATAAAATAGAGGAGTATTTCCTGGGCTGAACATACCCAAAATGACAGTGTTTTGATAATATGTTGTATGTCCTTTAAGTAAAGACAGATCAGAAATCAGATTTATTCTTTGCAATTATATATAATTACTAGTATTTTGTATATAAGTGAAAATTTGACAAACTTTCTGATTTAATTTCAGTTTCTAGTTAATGCCTCTGAATAATGCCTTTTGTAAAACTAACCCCACATGAAACTTACCAACTATATGAGTTTCCTAGGGCTGCCGGAACAAGCTGACTGAAAACAGTTTACTTCCTAACAGGCTTAGAGGTCAGAAGTCTGGAACCAAGGTATCAGCAGGGCCTCGCTTCCTCCCAAGGCCCTAGGGAAGGATCCTTCCTCATCTCTTGTAGCGTCTGGGGGCTGCTGGCCTTCTGTGCTCTGTGGCTGCATCTTCCCTCTCTGTCTGTCTGTGTGTCTGTGTGTCTGTGTGTCCCTCCTAACGCGGCTGTTAATCATTGGATTTAGGCCCACCCTAATCCAGAATGAATCCATTTTAATTTACTTGATTATAGCTCCAAGACACTGTTTCCAAATAAGGCCACATTCTGAGGTTCTGGCTAAACATGGATTTTCCAAAGGATTCTGTTCCACCTACTACACCAACTATTAACATAAAAAGGAATGAGCTAGTGTGACTATTCTAATAATTTTGGGCTCAGGGCACCTATGTATTTCTACATCTGATGATTTTAAATAATAGCTTAAATATTAATTCATCAAAGCCTTGTGGACTTCCTAAGACTAAATTAACTTTTAAAGATCATTGTTCATAAACATCATTTCTGGTAAAATGATATATTTAATCTTCAAATGTTTTTGAGCAAATATTTTATGAGACCTAATTATATCTTAAAGTGAACTAACCTTTTTTTCCTTCATTTCCAACTGTTGAATATTTTACTCTCATTATATACCAAGTATGTTCAGAAAGCAGTAGGGTGTCTTTAAAGTGTATTAAATGATGCCATGATAAACATGAACTTTCATCTAAAAATTTCATAAACAGCCTAAGAAAAAAACTTTAATGTCAATGAATGTTAAGGTCTCAGAATTTCTATAATATGTGTGCAGCTGTAATTTTCTAGTAAACGCATGAAGAAATGTTGTAACAATGGTGATGTGCTTGCTTGTCGTGCCATTATCTAAATCCACACCATAGCAATTTGCTGTCTCTCCTGAATCCCAAAGCAGGCAGATTTGTTAGTATCATGATTTTCACTTTTTAAATCAACATAATTTTATCATAATAGGAATTATGTTCAAAAAATAAGGCAGATTAAAATGTTAATTTTACAACCTAAGAAATAAAACCCCTGTATTCAGAAAAAAGTATTAAACTGTATAAGTACTATCTCCCCCTGTCAACAATAAGCCAGGCATTTAACAACAGATTTTGAAACGTGACTATATAACATTCTTCAGCAAAGATACCAAGACGCCAATCAGAAGGCATCCTACGGCAAACTACAATGTTCTGTCTGGAATAGGGGTATTATTTTGAGGCCTTAGCAGTTTCTTCCTATTTTGAGAATGAGTAGAAATTATAATCTATGCTCAATTGACTAGAACATAATAGAAATGGCACTGATAATAATAGCAGGAACTTTACAGGTATCCTTTCCTTTAATCCTCAAACAAGCCTAGAAAGAGGAGCTATCATTATCCTCATTTTTACATATGAGGAAACTGATGCATTCTTGAAGAGGTTGTTGAATTGAATCAGGATCGCATTTTTAGCAGCAGGTGTGGCCAAGATTTGCATGATCATACTCCAGATCCTAAACACGGGCCACTGTCCAGGGCTTTTGGGTTGGGCTGCCAGTGTTCAAATCTCTGCTTCAGAACCTAGTAAGCCACCCAATACGGAGACAATAATGGTGGCAGAAAAAAATGTATACCCACAGGGGTGTTGTAAGTATTAAATAAGTTAACACATTAGGTTCTGAGAATGTTGTCTTACACATGGGAGATACTAGGTAAATGTTAGCTAATCTTCCCCTTCCCCCTCCTCCTGCTCTACATCAACCCTCTGGCTCGAAAAGCAGATACACAAACAAGCCCTGTCCTGTTTCATGTTCACTGACTGTACGTTCACCTGGAAGACATTCCCCCTTGCCCACAGGGGGCTTCAGTAAGAAAACAAAGATGACTGAGGCCACAGACTAAAGGGCGGCCACAAGGGTTTATAAAGAGCCAGCAGTGGCCCCAGAGCTCTGGCTTACTGGCTGGGCGATGCTGCACAAAGGGCCCAGCCTTTCAGAACCTCAAAAATAATTCCTTTAGCACATACACACAAGTCTGAAGGCTATGTACCTGGGTGTATATTGAAAACTAGAATGAATTACATTAACAAACAATATTATCATCATTTAAAAAGTCAGCATGACTTTGATCGTGCCTAGGCCAGTGGCATCTTCTCTCTGCCCCCATAGTGCTCCCTGTCCAGAATGGCTTCCTCAGATCCTACCATCCCTTCAAAACCAAGCTCCAACACAAATTCTCAAAGATATTCCCTAACCATCCCAATCCAAATAAACCTATCTTTTCAGACTCCATGAGCATTTATCATCTTACTGCTTTATGGGAATCCATCCTAATTCACCAGATTATATGCAACATCATAACAGCAACTCGTTATTCCCTTCTGTATCTACTCCATGTGCAGACACATCTCTCTCTCTTATATAAAATACAGGGAGTAAAAGAGCTCTAGAAGATTTTAGAACTCTTGAAAGTGTTCAAAATTCATTGATTCAACCGACTTCTGTTGAGCACTTAGTAATGAATTGGGCTCAGCAAAACCAACAATGTAGTGGGCCTGAAGGCCTTGATCTTGACCTAGGCCTAGATGTACAGGTCAGGTCTGATGAGCAGCAGTGATCAGTATACTCCCTGAGATATTAGTTGATTCTTGGGACCTGACCCTTTTTATCATTTTTCCTGAACTGTTAAGAATCACAAAGGAGAGAGTTTACCAATGCTCCCAAGATCTCTTCAAAACCAAAGACCACTCTTGGACTAAATGGGAAACTTGGAGGGAGTTAGAGTGGGAATGGAATAGTTCAATAATTCAAAAATAAATGTATCACTCCAAGTGTAAAATAAATCCTATCATAAATAACTGGAGGCATCTATCTCAATTGTCCTATATGATCCCAAAGTAAATGTATGATTTTTTAAGCTGGGGTTTATTCATTTAATAAATATTAACTCATTGCTATTGCATGCTCAATTATTACTTAATTTCATATCAACAAGCCTATTTTTTAAAATATATAGTGCTCTCAGCATTTACAGAAATAAAAGCAAGCACAATTTCTTAATGTCCTCTATATCAGCAATTTTCACCCTTTTCCATCTCATGGGACATATAAAAAACTACTAAAATTCTGTGGCACACCAGAAAATAGGCATAATTTTTATTGATTTACAAAACAGTAGTAGTAGTAGTAGTAATTAGCTACTCTTTTTGCTCCAAAGTGACTTTTTAAAAAATCAGGTTGCCTATACCTGTGCATAAGGATTTCTGGTATCAAGAATTAACCAATCAGATGCAACCTTATTATGCAACATGACCAATAAGATGTAACTCTATTATATGAACTATAGATTTATGGTTCAGGACAGGACACTCATACTGGACAACTATTGTTGTGTTGGCTGTTGTCATTTTTTATTTGACAATCTAAGGGAAAAGATGTCAGTGTCCCTGACTAAATAGTCAGATATTGCATGCATATTTTAAAAACTCTTACAGCACGCTGGTTGAAAATCGCTGCTTGATACAATGTACTCCATATGTATCTGTGAAGCTCTGAATCTATAAATAATTGTTTGTTTCTGGCACTGACCTAAAAAGGTCTTTTTATATTTCCTTTTAAAGATTTCTACTCTTCTCATCCTCAAAGTGATGAAAGTGCCCAGCTGCCATCATGCCAATCAATTCTAAGGTCACTGAATTAAATGCATCGGTGACAGTAGTGACAAAGCTGTTAACAATGCTGAGAAACACACGTGTAGTATAGAGTCATTACTATGCTGCCATGAACTTGATATGAAACAGGAATCTTCAAAGGGAAAACTAACATCAAATAGAGCTGACAAGACAACCAGCAGTTTAACTCAGGATCCGTCCCGCTTACTCAGTTTGGTTTGGGTTCAGCAGCTCAAGTTCAGGGTTTGGGGCTATTCTCAGGTGGGCTGACATTCCTACCACCAGATTTTTAAACGACCTTGTTTCCTTTTCTTTTTCCTTCTTTCTTTTTTATGTTTATTTATTTGCTGTTTT
Organism: Phyllostomus hastatus; assembly: GCF_019186645.2. Taxonomy (NCBI): domain Eukaryota; kingdom Metazoa; phylum Chordata; class Mammalia; order Chiroptera; family Phyllostomidae; genus Phyllostomus; species Phyllostomus hastatus. The sequence goes on from NW_025333857.1 coordinate 15,379,882, forward strand.
ACATTGCTATTATTGTTGTAGGAGCTCTTAATCGCAGTTTAAAATTTCGATAATGCCCTATATCTTTCTTTATGTTTCTTATGGTAAAGAAAAATAAGTAAGTTTTTTTCTTAAGGACATGAAATGTCAACACAAAAGGATTATTTGTTGCAGCAATTATGATTTCTATGAATCTCAAAAATGTATCCTACAGCACCCTTGTTACTTGAACTTAGAACTTAAAAGAATTGTGTTTTAATTTTTTGTGTTATTTTTGAAGACTACAAATGTTCTAATAGTATGGACTTCACCATCACCATTATTACTTATTTATTGTACTCCAGTAGTATACTAAGTTCTGAATGAGCTATAATCAAAGACACAATCTCTGATCTCAGGTGCATAATTCAAATACAACTACACATCGGAAATTTCTTTCCTTTTCTATTTTCCTTCCATTAAGAAAAAGGGAGCGAGGGAGACAATAGAAAGGACATTTTCAGTAATAACCTGGTGTAACAGGTGATCTTCACAATAAAGAAATTTGAACCCACAGAGGAGGAGAAATAATTAACAACCACAAGCTTGGCTTTTTGATAACTGACTTTTAAACAGGCTGATGAACTTTAAGTTAGGCTACATAATCTGGAATTTATAATGGGACTTGTAGAAAACTATTCCTATGTCTCAGGTATTGTGTTAACACCTAGGAATAGAACAATCTCCTATTCACATGGCACTTCTAATCTAAAAGGATGAGTCAATTAACAATCAATTGCAGTAAGGTATAATAATATAATAGGGTGTTTGGGGAGAGACTTAGGGTATAAAACTTGAGAGAAAATCAACTATGCATAGAGTAGAAAATAGCATTCCAAGCAAACAAATGAGCGTAAGTAAAGGCTTGTGAGATAAAGCACCTGGTACTAATTTTTACTAATTTGAGTTTTAAAATAATCAAACTAACAGATTGGTAACTCTAGAAATATTATAACTGGCAACCTTATAAGTTCTTTTCATTTTGGTAGTTAAAAATGAATTGCTTATTTTATATAATATTTGTGTATTTTTGTTTCTAAATGACTGGTAGAAGAGAGGATTTCAGGCTGCTAGTCTTAAGACATCTTTCAAACCACACATTGTATGTCTTGGTTTTCAATAAATGAACAGCCAATTTGAATAAACCTAACATTTTTTCTCTTTTAACACTAGATTTGAAACACTAAAGATATCAAAGTGTTGGTATAAGAAGTCGGTTCAGATGAAGGGAACTTACGGATCTGTTGATGATCATCTGAAATAAAGTTTCATGATTATTCTTTTTGAGGGGTCCCTTACAGCATGCATTTCAACATCAGGGTCCTTGATGCTTCCTGTCTCTCCAGTGATACACTATGGGTCTACATTAAGTATGAACAAGACTAAAAACAAGTTAAGCTATAAGAATGGTTAAAATCACAGTGCTGTCCAGAAGTGCTGCACCAAGGAATAAATTAAACAAGTGTTAAATCAGGAGTACTACCTGTGAGCTCCACTAACCAACATGCTAACTTTCTATGCACTCAAGGGCTATAAAATATTCCATTTCAAAGGTGAAAATGTTTAAATTCTCATTTTATCTATTAATCTAATGCACGGAAACTGAAACAGATGCCATTAATATCATTAATGAACTAAATCCTCTGAAACAACCTGCCAGATGGGTGAAGTGACATTGAAGTCACACAAACTCCTGAGAGGACAGACTTTCATTTTTACTGACATTCTTCTAAAGGTTACTGAGTAGAAGGTTGTGACAGAAAAAAAGTGAAAGAGAAAACATTTGTTTAGTACTAGAAGGAACCCTAAGAGATTATCTGATGCAATGCCCTCCTGTTGAAGTTGTGGGAACTCCCAGACTGGTTATTCGCCCTAGATCACACCCCTAGTGTGGCAGTGCCGGTAGTACGTTTTAACTCTTGATTCCCCAGTCCAGTTTGCTTTCTATTATACTACATTAGGGGAACCTCTCTACTCCTCTGAACTTCAAAAATAATAGGTAGAAATGTTTAAGAGATAAAGCTATAGTAGCAGTGAGTACAAGTGAGTTGTGATCAGGAAGATAGAGAAAATCAGTGAATGTTTGATAGATTGGCCAATTTTTACATCCTTGTTGATTCCCAAATTCAATCTGCAAGTTTGGCCTACACAAAGCGTCCCACTCTTGTTGTCAGTAAGGGTTCCTATGAATGTCCTTAGCAAGGGGGTAGCTGAGGAGTCAAGTCAGTTACCATTGCATTTCTGTTCCCTTGAAGATTCCCTTCAGCATTGAAAAAAGTGATGATCAAAACTGATTTGTAGCTTAATTAGGTAAGATTTTTAGATCGACAGGTAGATCAAAGACTGTGGATAAGAAACTCATGCTTCATTGTATTACTCCGAAAAGTCTTTATTAAGTTTACAAAATTACAAAAGTCAAGTATAAGATCCAGAATGCAAAACATATACTGACATACAATTTTATTTCTTCAAGGGTTAACTATATGCTTTTACCCAAAATATGTACATCACTATTCTCCCCAAAATGAGTAATACAAAGTTATATGTTTAGTGACAAAAGTCAGCATTAACAATCAAGATCTGTTACAAAGTAGTGCCCCCCAAAGTTTATGCACAGCCCTCCTTAGAGCAGCCCTAGCCTACTACAAATAAGAGGCAGTGAGCAAGCAGGCCTGCTACCCCTGTACCACTCCCGCAGCCCCACCAAGGCAGCAGGCACGTGCAGCCCACACAAGGAATGTCCCTTGGACACCACGCTCTGGTAGCCAGAGGAAAATGTGTTGGTAATCCCCACAGGTCTGAAACAATCAGAGAAACAGTTGAACAGAAAACCAAGAACTAAGGCAAGGTTAAACAGTAAGATTCATCTCCTACATTGGGCCACTCCAGCAGGACTGGGAGAATGAGCTATTTTGCATAACACATAGAAACAAACTGAGAGTCAAGCAAAATGAAAAAACAGAGGAATGCATTCCAAACAAAAGATAAAAACCTCAAGAAAGAAAAAAAAACTTTAATGAAATGGAGACAAGCAATTTACCAGATAAAAAGTTCCAAGTGACGGTGATAAAGGTGCTCAGCACAGTGAAGAGAAGAACAGGTGGACTTCAATATAGAAACAGAAAATACAAAAAGTACCAAACAGAGGTCACAGAGCCGAAGAATATAGTAACTGTACTGAAAAATACACTAACAGGGTTCAACAGCAGACCAGATAAAGCAGGGGAAAATGACTCAGGGAACTGGTAGACAGGCAGTGGAACTCACACAGAGCATCAAAACAAGAAAAATAATTTTAAAAAGTGAAGCTAGCTAAAGGGACTTTTCAGTCATGAAAGGGACTTATCCCACATGAAATGAAATATGATTTGCATAATAGAGTCCCCATAAAGAGAAAAGAGAAAGAGGTAAAAACATTATTTGGAAAAATAATGACTGAAAACTTCCCTAATCTCAGGAAAGAAGCAGACCTCCAGATCCAGGAAGTCTAGAAGCTCCAAACAAGACAAAAGCAAGGAGACCTACTGTACTTAAAATGCCAAAAGTTAAAAATAGAGATTCTTAAAAGCAACAAGAGAAAAACACCTTATTACTTACAAAGGAATCCCCGTAAGACAGTCAGCAGATTTCTCCACTTTGCAGTCCTGGAGGGAGTGGTATGTATATTCAAAGTGCTTAAAAGAAAAATTTCCCAACCAAGAACACTCTAACCAACAAGGTTATCATTCAGAATCCAAGGACAGATAAAGGATTTTACAGACAAACAAAAACTATAGGAGTTCATCACCATAAAACAGGGCTTATGAGAAATGTTAAAGGGACTTCTTTAAGCTAAAAAGACAGGGCACTAATAACAAGAAATATGAAAGTTTTAAAAACTTACTAGTAAATGTATAGTAAAACAACTGATTGCTTTGTATATTTTATATATCTTATATATTTAGGTGCTCATATGTTGGGAACATAGATATTTACAAATATATCTTCTTGTTGGAATGAACTCTTTATCATTATGTAAAATCCTTCTTTATCTTTTATAACAGTCCTTATTTTAAGGCTATTTGTTTGATATAGATACTCCAGCTTTCTTTAGTTGTCTGTTTGCATGAAACACCTTTTTTCCATCCCTTCACTTTCAGTCTGTGTGCGTCCTTACATGTGAGGTGGGTTTCTTGTCGGCAATATATACATGGGTCTTCTGTTTATCCACCAGGCACTCTATGTCTTTTGATTGGATAATTTAGTCCACATACCTTTAAGGAAATTAGTGATAGGTATATGTATGTACTTTTGCCAGATGGCTTCACTGATGAATTCTACCAAGTAGTCAAAGAAATGTAAAAACTATCCTGCTCAAACTCTTCTCATAAATTGAAGAAGAGAAAACACTCCCAAACTCATTTTATGAGATCATCATTATCCTGATAACAAAACCAAAGACATCACAAAACATAAAATTAGAAGCCAGTAACAGTGATAAACACAAATGAAAAAATTCTCTCAATAAAATATAATAAAACCAAATATAACAATACCTTAAATGAATATACCATAATCAAATAGAATTTATTCTAGAGATGCATGTATGATGCAACATATGCAAATCAGTCAACATAATATACCACATTAACAAAACAAGGGATAAAAAGCCTATGATCATCTCATTAGATGCAGAAACACCGTTTGAGAAAAATCAACATTCATTTATGATTAAAATGAAAACATCTCAACAAAGTGGGCATAGTAGAACATACATCAACATCCTAAATGCCATATATGACAAGCCCACAGACAACACCATACTCAATGGCAAAAAGCTGAAAGCTTTGCCCTTAGATGAGGAACAAGACAAAGATGCCCACTCTCACCATTTCTATTCAACATAGTATTAGAAGTCCTAGCCAGAGCAATTAGGCAGGAAAACAAAATAAAATACATTCAAATTGGAAAGGAAGAAGTAAAACTGTCACTATTTTGCAGACCACATGATTTTATATATAGAAATCCAGAAGAATCCATCAAAAAATCTAAAACTAATAAAAAAAATCAGCAAAGTTTCAGGGTATTAAATCAATATACACATACAAAAATCTTCTGTTGTTATACATTACCAACAAACTGTCAGGAAGAGAAATTAAGAAAATAATCCCATTTATAACTGCATGAAAAAATACCTAGGAATAAATTTAACCAAAGAGGTGAAAGAATTACACACTGAAAACTGTAACACAATGAAGGAAACTGAAGACACAAATAAATGGAAAGGTATTCCACACTCACATATTAGGAAATTAATATTGCAAAAATGTAATCCCTATCAAAATTCCAAAGGCATTTTTCACAGAATTAGAACAATCCTAAAATTCATATGGAACCACAAAAGATCCCAAATAACAAAAATAAACTTGATAAAGGAGAACAAATCTGAAGGTATCACTCTCCCTGATTTCAAACTATATTATGCACCCCTTTGTTTACTGCAGCATTGTTTTAAAAATCCAAGATATGAAAACCACCTAAATGTCCATCAATGAATGAATGAATAAAAAGGTGTGGTATATGTGTACAGTGTAATACTCAACCATAAAAAAAAGAATGAAATCTTGCCATATTCAACAACATGGATGGACCCTGAAGGAATTATGCTAGGTGAACTATGTCAGGGAAAGACAAATACCATATAATTTCACTTATATGTGGAATATTTAAACAAACAAAACAAACAAGCAAACAGAACAAAACTTATAAATACCGAGAACAGACTGGTAGCTGCCAGAGAGGCGGAGTGTTGGAGGGAATTTTAAATGAGTGATGGAGATCAAGAGGCACATACTTCCAGATATAAGTGAGTAAGTCATGAGGGTGTAAGGTCCAGCACGGTGATTATATTCCATCATACTAGACTGTACATTTGAAAGTTGCTGAGACAGTAAATCTTAAAGAGTTCTCACCTCTTTTTCTAACTTTGCCTGGTGACAAATGATGGCTGGACTTACTGTGGAGCTCACTTGGAAGTGCACACAAATGTCACATCGTCATACTGCACACCTGAAACTACTGTGATGCTGCATCTCCATTATACTGCAATGGGAAATCCGTCATAGAGTGAAGCAAAAATACTTGTTGGAAAACACAAAAACAAGTTTTAGTTTCAGGCTTCCAAGGAGCCATGAAATGTGTGATAATGATTTTACTCAGTACAGAAGTCACAGTGACATTGTTTGTTCTTTCACTTTTTTCTTTTTGTACTTGAGTATGAGGATTTGGAAAACAGACGACTGTCCTTGGGTGTCTTCTTGAGATAACAGAGATTTTCCCACTTGTTAACAGCAGAATTCTTTCATGGAATGAAATCATATTCAAAAATTTATTTTTTAAATGAGATGAAAGGAAAGCTACCCTGCTTGGAGTAGGGGTGGCAAGTCAAACAAGTGTGTTCTGTAGGCTTCCCTTATTCCCACTGTGAGGCATTACCATGAGACAGGGATAAATACGGCTGTGATATTTACTGAACAGTTGTTTTTAATGAATGATAAACCCCCATACTTTCTTGCTTGCTTTGTATTGAAATAGTAACCAATTTAAACTCTTTTGAACATCATTAAAAGGCATTGTTACACATCACATGCCATGCGTTATCAGTGCCATTAAAAGGACAAATGTGGTTATAAAAGCTGAATTATTTTAATAACCATATTTAGAATTTCTTGCCCTGGCTGGCGTAGCTCAGTGGATTGAGTGCAGGCTGCGAACCAAAGCATCGCAGGTTCAGTTCCCAGTCAGGGTACATGCCTGGGTTGCAAGCCATGGCCCCCAGCAACCGCACATTGATGTTTCTCTCTCTCTTTCTCCCTCCCTTCCCTCTCTAAAAATAAATAAATAAAATCTTTAAAAAAATAAATAAAATCTTTTTTAAAAATCTAAAAAAATTACACACAATTAAAAAAAAAGAATTTCTTGGGGTCTTACCTGCTTTAGGAAAAACACTAAGCATATTTTTAAAAATATTTTATTTATTTGTTTGTTTTTAAAAAGAAGGGAAGGGAGGGAGGAAGAGAGGGAGAGAAACATCAGTGTGTAGTTGCCTCTCACGCACCCTGCACCGGGGGCCTAGACTGTAACCAAGGCATGTGTCCCGACTGGGAATCAAACCAATGACCCTTTGGTTCTCAGGCCTGCACTCAATCCACTGAGCTACACCAGCTACAGCCATATTTTTAAAGAATTGGAGGAATTCATATTCAAATATAGGCTAGGAAATATAAGTACATGAACCAAGATGTTAAAAAACATTTTAGTCCATAGGCAAAGCATGGTAACGGCCCAAAATAATGAAGACCTCTACTTATGCAGGACAAGATACAGAATATCTATATAGATGTACATATATATCTAAGTTCAAAACTCCTTCTTAAACCTTTTGTTTTCTCCAAAAAAATGTTATGTTATCAAGAAAAAACAGTTAGGGTATACATCTTTATAACCACGAGAATCTATATTATATAGTATGTTATTTAATAAAATTTTTTATTAAGTCATAAATCACCAGAAGGTATGAAGAAAATAATGTCTCAAAAACAACCACTTTATCATGATAAAATCAGATATAATCGACACTGTATACAATGTATATGGCACATTTTTTCAACCAAATACATATTTTCAGTTAGAAGTCATCGGAAATAAGATGGAGGAGGCTAGAAATGCAAAGCTGTCATCTTAGTTGGCCCCTTACATTCTGGAAGGGTGTAGTTCCAACTGGGGTCAGGCAAACACAGAGAACAAAGGAGATACAACAGAATGAGCTGAATTCAGATGCTATCAAAGCATGCCCTAAGCTAAAGTTCTGGCAAACTAAAACAGCTGTTCCTTCCCAAATTCTAAGCTAACACAGAATCTTAAGAACAAAGGCAATCTACCTAAACTTCAAACCAGTATAGCACGGAAGGATATACACTTTCAATTCTCTGTGCATAAAGCAACTTCAAAAGGAAAAGGGAAGGTCCTTTTGTTCTAGGTAAAAGGCCTTAACCACAGACCGAGTGAATGTGTCAGTCTTCACAGTCTTTTTTTTACTGAAAGAAAAGAATGGCTTTTTTCCCTTGTGCAGAAAACTGTAAAACTTTTATTCAAGTTTAAGTGCTCTTGTCTCTTAACAGTCTAAAAGTAAGTCAACATAAACTTCATTCTTAATGTTTCCCTCCTTTTTCAGAACCTGGAATACACTTTCCAAGAAAAGTATGTGTTTCCATCTTTGGTTTAGAGCATGGGCTTTGGACACGCAGGCAAGGGTTCCAATCCAGTTCCCAAACAGCATGATCTTAGGCAAATTACTTACCCTCTTCAGGACTGAGTTGCCTCGTCTGCAATATGGGGATATAGTGTTTTTCTCATAAGACTGATATGTAGATTAAATTAAACAAGAGACAGAATAAATATATATGTATGTATCTACACAGTGTCTGGCTATTAGATGTTACTGATACTATTTATATTATGTGATTACTAATTTAAACTGTTCTGAATTAGTTGCCCAGCTTTCTCCTCAATACACACATACTATATCACCAACACAACTTCACACATCCATTCCTCACAATTAATTACCTATGTATTAACTCTTAATTCAACTTGAACAAAAGTTTCCTTGTCCACATATGGCGTACAGTGAGTCGGTTAATTGTTCAATGAGTCAACTAGTAGAAAATGATGTGCCTTGACCACCCACTTTGTTGGATTTAATGTCTTGGGTGTGGGAGATTTCATTTTAAAGAAATCATTTATCTCTCTCTTGGGTATTCGGTTTGGCATAAATCATGAATTTTCAAGCAAAAATTTCTTCCAAAATTATTATGAGAATTATATGACTCCTTATGTTTATTGTTCAGCTGCCCACCCCTTTTGGTATTGCTTCCTATTTAATGTCCACTTTTTAAAATACTGACAAATAAAAACCACTCACAGCATAAAAGGGGAGCTTTAGACATCTAAAACACAATAGAACTGGAACAACTTTAAATGTATAATTATAATATTTATGATATCAGTGACAATTGTATTGAAAATTCCAAAGTATTGAAACCATATAATGATTAAGACTCTTACTTCCCCTGCAGGTATAAATACATGAGTCCAATAAACTTTCTCACTATGAAAAAACACACTTATATTATATTAAAATATTTAAAACTATTTAATGAGGTTCGTTTCCTTCCAAAAGTAAACTGAGGTTGTGTCTGAACCAGCTTGAGGCAAGGGAAGTTTCAAACATAATGTTTTTAAAACTAGCCATTATTTCCCATGTTGAAAAAAATTGCAATTTTATTTCCTAACAGCAAATGAAACTGTCAGGAAAATTTAGGTGTAATAAAATTGGGTGGTTAAACCAACATGCTAGACTTGAAATAAAACTGAATTAAAGGAATTAAAATTAATTCTTATGTCAGTCAACTCTTTAAAAATAGTATTCAAAACTTACTGTTTTTACAAACAGAACTTCCTTGTTCTTGATAAAGTGCAAAGTTAACTATCTCTTTAATGACCACTAATGCTGCTGTCGTTGAAATTGTGCATCGAACAATATTTTGCATTAAAATGTGTTGCTTCTGGCAAATTTTCTGCCTACATAAAAAGTTGTCAAGCTGGGTGACTTTAGTGGTACAGAGTTTTAAATGGTGGATTCAGTCCAAGGTTAGCTAATAACGGCTGACATGCCCTGGAATCTTGAGGCCTAAATCAACATTGTTTTCACAGCTGTAATTAAGCCACCTAATCAGAAGCACATTTTGACGGGACAGTTTCTGGAAGCCAGACATTACAATTTCTTATGCCTGGAGCGCAGTGTGGCTCATGAGAGGTCCTCGTTTAATTTCAGGTTAAAAAGAAGGGAGGGGGCAGGAAAATAAAAAGACTACTTTTTTTTTAAGCAACATACAACTGTTGAAATGAAGCAGGCCTATGTGTTCATGCCTTGACCAGCCTTCCATCCCACCCTCCTCCGGCTCTCCGCGGAGTCCCCAGCTCTCCAGTGGCAGCTGCACACAGTGAGACGGAGGGTCTCTGCCAAGATCAACAGATGAGCTGGTCTAAACTGGCTCTCTGTGTGTTCTGATTGTAAATTGTGCTGGTGATGATTAGAGAACTCTAACACAGGATGTCGACTCTTAAAACTGTCCAGAGAAAATAATTTTTTTAAGTTCAGAAAAAAAATTTTTTAACTTTTTTTTGTGGCTTGGTGTATAGTGTTGTGTCTAAAACTTTCATGTGATTCAAATGAATTCACCCAAATTAAGCAACTCTGTTATTAAAAAAGGAAAAAAGAAGGCCACGGCTTGGCTCATGGCAGGGATCTCCATCTCTGAGTGTTTATGCAACACCACTGGAGAGGGTGGTTCTCCACCAGCCCGCCAGTCATATGCTTCAACCACCTGCCAAAGGAAGACATTCCTAAAATCACAGCCTAGACAATCTAGGCTGTGACAGTCACATTTTTCAAGTGACTGTCTATGTCTTTAAAACAGCTAAATTGCCAGGTGAGGTTGTTTTCTGCAGTGTTGTTGCATTCTGTAACATTTAAACTTTCAACCCCAGAGGCCGTTGTAAAACTATCAATATGAAGGCACTAGTCACTGGAGTCTGATTACATTTAGTTCTGCATTTTAATTACATATGGATTCTATTAACTAAACCTTCTGCCTTATAGGCAACATTTTAATCAAATTACTATAATTTTCAAATATGTTACAATAGTTCGACGAGTTAAAAGTTCACATTCCTAACATATTAAATATCAAAAAAAACTTTGCATAAAAAGGGAAATACTCTTTACAAATATGTTAATACATTTTCAGATTACTTTGGGGACTTTTGACTGACTAGTTACAAGATATTGTGAAATTTATTTAACTTCTATAGATTTGTAAATGGATTATTGGTGTTGAATATTACCAAATTCAAAATACAATTATGTTACCATAAACTTAGAAACACAAACTCATTTTATTGTTGTAAACCGAAGCAAGAACAAAACATGGTTAGAAATTAAGTATTCAAAATCAGTACTTAAAAGTTCAATCAAAGAATTTTAGAGCTGAGAGAATTTACGGTAGATTTCATCTAGTTTAAACCCTTCATTTTACAGCCAGGAAAAACCAAGTCCAAGGAGATTGTATGATTTATTGCCTGAAGCTTGTGGTGAGTTGATAACAAAGGTTGTTCTGGAATCCAGGTGTTTTCTGATTCCCTGTCACACTATGTTCCAATAGAACATGTTGCCATTCTGAACAAGCATCAATAGAGCTGCCAATGCTCTACTACCCAAGAGCTAAAAGAAATGTTTTTGTTGTTGTTGTTGTTGTTGTTGTTTTTTTAAGATTTTATTTATTTATTTTTAGAGAGGGAAGAGAGGAAGATAGAGAGAGAGAAAGAAACATCAATGTGCGGTTCTTGGGGGTTATGGCCTGCAACCCAGGCATGTACCCTGGCTGGGAATCGAACCTGGGACACTTTGGTTCCCAGCCCGCGAGAAATGTTTTTTAAGGTGGTAGAAAACACACAACATAAAATTCACCATTTTAACAACTATAAAGCGTACAATTCAGTGACATCAGCTACATGCACAATGTTGTGCCACCATCATAACTATCGGAGCTCTAGAACTTTTCCACCCCACCAAAAGGAAGCCCCACACCCATTCAACAGTCACTCTCCACTCCCCCCACCCCCAACCCCTCCATCAACAACTAATCTGCTTTCTGACTTCATGGAGACCTATGCCTATTCTGTATATTTCATGTAAATAGAATCATACAATATATGGCCTTTTGAGTCTGGCTTCTTTCATTTAGCACAATGTTTTCAAAGTACATCCATGTTGCAACATGTATTAGTGCTTCATTCCTTCTTTGGCAGAAAAACACTGCATTGCCTGGATACACCACATTTGTTTATCTATTCATCAATAGATGGGTGTTTGAGTTGTTTCCATCTTTTGGTTATTGTGAATAGCGCTGCTATAAACATTTGTTATTTTTCTCTTCTTAAATGGCATGGCTAGTAGGCGTGAAGTGGTATCTATTGTGGTTTTGACTTGCATTCCATACTCCCTGACGATGCTGAGCATCCTTGCACGTGTTTATAGGTCATCTGCATATCTTACTTTGAGAAGTATCTATTCAAGTCGTGTGTTCATTTTAAAAATGAGGTCTTTTTTGTTGTTGAGATGTGTCCTTTACATATTAGACCTTAATCAGATATATAATTGTAAATATTTTCATTTTCTGTAGGATGTTTTAATACATAAAAGTTTTTAATTTTGATAAAGTCCAATTGACCTATTTTTTTAATCACTCATGTTTTTGTGTCACATCTAAGAATCCACTGTGCCAAAGCCAAGCTCACAAAGCTTTAAGTTTTTTATTAGGAATTTCAGGTTTTATAGTTAGGTCTTTGATTGATATTTTGAGTTAATTTTTCTATATGGTGTGAGGTCAGTGTTTAAGAAAATACATTTTTAAAAATAAGCTTTCTACTGATTTATATGTATTAGACTTCTATTTCTGAAGTAAATCTCACTTACTCTTATTTTTGCAAGGCCTGGGCATAGCTAATTTAATTTAGTTCACATCATTGTCATCAACACACAGTTACCAAGTGTCCGCCGTGTGAGTCAAAGTACTACACTGGCCATTTTATGTCTGTGTGGGTGAACATACAGGGGCCAAGGTCCCAAAAAACCTGACAAAGCTTGAAATTATTTAAGGAGTGTGCTGAAAAGAATGTTCTTGTCATACATAATTTTTGGTTTGAGGGTCTGGGAGATTTTTTGTTTTGTTTTGTTTTAAGGAAGAGCAGTGGAGAGAATAAAACATCTAATTTATATTAAAGTTTTACATTGGTATAATAATATAGAAATTATTATACTCATTCTCATTAAGTGTTTGCTAGAGAAATATATGAAATATCATTTGATGGGAATTAATTTAGGAAAATTTTGTGTGGGAAAAATTTGGGGGAACTATGATTTACGCAACACATATGTTCCATAACAAGTATGTCTGATGAAATACTATTGAAGGAATATTCTTCCAACTAATCTCAATTCAAATCAGCCATCATTTACAGAAGTCAGATCACTATAATGGATTTTTTTGAATGAATCATAACATGGTAATACACACACAACTACCATATTTTTCAGACTATAAGATGCAGTTTCACCCCCCAAATTTGGGAGGAATAATGGCTGTTAATGCTGTGGTTGAGTTCTGTTTACACTTACATTGGTGAAATATTATGCTATTTATGCTATTAAATATTTTACCACATTTTTTGCTTCAAAAAATTTTTTCCTATTTTCCTCCTCTAAAACCTAGGTGAGTCTTATGGTCCAAAAAATACGGGTAATTGATTATGTCAGTCAAACTACTGTTCAGTGCTTAGACAGGTGAGCACAGTGATGAATGAACACAGCGAAGGGAATCCTTACTTCTGCCAACTGGGAGATGAACTAGAACAACCAGATGGAGTCAGAACATGCCTGAATGTCAATGATAAGGAATTTTTACTTAATCATGAAGAAAGTGTAGAGCCAATATATTCTGAGTCAAGCGAGGGCCTGACTGTATTTGTATATTGGAAAGATAACTCTGGTGTTAATGTGGATGACAGGGTGGAAAGGGGATATCTGGATATGGGGAAGCTCATTGGAAAACCACTGCAGTAGCCCAAGGAAAACTTAATGTGACCACCAGGTAGAAAGGAGAAAGTTAATATAAGAGATTTGTGGTGGTAGAAACAATAAAACTTAGCAATTGATTAAATATTCATAGTAGAGGGAAAGTGGAACAAATGTTAGAGGTATTCTTGGAATAGTTACACCAGACATAGGGAATGTAGGGAAAGGAGAATTTAGGAAAATGGGGAGTGGTAACATCAGATAACATGTTCAGTTTGGGACCTCAGTGAGTTTGAGGTGCCTATGAAAACCTGGAGTGAAACAAAGATGGTGGCCAGGTAAACATGGCTTGCCTCCTCATACAACCACATTAAAATCGCAACTATAGAATAACCATCATTCAAAACTGTCAAAAACTGAGCTGAACAGAAGTCCTACAACTTTGAAATTAAAGAGAAACTACATCGTGACTGGTAGGAGGAGCAGAGATGCAGAATGGGCTAGTCCCACACCCATGTGTGGTGGATAAAAATCAGGAGGGCTATCTTAGGAGCAAGGAGTCCCAGTCCCACATCAGGCCCTCCAGCCCAGGGCTCCAGTGCCAGGAAGAGACATCCCAATAACTTCTGGCTATAAAAACCAGTGGAGATTGAGGCTGTGGATGACAGAAATTGCTGGAATCCCTGGCAGATCCTCTTAAAGGGCTCACACACAGATGTACTCAGACTCACTCCCTCTGAGCTCCATTGCGGGGGCAGCAGATTGAAAGGCATCAGAGACATAAGAGGAGGAAGTGAATTGTCCAGCATCAGGGCAAGAGCTGAGGGGCAGCTTTCTCCCAGACAGAAGTGCTGGTAGAGGCCATTGTTCCTTTCCTGAGCCCTCCCCCGCATAGAACCACAGAGCTGGCACACATGCCCATCATACCTAAGGTTCCATCAACCTAGCTCACACTGTTTGCCCCACCCTGGTGATTCCCTAAGGCCCTGCCTCACCCAATTTTCAGGCCCACCAAGCTGTTGCCAGTGGCTTTTCCATACAAATGGCTTGTCTTGGCCCACACTTCAGATTTCCCTAAATTAGTTCAAACACACAGCATCTGGCTTCATTGAGTCCTGTACCTCTGGCTAAGTTGCCCCAGGCCCAGCATTAGCAGCAGCCAGCCTTAGTTCACAGTTTGGCTTCACCTGGGCACCTCCAAGCCCAGAACAAAGCCATCTGCAGATATTTTGTAGCTTATGCTGTGTGACCCCAGACAGAATACTGGCAGTGGCTGACCTTGGATGTGCCAACAACAATCAGGGTTCAACTACAACAAGAGGGTATACACAGCTCACACAGTGGGCACACCTCAAGTACCCAGCTTGGGTAACAGGGGAGGGTTGTGCCACTGACCCCTACAGGACACCTATGAAATTGGGCTACTCTACTAACTCTGGGAGACATAGCAGCTCTACCTAATACATAGAAACAAACACAGAGAGGCTGCCAAAATGAGGAGATGAAGAAACATGTCCCAAATGAAAGAACAGAACTCCAGAAAACAACCAAACAAAATGGAGACAAGCAAGTTACTAGGTACAGAGTTCAAAACACTGGTTATAAGAACAAACAGTGAACTTAGTGAGAATTTCAACATCATAAAAAAGGCATGGACCATAAATAAGGACGCCAAAAATGAAGGATGCAGTCATTAAAATAAAGAACAATTTACAGTGAATCAACAGTAAATGGATAAAACTGAGAATCAAAGTAGTGATTTGAAATATAAGAAAGGAAAAAACACTCAATCCAAACAGCAAGAAGAAAAAAGAATACAAAAAAAATGAGGATATTGTAAGGAGATTCTGGGATAACTTCAAGCATACCAACATTCGCATCATTGGGGTACCAGAAGAAGAAGAGATACAGCAAGTACTTGGAAACCTACTTGAAAATATAATGACAGAAAACTTCCCTAACATGGTGAATGAAGAAAATAAGACATACAAGTCCAGGAAATGCGGAGAGTCCCAAACAAGATGAGCCCAAAGAGGCCAACCCCAAGGCACATCAGGCACATCATAATTAAAATGCCAAAGGTTAAAGAGAGAATCTTCAAAGCTGGAAGAGAAAAGCAATTAGTTATTGGGCTGGCCAAAAAGTTTGTATGTTTTTTTCCATCAGATAGTTCTAGTAGTGTTTAGTTGTCTTTAACTTTATTCAAAATAATTTTGTTAGATTGTATTGTGACAACTTTTATATCAGTGTACATTTAAAAAAATAACATCAAAATTGGTAGATTTTTGTGTAGCCATTTATTGAAAATGGGAGAAAATACACAACTAAAATAAATTTTAGGCATTTATTATGCTTTATTATTTCAAAAAATATAACTGAAATGCAAGAAAATATTTGTGCAGTGTATGAAGAAGGTACTGTGATTGACTGAATATGTCAAAAGTGGTTTGTGAAGTTTTGTGCTGGAGATTTCTAACTGGATGATGCTCGATGGTTGGTAGACCAATTGAAGTTGATAGTGATCAAATTGAGATAGTAATTGAAAACAATCAACATGATACCATGTGGGACATAACCAACATACACAAAATCTCCAAATCAATAAAGTTATGGTTGAAAATGAAAAAATGTGTCTTTTATTTTTGTGAAAAAACTAAAACTTTTTGGCCCACCCAAAACCTACAAGGGAGGCCCCATGACACTGTCACCTGATTTCTCCAAAGAAACTTTGCAGGCTGGAAGGGACTGGCAAGAAGTATTCAAAGTGATGAATGTGAGGGCCTACAACCTAGATGACTCTATCCAGCAAAGCTGTCATTTAGAATGGAAGGGCAGATTAAGTGCTTCCCAGATAAGAAAAAGCTAGGGCAGTCCATCACTGCCAAACTTTTATTATATGAAATGCTAAAGGGTCTTCTTTGAGAAGAAGAAGACCAAAAATATGAACAATAAGATGGCAACAAATACATATCAACAATTAAATCTAAAACCAAAATAAACAGACAAGCAAAACAGAAACAGAATTAGATACTGAGAATGTTTTGATGGTCACCAGATAGGCAGGGCATCAGGTGATGAGCGGAAAAGGAAAAGGGATTAAGAAGTACAAACTGGTACTGGAAGTTACAGAATTGCCATGGGGATGTAAAATACAGCACAGGAAATTGAGTAGCCAAATAACTTATGCACATGACCCATGGACATGGACAATGGTGGGAGGATGGTCTGAGGGGGTCGGGGGCTTAGGGAGAAGAGGGCAAAGGGAGAAAAACTGGGAGAACTATAATGGTACAATCAATAAAATATAATTTTAAAAATAATTTAAAAATAAAATAAATGACGACTTAAGATGGCAGTGAGATAGGTGGGAGCGGAGCCCACTTCCTCCTGCACACAAGTAAAACACCTAGCCAATCTACGAGGGAACAGAGTGAACAGACAACAGTACCCTAGCACATATGAAGAGAGGAGACCAAAAATTGTAGCAGACATTGAAAAACCAGACGGTAAGGAGAGTGCTTCAAGACAATAAGGTCCCTGGGACCAGCTTGGGGACCAGGACAGCAGCAGCCCCAGACCTGGAGCCCACCGGGTGTACCACAGGGTTCTTGGAAGAGAGCCAGGTCAACTGCTCTCTCTCCGACCAAACAAGGTTTGAGCAGCACCAGGAGAGACCTGGCTGCTTGAAGTCACGGAGAGGGGAATAAGGACTAAGTGGCAGACACATAGGGGCTGTGAGCACCCACGGAGTCTGCAGACGCTGGCTGGGGAGAGTTGAGAGTGGGGCTAGAAGGGGCCCTGACCCCGATAGTCCCTGGTCTGGCTGGACAATTGGGCTATGTGAGAGGCCAGGCCTCTGTAGGAGCAGCAGGCTTGAATACGAGGAATTTCTGAAAAAGAAATAGTGAAAAAAGAGACACTGGGTGGCTGTTTGGGGAATTCTCCTGCAGCAGCCACTCCGGCCTCCTCCCCACCCAGCCTCACAGCACTCCCGAGGTGGCAGGGAAGACCCTGCACACACTCCCATAGCCCTAGGAAGAGTGTGCACCCAAACCTGAGGGACTGGAGTTGTCTGGCCAAGTGCGCACCCCCGAAACCTGGGGAGAATGCACTCTGCGGAAGGCCCGAGCCCACACCCGTAGCCCCATGGCCCCAGGAAGAGTGCATGCAGGAACCTGTGGGACCAGAGGCTGCTGGAGAACTGGGCTGGACGCTGATTGAGAGCTGATCAGGAAGGGAGAAAAGCGAAATCAATCGCCCCTCAGCCTGCTGCAGCCAGGAAAGACCAGCAAAACTGGCTTGGCCAGTTTGAAGCCGGCAGGAAACTTTTTTTTAAGTAATTCTTTGGGTGTTTTTTTTAATTACTTTTTTATCTTTTAACTCCTTCTTCCTCTCTTTCCTTCTTTCTTGTTTTATTCCTTCTTCCTTTCTTTCTCTTTTTATCTCTTCTTCCTTCCTTCTTTTTTTAAATTTATTTTTTCTTACATTCCCACAGGTAAGACCAAAAAACCTGGAACTGTGAAAAGACCAGAGTTGGACCCAAAGAGGAGGCATCCCAACAGCTGAGGTACTGAGACAAATTTCACTTTGCTATTACAGAGGACCTGCAAGTTATTGCATATCCGTATTATTATTGTTTTCATTATTCTTATATCTTTTATTTTATTAGTATTTTTGTATTACTCTTCTTTCTGTTTAGTCTTCTTCACTTGGCTGGTTAAATTGCATTATCTGACTGGTTTCCCTTGTTCTCTCTTTCATAGTGTATTGTTAATTTATTGTCTTTCATTTCACTTGTGTTCCATTAGCACACTACTCTATGTCCTATACTCCCTATTCTTGTTATCCAGATCACATAGATTCTGTCATATGACTGTTGCTCCATTATTATTGTAAATAATAGCTGTTCCATACAATTATAAATACTACACAACACCCCTCCCAGACCTTGCCCATTTCACGGTTTCCTGAACTTTATTACTGTAGTGGTTAACTCTATTCTCTCACACACTACACCTATTTTCTATCCTTTACTCTCACTTACCTCAGAATCTGACCTCCCACAAGCTCACTGCTTTCTAGATACAACTCACAATCCTTCCCTTCCCAACAAGAGTCTTATCTTCTTTCCACCCTTTCTAAAAAGTGGCTAGTTGGGTGGAACATCACAATTAACAATATACATAACCAAAGGATCTCCTATCTCTTTTCTACCGGCTGCTACTGAAAATATCCTAGAATACTCTCTTGCTGTCTTAAACCATTTTGTCTTCCCCCTCCAACTGATCACAAAAAGGAGTAGGTGGAAGCAGTGAACACCAGGATACCCACTGGAAGCGGAAGCCTACTAACAAAGGAACCAGAGACAGATAACAACAGAAGAAGGTTAACGAAGGAGTGGAAGCCACACTAACTCAACCTAGGACCTATCTGGAAATACAACAAAATAGTGGAGAAATTACCCAGGACAAACAACTGAACAAGAGCAAGAGAGAATCCTCAAAACCTTGTACACATGGAAGAACCAGCTTCAACACAACCTGCCCACACCTGCACAACAGAATACAAGAGGCGGTGAACAGAGTGACCCTCAGTTAACCAGCTTGTGGGAAGGAGCCACCAAAGAAAGACCCAACAACAATCAAAACCCAAAGACATACACAGAGTGAACATAAACAATAGCCCAAAACCAGTGAGCTCGGGAGATCAAGGAGACGGCACCACTGAATCTCACAGGTATTCTACCACAGAAGTTCACACCATAAACAAGGAGTCAGAACAGATAAATTTAAGAAGCAGAGGCTAACAAGAAGGGTCTCACAAACAATGGGAAGACAAAGAAACAATCTCCAAATGAAAGGAAAGGAGGAAGCCTCAGAAAGAATGCTAAATGAAATAGAGGTAACTCAACTATCAGATACTGAGTTCAAAGCAATAGTTATAAGGAAGCTCAATGAATTCACAGAGAATTACCAAAAACTACAGGGTGATTTTTGGTAATGAACTCACTGCAAACTATATCAACAAGGAAAAGGAAATAGAAACTATCAACAAAGACCAAGAGGAAATGAAGAATACAATTTCTGAATTGAAGAACACAGTAGAAGGAATCAAAAGCAGGCTCGATGAAACAAGGATCGGAGCAGCGAACTAGAGGACAAAGTAGAAAAAAACACCAAGAAGGAGCAAAACAAGGAAAAGAGGCTCAGAAAGAATAAAGAAGGGTTAACAGAAATGCAGGACAACATGGAATGCAATAATATATCTATAATAGGGACAGCAGAAGAAGAGGAGCAAGGGATAGAAAACCTCTTTGAAAGAGTAATGATGAAAAACTTTTCTAATTTGATGAGAGAAAAAGTCATACAAATCCAAGAAACACAGAAAGTCCCAGTCAAGAGGAACCCAGAGAGGCCCACTTCAAGATACATCATAATTAAAATGGCAAAATTCCAAGATAAAGAAATAATCTTAAAGGCAGCAAGGGAAAAACAGAAAGTAACATACAAGCCCTGATAAGACTAGCAGCTGACTTCTCAATGGAAACACTCCAAGCCAGAAGGGAATGGCAAGAAATATTCCAAGTAATGAAAACCAGAGGCCTGCAGCCAAGACTACTTTATCCAGCAAGGCTGTCAATCAAAATGGAAGGCCAAATAAGGAGCTTCCCAGACAAAAGAAGCCTCAAAGAATATATCTCCTCTAAACCAGCTCTGCAGGAGATGCTAAAGGGTTTGCTTTAAAAACAGGAAGAAAAACAGTGAAAGAGAGAGAAACACAGCTACAAAAATGGCAATGAATAAGTACCTATCAATAATAACCTTAAATGTAAATGGATTAAATGCCCCAATCAAAAGACACAGGATAGCAGAATGGATAAGAAAACATGACCCAAACATATACTGCCTTCAGGAGACCCACCTCAGAACAAAAGACCTACACAGACTGAAAGTGAAGGGCTGGAAACAAATATCCCAAGCAAATAGAAAGGGGAAAAAAGCCAGGGTAGAAATACTCATATCAGACAAAATAGACTTCAAAAAAAGAACCATAAAAAGAGATCCAGAAGGTCACTTCATAATACTCAAGGGAAGAACCCATCCAATAAGACATAAACATAGTAACTATATATATACCCAACATAGGAGCACCCAAATACATAAAGAAAATTTTGGAGGACTTCAAGAAAAATATTGACAGCAACACAATTATAGTAGGAGATTTTAACACCCCACTGTCAAAAATGGACAGATCTTCCAAACAAAATATCAACAAAGATATCATGGCATTGAACAATGCCCTGGATGAAATGGACTTAACTGATATATACATATAGAGCCATTCATCCCAAAGAAGCAAAATACACATTCTTTTCAAATGCACATGCAACATTGTCAAAGACAGACCACATGACTGGACACAAAACAAGCCTCAACAAATTCAAGAAAACTGAAATCATAACAAGCATTTTCTCTGACCACAAGGAACTAAAACTAGAAACCAACCTCAAGGAAAAAAAATGCACACACTCAAAATCATGGAGACTGAATAGCATGCTATTACACAATGAATGGGTCAAGATTAAGCTTAGAGAAGAAATCAGAAAGTTTCTGGAAACAAATGAAAATGAACTCTCAACAATCCAAAACTTACAGGACACAGAGAAGGCAGTCCTGAGAGGGAAGTTCATAGTGATACAGGCCTACCTAAAAAAGATAGAAACATTTCAAATAAACAACCTAACCCTACGCCTACAAGAGCTCAAGGAACAACAATAAAGACAACCCAGAGCAAGTGGAAGGAAGGAAATAACCAAGATCAGAGCAGAATTAAATGACATAGAGACTAAAAGCACAATTCCAAGGATCAATGAATCCAGGAGCTGGTTCTTTGAAATGATAAACAAAATTGACAAGCTTTTAAGCAGGCTCACCAAGAAAAAAAGAGAGAAGACCCAAATAAACACAATCAGAAATGAAAGAGGAGAGAATACAACTGATACCACAGAAATACAAAGGGTTGTAAGAAATTACTATGAAGAAGTATATGCCAAGAAATTTGAAAACCTAGATTAAATGGACAAATTTCTAGAAAAATATTATCTACCAAAACTCAATAAAGAAGAAGCAGAATGCCTCAACAGACCAATAACACCTGATGAAATTGAAACAGTAATTAAAAAACTTCTGACACACATAAGCCCTGGACCAGACAGTTCCACAGGAGAATTTTACAAAGCATTTAAGAGAGAGCTAACCCCCATCCTCCACAGATTATTTCAAAAAATTCAAGAAGATTGAAGACTCCCAAACTCTTTTTATGAAGCCAGCATCATCCTAATCCCAAAACCAGATAACAACACAACAAAGAAAGAAAACTTCAAGCCAATATTGCTGATGAACATAGATGCTAAAATCCTCAACAAAATATTGGCAAACTGCATCCAACAATACATTAAAAAGATCATACACCATGACCAAGTGGGATGCATCCCAGGGATGCAAGTATGGTACAATATTCGCAAATCAATAAACATAATACACCACATAAACAAAATGAAAGACAAAAATCACATGATTATATCAATAGATTCGGAAAAAGCGTTTGATAAGGTACAGCGCCCATTTATGATAAAAACACTCAGCAAAGTGGGAATAGAAAGAGCATTCCCCAACATAATAAAGGCCATATATGAGAGACATACAGCCAACATCATACTCAATGGACAAAAACTTAGAGCTTTCCCACTAAGATCAGGAACAAGACAAGGACGCCCACTTTCACCACTCCTATTCAACATAGTACTGGAAGTTCTAGCCACAGCAATCAGACAAGAAAAAGAAATAAAAAGCATCCAAATTGGAAAGGAGGAAACAAAACTGTCACTGTTTGCAGATGACATGATAGTGTACACAGAAAATCCTATAGACTCCATCAAAAGACTACTCGACCTAATAAATGAATTTGGCAAAACAGTCACATACAAAGTCAATACTCAGAAATCAAAGGCATTTCTGTACACCAACAATGAAACATCAGTAACAGAAATCAGGAAAAAAATCCCATTTGATGTAGCAACAAGAAACATAAAGTACCTAGGAATAAACCTAACCAAGGAGGTAAAAGACCTATACTGAGAAAACTATACAACACTGAAGAAAGAAATTAAGGAAGACACAAACAAATGGAAACATGTACCATGCTCATGGATTGGAAGAATTAACATAATCAAAATGGCCGTACTACCCAAAGCGATTTATAGATTCAATGCAATCCCTATTAAAGTACCCATGACATATTTCACAGATATAGAACAAACATTTCAGAAATTTATATGAAACCATAAATGACCCTGAATAGCTGCAGCAATTTTGAGAAAGAAGAACAAAGCAGGAGGGATCACAATACCTGGTACCAAACTGTATTACAAGGCCACTGTAGTCAAAACAGCCTGGTACTGGCATAAAAACAGGCACATGGACCAATGGAACAGAACAGAGAGCCCAGAAATAAACCCAAGTCTCTACAGTCAATTAATATTTGACAAAAAGGGAAGAAGTATAAAATGTAGCAAAATAGCCTCTTCAACAAATGACACTGGGAGATCTGGACAGCTACACGCAAAAAAATGAAACTCAATCACCAACTTACACCATACACAAAAATAAATTCAAGGTGGATAAAAGACTTAAATATAAGTCATAACACCATAAAAGTCCTAGAGGAAAACATTGGCAGGAAAATTTCAGACATTTCATGCAGCAATATCTTCACAGATATGTCCCCTAAAGCAAGGGACATAAATGAAAGAATAAACAAATGGGACCTCATCAAATTAAAAAGCTTCTTCATGGCTAAAGAAAACAGCATTAAAATGAAAAGAGAGCCAAGGGTATGGGAAAACATATTAGCCAATGATACCTGGGACAAGGGCTTGATCTCCAAAATATATAAAGAACTCACATGAGTCCACTCCAGGAAAACAAAAAACCCAATTAAAAAATGGGCAAAAGACTTGAATAGACACTTCTCCAAGGAGGATATACATACGGCCCAGAGACATGAAAAGATGCTCAGCATCACTAGCCACCAGAGAGATGCAAATTAAAACCACAATGAGATACCACCTCACACGGGTCAGAATAGCCAACATAAACAAATCAACAAACAAGTGTTGGAGAGGATGTGGAGAAAAGGGAACCCCAGTGCACTGCTGGTGGGAATGCAGACTGGTGCAGCCACTGTGGAAAACAGTATGGAATTTCCTCAGAAAACAAAAAATGGAGCTGTCTTTTGACCCAGCAATTCCACTGCTGGGATTATACTCTAAGAACCCTGAAACACCAATCCAAAAGAACCTCTGCAGCAATTGTGCTGCAATGTTCATAGCAGCACAATTTACAATAGCCAAGTGCTGGAAGCAACCTAAGTGCCAATCAGCAAATGAATGGATCAAAAAACTACGGTACATTTACACAATGGAATTCTACATAGCAGAGAGAAAGATGGAGCTCTGACCCTTTGGGACAGCATGGATGGAACCGGAGAGCATTGTGCTAAGTGAAATAAGCCAAGTGGTGAAGGACAAATGCCATATGATCTCACTTTTAACTGGAATATGTTCAACAAAAGAAAAAAGCAAACAAAATATAACCAGAGTCATCAAAAATAAGAACAATCTAACAATAGCCAGAAGAAAGGGGAGGGGGACAGAGGGGAGAGGGATTTTCAGGAACTACTATAAAGGACACATGGACAAAACCAAGGGGGAGGGTGGAAGCAGGGGAGAGAGGGGGTTTGGAGGGGGGAGGGGGAGGGATGGGGAGAAAACACAGGCAACTGCAATTGAACAATAAAATAATTTAAATTAAAAATAAAATAAAATAGCCCTGGCTGGCGTAGCTCAGTGGATTGAGCACGGGCTGGGAACCAAAGTGTCGCAGGTTCGATTCCCAGCCAGGGTACATTCCTGGGCTGCAGGCCAGAACCCCCAGGAACCGCACATTGATGTTTCTCTCTCTCTCTCTCTCTCTCCCCCCCTCCCTCCCATCCGTCTCTAAAAATAAATAAATAAAATCTTAAAAAAAAGAAGAATTTGAAAACAGATTTCAAGATTTCCAGGAAAATAATCAATATTAAAAAAAATTAAAAAATAAAATAAAATAAAATAAATGAAAATGGGTATTTTATATAAAGAAAACTGAAGTGGAGACTTCTAAAACTTCAACAGGCAACTGAAGCCCTCAAAGAACTCAATTTAGGGTGAAGGATAAAACAGCAGCAGAAGTACTCACAAGCATATGTACTTGCTGCCACTCCTGGAGCAGCTAATAAAGTAATTAAAGCACTGGACAGCCAAATGACATCTGTATTTTCTACAGCTTAATTATAACTGATTACAATGATCAGAGTTTAAAATTTTCATTTTTGCCACTCCTTGCTCAACCCTTGTAGTATTTCATCACTGGAAAAATAGAATTATATAAATGTAGGATTGGGCAAAAGTTGGTTTGCTGTTGGTCGTATGGAAAGTAGTACAATAATTAATAAGTAATAATACAAGGATAACTTTCACATACTACTATCAACCTAGTTTTGCCCACCCTGTATATTATAGTTAAATTTATATATAAAATGTTCATATATCTATGTATATATCTAATGTGTATGTCTAACATATACATATTAGATATGTAATGTAGATGGATATCCAATACAAAATGTTTACATATTATATAAATAACATGTTTATATAATTATGTTAGTTATATTTCTATAAATATAAAATTTATAATATCATTCCCCTATAGTCACTATCCAGACACCATTCATTCATCCTATGAAACTGCATCATACAAAAACTAAAGTGCTAGAAAGGAGGTGTGAGGCCAACGGAATACACATTATTAAGAAACTTTTACAAGTTTGGATATGCATGCCAAGGATCAAGGAAAATGTCTGCATGCTGACTATGCTGTCCCACTTCTGGTCTTTTATGTTTCCTTTATTTAACCCAAAGGCCAGAGATGGAGGTCATGATAAAAATATGGGAGAATTTAATGAGCACCTAAGTAAGCAGTGTTAAGCAAAAGGATAAAACAGATGTTATTATGGTAGCAAATGTCAGTGAATTTTGAGAATAAATAGAAAAAAATAAGATTTGCATTTTGGAAAAGTAAATACAGAAAGCAAAGGGAGTAGATGCCTACAGTGCACCTGCAGGAGACATCTCCCTCAGAGAGTTGGCAAAGCCAGGAGTCACAGCTCACCCAGCATGCTGGTCTCACCCCTCCTCCTCCTCTCGTCTCCTCTCCAGCAATTCTCCACCTCATTCACTCTGCTCCAGTCACACAGGCATACGTCCATTCCTGGAGCACTCCATGCTTTCTTTTGTTGATCCTACTTAATTTTCATTTCCTCAACTAAGATTTCAACTTCTCAATCCGGCCACCCCAAACCTAAGGCAGGTCCCCTGGTGGTACTCATACACTCTCACATCACTCTACGCTTCCACCTGCGTGTCATTCTTTTAGTTATCTGTATAACAGTTGTACTTTCACTACACTCAAAGTGTCACGATGGTAGTGATCTGTCTCAGTGTATGTTGCAGTCTCACAGGAAAGTCGAACAGACAAAAACAAACCAGAGGCCTCGGGCTTTAATCCCACTGGGCTCTGGTGGAAACGTGGGCGTGAGACCCGCCAGCCTTACTGCACACCTCTACCATGCGCCTTGCTCGGCCAGTTCAGCCGTGGCTTACGGCTCATTTACAAAGTTGTTTTTCTTTAAGGGCTAAAAATTCAACAATAAATATCAGGAATTAACCAAAATAAAGTATTTGGAAGTTTATGAAAGCAAAACTTACCTTAAGTTCTATCAATTCCTATATCCACACAATACTAACAAACAATCTTTCCTCTGTCAGGAAAATGTAATAAAAATAAATGTGACAAAATATTATTTGAGAACTTAAGAGAAAGGGGAATCTTACTTTATTTATTTTTATCTAAACCGAACTAAGATATCTAACCCTTTAGCCTTTATAAACAATACCACTGACGACTATCAAATCTGGCATAATGATACAAAGATGCCTCCCTTGCAAAGATACTAACCAAAATGTTCCTCTGCTTTGTAATTTATTACTGTCTCATAAATAAAGCACTGTGAATTAAAAACACACTGCTTAAACAGACAGTGGTAATGAGGCAAGGCCACGCTGTGGCTCACAGCATCATAACTCACTGTGAAGTATTTGGGTTTGGCACTCGGCGTCTCACAGATTGAAATATCACATGTTTCTCCATAGCTGTGGGTTTGCCGGCATCCAAACACCCACAAGCAATTGGTTCTGACTGCTGTACTTTCTCTGCCGGGCTGTATGTGACTCCCTTTCTGGTTGCTATTACTCAAGAAAAAAGCTCCAGAGCAGTGCTCAGTTCCTGGGTCAAAGACCAGCATACTGAAAATGTTAAAGTGCTGGCTAGTGTGCAGCTGATGGGGACTCTTAGAGGAACTCCAGCATCATTATTATATGTCGCTGAATGTAAAAATGAAAACATCACCGTGGGAATGTTACAGTTTTTAAAGATGACTATTCATGTCTACAATATGATCAATCTCTTTCTATGCATTTTGGCATGATGATAAATTAAGTTTTTGATTAAAAATGAGTATTTATTTTTTATTTATCTAGTGAAATGACTGGAAAAGATAGTAATGAGCATATACTGACTGTTCTCAGTTCATTAAGTGATAACGGACATGAATGCTGTATTTAGTTAGTATGTGCTAAAAGCACCGATTTAAGGGTCATTTTAGCTCTTTTGACTACTCATAAAGAGTTCCTCCTAGTTACATCTATTTCTTAGCTTAGCTGTGGTAAATATATGTAATTATCAGAAAAGTTTGTGTGTGTAGGGGAGAGAATATTTATGAGCTCCTAGCACTATTACAGATGCCATGTCTTTGTTTAGTCCTAATAACAACTCTGTAATGTGGTCAACTTCAACCTCATGTTACAAACACAGACATTGGTGCTCAGAGTGTTGTATGGATGACAAATAATAATAGCACCCAAAAGCACCCCCAGGCCTTCTACACAAGGTGGAAGAAGGCCATGGCAGGTGGCGTGGGTACTGCAGCTAGTTCATCTGAGGACGCAGTGAAAGAGTGGTGAGAATGATCAAAATAAAGATACTAGAGAGAACGAACAAGCACATCAAGAGCAAAACAGTCAGAGGGAGAATTCAATCAGGTTATAGAGCAAAAAGCGGGGACTGGATGGCACAGGAATAGACTAGGAGCGTGAGAAGGGGGTTTGGAGTGACTGCTGAAAGCAGCCTTGGGCTACAGTGGGCACGGGCAGCTTGGAGAGGGGGACGTCTTTGACTGAGAGGGTGCAAGGAACTATGTACTATCCATAAGGCTTATTCCTCAGAACAGAATAAAGCAAGTTTTGATTGTTCTTTCCCCTTAACAAAATGTCAATTGTCACATGGACTAAACCAAGGGGGAGGGTGGAAGCAAGGGAGAGAGGTGGGATTGGCTAGGGTGAGGGGGGAGTGTTGGGGGAAAATGCAGACAACTATAATTGAACAACAATAAAGTAATTTAAAAAATGTTAATTGCTATACATTTTTCAAAAACTCCCACAAATATTTCATATTCTCAGTACTTTCTTCTGACCACGCTATGCAAAATAAACTCCTTCATCCAAGATCCCAAGGACTTCGTACATGCCTGTTTTGTGATTGCTGGTGTGACCGATTCCCTTGCTAGAAGAGCATTCCACGGGGCAGAGATTATGTCTTATCACCTTCAGATCCATAGAACAAATAAAATGTAGACAAAAACTCCAAAATATCTATAATCATATTAAATGTAAATGGCCTAATATCCCAGTTAAAACCTGACAATGTCAAACAAATAAAACAAAACTATACCCTTCTGAGACCCACCATAAATATAAAACACAGGTTAAAGAAAAGAATGGAAAAAGATATATTATACAAACACTAATCAAAATAAAGCTGGAATGTGAAAAGACAACTGAAATTAATTATTAAAGTGGACAGCATAGAGATCAGGACCAAAACCATGTTTCTGGAGGCCTGTATTTAAGAAGGCATTGAAAAATGCTAAGTCACTCCCATCTTTAAACAGAGCTCCCTGAATCCTCTGAACACTCCTGTGACTCACACTTAACAGCTAAATCCTTGAGATAGTTGGTTAAATTCAATGATTTTTTTTGTCAATTTCCAGTTATTTATCCACTGCTTATTGAAAGAGTCTTCGCTAAGGTTACCAAGGGCCTCTAGGTATTAAATCCCAAGGCCATTTTCAATCCTCATTTCACCTGCTCTTCGGCAGCATAATACACTACTGACACGTCACCCTTCTTAAAGCACTCCAATCTCACTCTGGCTGGTGGCTCAGTTGGTTAGAGTGTCATCTTGATATACCAAGGTTGTGGGTTCAATCCCCGGTCAGAGCACATACAAGAATCAACAAATGAGTGCATAAATATGTGGAACAACAAATCTATCTCCCTCTCTCTCCCCCTCTCCCTCTCTCTCTCATCTCTCAAAAACGCAATTAAAAAGAAATACTTCAATCTCATAGCATCATACTTTCTGGGTTTTCCTCTTACCTCTTTGCTTGTTCCTTCCCATCTCCTTTGCAGCCTTATCTTGTGCTCAAGCATTATATGTTGAAGGTTTTCAAGCTTCAGTCTTTCGCCCTTTTCTGTTCTAACTTTATAAACTGTACCTATAGCATGTCATTCTTGCTAACAGCCACAAGTTCCATCTGTATGATGATAACTTAAAATTCATATATCCATGGAACATCTTGCTTAAATTCCACATCAAGCAGCTTTCCTGACAGCTTCAGTTTGATGTTTCAAAAGTACCTCAGATTCAACACACTCAAAACTAAACTCACAATATTCCGTCCTGTTACATTGCTTCTCTGTTAGTAAATAAGATCACTGGTCCATTTTCAAAAGCAAAAATCTGACAATTGTCTGACATGCTCCCTGCGTTTGTTCTTCCCATCCAATTGTTTCTTCACATCACAGCCAAAGTGATCTTTTAAAAAAAGCGAATCTGAGCATGTCACTCTGTCTTTAAAGTTTTACCTTGACTTCTCCCTTTCTCTTAAAACAAAGACAACAAAGTCTGACCTTTCCCCTCTCAATGTACCGTTCTTCCCTCACACCCTTGCCTTTGGTCTCTTCCTTCCAGCCACACTGGTCTTTCTCAAGTCCTTCCATCAGAGTCCTCGCAGATGCTCCCGCTCCCCACTCCCTGATCTGAAACACTACTCTGTCCCACACCTGGGGAACTCCTACACAGTCTTCAGATGCAAGCTCAAACACCACTGGCCCCGAAAAGGCTTTACTGATACCAACAAGGCTGATGTAACCTCAATAGTGTAACATTAACCACCGGGGTCAGAGAGTTAGCAGAAAGAATGTACATTTCAGAGAAAGGCTAGAATAACTTCCAAATATTTGTTTAAAAAAATTTTAAAGTTTCCTCTTCATTTTAATTTTTCTTGGTGCACATCAAATGTACTACTGTCTCATTAAGAAATTAACAAAATCATTTTTAAAATTAACTGAACTGAACTCATATTTCAGATCCCAAATATACTTCAAATCCCAAATAATCTTTCAATTATATTTCAAATCCCAAATTTCAGATCCCATTGTAAAATTAACTCAACTGAACCCACATTTCAGATCCAATAAATGAATATCTGGTCATTTATTGGATACGTTATCAGTATTTTTCACTCAATAGACATTCAGTGAACACTCACTGTGGGCCAGACTGCTAGAGGGCCTACACAGCAGTAAGGAAAACCCCTGAAATTGCTTATTTCTATGGAACTAATATTCTACGAAGGGTAGGAAGAAAATAGATGATAAGCAAATAAACAGAATATACTACACGTCAATTGATGACAAGTGCTATGGTAAAAAATATTGGTCAAAGAAGACAGAAGGTAGGTAGGCAATCCCGGGAGAACGAGACGGAGTTCCATTGGGTGGGAGGGAGGGCGGTGGCTGGGAATGAACACCGTGATGGTTAAAACCTGAGGTACTCGGACACCTGAGCTGAAGAACCGGGACACAGCTGTGCATCCATTTTCCTCATGCCGACTCTTTTTCTGTTTAGTGCACCATTTCAGATGCTCAACAGCTGAATGGGAGGATGATCCTGCCTTTACTCACCAGTCACCCTGATCTACTGCAATCAAACAAAAAAGGAAAAAGTCATTCCAATTATTGGTGATTCTCTATCACTGTGGATGCATCTGCCCTCTGAGAAAAAAAGTTTAAACATTTGTTTTATTCCCTAATCTCACAAATACACTCATTTTTTTAATACTCTCCAAATACATATTTCACATGCAGAACATTTTGTTTAGTCTTAAGTGAGCCCAAATTTCATGATGGGCTAAAATTTTAAGACATAAAATTACTGTTGAAACTGAATTTTAATCATATAGATGAATCACAACATGCATTTTAGCTAGGCATGTATTATGGATAAGTCTAGTTTTCTACAGAGAATAATCACATGTTCTAATTACCATTTTGGTTATACTCATAATTAATAAAATTCTGTCTTAATGGAACACACTGAGTCTTCAGACAGTTGCGAGCTTTAACCGCCACACTGCCAAACACAGAAGGGTCTTGATGCAGTGTTTTAGCTCCGGCAACAACACGCATGTCTTTATACATGATGCAATGGGAAATTAATTGCTTCTCTTCCTTCAGAATTTTATCCACACTAATAATTTTATATTTCTTGATTGATCATTTACCCTAAATTATATGCATTGGCAAGTTATCTTATGAGCAATAAACACATGAATGTAAATGTGATCCAGGATCCAAAGAAGAAAAGAATACTGTAGGACTTACTGATTGTAAGCTTTCATTTTCACGTAAACAAGCTGTGTGAAGTTCTGATTTCAAAGTTGCAATGTGACTTCGATGAGATGTCATTTCCTTCTCTAATGTAGCAATTCTAGTGCTTGCAAGCTGGTAGACATCCGTGAAGCTTTTAATCATAGCCTAAAGAAATAAAAATAATGTCACATACAATTCCAATAAAGCTGTCCCCAAAGGAGAATTTCTGTAATTTGAGCGCAAAATCATTACATTTTTAAAATAAACAATTTTTCATCTTTTTTTTAAATAACAAAGCTAAATCTCACATTTTAGATTGAGAACAGTATTTTAAGAAACTTTGGAAGAAAATAATTGAGACTTCTTTTCCAGACTATTTATTTAAATTACATGTACTTTGGTCTATTGTGCTTAAAATTTAGAATGCAGTTTATAAAGATGGCACACTTACTTTCTTTGTAAAGCTAAATTCAAGCTGTAATTTGACCTAAATTTAAATCTTAAGGCACACAACAGATAGACATATAAACAAAATATTTCAAAATGAGCTGAATTAGTAAAATTTTCAATCCACCTTTAAAAAAAGGTTTTAAACAAAAAGAGCTGAAATAATCCTGTGATTTGTTAAGAGTAAATAATATCATTCCTATATTGTAAGAAAAGCATAATTACATTCATTCACATAACAGAGAAGTGCCTTTGTATTATACTGTATATAATACAATAAATAATACAAGCAAGTGCTGGTAACTTCTCTCCCCTAAATAGGATAATATTTTGGGGATTGTTGGGCATTACAGAATAATCATACTTTATAGACTTTTTCTTCTAAAGCAACCTACTGTGAATTTTAAGTTCAAGAATATTATTACATACTTTTTAAGTTTTCCAAAATACTTCAAACACAGCAAAATAAAATCAAACATTTCTGACACATTTGAATATAACGTTATATTATTTACAAGGAAAAAAAATGTTCTAGCCACAGTCACAACTTAGTACAATGGTAAAAAGTCTGAAAATTTCCAAGTTGTATTTAATCTGAAGAGTCTAATTTGGGAAAGCTTTGAGAAACTAGATATCTGAACAATTCCTAATGTATATGAAGTAATAATTTGGTGAACAGAGGTAAGTTTCAACACACACAATGTCTGAGAAACAGAAGTAAGTTAGTATTTGTAGGTAAGGGATAAAACTTTCACACCTTTGTGCCAAATAAATTCCTATTTTCCCTTTAATATCCAGCTCAGACACCACCTCTTTCAAGAAGCCCCTTTTGAACCCAAAGGCAGTATTAACTCCTGCTCTGGTTTTCTGTGCATCCCTGATGCTTGCTTCATCTGTTACATGTATTGCTTTAACAGAAATGGGTTAGTTTACATGTTTCTCTTCACTAGACGAAGAAACTCCTGAAGCCTGATACTGTGCCTCAGCA
Organism: Phyllostomus hastatus; assembly: GCF_019186645.2. Taxonomy (NCBI): domain Eukaryota; kingdom Metazoa; phylum Chordata; class Mammalia; order Chiroptera; family Phyllostomidae; genus Phyllostomus; species Phyllostomus hastatus. Next base: position 15,412,939 of record NW_025333857.1, read on the forward strand.
TCTCTATTGTCAGGGATGGTGGTGGCCCATGGTGAGCACTTGTTTGAGTGAATGAATAAATGAATAAATGAGATGCAAAACCACAAGCTGAAGACACATGCTGGCATAAAATACCTTATAGGAAAAATTAAAATGTTTGGGAAAATATAATCTGAAAACTCTAATAAATACAGCATTAACCATACTTTGTTCAAGTCAAAAACAGAAACAAAAACAGAGCTGTCAGCAAAAAGGACAGAGCACACAGAGGTGAATTCTATCGCCCACGCTAACTACACGTGGTGTGACCTTGCATTTGGAAACGTCTCACACGTCCTAACCTACCTTACTTTGAGTAATTTCCAGGTAAGCTTATAACTAACACAAAATATTTCTCTAGGTTTCAAAAGTTTGTAAAAATATAAAACTATAAAATCAGACCTGTTCCTTCCTATGCCAAGTCTCTCTCCACTCTTACCAATTCATTCATCTTCACTGAGATAATGGACCAGGAATCACCAGCCCTGTTTCTATTCTTCTCTTCTTCCTTTCCTTTCTGTTCTTCTCTTTTTTGTCCTCACTGCCACTTACTTGGCTTCATGCTGTTGGGCAACGCCACACCACTCCATGCCATCTATCTGAGCCCCCATCTCTTCGTATGAAATAGAAAGGAAGTAGTTTTCTTGCCTATTTCCAAAACTATTGTAAAGCTCAGATCATTAAAAATCTAATGTGAAGACATCCTCTTACCTAATATGAAAAAGCCCTCAAAAAATGAAATCCACCGAGTGTCACTGGAGCATCACTATTGTTCTGTGTTTGTGATGGAGCGATGCGTACATCTGATTCTGAGTCCCCACCCTCACTTCTCAGGCCGCACATGGCGGAACGTGCAAGGATCAAACGGCAGACGTGTGCTGCTGGTTGTATTTGCTAAATCCTGACACATGTTTTAATCCTATCTTTCAATTATACAAAACCTCTAATTGAAATTTTGGCTAGAAAATAACCAGCTTCCCTGAATCACTCAATTTCGCTTTAAACTAATATACACCATGTTTTTATTAACAAATACATTTTATACTAAATATATTTTACATTTTTAACAAAGGTTCAAAACACTATTATGTTAGGAAATTTGCTTTGAAACTTTTTATGTGCACATACATAAATTTTTATAAAGTTGGGTCATTTTTAGAAAAAAGTTTATAATTCTGGAAATATTTCCAAACAACAATTTTCATAATGCTTTCTCTATAAAACTCTTTCAATAGAGCAGTGAGGGTTTTTCTATAAATGTCACTTCACCTTGATGTGGCAGAGTGTATTTTATATGAGAGTTTTTAACATATTTTCTAGACAGAATGCTTTTGGTAGTCACATGCCATCAAAGAAAAGGTCTATAGATTTGGAACCTTTCTCTTTTTGTTAAAGATAATCCCATAATTGATACTGAAGTTCAGAATACTTTATAGCACTTTTCCACAAGAGAAATAGCAAACCTTATACAGAAGATGTAAAAAACTTCTAATCTCATTGTAAACTATTGTAAAAATTATACTATGTAAAGTAATTTAATCCATAAATTCATTTACCCCACAGGACACATCACAGTTCATGCTGCAATACAAAGGAAGTAAATGAATGAAGATGCTACTCGCAGACCCTCTGCTTCGTGAAGTCCTCCCGTCTTTCCCTTAAAATACCCACAGAAAACATTAGTGTCGAAAAAATGGACCAAGTGAAAGCACCAGTGCCAACCCATACCACAGAATAAACATTTTATTTCTTACTTTATTTTTTTAAAAGGCCCATCTATTGTCTGGCATACCCATGGGATATATTTGATCGCCAAAGTGAGTTAAAATGGGAAAAAGTACAGAATTTTTACATATAGGTTTTGTTTTATATTATATTTAGTTCTTTTAATCGTCTTTACTTTTAGAGCAGTTTTAGTTCACAGAAAACTGAGCAGAGAGCACCGAGAGCTCCCACACGCCCCCTGCCCTCACACACCCACAGCGCCCTCCACCCTCCACAACCTGCACGAGAGTGCATTCCCTGCACCACAGGGCATTCCCGAGCCAGAGTGCATTTGCTACCACCGATGCACCTGTGTTGACACATCACCTCCCCAAATCCACAGACTAGATTAGGGTTGGCTTTTCATGTTGCCCATTCTGTGGGTTTTGACAAATATACAATGACACACACCCACCATTACAGTACTTTGCAGAGTAGTTTCACTGCTTAAAAATCTTCTCTGCTCCGCCTGTTCATCCCTCCCAGTCCCCAGTCCCTGGCAATCACTGATCTTATTACTATCTCCACAGTTTTTATATTAAATTAACTTTTTAATCTTTCTCTTAAAAATCTTCTAAAACTCTTCACTTTTTCTGTTTTATGTTCTAGGACTTGCTTAACCATAACAGATGTATGTAAGTTCTAAGGGAATAAATATATATATATAGTGGGGATGCTGGCTCAAAAATGAAAGTAAGCAATCAACACACCCAGAGAGAGCTCCTCTGCATTACCTGGAGACTAAATGGAGGAGTATTCCCCCTGGGGTACTCAGCTCTTCCCTTAGTGGCACTGAGGTAGGTGGCAGCAGCTCCCGTGTCCCTGGAGACCCAAGGAGTGAGTTGCAGCCCAAGAATCCGAGAGGCAGAGCAGGGCCTCAGTAGCCCCCACGTCCGGAGAACAGTCTGCTAGCCCCGGGGCCTGGTAGCACGTATGTCCTGCTTCTTTACCTCCCGGCCAGATGCAGGTTCCAGTCAACAGAAATGTCATCTACATAAGGACAGAAGCAACACCCCACTCCCAGATACCAAATCTATATTGCTGCATAGCAGATTACCAAACAAAGGAATGGCTTAAAACAATACAAATCTAGTATTTTGTTGTTTTCATGGGTCTAACATGGGTTAGCCGGGTCGTCTGCTCAGGGTCTCACCTGGCTGGAATCAAGGTGTCAATGGGAGCTGTGACTTCATCTAAGCCTCAGGGTCCTCTTGCGAGTTGTTGGTAGAGTTTAGTCCCTTCAGGTTCTAGAGTGAAGGTCTCCATGTACTTGCTGGCTGTCAGCCAGGGTCACTCTCAGGTCCTAAATATCGTCCCCAGGTCCTTGCCAAGTGGACTCCTCCTTTCTCAACACAGCTGTTTGCTTCCTTACAGGCCAGCAGAAAAGCATCTCTCCAACACTTCACTTTCTTTTAAAAGGCTCATCTGATTAGGCCAGGTCCACCCAGGATAATTTCACATTTAGTTGTCTTGCACACCCTCAAGAGTAGGAAGCTGCACAGTACACCAGGGGGAACAATCTTGTGGGCCATTTTAGAACTCTGACTACCACAATCTAAATCATATGTCCTAACAAAAACTCAAAATTGATCACAGATTTAAATGTGAAACATAAAACCAGAAGTTTTAGAAGAAAATATAGAGAAAATCTTCAGCATCTAGGATTTGATGAAGAGTTCTAAGACATGATACCAAAAGCATAATCCATAAAAGAAAAAAATCAATAAATTGAACTTCATCAAAATTTAAAACTTTTGCTCTACAAAAGATCTTGTTACAAAGATTAAAAGACAAGTTACAAACAGGGGGAAATCTTTGCAACATGGACACCTGACAGGGGAAAGTATTTACAACATAGACGCCTGTCTATATTGGCTCACTGACTGTCACAGCTACACCAGTTTTTGACTGTCTTTTCTACAAAGTTTCTCAGTGAAATCAGCAGTATTCTGTGGCTGTAGTACAGCCTGTAGCCTCAAAGGAGTCAGTGCAATCTGAGGGGCATATGTACTCAGCTCAACTTTCCACTCAACTTTCCACCAGCCCTGGCTGGTGTGGCTCAGTGGATTGAGTGCCAGACTGTGAAACAAAGGGTTGCCAGTTTGATTCCTATCAGGGCACATGCCTAGGTTGCGAGCCAGGCCCCCAGTAGGGACTGCGCATGAGGCAACCACACATTGATGTTTCTCTCCCTCACTTTCTCCCTCCCTTCCCTTCTCTCTAAAAATACATAAATAAAATCTTTAAAAAAAGTCAATCCCACATATGCACTGAAGAACACCAAGCAGTGAACCCCATATTCTACCACCAGGTATCATCAAATGAGTTGGAAAATATGGGAGTCAATAAAACCTAGGCTTGATCGCCTTGCTCAAATGTACTCTCACTTCCTCCACAGTTTCCACGCACTGAGGCTTGCCCAGACCCCAGTTCTAACAACAGTTACCATGTGCTCGACACCGTATTATGCACTTTGCATATTCTTCTAATTCAGGCAATAACCCTATAAGACTCATATTATCTCTACTGCACTTCGTTTGTTTGTTTGTTTGTTTGTTTTTGACTGTCTTTTCTACAAAGTTTCTCAATGAAATCAGCAGAATTAATCTAGGCCTTCCAAGTTTCATAAAACTGCACAGCTAGTCTATCAAAACATTCATACGTGTCCATTTAATGCATGTGTTCTCCTCTGCAGACTGGAAAAGGTACAAGAGCAAACCCATCTTGAATTTTGCTGTGAAACCAGGATTTCAAAGATCTCAGACTCAACTGTTATACAACATTAATTCTGAGCTACCAGCTTTTGCTTATGTAACCTAAATAAATATTTTACCTCACGTAAAAGAACTTGAGATGATTTCTTAGGAATTTCATCCACCTGTGGAATAGGTTAAATAAGCATTTGTAACAAAATAATTAATCTCTATTCTATCCAAAGATGTCACATATTTCTATATTCCCCCCAAAATAAAATTCTAGAAAATGTAATTTGAAAGAAGGCTGTAAGATTATTTTAGTGAGAAATATTAAATTAAGCTTACAAATTATAGTGAATCTATTATCCACACAATAGGTTCTGAAAAAAGAAAACTTGGAAAACCACTTGTGTTGTATTTCACTGGCTTATGTGTGAAATGGCAGCATGTCGGGCACCTGTAGCAGCGTGACTCAAGGACCCGATAGCATCAGGGAGAGACTTCAGAAGCAGGACATCAAGTCAGTGATGTCCCAAGTCCCACCCACACAGGATCGGTTCATCTGACACACAAACTCTGAATAAGATCCATGTACACGGTATGTCTGTATAGAAGGAACGGGATTCCAAGAAATTATATTTCATTTTTACCTACTAAGATTGAGGAAGGCTTTTATCTTACCATATCTGGAAAATTTTCTGGCAGAAAAATGACCTTTCCTTTATGTAAAACTAGGATTTTGGTGAATCAAGTTTTCCCCCTCCCTCTCTCATACAAGATGTTTTCTCATTCCTGGACAGCCAATTTTTGATCCTAAATGTTCTAGGGCAGGGGTGTCAAACTCATTTTCGCTGGGGGGCCACATCAGCCTCGAGGTGGCCTTCAAGGGGCCGAAATAATTTTAGGACAGTATATAAGTAACTACTCCTTAACCACTAAGGAATTGAAATTACATTTGGCTCTTGGAAGGGCACCGCAAGGCTGATGTGGGTCCTGGTGAAAATGAGTCTGACAGCCCTGCTCTAGGGGCTCGTGTGCAGTGCCAGAACTGCTGTTTTCTTTAGCGACTGGTCTGGCCCACTACTGTCCACTTAGGATCGTGCACTCCCATTCACTTAGTAAAGGGTGCGATTAAAAACATGTGACTAGATATTGGAGGCAATGTGCACACAGATACTGAAATGCTTTTTTGTGTTGATGGTGACAATGATAAGGACAGTAAATTTCAAGTTACAGAAGAAAAAATTTAGTTGCAAATGCACAACGGAAGACAAAACAGATGTGATGTTGCATATAGTTCAGGTATGGGGTTTTTTGTTGGTGTTATTCTATGTAGGAAAAAAGAATCAAAGTTCATTTTTGCCTTTTTGCCATTTGCAATGGCCCTGGACTTGACTTATCACATCACTCAAGAGTTTCACCCACACCAGTTTGAGGGATATAAATGTAGAAGCTTTTCAAGTATGAGGAGGAGCCTCATGGGAAACCATATTCAACAGAACTGCAGAATACTTTTGCAGCAGATTTTTTAAAATGATGTTTTCTTTATAACGCATTTATAATAACTTTTTCTGTGCTCCACTCAGTCATGGTGCATACAACTTAAATGTGCCCAAAACAAGACCAATTCTTTTTCTAATGTGTTATTTCCAATCAGAATTGAATCAAAGCCAATCATGAGGCTAAGTGCAGCTTCCAGGTTGACTGACAGTGATCACTGTTCTTATTGTGCTAATGTTACAATAAAGACCAAAGGTATAAAAAGTGTTATGATGGTTCCCTATAAGAATATGGAAAAGGGATCATCAAAATAATCAGATACTGGAAAAAAAAACATTTTTCTTGGAAACTACTACATATGGACATGAAGCCATATAAAGGAACCGTAATCTTAGAAAATTCTAAGAGGAATGAGTTTCTCAAAAGTACTGTTAAATCAACAGTAGTAGTAGTAATGAGAAAAGGAGGAGGAGAAACTCCCCTGCTTTAGGGATTTAAAAATTGAAGCAACATACAAAATGTTCATCATATGGTGAATTATAGAATTGGCATTGGATTCATTAATCTGTTCCCAAAGAAACCCTGACAAAGAAAGAGTAGTTTGGTGAGTGTAGTTACTGTTTCTTGAGCACCTACTATGCCTTGACATGACTGGCAGTTTTATAATGGAAATTATTAGGTGGCTTTGGAATCTACTGGCACAGAGGTAAGAGTACGGTATGAGGTCACAGATTAATTTTTTAATTCAATTGGGATGGTGTGCACTGGAATTCAGGCAATCCAATTTTGCTCAGATGTCAAAATCTTAACATCTGGCACTGATGTGTGAAACTGTTTCCATCAACCTCTGATACTTAAGGACACAATCCCTGTATATCAGTTACTTTGACTATTCTCTAGTTCTTCTCAAGTAATACATGCACCTGTGCAGGGTGATTTGGACTCCTCGCCACAAAGAGGGGAAATTTCTAGTTATACTAAGTAAAGTATATACAAATCTGAGCACAGCCCTTTTTTTCTATGGAAGAATGTATAATTTCTAATCTTTATACTTTCCTTGAAAAATAGGAATTATTTAGCACAGTTTTACAGACAAAGCTACTGAGGCCCAGAGTCCATAAATAGCTCTCTCTAGAGCACACCACTAGTAAGTGGCACAGCAGGAAATCAGGGGTCCATCTGATTCAAAACTCCCTGATCTTTTTCTGAATGTTCATGCAGTTCTGCCTTTCAAAAAAGGCCACAGTAGCCCTGCCAGGTGGCAAAGTTGGTTGGAGCGTTTTCCCATACACCAAAAGTTTGTGGGTTCAATTCCCAGTCAGAACACATACCTAGGCTGCAGTTCATTTTCCAGCTGGAGAACATATAGGAGGCAACTGATCAATGTCTCTCTTTCACATCGATGTCCTCTCTCTCTTTCATTCTTTCTCTCTCTCAAAAATCAATAAACATACCCTTGGGTAAGGATTTTTTTTAAAGTGTCACAAAAAAACCATCATTGTTTATTAAAAAATAGTAATTAAATACAGAGGGCACAGTAGATGAAAACATCAGTTCATTCATGAATGTAATCAACATGTATTATTGAGTTAACTTATGGTCCAGGTACAGACGATACAGTAGTAAAGAAGACCAAGCCCTTTCCTCATGGCTCTTACATTCTAGGGAGAGAGACATTAGACAAATACACGAGGTCTTGTGCTATGAAGGGAAATAATGCAGATAAATGAAACTAACAAAACAAGGTTGGTGACACCTTCAGGCTCTTTCCTGATCTTCCCCGAAGGCCACAGCACGGATGTTCGCACCGGACGGGGACCACGCTCGTGCGTGTTTTGCTCCTCTTATATTAGAGACAAACATTTCAGGTTCTTTTTATTGTTTAATTCTTCCACCCCAAATGCATATTTGTCCTCTATCATCACAATCATCTGTCAAGCACAGGGCTGGACACACACTTGTTCAGCTTGACAAAATTACCAACATATAACATGGGTATGGTTCTTCGTTTTAGAGTTAGTGAGACTTTCAATCCCAATAACAACATGGACTGTACTGAGAGTGCCTATTGATCCTCTTCAGAGGATTTTTGGGGCTTAAAAAGTGCACTTTATACTCCCACAATCTCTTTCTGACTCAATCTTTGCAGAGGAGCAGAGTGATAACCAGCACTTCCTACCTCGCTGTCCCATAACCCATCAACAAAGACCAACTGCTCTAATTGAATTTGATGGTGTACCAAAGACACATCCCAACTGTGATCTTTTGGGGGTTCAGTATGCAAACTGTCTTAAAGGAGTATTGTTAGTACAAAGAGAAAAGTTATAGAAATAAACGGCTTACAGGCTGAGAGAGAGTTGTCCACTACCAAAGGAAGACTGCGCAGCCCATCATCTGAGGACCCACGCCCTTCAGAAAGTGCAATGATCCAAACCACTGAAGCAGAGGAAGTACACACACACACACACACACACACACACACACACATTGTTGGATGCTTCGCCCTTCCTCTCTCACATAAAACCATTAGCTTCATTTATGAACCTCAGCAAAGGACATCCATAATCGGCATCTTTACACTAATTCAAACAAAGTTTCTAAAAAGCATTTAGCTGGAATTATAAAAATCTGAAGCACTTGCCTGTGGTTTAATTACACTCAATACGAACAACTTCAGTATACCTAAAGACAAGCAAATCAATGCAGAGAGGAAATATTTTATGCTTTTATGAAAAGCTAATTTTTATTACCATGACTCCATTCTGATTTTGATATGTCAGACTAGTTTGGGGCTTCACAGGTTTCAGTCAGGGTTATCTACTTTTAATCCCTATAATCTTTCATGTATAACAGGATTCACTGAAGCATGTTAAATGACATCTCTGAAAAATATTGTTACTATATTGTTTTTTAAAAAAAATTGGTTCTAAGATGCTTCTGATATTCAACTAAATCAATGAATTCACTTTTGCACATTGTGAAGGAACAAATAAGATTTCCATGAAGCCCCACAGAGAGCACAGTTTACTCACAGTATCAGAGCCTCGGCAGCTAAAAAGGTCCTGCCAATCACTTTGTTCAACCCGTTTGCAAGTGAGTCCACATTTGCAAACAGAGGTTGAACTGAATGAACTACCTAGGAGCTGAGACTCAAACCCAGGTACTTCCCATCTCTATTTTCTGGCAATAACATTTATAGGACAGAGGAATTTTAGCTACATAACTCCAAGGCCACTTTGACACCACCTCCTCTATGAAGCCTCTTTCCCAGCAAGAACAAATTTCATTCTACTCTAAAAGCCATGGTACTTTATCTACACCTCTCCTACAGCAATTATGCTTTCCATGTCACATCACTCTGAAATTTCATATCCTCCTCCCAAAGATTTCTGAGTCACCTCCGTGTCCCAGAGCACAGCACAGTGCCTTGCACTTGGCAAGTGCTCAGTATACCACTGAATGGTGTTAGCCATATCTAAAGCTATATGATCATGACAGCAAGCCATTTTAATTTTTAAAACCAATTTCCTGGTTAAATACTCTCATATGACATTTTTATTTTCCCTCTAGAATAAATAGAAAACCCTGAAGCAAAGGACATTGTGGGTCCTAAGCCTCCTATGGATTCCCAGGCGTCAGGGCCATGAACACCAGCCTGGCCCTCAGACTCCCAAGTGGCTTTGTTCACCTTACCTCGGTCAGCTGTCTGGGTGCCAGGAGACTGGCTTCTCCAGACCCTCTGAGAGTCTACATTACCTTCTCTAGTGGGAACAAATTAGGAGGATAGGTTAAAAAACAAAAAAGATTAGCAGGGTTAAGTGACAAAGGAATTTTACCCATTCTGCTTCCAGGATATAAAGTAGGAGGGGGCCCCCAAAAGAATGTCTCAGGGGATTTCTACAACATGGACCAAAACTGTGCCTTTGGTTTGCAAACCGGTTATTAGACTCAAGGAAAAGAAAGCCTGTTAGAGTCATATCTGATTTGCATATAACACAACTGTTGAAGTCTCTTGGAGTTTTCAGGTGGCACAAACTGCTACGCAATTCCATTATGACCCCCCCCCCCCAAAAAGCAAGAGATAATAGATACTAAATTTAAATTTCACTCAAAAATAGCATCCCACAGGGTGAATGTGCCCCACTATAAGAAAAACAAGGCTCACATTAAAACAATATTATCTATGTGAAATCTGTTTTAGAAAGCTGATACAAAACCTTATTTGAACCCCAGATAAGTTTTGGAGCTCGGGATTTTTTGGATTTGGGACACAGGGCATATACCATAAACTAAGTCACACTTCGGATCAGGGGGAGGCAGCGCACTCTAATCAAGCACATTCTACAGCAAAACATTTCAAGAGTCGCACTGAGGGGATCGGCTGAGCCTAGGAAGAGCCTCGCCCAGCTGCTTCTCAGGTTTTGCCACAACATTAGGTCAGGCCAGGTTTTGCCTCCAACTCATCAGTTTTCTGAGCATTTTGTTGCTACCTATCGCTCAAAGCTACCAAGAAATTTAACCTCTTATTTGCATAAATTAAAAACTTGGTGATAACATAAAATATCCAAAACTTTTAGATAATATCCTTTCACTTGATGAAGAATCATAACCTTCCTCAACTCACACACACTGTCTCAGTAATAATAATCATAACTGCTATCTGCCGGGGGTTTGTGAAAGACCCTGTACTAAGTGTCCCCAAAAGACTTGCTGTCCTGTTTTGTCCTGAGGCATAATTTAACAAATGTACATGGATAAAATGTGTGCTTTAATTTCCTCCTCAATTTTAGAACATGGAGTTTCTTCTTTCAGATTTCAAATTGTATGGCAAAATCCTTCTATCAAATAATCATTTGACCTCAGATCTAAGGTATGAGAACTTTGTAAAACTTTATTTGCAAATATAGAACTTATGCCACTTTCAAATATGTCTTAGGTTTCTTCAGTGTCAATTCGCTAAACCGCAACCACAGGACCAGAACCCAAGCGCTCTCTTCACCGCAGGGCTCCGTTTTCTATGCTCTCCTTCTAAGCCTAATGAAACCAAGCCAGGTTCATTTTGACTACTATGCATTACAGACTCCGAATAAAATACTGTCCTACAACACTGAAGCAAATCTATTTGCTCAGTGTGAGTTCAACAGCCCTCACTGAGAAAAGATATTAAAATATTAATATTTCATGTTTTCTTCAGTGAGATACTTCTTAGGTTAGTCTCCCCCCCCCCCAAAAGTTACACCTCTTCCTAGTCAGCACTATGAGACTTTTGGCCACTGAATAAAAGGTGGGGTAGGAGAGGCCGTGCTACTACTACTATTAATAGAAGGCTTTGAAACTTTAAAGCTTCAAAAGTACTCACTCTACATTTCACTGGTTACTTAATATGCAGCATATACGCAACCTCAAGTAAAATATTTTTTAAACTGTGATTCTGACAACTCCAAGTTTAAATAAGTGGGAAGAAAAAGATTTACTATCATTTGAAAAGATATAGAATCACTTTTAGTTCCTTTTCAATTCAGTTCTCTCTCTATCTCTATATATATATACACATACACACACATATGTATGTGTATATATATGGTATGTAGCTTAATATACATCTATACACACACCCTTGAGAGTAATAACAGTCTAATAAAATTTAAGGCATCTGTGAAATTACAAGAAATTACTTTTGTACCTAGTTTTAGACTGAATGATTTACTGCATTTCCCTTAATCCTTAAGTTGCATATTCATTGCTGTATTTTCCTCTAACTGCTGTCACTTAAATTGTCATGTAGAATAGGGCAAATCAGGGTCAGTTTATATAAGCGGCATCAATCTGAAGAACTTCATTAGTCTTTATTTCAAGGCATTATGCAAAGAAAACTGACATTAAGAGAGCCTTAACTGACAGCAAATGAAATCAATCAGCAAATCACTAGGCCATAATAAACTCACTCAGTTGGTAGATAACCCTTCCTTCCCCAGGTCTTCACTATGCATCCATCAAACCCTCTTTTTGTCCAAGTAGCTAAAATGAAGAGCCATTCTGCTGTAGCACTTTAAAGTTCAAGTGCTCACAGGCTTCCGTCTCTCAAAAATATGCATTAAAAGGTATTATCTAGTAAGGTTATTCTTACACTTAAATAGGCCTCAAAAAAGAAAAACAGAAAAAGGGTCAAATTTGGGATTTAGTCTCTGCCTCTTAATATTAATGACAAAGAAATTATCTTCATATCATTCAGCAGTTTATCTGCTTTAAGCTAAATGGAACTAAAAGTTACAACCAAACAAAAAAAAAGCAGATCTGTACATTCCTGTTTTGTGATTTTTTTTGTTTGTTTTTTACTAAGTATGTCTCAAACATTTCACGTACAGGCAAATGTCATCACCGTCTCAGAGCTGGAATGTGAAGTCAAAACACAAAATAGAAAAACAGTAGTAATGCTCCAGTTCCTCTGTGTGATAATTATTCAGGAGAAGTCTACGGCAGGCATTCGCCTAAGTGTTTGCAGTGGTTTTGTGCTGAACTGTAAGGAAACACTGAAGTTGTGGAGCATTTTTTATTCTTTCGATTGAACATGTTGCTACTGAAGTGAACATTGTATCAAACAGGTCAACAGTCAAAAACCTGTGAGAGTCAAAACACTAATGTATTCCTCAATATATTTAGGCCGCTTTCCCTCTCCCTAGGCTTGTTTGCAGTTCAGTCCAACATAGCTTATATTAATTTAGCACTTTATAGTGCAAAAAGCACACTCACATGCATGCCATCCTATGAGGGAGAGTGGAAGACAGGCGTCACTGACCCCACTCAGAGATGAGGAGGTGGGCTCAGTGCTGGGGAGTGACCTGCCAAGGGCATTGAACCGCAGGGCCAGGACTGCAATCCAGGCATCCTGACCCTCCACTAGGCTTTCTCCAATCCTAAGCTGCTTGCCCCTTCCCACAGCAAATAGAATCATTTTATAGCTTCCAAATACTATGCTCTTAAGAAAGTGATCCTCATTCTTATCAACATAATGTTTCCAGAAAAACTCAATGACATACAGAAAATTGCACAGGTTCTCAGTTGCCAACTTGCCTATCATCTGATTTACTTGCTTGTCTTTTAAAAAGGCAAAAATCTCAACCTGAAATTGAAAACTAAGCAAGCTTACACCTGACCAAGGAACATTTATATGCCAAATATTTAATGGAAAAAACAATTTAAAAAATATCTATTGGTGCTATTTAATTTTCAAAGCTCTTTCATGCACATCACGTGATCGCCACAGTTGCCCCAAGATGCAACAGGGATGGGCGCCATCGCCTCCACATCAGAGAGGAGAAGCCGACAGGGGAGAGTTAAAGGCCGAGAGCTCACAGCAAATAGTGATTCTAGAGCAGAGCTCCAGTGGCACTTGCAGCTCCACCAGGATGACTCATGTTTCATCCTTCACAAGGAGAGACAATGCTGTGTTGCATGAGGAAAAGACAACAGTTAGATAAAGTGATGAGAACTCCTGCTACCTGCGTATTTGTACCTACAGGGGGAAGGACCTTATCTGCTCTGTGACCAACCCTGTCACTTTCGGGTACAGTCGCATAACCTCGTCAGCCTTCTGTGAGACCGACTCTGCTGCGAGTTTATTTTCTTCCTAATAGTCTTCCTTGTAATAAAGAAAAGAAGAAATGATAAAAAGGCGGGCACTTTATGACTCATGCATAGTTTTTAAAGAATTCCTATCAGATTTTACTTGGTGTCAGCTCCAAGACTGACACCAGTCAGTCCACTGGGAGTAACTAACTCATGAACACTCCCAGCCGAGTGGAGGAGGAAGGGCTGTGAGGTTCCTCAGTGTGGGAGCCCGTGGAGCAGGAGCTTTCTGCTGATGCATCTCCTTGTCCTGTGATGTCATCCTGTCATTTTCCAAAGGCAAAAAAGAAATGGAAGTCCCAACAGAAAAAATTAAAAACCTGTTGCTTCAGAAGACTACTGTGCTGCAATAAAGCCTACGATGCAGGATGTGAAATGTCTCACCTGCTAAATATCTTTTTAAAAAACTTTGTTGAACTCCTAGCTTTAACAGATATTTCTTAGAAGTCTTAGTTATCAGGTAGGTGCCCAAGACTGTTTTCACAATATATGTGAAAAAAAAACCACTTTCTTAACAGTGAATCTTTTAAAATAAAATATGAACACTAAGAAAACAATGGTACCATATATCACCTGGTAAAATATCTGAAAAAAAAACACATAATTTTACACTCTTACTCTCAAGACTCTGTCCTAAAATTCTGATTGATGCACCCCCTCCCACACCATTATCACCACCAGCAAAAAAAGTGCACGTCCAATGGGGGGAGGGAGGGAAGAAAGGAGGAGGAAGGGTGAGAAGACGTGTTGATACCAAAACTGCACTAATGACGGATGTGCTAGGCCAATTCGGCAGCAAAGTCTCCCTGTTCATGAAAAACGAAAGTATTAAGATACAGATTGAGGACAACAAGGCAAAACTCACAATGATTATAACCAATGTGTAAATGCTACTGTTTAATTATTTAATAATTACCATCCCAATCTGCAATAATACATCCTTAACACTAGTCCTTGTGTTAACATTAACACCTTAACCCACACGACACTCCATTCCCTCCAATATCAGTGATAGCACTGTTACCAGGAAAGTTTGAAGAAATAATGTATGCTTGTGCATCATCAAATCTTCAGAGGAGAATTCTAAAATTTTAACTAGCAAATAAAAATGTCTTTCAGGCAATATTACACATCAGAAAAATGTCATTTACTCTCCCAGGTGCCAACAACAAAAAATAATACACTAATTCTTATATTCATCCTCACAGGAGGTCTCCTGCATAGGACATTTAGATTCCTCATAGAACCGGAGACTACAGCTGTCCAACAGCTAGATAAGACAGAGGATGGCATTTTCCCACAGAAACGCATTTATTCCAGATGAACTGGATGCTAATTGTGTTCCCCTAACAAACAGCTCTTCTGTGGGAATTACTTTCCAACCCTTGAAGAAGGTAGCCTTTCAACTTCCTGTTTGATTCTACAAACCAATTCTGATCATTTTACTTTTAAATTAAAAGATATTTTTATTTTAGAATTTAAAGAGAATTATGCACACTCTCATAAAAAGCAACTTTGGATAACCCCAAAATCTTTTTGATATCTCTGTACAAAAATGATCCCACCTATCAAGAAAGTCAGATATCCAATAACATCAAGCAGTCAAAGCACAGTTGTGGACTCAAAAATAAATGCAAAAGACTATCTGTGGGACAAACAGCTGTCACAAAATACACTCTTTACTTTACCATGGAAACTCTTAAGCTGAACCCTGTTAACTCGATAAATTAAGGGCCCAATGAAAATGAACATCTGAAAATCGGAGAAGACCTAATTATAAAAGGAAGATAAAATTTTCTGTTAGTACCAGAAAATGAAGAACCATTCTCTAAAGGAGCCTGAGGGACTCACAGAAGTCATTCAGGAGCACAGTGAAACGGTCCCTTTCAGGGGCAGTCAGGAAGTATGTGTCAAAGGCCTTGGCACGTGCTTCCTCTTAGTGCAGCATTTCCACTAATTTATTCTAAAGGAAAACATAAGAGATCTTGCAAAAATGTTTGCAAAAGGATATGCATTGCCACCTTATTCATAATAACTAGAAAAATTAATAACTCAGATATCTATCAATAAAAAACTGATTAAATATACTGTACCAGATGCATATAGTGGAATATAACTCAGTCCTCAACAATGAGGTAAATCTGCATTTACTGACATGAAAGACACCTGTGACATGTCATTATGTTTTAAAACTGTTTACAAAACAGCCTTGACTGATGTGGCTCAGTGGGTTGGGCACCATTATGCAAAGTGAAAGGTCTCAGGTTTGGTTCCTGGCCAGGGCACATGCCTGGGTTGTGGGCTGGTCCCCAGTTGGGGGTGTGCGAGAGGCAACCAATCAGTGTTTCTCTCACACTTGGATGTTTCTCTCTCTTTCTCCCTCCCTTCCCCTCTCTCTAAAAACAAATAAAATCTTTTTAAAAGTGTTTACAAAACACTGTGGCCCAATTATTGTTGAAATATATATATATAGACATATTATATACACATGATACGTATATGAGTGTTTGTATTTATAACTAAAAAATAACTAGAAAAACTGTAAGAATATATAGCAAAATGTTAACACTGGTTATCTCTGAATGGCAGAATTTCAAATGACCTTAATTTTCTTCTATGCTTTTAAGATTCTAATTTCTTATTGTCATGGCCATGTACAGCCTTGATAACTTTTAAAAGCTAATTTTCAATATTAGCAAAATTTTATGAAGTTGTAGTATTTAAAAGCAAATGACATTAATACCTGAATACTTTATACTGTTGTTAAATTATAGTCTACATCTATAATGAACCAGCATAATAAAAATTTTAATTACATTATATTCCTTTTATGTAAAAAACAGCACTTGACATATTCAGTAAATGGCCGATGTCCACATTTTAAAAATAATCAGATATCTGAAAATTCGCTTACATGATTGGGATAACATAAAGAAGAAAATATCTAAATAATACAATCATTTGCATAAAACTGCCTAACATTTCTTTAATTTCTAACTACGTCAAAAAAAAGGAGAAATTTCCTGTACAGCAACTGGAAGGCTGCTGCATTAAGCAGCGGAGACCATGAGTGAAAATTTACCAAGGGTGAGTCTGATACTGTTATTTCCTGACAGTTGGTAATGGATAATTATTTCTTTCTTCCACACATAAAAAATAAGAACAAATTCCCTTCAAGGTGCTTTTTATGATTTAACTTTATAAATACAACAAAATAGCTGGAAGAAATTTCTATGCCTGGAAAAGAAGTATAAAGATAAAAAACTGTGGTGCCCTAAAAGTCATGGGTATAACACGTAACAAAAGAAGCAAACCAAATAAGGGCTATGTAATGGCCCGGCTGTTGGGTTAGGGGCGATTAAAGGATTACTGTATTTATTATGGTGAAGACTGTTGTTTAAAATCTTCATAAACAAGTGGTTTCACAATGAAGCCTTACTAATGAAGTGTTTATAAACATATATTTATAAAATGTACTACTTCTAGAGGTATAGTTATTATGCTCTAAGCCTTTAATACCTTTTATGAGATGGTTTGGGGGACTTTTCCTTTTTAAATGAAATAAAGCTAGAAGTAAAAAAATTGATACCCAGTCTCTCAAAGGTGCACACAACTTAGGCAATGCAGCTCCGAGGCAGCCTGTCCAGTGTCTGAAATCAGGCATTCCTTCACCCACATGCCCCGAGGGCCTTCTGTGCTCCAGGCACAGTGCTGAGCTCTGAGGACACAGCAGTGAACAGCACCACGGTCCTGGCCTGTCCTGGCCTCCTGAAGCGTTCACGCCAGTGGAGAGCTAACAAATAAATACTGAGTGTTTACAATGCACCTGTCACTGTTCTGAGCACTTCCGATGTAGGAACCCACTATGCAGTATAAGTAACTTTCCCAGTGAGCCTCTCTGGGATTCCTAGCTCTCCAACATTTCCTCACAAATGAAACTGCACTCTACAGACAGACTGGACCTTTATTCTTTCCCTCCCAGCCGTCTCCTCTCTCTCTCTCTCTCTCTCTCTCTCTCTCTCTCTCTCTCTCTCTCTCTCTCTCTCTCCTCTCTCTCTCTCTCTCTCTCTCTCTCTCTCTCTCCTCTCTCTCTCTCTCTCCCTCTCTCTCCCCTCTCTCTCCCCTCTCTCTCCCCTCTCTCTCCTCTCTCTCCTCTCTCTCTCTCTCTCTCTCTCTCTGTCAATGACAGCTGTGTGGGTTGGCCAAATGGTTCATACACGATCACAACTGCATGATAATCAGTAGGCGTGCTCTCACTGATTACTCCACTCCACCAGCGCTGAGTACAAAGCTAAACACTAAATACACAGCTACACTTAGCACAAACACACATATTTATATACTGTAAAAATGTGGAAAGTAGAGTTCAACAATATTAGCCTGTCAAATGGAAACAAAATTTTTATCTGTGAATCTGTCTACAGTATAACATAAATTATGACCCACATCATACACAGATGCAGAATGAATATTTTTGTAAATGTAGGAAAAACTCCACTAATAGATTTAAAGGGTTTTACGCTGACCATTTAACACAGGTGTCTAGATTTTTCAGTGTCAGATTTCACCAGTTCAGGCTGCACAGTCAAGTATGCCTAGTCTTACACCTGGGCTCTGGGCCCCGCCACTCACTTATTGCTAACTTCGGAGAGGTACCAAAACTCTCTGATAGTTACAGTTTTTCAATTGTAAAATGGAGATAATGACATCTACTTGAGAGATTCATCGTGAGGATTAAATGAAGTCATGTATTTAAAGAGCTAAGCATGATACCTGGTACATAAAATGGTACTATTATTATAATTCAGGTCGTCAGTTAACATAGGGCCTCCCTTCTCAAAGTACTCAAAGCATATCACCAGCCATGGGTGTGCGGGTGTGCGAAGGTGTGGGTGTCTCTGCGTGTCTGTGTAAAACACTATTATGGCCCAAATCATGTGCCCTTCTCTGCGTGGAATACTAAGCCAAAATATATGCCACTAAGTGTTTAGGTATATGGTAAAGTGCATAACTATTTTTACTAGAACTTGGAAAAACAGTGGTTTGAAATATGGGTCTACACATTTCCTTCTCGTCATTCACAAATGTCAAAACCATAGAGAGTTCACGGTTTGCCCCCCAAAATGGTATCCCTAGTATTTACTTTTTCTTTGTGGAGCATTAATTTGAGTATAAATAACACATTAAATTAGGGTTTGGAAGACGTAGAAAAAATTAATGCATCCTTACTTGGATTGATATTTGTACAAAATTAAAATCTCAAGGAGTCATAAACTGAAGAATGAAAAAATTAATTTTAAACTTCAAAATGTGAAACACTGAGTTTTAAGAGATATTTATCTTTTAAATACAATTTAAAGATCTAGAGTGCTTCTGAACAAGGACAACCTCTTTTGAAATATCAGGCTCCTTATAGTTTAGATAATGTTCAGAGATTTTTCTAGTAAAGGCATTGGGCATTTTAAAGAGAATAAAGCAAATACTGAATGTTGTTTTGCCTAATTAAAAAAAATTTAACCCTTTGGGGAAAAAATGACACAATAGTAAAGCGTAGAAAGATACATGCAGCATCTGAAAATTATTGTTTTTGAAAATAATTTTCTTTATTAAGTTATTCTTAACATTATTTGAGGTTTTGTGAGTGGGTGCTTTGAGTTCCATAAATGAATTAACCAAGTTCACACAGATTACAACATTCATTAAAACTAAACATGAAAGGGCAAAGTACTCTATACTGCCAAGTACAGCTCTAGATTTGTTGAAATTAAACGAATTACCATGTAAGAATGTTGGATGTACTTGGAAATTAACATTGAAATTTTCAAATATCTTTCCTAATAATTTTATCTAAACTGATTTATTTTAAAAGAGTAAGAGCTATAAATTGAGACTAGCTTAAAAAGATAACAGCCTAGCATCTTATTGTCCTCTGTGTTAGAAAGGTAGTATTTTAAATCTGTACCTAGCTATAACAGACATATTTTCCTTGGTAAAAAAAATACCTTTCAGGATTATTTAATAGAAAGAATTGGGACTTTAAAAAATAAAACAGTTATTTGTGAAATATAGTTTTACATGATAGAAGAAAAATTATTTGCATCTCCATTATGTTATTCACCATATTTTGAGGCTTTCATTCTCTCCAGTTAGTACAATTTATTTTTCTACATGTCTCAGTAGCAAACAATGTTATTTAGACTCTAACCTGGCACGCTACAACCTCTGGCCCGCCCTTGAGCCCCTCCATTGCAAAGGTCTCCAGGTGCAGTTTGGGTAGCTGCAGGGTGAAGTCATTCCTACTTGCCGCAGTCCGTGACAGCGAGATCTGATCTCTGACCTAAAGGGAAAAAAACAGCATCAATGGTAATTCCCCTTCAGACACATTAACTGGGATGAACTGGGTCCCCTTGAGCCCACTGAGTGGACTTGCATTGATCGCTGGACCTGAAATCCATGAATAAATTTAGGACTAATTGATTTTTCGTTGCAAATAAATCTCTAATTCAGAGTGCTGGGGGAGAATGTTAAGAAGAAAAAGCATCCTCCTGCTTGAAATGAGGGAGGGAGGAAGAGTCACTGGAGCTCTTCTGATCAAGAGGTTTTGAATTATTTTTCACTGTTCCACTCAGAAGAGAAAAAGGAAAGAAGAAAAAAATTCACAAAATCAAAAACAAATAGTAATCTCCTAATTATTATCCCTTTCTTAATAACATGTTTAACTTAACTGGTATTAACTGATATATATTGGACAAGATAATTATTAGGTACTAGTCTTTTGGAAAAAAAAACTTCAATAATATGTACCCTGGAATAAAAACAAATATACTCAAGAAACAAGGATACTTAAAAATATACTAGGAAAAGGTTTGTTTGCCCTTTTGAACTTGAGTCTTATTAATTAAATACATATAAACCAACTCAGTCACACAACTTCTAAATAAGGTAATGAATAAAATCAGTAGAGTCTGTACTGTATTTTAAGTATTCGGAAAGGTAACAATACAAACATCTCACAGATATGCAGAAACACCAATCCTCTAGCCAGTATAGGAATCACATGCAGTTGATATTTCACTGCCACCTTCTGGACAAATGAGAAAATACTCCCTACATAATACAAATACTAGACAGGAGAAAATGTTTAGAAACACATTATTTTCATTTTTAATCCAAACTTAGTAAAAGCCTTAAGAATTCCAAATTTTAATTTGCTTTTAAGATCAGTGAGCTTTTATTTTTAATCACATGGATTAATGACAGGAATGTTCACATGTAGGCATATTTTCTGACTTTCCTTATGCCTGAATTGGTTTTAAAAATTTATCTCCTTGGTACCATATACCTGATACACACCACACAACTAGCTCAAAGTCAGAATAAACAGAGTGTTTATGGCCTGGGTAGAAAGAGTAAAAATGAGGAGAAGTATAAAATAACATCAAACGCTCAAATAAATGTATTTAATCTCTACACCTGGGCAACTTCAAATGTAACTTGGCAATAATACAGGGTGGAGCAAAACCAAGTTTACAGCTGTGGGCACATAAAACACAGAGTTTCTTCTTATATTAGTATTTATTATTAATTGCTGTATTATTTTCAATACAAACAACTGTAAACCTAGTTTTGCCCTACCCTGTATATGACAGAAAACCTGTCCTTCATTTTTCTGTTCTACATGGTCAGCTTGTAAAACTGTTTGAATCACTTCTAGTTTTATAAATGAACTATCATACTATATAGGATTTCCTTAAACCAGCAAATACACACAAATATATGATGACATCTTTCACTGTTCATGCTAATTTATGGGCAAGAAAAGCCTTATACTCTCAAGTTGATGTGAAGAATTTCTGTCAATATGTGAATGTCAAAGTGTGTGCTGTAAAGCATGCACTAGAACGCAACTTTTATAGTAATGTGGGTACTGCATGCACGCCGGAGTCCCCATTCAGAATATATATTTATCTGTAACACACACTCTCCAGTCAGAATGAGAATGCTATTACACTTACTTAACATAACAGAATAAATCATATTTTACAAATATATTTGCTTTAGTTCTATATTTTTTATGTATGGATATGTTCTCATGTTTTGGGTTTTTTTGTCACCAATGTGCACTCAGATAAAAGAAAACGTTAATGTGGATTAAGGTACTGGGAATTTACCAACATCAAACCACTGGTGTTTTGCCTTCTACCCTTCTGAACCATAGTCAATAGATCTAAATATTTTACTGTACCCTGGCCAATTCATTGTTTGATGTTTAAAAACTCACCCAGAATCAAAGAAAATTTATTAAATTTGAGCCCCCAAATGAGATACTATTAGCTTTGAAAGTCAAGTTTAACTGCGATATTGATGATTCTCTTTTTTCTGTGACAAAATTCACAAGGGAAATCCTGGATGTCAAAGTACAAAAGCAGATTGCTAACACGGGCAAAGGGGGGTGGGAGGCTCCCAGCAATGTAGGTGCGTGATCCACGACACGGCCCAGCACTGGGGCCCTTTCACCCCATTATCACCGGGCACCACACTTCTTCTGTGAGGCTAGACACACGGGACAGCAAGCCACACTGTATTCTCTAAATTAACTTTCTAAGCAAAAGGAAGGTGGGGCACTTGGTCCTTAAAACTGATTTATTGTTGAATTTACATTTTCACTAAACATTATTTAATTCCTTTTTAAGAAATAACTCAAAATGCAGCTATTTCACTAAATATAATGATGAGCATGATTATTACTTGGATAGTATGCATGTGTTAATACTTCCATTTAATTATAAACTATCTGTTAATTGTTGACAGTGCCATCCAGAGACAGTGACCCATGATATTTCTACTCTAATTTCAGAATTTTTCCACTTTTAAATTAGACCAAAACTTCGAGAGCAGGCATCTAAGCTGTTCTGCAAATATTTCTAGACAAAGGGTGTTTTGAGTCTTGAAAAAGATTGACTAGGAATTCTTTTATTTCAATGGTAAAGGCAGTGAAAGCACTGTGTTGAGAGAATAGAAAACAGACACTAGGGCAAGTGGAAAACTAACTGCAGTGAAGGGAGGAGAAGGAAAGGTGACGAGAAGGAAACCCCGAGAGTGGAAAGGAGCGACTACTCAGAAAGAATGCAGGAGGCAAGCCAAATTTTCATTGTGAACACAGATAAACAGAGAAGACATTCAACCCAGAGCATTAGCAAAAGAATTCTTCCCTTAATGCATTCATGTTGTCCATTAAAAAAAAAAACACAGAACAGGCAGACTGAGAACAAAGTAACTAAAATCAGAAAAGAACTAAGCAGGATTGCTTTAGGAAATACTACCCATTGGGTACAAAATGATCCCTTTGAAAAATGAGAATATGAAGTAACTTCCTTTACTGTCAAAAGTTCTGAAGTAACAATATTAGAATAGTAAAATTATTTGTCCCTAAAATGAAAAGTAGGTTCACCTTTTAAAACACAAATTTTTAATGTGAATTAAAACCACCACTGTCACCTGTCCACAATTATATTATAATTTCAAATTGATTTTAAATATTAATTTCAAAAGACAGCCATTGATTCTGTTTACAGCACATCAGCATTCATCCTATAATTAAGATTCTACACCCTTTTCACTCTGACTTTATAGTTGTGAGCAATAAAAAAATATATACGAGGTCTGTCCAGAAGGTATCCAGCCATGTAATATGAAAAATGGAGACATTAATTGAAGATACAAGATACAAGAAACACTGTACATAGCACAATGACACCTCAGTCCCCTCCAAAGTCCCCTTGGGACCTCACACAGTTGCAATCACCATCAGCTGCCCCATTGTATTTTCCTGAATTTCACTGACAGTCTGAAATCTCTTCCCTTTCAAAGGTGATTTTAGTTTTGGGAGAAGCCAGAAGTCGCAGATGCCAAATCTGGGCTGTAAGGGGCTGAGTCACCTGGGTGATTTGATGTTTTGCCAAAAAAACTGTACACAAGATGTGATGTGTGAGCAGGCATGTTGTCATGATGAAGCTGCCAATCAGCAGTTGCCCATAGCTGTGTCTGTTTTTTACTGTATTGCATCTTTCTACCAATAATAATGCTGAGGTTGTACTCCTTACTAGTTGTTTGGCCTTGAGGGGCATACTTGTGATGGACAACACTTTCCCAATCAAAAAACAGTTAACGTGGTCTCTTGATCCTGCTGCAACTTTGCCACACCTTCTTCTTGATCATCTTTGAAGCCTTATGCCACACTTTTATTTGTGATGCACTCATTGCATCGTCCCTGAAAGCTTTCTGAATTACCCAAATAGTTTCTGCAGAGGAATGTTCAAGCTTAACACAAAATTTGATGCAGATTCATTGCTTTATTTGTTCAGTCACTTTATTTCCCAGATTTTACTCATTTATTTTTAGAAAGAAGGGAACAGAGGCAGAAAGAGAGGGAGAGAAACATCAATGTGTGATTGCCTCTCGAGTGACCCCTACTGGGGATCTGGCCCACAACCCAGGAATGTGCCCTAACTGAGAACTGAACCAGTAACCTTTTGGTTCGCAGGCCAGCACTCAATCCACTGAGCCACACCAGCCAGGGCCATTCAGTCATTCTAAGTGCAGTGGCCACACAGTACACATGCTCACTCAACAGCACCTACCGCCCCCACTGACTAGTATAATGAAGTTATCATTGTTCACACAAGTGTATTCCAGGCCACTCTCCTTGGCTGCCATTGGTTATATTGATGCTGCACAAAACCATTCTCATTATAGTAACAATGGCTGGACTTCTTCCGGACAGGCCTCATTTACAATGCTTTTTACTTCAAAATAGCTGACTTTATTTCTAACATAATGATTTTTCATAGTATTTTATAATATAAATCCCAATTGTCAAATTGTGCAGGTTTTTATAACACTCTATAAAGGTTTAGTTTTACATTTTGACAAAGAATAAAAAAACATACCTATATTACTCCATTCTAAAAATTAGTTTTAGAAAAAGTAGTTCACAATTGGGAACTGCATTTTCCCTTTCTTACCACATACTTTCAGAAAGCAGATATTTCTGATATGCTCTAAGAGATGTACAGAGAAAAATAAATGAAACTTTCTAAAAAGTCAAAAATTGTTATAAAATATATATTTATTTCATTATAACTATCTAGTTTCAGAATTCAGTGATTCACAAGCTCCATGCAGTACTATTTCTATGGCCCTGATTAGCCTTTACTCACAAGACTCTGATCTGCACTCTAACCCTAACACCAAAAAGCTATTTCTGCTAGATACATCAATG
Organism: Phyllostomus hastatus; assembly: GCF_019186645.2. Classification (NCBI taxonomy): domain Eukaryota; kingdom Metazoa; phylum Chordata; class Mammalia; order Chiroptera; family Phyllostomidae; genus Phyllostomus; species Phyllostomus hastatus. The sequence goes on from NW_025333857.1 coordinate 15,437,824, forward strand.
ATGAAATTAAATTAATCATTTTTAGAAAAGCTAATCAACTCCCAATATTTGAAGCTGCATCTTTTATTGTGCACAACTATAAATTTCTCTGGACCTAGTGTTCTAATTTTTTTAATCCATGAAATGTAGTACTAGCTATGTTTTACCAACAGGATGCCACGGAAGAAGCAGTAAGTTGTAGAGATCAAAAGTAGATACACTTAAGAACACATGTAAGAAAATGTATGTAATGTCTGAATCTTGAATGCCTGGGAAAAGTAACTGATATCAGGACTTTACATCATATAGTTAATCTCCCTGAAATTATATTTTCTCCAATCCATTATTGTCACCAATGCTTCAAAACAAATGTTCATATGAGATTCCCTTCACATGTAGACCTCCATGATACTTCCCTCCTGCAACCTCCATCCTCATCACTCTGAATTCATGTGTTACAGCACTTTGCTTACACCCCTGCCTTCCTTTGTCCCATCCAACCTTGTACTTCCTTCCACATTCATTGATACCTGGTACTTTCCCTTTCCTCTTTAATTTTTTATCCTATACACTAGTGCAACCGACACCCTATTTTTCAACCTATGCACCAAGAGTAGTGTATCGTTGACACACTACAACCTGGGAACCCAACCCCACCCATCACCTGTTACTGTAAATAAAGTTTTATTGGAATACAGCCATGCCCAGTCATGTGGTATTGTCTTTAGCTGCTTTCCTGTTACAACGACAGAGTTGGGTAACTGAGGTGGAGGCTACGTGACCTAAAAAGCCTAAAATATTTACAGTCTGGCCCTTTACAGAAAACGCTGCCCATCCCTGCCTTAGAGGTGAAGAAGGAAAGACAATATGTTTCCACCATCTAAAAAGTTTATTAAAATTACCACATCTTACCAGAGAATGAGGGAATAATTTCTAGTGAGTCATATCACTAACACAAAGTATCATCTCAGACATTTTCTGGCTCCTTTTTTCTAGTGTTTCATGAACTGAGTATCATATATCCTGATGTATTCTGAAGTTTACGTAGTCTGGTATACACTGACAGGGTCTAACCGTCCTGGCACAACTACAGTCACCTGTTTTACATCCAATTAACAGAAAACTTTGTTAAAGAAGTAGAATAGGCATACTGGAGAGCCTTTGTAAATATAAAGAAAAGAGAATCGGCCAGAGTTAAATACACTCTGTAATAACAATAGTAGCAAGAAAAATGTTATATATACAGACAATTTTAACTAAGTGATCAAATACAAATGTCATCCCAAACTCACAAATTCTACAAGGCAGTAGAAAGAGGGAATCACAAAAAAAGATACTTAGTTCCAGGACGCTGGTTAAGTGCCTAGTGATAGAAGCAGGTATGAAAGCATGGTGTGACAACAGAAATGACATGAAAAATTGGATACTTAATCTAAATGAATATTTCCCTGCTTCTTTTTCCTTCTCCTTAAATACTGAACTAATAAAATGGACAGAGTGGGAGGAGGGACTGGATTGGGAGTAAAAAGGAGAAAACTGTATTTGAACAATGATTAAAAAAATAAAAAATAATAATAATAATAAAAAATAAAAATAAATAAAATGGACAGAGTATAGTACTATTTCCATTAGCAATAGCACCATTAGTGCTCCCAAAAATACTTCATGCTTTCCAAAGTACTCTCCACATTCGCTCACTCAATGCTGCCATCCACCTGTGGAACCACTACCGCCATCGCTAATATCAGGCTACTGAGTCCAGTGCTCTTGACAAGAAATAATAATGCAATAACGCCTCTTACTATCCATAATGAACAGTTAATAGTTGAGGAACCTGTTTTAGATTTTGGTACTTCTTGCATTTCCCTACCTAAAAAACAACACTGTTTTTTCCCTTCTCTTGATCCCCTGTCTGGCAGTCTTAGCAGAAGTGTGTAAGTTTCAGAAAAGTAGTTTTGTGGTAAGCAATAGAGACTATTATTTAAGCATCCTTACTTTCCTTAGTAGTTTCACTAGACCTGTGGGCATGTTCATTCCTTTATGCTTTCTCTCTCCCTGCTCCACTCCCTACCAACACACATACAGGTATGACACTGAGACCGGTTACCTGTGCAGCAATCTTCCTCATACACGGTCCCAGCCTCGCACAGAAGATCCCCAAACTTTGGTGTCCCAAGACATATGCAACACGCCTGCCATGCTGCATGCCACGGCACTCTGGCGGCAGAAGCAGGTGCCCCATGGGTCTGTGGCAGGCACAGACCCTCAGTTTGAAAAGAAGTGAAGAACTCGCCTTCTTTTACTGGGAGGCTATTTAACCTCACCTACAACACTGGAGCAGAGCCAGAACTCTCCAATGACTGCCAGTTGCTGTCACCAGGAACTGGGCAAAATCCACCACCACAACCACCCCGCATATTATAGCTACATCCCAATCATGGAACTGAAAAACTGATCTCTTGAATCAAATTATGAAGCTGGCTACATCCTAATTAAGGATCTGAGAAACTGAACCCTCAAATTAAATTATCAAGCTGGAAAACAGAGTGATTTAATCACGGACATCTTATAAAGGCACTAGTCAGCATGAAAAATCTGTAAGGCAAGTGATAGACCATAGAGTGCACCCCACAAACACAGTACTGTGACCTTGAGCCATTTGAATACACAAAACTCGTACTTGAAAATAAAGAAGTGTACTTATAAATTGAGTTCTTACAGTCCTCCACACAGAGGTATTTTCTTTTCTAGGGTAAATTACTCCAAATGAGAAAGACAGATGAACAATAAAATTAGTTATTTAGATGTGTTTAAACTAACAACTGTTAGGAACAGATACGTGACATTCTGTAGTGTCTTATCTTTAGTGTGTCAAGGTTTTTAAATCCCTCTTGAGCTGGAGTACCATTTTTAGCTTGGGTAGGTCAGAATGACACTGAACCATATGAATGATGACACACAAGACAGCTATATGGACAGAGTTGTCATCAGCAAGCCAGCTGTGCTAACACCTGCATGCCCTGCACAGCTGATCTTCAGAACCAGGATCCCAGCACTAAGAACGAAAAGGGGGTCAAAGATCATCAGGAACATTGAGAGAGTCATTAATGACTCACTAAAAATTGCATTTTAGAGGCAGGAGATCACGTTTCAACTTTTAAAACACTGTCAGTTTCATACATTAAAAATTATTCTATGGTCGTTGTATTCCTTATAAATGCAGTAAAAACCAAAAGTCAAAGATAATTATGTATTATCAAATTCTTAAGATTCTAAAATCACATTTGAAGATTCGGCTGTGCAGTGACTTCATCTGTCAGATCCTGTTCCACAATCCACTCTAACAATAGGAGTAAGGTATCTTTCATGGCCATCAAACTAGCTATTACCTGTAAATTCATCGTCAGTGTATCTCTCTTTCCTAGTGACTTTCCTACAATTAAATGTAGGCTATCTCCTCTCTCTCTTAATTAAGCAAAGTACATTCACATGCTATTTTTAGCAATCAAATACAGAATACAAATTATACTAATAGCAAGACTTACACTGGAGGGTGGAAATGGGAGAGAGGTGGGGAGGGCTGGGTGGGTAGGCTGGAATGGGGGTAAAAGATAGAAAATTGTACTTGAACAACAACTAAAATAAAAAAAAAAAGACTCACACTGGAATCTGCAGATGGCTTCCATTATGTTTAGAGACTGGGTGATGGTAAAAGTTTGGCTCATTCAACACACATTCATTGAGTGCCTATTGGGTACCAGGCACCATGATAGATGCTGTGAATATAAAAATTAAGGAGACAGAATTCCATCCCTCAAGGCCTTCAAACTCTAGTGGCATCATTAATCTCTCAAAATGTATTTCCCAGCTTCCCATTTATCTATAATGTCTTGTTTCTCCTGTCAATTGCGATATTGCCTCTTTCTTTGCCAGCAAGTATTATGTTAATCAATCTCAAACCTTTGTCTTTAGCCTGACTTTTCCCCTGAGGTTCAAACTCACATCCTGCTGTTCACATTACCTTAAACTCCAGTAGTTCCAAAACAAAACCCATCATTGTCTCCTTTCTCCCCGGTGAAAAGCAAACTAACTCGCTCCTCTTGTACTCCTAAAGCCAGTTAACCACACTGCCCATCCTGGGAATCATCCTCCCCTGCCCTTCTCATCCCCATATGCCACTTTATTAAATAAAGTTCCATGTCCTTTCCTCAAAACCACCTACCATCATTAACCTGGTTCAAAACCCATCTAGCCTACAGAGTCACAGCTCTTAAAATCCCCTTCATTACACTGCATCCAGAACCCAAATTCAATAAGGAAAACTGATCGCATCACTACCTGGCTTAAACCCTAGTTTATTTCCCATTGCCCCAGGATAAAGATCCAAAGTTCTTGGAATGGCAACAAACAAAAAAATTCCTCCATGACTTGGCTTCCACCTGCCTCATTCAGCCTTACCTCGTACACTCTTCTTACATTTAATGGTGAATTGAAAATATCTGGCCACACATGCTCCCACACACTTGCACAGGCTACTCTCTTTGCTAGAATACCTTTCCCATCATTCTTCCCACTTCAGAGACCCATCCAGACATTAATTTTCTCCTGAGAAAACTACTAGCCCATTCCTGGGTTCTCTAGTATGTCTCATAGATGAACAACTCCATCTAAATAGATATGGAGCTCCATGTTATGGATGGAATTATCTGTGTCTCCATTTTAAGGGAATGGACTAGGAGATATATACACACAGTATATTATACATTCCCAGAGCAGGGTGCAGTTCCTGGCACATACTATACACTCAAAGGCATTTGTAGGCTGAACTACTTATAGTAAATATTGTTTTATGGTAAATTGCACATTTTAAGTAACTTTATTGCAGAAGCAAATCCCAAACAGCTTCAGCAAATACTCCTGTGACTCTCTGGTTATTATTCCAGTGTCATTTCAGCCTGATAAATTTAGAAGATTTATAGACGCAAGTTTTCTAGATGGTCTTTTGAGGATTCTGAATCGTGACTTCCTGCTTTATCTTTTAAATAACTTACTGAAAAGGCATTTAACACCTCTTAGTAGAAGTTCAGTGGTAACTTCAAGGTTCATAGTACACTGTGATCACACACAGAAAACAACTCCAAAGCTGTGGTACTCTACAAATATCTAAAAGCCTCAAGGGTCCAATCATTCTGCTAATTCAATAATAACAAAGGATTACAGCAACCAAAAATGTTCAGATTCTTCTCTATATTCAAATTGTATCCAAATCTATTTACTTTCACCCCCAGCTATATAGTAAATAAGGCATCTCTCTGCTAAGAACTTCAACAGTATCCAATAAATGCTTAGTTAATATAAGTTTCTCACAGTAACACTAAGTAATCCAGGCATTAACCTATCCATCCAGTTATTCATTACCCTATCCTGAAAATTATTTCAATATAATCATACTTTCACTTGTTTACACAAGTAAAAATACTTAAGCATGTTTGAAGAGGCTCTTAATTTTTAAAAATTTTAATTCCTGATAAGTCTACATTTTCAGTAGTATTAGAAGCCTACTGGTAAAGTTATTAGAAACATAAAAGGATATAATATTAGTGAGTAATGTTAACAAAAATGTGGAGGAAAGTATTCCAAAAGCAGCAAATAAAATTGCAAAATTACTTAGAAACAACGTTTTCAGAACTCTGGCAAGTAAATTTTACAGCAAGCAGCCAAAGCTTAATTAAGAAAAAAAAAATCTGAATCATGACATTTAAGGAAATTTCTGTCAAAGCACTAGGTGACCACTAACAAATTAACAGAACAGAGATTTCAGTGGCCACAAATGACAAAGAATACAGGCTTTACAAAACTACTTCAGAAAATTCACCACACCAACAACTACTACCAGAGAATGCAGCAACAGCAAACACTAGAGATGATGGAAAATCTGATTTCTTGAGTCACTGCACTGTAACATTCAAAATATCCATTTTTTCCCCCCTGGGTGGTGTGGCTCAGTGGATTGAGTGCCAGCCTGTGAACCTAAAGGTCACCAGTCAGGTCACTTTCCTGGGTCAGAGGTCAGGTCCCCAGTTGAGAGCATGAGAGAGGCAACTGATCAATGTTTCTCTCACACACCGATGTTTCTCTCCCTCTCTTTCTCCCTCCCTTCCCCTCTCTCTAAAAGTAAATAAATAAAATCTTTTTAAAAATATCCATAATTCAACAAGAAACTATGAAGTATGTAAAAAAATAAAGTACCGCCCATATATAAGAAAAATGGAAATTAATAAGAACTGTCCCTGAGGAAGCCTACACATGGAATTTACCACTAAGTGACTTTAAATGGATTATTTTAAATATTTTTTAGAAGTTAAAGAAAACTATGCACAAAGAACCAAAGGAGAAATCATGACAATGATGTTTTCCAAAGGATTATATAAGTAAAGAGATATAAAGTATAAAAAGAAAACAAATAAAAATTTTGTAGTTGATACATTTAAGTGCTGAAAGTGGAAAAAGCTGTCAATCAAGAATTCTATATCCAACAAAAATACGCTTCAAAAATGAAAGAGAAATTAAGCTAGTCCAAGAGCTGAGGGTGCTCTTCACTACTAGACCTGCCTTCTAAGGAGAAATCCTTTAGCCTGAAATTAAGGACACTAACAGTAACTGAAAACCACAGCAGAAACAAAGAATACTAAAATAAAAAAATAAAGGTAACTACATAGGTAAATATAAAAGTTAGTATTAATGTATTTTTGGTATGTAACTCCTCTTTTTTCCCTATATGATTTAAAAGAATATTACATAAAACATTAATTATAAACTATGTTTATAGGCACTCAATGTATGAAGATGTAATTTGTGATAACAGCAACATAAATGGGGGATAGAACTACACAGGACCAAAATCTCTGTATACTATTGAAACTAAATTGGTATTATTTCAAGTTAATTGTTGTGAATTATTATGTTAATTGTAATCCCAAAGCAACCGCCAAGAAAATAACACTATGTAGTAAAACAAAGGAAAATGCATCAAATATTATACTAGAAAAGTACTATCTAGCACACCAAAAAGGGAGAAGACTAATACAGAAGTTATGAAACAATATAGATGTAGTATATAGAGAAAAAATGACAAAAGTCCTTTCTTACTACTAATTACACTAAATGCAAATTGATTAAACTCTCCAATTAAAACTTGGGGCTTGGCAGAATATATTTAAAAACATGACTCAACCACATGCTCTCTACAAGAGACTCATCTAAGACACAGATAGGTTGAAAGTAAAAGGAGAGAAAAAGATATTCCATGCAAACAATAAACAAAAGAAAGCTGAAGTGGCTATAGTAATATCATACAAAATAGACAAAAGTTTTTTGAAGAGACAAAGAAAAATATATAATAATAAAAGGGTCACTCCACCAAGAAGATACAACGATTTCTAAATATACATGCACGCAACAAAAGAACCCTAAAATACATGAAGCAAACACTGACAAAACTGAATGGAGAAACAGTTGAACAACAACAGTTGGAGACTTCAAAATATCACTTCATTTATGGACAAAACAACTACATAAAAGATATCCAAGAAACTTGAACAATACTGTAAACCCACCAGATATAACAGACATATTTAGAACACTCCACCCACAACAGCAAAATACATGTGTGTTTTAAATGCTCTATAACATTCACCAAGACACACCATATTCTGGACCGCACAAAAAACTTTAATAAATTTAAAAGAACTGAAGTCAAACAAAATATCCATTCAAACCATACAGAATTACATCAGAACTCAACAGTAAAAAGTCATGTGGAAAATGCCCAAATATTTTGGAAATTAAACAACACAATGAATAGGTTAAAGAAAAAATCATAGGGAAGTTAGAAAACACTTTGAGATAGAGCAAAACAAAAACACCACATAGCAAAACATATGGAATGCAATGAAAACAGTGCTCATGTAGAAATGTATAGCTGTAAATGCCTACATTAAAAAACAAAGCAGAAGCTCTTAACAAAGATGGTGCAGAAAGTGAGGAAGGGTGCCCCTTCCCCTCCCAAAGCCAAAGCAAAAGCAAAGGCTTTGAAGGCAAAGAAAGCAGTGCTGATAGGCATCCACAGCCACAGAAAAAAAGATCTGCCTGTCACCCACCTTCTGATGAACAAAAACAATGTGGCTCCCAAAGGCAGCCCAAACATCCTTGGAAAGGCAACCCCAAGAGAAGCGAGCTTGACCACTATGCCATCATCAAGTTCCCCTGACCACCGAGTCAGCCATAAAGAAGACAGAAAACAAGAATACACTTGTGCACAGGTTGGATGCCCAGGCCAACAAGCACCAGATCAAACAGGCTGTGAGGAAGCTCTGTGACATTAATGTGGCCAAGGTCACTGCCCCAATCAGGTCTGAAGGAGAAAAGACGGCCCATGTTCAACTGACTCTCAACTGTGATGCTCTGGACATTGCCTACAAGATGGGAATCCTCTAAACTGAGTCTAGCTGGCTAATTTGAAACACAAACATTTTTCATATAAAAAGAAAGATCTCATACAGTTGGTTCTCTTTTTATTTTAATAGTTTTCTTTAGCCATGCAGAAACTTTTTATTTTGATGAAATACCATTTGTTTATTCTTTCCTTTATGTCCCTTGCTTTAGGGGACATATCAGTAAAAATTTTGCTGTGTGAAATATCTGAGATTTTCCTGCCTATGTTCTCTACAACTTTAATTGTGTTGCAGCTTATATTTAAATCTTTTATCCACCTTGAATTTATTTTTGTGTATGGTGTAAGTTGGTGCTTGAGTTTCAGTTTTTTGCATGTAGCTGTCTAGTTCTCCCAACACCATTTGTTGAAGAGGCACAATTTATAATAGCCAAGTGTTGGAAGCAACCTAGGTGCCCATCAGTAAATGAATGGATCAAAAAACTATGGTACATTTACACAATGGAATTCTATGCAGCAGAAAGAAAGAAGGAGCTCCTACCCTTTGCAACAGCATGGATGGAGCTGGAAAGCATTATGCTAAGTGAAATAAGCCAAGCGCTGAAAGACAAATACCATATGATCTCACCTTTAACAGGAACCTAATCAACAAAACAAAGAAAGAAGCAAAATACAGGCAAAGACACTGAAATAGAGAACATGCTGACAGTGTTCAGAGGGAAGAGGGGAGGGAATTTCAGGGGATAAGGGCAAGGATTTACAGAAACAAGTATAAAGGACACATGGACAAAAACTAGGGGAGGGTGGAAATGGGAGGGAAGTGGGGAGGGCTGGGTGGGTGGGCCAGGATGGGAGTAAAAGATAGAAAAATTGTACTTGAACAAAAATTAAAATTTTAAAAAATAAAAAAAGAAAGATCTCAAACCAATAACCTAACTGTCTATCTTAGAAAAGGAAAAAGTGGAAAGCAAACTAAACCCAAATGAAAAAGGAAATAAAAAAGATTGGAGCAGAGACAAATGAAACAGAGAACAGAAAATCAATACAGCAAATCAGGGAAACCAAATGTGGTTCCTGGAAAAGATAGCAAAATTGGCAAACCTCAGCAAGAAAAGATTAATAAATTACTAAAATCAGGACTAAAAGTCATGACATACTACCAACCTTACAGTAATAATAATTCTAAGAAAGTGAAAAATTGTATGTCAACAAATTAGATAACCTAAATGAAATAGACAAATTCCTAGAAAATTGCAAACTACCAAAACTGACTCAAAAAGAAACAGACAATTTGCAAAGGTCAACTGTGCCAAGGAGTTTGGATGTCACCACACCACTTCCACTGTCCTGTGAAAGCCTGTACCCTCCTCCTGCTGTACTACCCTCAGTTTCTCCAAGAGAGCAAATGCTACTTGGACAGTCCAAAATGGCCCAAAAAATAAACCTGTGAACGTAGGCATGTCTCTTCACATCAACAATCTGCACCAACCTGACAGTTTCCAAGAAACTCTCTAGGTCACTTCCTTGTAATCCATTTATTCTCACCCAAATTCTGTGGAAAAGAGAATTAGCCCAATAATCAATCAATTAGCCTTTTCTAAATTTTTACTTCAAGCTTTAAAAGTAATTGATAATTTTAAAACCACTATATAAATAGAAATTTCCAAAGATATAAATCAAAATTATTACTAAATTTGAAGGAAAAAGGCCATTAAGCAAATCTACACTGGCTATAGCCCAAATCTGCAGACATCTTTCTTTCTTTCCACATGACATGAAAAACAAAAGATAAAATGTAACCTGCATAATTACAATTACCCTGCTGCAATCAGTCTTTATTATATTTAAAATACATACGTCACCATTCTCATAAGTAAAGGATAACATATATTTTATACTGATGATGATTTTTCTCTGATGTCAATATCCAGTGCCTAAGACAGCCACTATCCAACATCGTCTTACTCTGGCTGGAAGATGAACAAGCTACTAGACGTCAAAAGCAACCTTAACTATATAAAAAGGTATGACATATATATGACTTGACTGATTTTTCCTATCCAAGGTACAAAAGAAAATCTAACCAAAAATGTCTCTTTTCCTACAAAATATGAAATTTCAGATTTCTAGCATGTGTGTGTTTGATGTGACTGCGTCTAAACTACACTGGCTGTCGACACTTTTAAATGAGAGGGAGGAAGGCACAGTTTCAAACAAATATTATTTTCAAAAATAGCTCTCAGAGTATTAGGTATTTTTCCAAATGCTTTGTTGGTATGAAATAATGAGAGTCACTTTCCATACATTTACCCAAGAATGTGAAGGCCCACTGTTCCCAAAATGTTAAAATGTATTAAATACTAGTTTGCTAATGTTTACTAAATATTTCCTTAAAAGGGTTGGTTTTATGCATTTTAAATGATTTACAAACTATATTATATAGTACATTTGATTGGCAAAATTATTTTAAATATGATTCATTTATAAGTTCCCTGTATCTGGAAAGTACCAGGCATTTGTTTCCAACAAATTGTCACTCAGACAATCACAGAAACACAGAAATAACATTTTTCTATTTTTAAATAGTGAAAGAGTGAACACATCTTTGAATCTGAAGTGCTCACAAAATATACAGCCAGTTAATATATGATATTAAGTCTGTATTAATATATCTTTATTATGCCACTCATCACTACAAATGAAAAGTAAATTTACCTTCAGAAGTAATCAAATTTGAGAATAATGCAACATTATTAAATACATTAAACTTCTACTTTAAAAACACAGACCTATAAGAACATAAATCACAACGTGAAAAACATGACTGCCTAGTTAAGATATATGAGCACTGCCAAATACAATACATTATGTCTCTGTCTATGTGCACATAGGTAGGGTAGTAGGTTTACGAGTGCTGAGAGGTTAGACAGTGTGGTCAAACATTTCATCATTATGAGACATGTAAGAATCTTAATGACCTCTGGTTCACTCACCAAAGACCACAAATAATTCAGTACAATTATACCAGTTTGGGGAAACCACTATGTTCACAATTTTATCACGAACATGAAGTGAATCCTGAAAAACCTGTGCAGTATAGCTTTGTATAATACAAACTTTCAGTCATGGGAAAGGAACTTTTGTTCATTTATTTTTAAAGAAAGTACAAAATGAATTAAACTGCTATGCACATAATAAAAATGACTAGGAGAATGCTATCATAACACAAGTTGAACAATAGTTAAGAAAAATTACAATACCTTATGAAGCATATTTTCTACTGTCCTCATATGATTAGCAACACATTCTTTGTCCCTAAAAAAAAATAAAATTCAGTGTTAATAAAACCCAAGCCTTATTACAACTGTTACGCATTGTATGTAAGTCGCCATTATGGAAAAATAATGGTTAGTTATCTTTGTACTCCTAGAAATGTGAAACCTAACTATAGTTACCGATATATTTCCACATTTAATTCTTACTTTCAATCTTATTGCTTGTCATAGATTAGAGCAGGGGAAATCTTAAGAATATCTTCAAATTTAAAAAGCAAAAAAGAAGGAAAAACAAAATCACGGTTATATTATTGATTTATAATGTGCCAAAAAGGCTAAACTTTTATTCTTTTGATGTCTAATAAAAATTTTAACATATTAGTGGTGGGGATATATTATAAATGGCTATACTGTGCAAAATAATATTTTCCTTCTGTACAGTGTTTTGTGCTATCATAACTGCAAAAACATTGTCTATGGCCTTGACTAGAACTATGCAAAGTTACTTGTTTCTTCTGTTAGCTTTGCATAGTGAATTTGACTTTTATAATTAAATAAAAATTTTGGATGGAAATGCTAATAAAAATTTAATGTTAAATTATAAACTGAAAACTGTAAGCTTATATCAGTACTCCAAATTTCACAGTCAAGCCAAATTCCTCAATTAGCAGCAATGCTTTGACACAGTCTGAATCTGAAGATTTTATAATCTTGCTTTCCTTAATCTCAGAATTTTCAGAGCTATAAGGCACACTAGAAAGCATCTTCTCATTTGACCTGAGGAAACTTAAGACTGAACAATGAAAACAAAATGCTGATGTAGTAAAACTTGTATTATTTAAAATGACAAGTACATATACCTAATATGGTGATGCAATTGTTATACAGATTTACAATAAAAAAAAAAACTGTTGGTGGATATTCAAACATGCCCTGTTTTGGCCTGGGATAAACTGATTTTCTTATTATGTATAAGCAATTTCCCAAACCTACTGGCAAAGCTGTGGCTACTCTAAGATTATAGATTCCCATTCTATGATTTAGTCCACAGGCTACATTCATATTTCAGTATGAGCAATTAACAAGAGAGTGTCTCAAATGTTTTTTAAATTAACATATAATTTTTCTAAGTATAGGAATCTGGAATTCCAAATTCAGAAAACACTGAGTTTCTTTAATCCATAAATAGATTTTCTTTTAAGCCATGCTGTTATACAAAGGACTGTCTTAAAGTACTCCATATAATTTAATGTGGGGAACAAACAAAAATGCCCAGGAGAACTGTTCAATTTGAACTTCTCAGTGTATGTCAACTTGATTACCTGGTAAAAGGAAAACAGACTCATCACATTTACAAAGATGCCCATGCTGAAAACTGTGTATCTTTTTTTATTTAATGTATTAGAATATACAACTATAATATTAAATGACTCTTGTATGATATTTGTCTTTATTGCACTTAAAAAGATGCTATAATATACATATTGATTGTACAGTAACATTTTAATGGAAATATTACTTGGAATATTAGGATCATAATATATGCAAAGAAAAATTTGGAGGGAAGTGGGGCAGAAGGGAATAAGAAATACATGATAGAACAAACTATACGAAACTTTTCCATACAGAGTCTTACATTTCATATTAATGAAAACATGGTTTTAAACATGTAACACACATCAGAGCCCAAAATGCACCTAATTAGAGCTTACATAGACACTTATACTTTTCTAAAGTTTCACAATAAAATATACATTTAGAATGTTGAGTTAAAGAGTTTTCTTTTTTGAGGATATATCAGAGACTTTCAAAGAGAGACAGCTGTACTTTTGTTTTCTAACACTGTATTATCCAGAGCTAAAACCCGGAGCATGAAAGTAAGAATTGATCTTTTGTCTGTTTTAAGTGATCTCCCCAAGGTCCAAATGCTCACTTGGCTGCCATGCGGAGGGCACTCTCTGCATCGTGGATGTTCTCCTCCAGTCGACGCTTGTCCTGCTCCAGCTGGGTAAGATGTCTATTGAGCTGACGCAGAGATTGATCTTTTCTTCTCAGCTCCATCTTTGCCTCGGAGAGACTCTGCAAGCAGACAGAAAACAGAGTTACTTGTCAGCCCCGATAATTAACTTCAATTTATGCCATAGGCTATTAAACAAAGAAGGATACAGACTGACTGAGAAATAGACTTGGGTCATTACACATCAAGGTTTAACAAATTTTCTGTGAAAATTTTACATACTTACTAATTAGAAATGATAGAACCAATAAGATTTTGAAAAATGTTTAGCTACAATAAACAACTCTATTTTATTTTTTAAAATACTGCAAGGCAAATACATTTTATTCTTACTAAAAATACCTGTTTATAAAATTCTCCAGTCACATTTTCTTTTAATGATGAAAAAATAAAGTTTTTTTGGGGGGGAGCACATGAAATTTAGAGTCTATTTAAAACCAGAACTATGATATGCCCAAAGTGTGTATATGATTGAGAGGAAGGTGGCTTATGGTACCTATGGAGAATAGGAAACCCATGATTTAAAAATATCACTACTGTCTTTACAAATATATCTGTAAGTTTCTATAGACATGCCCATGGACAAACTGGACTCCAAAAATAAAATTCACTTCCTTCCTGAAATAACGCTCATGTTCAGGGCAGCAACACAATGTGATCAACACATTTCAACAGAGAAAGTTATAAATAATACCTGCAGCTGGAATTATTTATATTCCATGTTTTCCTAGTCACAGAAGTATAAAATCTGTTGATTGAAATTTGATATTTTCTTTAATTTGAAATATACTCTTAGCATAAAAATTTCAGGATGCAAGTATACAACTTTATCTTGACTTTAAGATCCCCCCAGTCAAGATAAATCAGAAACTCACATTACATAGGAAAATTTTCTAGACCTCATTTAAAATTCTAAAATGTAAAACAGTATAGGGATCAGAGTATTGATAGCAATAGAAATCTGGTCATTCCTTTGCCTACAAAATTTCCAAAGTATGAGCTCAAATAGTTTTTCTCTGAAATTTGTTGGACTGTGAGCTGAATAACTGATTTCATATACATAGCATTTTCTTCTTCTTGCTCAGAGTTTCACCTCATGTTAGTCCACAACTATCCTTAAAATACCCAGTAAAGAATAACCAAAATGCATCCAACCAGTGTGGCTCAGTTGGGTTGGGTGTCGGTCTGCAAAGTGAAAGGTCGCCAGTTCAATTCCCAGTCAGGGCACATGCCTGGGTTGCGGTTCAGTCCCTGGTCAGGAACATACAAGAGGCTCTCTCACATCAATGTTTCTCTCCCTCTTTTTCTCTCTCCCTTCCCCTCTAAAAATAAATAAATAAAATCTTTTTAAAAAGATAACCAAAATATAATACTTTCATGTTTGAAACTCTCCTGATAGCATTCTCTGAATGCATTCACAATAGGTTGTAAAAAAAAAAAAAAAAAACCCTCAAGCTGCCTGCATAGAGCTAAAACAATTCACTCTGAATGTTAGTGAATGAAAGCAATCATCAGTCAAATCGGGTATTCTAAAATGCTGAATTTTTAAAGTCAGTATTTCACATTTCAAATAGTCAAGTTGCTATCAGACAAATGTGTCCAAAATTAAAAATAAGCAAACTGTGATTATTTATTAGATAGACTTTACTTTAAATCTTTAGTGTTAACAGGTCTTTAAGAACATACCACTATGGAAAAAGTCTAATTTAAACCAACTTCAAAAAACATGACAAGGAATAGATTTTAAGAGACATAGTAAACCTACTTATTTTGTGCCAATGTTAAGATGTTTAAAGGTATTGAAGTATCATGAGATTTCTTCATTAAAGAAAATAAAACCCATATTTGAATCTTTTTAAAGCCAGTACCTCTGACATGTTTCAGGTAATAAAAACTGCTATTTTTCAGGTATGAAGATAAAACTAATGATCCAACACCAGTTAGTTACACACAAAGCTTGAAACCTTTTTCTGACAGAAATAATAGATTTGTGCCAATCCATTCAAATTCCCTTGTTCAGTAACTCTTACAACTGGAGGTGCATGTTTGTGAGGGGTAGTCAGTGTATTTCTGCCAGTTTTGTACAGATTGAAGCTCGCTGGTCCAATGACTTAACCCATGACTTTGGAATCATTATAGAACCACACTTGACTTTTCAAAAATCCTATGATATCTTTTCAAAGAAGGAATAACTCATAAAATTAAAATTTCTACTATATTCTATATCATCTTTATTTTCATCTTTCAGGGGCAATGGTAGGGAGCCAACCATCTCTCCTGAAGCTTACACTAGTTCAGAGGCATAGCTGAAGAGACCATTCTACGACTGAAATTACAGAAAATGAACAAAAAGTGATATAAACAAAGTGATATAGATCATATTTCCTTAATGTGAAAATGAAGAGATAAAATTTCTTTTAAAAAATCAACAGTGTGGTTGCTGGGGGGCAAGAGGTATAAGGGGGACTACATATAATGGAAAAAACACAGTAAAGATTAAATCAAAACACAAAAAGAAAAACTGTGCAAAGACTGGAAAAAATCATTGTATGTCTATAACTTACACATGTAGAGTAAGAGCTGAAGGACATCACAATGGAAGCAGTACAAATCAATGGGTCCATGCAGATGTATGTAACACACCAAGACAGAAAAAGTGATTCAATGCTGCTATGTCTTTTCCATAACATTCACCTTTTTTGTTTTTGAGGACGAAGTGGTTATCTTTTAAAATCTTAACACTGGATATTCAAGAAGTAAAAATACATTTACACATATGTATATATGTATCACACAGATGCACCTATATTGTATATATGTCTTACATATATGTAAAATATATATATGTAATCTTAAGTTCACTTTTCTATTCTCCTGTCCACGTCCATCTCATTGAAACCCATGATAAACATTATGGGCACTAATATTTCCAGCTGAAGGACAGAAACCAAGAGGCTGTGCCTCTCAGCAGCAGGGCAACAATGATAAGCAGCAGGTTGGCCACTAATTTCTCAACCAGGGTAGATTGTGAAAGTGTGATGTTCTGATATCCGAGAAACTGTTCAGGAGAGAATAGGATAAATCAAGTTTAATAACTCTGCTCCTAATTGTTCCCCCAATGCTCAACTCTAATTACTTGGAGAACTCTCCTGACTGTCACCTGATATTAAGTTGTTGGAGGCTGAGCCTGGAACAGCGAGATAATCAATAAACATTTAGTGGGGAGAAGAATGAAGATCCTGTTAAGCAGTGGGAACCTGCAGCACCCAAAGCCCTTCTGCTCATGAGAAAACCTGTGGGACAGCCATAGTGATTGCAAAGCAATAATCCAAAGCACTGTTTTTAGGCCTTGAGGCCTTTAGGCAACAGTGCATTTGAGGAAAAGAGGTTACCACGGTCACCCTAATTACAGCCCACTTTCACATACTTCATATATAAGGGAAGACAAGCCAATTAGGTAGAAAGGAAGATAAGGGAAGTTTTATTTGTATACTAATTAAACCCCTGATGAAATTAAAGGAAAAACATACAGCTCTGTAATTGTGTCTGAGAAAGGTCACTTCAGGTTCAGTTATCAGAACTGCACAGCCTTGAGATATTTCACTTAATCCACAATACAGCCCTCATTTTGTACTCAGGCCTTAATATTTACCAAAAAAAAAAATTCAAAGCCTGATATTGCATTTATCTTTAAACTGCATTGTGAACAATTTTAGCTGTTAGAAAGTTAATGTGAAATATGATAACAAGAGTTTTTTTAAAAGACAGAGAAATAGTCCAGCTATATAAAAACCATTGCCACAATATTATTTATCAAAGATTCCGAGTTTTCACTTTAAATCCAAAGTGTTTTAAAACAAATTTTTACAACAAAATCCCCAAATGAATACATTTCAAAAACTATTCTGCAAGATATTTATTATATTTATTGTATTTCTTTTTAGATAATGATGTTATCGCTCACCTTCATGTACACCTCTCCGAGTCCAGGGAGAAAAAGCCAAAGCTCTCACTAAACTCTTCTTATAAGAAGATATTTTTACATCTGGTTGCTTTCCTAAGATGGTCATGAAAAGCAACTGACAACTAATGAAAGCTGGCAGGAACAGAATGGGTACCAAGGAAGTAGTCACGTGCTGCTGAGCGACAGGGATATCTTCTGAGAAATGTGGTATTAGGTAATTTTGCTGCTGTGTGAACACCAGTGTGCTCACACTAACCTCAGTGGTAGAGCCCACTACACACCTAGGTAACACAGCATAGCCTATCGCTCCTAGGCTACAAGCTGGAGAGTATGTTACTGTACTACAACTGTAACACAATGTGTTTAATGGCATTTAAACACATCTAGACATAGAAGAAGTACAGTCAAATAGAGTCTTCATTTTAAAAAATGATACACCTGTACAGAGCAATTACCATGAATGGAACAAGTAGGACTGGAAGTTGCTGTTGGTCCATCAGTGAGTGAGTGGTGAGTGAATGTGACAGCCTAGGATACTTCTGTAGACTGCACAGACCTTATAAACACTGTACACTTAAGCTACACTTAATTTATAAAACAACATGAAATTAAAGCAAGCACAAAAGAAAATGGTGTGATCAAGACACAGAGTAACCCTAGCCATGTGGCTGCTGACAGCATAACACAGTATAATTTTTTTATGTGTATACTCTAAAGTAACAATAAAAAGTATAGTATAGTATGTATATTAAGTACATAAAGCAGTAACAGTCATTTATTATCACTATCAAGTATTATGTATTATACATAATCATATGTGCTATACATTTTTTAGAAAAGATTTCATTTATTTATTTTTAGAGAGAGGGGTAGGGAGGGAGAAAGAGAGGAAGGGAAACATTAATGTGAGAGAGGAACATTGATTGGTTGCCTTTCAGACGCACCCCGACTGGGAAACAAACCTACAACCCAGTCATGTGCCCTGACTGGGAATTGAACTGGCAACCTTTCGCTTTGCGGGATGATGCCCAACCAACTGAGACAAGCCTGTCAGGGCTGTGCTATACTTTCTATGACTAGAAGCACAGTCTGTTTACACCAGCATCATCACAAACACACGAGGAATGTGTTACACCACAACACCATGACGGCCACATCACTAGGTGACAGAAATTTGTCCAGCCCCATTAGGATCTCATGGGACCACCACCGTACGTACATGCAGTCCACTGCTGACTGAAATGCAGTGATGTGGCACGTGCCTGTGGTGAAACACAGGGACAACTTAGTGACAATGCATGGTAGAAGTGAGTGTTTAAAAACCCACACATTTTTAAGTGCCTTTTTTCTTATCTATAGTTTCTTAAGTTTCTATAATAATGTGTTACTATTGAACAAGAACACATTATTTTTAAGTCACATAAAATTTCATACTTATAAAGCTTTAAATGTTTATTAAGGCTAAAAATTTTTAAATAAATTATATATAATTTGAAATTCTACTAGTTTAAACCTATGAAAACATTTTGTGCAGTGGAAATTTTTTTAAATCACAACTTTATTATGATATAATTCACATATCACATAATATACCCATTAAACTGTATAATTTAGTGAGTTTTAGTATACTCACAGAGTTGTACAACCATCACCAAGTGGAGATCTTTTTTGAAGAGTTTTCTTTTTTAAGCAAAATTTATCAAAACGTGTCCACTGAAATACAGTATGTCTCACTTCAGCAAACTCTAATTTTATACTACTCAAGATATATAAATATACACAAGTTAATAATTTTGTTTTATAATAGCTTCAAAAATATAAAACATACAATGTGAATGCCCTAAATCAGAATGTTTGATTGATACATGTAGTATAGTACAAAAGTTAGTTATCTGAAAACTGTGCATAACTCTTCAGTTAATATTTCTGACACTATGGGAAGCATCCAACATAATTCTTTCTCATGAGGGCACAGTACAGCAGTGCCAGCCCACTAGGCCAGCTAGGAAGACCAGCCCCAGAGGATATTGCTTGTATAGATTTTCTTTTGTCTAATGGGAAATATCTATGGATCCACACTTCCACAGACTAAAAGCTAATGGCTTATTCAATTTGGTAGAAAAGTTAGTTGAACAAAATGAAAGGCAAAACAGCACACGTGTTATAAAGGACTATGAACACTTCCTAAGTCAAGGAAAAAAAAAAAACAGCTATAACATTTTTTAATATCATGGTTTAAAAAACATCTATAACATTTTACTGCTATCTGACTAGATGTTTTGAATTAACATTTCTAGATTGTGATAAATTGGGTAAAACATCTCAGGGCACTAAAATTAATGTTGGAAAAAGGAATAGAACCATCTTCAGTCTTACTATTATAATGTGACAACTAGAAATTATACTAATTAAGAATTGAGTAGCTGCTGGGTGGATCAAACTATGCAGGATGCCATAGAAAGTATAAAGTTAAAATGATATTTGGTTTACAAGTTATGGATGAAACTAAAAACATACATTACTTCCCTAATTTGGCAAAGGAAATAGACATACAAGTCCAGGAAGCACAGAGAGTCCCAAATAAGTTGGACCAAAAGAGGACCACACCAAGACACATCATAATAAAAATGCCAAAGGTTAAAGATAAAGAGAGAATCTTAAAAGTAGCAAGGAAAAAGCAGAGAGTTACCTACAAAAGAGTTCCCATAAGACTATCAGCTTAGTTCTCAAAAGAAACTTTGCAGGCAAGAAGGGGATGGCAAGAAGTATTCAAAGTGATGAAAAGCAAGGACCTACATTCAAGATTACTCTATCCAGCAAAGTGATCATTTAGAATAGAAGGACAGACAAAGTGCTTCCCAGGCAAGGTAAAGCTAAAGGAGTTCATCATCACTAAGCCATTATTACATGAAATGTTAAAGGAACTTATATAAGAAAAAGAATAAGATTAAAACTATGATCATTAAAATGGCAACAAATTCACAACTATCACCAACTGAATCTAAAAAAACAAACTAAGAAAACAACCAGAACAGGAACAGAATCATAGATATGGAGATCATTTGGAGGATTATGAGCTTGGAGGGGGAAGGTTAGAATGGAGGAAAAGGTGCAGGGATTAAGAAGTGTAACTGGTAGAATAGACAGGAAGAGGTTAACAACAGTATAGGAAATGGAGAAGACAAAGAATTTATATGCACAACCCATGGACATGAACTAAGGGGTGTTGACTGCTGGAGGGAAGAGGGTTACTGGGAGGAGGAGGGCAAAGGAGGAAAAAACTAGGACAAGTGTAATAGCATAACCAATAAAATATATTTTTTAAAAAGATAGCCACAGTTTAAAAAAACATAGTTTACAACAAAGCTTGAAAATGTGAGATAAGCAATTAGAGAATTTATAATAAATATGCAGTAGTAAAAAATGCTACCCCCCCCCAAAGCTGGGACATTGGTTAGGAGGTAGAGGGAACAAGCAAGAAAGAAAAAGGATTCATGGACACGGACAACAGTGTGATAATTGCAGGGTGAGAGGAGTGAGTAGAGGTAGGAGAGTGCATAAGGGGGATAAGTGGTAATGGAAAAAATGCAGTAAAAATAATGAAAAATAAATAAATAAAACTTACAAATTGTTTATGTCTAGAATTTTCCATTAAAAAAGATGCTGAAATTAATATAGAAATAGATTTTAGTCTTGGTATTCTATATTTTATATGGATGATTTGAATGAAAAGTTATGCAATTTAAGTTACTTTCCTTAGAAACACTCTTTTTTATTATTTTCTAATAATAATCCTATACGGAAAGTAGGTGATGTTTATAAACTGAAGCTGAAAATCAAGTAACTTACCCACTTTAGGAGTTGAAGAAATGAGTTGCATTGCTAGCTAGAACTCACAGGTCTGGTAAGACAACAGATGTGGAAGTGTCCTATATGCTCTAAGAGGCTAAATAAATTTACTATACATAATCATTCTAATACTTTCACTTCATATAGTGTTATTGCATGTTCTTTTTTTTCATTGCATGTTCTTTAAATCCCCACTTATATGTGGCTACTTATGTTTCCATATTATTTCTACATCATCATTTATACATATACATATATAAACATAATTTTTTAAGATAATTATTTCTATCACACTTGAAAAAGATAAAAAGAAATTAATGAAAACAAGGATAAAATAAGTTACTTTTATAAGTAGACCTTATGGCAAGTTATTATTTTTCAAAAATGGAGCAAATGAACAATAAAAATTCACCTTTAAAATTTCAGAGTATGCTGTAAGATTTTGTTGTATAATGCTTTATGATTATTGATATCATAGTCTCACATACTCCTTTGAAAATGTCCTCTGAAATTCCATCAATTTAGAAAGAAAGAGTTAATTCTCCCCAGTAAACTAACTGGAAGTGATCGACAGCAAAATATAATGTAAAGAAAAGAAACCTCATGATAATGCTTAAAATAGATTGAACGCTATTTTTTCTAAGTCTTACATACTACAAAACTCTGGTACACTGGTGGATAATAATGAGGTACAGTGGGAGAGAAATAGTTAAAACACATTTTAAATAACAAAAGGAAGGATAATAAAGAGAATCATGAGAGCCCTCTCAACTAGAAAAATACACCCAGAAATGCACAGAAAGACAAGTGGTAGCTCGATTCTCTGTGACCCGTGCACGTGGCAGCAACATTTGCTCAGAGTAGAAAGCAAACGGCCTCTGGCTGCCCGGCAGACCTTATGAGACAGACACGAGCTGCAGCTGACAGCCATCACGATGCTGCTCAGTGCAGTCAGCCCTCATCTGACTGCTAAGTTCTCTCAGTGAACACCTAAGAAACACAAGGGGACGGAACGCGCACAGATTCCTCTGTTGGACCTTAACCAGCTACAGGCTACTCAGTAGGTTTTAAACACTTCACACAGTTGACAATCCTAGCTATGTGGAAGCCTAAAAGTTTGCTGAATTCTCTGGCAATAATTTAAATGAGTCAAGCTATGATTTAGGTTGTAGAAATAAATTAAGAATTAAATGCAATTTTTAAATCATTTGAGAACTACTTTAAAAATTGTCTAAGAGGGATTTGAAAAAATGTGAATTGGTAAGAGGCTTCATATAGCTGAGTTCTCACATTTAATAAAAATTATTCAAAGAATGTTTCAATTTCAAGAATTCTTTTTGTGATATAACAATACAGTAGGTAATACAATATAATAATTAAAACACCTTCTCATTAATAAATACACTGCACCCTGGCCTGTGGCTCAGTTGGTTAGAGCACTGTCCCATGCACCAAAAAGGCTGCAGATTCGATCCCTGCTCAGGGCACATACCTAGTTTGTGGGTTCAGTCCCAGTAGAGGCACAAATGGGAGGCAACCGATGGATGTTTCTCTTTCATGTCAATGTTTCTCTCTCCACCCTCCACCCCATCCTCTCTCTCTAAAATCAATGAAAGCAGATCCTCAGGTGAGGAATATAAATAAATAAATAAATAAATAAATAAATAAATAAATAAATAAAGCCACAGCATTTAAATGACTACCTTAAATATGCTATATAATAAATATTAATAATAGTAAATCTAATAACAGCTGAATCAAAGTAAATTATTTAAAGAGAATCTGAAAGTCAAATTTAAATTGGAAAAACAGGTTCTTTTAAACTTAAATGTAAATAAAACAAAGTCTGAGTTTTTTCTTATAAGTTTATTCACAGGATGAATTTTCTGTGTTAAGTATTTTACCACTGATTTCTATCTGAATAGTGAACACTTACTACCTTTCACTCTCTGGAGCATTCCTTCTCCATATGAAGGCACTCGGCCTGTTCTGGAACAATAGCTGTCATGTTGTAAGCATTCAATAAATGTTTGCTGTAAGAACTTATTTCCCCCAAATCCTGGGGGGTAATAGCTTGAGCGACAACTGTATCATCATACAAGCATATTACAGTTTACATTAACTCATTTGGTCCTACAAAGTCCAGGGAGGTAAACCACTTTCTCAGCCCCGTTTTACCTGTAGAGAAATTAAGAATCATAGAAGTAACATTTCCAAAGTCAAGTAACTACTAAATGGGTTTATGCCAAAATGTGAGCCCAAGTCTTCTAAATCTAAATCCTTATTCTTTATCCTGCACCACAATAAGATTAGTAACCAGCTCTCCAGATTTTCCATAACATCCACTAACTGGGAAATCCTCACTGAAATGTCAAAATAGCATTTTCCTATTTATCAAGTTCTCAGTAGAATCAGTATGGTATTTCATGCTTTCTACCTACCTATACTGACACAAACTCCAGTAAGGACTTTAGTGTAACATAACAACGAACTTTCAACATCAAATATCAAAGCATGTGCAATTCAAGATTCCCCGTGTGAAGGCAGGACCACTGTCATCATTTATTGACTTGGGATGGTAAACACACAATACAATATACAGGTGATATATTGTAGAATTATACACCTAAAACCTGTATGATTTTATTAACCAATGTTACCCCAATAAATTCAATAAAAATAATTAAAAAATAAATATAGGTACTAATGAAATAAAAAATAAGTATTTGCAAAGTAAGAATGAATTATATAGCAAACCACTGCAGCACAGAATTTTATATAATTCAAGACCATATGGGCTGCTTTCTTTTTTTAATCTTTCAAAAAGCAGTGGAGTTCTCTATCTCTTTTCTTTATAAGTTGGCAATGATAGCACTGAACTTTCCCTGCAGATCTTGAAATGCAGCTGCCTAGTATAACCTCAACTTTTAAAATATTTATTACAAGATTTTGATACTATCATAACCATATATCAAACTTTATAACAGCACTCGTAACTAAAAGCCCCTGTTAAGGAAATCTTACCTACTAAAAGCCATCGATGTGCCTAATTTAATCCAAATATACCACCCTTAAAAGTCTGACACCGTACAGACTATATTACAGTGTTACGGTCACAGAATTGGTATATAGTACTGAAATTTGTTAATCAGAGTATGGAAGTAGGGTTGTATTTGACCTAAGAGAATCCCATTATACTTATTCTGAAAAAAATAAGGGAGAAGAGCTAGGGAGAAGGAACTGAGAGATCAACAGTTCAAATACAGTAGTTGTGGTGCCACTCCAAGCCATAAACATGTCTCCAGCGAGCCTGTAAGAGGTGACAGGAACACAGCAAACAGCAACAACAAACGTGCTGTTTCACCTGGTTGCCCACACTTCCCACATTTCTCTGAGACTGGGAATAGTCTAACAAGGTGGTAAAAGTGAAAGTAATTCTCTGTCTTTTAAAAAAAATGTATTTTCATTCAACTTGGCCCCTGAAAAAAAACCAACCTCTTCGCTGGTGCCCAACCAAAGAAATGGCAACATATTGCAACATGGAAGAAAAACTGGCTACTTTGGGTTTGTTTAGAATATGTCATCTCTAATTTAGCCTGGGCCCATGGGACTTCTCAAAGGCCTAAAAACAAATATAGACAGTTCACTGAATTAGGTAGACTGAAAGGGGTAAAAGAATGCAATAGCTTAGTCATTTTTCCACTAGTAAGTTAAAATATCCCCTGTTATATTTCTTAAGGGATTCCTAAAGCTACTTTTCTATACAAGATTTTGACCTTATACACTGATCATAAAACCTAACCTCAACATAGGATGTGATCCTACTGTATTTGTTCATTCAAAATACCTATCCATACCAAAGCCACAAATAACAACTACCACTTCCTACATAGTTATCTTAGGTCAGACATTAATACAAGTGGTCCTCATAACAACCCTATGAGGTAAGTATTACTATTATTACCACTTTACAAATGAGGAAACTGAGGCACTATCACACACAGCCAGTTCAAATTTGTGTAAACAAATACAAAGAATATACTCCTCTCAGAAATGACTTCCGATCTAGAAAGATGAGAAGAGGTTTCAAAAGCAGCTGGTATCAAAGCTACGTGGTCAGGGTTGAGAAGAGCATTCTCAGAAGAATGAAATGCCATGTGCTGAAAAGTACAGGCTGGGTATGGCTGAAGGACAGGTGCTACTGAGAGTGGCAGGAGAAAACACTAGAAAGGTACAAACGGGGCAGATTTGGTCAGAAAACTAGATTTTTACTCTTGCAAACGTTTACACAGCACTCCACAGAGAGTTGCATCAAGATACTGGGCAGGGAACACTTGAATTAGTGAACTCCCAACCCCCATCCTTCTTTCAACCAGAATCTGCTTTAATGTTTTCTGTGAGGTTTTGTATGAGATTTTGTTCAAAGAAGGGTTCTGTGGACAAGTACTTGCCAACTATTGTCATAGGAAGCTGCCAAAGGATTCCCCACCGTGGAGCAGTATTCTCTGATCTCTGTCTCAGGGATCATATATACAAACCATAGCTGCCGAATTAGAATAAATACAAAAGATCACTCTGGCCATGCTGTAAGGGCTCATTTACGTCTTCAGTTGGATTCTAGCAAAGGTTTAATAAGACTTCACCTGTGAGTATTACAATTCAGTGATATACTAGATTAAAAGGATTTTAAAAAGAACTGGCTTGTAACAGATAGTTTTCCTTAGTATGCTAAAGAATATTAAATCAAATTCACTTCTACATTGTTCAGAGAGTACATGTTATTTACTTCATATAAATGCAGTGTCCTAGTTATGTATTTTCTATTTCTACTAATAACTATATGAATTCCTACAAATTATTTGAATCATATGGCAGCCATAAACTCTGAGTCACAGCAGAAATATATGATGAAAAGACTGTATTATTCTAGGAGCACCAAAAAGTTCATTACAATTGAAGTTAGCAATTGTTTTCTAAGAAGAACTACATTATTTGGTCTATAGTTAATTTTTTTATATTTTGCCAATAATAAATTGGTTATTATCTTGGATTTTTTTAAAAAGGAAGAAAAGTGGTGAGAAAAAAGTTACCACTAGCAGTTGCCGTTAAGTGAAGTTTCTAAATAACTGAAAGAGTTGGTATCTGCTTTCCTATTAGGTGATAACTGGACCATGAAAGTTATTTTTTAATGTATCTTTGTGAAATATATAGCTTTTAATCCTTCTTCATTCCTATTAATTACATAAAGAAAACAATGAAACTGTGCAACACAGAGGGTATTAAAATAAAGACGTAAGGCCCACATTTAAAATGACCACAATTTCAGCAGCGGTTTGCAAATTCAAACAAAGTATTAGAAAAGTGCAGAAAGACGAACCCAAGCCTCAGTGTAATCTTTTGAGAAAGTGTGCTTAAAATATCGCCTGTTATATATATTTCTTAAGGGATTCCTAAAGCTACTTTTCTACACAAGATTTTGACCTTATACACTGATCGTGTGCTTAGGGTAGTAACTTTTGTTACTTTTGTGTGTTTGGGTAGTAACAACTAGAAACTACACACACACACACACACACACACACACACGTGCACGTACATTCTTGGGCAAGTAACAATATAGCAAAACACTGTTTTATAACTCTGTTTCAAGTGCAGTTTTTCTGTGTAAGGGAATGTGTGTATGTACACTTGTAAATATACATACTCAATAAATAGTACCATTGGATTATAAAAAATTTCCCATAAGTTAGTACGATTTACATTTCTGATACCTCTGTAACCAACCCATTCACCTGAAGAAGCACACACAGCTGTTCTGTCCTCCAAATGAGCGAGATCACCATCTAGTGGTGACTCCTTGAAATGCCAGGCATATGGTTTATGGAGTCTAGGAAATGATGGAATGAGGCTAAAAGTCTACATACTCTAGAACATTCAAGTTTATTTAAAGACAAAAGAGCATAACAAACTGAATTATCTTTTTATTTTTATACTAAAAATAACTAGCATAAGAGAGAAAAGTGCTAACTAGACATGAGGCTCCTACCAAAGGAGATAAAAGCTACAGGTGTTAAAATGTGAAGCTATACCAAATCCAGTCAATATGGCAAGAAAAGAGAT
This sequence comes from Phyllostomus hastatus, assembly GCF_019186645.2. Classification (NCBI taxonomy): domain Eukaryota; kingdom Metazoa; phylum Chordata; class Mammalia; order Chiroptera; family Phyllostomidae; genus Phyllostomus; species Phyllostomus hastatus. Next base: position 15,465,480 of record NW_025333857.1, read on the forward strand.
TTTTCATCTTTTCCTTTTCAGTACTTTATAAAGTAAAAGAGAAATCATTACAGTAGTGGACTGACTGTGTTTGTTCCACATCCCTGAGGAGACGGTAACCTCTTCTGTTGCAGTGATATCTATAAATGTTAGTGCCTCTTTTGGAAAGAGGCACTATCAGATTTGGGAGTGCCCATGGTACTGTCTCTGGCTAATTAAGTGTCGACAGAGTAAAATAACATGACTCCTAGGAGAAATGGACAAGTAATGTCCTAATCGAGACCTTCCACCATGAGACCAACAGTGTCCAAGATGTGGTCTATTCTACCAGCCCTATTCACAGGGTGAGGAACCATGAAGCAGAAGCACAGCTGATCCATGATGGGAATAAGTAATGTGTGAGAAGTCACTTGTTGTGAAGCCACTGAAATTTTTGGAGTCATTTGTTACCAAAACATTACACAGGGTATTTTGACTAATACAATCATATTCCCACATCTAGCTATATACTCTAGAATTTATACAGCCATGAAATTGTCAAAGGATACTCTAGAAAATTAGTTTCTAATGTGATTTGATGTTGTACCACCAAGTAGAAGAAATGAATTTTAATTAAATATTAAAAACCACAGCAAGCCATTTGAGTTTTAGTCAATATAAAAATATGATAAAGCCCTGGCTGGCGTAGCTCAGTGGATTGAGCGCGGGCTGTGAACCAAAGTGTTGCAGGTTAGATTCCCAGTCAGGGTACATGCCTGGGTTGCAGGCCATGACCCCCAGCAACCGCACATTGATGTTTCTCTCTCTCTCTTTCTCCCTCCCTTCCCTCTCTAAAAAATAAATAAATAAAATCTTTAAAAATATATATGATAAAAACATATCAGTATCTTCCAGAAAAATACTAAATTTGAATAGTACAAATTAAAATAAACTTATCTGTATAGTTATATTTCATAAAATACAGTTTCCCCAAAACCTTCCCTAACTTATATTTAGCATATGCATATTTTAATTTAATATTTCCTACCTTAAAAGATCTAAAAGGGAAAAATACATCTAAGCAATGTTTTGTTCTTTTTCTTTTCCTTCTTAAAAATAAATAATATTGGCCTGATAGGTGGTTGGGCACTGCCCTGCAAAACAAAAGGTCCCACATTAAATCCCCAGTCAGGGCACGTGCCTGGGTCGTAGGATCAAAGCCTGGTCACCTGGCCACAGCATGTACGAGAGGCAGCCAATTGATGTATCTCTCCCTCTCTTTCTCCCTCCCTTCCCCTCTCTCTAAAAATAAATAAGCAAAATACTTAAAAATAAATAAATTTTTATATTTACTGACATTTTAAAATAGCCATGATATATTTCTCAATTTTAAGAAGGACTAGTCTGAGATCCAAGATGGCAGAATAGATGAAAGCTACACTTACCTCCTCCCAGGACCAAACTGGAATTAACAACCAAAATATACAACAATCAGCCTGAATAACTAACTGAAGACTAGCTAAAGAGAAGTCTTTTTTTATATTTTTTTTTTAGCTTTTATTATAAACAAATCATATATAAGCATATATAAAATGTATTGTGCCAGTTAAAGGGTAATAAAAATAAACACCATGTATTTATCACAGACTAAGAAACAGGATATTACCAACATCTCTAAAGCACCCTACCCTTCCCATCCCTACACACTCCCTCTCTCTCAGAGGTTAACCATTATCATGAGTTTTGTGTTTATCACCCCTTTGGTTTATTGTAGAGTCTTTCCAAAATGTATTTATCCCTAAATAACATTACATTATTTAACATATTTTAGAAATGTATACAGATATATGGAATATACTGTATGTTTTCATTTATGACTTACTTTTGTGCTTAATATGTTTTAGTCATGTTGTTACACATTGCTATAGTTAATTATCTGTGGCATCCATTTGAATGAATATACCACAATTTATTCATTCTTTGACAGTGAGCATTTGGGTTGTTTCTATTTTTTGCCGTTTTTGAATAACATTTCTATGAACTATAACTAAAGAGAAGTCTTGCAACAAATGATTTACCAAAGAAGCCACATCGACACTGGCAGGAAGGGCAGAGACGTGAAAAAACCTGGGCCTGCTCCCATGGGCAGCAGCTGTGATGCTGGAGGGCTATCTCAGCTGTGGGGGTTCCCCCCGAAGAGTGTAGGGTTTCAACCCCAAGCCAGGCTCCTAAGCCCAGAGCACCAGAGCTGGGAAAAGGCACCCACATAACCAGTGGCTGTGAAAATTGGCAGGGATTCTGTCCATCAGGGAGATATGCGTGTCTGCTAAAGATATAGGCACTCTCTTAAAGGGCCAACACATAAAATCTCATTCACAGCCACAAATCCTGGGCCCCAGCAGAGGAAAGGTGAAACAAACTAGAATCATATGAGGAAAGACTGGGTTTGTGGCTCTGGGGAGAGAATAGAAGGGATAGCCACCAGGATCCCTGTGCTGAGTCACTCTCCCACACCACAGACAACACCTTTCATGGGTGGAGCACTCCCCTCCATATGGTATGAACCTAGAAGAACACAAGAGCCCACCCACTGGTCTCCAAGTTGCCTGACCCTGTGGGAGCTTGCGCCCTGCTCAGGAGTCAGCTCCCTGGGTCAGTAGGTAGAGGTCTGGGCAGACTCAAGGGGTGTCAGTGCCTGAGTGGTACAGCTTTGGGACAGAGGCCATTCCTCATGCTTTCCCCAGAGCCTGACTGGTGCCTCCCTGTCATAGGAGATCTGCTAGCCCCACTCTCTCAGCTCCTGGTGACCCCACCCACACGCCTCCTGGTGGTTCTGCCCTGTGAGACCTGGGCAGAATTCAGAACAGACTGAGTTGTGTGGCTCTGGGGTGGGAGCCACTCCTCCCAACTTCCACCAAGCCTAATTAGCATCTGCACTTCATGGGAGATCCACCAGACCCATCCTCCCAACTCACAGTGGCCCTGCCCTACTGAGATTGGGCTCCTGGCAGAATATGGGACAGACTAAGCTCTGTAGCTCCACGACAGGGAACATTTCCCCACAGCACGCGTGACTGGTACAGAGTCTTCCCTTCACATGGTCAAATCTGGGTCTGTCTGAGCCTGATAAACTCTGCTGGCCTCAACCTACTGACCCCCTTAGACCTTATCCTACCACAAAAGTGTGAGAACACCCAGTAGGTGTCAGCTAGATTTGGTATACTCTGGGACATGTGCTTAGTGGCCTCAGACCCAGCACTAGCATCAAGTTTGAACCTGTATCCATCTGGTGAACACCACTCACCCCTACCTGGTGACTCACTGAGAACCTACCTACCTTATGCAATTCGAGCACTTACAAAGGCTCTTTCAGTGACTGAGTCTACCAGGCAACTGGCACACAGAGATAGGTAGAGGTAAACCTCAGGGTGCCTTGGGACATTAGCTGACCTGCCCCAAGGCCCAGTGCTGGTAAAAGCTGGCCTTGGTGTATAGTTTTGTCCTTCCCATGTATACCCAGGATCAGCTGAGGCAACTACAAATAGTGGACCACTTGTAGCTCCAAACAGGCCACCCAAGGCTAGCCCCAGACAATATGTGACATTAGCCTGTACCCGAGTCCCTCCCAAGAAGTCTCAGAACCAACAGACCCAGTGGTCAGCTTCAGACAACATCAGAGCAGAATCCAAATAGCTTCATAGGGAGCATAGCCAAAGGGAGATCTCAGCAGGCACCAGATTTTGCTGAGGCAAATTCTACTTCACGTGGTCAGCCCCTGCATAGCAGCTCAACAACTGTGTTTGGTGTTGATCCTCACAGTCAGCCAGCCTAAGGGTAAACCCCACACACAAATGAGCCAATAGCAATTAAGACTTAGTTACAACAGAAGGGCCCACATAATCCATAAAAGGCACATTCCTGGAACACCCACCTCAGGTGATCAAGGACTCTGTACCACTGGGTCCCATGGGACACCTACTACATAAGGCACCCTAGCAAGACTTGGAGTCATAGCAAATCTACCTAATACAGAAAAACAAACAAAATAGTCAGCTAAATGAAGAGAAAAAGAAACATGCCCCAAATGAAAACCATTTTTTAAAAATGGTTATAAGAATGTTCAAAGAACTTAGAACTACAACAGTATACAGAAGAACACAGAAACCATAAAAAATAATGAGTCACAAATGAAGAATACAATATCTAAAATGAGTAATACACTAGAAGAATAAACGGTAGGTTGGGTAAAGCAGAGGATCGAATCAGCAATTTGGAAGACAAGGTAGCAAAAAAAAACACCCAGTCAGAGCAGCAAAAAGAAAAAAGAATTTTAAAAAATGAAGATAGTTTAAGGGACCTTGGGGACAACATGAAGCGTAACAACATCTCCATCATAGGGGTTACAGAAGGAGAAGCAAGAGAGCAAGGGATTGAGAACCTCTTTGAATAAATAATACTGAAAACTTCCCTGACCCATTGAAGGAAAAAACACACAAATCCAAGAAGTGCAGAGTCCCAAAAAAGATGAACCCAGAGAGATCCACAGTAAGCTACATCATAATTAAAATGACGAAAGTTAAAGACAAAGAGAGAATCTTAAAAACAGCAAAAGAAAGACAGTTACCTACAAGGGAGCTCCCATAAGACTATCAGTTGATTACTCAAAAGAAAATTTTCAGGCCAGAAGGGATTGGCATGAAGTATTCAAAGTGATGAATAGTAAGAACCTGCGACCAAAACTACTTTATCCAGTGAGGCTAACATTTAAATTTGAAGGAGAAATAAAGAGCTTCACAGATAAGAAAATGCTAAAGGAGTTCATTACCATCAAACCATTATTACAAGACATGTTAAAGGGTGAAGAAGAAGGAAGAGGGGAAGGAGAGGAACAAAAAGGAGGAGAAGGAGAAGAAGGAGGAGGAACCAAGAAATATAGTTTAAAAAATTAAATGGCAATAAATTAAAAAATTAAATAAATATGGATAGTGACCTATCGATAATCACTTTAAATGCAAATGATCAATGCTTCAAACCAAAGACATAGGGTAGCTGAATGCCTAAGAAAACAATGCCCATATATATGTTGTCTACAAGACACCCACCTAAGAATGAAAGATACACAGACTAAAACTAAAGGGATGGAAAAAGACATTTCATGCAAATGTAAATGAAAAACAAAGCAGGGATAGCAATACTTATACCTAAAAAAACAGACTTTAAAACCAAGGCTGTAGTGGGAAACAATGAAGGATACTATATATGATAAAGGGAACAATCCAACAAGAGAATATAACCCTTGTAAACATTTACACACCCAATATAGAAGCACAAAAGTAGGTAAAGCAAAGCTTGATGGACATAAAGCGAGAGATTGACAGTAATTTAGCCAGTCAGGGATTTTTAACACCCTATTGACATCAATGGATAGATCTTCCAGACAGAAAATCAACGAGGAAACAACGGCCTTAAATGACACACTAGATCAGATGAATTGTACTAATATTTTCAGAGCATTTCACTCCAAAGATGACACCACAGAAATATAAGTATATCTTGGAATACAGATATCTGAGACAAATGAAAATAAGAATACAACAGCCCAAAATGTGTGACACACAGAGAAAGCAGTCCTAAGAGAAAAAGTCATGGCATTGCAGAACTACCTCAAGAAATAAGAAAAATCTCAAATACACAATCTAACTTTACACTTAAACAAACAAAAAAAGAACCACAAACAAAGTTGACCAAATCAGTAGAAAAAAGCAAATAATAAAGATCAGAACAGAAATAAACAAAATTCAGCCTTAAAAAAACAAAATTTCAATGAAACCAAGAATTTGTTCTTTAGAAAGATAAACAAGATTGACAAGCCTTTAACTAGATATAACGGGTGGGGCAAAAGTAGATGTACAGTTGTTTGTATGGAAAATAATATAATAATTGATGAATAACAATACAAGAATAAACTCAGTGTTTTGCATACTCTTAATTGTAAACCTACTTTTGCCCAACACTGTATCTCCTTGGGCAAGAGGACAAAGGAAAAATAAATAAATGGGACTACATCAAACTAAAAAGGTTTTATACAGCACAGGAAACCATCAACAAAATGAAAAGACAACCCACTGAATGGGAGAATATATTCACCAATAACACAGCTGATAAGGGGTTAATTACCAAAATTCATAAAGAACTTGTAAAAGTCAACATCAAAAAACCCACAAACAATCTAATTAAAAAGGGGTAAAACACTTGAATAGACATTTCTCCAAAGGGGACATACAGATATCCAATAGACATATAAAAAGATGCTCAACATCACTAATCATTGGAGAAATGCAAATTAAAACCATAATAAGATACCACTTTATACCTGTCAGAATGGCCATCGTTAATAAATCAACAATAACAAGTATTGGAGAGGATGTGGTACAAAGGGAACCCTTATGCACTATTGGTGGGAATGCAGAGTGGCACAGCCACTGTGGAAAGCAGTGTGGAGATACCTCAAAAAATTAAAAATGGAAATGCCTTCTGACCCAGAGATTCCACTTCTGGGAATTTATCCAAAGAAATCTGAAACAATAATTTGAAAGAATGTGAATATGTACCCCTATGTTTACTGCAGCATTATTTATAATAGCCAAGATTTGGAAGCAGCGCAAATGCCCATGAGTAGATGAGTGGGTCAAAACACTGTGGTACACTTACATAATGGAATGCTACTTGGCCATAAAAAGGAAGGAAATCTTACCTTTTGCAACAATGTGAGATGGTTTGTTAAACATACTCTACTAAACAAGGGTAAGAAATTAATCAGTTATATAACATTTTATCAAATGATGAACATACATGTGTGTGTTAGTGTATATAGTATGCATTTAGTCACTATCATTTATCTAACTCCTTGGGAAAGATTTCAATGATTTGTTTCCTTTCCAGAAAGTAAGGGCCTTAGTATTTCTGACACCATATCCAAATATATATCCCTCTGACTCAGGGGATTTTGTCAAACCCCTTTCATAACTAAAGGTGCCTCTTTTCAAGACTTTTAGCCATGACATGGCATAGAAGCCTTAAATCCAGTCTTTACAGATAAATGATTTCCTAAATTCCACGGATTCTGTATCTGTTCTGTGTCACAGGACTCAGATCAGAAAACAGATGAATTCTATTCCATCACAGAAGTGCTCTTGATGATTCTGGCCTGCTTTGATACTCTGACTTTACTCCTGAAATAAGATAAAAGCACCATAAAGGTGTTTCCTGTTTCATCCATCATAGTAATTTTTCTTATTGGTGCTCTTAACAATAATCCCTGTAGAGTACATATACATCCCTAACTATTATACATTTTGGAATCTAGCCAGGTTTTTGCTATCAGACACAAAACTGACAAATACGTTTTACCCTTTACACTTTCAGGCATTCTAATTTTAAAGAGGTTAATACTACCTTATTTTGTTAATTAAAACTGTAAATAATACTTGCCAGAATTCTATAATACCCAAACACTACAAAATCATTCATTAGGCAATCTTTTAATTGTGAAATACAAAAATAAAATGCAATTTTTCAAGTTTAGTACACACTAGTGTTTTCTGAAATAGAATGTTAAGTTAGTGATGGAACAGTGAAATGCACTAACCTTCCAAATAAAACTTGAGCATGTTAACTAAATGTTTCATATAAACAGAATTGTTTAATGATTTACAATAAATAGCCCCACAGAGGAGTAAAATTACCTTTAAAATGACTTAAACACTGTCATGTAACCATGTCAGAAATATAAACTTATAATTAGATAATAACCTTCAAAGTCTGAGACATTTATATTTATAATCATTTCATTACAAATATAATATTCTAAAGTTGGTTACTATCATTGATCACAGTTAAATTACATATTTCTGAAATAAAACCACCACTAAATCTCAGATTAATGAAAAGTAAAGTAAATGTATTCAGAGAATAAATAAATTTTGATTAGCACTTTAAGTTATAATGTACTATTTACTAATTTAAAATTGGGCCCACTGAAACAAGAAACAAAGTATTTTCAGAGTTAACCATGGACTGTTTAACTTCAGGCATATTTACAGTGCATTTAAAGGAAATAATTTTTCTGAAAGAGAAAAATCTTACTATTATCATCCTCAATAAACATCTCTGGGTTCAATTCCTTGTTACATTAATTGCTAGCTCTACATCCTGCAGCATATCGAATTCTCCATGCCTTGGTTTCCTCATCTTTACATTATGGGTAACAGTATTTATCTCCTAAATTACTTTAAAGGTTAGATGAGATACTATCTGAAAAATATTTAGCAGAGTGCTGAGAAAATAATATCCAACACAAGGACAAATGCTAACAAAATGTGCACGGTCCCTGAAGCCACAGTCCACAATGGAGGTTTATAAGATTACAGAGAATCTCTTCCATGAAACACAAGTCATAAGATTAGAAAACTGCATGTTCATATTACATAAAGTATTTTTAGTATATTATCACTTCAATTAATCCCAGCAACTAAACTCTCATTGGACAATGGCAAAAATCAACTTCAGTGATTCTATATTTTCTGTGGCATAACATAAATGGAATATTATTCACAAAATTCCAGATAGTTTACATATACTTGAAAACTCTGGTTTTAAGACTGAAATGTGTATTTCAGACTAAAACATAGTTTCATTTAAGGATGGAATACCAAAAGATCAAATGACAGCCATAGCTGAATAAGGTCAAATTAGAGGAAAAAGAGATTTGACTTATGTGTCTCTGAGAGGCCCGTTGTAGACTTACATGGTCTATGGTGTTTCACAACCAAACATTTAAAAACCAAAAATCTGTATAGATTTAATTAGTGAAAAGGAAACAGAGATCATGGGAAAAGGTGATTAAGATAAAAAGTAAAGGCACCCTAAAAAAAATCCGTGTATGTAATACTTCTTCACAAAAAGCAAGACAAATAAAAGGCCAGAGCAGGGGACAAAAAAGAAATCAAAGCCAAATACCCAAACACCCTCTAACTATAAGGGACTTTAATACTACAACAAAACCAAAGAAAGAAAGAAACCCAGAGAAGTTACATACATTGATATTCAGGCTACCAGGAAAATATTATTTCAAACAGTTTTTTAAAAGGCAGTTTTGTAGGCCTATTGATTCCTTTTGTACATTTCAAGGTAAAATAGTTACTTTGTAGTTGACTCAATAACATAACAAAGATCTCTCAGGAATCAGGATTTAACAAGAACCCTCTCTATTTTTGAAAAGAAAATCTAAAAAAAATTACAGTTTAAACTAACTGAAATAAATTGTACACAAGTACATGTGGTTAGCATACAATCTATTTATGCAATAATCCCATTTTTCTTCCAAAGCAAAGTCAATAAATCTTTCCTGCTGTGCAATAAATTCCAAGGTCATGGACAAAGATGTTTATTAGTATAATTACAATGTGGAAATAACGCCATTAAGCCTCCAGTTCTAGGTTTCATAAATTAATAGAAATGGAAGATTAAGAAAGTGTCAAATATGGTTTTAATATTTAGACACTTAAAAAAAATCCTAGAGTACCTCTCTTCTTTTACATGATCTAACTTCTGGTTTCACTTTATTTGATCTTTGAAGTTACTAACAATTTTTATTGCTTTCTTTTATTTTTTATTTTATTTTTCAATTACTATTTACATTCAACACTATTTTGTATTAGTTGCAGGTGTACAGCATAGTGGCCAGATAATCCTATGCACAGTGATCTCCTCAACATTTCAAGTGCCCACCTGCCACCATACATGGTTACTGCAATATGACTGACTGTACCCCCTGAGCTGCACTTTACATCTCTATGACTACTTTGTAGCTACCAATTAGTACTTAGGAATCCCTTCGCCTTTTTCACCCTGCCCCTCAACTGCCCTCCCATCCGTCTGTTCTCTATATCCATGAGTCTGTTTCCACTTTGTTTGTTTGAAGTTACTAATATTTTTAAAAAGTACTTGCAAAGCAGTTTTATGATCATAAAAATTAAGATATGGCCTTAAAAAAGAAAAAAATATGTGGCCTTATGAGAAGAGGGGGAAAGAGCCAAAATCGCTAAATGGCTGAAAGGAACTCATTTATTATATAATGAATCACTCAACTTGAAAGAAATTCTTCAACAGGATCTCTATGCTCAATTTCTGCACAACTCTTGAACAGTATTTGAAATCCATCTCTATAATACTGCAAATAAGCACAATACCAACAGGTTCTTATTGCTCCCTAATATCCAATCTTCACTTTCTACTCCCAATAATAAGCAGAGAATCACCATTTCAGAGAAAAAAAAGTTTTTCACATTATGTTCAATGATTTGGGGTGCATCGTTTCACATGAGAAAGAGAACTGCATTAAATGATAATATCTAATTCTCAACGTCTGCACTTCATGTTAGTATGGACTTTATTATCATTAGAAATGATTGAAAAGACCATCTAGTTATTTGGGGGTTGGTTTGTTTTGTTTGGAGAAATCTCTTTTCTAATATGCTTTCCTTCTAATAATCAGCAAACAGTAGTACAGAAGTTAGAAAATAAATACCCCTACTTTCTTCTGCCACTAGAGAATACATGAATCATAATACCATAGAGGTTGTTTATGTATCTGGTTACAGCATATCTGATGTTTAGAGCTAAAGTAAATCTCAACGGGTTATCTACATCTGGTGGATCTTTCATGTCTTACTTCTGAGAACTCTGCAACACCACAGAAACAAGCAAACAACAACAAAAAGCACTTGGCTGTTAGGGTATGTTGTTTAAACTAGATATTCACTTAATGTCTTAGTTATAAAAATATAAAAAACTGTCCCATACAGCACTGCAACAAGGACTTTTCTGGGTACTAACAACTGTATCATTGCTTATGGACCACCAATCTATTCAAATCTCAAGTCTATAGGAACCCAAACTCTTCTACCAAAGAGAACAAATTTATTATTCTTAACAGTCTACACCTACTTCCCAGTCTCATTCAGTAGTGAGCTTCTTTAGATGCTATTTGCTACCATTATGATGCAAAGTTCTCACATATACTTTAAACCCAGTTTTAACATATAGGGTCCAGCACAAACAATGCCCCCTTTTTATTATAGAATTATAAGCATGTAATTCTGTAACATACCAATATCACATTCACACATGCCATAAGACATTTTAGGTGAAATGCGCAAATTAAAACTATAAATCATTACACCCATATTATTACCCTACCAACCACACTTAAGAAGACATTACTTCTGCCAGACTCTGTATATAACATAAAGCTCTTACATAACAAGTTTTGCAGACTCTTCTTTTTTAATATTTATTCTTTGCTTTTTATTGAATAAAATTATATAGGTTTCAGGTGTACAATTCTACACGCATCATCTATTTACTGTCTTGTGTTTTTACCACTCCAAGTCAAGTCTCCATCCATCACCATTTATCCCCACTGCACCTGCCTCCACCATCCCTCCTCCTCCCCCCATTAATCACCACACTGTTGTCTGTGTCCATGACTTACTTTTTCTCATTTTGCTCGATCCCTCTCTCCCCACCCAGACCAACCCCAACCTGACCCCTGTCAGCCTGCTCTCTATCTATGAGTCTGTCTCTATTTGTCAGTTCATGTTGTTCATTAGATTCCACATACAAGTGAAGCCATATGGTATTTGTCTTTCTCTGACTGGCTTATTTCACTTAGTATAATACTCTCCAGGTCCATTCATGCTGTCACAAAAGGTAAGAGTTCCTTCTTTTTATGGCCAAGTAGTATTCCATATGTAACTGTACCACAGTGTTTTGACCCACTCATCTACTCATGGGCATTTGCGCTGCTTCCAAATCTTGGCTATTATAAATAATGCTACAGTGAACATACGGGTACATATTCACATTCTTTCAAATTATTGTTTCAGATTTCTTTGGGTAAATTCCCAGAAGTGGAATCTCTGGATCAGAAGGCATTTCCATTTTTAATTTTTTGAGGAATTGCCATACTGCTTTCCACAGTGGCTGTGCCACTCTGCATTCCCACCAATAGCGCATAAGGGTTCCCTTTGTACCACATCCTCTCCAATACTTGTTATTGTTGATTTATTAATGATGGCCATTCTGACAGGTATAAAGTGATATCTTATTGTGGTTTTAATTTGCATTTCTCCAATGATTAGTGATGTTGAGCATTTTTTTCTATGTCTATTGGATATCTGTATGTCCCCTTTGGAGAAGTGTCTATTCAAGTGTTTTGCCCTTTTTAAATTGGATTGTCCGTGGGTTTTCTGATGTTGACTTTTACAAGTTTTTTATAAATTTTGGTAATTAACCCCTTATCAGATGTGTCATTGGTAAATATGTTCTCCCATTCAGTGGGTTGTCTTTTCATTTTGTTGATGATTTCCTCTGCTGTACAAAACCTTTTCAGTTTGATGTAGTCCCATTTGTTTTGTTTTGGTTTTTTTTTTCGTTTCCCTTGCCAGAGGATACCACTGCATCTTCTTAGTAAGAGAGAAAACATGGAAAGTAGATTCATAGCAATTTAAATTTTAGACCTTGAAATTAGTAACTTTCATGGTTCCCTGTTTATCCAATCTTACATCTTCAGATCTTTTTCTCCTTCTTTCTTCTCATTCTCAATCTCATCTTTATGTCTTTTCAGAATCATGGCTTTCAATTCATACGTCCCTAGGTGACTCTAACTTTAAACTTCACTTGACCATAATCTCCCTTCAGATTATCATGTATTATCTTTTCTTTTTGTCATTGTTAATTCCTCAAAAGTAAAAATCTATATCTACTACTTTCATTCCCCATCCACACACCAGATGTAATAAATGGGTAGGATTTAAAGTCAACAAATCTAAATACAAATTCCTACTTTAATACTTACTAGCTGAAGAAACTTGGTCAAATTACTAACATCCCTGAGTCTTATTTCCCTAATCTGTAAAAATGGAAATTATGCTGCCTCTTTCATAGGTTGTTGTGAAGACTAAATGTGATGAAATATTTCAAATACCTAGCAAAGAGCCAGACACTTAATAAACAAACTAAATGCATGCCCTTCTTTGCCATGTGAAATCCAGCCTCTGATTCTGATACAGTAGGTGGTTAGACATGAACAGAGCAAGGACAACAGGCCAGGTACAGAAGGTCACCAGGGCAGAAAGCCCCAGGTGCCTAGCAATGGGAAAAACTGGGGGAAAAAAGAATTGTAGGGTGGGACCTCACCACACACCCCCCAAGGTGGCCTTTCCCCCCTAGTATATCACTGGTCATGTGGCTTGGACCCTCTCTTAACTGCTCCTCTCCTGGCATCTCACTAGTCATGTGACAAACTAAGGGGTTAGAGGAGGAACAAGGGGGACCAAAAAATAGCCCATATGCTTCCCTTGCTTGACTTTAAGCAGTAAGTGCTCAGGACAGTGAAGTTCTAACCCTCATCAAATAACCTTAGGAACAAAGCCTCAGTCTGCTGATCAGAGTCAGAGTTTTGGTAAAACTAGAGATGACATCTAGATCTCAGTTGTGTTTCAGCTCCAGGCCTAGAAGAGCTGGAAGGCCAGGCAGAGCAATGCCATGGCTGACATCAGGACCAGTTGCAGTGGCTAATGACCCGCTATCCTGGCACTGATCAATCAGTAGAGACCACAACCCTGAAAGCACACACCTGGAAAACTGATGAATATTCCATTGAGATCCTCCCTTCAGACTTCCAGATAAAATGTCAAGACAAAGGACCCAGCGTGTACACACACTCATGCTCTTTCTAGAGCATGCCCATGCCTTCCCCCAACCCCTTACTTACTGAGGCACACTCTGTAAAGCAGGCCTGCTCCTTCCTCTCGCCCCTTCCATTGCACTTCCATTGCCTGCCTTTCTCCTAAGCTCGGAGGGCCCCTCTTTTGCCTCCATAAATTGTTTCCTGAGCCCATGCAGCCCAGCTAGCTCATTTCTTCTATCTCTGTGACTTTCTAAATAAACTTTTGCTTGTATTTGAGTGTTTGCTCTGGATTCTTTCCTAGCCAAAACTCAAGCACCAAGGTCTAACATCTGGCACCATTCATCCTTAACAGCTCTACCATTCTCCTCACAGATGCAGGACTTATTTTGCCAGTGTCCAGTTCCCAGCTTCTTCTATACCAAGAAAGAGAAAACCCACTTATGAAATGAGGATACACAAACCCTGGTAGTTATTTTCTCAAATCAACAGAAGCTTATTTTCTGACCTGTTTTTAGAAAAAATAAAGTGTTACAGAGGAAAATGGAAGAGTTTTAATGTAAAACTTAACAACTCTCTGACAACCTACAATTTTCACTAATAATGTCATTCACACTTCTGTAGCAGCCTCTGTCTCCATGAGGGCCTACTCTGTTTTGGATTACATTTAAGTATACTCATCTGTATTCTCCCCCAGTACACTAGGATGTACTTGGGAACAGAAACAGCTATCTGTTGAGTAAGTCTTGCTTTTGAAAACTATCTTCTTTTAAAGAGTTTCTACATATAAGTCTAAGCATATACAGATATATGCGTATTTTAAACAAAGTTTTCAACACAGATGCAAATTTACTACATAATATTTCTGGGCATTGACATCACTGAACATGCTTTCAATGAAATTTTTCACATGAGACTTTATCAGTCCTATTTTTCTATATCTCCTCTTTTTCTTCCTGCCTTCCAAACAGATCTTTCCCACATTTGTAAGCCTTTACTTTCACCTCTTTGAGAAATGTCACCCACTCCGTACATCTCTGACAACACTTTGCTACATCAACCAATTACATACTTCCTCATTCAAATCCATGATCATTGCAAATTAAACAAAACCAAAACTTAAAATCATGATCTCTTGCCTTTCCCAGGCAGATCCCCAACCTTATCTATTTATGTTAGAAATACTATTAATCTTACAAAGTAAAATATTAATTCACCTTGTATTGCTTTCTATTCCTGTAGCTTCTCATATTTACTCTGTTGTGAGGCACTGCTATTGAAGATTTCTAAGAAAGAAAGGTCCTCACCTCAGATTTTTGAAAAATAGATTATAAGAAATAACAAGATTAATCCTTTTCTCTCATTCTGGCCCAGTAGAAAGCAGGTCAGACATAAAGAATTCTAACACTCATTGCTCAGGCACAAAGTAAGGTCAGCTTAAAAGCAGTCTAGCTTATTCAGCTACAACAAGCAGGAGGCTCAAGAATCACAAGATCTTTGAACCAAGCGGCCTATTCAAACTAAAAGGAACACAATTTAGGGTACCCTCACCATGCAACCAGAAAAGACACCGGCGTTCGGGCTGCCTGTCACTACCAAATCCAACAAGCAATGACAGCGATTGAATCTTTTATGGGCGTTTTATTCAGATGGCTGGAGATCTGAGAAGATGGCAGGTTCATACCCTAACAAACTATCTTGCCTTCTCTTTCCTGGCCAGGTCTTTTATAAGGGGGGCGGGGGAGGACAAGCAAGGTGTGGTGTGGGCTTTGAAATTCAGGGAAGGTTAGGTGAGCGAAGCTGCAGCCTTCCTGCAGCCTTCCTGTTCCGGGCAGTTAGCTGTTCCCAAGGTTGGGGGGGGGGGGGTCACACAAAAGGCCCAGATGCTTCCAACATGTCCCCAAGCGGTAATCTCTAGCCAGTGTCCCAGGAGGTTGGCTGCTTTTTTCAGGAGCCAGGATGGGCCTTACCTGTAGTTTCTGAAACAAAAGCTTAACATACACATTACCTGCTAGACTTACAGCTTTTTACCTTAAGCTAAAATTTTCCAAGTTTTGAGTCCCCTATCAACCAGACTAGCTCAATCAGATTAAAAATACACATATACAAAATTAGGAATAAGGAGCTGATAATATTAGATATGTGTAAAGTTTTAATGATTATAAAGAAAGATATGGCATATTCCTAGGTATATATGAAGTACATCCTCAAACTTGAATAAAATAAAAGATTTCTATAAAAATCTTTTATATACTCAGGCAACTGATTCAATAAGGCCCAAAGTCCAGTTTAAAATGACACTTCCTCTCCCTATCATGACTCCATTTTAGGAAAAAGTTCAACAAACAACAACATTAATAAAGAGGCATCAGCAAAAGAAAGATTCCCAGATGTATGTATGGAAGAGAACAGCTGCCAGATGTGGCCCAGCAGAGGAGTGGTGGTCAGCAGCCGAGAGGGAGACTGGAGGCTGGAAAGCACAGGCCCCATGTGGGGCAAGAGTTAAGTCCAGGAGCTAAAGCCAGAAATGACTTACTTGATAGGCTGCACTGGAAGTGACCAACTGTTACAGGGTGCAGCCAAGAGGGAGGACCCCAAATGGGCATTTGAAATGGGGTCCAGAACTCAAGGTGTTCAGGAAATACTAAGATGTCCTCACCACCCACCACAGGTGTGAGTTGGGGGAAGGGACAAATGAAGCAGGGCCATTCAGAGCTGTTTTGTATAGCAACAGCCTTGTAGCTACCCTCTGGCATGGTCCTTTAACATATATCTATAACCTTTGACTGGTTGCGTAGATATGTTAAATAGCTATGGCCATGCTCTGAGCCAAGGGAATGGAAGTAACTTCCCCACCAAGACATAACTGGGGGGCAGGTCCCCCGAGTTACAGCGCCTTTGTGGGAGCTTGGAAAAGACTGGCTCCAGGACATGGGGCCACACCTGGCTAGACTCATGATGGCAGCCCAGTAAAACTGGAAGGATTTAAATTCTGGCATGTGAGGCCGTGTGTGGGAGGAATCAGAAATGGGGCTGCAGAGGAAGATTGGCGCAGGGCTTTAAACCCAGACGCGGCAGCCCTGGGAGAGAGAACCACGCATCTTTAGCAGAGTGGAGACTCCCACAGCCCTGTGAGAGAGAATCACCATGCGGCTTTAGCAGAGAATCGCCACTCGGCTTTGGCAGAGTGGTAACCCCCCCACGCTGCCCCTGCAGCCATTGAGGAGAGAGAAGCACTCGGTTTTGGCTGAGTGGGGACTCCCATGGCCCTGGGAGAGAGGACCATGTGCCTTTGCCAGAGTGGGGACCCCCACAGCTTTAGAAGGGGGAACCACCACCCGGCTTTAGCAGAGATCCCAGCGACACAGCTGAGGGTGCCAGGAACCCAAGGAGGTCTCCCAGTCAAGACAGTGTACTGGGAAGAACCAGGGACTGCCTGAGCCATGGACTTCTATCTCCTTTCCTGAGAATACAGTACTCTGGACTGGGAAAAGGGGGAAGGAAGGACTGTGTCTGTTTGTGGGTGTTTTAAGGGACTTCAGGATTTTTGATGAAGACATTAGGTCACTACTTTAAGTTTGTATAGCATTAAATAAACATTTCTTTTCCTTTTCACGAATCTCTGGCATTGAGAGACACCTTTCCTATAGACAGCGGACATAATGGACCTGGGGGTTTCTTTCAG
Source organism: Phyllostomus hastatus (assembly GCF_019186645.2). Classification (NCBI taxonomy): domain Eukaryota; kingdom Metazoa; phylum Chordata; class Mammalia; order Chiroptera; family Phyllostomidae; genus Phyllostomus; species Phyllostomus hastatus. Next base: position 15,482,873 of record NW_025333857.1, read on the forward strand.
TAATAGTATATCATCCCAGGCCTCCCTTGTTTGTTCTGTAACACAACCACACCCATATGCCCTTCCCCCAACCATGCAGAACCCAGTGTAGACAGACATTTGTCTACAAAAGAAGAGACAGATTTATTCCATAAAACAACCTAAAATGAAACAAGAACCAGATGAGTACTCTTAGGGAGAAACAGACAGCTAGGTGTGCAAGGCAATGCCACAGAACAAAGCCCAGCGTACTTATCCAGGGTCACCCAGCCCTACAGCCAGCTCACAGCTCACAGCTCACTTCTGAAGAAGAGCCACCCAAGTCACCAAGTTCTGTCTCTATGCAAAGCTCCTAATTAGCTTTTCTTTTTCTTCATTGTTAAAGGTGAAGAACAAGTATTAACGAACAAGTGTTGGTTTCAGTTACTAGGGCTACATAACAAAATACTTCAGCATGTATTTCGTGTAAAACTATTTATTAGGCTCATGTATTCTGCGGATCAGGAAATAAAACCAGGCAGAGCAGAGACTGCTCGTCCCTGCTCCCTGATAACTGGAGCCTCAGCTGAATGAATGCTGGAGTGTGAAATCATCCACAGGCGCATTCATACAGGTCTGGCAGTGGGTGCTGGCTTGCTGCAGGAGACCTCAGCTGGGGCCATTAGCTGTAAACATAGTTCACCTTGTGACCTGGGCCTTCCCTGGGAACAATGGCTGGATTCCAACAGAGAACACACAAAGAATCCAGAGACAGCTCAGAGCCAGAGGACAGAAGGAGCAGGCAAAAGACAAGCTTGTTGCCTTTTTGACTAAGTCCTAAAAGTCATGCAGTGTTACTTCCTCCCGATTCTATTCAGGAGAGGCAGTCACAAAGGCTCGCCCAATTTCAAAGAAAGGGAAACAGATCCCCCTCTTGATATGGAAATGAAAACGTTTGTGTGTTTATGGGACCAGAAATATTGCTGTGCCCATTTTGAGAAATACCATCTTCCACAGCCTCCAAGTTGGAAGAAAGTGATCAATGGAAACAGAAAAAAAAAGCAAAATTAAGACCTCAGAAGAAAGAAAAAGAACTTAAATAATTGTTTATTGTCTGTTACCACCCAACAGGAAAAAAAAACCTTACAATTTAAGAAGATACAGAAACTACTTTTTAAAAGGAGGGAATGAAAAAATACCCAAGAATTAAAAGCTATTTTTAGAAAAAATGCCTAACAATATAAAACATTGAAATAGAAAAACTAAAAGAAACTTAAAAATTTTATCAGAATCTAAAGCAAAAAGACAGGAAACGTTAAAAAATATATAGCTACCGTAGAGGATTAAGCCAAGATATTTGACTTCTCACAAACTAATGGTTATTCTAGAAAGAGAGAAAGGGGATGAAAAAAGAAAAAACAGGGAGAAATGTCATTGATGTTGAAGCATCTATCAAGTATTATTTCTACAAATTAAAAATGTTAATCCTCCCGAAGTTCAGCATCTACCTCATTTTGGTACTCTCCTGCCACCAGTTCTGAATTGAATTTTGAGTAGTCTAAATTACCAATACTCACTTGAAGAAAAGCATTTGAGAGCTAAATAGCTACAGATTAAGACACGTACAGAATTATTCTAATTTTCATTTCTAGGTACTTTAACTAATTTTCTTGTTTAAAGAGTCTCTCATAGAGAGAAAATAAAATGCCCAAACTCTGAAAGAGAATGCTGTATTGGAAATACTATGAAGTTGGGCAGATGCTTAAAATCAAATTCTGACTCTAAAACCTACAAATATGTGACTTCAGTCAGATTTATTAATAACTTTGATCCTTAATTCATTATATAGTTATAATTTACATTTATGTATTATTTTATTTTCTTTTTACAGATAATTTTAAGGAACACAGAAAATGTATATAAAGCAGGTAATCCATAACGGTTACTTACTGGCATAATTCCAGATCCTCGCAGAATCCAGAAGTGTGATAGCCACATTCCCACTCTGCCTGTATCATCAAAGAAACATTCTCTGGGCTAATGCCAGGATGACCAATCTACCCAATGCCGGGTCTCATCTACCTCCTTGTCTGTATTTTCGGTCACCAATTATGTGATTTGTGTTCAAATAATTATGTGATTAGTGTTCTTAAGGCAGAAGGTGGTAGCATTCTGAATTCTGCAAAGGCAAACAAATAGGTTCTGTTTCCAATAGTGTGAACTGGAAAAACAGGCTCATCTGAGATTCAGTCATAGATGAGAAGGAAAACTGGAGACAGTTAGACAAAGCAGAAGAAAAGTAAATGCCTTCCATCTCTTTAATTATTTCTCTAGGTATAGTAAATGGTTACCACCATCCAAGCCTAAGAAACAGAAAGGAAGGAAACATTTTAACAACAGACTGGCCTAAAATCTCAAAGCCATGTATATAATGACTATCTCATAATAACACTGTGAGCCATGTTGGAATTCAGGCAATGACTTGACCATCAGAGGCTATCAAAGTAAATTGTATATCAAAGTATTGGGTTGGCTAAAAAGGTTCATTTGTTTTTTTCCCATATGATTGCTCTAGTAGCACTTTAACTTCGTTTGAAACAATTTTACAGATTGTTTTGTGATAGCTGTCATATCAGCGTGCATTTTTTAAAAAAAATTATCAAAACTGGCCCTGGCTAGTATGGCTCAATGGATTCAGCACCAGCATGTGAATTAAACAGTCACTGGTTCAACTCCCAGTCAGGGACCATGCCTGGGTTGCAGGCCAGGCCTTCAGTAGGGGGCGCTTGAGAGGCAACTAAACATTGATGTTTCTCTCCCTTCTCTTTCTCCCTCCCATTCCCACCCTAAAAATAAATAAATAAAATCTTTTAAAAAATAAAAACTTATCAAAATTGGTGAATTTTTGTGTAGCCATTTTAATATTGAAGATGGAAGAAAATAAGCAATATTTTCAGCATATTATGCTTTATTATTTCAAGAAAGGTAAAAACGCAACTGAAGCACAAAAAAAGATTTATGCAGTGTATGGAGAAGGTGCTGTGAGTGATCAAACATGTGAAAAGTGGTTTGTGAAGTTTCAAGCTGGAGGTTTCTTGCTGGACAATGCTCCATAGTCAGGTAAACGAACTGAAGTTGATAGCAATCAAATCGAGACATTAATTGAAAACAATCAACATTATACCACATAGGAGATTACCAACATACTCAAAATATCCAAATCAATACAGTTATTGGTGAAAATGAGAATGTGTCTTTTATTTTACAGAAAAAAACAGAATTTTTGGCCAACCCAATACAAGATGAGTCTACAAATAGTAAAAACAATAGTAAAAAAGGGTTAGTAGAAAGATATAAAATTGTACACATAGGTATTTGTTTAACAGGACATAAATCAGCCAGTTCCCTACATGGAAACTATGTTAATAAAAGATTTTTATTAATTACAAGGAAAAAAAAGAAAATCCTGTGAAATTCTCAATTCTAATCTAGACCTTAGCTAAATAAAGCACAGGCTTTGCCAGTTTAGACCAAAAGATCATGTGCGTCTTGGGGGGCTGGGCTGGGATGGGAGTAAAAGTCAGAAAACTGTACTTGAACAAAAATTAAATTCTTTTAAAAAAGCAAAAAATAATAATTAAAAAATAAAAGATCATGTGAGTCAAAGTACCTGCCACCACCTGGGAACAGTGTACCACCAACTGTTGGAAGTGACCTAAGGGCAAAGACCCATAACAAGTCATAAAATTGCTTTCTAACAGTGTACATTACTATATATACATACATGTATAGCTTACATATTAACATATAAAATTAATGTAAGTAGAAATATAATTCTATATAAAATTGTTTTATATTATAAACATATAAATAAAATATATGTAATTTACTTATACAAAGTACATAATTGTATAGTATGTTTGTGTTTACACTTAACCCAGTGTGTCTATATATGTACGCATATCTGTGTACACAGTAAGTCTTCAATGTCATCCATAGGTTCTGCGACTTTAAGCAACATATAGGAGTGGACAAAAAAGTACCAGTACATCTGCAGCTGTGGGTACATGAAACACAGAGTTTATTCTTGTATTATAATTTATTAATTATTGTAGTATTTTTGGTATTACAACTGTAAACCCACTTTTCCCCACCTGTGTATGTATAGCACAGTAATCATAACAGAGATGGCTCCCTTTACCAACTGTCACTGAAGTGCCAGCCCATGCTAAGCGTGTCACACATCTGCTCTCATTTAATTCCCCAACTAGTGGTTAAGTTGCTTGCCCAGGGGTAGATGGTGGCAGAGCTGGGGAGAGAACTAGGTACTACTGTTCCCACAGGCAGGCTTCTCCATCACATACAGATCAAGCTACGCCACCAAACTAGCCTCAAATCAGCTAATGGACTTCATCACCCTGAAGGTTCTGCTCTCTTTCCCAAGCTGAGTCCCAGCTCCCTGTGGGCAGTATAGGTGTGCATATAATAAAACAAATTTTACCACAGCCTAATTGATATAGATAACAGTTAAATTCCTATGGCATCTCATCAACATTATAATGAAATGTTGAACACAATGAAGTTATTTGAGGACCTCCTGTAAGTTTATGAATATCACTGAAAACTGTAAAATCAATGTGATTGTTAAATTAATAAAATGAAAATTTTGATAATAAATAGTAAAATTTCTTTTTGTAAAGCTCAGAAAATAATTTCCTCTGCTGCGTAGCCTGAATAATTCAGAATATGATTAAGTGGCTTGATAGGGGAAAATAAGCTACCGAGTTTCCTTAAAGTGGGCAACATAAAACAGGTAACAGGAACCTGCATATTTTCAGGTCTAGAAGTAATAATATCTGTTGTAAAACTTAAGAATGATTTTGTTAAAAGGCAAATGATTTTTTACTCTGTGATGAAAATACTATTATAATAGACAAAGAAAACCATACTACTTATCAACTTTTCCTTTAAATAGATGTGACACATTTTGTTTTTCTTAAATATAAAAATTTCCTGTTGATATATTAATATTAAAATTTTCAAAAATAACACTCTTTCAAGTTACTAAGAGCCCCAAAAAAGCCTCTTAAGTGATATTAACCAATGCATTTGGCTTCTATATAAAGCAACTTGATCGTGTATACTGTCAAGTTCTTTGTCATTATTTTGTTTCTTAATCTACACAATACAAGCAATAATACTCATCTCTTAAAATGTTATAACTGTTAAATAAAATAGTATTAAGTGCCTTATAATGTGTCTAACCAAAGTGTATGCTCAGAAATGTTAGTTCTCCCTCTTTTTCTAAAACTACAAGTAGCAAATTAACTTTACATAAAATTATTTGAATAAAAATCACCTGTGTGGGGGAAAATTCATTGTTCCTTTTTATGCTCAGTGCAAAACAGTTTACCTTTCCTTATCTGTCACACTAGCAAAAGTTCCTGGTTTTGATTTGCTGTTACTGACATGTTAATGAAAATGCCTCTCGATAGCTTAGCTGCTGAGAAAGGGGCCGAGCAGGTGCTCCTGTGCACCCTTTCAGATGTATGCACTGACCTGAACAAATATTCATAGCCTCAAAGCACGCACACACACCGCTTAAACCATCTGTATTTTTTAACCAATAAATCTATTTCCTGAGCTCTGCCCTGAGACTATAAGCAGCTATGTCATCAGGCTTAAATTATAAGATGTGCATCTCAATTTTAATAGTAAAAAAAAAAAAACATAATTTGAATCCCCAACATGAAAATAGTACATCTCACAGCACAATCGTAAGATGGAATACTGCATGGCTCATTAAAATAAGGTTTTTAAATAAGATTTTTAAATAGATGAAAATGGGATTCATTTTCCCACTTGCTAAGGATCATCCTTGATTCACTTATTTTATACTTCACATCTAATCCATTAGAAACTCCTTGTTTTACCTTCACAAAGCAAATATAGCCAGAATCTCACCATTCTTTAATCCCACCACCCTGTTCCAGGCCACCATCATCTCCGGTCTACATTATACGGTTAGCCTCTGACGGGTCTCTCTGTTTCTTTTGTATACCTACAGTCTAAGAGATGCTAGAATGATGTACTTTTAAATGGAAATAATGCCACTCTACCCAAAAATACAGGACACAAAACTATATATAGCATACTTCCAGTTTTACCTGCCAAAATGTTAATAATGCTTATATATGGGTAATAATGGAATTACATATTTTTTCTGTGTTTTCAAAGTTTTTCTTACTGTGAGTATGTTTAACCAAAAAAAAAAACAAATAAATAAAATGTTCATTAAAATTTTTAGATGAAGTTGAAATGTATGATATAATTTTAGTATTTAAAATATGATCTAATGAAAAGCTAGTACTCAATTAAGAAACATGATAACTCTAATCTCAAATTACTATTCACTGTGGACATATTTAAACATGGAAAAGGTATTTTAAAATTATAAATGAGAATGTACACTTTTAAAAAAGGAAACTGTCATAAGAAGTTAAAATAAAAAGGCACTTTTTATTTTATTATATATTTTTCTGTTGTTCAACCTAACCAAAAATGGAAATAACTTTTTATGAATCTTTTAGCTTCCAGCTTGTACCTTCTCTGTTAAATTATTATTTTTTAAAAATGATGTGGGAGCTTTTGTTTTCTTAGCTCTTTTTTCTCTGACCTTGAAATATAATTGACTACTTTATAAGTCTCAATGGTATAAGTCATTAGGAAGATAAAACATATATGGGATTAAAGTAAAAAAATGATAAGACTTTTAAATTAAGTAATGATGTTAATAATCCTACTTTGTGAAATGGCTTATGTGGTAGATTTTAATTATTATTGTAATCAGGGTTTATCAACTAAAAATGTTTAAACTTTTTAAAGTAAGTGAATTTGGGAGCTCTTCTTCAAAAGTTTATTAGAGAAAATATGGCTATACATTGAAAATTATTAAATGACTTCACTGCAACATTCGTATTCACATTCTATATCCTCAGAGCACGACAAATCATTTAATAATATAAACATCAGGACTATTTTTGATAAAAATACGGTCAGTATTCATGAAATGGGACCCTATGCCACAATTATTATGACTCCAAAAAATCTTTGCAAACATGCCATTTGAAATTTGAAAAACATATTCTTTTTTCTTCTTGCTTCTTCTTTCCCATTCATTGTCTAAGGGTAATTAAGTTTTGAGGGTGAAAAATAATAAAGCACAGAGTTCATTTTCTATCAAAATTGAGAAATAAGCAATAAAAATCCAAAGCAACTGCAAAAGGTAAGGAATGATACAGGGTGCTAAGAGGAGGCCTGAATCACTGAGCCCCTTTGGGGCTGCTACAGCTTGGTGGGATAGAAGAAAGCAGATGACAGAAAATGATGATGAAAGAGGGCATGTGAGTCCTGGCCAGTGTGGCTCAGTTGGTTGGAATGTCGTCCTATAAACCAAAAGGTCATGGGTTGGGGCACATGCCTAGGTTGCTGGTTCAGTCCAAAATCAGGGGTGTATGGAGAGGCAACTGATCCATGTTTCTCACATTGATGTTTCTCTCCCTCTTTGTCTCTCCTTTCCTTTCCCTCTCTCGAAAATCAGTAAGAGTATCTGGGGGTGAAGAGAAAGGAAGAAAAGAAGAAAGGGGACAGGAAAGGGAAGGAAGGGAAAGGAAGGAAAGAAGGGAGGAAGGAAGGGAGACAGGAAGGAAGGAAGGAAGGGGGTGAAGACGTGAATAAAGGCTGGATCAGAGTTAGACAAAGGAACTATTTGGGAGATTTGCTGTGAATAAATTTTAAAATTTAAAAATAGATTTTATTTTTTCCATAGGCATCCCCTTTTAACCAATGTCTAGGATTTTTCATGGACAGAATTATAAAACTGTGACAACTCAGAGAATATAAGATTTTGGTACTTGTTTCAGAAGCTCTCATCCATTTTTATATCAAAAATGTCACTAACCACTAAGATACAAGTAGTCCTTTTAATTAATTAAATATATTCCCACAAAACCAAAATACCATACCCACATGGTAAAGGCTCAAATGTATGTATTAATTAGAAGACCAGATTTATTTTTTTAAGACAGATAAATCAGGAGGTGACTTTTTAACTTTATAAATTCTTTGCTTTATCAAAAGATCCTATAAATATAAAAATATTTTAAGATTTTCTATAAGTAATCAACATACCGATTATGTTTCACATGTGATTTAAGGTTATCAGAATTTAACAGATACCTAACTTTTCCCAGGAAAAATAAGAAACAACTATAACTATAGCTTTATTCTAAATCTAAATGATTATCATTCTTAATGTCAAATGTACTAGAGATAGCAAAATAAAAAAATCAGTTTTCATATAAGCAATATCATTTCTGACAAGTTTTTCAGTTTCTCCCTACTCTAAAATATGTTTAAAGTAACACAAACCTAATGCCCACTGGCAGATGAACAACTAAGTAAACGATGTCATATATAGTATGAAGTCCTATATATAAATTAACAGGATTAACAGATAGATTACTTAAAGGCTTGTTTAAGGCTCAAAGAGTATAAGGCTATACACAACTGTCTCAAAAGGTTGTCAGGCTTTAATCTGTTTGCTTCCAGTCAATGCCATGTGCCAATAAATACACCAAGATTCTTTCTTGGAGATTATACTCACCACTGGTTTCCCTGTTCCCATATAACCATGTGTACAGACTGGCACAGAACCTAATGAGGACATCTAGGATAACTGGTTAGAATAAGAGAGCTATATCCCTAAAACGTTCTTTGCTATGGTACTGAAACCTAATGGGCTCCTTCTAGGCCTCAGATTTCTGGGTTCTGTCTTTCTTCCCTTTTTATTTATACTCACAAGCTAACAAATTCTTTCCTGAGTTCACCTTTCTTATAATACCTTGTTCAAAGCGAAGTGTCATAACCAACAGATATAATCAATTCTTCCCAACCACTTCCCCTAGAACTATACTATCAGTAATCTTATCACAAGAACAGTTTCTCAAATATTTTGCCACAGCTTACCATGAATTTCCATCTTTCCAGCTCTTATGTGTTTCCTCTCCACAAACTGCCTGGTCTCTAAGCCACTGCCTCATAGTTTGGTATTGGTTATAGCAGAAACCCATTTTAATGGACAAATTTATATATTAGCTGCCACAAGTATTTACCGACAGGCTGAGTTCCTCATTAAAGCAACTCTATTTTAATCATTCTTTCACCTATTCCATTAACCTGAAGTGTCTACCAGCAAATAGAATTTGAGGTATATGAAGCATAAAAATGTAAGGCAGGATCCAAGATAAAACTGTTAGTATTATTAGTTATTAAATTTAAATCCAAGCTTACTTGAAATGAAGAAATAAAATACATTGGATATGTAGATTTTGTTGTCTTCTGAACTACTGTACACCATATAAAATAAAGTTGCCTAACAAAATGGCCTCAGAGGTCCAGTGGTATAAAGATATTATTAACCAGGTCAACAATACAAAATATCTCAAGAATAGTACGTTAGAGATGGGGGAGGGGAAGAAAATAAAGAAAGCAAGCTTTGGCTTGTTTACTTTTTTCCACACTACATTTTCCATATTCACTTTCTAGAGTTACCAGTAATAGAGAAGTGTGCTATATCTAACCAACTGTAGTTCCTGACTTGAAAGTGTGTTTCCTTCACGGACTTAGACTTCTTAGAGAATTTTATAACTATTAAACTAGTCCCATTAATTCAGGATCAGCAGTAGAACCACCTTATCTTTCCTAAACCCATAGATTTTAAGATTTTATCTTTGCCTTGTCATTCTACAGTTTCATTACTATATTTAATGTATGTATTTGTTTTTATTTATCCTGCTCATAGTGAAAGATTACTCTTTCTTTAAATCTATAAAGTTTTTAGTCCTTCTTGTTCAAAATATAGCCTTGCTCTGATTTTGTTTCACAAAGTTTATTACACATTTTTTATTTTATTTTATTCTATTTTCATTCTTTTATTAAATAAGTCTTATTCCTTTTTCTATTCTGTTAACTTCCTGTGACCCATTACTTTGTCCCTCTGCAGACCATTCTGAGTGGCTTGCTTATCTATGTTCCAATTCACTAATATCTTTACCTCTATATCTACACAATGTTCAAACCATTCACTGAGTTTTTCATTTCAATGATGATATTTTCATTTCTGGTCTTGTAATTTCTATTCATGTCTTATTTCTCAGAACATTTAAAAACACTTATTTTAAAGTATCATTTAAAGTACCTTTCCACATCTTAGGTAGTATTCCTACCACCTAAGGTGCAAATTTTCTCATTTGATGTACAAGTCATTTCTTTACATGCTTTATAATATTGACTTTTCCATCAAAATCTTTTGTGTATTCTCTGAAGCATGCCTACTGAATATTTTCGAGTTTCCTTCTACAAGTACATACTGGCTCTACAAGGGCTGGACCATTTTAAAGCTAATTCTCAGCTGAGCAGTCCTTGGATAAAGCAGTAACGTCAGCTGAGACCCTACTTGGATGTATGGCACAGACCTGCGGTTCCAATTTCTTTGTGACTTTTTCCTACCCAATGTCCAGAGTAGACATCAAATACCCCCATACCTGGCAGGCAGGGATGTTCCAGGTCCCATTTCACAGGAGAACAGCCCTTCCTGACTCCCAGCTTCACACAGGCCATAGAAAAGAGAGGTTGATTTCCCTGATGTTACGATTATCAACTCTTAGCCTCCAGTGAACTTTGCACACCCCAGTGAGCTATTTAAACTTCAATCCTTCTCTTGTTTGGTGTTGAATATCCTCTTTATTTCTAGTATCTGAGCATTTGCTCCCTTTGTTTTAAGCTTGGCTAAATATCCCCCAATGCATTTGTTACATTCATCTAGTTTCACCTCCATGTGTTCAGAGTGAGAAGTCCTTTCACCTTAGCAAAACTTTGATAACCAAAACTGACAAGGATAGTGTGGGAGAGATAAATTACAACACAATCGTGACTAGGAACAGATGTATTTTTACACCATCAATGTAGTTTCTGAAATCATCACAACTAAGTGGGGTTTATTTCAGGAACGCAAGGCTGACTTAACATTATAATGCTGAACAATATACTACATGCGTCGGCATCCTTTACATGAGAAATACATTGTGTGCCACACAGAGTCTCTGTCACACAGTCTTTTTTGGTTGGTTGGTCTTTCATGGTTAAACAGGTAAAAGCAATTCTTAGGTCACAGGCCATACAAACACAGGCTGTGGGCTGTATTTTGCCAATCCCTTATATAATTCAACATGCTAACATAATTAAAAAATGATATAATTATCTCAATAGACATTTAAAATGTATTTGACAACATTCAATGTTCATTAATGATTTTTTAAATAAAGCATAATACAGGAAGACAAGTCCCTTAATCCAATAATGATCATCAACTAAAAACACGTAACAAACTTCCTTCTTAAAGGAGGAATGTCACAGAGATTTTCTTCAGAGTGGGAACAACATAAGGGTGCCTACTGTTTCCACTTGTGCTCAGTCAACACTGCATCCCCACCAGTGCAGTCAGGAAAGGAAAAATTAAAGGGTTAAAGTTTGAAAAGGAGAAACAAAACTGTCACCATAGAATAAATAATTTTATGGTCTAATTAGAAATCCCTACAAAGTTCAGATAAAGTATTATTCAAATTGATAAGAGAGTTTACCAATGTGGATAACTATAAGACTAATATATCTATTTATTCATGCACCCATTACTTGGTTGATCTAGTCTGTGGGACTTCTGGAAGAAGTAAATAAGGCAAGCTTTCTTCCAGAAAATATTTCACATTAGTTTCTGTGTAGACACTGCTGACCTAAGACTATCCCATTCAAATTATCAGGCAATCCTCAATGTGGGAGTCTCTCATCCAAGGCCCAATCTGCTGGTGGAGCCCAAAGTTTGGTCTCCTACTTCCCACATTCAATTCTGTTCACAGTGCTAACTTTGATTTCCACTCACTGGAGTTTGTTGGTGGTGGTGTTGTTTTATTCTTGTCCTTGGAGATTTCCTTTACTCTTAATACAGGAAGGGGCTTAGCCAAAATCTAGCTGTAGCATAGAGAAAGGCCTTTTTGAGCATCAAGTCCAAAGTATGATTTATAAAAACTACTACATAGAGAACAAATTGTTAAAAACAAAACCCCAAATGTTAACACTGGTTGTTTTCAGATAAGTTATAAGTAACTTTGTTTTTCCTTCAGTAGTTTTCCCTATCTTTTATCCATGACCTTATTTTTGTTTTAATACAGAAGAACAAGCAATATAGTTTATTCTTTAAAATAAGTTATGCAGAGAACATATTTAAAAAACTATTGAAAGGCCCTGGCTGGGTAGTTCAGTTGGTCAGAGCATCGTCCCAATACACAAAGGTCTCGGGTTTGCTCCCTGGTCAGGGCACACACAAGAATCAACAAATGAATGCATAAATAAGTGAAACAGCAAACTGATCTCTCTCGCTCTCTCCCCCTCCCTCCTTTCTTCTCCCTGTCTCTCTCTCTCAAATCAAATTTTAAAAATTTTTTTAAAAACTATTCATTTATTATTGAAAACCAAAATAATATTTATCAATCATATACTTGCCTTTCAAACAGTCTTTTAATTAATTCTCATAGAAATTCTGTAAAATCCCTAATTTTGCAGAAGAGAAAACTGAGGCTGAGAAAGGTTAAATTATTTGCCCAAGTGACAGAACTGGGATTTGATTTCAGAAACGCTTGTCCCAAGGCCAGGGCTTTTTCTACTGAATCATGCTCCTCCCACAAGAGAGCATTTTCACACTGCCACCTGCTAGTTCTAATTAAAAGATAGTAATTAAACAATTCTCCACTCCAGGCAACAATATTTAAGCTACTGGCATTTTAAAGAAATTAATACAAACAGCTTCTTATCTGCTGGAAGAAACTACAACTGAACACAAACTACAAGCTGTTGTAAAGAGAAAAGACTCCTATATGACACAGTTATATGTTTATTCAAAGAATGGTTAATTATATTACCTATTAATGGAACATGAAGCACAAAACTGTTGTTGTTGAATGACAAATTTACTTGTAAAAATATTCAGTTTGACTGGTAATCAAAGAAGTACAAAGAATAAAAATCACATATTAATCAAAAAGAAAAAACTTTTAAAAATAGTAGTAGCCAAATGAGTAAACAATAAAATTCCCTTACATTTTTAGGAGAGGATATAACTGGTAAAAATTTGTTGTAAGCCAATTTATAATATTCACTCTTTAAAACATAATGTGGCTAGTAATTCTTACCTAGGAAATTATCCTGAGGAAATAATCACAGATATGTACATAAAGATTCAGTTATAGGGTTGCTCATCCTAGAATTACTTATAATAGCAAAAATGAAGAAAAAGAAAAAGAAACTGGAATGAATCTAAATCTATAATAGTAAGAAATTAGGTTAATAATTTTTAATAAAGTTTTGTAAAAACTAAATCCCAGTTTCTTTATAGACCAAGAGACCCTGAGCAACTCCACTGAGACCTCTCAACTTTACCAAAAAGCAACAGGAATAACAATAGTATCTATTTCACTGGGGTAATTTACAGATGGTATAAAATAATCTGTGTAGGGACTACAGCCCAGAGCCTGGCACGTGCATGCTGTCACTCAGTAACATACATATGCGGCGGTTAGGAAAGCAGACATGAACTCTTACTCCCTCGGTCCACCTCTAATGGTTGTGCAAGTTTTGCAACCTCTTTCTATCTCAGTTTTCTCATCTACAGAATGAGGGTTTGTGTCAGGACTATAAGAGATAACTGTTTATAAAGTATTTAGCATAGTGCCTGACAAACAGGAAGCTCTCAATAAATTTTGATTATTTTATTAGTAGTATTAGTATTTAGCTATTAGAATAAATATATATTATTTGTGTAGTCAATTGCACACTAACTGAGTCGCTTACTGTACTAGGTATGACACCCAGTATAGAGGCTGTGCAGTTTCATTTTGGTTTTCCTGGAATTAGTTGTTCCATTCCGGTGTGTCTCACCTCACTAGTGAGAGCTCCACAGTATTATAATCATAAACTAGAGCACTATTAGACTTTATGACCAACATTTTCAAAAGATACCATAGTCCTAAGCCCATTAATGGAATTTTCTATATAGCAACTATATTATTGTAACTTTACTTTTCCTTTCTGGATAACTTTCCCACAAAGAGATGTCAGGGAGAACAACTCTTCCTAACCAAACCTCCTACATCCCCAAGCATGTGCTCCTGAGAATCAGGGAGACCCAGACCCAGAACCTCTCAAAATCGAACAGATGTGTGGAGTTTCAAGGACCAGAGGGCAAAAAAAAGTGAAGTAAAACAAACAGGAAAAAAAAAAAACAAGATAAACAAAGAAGAATATTATTATTTTAAAAAATCACTTTGTTTTAACTAGCAAGTAAAACCTACTTCTACATTTTCCATACATGTGAATCCTACTTGGAATTAAGGTCCCAGAAACACATTTCACTCCATCCTTATAAGCTCTTGGAGAATAAAAATTTCATATCTTGGGATGTGTTCCCTCCTCGGGAGATGGGCATGATTCCCTCAAGCACCCACACCTAGAGGAAACAAACCACTGTGCAAGGACCGTTTTCCTACCTTAACAGCTTCTCCGAGAGTTTGGTTTTTTTCAGCTTCCTCACTGGAATGCAATTCAAGCCTGTAATTCAACTCCTGCAGCTGCTGTGCCTGTTCATTCAGTAGCATTTGTGCCTGCTGCTCTCGAAGTAACGCATTGTTCAGTTCTTCGCACGCACTTTCAAACTTCTCATGGGTGATCAATTTCTAAAATAAGGGAAAAATTTAATTATCAGCTATCTGCATTTTGGGACATTTATTCTTCAGAGCTGTATTTGCTAACATGAAGAGTAAAACACAAACATTTGTAAATGTCTGATACATGACAAAAATATAATTTGTTTTTCTTAATTTCATAAACCAAGATAAAAAAAATCACTCTGGTTTTTAAAGCACAACAGCCATACTTCCAAAGTTACCACATTTAGTTAAATAAAATCTTAGGAAACTTATTTCAAGTAAATCCACAATGCTCAGTTTAAATCTTTGATATATGACCATGTTATATAAAGATTGTGACTGTGGGCCCTGGCCAGGTAGCTCAGCTGGTTAGAGCGTCATCCTGATATGCCAAGGTTGTGGGTTTGATCCCCAGTCAGGATGCATACAAGAATCAACCAATGAATGCATAAATACGTGGAAGAACAAACTGATGTATCTCTCTCCCTCCCTCTCTCTTTACCCCTTACCCCAGAATCTCTCCCTTCATCTCTCTCTAAAATCAATAAATAAAAAAATTAAAGATTACAATTGTGGGAATTAAAGCCTTTATTCTGTGCTTTTAAATGATTACCTGAAAGTCTGATCATTGTAAGCTATCCTCCACTACTTTCTTCACAGTCATTATAGCCATCTAAATTCATCTCACGGTTGTATCACCTGTTTACACCTGGCCACCAACCACACTGGACAGTGACCTCATTCAGCTTCCTCATCCAACACAGAGAAGAGTGCCTGGCACTCAGTAGGTACTCAAAAGATATTTGTTGAATGAAAGAATATCCATATATAAACATCTGTACAATAATATACAACATGATTTTTATAATATCATGACTACTTCGGAGAGCAGTGTGCTCTGCTCTGGAATTACTAATGACAATTCTAGATAAGGGCCATCCCCTCAGGGATGTGGAATCCAGGGAAGAACCACTACTATTATCTCCTGTTAAAAACACTTAAACAAATGAAAATTAATTACAACAAACAAGAGACATCTTGATCTTAAAGTAAAAGGAACAGGAAGGTTTCACAAAAGGTAACATGCGGAAAAATAAAGAAAACCATGAAGGTCACGTAATCACAGTACATTTACATCTAATTAAGAGTAATACCTTTCCCATTGTTGAAAAGAATTTGCAGTGAATTAATATAATTAACCACAAATAAAAAGGAATTGATTTGGATGTTTTTAAAAATCTAGCAGGGCATCGTGGCTGGGTGGCTCAGTTGGTTGGAGCATCATGCTGTACACCAAAAGACTGCAGGTTCAGTCTCCAGTCAGGGCACATACCTGGTTGTGGGTTTGATCCCCAACAGCAGCATGTTAAGGGAGGCAACTGATCAATTTTTCTCTTTCTCTCTTTCTCCTCACTCTCTCTTTCTCTCACCACCCCCCCCCCCGCCCCATTCTTCCTTTCTCTCTAAAATCAATAAACATACCCTCAGGTGAAAATTAAAAATAAATAATAAAAAAACTAATGCGGGTCAGGAAAAAACCCTATTGAATCTAGGCATCTGAAATATATAAATTATTATAGATGAATGTTGACTTCACCTCTGAGTTTCCTAAATTTGAGACAAAAATGGAAATATTCTTAGTTATAGTTTCCTCTTGGACCAATAATGGCCAGCATGTGATTCAGGAAGAGAGAAAAACCTACTGGAACTAAGTTTGCAGATAAACTTACTACATGAGTCTTTCTATATTATAATATGTAAGTACTCAGTTCTACTTTGCCCCCAGGTATCTGGCCTGCTACCTCCTGGAAGCAACTCTTTTTTACAATTATTTGCCTTTTCAAAGGTGGATATAATGCATACCTCAAAACGAAAGTATAGCATAAAACAGATTCTTAATTATTAACCGAAGTAATGAGAATGAACACACAGCGCACAAGAGAAGTGCCTCATTTATTGAACGTCAACTAGCAAAGGTGTATCTAGTACACTGCTGATTCGTATGGTATCGGTGGGACCTGGCCGGTACCAGGGGCGAGTGGGGCACAGGAGGGGCCGAGCGAGGGAACTGCATGGAAGCAGGGGCAGTGTCAGTGCCCCAGTAACCAAGCTAGCACAGCGTGTGAGGGCGTATTCTTCATGGAGCATGAGAAAAGCTGGTGGGCCAACTGGCTAAGAGAAAAGCCCTCCTACTCCCTTCCATCCCTGGGTAAGGGTGAGACCAGAGGACAGAGCTGCATGTGACCACAGAAGGTCAACATGGCAGCCCGGAGGCCCTATCCTGTCGGTCTTGTCTGAGAAAAGGACGGGATTGACTTGGGTGGGGGGCGGACCCTCTTGGAGCATGCAGAATGTGGGGCTGGGAGTTTTAAACTGAGGGAAGGGAGAAACACCCTCTTCCTCTGGGGTCCACCTGGCTGATGTGCCGACCAGGGCTGGACCTCTGCTGGCCCTGGAAGCCAGGAGGAAAACGGTAGTACCAACAGCACACACAGACCCCAGGAAGGAGCCTGAAGCTGGACAGCAACCCGCTTAACGGCCTCGGACTCCAAAGGTCAGGTAAGGATGGAGCCTGGGGAATTGGGGGCCTTGTTTTGGACTTTGGTCCTTTTAGGAACAGTTGGGTTTTGTGTTTTGCAGAAGAGATGAGCCTGGAGATGGGGAGTCCTCCATCCTCCCAAATTATGCAACATTTTAATAAAGACTTCTTTCCTTCCCCTACAATCTTTGCCTCTGAAACTTGCCTGTGGGTGGCAGCTGGCAGCTGAACCCCACTTGCTCAGTAATGCTTATACAGTGGTTAGATTTTAGGAACACACCTTTTTACTCCCTCTTAACTTCAGCTTCACTCTCCACATTATCCCATTACAATTAAACCCTCCGCTTTTAAAACATCAACTATAAAAGCTCCTCTTGGCACCCCAGTTCTATTTCAACTTCTTAATATCCCTCTAGTTCTTAAAGCCATAGTACTCTCCTGGGATTTGTGAACAACATCTTTGTACTTCTTCTAAGACATGTGTTATATTGTTTTAAACTGCCACTGCTTGCCATCGTACCACTCTGCCCTCCGCAGTCTCCTTGACATCTAGAAATCAGATTCCCCACCATTTTGTAGGACTTCTTCCCACTCCTCCAGGATTTCTCCTTTACCAGAAAACTTAGCTAATTCTAGCCTCTCTCTTGCCCATCTATCCCTTCCAGAGACTGCCTCAATTCAATTCACTCTCCTGCCAGTAAGCAAGAAAATAGGTATAGCGATGTAGAATAAGAAAAAGAGGGTGTGTGAAAGCAATTTTAAGGAGCTAATAAACCAAAATATGATCATGGCAGCTCAGCTGTGTAAGAAAAACCGCCAGTAAATGAACATGGTATTCCAAAACTCGGAGAGTACTGAACAGCTTTTGGCTGGCTGAATCTTTCCTTTTACATTACAAGTTTAGACCAATCTAAACAAGTTATTATGTTTCCTCCTACACAGTTTGCCTGAAATCAGTGAAAGATGAATGGTTGCAAGCATACTCCCCAATCTTTTAGGGGAAAATAATATCTTTCCTCCCGACCTATTACATTTTTAATGAAATAACCCTTTATTATAAACACAACTGGTTATAAGCATTAACCACTATAGAAACGGTTCAAAATATGAGTTTTGGAGCCTAACTAGCCAGGTTTGAATCCTGTCATTTCCACATACTGTGTGACTTTGGCAAATCACTTAGCTACTCTGTGCCCCATGTTCCTCATGTGTAAAATAAAGGTAATAATACTATTGAACTATTATTGATTTGACAGAAATAGTGAATACCCTCACATGATTAAGGTGAATGCCTGATATACGAGGTCTGTCCAGAAGGTACCCAGCTGTGTAATATGAAAACCAGAGACATTTACTGAAGAAAATACATGATACAGGAAACATTGTACATAGGACAATGACATCTCAGTCCCCTTCAAAACAGGCACCTTGGGACCTCACACAGTTCCCATCACCATCAGCTGCCCCACTGTATTTTCCTGAAATCTCTTCCCTTTGAAAGGTGATTTTAGTTTTGGGATAAGCTAGAAGTAGATGGGCACCAAATCTGGGATATAGGGGGCTGAGTAACCTGGGCAATTTGATGCTTTGCCAAAAAACTGACGCATGAGCAGGCATGTTGTCCTGATGAAGCTGCCAATCACCAGTGGCCCATAGACACAGCCTTTTGAATCATCCAAATAGTCTCTGTTGAGGAATGTTCAAGCTTAATGCAAAACTTGATGCAGATTTGTTGCTTTGCCAGCTTAGTCATTTTGAATGTGATGGCCACTCATGATACATCATGCTCACTCAGCTAGTGTCTAGGCCCCCACTAACTAGTACAGTGAAGTCGTCATTGTTCACACATACGCATTCCAGTCCACTCTCCTTGGCTGCCAGGTTACATCAGTGTGGTGCAAACTGGCCTCATTTTATTAACAAAGGCTGGACTTTTTCCAGACAGATCTTGCATGGTTGACAAATCATTAAATGTTAGAAATCACTCACTAACTTTAAAGACAAAAAAGGGAGCTACATACTAAACCTCCCTGTGCAGGGAAGACCTGCATGGTGAGCCTTACAAACCCAGGGACTGTGAGTAATCGCATAGTATGGTCTGACATTAAAACTTTGTAACTAAAAGCAGGTCATGGCAGGTAGTCATGTCCTACTCCTGTGGCATCCTTGATAAAGGTCAGTCTTTACCTAACTGAGCCTGTCGATTGTCCTTTTGCATCTAAGGTAACTTACCTCTGAAATGTCAGATTAATCTTCTCCAGACCCCTCAGGGCACAACTGCCTGCACCAGGGCAGGAAACTACAGAATCCCTCATTGTTTTCTTATTCCCCACATCCCATTTGTATGTGCTGTAAAGGTTAATTATTAACTGTCCCGTACCCACCAATGTAAAACAAGCATGTGTCTCTCCATTGTACTTCTTATCCAACCCCAGATATTTCCCCAATTTGCTTTCTCCTGGCCTGTTAATCTACCATCAAGGGAATTCATGTAACCCTCCCTTAAGTCTCCTCCTCTGATTCAAATGTATAAAATAACCAAATAAAGTCATAAACGTTTTCTACAAGTTTGAGTGTTTTTTACATCAACAATTTTATACCTTATGTCAAAATATAAAAATTACATATCTCATTTCCTCAATTATTACTTCCATTAATTATATTTCTATTTCTACACTTCCAGGAAGGAAGTCACACTAAACATTTCCTGGAACATATTCTTAGCTTTTGATGCAAGCCAGTTATTCAACCAAAGCTCTTAGAAGAGGATTCTGTCACCTTCCCGCAACTTCAAATTCTTGCAACTTCTCTAGAAACTGAATCCTGACTTCTTCCAAACTAATCAAAATAAGATTTTAACCTATTTTCCTAATACCTAACTATGAACTAGAAAACCATATTGTGTAGAATACCTAAAATTCTTCATATATATTCCAAGGAGTGACCAATATAAAGAATCTCCCAATTTTCAGGAAATACAGTATTAGCTAAACCTTTTTATTTTAAATCTCGGGTTGCATCAATGGCTGCCTCTTCCCACACTGGCAGACCATCTCAAGACCCCACATATAGTTAGTGTGAACTGGAAGTAAATACAAAGGAGGGAGACACAAACTGCATAGGAACTGGCTTTTAAATGCATACACAACAGCTCTTTATGATTTAGGTATAATGGCAATAAAATTTGGGGAAAAAGTTAAATGTCTGTGAATGGGGGACAGTCAAATTTTGATATACCCATATTAATTTATATAAAATAAAATTAGTAAGTGACATAGGAAAATATTTACAAGTACTTTAAAAATATAAAAAAGTCATCTTTTAAACTCTATATTCCCCTAGGCACATATACACAGAGGAAAACGTGGGAACAAAACACAACCACACTTCAAAAGTTATTGATTTGTGTTGCTGAGTTTAGAGAGATTTGAACTTTCTCCTTTATACTTTTTTGTATTTTTACTTATGACTATTATATATTACCTTTATAATCAGAAAGAAAGGAAGCAACTCATGAATTTTTCTTTTCTGAGCAAAAAAAAAAACCCTAAGATGATGAGGGGAAAAACTGTGTGGTCTTTAGACATTCATCAAAAAAAAAAAAAAAACTACTACTTACCTCCAATCAGAAGGGTCATTCATGACCACCTGATGTGCAGAATTTATAAGAAATGTTCACCCTTTCAAGGTAAAGCTATTTGAAATAATACTTCATATCAGCAATTGACATTATCATGGGATTAACAGCTAAACTACTATCTGCCACTATCTCCGTTACAACAAATGTGAAAACTGCCAACTACAAATTAACCAAAAGATACGTTTAAACTGAATTTAAACTTGCAAAATTTAGGTTTCCCAAAGAAGGAGGTACACAAAGTAGCTTTTTACAGGGTTTAAGAAAAATTTTATAATCAATTTATATTGCTATCAACAGTTGTATACAGTTTTGAAGTTTCAGAGTAATATTTTAACTCTATATTCCTGCATCCACATTAAGAACAATGACTGGTGAGTAACCCAGCTGCACACAGAATATGTAGATGTCTGCATCTTGTTATGCTTCCTGTATTTACACAGTTGTATCTTGATGTAATGTCGTCTGGCATACAGCCTTTCTTTTCTCTCCTATCTTCTGCTTTCTTAAATAATATACATATAACTCCTTGACAGAAAATAGGCAAAATAAACATTTCTCTAGAAAAGCAACTTGATTTCATACTACATAACCTAATTTACTCAAAATATTCAATATAAAACAAAAAGAAAAAAAATTCCACCCCCTACTCCAAACACCAGGCTCCACCATTGGGGATATTTCAGTTTATTTATTATACATTTGGGGGCTTATTTGCTATAGCAGTTATGCTATCCTAACTTAATCTTTTTCTATACTTTCAGTCAGAGCATAAATTTTAATAGGAATATGAGTTCTGCTGATACAGAATCAGTATTCCTTTAAGCATCTGGTATAATTTTTTTTAATTGGGATATAATTCACACATAACACTGTGTTGTTTAATGTGTACAATGTGTTAATTTGATAAGTGTATATGTTGAGCTATGATTACCACTGTAGCATTAGCTAACACCTCTATCATGTTACTAATTATCATTGCTTTTTCATGTTGAGAACATTTAAAATGCAGTTTCCTACCTACTTTGACATATTTAGTACAGGTTGGAGCATTTTAGAAGGAAAGTGTTCTGAAGAAAAAGAAATATTAAAGGGACTTAATTTTTTTAAAGATAATAATAAATTAAAGAAAAATCCATATATAAAACCAGAGGAGAGTTCACCAAAGCCACAGTTCTTTAAAACATATATACTTACAGAGTGCTTAAATTCATTTAATTGAGTTTGGAGACCCTGGGCTTTATCAAGCTCTTTTTTCATTTCAGTTAAATTCCGTTTTAATTCTGTGACCTCTATGCGCAGGGAGCGGCGCTCCACCTCCACAGCATGCAGCCTTTGTGTGAATCCAAATATTTGCTTCTGTAGCGATGTTACGCTTTTCTGTTTTTAAACAAGAGCAATTTTATGTTAAGTAACTATAGATTTACTAACAGATCAATAGCAAAAGTTTATTTTTTTATGTGACCAATAATTTGGCTTGTATGAAGTGAACAACTGAAGAAATACTCTAGATGGCCAGAGAACAGAATTGACCATTGTTTATGTCTCACACAGTTCTGCTGCAGTACACTTAAAGAGAGCAGTCAGTTCAGAACTCATGCCAGAACTTTTGTATTTTGATACTTGGAAACTTATTTGGGAGTAGTTTTATTTATAGTATTAAATGATCACAAGAAGCCCTGCCCAGAGGGGTTCAGTTGGTTGGAGCATCATCCATAAACCAAAGGGTGAATTCCCAGTTAAGGCACATACCCAGGTTATAGGTTCAATCCTGGTTGGGGCACTTACGAGAAGGTAACCAATCAATGTCTGTCTGTCTGTCTGTCTGTCTGTCTGTCTCTCTCTCTCTCTTTCTCTAGGTCTCTCCCCTCCCTCCCTCCCTCCCTCTCCCATTCTCCTCCACTCCCCTATCTTCCTCTCTCTCTGAAAGCGATGAAAAAAAAAAAAGTCCTTGGGAAAAATCCTTGGGTAAAAACTTTTTTAAAGATCATACGAAAGATCACATGAAATCTAAAGGAAACCTAGATATATTTGTGTCCAATTAATGTAAACTACAAATAAGTCTGACTCAGAATTAAATTCACAAGTCCTAAAGTCCCCATTTAACACAATTCATTCATACCAAAATGGGCACGTGGCCCTGTAGTCCGTATTTCAGGGCCAGTGTGTTCACTTTATGGAGTCCACGGGCCAACCTCTGGACCAGGGAATCTTTTTCCACATATGTAATACTCCTGCTGCTACTGTGCAGAGGCAAATTCTCCATTGCCAAACTAATTTTATCCATGAGTTTTGCAAAAGAATTCTTGGCTGCACCTATAAGTAAATGTCCACAAATTCTAGAATTTGGATCTTCAAAGAAAGAAAAAAAGACAGAAAAATGTAAATTATCTCTTGTTCATTTCACAATAGTTCTCATCACAATACAATTTTCTCAATTATGTAATTTCTACTCACCTGTAGAGATTCATTTAAAAAGCCCCCCCCACATAAATTTTTACTGTGAAAAAGAAATGCAGAAAATAGCTTGCCTATGAAATAATATATCTAAAGAAAATCTGCATGTATTTATTTACAGTATGTTATCACACTGACCACTATGATACTAAAAATTTATCATCACTCTTTTCTTTGTTTTAAAACATAATATAAATCCATTTTCTATTTCCAGCTACTGAAGCTTGTTATCTTAATGTTACACTATTTATATTCATAGACAAGAAACTATAATTTGCCTGATTCAAAGGCAATTAAAATGTTACAACTACAATTACTTATTTCCCCACAGGATTTTGGTAATCATCCCTCTCACTTAATGGACTTAAGGTCCAAGCATATCCAACATGGCCTGTTTGCTGCCAGATTCATCAGGTCTGTAATTAATAATTGTGTTTCATGTTGATAAATAAAATTGTCAGTGCTCTTTCTACTAATTAGTATTCTAGATAACGGTTAATAGGTTTATTTATGCCTTAATAAAAGTCGTGTAATTTAGTTTTCCCTCTGCTAGGCAGGTCTTAATCTGTCATTACTTGTCTTATTATACCATCCATGTAAAATGACAATCATGGAGAGATTATTTAAATTCAGTAGTATACAATTTCAAGAGCCTCTAATTTTAGATTTAATTTAAATCTTGTGTTTACATCAAAAGCACAAAAAAGTATATTTGGCATGTTTTATCCAATAAAAAATGTTTTATAATTCTAAGAATATGTGAAGATTATCAGTCAATGTCTTCTACATAAACAACCATTTTCACTAAAGTCCTATGTTCAAACATTTGAGGCTTTATTTCTTTTTTTTAAATTTGTATTTATTTTTTTTCTTTTAGAGATAAGGGAAGGGAGGGACAAAGAGAGGAAGAGAAGCATCCATGTGTGAAATAGACATCCATCCGCTGCCTCTCACACGTACCCCAACCTGGGACCAGGCCCGCAGCCCAGGTGCGTGTCCTGACTGGGAACCTAACCTGTGACCTTTCGGTCCATGGAGAGATGCCCACCCACTGAGCCACACTGGTCAGGGCAAGCCTTGTTTTATTTCTTTTATTCCTCAATGTATAAAAGAAAAGTTTTAAAATTTATGCAGCAGTCAGAATTTGAAAACCATATTGCTTGGAAGTTATTCATGAAATAGATATTATTAATTGGATAAAAGCACAATATCTTCCAGGTAGAATTTATTTCTAACTGATATTGAATATATAGCTTCTAAGACTATATAATAAATATAAGTTTAAACTTAATAAAATTTAAGTTTAACCTCTCATACTCTCTGAGAATCCTATGGACAGAAGACAGATGAGGTATAATTAAAATACACAGTTCCTTTGTTAACGGATTCCTTAAATAAATCATGAATAAAAAAGAATTTAATAACTTTCTATGCAGTTAACATATAATGCAGAATACTGAGTTAAAAGAATTATTAAACTACAGTACACATTTAATAGGTCACTGTTAAATAAATAAATATTGAAATTTATTTTACCTATAACATTCAACATAATATATCATTCCAGTGCCTAATATATGTATTTCTCCAACTGGTTTCAACTCCTTAGCTGTGTCTTTTTTATCTTAATAAACTCTTTTTATCTTTACTGTGCCAGTCTAGCATATAATTTTTTTGTTTGTTGGATTAACTGTATTTCTTTTTCACTTCCATAGAAACTACAACAATGCTCAATACAAAAACCCATTCAATACCAAGAGAAAGTAATTATTATATTATGGTATGTCAAAAGTTATTCTTCCCAAATACCATATTTGTCTGACTATAAGATGTACTTGCCCCTCCAAATTTGGGAGGAATAATGGTTAATGCTGCTGTTGAGTTCTGTTTACATTTACACTGGTGAAATATTATTTTATTTATGTTATTAAATATTTTACCACATTTTTTGCCTCAAAATTGTTTTTCCTATTTTCCTCCTCTAAAATCTAGGTGTGCCTTATGGTCTGAAAAATATGGTAAACACTATTTATTGTTTTAGGAAATTTTCAGAAATATAAAAGTAATTAATTTTTCACAAAGAGCTTTTAAATGCAAAATTTACCTACAATTAAATTTTAATAAATAGTGTTTTTTACATTATCACAGAAATGTGTTGTGTAGGCACCAATCACTATAAAAGGTGAAATTAAGTGACAATATAATTCTATAAGGTATTCCTCTGCATTTTTAAGAAGTAGAACAGAGTCATGCACTCTTAAGTTCCTGACTGGTGACTCTCTATGAATTACCAAAAGAGCACCAAATAACTTATGCTTTGATGAGTAACAAATGTTTTCACAATATACTTCACATTATACAATACAGAGTACAATTAGTTTAACATTAAATAAGTGAAAAAAAAGCAAAAACATCTTCTAGTGACATAGTTGTAGAGTTATGTGTACAACAATACAGAAATAAGAGAAAGAAATAAGATCACTGAAGTTGTTCATGCTTAAGTTTATCTATTATTGCCCTCACAGGTGTGGATCAGTTGGTTGTGTGTCATCCCACAGAGCAAAATGCCGGTGGTTCGATTCCCAATCAGGGCACACGCCTGGGTTGTGGGTTCAGTCCCCAGTCGGGACACATACGAGACGCAGCCTATCAATGTTTTTCTCCCCCTCTTCCTCCCTTCCTCATCCTCTCTCTAAAAATAAATACATACAATCTTTAAACTTACCTAGACTATTTAAGTGTTGGGCTTGTTACATTTAAGAAATTCTTGTTCATGTTAAATCCATTGTTAATCACTTGCCCCTGTTTAATAGCATGCATCTTTCAAAAAAAGAGGAAAACCCTACGTTTTGTCATTACTTTTTCAATATGAGGGGCAATATTGTACTTCTAAGCTTAAACCTTCACAGCAAACTCATAAAGAATTGTTTCAACCAGCAGACCTACACCTGTGGACTACAGATTTCAGGGCAGGGAAAGGGAGGCTGAAAAGTCATTGTCACCACTCATAACTGCAGCAAGTATTGTCATTTTGATCTTTATTTACACCTGAAAAATGTACACAGCGTGAATAATATGTGCTCACGAGAGTGTGAGCAATAAAATTAAAGGTCCATTAAAACATTACAGAAGCCCACCGCTACTAAAAATACAATTATCAAGTGGAGAAAGAGAAGTCTACAGTATGTTTTCTTATTAAAATGAAGCTCTCACACTCAGAAAGATTGAGAAACACTCCTTTAACGAAAAAGAGTAATTATTTAACTAGTGTATATGTAAACATGCAATTGTTTAACTATTTAATGTAATGTTAGTCCTGACTATAATAATCATTAATAATATAATAATAATGAGTAATGTTAATAATAATGCCATAAATGTTCACAACGTTAACATTAACTGCATTTAAATACTACTGAGTATACGTCCTGGGAATGTTTGGTCACCCCTGACATCTCCGTATCCCTTGCCATCTCCCCCACAGCCTGTCCTTAATATTTCTGGAACTATTCAACAGTCTCTGTGGCTGTGGCTTATCTCATCGATACTCTTACCAGAGTCTGTCTAGTCTTCTCCAATCTTTCTCCTCTTCGATCCATCCTCCACTGTAAATGAAGTGACTCATGAAACACAAAAAGAAGCTTGTCATAATCCCTGCTTTTAAGCCACAAAGGCTCTCTTCAGATCTCAGAATAAATTTCAGACTCTTTAAACATGCTCATAAAACCCTACATGATCTGATCCTTGCTTACATTTCCAGGAACACCTTCACTATTTCCCCGTCTATAAGCATCTCCTTTCAAGAGAGCCCAACACATCACACACAATCTTAAAGCATTCCTCTAAGCAAAAATAATGCTTCTGTCTCCAAATTGCTAAAAACTGGGAAATATAAATGTGGACTTCAGTTTTCAAATATGAGACCCGATCATTATAAAACGCTTGCTTCAAAGCAGTCTTCTATCTAAAAAAATTTTTAAATCTTATAAAAACAGCCCAAAATACTATTCAAAAAAGTAATGAGAGAATTTGTCTGACCATATTTTAAAACGTCAAGATACACCCACAAAAAAACAGCAGTATGATACTGGTACCAGGAGAGATAAGGAAACTAACGAAGCAGACTGAAGAGACAGGAAACAGGCCTATGTCCTTATAATAATTTAATACATACCAAGTGGTACATCTCAATTCAGTGGGGAAAAGGTGGATGGCTGAACTGAAAAGAACTGGGATTAGCTGGTCTTCTGGACACAAATAAACCTTAACCATTTCCTTAGTGCTTACACCAAAAATAATTCCAGATAAATGGGAGTTTAATATAAAAATTGAAAATACTGGACTAAAATGTGAGCAATACAACCCTGAGGCTTTCCAAGTAAATCACCAAAAGGAACACTATAAAGTAAATGATTAGCAATTTTATCCATATAAAAATTAAAAGACAAACTGTAAAAACGGTATTTACACTATATATGTCAAAGTTTTAATATGGGTCATACAAAAGTTCTTATAACTCCATAAAAGACACCCTCATACACAGACACAAAGGGACAATTTGTAGGGAGTACAAAATGGGTATGCAACCTCACAATGAAAAAATATAAGTAATAATACAGTTTCTTTTGCCTTTCAATTTGATAAAAATGAAAAAGACTGTCAAAACTTTGTATACCAAGGGCATTATGAAGAACTCAGAGCCCTCAGTACTGTTTATGGGAATGAAATGTGGAGCAACTTTTGTAAAAAATAAATCCCTACTACAAAATATGCAAACTCATTTCTCAGGAGTGTAGCCAAGAAAATAATTCTATAAGTGTAAAATGCCTTTAAATATAAATGTTAATTACAGCACAGTTTACTACAGTATTGTTTAAAATAGTGAAAAATAAAAGAAAAACACCAACATCCATCAATCAGGAATTCGAGTAAACTACAGTGTGTGTATATACACACAAACACGCACAACGAATTTGGATCAGCATGTGACCAAACACAACTAATTGATGTGCACTGACTTTACTGACATGAGAAAGATATTTATTTTCCATTGAATAAACTAAAGTCACAATAAGGCATGATTGCATGATTCCTTCACATAAAACTGTGTACACATACATGTCTCCACACATGCATGGGAGATCTGTACAAATCACCAGTGTTAACAATAATTAGGGATAGCCTTCTGGGTGATTTTTATTTCTTCTGTGTAGGTTTTTGTACTGTGTGAAATTTTTATACCAAACATGAGCACTTTTACAGAAATAAAACTATTTTTATAAAGCACTATATACTGCCTTCCTCCTTCATTCATTAAACAGCTAGCTATAGAGTAGCTCATGTATATAAAGGCATTGTGTTAGGCAATGGAGATGGGGGACCTACAACACTGATTAATAGTCAATACGTCTTGTTTCTATCAGTGTTATTTATAAATAATACTATAGGTATAAATTCCCAATAATAGAACTTACCAAAAAAAATATCGTGACTTAGACAAATGATATTTGGGGAATGATTATCTAAAGCAGGGGCTCTTGGTCATTTCTGTGTTGTGGATTTCTTTAGCAGTCTGGTAAAACTTACAGATTCACTTCTCAGAATAATACTTTTAAATGCATAAATCAAAATATGGAAGATTACAAGGAAAGAAAATTGTATTGAATTTGTTTATTAATGTAGTAATTTAAGACAACACATTACAATATAGACTAATTAAAGTTAATGTAAAAAAAAAAGACATAGCACAGTGAAAATCATTACGTAGACAAACTAAGAACATTGAACTATGAAGTGATCTCCAAGAAGGCATCATATATTTCATGATGGACATCAAATTGTTTTTTATTTTGTTATATTTAAAAGCTATGAAAATCCTGATTCACAAATATATACTGCTGCAAGTGTAATTAAAGCTTCTATGGTTCACTTTATAAGGCAGAAGTAGGCTTCTCTAAAATACCAGAATTCCCTAAGGCTTTTAAATTCAAAACCTACTGTGGTGAGTTTTTTGTCCTAAGTCAGTGAGTCCATCTTTGGCTTAGGTCAACATATTCGTATTTATACCAGAGAGAAAAAGGGTTGTGAATCCATGGTTCAAATGTGATACTAAGGCATGGCATTGGAATTTACATAGTTATGAACATTTCCAATAATAAATTCTCCATTCAAAAGTTGTTCTTAAAAATTATGATAGGTAAATAAATTTTAATTTAAAAACCAAAATACCGTACACTGTAAAATTTTTCAACTTTTCTATATGCTTGAAAATTCTCATAATAAAATGTGTGAAAATATGAAAAATTGCCAAAGTAATAATAAAAAAGAAAATTACAAAATTTTTTTAAAAAATCAATACTTTAATGTGGCTCCTCAAATAGGCACTACTAGCACCTCAAGTACCAGAAATGATACATGGTCAGCTTGTGCTGTTTCAATTTCAGTTATGAGTGAAGTTGTGTAAATAAAAACATCCTCTAAGTTACTTCTTTTCAAACTTTACTGTGCACATAAATCATCTGAGGGTCTTGCTAAAACACAGGTTCTGATTGATTAGCTCAGGAGTGGACACTGAGGTTATACATTTCCAGCACTTTCTCAGTCAAGGCTGATGCTGCTGTCCACAGACCACACTTGGAGTAACAAAGCTCTTTTTACTGTATTGTCTGTAAGGATTCAATACAGCCTTGAAGCTTATAAATACATACCAATAACTACCTATTAATAAAAATATCTTTGCTTAATGCTTTGAACTTCCTAGGAGTGAAACCTCAGTGTTATGCTGAATACAACCTAGATTTCTGAGTTTTGCCTGAAAGGGTTGCTACGACCTCTAGAAAGTTAGCTCAAAGTATATACAATGAAACAACTTCTCAGTAGTAATAGAAGGGGTATGTATGTTTCGGTCATCTATCTTCTAGATAATTAAGATTCAATTATAATTTAAATGTGTAAATGTGTCACAAAATGTATTAATATTCTACTCATATCCATATGCTTCTGTATTTGTTCAGAAATATTTTAAAGCAAATTGGCATATTTGTTTCTATCTTGAGAAATTCAGTCTGGAGCACTCATTTGAAAATATTCAGATACTTCAAGGGTTCTTTAGTCCACTCCCCTAATGACTGATATCCCAGCCCTCGAGTGGAAGTAACATTCTCCCCTGTTTGAGGTAAATGATCTCTTGCAGGCACACCATTTGGATACCTGGAAAAGGTAATTTATCTCAAGAAGGCAAATACTTTAATGAAAGCAGGAAGGTTGCCACCTGTCCAGTATTTACAGAGGCAACATGGATACTGGGGTCCTTGCCCACTATCTATAAAGACATCATTAAAGTTTAAGAAGGTAGCAGGGGCAACCACCTTCAGCACTTTCTGAGCAGTGAACTTAAGCTAACATACTGAACTTGTAGATTCATGAAAAGGTTTAACGTAAAACACCAGTATTACCCAGTATTACTTTAAAGTGTGAGACATCAGTACACACACAAAAAAGAGAAAACAACAAATATTTATTGGACAATTACATATAAATGGACTTGGCTAAGCTGGTTACATTTATTTCTAATGACCCTATGAGGTGAGAACTTTTCGTAGTTAAATTTCACATATAAGATATTGAAACTGGAAAGGGATTAAGTAATTTTCCTAAAGTCACACACAAATTAAGCATTTTAACCCATATTCAAATCTAGAGTCAAAATTCTTATTTCACATTCTATTCCATATCCAACATGTTCGATTTTCTCTATTAAATCATTTGAAAATTTTTTCTCCCAGATAGTTAATGGTATATATATATTTCATAACTCTAAAAATATAAGCACCTAATGTTTTAAAAGAGTAATTTATTTTTTTCACCTTAAAACAAAGATAATACAAGAAGCAATACAGCTACCACTTAAAATATTAAAAACTACTTGGTATTGGCCTACATGTACCAGTTTTCCTGGGTCTAAAAACAAAAACATTGCCAATGATGCCATTCATATGTAGATCTGGCATGAAACATTGTTTAAACTTTCAGCAAGTTCTTTAAGAAGAAAAAGAAAAGACAAAACAAAATTCTAAGAACAATCCTTTTTCATTTCAGAATTTTCAGACTGTTTCCTAAAATGACTTGACATTTCAATCCCCCACTTCATTAAAACAATTAAGATACTGCACGTAATACTAGATCATTCAGTGTCGCAGGTTCGATTCCCAGTCAGGGTACATGCCTGGGTTGCAGGCCATGACTCCCAGCGACCGCACATTGATGTCTGTCTGTCTGTCTGTCTGTCTGTCTGTCTCTCTCTATTTCCCTCCCTTCCCTCTCTAAAAATAAATAAAATCTTTTAAAAAAAAGGAGACGGAAGATGGCGGCTTTACTCTAGGCAGCGTTTTTCTCAGCTTCTGTGAAGAGCGGGGAAACTCACGGATCAGTGGAGAAACAGAGCAAGTGGGCTAGGTTACTGAATCACTTTTGAAAGCAGGGCATCAAAAATTACTGCACTCACTGGAAAACCAGACGGTAAGGAGACTGCTACAGGACAAAAGGGGCCCAGGGATCAGCGTGGGGACTAGGGGTGTGCAGACCCCAGGCCCGCCTGGTGCTCCGGAGTCTGACCCAGGGCTCCCAGGAGAGGGAAGTCGCTGCTCCCTCCCTCAAATACGGGGCGTGAGCAACTCTAGGGGAGAACATGTTGCTAGAAGGAACAGATTGGCCAGTTGGACTAGGAAAAAATCGCCCAGGGATTTTGAACACCTGCCCAGAGACCTGGGAGAAGTGAGGGCCTCTAGACGACAGGACCAGGGGCAGCCTGGAAGAGCGCCCACACCCCTAGCCCGGTGTAAGTTCAGATCGGTGGAGAGTACAGAGACGGGCCTAGCTCGGCTCGCGCCCCATAGGGAGGCCTGAATCTCGCGCTGCGATCCTGGTAGGGACGTGGCGCTTGGTGCGTTCCTACAGTAGTGGCTCAGAAATTTCCAGCCAGCCCGACCTGGGGAGGCGGCAAAGGTGCCAACACCCGGTCGGAGTGCGGTTCGGCGAGGAACACAGAGCTGGAAACGGCTGGGCTCGCGCATCGTCGGGAAGACTGACTCTCTCACGCTTTGAACCTGGAAGGGTAGCAGCGAGGCGCTTAGGGCGATCCTAGACCCCGAATCTCAAAAGTTTGGGGGAGGGGCGCGCCCTTTTACGATCCCCAGGGAGGGCGCAGTGAATCCCAAAATATTGCGGGTGCCTCCTGAGATCATAGAGCTGGAACCCTGCAGGACCCCGGAGTCCGGAAGAACGTGGAAGTGAGATCCAGAGAGCCAGTGTGCTCAGGAGTGCCCAGGGTACCTGACAGACTTGCTGAGATCTGGCTAGGAGAGAGAGAAGCATTTCAAAGGTCCCTCAGCCAGCTGAAGCCTGAAAGATCAGAAAAACTGGTCTGGCCAGTTAGAAACCAACAAGAGGTTTTTTTTATTTTGTTTTGTTTTGTTTTGGGGGGGGGGTTTGTTTTGTTTGGTTTCTCTGGCTGTTGTTGGTTGATTGATTTTATCTTGTGTTTTATGTGACATTTTATTTTTCAATTCTTATTATTTTTATCTCGCAATCCCTTATGTTTCTCTTCCATTCATCCTAATATTATTCTTTCCACTCCAAATTTATCTCTCCTGCACTACATCTTCTGCTGTTCTTTCCTTTTTTTTAATCTTGCAAGTTACTGTAAATTTGTATTATCTTTTTCTCACTTTTCCGACATTTTTTATTTTAATAATATTTTGGTATTCTTTTTTCTTTCTGTATAA
The DNA here is from genome assembly GCF_019186645.2 of Phyllostomus hastatus. Lineage (NCBI taxonomy): Eukaryota > Metazoa > Chordata > Mammalia > Chiroptera > Phyllostomidae > Phyllostomus > Phyllostomus hastatus. The sequence continues at coordinate 15,516,059 of NW_025333857.1, forward strand.
TCTTCTTTGCTTGGCTGGTTATACTGTCATTTGATAGGTTCCCCCTGGTATCTCAGTCACAAGGTGTTGATAAGTTACTATCCTTCATCTGTGTTCCATTAATACACCTCTCAAGGTTCTATACTCTTTATTCTTGTTATCTAGACCTCATCGATTCTGCCACAAGACTGTCACTTTACTATTACTGCTAATAAGACCTAGTCTATACAATTGTAAATGCTTCTCAATACCCCTACCTGATCTCAGCCCACTTTGCAATTTTCTGGACTATACTATTGGGGGGGTTGTCTCTATTCTTTTACACACTACTCCTATATACTAATCTTTAATCCAACCCTACCTTAGAATCTAACTTCCCACAGCCTCACAGCTTCCTAGATCCAACTAACAATCCTCTCGTCCCCAATAAGAGTCTTACCTTCTTTCCATCCTTTCTAAAACGTGGATAGTGGGGTGGAGGATCACGGTTAACACTATAAGGAGCCAAAGGATAACCCATCTCTTCTCTACTGGCTGCTAAAGTAAATATCATAGTATACTGTCTTGCTGTTTTAAACCATTTTGCCTTACTCCTCCAACTGATCCTAAAAAAGAGTAGGGGGAAGCTGTGAAAACCAGGATACACGAAGGGGATTGCACCACTGAATCTCACAAATATTCTACCACAGAAGTTCACACCATAATTACAGGGAATCAGAACAGATCAAATTAACAAACAGGAAGAAAAAAGAAGAAACCCACGAACAATGAGAAAACAAAGAAACAACCCCCAATTGAAGGGAAACGAGGAAGCCTCAGGAAAAATGCTAAATGAAATAGAGGCAACTCAACTATCAGATAGTAAGTTCAAAACAATGATTACCAGGAAGTTTAATGAACTCACAATGAACCTTCAGAAATTAGAGGGAAACTACATCAATCTCACTGCAAACTATATAAACATGAAAAAGGAAATAGAAACCCTCAACAAAGGTCAAGAGGAAATGAAGAATACAATTTCTGAACTGAAGAACACAGTAGAAGGAATGAAAAGCAGGATTGATGAAGCAGAAGATCGGATTAGCGAGCTAGAGGACAAAGTAGAAAACAGCATCCAGAAAGAGCAAGAAAAGGAAAAGAGGCTCAGAAAGAATGAAGAGGGATTAAGAGAAATGCAAAACAATATGAAACGTAATAATATCCGTATAATAGGGATACCAGAAGGAGAAGAAGAAGAGCAAGGGATCGAAAACCTAGTTGAAAAAGTAATAAAGGAGAACTTCCCTAATTTGATGAGAGAAAAAGTCACACAAATCCAGGAAACACAGAGAGTCCCAATCAAGAGGAACCCAAAGAGACCCACCCCAAGGCACATCATAATTAAAATGACAAAATTTCAAGACAAAGAGAAAATCTTAAAGGCAGCAAGGGAGAAAAAGGAAGTAACATACAAGGGAGCCCCAATAAGGCTAACAGCTGACTTCTCAATGGAAACACTTCAAGCCAGAAGAGAATGGCAAGAAATACTCCAGGTAATGAGAACCAGAGGTCTGCAATCAAGGCTACTGTATCCAGCAAGGCTCTCAATAAAGATAGAAGGCCAAATAAGAAGCTTCCCAGACAAAAGAAGTCTAAAAGAATACACCTCGACCAAACCAGCTCTGCAAGAGATTCTAAAAGGACTGCTTTAAGGAAGACAGGGAAAAGAGAGAGAGAGAGAGGAACACACGTACATAAAAGACAATGAATAAGTACCTATCAATAATAACCTTAAATGTAAATGGATTAAATGTTCCAATAAAAAGACATAGAATAGCTGATTGGATAAGAAAAAATGACTCACATATCTGCTGTGTACAAGAGACCCACCTCAGGATAAAAGACCTACACAGGCTGAAAGTGAAGGGCTGGAAACAAATCTTCCAAGCAAATGGGCAGAAAAAAAAGCCGGGGTAGCAATACTCATATCAGACAAAATAGACTTCCAAAAAAGGTCCATAAAGAGAGACCCAGAAGGTCACTTTATAATACTCAAGGGAAGAATCCATCAAGAAGACATAAATATTGTAAATAAATATGCACCCAACATAGGAGCACCAAAATACATAAAGAAAATCTTAGAGGACTTCAAGAAAGATATAGACAACAACACAATTATACTGGGGGATTTTAACACCCCACTGTCAAAAATGGACAGATCTTCTAAACAAAATATCAACAAAGACATTGTGGCATTGAACAATACCCTTGAGGAAATGGACTTTACTGATATATACCGAGCCCTCCATCCAAAAGAAGCTAAATATACATTCTTTTCAAATGTACACGGAACATTCTCAAAGATAGACCACATGATAGGACACAAAACAAGCCTCAAGAATTTCAAGAAAATTGAAATCATACCAAGCATTTTCTCAGACCACAAGGGACTGAAGCTAGAAACCAACCCGAAGGAAAAAAAAACAAAAACACTCAAAATCATGGAGATTGAAATAGCATGCTATTAAACAATGAATGGGTCAAGAATGATATTAGGGAAGAAATCAAAAGGTTTCTGGAAACAAATGAAAACGAACTCACAACAACCCAAAACTTATGGGACACAGCCAAGGCAGTCCTGAGAGGGAAGTTCATAGTGATACAGGCCCACCTAAAAAGGTTAGAAACATTCCAAACAAACAACCTAACCCTACATCTACAAGAACTCGAGGAACAACAACAAAGGCAGCCCAGAGCAAGCAGAAGGAAGGAAATAACCAAGATCAGAGCAGAATTAAATGACATAGAGACTAAAAGCACAATTCTAAGGATCAATGAATCCAAGAGCTGGTTCTTTGAAAAGATAAACAAAATCGACAAGCCTTTAAGCAGACTCATCAAGAAAAAAAAAAAGAGAAGACCCAAATAAACACAATCAGAAATGAAAGAGGAGAGATTACAACAGATACCACAGAAATACAAAGGATTGTAAGAAATTACTACAAAGAGCTGTATGCCAAGAAATTTGAAAACCTAGGTGAAATGGACAACTTTCTAGAAAAATATAATCTTCCAAAACTCAATGAAAAAGAAGCAGAAAGCCTGAACAGACCAATAACAACAAAAGAAATTGAAGCAGTAATCAAAAAACCTCCCAACACACAAAAGCCCGGGACCAGATGGTTTCACAGGAGAATTCTACAAAGCATTTAAGGAAGAGCTAACCCCTATCCTTCACAGACTATTCCAAAAAATCCAAAAAGATGGGAGTCTCCCAAACTCTTTTTATGAGGCCAACATCATCCTGATTCCAAAACCAAATAAAGACACAACAAAGAAAAGAAAACTTCAGGCCAATATCACTGATGAACATTGACACTAAAATCCTCAACAAAAATACTGGCAAACCGCATCCAACAATACATTAAAAAGATCATACACCATGACCAAGTGGGATTCATTCCAGGGATGCAAGGATGGTTCAATATTCACAAGTCAGTAAATGTAATACATCACATAAACAAAAGCAAAGACAAAAACCACATGATCATATCAATTGATGCAGAAAAAGCATTTGATAAGGTACAGCACCCATTCATGATAAAAACACTCGGCAAAGTGGGAATAGAGGGAGCATTCCTCAACATAATAAAGGCCATATATGAGAGACCTTCAGCCAACATCATACTCAATGGGCCAAAAATTAAAATCTTTTCCACTAAGATCAGGAACAAGACAAGGCTGTCCACTTTCACCACTTCTATTCAATATAGTACTGGAAGTTTTAGCCACAGCAATCAGACAAGAAAAAGAAATAAAAGGCATCCAAATCGGAAAGGAGGAAACAAAACTGTCACTGTTTGCAGATGACATGATAGTATACATAGAAAATCCTATAGACTCTACCAAAAAACTGCTTGACCTAATAAATGAATTTGGCAAAACAGCGGGAATACAAAGTCAATATCCAGAAATCAAAGGCATTTCTCTACACCAACAATGAAACAGCAGAAACAGAGATCAAGGAAAAAATCCCATTTGAAATAGCAAAAAGAAAAATAAAATATCTAGGAATAAACCTAACCAAAGACGTAAAAGACCTGTATTCAGAAAACTACACAACACTGAAGAAAGAAATCAAGGAAGACACAAACAAATGGAAACATATACCGTGTTCATGGATTGGAAGAATTAATATCATCAAAATGTCCATACTACCCAAAGCAATTTACACATTGAATGCAATTCCTATTAAAGTACCAATGGCATATTTCACAGACATAGAACAAACACTTCAAAAATTTATATGGAATTATAAACGACCCCGAATAGCTGCTGCAATTTTGAGAAAGAAGAGTAAAGTAGAAGGGATCACAATACCCAACACTAAACTATACTACAAGGCCACTGTAATCAAAACAGCCTGGTACTGGCATAAAAACAGGCACATAGACCAATGGAACAGAACAGAGAGCCCAGAAATAAGCCCAAGTCTCTATGGTCAATTAATATTTGACAAAGGAGGCAGCAATATAAAATGGAATAAAGATAGCCTCTTCAACAAATGGTGTTGGGAGAACTGGACAGCCATGCACAAAAAAATGAAACTTGAGCACCAACTTACACCATATACAAAAATAAATTCAAGGTGGATAAAAGACTTAACTATAAAACGTGACACCATTAAAGTCCTAGAGGAGAACGTAGGTAGGAAAATCTCAGATATTTCACGAAGAAACTTTTTTACTGACTTGTCCCCTAGAGCAAGGGACATAAAGGAAAGAATAAACAAATGGGACCTCATCAAAATTAAAAAGCTTCTGCACAGCTAAAGAAAACAGTATCAAAATTAAAAGAGAACCAACTGTATGGGAAAACATATTTGCCAATGATACCTCAGACAAGGGTTTAATCTCCAAAATATATAAAGAACTTACAAGACTGCACTCTAAGAAGACAAGGAATCCAATTAAAAAGTGGCCAAAGGACTTGAACAGACACTTCTCCAAGGAGGACATACAGAAAATCCAAAGACACATGAAACGATGTTCAATATCGCTAGCTATCAGAGAGATGCAAATTAAAACCACAATGAGATACCACTTCACACCAGACAGAATGGCCATCATAAACAAAGCAACAAACAACAAGTGTTGGAGAGGTTGTGGAGAAAAAGGGGACCCTAGTGCACTGTTGGTGGGACTGCAGACTGGTACAACCACTATGGAAAGGCAGTATGGAACTTCCTCAGAAAACTAAAAATGGATCTGCCTTTTGACCCTGCAATTCCACTGCTGGGTCTCTATCCTAAGAACCTTGAAACACCAATCCAAAAGAACCTATGCATCCCAATGTTCATAGCAGCACAATTTACAATAGCTAGATGCTGGATGCAACCAAGATGCCCATCAGTAAATGAATGGATCAAAAAACTATGGTACATTTACACAATGGAATTCTATGCAGCAGAAAGAAAGAAGGAGCTCCTACCCTTTGCAACAGCGTGGATGGAGCTGGAAAACATTATGCTTAGCGAAACAAGCCAGGCAGTGAAAGACAAATACCATATGATCTCACCTTTAACAGGAACCTAAATAACAAAACAAAGAAACAAGCAAAATATAACCAAAGACACTGAAATAGAGGACAGGCTGACGGTGACCAGAGGGGAGAGAAGAGGGAATTTAAGGGGACAGTGGGAAGGGTTCACAGGAACAAACTTAAAGGACACATGGTCATAAACTAAGGGGAGGGTGGTAATGGGAGGGAAGTGGGGAGGGTGGGAGGGGGGACTGGATTGGGAGTAAAAAGAAGAAAACTGTATTTGAACAATGATTAAAATAAAAAAAAATATTAGATCATTCAAGAGACATGAATAGATCACAAATCAAAGCTGAACTGATACTCCTGATGCCTGTGGTGTGATGAAAACACCCTACTGTGAACAGGTCAAATAAATTATGGAGTGAGTAACTAATAAATATTACCCAGACACTGAAAATCATTCTCCAGAAAAATATTAATAGAAATGGAGAAAAAATCTCAAAAATATGACTTTTTTAAAACTAAAGCTATGATAGTATATTGTAAGCAAAGCACAGCATCACTTCGGTGACATTCATGCCCAAAATGCATAAGCTGAGTCTCATGATGAGGAAACAAATCAAAATTGAGGGTTGTTCTACAAATAAATGGTGTATAATCTTCATGGTGATGCTGGTCATGGAAAAAACGAGAAACTCTTCAATGCAGCAAAAGACTAAAGAAACATGACCAAATGCAACACAATTCTAAACCAGGTGCTTTTACCATGAAAGACACAGTAGGGACAAATCAGGGAAAATAGAATGGGGTCTGAATGGTAGTAATGTATCAGTGTTGGTTTCCCAACGTTGGTCACTGCACTCTGGTTACGTACAAGAACATCTTTGAAATGCACACTAAAATATGGGGAAGTAATGGGAAATCATGTCAGCAACTTGCTTTGAAATCTTTCAGCAAAAAAGAAAACAGTTCTCTGTAGTATATTTGCAACTTTTCTATAAGTTTAAGGTTATTTCAAAATAAATTTTATATAAAAATATAAAACAGTATGTAGTCTATGATATTTATAACATTTGTTAGTCTGCTAGTAGACGGATGGGTGGATGGCAGGATGGATGAGAGGGAGGCAGGCAGGGTGGGTAGACAGAGAGAGATAAAGGGATAAAATAGATTGGAAGAAGATACACAAAAATATTTACAGTAACTATTCTTTATGATGGGAAACTTTTTGTTTTTGTTATTGTTGCTTATTTTTTTTCCAAGTTTTCTTGGAATTGACCAATTTTCTTTTATAACTGAGGCAGTAGATGTGGAGGCAATTTGTTTTCTAAAATCTGAATCCTCTCTATTGCAGACATTGTTGATTAGCTGATCCATCCCAACCACAGGTGGGATGGATCAGCTCTCCCTTCTCTTTTGCCAACTTCCAGGCAGCCAGCTAGGGATAACCATGCGATCCAGTTCAGGTCACCAAAACAACAGCAGAAACCTACCGGGTGTTTTAGGAAAGCTTTTTGCCTTGCTGATATAAAGGGATATATATTCAGCAGCCATGTTTTCATATTTTAACAGCTTTCTCAAAATATAATTCACACACAATACAATTCACCCATTTAAAATATACAACTCAGTGCTTTTTAATATATTCACAGAATTATATAATCATTATCACAGATAATTGTATAACATTTTAGTCACCCCCAAAAAGAAACACCATACCCATTAGCAGTTATTCCCCAAGACCCCAACAGCCTACCCAGCATTAGGCAGCCACTAATCAATTTTCTGTCTCTAGATTTGCCTAATCGGGCATCCCAAATATAGGCATACCCTGGGGGTATTGTTGGTTAGGTTCCAGACCACTGCAATAAAAACAAAAATCACAGTAAAGCGAGTCACACAAGTTGTACTGTAATGCACATAAAAGTTATGTTCACACTGCACTATAGTTTATCAAATGTGCAATGGAATTGTGTCCAGAAAAACAATGTGTAGAGTTTAACCTTAAAATACTTTATTGCTGAAAATGCTAACCATCCTCTGAGCCTTCAGTGAGTCATAATCTTATTGCTGGTGAAGGGTCTCGCCTCCATGTTCCCGGCTGCTGACTGATCAGGGTGGTGGCTGCTGAAGGTTAAGGTGGCTGTGGCAATTTTTTAAAATAAGGCAACAACGAAGTTTGCTGCATGGACTGACTCTTCCTTTAACGAACAATTTCTCTGCAGCATGTGATGCTGTTTGACAGCATTTTACCCACAGCAGACCTTGCAAAACTGGACTCAGTCCTCTCAAACCCTGCTTCTGCTTTATTAACTAAATTTACATAATATAGTAAGTCCTTTGTTACTTTAACAGTCTTCACGGCATCTTCACCAGGAGTAGATTCCATCTCAAGTAACCACTTTCTTTCCTCACGTAAAAGAAGTAACTCCTCATTGTTAAAGTTTTATCATTGTGAGACTGCAGCAATTCAGTCACTTCTTCAGGCTCCACTTTTAATTCTACTTCTCTTATTATTTCCACCACACCCACAGTTACTTCCTCCACTGGAGTCCTGAATCCCTCAAAGTCATCCATGAGGGCTGGAATCAACTTCTTCCAAACTCCTGTTAATGCTGATATTTGACCTCTTCTCATGAATCACAAATGTTCTTAATGGCATATAGAATGGTAAATGCTTTCCAGAAGGTTTTCAATTTACTTTGCCCAGATCCATCAGAGGAATCACTAACTATGGCATCTATAGATTACAAAATGCGTTTCTTGAATTATAAAGTTTTAAAGTCAAAATTACTACTTGAGCCAAGGGCTTCAGAATGGATGTTGCTTTAGCAGGCATGAAAACAACATTAATTTTGATGTACATCTCCATCAGAGCTCTTGGTTGACCAGATGCATTATCAATAAGAAATAATATTTTGGAAAAAAATCTTTTTTCTGAGCAGTAAGTCTCAACAGTGGGCTTAAAATATTCAATAAACCATGTTGTAAACAGATGTGCTGTCAACAGAGTTTTGTTGTTCTATTTATAGAGCATGGGCAGAGCAGATTTAGCATAATTCTTAAGGGCCTTAGGATTTTCAGAATAGTAAATGAGGATTGGCTTCAACTTAAAGTCACCAGCTGCATCAGCCCCTAAACAAGAGACTTGGCCTACCCTTTGAAGACTTGAAAACCAGCGCTGACTTCCCCTTTCTAGCTATGGAAGTCCTAGATGGCATTTTCTTGCAATAAAAGGCTGTTCTGTCTACAATGAAAATTTGTTGTTTAGTGTAGCCATGTTCATTCATTATCTTAGCTACACCTTCTGAATAGCTTGCTTAGGCTTCCCCATCAGCTCCTGCTGCTTCCCCTTGCATTTTTATGTTAGGGAGACAACTTCTCTTCTTAAACCACACGAACCAACCTCTGCTAACTTCAAACATCCTTTCTGCAGCTTCTTCACCTCTCTCAGCCTTCATAGAATTGAAGAGAGCTGGGCCTTGCTCTGGATTAGGCTTTGGCTTAAGGGAATGTTGTAGCTGGTTGGATTTTCCACCCAGACCACTAAATCTTTCCTTATCGGCAATAAGGCTGGTTTTATTTTCTTATAATTCATGTGTTCACTGAAGTAGCACTTTTAATTTCCTTCAGAAATGTTTCCTTTGCATTTACAACTTGGCTGTTCAATGCAAGCAGCCTAGCTTTCAGCCTATCTCAGCTTTTGACATCCCTTCCTCACTAAGTTTAATCATTTCTAGCTTTTGAATTAAAGTGAGAGCTGTGCACCTCTTCCATTCACTTGAACCCTGAGAGACCACTGCAGGGTTACTAACTGGCCTGATCTCAGTATTGTTGTGTCTCAAGGAACAGGGAGGCTCGAGGAGAAGGGAACAAGGAATGGCTGGTCAGTGGAACAGTCAGAATGCTCACAACATTTATTATTGATTAAGCTCACCATCTTATGTGGGTGCAGTTTGTGGAGCTTCAAAACAATTACAATAGTAACATCAAAAATCACTGATCATAAATTACCATAACAAATATAATAATAATGAAAAAGTTTGAAATACTGCAAGAATTACCAAAATGTGGCACAGAGACACAAAGTGAGCAAATGCTATTGTGAAATGCAGGGTTGCCACAAACCTTCAATTTGTGAAAAACTCAGTAAATGCAAAGCACAATAAAGTGAAGCATAATAAAGTGACCCATGCCTGTAAGTGGAATTATATAATACGTGATGTTTTGTGACTAGCTTCTTTCACTTAGCATAATAATTTCAAGGCTCATCCATGTTTGGTATGTATCAGTACTTCATTACTTTTTATGACCCAATAATACTTCATAATATGGATATTTATTCATTCTTTACTTGATGGACATTTGGGTTTATTTCTATTTCTGGCTACTATGCATAATGCTGCAATGAACATTCATATGGTTTTGTATGGATAGATATATGTTTTTACTTCTCTTGGACATATTATGTCTAGGACTAGAATTGCTGGCTTATGTGATAACTCTGTTTAACACTTTGAGGAACTGCCAGCCTCTTCCAAAGCAGCTGTTTCATTTTTTGCTCCTAACAGCAATGTACGAATACCTTCACATTATGTCCTTCCTCTTTCCCTCCTGCCAAAACATAACCCTGATGCCTGAAAGTAGAATAGCCAGCTTAAAACTAGGAGGCATGAACATGAAGATACCAAGTGGCAGAGCAGAAAGACAGTCCAGATTTCTGCCTTCATCTAGGCTTCCTGTTCCTTGAGAGGAAAAAACTGTGTATCATTGAGCTAGTTTACGTGGTGTTTTCTATTAGTTACAAACAAAGCAAACCTTTGATGCCCCCAAACATAATAACCTTCCTACATTCAGAGAAGGAAATTTCTCCTTGATCTTCACATGCTAATTTATAACAAAACCGTGTTTTAAAAAGTTAGAGCTGTATAAGATATGTAAATTATCTTGAAATTTTAAGATAAACTAAGGTATTTTCATTGGATCTACTCAAAAGTTTTGAGTAGATCAAAAAGATTAAAAAAGTCAATCTACTTTTATGTGTCCACATACCTACAAAGAATATGACTAACATAAATCATCTGTTTATTAAAATAAATACAAAAACTTCTATTAAGTGTTTTCAAGAATATTATAGTTTTGCTTTGAAGCAATGACACCAACCTTCTCAAAATATATTTATTCAGTCTTTTATTTAAGTCTCCTAACCCAATATGTTGAGGCTTTGCCAATATACTAAATATGCATATTGCTTACCAACATCAGTTACCACAATCTAAAAATAATCTTTGAATCATAAATTTCCTTCTACAAGAAACTAGGTTTAGGGTTAGATATTTGAAATCACAATAAATGATCTGTATTTACATAACAGAGTGTCTAAAAACTAAAATTACATCCTAACTTATTATTTCTTTCATGCTTACAACATTCCATTAAGTAGGCAAGTATTAATAACTGCAGTTGCACTATTAAAATGCTGAAATGACAGTAATTAGTCCAATGACATAGCTTAACCAATAGGTGACTATATGTTATTCTTGTAGGATAGAAAAATTAATTTTCATTGAACTTTTCACACAAACATATCATGTAATCTCAGCCATAAGAAAATAAACTTGAACTTTAGACCTTTGGAAATTACAAATCATAGGGGGTTCCACACGTGGTAGAAAGGAATAGACTATTCCAATTAACTCTATTTAAAATTAATGAGAAAAAATAAAAACATCACCAAATGAGAAACAAAAATTTTCTGCTGGTTCAGTTATTACTCACACTTCTAAAATTTACAGGCAGAAAGAGAAATGAAGAAAGACCAGTATTATTTAAAAAAAAAAAAAGAAAAACCCCAAGCTAATGATGAGCAAGAAAATCAGATCACAAAGGGGGAAAAAAGTGTCTACATTCACCTAAAAATATCATTCAATTTTCCCATAAATAAGGACAAAATTGCTCATCAAAGTTGACACTAATTCCCTACATCATTAAATATAGATTTAACAATCTCCCTTACCTGAAAAAAGATGAGAACAAATATAATTTCTTCCTAGATTGTTTATTAGAATTTGTACTATAAAGCATTCCTAAACACTCGCCTTTAAATGTATTTCGAGAGGACATAAGAGAGGGAAACATACCTGTTTTACTAATGACTTCCTGTAACTCAGCCGTAGAAGCGATTATTGCAGCAAGAAGGTCAGAACTGGTGAGCCAGCTGAGCGCTTGCAGACAACGTAACTGCTCCTTTTGATGTTCTGCAAAAATAGAAAAAAATCCATTATGTAATGCTACAAAAATTTATTAAAATCTACGTTAAAAACTAAACATAGCCATGTTTAGTTATTTAAGAAATAGATCAAAACTTGTAGACAGAACTTTGCCTAATGCAGAAAAGTCTAACAAGAAATGTTAGATTTGATTGACTTTGTTTATATATGACTATCAACTGACATCAAAAGAAAAAAATTTTCTTTAGTTCTACTTATAGTACTTGATTTTCAAAAGTTAAATTGAAATCACTGTTTCCACAGAATAGTCAGATATTCACAAAATGTTAGCCAGAAAATTTATATTTGTCTCATTTTCATTGAGTTCTTCATTAGATTTTTAACTCTGATCATTTTATACTGATTCATAGAAAGTGGAAATAAATTATACTGCTAATTAATTTTAAATAGGGCATAGTCTCTGGATGGACTTTACTGAAAAACCACTGTATGAACACTACTGTGAAAAAAACATTCAAGTCTGATAAAGCTAGACAATGTTGAAATTATGCATATTTGCTACTTGCTTTATCATTTAATGTTTATAACAAAAAATCAAAACTTAGCTTATGCATAAATACACATGACAACATATTAAATGAACTTAAGTTTTTGCATAATGGTGAAACATTCACATTGTATGTCACTCACATTCAACTTAGATTTTTCAAAGCGCACATTATCTTACTTGGAAATTTGTGCTTGTCTTTGGGCTCTCCTGTACACACTAACATGCCTATGCCTTCTTTGAAACTTTCCATCCAGGTGAAAAGAGAGGCACACGATTGGCCCAAAACCTTGAGTCTGTGTGCTGCCAAAATTGCAATGACACCTTTACGGAATACACATATCAATCCCTTGAACGGTTTTTTCTTCATCTTGGCTTCCTCTTGCTTCTTTTCCTCTACAGTTGACAAAGCCTGGGCTAGAGTTCTCACTTCCACTTTGAACAACTCAAAAGTGGCGACCTGCTCCTGGAGAAAATCTCTCTGTGTAGATAAGGCACAAGATCGGCTATAGAGAGGATATAAGGCACCAGCCATCAAGGCACAGGCGGCCAGCAAGGATGTTTGCTCCTTTTGAGTCTGTGATAACACATTTTTGATGCGCGAATTTTCAAGAACCAACTGTTCATGTGATTTCTCAATATGGTTCAATTTTTCCATATTTTTTTCAGCAATTTCTTGAAATTTCTATAAGGAGAGAAGTCACAATATGAAATAAACAGACGATTTATTAATTCTTTTTTATAGAAACAAAAACTTTTTCTGACAACTACTTCTTCAAAAGATCCATGTTCTAAAATATCCAACAAATACATATTATGATAGAGGAACAGTGGGCCAAACAACTCAGATCTGAATGTGCACAGTAATTTTTTTTCTAAGATTCTACCTATTTACTTCTAGAGAGAGGGGGAGGGAAGGAGACCAAGAGGGAGAGAAACATCAGTGTGAGAGGCGCCAATTGGTTGCCTCTCCCACACCCCCAACCCAGGGCCTGCCTGCAGCAGAGGCACAGATGGGGAGCTAAATTGGTGACCTGGTTCGCAGGCCAGTGCCCAATCCACTGAGCCACACCAGCCAGGGCGAATGTGCAGAGTAATTTTTAAATCCTCTTACATAGTAGCTTTATACAAAGCAGAACACGTAATTTGAAAGTACTTCATAAACTATATTTATGAATACACATACTTAGACAATCTCTCCTCTTCCATTTCTCATAATTTCCCTTTTCCCCTTCTTTATTAACTTTTATTTCCTGCTTTTAAACAGAAATTACACTACCAATAGAGGTTTTCCTATATAACAGAAGACCTTGCTTTTGCTAAAGTAAGCAAAGGGTTAAATTAATGATACAACAAATAGCACTTGACTGTCTGCCATTTACTAGATGAGAAGGAACTGACTCAAAATATACTCGGATTTCAGGTTCTTTCTTACTATCCCAAGACAGAAGGCTGAACAAAGCACAGCTCCCGTGGGGAGGTGGGGGGGGAATACTCATTGTAAGCAGGGCCTCAGCAACAATCTGATTTTTTCTTCCTAATCAAGGTACTTACATTCCTAAAACCTAATTTGAAACACAAAGAAATTTTAACTGCAGACACCATATTTTAATCACTAGAAAATAAACTAGCTCTCTATGAAATCTAATGACAAATTATTAAGGAATTGCTGATGCAGAATAAATTCTAGAACATAACAGATCCTAATTTCCTTTACAGATTCATTTATCATTCAAAAAACATTTATTGACTACTCACTAAATTCCATGAGCCAGGAAAACAGACAAGTAAATCAATTATTGTGGTATAATGTTAAAATAGAGCTATGCCATATTGCCAGAAGTACACAAAAGGGAGTTTACATAAAATGATGTTAACAGGCTTTTGGAGAGTTACAGTAAAGGACACGTAGGAGCCATAGCTACATTATAATAATTTAACCTAATCCTTATAAACCAAAGGTGCTTTAATAGCTTCATTTGGATCTTTAATTAACCAGGTGAGCTGCCATGACTTGACCATGGAGGCCAAGAGGGCCCACTCTGAATAAGAGAGTCAACCAAAGACAGAATCAAACTCTGGATATGTATGATAAAGTGAAGTACTCTCTTCACTATATGTGGGCATTAGGAAAATATTTCTCTTTGTATTATTGGTTCAGATGCACTCTGTCTCAAATTTGATATTGATCTTTGGGAGAGGCTTAGAATGAGTGTGTGTCTGATTCAAGTGTTACCTATGAACAACTAAAAGAATCAGAGGTATTTCTAAAACTGACACTGGCATGAAGACCCAAAAGTGATAAGACTTGGATGAAATCATACAAACTCTTGACTACTCTGCAAGATTTGGTATCAAAGCCTATCATGGACAATGTTGATAGGCAGTTGTAAAAAGAATTCAAACTTGTTAAATACACTGCTGGGAAAAGTAATTCCTGAGGCAGGAGAAGAGCTTCCCAAAGATGTACTGTGAATGCAAGTACACTCTGAGGTATAGCCCTGGGTACAGAAGAGTTTAGGAAGTATACAAGAGGCTGTTCTCTGAAGGATTAGACTTCTTCTAGTCTTTTTCTTGGGCAGGAAAAAAATATTATTATTTTAGACAATTGTTTTAAATATTTCTACACTACATTGTTTTAAATGTTTCTACACTATAAACCCCTTGATTTACTCTAACTCTTCTCAAAAGTCTGATCTGGTCATTACTCTGAGAAATAAATTGTAGCTTGCCCCAACCACATCCCCACTGATGGCCATGCTGTGGTAGCAGTATTCGATCACTGGAATTGTGCCCCATAGCTCCATACAAAGACTGGTAAAGGAAGTGGTATCCCACTCTGAGCAGTGAAAAAAGCAAGAAACATACTAGCCAGGTGAACTGCTTGAAAGCTGATGTGAGACACCATTTTAAGAGAGGCAACTTTTAAGAAAAGGGAAAACTGACATTTGAATTTTAAGTAGAGAAAGCAGGAAAACTAGCATGTGAAAAAGAGCCAGAAAACAGGATAATGTGTTCTGAGGAAGTGCAAACGACTCAGTGTATCTAAAGAAAAGAGAAAGATGAAAATTTAAGAAGTAGGATGATAACAGATAATTCAGCTAAGGATATTAAACTTTATCCAAAAAGCTGTGAGAAGCCATAAAATCCTGAAACAATCTCTCTGCTTTAGTGAATGGATGGGAGGGTCAGAAACATGAAGACTGACAAGGGAAACCACCAGAGTAGCAGGGAGTGGGGACAAAATGAGGGGAATCAAGTGGAAATTACAAAGGTTAATTCCATATTCTTTCCCAAATCAATTCCATCAGTTCAGTTGGAGGAAAAAAGGAAAATTATAGAAAAACCTAAAGTAAAAGAGGCATACCAGTCATAGCAACATAATAAAAATAAAACTGAGCCTAATCAGGTTCCAGGTGGCTGCCTATTTACATATTCACGGATCTCAAAGTTTCAGGCAGAAGTGTTGTTTCAGCAAAAATTACTTTGTTGCACAAAAAAATGGTAAAAAGATATATTTTCTCATGATACTTTAAATACTTCAAAACATTTCAAAATAATATTCATTGGTCAAAATAAACATCATCAGTCAAAATCAAGCGGATTGCTGAAAGGACAGCCCATCGTGGAAAAGACTGATTAAGTGTAGTGCATGATAGACCACAAACTCCTCTGCCGTGCACTTCCAATTCCACAAACCATCAGGTTAAAGCTGAAAGTACTGCAGAGAGGCAGCCAGAAACTGACAGTCCTAGGACGAGCATGAGAGAGTTAACCAAACCAGTGCTAGCCCCTGGCCAGGAGGCTCAGTTGGTTGGAGCATCCTCCCCATATACCAAAAAGGTTGTAGGTTCCATCCTGGGTCAGGGCACATACCCAGGGCACGTACCCAGGGGTTCAATCCCCAGTTAAGTCAAGTATAGGAGGCAACCAATTTCTCTGTCTCTCTCTCTCTCCCTTCCTTTCTCTCTAAAATCAATAAACATACCTTTGCATGAGGATAAAAACGGATAAAAGTAAATAAAATCTAAAATACCAAAAATCTAAAATGCCAAAAATACCCTACTTCTCTCTATATAGAGGAAAACAGAAACATGCTGGAATGTTTTAAAAATGAAACTGAGATTCCTGACTTACACAGCCAGTTTTCATTTTAGGTTACCCTGTAGAAGTAGTGGCAATGTAATAACACAGTTTTTGAAAATCTTTCTGTCATTTTACGGCCCCAAATTTTGATCATTTTTAGTAATTATATCTTTAAAAGTGCTGATTAATATTAATTATTACCACTATGGATGAGTTCATGAGACTTGTATAATTTCTATTGTAAGAAAAAGATGCCATTCACAATTGCTAAAAGAATAAAAGATGAACAATACATATGAAGTCTGCTGATAAGTAAAAATAAACAATCTCTAAAGACCATTTAATTGTTTAATAACCACTTTGTCTTAAATAATTCTTGGTTTAAGTATTTATAATCAAGATATCCAGTATCAATGCTTATTTTAAAAAATCAACCAGGCCAATATCAATCAGATAACTGGGATTAGCAAAAGTAGGATATTTCAATTAAAGATTTAAAAATAATGAAATTAAAGTTTTCAACTTTGGAAGTTCTTATTGACAAATGTTATGACAATTTTGTTCATTTCTGAGTCCCCGGCATCTCCACTGAAATCCGGAATCACAGATCTGACTGTCTGGCAGCCTTCTCCAGCCAGAAAGCTCACCGCCACCTCAAGCAAAAACATCCAGTCCACTACTGTTGATTTTCCCTCTAAAAGTGTTCAGAATAGCCCTCTTTATATCAGTAAATGACAACCAACATCCACTAAATTATTTGCATCAAAGACATTAGTCAGTCTTCATTCCTCCTTTTACCCTATCCTCTGCAGTTCCAAATCAAAGCCATCAGCAAGCCCACATCCACCCTGATCTATCTCCCCGCCACCGCCCTAGTTTCAGCTGTCATTACCACTAGCCATTCATGCCCTTTTCAATGCCACTTCAGATTCTGTCAGTCCAATCCTATTGCTTAACCTCTTTGTCTTGACTGAACCAAGGTTCCCCGCTCAAGGTACAACATCACCGCATACCTTCTCCTGTAAAGGCTTCACCTTCTCCCACAACCCTCCACTTAGGAAAGGAGAGAAGGACCTGCTCCTTTATTTTCCAGACATGAACCTCACACCACTTTTCACAATTTAACCACATTCTGGAGCACCCCCAGGTCACTTCCCTTTCCACTCCCCTCACATAATTCAAATTCTTAAAATATTCAGAATCCATTTCAGGGTCTGCCTATGTTCCATGACACCTTTTACTATCATTCTCACTCACACACTGGCTTTGACCATCTCAAGACTTAATTAAACCATTCAAGCATGTAATTCCTGCACTGCTACTTACTTATATCCTGTGTCTATAACTCCTCTCCCTCAAGTACAATAGAATGCTAGTTCCTAGAGGCCAGGAATTATTTACTACAGTGCTCTATACCCTATAGGTACTCAATAAATATTGAACACATGAAATAATCCTTTACAAAATCTTCCTTGGTGCTTAGCACAGTGTTTTGCCCATAAAAGGTACTGAATAAATGCCCAATGAATAAAAAGTTTTACAGACTTAAGAAGAAGAAAAATATAATTTAAAAAGATATCATTTCTGAATATAATTTGGGACTTATCCACATGTCAGAATTCTGTTTTAAATTAATTCTGATAGGCCATAGGGGCCTTCAGAGGTACTGCATTATTTACTGTGAATTATTCTTGAAGAACAAAGCTTGTTTGATGGCAAGGCTAGAAACAGCTATAAGAGCAAATTTTCCTTTAAAAAAAAAATCCTGTGTTCTTCACCCAAGGAGATTATAGGCCAATATTTTTAAAGCAAACATAGGAACATCGCCTTCAAACGGAACAAAAGCATTCCTAGTACTGAAATCCTCCTTAGTGGGTTTAATTTCAAAAATAATATTCCAGAATTCCCTCCCACTCCCCCCCCAAAAACAGCCTTTTTTTTGCAATATGTTTTAAAAACTAAAAATATAGAATAGATACCCTTTACACATATTCCTCTGTCTTATCAAAAACACTATATAATTTCACTAGTTTTCTTTTACTCTCTGCAAATTCAAGGTGCACCCAAAATGCAGGAGGAGGACAGCTTCTTTCCTTAGCAAATCACACACTTACTTCCTGAAACACACAAGTTTTCAGGGATGCCTTTTTGGCTTACAGCACTCCATAAACTTGGAGACTGTGAGCCAGAAATTAGACATTTCCCTAGGGAATAAAATTCTTTATCACTTTTGCTTGCTGAGTTTCTATTCTTTATGTTGGCAAAAAGACAAATTGCAAGATGGACATCCAGTGACACATAGACATGAAAAAGAACCTCGTTTAAAATGCCTTATTTTCATAAATTATATATCTTGTCCTTCTATACAATGAAAATATTTTAAAATATAATAAACATAAATTCATCTGCTTTTCCTATGATGTAAATGTTTCTCTGTTAAAAACAAAGCATGTCCTATAGAGAAACTGGAACCCTCATATGTTGCTGGTGGGAATGTAAAATCATGTCAGCTTTTGAAACCAGTCTGGCAGTTCCTCAGAAAGTTCCTAGAGATGCACCATATGACCTACCAAGTCCGTAATTTATATATATATACACATACACTCTAACCCCATAATGATTATTAACTTGAAAATACTATCTTCATTTTGTAAATTTAGCATGTCAAAAATAATATGTACTTCTTTGTTTACTCTTTTGTTTCTCAGGCAAAACAAATTATAAAATGCTCTTTTGTAGAGCCAAGCTCTCAAAAGAACAGAGTTCTCCTTATCATTAGACTGAGAATAAATGTGTCAATACAGGTAAGATGCTTGATTTGCTGAGTGTTCAAAGACACTTCAGACTGTCTCAAAGTAAGCATGACCTCCAAATTCTGAACTGTCTCACGTCTCCCTTTCTTCTGGGTTTTCTGATCCCAGGTTGGCTCCAGTCTCCTCTTGAAGCCTTCAAACTCTAACCACCTCCTCTTCTAAGTTTATATAGCATTCTTTTAGCAATTAATTACACACAGCCTTATGAGAAACCTTATATCATTTAATGTTTCATGTTTATGTAATACCTCCACAATTAAATTCGACACTTTTTGAGGAAAAAACTAAATATTATATCTCTTAGTACCACAGCATGAAACACAGGGTCCTATAGATCTGATATATAACATGTAAAATATTTATTAATATTAACTATATTATATAAAAGTCAGTTTCATATTCTTTCCTATAGTAGTGATTTTGCAATAGAGTATACTAAAAATTCAGTATCAGGAAAGAAGTCTGAGAGAAATAGAGATAAAAAAACTACCATTTATGAATTGCTGACAATGTGGCACTGGTTAGCTTTTTATACAATACCATGTTTAATTATTAATTAATCCAGAATCACTCAGAAATGTAAATACAAGAAATAAGAAACTGAGTTGTTGCTACACCTATTTTCAAATATTACTTTATATAGAAAAATAGCATATATTTCTCTTTAAAAAGTGTTGTATGATGCAAAAAGACTGAACATTAAGGATGAAGATAATGTAATAAAGAGAGCATTACGTTCACTTCACAACCAATTACGTTCACTTCTAAACGCCAACCAATGTGCTAGGCATTTTACATCTGTTATCACCATTCTAATCCTGTCCTAGAACTTCCTCGCTATGCAAACAAGTGGTATCAGCTCTCTGAACCTTAGTTTCCACATCTGCAAAATAGAAATGACGCTTAAATGATGCACAGCAGCTCCTGTACAAAGAGGCATGCAAGGTACGCAAAAGCACTGAAAAGAACCTATCAAACATTATGCAAATTGACCAAACAACATTATTATTAAAAAAATTTCTATGGCAATTATTTGAATAGCAGTCAGAGGACTTACCAATATTTCACTATAGGTGCCCACTCCAGCCATCTCCCAGTCCATCAGAACATGGTGTGTACAGAATTCTGTCTAACTCCCTGTGAATTATTTCAGGCAGGCATGTATGCCTACCCTCCAACAATATAAACAAGCTGCACTTTATCCCTGAATAATTTTGGAATTCAATTAAAAGTTTCAACATCTAGTAACAGTTTTATGACTGCCCAGATTTCTTGCCAAAAGTATAATCACTCCCATGATATCAGAGGAATAAAATGCAACATAGTATAATGTATCTGAATTTCTTTGGTTTTTGTTCTCCATTCTAAACTCACTTGATTTTACAAAAATGTCAAACCTAAAATGTGTATAATAAACATTGCATCAAGGCTTAATTATACTTAACTGATAGTGAAAACTCTTTATTTCTAGAAAGGAAGTTCTTGTTCCTGTAATTTCATCTTTTTCAGGTAAAAAAGAAATAAGCACACACATACTAAGCCTGCAAATGCAAACTTCAGAAGTGGAATGCAATATGGCACTGAGCCTAGATGCTTCAGCAAGCATAGGTGCGTGAGATATATTTATACAATGGCTCCAACAGCATGTAAATTCAAGAAGTACCCAACCATGTGGCTAGCACATTTTGCTGAACGCTACAAACATACTGTGATGCTAGAACCAAACTTTCTGTTCTACGAGTTTCATTTATCTGATAGCAATTCCACTAATTGTTTTAAAGCTTACTACACATTCAAACATCTTGCAAATAACTTGACTGCACTTTTCAGATAAAAGTAATTCAAATCCAAAATTTGTTTTTTATTTAACTAGCTGTAGTTTAGTAACCACTTCTTTACAATACCAAACATTAAACATAGGGCTCTGTGGATAAGTCATTTGTTTTCTAGCAGATGGTCTCTATTATTGGCTGTGTTCATCTGACACCAAATATCCTCTACAACACACGACCCTATGCAAAAACTGTGGATTTCCTCCCTCATGACATTATCAATGTAATTTTTGAACATGCATTAAGTACTATAAAATTAAAATATTCTTATTTGCATTATAGCTTTCATGGAAAAAATAGAAGTATATAATTAATCATAATAAAATGTCCTAAAATAAAATTTATAGGTTCTGTAATATATATTACAATAGCAGTTTACCAAATATAAAATCCAACTGAATTGCTACTGTGTATTCAATTATATTTTATGAAAATTCAAATATGTTCATAAAAAAATACAGGCTATATGCCAATGTATAATACTAATGTACATTCAAGAATAATGAAAATAATACTTTTAATTTGCATACCCATGGATCAAAGCCTAGAGTATTAACAATTATTCAGAGAAAAGCCTTCAGCGAGGGCTTCTTTTAAAACATTAGCATTTGTGATGACTGATGCCCTTACTTCAGAAAGGGAATTGCTATGCTTTCCTGCAGATTTAGAATAAAAGAAGTACATTCGAAACACAGAAAATGAAGTTGGAAGATTCACATGACCTGATTTCAGGACTTACTAAAAAGATACAGTAATCAAATCAGTATAGTATTGAAAAAAAGAATAAACAACTAAATAAATGGAACAGATGAAAAAGTCCAGAAATAGACTTACACAAATACAGTAAATTGATTTTTGGCAAAAGTGCAAATAGAGAAGGACAGTCTTTTCAATAAATAGTACTGGAATAACTGGATATCCATGTGCAAAAAAAATGCACATCAACCTGTATCTCACAGCTTTATAAAAATTAATTCAAAATAGATCATAGACCAATATGTAAAACCTAAAATTATAAAATATCTATTGTAGAAGAGAAAAAAGAGGAAATCCTAGTGACTGCATACTAAGCAGAATTCTTAGATACAACACCAAAGGCATAAGCATTAAAAAATTGGTATATTGGACTTTATAAAAACTTAAAACATTTTCTATGCCAAAGTACTATTAAGGAAATGTGAGAAAATATTTTCAGATCATATATCTGACAAATGACTTGTACCTAATAATACAAACAACTCTGAAAATACAGCAATAAGGAAACAAGCAACCCAATTAAAACTAAGCAATATATGAATAGATAGTTTACCAAAGCAGATATACAGATGGAAAATAAGTACATGATAAAGTGTTCAACATTATTATGAATTAGGGGAAATGTAAATTAAAACTAAATGCCATACCACTACACACCTATTTGGCTAAAAGGAAAAAAGAAAATGATGGAACTACATGCTGGCACAGATGCAGAGCAACTGGAACTCTCTGACATTGCCAATGAGAATGCAAAATGGTGCAGTCACTCTAGAAAGCAATTTAATAAGTGTTTCTTATAAAGTTAAATATACACTTACCATATAACCCAGAAATCAGGTTCCCAATTATCTATCCAAGAGAAATGAAAACTTATGATCACAAAAATCTATCTATGAATGTTTCAAGCACCTTCCGTTGCGGGGCAGAGGGGAGGGATTGAGCAAAAAGGAAAAAAAAAGACTCATGAACATGGACAGCAGTGTGGTGACTACAGGAGAGAAGGGGGTATAAGGGGACTAAATGGTAATGGAAAAAATATACAATAAAAAATTTTATTGGGAAAAACACGATAAAATAAATTCAATTCAATTCAATTCAAAAGTAAAAACAACAAAAAGGCCCATCAGCAAGTATCTAGATAAATAAACTATGGTACATCCACACAATGGAGTATCACTCAGGAGTAAAAAGGAACAAACCACTGGTAAACACAACAACAGTAATGAATCCCAAATATATTTTTCTAAGTAAAAAAAGCCAGACCCAAATGGCTACATGCTGTATGATTCCATTTATATAACATGATGGAAAAGCCAAGACTCTAGAAATGAAAAATAGGTCCATAGTTTCCATAAACAGTCAACTGGATTTTTTTTGTTTTGTTTTTTGGGTTTTTTGTTTTTTGTTTGTTTTTCACAAAGGGAGGGAAACTGTTTAATGAAGAAAGTAAAGTCTTAAATGTTTTGGGAACAGTACACACAGGAGGAAAACGAGGCTTCGGCCTCTACCTAACATCACACACAAAAATTAATTTGAGAAGGATCAACATAAAAGCTAAGACTATAAAACTTCTAGAAGAAACAATAGATTATCTTCACAATCCTGGTATAGAGAAAGATTACTTAGCATATAAAAATAAATACTCATTCCATTCCCAGCCAGGGCACATGACTGGGTTGCAGGCCACGGCCCCCAGCAACCGCACATTGATGTTTCTCTCTCTCTCTTTCTCCCTCCCTTCCCTCTCTAAAAATAAATAAATAAGTCTTTTAAAAATAAATAAATAAATACTCAAAAGAGAAAAAGATTTACAAGTTAAACTTCATCAATATTTTAAAACTTGTGATCATCAAAAGAAGCATTAAAAAATGATAAGTGAAAAATTGAAAGAAAATATATGTGATACATATATATGAAAAAGGATTTGTATTTAGAATATGTAAATAACTCTTACAAATCAATAATAAAAACACAAACAACCCACATTTTTAAATGGACAGGTACTGAATAGATATTTCATAAAATAAGATACATGAATGGCCATTTAAGTACATGAAAATATAAAACACAGTCACTGAGAAAATATGAATTAAAACCATAACAGATACCACAAAAACAACTAGAATGGCTAAAATTTAAAAGACTGACAATATCAAATGTTGCAGAGGATGTAAACAATGGAAATTCTCATATATTGATGATGGAGATGTAAAATTAATCAATCATCTTGGAAAAAACTTTGACAGAAATTTGTAAATATACACCTACCCTATGACCTAGAAATTAAACTTTCAACCAAGAGAAATCAGAACATATGTCAACACTTGTGCAATCACATTTGTAGCAATTTTATTTATGATAGCCAAAAACTGAAATCAATCAAAATGTCCATCAACTCACAATCTATCAAACTGTAATGTAATTATAAAATGGAATAATACTTGACCATAAAAGGAAATGACTTCTGATACACCCAACATGGATGAGTATCAAAGACATTATTTTGTGTGAAATAAGGTATTTCACATAAAACAATGTTTAATAAAATAAAATTAAATTAAATAAAAATGTCAACCACCAAAAACTACGGAATGACTCCTTCACAGATGAAAGTAATCTATGATGATGCTCCTCAGAACAGTGGTTTCCTGCGGGGAGTGGAAGCTGACTGGAAGTGGGCATCAGAACTTTGTAACGAAAATGTTTTATGTCTTAAGTGGGGTGATGGTTGCATGGGTGGTTGCATTGGTCAAAACATCAAACTGTACATGTAAGATTTGTTCACTGCACTGTACATCAATGTTACTTCTAAAATAATAATTTAAGTCTCTTATTTCAGTAGTAGAAAATTCAGGGCGTATCACTAGGCACCCTTCATACAGTGAACAAATGGCTTCTTTAAGAGAGTGTATTAACTCATTCAAATTCAGAGGCGGGCCTAAGTTCACACAGGGCCCTTAGATTTGGAAAAATGGAATAGTCTTATTTTAAGAAATCCAAAACTGTTTACTGGCAAACAAAAACATGTATATGGTTTCTTTTTTTTTTTAATTATACTAGCCAATATCCACCTGAGTGGTGCAAATAAGAGATTAAATACTGAATCAATCATGGGAAAAATATACAATCTTCTGGTTCCTAAGTCTTTTATCTTGAGAATAAGAGACCTACCATTAAATTAAATAGGACAAAACCATATACACTACCAAACGTTATTCCTGATTTAGCAGGAATGACAGTTAGCAATACAAATCATGTTGACAACAGTTTGTGTAGAAACAAAAATGGTAAATTAACTACCCGTAACTTCTGTTCTCAATGGAATCCAACCCAGGAGACAAAATACATCTCACAGTCAATTATTTTGCTTCAGGTCTACAACTCCAACTCCAGTTCTCACACAATGTTAGGAGATATAACAAATTTCAACCCCAAATGAATTAAAATGATGGTTCACATAGGAACCCTTACCAGTGAAGCAAACTGGATTTAAAAAAAAATACCTACACTAAAACTGATAATATTTTACCAAACCTCTTAACCCTTTATTTTAAAAAGTAAATAAATAAAATACAATTTTAGCATTTAATTGATCAATACATTCTGAGATATTTTAATCAGAAACCCATCTACTTCTAAACTGAAGTGAAAGACAATCCTTAATATTCATGCACACACAATACATATGTATTTATGCAAGTGTGAGTTAGCACGATCATACATTTCACTTGTGCCTACCAAATTGTATGTGGTAGTCAAGAAGTTTTATACAACTTGACAATGGTATGTGAAATAAAGATGCAGCACCCATTTGCTAAAGTTCTCTGTGGAGGGAGCATACCTGTGCCCTCTTCTGCACCTCCAGGAGGAGCTCTGAGTACTGCAGCTCCAGCTCCTTCTTTTGTTTGTGCCAGCAGCTCTCCTGAGCTTTGATCTGCTCTGCCACTTTGTTGAAGGTGTCTTCCTGGGTCTGCTGAAGCTCTCTCATTGTATCGGACTTGTTTTTACAGATATACTCTAGATGACTTATCTAAATGGGGAAATGCAACAGAGGATAAGCTATGGTGACAAACCATTTCCATGCAGAACCTCCTCCAAAGAGCATCCAGAATCTTCTAATATATTTTATTCTTTAAGATCACATAAACATTTGAAGTTGGAACAATATCTTAACTTCTACATCCAAAGCTCTAGCTGTTCAGATATCTCAATGGGAAAGAAAGTATTTAAATGAGATTTACAAATCTACAGATATTCTGCATATAATAAAGCAGAGTTTTCCAACCATTAATGATATTTGAAACTGTGAAAATCTATTAAAACACCACCATCTCATAAGGTTAAAACATGGACTCATTTTAATTGTCAGTAAATTTCAAACCCACAACACACACACTCACAATAATGAACAGCATCTGGGCCTTGCAACCCCTCTCATGTCCGCAGCCCCACTTCTCAACGCCTACGGCAGTGTCTGCCAGTCAGACCAAGGTGAAATGCTCCCTCTCTCACCCTAAAATTGGCCCCAGATTAAAAAATAAACTTTTGGGAACAGTTCTTTTTTCATGTCCCTTAACAGCAAATGCCACTGCAACTAAGATCTGGAAACTAGACCACATAAACATAGTTCTGACCAGTTAGATAGATAAGAATCAATATTTTTAATAGTGACATATGTTGGTCTGCTAAACTATTTTGATTTTCTATAACCAAAAGAAGGTTTTTATATTTTTTTAAAGACTGAATTTCTAAACTTGTGAATGATAAAGTGACTATAAAAGTCTACCATTTTCTCCTACAATATACTAATATACTTCTTACAATCTTAAGCACTGAATGGGTTTGGTAATACACAGTTTGTTATACTTCAAGAAATATCATAAACATCTAATTTAAAATATTTAGCTGCTTCTAAAGTTAACACCTCATTATATCCTAAGCAAAGAATTTTAAGATCATGTTTTTGAATAACTGTATCTTGTTTCTATTTTATGCTATCATAAAGAGTTGGTTTATTAATGTAAATGGCTAAGTTCTTTGAATTGCTTCATCAGTAAGATTAATTTATTTTCTTTTAATTAGGTCCCTGTGGCTAATGCTGGCTACTAGTATTAGCATGTCCTGCACAGAAAGTGGAGCTTAGAGACTTCATACAGACTTCAGTCACATTTACATGCCCACAGCAATGGCATCAAACTGAGTTGTAGACAAGCCATAATTAATGGTACTGAATTATTAACAGCCAAATTCTTTTTGAAATAAGATGAATGTCAGCCCCTCTTAATGATACTGTGATGTGGACAAATGTCACTGAATTTAATAGAGGTGTCTGGTGCCTGAGGACAGTTACCTTCTCATTAGCCCTGTTGAGGTCTGCAATCAGGGCATCAACATTCTCCTGCAAGACTGCACAAAGCTCAGACCAGGAGAATTTATCCAGCATGCCTTCTGGTTGTTTTATGAGCACACAGCCTGCTATCAAGTGCTGATACAAGGTATGAAGGAAGGTTAGCTTCTCCTGTGAGGAAAAAAAAAGTAAATTAATTCCCATATATAAACACTCTAAGAAGTAAAACACATAATGCACACAGTAAAGAATTTATTTCAAAAACCTGGAAAGGAATCAAAATATTCAGGTCTCAGAATACTGTTACTCGGTGACTGTTTTTCAAACTAAGCATCAGATAGAAACTGGGAATAGCTTACTCTTAGTATTCAAAACCAAAATGTGAAGTCTAGAAGGCAAAAGACCAGGGTTCAGACCCCACCTCTGCTACTACTGAGGATGTGATCTTAGCAAGTGAATGTTCAGACCTCAGCTTCCTCAGCTGTAATGTTTCTAAGCTCTTCTAATTGAAAGTCTGTGTAGTATTGATAATTCTATAACTTCATATTCACATGTGCTAAAACAGATGTTAAGTTGAAAACCCCATAACCGAGAGCAGAGTGTTACTCAACTCTGTCAAAGAAAAAGTTACACCAATGTCTGAACTTCAGGTACACAATTACTCAGCTTTTGTCCTCCTCCAGGGATTCCAGTTTACTTACCACGTACAGGAAATCTATCCCGAGCCCCTTAGGCAAAGCAGACAGTGATATGAAAGATAACGGAAGATGGGCTCATTTGTTTTCCCCACTTATAAGTTCATACAGTGTTTGGCACAAGGGGCACTTGTAGGTGCTTAAATATTACAAAGTAACGGCCAAAAAAGGGACATAGCTGCCCAAGACACACTTTGAAGACTATCCAATTAGAAACTGTAAGAAAAAGTTTTTTAAAATTATACTGCGGGGGACAAGGAGGATGGAGACAACTATACTTGAACAATAAAAAATAATAAAATAAAATAAACCATAAAAAATTATAATGCCATTGCAACAAAGTACACTATCCAGTGTTTATGACCCAGAAATATTCTGCTGTAGAATTCAGTAAAAAGCTGATCCCATCTTCAACACACAAGCAGAGTCTACTGACTAAAGTGCCTGATGCTGTCTTTATGAGGCATTTCGTCTATACAGTCCCAAAGAGTGGGACTCAAGACAAGTAACTGTGAAGCTGCAAAACGAGTATTTTATGTGGATAAGTTCCCTCAAGGTTTTTTAATGTATCAGCAGAAAAAGAAAATTTGTAAAAGGAGAAATTTTAACAGGGAACAAAATATAAATTCTAATCTTCTAGGTAAGAAAAACTGAATATAGCATACGTAAAGGTTTATAATTAGAAGTTGTGGGGAAGGTTTTCTGATACATACCAAAATGTGTATCTTAATCCTCCCTATATGCCTCTTTATTTTTTTCCGATTTAAAAACCAAACAATTTAAATATGTAATTAAAATCATAAACTTGAGTGAGGATATCAGAAGAGTCTTCATAGATATCTATGTCTTTTTCTTTTTAAGTAATTAGAGATATCTTTTGAATTTCCAACTAGGTTAAGATGTTTAAAAATCTTATTAAATATAACTAAGCAAATGTAATATTCAGGCACCTAAAAGCGCCCCCCTCCCCCGCACATTTTGCTGTTGAATTCATCCTCAAGGATAATTCATTGTGTCGCCATTATGTCCTTTTTGCTTGGGCTGTGATAAACCATGCATGACAATCATCCATTTGGCGTGAAAAGAGAATCTCAAGATCCAAAATCAATTCACACATGTTGAACCCAACCACACTGTTGTAGACATGCTGACTTTACAATACAGTCAGGCTTCTAGTTTCCTTTAATCATTATCTGATGTGTAGAACAATTCCAGTCCCTTCATGTGGACACAATTTAAATCCCAGACTGCAAGAAGAGGGGAAAGAATGTTTCCTTTTTACTTTCTTGGCATGCATTTCATATTTGTTGAAGTAATGAACTCAATATGCAGGACGACTCAGATAAACCAGTTTCACACGAGCTAGACTAGCTCCACGTCCCAGGGGAAAAGAAAAATATAAGGTAATTCCATTCACACAGCTCATACAGAATATGAAAGTCGTGTCATCATACTTGAAGAAGTCACTAATAAATAAAAATGAATAGCCCACTCTATAGGCCACCCAAATAAAGTTTTAATTTTGTGGGATTTTATAATTTCTAAATTATTATATAAAGAGTAAGGAGACTGTCTATTACAGGAAATACTATTACTGTTTTGCAAATAAGGAAATTCAGATGTGGAAAGACTAAGCTGTGTGACTTGTCCATATTCACAGTTTGTAAACAGAAGTACCAGGATCCAAGTCCTATTCTTTCTGATTAAAATATATATATATATATTTCCACCATGCCTAGCTACTGAACTACTGAAATAAAAAAAATAACTGTGTCATTGGACATCAGGCCAACCTTGAAAGAACTGTTAGGAGCACAGCTGCTTGAGGTTCTCCATAGAGAAAACCAGTTGTAAAAGTGACAGGAGGGTTAATCTACATTACTTCTCTCACAAAACAGGATGACACAAGAGTAATGGAGTGGCTGGTTTTTGCAGCTGGCATGCATATTTCAAAACAGTCAGCTCAGAACAATCTTCTGAATTAAACCAAATTAAGAGTAAAAACAGGCATTTGATGTATGTAAATTTATAAAACTGATATTAGTGAAAGGCCTTTCCTGACAGTCCTCTGGTCTCAGGTAATACCTCAGTCTCCTTGTGGAAAGCCTGGGAAAGCTTCTGCAGTTCACAATCAGATTGGGCTGCTTGTGCCTTTTCTTTCTCCCAACAGTGCAGCACATTTTGTAGTTCCACCTTCAGAGTGCTGATTAGAGCCTCTCTATCTGCACACTTAGTGCGCAGATGACTCAACTCCTTACTGACATCAGCCAGTTTATCCTGAAGGTCCTATAGGAGACACCAAAAATACAGGTTGTATGATGGCCAACCAATATATGGATGGATTCATTATAAAGTGCATAATGAAGACTCTCAAAGCTTTAACATAAAAAAATCACAAACGCAAGCATTTAATTATAATGCTAAACATTAAGGGATTTTATTTGAGTATATTGTCTAAGTACAATACTTTAGCTGAAAAATTAGAAAATTTCTTATTTTAGCATTTAAACATAAAGTGCTAATAAGATAGCTTATTCCAAAAAGCTCCTTTATTTCAACCCACTATTAAAACATAACCTGGTGGTTCATAAAAAAATTAAATAACATTTTAAGAATAAAACTCTTACATTTATAAAAACATTTCCTTCTCCATGAAATTCCAAACACTAATACAAAAAAAATGTGGCAGAAAATTCTCCTATACAATTTATTCCTTAACCTTAAATTCTATGAAGTATGTAAACAACAAATGCAAGATGAACCAACACACACACAAATTCAGCAATACTAAGCAACTCTGAGAGTTGTTTCAGTATAGTTTTGCAAAACTGTAGTACATAAAAGCTGCAGAAAAAATAAAACAGTTTTCCTGGACCTGAGCCAGGTTTAGTCTTGGCCCATTACTAGGCATGACATACTAAAAACAATGGCTCCACCCAAAAATGATGAAATTTGACTCCAAATACTGATGTGCTTATGAAGAGTGTATAATATGTATCTAAGGGTAGACACTAAATCTTAAATCATTTTTTGAATCTATGGTATTATAACTAAGACTAAGAAATAAATTTTCCCATTAACCAGAACAATTTCTAATCAAGTTTTATTTTTTAATGAAAAAATAGTCTTGTTACTTTGACCAACAAAAAATAAAAATTGTATTCAAATGTACTTAATAAGAAATAGGAAGCTATATTTTCAGATATCTTTACTTTAAAACTTTCCCTAAGTAATTATATTTGCTCCTTAATACAAAAGGATTTATTTAAAATCATAGTACCTTTATATTTTTAGTGTGGGCTTCTATCTTCTGTTTGGTAGAATCAAGTTCACTAGATGCCTTTTCCTTAGCATTGTTCACGCTGTTCAGCTGATAAGAGGAAATGTAAATAACTTCTTTATATTTTTCAAGGATGAGTAACTCCAAATGTAACTTTTCAAAGGTTTTTATGCAATTACTTACTATAAATTTCTGAATAGTAATTGAGAGTCTTAAAAATTATTTCTTTTGGTTAACTATGTAATTTCTGTCACAAGCCCACAGGGCTCAACAGAAAAGAAAGCATTCAAGCTTAAAATGTCAGTGATGTTACAGTATTTTTACTAGATGTCTGGACAAAGGATTTCATTCTTACTGTAAACAAGTATAACTTTATTCTTAAAATCCTACTGGGCCAAAATGCCAGAAGCAGTGGCATGTATAAGGAAAGAAAAAAGGACAGAGCAAAAGACTGTTCTTTCTATACATCATGAGGGTATTCACAGGTCTCTCGCTCCATATGACAACTTCAGGGTCGGTCACATGCAGTCCTACTGGGAAGGCTTGTGGCAGGTCATCAGTTGGTCCTGCTCTGCTTGTGATTTATTTTCTTTGACAGTTCATTCTTCTTTCTGTCAGACTGCTCTTTTTGCTTTCTTTGCAGCCACCCCCTTGGTCTCCCCACTGCTGTCTCTGGCACTGGTTCACAACAAAGCACATTACTAAGCCAAAGCCTGCTGAGTCGACTTTTCAACTGTGCTGAGGATCATGTGACATTCATCCTCCCAAATAACAATTCGCTGTGGGTAATATGTTCCTAGTTACCCTGCAGCTTCCAGTCCTAGGCCTCAGAAGAGTTTCACAAACTAACAATTCAGGTTGTCTTGCCTCACTGGGAAAGACTTAGCAATATTTATTCTTCACAGAAATTTAATTATTTCAGTGGTCACTTTCTTTTATGCTTTTTGAACAATTACAAAGGGAATTAAGAAGGTTCACTTTTCCTTCTTTATTCACCTTATTAAAGTAATATAAGCCCCTTCTGAAATGTGAAATGTAATCATTTCACAGTCTTTGAATTATATGAATGAAAGAGATAAACAAAAGGATAAAACACTAAATTCCATGCTGTGTAGTTTGTTTTTGGTTCAAACAATCTGTTTTGCTAATTGCATTTAATGTAATCACTTTATATTATCTAATTTGACAAAATGTAATTAAGCAAACTCTTCAGTTCTTAAAGCACGAATGCATAAAATATTTTAACATCCAAGAAAATTATCAACCCATACCTTAAATAATACAAATGAGATGATAAATAGAAGTATGAGCTTTTTCAATCAGCAAACCAAAAACTTCCAGGCTCCATCAAACAGACAATTGTTTTTAAAAACTTTTATCAACACTTTACTCACTTTAGAGAATGAAAACTAACATCTCTTTTTAATTCAGATTCCTACAATTTGTAGAAATCCTAACCTAGAATATTGATAATACCTAAATTTCCACTACCTATTCCAAATTTCATAAAAACACATTAAAATTTAAATATAACACATATTACAGTAACTTAAATGACTTGTATAGCTTTTGTATTAAACTAAAATAAATAGGTTTTGAAGTTCAAGAGTGACAAGAGTCTTTACAACTTTAAAACTAACAGTGTGACCTAAGTTACAAAAACATAAGTGAGACACGACTTTAGGCCACACTTAAAGAACAATGACAGACAATTTATTATTTTTTGTATCTGTGAAGCTGCCAATTCAATATTCCCAATTTTTTTGACCTTTGTAACAAGCAAGGGATACGTACTGCTGCAGGCCGAAGGCTATATGTGTGGAGCCAAACAGAGCAAGTGTTACCTCATTAGATGCATCTTCCAGCTTGTTCTGGTAATCTGTCAAGGTACGCCTCAAAGTCTCAAGGACAACAGAGAAGCTGGGAGGTTTAGCTGTGTCCTTGTGGATGCCTAGAGAAAAATATAAGATGAAAGTATACCCTTAAAGTCAGAAGAAAATGAAAGCAAAGCAAACAACAGATAATTACAATCAGATAAAGCTGGAAAGACTTTATGAAATACCACATACAGTCATTCTCCAAAGTATACTGTTGTATACTCAAATATTAATAGTCTTTCTAAACAAGTGGTCAAATTAAGTTCATAATGTCGAGTTGTAATTTATGGCTATGTTGTACCTCACAAGGCCCACACTATGGTCAGTAGTGAGCTCTTTTTCCCCCTCTCTCCTAAGTATCTGAAGTCTTTGTACACACCTGTTATCCAACAGTTAAGTGAATGGTCTCTACTAACATTGTCTAGGGGAGTTATGTACACTTACTGTGGTCCTTGTGTTTCTGATCAGCCAGGTCTGCTGTGTTTAAACATTAATTTCCAAACCCAAGAGCACACAATTTTCTGTTATGCTTGGAAATACTCTTCAATCCATGAAATTCTCAAGTTACAATTTGAAATAAATAATGAATATGCTATTATCTACACAGGCCCACATCATGTTTCAATTAAAACCCTAAAACTGATACTCACTGTAAAAATATGAGTATTGCCATGTTATACCTCAAACTATTTTAATTTTAATTTTGTCAGGCCATGAGTTCATTGAGCTAATCAAGGTTACTTGGTAAACTATAGTTCCAAATATTAATCCAAAATAATCAAAAGTTTTCAAAAACCACTTTAACCTGATTGCTAATTGTATTACTCTTTGTTAAAAAACAAGTAGAAAATTTAAAACATTCTTATTATTTTTATTTTCCTATTAAAATTTCTCCCTATATTTTACAATTAAATATTTGAATATTTCAGTATTTTGTATGTGCCCCAACTGGGGGTAAACCTGCAACCCAGGCATGTGCCCTGACCTGGAATAAAACTGGTGACCTTTTGCTTTGCAGGACTATGCTCCACCAACTGACCCACTAGGGTCAGGGCAACAAAGATAATTTTTAAAATAAGCATTCATAAAATATATTTTATTACTCATTGATTCATTCAATCAACTAATTTACTTAATTCCTACTACATACTAATCCAAGGCATTAGGCACATGGAAGTGAAAAAGACTGGTACAGTCTCTGTGCTCAGAGAATCTGCAGTCTAAAAAGAAGAAGAGAGATAGTAAAAAAATAATTATATTAAAGTCATTCATCCATTCTCCAAGTATTCAATTGCTGGAATTTAGGGGGAATATGGAAGAAGGCAGTAATGAAAGAAAGAAAGAAAAAGAGGGGGAAATATTTGGTTAATGATAGACCAACTTTATTCATCTCAGAGTACTGATGATATTTAGTGTTTCAATCTTAGACAAAATTGTATTAATAAATTTATTGCAATCATTAAAGTATAATTTGAATAGTATCTCAAGTATGGATACATCTCAGATTTTCTTAAACAGAAGAATATTTAACGTAAAAAAAACAAAAGTAATATGGAAACGACACATATCCCAGCCAGGGGCAAAGAAAAAAGACACTTCTCTAAACCACAATAATGGAGAGGACAGTATTTGTAATGACTATAAGTTGGAAAGACAACTCATTAAAAATTTTATTAAAGGTTTTCACAAATATATATTTTTAAAATTGTTCTCTTGCACAAGATAAAAACATGTAATGTATAATTCTTTTCTTTTGGTACTACACAAGTAGGCCATGAATAAATCATTCAAGGACACTTGGGAAATCTGCTAGCTTTTACAATAAGGGAGAAAACTTCCTCTTAGAAAGTCAGAATAAAATCATCTTAACATGAGTATTGAGAGGTGTGAGAAAAAATGCCCTCTCCTTACTCACCCATGCACATTCCTATATTTTACATAAAATTAAGTTGAGTTTCTTTGCCTGAATATGTTTATACAAAAGTTCAGTTGAAATACAAAGTATGTTTTATATCCCACCCATACCCATTATGAAAAGATATACAGCCCTGGCTGGTGTGGCTCAATGGATTGAGCACCGGACTGCGAAGCAAAGGGTCGCTGTTCAATTCCCAGTCAGGGCACATGCCTGGGTTGCAGGCCAGGTCCCCAGAAGGGGGCAAATGAGGGGCACCATACATTGATGTTTCTCTCCCTCTCTTTCCTCTCCCTTCCCCTCTCTCTAAGAAATAAAGTATTAAAAACAAAAAAGATTTTTTAAAAATGGTTAAAAAAGATATACTTACTGGTCCCTTAAAACAACAAAATGCTTATAAATAAAAAGAAAGGGTCACTCAGGACCCAGGACCTTATTGACTGATTTAATTTAATCTATTAATATCCTAATCACTTCACTAAGGCCCCCCAAAACAATTGACCATTAAAGCTATTTTATCAGAGTAAAGTCTAAAAAAATTTTTTAATCGTAGTCATAAAAAACTTTTTAAATTACATTTTATTGATTATGCTTTCACAGTTGTCCTGATTTTCCCCCTTTACCCCCTACATCTAGCACCCCCCACTCGTCAGACAATCTTCCCACCATTGTTCATGTCCATGATTCATGAGTATAAGTTCTTTGGCTTCTCCATTTCCTATACTATTCTTAACCTCCCCTGTCTTTGTACTTATCATTTTGTACTTATCATTTATGCTTCTTATTCCCTGTACCTTTTCCCCCGTGCTTCCCCTTCCTCCTCCCTGTTGCTAACCCTCCATGTGATCTCCATTTCTGATTCTAGTTGTTTGCTTAGTTTGTTTTAGTTTTGGGGGCTTTTATAGGTTCAGTTGTTGATAGTTTTGAGTTTGTTGTCATTTTACTGTTCATAGTTTTGATCTTCTTCAATTTCTTAGATAAGTCCCTTTAACATTTCATATAATAAGGGCTTGGTGATGATGAACTCCTTTAATTTGACCTTATCTGGGAAGCACTTTATCTGCCCTTCCATTCTAAATGATAGCTTTGCTGGATAGAGTAATCTTGGATGTAGGTCCTTGCTTTTTATCACTTTGAATACTTCTTTTCAGCCTCTTCTAGCCTGCAAAGTTTCTTTTGAGAAATCAGCTGTTAAGTCTTATGGAACTTCTTTGTAGGTAACTCTCTTCTCTTGCTGCTTTTAAGATTCTCTCCTTATCTTTAATCTCTGGCAAATTAAATATGGTGTGTCTTGGTATGTTCCTCATTGGGCCCAATTTATTTAGGGTTCTCTGAGCTTCCTGGGCTTATATGTCTATTTCCTTTGCCAGATTGGGGAAGTCTCTTTCATTTTTTTTTTTCAAATAAGTTTTCAATTTCTTGCTCTTCCTCTTCTCCTTCTGGCCCCCACATGATTTGGATGTTGGAATGTTTAAAGTTGTCCCAGAGATTCCTAAGACTCTCCTCATTTTTTTAAAATTCTTGCTTCTTGATTCTGTTCTGGTTGAATGTTCATTACTTCCTTTTGTTCCAAATCATTGACTTGAGTTTCCTTCCTTTCATTGTTGGTTCCCTGTACATTTTTCTTTATTTCACTTCATATAGCCTTCATTTCTTCCTTTATTTTGCACCCATACTCAACGTTTCTGTGAGCATCCGGATTACCAGTGTTTTGAACTCTGCATGTTGTCCATCGCCTCATCACTTAGTTCTTTTTCTGGAGTTTTGATCTGTTCTTTCATTTGGGCCATATTTCCTTATCTCTGCACACCTGTTACATTGTAAGGGGTGGAGCCTTAGGTATTCACCTGGGTGGGACAATACACTTTGCTGCATTATGGTACTGTCTGTGGGGGAGAGCTAAGAGAGGGAACCATCCTGCTTGCTCAGCTCTGGCCCTACTTTCATGAGACTGGCAATTTCTCCCTCAGTTACAACCCCCATAGGTTTGAGGCTATATTTCCTCACGCTGGAAACTTTGGTTGCACAGTCTGTCTCACTCCCCAGTTGTTCCTCCTGGTTTATCTGTATGCAAATGTGGGACCACCCACTCCACCAGCTGCCACCTCACATATCCCCTCCAGTGTCCTCTCCACCCTGGCTGCCAGTCTCCACCCCTGCTGGGGTCCAGCCTTGGCAGGGTCTCAAGGTCCCCAAAGGAAGCACGGCTAAGGCAAAGAGACTGAAGTGAGACACCCAGTAGGGTGCCGGAGGACAGCCAGGCTTTTTGGGCCCAACTCACCGGGAAAAATCAATCTTTATTTTTATAGGAGAGGTTATACAACATTCAATACACAGTGTGATTATTAAAACAAAAACAGTTACCACAGAAATAATTTCTAAAACCACAGAAGGTTTTACAAATCAATCATGTCAAACAAAGAAATGACCGAAAAGTACAGGAGGTCCCACAGATTAACCATATTAAACAAAGGTTATTTTGACCAAGAGGGTCACTAATCAGTTAGCCAACGAAGCTATACGGGCACAAACTTTCAGGTGCCAATTAGTAACTAGATATCTATTAAAATTCTAGGAATTGGTCTAAATTAAAAGGGTGCAAGGGGTGATTTATAGGTATATAGAAATCAACTATTATCCATTAAAATTAAATTTATCTCAATCAGATAACTGATTTTTTGCCTATATTTTTTGATTTATACATCTTGGGGGAGGGGGCCATGTTTTGTGTTCATTTCCAAGTATTGAGATTATTATTCTCAACTAGAACTCCTTATTTCTATACACTCCTGTCCAGGGTATGGGAGGGGTAATGGCTCTAATAAATCTTAAGCTTTCAAGTGGTGACTCCCTAAGAAACATTCCCAGCAACAGCTTCCTTCAGCGTTCTGGCAGTTGGTCTGCCCATAGTTTAATTTCGTCCTTAACTTCCCAGGTGAGGGAAACAGGGAACATTAGGGTTGCTAGGGGTCTCTATTCTGTGGTCAACAAGTCATTTAGCACAGAATCAGAGGCATCATGCAGATTTTTTATTATAACACACAGGTATCTAAAACTCCCACCACCTATTGCTAGCAGGGACAGGCATACAGGAGGAGATAGACAGGAGATCCGACCACAGTCGCCTCTGCTGTGTGTGCAAATGCGTCTCACCCGACCTGACTATGTGAAAGGTCAGCTATTGGTCGGCTCCCGACACACCCCTCCTAGCAATCTGAATGAATATTTCTTATTTAACTCCTTGGTTGCCAGACTTCCATACAGTTCTATTTTATGGCAGTTCTGTTTGGCTTTTTGCTTTTAAATTGGTTGTTTCCTTCTCTTGGTTGTGCTAGGAGGTGAAGCATACTACCTATGCCTGCATTTTGGTTGAACTCTCCAATAATGCCCCCTATTGGTACTTCTTAATCCCCTCATCTCTAACCCATTCTCTCACACCTCCATCCCATCTGGCAACCTCAAAATGCTCTACGTATCTATGACTCTGTCTCTGTTCTTCTTGTTTGCTAAGTCTGTTTTTTAGATTCAATTGTTAATAGATTTGTATTTTTTTGCCATTTTATTGTTCATATTTTTTATTTTCTTTTTCTTAAATTAGTCCCTTTAACATTTCATATAATAATGGCTTGGTGATGATGAACTCCTTTAGTTTTTTCATGTCTTGGAAGCTTTTTATTTTCTCTTCAATTCTAAATGTTAGCTTTACTGGGTAGATCAATTGTGGCTGTAGGTCCCTGCTTTTCATGACCTTGAATATTTCTTGACAATACTTTCTAGCCTGCAAACTTTTTTTTGAGAAATCAGCTGACAGTCTTATGGGAACTCCCCCATAAGAAGGTAGTTACTTCTTTTCTCTTGCTGCTTTTAAGATTCTCTCTTTATCTTTAACCTTTGGCATTTTAATTATGGTCTGGGAGTGTATCTCTTTGTATCCATCTTGTTTGGGACTCTCTGTGCTTCCTGAATTTACATATCTATTTCCATCACCAAATTAGGGAAGTTTTCCTTCCTTATTTTTTCAAAGAGATTTCCAATTTCTTGCTCTTTCTCTTGTCCTTCTGGTACCCCTATAATGTGAATGTTGGACCTCCTGAACTTGTCCCAGAGGCGATTTATACTATACTCATTATTTTAGATTCTTTTTTCTTCTTCTTGCTCCGATTGGTTGTTTTTGGCTTCCTTGCATTCCTTATCATTGACTTGACTCTCAGCTTCATACACTCTACTGTTGTTTCCCTGTAAATTGTTCTTTATTTCAATTAGTGTACCTTTGTTTCT
The DNA here is from genome assembly GCF_019186645.2 of Phyllostomus hastatus. Taxonomy (NCBI): domain Eukaryota; kingdom Metazoa; phylum Chordata; class Mammalia; order Chiroptera; family Phyllostomidae; genus Phyllostomus; species Phyllostomus hastatus. The sequence continues at coordinate 15,555,217 of NW_025333857.1, forward strand.
GACTGGATCTTTTTTATGCTGTTGAGGTCTTTACTAAGTTCCTTGAGTATCCCTATAACCAGTGTTTTGAACTCTGTATCGGGTATATTGCTTATCTCTATTTTGTTTAGCTCTTCTTCTGGAGTTTTGGTCTGTTTTTCATTTGGGCCCTGTTTCTTTGTCTGCTCATTGTGGCAGCCTTCCTGTGTTTCGATGTATCAGGTAGAGCTGCTTTGACTCCATGTCTTGGTAGTGTGGCCTAATGTAGTAGTATGTGTCCTGTAGGATCAGTAGCACAGCCATCCCTATCACACAAGCTGGGAATTCAAGGTGCACCCTTCGTGTGGGCTATGTACACCCTTGTCTTGTAGTGGAGCCTTGGTTGCTATTGGCATATCAATGGCAGGGATTCATCCATGCCAGACAGCAGAAGGGGCTGGCTATGGCCACTGACCACCAACTTCCATCCTTTGTTCAGGATCTGCTGTGCAGGGTCAGGGTGGTGATACTCCAACATGGCCTGTAGCAGTGCACCAGCCCTGACATTTCCCAGGTGGTACAGGCCAAGATCAGCCCCGACCTGTGTCTTGCCTGGGGCCACCCTGCCTGAGCTGTAAAGCAATCTGGGATGGTTGCTACTTGTACTGGTTTTGGAGATTCCCAGGTGAAGGCAAGCTGTGAATCTAGGCTGGCTGCTGCTAGTGCAGGTCCTGAGGCTCACTTAGGTCAGCCATTGCTTGTTTGAGAGGACTTAGGAACTTGTAAAGCATGAGCCAAGACCAGCCATTCATACGGAAAAGCAGCTTGGGTAGACCTGTAAGATGGGTGGGGCAGAGTCTCTGGGGATCTCATAGGAGGGTCAAACAGTGTTAGCCATGTGGCTAACAGCCTGTGGGCTCTGAGCGGGGAGGGTTTAGAAAAGGGTCAATAGCCTATGCTCACCCTGGTGCCAGACACTTCAGTGTCTCGCTGTATACCACTGGTGCCTTTCAAGCTGCTACCCTGCTGCTGGAGCTCAGAGGAAGTGAATCTGAGTAGGTGCGTCCATCTATGGGTTCTTCAAGAGGAACTTCAGGCTCCAGAAGTTTCTTCCACCAACTCATTCCCCGCTGTATGGGCTTGGGGGCCTGGTGTTGAGCTGGGACTCCTTGCTCCCAAGATATCCCTCCTGAATTTTTATCCACCAGACATGAGTGAGGGACCATTCTGTTCCACGTCTGTACCCCTCCTACCAGTCTGGATGGATGTGGTTTCTTTAATTCTGTAGTTGTCAGATTTCCATTCAGCTCAATTTCTGACAGTTCTGAGTGATAGTTGTTGTATTTTATTTTAGTTGTAATTTTGATGTGGTTGTATAAAGAGGCCATAAATAACTTTTCAAAAGTCAAAGTCCAAAAGACAAAGGACTGAGCTTAAAAAAAAAAAGGTATATTATAGAATATGAGTAGTCATGTTCATCCTCAGCATTGGAAAAAATCCTTTTATCTAATTTTGTTCTTTTAATTGTATCATAAAACATAGAAATTAACATTCAAATGGGTTTGATTTTCACCTGAAAAAAGTCCAAACAGGTAATACACTGATAACTATGATAATTCCTTTTTCATTTTAAAAGCACTAAAATATAAACATTCTGTGGGCCATTATACTTTTCAAACTGAGACCGCATTCTGTCTATTAACTCATCTTATTCACTGAGATCAAAAACAAACACTTCCATCATCCTGCAAACATCGGTGCCCACTCTAGTGTTTTTAAGGGGAATGGCTCATAACTCTTCTAACATATGGGGTGTACTTAAGTCCCCTGGGACAGTTCAAAAAACACTTCCTTAACCAAGGTTTAAGAAATCTTTGGTTAGGGGAGTCCAGGCTCTATGTGACCTGATAAGCCCCATGTAGCTAGAAGATTATGGATAACTCAGAAGTGATGCCATTAGGCTGGGTTCCCTGAATTCAGTGAAGATGATGGCATCTTGGGTGATGCAAGCCAAGGAATAACACTTAACTTCCAGAGACAAAACGGACATTGACACCAAAACAGGCAGTGGAGTCACAGCAATAAACAAAATGACTACCCACGGAGATGACAGATTCGGCTAACTGATCATGGTGTTCCTAGGACTAAAATAGATAGGCATTCTACCTAATTGTTACCTGATCTGTATAGAAAACCTCTAGGTCTGATTACCAGAAGTAGGACTTAACAAAAACAGAGTATTGGCCCTCGACCAATTCTCAGACAAAAGCTAGTTCAGACCTAGCACCCGCTGAATAAAGAGGATGGGTCCTCAAGGAAACATGTGACCCTTTACCAGGATAATCGTGTACTGGTGAAGGGAAGTTAACCACACTTATCAGGGGCAACTGGACACTGGATCTGTATGGGTCCTAGAGACCTAAAATGCATTGTGGTTCACTAGTTAGGGTAGGGTTTATGGAGGTCAGGTGATTACCTAAGTTTTTGCTAAAGTCTATCTCCAGTGGGCCTAGGAGATATCTGAACCCACCTCATAGTTTTCTCCCCAGTTTGGAATATGTAGTTAGAAAAGACAAATGCAGAAACTGGCACAATGTCCATATTGGTAACCTGACCCATGGAGAGAGGGACTTACAGAGGGAAAAGAGCAAGTAGAAAATAGTAAATCAAAAGCAATGCCACCTTCCTTGAGAGACTACAAAGATTAGTGCCTCTGCTAAGGACTTACAAGGTAAAGGGGTGGTTATTCAACTCACCTGTCTAGCTTGTGCAGAATACAGATGGATTTTCAAGAATGACAGTAAATTATTACATGTCTAATCACATGTGACTCCAATATAGCTGTACTTAAAGAAGTAGTTTCATTGATGGAGCATATCAGTACATTTCCTGGCAAATGGAATGAAGCTATTTCTTTTATCCTTTTAGTAAAAACCACCAAAACAGCTTCTTCCAACTGGCAAGGCCAGCAATCTACCTTCACTGCTCTCTATCAGAACTATATCAACTCTAGCCCTCTATCATAACACAGTCTGCAGAAATCTTGATCAACTGTCCATTCCAGGTGACATCACATATTCTACTTAGTTCTCTACCAAGATGTCATTCTGATTGCTCAAGTTCAAGCCAGTCAAGGGTGGCAGGTGCTTATAGAATAGTAGTGAAGTAAAGTCCTCCCAGTAGACAGAACTTCAAGTAATGAACCTGGCTGTTATTTTGGCTGAGATAAGACATGACCAAAGGTACAAATATATACCAATATGGGTGTTAGCTAACAGTTTGGCTGAATAGTCAGGGACTCAAAATGAACACAATTGGAAAACTGGTAACAAGGTGGTCTGAGCAAGAGTATTATTTGAGAACCGATCTCTTCAAATGGTCACTGTGCCCGGATCAACTTCAGTGCCAAAATAATGAGGGAACCAAGAGGAAGCATTCTGTGGACATCAGCTAGCATCTTTCTCCAGCCACCAGTGTCCATACAGCAAGTGTAATGGCACAGTAAAGGGCAAAAAGGGAGTCATGGCAGATGAATAATACATGAGCTCAGCAACATAGACTTCCATTCACCAAGTCTGATAGGATCACAACCCCTTCCTTGGTTGAATGCCAAACCTATCAATAGCAAAGACAAACACTAAACCCAAGATATGGCACTATTGTCTAGGTGGACCAGCCAGCCATGCAGTGGCAAGTCGATTATACTATGTCACTTCGATCATGGAATGAGCCAGTTAGTCTTACTAAGATATACATTACTCTTGATAGAGATTTTCCTTCCCTGATCATAATGTTTCTGCTGAAATCCTCATCCATTAATTTAAAAAATACCTTGTTCACCACTAAGTATTCCACATAGCATTGCTTCTAACCAGAGAACTCATGGTATACCAAATAATGTATGGAAATGGGCTAATTTTCATAGAATTCCTATGGTCTTCCTATGTTTCTCATCCCTCAGGAGTAGCTGGCATACAGAATAGCAGAATGGCTTTTTGAAGATTCATGATACTGGATGGATAGCCACACTTTGTAAGATACAGATAATATCCCCCAGGAGACATGTGCTCTGAGTCAGCAATCAATGCATGTTGTGTTTCTCCCATAGCCAGGATTCACCGATTCTGGAATCAAATGTTAGAAAAAGGAGTGGTTCGTTTCACTATTACACCTAATAGTCCTTAGTGAAATGTCTGCTTCCCCTCTCAAAAACTAAATCTGGTCTAAATCTGAATTCCCAAGGGTGAAATGCTTCCACCATGGGACACGGCATCATTCCATTATAATGGAAGCTAAGAATGTAACCTGATTATTTCTGGACTTTTTTTTTGCTAGGAAACCAAAAAACAAAGGACAGTCAGTCTTGATCATCAAGGGAAAACTGGTCTTAAGAAAGAGTATGTCCAGAATGCAAGACAGCTCACAGAGGATCTTAGTATACTCACGTTCTGTGATAAAAATTAATAGCCAGCAATCCCACTTCTGGGTATATATCAAAAGAACTGAAAGCAGGGTCCTGAAGAGATATCTGTATATACATGTTCATAGCAGTGCTATTAAAAGTAGCTAAGAGGTGGAAGCAACCCAAAGTTCCATCAATGGATGAGTATATAAATAAAATGTGGTATATGCATATAATGGAATATTATTCAGCCTTAATAAAAAAGAAACTCCTATCACATACTATAACACAGATGAACTTTCAGGACATTATGCTAAGTGAAATAAGCCAATCACAAAAAGACAAATACTATATCTAAAGTAGTCAAATTCATAAAGACAGAAAGCACAATGGTGGTTTAGGGGGGCTGGAGGGAAAAGGGAAAGGAGACATGATGGTTAATTTGTGTGTAAACCTGACTGGGTCATGGACCCAGATTTTAGTTAAATATTATTTCTGGATGAGTCTCCAAGGATGTTTCTGGAAGAGACTGACATCTGAATCAGTAGATTAAGTAAAGCAGATTGACCTCGCCAATACATGTGGGCCTCATCCAATTCTTTGAAGGCCTGACAGAATAAAAGGCTAAGAAAGAAGGAATCCTTTCTGTTTTTAAGCTGGACCTCAGTCTTCTCCTACCTTTGGATCAGACTCTCACTGGAACTCACACCATCAGCTCTTCTATGGTTCTTAGAACTTCCAAGTGAGACTAGAACTAACCCATCAGCTCTCCTGGGTCTTCAGTTTGCCAAGAGCAAACTGGATTTCTCCAGTGAGAAATGGTAGATTTCTCAGCCACCATAACCATGTGATTAATGACCCCGTTAGAGAATGTTGAGTATTCTTACCGAAGTCCCTCCCTTGGATTTCACAAGCTGAAGCTATGAGCACAGTGCAGTAGGGCAAGTTTGTTTTGTTAACCTCAGTGAATTAGGAGAAGGGAAAAGGAGAGAAGAAATTGGCAAATGACACCAAAAGAGACCTGTGTGCTGCTACTATAAGCATTCTCGGCTTGCCAGTAATTCATTAATCTCTAGTTAAAATGTACCAGCATGAGGTTCACCAAAACAATTAAAATTCTCAAGAAAATACTTGCTATAGGCGATAATTCTTTATTACAGAAAGAAAGGGAAGCAGAAAAGTCCAATTTCTTGTCCTGATTTCCCTAACAGCAGTCCCTGAAACTGCCCAATTTCTGGGTTATATATACATACCTAAACGCATCAAACACTGTTACTGTTATTTCCTAGGGTCCTTCAGCCTCTCCAGGAAAAAGAAACAGAATACCTCTGGAATATTAAAAATGACTTCCTCAAGGAAAGAAAGGTTGAAGAAGGTTGGAGGGCTCTGTCTCAGTCAACACAGAAGGCAACCACCCTGAGGAGGATCCAAGACTAAGCCACAAGAAAAACTTTCTTTTATGAACCTAATGAAGGAAAAGTCACCTTCTGTATTTTGCTGGCATCCTCGAGCAGAGGTGAACTGTATTAGAAGAAATACTTGAGGCAGAAAGACGACATGGGATCAAAGTGGGAAAAGATTTCTCCCCTTACACATCCTACTATAAGAATTTCTACGAGAAAAGAAATGAGGTATGAGCAACTAAGGTACTTCAATTCAGCAGAAAGTAGAAATAGGAAATAAATATCCCTGACCAAATAAAGTGATTCTATCTTGCCTAATGATAGTAGGCAATCAAGGTGACACTTCTAGGACCCATGTAAAACTGTACATCTTTTCCACTGAGGGTTAATTTTCCCGGCTACTCTTCACAGGTTGCTACCCAAAAGGCTGTGATCTCTACAGAGATTCTATGACTATCTGTATAAACTCAAAAACTTAAATGCAAATATACTGTAGACCTTCAACCTGATATTAATTCATTCACGCTCTTATTCATATTCAACAAATATTTAGTGAGTACCTGCCATGGGCCAAGTATTATTCCAGCTGATTAAAACACATTAGTAAATAAAACAGACAAAGATCCTTGCCCTCTAAGATCCTTTAAACCTATAAAAATTAACTAATGATGGTTAATTTTCTGTGTCAAGTTGACTCAGCTAAAGCATGCATATATAACCGGAAAAGCATTATTTCTAGGTTTGTTTGTGAGGGTATTTTAAAAGAAATTAGCATCTGAATAAGTAGACTGAGTAAAGATCCCCCCTCACCAATGTGGGTGGGCATTGTCTAAGCCATTGCTTCCCCAACCCCACTTAACAGACCAAAAACATGGAAGAAAAACAAATTCTCTTTCTTCCTGAGATGGGACTTCCATCTTCTACCCTTGGACATCAGAGCTCCTGGTTCTTGGGCTTTCAGACTCCAGAACTTACACCAGCAGACCCAGGTAGTCAGGCCCTTGGGCTCAGACTGAATCATACTACCAGCTTTCCTGGTTCTTCAACTTACAGAGGACATATCATAGGATTTCTAAAGCCTCCATAAGTATGTGAACTATTCCAATAATAAACCTCCTTATATATATCTCTATGTATATACACATAGAGATACCTATCTATATGTATACAGATAGGTATAATATATAATATTATATAAGATATATATAATAGATACATATTTTCATCTATACAATATATACATTTATATAGGATATATACATATATCTTATTTGGTCTGTTTTTCTGAAGAACCTTGACAACACAGATATAATGATAAATGCACCAAATAATATATTAAATCACAATAAGTGCTATTGGGGGAGAAAGTAGAGCAGAAGGACAGAGGTAGTGAGGCAAGTGGCATGGGAATGGGTAGTAGGTAAGCCTTCTGGAGAAGGTGAGATTTGAGCATGGATTAAAGGAAGATGACAAAGAAAGATATGCAGATATATCTTATCGAGGTGAAGAACTTTCCAGGTAGGAGAAAGGGTCAGCACAAAGGTCCCCAAGGCAAGAATACCTTGATGTGTTCAAGGTATGTATATCGGAAGCCAGAGTGGCCCAAACACAGGGAGGGAGATGATGAATAACAGGTCAAAGGGATGACAAGGGATAGAAGCAGGCCTTGTAAGGTCTTGCATGCACCATAGCTAGCACTTCAGCTTCTACTCTTAGTGAAATGCAGAACACAGCAAAGTTTAGGGTGGAGGAGTGACATGCTGTAACGTAGGATTTCAAATGATCGTTCTGGTGGCTATACAGAAAACAGACTACAGGGAAGCAAGGAGGAAGCAAAGAGACCAGTGAGTCAGAAGGAGAGGAGGTACAGAAGGCATTCAGGAAATAAGGTATAAACCGTGACACTGATCACCAGGGAGGACACCAAGTTAAACCCTCTATCTAAATAAATTCCTTAATGTCTTGGACTAACTGAAACTTTGTCTCATCTGCTACATGGAGATAAGGTGATAGTTACTCTTGCTTCAGAAATATTTCCTAATAGAAGATCACCAAATCTAAAGAAGGCAGGGAACAGAACATCTAGCAACTGCTGTCAACTCCAGACTAAAATTCACTCAGTAAAATAATTTCCATTCATTGCATTTTAAAGAGCAAGTCAAAAAAACAAAGAAAGAATGTCGCAGGTTCGATTCCCAGTCAGGGTACATGCCTGGGTTGCAGGCCATGACCCCCAGCAACCACACATTGATGTTTCTCTCTCTCTATCTCCCTCCCTTCCCTCTCTAAAAATAAATAAATAAAATATTAAAAAAAAAACAAAGAAACAATTTTGTAACCATTCCTCTGAATTTCTACCATGGATTAATTTTCCTGAAACGGAAGTATCAGGGTCAGGGGGGACAGTATATACATTGAACTGAAAGGTATGAAGAGGTAATAAAAGGGAGTATAACACTATTGCCATAACTGCAAAACAGAGGATCTGTCTGGAAAGCTCTTCCCAACATAACTGAATTAATTTTGCAGCAAGTTCTAAGGCTATGCTACATTACATAGTAAGAATATGACCCTATTTGATGTAGTTTTTTTCTCAAAGATGTATCTACACTATGAGATATTACACACATGCACATGTACACACATATACACACAGTGTACATCTTTGAATTAGCCTAAGATAAGTTTTAAAATTACTTCATTTAGAATAAGCAAAATATTTGGCCATCTTTGTGTAGCTAAAGCCAGACCTAACTCAGTAGGCAATCTTAATTGTTTAGATTCTCCCATAAAATATTAAACAATAAAGTTTATTATATATGTCCCTCTTGATGAAGTAACAAAAACCCAACCTCAGCTGGTATAAACAGAGAGTCCATTACAGGTACAGAGGGCCATTCCATGGAAGTCAAGAGCAAGAATGATGTCAGGTCCCAAGCAGCTATGTGAATCAGGGTATCAGCAGGTAATAAGATGACACACTCAGAAGGTTTCATCAAGAAAAAACTTATTGAAAGAGACTGTTTACAGAAATGTAGACAGGTTAAGATAATTAATTTAAAAATGTGATGAGGCACCAACAACTATCAAGAGTAGAAAAATCAATACCACGTCTAAGTGTAAAGGGTCAAGTTGACAGAAGGCTGTCACCATAGGCGAATACCATCCACAGCTGTGGAAGAAGACCTGCTTAACAGGAGGTGGTGCTGCTGAAAAATGAAGCCACTACCAGAAACACACTGGACCAGAGGAAGCAGAGGAAATGAATACCCTGACTTTCTTTTTCCTTCCTTTCTTTCTCTTACTCTGCTGGCCCACCCACTGTCCAAATCCAGGCAGAAGCCGGAGGCCAAAGGAGCCCCAATCACGCAGTTTATAGAGGTCGGTCACTACAAGGCAAAACAAAACAGACTGGAGGAGAATGGTTCTTGGTGGGTAAAACTGTGAATAACCTGCTCAGTATGGACACACAGACCACTCTATAATGGTACAAAAATCATGAATGCAGCACACAGTCCCATTTCCAGAAATGGTTTCTCTGTAATGCATACAGTGTGCATATATATGGGAAACCAGGAAATTTTAAAAAATGGTTACTAAAAGAATAAAAAGAAAAACTTTAACAGAAGACAATTGTTTTTCTGTAGGCTTAGTAACAGCTTGTGAGTTGCTTTGTTATCAATGATTTCATTTTAAAATTCAAGTGAGACATGATTTCATTATTCTTAGCTTTTCTAACTCTGAAGTAATATTTAAAATAATGTTGAGGTATAAGATAAGCTATTTTAATAATTTAATACTTTTTAAATATTCTTACACCATTACACAATGATACATCTCAATAATAAAAACAGTACCATTGTAAAAGTAAATTTTATCCTCCGAAGCTTTATCAAATGTATTTGAAAACTGGATATCCATATTTTTTATTCCACTTTTATATTCCTTGATTTTTTTCCACAGTAACAAACCATGAAACAAAAGGAAGTTACACATTAATTTCATAAAACTACTGCTAAAAATATGAAGGATGAAAGCAGACCCCAGAAGTAGATAATAGCAAAGCATATTCAATTTCTAATAGTTCACCAATAGAAATTTGCAGGTTCATTAGGTAAAAATGGGCCTTGATCACATCCTTTTATTCTTTCTAGGACGACAAACTTGCCTGAACTTGAGAGTTTCCTAGAGAACTCATTTGCCAAATATCTGTTTCTTTTAAAAAGACAGAGTCCTGGAACTCAATTTTAAAGTGTAAGGAATTTCATCATATGTGCTTTTTGAAGAATACCATTGAGTCAGAAAACAACTAAATAATTCAAGGCTGACAGTGTGGCAAAAGAAAGCTGAAGTAGAAAAGTGAAAGTAGTTCAGTCAAAGTTACCATAGCACATAAAATGGCAGACGCACAAAATTCAAGAAAGCAGAAATCATGAACAGCATTCATCAGCCAACTAAGGTTCTCGATAGTTTTCAAAATATAACTACCTAGTATACAATTTTTATAGTTCTTTATTATATTAAGTGCGCCAAAACCAAAATATTCCACCTAAGCACTTTTATCTAGAGAGAAAATATATAGGGCAATAGGAAATGAAGGAGAAAACCAGCTTAGAAAGCCACATGTAGAGTATGCGCTGTTACAGCCTGTGTCCTACATAACCTTTTGAATGCATGACCTTTAAGTTGCTGAAGGTTGCCTCAGAATTTGGCTCAGTTTGATCGAAACATCTGCTCCCCTTGCAGGTACACTGTGAGGACTTTTTTCTCAGTTGGATTCAGAACACAGCAAGTGAGCCCTTGTCTGTCCAATCACACAGACCCCAACACTTGTAAATCAAGTTCTGGGAGGACAGCAGCAGGTCCACATTCCATCACCCTTTCTCAGCCAGCTAGGCCAACTGACTGCTGTGAGGACTGTTCTTATCATGTCATCAGATCAAAACATGGTGAGATGAGGGACTATGAGAGGCATCTGCAGAATTCCCAAAATGTAGTGACTTTGGAACACTGACAGATGCATCTGTCATTTTATACCTTCAACTAACCTGATGTCCATTGGCCCGACACAGTAAAGCTGTCCAAGATCGATTCCAGTTCTTTCACGTTATTTTCACATGTCTCTACTAGAAAGGCCTGGTGCTTCTTAGCCTTTTAATTAAGAAGAAAAAATTACACATAATAAGGTCACACATAAGAGCTGCAGATTTTTTTATGTGAACATATGTAGAACAATTAAGGATAAACAAGCTAATAATTATCCCCATTCAAGTTTATTATTAATAAACCTCTTTCTGTCTTAATCATATCTTTTACTTGGTTTAACGTAACACTGTACAAGGTCTCAGTAAAAATTTACTGAGGCCTTACTGCCAGACACTATTCCAAGTACTTTACATATAGTAATTCTTTTTATTCTTACAACAACCCTATGAGGGAAGGGCTATTATTATACCAATTTTACAGATAAGAAAATTGAGGCACAGAGGAATTAAGGAACACTTTAAACAATCATGCTGGCACTCATGCAGAAAATTGCCAGATAGTGGTCCAGAGTGAATGCAGTGAGACCAATTACAAGGAACTATACCAGTCTACTTAAGAGGTGATGGTAGCTTAGGCTAGGGTGTTAGGAGTAAAAAGAGGTTTATACACTAGAAAGATACTTAGAAGATAGAAGGACCAGACCTTGGTAACATTGGAGTGGGTTAGATGATGTTGATTGGATTAGACTTGACTAGATTAGATTGGATTGGACTATTGGAAATTATACTGGATATAATTTCACTTACATGTGAAATCTAATGAACAAAATAAACAAAACAGAAAGAGACCCATAGATACAGAGAACAGACCAACAGCTGTCAGAGAGGAGTGGGTCTGTGGGACTGGGTGAATAAGGTGAAGGGATGAAGCAGTACCAATTGGTAGTTGCAGAACAGCCAGAGATGCAGACTGCAGCATGGACAATACAGTCGATAATGTCAAGATAACAGCATACGGGGATAGGTGGGTGGTTTGGGCAGTGGGGGCACCACTCAGTAGAGTGCATGGTTTTCTGGCCACTTTGCTATATATCAGAAACTGGTGTAGAATAGAATTGAATGTAAACTGTAATTGAAAAATTAAAAATAAAAAGTAAAAAAATAAATTGGGAAATGTTACTCCTCCAATTTTATTCTTTTTCAAGATTATATTGGCTACTCTACATGTCTTGCATTTCCATATGAATTTTAGGATCTGCTTGTCAGTTTCTGCAGAAAGTCATCTGGGATTTTGATAGAAAATACATTTAATTTATACATCAGTTTAAGAGTACTGATATTTTAACAAGTAACAACATTAACTCTTACAATCCAGGAACATAGGATGTCTGTCCATTTACTTAGGTCTTAATTTCTTTCAGTGATGATTTGTAGTTTTTAGCATATAATGCTTACACTTCTTTTGTTGGTATTCCTAAGTGTTTCATTTTTTTACGCTACTGTAAATGGAATTATTCCTTTAATTTCATTTTTGGATTATTCATAGCTATTGCACAGATAATTGATTTTGTGTATTGATCTTGCACTGTATCCACAACCTTGCTAAACTCATTTATTAACTCTAATAGTCAATAGTAGGGTATGTGTGTATACTCCTTAGAATTTTTAATATACAAGATCATATCATCTGTCAAGAGAGTTTATTTCTTCCTTTCCAAAATGTATACCTTTTCATTTTTCTTGCCTAACTGCCCTGGCTGCAACCTCCAGTAAAACGCTGGTGAAAGTCTAAATCCTTGTCTTGAGCCTGATCTTTAGGAGCAAGCATTTAGTCTCTTGCCATTAACTTTGATGTTACCTGTAGGCCTTTTGTAGATGCTCTTTATGAGGATGAAGAAGTTCCTTTCTATTCCCAGTTTGTTGAGCATTTTTATCATGAAAGAATACTGAATTTTCTCAAATGTTTTTGTCTATTGAGATGATCATTTGGCTTTTGTCATTCTCTTAATAAGTTCTATTGCACTACCCGATGTTCAGACGTTAAACCAGTCTTACATTCTTGGGATAAATCCCACTTGATCATGGTATAAATTTTTATATCTTGCTGGATTCATTTGGCTAGTATATTATAGAGGATTTTAGCATCAAAAGGGATAGCTGTCTGAGTTTTCTTTTCTTCTGATGTCTTTGCCTCATTTTTTTAAATTTTATTTATTTATTTTTAGAAAGGGGAAAGAAGGGAGAAAGAGAGGGAGAGAAGCATCAATGTGTAGTTGTCTCGCACGTGTCCCCTACTGGGGACCAGGCCCACAACCCAAGCATGTGCCCTAGACCGCAAATCAAAGTGGCAACCCTTTGGTTCCCAGGTCAGCACTCAATCCCCTGAGCCACACAAGTCAGGGCTGCCTCATTTGTTTTTAATCAGGATAATATTACTGACTTCACAGAATAAGATGGAAAAGGTTACCTTCTTTTCTGGTTTTTGAAAGAATTTGTTAAGAATTGTTGTTAAAAATTCACTGGTAAAATCATCATCTGGGCCTGGACTTTATTTTGTGAGAAGCATCTTGATTACTTAATCAATCTCTTTACTTGTTATAGGTCTATCCATATTTTCTGTTTCTTCTTTATCATTTTTGATAATGTGTCTTTCTACAAATTTGTCTATTTCATCTAAATTATCAAATTGTTGGCATATATAGTTGTTCACAATATTCTCTTTAATTTTATTTCTATAATGTCAGTATGTTGTGCCCCCTCTTTCATTCACAGTTTTAAGAATTTGGGTCTTCTCCCTTTTTTCCTTGGTCAGTCTAGCTAAATGTTATTAATTTAGTTATCTTTTCAAAGATTAACTTTGATTTCACTGATTTCACTGATTTCTTGTTTTATATTATTATTTTATTTCTACTGTAGACTGTATTGTTTCTTCTATTTGTTTTAGGTTTAGTTTGGTCTTCTTTTTCTAGTTTCTTAAGATGGGAGGTTAGGTTATTTGAGGGATTTTTAAAAAATATATGTGACTGCTGCTATAAACTTCCCTCTCAAGCACTGTGTTAGCTACATCCCATAGGTTTGTTATGCTGTTTTAATTTTCATTCCTTTTAAATTATTTTCTAATTCCCCTGTAATTTCTTTTTGACCCATTGGTTATTTCAGAGAATATAGTTTAATTATCAGATATTTTTAAATTTTTCCAATATTCTGTTATTGATTTCTATTTAACCTCACTGTGGTGAGAAAAATCACACAATGTATTATTTCAATCCTTTTTTTAAGTTACTGAGGATGGTTTTATGACCTACCATATGATTTACCTCTGAAACTATTTCATGCACACTTGAGAAGAACATGCATTCTATCGCTGATGAGTGGGGTATTCTATAGATGTCTGCTTTGTTTTTAGGACTGTTCAAGTCTTCTTTTCATTTGTTGATCTTCCAAGTTGTTCTGCCCATTACTGAAAGTGGAGCATGGAAGTCTCCAAATATTATTGCTATTTCATTCTTCAATTCTGTCAGTTTTTGTTTCATGTAAACTGGAGTGCTATTGCTAGTTCTATAAGCACATATACATATGCTTATATTGTTTGATATTCCTGGTGGATTAACTTTTTTATCATTACAAGATGTTCCCCTTTATCTCCAGTAATACTTTTGTTCTAAAGTCTATCTTGTCTGACATTAGTAATATTCATCCAGTGTTTTTTGTTTGTCACATGAATGGTGTATTTTTCCACCCTTTTTCTTCCAACCTACTAGTGTCCTTTATTGTCTAGTGTGTTTCCTATAGATAGTATATGGTTGGATCTTGCTAGGGTTTTTTAATCCAATCTGACAATCTGCCTTTTAATTAGATTACTTAAACCACTCTTTTTTTGTTTATTTTAATCATGGTTCAAATACAGTTTTCTCCCTTTTACTCCCAATCCAGCCCACCCACCAAACCACTCTTACTTAAGGAATTATTGATATGGTGGTATAGCCATTTTGGTTTTTGTTTTTATATGCCTCATTCCTTTCCCATTCCCCTCCCCTTCATTTATTGCTTTTGCATTAAGTGGGTATTTTTTTAATGTAACATTTTAATTTATTTAATGATTGCTTAATTATATATTTTTTTAGTTTTTTCCTTAGTGGTTTCTCTAGGGCTTATAATATACATCTTAACTTAGCAAACTCCACTTCAGATTTACACCAAATTAATTCCAAAGTTATATAAAAAACTCATTCCTGTACAGCTCTGTTCATTCTTCCATTTTCTGTGTATGTTATTTTATAAATCCAACAATACATTGTTATAATTACTTTATATTATCTTGAATCTTTTAAAGAGTCTAAGAAAAGAAAGTGTGTATATATTTCTATATTTCTAGAGTTTGCTCTACAGTATGTAATGAAATAACAGTGAGTATGTGTGTGTGCATGTAATTTGTGAATATAATGCTAGAGTTTCAGTGGAAAGATAATTATGTGATAATACTGGGCAAATACTGAATAAGAAAACCTACAAAAGAGTAAAGCTTTAAGATATTTAAACATTTTATAGGGAAGAACTTTTGGGATAATGAAAATAAAGAGCTTGGTGAATCCTCTAGCTAGCAAAACAAGTTGACTGGTGAAAAAAAAATTTTTACAAATCATAAAAACTATGAAAATTGTCCTAAAAAGGCAGAGAAGCTTTCACTCAAGAAAACTTACTAATCAAGATGGAGGCATAGGTAGAAACCCTTTGCTTCCTTGCACAAGCAAAAGGAGGATAGCCACGAATTTAAAATCAATAAACAACCAGAAGTGCCAGAAAAATCAAACTGCATGGAACTCCAACAACCAAGGAAATAAAGAAACAGTCAACCAGACCGGCAAGAGGGGTGAGAGACAGAACCTGACCCAAGGCATTGGGTCATGTGGACGGGGTTGTCTGAGAGAACCCCAAAAGAGATGGTGGGGGGCAGCACGAGGGGCTGGCTTCAGTAAAGTGGCAGACCTCTCCAGCGGGTGACCAAATGGTAAACAGAGACTCAGAGCTGACTGTCGACTACAGGTGGGTGTTTGCCATGGCAGAGGAAATTCCCAGTCTCACACAAGAGTTCTTTGAAAAGTGCACTAGAGATGAGCAGGCGAGCTGCATAGTTCCCTCTCTGGCCCCTCCCCCACAGGCAGTGCCAGAGCACAGCAAAGAGTGTTGCCCTGCCCTGGCAAATACCTAAGGCCCTGCCCCCTTACAACTTAACAGTTGCACAGAGACAAAGAAATATGGCCCAAATGAAAGAACAGAGCAAAACTCCAGAGAAAGAGCTAAGTGATGAGGAGATAGCCAACCTATCTGATGGGAGAGTTTAAAGCCCTGGTAATCAAAATGCTCACAGAACTGATTTAGCTTGATCGAAAAATGAAAAAACAAATGAAAGATACCCAAAGTGAAATAAAGCAAAATATTCAGGGAACCAACAGTGACAGGAAGGAAACTAGGACTCAAATCAACAATTCGAAACAAAAGGAACAAATAAACATTCAACCGGAAGAGAATGAAGAAACAAGAATTCCGTCCCTGGCTGGCGTAGCTCAGTGGATTGAGCGCGGGCTGCAAACCAAAGTGTCTCAGGTTCTATTCCCAGTCAGGGTACATGCCTGGGTTGCAGGTCACGACCCCCAGCAACCGCACATTCATGTTTCTCTCTCTATCTCCCTCCCTTCCCTCTCTAAAAATAAATAAATAAAATCCTTAAAAAAAAAAAGAAACAAGAATTCAAAAAAATGAAGACAGGCTTAGGAACCTCTGGGACAACCTGAAACGTTCCAACATCCAAATTATAGGGGTGCCAAAAGGAGAACAACAACAGCAAGAAATTGAAAACTTATTTGAATAAATAATGAAGGAAAACTTCCTTAATCTGATGAAGAAAATAGACTTCCAGGAAGTCCAGGAAGCCCGGAGAGTCCCAAAGAAGTTGGACCCAAAGAGGAACATACCAAGGCACATCATTATTAAGTTACCCAAGATTAAAGGTAAAGAGAGAATCTTAAAAGCAGCAAGAGGAAAGGAGAGAGTTACCTACAAAGGAATGCCCATAAGGCTGTCAGCTGATTTCTAAAAAAAACCTTGCAGGCAAGAAGGGGCTAGAAAGAAGTATTTAAAGTCATATAGGAAAGGACCTACATCCAAGATTGCTCTATCCAGCAAAGCTATCATTTAGAATGGAAGGGCAGTTGAAGTGCTTCTCAGATAAGGTCAAGTGAAAGGAGTTCCTCATCACCAAGCCCTTATTATATGAAATGTTAAAGGGATTTATCTAAGAAATTGAAGAAGATCAAAAACTATGAACAATGACAACTCACTCACAACTATCAACAAATGAACCTAAAAAAAGAAAAATAACAAAAACAAAACCAAGCAAACTAGAATAGGAACAGAATCAGATAAATGGATATCACAAGGAGGGTTTTCAGTGGGGAGAGGGAGGGGAGGAATACAAGGGAAAAGGTATAGGGAAGAAGAAGCACAATTGGTAGGCATAAAATACATGGAGAGAGGTCAAAAATGGTATAGGAAACAGAATTCAAAGAACTTACATCTAAAACCCATGGACATGAACTAAGAGTGGGGGGAATGCAGTGGGGTGCAGAGCGGAGTGGGGATAAAGGGGGAAAAATTCGGAAAACTGTAATAGCATAATCAATAAAATATACTTAAAAAAAGAAAACTAATCAACAAATTAAAAACTGTGGCACTTCAAATGACACCATCAGAAAGACAAAGACAACCCATACAATGGGAGAAAATTTTGCAGATCACATATCTGATAAAGGAGTTTTATCTAGAATATATTAAAAAACTCTTATAACTCAACAATAAAAAGATAAAACCCCAAAGGACAAAAGAGCTGAACAAAGACTTCTCTAAAAAAAACCATACAAATGGCCAGTAAACACATGACGAGATGCTCAATATTATTTATTAGTCATCAGGAAACTGCAAATCAAAACCATATTGTATAATACACACTAGGATAAATATAATAAAAAGCACAGATGATAATTGTTAGCAGACATAATTGAAGAATTATAATGCTCATATACTTTTGTTGGTAACATAAAATGACGCTGCCTCTTTGGAAAACAGTTTGGAAGTTCCTCAAAATATTAAAATTGGTGTTGCTATATGACCTAGCAATTGTACTCTGAAGTATACACCCAATAGAAATGAAAATATGCATCCACACAAAAACTTATACATGAATATTCATAACATTTTTCATTAACAGCAAAAAAAGTTGAATTCAACCGTCCATCACCTGATGAATAAATGAATAAAAGCTGATACATCCATGCAACAGAATATTATTGAAGCAGAAAAAGAAGTGAAGATTAATGGTATAATATGGATGAATTTCAAAAATATTAAACTAAGGGAAAAAAGCCAGACACAAAGGGCCACACAGTGTATGATTCCATTTATATGACATGTCCAGAATAGGTAAATCTGTAGATAGAAAGATTAGGGTTGCCTAGGGCTGGAGGGGTTGGGAGAAAATGGGGAGTGAATGTTGGTGTGTATGAATGGGGGTTTCTTTTTAGGGTGATGGAAGTGTTCTCAAATTGATTGTGGTGATGGTTGTACAACTCTACGAATGTACTAAAAATCATTCAAGTGTATACTTGAAATGGTTAAATTGTATGGTATGTAAATTTTATCAAGCTATTGAAGAAAATCTAAACTTTTTTAAAGAATAAAATCTCAATTTCAGTAAGAATGTATACTATCTTTAATGCTCATCAAAACTCCTGCATAGTTAAGATTATTAGCATCATTTTACAAATGAGCAGATTCAGAGAGATAATATCACCAGGGGTCATATAACAGTTAGGAGACAGGACTGGTATTAAAACCCAACTCAATCTGTCTCCAAAATATCTGTTCTTCCTATTACACCATGCCATCTGAAGCTGGGACTTCATCGATATTAAGGGACAAAAATTTACAGAAAAATAAATGTAGAAATCCACACAAATTGCATACTTGGAGTCAGCTCAATATAAAGGTTCGATTAAATTCCTACTTCAACAATAGTTCTTCTCTTTCAATACAGAGATCAATCCTCACTAAAAGATGAGCTAAAATTTCAACACCATTAAAATTTAAAATAAAATTTAATGTCAAATTAGCCAGGAAACATTGACTAGTGTAAAATTTTTCAGAGAATGAAGAAGAGGTTTGATCAATGACAAGGATTAAGAAGAATTAACTAGGGTTGAAAGCTGCTATTACAATTAGCAGTATTATAATTTTGTACTGACATGTCTGGCTAAGAGCCTTGTAGCCAATAGAAACTTAATAGGTTTATGAATCAACTAATAACAAGAAACATCATCCTAATTTTACAGCTAACAAATTTACTTTCCTAATAAATTGCTTTAGTTTTATAAATGAAACTTCCATTCTTCATTCATATACCAAAAGCATTTGTTTTGCTTTGTCTTTAATGTGGATGTACTTATATTTAAATTTCATTCCCAAAGCTATTAGTTCTATTAATAGCCTTTGGATGAGCAAGAAATTCTAGCATAAAAACAGAATCCATCACCTAAATTAAAAAAACCCTTGCGTTAAAAACAAAGTGCCAACCAAAGATAAAACACAAAGTTTCTAATTTTTAATTAACATGTTTTCCCATATGAGATAGAGGATATGTTTGGGTGAAATGTTAAATTGTTGATTCAACAAATCCCATGAAATTATACATCCATAGAAGTTACTAAGGTTGTTTTTTTTATAAATATCTACGTATCTTTTTTTAAGATTTTATTTATTTATTTTTAGAGGGGGAAGGGAGGGAAAGAGAGAGAGAGAAACATCAATGCGCAGTTGCTAAGGGTCATGGCCTGCAACCCAGGCATGTACCCTGACTGGGAATCGAACCTACGACATTTTGGTTCGCAGCCCGCGCTCAATCCACTGAGCAATGCCAGCCAGGGCTAGGTTTTGGGTTTTTTTTTTAATAAAATCAGTACTTTGGCAACAGTCCTAAACAATTTAAACTCTCGTAAGTTTTTAAACTTTTAATTTGAATATATTTTAAGCCATTCCAAAGGAATTCTGAGTAAAAACGGGGGAGCGCTGGAACCTGTGCGTCACATCATGCACATCTGCTCCACAGCTCTCCTATTTCCATCATCTCCTCTACCCAGCACCTACCACACACACCCTGTGCATTTTTAAGGACCCAAGGAGAGCTTGCTCAGCTGATCTGGTCAGTGTCCATAATCATCACCACCTGTAGCTTTTCCTAAACCATATTAATGACATCTAATATCTCTTCATAAAACCGTTTACAGTTTCTATCCCTCCGTGCTTGCCTATGCTGCTTCCATGGATGTAAGCATTCCATCATCCCAACTATTTATCTCATATGATGAAATGTCGCCCTCCCTTAAGTAGCTTTACAATCAGTTTACTTTTCAATAGACACTACCTTCCAATCTGAATGCAGGCCTTGACACAATGCCCCTCCCTCTCTCGCTCTCTTTCATACACACACACAGACACACACAATAGCATTTTACTTTTCACAAGTCAAGAACAATATTTGAATTTTCAAAAGTTAATAATATATAAGAATTTCAAAAAGCTTTATACTTATATTACCAACTTAGAAAGCCAGCATAAAGTTAACATTTAAATAAACACACACATCTGATGAATACTATTAAGCATTAAATTTTTACAGAATATTAAGAGAGACAAAGTGTTTATGTTATAAAAAAACAATGCTCATATAAATACTACTACTATTCTGGGTGAAAACAGGAATCAACAACTTTTTGGTAGAACTTAGAATGAAATATTTTTAGCCCATTAGTTTCAGATGCCTCCTGCAAAATCAGAAACATGTCCTTCTAAAGCAAACCTGATAGATTATTTGAAGCTAAATATTATCAAGAAATACTAACTTCACCACAAAGCATAGTAATCGAAGTACTTTTCCAAATCCTATCTAATGCTAGCAATCATTATTATTATATAATCATCCAAGCCCCCAAAGCATAGGGAAAAAATATATACTTGACCATTTTCAATCACAAGTTCTTTAGAGAATAAAATATTCTTTCAGCAAAACCTCATGAGAACTAGAATTCCCTTTCCAATATATGGTCTCTCCTAGAGCTGTAACTAAATATTACTGAGTGGCAGAAAAACAAATCTCAAGAAATGATGGACTTAAAAAAATTTCATTGTAGGAAGCACAAAGCAAGTTCTAATAATACCAATTTGAAAATGATAGCTCCCCAGCTTCAAGAGAAGCAGATATAAAAACTCACAGTAATGACTAAAAGACCCAACTGGATCTGTGGAGCCTCTGAACTTTAATAAGCATGATCACTGAGCAGCTTAAACTAGAAATTTGGTTTTATTTAGCACTTGATTAAATCATTATTAAATTCATAGATCTTGAAATTAATAGTTCAATTTTAATCTAAACTTTTAAAGTAAAATTCAATACTATATTACATGGAACATGAAACTAATTTTGTTAAATCCTTAGATGTCCAATGTTGAAATTTTATTAATTCTACGACATTAAAGATGAGAATATACTATTCACTTACTAATCATAAATTTAATTATTAATTTCATTAATATAAAAGCACAATTAAATTCAGCTGGGTTTATACTTTGGACGTTTCCAAAATTATGCTCTATGTTTGTATTATATCTCTTGACACAGGGGAGCTATCACTTTCCAAGTGGTTCATTAACACTTTGTGTATCCTGACCAAGTTGATCTCTAAGGCTCTAAAAGGCTATAACGCACTACATTACACAGCTGTTATTTTTAAGTCTCAAAACTTCCTGAAGTGTTTGCATATTATTAATAATACCTTTATCTCTCTCGTAAACCTACAGAGGAAAGAAGCTTTAATTTTCTCTTGCAATGCAACAGAGAGAATAAAAACCAAGACTTGAATAATGGCCATGAACATGACCTAAACTAGAAAACAAGCTGTTATCTCAAAGGGAGAGAAAAATTACCTGTAGGTAATTTCTGCTTCCCACCTATTTTCTATAAAATATTGAAACTATTATGGTCAAGAGAAACAGAACTGTGGGAAAGACACACTGGGATACACAGAGTTATGAAATGTCATTGAAACAAAGTTTGATTTCCAAAACAAAAGGTAAAAGCTTCCTAAGTCATTTTCTCTTTGGTCAAAAACAGTTATGAATTCAAAGCAAAAATTCACAGCCAGACTTTGAGGATGCAGAAGTAAATTAACTCCATTTTCTGTGGTTTAAACTTTTTAATTTGATAGATATCTCTTTACACAACAATTTTTAAAAACTTCCTACCTGCCCCTCAAAAGCCACTAATCTGTTTAAAGGAAAAAAAGGCAATAAGGGATTATGTATGACAAAAATACTTTTAGAAAAATGGTAGATTTTTTATAAAAACAAAAACACTGTACTTACTATTTAATATAATACTATTTCTTTTAAATAAATACTCATTAAATAATTTTAAAATTTCATATTATAGTCAGGTAAAGAGGTAGAGCAACAGTTCTAATTAGCATAAAGCAGAGCAAGTTAAAAGAAGATAACAGTGAAGGAAAAAAAGGAGGAAAACAAAACAAAGATGGAAGAAAATAAGACATAAAGCTAGATAGGGGCTTAAGAGAGATGAAAAAAATGGAGAGTAAACTATAAATAGTTAGGTTGAACTATATGAACTGTAAATCATTTAGGCTGCAACCTGAATAAGTTTCTTGAACATCCCATTAGCTCTTCAACACCTAACTATTCACAGGTCTTCAACTGCTTTCAGTAATGTATCAAGCTTTGAAAAAACAATCTACAATCTTCAGCACCATGATCAGACAACAGCGTTTTATAGGATGAGTGCCAAGGGCCCAGACGAGCAAAAGGAGGTTGCTAGTGAGCTACAGCTTGCCTTATTGGAGGCCACTTACCAAATTGTAAATGGTAAAGAGCAAAAACTGGCTGGCACCAAGTAAATTTTTTTAAGCACAAAGCACCCATACCCTCAGCAGTGAATTAATCCAGTCTTTTCTTTTCTGTCTACTGAGTGGAGTGCTAGGGAACCAGAATGAGAAGGATGCATGCAATCTGTATTGCTGACTGTCTTCACTGTTACGTTCTGTTACAACTCTGGCTCACTTTCCAAACTGTGTACAGTGTCTGAGCAAGCAGACCAGTCCAAGGCTCAGCCCAATGACTCTGACATGGTTTTACCCACCACAGACTCACACACCTGGCTCAGCAGTTAAGAGGTAACAGCCCATGAAATTCAGGGTAGCACAAAACAGTATGCAGGCACCAGAGTATGTGACACAGAGACCTCAAGGCTTTCTAAAACCTCATATCCACAGCAGTGAAACAACAAATTCAACTACAGAGCAAGCAATACCAATCCCTAAATCAGAACACATTGACTACCTTCAGTTGCATGAATGTATATAAAACTAGATCACTTAAAAATGACAGTTTCAAGTTTAACCTATCATTGCCTTTCTGTCTGGGCAAAACTGATTTGGCCACCACTTCTTAGTATTATAACTTAGTATTAGAATTACAGTATAACCTCAAGTTTTTTAACAAGGAGAAAAAAGACTCATTTCCCTCCACAAATGATATCACTAAGAGTTGTGGGATATAATTGAAATTGAAGTAGCCAAGTGCCTGAGGAAGGGGGGTGTGTGTGTTTGGGTGTGTGTGTGTGTAGAATAAGACAAAGAGGAAATAGGATATTACTATACACTTTATGCCCTCTCTGTCATGGTTCCCAGAAAACTGCAGAGTAGGAGAATATTGCATCAACCAAAGAAATCCACCTAATAAATGTTTCTGAGGCAAGAACTAGAGTGTAATCCTGCTTTGTAACATGAATTAAGCTAACCTCAACGCAGTCACAGTTTTTAGGACAGACAGTACACACCAGCTCTGGTGCATGTTATGGTAAAAAAGCCAAGCAAAGCATTAAAGACACACCCAGTGAGTCAGGGGCAGAACTCCAAGATTAGATGAAAAATAAAGTGGGAAAGATGAGACCACTGTGCAGTGTGAAAGCTGCACAGGTTGCAAGGCTGTCACAGCACAGTGTTACAGGATGTACAGGAATTCGTTAATAGAAAAAAGAGAAGGAGCATTTTAATCAATGTGGGTAAAAAGTACTGAAAACCTGAACAAAAGCAAGAAGATATGATAATACATCATGTGTTTAGGAAGCCAAAGTACTCTACTGTGGCTGAAGTAAGGCAATGGAAAAGAAGCTAAAAAAGTTAACATAGAGCCAAAGAAAAGGGCCTTAGGCAAAAAGCTGGACTTCGTTCTGAGAGCAATAAGCAGACATTGGTGGTTTTTGAATGAACGGTGACAAGAACAGATCAACGTGTTAGATAAATTTGGTGACGGTGTGAAAGCTAGTTTACTGAAGAATGGAAACAAAGTGACCAGGTGCAAATCACTACAAAGAGGAGTCTTCCAAATCATTAGACCTGCTAGGTACAAACCCTGACTCCCCCACCCACCCAGGTGACGTTGTTTTATGGACCTAAAAATAAAAAGATAAGTAAAAACTACTGAGTAAATTTTAAAACATTCTATAATTCAGCATTTACATATATTTGATTAGTTTTCCCAATTCCAGAAAAGAGAGGTCTTATTATGTGCATCTTAGTTGCAACAGGCATCTCTAATTTTGAAATTTTATATCAATGTCACTAAATTACTTTCATATTATCATCATGTAGCATGCCGTGAGGAAAAAAACCTGTTAAACATCAATGTGATCCAATAAAATAATTGCCATAGGGTTTTTTTTATCCTTACCATTACAAGTTCTTCCTGTAATTCACTGCAACTTTTTTCATTATACTGGAGTCTCTTTGAAAGGTCTGTAATTACTTTCTTCTGTTCCTCAATCTCTTCATTTAATTTCTTGTTTTTGGAGAAATATTCTCTTTCTAATCTGAAAAATTAAAATGTCAGAGCAAGTTTTTCAAATATGCTTTCATAAAGTCCTATTATACACCTTTAAGATAAGTGGCAAATGTATTATACACATAATGTTTTCAAGACAAAAGACTTTGATAGGTCACCTCTCATTTTTTTCAAATAAAAAGCATTGCACATTCTTCAATGAAAGACTCTAAATGAATAATACCTCCCCACCTTTTGTTAGCAGGTACTTGTCCTATACCCATTGTTACAAGCAAGATATGTTTAGTGTTGATTTGGTCTCACTGTTATTTTTGATGAACCAAACCCACACACCACAGGTGAATTAGCTCAGAGACTGCCTCAAGACACAACAGTCTTATCAAATAATTTCCCAGTTAAAGTGTAACATTAGAAATGGAGCCAATGTTTTATTCCTGAGTGTCCATACAAGTGGAACTGGTGTGGTGGCGTGGAAAATCCAAAACAAGAATAATCAAAAAACATTCATATTCACTGTGAAAACACAGGAATTTCTTTTCAAAGGATATGCCTTCCCATTTAAATTTTGTTCAGTGTGGCATTACACTGTATTTATGTTCTTGCATGGACATATGATGAAACGTAGCTTGGGATTACTTTAACCTAAAAGTTGTTGTAGATAATCCACCAAATGACTTCAAACTTCTTGAGACTAAAACTGAATGACTGGCCATCTCAACTACGCAAGAAGGTAAAGATCAAAAGAAGACATTTTCAGAAAGCAGGTTTTAAAATTTTCCTTTAATGTGTGAATTCTCAAGAAGCTACTTTACAAGGGAGTTAATCGAACAAAGAAGGCACAAAATCAGCAAACAAGTCATCTAATATAGAAGAAAAGTAGAGGGAATTCAAAGGATGACGGTGAAGGGAAGTCCCAGGATGACTGTGAAAGGGGAGCCAGAAAGCAATTTGTCCAGAATGGAGAAAGGTTGGGGTTAGGGTTTGAGAACGGAAGGAAAAAAGGAAGGAAGGAAGTTAGGCAGGAAGGGAGGAAAGAAATGAGTATGTAGTGTGTGGAAGAAGAGTACAATGGAAATAAACAAGTAATGGCCTTAGATAACATCTAAAGGTGGAAATCAAAAAAGTGGTAGAATATAAATGTTATTTAGAAATATGAAGTTAAATATCAGAGGAAACATCAATAAGAATTAAAGGTGACTGTCTCGAATGAGTGCAAACTGGTAGCAGAGAGCCATGAGTATGAAACTACTACTTTTCACAAACTTAACAGTACTGTTTTGCATGTTAGACTATGTCCAAATGTTAATTTTCCTACCAGATTCCCACTCTATTTTTTTAAGAAAAACAAAAAAGCTCAGCCAAGAATGTAACAACAGTAACAGGAAGTTTTAACAAATAGCCATCTTTGCACTATCTTTTGCCAAGAAAGAAAATAATAATAATGCTAGTAAATTATAATACTTTTATTATTTTTTAAGACTTTATTTATTTATTTTTACAGATAGGGGAAGGGAGGGAGAAAGAGAGAGAAACATCAGTGTGTGGTTGCCTCTTGAGTGCCCCCCACTGGGGATCTAGCCAGGAATCTAAGCATGTGCCCTGACTGAGAATTGAACCAGCAATCCATTGGTTTGCAAGCCAGAGCTCAATCCACTGAGCCACAACAGCCAGGGCCTACTTTTGTTATTTTTATACTTTTGAGTGATATATTTAGAAAAAATTTTAAGTTCCTAAATTGAATGTGATAAAATAAACAACCTTAGATTCAGTCCACTCTGTAGCAGATTTTTGACTAGTGTTGTTTTAAACTGAATTTAAATTTAAACTACATTTAAGGATTACCATGATCTCCTTTCCCTACCATTGCTTAGCAATCAGTTATCACAGTTAATGAAGACTTGACATGTTAAAAACTCTAAAATAAAAATGGTGAAAACCTTTAGTTTAATACTGTAAGCTTTAGATGGAAAAAAGATTTATAACTAAGAAAATCTGATTACAGAAATATAGGATATATATAGTCTACCTAAAATTATATATAACATATATTTGTTAAAATAGTCTATTATCAAATTCTCAGTTAAGCTCTTTAAACATATATATATATATATTCCATTTAATACATATATATACATTCCACCTAAAACAATTTTATGCAGGGATATTCATTGTTATGAAATGAAAATGTTGACCAAAACTATAGCTCAAAAATATGCACTCCACTTTTCTCCTCCTGACTTTTAATAAGAGCCTGCCTAGATCTACCTGGAAGGAAACAGAAGCTTAAGAATCTTAGCTACTGGCAAGGTTCAGTCAGTATTTTCTCTATAACCTCATCATTGTCATTCACTAAAAATTTCTATCCATCAGGTAAAACAATGTTCTATACCAAAACTTCCCACTCTCAAAGTTGTAAATTGAAGGTGTGATTATCCTAAAGACACCAAATCTACCAAGTCTTTTATAGTACATTATCTAACCCTTAGAAATATTGATATTTTGAAAACTTAATACTCAAGAATTTGTGACTCTAAAGAGTTTTTAAATATTTTTTTAAAATACAGTCTGAAGAAGAGTCAGAAGTACAAAGAGAAAAATGAAATAACTTATCCAGTCATCCCTCATGTCATATCATTCTTCCAACACTACAGATAATTGGAATGGAAGCTGCTGTCATGAGGGACAGCAAGGGACGTACAAGGGAAATGAAGATGGAATGGGGAATAAAAGTCACAGTAACTATCAATAAGTAGTGAGGTTTCATTATTATTTCATGTTTATTGTTTATTATTATCTACTTTTATTATCATAGCATGGTTATATGGACAAAAAAACAGACAAAGGACATTTTGTTAAAGCATTTAGGATTGTTAGCTGGTGCTTACTTGAAATATAAAATTTGAATAAAATTCTTCAAGCACCAAAATACAAATATAATAGCAAAACAAACCCAAGGGAAAAAATTGCTTTGGGGTTCAGTAGGAAAGAACTTCGGTTGTTAGCAGACATCTTGAAATTTCTCTAGTCCAGCATTTGTAGAACTCTGTTTTTCCTCAATATTCATGACAATCACCCACCAAGCTTTAATTGCCAGGAGTATATCCTGACTTCTAAGTTTCAATTGTAGGTCCTAACCAAAGCAACAGTAAAGAAGCCTGCACTACATTCTACATAAACACCCTTCAAACATATTTTATATAAACATGCAGATTGAGCAACGGTTCAAAGGAAATAAAGGAAGATTAGTCCATAGAATAACATTCACAGAATGTCAATTCAGACCTCTGGTCAGATGGAGGCATAGATAAACACACTGCGCCTCCTTGCACAACTACAGCAAAAACTACAACTAGACTGCAAAACAAATTATCACCCAGAGTTGTCAGAAAATCGAGCTGTATGGAAATTTGACAACCAAGGGTTTAAAGAAGCTACACTCATCCAGATTAGGTAGGAGGGGTGGAGATGCAGAGAGGTACGGAGAGGTGGAGAGTTGTGGAGAGGCGGCAGAATGGGTAGCCCCACATTCATGTATGGTGGATAAAAATCAGAGGGTATACCTCAGGACTGAGCAGTCCCAACCACAGACCAGACCAGCCAGCCCAGGGTTCCATCACCAGGAAGATAAGTCCCCATAACTTCTGGCTACAAATATCAGTGGGGCCTGGGGCAGCTGAAGAAACTGCAGGATTTGCAGGAGACTACTCTTAAAGGGCCCATAAAGGTCTCAGGACTTACACAAACCCATCCCCTCTAGGTTTCAGCACCAGGGCAACAGCTAGAAGAGCACAACTGGCATACGGGGAGAGAGTGAAATGACTGACAACAGGGCCAGAAGACAGCTTCCTCATGGGACAACCTCCAGAGGCCAGGCAGCAACATTGTCCCTTGTCCAAGCCCTCCCACACACAGAGTCACAAGGCAGTGAAACGGGTTGCCCCACCCTGGCAATCACTTAAGGCTCCACCCCACACTATTTATAGGTGCCTCTTCTACAATAAGCCATGCTACTAAGACAGGGAATCAGAGCAGCTCTACCTAAATACACAGAAACAGAGGAAGGCTGCCAAAGTGAGGAGGCAAAGAAATATGGCCCAAATGAAAGAAGAGAACAAAACTCCAGAAAAAGAACTAAAGGAAATGGAGATGAACAACCTATCAGATGCACAGTTCAAAATGCTGGCTATCAGGATGCTCAAAGAACTCACTGGGTACGGCAACAACATAAAAAAGACCCAGGCAGAAATGAAGGTTGCACTAAGTGAAATTAAGAAAAATCTACAGGGAACCAATAGTGGAGGGGATGAAGCCAAGAATCAAATCAACAATCTGGAACATAAAAAAGAAAAACATTCAATCAGAACAGCAAGAAGAAAAAAATATAAAAAATGAGGATAGCATAAGGAGCCTCTGGGACTTCTCCAAACTTATTAATATCTGAATCACAGGATGCCAGAAGGAGAAGAGGAAGAAATGAAAACTAATTTGGAAAAATAATGAAAGAAAACTTCTTTAATTTGGTGAAGGAAATAGACATACAAGTCCAGAAAGCACAGAGAGCCCCAAACAAGTTCGCCCAAAGAGGATGACACCAAGACACATCATAATTAAAATGCCAAAAATTAAAGATAAAGAATCTTAAAAGCAACAAGAGAAATGCAGAGAGTTACCTACAAAGGAGTTTCCATAAGACTGTCAGCTGATTTCTCAAAAGAAACTTTGCAGGCAAGACGGGGCTGGCAAGAAGTATTCAAAGTGATGAAAAGCAAGGACTACAACCACGATTACTCTGTCCAGAAAAGCCATCATTTAGAATGGAAGTGTAGATAAAGTGCTTCCCAGACAAGATAAAGCTAAAGGAGTTCATCACCAAGCCATTATTACATGAAATGTTAAAGGGACTTATTTAAGGAAAAGAAGATCAAAACTATGAACATTAAAATGGCAACAAACTCACAACTATCAACAACTGAATCTAAAAACCAAACTAAGCAAACAAACAAAACAGGAATAGAACCGTAGACATGGAGATCATTTGGAGGGTTATCAGCTGGGAAGGGGAAAGGGAAGAATGGGGGGAAAAGTACAGGGATTAAGAAGTACAAATTGGCAGGTGTGAAATAGGCAGGGGGATGTTAAGAACAGTATAGGGGAAGTAGCCAAAGAACTTATATGTATGACCCATGGACATGAACTAAGGGGGTGATTGCTGGAGGGAATGGGATACCAAATAGAGGAGGGCAAAGGGGGCAATACTGGGACGACTCTAATAGCATAATCAATACATATATGGAAAAAGAATGTAATTTCAGTCATCCTAGAGGAAGTAAGACAATTCAAATAGGAATTACTGGCTGAAAATATAAACATTACTAATAAAGGTAATCACAGTGAAAGACTTAAATTTTTTCAAACTCTGTTTTTCAAGTGTCATCTTTATGATATTTGCCATACTCATAATAACTACTACTATTTGAATAATACTTTTCTTTTACTCACTTCTTAAGTGAAGTATTGTAAAAGGAATCTGTATATTACTCCTGAAGGTGAAAATCATGATCAATTTTTCATAAACAGAAACAAACATTAAAAATAAATACACACAACAAGCAAGATGTCAGAGGAGTAAGTGGAAGTTACACTCTAGAATTACAACTGATTTGTACAGAAATTCAATAACCAACTGGACACTAGCTTAGCTAGAGATAAGCCTTATAATCACCAACAGACAGAAGAAACCACTTCACCACAACAGGACTGGCAGGGAGTGTGGAAGAGGCAGGAGAGGGCTGGCTGAGCTCCCACAAGTGGCAGCCGAAGTTCCAGAGAAATATTTCCGCAGCCCAGGGGTTCAACCTGAGAAGTGTGGGGTCTAAACACCAAGCTGGGCTCCCCAACCTGCAGCACCAGGGCAAAAAGGGAACCTAGATAACATCCAGCTTTGAGAACCAGCAGGGTTTCTGTCTACCAGGGAGAGACTGATGGCTGAAGATGCAGAGAGCCTCTTAAAGCAACAATGCACAAAATTTTGTTTGTGGCCACTTACCCTGGGCTCAGGCAAAAGAAGAGCAAAGTGGACTAGAGATGCTTGAGGAAACTCTGGGGTTGGTGGTTCTGGGAAGAGAACTAAAGGAACAACCACCATGATCCCTGTGCTGAGTTATTATCCATACTACAGAAGCCATTTTCTCAGGCAGAGCACTCCCCTCCAAATGACATCAGCCTGAGGGAAAGCAATAGCCCCGCCCACAAGAATTACTCTTCCCCACCTTTGGAGCATAAGCAGGGGTGGTAACTGTAGCTTGATTAGTTTAATGACTAATTAGTTTAGCAGCTAAAGTAGAAAATACAAAGCAGCAGCCAAAAATGGGAAGACAAAGAAATAGACCCCAAATGAAAGAACAAGAGAATTCTCCAGAAGAACTAGATGGAATGGATGCAAGCAATTTATCAGATAGAGAGTTTAGAGTAATGATTGTAAGGATACTCAACAGCATGAAAAAGACATTGAAACCATACAAAAGGATCAATCAGAAATAAAGAATGCAATATCTGAAATAAATAATACACTGGAAGGAATAACGGTAGGTTAGATTAAGCAGAGGATCAGTGATTTGGAAGACGAGGTAGAAAAAAACACCGAGGCAGAGCAGCAAAAAGAAAAAAGAATTTTAAAAAATCACAAGAACTTAATAAACATTTTGGACAACATGAAATACAATAACATCCACATCATGGGAATACCAGAAGGATGACAGCAAGCAAGAGATCAAGAACCTATTTGAAGAAATAATGACCAAAAACTTCCCTAATCTGGTGAAGGAAAAAAAAACCCAAGTCCAGGAAGCTCAGAGAGTCCCAAACAAGTTGCACTCAAAGAAGCCTACACTGAGACACATCATAATTAAAATGACAAGGCTTAAAGAAGAGAATCCTAAAGGCTGCATGAGAAAAGCAGGTAGTTACATACAAGGGAGCACCAATTAGTCTGTCATCTGTCATCTCAAAAAAATATTTCAGGCCAGAAGGGAGTGGTATGAAATATTCAAGATGATGAAAAGCAAGGACCTACAACCAAGGCTAGTTTACCCAGCAAGGCTATAATTTCAAGTCAAAGGAGAAATAAGGAGCTTTCC
This sequence comes from Phyllostomus hastatus, assembly GCF_019186645.2. Taxonomy (NCBI): domain Eukaryota; kingdom Metazoa; phylum Chordata; class Mammalia; order Chiroptera; family Phyllostomidae; genus Phyllostomus; species Phyllostomus hastatus. The sequence continues at coordinate 15,587,060 of NW_025333857.1, forward strand.
AGATAACAAAAAGCTATAGGAGTTTGTTAACACCAAACCAGTACTGCAACAAATCTTAAAGGGCTGACTTTAAGAAGGAAAAGAAAAGGTGGAGGACAACAGCAATGACAACTACTGGAGGAAAACAGTCTAACAAGAAAATGGTACTACATACGTATCTATCCATGTAAATGGCTTAAATCCTCCAACGATTAGATATAGGGTAGCTGAATGGATAAGAAAACAAGACCCACATATACGCTGTCTCCAAGAGACCCATCTTTGATCAAAAGATACACACATACTAAAAGTAAAAGATGGAAAAAGATATTTCATGCAAATGGAAAAGAAAAAAATAAGCTGGGAAAGCAGTACTTATATCCAACAAAATAGACTTCAAAACCACAGCTATAATAACAGACAAAGAAGGGTACTACATAATGATAAAGGGAACAATCCAACAAGATATAACCTTAGTAAAATTTATGCAACCAACATAGGAGCACCTAAATATATAAAAGCAAATCCTGATGGGCATAAAGGGAGAGATAACAGAAATACAGTCATAGTTGGGGATTTTACCACCACATTGACTTCAATGGATAGACAATCCTGACAGAAAATCAACAAGGAGATAGCAGCTTTAACAACACACTAGATCAAATGGATTTATTTGATATCTTCACAACATTTCACCGCAAAGTAGCAGAATATACATACTTTTCAAGTGCACATGGAATGTTTTCCAGGATAGACCACACATATTAGGACACAAAACAAGTCTCAACACATTTAAGAAGACTGAAATTATATCAAGCATCTTCTCTGACCACAATGCAATGAAACTAGAAATCAATCACAAGAACACTGAAAAACATGCAAACACATGGAACCTAAATAACATGTTATTAAACAATAGGTCAACAACAAGATCAAGGAAGAAATCAAAAGATAGCTTAAAACAATTGAAAATGAGGACACAACAATCCAAAATCTGTGGGACACTGGGAAAGCAATCCGAAAAGAGAAATTCATAGCATTGCAGGCCTGTCTTAAAAAAAAAAAAAAAAAAAGAAAGAAAGCTTAAACAATCTAGCTTTACACTTAAAAGAAACTTGAAAAAGAACAACAAATAAAATTCAAAGTGACTAGAAAGAAGAAAATAATAAAGATCAGAACGGAAATAAAATAGAGTCTAAAAAAATACAAAAGATCAATGAATCCAAGAGCTGGTTCTTTGAGAAGATAAACAAGAGTGAAAAACCTTTAACCAGATTTATCAAGAAAAAAAGAGAAAGGACCCAAATAAAATCAAAATGAAAGAGGAGAGATAATAACTGACACCAAAGAAATAAAAAGGATTGTGAGAAAATATTACGAACAACTGTATACCAACAAAGTGGACCACCTGGAGGAAATGGATAAATGCATAGAAACATACAATCTTCCAAAAATAAATCAGGGAATCAGAGAATCTGAATAGACAGATTACATCTAGTGAAATTGAAATAGTAATCAAAAAACTCCCCCCAAAAAAGCCCCAGGCCAGATGGCTTCACAGGTGAATTTTAGGCCAAATTTTCAGAGAAGAACTAGCACCTCTCCTTCTCAAACTATTTCATAAAATTCAAAGAGAAGGGAAGGCTCCCAAACTCATTTTACAAGGCAAGCATTATCCTAATTTCAAAACCAGATAAAGAATCTACAAAGAAAGAAAATTATAGGCCACATCCCTAATGAACAGACGCTAAAGTCCTCAACAAAATATTAGCAAACTGAATAGAGTAATGCATCTAAAAGATCATATACCATGATCAAGTGGCATTTATTATGGGAATGCAAGGTTGGTACAACATTCACAAGTCAATCATTGTGATTTACCACATAAACAAAATGAAGGATAAAAACCACATGATCATTAAAATAGATGCAGAAAAGGCATTAGATAAAATCCAGCACCAATTTATGATAAAAACTCTAAGTAAAGTGGGAATAGAGAGAACATACCTAAATATAATAAAGGCCATATATGACAAACCCACTGTCAGCATCATATTCAATACGCAAAAACTACAAGCATTCACTTTAAGATTAGAAATGAGACAGGGATGTCCACTTTCACTTCTCTTATTCAACATAGTACTGGAAGTCCTAGCCACAGCAATTAGACAAGAAGAAGAAATAAAAGGCATCCAAATAGGAAAGGAAGAAGTAAAACTGTCTTTATTTGCAAGTGACATAATGCTTTTCCTAGATAACCCCAAAGATTCCATCAAGAAACTACCAGAACTGATAAATGAATTCAGCAAAGTAGCTGGATACAAAATTAATATCCAGAAATCAGTTCAATTTCTATATGATAATAACCAACTAACAGAAAGGGAAATTAAAGAAACAATCCCATTCACAATTGGTTCAAAAAGAATAAACTACCTAGGAATAAATCTAATCAAGGATATAAAAGACCTGTACTCAAAAAATTATAAGATACTGAAGAAAGAAACTGAAGATACAAACAAGTGGAAACACATCCTGGATTTATGGATAGGAAGAATTAACATCATTAAAATGTCCATACTGCCCAAAGAAATCTACAGATTCAACATAATTTGTATCAAGATTCCAATGAATATTTTACAAAACTAGAAGAGGTATTTCAAAAACTTATGTAGAATCACAAAAAGCTCCACATAGCAACAGTGATCTCACAAAGAATAACAAAGTTGGAGGAATTACGCTACCTAATATTAAACTATACTATAAGTCCATAGTAATCAAAACCACATGGTATTGGCATAAAAACAGACACAGATTGGCATAAAAACAGATCAATGGAACAGAATAGAGAGCCCAGAAATAAATCTACCCTTTTATAGTCAGATAATATTCTACAGAAGAAGCAAGTACATACAATGAGCTAAATATAGTTTATTCAATAAATGATGTTGGGAAAATTGGACAAATATGTGCAAAAAAACAAAACCAGACCACCTTCTTACACTACACACAAGAATAAATTCAAAATGGATCAAAGATATAAATGTTAGACCCCAAACCAAAAAAAATCCTAGAAGAAAACATAGGTAGCAAAATCTTGGACATTACTTGTAGCAATACTTTATTGGATATATCTCCCCAGGCAAAGGAAACAAAAGAAAAAATAAATGAATGGAACAATACCAAACTAAAAAGTTTTTGTACAGCAAAGGAAATTATCAACAAAGTGAAAAGACAAGCCACAGAATGGGAGAACATGTTCACCAATACATCCGGTAAAGGGTTAATATCCAAAATACATAAAATATTTGCAAAATTCAACACCCTCCCCTAAAAAAACACAATTAAAAAACGGGAAAAGGACCTGAATAGACACTTTTCCAAAAAGGACATACAGATGGCCAATAGATAAATGAAAAGACTCTCAATGTCACTAATCATCAGAGAAATGCAAATAAAACCACAATGAGATATCTCACATCTGTCAGACTGGCTATCATCAATAAATCAACAGACAACAAGTGCTAGGGAGGATATGGAGAAAGGGGAATCCTTTTGCACTGTTGGTGGGAATGCAGACTGGTACAGCCACTGTGGAAAGTAGTATGGAAATATCTCAAAAAGTTAAAAATGGATCTGCCTTTTGTCCTAGCAAGCTCACTTCTGGGAATATATTCAAAGGAACCCAAAACACTAATTTGAAAGAATATATGCACCCTATCTTCACTGCAGCATTATTTACCATCACCAAGATATGGAAGCAGCCCAAGTATTCATCAGTAGATGAATGGATAAAACAACTATGGGACATTTACACAACGAATACTACTCGGCCATGATGAGGGTGTAGGTAGACACACTGTGCCTCCTTGAACAACCAAAAGAAGGACAACAACAATTTAGAAACAACAACAACAAAAAAAATAACAACCAGAACTGATAGAAAATTGAACTGTATAGAAGTCTGACAACCAAGGAGTTAAAGAAGACACATTCATCCAGACCAGTAGGAGGGGTGGAGATGGGCAGCAGGGCAGAGAGGACTCGCAGCAAGGCGGAGGCTGAAGGAGCAGGGCAGCTGGCAGACCCAGTGAGGCAGTGGGTTGTGGAGCAGGGCACACAAGACTGCAGCTGTCCTGTAAGGCAGCAGCGGGTGGACCCGGCAAGGCGGCAGATTGCCGAACTGGGTGCTCCCACATTTGAGTAAAGATAAACCAGGAGAAACAACTGGGAAGTGGGACCAACCATACAACCCAGGGCCCCAGCTTGGGGAAATACAGCCTCAAACCACTCATTGAAAACACCTGTGGGGGTTGAGGTGCTGAGAGAAACTCCCAACCTCACAGGAGAGTTCACTGGAGAGACCCACAGGGTCCTAGAATGTACACAAATGCACCCACCTGGTAATCAGCACCAAAAGGGCCCAATTTGCTTGTGGGAAGTCAGGGAAGTGACTGAAATCCAGCAGAGAGCACAAGCACCATTGTTCCCTCTCGGACCCCTCCCCGACAGACAGTGTCACAACCCAGCAACTGGGTTGCCTCTCCCTCTGGTGAACACCCAAGGCTCCGCCCCTCACTACATAACAGGCAGGTCAAAACAAAACGAAAAAAAAAAAATGGTCCAAATAGAAGAACATATCAAAGATCCAGAAAAAATACAACTAAGCAACGAAGAGATAGCCAACCTATCAGATGCATAGTTCAAAACACTGGTAATCAGGGTGCTCACAGAATTTATTGAATTTGGTCACAAATTAGATGAAAAATGAAGGTTACACTAAGTTAAATAAAGGAAAATGTACAGGAAACCAATAGTGATGGGAAGGAAACTGGGACTCAAATCAACAGTGTGGACCAGAAGGAAGCAAAAAACATCAGACCAGAAAAGAAAGAAGAAACAAGAATTCAAAAAAATAAGAAGAGGCTTAGGAACCTCCAGGACATCTTTAAATGTTCCAACATCCAAATGATAGGGGTGCCAGAACGAGAAGAGGAAGAGCAACAAATTGAAAATTTATTTGAACAAATAATGAGGGAGAACTTCCCTAATCTGGCAAAGCAAATAGACTTCCAGGAAGTCCAGGAAGCTCAGAGAGTCCCCAAAAAGTTGGACTCACCCTGGCTGGTGTGGCTCAATAGATTGGGTGCTGGCCTGGGAACCAAAGGGTCACTGGTTCGACCCCAAAGGGTCACAGTCAGGGCACATGCCTGGGCTGTGGGATAGGCCCCCAGTGTGGGGGCAAGTGAAGCAACCATGTATCGATGTTTCTCTCCCTCTTTCTCCTTCCTTTCCCCTCTCTCTAAAAATAAATAAATAAATAAATAAATAAATAAATAAAAAGTTGGACCCAAGAAGGAACACACCAAGGCACATTATCAAGTTACCCAAGATTAAAGATAAGGAGAGAATCTTAAAAGCAACAAGAGATAAGGAGACAGTTACCTACAAAGGAGTTTCCATCAGACTGTCAGCTGATTTCTCAAAAGAGACCTTGCAGGCAAGAAGGGACTGGAAAGAAGTATTCCAAGTCATGAAAGGCAAGGACCTGCATCCAAGATTGCTCTATCCAGCAAAGCTTTCATTTAGAATGGAAGGGCAGATAAAGTGCTTCTCAGATAAGGTCAAGTGAAAGGAGTTCATCATCACCAAGCCCTTATTATATCAAATGTTAAAGGGATTTATCTAAGAAAAAGAAGATAGCCCTGGCTGGTGTGGCTCAGTGGATTGAGTACAGGCCGGTGAACCAAAGGGTTGCTGGTTCAATTTCCAGTCAGGGCACATGCCCGGGTTGCAGGCCAGGTCCATAGTAAGGGGCTCACAAGAAGCAACCACACATTGATGTTTCTCTCCCTCTCTTTCTCCCTCCCTTCCCCTCTCCCTAAAAAATAAATAAATAAAATCTTAAAAAAAAAAGGAAAAGAAGATAAAAAATATGAACAGTAAAATGACAGCAAACTCACAATCATTAACAACCACACCTAAAACAAAAACAAAAGCAAACTAAGCAAACAACTAGAACAGGAATAGAACCACATAAATGGAGATCACATGGAGGGTTATCAACAGGGGAGTGGAATAGGGAGAGAGGGGGAAAAGATACAGAGAATAAGTAGCATAGATGGTAGGTAGAAAATAGACAGGGGGAGGGTAAGAAGAGTATAGGAAATGGAGAAGCCAAAGAACTTATTCGTACAACCCATGGACATGAACTAAAGGGGGGGAATGTGGGTGGGAGGGTGTACAGGGCAGAGGGGAGAAAAGGGGGGAAAGTGGGACAACTGTAATTGCATAATCAATAAAATGTATTTTTAAAAAAAGAAAAGAAGAAGAAGAAGAAAATTTTACCCTTTGTGACAGTATGGACAGACATGGAGAACATATATTTGTAATACAGTTTATTACAGCTAGTGGATGTGGGGGAGCAGGAAGGTGTGGGGGTGGAGGGACTTTGCAAAAAGGAGAAAGGACTCATGGACATGGACAACAGAGTGGTGACTGCTGGGGGAAGGGGGCATAAGGGGACTAGATAGTAATGGAAAAATACAATAAAGATTAAATTAAAAAATAAATACACATACATACATACATAATTCTCACTGCCAACCTATTATGTCCATACCAATGGTGGGTAAATAGGGAGGAATGGTTTAAAATGTTTACTGTTGACTTTTGGGGGGAACATATTTCAAAACTACAAATTTCTTAAGGCATCCCATAGAATATTATAGACAAAAGGCTTTTGGATTAAAAAAGGTTAAAAGTAGTAGGAGTCAGAAGATCATGGTCTGCCACTTATTAGCTGTGTGTTCATACCCTGGTTGAGCCTCAATTTCCATGTCCATAAACAGAGGTAAGAAGAGTAGCTACCTCATTAGGTGTTACATAAATGAAAGGAAACCGTGCAGTTCTAGGCATGAAGTGAGCCACAATGCATGCTAGCCACTAGCACCAGTGTTATTATTCCTACTGTTATTTCCGAATTTTGAGAAAACAAATATTACCCATCTCCACACAGACTATTTTAGGTGGCCTAGAAATCAAGGTCTTTAAAGATACTGTATTACTTCAGCAGATATAATATAATATAAAATACATTAATACATTGCTTTCTAGTGTTAAGAACTATATTTCTGAGACTACTTGGAATGTCCATGATACTTAAAAATCCAAAAGAGCATTTCCACAGTAACCTGCACAGGGAAGTCTAATTATGGTTTATGAACTACCACTGACATTAATGGGAGCTACATCTAAAAGACCACACATTCACACACAGAGGTTTCATAAACTTTATATTAATTTGGAGCATTTTACAGTAAGATACTTACAAACTTAGTTTTGCAAAACTCTCTTGTGCATTATGCTTTTCTCGTTCATATGCAGCTTCAACTTCTTTGAATTCATTCTTGATCATTTCCAAATCAGCAACAGCTTCTGCCTGGCTGGCCTTTTCTACCTGCAAAGCTCCTTCAAGGTCTCGAATCCGCAACTACCAGATGACAGAGACGCAATTAAAGCAAGCAAGGAAATGCTAGTAGTATCGATCTCAAATTGAGTAGAATACTTTATCAACAGCAGATTACCATTCATCAAAATGCTTCTTTCTTCTTTGGTATAAAGGGGAAATAAACAAAAGACAGTTCATTCCCTTTCTCAACAACTTTAATGGGAGGAAGATGGAATAATAGAGCTAACTACGCTAAGGAAAAGGGTAGGCTGACATAATATATATAACCTGCTGCCATCCAAGTGCCTAATTTTGACTTTCTAATCCATTTGGATACTTCTTTTAAAAAATATAATAAATTAAATGGGTTTTTTAAACTAAAGGGAATTATGCTCCCCCTCTTATGAAAAATATCATAGGCTCTATAAGCCTCAGAAAATTAACACATTTTTTTTATTTCTGGAGATTTCTTACTGTATAGTGAGGTTTTTTATTATCAAGTAGTACTATTTGACTGAAATATTTATCAGTATGGTAATATGTTATCAGGGAGTTGCTTCAAAATAACCTGAGAGCAGAGGAGTGGAGAGGGTAATAGGTAAAACACAATTGGCCTAAGGTACATCGTAGGGCTAAGTGATGGGCATATGGGGGGCTCAGTGCACTATTGTCTCTGTTTTTGCACATACTTAAAATTTTACATAATATAACATTTTAAAAATCGTATTCCCTCTCTACACCAACAATAGAATAGAGAAAGTGCATTCCCATAAAAGAATAGGCAGCTATAAAAAAGGGAGGAAGATGACATTTAAAAAAGAAGTTTTCTATGCAGTGTAAATATATACTAAAAAGAGCAAAGTCCAGCTCATCATATATAGTATGATGTATTTCAGGTAAACAAATGAAAAACCTAAGGATAAGCAGTAGGCCAGAGAATGGTGTAATGGGAAGGAGAGGAGTAAAAGCAAAAGTCTGGACCCTTTAGTATTGTTTTGATTTTTGAACTATAGGAACATTTTGTCTTTTCAGAAAATTAAATTAAAAATAGTCTACTAAAGTTCAAAAAAGAAGGGGATAGAAAAAAAATGTTTCACACTAGATAGGTGATGGGCTATAGAACCACAGACTCAGGTCTGAATCCCAGCTTTGCAAATTAACTTATATGACCTTGGGCATATTACTAAAATTCCAAAAGCCTGAGTTTTCTCATATGTAAACAGTAAGCAATAATAATAGCAACAACAATATGCAAACTATCTCCAGGGTTGCTAAAAATATCTAATGGGATAATTCATGTATTTAATATTAATATACTTAATATTAAATCATTTCTTCAATAAATGTCTGAATTTTTTAAGCACTTGGTATATGCTAGGCAATGTGCTAGTGCTCAAGATATACATAATAATCATGAAAAGATAGAGTCTTAGCTTCTGAGGCGCTATAATCTTTAGGAGAGAACAGACCACAGGAATGTGTGGTAAGTGCTTCCTGTCACAGATGCGTGCACGAAGGGCCATGAAATTAGAGAAAACCTGTGACCTGTGCCTGGGACAAGCCTCGCAGAGATGGCAAAAGACAACGCGAATTAGGAAAGGTGAATTTGCCAAGAAATAAAGCCTAGGACAATATGAAAATGGTTCATAAATTAATCTATACAAATAATAATCACAAGAAATTTCTAATTATGCAGATATATTTTGGAATAATTGAAACATTTATTTTTACACTAATGTAAAGAAGTAAAATAAATATGTAGACACGACTTTGTAAATTTTCAAACTTGGTCTTTTAAATGTTATTTTTCTCTGCTGTTTTGTCTAAATCCAATGTTTACAAGTAAAATAAACATAGGAAACATTTTCTTCTGACTACACTGTTATCTTCTTTCACAAAATAAGCACACTCAATCACAAATGATAAACTAATTCAACTGAAAGAAAAACTGACTTCAAATGAACAATCTGAATCAAAAATTTTGAAACTACTTGTTCATTTTTATAACACAGTATCTAGGCAAATTTAATAAGAGAACACTTCATGCATATTTTTAACTACAGTTTATGATGAGATGGTAATTAATTACAATTATCTGACAGTCTCATTTGCTTTTAAGCCAATGTGAAACTAAATTTCACTAGGTGTCCCTCACTGATAATACTTGTCAATATTTATAGATATGAGGTTCAAATATAAACTTTTGCTTTTTTCCTGTCATAGTGTAATCAGATATTAATTGGAACTACATAATTAAAAAATACATGTAATAATTTCCATTTTTAGATTTACTAACTATTCCCAGTGATATAGGTATAAAGAAAAACTTAATTTTGAATTATACTTCTTTCATGAAATTAAAACTTCAACTTTATTGTGTATTGTTACCATTTTGGGTGATCCAATAATTTTCTAAAAAGAAAAAGCTTATCTTATACAAGTTTGCTTAATACACAGACACATCAAATACTTGCTTCTGAGAATTTTGAAGGTTAAAGGGTCTTTTCATTAAAGATAAAAGTTTTTAAAAAGTGTAAAATTCTTACAAATTTATTTGCATCTCACTTAAAGGCATTAAAACAATACTAGGAACCTACAAATTTTTAGTAAGAAAAATTTAATATAGGGGAAAGTCTAAGTCTTCAAAACAAACCCAAATGAAATTAAGGACTGTCCAACTCATGGAACTTTACACAACACTTCATTTACAGCACAGGCTATCTGCAGGTCAGACTTGTCCCCAGGCAGTGGTTTGCCCACCACCAGGTAAAATGCAGAGAGAGCTTCACTTAGAAATTCCTTCTCATTCTCTAAGAAAGGAAAAAGGGTACTTTTCTTAGAACACCTTCATTTAATTCCCCTCTCAGATTTAATCCTCCTTATTATGTTCCTATAGTACTTCAGTATTTCATATTTCTATCTATACATCTATCTGTATATCTGCATCCATATATACTTCTGGTAATGGAATGTAAGTCTCAAAAGAAGCTCCTTCGCCTTTTATACCTTCAGCTTTTAATACACTGATAGGCAATATACACAGGATATTTTCAAAAATAAATTCATCCCTTGGGTGTTTATAAAAAGAACACTAAGCAGCAAATCTTTCTGGGCCAGATGGTAAATATCCTGGACTTTGCAGACCATGAGGTGTCTGTGGAAACTACTCCACTTTGCCACTGTAGCATAAAAGTAGACAAGACAAAATTTCACAGGAACAAGCACTGAAATCTGGCCTGTGGGCTGTACTGTGCAAACACCTCCTCTAATACAGTAAAGACTATCCTCAACTATATCCTTATAGTAAATAGGATAATGAGTGTCTTAACAATAGGTTACCAATTCTAAATGCACACTTTGGTTCTCTGAATATAATGCTGTTTTTTCCCAGCTTAGTAAAATCCATACAAAAAAATGTTAAATAAGACTATCTACTGATTTCTCAAAAGAAACTTTGCAGGCAAGATGGGGCTGGCAAGAAGTATTCAAAGTGATGAAAAGCAAGGACTACAACCAAGATTACTCTATCCAGCAAAGCTGTCATTTAGAATGGAAGGGCAGATAAAGTGCTTCCCAGACAAGGTAAAGCTAAAGGAGTTCATCATCACCAAGCCCTTCTTATATGAAATGTTAAAGGTTCTTATTTAAGACAAGAAAATCAAAATTATGAACATTAAAATGACAACAAACTCACAACTATCTACAACTAAATTCTTCAAAAAACAAAAACAAACTAAGGAAACAACTAGAACAGGAATAGAATCATAGATATGGATCCTGTGAAGGATTATCAACTGGGAGGGGGTTGGGGGAGAATGGGGGAAAAAGTACAGGAATTTAGAAGTATGATTGAGTAAGTACAAAACAAACAGGGGGATATTAAGAACAGTATAGGCAACAGAGAAGTCAAACAACTTATATGCATGATCTAGGGATATGAACTAAGTGGGGGAGGGGGGAGATTGCTGGAGGGAAGAGGGTTCCTGGTAGAGGGGTGCAGAGGGAGAAAAACTGGGACAACTGCAATAGCATAATCAATAAAATATACTTTAAAAATTTTATTTTCATTTTACCTGAATAATTTCAGAGTTAAATTTTGATTCCAAATGTGCTGCTCTTTCTGCTTCAATATTTTCTTCTAACTTCCTCACTCTAAGAGTAGTTGCCTAAAAAGAAATTAAAAGTTTGTTTTAAATAAATATCAGTATTTAAAGTGGATATGGATGACTATAATCTAGAGTTGTAATTAACACTTTAGATTACCATGGCCTATTTTTTTTTTTACTTTGTAGGAGTGCAAAAATCATGCTCCAGAAAAAAGCTCGAGAGCTTGCCTTCTTCTTCCTTTTTATTAAGATATAACTTACATGTAATAAGCCACACATATTGAAGTGTATAATTTCTATGTTCATAGCAGCACACAAAATCATTGCTGTAATTAAGACAGGAAATACTTCCATTATCCCTTGAAAATTCCTTGTGCCGCTTAGGAATTCCTTTTTCCAACCCTCACCACCATATCCCTATCCCGAAGTAACTGCTGATCTTCTATTTGTCACTATAATCAGTTATATTTTCTGAAATTTAACATAAATCAAATCATGAAGTGTGTATTCTATTATTTGACCTCTTTCACCAGCATAGATTATTTTGAGGTTCATCCATGTGGGGACATGTGTCAATAGTTTGTTCCCTTTCACTGCGAAAGTGTTCCGCTGTGCGGATCCCTGGACGTGGTGTGTCTGTTCACCTGCTGACGGGCATTTGAGTTGCTTCCGGTTTGGGCTGTTACAAACAGAACTATAATGAGCATTTGTATGGACATACACTCTCCTTTCTCTGGGGTAAATAGTGAAGGGTACCATGACTGGGTCAAATAGTAGGTGTATGTTTAATGTTTTACAAAACTGCCAAACAGTTTTTTTTTAATTTCCAATTTTATACATCCTCCCCAAAACTTGACAGTCATTGTTTTCTTTTTTTGGTGAGGAGTAGGATTTGGTGAGGATTAGACATTCAAATAGGCATATAATGGCATCTCATTTTGGTTTCAGTTTGCATTAACATCATTGAGTATGTTTTCATGTGTGTATTTGCTATCTGCATATCTCTGGTGAAGTCTCTGGTCAAACCTTCCCCCAATTTTAATTGGGTCACTTGATTTCTTATTAGTGAGTTTTGAGAGTTCATTTTATACTCTGGAGATAAGTCATTCATTGGATATATGATTTGTAAATATTGACACTCAGTCTACAGCTTGCCTTTACATTCTCTTAACACAGTCTTGCACAAAGCAGAAGTTTTCATTACAATGAAGTCTAACTTACCAATTTTTCAGGCATGATCCAGCTTCTAGCCAGAAGCAGAAGGATGAGCTCTTATCTGAATGCCATTTTGTTGAGAAAACACAACTCTTGGAAGGAAGCACTGGATCCCTAGTCCCAAAGAGGGAACTGGTCATGACCAAAGGCCAATTCGAGGCCAGCCTATAGGAATGCCCGACTGCGTTGCCTGTCTCGGGATCAGAGCAGCAAAGAAAAGCCTGCCCTATCTGTCAAATACAGGCAGTTCGGTAGTGGTGGAAAAGGGCTTACTAATTTTATTTCCTTTCCTAGATATAATCTGAGCAAGAAAAAGTTTCTATTTGTTACTAACACTCTTATTATTTAGCCTAAGCTGAAGTTCTTTTTTTAATGCTCGACTTGATTAATTTGATTTTTCTGCTTTTCTCTCCCCATTTCTTTGTTTACAGAGATGGTAATGAATTATAACAAGAAAGGACATAGATAAAAAGTGGATAATCCACAAACTTATCAAGCAGTATGTGAATAAGTAAGAAATGACTACAGTTTTCTTTGAACAAAGCATATTTGCATCATATCTATAAAAGAGCAGAGAATAAACACAAATATCCTGTCTTCTCTAGAGGCCTTTCTAGACACCACTTTCTACCAACAGCCTTCATCACAGGCAGGAAGTAATTTGGCTTGAGGATTTAATTGCTCTGTGTTACACAAACATGAAAGTCACAAAACATTTTTTACACTGAATTATTTGCTTTATTTAATTTTGCAACTCCATCAGTAATAATTCTTAATAAATTATTACACTAGAAAAGACTTTCTCCAGAAGCCAGAGTAGTAAGTCTAAATATGATTCTTTTGGGTCTAAAGATAATTTAAATCCAAAATGATAAAATAATACTTTGAGTGCAGTATAAACTCTTGAAGGTAAAATCTAACATTTATATCCTCTATTACTAGAATATTTTGAAATAACAGGCATACCATTGAAAGATGAAACCAGTAAATATCCCAAGCTCAGTATGAAGACTCAAAAGACATTAAGAAAAACTGGAAATGAGGATATTTGATGATACTAAGGTATTATTACTTTTTTGGTATGATAATAATTGGTATTTTTTAAAATACCAATGTTTTTAAAATACATATTAAAGTGTGTTCATGGATAAAATTATATGATGTCTAAATTTGCTTCAAGTCAGGTGGACCTGGAGATTATTATGCTAAGCAAAATAAGCTAGTCAGAGAAAGACAAATACCGTATGATCTCACTTACATATGGAATCTAATGAACAAAATAAACTGAGGAACAAAATAGAACCAGAGACATGGACACATGGAACAGATTGGAAGGTCACTAAGGGGAGGGGGTGGGAGGGGACTGGAAATGATTAGCCAAAGAACATGTATGCATATATGCAGAGCCCATGGACACAGACAACAATGTGGTAAAGACTAGGGGGGTGGGAGTTGTGTGGAGGGGGGAAAAGGAATAGGGCGGGGGAGAACATCTGTAATAGTGTCCCTAATAAACACATAAAATAATCATGCTGGAGGTTACAAATGGGGGATTGGTATTCATGATACAATACTGGCCATTAGTTGAGAAATGTTGAAACTCAGTGAGAGATACATGGGGTTCATTATAATATTCTTTCTACTTTCACATGTGATTTAAATGTTCTATATAGAAAAGTTCTTTTAAACAGACACAAAGCAAAGGTATTAAGGTTAATGAGGACATGTGGTGCTGGTATCATTATTTACCCAGCAAAATTATATTTGACAACAAAAAATCATTAGAATGAATTAAGTCATTCATACCTAAACAGAAAAAGTAGATGAGAAGGCAGGACTTCAAATCGATCAATTCCTAATTGTTGGGATATTAAGAGAAATCAAGGAAAGTATTCTCTTTGTACTCGCTTCCACCTTTTTCAGAACTTGTATCACACTAAATATTAGCCCCATGCAATATTATTAGCTATTATATGAAAAAGCAATTTTATCACCATAAGGATGTGAGAAACTGAGGATTAAATCCAAACAATTATCTTTACTAAAGGACTTCTCAAAAAGTCAACATGACAATCCTGAAAAAGAACAAAGTGCGAAGACCAAATAGTGCCGGCATAAGCACAGACATTTATACCCATAGAAAGAACTGAGTGTCCAGAAGTAAATTTGTGTATCAATGGTCAATTGATTTTTGACCAGGGTGCCAAGACCATTCAATGAAAATAAAACATTTTTCCATTAAATGGTGCTAAGACAACTAGATATACACATGCAAAAGAATACATCTGGACCACTACCTCACATCATATATTAAAATGAATTCAAAAAAAATCAATGATCTAAATATAACAACTGAAACCATAAAACTCTTTGAAGAAAACAGGGAAAAAGCTCCAAAAAATCAGATTCGGAAACAAATTCTGAGATATGACACTGAAAGCAACAGCAACAAAAGAAAAAACAGTAAACTGGACTTCTTCAAAATTTAAAATTTTTGAGCTTCAAAGAACACTATCAAGAAAGTGAGGGTCTTGGCTGGTATAGCTCAGTGGATTGAGCGCAGGCTGCAAACCAAAGGATCGCGGGTTCGGTTCCCAATTAGGACACATGCCTGGGTTGCAGACCAGGTCCCCAGCGGGGGCCACATGAGAGGCAACAACACATTGATGTTGCTCTTCCTCTCTTTCTCCCTCTCTTCCCATCTCTCTAGAAATAAATAAATAAAATCTTTTTTAAAAAGAAAAATAAATAAAATGTCATATGTTTAAAAAAAGAAAGTGAGGGACTTCCAGTCAAGATGGAGGCACAAGTAGACACACTTTGCCTCCTGACACAACCACAAAAAGAACTACAACTAGACCTCAAAACAATTAATACCCAGAACTGTCAGAAAATTGAGCTGTATGGAAGTCCAACCACCAAGGATTTAAGGAAGCCACATTCATCCAGACGGGTAGGAGCGGAGGAGGTGCCCCAATAGGCAGAGAGGCCCTGAGTCATGGTGTGGCACAGAGAGATGGTGGTACCAGAAAGGGCAGTCCCACATTCACCTATGGTGAATAAAAATTGGGAGGGGACCTGCCTGGTATGGCTCAAAAATAAAGAATAAAAATAAAAATTGGGAGGGATACCTTGGGAACAAGGGATCCCAGCTCCAGTCCAGACCACACAGTGCAGGGTTCCAGGTCCAGGAAGATAAATCCCTATAACTTCTGGCTGTAAAAACCAGTGGGGGTTGGGGCAGCAGAAGAAACTGCAGGATTTTTAGGGGACTAGGTTTAAAGGGTCCACACTGACTTAAAAACATATACAGGCCCACCTCCTCTGGGATTCAGTACCAGGGCAACAGCTGGAGGGGTGTCAGTGGCACAAGACAAGTGCCAAGTAAACCTCCAGAAGGCAGGCAGCAGCACTGTCCCCTCTCCAAACCCTCCCATACACAGAGCCACAAAGTGGTGAAGCAGTTTGCCCCAGCCTGGTGATTACCTAAGGCTCTGCCCCACACAATTTACAGGTGCCTTTTCTACAATAGGCCATGCTACTAAGACAGGGAGTCAAAGCAACTCTACTTGAATTCATGGAAACAAACACAGGGAGGCTGACAAAATGAGGAGACAAAGAAATATGGTCCAAATGAAAGAAAAGAACAAAACTGCAGAAAAAGTTTTAAATGAAACGGAGATAGCCAACCTATCAGGTGCAGAGTTGAAAACAGTGGTGATCAGGATGCTCAAAGAAATCACTGAGTACAGCGACAACATAAAGGAAGAAATGAAGGTTACACTAAGTGAAATAAAGGAAAATGTATAGGGAACCAACAGTGACAGGAAGGAAACCAGGACTCAAACCAAGGGTTGAAGCAGAAGGAAGAAAGAAACATTCAATGAGAATAGAATGTAAAAACAAGGATTCAAAAAAATAAGGAGAGGCTTAGGAACTTCCAGGACATCTTTAAACTTACCAACACCCAAATCATAGGGATGTCAGAAAGAGTAGAAGAAGAGCAAGAAATTGAAACTTACTTGAAAAAATAATGAAAGAAAACTTCCCTAATTTGATGAAGGAAATTGATGTACAAGTCCAGGAAGCACAAAGAGTTCCACACAAGTAGAACCCCCAAAAGACCACACCAAGACACTGCATAACTAAAATGCCAAAAGTTAAAAATAAAGAGAGAATCTTAAAATCAGCAAGGGAAAAGCAGAGTTACCTACAAAGGACTTTCCATAAGACTGTCAGCTGATTTCTCAAAAGAAACTTTGCAGGCAAGACGGGGCTGGCAAGAAGTATTCAAAGTGATGAAAAGCAAGGACTACAACCAAGATTACTCTGTCCAGAAAAGCCATCATTTAGAATGGAAGGGCAGATGAAGTGCTTCCCAGACAAGGTAAAGCTAAAGGAGTTCATCACCACCAAGCCATTATTACATGAAATATTAAAGGGACTTATTTAGGAAAAAGATCAAAACTATGAACATTAAAATGGCAACAAATTCACAGCTATCAACAACTTCATCTAAAAAAACCAAACCAAGCAAACAAACACAATAGGAATAGAATCATAGATATGGAGAGCTTGGAGGAGGAAGGGGGAGAATGAGGGGGAAAAGGAATAAGAAGCATGATTGGTAGGTACAGAATAGACAAAGGGATGTTAAGAATAATATAGGAAATGAAGAAGCCAAAGAACTTACATGCACAACCCATGGACATAAACTAAGGCAGTGGGGGAGGGGGCATGGGGGCAGGGGGAATGCTAGAAGATGGGGTTGCAGGGTGGAAGGGGACAAAAGGGAGAAAAAAATGGGACAACTTTAATAGTATAATCAATACAATATATTTCTTTAAAAAGGAAATAAAAAGAAAACCTAGAGAATATATCTACAAATCATATACTGATAAGCATCTAGTATCCATAATATATAAACTCATACAAGAAAAAGACAATTCAATTTTTTCCAAATGTAGATTTTATTTTTTTATATTCCTTATTGGATTTTTTCCATTGTCCCCTTTATATCCCCTTATACCTCTTCCCCCAGCAATCACCACACTGTTGTCTATGTCCATGAGTCCTTTTTCCTTTTTTCTCAATCCCTCCACTCCCTACCCTCCCCCCACCAAAGCAATTCAATTTTGAAATGGAAAAGTGACTTGAATAGACATTTCTCCAAAGAAGATATGCAAATGACCAGTAAGTACATGAAATAATGCTCAACATCATTAGTCATTAGGGAAATACAAATCAAAACCACAAAGAGATACATCATCACACACACACAATGATGGCTATAATTTTTAAAACAGGAAATAACAAGTATTGTGAGGATGCAGAAAAACTGGAAACCACATACGTTACTGGTGGGAAATGCAAAATGGTGCCACTCAAAAAAGTTAGAGTTACCATATGATCCACCAACTCCATTCCTGAGTAAATACCAAAGAGAAATAAAAACATGTTTAAACAAAGATGTATACACAAATGTTCATACAGCATTATTCATAATAGCCAAAGGTGGAAATAACCCAGATGTCCATCAATTGATGAATGAATAAACAAAATATGACATATCTAGACAATGGGACATTATTCAGCCATAAAAAGGAATTAAGTACCAATATACGCTCCATCTTAGATGAACCTTGAAAATATGTCAAGTGAAAGAACCCAGAAACAAAAGACTACCTATTGTATGACTTCATTTATGTGAAATGTCCAGAGTAAGCAAATCCATAGAAATAGAAAGTACATCAGTTACACTTTGCCAGTAACTAGGGGCAAAGGGAAGAATAAGCACTGATGGCGAATGGACATGAAGTTTCTTAATGGAGTGATGATAATGCTCCAGAATTAGACAGTGTTGATGTTGCACAACTTTGGGGCTATACTAGTAACCATTGAATTGTATGCTTTTAAAGGGTTAATGTTATGGTATATGAAGTAGATCTCAAAAAAGTAAAACAATTCTTAAGTGTAAGAACCAAAGACAATGGCAAACAAATGACAGCCAGTTAAATCAAGCCTCTCGATATCTGAATAAAAGTTCCCTCTCAGTGCTGGTTTTGAATACTTAGAACAAGGGATCCCCATTTGTTGTAAGCATAAAGCATGGTACCTACTGCAGCAGAGAAATTATTATGTTTAGCCAGACTAAAAATGAGCATTATCTGAGGTAGACCCAATATCAGTAAAAATAAATCAATAAATAAAAATAAGCACCACAAGATGAAGGTCCTGTACTTAAAGATTAGCCTTGGCTGGTGTGGTGTAGTGGATGGAGTGCTGTCCTAATAACCAAAAGGTTGCCAGTTCAATTCCCAGTCAGGACACATGCCTGGGTTGCAGGCCAGGGGCAACCAATTGATGTTTCTCTCACACATCGATGTTTCTCTCCCTCTCTTCCCCTCTCTCTAAAAATTAATAAATAGAATCTTTTAAAAATTAATAAAATATTAAAGTCAACTTTCTCAGTATTTACTATGCTCATTTTAGGTTCTACAAGTTAGAGAAAGTCTAACCAGTTACAATAAAATAGCCTACAGACATTGAGAATAAAGGATTAGAACAAGAAAAAGCTAACAAAGGGCAGAGAGAGGAAAGAAACCAGTCTAACAATGCTGATATGTTTTTTTAGATTTCAAAAAGCATACACATAAGTATCTCTATCAAAATAATAGTCTTATATGATATTAAAATATGAAATAGTGATTCCATGATAAAAGAATTAAGTCTTCATTTCTCATGTATATGTTATGTCATATTAATTAATTAGTTACCTCATTTTCATTCCAAGTCAAGAAGAGGTTTTTTTCTTATCTAGACCAAAATGAAATGGGTTGAAATAATAAACAAGAGGTCACATCTATATTTTCATACTTTACTACTTTGAATGAAATAGCCAGAAAAAAACAAGTTTAAAAATTGTTTTGTTATCACTAAAACTATCAATTTGTCAGTAAGGGAAGCAAACAAAATCTTTAAATCTTTAAAGAAAGGCATTCCAAGAGTAGGCTTTGTTGTTAAACATTAAAGTAAACTTCCTAATAAATATCCTAAACCTTCTAGTCTGATGAATTAATTCTTACATCCAGCAGAGGGTGCTAGAGGAACATCAACAGGCTATTCACAAAAATTTTTCCCAATAATACTGTATAAGGTAGCTAGCACAACAATCACTGCTGTCTCATTAGTATCTAATCCTAATGTAATTGACAAAACAAAGGCAGAAAGCATAATGCAATTCAGGTCAAAATACAAAATCTACACAAATTCATATATACCACAAGTCAAGTTAACTACACACAGGTTTGCCTGCAACACAAGCAGAGTTCCTTAAGTAACACAACACAGTCACAAAGCTAAACCTTTATCAGTTGGTCCGCAAGTCCTTTCCTGCTGCCATATACTGCCAAGAGATGTTTATTTCAACTTCTGGCCAAGATAGAGGCGTAGGTAGACACACTGTGCCTCGTCACACAACCAAAATAAGATCAGCAACAATTGAGAAACAAGATAACAACCAGATCTGACAGAAAATTGATCTGAATGGAAGTTGGACGACCAGGAAAATAGATGCATTCATCCAGACCAGTAGAAGGGGCAGAGTCGGCAGCCGGGCACGGGTTGCTGCGCAGAGAGTGCTGGGACCGGGCGCGTAAGGCATCCTCGAGCAAGACCACAGCAGGTGGACCCTGAGCTGGCAAGCAGCAGCTGGCAGACCCCAGCTGAGGGGTGGCAAACAGCAGACCAAGCGAGGTGGCCATTGTGAAGCAAGGCACTGCGAGCAACCCAGGATCACAGTGCTGGGAAACAGAGCCTTGGGGCACTGATTGAGGACACCTATGAGGATTGAGGAGCAGGGAGGGACTCCCAGACTCTCAGGAGAGGCCCTTGGAGGGTCTCACAGTGTGCACAAGCCCACCTACACAGGAACTGACACCAGAGGGGCTCAGTTTGCTCAGGGGAAGCAGCGGAAGGGACTGAGGTCCCACGGAGGATGGAGCAAGTGCCATTGTTCCCTCTCGGACCCCACACCCACATACAACGTCACAACCCAGCAACTGGAGTACCCCACCCTGGTGAACACCTAAGGCTCCGCCCCTCATACGTAACAGGCACAACCAGACCAAAGGAAAAATAAATAAATAAAATAAAAAGGATGGCTCAAACAGAATTAAAATCCCCAGAACCAGTTTTTTTAAGTGACCGACAGACAGCCAACCTATCAGATGCACAGTTCAAAGCACTGGAGATCAGAATGCTCACAGAATTGGTTGATTTTGGTCACAAATTAGATGAACAAATGCAGGCTACGATAAGAGAAATGAAGGAAAATGCACAGGGAACCAATAGTGATGGGAAGGAAACTGGCACTCAAATCAATGGTGTGGAACAGAAAGAGAAAAAAACAAACACACAGAAAAGAATGAAGAAATAAGAATTCAAAAAAATGAGGAGAAGCTTAGGAACCTCTAAAACATCTTTAAACGTTCCAACATCCGAATTATAGGGGTACCAGAAGGAGAAAAACAAGAGCAACCAGTGGAAAACTTATTTGAACAAATAATAAAGGAGAACTTCCCCATTCTGGCCAAGGAAATAGACTTCTAGGAAGTCCAGGAAGCTCAGAGAGTCCCAAAGAAGTTGGATCCAAAAAGCAACACACCAAGGCACATCATAGTTACATTAGCCAAGGTAAAAATGAAAGAGAGAATCCTAGAAGCAACAAGAGATAAGGGGACAGTAACCTACAAAGGAGTTTCCATCAGACTGTCAGCTGATTTCTCAAAAGAGACCTTACAGGCAAGAAGGGGCTGGAAAGAAGTATTCCAAGTCATGAAAGGAAAGGACCTACATCCAAGATTGCTCTATCCAGCAAAGCTTTCATTTAGAATGGAAGGGCAGATAAAGTGCTTTTCAGATAAGGTTAAGTGAAAGGAGTTCATCATCACCAAGTTCTTATTTTATGAAATGTTAAAGGGACTTATCTTAGAAAAAGAAAAAAAAAACATGTATAGTAAAATGACAGCAAATTCACAATTATTAACAACCACACTTAAAACAAAAGCAAAAAGAAACTTAGCAAACAACTAGAACAGGAACAGAACCACAGAAAGGGAGATCACATGGAGTGTTAGCAACAGGGGAGTAGGAGGAGGAGAGAGGGGGAAAAGGTTCAGAGAATAAGTAGCATAGATGGTAGGTAGAAAATAGGCAGGGGGAGAGCAAGAATAGTATGGGAAATGTAGAAGCTAAAGAACTTATTGACACATAGACATGAACTAAAGGTGGGGAATGTGGGTGGGAGAGGGTGTGCAGGGTGGAGGGAAATGAAGGGGGGAAATGGGACAACTGTAATAGCATAATTAATAAAACATATTTTAAAAAAAGAAACTGCATTACAGATTGGATGTGCTAAATATTTTTCCACTTCACATTAAATACCTCAGCATTGAAATTGAAATAAAAAGCATCAATCTTAAAAAAAAAGAGAGATGTTTCTTTCAGTAAATACTATGTGTTCATCATACCTAATTTTTTAAAATTTCATGACGTCTCACTAAATCACAGTAAACTCAATCAGATAATCTATTCCACTTAAGCACGCTTTATCTGAAGAAGGAACTGCAGAGACTGATGTCTCCTATCCAACACTTTGATATGCATTATTTTATCGTAACACAGGGCATGTGCTGCAGGCTGCCATTCAACAGCAGAATTAACCAAACACATCGAGACACATGTTCTCCACACCACATTTGCTCCCAAGGCTTTCATGGGCCTGTTCTAAAAGTTTCACAGAAGTTATGAAAACATATGCATACAACGCATTTGCTGAAAGACTGGGCAAATGAAGAATGTAGCTCCTACTGCATTCTTTTCTCCTCAAATAAAATATACTCAGTTTAGAGGATACATGTGAACTGAAAGGAATTAGTCAGGCAGTAAAACTTGGATATACAAAATTTAGCCCACAAAAATGGACACCAAGAAAAATAGGGGACACTGCTTCCTGCTCTTTGCCAACTCCGCAAGCTCCCCAGGATCCTTGCAACCAACCCCACCAGCATGTCTCAGGCTGCTTGACAAAGCTACTGAGGAAGTTAAAGCACCTCAAGACCAAGCCAGCGCACAGTGAGGTGCCTGGCCATCAACAGCCACTACAAACAAGTGCCCGTGGGGGACAGACACACAGAACGGCCTGGGATGTTGGACCTCCAGGGCGAGGCCAAGCACAATGCCTGAAATAAGCTGAAAGGGACTTCCAAGGAAGATGCCAAGAAAGCTTACATCAACTAAGTAGAAGAACTGAAGAAAAAATATGGAACACAGGGGCTGGATTTGGCTGCCAGCCACACATTTCATCTAAACTGATAAGCTGTTTTCCTAACACCGTGGGTGAAGTGCAATAATGAAAATAATGCTCTTTTTCAACACCGTTCAGGATATGGCTCTAACAGATCAGGGGCTGACATGGTTAAGGGCCTTGCTGAGTACTTTAGATGAATTAAAAGTGCATTAAAAAAAGAAAAAATAGGGGAGGAAATATCACACAAACTACTTAAGATATTTCTCAGTAGTATGTGATGTACCCCTGTTTCCAAACAGTTGCACAAAGTTTACCCCAAATGTCAACACCTATCTAAACAGAAAGTGGCTATTCAACTATTTTTGCAGATTTTTATCACCTGGTATTTCCACTAATGGACACTTTTTGAAGTAACCAATAGAGTAATAATCCATCTTCAAAAAGATAATTCTAAGGGACTGAATCATCATAGATTGATTAAGTCTATAATGGCTATTTTAGTGTTAAGCATATTTTGTAACATTTTAGTCACCATATCTAATTTCATATATGTGCATTAACACTTAATTATAATATTTATTCCTTACCTGTATATGGGAAACAGAGTAGTTACTGTACTTGAGCTCTTAAACTGAAAATCTCAAAGTATTTTTATTATCAAAAAAGACATCCTAAAGGGTCAAAGTCTCTAAGTATTTGACAAGCATTTGAAAAAAACAGAAGCATCATGATATCATGCCCCTCATCCTGAGTCATATATTGGGAGGGGAAAGGTCATAGCTTAGAAAATCTATGACTCCTTTGCCAGTTATCATCCTTGGTCTAACCAAAGAACTTGAATAGGAATATTTTTATTCAATTAGTCTGAACTCTAAAATGGACTCTTTTTTTAAAGTAAGCACTTAATATTGCTAAGTGCCACATGTATACAACAGTATATTGACATTAATGTCATTGGTGATGTCAATCCTGCAATTGAATACCGATACTCCACAGTTTTCAAAGAAGTGTCATATGTATTTTGTCATTTCACATGCCAATATGGTATGTTTTACAAAACAGGTCAATAAAATATAGCACATAACTGTAAGGCACTCTTATTTGAAGATTTGGGGTTTTTTTAAGTAGCTCTCTTACTTTGCATGTAGCCAGCACAGTATATGAAAAAAACAATTTTAGTCAGAAGTAAAATTAATGCTTGTTTTGTGACTTGGAACTGCTGTGTAAAAGTGAATAGCTGACCTCCAGATCAGGGATATCCAAACCACTGGATTCTACCCTCACAGAAATCCAAACATTAAATTTATTTTCAATCTCATTAATCAAATGCTACTTAATAAAAAATGTTTACAAAATTAAGAATAAACAAGTTTGCAACTTTTCATGATAAGCTCATTTATATTTACTATATAGATCAACAAAAAAGGAAAATGGGGCATTTAAATAGGACCTACAATATGCCAGATACTATAGTAGGCCCTTAGCTCTTAACTATAAGCCCAAAAGGGGTGCTCACGTACCTATAAGCATTTCTATTTTGAATAAGGAAAAAAAGACCTACCCGTGTCACGGATGAAAACTGATTTGCCTCTGCAGGATACCCCTTATACTTCTCTGCTATGAATTATAATTAATTTGTAACTGTTTTATTAATGGCCAAATCATACTTGTTTCCTAGAATCCTCTGAGTTATTTTTCATACACAGGCTCACTCAAAGCAGTCTGCACTCTAAAATTATACAGCACTTTCAAGAAATAGCCAAATGTGCAAATATTCAGAGCTCTTTGTGCCCAACATTTTAACCATGGTCAACTGTGCAGCTTGAGGAGAGAAACCTCAAAGTCAGTCACTGAGGAGGACAACCAGCAGAGCCTCAGATGCTTCAGAAGGGACATGTGAAGGCAGCAGGATGACCAGGGCAATAAATTGGAAAACACAGCAAAGAATGGAAAATTTGCAAAGAATGAATAATGAAATATACCACTCAAGACTATAAAACAGTTTAATGGAAGAAAGGTTTCTACTACTTTTAGGTATAATAAAAGAAACCAAATATGAGAATAGGAAATTTCAGGAGCAGAATTTATAGACCACAAATTCTGATTAGCATGGTAGTGCAGTAAATTAATTTGGCATCTTTAAATATCATCTTTACCTTTTCTGGCAACAAAAGCGTCAGCATTTAACAAAATTTTTAATGAACTTATAATCTGATAACTATTATAAACACAAATATAAAAATATATAATACTTATAAGCACAATTATATAACCCAAGTGATTTCATCATTTACCTACTTTATAGCTAGAAATCAACACAAGTAGGTGTTTCAAAATAAATTCCTGTAAACACACGACAGCTTTAAAAGGATGAATCCGATGAAGTTTGCCTCCACAGACAATATGAAGGTAAGATTCATTTTCCTTCTCCTTTTCCACTTGGGTGTAGTATACGTGTAGTGGAGAGAGCTACATTCTACCCTGCATGTTACCACAATGCAGAATATGACTGACAGAAGCAATTCAGCATTTATTTGCAAAGCTGTTCGCTCTGCTGGAATCTTCACAAGATTCTTCAGTTCTCTCAGAATTAGGTTTGCATCTTCTCTTTTCTTATTGAGTTAAGTTTATTTCCCATGATAAAAAGAACCCTCCCTTAGTTATAAGGAGGTTTATAAAAGACACGGATATTTCTTTTCCAGTTCACTTTTCCCTTGGTTCTGTGGTATCCAGCACCACATTTATAAAATTGGACTGGGAGTTTGTTTGCTTTTTTAATCTAAGAAACCATTGATCCACGTTAGGATTATTAAGCCACACAATGGTATACAGTTTATCAGATTTAAAAAATATATATATATATATAAACTCCTTTGGCCCAGGCACATAAAGAAATCACTTTTTCATGAAATGCAACTATTAAAAATCTTTACTAAAGTTTAAAACATTTATTAGGCTAGATGTCTGCTATAGTTGTTGCTTAAGTCTGATATTACTAACATTAAATAATGTATTTTAGTACATTAAAATGTTAACAATTTTCCTCTTTATTACTATTCCATATTATATTAATCCTTTTTTGTAAATACCACTAACAATTACTTAAGTAGTTAGAATTATCAGTAGTTAATATCTCCAAATTGAATGTAAAAACTAGCATAAAATACTCTCTAGAAATTTAGTGTCTTTTATTATATCATCACCTGGGCAAAAAGCCAATACAAAATATATTCACTAAAATAAAAAGCAGCCCTGGCTGGTGTGACTCAGTGGACTGAGTACCGGCCTGCGAACCAAAGGGTAGCTAGTTCAATTCCCAGTCAGTGCACATGGGTTGCCAGGTTTCCACCAGGTCCCCAGTAGGGGGCATGTGAAAGGCAACCACACATTGAAGTTTCTCTCCCTCTCTTTCTCCCTTCCTTCCCCTCTCCCTAAAATTAAACAAATAAAATCTCAAATAAATATAATATAAAGCTTTAAAGGTGTCTAAAAATGAAGAATCATAGATAAGTCAAAGGCCTATACTTGTCCACTTATAAAAATCTTACAAAATGAATGTAAAGAGATTATGTGGATGATCCTTAAAGCTTCTAAGTCTTCAAAAGCAGAGATGTGGTATTATCAAAAGTATTTACAGAACAGAGTAGCTGAAAAGGCATAAAAATAAAAGTACTCTAAAAAAACAGAAAAAGCACAAAATAAAAATACTCTAAAAAAATTTTATTTGCAACATCAATCCATAAAAATTTAAATTGGAGCAAGTAAATATTTTAAAAGAAAAAAAACCAATACTGAGTTATCCAAAACAAATCCTAAAGCTTAGGCATTAGACATTTCCTCAACTGAATCAAAACCAGTTAAGAGTTTTAGCAATACCAACAACAAAATCACTGTCACCTAGTACTTTTTCAAACCTATAAGACCATTAAAATGTTTTTAGTAATGATCACAGGGTTTTATAGCATCATAATGTGATTTCTAAATGATTTTCTTAAAGCTTTAAGTATATTTAAAACTTTATTCCTCTTTTTGAGTATTAAACACCTTTCTTTACAACTTAGGGACAATAAGGTGCTTGTGCACATTCAGAGCCAGGCAAGAACAAGATCGTCCAGCACACCCTGGGCTCCATCCCTCCTGTGGCAGTCCCATTTCTTCCCACAGGAAAACTCTCCCCACCGCCCCCAGTGCTTTCTATTCTAACAACCTAGCAGCAGCGTGTCCTTTCTATCCCTTCTTACAGATCATTATGCTACATTCACAAAACACATCCGATATGCTGACATATGTTCCCTTTGTACCAAATTTTGGAGACCATCTGTAGGTTCTCTGTAATTCAATACTATGAAGAGCTTATATCCTTATTCACATTACTGTTTTCTTTTCCCCCAAAGATGGGAAAAACATTTCATCTGTTTACACATGAGGCTCCTTGTTCAGAGCTACACATATGCTACAGGACCTTGAGTCACTATTTAATCTGTTTCTTCACCTGTAAAATTAGAGAATAGTATCAACATCACAGCGTTGTTGGAAATAAAAGATGACACTAAAGCAACTGCTACACTGCCCTTTCGCCACCAGCACTGTGCAACTGTTCTAACTTCTATGACATGCACAGTCACATGATTGCTACAAATTATAAGAAATAGTTGACTTCATTAGAGGAATTTGTGTATTGTAAATAGTAGAGTGACAGTTGGTATAAGTCAGTTAAAACATCAGCACCACAGCATTCCAGCTTCAATGGCTTGTACTAGTTTCCAACCTGCACTTTGAACTTAGGCTACTGCACCTGTAGTTGTTAAAGACAAACTCCCCAGGCCTAAGGTCACTGTGGGAGTAGCTCTCTACCCAAACCTGCTACAAAGTAACCACAGCCCAACTCCACCAAACTAGGAGGCCAGAGATGCCCTCTATTCCTTTTTTAAATAGGCCATCCACAAACTACATATTTAAAATGATGATGTAGCCCTGGCTGGCATGGTTCAGTGGATTGAGTGCCGGCCTGAGAACCAAAGGGTCTCGGCTTCAATTCCCAGTCAGGGCACATGCCT
Source organism: Phyllostomus hastatus (assembly GCF_019186645.2). Classification (NCBI taxonomy): domain Eukaryota; kingdom Metazoa; phylum Chordata; class Mammalia; order Chiroptera; family Phyllostomidae; genus Phyllostomus; species Phyllostomus hastatus. The sequence goes on from NW_025333857.1 coordinate 15,615,173, forward strand.
GGGTTGCAGGCCAGGTCCCCAGTAGGGGATGTGCGAGAGGCCACCACACATACTGGTGTTTCTCTCCCTCTCTTTTTTCCTCCCTTCCTCTTTCTCTAAAAATAAATAAATAAAACCTTTTAAAAATAAAATAAAATAAAATGATGATATAAAATATGATATATTCCTAAATTTACTGGCCTGAGAAATGTTCAGCATACTTGACAAATAAGCTTAAAATAGTATTTAGAACATAATCTCATTTTTTATTTGTTCTCTAACCTTACATAAAATTAGAATATATGTGGTAAGAGTGTGAATAATTTTATCTCAGCTTATATATATTTTATTATAACAAATTTTTAAAGTAAAAAGAATTTAAGAAGAAATAGGATTAACAAATTCAATTTCTCTCAAGATTAACTAAAGTGATTATCAGTAATAATAACTCCAAAAAATCATATTTTTATTTTTCAACTACAAACTAATGCTCCTTTCTCAGCTAGTCTTACCTGAAAAGTATTCCACAAAATCATGCAGCTAGTAATAATGATTCATACTACAAAATTAGAGTTTAATATTATGTATCAAAATCTTTTCCTATGCTGTTTCCTTAGTCTTATAATATAAACAGTTACCCTAAAACTTTCCAAATATTCCATGAAAATTAATGTTAAAAATGAACAGATTTTTAAAATTAGGAACAAAATATAATTTACTAAGATACAAAAGTTTTCAAAAGACACAAATATTCAATGTAAATAAAGCTTTAAAAAAGTAGTTTCATATTTTATTGTACAGTAAAACTTCCTCTAACTTGAATTACTGACTGGATAACATATATACAGTATAAAAGAATGAGAAAATATACCTCAAATTCTTTTCGAAGACATTCCTCTCGTTGAGTGCTTAATTCAAGTTCACTTGTTTGTCTCCGTAAAAGGTCAGAGCAGTCCATGTGTTCAGTTTCTAATTGTTCTACTTTCTTGTGCATACTTTGTACAGCATTATCTTGCTCCTGAAAAATATTTCATTTTTGCATCAATAAAATTTATAAGCCAACAATGACTTACATTTATTCTATAGTAGACAATGAGTAACTAAATCTGTGCTTCAATCAAAATAACAGGTTAATTCACATAGCCAAGAGAGGTCTAGATATTGTCCAGTAATATTTCACAATATACATGTATTCAAATTTTTTCTTTTTTAAAAAAATGTATTCTAGAGAGTGGGGAAGGGAAGGAGGAAGAGACGGATGGAAACATCAGTGTGAGACAGAAGCATCAATCAGTTGCCTCTTGCACATACCCCAACTAGGGACCAAACCCACAACCCAGACATGTGCCCTGACCAGGAATGGAACCTATGACCTTCTGGTCTGCAGGACAACACTCAACCAACTGAGCCACACTGGCCAGGACAAAATATACATGTATTTTAAAAGCACTATTGAAGGTTTACAATTTTAAAATTCTGATTAATACATACTACAAATGAAATGTGTATAGTTTATTAAAATGTTAGGGTAGTTCAAATGAGCCCTGAGGATATTTATGTAATGCTGTAGTTCAACCACTATATATAATGTTTTCCCTCTCATTAAAATTTTAAAGTATTTAATAATACAAGTGGATATTGCTCCTTTGTGTAATAAGGAATGATTGGTCTAAATGCCTAATAATGACCCATGAGAGATTTTTATGTGAGCTGATGGCACTCCATTCTTACAGCTCTTAAAGTTGCATCCACTAGATGGCTGTGTTTCATTTGCTCTTCAGTTTTTAACTTTCCAAACCCTTGTGGTACCACTGAAAGAAAATAACAGGCACTTTCTACTTAAATCTCTCAATCTCTATTTCCAACTAAACTCAGAAATCAGAGTTCAATGTTACAGAAGTTAAAACATGAAGTTCACACACAAATATCAAAGGTATTTTCCACAGTAACTAATTTAGATATTCTTCATTCTAATTTAAGATCTTTGACAAAGCTCTTTCTCCCACCTTTGCCTCATCAGCATCATCTTATTTTGGGACATTAACATGTACAGATATGTATATTTATACATACTTCCACATACTCCCTAGCCACTCAAAAGGTATTGCTGGAATCTGAGTAAGAATGCTGCAAACACCAAATATAATTCTCTGTAAAAAGATTTGTTTAGAAAGTACCCAGCAGTATAACCCACAAAGGATGAGGAACAAAATTTAATTCCTCTCTCCACATTTATAGAATAGTTATTTTTCTAGAGCTGGCAACACATGAACTCAAGAATTATTTCCTTCAGGTAAGAAATTTCTTAATATAAAGAAGCTCACCTACTTGCACATTTACAACATATAAACAATAGATAAGAAAGCTGTGTACCAGAGCAATAGTGTTGCCAACACTGCTAGCAACCAGCAGATAGCACTCTCGGTTACTACAATAGCACTCTGGAGTTAGAAACAGATGGTAATGTGGTCAGCCTTATGCAATTGAACTCCATCCTAAGACAAGACCGTAAGACACTGTTGTGATTCTACAGGATAGGTTCCTTCCGTCAACAGTCAATAGTACCAGCATTAATTCAAATTCACTGTTATATGACTTTTTGATTTATAAATACATAATCTCCAACTTTTAATAATCCACTTAGAGTACTGTGTATACTTTAAAATGAATAAACAGCAATTTACACTGTTAATCACAAAAAAAAACCAACAACGTTAAAGTCTAGATCCAAAAGATGCTTATATCCTAGTTGATGGCACTTATTTCAAACAATATTTACTAAACAAAAGAAATTATTCAGGAAGTATGAGATCTACTTATTATAAAATGTGACTGATTCCTATTCTGTTGATGGAATTCTATTGATAGCACAGAAGAACAGCACACAGTCACTCCAAATACCACTACACGAGACGAAGGGCATGCCCGCCCTTCCCTGCAAGTCTGAATTTCATCCTATCAAAAAGAAAATCAATGGTCCATCAGTTAGGAGTTATTAGGTTTATTTTGATGAGATTTTAACTTTGATACTTGACCTATATTAAATACTACTTACCAAATAGCATTTTTTACTCTTCTATTCCATGTTTTCTGCTTTCTCTTGATTTATGCTAATATTTTTAATGTACATGTTAATTACCTATTAGTTTTTATCTACATCTCTTTGTATTATTATTTTTATAATTTTATTTTTATTGTTGACACTATTACAGAGGTCCCCTCTTCTCCTCTTCGCCCCCCTCCACCCAGTCCCAGGCCCTGCTCCCTCTGGCCATCACCACACTGTTGTCTGTGTCTATAGGTTATGCATATATGTTCTTTGACAAATAGCTTTTAAATAAAGGTCTTTTGAGATGTAGATGAAATTTTGACCTAGTAATCACAGTTTTAATGCAGAGGTCAAGTAGTCACTACTATTATGTGATTACTACTATATATTCTTGAACATGGATATCAATGCACATACATATATACACAATTTTTATAGAAAACCACTTTCTCAGATAGTGGGGATTTTTAGAAATTCTATTCATATATACAGGAAACATATTACATAATCAAGTTAGCTAGTTATATTAAGCCAAATTACATTGACTTTCTAATGTTAAACTCTAACATTTATTATAAAAAGCTTTTTATAGCCCTGGCTGGCGTAGCTCAGTGGATTGAGCACGGGCTGCAAACCAGGCATCGCAGGTTCGATTCCCAGTCAGGGCACATGCCTAGTTGCAGGCCATGGCCCCCAGCAACTGCACATTGATGTTTCTCTCTCTCTTTCTCTCTCTCTTTGTCTCCCCCTTCCCTCTCTAAAAATAAGTAAATAAAATCTTTTTTAAAAAGTTTTTTATATTTTGCTATATTCAGTTGGATATTTTGTATAATATTTTTGTAGCCATACTCATGAATGAGATTAGCTATAACTATCTTCTTGTATTCTTGTCAGTTTAGTACCAAGATTTATCAGTTTAGTATGTTATCAAGATTTTTCCATTCTCTGGTGGAGTTTATGTAAGACTAAAATTATTTGCTCCTTGGATGTTTCTTTTTATTCACTGGTAAAGCAATACAAGGGCTTGAAATTTTGTCAATAACTTAATCAAGTTTTCTGCTTTCTATCTGTTCTTAAGTCATGGGGCAGAAAGGAATATGAACATTGTTGGAAGCTTCTATAAGCAGCAGTTAGTTATATCCACAGATCACCCCTGCCAGCTCCCTCCCTGACAAATGCTCCTCTCCATCCTGGAAAAACAGAGAGTTTACTAACTAGAGAGGTTGGTATATGACTTAAGAGGTTCTTAAGTCATAAAAATCAGACACTACTGGGGGTCAGGGTGAGATACCTTGCTGGGTAGCTCAGCCAGTTAGAGCATTATCCCCATACTCTAAGATTGCAGTTCGATCCCCAGTCAGGGCACACACAAGAAGCAACAAAATCAATGCACGAATAAGTGTTACAATAAATTGACATCTCTCTCCCTCTCTCTCCCTCTCTCTCCCTCTCTCCCCCATCCCCCCTCCCATCAATAAATAAAACTTAAAAAAATTAAAAGATTAGGTAATCCAAACAGTGGGTGGTAAGACCTCACAGCTTTCTCTCTTCAGCTCCCAGAACACAAATTCCTACACTTAAGATTCCATAAGGAAGAGACTAGAATATTTCTTTGCTGGGAAACTACCAGTCCAGGAAAAAAGAGCTATAGATGCTGACAGTTTCTAAATTCCCCAACTTTTTATTGGGTGACATTGCTAAAAAAAACTTATACAGGTTTCAAGTGTGCAGCTCTATAATGCATCATCTAAAACTCCCCAGTGAAACAGAAGTGTTCCACATGCACAGAGCTTCCTCTCAGTTTTTAGTGCCTCATTCTCAAACAGAAACACAGTCAAGGACAATCAGACATTTCAGGAAAGATTCACATGTGAATTAGTTAGTAGAGACAACTACTAACTAATGGGGCCAAACACTGGTGAAAAATAAATATAACCACACATCCAATTCTTTGGCTCAAATGGATTTTCAAAGCCATACAAAGTTTGCTAGATATGACATTTCAGGTTATCAGAATTTCAAAAAAAAGTGTCTGAGTTTAAAGAATCAATTACCTTTAAAAAGCAAAATTAATATCATCTATTTCCCAGTATTATTATATAATTTTGTTATTTGTCACAATTTACAACGATAATTTTTTAAATTGTTGGATTATTTGAATATAATATTTCTAAAACTTTGGGTTTTAATGAGCAATTAATTAGTTAATTAACAAAACAAAGCAGATATAAGAGTTCTCTAAAAGCAATTTCAAAGTAGGTAACTTGGTGTTATTTTCATGTTTGACTTAAGGATCTCAAGTCTATTGAGTTTTCTTTACATGAAAAGCATACAACTGAAGATAAAATTTACATTATCAGTGGAATTTGGACCTATGCTGTTTTAATGATCTTTCACTATGTGCCTAAACTGTTAACACCAAAAATAAAAAAGGTGATTAAAAAAAAAAAAAAGAAAAATACAATCAAGGGAAGAGGAAAACAACACCATCCTCCTGCCTTCCTCTCTCCCTCCTCCCTCTCCCTCCCTCCCTCCCTCCTTCCTTCTGTAAAATCAATAAACATATTCTTGGTTAAGGATTAAAAAAAAAGTCTTGGAAATTAAAAACCCAAAAGCAAAACTGAAAATTCAATACAAAGATTACAATATAAAATTGAGGAACTACACCCAGAAAATAGAGCAAAAATGTAAAAGAAGGGATAATGTAATATGCACTATAAGAACATCAACTCTGCCAAATAAATCTCTCAATCTAATCCAATTCCAACCAAAATTATAACAAGGTTTTGGGGGGGAATACAAGAAGTCAATCCTCAAACTCACATGGACAGTAAAAGTCTCAAAATAACTCTCCTCCTCTCCCCCCAAAAAATATCAAGAATAAGGAGAGGGAAACTTGACCTACCTACTGGAGATCAAGAAATACTGTAGATCCATGATAAATTTTAAAATTTAGTATTTTTTAAAAATCCTCAACTGAGGATATTTTTTTAAATTGATTTGAGAGAAAGAGAGAGAGAAGGAAACACAGCTTTGAGAGAAAAACATCAGTGAGTTGCCTCCCAGACACCGTGACAGGGGATCACACCCGCAGCCTAGGTGTGTGCCTGGACCTGGGATGGAACCGCAACCTTTCAGTGTACCAAACGATGCTCCCACCAACTGGGCGACTCAGCCAGGGCTAAAAAAATTTAGTATTCATTCATAAATAGACAGATATATAAGTGGAACAGAACACAGCGCCTAGGAACCAAGACTTAGATTTAAAGGAACTGGATATTTTCAAAGAGAAAACATTATAAATCATTAAGTGGTAACAGAATAGACAGTTGAATAACTGGTACAGGGATATCTGGTTATCCACTTGGAAAAAAAATAAGATTAGATCCTATGTCATGCTATATAGAGAAAAAAATGTATATTCTCTTTATGGCTTTAAGTTACATAAGACATAAAAAGCACTCTTTATGGCTTTAGGTTACATAAGACATAAAAAGCACTATCTATAAAGACTAACAAATTCTTCTACATTAAAATTTAAAACTGGCCCTGGCCAGGCAGCTCAGTTGTTTAGAGAGTCATTCTGATACACCAAGAATGTGGGTTCAACCCCCAATCAAGGCACATATAAGAATCAACCAATAAATGCATAAGTAAATAGAACAATAGATCAATGTTCCTCTCTCTGTCTAAAAAAAAAATCAATCAATAAAAAAAAATTTTAATTTAAAACCGTACATCAAACACTACATAAATTGTTTCCACACAGAAAAAAAGATGTTGGCAACAGTGATATAAATAACCAAGGATTCATAACCAAACATATAAAAAGCTCCTATAAATTAATAAAAAATAGATTAATAAAAATTAATCATAAACATAAAAAATCTAAAAGAAAAATATGTAAACTGGCAATAATTAATTATATAATAATGCAATTAACATATTAATTAGTTGTTCACAAGAGAACAAACGTAAATAGCCAATAGGCATTAACATGCTAAATATCAAAGAAGAGAAATTTAAGCAAGAATGAGATATAATTTCATACACATTCTATTGCAAAAAAATTAAATCTAAAAAATACCAAGTGTTCAAGAGGCTATAAGAGAAAAGAAACTATTCTCCCACAATGGCACAACCATTCAGGAGAACAATTTGACATATGTTTTACTTCCTAACAAGTGCATAGACACCAACTACATACCTACATTTTTAAAAATATTTGATGTTCACAGAAGCACTATCTGTAATAATTAAAACTTGAAAAGAACTTAAATCTCAATCAATCAAATAACAGATAAATTAATTATGGTATATGCATAGAATAAAATACAATAAAGAAATTAAATAGAATGAACCAGAGCTACTTTGTTAATTTGGATAAATTTCAATAAAACAAGTGAGAAAGAAAACTTGGACAAAAATGCATACTATATGAGATTCTATGTATATTTTTAAAACAAATGAAATGATAAAACAATGCTATTAATGTACACAGAAAATTAAACACCAAATTCAAAATGATACTCATCTTTGGGGGGTGGGGTAGTGGTGAAGGGGTAAAGTAATTCAGAACAGTCAGTCCTCAATTTATTGTTTGTTTTTAATTCTGAAGCAAATATGACAAATATATAACATAGATGGTATATATTGGCTATATTAATGGAACTGGTTGGTTATATTGGATATTGTTTATATTAATCCCTGTTATTTTTTGTGTGTTCAAATATTTGGGTGTTTTTTTTAAGATTTTATTTATTTATTTTTAGAGAGGGAAGGGTGGGAGAAAGAGAGAGAGAGAAACATCAATGTGGGGTTGCTGGGGGCCGTGGCCTGCAACTCAGGCATGTGCCCTGACTGGGAATCGAACCTGCAATGCTTTGGTTCACAGCTTGCGCTCAGTCCACTGAGCTACACTAGCCAGGGCCAAATAATTGTTTTTTTACTTTTTTAATTATATTTGTTTCCATTACCATTTATCCCTCTTATCTTCCCCACCTCCTCCCCTGCAATCACCTCATTGTTGTCCATGTCCATAAGTCCTCAAATATTTAAGTCAATGGTTTTATCAGTACAACCCAAGTCTGGAGTACATTGTAACATACAAGAAAATTCAAAAAGGACCAAAAAAATACCTCATGCAGTTATACATCAAGGTTAATTTGCCTCCTTCCAAGAAAATGTTTTCAATTTTGTCAAAGAATTTATCTTCTAATCAAAAAAAAAGCTACTACCTGGATCCTTACAGTGAAAATATGTGTGTATATGTGTGTGTTTAACAAATAAAATCATTTTAAGGACATTGGTAATGAGGGAGTTTTTTCTTTTTTCCACTAGAGGGAGGTGTTGAACTTAAAATATTTTAAAATAAGGCTTGTTTTTGAACTAACTTAACAGTGTGCTGTTAAAAAATAAAATTGCATGTTTTCCCCTCTTCCAGAAACATAGCCCAAAAGTGTAATTCTTCATATGTACTCAAATAAACAATATTTCTCAGACTCCAAAGTATGGTTTCAGCTCTGAAGAATTATAGAAGCAGATTTAGAAATGTAACAAAGCAAAAGTACTCCTCCTTCTAGCTCACAAAATATATCCATACACCTAGTTACTACCTAGTACATGTTTAACTCCTGAAAGAGCCAGAACAAGCTTCTCCTCTCTAAATCCCCAAAGCCAGCACAATTCTACAATCAAAAAGTGTTTGTTACTGTAAAGTATAAACTGGGACTACTTTATATAACATATATCATAATGATAAATCTGTATGCTTACAGACCCAGCAATACTTCTAGGTACAGACACCACTGGGTCACTTCTACAACAGCTCCAAGATATAGACAAGAATATTAGTGAATTATTTATAATTAGAGCAAAAATATTTAAAGAAAATATCCATCAATAAGGAATTCCTTAAATATGTTAGGAACTTCCACATGACAGAATATCATGCAAACACAACAGGAATAATATAAGGCCATCAAAAGATGGACATCAAATATTACTGAGGCATATAATTTCACTCATGTAAATACAGTAATATATGTTTATATATCCTTAGATGATGAGTGGTATTGAGGGGAAAGGGGGCAAGACTTTCACCTTCTGCTTTTAAATTTCCCTAAGGGGCATTTTTACCATGAGCACAATATACAGTAACTTTATCAACTGAATATTAAGATACCCTGTCTGGAAAAAACAGGCAGTACTAGTGCCATTTTCTATGCCATTTGCTTATACAGGGCACCAGCAGACAGCTTCCCAGGAAACTGCAAAGAAACACTCCTTGTTATCCTATATCATTTAGGCAAACTCTACTCAAACACTTCCATTTCATCTATGTTCCTCCAAGCTATCCCTAGATCACAATTGTGCTTACCAGGTCAGTCTCTGGCAGCTGTTTTATCACACAGCCTAATGATGCCTAAGCCTGACTGGATGCCTTTCCACTCCTCCTCCTCTTTCTTTAGTTTATGGTATGATTTTCAATCTATAACTCCCATGCTCTTTGCCATCACAAGCTCTCCCATTCCTTAATAACTAGATACATAAATTATAAATGAGGGAAGGATCATTTTATTCCCTGATTCAGTGTTGGGAACCACCCTGCCTGGTCTCAGAAGCTATAACTTCCCCTGGCTAACGCTGAGTGAGCGACCTTAGGACCTTAAACCACTAAGCAGTCAAAACATATCTCCCTGGAAGGGGTGCCACCTCTGCCCCTTTTACTTTACCCTGCTTGGCCCTGAGTCTGGCCAGTTAGCCAATGACAGATAAGATTACTCAAGGGAAGGGATGACCTAAGACAGTCATGGTCATTAAGGGACCCTCAGGGAAGGACTTGGGGGGCTATAGAAAAAGGGGATGATGGACCCTGGCCCCTCAGCTTTGACACAACCTGAGTCCTCATTCTGTCTGCAAATAGCCTCCTAATCTCTTGGCTGCCTTACTTCCCCTGCCAGACTCAAGCCTAAAACAATGCCTTAAGCCTGAAACAATGCTGGAGGTGGGTGCAGCCCTGTGCTGGAAAGGGTGGGTTCCCTAGAGCAATCAGGCCTGTGAAAGAATGCATAAAATCCTATGAAACCTACTTTGCTAATACCCTCAATTTAAATGACAAGGGACCAAGCAGGAAGTGAGTTTGTTTCCCCTTTTGTGTCCCTTTAGGTATTTGACCCTGACTCAAAATAGGCCCTCAGAGTTCTTTGAATGTTATCTATTGTTTAATCATTTCTGCCAGGCAATGATTGAACTTTATTCCTGTGCAAACTGAACCCAATAACAGCTTGTCAAGGCAAGAGTTGGAGGGCTCCCCCTTGAGAGGGTGGCGGAGGCACTCCGAGGCTTGCTCTCCCCTTGAGAGAGAAGCTGTGCCGTCCCTTTTCCTCCACAGGACTCAGTAGTCCATGTGAATTTCTCTAGTCTCATTCACAATGTGACAGACCCCACAAGCCGGGGTCCACATCATGTTTTTGTTTTTTTCATTTGTTTGTTTTGCTTTGGGGGGTTGCCTGGGAAAATGGCCCTCCATTGGGGGTGAAAAGGGGTGGGCTGGGGGAGGGTGTGGTGGACACAGAAGGGCTGATGTCTGCAGAGTCCTGAGACGTGAGGGTAGGATGAGAAAACAAAAGGTAAAATCAATTTGACTACCAGAACCTTGAATTCAGAAAAGCTGGTATTAGGACTCTCTGAAATGCTGTTCTGTCCAGGCATCCACCAATCTCTGCCAAATCACCAGTCTGTCTGTAGAGCTTATTCCTGAAGGCCTATCCAACCTGAGAGCAGGAAGAAGGGAAACACTGTCCATTGCATAACACAGTATACTTCCAAGCAAGAAAAAAAAGGAGAAATTGTCTGGACCTGTGTGGGTATATGTAGGGGTGCCACTGCCCCCATGACATCTGGAGGGGTAGAGGAGGGGCAGAGGAGGTGCTGCTAAACCTGCAGCTGCAACAGAGCCTGCTGGCTATAGCTAAAGACTCCATCCCAGACTTTGGAGTACTATGAATCACAGCAAGCCAGCTATGCCTGGGTTAAGAATTCTGTTCATTCACCCCAATGTGGGTCGTACTGGGGGAGCTGGCTGGGTGGTATCTGGTGTGGTAATTGGGGCTGGCACTTGCTACTGTGTATACAGACTGACCTGGGAAGAGTTGATAAGGACTACAACAATGATGATGAAGATGAATCTAGTGACACTACAGAGATTGGGGTAGAGACCAGGAAAGGGGCTAATACTTGAGTAAGGCCCAGGTAGACTTCAGGGTGACTCAAAGGCCAAGTCTGAGATGGGTGTGGAATTCAACAGTGGTCCAAATGCAAAAGTGAAAGCACACTCATGAGCCCAAAGAGGAGGTGGCCTAGAGGCCAAGGCCAAGGCCTTTTTAGCACCCTAAAGGAACTGGCAAGTGCAAAGGAGGACAAAGGGGCCAGGTTGGGTACTATCTTCTGGGACCAGGACACTTGAACTGAGTTTACCCTGTCCAGGAGGCAGGGGTGGAGGCTGCCACCCCACCAGTGGTGCATGTACAGGGCTGGGAGCGGGGCAAGTGGAAAGTCCACAGGAAGAGCCCGACTAAACCACCAAAACTCCAGCTACAGCATGGCCTGCTCGCCAGGGCAATTTCAATTTCCCCTACAAAACCAATGATGTTCTTGGTGCTTCAGATCTTCAAAAGGTCCTTAACATCCTGGAAAGAAAAAATTATCCTTTTATTCAAGAAGTAGCCTTGGTCACTCTTGGTAACAATCCAGGATATTCATTTAACCAAAATGGCATTTGTGAACTGGATGGTCTCCCAATTATTGCAAAACTGATAAAAACTAAAGATCCCATTATTAGGGGAAAGGCTTATAATGCCCTAATAATTTGAATGTAAATGCTGAAAATCAGGGCAGGATTAAGACATATGAGGTCTTTCCAGAAGGTATCCAGCCATGTAATGTGAAAAATATAGACATTTACTGAAGAAGATACAAGATACAAGAAACGCTGTACACAGGACAATGATGCCTCAGTCATTGGCACCTAGTAGGCACCTAGGGATCTCACACAGTTCTCCCAATCAGCAACAGCTTCCCTGTTGTATTTTCCTGAATCTCACTGATGGTCTGAAATCTCTTCCCTTTTAAAGGTGACTTCAGTTTTTGGAAAAACCAAATCTGGGCCGTAGTTGGGATGAGTCCCCTTGGTGATTTGAAGTTTTGCCAAAAAACTCTGCATGAAACATGATGCATGAGGGGACATGCTGTTGTGATGAGGCTGCCGATCACCAGATGCCCATAGCTGCAGCCTTCTGAATCATCCAAATAGTTTCTGTGGAGGAATGTTCAAGCTTATTGCAAAATTTGATGTAGATTCGTTGTTCTGCTTGCTTAATTATTTTGAATGTGACAGTCACACAACACACATGTCACTCAGTGGTGTCTATCACTCCCACTGACTAGTACAGAGAAATCTTCATTGTTTGCACATGAACATTCTAGCTCACTGCCCTTGGCTGCCAGGCTACATAGATGTTGTGCAAACTGTTCTCATTATATTAATAATGGTTGGACTGTTTCGGGACAGACCTCATGTATCAGTCAAATGTGTGATGACACCGTGATCTGTCGCTTGGACTGAGCTGTGCAGATGACTAGACTGTTAACCAACATATGTGACTAATCATTACCAACATTTGCTTTCCTATTCCAGACTTTGTGCATTGTTATTCCTAGGAAATTATTTCACTAAGATTCAGATTATGAAACTAATTATCAATGTTATTGACAATCCAGCCACAACAAGGGAGCTGGTCAGTTGTAAAGTACCATCAGAACTATTTTCCTGTTTAATAATGAATGGGGCAGAAGGATTCTTTTAATATCCTTATTTGAGAATATAATTGACAACATGAAAAACGAAGGGCTTCTCCCTAAGTTTGCAGGGAGTGTGGGCAAGGCTTTATACAGCAGTCGCATCTCATTAAACACCAGGGGACACACTCAAGGGAGAAGCCCTGTTTGCGGAGAGTGCAGGCAAGGCTTTACACAGAAGTCATATCTCATTACACACCAGAGGACAGACTCTGGGGAAAAGCCCTATGTTTGCATGGAGTATGGGCGAAGTTTTACACAGCAGTCACATCTCAGAAGATGTTGGGAACTTCCCTGCCTGGTTTCAGAATCTGTAATCCCCCGTGGTGAAGGCTGAGTTAAGGACCTTGGGATTGTAAGCCATTTAGGAGACAAAGCTTATCTTCTTATAGGAGCACCACCTCTGCCCCCTTTCTCTTTACCCTGCTTGGCCCCAGGCAGATGACTGGTTAGCCAATGACCAGTAAGATTCCTCAAAAGAGGGGAAATCTAAGACAGGCATGATCACGGGGCCCTCAGGAAAGGACTTGGGGGGCTATAGAAAAAGGGGGTGATAGACCCTTGCCCCTCAGCTTTGACACAGCCTGAGTCCTCTGTGTGCAAGAGTGTGCTGTGCTGTGTGCTGAGACTTCTGTGTGCAAGAAGTCTCCTATCTCTTGGTTGCCTTATTTCCCTGCCTGACTTAAGCCTGAAACAATGCCTTAAGCCTGAAACAATGCTGGAGGTGGGTGCAGCCCTGTGCTGGAAAGGGCGGGTTCCCTAGGGCAATCAGGCCTAAAAAAGAATGCATAAAATCCTATGAAACCTACTTTGCTAATACCCTCAATTTAAATGACAAGGGACCAAGTAGGAAGTAAGTTTGTTCCCCCAAGTTTTATGGCCATTTAGCTATCTGACCCTGACTCCTAATAAGCCCTCAGAGTTCTTTGAATGTTATCTATTGTTTAATCATTTCTGCCTCACAATGATTAATGAATTTTACCTATACACCCTGTATTCCTGTGCAAATTGAACCCAATGAAAGCCTGTTGAGGTGCTTTCCTCTCAAGAGAGTGGCCAAAGTGCTCTGAGACATTTTCTCCTCTTGAGAGAGAAGTCATTTGTTTGGGACTTGAGAAAAAGTCCCTTTTCCTCCACAGGAAAAAAACAAACAAACAAACAAACAAACAAACAAAAAGCTGAAGGGCTTCTTGCATCATCCAGGAAGGAATTCAGTAGTTCATTTTTTTTCTTTAATTCAAAGAATCTAGGGTGTATATTAAGAAAATCAATGATTTAGCAAATCACAATGATCCAGTGGTGAAAGTAAAAGTTCTAAAAGTATTGACCAAACTCTGGGGTTCTGTCCCAAACAATATCAAAATCATTTTTTTAGTTTGCAATTAGGAACAATGCATTTGGTAAATTCTTTGTTTTTCACTGTGCTTATATAGCAAAAAGATACTGTATTTTTGGCGGCTATTTTGTAATAATAAATATCACAGATCAACAGTGATGCTGGTTGTGATGGCTGGTTTTAGGCTGGACCATTTTAAGGATGCCAAATGAATACTAGAGCTTGTGCAAAGAGAACACTTATTGATTCCATCTTACTACCTAGCTTGAGATGTTTTTACTCTTTACCTAAGCTGACAGCAAACTAATCATGAATAACCTGACACTTTTGTATTGGTTTACATTTGTTAATCTTAGACTTGTGTTTCATCGATAAAGTGTTTTAACAAGAAAAAATAAAAAATAAAGTCTATTTTGTCTGGTATAAGTATTGCTACTATAGCTGTTTGTCTTATTTCCATTTTCATGAAATATCTCTTTAATTTCTGTCTGTGTGTATCTTTCAATCTGAAGTGAGTCTCTTGTTGACAGCGCAGGTAGGAGTTTCATTATCCATTCAGTCATCAAGTGTCTTTTGATTACAGCGTTTAATCCATTTACATTTAAAGTAATTGTTGATAAATGTATTTATTGCCATTTATTCATATTCTTTATCTTTTTTCCTTCTCCTTCTTAAAGAATACCTTTTAATATTTCTTGTAATATTATTTTCATGATGATAAAGTCTTTTAGCTTTTTGTTATCTGGGAAACACTTTAATCTGACATCAAGACTGTCCGGAAAGCACTTTAATCTTTCATTGCTATTCTAAATGAAGCTTTGCTGAGTAGAGTAATCTTGGTTATAGGTCCTTACTTTTCATCACTTTGAATATTTCATGCTAACCCCACCTGACCTGCAAAGTTTCTGTTGAGAAATTAGCTGAAAGTCTTATGGGAGCTCCCTTGTACTGTCAAGATAGCAGACAGGTAAACACGGTCGGTACTCAGAACCTCCCAAAACAACATAAAAATTAAAATTAAATTATAGAAAAACCATCATTTACAACCATCTGAAGTCTAGCTGAACAGAAGCCCCACAACTAAGGATATAAGGAAGAAACTACATCGAGACTGGTAGGAGGGTCTGCAAAGTCACCCCTTAAAGAGCAAGGGGTCCCAGCCCCACATTAGAAACCTCAGCCCAGGGTTCTGGGTGCCAGAAAGAGAAGTCTGCATAACTTCTGGCAGTAAAAACCAGAAGAAATAGGGGCTGAGTGAGACAGAGGGCTTCTGGAGTCCTAGGCATCCCTCTTTAAGGGCCATATACTACTCGTTCTGAGCTCTAACACGGGGACAACAGCTGACAGTCATATATAAGGGGAGGAACTAAATTGTCAGGTTTCAAGGTGAGGGCTAGAAGGGCAGCTTTCTCCCAAACAGAAATGTTGTCAAAGGCCATTGCCTCTTCTCTGATCCCTTCCCTCACAGTGCCCACAGGCCTGTACCATATCTGAGTATCCATCAACCTTGCTCGCACTTTTGGCCCTGCCCTGGTGACTACCTGAGACCTCACCCCACCCAACTCCCTGGTCCACCCAAACCCTTTCCAGTGGCTTTTCCATACAAATGGCCTCTCTTAGCTCATGCTTCAAATACTACCCACACATTTAAAGACAGATCTCTGAATCATATTTTATAAGTTTCAGGCTTCTGACTGGTGGCACTGAATATTTCTGAGTGTTTAGAAATGAAGGGGTTATTTTCATTTACTTATGTTTATTTGTTTGTTTGTTTGTTTGTTTGAAGTAGCCTTTAATATAATTATTAATCATTGCTCAAATGTCATCCTCTTTGTGATGATCTCCCCAATCTCCCAGTTAATCAATTTCTCTTTTACAGTCCCATAGCATTTTATTCAAAATTTATTACATTACAATATATTTTCTTTCTTTGGATGTCTATATTGAAAAATGAAACATCATAATCATACTATATCTAATCAATCTGATATCCTCAGTACCCACGCAAACATTAAGAGCACCAAGAGGTGGAAAGAGTCATTGCAATGTCCTTCTGGATCCTACAGAGGAAATGACTGGGAAGAAAAGCACTGCCCAATTACTAAAGGTTTGGAAAAATGTGGTTTCATTACTATTTTGAATGCTTACATACATCAACAAATTGAGCATTTCCACTGTTCTCTTTCAGCTTCCACTCCTAAAGAAATAAGGCACCTCCTATTCTCTGGCCACCTATGTCTTTCAAAGTTATTTCTAACACAAAGCTACTCCCAAACTTAAGACTGTACAGCTTTGACATCTATATAAAGACTAAGTCAATTTGTCATGTTGTGTAAAAAAAGTGTTTATCATCACAAAATAAGTAAAAGAAGAATGATGAAAATTTATTTGAAATTAGAAATTAGTTGGTTAGTGAATTCAGCTTGAATTTGTCCTATCTCTCCTTTAAAATAACTTACATATAATCTCCTGAAAAATGCAAGTACACCAGAGTGAGAACCAGAAGACTTGTATTCCTTCCCCACATTAATTACTCAGTCTATGATCTGAGTAAATAATAAATCTTTACCTTCTCATCTATAAAGGGGGTTAGATGTAATCAGTGATTTTCAAACTGGACTATTTGAAACCTTGAGAATTCTGTGTGTGGCAGGGGAGAGGTTAATAAAAGATAATTAATAATCTGCATTACGCTATTTAAAAAAAGTTCAAGGCCCTGGTGGGGTACCTGTTAGTTAGAGTGTCATCCTAATACACCAAAGTTGTGGGTTCAATCCAGCAACCAATGAATGCATAAATAAGCGTAACAACAAATTGATGTTTCTCTTCTCTCTCTCTCTCTCCCTTCCTCCCTCTCTAAAATCAATAATTTTTTAAAATAGTTTAAAAATCACTGTACATATCCTTTAATATCCAAATCCATTCTATTTTTCCCAAAATTTCAACATCTTAATTTCATTTTTCACTTACAGTTTACAGTCAATATTATTTTGTATTATTCTAAGGTGTACAGCATAGTGGTTAGACACCATTCTATTTCTTTATGCTATTAAAAAAACTGCTAACAGTCTCAAATTTTAAACTGGGAAAATAAAATACAGGATGTATATAAATGTCCCTCTCAAAATCATATAATTTATGCAATAGAAATCACCCAACTATGATGACCTTCCAGAGATCAAAGACTAGGAATTATTTTCCATTTCAGCAAGGCAGTCAGCAATAATTCAGCAATTACTGCATTAATGTAATTTTTAATATCATAAACATTAAAGATATATTTAAGGAACTGTATTATTTTAAAAATACCTGTACTATAAATTGTAACTCTCTTCTTTCTGCTTCCCATTGTTCTGCTTGTAATCTAAACTCCTCCAAAGCTGTCTCCCTGATATGAGACTCCATTTCATTCTTCTCCTGCTGATGCTTTTCCAATGCTTCCTTTATACGAATAAAATCTTGCTTTACTATTAGATCCGTAAAAGTTAACTTTCTTCCTTCATCCCCAATTTAAATGTAAAAAGGACTCTGCTTACCTATCCTGTTAAAACTCATTATAATTTATGTTAAAATCATTAATAGAACTATTATATTTTGATCATCAAAATACAGATCTGAATAAGAATCTAGGTTTACCTACTTAAGTAACATTTTACAAATACATTTGTAGGCATATATTTAAACCAATTTTTCAGAAAATTTTAACTTCAGAGGTTTTAATAAAATGTATTATGTGATAGAGACAAAAACAAAATACATCGATTTTATGTAATTTATATGTAAATCTGTGTGTAAAGTAGATAATATGAAAATCTCCAGTTACCTGTGAATAAACTATTTGGATTATTTCTGATAGTGTATATATAATCTGACAGAAAACACTGTATTTCCAAAAGGGGAGAATGAAGGAGTTTGTATAATAAATCAGGAGAAGGAAATTAGAGAGTAAAGAATTTGAAAAGTCAGAAAATATATTTTTTAGAAGTCCTGGCTATCGCTAATTTCTAGTTCTACAGATAAACAATGTTGGCAAGAGTCTTTTCTTTCTGGGTTTTTCTGATTGTGCTACATTTATAAGATCTAAGGTGGTTCAAAATCTTAAAGTTTTAAATGCAGTTTTCTTAAGAAACCACAAATATCGTAACCCTTAGAATTCAGAACTCAGTCCCCATTGACATAAGGAGAAAGCTTCTGTGGTTTATCAGAGAAGGAAAACCTGGTGTGCCCGTCTAACAATAACTTGGAGCTGCATAATAAAGACCATACCGCCCTTACAACTTTCACTAACAGGAAGCCATCCCAAAAGCCCTGAGGATCTTTCCCCCTAGGGCTAAAACAGAGATTCCTACTAAAACTCAAATTCCTCAACAGCTGTGTGCAGATCAGTTCAAAACCCATGGCATAAAGTCAGAGTTCTCCATCAGGCAGCTGATCAAGATCATATTAAGATTGTAACTTGGGGTACAGGCTGACTGACTATAAGGAATGCTGCCACCATTACCCTTCTTTGGCTCCAAGACATTTTAAGTAGGGAGGGTTATACAGGGCCACCTAAACTTCCATATTCCAATACTAATGGATGCCCCATACATAGATGCCAGGCACCATTTGTAGTAGACAAGACACAAACTATGACTATTGCCAAAAAAGAAATCAAAAGATCTGCTGACAATGTCTGGGAATGCTTGTGTCAAAACTTTATATTTAGTAAATGCTTTTGTAAAATTACTTTTAGTGAAGGTTTATTTCCAGAACTCTGAAAAGCAATTTACACCAGTGGTAAATGTAAAGCATTTTTATCATGTTTTGTTGGTTGTTATTTTTTTTTTTAAGTTAAACTGGTACTTCAAAAATATGGCAAATATAGTCAATTCAAAATCTATCTTCTAAGTGGCTGGCAACCTCAACCTTAAAACATATCTTTGCTTCGGAGAATAAAAACAGGGGGGGACAAATATCTCATAATAATTTTATAAAAAGTCATCAAATTATTTATGTATCATATCTATACAGATAATAAGCATACATCAGATATGTATTTTTCTATATGTATTGTATTTCAGATCAAATGTATGGCCCACATTTCTAAAATTTCAAATTTTCATGCTGCTAGACAAAACGGGCTATAGGTTTTTATATTACAAAATGCCCACATCATATGTTTATTTTTTACATTTTGATCAGAGATTTCGAACTTTTTCACAAAAGAAACAGTATATATGTTAATGTATTTTAAAGCATAGTACAAGACGGACCTGGAAAAACTACCCTAAAGAGGAAAGAAGAAAGAGAGGAAGGAAAGGAAAGAGGGGAGAAGGAAATCAGATTTTCTTGCCTTGTGGTAGTTATTTTCCTTTCCAAGGACAACTCCAAATAATGTATAACACATATCAATGAATATTATATATATTAAAATTCCTTTATAAAATTTTTTACCTGTAGAGTTTTCTCTAGCTTGCTTTTTTCTTTCATAAGTAAATCATATTCTTGATTGCAATTTTGAATTATATTGTCTCTTTCCTCCAAATCATGTTCAAATCTTCTGCATTCTTCTTTCCATTTTTCCTGGGAAGTCTGAAATACTTTCTCAATCTCATTTGCCCTTCTTTGAAGTTCTGTATTCTGAGCTATTAAAAATATAAAAGAATAATAGGTTTATTTACAACCATAAATTAAATCCCTAGAGTTCAAAAACATAGGGCTTAGAACCAATTTCATTTACAGCATGGTCTTAGGACAAAACCTATAACCACCTCAGACCAGTAAACTCTTGAAAAGTCCACTGTCCCGGAGCCAGGACTCTACCACTTTTTCATCTCTTCTCCTCCAGACAAAGGTGATTTTGCCATAAAATGATATGACAAATTCCCAGAGACATGCCAAGGTTTAGATGTACCTCTAGTACCAGCTGTCACTCTTTTTCTCCTATTCAAAAAGATAAATAAAATATTTGTTTTTAAAAATACTGTGACATATAGGGCTACTATTTTATTCTATTCTATTCTATTTTTGTAAAGACTATAGATTTCTTTTTTTTTCCTTTTTTTTTAAAGATTTTATTTATTTTATTTTTAGAGAGAGGGGAAGTGGGGGGAGAAAGAGAGAGAGAAACATCAATGTGTTGTTGCTTCTCACGTGGCCCCCACTGGGGACCTGGCCTGCAACCCAGGCATGTGCCCTGACTGGGAATTGAACTGGAGACCCTTTGGTTCGCAACCCATGCTCAATCCTCTGAGCTACACCAGCCAGAGCTCTATTCTCTTTTTATCTTCACCTGAGGACATGCTTATTGACTTTAGAGAGGGGGAGGGAGGGAGACAGAGAAGAGTTACATCTATCTGTTGCCCTTCCTGCCCAGAGATGGAACCCACAACCTAGGCATGTGCCCTGACTGGGAATTAAACCTTTAACCTTTTAGTCCACAGGATGACACTCCAACCAACTGAGCTACACCAACCAGGGCATGACTACTCTTTTTAAAAGATTTATAGGTTACAAATTTTAATATTTGGCAACAAATCAGTTGTAACACATCTTACACATGAGATTGTCACAAAATTGAGGCTGGGAACTACTGCTACAACCCTTTAAAACTGTGATATTTCCTACCCCCAAATTAGGCTCAAACCTGGCTCATCCTAATAGTACTGAAACAATAACAAACACCTCTCCACCAGGGTTGCTGCTCTGTTTCAGCATTTAGAAAAGATGTAATGAAAGGCTTCCAGGTCTGGCTGTACCACCTACCACCTGACTAAACTTCTTTGACTCTCAGAATAAAATGCCTCCTAGTTAAGCTTTTATGAAGACCAAATGAGGAAATATGAACACACTTGTATGCCACAGTTAGTAGTATTGTTTTTAAATTATTTTGTGTTTTGAATGGATCACATACTCCAAAGGTTTGAAATTCAAAGGTATAAATAGTACAAAAACATCTCCCTCCCATCTGGTTACTTGCACTACAATACAAGACTTTATTCCACTATCTGGCAGCCTGCACTGCAGGTAAGAAGTTTGAAGCCATTTTGATTTCTGTTGTCTGCATGTCACTTTTCTTTTCTCTTTGAAAGTTTCGTAATCTTCTCTTTGTCTCTTTTTCTAAAATTTCATAATGCTATGCCTTCAAGTGGGTCTATTTCTTTCCATTGTGGTGAATATTCATGGGCGCTTTCAATCTGGCAACTAATACATAACCTTTAGTTCTGACATGTTTTCTTAAATAATTTCATTGATGACTTACACTATTCCTTTTCTCTCATATTATTCAGACTGGTTCTCCAATTTTCTTTTCTTTCATCTATTTTTCTACCTGTCTTTTAATGCTAATTTCTAGGAGATTTTTTCCATCGTCATCTTCCAATGCTTCTACTGACATTTTTCATTTCTGATTTCATATTTTTAATTTCTAAGAGCTTTCTTTTTTTAATGGGATCTGGTTCTCGCTTCACAGATGGCATATATTCTCTTTCAACTGTGAGGACATTAATGCTACTTATTTCTTAAATCTTGTGAAGAATTTCTGATTCTTCCAAATTAACTTTTTTCTCTCCATTTTAGAAGCTTTCCATAAGTATCTGGTAATTCTCAGTTGTTTGCTCTCAATTAAGATTAACTTCAGAGTGACACACCTTTCATCCCTCCTAGATGCTGAGCTTGAGTGTGGAGCTTGACACCTGTGCTCTTCATTGGAGGAGGATGTGTCTGGGCCATTTATCAGTATATCACTAGGTTTTTCTTCTCAGCTTGGTCAGGTGACCCACAGAAAAGTCTTCCAAGCTCCAAAGGGGAATGCAGAAATCTAGTGACAGCTTTTGGGGAAGCCAACAGAAAAAGGAAGCTGGCCATGACTGGTGTGACTCAATGGACTGAGCACCAGCCTGTGACCTAAAAGGTCACCAGTTTGATTCCTGTTCAGGGGACATGCCTAGGTTTCGGGTTAGGTCCCCAGATGGAGGTGTGTTAGAGGCAACTAATTGCCATTTCTCTCCCTCCCTTCCCTTCTCTCTAAAAATAAACAAAATCTTTTTTTTTTTAAAGAAGCTGGAAGAACTAGTTCCTCAATATTCAGCTTAAGTATGATATCTTCCTGTTTTTCCCAGTCTGGAGACCCTCTATTTTAGCAACTCAGAAATTACTCCTAAGTGGGAAGAATCCAGACGAGCATGCTCGCAGAAGGAAACCTAAAAATGGACAGCTACTTCCAAATTCCAAAGGTATCTGGTGCTTCCAGTTCATAAGTCCTTTGAATCTCTGATAAGTTGTCTGCCAGCTTTCTACATTCCTGGTTTAGGATTCTAGTATCTCAGGTCTGCTAAATTAGTTATCCCTCATCCATTTGCTTTCCAACTTCCAAAATTTTCTTTCTTGTCAGGTCTCTTTTTCTCTCAATCATTATGGGATTATCTTTTTTTTTCTTATCTTCACCCAATGGTATTTTTCATTGCTTTTAAGAAAGAAAGGGAAACAGGGGAAGGAAGGAAAAAAGAGAAGGAGAGAAACATCAATGTGAGAGAGAAACCGATTGGTTGTTTTTTGTGTGTACCCCTACCAAAGACAGAACCTGCAAACTAGGCATGTGTCCTGACCAGGAACTGAACCCAAGGCCTTTCGGTTGGTGGGACAATGCCCAACAGAGCCACACTGGCTAGGGCTGGGATTCCCTTTTTTAATATCCCCTAACTCCATTAGGTTGTTTTTTACTCTACCCTCAACATTTTATCATGAAAGTTTTCAAAAATGCATAAAGTTGAAAGTATTGTACAGTGAACAACCAAAAAAATCACCTAGACTCTGTGACTGTTAACATTTTGCTACAGTTGTTTTATCACACATTCATCTACGCATTCATTCATTTATCCATCCATCAGACCATACTTTTTATGCATTTCAAAGCAAGTTGCAAATATATTTCACTCCCAAATAATTCAGCATTCATATTGTTAACTAGAATTCAATATAGTTTTATATTTTTGAGGTAATATTTACATATAATGAAATGCACAACACTTAAGTACATCAGTCAAAGAGATTTGATAAATCCCTACACTACACTCATGTAACCCAGACCCCAATCAAAATATAGGACATTTCCTTTAACCTGAAAAGTTTCCTCACACCTTTACCCAGTCAATCCCTACCACTATCCCATCACAGAGGCAACCATTATTCTGATTTCTTTTTCGCCAAAAATTATTTTTCTCTGCTGAAGAACTTCCTGTTCCTCCATCATGTATAAATGGAGTCATACAAGATGACCTCTTATGTATAAACTTCACTCAGCATAATGGTTTTGAAATTCATTCATGGTATTACATCTATCAGTAGTTGGTTCACTTCTATTGCTGAGTAGTATTTTATTGTATGAATGTAATACAGATTATTTCTTCATTCTCTTATCAATGGACATGTAGAGTTTGTTTATTTTTTCCAATTTGTGGTTGGCATAAAGAAGCTGCAATAAAAACTGGTGTAAAAGTCTTCGGTAGACTAATGTTTCTCAGGGAGTAATACCAAAAAGTAAAACTGCTGAATCATAGGATAAAAATATCATTATTTTAAAAGAAACTGCAAGCCCTGGCCAGATGGCTCTATTAGTTAGAGCATCGTTCCATATTCCAAAAGTTTGCAGATTCGATCCCTGGTCAGGGCACATACTTAGGTTTTGGGTTCGATCCCTGCTTGGTGTACATATGGGAGGCAACTGATCAATATTTCTCACATCTTCCTTCCTTCCTTCCTTCCTCTTTCCCTCTCTCCCTCCCTCCCTTACTCTCTCCCCCCTCCCTTACTTTCTCCCTCTCTCTCCCTTCTCCCCTCCCCCTTCCTCTCTCTCTCTGTCTCTCTCCCCCTTCCTCCCTTTCCCCTCCCCCTCTATCTCTCTCCCTCTCTCTCAAATCAATAAACATATGCTCTGGTGAGGTTTAAAAAAAAAACAAAAAGAAATTGCCAGGTTTTTTCCAAAGTAGTTGTACCATTTTACTCTCCCACTAACTATAAGGGTTTCAGTTGCTCTACATACCCATTAGCATTTCGTATTGCCAGTTTTTTCAATTAGAGCCATCTGATGGGTATGGAGTTACCATCACAGTGGTTTTTAATTTGCATTTCCCTAATGACAAGTAAGGTTAAACATTTTCCATGTGATTAATGGCCATTCCTCCATTTCCTCTGTAATGTGTCTGTTGAAATTATTTGACTTTGGGCAAGTAACCTCCCATCTTCCCTGGATTTCAATATCCTTATAATTAAGTTAAAGCCATTAACTTTAATTTAATTATCTGGTGCCTTGCAATCCTTTTATTCCTAAGTGGTATAGTTATTAAATGCCAGAAGAAATCAAAAATACTTCAGACCAGTGGCAATAACCCAAGACATCTGGCCAGGACTAGGGTACATAACTTTTGTATATTTATAACTTAACATTTGGTTAGCCCCATGCAGTTCATACAAAGCATGTTCATTATCTTATTTCATCCTTAAAACAACCTAGGTTCAAATATCAGTAAATAAGTGGTAGAACCAGGCTCAAACCTAAATCTTCTGAATTCATGTTCAGTGTTCTCTTAATTAAAACCTGCTCTGTACAAAAAAATATTCATAGCAACCTTATTCTTAATAACCAAAACCCAGACACAACCCAAATGCTCATCAATAGTGTGATATATTCACATAATATAGTACTAAACATCAATATGAAGATCAAGAAAGAAGCCAGATACAAAAGAGTATATACTATGTGACTGTTCACATAAAGTACCAAAAAAGGGCTAAATTAATCCTTGTTATTAAAACTCATGACAGTAGTTATCCATGTGGAAGGACATCTGGTAATTTTGTATTCCATGATCCGGGTTCTGGTGATTAGTTTACACGTATCTATGCACATTAATATATACTTAAGTAAAAAGATTTTAAAAGATGGTCATATGCTATATTAACAGATAATTTTGAGAGTTAAATCAACTGCCTTTTTCTTTTCTAGGAACCACACTCTAACCCAGTGATTCCAGACCCAGCTAATCAACAAAATCACCTACAGTGCTTCTTGCACATCCAGATGCACTCAAGCTAGAGATTCTGATTCAAGACTATATGTAACAGAAGACCTAAAATACATGTTTTTTTTTTTTAAAAAGAAATCTCTGTGTGACTCTGCTAATTATTCATGGGAAAGATGCCCTAAAAAATGATTAACAGAATTCTGAACCCCTTCTTCTATACATATGCAACATAAAAAATTAATGTAAAGCAGATGAATGTTCACATAATTGCCAGAAGACTTTATAAACACCTAGCAAAGTCTATCCATCAATGGTCAGTCGATGAATCAAAACCTTACTTCTGACCCTATATGCAATGCATATACAACACTAAGCAATGATATGCAATAAAGTCACAATTCTTAACATAGGAAGGAATGGAAGTAGTCTTACCACAGAGTTTTTCTTGGATCCTATGTGCCTCAGCTAACCTTTCTTCAGCAGCCCGTCTTCCAAGGCCTGCTTCCTTTCTAGCAACAGCCAGGTCGTATTCCAAACTTTGTCGCAATGCTTCTCCTTTTTCAACCTCAGATCGTAGCTTGGCAATCTGGCTCTCATAGCCTGCCAGCTAAAAACAGATTTCTGATATCATGAATCAATATTAAAATATGTCTGCAAGATTATGAAATCATTGACCCAAACATTTATATTTCTTAGAAAAACTTGTTTCTATAATATTTTTAACACAAGAATTTATAAACTTATACTTTCTGAAAGACTGGAGGAGAAGCACTAGCCTTACCCACAAAATGACAATAGTAATTTTCTTATTTTAGAGAATACACCAGAGGGGAAAAAAAAATATTACTCTTATATAAACTTCTTGTAAAAAAAATAAAGGAAAATCACAAGTTTTAATCAGACGGTAGTCATATCTAAGAAATGGAAAAAATGCATGTCCCATAGTAAGCACTTAAAAAATTCATTCTTGCCCTGCCTGGTGTGGCTCAATGGGTTGAGTGCCAGCCTGCAAACTGAAAAGTCGCTGGTTCAGTTCCCAGTCAGGGCACAGGCCCAGGTCCTTGGTTGGGGGCTTGTGAGAAGCAACCGATTGATGTTTCTCCCACACATTCATGTTTTTCCCCCTATCTTGGTCTCTTCTTTCCCCTCTCTCTAAAAAATAAATAAATAAAATCTTTTTTATTAAAAAAAAATTTTTTTAAGATTTTATTTATTTATTCTCAGAGAGGGAAGGGAGGGAAAAAGAGAGAGAGACATCAACGTGTGGTTGCTGGGGGTCATGGCTTGCAACCCAGGCATGTACCCTGACTGGGAATCGAATAAATAAAATCTTTTAAAAAATAAAGTAAAAATTCATTCTTTCCTTCCTCCTATTGCCTATATGAAATCAAGAAGCAAATTGTATCAAAATATAGTTTGGTAAATATTGTCTATGTTATTTCACTTGATTATAATATTATGATAGACCATAAAGAAATAAAAATGCCAACTTTGCAGGGATTTTAATGAACTAATATCTAATCTATCTAATATCTAGATAACTAGATATCTAATGACTAGATTTAATTTACCTAATATCCTCCTATGAAATAACACAACAGAATATAGGTCAAAAAATTAGAGCTACATAGGACTTCCAGCCAAGATGGAGGCATGGGTAGACACACTGTGCCTCCTCACACAACCAAAAGAAGGACAACAATAATTTAAAAACAAAAAGCAAACAGAACTGACAGAACATCGAACTCTATGGAAGTCCAACAACCAAGGAGTTAAAGATGAAACATTCATCCAGATCAGTAGGAGAGGCAGAGACAAGCAACCAGATGGAACGGACTTGTGGCAAGGTGGTGGCTGGAGGACCCAGTGAGGCAGGAGCTGGTAGAACAGGCAGTCCCACATTCGAGTGCAGATAAACCGGGAGGAACAACTAGGGAACAAGACAGACTGAGCAACCCAGGGTTCCAGTCCAGGGAAATAAAGCCTCAAACATCTGATTGAAAATACCTATGGGGGTTGAGACAACAGGGGAAACTCTAAGCCTCACAGGAGAGTTCACTGGAGAGACCCACAGGGCTCTAGAATGTACACAAACCCACCCACCCGGGAATCAGTACCAGAAGGGACCAATTTCCTTTTGGGTAGCCAGGGAAGTGACTAAAATACAACAGAGAGAGGAGCAAGTGGCACTGTTCCCTCTCCAATTCCTCCCCCACATACAGTGTCACAACACAGCAATGTGCGTTGCCAGGCCCTGGTGAACTAAGGCTCCACCGTTAATACAAAACACCCAATCCAAGAGAAAAAAAAAAAAAATGACCCAAATGAAAGAACAGAACAAAGCTCCAGAAAAAAAAAAAAAAAAACTAAACAATAAAGAGATAGCCAACCTATCATATGCACAGTCCAAGCACTTGTAATCAGGATGCTCACAGAATTGGTTGAATATGGTGACAAATTAGATGAAGAAATGAAGGCTGTGCTAAGTGAAATAAAGGAAAATATACACAGAACCAACAGTGACCGGAAGGAAACTGGGACTCAAATCAATGGTGTAGACCAGAAGTAAGGAAGAAACATTCAACCAGAAAAGAATAAAGAAACAAGAATTCAAAAAAAATGAGGAGAGGCTTAGGAACCTCCAGGACATCTTTAAACATTGCAACATCCGAATCATAGGGGTACCAGAAAGAGAAGAGGAAGAGTAAGAAACTGAAAACTTATTTGAACAAATAATGAAGAATTTCCCCAGTCTTGCAAAGGAAATAGACTTCCAGGAAGTCCAAGAAGCTCAGAGAGTCCCAAACAAGTTGGACCCAAGGAGGAACACACCAAGGCACATCAATTACATTACCCAAGATTAAATATAAGGAGAGAATCTTAAAAGCAGCAAGAGAAAAGGAGACAGTTACCTACAAAGGAGTGCTCATAAGACTGTCAGCTGATTTCTCAAAAGAGACCTTATGGGCAAGAAGGGGATGGAAAGAAGTATTCCAAGTTATGAAAGACAAGGACCTACATCCAAGATTACTCTATCCAGCAAAGCTTTCATTTAGAATGGAAGGGCAGGTAAAGTGCTTCTCAGATAAGGTTAAGTGAAAGGAGTTCATCATCACCAAGTTCTTATTTTATGAAATGTTAAAGGGACTTATCTTAGAAAAAGAAGAAAAAAAATATGAATAGTAAAAGGACAGCAAACTCACAATGATTAACAACCACACCTAAAACAAAGGAAAAAAACAAAAACAAACTAAGCAAACAACTAGAACACGAACAGAACCACAGAAATGGAGATCACAGGGAGGGTTATCGGCGTGGGAGAGGGAGAGAGGGGGAAAGGTACAGAGAATAAGTAGCATAGATGGTAGGTATAAAATAGACAGGGGGAGGTTAAGAATAGTATAGGAAATGTAGAAGCCAAAGGACTTATATGTACAACCCATGCACATGAACTAAACGGGGAGGGAATATAGGTGGGAGGGGATGTACAGGGCAGAAGGGAATAAAGGGGGGGAATGGGACAACTGTAATAGCATAATCAATAAAACATATTTAAAAAAATTAGAACTAGGTGATTTATATAAAGTCATTTCCCATTCTAAAATTCTAGAATTGAATCAATAATTCATTAAATAATATTAAACATTTCCTCTTTGCTAAGTATAGTGAAAAATATAAAAACAAGTATTATAGGGCCCCTAATATCAAGGAATTCAATGCTCTAGAAGGAAAGGCATATGGCATCAACTTTATAAAAGAGGCAAAAAATGTTATAATACTCCATAATCATTTATTTCTGGTGTGAAAAAAGCAAAATCATTTATTTCTGGTGTGAGAGAAAAAAGAGTAGATAAGAGAGAATGCTAGAAAACTATCATTTAGGAAATCTTTGAGCTACGTCAAATAAAAGACACAAGAATTTCTGCAGGACATCAGAAATTACTCAAATGGGACTTTCGGCAAGATGGAGGCATAGGTGGATGCACCGTACCTCCACACACAACCAAGATTAGAACAACAGCAATTTAGAGGCAGAATAACACCCAGAACTGACAGAAAATTTAACTGAATGGAAGTCGGACAGCCAAGAAGTTGAAGTAGACCCGTTCATGCAGACCAGTAGGAGGGGTGGGGAGGAGCAGCTGAGCGCGGGTCTGGGCGCTTGGAGAACAGAAAGAATTGGGCTCATAAGGCAACTGGGAGTGTGTAAGGCATCTGGGGCACACAAGATCGCAGCGGGTGGACCCTGAGTATGCAAGTGGCAGCTGGCGGACCCAGTGAGGCAGCGATTGTGGACCTGGGCAGAGCGCGCAACCCAGGATCCCAGAGAAGGGACTGAGGTCCCACGGAGAACGGAGATACCACCATTGTTCCCTCCCATCCCCGCCCCCACATACGTCACAATCCAGCGACTGGGGTGCCCAGCCCTGGTGAACACCTAAGGCTCCGCCCCTCACCTTAACAGGAGCAGCCAGACCAAAAAAAAAAAAGAGAGAGAGAGAGAGACATGTCTCAAACAGAAGAACAGATCAACGCCCCAGGACTCATCCTTTTGAGCGACCAAGATATAGCCAATCTATGAGATGCACAGTTCAAAACACTGGTGATCAGGAAGCTCACAGAATTGGTTGACTTTGGGCACAAATTACATGAAAAAATGTAGGTGACCATAAAAGAAATGAAGGAAAATGCACAGGGAACCAATAGTGATGGGAAGGAAACTGGGACTCAAAACAATAGAGTGGACCAGAAGGAAGAAAAAAACAACCAAACAGGAAAGAATGGAGAAATAAGAATTCAAAAAAATGAGGAGAAGCTTAGGAACCTCCAGGACATCTTTAAACATTGCAACATCTGAATTATAGGGGTACCAGAAGGGGAAGAGGAAAAGCAACAGATTGAACACGTATTTGAACAAATAATAAAGGAGAACTTCCCCATTCTGGCCAAGGAAATAGACTTCCAAGAAATCCAGGAAGCTCAGAGAGCCCCAAAGAAGTTGGACCCAAGAAGAAACACACCAAGGCACATCATCATTACATTAGCCAAGGTAAAAATGAAGGAGAGAATCCTAGAAGCAGCAAGAGATAAGGGGACAGTCACCTACAAAGGAGTTCCCATCAGACTGTCAGCTGATTTCTCAAAAGAGACCTTACAGGCAAGAAGGGCCTGGAAAGAAGTATTCCAAGTTATGAAAGACAAGGACCTATATCCCAGATTACTCTATCCAGCAAAGCTTTCATTTAGAATGGGAGGGCAGATAAAGTGCCTCTCAGATAAGGTCAAGTGAAAGGAGTTCATCATCACCAAGCCCTTTTTTTATGAAATGTTAAAGGGACTTACCTAAGAAAAGAAGATTAAAAAAAAAATGTATAGTAAAAGGACAGCAAACTCACAATTATTAACAACCACACCTAAAGCAAAACCAAAAGAAACTAAGCAAACAACTAGAACAGGAATGGAACCACAGAAATGGAGATCACATGGAGGGTTAGCAACAGGGGAGTGGGAGAAGGAGAGAGGGGGAAAAGGTACAGAGAATAAGTAGCATAGATGGTAGGTAGAAAATAGACTGGGGGAGGGCAAGAATAGTATGGGAAATCTAGAAGCTAAAGAACTTATGACACATGGACATGACTAAAGGGGTGGATGTGGGTGGGAGAGGGTGTACAGGGCGGAGGGGAGTGAAGGGGGAAATGGGACAACTGTAATAGCATAATCAATAAAATATATTAGAAAAAACAACTGTGAATTCCCAAATGTCCCCCTAAACATCCCTTGCCAAAAAAAGCAGCCTCTCCACCCTGTCTGAGGTAACTAGCCTTCCCTTGCATCTAGACTTAGTAATAACCACACCTAAAGCAACTGTCTTACAAGAAGATTTGCGAGATCCACCTCCACCACTTTTTGTCATCATAGACAGACTCAGAACTCACTTTGCCACCGAAGGAGGAATGCAAAGTCAGGTTCAGGAGAAGATAGCTTGGATAGCTTGGATTGGCAAGATTCTGCCAATCTTCTATTAGAAGGAACGTGAAGAACATATATTGGATTGATTTGGATTTAATTAACTAGCTTTAACACTTTGCTTGGATGGGTGACTGTAAACTGATTTTAACAATCATTTAGTAATATCAAAATGCCAGTACTTTCCTGACATAATATGGACACTTAAGGAAATGGGAGTAGTTTTATTATGAGCAAACCAAAACTCCCTATTTCCCCTACTACTTCCTCTTTTCCTAGTTAAAATGCTGTAAACTACATGGAGAGGGTAGCACAAGCATCCTTAGAAAGCTCTGGTGGCTAACCTTTACGTGCCAAAGATAATAGTGGGTGGTGGAGATTATGGTGGGATATGCCACCATTGAGATGAACATCCCAATTTCGACTGGAATGATGGACTTCCAGAGTGGCAAAGGTGAAGCAGTAGCGATTGACTACTAGATAATAAACCCTGAAGAGTAAAGGTGTAGACTGCCAATCATTTGCCCATTTGATTCAGATCCTTTCCCTAACCCCTTCTTTTGTTCTATTCTATTCTATCATAGGAACTGTAATTCCTATGCTCCAGTGCCAAATGGCTCTATTTACCCCAGTGTCTCTGGCAGTAGCATCTTTTTTGAGGTTCCAGGTCCCCATTTCTCCCCTCCAACATTACAACACTGGCTGAATAGTCCCCACCAGGGCTCTACCTCCCACAAAATAGTCCTAACTGCTGAGCTCTGGTAACATCATCTCTTCCCACTGGCCCTCTGGCCTAGAGGTGGTAATGGCTTCCTGCAGTTAGAATCTCTGGGTGGCCTCCTTATTCCCTCATTCCCTGTTTGAATTCCTAGGTCTTCCATCACCAGTACAGCCAAATCCCTCCATTAATGCCCTACTCTTTGCCTGATTGGACCTTATTTGATTTCAGAACTATCCACATAGCAGATAAACATATCCTCTGCCCTTAAGGTTGTTTTCTCACTTAAGGTTCAACACATGCACTAAAACATACAAAAGCAGCAAAATATCTCCCTCCTTTTAAAAACATATCTTTATTCTTTTCAGTCCTGTATGTTATGACACCCTTCATCCATTTCACCCAACCAGCTTCCACATTTGCTTCTTTATGTACCAGCTTGAATTGTTCAACCTGTTTGTTTTTTAGATTCCATACATAAGTGAGATCACAGAATATTTGTCTATCACTGTCTGATGTATTTCACTTACCATAATACCCTCGAGGTCTATCCATGTTGTTGCAACAGCATATTTCATTCTTTTTTAATGGCTGAATAATATTCATTGTATGTATATGAGGGCTGTCCAGAAAAATTCCATCCATTGTTAATATAATGACAATGGTTTGTGATACATCAATGTAACCTGGCAGCCAAGAAGAGTGGACTGGAATGCGCATGAGTGAACAATGACAACTTCATTATAGTAGTCAGTGGGAGTGGTAGACACCATTGAGTGACATGTGTACTGTGTGGCTATCACATTCAAAACAACTGAGAGAGTATAGCAACGAATCTGCATCAAATTTTGCAGTAAGTTTGAACATTCCCTCATGAAACTATTCGGATGATTCTGAAGGCTGCAGCTATGGGCATCTGGTGACTGGCAGCTTCATCACAACAATGTGCCCACTCATGCATCATGTCTCGTGCAGAGTGTTTTAGCAAAACATCAAATCACCCAGGTGACTCAGCCCCACTACAGCCGAGATTTGGCATCCTGTGACTTCTGGCTTTTCACAAAACTAAAGTCACCTTTAAAAGGGAAGAGATTTCAGACCATCAGTGAGATTCAGGAAAATATGATGAGGAAGCTGTTGGCGATTGGGAGAACTGTGTGAGGTCCCAAGGTGCCTACTTTGAAGGGGACTGAGGCGTCATTGTCCTATGTACAATGTTTCTTGTATCTTCTTCAATAAATGTCTTTATTTTTCACATTACATGGCTGTACACTTTCTGGAAAGATCTTGGATGCCATATTCTCTTTATCCATTCACCCACCAATGGGCACTTAGTTTTTAAAGATATCTTGTGCTAA
The DNA here is from genome assembly GCF_019186645.2 of Phyllostomus hastatus. NCBI lineage: Eukaryota > Metazoa > Chordata > Mammalia > Chiroptera > Phyllostomidae > Phyllostomus > Phyllostomus hastatus. The sequence continues at coordinate 15,648,441 of NW_025333857.1, forward strand.
TCCAACAAAAAAATAGAAACAGAAGCAGAGATACATAGAACAGACTGACAGGTGTCAGAGGGTAGGGGTGTTGGGGAGCTGGGTGAAAAAGATGAAGGGATTAAACTAAATAAATAAATAAATAACACATAGACACAGAAAACAGTATGGTAACTGCCAGAGGGAAAGGGGGTGGGGGGAGGTGGAAGACAGTAAAAGGGGGATTAATGCGGGCGGAAAGAGATTATACTTAGGGCTGTGAGTGCATAATGCAGTGTGCAGATGTTATGTTATTGAGTGGTAATGTTTGAAACCTGCATAATTTTATTAACCAATGTCACCCCAATAAATTCAATTTAAAGTAATAAAATAATAAAAATAAAGATATTTTGTGCCAATTGCCTAGCACAATGTATGTTAGTATTAGGAGTATCTAATAAGGCAAATAAATGGCTTTAGTTTTTAAACAGTTTTATTTGTCTCTGCTTTGCGTTATAAAGGGCATATTCAGAGATCAGACAGCTAAAAAAATACTACATTATTTGTTTAGATGAGTAAAATCATCTAAAGAAATAACTGAAACAAGAATAATAAATAGTAATATAAAACTAGAGTTGAACCAATTCTAATTGCCTATTTTGAGAAAACTCTTATCTCAAATAATTCCCATCTCTTTAATGTGAACACATCCTTCAAAACATAAAGACAATAGTGTAGTCTGCTAAGATAAATCTGGTGACAACTGCAAATATACATTAAAGTATATTTAATATGAATAATAAATGATTATCAAGGCACTAATGTACATATGTTTTTAAAAATAAGTTTTGGAGATTATATTCATTAGCATAAATTTAACAAGTGCCACTTTACATTTACTATGCAATATTATAAGTAAATAAAGCAATTATTTCAATTAACTCATTTTAAAATTACCTCACTTGCCTCTAAAAATACAAATAAAACAGTTACATATGCACTGCTTGTTATTTTAATCAGAAACCACTCACTGTTCCTTAATACACAGAAACTGTTTTTCCAACACTTATTCAACACACAGCCACTAAGGGCCTAAGCCACATGAGACAGACAGAGACAGTGTGGTCACTGCTCTCAGACTAAGGAGGCATAGGTAAGCATGAAATAAACGTCTTAACTCTAAAATATTGGTAACAGCCACTTGTGGGAGTGCAAAGAAAGGATTAATCAGTGTCACCCAGGGAGGCTTTAAAAGGTTTCCTGATGAAACAGTAACAGAATTTAGTGAAAAGGGAAGGAAAACACACTATTTATACTTAAGTGTCAATAAATTATAGCTACTATTATAATGAATAGGCACTTTATAAAATTCACGTAATTATTACAACAACCTTTTGGGACCAGCATTTCACAATGAGAAACCGATGATGTACAGAATAAATAACTCACTCAAGGTCACAAAATGGAAGGGCCAAAAATGAGTCCAAATCTGTGAAATCAGTATTCTTTCCACTATACCAAGCTGCCTAAGCTGAGCTTTAAGAGTAAGTTTGCACAGCCAGTGTGGCTCAGTTGGCTGGGCATCATTCTGCAAACCCACAAACCGAAAGGTCACTGATGCGATCCCCAGTTGGGGCACATGCCTGGGTTCAGAAGGCAGTTGATTAGTATTTCTCTCTCACATCAACATTTCTCTTCCTCTCTTTCTCCCTTCCTTCCCCTCCCTCAAAAATTAAAAAAAAAAAAAAAAAGTAAGTTTTTTTAAATACACTATTTGTATTTACTGATTATGCCTCAGTGAAAGGGGAAAAAACAAGAAGCGGGAGGTGTGTGTGGCTTGCCTTTTTTGGCTGGTGTTAAATCCCACTTCACCTTTTTTTAAACTTTATTTTTATTGTTGACACTATTACAGATGTCTCCATTTCCCCCACCTTTACCTACCTCTACCCAGCCCCCACCCCCTCTTCCCTCTGGCCATCACCACCCTGTTGTCTGTGTCTCTATGTTATGCATGTATGTTCTTTGGCTAACCCCTTCCCCTTCTTTCATCCAGTCCCCCCTCCCCGTTCCTCTCTGACAGCTATCGGTCTGTTCCATGTATCCATGCATCGGTTTCTGCTTTCTTTATGTATATTTTGTTCATTATTTTCACATGTAAGTGAGATCATATGGTATTTATCTTTCTCTCACTGGCTTATTTCACTTAGCATAATAATCTCCAGGTCTATCCATGCTGTCACAAAAAGTAGAAATGAGTAAGATTTAAAGCGCTGGCTGGGTTGCTCAGTTGGTTAGAGCATCATCCGGATATAGCAAGGTTGTAGATTCAATCCCCAGACAGGGCACATACAAGAATTAACCAATGAATGTATAAATAAGTGAAACAACGAATTGATGTCTCTCCCTCACCCTCTTTCTCTTTACTCTCTCTCCGTTCCTCTCCCTCTCTAAAAGTCAGTAAATAACAACAACAACAACAAAAGAATGAATAAGATTTAAAAAAGGAAAAAGTAGAAAACAGAAAAAACACAACAGACAAAAGAGACATAAACACATAGTTTATAACTGAACTTACTGAAAAAAATAACTACTGTCCTTGGATTATATACATATACATACAATATATATATTTGTATATACAAGGTGGGCTGCAAGAGTAGGTTTACAGTTGTGAGTATGCTGAAACATTGTGTATTCCTACATTGTTTATCAATTATTGTATTGTTTTCCACATGAATAAATGTAAACCTACTTTTGCCCCACCCTGTATATATACACACTAATAAAAGATACAGTAATATAATACAACAAAAAACTAAAATAATTTATAAGTTATACTGAGATTAAAATTTTCATACTCAAATCTTAAGAAATTATTGCAGGACAGACCAAAAGGAACCTACATTAGGATTTCAAAAATGTCTAATTTATAAATATTTTAGTCACCAAATATATTTATCAATTAATATTTTTTTAAAGATTTTTTTTACTTATTTACCTTTAGAGAGAGGAGAAGGGAGGGAGAAAATGAGAAACACCAGGGTGCAAGAGATGCACTGACTGGTTGCCTCTCTCACACCCCCAACTAGGGACCTGGGCCACAATCCAGGCTTGTGCCCTGACTGGGAATCAAACTGAAACCCTTTGGTTTTCAGGTCTGTGCTCAATCCACTGAGCCATTACAGCTGGAGCTCAATTAATATTTTTGAACAAGTTTACCCATTATTAAAATAAGTTGAAAGCAAATACAAATAAATATAACATTAAATTTCTACTTTAACAATCTTATACAATTCCACTATATGTTTTTTAAAAACATGTTTTCTTTATAGTTCCCTTTCTAAGCACAAGGATGTTATAGTGATAAGTGTTAAATGTGGACTTTGTAATATGAAATCAATCTAAGTTAATCAAACTCTACATTTAACATTATTTAAGAGGAAAATAAATTTTACCTCTGCATTGTGCTTAGTTGTTATTTCCAATTTTTCCTTCTTAGCCCGATGGAGTTTCTTTCTGAGATCAGCAGTAATATCCAATTCTGTTTCACTTTTAAGCATTTGCTTTACATCAGATGAGGCATTCTTCAACCTATAAAATGAGATTATAATAAAATATAATTCTCCGTAAGAATATTTCCAGCACTTCTGGTATTTATTTTTTAAATTATTTTATTGTTGTTCAATTACAGTTGTCTGTATGTTCTCCCCACCCCCACAAACCCATCTCCCTCCCCCTTGCGTCCACCCTCCCCCTTGGTTTGGTCCATGTGTCCTTTATAGTAGTTCCTGAAAACCCTTCCCCCTCTGTCTCCTCCCTCCTCCCCTCTGGCTATTGTTAGATTGTTCTTAATTTCCATGACTCTGGTTATATTTTGTTTGCTTTTTTCTTTTGTTGATTATGTTCCATTTAAAGGTGAGATCATATGGTATTTGTCCCTCACCACCTGGCTTATCTCACTTAGCATAATGCTCTCCAAATCCATCCATGCTGTCGCAAAGGGTATAAACTCCTCCTTTCTCTCTGCTGCATAGAATTCCTTTGTGTAAATGTACCATAGTTTTTTGATCCACTCATTTGCTGATGCGCACCTAAGTTGCTTCCAGCACTTGGCTATTTTAAATTGCACTGCTATGAACATTGGGGTGTATAGGATCTTTTGGATTGGTCTTTCAGGGATCTTAGAGTATAAATCCCAGCAGCGGAATTGCCAGGTCAAAAGGCAGTTCCATATACTCTGGTTTCTCTTCAGATCGTATAAATCTTTTGCCTTTCACTTTTGGTATTTCCAATAACTTATTTTTCAAAAAACACAGAGAACATAATATGGCCCTTGCCCAAAAGGACCGTACAATCTAGTCAAAGATGTTGATTGCAAAAGCTAGGCAGAAAGGCAAAACACTCATGACTAGAAACAAACCACTATCCATTGGAAAACCACCACATTGTTCAAGATTGGTACCAAAAGGCTATCTCATCCTATCACAAGGTATGCAGTTTTGCAAGAGATTAAGTTCTTTCCTTCTTACCTTTTTGAACAAAATATTTTACTTATTGCAAATGTAGTATATATTACTAAAAGAAAAAGTATAAATGAGAGAATATAGATTTCTGCTTTAAAATGGCAGACTAGCCCTGGCTGGTGTGGTTCAGTGGATTGAGCACAGACCTGTTAACCAAAAACTCACCAGTTTGATTGCTAGTCAGGGCACATGCCTGGGTTGTGGGTTAGGTTACCAGTGTGGGGTGTGCGAGAGACAACCACACATTGATGTTTCTCTCATACATCGATGTTTCTCTCCTTCTTTCTCCCTCCCTCCTCCCTCTCTAAAAATAAATAAATATAATCTTTTAAAAAATTAAAAACTAAAATGGCATACTAAAGCACTCTACCCTCTCCCTAAAATTAAAATTTGAATTAAAATAACAGCAAAGAGAATTTAGAGGCATAAACTCACAAGAAAGAGCACAGGAGATGAGCCAATAGCAATAAAACACTAGAAGCTGGAAAGCATGTGGGCAAGTGGTAACTGATTGATATAAGAGAGTTAAATTCAAAGTCAACAGTAGGGAAGGCAACCTGATTTACACCAAAGTCCCAACAAGCTCAGTTCATTGGCAACATCTTTGAAAATGGAGGTAAAAGTAGAGCAGAAAACAGAATTGGTTAAAGGTCTACCAAAGTAATAATGAGATCCTCAAATCCTCTATCCTATATGCCACACAACTGAGCACCAATCTCTTCCCCACTCTGGAAAAATAAACCAGGGGTTTATTCCCTGGACAGGATAAAACAGATCTCTGGATTGGAGACATCAAACACAAATAGGGTACGGGATCCATACTAAAAACAAGAGACTCAAGTAAAAATTTATATAATAAATGAGAGCCCTGGTCTCCTAATACTTGTTGTCTAATAATTCTTGTTACTTTCTCATATCAATGTTTCTCCCCTTCTCTTTCTCCCTCCTTTACCCACTCTTAAAAAAAAGTAAATTAAATCTTCTTTAAAAATTTATGGTATATTGATGTATATTTTTAAAAGATTTTATTTATTTGTTTTCAGAGAGAGAGAAAGGGAGGGAGGGAGAAAGAAGAAGAGAAACATTGATGTGTGAGAGATACATTGATTGGTTGTCTCTCACACCCCAGCTGGGGACCTGGCCTGCAACCCAGGCATGTGCCCTGACTGGGAATCAAACAGGCGACCTTTTGGTTCACAGTCCAGCACTCAATCCACTGAGCCGCACCAGCCAGGGCTAATGATGTATACTAATATATTAACATGTTCCTCCCAAAACTGAAAGGCAAGATACTAAATAATGTGAAGCAATATTTTTAAAATATAATTTTATATTATATTCAAATTTTTAAAGTAGAATTATATATTTATATGTTTCTAAAATATGAACAAGTATATACCAACATGTTATTAGTAATTAACTCTAAATAATAGGATTGTAAGTAGTTTTATTGTTTTTTCATTTGTATTTTTTAATTTTTCTCAAAATGCACCTATTATTTGCATGAAAATACATATAAATGTATGTATATACATATATAAAATAGAATATCCAAACAAGAAGGAACCTTGAACCATGTTTCTCACCTGTGGTGGTGAACAAGCTGATAAGACCTTACTCTTGACCCTTGCCACATTCAATAAAAGAAAAAGTCCTCTTTGAGATGAAATATTAGCAAAGTAAAAAGTTAGTATCTTATTCATTTATACCCTACACTATTCCAGAAAGAAAGATTTAAGACAGCTTCTAAAGATAGGTAGAAAATGTTTATGTAGCAAACTCTATTTATAGGTGAAGTACATATTAGTCATGGTACTTGCCCCACCCCACCCATCTTTGCTGATAGGTGATCTATTTAAATCAGTTCTTCTCTAATTAAATATGAGCAAGGACTATTGAGACTATTTCCACCCCACACCTCATGATTCTTTTTAAAAATATATTTAAATGGATAACTAAAAAAGAAAATTTAAAAATATAAAAGAAGAATTAAGAGCCACAGAGATTATGGCAAACCAAAGTAATCACCATGCAGAAATGTGAATAAGCAGAAATACAAGAGGAAGGAAGTATTTAGAGAGGCAGAAAAGAATAAGCAAGTATTTAGGGACAAAAGAAAGTGCAGACACTTTGACCTTTGTGGACTGAGTTAACAAAAGAGGACTAAGAGCGTCCAAAGCCTCCAGAGGCATCATTCCTGCTCCTCCAGCCCCATGAAATTTCTACCAGCCTTACCCGAACCATGAGAACTCTTACAACCAGCCCCTCCAACCACTGACTTCTCCCTGCTCCTTGCAAACAAAAGCAATCCTCAACTAAAGCAAAAGCTTGGAGGCTTACCTTTGGGCATCACCAGTAACATTACTTGAAGTGTTTAAATTCATGATAAGTTTTCCAACTCTTTCAAAATACCACAGTTCCTTAATGATATACTTCGTTATTGATGATTAAATTGTCCAAGATGTCTGTGGCTTACAGGTTAGATGGACTGAATTCTGTTAAAATACTAAACAATAAAACAGTAGTTATATTTATGAATCCTGAGACTAAAGGCAACTTTTCTTTTGTTCTTCAATTTATTTGTATTTTTTATTAGTATTTATATATTTTATTTTTTCATTTTAATTATTGTTCAAGTTATTTGTATTTTTAAATTATTGTCTAACAAACATATAAGTACTCATATTTTTAAAAGCTATGGCTTTTATTTTTATATAAATGGTTTTAAATAAATGTTTTATTTCTTTTAAAAAGATTACAAGCAAAAAAGAAAAAATGTTAGAAAGATGTCCCTTCCTATAAGAACACAGTAATCCTATTATTTTTATTTTCAAACAGAAAGAAAACATTGTTATAAAAAAATAGGGACAAATTCTTCTTGAACTGGAAAAGGAATAGGTAGTGGCTTTCTGTAGAGCACAGAAATCAGTTTGAAATAAAATGGCCCTGGCTGTTGTGGCTCTGTGGATTGAGTACCAGCCTGAGAACCAAAGGGTTCGATTCCCAGTCAGGGCACATGCTTGGGTGTTGGGAGCTGCCCTGCCTGGTTTCAGAAGCTATAACCCCCCAAGGCTAAGGCTGAGTAAGAGACCTTGGGACCATAAGCCACTAAAGAGAAAAAGCTTATCTTCCTGGCAGGGGCACCGGCCTCTGCTCCCTTTTACTTCACCCTCCTTGGCCCCAGGCAGATGACTGGTTAGCCAATGACCAGTAAGATTCCTCAAGGGAAGGGCAACCTAAGACAGGCATGGTCATGAAGGGGCCCTCAGGAAGGACTTGGGGGGCTATAAAGGGGGTGATGGACCCTTGCTCCTTGGCTTTGACATAGCCTGAGTCCTCATTCTGTCTGGGAGAAGTCTCCTCATCTCTTGGCTGCCTTACTTCCCCTGCCTGACTTAAGCCTGAAATAATGAGAGGGCAGTGCAGCCCTGGGCAGGAATGGGCAGTTCCCTGGGGGCAATCAGGCCTAAGAAAGAATGCATAAAATCCTGTAAAACCTACTTTGCTAAGAATGTCCTCCATTTTCTGATAAGGGTCCAAGCAAGAAATGAGTTTGTTTCTGGAAGTCTTACAGCCCTTTAGCTAACTGACCCTGACTCAAAATAAGCCTTCATAGTTCTTTGTATGTTACCTATTGTTTGATCCTTACTGCCTGACAATGATTGATGAGCTTTACCTATATTCCTGTGCAAATTGAACCCAATAAAAGCCCATTGAGGAAAAGGCTCCTGGTCCTTCTCCTCTGAGAGATCGGCCACCTCTTCTCCCCATGCAGATCATGTCTTGGTAGACTTATCCTCATCCACAGCAGACGGTGGGCTCTGTGGGCAAACCTCCCCCACACCTGGATTGCAGGCTAGGTCCCCAGTAGGGGTTGCATGAGAGGCAGCCACACATTGATGTTTCTCTTTCTCTTTTTCTCTCCCTTCCCCCCTCTCTGAAAATAAATAAAATAAAATATTTTTTAAAAAATAAAATAAAATGAAGTCCAGGGTCATTTGGGGGTTCCCAAAGACTTTTGAATAAATGATATTTTTTTAATGCAATATTATAATCAAAGGCCAAAGTGCTCCCAAATAAAAGATCTCATTTTCAAAGGCCTTCTCCTGAGGGATCAAAAAGGAAGACGGAAAGAGGAAAGCATCAGTAACTGGTACTGGCCTTCTCACGGGGACCCCTCTTCTATGGGACATACTCCAAATTATACAGAACCAACCACTTAAAGTTACTTTACTATAGTATAAAAAATTCTCTACGTAAACATTTTAAAGAGAGATAACTGTAATTAATTAAGTCCATAAAGACACAAATATCAAGATCCCATAAGTGTCTCCCCAGCAGAAATCCAATATCCTAGATAAACAATGAGCTATGGACTCAACAGAGATCTGAGTTAGGATTCCAGTAAGTATCTTACACGTATGTGCCAGGAGGCAAGTCACTTAAGCTCTCTGAGCCTGTTTCCTCAACCATAAGCAGCAGATGACTATATCAACCTCACTCATATATTTGAGATTTAAATAATACAAACAGCACACAGACAATGCTCACTCACTATCAATGTCTATTACTGAACACAGAACCCTCTGAAAAAATATAACGATTCCTGACAAAGGAAGGGTGTAGGTGATACAAGAGGTGATTTGGTCTGGTGGGGAGATACAATAAAACAATTGTTTAGCCCTGGCTGGTGTGGCTCAGCTGGTTGGAGCGTTGTCCTGTACACTGAAGGGTCACAGGTTTGATTCCCAGTCTTGGCACATGCCTGCTGTGGGCTGGGTCCCCCAGTTGGGGAATGTGGGAGAGGCAACTGATTCACGTTTCTCCCTTACATTGGTGTCTCTCTCTCTCCCCCTCCCTTCCCCTCTCTAAAATCAACAAGGACATCCTTGGGTGAAAATTTAAAAAAGAATTGTTTAGTAAAACTATGAGTAAATAGGGACATCTAGAAGACCAGTAAAAGGCCAAACTGTTCTGTCCCTGCTCTCACAACTTTAGAGAGATCACTGAAAAAGGAACTCAAATAAACCAACTGGGATGTAGATTCAACCACAGTCCTGAAAACTGACTAACGGCTCCTACACTCAGACACCAAGAGATCTTTAAGACAGTCAGTGGTTCCTGTGGCTGACAGCAAAATAGTTCAACCTAGGAAAAAGAGAATGTAATTTTTATCAAGATGGGGGTGTGTGGAGAAACTCCATTTCTCCAGGGACCTAAAAGACTAAGCTGGATAACAATGGTAGCAGATAAACAAACAGCACTGCCATTTGTTTACTGAGCACCTACTCCAGCATCAAGCACTGTACTTGGTCATCTTTATACAGTACTCTGATCCTTACCACACTGCAATGTAAAGGTTATCCCATTTTTCAACAGAGAAAACGAAGACTCAGATTAGAAGAAACTTGCCAAAAGTCACACAGTTATAGGACCAAGACTCTAACTCATAAAAATCTAACTGAAAAGCCCAAGCCTTTTGAAAAAGGCCACAGCTGACACACAGTTATTTTACCCAAGGTTTATTATCCTTACTTCAATTAAGGAAACTCTTTGGATTCAGAGAGACTAAATGACTTCCCTGAGGGCAGGCAACTACTCAGTAAGGGACACTAAGGTTTTAATCAAGCCCTTCTGATACTGAGCCCCAAAATCTTTCTACCTTACTACCACATGCCTCCAAAGATCACACTCCAGAGAAACTGCTTTCAGAAGTACAAGAGTTAGAACCTACAACGAATGGACTCTTCTATAGTTAAGAGTAATGTCCAAGGCTCAAAGTATATATAAAAGTAGGTATATAAAATGTTTGTTTTGTGAAAAGACTAAAACCATATGCGTGTGTGCATATGTCACAACAGGCACAAACAGAATCTCTATTTATCTCACAGGCAAAGAATTTACAGAGTTAGGACTTTAATACTGCCTGCTGTTTTCTGTTTTGTTTTTATCTTGGGCAGAGACGTGTAGGAAGAGGTAGAGTACCTAATTTTAATAAAGTTGCTTCAATAAAGCTAAAATGAAGAGAATCATCATTTTTCAGTGTGTTATTTTGGTACCTAACATATGCTAATCTGAGTGATCCTCTAGCAAATGTCCAATAGCTCAGGAGCAAGTGTCATGAATTCCAGATCATTGATACAGACAGTGAAATATGCAGGTGGTCCCCACCATCACTGCCTCTGGTGGTTTTCCTCTTCTATAAAACCCTTGCCTTTGTGGGCAGAACCCATGACTTGCCTCCAAACAACATAATATGGTGAAGATGATGGAATGCCCTACCCATGATCACATTATGTTATATCAGATTCTGTCTTTGCAGAATGAAGTGACAATCTCCTTCTGACCCTGAAGAAGCAAACTGCCATGCCGTGAACTGCCTATGGAGAGGGTCACACAGCAGGGGAATTGCAGGCAACCTCTACCCCACAGCCAGCGAAAAAGCCAGATCCCTGAGTCATACCGAGGCCAACAGAAAATACATTCTGCCAACAACTGAAGTGAGCTGGGAAGCAGATTCTTTTCAGTCAAGCCTCCAGATGAGAACACAGCCCAGGTGGTGCCTTGACTACAACCTAGTAAAACTGAAGAGGGCCCACCTAAGCTGTACCCAGACTCCTGACCAACAGAAATTGAGAGGTAAGAAATGGGTGCTCTTATAAGCCACTAAGTTTGTGGTAGCTTTTTACACAACAATAGAAAACCAATATGGGTAAGAAGCTTGAGAATGCTCTCTCAGGGTTAAAAAAAAAATTGAGTGACAGGTGTATGTCTTTATTATCAAATCTCTTTGTCTTTCTATAGCTCAATTTCCTTATAAATTTAAATGAGAGAGTCTGTATAAATCCTAAGTTTACTGAACTAGATGACCATGAGCAATATTTGCAACAAAAAGAACCACAAAATACACGGGAATGAGGGCAAACCACCAACAGCCACAAAACCTGCACAAGAGTCAAGGTACCTCTGGAGGAGAAAGCAAAGGGAAATAACAAGCCTGCATTGGATGGAACCTCCAAAGAGCCACAGATATTTAATGAAAAGCACTGCAGGCTAATTTGAGAGCAGCAGATGAAAGTAGGTGCACATGAAACAGGCATACCACGAGAGTCTTGAAAGAGTTGATACAGTCTGCCTCATGAACTTGCAAAACTGAGCTGCCAAGGTCCTCTTCCCTGACAGAAACCCACACTAAAGTGAAGCTACTGGAGATGCTATTTGAATTCAGCAGGATAGGGGAAATAAAGACAAAGTAAAGACATGGCCCAGACAATGCTATAGAAGAAACAGGGCCAGGAGATCTCAGAAAGTGAGCCACCAGTTTTTAATATTCACACACAAAAAACACCCAAGACAGGGTTCTATGACATTAGAAAAGTTTTCCTGCCCCTTGCCCCATTCTCAAAATTCAGGTAAACTAATCTTCCATAAAAATAAGAAAAAATAAGCAACAGAATAGTGCAGTTAAATCCCACACAAACTTCATGTAAGAAAAGGGAATAATGGGTCCTGGCTGATGTGGCTCAATGGATTGAGTCAGCCAGCAAACCAAAGGGTCCCTGGTTTGTTCCCAGTCAGGGCTCATGTCCAGGTTGTGGGCGAGGTCCCCAGCTGGTGGTGTGTAAGAGGCAACCACACATTGATATATCTTTCCCTCTCTCTCCTTCCCTGCCCTTCTCTCTAAATAATTAATTAATTAATTAAATCTATTTAGAAAATGAAAAAGTGGAAAAAAATTTATTTTTAGATTTTATTTATTTATTTTTAGAGAGGAAAGGGAGGGAGATAGAGAGAGAGAGAGAAACATCAATATGCGGTTGCTGGGGGTTATAGCCTGCAACCCAGGCATGTACCCTGGCTGGGAATCGAACCTGCAACACTTTGGTTCGCAGCCCGCGCTCAATCCACTGAGCTACGCCAGCCAGGGCTGAAAAATTTTAATTAAAAAATAAAAAGATCAAAAGGAATCAAGAGAATGTGACAAAATATTGAAAAATACTCAAAGAATAACCAAATATATAAAATGAGCCCCTGAATAAGATCAAAGTAATGGAACAGAACAAACACTAAAGACTGTAAAATTCAAGAAAACTTTACTGGAATACAAAAAGATTTTAATCTACATTTTGAAAAAACAAACTGCGTATCCGAGAAAATTGACCCAGCACAACCAACACAAAGACACATTCTAAGATAATTACTGAACTTTAACAGAAACTTGTATACGAATGTTCATAGCAGCATTGCTCATAATAACCAAATGTGAAAACAACCCAAATGTCCATCAACTAATCAATGGATAAATTATGAAACATTATTCAACCATAAAAAGGAATAAAGTATTGACACATACCACAACATGGACAAACCATGAAAACATTATGAGTAAAAGAAGCTAAATATAAAAAGCCATATATTGTATTCCATTTATATGAAATGCACAGAATAGGCAGAGCAAACCCACAGAAAGTAACTTCATGGTTACAGAGGATAGGGAGAGGAGGGATTGGAACTGACAGCTAATAGGTACAAGTTTTCTTTTTGGGGTGATGTAAATATTCTGAAATTACTGATGATTGCTGTACAATATAGTGAATATACTAAAAACCACTGAATTGTACACTTTAAAATGGTGAATTTTAGGTTATATGAATTATATCTCAATTTTTTAAATTCATCATTATAAAAATACCCTGTCGAAAGTGTCCTTTAAAAAATTCTTATTTTTCCCTGGCTGGCGTAGCTCAGTGAATTGAGTGCGGGCTGCGAACCCAAGTGTTGCAGGTTCGATTCCCAGTCACGGTACATGCCTGGGTTGCAGGCCATGACCCCCAGCAACCGCACATTGATGTTTCTCTCTTTCTCTCTTCCTCCCTTCCCTCTCTAAAAATAAATAAAATCTTTAAAAAAGAGAGAGATTACTATATTTAAAAAAAAATTCTTACTTTCCTCCTCTCATTCTTTCCGACGTTAGCTTTTGAAAACACACGGGTTCAAGGACCTAACTCTGTATGTTTTAGGATAACTACATCAACAAAGTGGTTCAATTTAAACTATGACGGGATTTCCATGGTATTAAATATGGCAGAGAAAAATGTAGCAAAATGTCCATTTTCTTCTACAAGAGTGAAAAAAGAGAACAAGGACTCACGGTGAAAGTAAAGTAGCTAGCTAGCTACAGTGATAAAAATGTCAGTGGAATAGGTAACTAAGTCAAAGAAGCTCCAAGTCCAGGACCCCTGGGTCCTAACCTCTGGTCCCTTCTGGGTACTTCCACAGCAGCATCTGGCTAAGATGCTCCAAGAACTTCCTCCAGGTGGGCAGAGAGGCCCAGACCCAGGAGTTTAAGGCGTGTCCCCACTAATGACACAAGAACAGCCTTAAGACAGTCCCAAACTAACTGGGATCCCCCATAACCACTCACTGCAGACCCCCCATACTGTTTCTCTCTACACCTCCCTGCCCAAGTACTTCACCTCAAAGACTCCCCCACCCCGTGGTTACCTCAAAGGGGCTCCTGCGGTCCAGACCGTATACCCAAGGCCCTAGGGGAAGCTTCAAATCTCAAAGTTAGAAAGAGGCCCGGGCTGATTGCAGGGGTCAGGGCAAAAACTGTTTGAACTGGACGGACTCTAGGACCCAAGGATGGTGAACAAACTGCAAAAGGGGACAGGAAGGGAAACAAACCCCAAGGAGACGGTGTTTACAACGGTCACTTCCGGAGACTCTACTTCCCTGGTAGACCTCCGTAGACTTTCGCAGGCCTCTGGCCCCGCCCTGCCTCTTTCCTCCCACCTCCCACCGCCCACCCTCCCTCTGAGAACACCGGGCTCTGATTGGAAGAGCCTCCTTGAAGCTGCTGCGTGGCTTCACTTAAAGGACAGCCCACGCATGCGCTGTTGCTGGGTAGCGGGTGCTGGGGAGCCGGCCACTGGCTGCGCTGTAGTCAGGGGCGCTTGTGCCTCCGCCTCCTCCTCCGGAGAAGGCGGAGGCCCAAGCTCCAGTTCGGTGTTTTGAGGGTGGGAACCCAAGTCACCGCTTTAGAAAGGCCAAAGAGCTGTGTGAAAAATGCATATTTCCGAGCCCCTTATCCTTCGCCCAACTGAGCACGCATCTAAGAGGCTAGTTCCGAATTCTGCATTTTCAAACGAGCCCCTTTGCTGATCCTTAGACCCAGAGCAACCCCTCGGGGTCGTGATCTAGTGGTAGGGCCAGGGGGATAATTCTGCCCTCTCGGTTTCAGCACAAGTGGCTTGTTTCCCTGCTGTTTTGATCGCTCTCCAGTAGCACTGCATTTCTTTTCCCCTCCTCCCATCCCCATTGTATCCCAGCTTGTGGTGGTAAATTGGGCCAGAAGAATGCAGGTCAGTGCACTGATGCTGTTGCAGCACCTTCCGTTATAAATATTACATAACGAGGTACCTCGCCAAAATGTCCTTGGTTCTTAGCTTTTGCTCAGTCTCTCCTACCCACCTTCCTTCTCTCCCAGCTCCAAGCTCGCCCTCTCTCTCCCCCTCTCTGTCTTTCACACACGCACACGCACACGCGCGCCTTCCTCTTGTTGAAAATTTATACTTCGGTTTCTCAGTAGCTGCTTCACAATCTGCTGCCTTAGGGACATTGGTAAACCAAATCTTTTGTTCTTTGGCTTTCGAAACCCTATTCCCCAAAGAACGTTGCAAATTGATGGGATTTTGATTAAGCATTTTATCTTCACCAGGCTCACCTCCTCCCAGCAAAAACAACAACAAAAAATGTTTAATGCAAGATGATCTTTTTAATGCTGAAATCGCCCCCTTTGAGTGTGATCAACCTGAAACCAGGTGTAGGGAGGGGACTATCTTTCCCGTCTCCCTCCAGAGAACCAACAGCTATAAATGGGAATATAGATTGAGTTTAAAACCTCTTTGATTCTCCACTGAAACTTCAATTGGTTTGAGTTTAGTCATTTAAATTTTCAAAGGAGGCCCATCCCACTTCCTCATAATTTTTACCAGAAAGAAAATAATTGCTTCAAAGGAAAGAACTTACGGAAAGAACAAAATAGCCCACTCTAACATTTAGAAATGAAATGGAAAATTACAACAGACTAATGTGATTAAGATATTTTAAACTTTACAAGTTTTAAATAATATTCATAAAATTTCGTATTTATTTTTAGCAAAAATCACAATATTGAATACTTTGTAGCAAGAGTAAATGTCAAATGTGCAATCTGCACACTGCACCCCTCCAAAAATTTTTTATTGTATTGTTTTGTTACCGTTTGGTACCCTTATACCTCCCTTCCCAGCCCCCTCCCCCTCCCCTCTACCCCTCCACCCTGCAATCACCACACTATTGCCCATGTCCATGAGTCCATTTTCCTTTTTGCATACTTGTTTTTAGTTATAAATATGAGTTGCCCATGTCCATGAGTCCTTTTTCCTTTTTGCATACTTGTTTTTAGTTATAAATATGTGCAACGTGAAGACTTGCAGTCTTCATTTATTTGTTCATTTAACATTATGAAATATAGGCACTAGGTAATAGGAATATAGGATGTATAATACAGACACAGTGGTAATTAGAAATTAATATCAACCCTAAGCACCCCAAAAGACTTCATAGAGAACTTTGAGCTTAGTCTGGGAAAATGGTTGGTTATAGATTTCACCAAGCAAAGAAAGAATTGGAGGATGTGTGAGCTACAAACATCAGCTCAAGAAATAGCCCGAGGCATTTGGAAAACTGGAAGATCCTCTGCCTGTGGTGTGCATGTGGAGTGGAGTGGGAAATAAGATAGAAGCCTGGAGCAGTAAGCAGAACCCGGTCACCGAAGGCCTCCTACCTAGTTCATGCTTAGTTCATCAAGCAAGGAAGCTAATGAAGGGTGTAAATTGAAAAGTTACAATAATTACATGATAAATCTGACTGTTTTAAAACACTTGGAGCTTTTCTATGTTTTTCTAGTAGTTACAAGGTCAATTCTCTGTCGTCTCTTATTTGATTAACATGCAACTCCTTATGAAAAGGTATATATTAAGATGCTCTCTAACCCACATCTCTTTTAGCCTGAAGAGTTACAATACTGGCCTCATTCTTTTCTCTGCCAATCCTTTAGAGATATTATCTAACTCATCTCTACTAGCATTCCACACAGCTTCCAAAGTCAATAGTCACCTCATTGTCAATCCCAGATCCCTGAAATCACTGTGACCCTCCTCAGGCTTCTCTACAGCACAGAAGAGACTCAGGTTCTCCAACTCTGACCTTTTTGCGGCTGCTCAGAGAGTCATTATCCCTTTCTTGCCCCTCAAAGTGGTATTTTCTCAGTTTTTGCCCTCAACCTTCACATTTTCCCATGTCACACACTCCTACAAGTGTGAACTTGAGGTCCTTAATTTTCAGTTTTTTTGTCCACCTGACATCCTAATATCATAAGCTAAGCTCTGGTTTTGAATTTTTAACTCCAATGTGAACAATGCCCTTTTAATGAATATTAAATTTAGTACGTCTAGACCTTAATTATCTTTTGCAACTTCTCACTGGAGCCCTCAAAACTATTCCTCTACTTATTTATAAAACTTCGAATCTCTTAGACACCTTAACCCCTAAAAAAACCTCAGAAATGTTCTCTCTAGCTCCCAGTTTCTAAATCTAAGAATCAGCCAAGTCCTACTTTTTCTCAGTCTTCTGTCTTCTTCCTATGTCTACTTCTAAACATCTTCATTTGTTTGTTTCCCTGTCATTTGATCTCCAGACACAGGTGATCAGGACGTTCACTGTGGTCTAATGCAAGTCACTCACCTCCCCCTTCTGTGCCAATTCTCAACGTTTTTACAAGTTGACAACTAAAATCTATGGCATTTTTAAACTGGCAAATATGAGAGGAGCGAATCAAAAAGTAGAAATTCTCATAGCAGGACTTTTTCTGGTATACAAGTTGGTCAAGGGAAACAAAAGAAAAAACAAATAAATGGGACTAAAAAAGAAGGAAAAATCAAAAGCATGCCTAAAGGCATATGTGTACCTTTCAGTAACTAAGGGAGTGTTCTGTGTTCATTGTATGCATGTGAGCCTTAGGGTTTTTTAAGCACCAGATGAGCCACATCCTTTTGACCCTTCAGTAACCTCCCCCAGGAGGCTCAAACACCAGGTGCTTGGTAATTAAGCTGCTTTGGTATCAATTCTTAGAACTGCAAGGCCTTGCCACAATTGTTGCTCTCAGTGGCCCTGGTCCTTTGTTCCTTCAATCCCCATTCTGTATGCTTATATTACCCTCTTCATCAATTCTTTTAATGGCTCCTCAGTTCTTACTGGATAAAAACCAAATTTTTCCTTCATCAATCAAGAGCCCTAGTCTTGTCCCTAACTGCCTTTGCAGCCTCGCCTTCACTCTCACAATAAATCTTCCCTCACATTCACATTAGAATGGAAAATACAAAATATCTGGGAATAAATGTAATAAGAGGTAGGCATGTATTAAAAGTTTAAAGCTATGTAAATTAATATAAAAGATTTAAATCCAGATAACATTTTTTTACTGAACATAAAATGTGTCAAGCACTATGATAAGTAGTTTCACATTCTACTTTTTTCAAAAATGAAAATATCTTTATTATTTACTCCAATAATATGTAGTTACTTAAGAAGTTGGGGCAACTGTAGAAAAGCAAACATCTCCCTAAAGTCCTACCTTCCGAACCTAAATATAATAACAGCTCATAAATACGGAGAACATTTTAATGGTTGCCAGATAGGAGGGGATTTGGAGGAGATGGGTGAAAAGGGAAGGGATTAAGAACTACATATTGTTCTTAGAGCATAGTCATGGGGATGTCAAGTACAGCATAGGGAATGTAGTCAATAATGTTCTAATAACTAAGCATGGTGTCAGTTGGATACAATGGATAGATTTATCAGGATGGTCACTTAGTAAGTTATATAATGTCTAGTCACTGGGGAATACACCTGAAACTAATATAATATTATATGTCAGCTGTAACTGGAAAATAAAAAATGATTTAAAATAAATAAATAATTGCATTCATCTAGTTATTAATGAAGTTTGGTAATGTCTAGAAATGCCACTTACACTTTGTGAAATGGGAAACATGAAACCACCACTATATCACCTCAACCATAAGAAATTAGAATTTGCCAGGTCTAAGATTTTAGTTCATAACCTATGATGAATAATTATAAAGCTAGAGCCAAGTTCTTTAGAGGTACATTCTTTAGGTAAGGTACATTCTTTAAAGATATACATTGTTGCCCTGGCTGGTGTGGCTCAGTGGATTGAGTGCTGGCCTGCAAACCAAAGGGTCGCCGATTCGATTCCCAGTCAGGACACATGCCTGGGATGTAGGCCAAGTCCCCAGTGGGCAACCACACATTGATGCTTCTCTCCCTCTCTCTCTCTCCTTTACCCTCTGTCTAAAAATAAATAATATCTAAGATATATATACATATTGTTATATATTGAGCCTATTTATTATTATTCCTGGCTGATCTAAAGAGCACAATATGGAAGCAGAAATGTTAAGGACAGTGATGGAAGAAAATAACTAAAATTAGTATGTATAACAATGTGAAGCAATTACTTCAATATGACTACTGATATTCATGCAAATTATGGGCAATAAGAAAGTGTTTTTCTTCCTATTTGTAAATTTAAACTAACATTTTCCAATATTGATTCTTAAATAATATAAATGTATATATTTCCAGTCTTACTGTTATGTACCCAATAGACTTCCACAAAAATTAAAGAGGGTATGTGTATTTATATCTGGTGGACAAATCTAAAACAGATCCAGGTTTGTTAACAACCTGCATGGGACTACTAGACAGAATTTTATCTCCCAAAGCTCACCTTAGACTACCCTGGTGAAGCTTTGAGATGAGCTCATTTAAATTTAGAGAACCATACTTCTAAGGAAGAAAAAGTCTCCTACAGAGAGACTGTCCTCCATGGTTAGAAGTTAGATTTTACCAAAAGAAAAAAGGCACAATGGCAGAAATTAGGCTGGCCCTGAGGACTGAAGAGAAAAGATCCAAGTGAGTCCATAGTAGACCCTGAGAAGTATATAATTTAGTTGGCATTTTTGTCTCCAACCTTGTAAAGAGCCACACTTATTGTATAAATGTTAAACCTTGTAACTCCCAGAGAAATGAACAGCTTCACAGTCAGAGACGTAGATGGAAGGAAAGTGCCATTCATGAAGGGAAGCTAGGGCTGCCCCATATT
The DNA here is from genome assembly GCF_019186645.2 of Phyllostomus hastatus. Lineage (NCBI taxonomy): Eukaryota > Metazoa > Chordata > Mammalia > Chiroptera > Phyllostomidae > Phyllostomus > Phyllostomus hastatus. Next base: position 15,668,154 of record NW_025333857.1, read on the forward strand.
ACCCTACTCTAGTCTTGTAGAAAGTTCCTCATTGAATGTCACAGTTGATGAAGGAGGACTAAGCGTCCGAAGTAGAGGAATTGCAGGTTGTATGTGAGCAGCCCACAAAGGTACAGAGGGCTGCAGAGCTTGCCAACAGAAAATCAGGGGTCCACTCAAAAGCAGCTAAGACAAATCCTTCATTTTTTAAAAACTATGCTTGAGAACCATAAAAGAGAATAAAAGTTTGGTATATATGTACCAGTATTTCTGGATTTTCTGTCCTGTTCAATGGATCTATCTAGCTGTTTACTTTCCAATGTTACATTGTTTTAATTATTATAATTTTGTTGTACATTTTTAAATTTCTAGGTCATCTCTGCTCATTTTTTTATTTTCTTTTTTTTAATTTTTAATTTTTTCATCACCATTTATCCCCACAAACCCTCTTGCACCTCCACCCCTTCCACCACCACCACCCCCTATCACCACACTGTTGTTTGTGTGGCCATGAGTTCTTTCTTGTTGGGAACCACCTTGTCTGGTTTCAGAAGCTATAACCCCCCAAGGCTAAGGCTGAGTAAGAGACCTTGGGACCATAAGCCACTAAAGAGAAAAAGCTTGTCTTCCTGGCAGGGTCACGGGCCTCTGTTCCCCTTTACTTCACCATGCTTGGCCCCAGGTGGATGACTGGTTAGCCAATGACCAGTAAGATTCCTCAAGGGAGGGGCAACCTAAGACAGGCATGGTCATGAAGGGGCCCTCAGGGAAGGACTTGGGGGGGCTATAAAAAAAGGGGGTGATGGACCCTTGCCCTTCAGCTTTGACATAGCCTGAGTCCTCATTCTGTCTGGGAGAAGTCTCCTCATCTCTTGGCTGCCTTACTTCCCCTGCCTGACTTAAGCCTGAAACAACGTCAGAGGGTGGTACAGCCCTAAGCAGGAATGCATGAACGGGCAGTTCCCCTCGGGCATCAGAAAGAATGCACAAAATCCTATGACACCTGCTTTGCTAAGAATACTCTCAATTTTCTGATAAGGGTCCAAGCCTGAAAAGAGTTTGTTTACCAAAGTCTCATAGCCCTTTAGCTGACTCTGACTCAAAATAAGCCCTCATAGTTTTTTAAATGTTATCTATTGTTTCAACCTTACTGCCTGACAATGATTGATGAGCTTTACCTGTATTTTTGTGCAAATTGAACCCAGTGAAAAAGCCCACTGAGGAAAAGGCTCCTGGTCTTTCTTCTCTGAGAGATCAGCCACCTCTTCTCCCCAAGCAGATCATTTCTTGGTAGACTTACTCTCATCTGAGAGGACAGGGGACTCTGAAATTTCTGGGCAGTCCCAGAAATTTCCTAGAAATTACCTTGACCAATCAATGCATTTATTAAGATTTCCCAGCAAATATTTACTAGATACTTACTATTTTTTTTTATTTTAAACATTTTATTTATTTTTAGAGACAGAGGAAGGGAGGGAGAAAGAGAGGGGACAGGAGCAAGAAAGAAGGAGCAAAACATTAATCTGTTGCCTCTTGCATGCCTCCAAACAGGGACCTGGCCTGCAACTCAGGCATGTGCCCTGACCAGAAATCTAACCAGCAACATTTAATTTTGCAGGGTGATGCCCAACCCACGAGTCATCAGTCAGGACTGGACACTCAGTATTTGCTTGATGTTATAGGTGTTGGGCACGTAAAGGTGAACTATACACAGAAAAATTTCTGCTCTCGTGTAGCTTACATTTTAGTGAAGGGGACACAAGTGGGAACTAAAATGAACATAATCCTTATCCATATGTCATTATTACACCATCATGGGATCAAGCATGCTTTTTTTGTTTGTTTGTTTCTATGTTAAATAATTCTGACACCAAGCAAAAATAATTTGCCCATCTGCTCCAGAAAACACCTATTTCTGGAAGGTAACACTGTAAACTAAACGGCTTATTTACCAAGACTAACAGTTTTCTCATTAAGACTTGCTTCAAGACCTTCCTCCATACTGTGCCTAACGATACAATCATCCAAACAAGTTCTTAGCTAGCACAACTCACCTTTAAAAATATCCCTATAGCAGGCTCTTGTCTCATTTCCTCATTGTGAGGCACTACTTAGGTGAATTTAGGAATGGCCTTGATTTCTAGATAAGAAGAAAAGCTAGACTCTCAGAACTTTGGGCATGACTTCAAAAGTCTCTCTTTTTTTTTTATTGATTGATTTGAGAGAGAGAGAGAGAGAGAGAGACATCAATTTACTATTATACTTATGCATTCATTGCTTGCTTCTTGTATGTGTCCTGATCAGAGATTGAATCCACTACCTTAGCATATCAGGATGATGCTCTAACCAACTGAACTACCTGGCCATGGCATTTTTTAAGCTACTGTTAAAGTTTATAAAGATGTTAAATTCAACAACATTATATATATGTGTGTATATATATATATATATATACACACACACACACACACATTGCTCTATTTAATACTGATTAAATTAAATGTATTACAATGCTGTATCTTAAAGCTAGTTAAAAGCCTTAAGTTAATCATCTATTGGTATACTTATATATTTGTTTATGTCTAAATGCTTAAATATAAAGGCACATAAAGATAAATTTAAATGTTTTATTTAAGGCCCTGCACGGGTGGCTCAGTTGGTTGGAGCATTATCCTGATGTTACAGAACAATACAAGGGGGGCCTGGGATGATATACTATTACTGAAAAGAACCCCCAGGTCCGTTATGTCTGCCGCCTATAGGAAAGATGTCTCTCAATGCCAGAGATTCATGAAAAGGAAAGGAAATGTTTATTTAATGCTGTACAGACTTAAAGTAGTGACCTAATGTCTTCATCAAAATCCCAAAGTCCCTTAAAACACCCACAAACACACACAGTCCTTCCTTTCCCCCCTTTGCCCAGTCTGGGGTACCGTATCTCAGGAAAGGAAATAGAAGTCCACGATTCAGGCAGCCCTTGGTTCTTCTCAGTAATCTGTCTCGGCTGGTAGGCCTCCCTCGGTTCTCAGAACCATCAGCTGTGTCGCTGGGATCTCTGCTCCCGCCACTTGGTCCTCTCTCAGGGCCACAGGAGTCCCCACTCAGTCAAAACCACGTGCCTCTCCCCTCAATGACTGCAAGGAGAAGGGTCACTACTCTGCCAAAGCTGAGTGGCGGTTCTCTGCTAAAGCTGTATCGTGATTCTCTCTCATAGGGCTGCGGGAGTCTCCACTCTGCCAAAGCCGCGTAGTTCTCCCTCCAATGGCTGCCGTGTCTGGGTTTAAATCTCCGCGCCAGTCTTCCTTTGCAGCCCCATTTCCGACTCCTCCCACACTTGGCTTCACATGCCAGAACTCATACCCTTCCAGCTTTACTAGACTGCCATCATGAGTCTGGGCAGGTGTGGCCCATGTCATGGAGCCAATCATCTCCAAGCTCCCACGCAGGCGCTGTAACTCAGGGGACCTGCCCCTGAGTCACATCTTGGGTGGGAGAGTCCCTTTTCATCCCCCTAGCCCAGAACATGGCCATAGCTATTTAGCATATCTAAGTGACCAGCTGAAGGCTATGGGTATGTTAAATGACTATGCCATGGATTAGCTGCAAAGCTGCCCTGCATGTTCTTGCTCTGTGTGCCCCTTCCCCCAACTCACACCTGTGGGGGAAGGGGTAAAGACAACTTAAAATCTCCTCCTGGACGCCTTGAGTTCTGGACCCCATTTCAAATGCCCATTTGGGGTCCCCCTCTTGGCTGCACCCTGTAGCACTGATGCACTGAGGCTGCAGGTTTGATCCCCAGTCGAGCACATGCAGGAATCAACCAGTGAGCTCACAAATATGTGGAGCGACAGATCAGTGTTTATCTCTCTCTCTCCTCTTTCATCTCTCTCTCTCAAGTCAATTTTTAGAAGTTTTATTTAAAATAACAAGAGTTCTATTTAACAAAAAAATTTGAGTGCCTGTGTGTTCTTTACTGTAAATTATAATATGAATGGAAAATGAAAAGTGAAATGGAATCTGTGTTTTCTTTCTATAAAACAAACTTGTTATTCTAGCTTAGAAAAAATATTCTCTTAACTCTCTAGACTTTTGGTATACTTCTGAATCATTTTGGCAGGAAGTTAAAAAAAAATAAGTTTCCAATAAACATTATTACTTACTGTTGTTGCTTTCTTGTTATCACCTTAGTTTTTCCTTGCCTTTGAGTAAAATGACTTATGTTTGTCTCTTCTATCAGCTCTTGTTTTTATCAATTCCAAATTCAGATCCAAAATTCAGAATAACTAGATTGTTAAGCTTCCTTTTTTTTTTTTAATTTGTTGATTTTAAAGGGAGAGTGATGGAAGGTGAGAGAGAGAAACATTGATTTATTGTTCCACTTATTTATGCATTCATAGGTTGCTTCCTTTATGTGCCCTGACTGAAGCTCACACCCACAACCTTAGCATATCAGGACGCTCTAGTTGACAGAGCTACTGGGCTAGGGCAAGCTTTCGAATAAATCAAAACTCTCTTTGAGTTTACTGGAACAGCCACCAGTTCAGTGATAGATTTGGTCCCTCAACTTATAAAAGAAAGGTAATAGAAATATCAGCCTAGTTTGACATTCTTCAAATTTTAATTAAGTTTAAACTATGTGACAACTTTTTATAAAATTTAGAATAAAGATAAAATTTATCACTCTGGCTGGTGTGGCACAGTTGGTTGGAGTGTCATCCCATAAATTGAAGGGCTACAGGTTTGATCCCCAGTTGGGGCACATATGAAGCCAATCATCTCCAAGTAGATGTGTCTTTTTCTCTCCCTTCCTCTCTCTCTAAAACAAACAAACAAATAAACAAATAATAACAAAAATAAAAAGTAAAATTATCAATATTTTTAATAACTGAGAAATTCTTGTGTACAAATTGTTAATTTAATATTACCATACCACTCCAAACCTACATGTTTTTGCTATGATTCATGAAACTGGACCCCATAATTATTTCTCCTTTGCTTGCACATGAGACATTATAGTTGATCAGCAGAAAGCAATGAAATAACACTGCATGGCTAGAGCTAAAGGAAGACAATTTTATTTTAGACCCTAACCCTCTATTATCATTCTTCAACACAGGAACCCAACAGAGAAGTTCCAGCTGTACCCTCAGGCTATGCTCTCTTCTTGTGACTACTTTAGACCACCCCACCTACACCTATTGACAATAGCTGGCCGCTTTTACAGACTGACCCAGCTTGCCCATAATCTCCAGCAACAGAGGGCCACTTCTAAAGACCCCTTTAGCAAGTTTCTTCACCCCTGGCAGGCTATGTGGCTGCATGTATGGTAAGCATGTCTATTTTAAAGAGATCTGAATCTCAACCTTGGAGAAGTAGAAGGTGGGAGAAGTCTCTTCTCCTAGACCTTAGTTCCTTTATGCTTGTTCTTGCTCAGCAGAGAGGTAGTAGCTGCTTTTCTGCACCTGCTATTCTGAGTCCCTTAGAGTTCTCTTTATCTTTACCTCCTACTAGTTAATAATTTTTATGTTAAATTTTCCCTGTATAGAAAACTGATGTGGTTTCTGTCTGCTGACTGGTCTCTGACAGACATATCTCAGAAATATACTTTTATTCATGTTCAAAGACTGGTACATTAACTGTCTCCAAAAAGAGTTTATTTCCAGGCTATTAAGTTCCAATGCCTTTGTCGATCAGGGACCATCATAACACACTTTGTGGTACAAGTGAAAAAGACTTGGTGTCTCCTTTCTCTTCATAATATGTTTCTATTGTTAGAAGAATCACTGAGGGACTTCCAGCCAAGATGGAGGCATAGGTGGACACACCGTACCTCCATGCACAGCCAAGATCAGAACAACAACAATTTAGAGGCAGAATAACACCCAGAACTGACAGAGAATTTATATGAATGGAAGTTGGATAGCCAAGAAGTTGAAATAGACGCATTCATCCAGACCGGTAGGAGGGGCGGACACAAGCAGCCGGGTGCGGATTTTGGCATAGGTTGCACGCAGAGAGCAGAGAGAGTTGGGCACATAAGGCAACCGGGAGCGCATAAGGCATCTGGGGCGCACAAGATCGCAGCGGGTGGACCCTGAGTACGCAAGCAGCAGCTGGCAGATTCAGTTAGGTGGTGATCATGGAGCAGGGCAGAGCGTGCAACCCAGGATCCCAGAGAAGGGACTGAGGTCCCACAGAGAACAGAGCAACCGCCATTGTTCCCTCTCAACCCCACCCCCACATACAATGTCACAATCTAGCGACTGGGGTGCCCAGCCCTGGCGAACACCTAAGGCTCCGCCCCTCACCTTAACAGGAGCAGCCAGACCAAAAAAAAAAAAGAGAGAGAGAGAGAGACATGTCTCAAACAGAAGAACAGATAAACGCCCCAGGACTCATCCTTTTGAGCGACCAAGATATAGCCAATCTATGAGATGCACAGTTCAAAACACTGGTGATCAGGAAGCTCACAGAATTGGTTGACTTTGGGCACAAATTACATGAAAAAATGTAGGTGACCATAAAAGAAATGAAGGAAAATGCACAGGGAACCAATAGTGATGGGAAGGAAACTGGGACTCAAAACAATAGAGCAGACCAGAAGGAAGAAAGAAACAACCAAACAGGAAAGAATGGAGAAATAAGAATTCAAAAAAATGAGGAGAAGCTTAGGAACCTCCAGGACATCTTTAAATGTTCCAACATCCGAATTATAGGGGTACCAGAAGGGGAAGAGGTAGAGCAACAGATTGAACACGTATTTGAACAAATAATAAAGGAGAACTTCCCCATTCTGGCAAAGGAAATAGACTTCTGGGAAGTCCAAGAAGCTCAGAGTTCCGAAGAAGTTGGACCCAAGAAGAAACACACCAAGGTACATCATCATTACATTAGCCAAGGTAAAAATGAAGGAGAGAATCCTAGAAGCAGCAAGAGATAAGGGGACAGTAATCTGCAAAGGAGTTCCCATCAGACTGTCAGCTGATTTCTCAAAAGAGACCTTACAGGCAAGAAGGACCTGGAAAGAAGTATTCCAAGTTATGAAAGACAAGGACCTATATCCCAGATCACTCTATCCAGCAAAGCTTTCATTTAGAATGGGAGGGCAGATAAAGTGCCTCTCAGATAAGGTCAAGTGAAAGGAGTTCATCATCACCAAGCCCTTATTTTATGAAATGTTAAAGGGACTTATCTAAGAAGATAAAGAAAAAAAAAACATGTATAGTAAAAGGACAGCAAACTCACAATTATTAACAACCACACCTAAAGCAAAAACAAAAGAAACTAAGCAAACAACTAGAACAGGAACAGAACCACAGAAAGGGAGATCAAATGGAGGGTTAGCAGCAGGGGAGTGGGAGAAGGAGAGAGGGGGAAAAGGTACAGAGAATAAGTAGCATAAATTGTAGGTTAAAAATGGACAGGGGGAGGGTAAGAATAGTATGAGTGTTACAGAACACAACAAGGGGGGCCTGGGACAATATACTATTATTGAAAGAAGGCCCCAGGTCCGTTATGTCCGCCGCCAGAGGAAAGACATCTCTCAATGCCAGAGATTCGTGAAAAGGAAAGGAAATGTTTATTTAATGCTATACTAACTTAAAGTAGTGACCTAATGTCTTTACCAAAAATCCTAAAGTCCCCCAAAACACCCACAAACACACACAGTCCTTCCTTCCTTCCCCCCTTTGCCCAGTCCAGAGTACCATATCTCAGGAAAGGAAATAGAAGTCCATGGCTCAGGCAGTCCTCTGGTTCTTAGTTAGTCCTCTATCTCGACTGGGAGACCTCCCTGGGTTCCCGGCACCCTCCGCTGAGTTGCCAGGATCTATGCTAAAACCAGGTGGTGGTTCCCCCTTCTAAAGCTGTGGGGGTCCCCACTCTGGCACAGGCATGTGGTCCTCTCTCCCTGGGCCACGGGAATCTCCACTCTGTCAAGGCCGCGTGGTTCTCCCTCCTCAGGGCTGCGCAAGGTTCTCCTTGCTAAAGCAGCATGGTTCTCCCTCTCAATGGCTGAGGTCCTCCCTATTCTGCTAAAGCCGCATGGTTCTCTCTCTCCAATAGCCACCAAGTCTGGGTTTTAAATCCCCGCGGCCAGTCTTCCTCTGCAGCCTCATTTCCGACTCCTCCCACACTCGGCTTCACATGCCAGAACTCGTATCCTTCCAGCTTTACTGGGCTGCCATCATGAGTCTGGGCAGGTGTGGCCCCATGTCCTGGAGCCAATCTTCTCCGAGCTCCCACGCAGGCGCTGTAGCTTGGGGGGATCTGCCCCAGTCACATCTTGGTGGGGAAGTTACTTCCATTCCCCTGGCTCAGAGATGATCACAGCTATTTAACATATCTAAGCGACCAGCCAAAGGCTATAGATATGTTAAATGACCACACCAGAGGGTAGCTGCAAGGCTGTTGCTATGCAAAACAGATCTCAATGGCCCTGCTCCATTTGTCCCTTCCCCCAACCCACACCGTGGGCGGGGGTGGGGGGGTGGGGGGGTGGAGACATCTTAAAATCTCCTGGACACCTTGAGTTCTGGACCCCATTTCAAATGCCTGTTTGGGGTCCCCCCCTCTTGGCTGCACCCTGTAACATGAGAAATGTAGAAGCTAAAGAACTTATAAGTATGACACATGGACATGAACTAAAGGGGGGGATGTGGATGGGAGAGGGTGTGCAGGGTGGAGGGGAGTGAAGGGGGAAATGGTACAAGTGTAATAGCATAATCAATAAAACATATTTTAAAAATAAATAAATAAAATATTAAAAATAAAAAAGAATAATCACTGACTGCATTCTTATATATTAATTTCATGTTACACCTCAAGAAAGAATTCTACTCACTTTTATTCTGATAGTGTTCTGAGAGATTTAATTTTGAAGGAACCTCAGTGAAAACACCCCTTGTGCCCTGATGGAAAGGACCTTACCAATGACTGTAAACAATAAACACTATGCTTATCCTTAGAACCACCTCTTTCAAGTAATGATGTTTAAGTCATCCTTAAATTACTGGAAAACTGTACTGTAATGACCAAAAACTACAGGACTGGGAGGACACAGCTTCCACCTAAAACTTCCAGATCAAGAATATGACTGTGGGAAGTTGATAGCTTCCATCCAAGATTCACAAATAAGATCTACATGACAGGTATCAGACTGCCATGCTTTAATCAGCATACTTTCATTCTTTATTTTCCAAGCTCGTTTCTTTCTTCTTGGTTGCATTAAGGTTTTAAATTGTTAGCTCTAATACGAGAGAGAGAGAGATCAATTTGTTGTTCCATTTATTTGTGCATTCATTGGCTGCTTCCTGAGTGTGCCCTGACCAGAGATCAAACTCGAAACCTTGGCCTATCAGGATGACACTCCAACTAACTGAGCTCCCTGGTCAGGGCAAGTTCCCTTATTGTTAAAAATGCTTATGCATCCCTAGTCACTCCTTGGCAAAAGTCCAAGGATTGATTACAATTTTCTTGCAATTTGGCTACAACACAAACCAAACCAACTCTTGAGTTTATATTTCCATTGGATATCATAGTTTTCTATTAGTAAGAAATCAGTTGATTCCTGGGCAATTGTATCCTACTACTAAGTGACTTTTCTGAGAATGACAATGGTCAGAAATCCCCTATCATGTTCCCCTCCAAAGAAAGACTATTTGGGGACTTTGTAATAAATAATTTGGCTGACCTTTCCCAGTTCCAAGGTGATAATCTCTACACCTTAATAATTTTCTGAGTGATAGGAGTGTCTTTGTCATTCCTGGTGGACCCCTCAGACCACACCTGAAGGGTTTATGCTAAAGGGGAGACTCAGATAGGGGTGATACCTGATACCTTTTGGCCATGCCAAAAGATCAACCATGTGATTAGAGGATTGGGGCTTCGAGCTATGGTGACAATGACTTGTCCTCTGGGGAAGAAAAACAGGCTGCAAATTGAGTTCAACCACATGGGCAATAATTCAATCAATCATGCCTATGTAGTGACACTTCAGTAAAAACTCTGGAGACTGAATCTCACATGAGCTGTCCTGGTTGGCAGTACTCTTTGAATATTTTCACGCTTTGATGCTGGGAGAGCAACACTCCCATGAGAATGGTGGCAGCCTCACATTTGAAACTGCCCCAGCCTTCACCCTGTGCATCTTTTCTTTCGGCTGGTTCAAATTTGTAGCCTTTTGGTATAATAAAATTGTAATCATAATTATAGCACTTTTACTGACTTCTGTGAGTCTTTTTAGAAAATTATCAAACCTGAGGGTGATCATGGGAACCCCTGAATTTGTAGCCAACAGATTAGAATTAAGAGCCACCTTGGAAACCCCACACCTGTGAGTGGTCCCGACATGAAGGCAGTCTTGTGAGGACTTTGCCCTCAGAATCTGCAGTTTGACAAATTCATTACAGTAAACTCTTGTAGGAGATATCTTTCACAACTAATGGAAATAGACCTTGGAAAGGATTTAAAAACAGATGGAGTGTATACAGACTATTTTACTTTTATAGATTGTGTAAGAAAGACACACTAGGGAACAACCACAAGTTCTTTTACTTTAGAGCTACCTAGTAATCTCTTTATTACAAATATCATTGCTTGAGCCCTGACCAGTGTAGCTCACTCCGTTGGCCATTATCCCACAAAGCAAAAGGTTGGTGGTTCGATTCCTTGCACATGCCTGGGTTGTGGATTTGGTCCCAAGGTAGGGCATGTCCAAGAGGCAACCAATGAATATTTCTCTCTCACATCGATGTTTCTCTACCTGTCTTTCTTCCTCACTCCTTTTCTCTCTAAAAATAAATAAATACAAATCTTAAAAAAAGAAATTGCCTGATAGCAATGACACTTACATAATATTACAAAACATTACCACACCACTTGACAACTCCATAGGGATATTATCACCAAAAAATACCATTGGTTGACCCTTGCAAGTGGTATTAAACTTGTGGCACAAAAACTGACTGCTACCAGCTTGGACAGAGATTTGTTCTCTTGGTTAATTGATGTGTGCTTTCAAGATAGGCCCTGATACTATCTGGGGTTTATATCAGCCCACAAATTTCCCATCCCAGAAAGAAAGCTTTTAAATGATTTAATTCAACAGGGAGGAAAAATAGGCTTTGATTTGAGTTCAAAACTTTAAAAATGGAATGAGAATTTTTGCACTGCTTCTTCTGTACTCAAAACTCTTCATTTTATGCTCTCCAGGACCCTGAAAAGTAATCCTACATGCTACGGTTCAGAAAACAGTAAAACTAGATTCTGTCTAAGGCCATGGAACTCCTCAACTAAGAATGTCATGAAATTGCATAGGCAATGTTTCACAATACTGAGCCATTAGATGTAATGTTGGCTTCTGAAGGAGACCACGTACTGCCTAAGGGAAATAATGTTGTACATATTTCTGCAGGTTTCTCTGGGATCCTTTATATTACTAAAAAGACCTGGAAAACAAATAAAGATATCATGAAATGAAATAACTTGGCTAATACTAAGAAATCTGGATCTGTGGAAACTTCATAGTTGAAATGGAATCTAATCTCTCTTAGTTTAATTTAGACACATTTACCCAAATTAGATTAGCATTTGTTTGTGTTGCAATGCTCCAATGTGAAACTCCAGAACCTTAAATGTTGCTGAGTAGTCACTATGCCTCCTGATGACCTTTTACCCCCAACGAAAAAAAATAAATAATGTTGACACTTACAGATGGTTGAACGAGTACCATCAGAAACTGCCCTCAACTACAACCTACCACATGTGGTACAGATCCAGACTGATGATGTCCCTTAAAGACAATGGCCCGCCAGATTAACCTGCGGGATAATAAAATAACGAAAGGGAGGACTGGAAATTTAAACTAACATAGTTCTTAAGTCCCTGTGTCAATAACAAAGCAAAAATATTAGCTGCTGGTTGGAAAATACAACATGAATTAACTAAACAGTTTATTTATCAAAACTGCTAGCTCATCAGGATTCAATTCAAAATTCTTGCTTCACTGAGCCAGCTAATCCAGAGCTATTATATCGTAAACTGTGCTCATTCTCAACCAGGGCCCTGCCTTGCAAAGCCTGCCTTAGAATCTCACCCAGCCCAGGCCCTAAATAAATCTCTGTAAATTCCTTTCTTTAATTTTCTCATTGTGAGGCACCCCTTAGACACTGTCATGCTGATCCTTTCCCTTAAAAAAAGTAAAATAAACTTAGCACTTTTTAAAGTTAAGTTCATCGGGGTGACATTGATTAATAATATTATATAAGTTTCCAATGTACATTTCTATGATATATGTTCTGTATATTACATTGTGTGTCTACCACCCAAAGTCAAATTATCTTCCATCACCATATATTTCACCCTCTTTATCTTTGACTACCCCTCCTTCCCTCTGGTAACCATCATACAGTTGTTTGTGTCTATGAGTTTTTGTTTGCTGTTTTGTTTGTCCATTTGTTGCTTTCAGTTTTATATCCCAGATATAAGTGAATCATATGGTGAACTTTCTCTGACTTATTTCACTGCTCAGCATGATATTTTCCAGGTCCATCCATATTGTCACAAATGGTAGTATTTCATATTTTCTTATGGCTAAGTAATATAAATTGAGCTTTTTTAATCAACAGGTTTTTTGTGTGCATGTGTGTGTATATGTGTTAGAATGAGTCAACAGTTGGTACAGGCAATAAACAAGTTAAGTTAAAAAAAAAAATAAAGCATGTCAGATGGGGATAAGTGCTACAAAAAATAGACAAAGTGGGAAAGAAAGCACATGTGAGTGGTGGGGGGTAAGTGGGCTGTTCCGATTTTAGATTAGGTAATCAGGGAAGGCTTCCCTGAGCAGATGACATTTGAGCAAAGACCTGTAGGTGGTGAGGGAGAAAGCACTCAGCTACCTAGAAAAAAAGCATTCCAGAAAGAGGGACTGGCAATTGCAAAGAGCGTGAGGCAGGACTCTGCCTGGCACGCGGAAGAAGCAACATGGAAGCTGTTAGGGTATGAGGAGTAAAAGGTACCAGGAAGGAAACAGGTTGTCTAGGGCCCTTTTTCTAAATGAGATGGGCAACTGTTCAGGTGAACTTCAGAACCTCTTTTTCAAGAAATTACATTAAATGTTTAGATTACTTATGGAATAATTGACATATTTATGGTATTGAGTATCTCATCCAGAAATGTTGTACCTCTTTGTTTATTGTAGCCTTTCTTTAAAATCCTTCAGTAAACCTAAATAATGAAAATGTATTTTGTTAGTAGTTGAGTGTTGGTAGTTGTAAACTACTTCTGTTACCTAGTTTACTGCATTTGATAAAATTCTCAGAACAATTATGAATAAAAGAAGTAATAACTTTTGTCTTATTTATGATGTTAATGTGAAAAAAATCTTACATTTACTCCCTTTAAATATAAATATCACTGATTACTTATTGGAAATTATGTTTATATTAAGAAAGTATCTTTCTTTTTTAATTTTCTATTTTTTAAAACCAAAACCTGTTTTTGCGTCTGCAGTGAGCACTGTAAATGGCACACTAAACAAGCAAGCCTTAAACAAGTAAACTAGTGGGATGTGATCAAATGCACCTTCATGTCATTTCCCACGGCCCCTTTAAAATGCATGCAGGGTGAGGTGTTTTCCATGTCCTTAAATGAAACTGAAGTTTGATTTTTCTGATCATTCTTAGGAAATTGAAAGTCCAGATGTCATTGTAGGAGGTAAATTCAATGAAGTAATTAGAATATGTTTTCCAATATATTAGTTAATATACAGGTATACCCCCGCCCCCACTTTTTGAAAGTTCTCATTATACCACTTCACTTTTATGAAACACCTATATCAGCACTATTTTTACTCACTAATAAAAGACAAAGAAAATTTTTGCTTTTATGAAAAAAGGTGAAGATGGCATTCAGCTTGTTTTGCAGCAAGTCACAGTAGAGGCAGTGGGCACCCCAGCAGGGAGAGTGGCCCACCATGCTCCTTCTCTGGGAGCTGTACTCAGCATGTCAGTATCAAGCTGCCAGAGCTTTGAAGCATGTCTGTGAGTACCTGTGCTGTATCTGGATTTATTTGGGGCCTCCTTTAGCAAGATATGGCCTAAGGCAGGGGTGTCAAACTCATTTCTACCAGGAGCCACATCGGCCTTGTGGTTGCCTTCAAAGGGCCGAATGTAGAGCTCCTTGCCCCTAGTTAAGGAGTAGTTACATTTATACAGTCCCAAAATTACATTCAGCTCTTTGAAGCAACCACAAGGCTGATGTGGCCCCTGGTGGAAATGAGTTTGACACCCCTGTACTAAGGTATCAAGACTAAGAGACTTCCTAAGTGTGCTATGCTTAATATAAAATGACATAATTAAGTGCATTTGGTATGACTTGGGAGGTTATTTTGGGGGTCCAGGGAGGCTCAAAATTGTTTCCATATAAATTAATGGTAATTGCTTTGCTTTACTCCATTTCAGCTTACAAAAGTTTTCAAAGGAATGCTCTACTTTCAGATAGCAAGGGAAACCTGTACATTAATATGTAAATCAGCATTTAAAAGTAAGACTTCTCCATCCACACATCTTTAGGTAGGCTCTGGTTTCAGGTGGGATACGTACTTTTTTTTTTGAGAGAGGGAGTGGAGAAGAGAGGGAGAAAGAGAGGGAGGGAAACATCGATTGGTTCTCTCACATGCGCCATGATGGGACAGAACCCACAATCTAGGCATATGCCCTGCGTGAGAATCGAACCAGTGACCTTTCACTTTGCAGAATGAAGCCCAACCAACTGAGCCACACCTGTCAGGGCTGCAATACCTATTTTTTTTTTCATTTTTGAAATTCTATTTATTTTATTTTTTATAGAGGGGAAGGCAGGGAGAAAGAGAGAGAAACATCAATGTGTGGGCACCTCTTGAGCACCCCCTTCCTGGAAAGGTGGTCTGCAACACAGGCATGTGTCCTGACTGGGAATCAAACCAGTGACCCTTTGATTGGCAGGACGGTGCTCGATCCACTAAGCCACACCAGCCAGGACACGATACCTATTTTTATGGGAGGAAATATAGTCAATTTATATGCAATTTTATCTCTCTTTTCACACTCACTTCCCAGATGGAAGAGATAAAAAGGGAGCAGGCATTTTATACTTTATTTCTTCTATTGTAAGATGACCTCATACTCTCTGGGACTCAAAAATTAGCATGTGATATGTGTAATTTTTTTTAATTTTTTAAAGATTTTATTTATTTATTTTTAGAGAGAGAAGGGAGGGAGATAGAGATAGAGAGAGAAACATCAATGTGCAGTTGCTGGGGGTTATGGCCTGCAACCCAGGCATGTACCCTGGCTGGGAATCGAACCTGCGACATTTTGGTTCGCAGCCCACGCTCAATCCACTGAGCTACGCCAGCCAGGGCTGATATGTGTAAATTTTTTAGTAAAAATATTACAAATATATAGGAAGGAGTATGCATCATACATATGGCTCAATAAAATTTTACAAAATGAGACTACTCATAAAACTAGCACCCAGATCAAGAAAGAATATTGCCAGGATCTGGCAATCTCCCTTGCACCACCTCTTAGCCACAGTGCTTACTCTAAGCTCAACCACTATGCTGACCTCTATAATAAGTTAGTTTTTTCTACCTTTTGGATCTCTTTTAAATAGAATAGTAGAGAATGTACTGTTTTGTAACTGGTTTCTTTCAATCAATGTGTGATATTTACACGTTATTGAAGATTCAGTAAGTCATTCTTTCATTTCTTACTAGATAATATTCTGTTGTATGAATATAGCACATTTATTTATCTTTTCTACTGTTGCTAAACATTTGGGAAGCTTTCAGTTGGGCTAATACGAATCATTCTGCAATAACCATCTTATACATACATGCCTTTGGTGTGCATATGGGTATGTTTTTGTTGGATATATACCTACGATTGGAATTCCTAGTCAAAGGGTCTAGCAAATGTTTAAAGTTTCTTTTTCTGTGTTGAACACTTTTGCAGATTCTTCAGGGGCTCCTTGCTGGTATTCTCCACTTACAACTCCTATGATATGGGCAACAGAATTTCTGTTTGCTGCTCTACACTCTGCTCCTGGTTTTTCAATGGAACTCCACATGGTCTCTCTTTTGAAGTCTTGTTGCCTTTTGAGTGAGTCTTCTTGGTCAGGAGTCAATAAGGATTGAGTCTTCCCCACCTTCTCTGTTTCCCTACCACAGGGGATACATGTCAAGTTCTCTAAGGGATCCTATTCAAGTCCCTGGCTTTGGAGTCAGGAGGAACTTTCCACCTCTGTTCCTTGGTGCATTTGAGGCACAAAATATACCATAAATTTTCTCTAAAGATTATCTCTTCAGAATTGTCCTTGAATTCTGCCAAATATCATCCTTTTGAATGTTTTTAGAGTGGGAATGGTGTCCAAGAAGAGTTATTATGTCTTTGAAAACCTGCAGATTGGTCTGTCTCCTGAGTCACTTTGGTACTGATCCATCATTGCTCAGTACCTCAGTTAAAACTTCAAGTTCAATATCCTACTACGTAATCATTTTTCTACTTTACCCTATTAACATGACATGTTACATTAATATTTTCTAACTTTAAGTCATCTTTATAATCCAAAAACTACTTGATCATCACATTCAAATTTATACTTACTGTATTTGTAATAACTGTGGATTTCAGTTGCCATTTTTTAAAGTTTGTAATTATGTTTATAAATGAGATTGGGCTATAGTTTTTTCATGTTATCTTTGATATGTGTTACTGTTAGAATTATACTGGATTTGTAAAATGAATTAGGGATCTATTCATATTCATCTTTAAATACTATAAGAATAACCTTTACTTTTAAAGGTTGATAAAACTCAACTTTAAATCTTCTATGCTTGGTGTTTTGGTGGGGGGAGAGAGAGTTTATGAACAAACCATAAGGGCATCTTAGAAATAATTGTGGAAGAATTTGGGAACCATGTTGGAATTTGATTATTCACATATAGGGGGTAAGAAAAACTGAAATAAAATTACTACCCCCACTGTTATTGGGACCTTCCCCCCTCCACCCCATTTTAATCATAGAGAACATACTTGCATTGGGAACTGCATTATGCAGAGTTCCTTGGTACTGTCAACAGAATCTTACTCTAGATATTTTCAAGCAGAAAGATATTTATTGTATTTAATGCAAGAGTTCACTGAATAATTGGAGGGGCAAGAAGAAAGGCTCGAGACTGAGTACAGTATATGGTTGCATTGGTGACCCATAATGAACCATGCCTTTTGATGGTCAAACCCTTGTGGAGACCCTGTCTCTTGAAACTGGGATGGCCCTGTGACTTGTTTTAGCCAGTAGAATGCAATGAAGTGACACTGTGCCAGTTCTGGACCTAAGCTTTAGGAAGCTCTGGGACCATTTGCTCTTGCCCTCTGCGGAAGCTCTGCCTGTAGGAAATCAGCTCTCCTACGGGAGAAACCAGATGCAGAAACTGCATGGAAAGATGGAGGTCCCAGACTAGCTGTGGAAGACCTGGGGGGCCCACTCAAACAAGAGAACCAAAACTTCCAGACAGATGACCCATGTTGTTACAGGGTGCAGCCAAGAGGGGGGACTCCAAATAGGCATTTGAAATGGGGTCCAGAACTTAAGGTGTCCAGGAGATTTTAAGATGTCTCCATCCCCCCACCCAGGGTGTGGGTTGGGGGAAGGGACAAATGGAGCAGGGCCAATGAGAGCTGTTTTGCATAGCAACAGCCTTGCAGCTAAGCTCTGGCATGGTCATTTAACATATCTATAGCCTTTGGCTGGTTGCATGGATATGTTAAATAGCTGTGATCATCTCTGAGCCAGGGGAATGGAAGTAACTTCCCCACCAAGATGTGACTGGGGCAGATCCCCCAAGCTACAGTGCCTGCGTGGGAGCTCGGAGAAGATTGGCTCCAGGACATGGGGCCACACCTGCCCAGACTCATGATGGCAGCCCAGTAAAGCTGGAAGGATACGAGTTCTGGCATGTGAAGCTGAGTGTGGGAGGAGTTGGAAATGAGGCTGCAGAGGAAGACTGGCCGCGGGGATTTAAAACCCAGACTTGGCAGCCATTGAGAGAGAGAACCATGTGGCTGTGGAGGTGCAGAGAGGATCATAGCCATTGTAGAGAGAGCCACACAGCTTTAGCAGAGTGAAGACTCCCGTATCCTTGAGAGGGGGAGAACCATGCTGCTTTAGGGAGGAGAACCATGCTGCTTTAGGAAGGAGAGCCATGCGCAGCCCTGAGAGGGGAGAGAACCATGTGGCTTTAGCAGAATAGGGAGGACCTTAGCCATTGAGGGAGAACCGTGCTGCTTTAGGAGAGAGAACCATGCGGCCTTGACAGAGTGGAGACTCCCGCAGCCCTGAGAGGGAGAACCACGAGGCCTGGACAGAGCAGGGACCCCCACAGCTTTAGAAGGGGAACCACCACCTGTTTTTAGCAGAGATCCCAGCAACTCAGCGGAGGGTGCCGGGAACCCAGGGAGGTCTCCAAGTCGAGATGGAGTATTAACCTGGAAGAACCAGAGGACTGCCTGAGCCATGGACTTCTATTTCCTTTCCTGAGATATGGTACTCTGGACTGGGCAAAGGGGGAAGGAAGGAAGGACTGTGTGTGTTTGTGGGTGTTTTGGGGGACTTTGGGATTTTTGATAAAGACATTAGGTCACTACTTTAAGTTAGTATAGCATTAAATAAACATTTCCTTTCCTTTTCATGAATCTCTGGCATTGAGAGATGTCTTTCCTCTGGCGGCGGACATAACGGACCCGGGGCCTTCTTTCAATAATAGTATATTGTCCCAGGCCCCCCTTGTCTGTTCTGTAACAATGTCAGATGCCCTCAGCCAGCCTCTAGCTATTTGAGTTACCCTACCTGAGTCACCAGGCATGTAAGTGAAAAAGCCATCTTGGATAGCCCAGCCCCTGTGGCACCACAAGGAGCAAATATAAACTATCCTGTCTGTGCCCTATTCAAATTCCTGACCCATAGAATTATGAGAAATAACGCATGGTTGTTGTTTGAAGCTACTAAGTAAATTTTGTTGTAATTTGTTGCACATCAATAAATAACCAGAGAAAGCTCCCAAGCCCTGAATGAAAAAAAAAAAATCCAAAACTATAAAACAAATTGACCTGGTATGAAAGTTGCCACCACCACTGATCTTAGAAATATGATGCCTCTGTGGGCTCTGGTGCCAGCTTCCCACCTGGGTCTCCTCACTCCTGAATCAAGGTTGTATAAATATTTCCTCTTTGTGAAACTTAGGTAACAGGTCTAGAAACAAGAGAGACTGAGGAACATAGGCTTGGGGATTCTAATTTGGGAAGGAGATTCTTTCCATAGACAGTTGTCAAAATTGAAACATGCTATTAAAAAAATTCTGAAGACTTCCGGCCAAGATGCAGGCATAGGTAAACACACTGTGCCTCCTCGCACAACCAAAATAAGGACAACAAAAAATTTAGAAACAAAAAACAACCAATACTGACAGGAAACTGAACTGTATAGAAGTCCAACAACCAAGGAATTAAAGTAGACACATTCATCCAGACTGGCGTGTCAAGACAAAAAAAATGGCCCAAATGAAAGAACAAATCAAAGCTCCAAAAAATATACGACTAAGTGACGGAGAGATAGCCAACCTATCAGATGCACAGTACAAAGCACTGGTGATCAGGATGCTCACAGATTTGGTTGAATTTGGTCGCAAATTAGATGAAAAAAAGGAATGTTACAGAACAAACAAGGGGGGCCTGGGACAATATACTATTAGTGAAAGAAGCCCCCGGGTTCGTTATGTCCGCCGCCAGAGGAAAGACGTCTCTCAATGCCAGAGATTCATGAAAAGGAAAGGAAATGTTTATTTAATGCTATACAAACCTAAAGTAGTGACCTAATGTCTATCAAAAATCCTAAAGTCCCTTAAAACACCCACAGACAGACACAGTCCTTCCTTCCTTCCCCCTTTGCCCAGTCCAGAGTACCATATCTCAGGAAAGGAAATAGAAGTCCATGGCTCAGGCAGTCCTCTGGTTCTTCCCAGTTAGTACTCCATCTCCACTGGGAGACCTCCCTGGGTTCCCGGCACCCTCCGCTGAATTGCCGGGATCTCTCTGCTAAAACCAGGTGGTGGTTCCCCCTTCTAAAGCTGCGGGAGTCTCCACTCTGGCAAAGGCACATGGTCCTCTCTCCCAGGGCCATGGGAGTCTCCACTCTGTCAAGGCCTCGTGGTTCTCCCTCTCTCAGGGCTGCGGGAGTCTCTACTCTGTCAAGGCTGTGTGGTTCTCTCCCTCAGGGCCTCGGGAGTCTTTCCTCTGCTAAAGCTGTGTGGTTCTGCTCCAATTGCTGTGATCTTCTCTGCACTTCCACAGCCTCATGGTTCTCCCCCTCAATGGCTGCCACCTCTGGGTTTAAATCCCCGTGCCAGTCTTCCTCTGCAGCCCCATTTCCAACTCCTCCCACACTCGGCTTCACATGCCAGAACTCACATCCTTCCAGCTTTACTGGACTGCCATCATGAGTCTGGGCAGGTTTGGCCCCATGTCTTGGAGCCAATCATCTCCAAGCTCCCACGCAGGTGCTGTAACTCGGGGTACCTGCCCCCCAGTTATGTCTTGGTGGGGAAGTTACTTCCATTCCCTTGGCTCAGAGCATGGCCACAGCTATTTAACATATCTAAGCGACCAGCCAAAGGCTATAGATATGTTAAATGACCATGCCAGAGGTTAGCTGCAAGGCTGTTGCTATGAGAAACAGCTTTCAAAGACCCTGCTCCATTTGTCCCTTCCCCCAACCCACACCTGGGGAGTGGGAGTGAAGACATCCAAAAATCTCCTGGACACCTTAAGTTCTGGACCCCATTTCAAATGCCTATTTGGGGTCCCCCCTCTTGGCTGCACCCTATAACAGGAAGGCCATGCTAAGTGAAATAAACAAAAATGTACAGGGAACCAACAGTGAAGGGAAGGAAACTGGGACTCTAATCAATGGAGTGGACCAGAAGGAAGAAAGAAACAACCAAACAGAAAAGAATTAAGAAACGAGAATTCAAATAAATGAGGAGAGGCTTAGGAGCTTCCAGGACATCTTTAAACATTCCAACATCTGAATTATAGGGGTACAAGAAGAGGAAAAGGAAGAGCAACAAGTGGAAAAGTTATTTGAACAAATAATAAAGGAGAACTTCCCCATTCTGGCAAAGGAAATAGACTTCTAGGAAGTCCAAGAAGCTCAGAGTCTCAAAGAAGTTGGACCCAAGAAGCAACACACCAAGGCACATCATAATCACATTAGCCAAGGTAAAAATGAAGGAGAGAATCCTGGAAGCAGCAAGAGATAAGGGGACAGTAACCTACAAAGGAGTTTCCATCAGACTGTCAGCTGATTTCTCAAAAGAGACCTTACAGGCAAGATGGGGCTGGAAAAAAGTATTCCAAGTCATGAAAGGAAAGGACCTATATCCCAGATTGCTATATCCAGCTAAGCTTTCATTTAGAATGGAAGGGCAGATAAAGTACTTCTCAGATAAGGTCAAGTGAAAGGAGTTCCTCATCAGCAAGCACTTACTATATGAAATGTTAAAGGAATTTATCTAAGAAAAAAGATAAAAAAACACGGACAGTAAGATGACAGCAAACCACAATTATTAACAACCACACCTAAAACAAGAGCAAAAAGAAACTTAGCAAACAACTAGAACAGGAACAGAACCACAGAAATAGAAATCACGGGGAGGATTAGCAAGAGGGGAGTATGAGGAGGAGAGAGGGGAAAAAGGTTCAGAGAATAAGTAGCATAGATGGTAGGTAGAAAATACACAGGGGGAGGGTAAGAATAATATGGGAAATGTAGAAGCTAAAGAACTTATATGTATGACACATGGACATAAACTCAAGGGGGGGAATGTGGGTGGGTGAGGGTGTGCAGGGTGGAGGGGAGTGAAGGGGGGAAAATGAGACAACTGTAATAGCATTATCAATAAAATATATTTAAAAAAAAACCTCTAAGCACCTGAATTTTTTTTAACCCTAAGAACTGTCCTAGAAAGTCAAAGAGTCTGATGGTCACACCCAAAGCCCTTATTTTTATTTCTTTTATGGTTTATTTTATTATGTGTCTTAAATTAATAGTGTATTATTCTTATATTCTTACCCATCCCCACCCCTCATCTCAACTCCACTAGATTAAGGGCAGATGTCAGAAGCAAACTGCAAGAGCATTGGAAGCAGCCCTGACAGGTAGTTCTACAGAAACATGTAAATTTGGGTAAAACTTTAAGGTTGTTCACAGGCTCCAGAACAGCTTAATTTTTCTTTTGCTCTCCATGGTGGATTATTTTGTCTTTGGTTTTAGAAAGCACCCCATGTTTATTCTCACTTTCATTTTTAAAGCAGATTTATTGAGATATATTCTATGTGCCAGAATGTTTTCCCATTATAGTTGTACAATTAAACTGGGGGGGGGTCATTGTAAATTTATAGAGCTAGGCAACCATCATCATAATTTAGTTTGATAATATTTTCATCGCCAGAAAGTTCCCTCATGCCTATTTGCAGTCCCCCTCTCACCTTGACACCAAGAAACCACTGGTGTGCTGTTTCTGTAGATTTGCCATTTATTGACATTTTATATAAATGGAATCATATAATATCATTTTCATTTTTAAAAGACAAAGATTTGTATTTGTTTTCACATAAATTATACATGTTAGTTCTAGAAATTTTAGAAATACAATTTTAATATATATATGAATTGTAACCCCAGTACCAAGAGGTAATGACAGTTAATATTATATATTGGTATACATTAAAAAAAAGAGAGAGTAAAGTCTAAACCTCTTATGGTGGTCTACAGATCCTGCCTAATCTGGAGTCTTTCAACATTATCTAATGCCTTAACCCTACACACCTCTCCACACTCCAGCTGAAAAGATTTTATTTCAGCTTCAGGAGCACCCCAAGCTCTTTGCACATAACATTCATTTTGCCTGGCACTCTCCCTTCACCCCTTGAATGACCAGCTCCTTCTCATTTAAGGGATAGCATGAACCTCATCTCCCTAGAGAGCTGATCCCTGACTGCTACCTAAATTAGTCCCAGACTCACCTTCCTCTTCTTATGTTTCCTTCATGCCACTTGATTCAGTCTGAAATTATCTGAGTCATGTATCTGCTTGCCTTTGTTTTTCTCCTTCACTTGATTATAAATTCCATGAAGACAGAATAGCCAATATCAATTCTTTTTTGTGTCGTATCCCTACCTCTTCTCCTCAGGCAGGAAAGTGTTTGTGGAATGAATGAGTTGAATAAAGTTACTTATCTTCTCTGTGCCTCAGTTTCCTCATCAGAAAATGGGGAAAAAATGCACCTTTGTCATAAAATTTCTGTGAACACATAAATGTTCAATAACTTATTATCATTATTATTAGCATTATTTTTAATCTTTTGGGAAAACTCTTTTGATTGCTTCATTCCCTTCAAACTTCTCAGTTTTATTTTGGTTTTATGATTTCCTTCTCTTTGATCATTCTATTACTTTGGGTTGTTGGAACCTATTCCCTTCAATATAGCTGGTATACTAAAAAGGCCTAGAGTCTCATCATTCCATGCTCTACTCTGACTAGAAAGCCAACGTGAATTCAGAGTGGGGTCCACAATTAAGAAGACACCGAGTGTATAGATGTCTTAGGCCAACTACTCCATGCCTTCAAGAAAAATGGTTCCTTTTTCTTATTACTCTTTTTCTTGGCTTCATCTTCCTGAGCTGCTTCTCATCTCCAGAGAAAAGTTTTCATGGCCCTCAGAAATGACCAAGTTTGGCCTGTTTTCCATGGGGTTAAGAGACTTCAGTGATTAAAAAATACTACATTGTTACCTGAGGTTCAACCCAGCAGGATAGATCCAAGAGTTCTGGCTAGGGAATGAAAGACAGGATGCCACAGCAAGGAACAGTGCGCAGTATCTGACCTGCTCTCTGCACATGTCTGTTCACGAGGTCTGGCAACAGACTGCTAACCATGGTCAAGATTCTCCTGCTCACTCTCTCCTTCCTACAGGGACATGACCAACACGTAGAATATGCTATTTTTTTCCTAATTTCCTCTCTATCCCAAAGACCCTACTCTCCTACTGGTTAAGTTAGGACAGGAAGTGTTCATTTTAGGATGAGAAAAATGTTCTGGAGACAGGAAGAGAGGTGATGGTTGCACAGCAATGCAAATGTACTCACTATTGCTGAAATGGTGAATTTCATGGTATAGTTCATCATAATAAATAAAGGAGTATTCTTTTTAATGCAGCTACCCTAGTTTTTGTAAGCAAAAAAAAATCTTTTGAAAGCTTTATGGTGTCATGTTGATAGTATATTAAAACAGGAGGTAAAGATAAAAATTCAATATATCTTTGTCCTTTTTGTTCTACCCTAACCAGGAGGCAAGAAGTAGGAGTAGGTAAAACAAT
Source organism: Phyllostomus hastatus (assembly GCF_019186645.2). Taxonomy (NCBI): domain Eukaryota; kingdom Metazoa; phylum Chordata; class Mammalia; order Chiroptera; family Phyllostomidae; genus Phyllostomus; species Phyllostomus hastatus. The sequence goes on from NW_025333857.1 coordinate 15,692,605, forward strand.
ACTGAATTGAACTTAAGAGGCTTGACCAATCTAAGCTGGAATGAAGAGACTAGACTGAATGAAAAGCTGAGTTTTGCATCCTTCAGAAATAATTCCATGACTTAAATTCCCCTTTACCCAAGATGTCAGGGAAGAAAACACATTCCAGTTTTTCAGAATTGCTCCTGCACAACCATTTTCTCAGCTGTGCAACCACCTGGGCGATTGAGTCTTTGGTCCCTGTAAATCCACACTGGAACTTCGCAATGAGCATGCTCCTATTTTTCTTCTCTACTTATATGCTCTCATGTGAAATTAAAACTATAGTCTAAGGAGTTTATGGCACTTAATTTTTATACAAAAAGGAAATGGACAATTGCGTTAAAAAGATAAAATTCTATATGTGTACATAGTCCTGAAAGAACTGTTCTGGCATTCATTAGCAATTATGTTGCAAATGGAGTGGTCTAAAACCACTAGCAATGCATTACTTACTCATGCCATTAAATTACAGATTTTATGATGAGAAAAGTCAGTGTGAGTAACTACATGCACTCAAAACAATTCTGAGCCCCAGTTGTCCATGTCACTGAAACACTGAAGAAAGAAAAACAATTTCTAAATAGTCAGTGGAAATAAAATTATAGCCTAGTTTTCTTAGTTATGTATTTATATTTTCACAGGTATCTCTTCTATTTTTATATTGTTTAAAATGTTTCATTATATCTTCCTTTACAAATATATTTACATAGCTTTTTCTAATACTGTTTATTTAATATTGCTTAAATCCTATGTACTAAAACAACTAATTTTACTGTTCATAGCTAACTTATAACATCAGCATGAGGGCAATATTACACAGAACTGGAAACCTCATACAAAGTTCTTTGGGAAAAGATAAATAAAGTTTCTATAGAGAGGCAGAATTCCATTCCCTTCCCTGAATTTTGAGAGCTGTTTATTTGTTGCTGTATGTTGGGTTTTGTGGGGGTTTCTTTGTTTTGTTTTGTTTTTTTACTTCTTCTCTTGTTCTATAAATATTTTTGTACTTTGAGCTCCTATGGTGGGGAGGTAGGATGATATCTTGGATGTTCAATAAGTGTGTGTAGTTGAATATATATTCATTAGTTAAAACACAAAATGGGAGAACTACATTACCCAAAGATAAATTACTAGCTACAAGTAACAGTTCATAAACATACTTAGGCAAGAGAAAAGCTGGGTATGTAGAAAATGTACAAGAATTATACCCAGAGTAGAAAAACAAGAGAAGAATCCCAACAGAAATATAAAAAGTAAGAGGGAAAAGAAGCAGTAAAAATTAAAAGACTACCTGGGCAGGGAGTTATAGTCTAAACCTAAAAAAGGGATTACTTTCTGTCTCCAGAAGATAGTACCAGGGAGGAAGAAAATGAGCTTGCATAGTGAGTTCAATGAGGATAACACGTGATTTAAGAATCAAATTTTTAACTAGGACAAAAGGGACAGAGTAACTGGTCTAAAACATAGCCCTAGCCCTCCAGGCAATAGAAGCATTTTACTACTCTAGTAATTAGGGATTCTGTTTTGTTTGTATAGTTTACTTAATGTGGTGGTTTATCTTGTGTCAACTTGATTAAACTGGATTATGTTTTTCCAACTCCCGTTTGCTGGAGGGTTCCAAATTAGAGTTGGCAAAAGAAGAACTTGAGACAGATTTGAAAGGTGGAAGAAAACAAGCAGCCATTTTCACACTCCAAATTCACTGTGGTTAGATGCAGGAAGAGTCAGAGATAGGGGATCAGAAGGGTCCAGCTTGTCCTCATTCTCCTCCAATACACAGGGGGCTTTTCCTTCCAACTCCTGACCCCGTTAACCAACAGTGACCCCAGACCCTACACCAGATGGCCCACAGAGGTGCTAGCTGAATGGAGCACAACTTCCTCTGTATTTTCCCCATAAGCCTTCTCTTTACAGACCTACTTTGGCAGCTGGGCATGCTTGGTTTCTCAGATTGACTTGTTAGTTACTACCTCTCTCTAATCTTCCACTATATGCCTTAGATCTTCACTTCTACAGTTCCTACCACAATTGTGTAGGTCTACTTCCCATAAAAGAAAAAAAGAAAAAAGAAAATTTTCTCCTGTAACTTGTAGTGGTTCTGTTTCCCTGACTGAAAAAGTTTTATGAATTTCAGAAGAAACTGAACTCACTAAAAAATTCTGAAATAAATATTTTGGGTTTAAAGTTGCCATTTAAGATTTTTTTGTTGCTTGTAGCAGAAATACTGTGTTTTTCAGACCGTAAGACGTACCTAGGTTTTTTGAAGCAAAAAATGTGGTAAAATATTTAATAACATAAATAACATAATATTTCACCAATGTAAATATAAACAGAACTCAACAGCAGCATTAACAAGCATTATTCCTCCCAAATTTGTGGGGGGCAAAGTGTGTCTTATAGTCCAAAAAATGCAATTAGGAAGAATTGAAATGAAATTAGGAGGACCCTTACAATCTTCTCATGTGAAGCATAAAATGACTAACTCTCATTAGACATCTAATCTCAAAGATCATCCAAACTAACTAGAGAGACATAAGATTCACCCAAACAGATTATATAGATATTTATGCATATGTATGGCAGACATCATTGTTCCACTAACTGAATGTCTATTCACAACCCCGTTCACACTTGTACTTTTCAGATAGAAGTGGATATGTAACAGAATTCTGTCCAATGAGACAAAATAAGAAGTCACTGGGTATGACTTTTGGGAGAACTTTGCTTTCTAAATAAAAATAGATGGACAGGTTTCCAGTCAAGATGGCAACATAGGCAAATGCAGCTCAGCTCCTCACACGACCATATCAAAATTACAACTAAATTATAGAACAATCATCATTCAGAACCATCAGAAATCGAGTTATCAACAACTATGTCTGACAACTAAGTCTGACAACTATGGAATTACAGAAACCACATCCAACCAGACTGGTAGGAGGGACAGAGACATGGAATGGCTCGTCCCACATACATGTGTGGTGAATAAAAATTTGAGAGGGATAACTTGGGAGCAAGGAGTCCTAGCCCCACACCAGGCCCCATAGCTCAGGGTACCAGTGCCAGGAAGAAAAGTCCCCATAACTTCTTGCTGCAAAAACCAGCTGGGTTGAGTTGGTGGAAGAAATTTCTGGAGTCCCAAGCAGTTCCTCTTAAAGAACCCACACATGAACTTACTCATGCTCACTCCCTCTGAGCTCCAGCACTGAGGTAGCAGCTTGAAAAGCACCAGTGGCATACAAGGAGGAGCTGAAGTGTCTAGTGTCAAGGCAAGAGCTGGGGGACAGCTTTCTCCCAGACAGAAAGGTAGGCAGAGTCACAGAGCCAGCAGATAGATGCCAAATCTGAGACTCCATATGAATGGCTGGTCTTGGACCAAGTTTCACAACTTCTTAAATCCTTTCAAACAAGCAACAGCTGGCCTCAGTGGGCTCCCAGCCCCTCTACCTCTTACCAAGTAGCCCAGGCATGGAACTAGCAGCAGCCAGCCAAGACTCAAAGCTTGGCTTCACCTGGGAATCTCCAAGCCCAGCACAAGTAGCAGCCATCTCAGATTTGCTCTATAGCTCAGACAGGGTGGCCCCAGGCAAAACACAGGTGGGAACTAATCTTGGCCAGCATCACCCAGAAAACCTCAAGGCCAGCACACCTAGTGCACAGCTACAGACCACACTGGAGCACCACCACCCTGTCCATGCACAGCTGATTCTCCACAGAGAATGGAGGTTGGTGGTCAGTGGTCACAGCCAATCCTTGCAACTGACTGGCTTGGGTAAATTCCTCCCATTGACCTACCAACAGCAACCAAGGCTCAACTACAAGAAGAGGGTATACTTGGCTCACATGAAGGGTGAGTACCCAGCTTGGTGACAGGGGAGACTATACTCATCTTGGGTGATACTGGAGGCTGTGCCACTGGACTCTACAGGACATCTACTACATTAGGCCATGATACCAAGACAGGAAGTCATAGGAGCTCTGCCTAATACATAGAAACAAACACAGGGAGGCTGCCAAAATGAAGAAACAAAGAAACATGGCTTGAATGAAAGAACAGATCAAAACTCCAGAGAAAGAACTAAACAAAATGGAGATAAGCAATCTCTCAGATACAGAGTACAAAACACTGGTCATAAGGGTTCTTGAGGAACTTAGTGAGGACCTCAACAGCATAAAAAATTTCTCATAAGAAACGAAGGATACACTAACTGAAAGAAAGAACAATTTAGAGGGAAACAACAGTAGAGTGGATGAAGCCAAGAATTGAATCAATGATTTGGAACATAAAGAAGCCAAAAATGATCCATCAGAATAACAAGAAGAAAAAAAATCCAAAATAATGAAGATAGTATAAGCAGCCTCTGGGACAACTTCAAGAGTTCAAATATTCACATTATACAGGTGCCAGAAGGAGAAGAGAAAGAGTAAGAAATTAGAAATGTATTAAAAAAAATAATGAAAGAGAACTATAACTTGGTGAGAGAAATAGACATGCAAGTCCAGGAAGCACAGATAGTCCCAAACAAGATGGATGCACAGAGGCCAGAGGCTCACTCCAAGATTCATCATAATTAAAATACTAAAAGTTAAAGATAAAGAATGAATCTTAAAAGCAGCAAAAGGTGTTAGTTACCTACAGGGGAGTTTCCATAAGACTGTCAGCTGATTTCTCAAAAGAAACTTTGCAGGCTAGAAGGGATAGGCAAGAAATAGTCAAAGTCATGAAAAACAGGGACCTACAGCAAAGCTATCACTTAGAATTGAAGGGCCAATAAATAGCTTCCCAGATGAGAAAAAAACGAAGGAACTCATCATCACCAAGCCATTACTATATAAAATGTTAAAGGGATTTATTTAAGAAAAATAAGATCAAAACTATGAGCAGTGAATGGCAATAAATATATATTTATTCTTCAATAAATAAATTGAATCTGAAACAAAAAACTAAGCAAACAAGAAGAACAAAGACAGAATCATGGATACAGAGAGCTTTTTGATGGTTGCCAGATGGGAGGGGAGTATGGGGGAATGGGTGAAGAGGTGAGGGGATTAAGAAGCACAAATAGGTAGTTACAGAATAGCCATGGGATATAAAGTACAGTATAGGAAATGGAGAAGCCAAAGAACTTATAGACATGACCCGTGGACATGAACAATGGTGGGGGCATTGCATGAGGGAGTGGGGGGTGCTGGGTTGAAGAAGGCAAAGGGGGAAAAATGAGGACAATTGTAACAGCATAATCAATAAAATTTTAAAAATCACCCTGATTGGATTAATTAATTAAAAAAAAAGACAGACATGGTTAGCCTATCCCTTCACCCTATACACCCTTTCTTCCTACCTGAAGTTTAGATGAGGTTTCCAGAAGAGCAATCATCTGATTGTGAGCAGACCAGCCAGCATGAGCAAAGGTCTAGTAACAGAAAGAGACTCTGGCCCTGAAACCATCCAGTTGCAATGCCAGCATCTAGCTCAACTTCTTTGTATAAACCACTACAGCAAAATTTGTTTACTGACTTTTTTTTTTGACTGTCCTAAATTCTTTATTAGGTAAAAATTTTACTAACATTACTTATATTTGTGGTAACGGTGGAGCTGGTGAGTACCACACCTTCTCCAAGCTATAGGGCGAGAACCACCCATAGTGTGGTGGAACTTGTGGCCCGCTGATGTCAGCCCTTGCATCTCCCTGTGCTTGTAGACCAGTTTAGTCATCCACTGGATGTCAGGATTCCTCCTCAGAGGCTCATGGAATGGATCAATGAAGATAACCTCAAAGAATTTGTATGTGGAATCTTCCTCATACCCAGTAAGAATTCACAACACTCAGAGCCCCACAGTGGCATTCAGCTCACTCCCTGGCAACAGACTGAAGGTTTCAGGCAAACCTTAGCTTGTTACCACCACAATGGACAGGCTTGCTATAGGTTGCACCCTTAGGGACAAAATGTTTGTGGCCACCACAGCGCACACAAATCCTATATATGACATAACCTTGCTTGGACTTGTATCCCAGCCTGTGCACTTTATTGGGCCTGGTGGGGCAGGAGCCCTGTGGAGCACAGATTGCTGGCAGTACTGCCAGCAATACCCTATATAAAATAAAACACCCTAAAAAGGAAGTGCATCACATCAGACTGCTTCTTCCTCCATAGTTTCTGGATGTACTTGTAAGCACCCATCTTGGCTTACCTGATGGCTTCGGACAGACAGAAAGCTAAAGCTGAAAGATTTTTTAACTGAGACAATATGTCAATTTAAAAAATAAGTACTACAGATTACTGGGGAAAGAGGGGTAGAGGGAGGTGGAGAAGGGTATGTGGGGATAAATGGTGCTGGAAGGAGACTTGACTTGGGGTGGTGAACACACAATACAGTGTGCAGATGATGTGTTGTGAAATTGTGCAGTTGAAACCTGTATAATTTTGTTAACCAGTGTCACCCCAATAAATTCAATAAAAAGGAAAACATGCATACTACAGAAAGTAGTGAATAGAGAATTTTAGAATAGAACAATGAGGCTAGGAAGATGAGACCTAAGAGGTCCAACTAGGTTTGGAATTTCAAGGGGAAAAAAAAAAACAATGAATAAGTAGGGAATAACTGAAGGACATTTCGTAAGGAGATGATGGTGTGAAGAAAGACACAGGAAGAAAAGAGCAACTAAACCAATATCTGAATTCATGCATGGGGTAATGAGTTTGTATACTGGGTTGATGCATTGAGAATATGAAGAAAAGAAAGTTACTAGGATAATGTAGTGACAGGAAATACTTACCAAAGGCCGGCTACGTGCCATGCCCTGTATCCCTGGGACACAGTGATAAAGAAAACAAAACCCCTGCCTTCATGGAGTTAAATTTCATTGGAGATTAAAGTTAAGATGTGAGTGATGATGACATCAGTCAACTATGGAAAATGGTGAAAATCAGGAGGCAAACTATTTTTGGTAAACTTTTTTCCCCCAGAAGCTTGGCAAGCAAAAGGAGAAAAATAGGTCCACTGGACATTATACATAAAACAAATATAAGAAGTCTCTTAAAATGGAGAGAATATAGGGATGGCACAGTGGTGAGTTCCCTGCTGGGTTTTTGCCTCATACATCTTGGGCCTGGTGCTGGAGAAGCCAGCAACTGGAAACACCAACAGACACAAACAAAAGAAAACACAAGAAAAGCCTGCTCTCTCCAGCAAATGAACCAGGAGACAGGCGGCCTAGAAAGATAGAAAAGTTTGAGACAGTTACTGCCTTTCACAAAACACCATGGAAAAAACTGTGGTCCTATGTCCATGATAAAAGAAGGAAACATGAAACATCAGGAAGGAAGTATAATGGAAAGAGTGAAAACATGGATAAATACAACAGACTTTACTTCTTCTTTTTAGTATTATAAATTATGTTTGATGGCTGCAGCAAATATGATAACCCTGTCTCATGTGGTTCTTACTGTATGTAAGGGAAATATTTAAGACAATCGTATTACAAATGGTGTAGAGCGAAGACATTTAAAGGTAGGTAAGGTTTCTACACTTTACACAAACTGGTAATATGTCAAGAGAAGTAGGCTATGATAAGTTATGTATGTATAATATAATAACTAAAGCCACAAAGAAAAAATTTATACAGCCCTGACCAGTGTGGTCATTTGGAGGGGTGTCATCCTGCAAAGCAGAAGGCCACGGTTCCATTCCAGGTCAGGGCAGGCCAGTCCTAGTCTGGTACATAAAGCAGGCAACTGATCAATGTTTCTGTCTCACACTGAAGTTTCTCCTCCTCTCTATCTCAATCCCTTTCCTTCTATCAAAAAAATAAATAAATAATAAAAAATGTACACAAGGAAATATACTAAAAAACACTATGGATAAATGAAAATAGAATTCTAATAAAAGTTCAAATAACATAAATACAGGAAAGTATGGAAAAGTAAACAAAGAGAGCAAAAACAAAAAAATACCAGAATTAAGCATTTACATATCAATAATTACATTAATGTAAATGGTCTAAATATACCAATTAAAAAACAGAAGCTGAAACATGGATTTAAAAAATATTTTCCAACTATCTGCTGTCTATAAAAAATACCTCAAATATAAAAACACTTAGAAAAATAAAACAGAAAAAGTCATATCATGAAAACATTTTTTAACAGAAAACAGAAATTGCTACATTAAACAGAGTGGAGTTCCAAGCAACAAAAAAAATACCACAGAGAGAAATATTAAGTAATGATAAAAATGTCCATCATCAAGAAAACATAGCACTCCTAAACTGACTCATAGATACAGAGAACAACAGACTGAGGATTGCAGGACTTAGGTAGGGGAGTTTGGGGACCTGGGCAGAAAAGGTGAAAGGATTAAGAAGTACAAAATAGTCACGAGGATATAAAGTACAGCACAGGAAAGGCAATCAATAATATTGTAATAACTATGCATGTTGCCAGGAGGGTACTGAGTATGCCAGGGGGGAACCACTTTGAAAGTATATGGCTATCTAACCACTATATTGTACTCCTAGAACTAATACAAAATAATATTGAATGCATACTGTAATTGAAAAATAAAATGTAAATAATAATAATAATAAAAAGGAAAGATAGCAATCCTAAATGTATATACACCAAACAACAGAGTATATACAAAATATGTGACACATCCCTGACTTGTGTGGCCCAGGTGGTTGGGCATCATCCTGCAAAGTGAAATGTCATCAGTTCAATTCCTGGTCAGGGCACATGCTTGGTTTGTGGGTCTAGTTCCGGTCGGATAGAGGCAACCAACTGATGTTTCTCTCCCTCTCTTTCTCCCTCCCTTCCCCTTTCTCTAAATATAAGTAAGTAAAATCTTTAAAACATATGTAAAGCAGAAACTGATAGAATTGAAAGAAAATTGACAAATTCACAACTATAGTTGGAAACTTCAACATCTCTTTCTCAACAATTGATAGGACAACTAGACAGAAAATAATTCAGGGTATACAATAATTCAACAAACCATCAACCAGCAGGATATAATTGACATTTATTGACTATTTTACCTAACAAAAGCAGAACATCCAGTCTTTTGAAGCACCATGGAACATATACAAGAAAGAACTTATCCTGGGCCAATCAATTCTCCAAAAATGTAAAAGAACTGAAATCATAAAAGTATATTATTTGTCCCTATTTGCAGATAACATGACTATTTATGCAGGAAATCCCAGGAAATCTACAGAAAAATAAAAAATAAACCTTCCTAAACTAATAAGTGAGTTCAGCAAGGTCTCAAAATACAAGATAAACATACAAAAATCAATTCTATATACTAATTATAAACATATGGGCACTGAAATTAAAACTACAGAGCTACTTTTTGGAGCTAAAATTTAGTTGTAAATTTAACAAACCATATATGGGGCTTGTAGGCTGAGTAGTACAAAATGTTAATGAAAGAAAATGAAGACACACTAAATTAGTGGAGAGACATACTGTGTACATGGATTAGAACACTCAACCTAGTAAAGATATCAATTCTTCCCAAATTAATATATAAGTTTAACATAAAACCTATCTATATCCCAGGAAGAATTTTAAAAAAGATATAAACAAGCTTATTTTAAAACTTGTATACAAGAGCAAGGAACTAGAATAGCCAGGAAAAAAAAAATTGAAAAACAAGAATAAAGCTGAAGAAATAACACTACTTGATTTTATACTTTATTATAGAGTTTCAGTAATCAAGACAGTATGGTAGGACTTCAGTGATCAAGACAAGGGTTCAGCCCTAGCTGAGCAGCTGTTTGTTGGGATGTGGTCCCGTGCACCAAAATGTTGCAAGTTGAATTCTCAGTCAGGGCACACACCTAGATTGCAGGTTCAATACTGGTTGGGATGTGCAGGGGAGGCAACTGATCGAAGTTTCTCTCTCACATTGAAGTCTCTCTCTTTCTCTCCCCCTTCCTTTTCTAAAATCAATAAACATAAATTTGATTGAGGATTAAATAAAAAAAGACAGGGGCTTGGACAGCAAGACATAAGGATCAATTAACAAAATAGAGAAATAAGCCCATACAAGTATGGCAAAGTGATTTTTGATAAGGATAAAAAAAAAGGCCATTCTATGAAACAAGGAAATTTTTCAGCAAAGATGGTGGATATTCATATATAGAAAACAAAGAGCCTCCATAGAAACCTCATGACTTATAAAAAATAACTCAGAATGGATCACAGATTTAAATATAAGATGTTAAACTATAAGACTTACTTTTTAAAAAAACTACAAGACTTTTAGAAAAAAAAACATAGGAGAAAATCTTTGGTACCTAGGGATTGATGAATGAAGGGTTCTTAGACATAGCAACAATCTCTAAAAGAAAAAGTTAATAAACTGGACTTTAACACAATTAACATCCTTTAGTTTGTGAAAGATCTTGTGAAGAAGATAAAAAGACACTCTGTAGATTGGGAGAAAATATTTGCAAATCACACCTAACAAAGGATTCTTATTTTTTAAAAATTTATTTATTTATTTTTAGAGAGAGGGAAAGGGGAGGGGAAGCTGAGGGAGAGAGGCATTAACATGAGAAACATCGATCACACATAGTTGCCTCTCCTATGTGCCCAACTGGGGACCAAACAAACAGCCCAGGCATGTGCCCTGACATGTGAACCAGTGACCTTCCACTTTACGGAATGACACCCAGCCAATTGAGTCACACTGTTCAGGGCAAAGGATTCTTATTCGGAATATATAAAGAATGCTCAAAACTTAACAATAAAAAAAAATGCAATTAGAATATGGGTAAAGGACACAAAGAGATATTTCAGCAAAGATGATATACAGATAGTAAATAAGCCCATGAAAAGATGTTTAATATCACACCTATTACAACAGTGAAAAGAAAAACATAGTGACAATTCCAAATGGTGATGAAGGTGTGAAAAAAACTAGGTCTCTCATACATTTATTGTTAGTGGGAACATAAAACAGTACAGCCACTCTGGAAAACAGTTTGCAGTTTCTTAAAAAACTGGGTAGGCAATTACCATATAACCCAGTAATTGCACTCCTGGGTATGGGTATATATCCCAGGGGAAAGGACACTTACATCTACGCAAAACATGTACACAAATGTTCATAACAGTTTTATTTGTAATAGCAGATATCTGGAAACAACTAAAGCATCTTTCAATAATTTAATGGTTAAACAAACTGTGTACATCGATACCATGGAATCTATTCAGATATAAAAAGCAATGCATTATTGATACACAAAACTGGCATGAATTGCAAAAGCATTAAGGTGAGTGGAAACCCCATCTGAAAATGTCACATACTATATGATTCCATATGTATAATGGAAGGAAATGACAAAATTATAAGGATGGAGAAATGATCAGTGATTGCTAAGGGTTAGGAATTAAATTATAAAATGGAAGGGATGGAGTGGAGCTACTAATAAGCGGTAGCATTTAGAAGGATAGTTGTGGTGATGCAGATGAGGAAAAGAAAGCATTGTAGGGGCCGTGTGTCAGAAACACAACGCACGGTTGAGAAAACACTACAAGTATTGTATTTCTCAGCTAGGCCTCTTTCTAATAACTTTCTCATACCTAAAAACACAACAGATTTTCCTTGCCATGAAAGTTTACCTTCTCTTGATCCTTCAACATGTAAATCTATTTTTTCACTTATTTTTAAAAAATTATTTCATAGGAAGTTGAAAAGAATAATACTGAAGGTTCCTGTGTACCCTTCACCCATTTCCTGCAATGGCTACATCTAACTACAGGACAATGACATGACAAAACAAGATTGACATTGGTACACTGCGTATGTATAGTTCTATCCCATTTTTACCACATGTGTCGATTTCTGAATCACTATGACAATCAAGATACAGAACTGATGCTGATGGACAGCCTACCTGGACTGTCGGGAGTGGGCTGAGGGCGGGGGAATAGGAGGGGCCACCAATGGAGACAGAGCTGGGCCATGGAAATGGAATCTGGGACCAGCCTCTACACTGAGCCATGCTCCTCCAAGATGGAGATGAAAGGTTTGAGCACTGAACACGTGCAGTGTGGGCAGACAATACCTTTGGAAACCACCCAGGGCCAAGGCAGGGGACACTGAGTTCCACTGCCGCGGGCAAGACAGCGTTGTCTGGGTAACCAAGTGTGTGCCCTGCGGTCACCCTACTCCTGGTGTGGAGGTTCTGCTCCTGGCTAGAGATGCGCTACCCTTCCTTCTGAGGCCGCCCTCAGCGCTGCCTGAGAGGTCACGTGGGGTTTCCAGGGTCTTTTTACTTAGGCTTTCGGTTTGGTCACTCCCTGTTGGTGGGCCCCCAAGTATGGGCAATTTGCTGCATGCATGGGGGACTAAAGGGAGGGGTGGGTGCAGCTGACAGTGCCAATGGAGTCTCCCCTGTCCCAGGAAAAGATGGCAACAGAGGGAGGTTCTTACACTGGGCACGAGCAAGGCTAGCAACATAATTGGATAAGAGGGGAAAAGCCTTCCTACTCCCTTCTGGTACCAGATAGGGGGTGGGACCAGGGGAAGGGAGGCACAGGCACAATAACAGTCAAAATAGCAGCAGGGGAGAGGGAATTTCAGGGGAAAAGGGGAAGGGTTTACAGGAACAAGTATACAGGACACATGGACAAAAACTAGGTGGGGTAGAAATGGGAGGGAGGTGGGGAGCATGGGGGGGTGGGCTGGGATGGGAGTAAAAGAAAACTGTACTTGAACAACAATTCAAATAAAAAATGTTAAAAACAAACAAACAAACAAAAACAGCAGCAGGGGAGGTGCTGGACCAAAGGCCTGACGTTCTAGCCAGGGGGAAGTAAGGGTTGTGAGGTGGACTCACCCAAACTTAGGAAGTTAATTGTTATTCTGAGAAAGCACCTGTCCTGTACCACACCCAAAGCTAGTATAAACCTGGGGAATAAGGAAACACTCTCTTGCTCATTGTTCACTGCTCATTGCCCACACTCCAACAGTGCACTGGCCTGTCCTCTCTGCGGGTTACGTGACCTTAGCAATCATGTAGCCCATAGCTTCCAGAAGGGAGTCTCTCTCATGCTGACCTCCTGGAGCATTTCCTGGTGTGTTCATGGGAACTTTTGGCCCCAAAAGTCGCATGGCCAATAACAGCACCAGCTCCACATGCACCCTCAAGGAATGAGCCTGAAGCTGGACAGCAGCTGGGAACAAACTAAGCTCCCTGAATTACCACTTAGCAGCCACCGTGGGCTCTGAAGGGACAGTGTTTTAAAACAGAGCAGGAACTCTGAGCACTGCCTTTTATTTTGGTCTTACTGAGGATGGCTGGGTTTTGTCTGGGTTTTTGAAGGTGAGCTATAAGACAGGGAGTTCCCCATTCTTCCAGATTGTTCAGCATCTGAATAAAAATGTTTTTCCTTTCTCAACAGCCTCTGCCTCTAGAGTTTGTCTTTTGTGGCAGTGGGCAGTCAAACCCCCATTTTTGTTTGGCAACAGAACTATTTCATCACCATGAACATCTCCTTACTACTAGCACTTTATTGTCATGCCATCCCCTTCCCTTTTACAATTCCTAACCCTTAGCAATCACTAATTTTTCTTCTCCCTCAGAATTACCAAAGGCATAAAGATAATTAAAGGCATTACTACTTTAGTAGGCCTAGTCACCAGAACAAGGAATGGTTCCACTTTCCAAGCCACACCTCTCAGGTACCCAAATCAGGAAGTAAGAACATGCAGGAGAGTGAAAAGAATATATAATAAAGAATATGAAGAAGATGAGAAGGAAAAAGGGCACAAACTAACAATAACAACAACAAAAAACAGGCTGAAGAATAAAGAGGAGAGTGGTTTGTCTGCCTCATACTCTTTGCGCTTTGTGTGTGTTTGTATAATGTGCTTTGTCTGCCTCAGCTTCCCTATCACAAGGCTTAAAATATCACACCTGAGAAAACAGTTCAATAATTGTCAAGTATACCAGTAAGTTGAAGGTGCATTACTAATATTAGTAATAGTGTAACATTTACTAATAGTGTAGTAGGGTGGGGAATGACATATGTTATATGTAAAAGATGTAGAGGAAGGGATTATCATTGATAAAATTTTGAGTTGTGTTAAATCTCATTTAGAATGATTTCCATTAAAATTCTTACAATGAATGAATTTGTAGTCGATGAAAAATATCAGTGCTTTTAACGAGTTAAGTACACAAAAATTTCATGAAGTCAAAACAAATATAAATATCCTCAAATGTCTTCCTATCTGCTTTCTCACCCTCAAATATTTTCATATCTGCTTTCTCAGCCTAAAGAATGAGGAAGTCCCTGTCAGGGTTTTTCATCTGCTCCTTCCTCTCATTCATTCAACAAATATTTGTTGAGAAAAGTTTCATTGAGTGTCTGCTAAATGCCAGGCACTGATCACAAACATAGTGCCTACTTCTAAGTAGTTTAAAGAGTGGTTAGAAAAATTGTGAATAATTATGCCATAGTGAGAGAAGGACAGGAACTTTTCCAGAGGTGATTTTTGGGTTGAGTCCTTTAGGACTAGAAGGAGTTAAACAGAATGGGCTGGTGGTGGTGACAAGCTAGGGAATGGGGTGGAGTAGAGGGGGATTGTTAGGAAATTTGAAGCTGGGAATACTTTCAAGTCCAAAGGCAGAAGGTGGAAGAATGCTGGGCTGCTTTTACTTCCAGCATCTTTTTCTCATTATGCTCTTCTGCCTGCAGAGCTGCTGGCACCCCCCCCCCCTCCCCGCTCTACCTAGAGGTGGTGTAGGATCACATAACGGCGGCGGGAACTGGAGAACAGGCAGGGTGGAAGGTTGCTTTGGTTGCCTGACTAGATTTGTGATTCTGGGCAAGCTGCTAAACTTTTTTGCGCTTGTTTTCTCATCTGTAAAATGGGGATACTAGCACCTGGATTAAATGAAAGAATGTAAGTCAAGTTTCTGCCTCAGTTCATTTAGATCTCCTTTCCTCCTCCCTCTTGCTTTGGTTTTGGAAATTGTGTTCCATCTTCTTACAACTTTCTCATTGCTCCTTTAATCTCTATCTTGCTGTACTTTTGTTGGTATTCCCCTAAGACTGGCTATGGGGGAGGGGTGCATCAAACAGGGCTAAAGAGGAACACAGGCTTTTAGTAGTTCAGCAAAAGCATTCCAAGTGGCTCTGATGGGCCCAACCCTTTCTCTTCTCCTCCCCCTTCCATTCGGAATTGCTGCTCACAAGGATCTTGGGCTTTTGTTCTCTGGAAGCTAAAAATACCACCTGTTTTTCCTCCACTTACTGTTTAAAGGGTATCAACCATAGTGTAGAGACTTTCAAATTGAAATTGACAAAACTTAAAGAGAGCAAGAGCTAAGTTTGTACTTAAAAAAAAAAAACTATAAACCCACTAACACTAAAAGTTCAGTGCTTTTCCATTTCCCCTCTACTTTTCATTTCTTTTTTGAGGACCTCCCATTGCAGTAACCACTCCCTCTTCTTGGTATCATCATTTAACACTAATAAATGGTTGTCTCTTAATATTATGATTTATCTATTATATGTCTGTCTTCCCTATTTGATTTTAAGTTCCTATAGTCTGTAGTATCCTGTATCTGTAGGCTGTTTCTCAAAATTGAATATGCCTAAGAGTCATCTGGGGATCTTGTTAAAACGCAGATTTTGATTTACATGGTCTGGGGAGGGGCTGAGTCTCTTCATACAAGCTCCCTGGTAAAGTAATGCTGCTGGGCCTGGACCATGCTTGGAGTTGCAAAGCCTTACGGGGTTAGAACAAAGGAGGTGAAGGAGGTGCACAAGGAGTGGTTGCTGGATGATGGCTTTGTCTCTCCTGCACAATGTCTTGGAATTTCCTTTAATACATCTTTCTTTACTTTTTCCCATGCATGATTTATGACTAACACCTGACAATTATTCTTTTGTGTCCTTAGCTGTGCTCTTTCTTGCTTTTTTCATACTTATGTCTTATTCAGAAGTGGATCCCATAGGGCCTACAACAGTAGCCTCCAGCTTCTTTCTATTGTCATCTACTTTGTAGTAAGCAAGAATGACTTTTTAAAGAATCCTCTGTACCCCTTTCTTGCTCAGCAATGTAAACTGATAGCTCCCGAGTATATATCATATCAAACTCAAAGTCAGGATGAGAAGCTTCAAGCCGTTTCTTCAGCCCTTCCCTCTCCCTAGCCAGTCATTCTCTTTCTGTGCCACTTGGAATCCTCTGCATATTGCTGAAGTATGACTTAGTCTCTTGAAACTACTTGCAGGACATTTTGCATTGGGAATGTCTGTTTTCATTCCTTTTAAAGGCAAGTATATAGTTTTCAAAAATTATTTTCAATGTTTACCCACTTAAAGCTTTTCTTGATTTATTCCTGGTTGTGAGTCCTTCATATAAAGGAGCTGTGTACTATTATTTATATATTTAATATTCTATGCTTTTTTTCATTTTCACTGTTTTAAATGGGAAGTATTTGTGCTTATTATTCACGGTTGTGTGCCCAGCAGCTAAGAGTGCCTGACACAGGGTAGGTACTTTTTTGGGGATTCAGTGAAAGATAAAACAGAAACTTAAGATTTTTATTAATATTCAAAATGCCTTATTTACATATTGTAAATAAGTATTGGCCAAAGGACCAAAGAATAAAATAATTTTTGAAGTCCCCCGGAGAGTATGTTAAGAAATAAGACATTTTAGCTTTAGTAACACTTCTACACTACCACTTACCAGCCCCCATTCTACTAGGGAAATAAAATTTAGACGCAGCTAAAATTTACTTAGGGCCCAAACCCACATCCTATCTAAAAAGCTTATGCTTTCCTGTCATTATTTTCTAATCATCACATTTTGCATTTGTTAGAACTGCATTTTCTTAACAGTTTTTGGTGTTTTAAATAAAAAAGAAATGGGCTTTCTCATACTACAATATAAAGGAAAAGGAGATTGCGAGGCCCATTCAGCGAGGTGTAAGAGGCCTACAAGCTGCGCTCTGCAACCGCCTCATGTTCGAATTTCATCTATGGGTTTTTGTACAGTTCTTTTTTGGATGGTGCAAACCGCGCAAGTGCAATATTAAAGGCTCTCCACCCTGGGAAACGATGCAAGAACATGCAGCGTAGGCTGCCAAGTTCTTAACACACAGCTAAGGGCTGGAGGCCCGGTACCCGCTCTCAAAACCCATCCACAACAATCGTTCCCTCCCTCCCGGCCTTTTACATACAGTACACATACAAATACACACGCAGAGCAGCCAGCAGGGGCGGGCCGGGCCTGACCACTCCACACACAGCAGGGGGGAGCCTCAGCAGGCTGATTCTATTTTCACCTAACACCTTTTCCATTCGCATCCGTCTCTTCCTCAGCTTGGCTGTAACTAATAAGAAAATGAGAACTTGCGGGTCTAGGGTCGCCTGTAGTTCCGCTTCGGACCCATACATCTAGGCTGGTGCTGAGCTATTCCCCCTTCCTTAGGGAGCAGTTGGTCCCGCCCCAGTGCTAGCGGGCGCCGAGCGGGAGCCGCGCGGGAGCAGCGCAGCGACGGCGACGGCGGCGGTTGCGATTTCCAGCCGTTGAGACGCCTCTGCGGCAGCTGGTGGCGCAGGTGGCTTGCGTGGACGCGGGCAGTGGCGGCCGGCCCGCCACCGCAGCCTCAGCGTCGGCAGCCGCGGCAGGTGAGCGGGCGGTGGAGGCTCGCCCCGCCCCCCCTCCCCTTGGTGGCCCTGCTCCCGGCAGTAGCGGGTAAGTGGCCGCGGCCTCGGGAGAGCGGAGGGGCCAGCGGCACTGGGCTGCGGTTATCGGAAAGCAGCTTGTAGGGGGAGTGGTCGTGTATGGATGGAAAGGGAAGATTCCCCTTTCTTTTGCTGTTTTTTTCCCCTTAGGCTCCTCCCTGTTGGGGCTCAAACCCTGGGGAAAAAGCTAGAGGAAAGATGAGGTGGGAGGAAGGGGAAATTGGGGCTGAGAAGCATCTCTGCCTCAGCGGGTGGCGTCTTGTCGGCCGTGGAGCGTTGGACCTGCTGAAGTCTGGGGGGTAGTGCTGGGGCTGCGCAGGCCGCGCACTCACCAGGGAGGAGCGAGAGGCGCCTCTCCCCTCACTCTCCCACCCCCACTGCTTGTAGTCCTCCCTCCTCCTCCTCCCCCTCCCCGTAGGCCCCTCCTTCCGAGTTTCTCAGCTTTAACCGCCCTCCGCGCTCTCCCTTTCAGGCGCGTTGGAACACCCAGAGGCATCCTCGGGCTCCTGCCACCCCGGAACCTCGGTTCCTGTCAGTCCAGTCCTGCAGCAGCCCCCACGCAGTCCATACCTCTGCACCTTCTTGCTGGTCTTCGGCTCCAGATCCCCGGCATCGCCCCTCACGAAACATGACTCGCGATTTCAAACCTGGAGACCTCATCTTTGCCAAGATGAAGGGTTATCCTCATTGGCCCGCTCGAGTAAGTGATTTTCTAGCCTCGCATTTAGCGGTGCTACCTTCCCTAGAGGCCTACATCCTACCTTTTCTCTTAATTTTTTTTCTCGTGTCCTTTTTCACTCTGGCTTTCCTGTAGTCTCATTTGTAACCCAACCTTTCATTTGCGTTTTTTTGGCCAGTAACCTGTCATGTAATTGTAAAAGTCTAGGTGTTTCTGCATACTTCGTGCATTTCCTTACGGCTTGTTTTTGACATACTTTGCAAGGTTTTCCTAATACGACATATTTAAATGTGATGCCAGTTAATGTTCCATTGTTGGTGAAAATAATTATGTATTTTATGTTTAAAAATTAACGAGGCATTGGCATTTTCTTGATTTCGAGTAAAATGCATAATGTCAATTCAATTTATGCAAACCCGTGGATATCAAATGTAAGTGATTAAATTGAATTTACAGGTATTTTTCATGTTTGTAGTTGATGAGGTGTTCTGGATTTGCTTGTTTAAACATTTTTTAAAAGTAATTTTAACGAAAAGAGAAAGATTTTGTTTTTCCACTTATTTATGCATTCATTGGTTGCCTCTTGTATGTGCCCTGCCCTGTGATGAACCCCCAACCCTTGGTATATCTCAACCTTTATGTCTTGGGATGATTCTAACCAACTGAGGTACCCTGCAAGGGCTGGATTTGCTTGATTAAGAAAGAACGGTAGGACTAAATAGTCATGAAAATTGTATAGTAAGGAGATCAAAAGAATAAAAAATACATTATTCATGTATTTTGTCTTATGACCTTGAATAAGATATTTTACCTCTTTGATCGTTTCACAGGGGCAAAAGGATGAGTTAGACTAGACTCCTGGATGCACATCTAGTGGTACAGAGGTGACTAAGAACCCGGGATTTTTTGTGCCAGTTAGGAATTCAGATTGTCTTAAATAAGCACCATTTTCAAAAAAGAGATGTTTTTGGTAGGACTCAGGTTCTAAGGTAATTATGGAACCTAGAAAATGTTGAGATCCATTAGATTAGTAAACTTAAAAATTGCCTTTAAATATAAATGTGATATTCTAAAGTTGTAATTTCCACTAATTTGCTCTTCTTTGAGGAATGAATTTCTGAAAGATAATTAAAATTATGGCAGTTGGAGGAAACATATCTGTTGGTTACAGAAAATCATGGAGTGAGTTACTGAGTGCTATCCAAATGTAAAATGTTCAGTTTCTTGATTTTTCCCATCTAACTTTACATACTCAGGTTTACAGTTTCATTCCCCAACCTGGGAAATTTTTTTCTTTCAGTCTACCAAGCCTACCTTTTCAGTGGGAGTCTTACTTGAACAATCCTTTATCTTAATTCTTATCTATATATTTAACATTCTAATCTATTTCCTTTCTGATAATGTCTAATTTTAACTCTTATGTGCACGCCCTAAATTCCAAATAGATTGCAAGCTTCTTCAGGTCAGTGAACACAAACGGAGTATCTTTCAGTTCTTTATACCCTTGTAGTCCATAGTGCATAATCATACACTTATAAAACACTTAATGTTTAAATGGAGCACAGGGAAACTTGGTGGATTTAAGGCCTCTCCAAGATGGTTTTCTCCTGGTTTTAGCACCCTTATTTATTTTGAGGTGTTATGAAATCTGAGGTAATGGGATACATTTATCTGTATGTAGATTTCTATGTCACAATAAAATTAGAGGCCAAATGAAAATGTTTTTAAAAATATCAACGACCTCATCCTCCCCACATGCTTTAGTGTTAGGTGAGTAAGAATCAATGCTGATAAAAACAAAGTAAAGTAGCCTTAGGGCTAGAGTTTTTTCCTTCTTTATTTTATAAGTTCTATATTTAAATAGTTTATTTATACTAAATGGATATTTTCTCTTTCCTCCCTTTTTCTTAGAAGCCATTGAATCTGGTTTGATGTATTATATATGTCCAAGAATCATATTCCTCTTTTTGTCTTCTTTCCAATCATAAATTCTAAGTCTTTGCTAGAGAATTTAGAATATGTATTTAAAGTCTTAGCAGTGACAGTGACAACCATCTGTTTCTATTTTGATTTTAACATTTTCTGTTTCCATTTCTCAAAGTTCATTAATTTGTACTTTTACTGATTTTGAGAGAGAAAGGGAGAGAGAGATAGAGAGAGAAACCCTGATTTGTTGTTTAACTTATTTATGCCTTCATCCGTTGCTTGTATGTGCTCTGACCAGAAATTGAATCCACAGCCTTGGTGTAGTAGCCAACACCAAGATGCTGTAGATGCTGTAACCAACTGACCTACCTGACCAGGGTAAACTTCATTAATGTTTATGTCTTGCACATTTTTATAATCCTATGCCAGTACTGATTTTAAAGCCAACCTAAAACAATTGCCTAACATTTATTAAAATCCCTAGGTGCTAGACATTTTTGCACAGACTTTTAAAGCTGTTTGCTAGCTGAAAGAAACATAAGAATTTGGGTTGACAAAATATCCCTCAGCCTAAGGCTTCTAAGGATTTTCATAATTCTTGGGGCCTTCTCACAAATTTGAAATGACAGGTGAAATAATTATTGATCAGATAGGTGAGGAAATTTAAAATCCCTAAGGATGTTGGGTAGTAATGATTCTATGGATGCCTGAAAGCTTCAGACTGCCAGTCAAATCATCCTCATGGTCTGTACTTTTCTTTTTTTAAATATGTCATTGTTTATGCTATTTCATTTGTCCCTAATTTTTCCTCCTTTACCCCTGATCCCTCAGGCAACCCACACCATTGTGTATGCCCATTGTTCATGCATATATATTCTTTTACTACTATATTTTTTCCCTACGTTGTACTTGACATACATCCCCATGACTATTCTGTAACTACCAATTTGTACTTCTTAATCCCCTCACCTTTTCCTCCTATTCCCCCAACCCCTTCCCATCTGACAACTATCAAAACATTCTTTGTATTTATGAATCTGTTTCTGTTCTGCTTGTTTGTTAGTTTTATTTTTTTCATTTCAGATGTTGATAGATATGCATTTATTGCCATTTTGTTCTATTTTTGATCACCTTAAAGAAGACCCTTTAACATTTCATATAATATTGGTTTGGTGGTAATGAACTCCAGATAGAAGAAATGGTAGAGGCAACTGTTTAGCTTTTTCTTGTCTGGGAAGCTCTTTATCTCTTTTATTGTTAATAATAGATTTGCTGGGTAAAGCAATCTTGGTTGTAGGTCCTAGCATTTCATCACTTTGAATTTCTTGCCGGTTCTAGCCTGCAAAGTTTCTTTTGAGAAATCAGCTGCCAGTTATGGTGGTTCTCTTGTAGGTAACCAACTTGCATTTCTTTTGCTGCTTTTAGGATTCTTTCTATGTATTTAATCTTTAGCATTTTAATTATGATGAGTCTTGGTGTGGGCTGCTTTGGATTCATCTTCTTTGGGAATCTCTGTTTTCTGGATTTGCATGTCTGGTTCTTCACCAAATTATGGAAGTTTTCTTTCACTATTTTTTCAAATACATTTCCAGTTACTTTGTTTTCCTACCGGCACCCCCATGATGTGAATGTTGGTATGCTGAAGTTTTACTATCCTCATTTTTTTTTTTTTTATTCTTTTTTATTCTTGGTTTTTTAATTGTTTTTTTGCTTCATTATATTTCAAATTGTTTATTTTATTCTCAGCTACATCCACTTTACTGTTGATTCCCTGTAGATTGTTCTTTATTTCATTTAGAATAACCTTCATTTTAGACTGAATTTTTTTATATGCTGTTGAGCTTCTAACTAAGTTCAGTGAGCATCCTTATAAACCAGTGTTTTGAAATCTGCATATGATACGATGCTTATCTGTATTTTGCTTAATTTTTGTTCTGTTTTTTCATTTGGGCCATGTTTCTTTGTCTCCTCATTTTGGTAGCCCCCCTGTGTTTGTTTATGTATGTTAGGCAGAGTTGCTATGTCTCCCAGGTTTGGTAGTGTGGCCTAATGCAGTAGGTGTCCTGGAGGGTCCTGTAGCACAGCCTCCCCATTGCCCATGCTGGATACTCAAGGTGCCCCCACTGAGTGGACTGTGTACACCCTCCTGTTGTGGTTGAGCCTTGACTGCTGTTGGCACATCCAAAGTCAGTGACTGCCTGTGTTCTGTCCACGGTCACACAGCATAAGCTACAACACAATCTGTAAATGGCTGTTACTTGTGTTGGGCTTGGAAGTGCCCAGGTGAGGCCAGTCTGTGAACCAAGGCAAGCTGCTGCTAGTATCAGCCCTGGGACAACTTAGTGAGAGGTAAGGGGCTCACTAAAGCCAGGTATTGCTTATTTGAAAGAATTTAGGAAAATATGAAGCATGGGCCAAGACAAGTCATTGGTATGGAAAGGCCACTGGAAACAGCTTGGGTGGGCCCAAAAGTTGGGTGGGGTAGGACCTCAGGGAATCACCAGGGTGGGGCAAACAGTGTGATCCAGGTTAATGGAGTCCCAGATATGGCACCTACCTGCCAGCTTGGTGGCTCTGTAGCTCTGTAGGGTGAGGGTTCAGAAAGAAACAGTTGCCTCTACCATTTCTTCTATCTGTGAGAAAGCTGCCCATCCCCACTCTGCCCCAATCTTGCCCTTATACTGGACAGTTAAGTTCCTTCCCATATGTCTTTGATGACTTAGTCTGTTACCCTGTGCTGGAGCTTAAAGGGAGTACAAGTAAGTATGTGCATGGTCCCTGAGAGGAACTGCTTTGGACTGTAGAAGTGTCTGTCTTCCACAGCTTTAATTCCTGCTGGTTTTTACAGCCAGAAGTTATGGGGACTTCTCTTACTGGCACTGGAACCCTGGGCTGGAGAACCTGGTGTGGGGGTATGTCAGGATTCCCTTTTCTCCTGAGATATCGATTCTGATTTTTATCCACTACATGAGGGTGTGGAACCAGCCCATGCCACTTCTCTGTCCCTCCTACCAGTCTTGGTGTGGTTCTTCCTTAATTTTGTAGTTGTAGGACTTCCATTCAGCTTGATTTCTGACAATTCCAAATGAAGGTGGTTCTATAGTTGTGATTTTAATGTGGTTGTGTGAGGTGGCAAGCCATGGTGACCTATACCATCATCTTCACCAGAAGATGGTCTTTTCTTCGACATGGTAATAATGCGTGTAAAGCACAGTAGGTCCTCTGATGGTCTGCTCCCTTCTTAACAAAGTCAACTGATTTTTTTAATTGAGGTGTCCTTGAAATTAGGAGGGAAATGTTACTATGAAGTTTAAATAGACAGTGAAATAAAGTTGAAATGCTATTAAATTAACTCTGAGATATGCTTTCCTTTTATTAACAAGCCAAAGTAACAAGTATTAAAGATAGGTTAGATATGGTGGCACCTGATGCTTTTTTCCTTAATTAGGATTGAAAGAGAAATAAAGGGAACTTCTGGCCAAGATGGAGGCATAGGTAGATAGATACACTTTGCCTCCTTGCACAACTAAAAGGACAATAACCAATTTAAAAACAACCAGAACTGCCAGAAAATCGAACTATATGGAAGTCGGACAACCAAGGAGTTAAAGAAGAAACATTCATCCTGATTGGTAGGAGGGGCAGAGATGGGCAGCTAGGCGGAGAGGACTGGGCAGGCAAGGCAGCCTCAGCTGGTGGACCTGATGGTCCCACATTTGCATGTGAATAAGCCAGGAGGAACAACTGGGGAGCCAGAAAGACTGTACAACTCAGGGTACCAGTGCTGGAAAAGAAAGTCTCAAAAACTTTACTATGAACCTGTGGGGGTTGTAGTGGTGAGAGAGACTCCCAGCCTCACAAGACAGTTTGTTGGAGAGACCCACAGGGTCCTAGAACATACACAAAACCACCCACCCTGGAATTAGCACCAGAAGGGCCCAGTTTGCTTGTGGGTAGTGGGGGGAAGTGACTGAAAGCCAGCAGAAAGCCAAGGAAGTGGCACTGTTCCCTTTCTGATTCCTCCCCAATAGACAGTGTCACATTGCAGCTTGACCCACCCTGATGAATACCTAAGGCTCTGCCTCTTACTACATAATAGGAGCACTGAGACAAAGAAATAACCACCCAAATGAAAGAACAGATCAAAGCTCTAGAAAAAGTAGAACTATGCAATGAAGAGATAGCCAACATATCAGATGCAGAGTTCAAAACACAGGTAATCAGGGTGCTCACAGAAATGGTTGAGTATGGTCACAAAATGGAGAAAAAAGTGAATATTATGCAAAGTGAAATAAAGAAAAATACACAGGGAACCAACAGTGAAGGGAAGGAAACCAGGACTCAGATCAATGATTTGAACTGGAACTAGAACTAGAACACAAGGAAGAAATAAACATTCAACGAGAACAAAATGAAGAAATGAATTAAAAAAAATGAGGAGAGGCTTAGGAACCTCCGGGATAACTTTAAACATTCCAACATTCTGAATCACATGGGTGTGAGAAGAAGATGATGAGCAAGAAATTGAAAACTTATTTGAAAAAATAATGGAGAACTTCCCCAATCTGCAAAGGAAATAGACATCCAGGTAGTCCATAGAGTCCCAAAGAAGTTGGACCCAAGGAATCACACACCAAGGCACATAATAGTTACATTAGTCAAGATTAAAGATACGGAGAGAATCTTAAAAGCAGCAAGAGAAAAGGAGACCATTACCTTCAAAGGAGTTCCCATAAGACTGTCAGCTGATATTTCAACAGAAACTTTAGAGACAAAAAGGGGCTGGAAAGAAGTATTCCAAGTCATGAAAGGCAAGGACCTATATCCAGAAATACTCTGTCCAGCAAAACTATCATTTAGAATTGAAGGGCAGGTAAAGTGCTTCCCAGATAAGGTCAAGTTAAAGGAGTTCATCACTATGCCCTTATAATATGAAGTGTTAAAAGGACTTAGAAAAAGATCAAAATATGAACAGTAAAATGACAACAAACACAACTATCAACAATTGAATTTAAAACAAAAACAAATGAAGCAGACAACTAGAACTGGAACAGAATCACAGAAATGGAGATCACTTGGAGGGCTATCAATGGGGAAGGGCTGGGGGGAGAATGGGGGAAAAGGTATGGGGAATAACAAGCATAAATGGTAGGTAGAAAATAGACAGGGGGAGATTAAGAATAGTATAGGAAATGGAGAAGCCAAGGGACTTAATATGTAGGGCCCATGGACATGAACTAAGGGGTGGGAATGGTGGTAGGAGGGGGGTTCTGGGCAGAGAGGAATTAAGGGGAGAGAAAAAGGGCACAATTATAATAGCTTAACCAATAAAATATACTTTTTAAAAAAATATTTATTTCTTTTTAGAGAGGGAAAGGAGGGACAGAGAGAGACAAACATCAATGTGCGGTTGCTGGGGGTTATGGCCTGCAACCCAGGAATGTACCCTGGCTGGGAATCGAACCTGGGACACTTTGGTTCCCAGCCCGCACTCAATCCATTGAGCTACGCCAGCCAGGGCTTAAAATATACTTTAAAAAATAGAGGTACAGGTAACTTAAGTGATTCAGCCATGTAGGTATAAGGTCTTTACAGAATATGTTTCAGACTTTGAGAAAAACTGCTTTAAACTTTTGTTATTGTCTGTTTTTATATTACTCCAGTATTTGTATAGCTTCCCTGCAGAAATATAATTTAGGGGTTTTGACAGGTTTAGACTCCATTGTTTAAAATGGTTAGGGTCAGATATGTTTAAAAACTCAGAATTTGGGGATTTCAGAAAGGTGGTGATGGTACATATATATCATATTTTGCTCCTGATAAGGTCTGGGATGGCACATAATAAAATAACAATATTTCTGCAGAGAAGCATCAGTAGAAACATAAAAATTGATGGAATAGCTTCACTGTCAGACAAGGTTTTGCCACTACATGAATTTTTAGAAGTATCTTGGTTTTTAGAGCTTCTTGGGTTTCAGAACTTAGGTTTAAGGGATTATGGACCTGTGGAACTGGTTCACTTTATATCAGATCTCTTTTGGATATTTTGTTACTAGCTTATTTTCTTGTATTATGTGTATGGTTTTAAATATTTTAACTTTTTCTGATCTTTCTTTTAGGTAGATGAAGTTCCTGATGGAGCTGTAAAACCACCCACAAACAAACTACCCATTTTCTTTTTTGGAACTCATGAGACGTAAGTCCTCTTATCTTTAAAGATGTGTTTGTTTGTTTTTTATCAGGGTCATTGGACTTAAAGTGAAAAACAAGTAGAGATGAATTCAAACAGAGAATAGTTAAGGAATAGAAAATTTAAAATCATCTTTGAAATTCAGAGAAAGTCTTAAGTCCCTCCTTTAAAATTTGTTTTTTAGGGTAGAAAAATTAGATACTGTAGGATTTAACTTTTACTGGAAGATATTTCCTTAATCATAAAAGCAAGTTGTATATGAATCCTCTCAGCAACT
Organism: Phyllostomus hastatus; assembly: GCF_019186645.2. NCBI lineage: Eukaryota > Metazoa > Chordata > Mammalia > Chiroptera > Phyllostomidae > Phyllostomus > Phyllostomus hastatus. The sequence goes on from NW_025333857.1 coordinate 15,719,419, forward strand.
AGAAGAATGGCTAGTTTTAATGTATTTAGCTTTCATATTTAATATAAGTACTTTTTATAAGGACAACCTGGCACTTTATTTTAGGCTTTGTTATACTAGTCATACAAATGGTATATTGTGGGATGGGTGAGGAGTAGAAGAAATCAGGATTGTTCCCTCTGTATATTTATATGGTCCTGAGAGCCATGGTGACTGCTTTGCTGCCCCTGGTGTATAAGTGGCAGAAAACCTGATTAGATGAAACAATTAATTTTTCAAAAATTACAACTGAATATTGAACTGTTACTTCTAGGTAAATAGGATTACTCTAGGGGTTATCTCATTAATTTCCGAAAAATAATATCCTATATACCTTCAATTTAATAGCTTTACAAGTACTATGTATAGTTTCGCTGGTTTTAGAACTGAGGTTTAGAATTTGTCATTTTGGTAAAGCATGCTCTACTTGGGACCAGGAGAAACGAGGTGTTGATATTCTAATTAAAATTATGTATTCCTAAAAGTCTACAATGGCAAAATTGGTTTAATCTTGCTTAGCTATTATGTGAACCTGTAATTTCTACTTACAGCTTTATTGAGATGTTATTTGTGTCAAAAATTTTACTTGTTTAAAGTATATAATTCAGGGGATTTTAGTTTATTTCCATACCCATGAGTGGTCATTCTCCATTCCTTCCCCAACCCCAGAAGCCACTCACTATTGTACTGTCTGTTTAGATTTGCCAATTCTGGGTATCTCATTATTTGTATCTATCATAGAATGTCACGTAATTATTTTCTTTAAAATAACAGTTTTTTTGAGTCCAAAGTGGGATTGGGCTCTACAATTACTCTTGAGTTGGGTTTAGGCATATCCTATATATTAACAGTTAATTTCATAAGAAATTAATTTCTGATTCCATGGGATAATGGTATAAACTTTTTATACCATTTTAAAAAGTTTTCCATGTATTTATTAGGGAAAGGTATCTTTTAATGAAATATTTGTGTACTATGTATTGGAGTAGGGATTTCCATATTGTGGTACCAGGTCAAGCTGCACCAGCGTAATGCAAATAAACATGCAGATTCTTGGGCCCCCCTTTTACCTACTGAATCCGAAACTGAGGTGTGGGGCCCAACAATCTCTCGAGCCTCCTAGATGATTGTAATGCATGAAATTTGGAAACACTTAAAATAATGCCAGTAGACATTCCTTAGAATTTTTTAATTTCATAAGTTTGGAATTCTTTATTTTTTCTGAAATGGGACAGATTTTGTACCTTTATGTATATTGGATTGGTCCAAAAGTTTGTTTTTTTCCATAAGCTGGCTCTAGTAGCGCTTAGTGTTTAACTTCATTCAAAGTAATTTTGTTAGGTTATATTTTGACAGCTGTGATATCAGCGTGCATTTGAAAAAAACTTACCAAATTGGTGAATTTTTGTGTAGCCATTTTAATATTGAAGATGGAAGAAAATACTCAACATTTTCAGCATATTACGATTTATTATTTCAAGAAAGGTAAAAAATCAAAACAGATTCGTAATAAATGGATGAGACTGATGTGAACCCAAAACTTTACTGGAGCTAAAAGTCTTAGTGTTTTCCTTGATTGTTTATTATGGTCTTTCCCCTTCCTCACATCTAGACAGCCACCAAGTCTTGTTCTCTTCCTTGAAAGTGTATTCTGATCTGTTTACTCTTCCCCATATCCTCTACAACAACTAGAGTCCGAGCCACAGTTGCTCTTGGAAATAGTGTGCTAACCTTATCTTGATCTCAGTCTCTGCTCTTCAAATGTAAAGTGATCTTTATAACCCAGTCAGATCCTGTCATTTCCCTGTCCATAGACTTTTAATGGCTCCCTTGCTAATGTTAATAAACGAAACCTCTAAATTTTGTCTGCAAATACAGTTTTTAAGACCCTGTATGAGTTAACTAGCCCATGTTTTATTACCTCTCTAATCTCATTACTTTTTTTTCACTGTTAATATAAGTATATTTTGTCTTAGGTCTTTTTTTCTTGTTTTCCCTTTGTTGGGAAATGCCTTCAGATTTTTTCAGTTTGGACCTCAGTTCAAATCTTGTTATTTGGGGGAATGCTATTCTATTTCTTTATAAAGTCTAGACAATTTAAATGAAGATGGTATTTTTTTTTAAGATTTTATTTATTTATTTTTAGAGAGGGAAGGGGGGAGAGGGGGGTGGAGAGAGAGAGAGAGAGATCAGTTCATCAATGTGTGGTTGCTGGGGGTCATGGCCTGCAACCTAGGCATGTGCCCTGGCTGGGAATCGAACCTGGGATGCCTGGTTCGCAGCCCGCACTCAATCCACTGAGCTACGCCAGCCAGGGCTGATGATGGTATTTTTGCTACTTTTATTTCCTTACTGCTTTTTAAAAAACAAAACAACAGTAAAGTTGGATGCTCAGTTCTAAGAACTTGAAAACTGTGTATCATAGGTTGTTCTAAAACCTGCCTAATGAGTAGTTTTAGGAGAGTAGGTAATTGGGGAAGTACTGGTGGTGTCTAAGTTTTCATATAACCTGTCCACAAAAAAGGAATAAAGGAATGAATCATAGAATAGAATTTTCTTCTGCACTCCCTTTTTTGTACAGCTTCTGTCGTCGAGCCAAAGCTGCATGTGTTGGTCTGGGATTTTGTATAATTTCACATAAGTCATACACCAAATAATGAAGAGAGGAACTGTTTATTCACTTATGTGTACCAGCAGGTTCATGGCACATAGATGTATATTCAGTTGTCTCTTGAATCATATTCTATTACAAAAGAATGCATGATGTTATAAAATATAAATCTAGTTATAGAATATGGTGTGTTTCATGTTTTATTTAATGAGTAAAGAAACAGCAGCTTAGAATCAATGTTTTATAAATAGAACTGGCTGTTTAGTAATTCTTAGCAATAGGTAAATGAGTTTTGAGTTTGGTATCGTAAGCTCTGATAAGCTTTCTCATTTTTTATATTTGACTTTTGTTTTGCTTTAAAGGAAGAGTTCTAGGTGTGATAACTGAGCTTTTGTGAGAGGTATATACTGAGCTTTTGTGAGAGGTATATACTGAGCTTTTGTGAGAGGTATATACTAGTGGGTATACACATTGTTTTCAAAAAAGTGAATTTAGAGAAATAGCTGCTTTTCTCTGTATTTATAATCTGTGAAAATGGGAATACACAGGAACACACTTCTGGTTTTTGGGGGTATGCCATGTAACAAACACACTTGGAGGGTTTAAGTGCCTTCAGAGTTATAAAATTAGTACCATAATCAATGATTTGTTATTTTCTTAGGATAACTTAATATTAGCCTTGGTTCTTAGGGGCTTTGACATTGATATTTGAAGTCTCAGTTGCTATGGCATCAGTATTAGTAGATGTTTCAAAGACTACAGTGGATAAAGGAAACCCTGAAACCTTTTGAAGGAACATTGTAAAGAGTCTAGGCTCTGCTATTTAATAACCAGATGCCCTTGCCTCAGTCAGTTTATCTTTCTGGCCATTAGTTTTCTAATCTTTAAAATGAGGATTTTTGTGATCCCCCTAGGGTTCTTTCCAGTTCAGGAATTTGGTGGATAACTTACTTTGAATTACTATATATCTTTTTATTATTAAAATTAAAAAATACTTTATTATGTATGCTATTACAGTTGTCCCAATTTTCCCTTTTTGCTGCCCTCCATCTGGCATGCCCCTCATTCCCATGGGCAATCCCCCCACAATTGTCCATGGATCATGCATATGTTTTATTACTAAAAAATTTTTAAATGACATAGAAGTTTTCTACAAATGAAACATTTTTATAGTTTTCAGAGACAACTCCTAAATGTGTTAATGTTTTGATATGTTGTCTTTGAGATTTGTATGTTTTTTTAAAAAAATATTTTATTTATTTTAAGGGAGAAAGAGAGGGAGAGAAACACCAGTGTGTGGTTGCTTCCCTTGTGTCTCCCACTGGGAACCTGGCCTGCAACCCAGGCATGTGCCCTGACTGGGAATCAAACCGGCTACCCCTTGGTTCACAGCCCTATGCTCAATCCACTGAGCTACACCAGTCAAGGGCTGTATGTTGTTTTAAAATGAAGTGATTTGAGGAGTGAATCAGTCACGGCCACAGAAAGTTGTGCCCTTGCGGGCTAGTGATGGCTGTCTAAAAACTAACCTGGGTCCTGTTCACCAAACCTTTGTGATTGTATCCCCAGGGAGGAGCCTGTGGTGCTAGTACTTTTTATTAAGATATAATTGACATAATATTTCATAAGTTTGAGGTGTGAGTGTTGATTTGATAGATTTATATATTGCAATATAACTACCATCATAGTGTTCTAATACTTCATCATGTTCCCTAATTATTTCTTTTTCACAATGCGCACATGCAAGAATTCTTTTTTTCATCCACCATGTTTTATTTTTGTCTCATTAAGAGGGTTCTTAATTTTAAGCATATCCTTTGATCCAACAGTTCTTTTCCCTGCAACAGCTCTACTTAGAATTCATTATGAAGATATGTACAGAGATTGAGCAATGTGCTTATTTAATAGAGATGCATTATTTTATAATAGGAAATTTGATATAGAAATGGCCCAGTAGACAAATTGATTTTGGGATAGACATTAAGTGAAATAGTATGTAGCTGTTAAGTAATTGTTGATATGAGAAGGTGTTTGTTTTAATTTGAAAATATTTATGGATGAGTATGTGTCATATATGTTAAACTTACATATTTAAGTGTATATATGTGTAACTAAAAAAGTGGCTGAAAAAACCGGTAGCTATCTGTAGTTGATAAAATTATGGATAATTTTTTGTTTTTCTTGCTAGGATATGGTAGTCACTGAAAAATACTTGAAACAACTTTATTGAGGTGCACTGTAATTTATATCCCAAACAATTCATCCATTTAAAGTGTACAATTCATTTCTTAGCATAGCCAGGTAGCAGTGCAGCCATTTGCATGCTTCTAGAACATTTTTATCACCCAGAAAGAAACCCTGTATCCATTTCCCCCCAATACTCCCTCCTGTCTTGCCCTAGGCAGCCACTAATCTACTTGCCTTTTTTGGACATTTCAAGTAAATGAAACTATGCAACATGTGGTCTTTAATGACTGGGTTTGGTTACTTGGCATGTTTTCAAGATTTATATTGTGGTGTGTGATAGTGCTTTATTTCTTTTTATTGGCAAATATCCCATTGTGTTGATCTACCAAATTTATCCATTCATCAGTTGATAGATGTTTGGATTGTTTCTACTTTCGGCTATTCTAACTAATGTTACTATGAACATTTGTGTACAAGTGTTTGTGTGGATGTGTTTGCATTCCTTTAGGAGTGGAATTACTGGGTCAAAGGGTAACTTTATATTTAATCTTTTGAGGAATTACCAGACTTTTAAAATCAGTGATGCTATTTTACACTCCTATAAGCAATGTGTGAGGGTTCCTATTTCTCCATATCTTTTCCAAGACTTTTTATTAAGTCTTTTTATAGCTATCTGAGTGGGTGTGAAGGTAGTATCTCACTGTGGTTTTGATTTACATTTCACTTATAGCTAATGATACTGAGCACCTTTTTATGTGTGAATATTTTTTAACTTATGCATACAACAGAAAAACGTCTGGGCAAGTGATGCCAACAAAAACATTGAAGCTATTTAACAAAACAAGATAGTGCAAAGGATAAAATGGTGGAAGCTGATCCAACTTAGAAAGGAATATGAGTTTGCCAAAGGATAGAAAGTATGCTCACTGCACATCTTAGGTATGTGATCAGAAGGCGGCAAGCATTGTTCGAAGTACTCTTGATAAGTTTTACAAAGAAATGAAACACTAAATCAATGTTTCCCATATTTTAAATTACAGAGTACTGTATATCTATTAGTTTTACTATTTTTCTTGTTTCCTTGTGCACTGTCAGTAATAGAGTGTTCAAAATTTTGACAATATTTAAAGCTTATGGAACAGTCGTTTTTTCCATTGTTTAAGACTGCCTGAGGGATCATTATTTATGGTCTCACTGTTAGACAAAGTGAGGACTGTTTTGAGAATTTAATTTGTCAAACCTAATAACATCATGGTAGAATTAGTCTTCTCTTTGAATAGCTTTTAGATTTAGAATCATATCTAAAAATACCCCAGGCATGAGGACTTAAAACATTTTTCTGTAATTTTATTAAGTATTTAGGTACCTTCCACTTACTGAATTTCCTGACGCCACCAACTTACAGCCCTTTGGAGACTGCCCTCTAAGTGTGATTTTCTGTGTTGCTGCTTGGCATCCAGCCTTTTCAGTCTTCTTTCCAGCTTCCAAGTCTGTGTTGATACTTGTCTCTCATTGTCTTTGTTTGGCCTTATGAGTTGTTTTTGTAGGGTTTTAGGAGGAATTTGTGTTGAATTGCTTTGTTTTAACTGAAAGTATATTTTAATTTTGATGGAGGTTTAACTAAAGTCATTTACCTAGAATTTGAAACTGATTATGTAGAAGGAATTGTGTTACTCTTTTAACTAAATGCATTAATTTTTCTAACTTGTGACTATGGATAGGAATGAATGATGCCTGTTCAATGTCTGAATTTCTGGATCAGATGTGATGATTTTAAATGTGCCTTAATTGATGTGCAGTTAAAATTCATGGATACAATGACTTCCTCAATTACAGAATTTAAATAATAAAGATGACTTTTATATGTATTGATTATATTGAAACAGCTCTACCTCTCTTTTTAATTAGAATTTTATCTTAAGGTCTTTCCAAATATTCTAACTGAATGTTAATTATAGCCATTAGGCCCCCAATTCTTAAAGAATTTTCAGCAGATAAGGAATTTGGGATGTATACATAAATTAACAATTAACAATCTCAGATCGTAGCACATTTTAAAAGAAATGAATGTTAATTTGGTTTCCCTCTTGCTTTGGAGAATACATATTGCAAAAACCTCATACATGCTGTGCCTTTACCTTTATAGAATTGACAGGCTTTTACAGAACTGACATAGGGAAATATAAGAGGTCTGTTCAGGAGAAAATCTCTATGTATGCACACACAAAGACAGTAGAATGTCTGCATTGGCAGATTTCATATTTGTGAATTTGCCTGCTCACTAAAATTTATTTGTAATCCCAAATCAGTATTTGTCATGCCTTTGTGGTAATGTCAGTGTGCAAAACGGCAAAAAATTTGAGTAACTTGATGTATCCATTCCTAGTGAGGCTGAACAAGGCAGTGCTTTTGCCTTTTTGTTTCGGCTCTCATACTGTAAATAAGTGTCCTTGCAGTGCCATGGTTTTTACATATTTGTCTATTTTGTTGGTCATGTTGCTGTCTATAATGGCCCCCAAATGTAGTGAAGTGTTGTTCAGTGTTCCTAAGTGCAGGAAGGCTGTGGTCTTCCTTATGGATGAAGGACATGTTAATATAATTTCTCTCTTTTTTAAAGAGTTTTTTTATTTTTAGAGGGAGGGGAAGGGAAAGAGAAAGAGGGGGAGTGAATCATCAATGTGTGGTTGCCTCTTGCACTCCCGCAGCTGGAGACATGGCTTGCAACCCAGGCATGTGCCCTGACTGGGAATCGAACTGGTGACCTTTCTCTTTGTAGGGCAATGCCCAACTCACTGAACCACACCAGTCGGGGCTTAGCACATTTATTTTATTATAAAAATGTATTTCTATATGTACAAATACAAATATATGTATACATACTATATAGTTAATATGTATACAATTGACAGTGTTTTGTGAGTTATATGAAATAATTATATTTGGAATATATTTAAATATATTGACAAATGCAATCATGTCACAGTTTTCATTTTTGTGCATTTCATATTGTAAAATACATACAACAGAATTTCCCATTTTAACAGTTAAGTGTACAGTTTAGTGTCCTTAAGTACATTCTCATTGTTGTGCAACTTACTTTTTTTTATGAATAGGATTATGGATGTAGAAGCTTGTGGCTGAATTTAATAAAAATATTCAGAATTAAATATTTGTCTACCATTTTATTTATGTCACATTTTGAAAGCATTTTGGATTAAGGATTTTGATAATTGTATCTTAATGGCAGTGCTGTTTAATAACTTACTACATTTTGAGATTGCTTTGCACTCATATTTTTCCCTCTCCTTTTTTAGTGCTTTTTTAGGCCCAAAGGATATATTTCCTTACTCAGAAAATAAGGAAAAGTATGGAAAACCAAATAAACGAAAAGGCTTTAATGAAGGTTTATGGGAGATAGATAACAATCCGAAAGTGAAATTTTCAAGTCAACAGGTACGTCATATTACATGATATTTAGTTTGGTATTATATATACAGTCTTGGGGAATGACCACTATTCTAGCTGTAGGAAAATAAAAATTTAAGAACCATGTCTGTTTCAATTAAATTGTTCTTCTGAGGCTGAATGTTGACCTTTCAGATCTAGATGAACTGATGAAAATATTAACTGCATGGTTAAATAGATCTCAGAAGACTTGGATAAATTGTTATTTAACTGTCTGACTGAGACTTTAATATATCATTGAATTTAAAGCCAAATTATATACCATTCTCTTAAATTTAGATTTATTGTGTGAAGGGTGTTTTCTTACTCGTTTTAATAATTTCTTTATCTGTGAAATTGTATTAGAAAATGATCCTCAGATGGCTTTAATACATGATAAAAGTACTTATGGCACTGTGCTTTTTTATGTTTTTCATGTGACCAGAGTTATTAATTTATATTAGACTTGAGGTAGTAAAATACTAGAAGAGTATAAGTAAACCTAAAGAAGAAGATAGCGACCAACTGAAAATTTTACAATTCTTTGGTTTTTAACATCTTTTTTTGCATGTGCCATACTTTCTCTTTACTTAGAAAACTTTTCAGGTGCTGTTTTAATCTGGAACATTTAAACCTTTCATTTGATGCTTTAGGGCTTCATTAGATAATCCTAAATGCCTTTATTGCCATCCAAAGCTTATTTGTTAAAAACTCGTATCATAAAACTCATGCTTCTGTACTTAACTGTCGTAGAATACTAACTCCATGAACAAAGTAGTTGTATGTCCTATTTGCCTAGCACTGTTATGTGTGGGCAGAAGAGGTATTCACTAAATACTTACTGCATGAATGTAAGAATAGTTGAATGGTTTCCCATCATTGTTGCCTTGACTGTATAAAGAGAGTCCTTCTTTGTTGAATTGTTCCTGAAATCATATTGTATAACTTGACTTGAATCACGTGTCCTGGACTGTACTGTCAAGGTCTTTTCATCCTCCAGATTACCCAGCATGGACACCCTGTCCTCTGTTTCTATGTACATACTTAATCTTCAAATAGTATTCACCATGTATACTTGGAATCTCTCATTTCACAATGAAATTTTTGGTGGGTTGTATGCACGAAACCTAACACTTTTCTTCTTTAACAAAAGTATGAATGACTGTGCTGGTGTGATGTACTCTGTGTTCCCAGCCCAAACACATCCCCAGTGGCACATTACTAGAGTTTGGGGAAAGCGGTGATGCCCTAACTGAGGTAAAATGAACGAACAAAAAAATTGGCCATCGTAATTTAATAAAATTTCTATAGTGCTGTAAGTAATTTGGGGGCATTTTTACATTTTTTATTATAATTTTATAATACTTTTGTGGTTTATCAGCATTGCCTTTTTACAAAGGAGGAAATGGGTTTGTAGTTTGAAAGACTTGCCAAAGGAAACAGAGGTAGAAAGGGGCACAGTTTGGATTATAATGCTATCATTTTGTAGATCTGTGCTTACTCTCATCTCCCAAAGTGAACTGTGTCCTGTTACTCATTCCTTTTGGTTGCTTTAATGCAAGTCTAGGGTCCCTAGATCACACTTCTTAAGTTATCTGTCACCTGGGGTGACTTTCAAAATGGAATGATGCTTACTGGACTCCCATTCAGTACCTGGTAAATCAGAATCACTTAAGTTTGGGTCTCAGAAATCTGCATTATTATAAACTAAGTTTGAGTTATAGATCTATCAGAATCTTTAAAATAAAGCTAAAGCTGTATGTCTTAGAGTACATAGTTAAGTTTCTCTTCCCAGAAAGTTTCAGTAGTTTGAATACAGTATAGGTTTCTAATATTCTAAATCAGTTTATCTTGGGTATTTGTTGGTTACAACATCAAAATGGTATTCTTTGTGAAAGTACATTTCATTTCATCCTCATTCTTTTATCTTCTACACTTGTATACATTCAATTGTAGAAATTCAGTACCTTATAGTTGTTTTCTTTTTGTTTTTGTTTCTTTGTTTTCTAAAGATACTAGTAGCATTTGAAACTTTTGAAATTGTGTATATTAAAAGTGTCCTGAGGAATAGAAATGAGAGTACTTCTCTAATTTTACAGGCTTTTGATTTTTCACTGGTAAAAAAATTAAAGTTGGTAAACTTATCTTCTGAAATTAATACACTCAATTGTTCATAGGCATCAGCTAAACAATCAAATGCATCATCTGATGTTGAAGTTGAAGAAAAAGAAACTAGTGTTTCAAAGGAAGATACTGACCATGAAGAAAAAGCCAGCAATGAGGTGTGTTTTAATTTTTCTTGTATTCTAAACCCATTTTTGTTGCAAGGAAGAAATTAAAATGAAATGATCACTTGATCACAAAGTAAAGAGTAATGTTTAAAGTAGTTGGGTAATGAAAGAGAAAATATTTAAGGCTTCTTTCCTTGTGTAAGCATTAACTACGATATTGTAATTTTTGCATCTTTAAGATTTGTGGATGTTTTTATTTGAAGTTATTTTGCTGTGCAAAACATGAAGTCTAACTATAGGAGAGTGGGATACTTTTAGGAATATTTTAAAGCAAGGTATTGTGTGATGGTACTGGAAAGGGCATTGCACTGGATTTTTAAAAACCTGGCTTTATTTCTGACTCTGTATTTGATTATGAGTGGGGAGACTCATTTAGCCCTTCTAGTCCACATGAAATGACTATGAGATGATCTCCAGAGTCCCAGCCACCTCTTAAAATTTGGAACTTTACTGTAGAAAAAGTGGTTCCATAAATTTAAATATATAAACTTCCTGGTGTACTAGCAATTGTGACTTTTAGATTTGATCTCACAAAGGAAAGATTTTTTTTTTTTTGTCAGATATACTGGCTATTATTCTGACTATATCATGAAAATATTAAGACTTTTAATGTTCATAATTTTAAAGGTCAGAGGCAAAATCAATTTTCTTAGTGTTTTTAATGAAATGTGGCTCTTTTTTTAATCCTCACCCGAGGAAAAAGAAAGACATTTTTCTTTTGATTGGTTTTAGAGAGAGAGTAGGGGGATGAGAAACATTGATTGGCTGACTCCCATAGTTTTCTTGACTGGTGATTAAACCTGCATCCTAGGCATGTGCCCTGACTGGGAATCGAACCCACACCTTTCTGTCCATGGGACGATGCTCCAACCAACTAAGCCTCACCAACCAGGGCTGTGTTTGTGACTTTTAGTTTAAGAAATTTTCTTCCAGTCTTGGCAGAATTTATTTATATTTTTTTTCCTAGGATGTGACTAAAGCAATTGACATAACCACTCCAAAAGCTGCCAGAAGAGGAAGAAAGAGAAAGGTAATTTAACTGCTTAACCACAGGAATCTTAAAATAATTGTTTAGTAGGGTTAAGGAAGAGCAGATACAATGAAACCTTAGTATTTAATTTAAATTTTGTTCTTCACTCTAAATCTTTTAATTTTTTAAAGGGTAGGTTATGTTTACTTACCAAAACTGTTTCTTAGTGATCTGATATATTTTTAAGTTGAATGGTAAAGGAAATGCACCATTTCCTTTTCTTATAATGATGGTGTTTCAAGTTTATCTTTATAAAATTGGTAATACATATTCATAAAGTTAATAGAATTAAATGAGTTAACATATGTAATATTTGTAATAAATCCTAGGACACAGTAAGTGCTAATATAAGTGTTATCCAGTATTGTGTTGTTCTCAGGAAATTGTTACAGGAAATGAGGGACGGTTTTGGATTAGGTACATTGTATGCTTTCAACTAATGTGACTTTCTTCCCTATGTGAAGTTTTGTTCATCCAGCTTTTCCTAATCTGTTTTTATCTCAGACTGTTATATGCCAAAGATACAAAGAAAATTAAGAGTTCAGTATCTCAAGAGGAAGTAAAATAGGAAAACAAAAAATTACAGTGGCGTTTTACCCTGTGTGGGAAGTGTGTGGAAGAGGCTTATCTGGAACAACTTTAACTTAGAGGAGTGCTGGGAAGTCACTGAATCATTTTAAATGTTAGATGCCTCCTCTTTAAGCAGTGTGAATGATGGGGATTGGATCTGGTTGGTGAGGCCAGTTTATTGGTTAATTTATTCAGATTTTAGTACTTCACTGGCCCACACAGAGAATTCAGCAAATTAAAAGAATGAAGTTTCACCGAACTTACATTTTTGTTGAGACAGACAATGAGTACACAAAACAGAGAGTTAAGTGGGGAATCATGATCATTACTTGGTAACGAAATTAGGGAAAGCCTTACTCGGGAGTAAGCATGAGATTGGAAGGACCAGTGGGACTTTATGGCAGGTGTTTGGGGGTGTAAATGAGAGATGGATTTAAGAGCACTTTAGGAGGGAGTTGGGGGGAGGGGTGGGGAGAAAATACAACTGTAATTGAACAATTAAATAATTTAAAAAATAAAAAGAGCACTTTAGGAAGTAAAGTTGCTGGTTAATTGGAAGTGGGTATGAAGGGAGAGGGGAGGAGTCTAGGATGACTCTAAGGCAGTGGTGTCAAAACACATTTTCACCTGGGGCCACATTAGCCTTGAGGTTGACTTCAAAGGGCTGAATGTACTTTTAGGGCTGTATGAATGTAACTATTCCTTAACAATTAAGCATGAACTCAGCGCTGCCACAGGATAGAAACAAGGTGGAGGGCCGGATTCGGCTCACGGGCCTTGTTTGCCACCTGTGCTCTAAGATCTTGGATAGCTAGATTAGATACTGAGAATATCGGAGACATTGATTTGGGAGCAGAGACATGGGGAGGAGGAAGTGAAAAAGTCATGGAAATAAGGCTCAAGGCTGTATGTGTGTGCACACTGTTCTGACTCCAAAGGGATGAAAAGGTAAAAGTTTAAGGTGCCAGCACTGACATAAGAATAAAATAATAGATGAAGTTGTCAAGGCAGAAAGTTTACAGAGAAAAATTAGAAATGAGAATACTGAAGGAATATAATGGAGATAAAAGGTTGCTCTGTAAAATCACTGCTAAGAATGAACTTTCCGGAGAAAACCTAGGAGAGGAAAACTATCAAAAGAACAGAATTTTAAGAATGAGGGAGTAGTCACAGCACTCCAATATGGAGGGGTCCTAGTAAAATAATGTAAAACAGTACATACTAACAGTAAGGAGGATGAAGTGTGTTGGTAAATAAAATGTTGAAAGTTACACAGTACTTTTGAGCAAATCTTTGAAGGAAAGGAAAAAGGAGGTAAATGGTTTAAATGTGATTTGCATGGTTAAGGGAGCATATTCAAGATTAAAAAAGACAGTAGAGGAATGAAAGCTTCTTTGCAAAACTAGGAAAGATCCAAAATGTGGAAAGATAATAAATTATTGAATGTAAGGACATGCTGGATGAGAGGCAAGGGAGGGCACATTTGAAAGAATTGACTTACCATGAAGGAGATGGGACAATTAATTTTTTTTGCATATTTAAAAGTTTTGTATTGTTCAATTACAGTTGTCCCCATTACTCTCCCTTGCCCTCCTCACCCTTCACCTTCCACATTCAGTCCTCTCCCCTTGTCTTTGTCCGGGGGCCTTTTATACATTTTCCTTGACCCTTCCCCTTCTTTCCCCCTTATCCCCTTCCCACCTCCCCTCTGTTCACTGTCAGTTTGTTTTTATTTTCATGTCTCTGTATTTCACTTAGCATAATGCTCTCCGGTTCCATCCATGCTGTCACCAAGAGTAGGAGCTCCTTCTGTCTATCTGGTGTGTAGTATTCCATTGTGTAAATGTACCATAGTTTTTTAATCCACTCATTTACTGATGGTCACTTAGACTGTTTCCAGCACTTGCTTATTGTAAGTGGTGCTGCTATGAACATTGGGGTGCATAGGTTCTTTTGAATTGGTGTTTCAGGATCCTTAGGGTGTAATCCCAACAGTGGAATTGCTGGATCAGAAGGCAGTCCAGTTTTAGTTTTCTGAGGAAATTCCATACTGTTTTCCACAGTGGCTGCACTAGTCTGCATTTCCACCAACAGTGCACTAGGGTTTCCTTTTCTCACCAGCACTTGTTATTTGTGCATTTCATTATTTTTAACATTGAAAGGGAAGGGTGGAGGAGGCTATTAGAAATTTCTACAAAGACTTGAAAATTAAGGAAATTTCTTCCTGCTTGCCTCAGTCTCTCCCTTTTTACACACCAACTTCAAAGCAAGACTGCATGGTATATGGTACAAGGTAGGAAGAAAGAATGGAAAGTTTATACTACTATGGGGAGGGTATGATAAAAGACATGGTAAATGATTAATCCCAACTGAGGTTGCATAAAGTGAATGCATGTTTTATATAATTTTTTCAGGAGGACTCAAGCAGCAGGGAATAATAAAAGCAGAGGATGTGAAGTTTTCTAGGAATTCTCTGTTGGAGATTTGTGGGACAGATGCAGCAAAATATTGCATAGAAATACTAGTCCCATGAGGCTTGTGTGTGGAAGGGGTGCTTTAGATCATGAAGGGAGTAGAGCTAGAAAGTGGAGTAATAAATGGAGAGGAAATCTGTCAGCGGGTTAGAGGTTTCAGTGAGATCAAGTAAAATATGGAAGGACTTAATTTAGAGTCAGAATATTTGCATTTAAGATATATAAATATATATGTATCTAACGTAATAGTCTTTTCTCTGGATGAAATACTAATTTTTTTATTTTCATGAGAAACGGATTTGACTTGATTTTTGTCCTAAGTCAAAAAAGAAAACATATTCATGTTAATACATTTTTATTTGTTATTAGTATTGATGAATTTTTACCTCTTATTGGTATCTCCTCAAAAGATCCATTCTACCTGTAATTCTTATGTGAGGTCTTCATTTATTTGTAAAAGAAGAAGGTGTAAGTGAAGAGGTTTTATTGTGGACCTGGCCCAGGTGGCTCAGATGGTTGGAATGTTGTCCCATACACCAAAGGTTGCGGGTTTGGCTCCTCTCCTCCCCCCTTGTTCTTCCTCTTCAAAATCAATAAGCATGTGCTCAAGTGAAGATTAAAGAGAGGTTTTATTTTGAACTGATCATCACTTTGAATTGAATATTTAAGGAATTTCTGCCTTCTTAATATCTCAATAAAAAAAGAGGTCTCATAGTCTGGTGTTCTCAGTCTTTGATGTCTGGCAGCTGCCTGATGCCCTACCCCAGGGCCACTGAATCTGGATTGGGGCAGGAGCAGGTGGTTTGTAAATTCTTAACATTCTAGAAATACAACCTGGGTTAATGTTTAGGAACAATTTCCTTGAATAATTCAAGAATTATTTTATGTGAATTGATTGATTTTTAATAATGCTTTGAATATTTATTATTTTATTCCAATTATGAAAGCAAAAATAATGTCTAAAAAGGAACAAAGGAAATGGACAAACTCTTAGAAGTGAGATTGCTGAGCCAAATTTGTATCTTTTCATTGCCAGTATTTATTCATAAAGATATTTCAGAAAGGTATTAACAGTTTATTGATCATTTCTTACTGATCATCAGTAATCAATATATAAATGATTCTCCACACACTTATGGGTATTGGACATTATTCTGTAAATGTTTGCAAATCAGATTATTGAGTAAAAGATTTAAAATATTTTCTTCAATAACATTGGATTGTGCTCTGTTTTGCTTTATTGCTTTTGTTTTTCTTTCTTGAGTTAGTGCTGAATTCTAAAATAACTGGGGATGGGGAAGCAGCTCATAGTGTTCCCCCCATCCTTCTCTGTTCTCTTCACTGGTTCTTTCCTCCCTTTTCCATTATGATCAAGATTGTATTTCCCTTTCAATTAGTGGTTCCTAACCTTTGTTCTCCTGTAATACTTGAATCAGTTAAATTAAGGGTCATTGGGATTTTTTATTTTCTACTTGATAGTAAATCCCTCTTTATGGAAAATAGGAATACAGGTCTCAGTTCAAAAATAAAATGTATACATAGTAATAAAAATTTAAAAATTAAGTATCAGCAAGTTATTTTCTTGCCTTTTTAATATTATAATACTAACTTGGGGCCTGGCTGGTGTAGCTCAGTGGATTGAATGCTGGCCTGTGAACCAAGGGGTCACTGATTTGATTCCTAGTCAGGGCACGTGCCTGGGTTGTGGGCTAGGTCCCTGGTAGAGGGTGCATGAGAGGCAACCACACATTTATGTTTCTCTCCTCTTTCTCTCTCCCCTTCTCCTGCCTTAAAATAAAGGAAATCTTTAAAAAAATAAATTTGGGTTCTGTATTATAAATACACAATAGTGTTATTTTTAGATATTTGAAATACATTTATAAGCAGTGTGTGGGTTGCTGCAGTGTAATTACTTCATACTTTGGTCACTATTTTGCATCAAAAATATTACCTTTACTTCCCCAAATGGCTATTTTAGGTTGAGAATATCTAAAAAGTAAAGTTTTTGTTTTTTAGAAACTGTTCACTAGAATTATAAGCTATGTTTGAGGCTCTCATGTGATGAGTCATCTGTTGACAAATAAAGGTGATATGGAAATTATGCTTATATTTGAATTTGTTGTTTTAGAACAGCATATTCTGGTCATTGACTAAAACCTGTAATGCCTACTATTTGCTATATAAGTTAATTAAACCTTTGTGATTCAGGCAGAAAAGCAAGTAGAAGCCGAGGAGGCAGGAGTAGTGACAACAGCAACAGCATCTGCTAATCTAAAAGTGAGTCCTAAAAGAGGACGGCCTGCAGGTAAGACTATTAGTGCATAAAACTCAGGCTTATAGTTAGTAGTACAGATGATTTTAAGTGGTGTGTCTCAGATACTTTGGAATAGTTGGATAGACAGTGGTTGTATAATAGAAATTTTAAAGGAGGTAAACGTAGTTTCTGTTCTGAAGTTTGAAATAATTGCTTTGGGACTTCCCATTTTCTGTTTTATCCCTATTATATTTTCCCCTAATAGTGGCAAATGAGGCAGTGGTGAGATTTAAATGACATAAATGATTAGTTTATTTTACTTTACTATAGAAAACGTAAGCTTTCCAGATGGAGTCATAATGAAAGCAAGAGAAACAGCATTTGAGTAATTAAAGCTATTAATATTTTAAGTTATGGCATTCCTTGTTTAGGACCCTTAAAATATGCAGCTATCATCAGCATTAAAACTGGGTATAAATTTCAAATATGTAAATATACACATAATATTGTAACAGGTATATAAATATTGACCGTAAGTGCTACTGTCATAATTTTGTTCTACTCTGTTAAAACAGAGAAGGATGTTCTTTTAGTCCCTCTCGGCTATACTAAGAACAAATTGAAAACTACTTTGTTAATCTACCTCTTCAAATTTTCTGCTGTTGCTCATTTCAGTCACTGGGTGGGTTGTTTTAAAATTTAAAATAGTAGTGTCTCTGATAAACTACTGATATTCTTAGTATACAGGGATAGGCAAAATTAAGTTCACAGTTGTTTGTATGGTGATGATTATGACAATAGCTAACTCAAAAGAATGGCACAGTGCACTTTAAGGTATAATTTCTTCAGTGCTCAAATTGCTGGCCTTCATTATTTACACATTCTTGTAGTCAACTTGCTATATTCAAGCACACTTGGGTATAGAGTTCTTTATTGTCATCACTAAACCTACTTTTGCCCACCCCTGTATATCATTTGTAATCTTGATGTAAGATTTGCATCTTGAAGGGAAAAGCTGGTAGTTATGAAATTATTTTTTTTTCCCGTGACGGTTAGCTACAGAAGTCAAGATCCCAAAACCAAGAGGCAGACCCAAAATGGTAAAACAGAACTGTCCTTCAGAGAGTGACATGTGAGTTCATTTTAAATGTATAAATAATTGTGAAATAAATTAGACATTTGACTTTAAATAAGCATCAATCTTCATTTTTACCATTTTTATCTTACAGGGTATTTTGTTTTTCTAAAAATTATGGGGAAAACTGTTCTGATATAAAGATAGATAATGTAAGGTAAAATCTGTAATAGGAAATACGGGCAAAATAGTATGTTTAAGGAAATTCTAGATAAAGTATTCTTAAAGCAATTCCCACAAATCTTTAGCTCTTCTAGAATAACTAAGTTAAAAATAATGCTATGAAATTTTTAGGTATTTTGGAGTGATAACTAGTAGTTATCAACAAAATAATCAGGCTTTCCCCACCTATGTTAGCTTTTCTGTGTAGAAACTTTACCAGAAACAATGTATATTTAGACAACGACAAAATTTTAAAATATAGTGGCAAAAATTACAATATAGTTTCAACTACTACAGTGAAATTAAGTTAGGTACATAAGCAGGTGACTGTTTTAGTTTTAAAACATACTGAATAAAATCTTACTCATACCACCCCTCAGCTGTCTTAAATAATCATGGCACCAGACACATTAAAGTCTAGGATATTTCATGATCGACATAAGGCCTTGCTCTGGAGACTTAGGAACGGAAAACATAAGTTACCTGCTCCCCTCTACCCTTTAGACAACCATGTAGATCTACATACAATAGGGAACCACCATAAACTTCCATTTGGAAAGGAGAGGTTTAAGAAGCTCATGGCATTGTTCTAGGAAATCTGAAATTATGCTGGGAATATGCCGTGATATCCCACTATTTTTTAGGTATAAGGAATGTTCCCTTGATTGGGACCCAGTTTTCCTCCAGTATCTTCCTGGTCTGTTTCTCCCCATGGCTTTTGGCTGACTCCTCTTGAGAGTTTACTTTTTCATTGCCATCCTCAGTTGTACCTGAAAAGGTCATTGGAGAGCATTACCCTCCTTATCAGCTGGAGCAGGTCTCAAGTTTGCTTTCAGACGATAAGGAATTGGAGGCCCAAGGTTCCTTTTTAGATCTTCCTTATTTTGATGTTGGCTGATACCACTTTTAGTAATAGTATTTTACTGTTGGTGTGTGTGTCTGTGCTTCATTCTAGTCAGCCTCATGGGTAGTGTGGTTCACTCATGAGACTTTCCCCAGACATGCTTATCTTTTTTTACTTAATTATAGGCACTTTGAAGTCATAGGTTATCCTGAGAAACCACCCCCTCTGTCTCTCTTTTCCTAGATGGTTTCAAGGTAGCTGAATCTGAATTCTTAAAAGACTGGTAGCTTCCCCCTGATTGGATCATTTACCCTAGTCTTTTAATTTGAAAATGTTTTATAGGATGGAGGTGACTTTAAACACTGGAAAGCATAGAATTTTTTTAAGTTCTCTTTCCTTCATCTTCCATTATTTCTTGAGCTTTTTCTTGAAGTACCTATCAAATTTATCTCAATAACAGCCAACTCAAGATCCCAGCATTCTGTCTTGAAACCTCCTTACCCAAAGTTACCAGTTCACTGAATATATTTTATTACAAGTTGTCACATGACAGTTTTACCCACTGTAGAGTAATATATGAGAGTTCAGTTTCCCAGCCTCCAAGTCAGTGTCACATATTTTATGGTTTTGTCACTGGTATCAATTTCTGTGTACTAACAGCTTTTTGCTGAGATGGTGGATAACCCCAAGTAGTAGTAGCTTATTTACTACATTTAATTGATGCTGTACATAGGCCTGGTATTGGCAATAGCCACTCTTAGTGATATATCTGGGCACAAACTCAGTGGAGTACACAGCTAAACCATATAAGCTCTTGAAACCTTTGCTCTCCACATGAGAACATCATGTATCTGTCAGTGGTAGCTCACATTTTTCCTGTAAAACAAATATTTGTTGTAAGATATTTGGAGTGTGTTTGCTTCAGTTTTGCTTATATTATACATTAAGACTAGAGGAATTCAAAAATACAGTTTTCCTAATTTAACTAGACCTATTAAAAAGAGAAATAGTCACTGTGGGGAAATCTGTTTTTCATGGAAGGTGGTAAGGAAGAACATTAGGGAAAGACTTATTTGTAGTAAGCAGTGATCATTACATTTACAGGAATTACCTGCTTTGGTTCTTTTCATAAAACTGTGAAATAAGAACCTAATTTCTTATGACTTTATGAATATACTTTGTAATGATTTTTTCTTTAAAAATTGCTACATGGTATTCTACAGCTGTTTCAGATATTTTAATTCCCAAGATCCATCCTATTTATAGAGACATCCTTTTTATAGAGACAACACTGTCTTCTATTGTTTTGTTCATGGGCAAATATACTGGTTAGAATACATTGCTAGAAGCAGATTTGCTGGGTCAAGGGCTGTTTGTATATTTAATACCTGCTTCCTTCCACTGGGGGGACAACAGTTTGGGGGAGGCAGTTGGTCAGTATCTATTAAGAGCCATGTAAATGCTTTTTGTATTTGACTCTTTCCCCATCTCAATGAAATGGATTATCATCAAAATTGTCATGTTTGTGGAAATATTGAAGGTAAATAATTTTATTTCATGCTTTTTCTTCCATTGATTAAAAGGATGAAATCCATTTGACATTTCAAAATAAGCATATATACCTAATGATAACTGTGTGACAAAAATTTCTAAAGAGATAAAGGATGATTTTTTTTTCTTTTCCAATTCAATAATTTAAGGGTTTAAGGAAGCACTTGTCACCTGGTAAGATGTTATTTGGCTAATTACTGAGCTTTTGCACCATCACTTTTTAATGAGAAAAGGAATGGGTTGGACTAGATGATCCGAGGTCCTTTCCAGTTCTCAAATCTATCAATGTAATTTGTTTAATGTGAAAATTTCAATAAAATTCCTGAACAGCAAAAAGGTTAGTCTTTTTAACAGCTCATCCAAGCTTCAGGTTGTATCTCTTTGTGCTTTAGCTGAATATGTAGTGTAAATACCATCTAATGGCAATGTTAGGGTTTTTTAACAAGTTCAGTAGTGTGTAAGTTGGAGCTTTTTATCTTGAAAGCAAAAAAGAATGTTTTTTAAAATTCTAAAATGACCATATTTGATCATTTGCATTTCACTTCTGCAGTTGTATTTTTGCCCATCTACTTTTTGAACATACTTTCTTATAAATATGTAAGGGTACAGGCGTCTCACCTGCTGTATCATCTTACATACTGGTATAACCCCAGAGTCAAGAAAATAGTAACTTTACAAGTAAGATAATACTTGAAGTTTTTAAAAGTGACTGGTGTGTAAAAAGGGGGATGGGAGATCACTTGACTCCCATGCCACTATAATTTTTGTATCTTCTAATTTATATTAAAGGATAGTCTTTTCCTTCTGTGATTGGATGATAAAGACTTTCTATTATATTATATTTTAATGTCTTTAAAAATGATACCTTATTGTGTTGCGTGGGAGAGTTCAGTATGGTTGAATGGAAGTATTAATGACACGTAAAAGTTCATTTTTCACTGTTGCATTCTCTGAAATAGTGTAACTGAAGAAGAAAAAAGTAAGAAAAAGGGCCAAGAGGAAAAACAACCTAAAAAGCAGCTTAAAAAGGATGAAGAAGGTCAGAAGGAAGAAGATAAGCCAAGGAAAGAGCCAGACAAAAAAGAGGGGAAGAAAGAAGTTGAATCAAAAAGGAAAAATTTAACTAAAACAGGGGTTACGTCAACCTCTGATTCTGAAGAGGAAGGAGATGATCAAGAAGGTGAAAAGGTAAAACATTTAACTATCAGAATGTTTGTTTTATTTTTAGTTTATATGTAGTTCTTGTAGGTTCAATATCTATGAGAAGATCTAGACATCTGATTAAAAGTTAAACTGAATTCTGTACTTTTCTGAATAAACTTGAATTAGCTATGTTAAAAAGCATATTTTAAACTTTGTTATTATACTTTCTATTTCTTATGTTTTCAAAATGATATCAATATTAAAGACTATAAACTTCTAGTAACTCCACCTGTTAGAAGAGCTTTGGAAGTAGAGATTAGGCCAGACAGGCTGTGAACAGTGAAGACAGATGTAAAGGAGGTACATTTGTATGTAGATTATTTATTTGCCCCAATGAAATTCTTACCACTCTTCAGACCTACTCGATATTTTATCAGTGGTACTTTATTTGGATGCCATCCTTGTTTAGGAATTTTATTTAAGCTTTGCATCCTTTTCTGTGCATAGCCTTGGGGCTCTGTAGTCCTAGCTTGTAGATTTTTTTTTTTTTTTAAAGATTTTATTTACACACATTGATGTTTCTCTCTCTCAAAAAAAAATAATAAAGATTTTATTTATTTATTTTTTAGAGAGGGAGGGGGAGAGAGATTGAGATTGAGATTGCTGGGGGCCTTGGCCTGCAACCCAGGCATGTGCCCTGACCGGGAATCGAACCTGCAATGCTGTGGTTTGCAGCCCGCGCTAAATCCACTGAGCTACGCCAGCCAGGGCGATCTTTTCTTTTTAGATATGATTATTTAATGACTTTAGAAGCCAAAAAGTTTTTAATTGGATAGGTTGAGGTTTAATTGAGGATAGGTTTAATTGTGTAGTTGTCAGTAAATAGGTACTAAATAAAGGCAAAAGAGCTTGATACACGTATTTTTGTTAATTTTTAAGAAATTTGTTTTGACAGAAAAAAATCCATTTGTTGTCCTACTTATTTCTGCACTCACTGGGTTGATTCTTGTATGTACCCTGACTGGGGATCAAACCCACAGCCTTGGCATATTGGGATGACACCCGAACCAACTGAGTTACCTGGCCAGGGCTTACATACTTCATTTTAAGGAAGGGACTCACTCTTAATAGCACTGCAAGAAATAGATCTTAATTCCAAAAATCATCAAGGGAAAGTTAAATTTAGCAACAACATGTATAATTCTGAGATTAACTAAATTCATCCTAATCTATAAACAGAAGAGAAAAGGTGGAAGAAACTTTCAGAGTGCTCATAGAAGGAATATGCTCAAAGGCCAGCATGAGAAAGAAGCAGCAGATAGAAAACGCAAGCAAGAAGAACAGATGGAAACTGAGCAGTAAGTATTTTTTAATTCTAAATTCTGATTTCTCTTTAAAACTAGCATGACATGTTTATTAAACAATGGAATCTCATTTCCCAGACCTTGAGCAGCCTTTTAAAGAATTGACTTTTCCCATGTAAGAGAGCAAAAATCTTCAGTGTATGATGATAATCATGTTTCAGGCTCCATTCTTTTCTGAGTAGGAGGATGAAACTCACTGAGGGTAATCACTCTGTGAACTATTTTTAATTTAAACTCAGAGTGTAGGTAAGATTGAACTGTTAGTGGCTTTGTAGAAGATGTCTTCATCCTCTACTGTTTATTTTTATAGTATTAAATACAGAAAGAGTGGAATGAAAGAAATATCCTTATTTGTCATACCACCAGCAAGCCTCCCTTAAAAGACCAGCAAAAATTACAAAAGCACAGTTAGAAACCCAAAAGCCAGTTATATCTAAAGGCTGACAGGGTTTGCATTAGATATGTGCAATATAAATCAAGTTCACAGCTGATCCTTGTATGGTTTTATACTTGAAGACAATACATAACTTAACAAGGAAATTTCTTTTCCCTTTAATTCTATTAAATAATTTTACTGTAAGGAAAACAGCAATGGCAGTGATTAGGCTTCATGTGTTACATTTGTTTTCCAAGTTATCTTTTAACTGTCACTTCTGAGTTCTTTCTTTGAAAAACATTTCTTTGTGAAGCATCTTGTATTATTCTGACTTAACTTTTTGTTTTGGTGAGGTAATTTTTAAAACATGTTCTAGGGTCACTAAGACTTATTTAATAAGCAGTAAAATTCTTATAGGTGTTCTTAAATAATTTTGTACTTTCTCTTTATATAGTAAATTTGTAACCCGAAGGTCTTTTATTTACAAGCATAGCATTTGACTATCTGCTTTCTTAGTTTGGAGGATATATAAGCAGTTTCAGCTGCTTGAGGGAGTAATAAAGACTGATCCAAGGCTCAGAAATGTTACTCCTGCTTATCTGTTAAGATGACTTTGACCATTTTTGTGAATACCAGTTTTTTCTTACTGTCCTTTTCAATCCTATCACTGAAAAGTTGTTGCATTGTTGTTTTTAAGTTTATTGTGGTCTCCAAATTAAGATATAAAATTAGCCATTGCTTAGTAAAAATATAGCCCAGTCCTTCCTTAGTAATCCAAAGTTATCTTTATGTGTTTCAGTTCTTTTAAATGTCCTCCGAATGTAACTTTCTCAAATTCTAATATTTGTGTTTTCTTTCCTTCTCCTGTTATTACAAAACTTTGTACTTGGACAGTTTTGCTCTGTAAAGCATTTCAGATGCAGCTTGTGTGAAATGCATTATGCAAAATAAAGTTTATTGTATTGTATTCCCAGCCAAACAACATGTAATCTACAGTAATAAAAAATATATCTCATTTTGGGCTCAAAGCATTAATCCAGTTACTGAAAAGAAAATTCAAGTGGAGCAAACAAGAGATGAAGATCTTGAGACAGACTCATTGGACTGAATTTCCCCCTCCCCCCCTTTGATGGAAGAATGTTCCAGATTCTAAATTGAGGACTTCATTAATGGCATTATTACTGTGTTATGATTGTTAATTTCCTGTAAGGTACACACTACATACTAAGGTCGGCAAAAGTTTTTTTCCAAGCTTAAAATGAAGCTTTGTGTATGAAAATTAGAATAAGCTGAAAGGATGGTGGTTGTACATTATTTCCTTTAGAAAAGATAAAAATTAATTTTGTTTTGAAGTTAGGTGTTAAACTGGAATAGCTATGATACCCCAGAGAATGGGGCAGTTGTGCCCTTCCCTTTACATTCCTTTGTTGTTTAATTCTTTAGAATCTTAATTGTTTTTTTAATCCTGAGAGATTAAACATAGCCTTGTTAAGAAAACAAAAATGAAACTGTAACCAAAATTTTAAAATAAAGTTTTTTTAAAAAAGTAACCCTGATTTTTAGATATTTTTTGTTCTTGTCTATTTGAATTGGTTTATAATAAGGCTCAAACTCCAAGGTACTAGAAATTAGTAAGAATTTATTTTTAAGTCATTTACAGTAACATGGTACCTTTTCTTTTGTGAAATGGTTTGTGTTAGTGAATGTTTAAACTCAATATATTGGCAAAAATATTTTTATAAAATAGTACTATCTTTAAACAGCTTATTTAACTTTGAAATGAATCAAATTACCTATGCTTTGGAGACGTGGGAAAAATTAAACCAGTCTTTTATCACATTATTTCTTTAAGCCTAATGTAGAAGTGATGAAACATTTATAGGCACTCTGTTCTCACTATGGCCTGTTTGTCCATTGACCCCAGCACTGGTCTTACAACAATACACTATTTATTGTTGGAAAAATTTTTTACCATGATGACTGTATTGTTAGATTATTTTAGCATGTTTTTAGAAGTTTTGAGTTTTGCTTGTATTTATAGCAGTTAATGCTATGGCACTGCAGAGTTCTAAGAACTACAGTTAGTTACTTGTAATCTAGATGACTTTTTATTTTAAAGAAAAGAGATTGTAATTTTTACTTACGGGATTGTGAGCATTTGGTAATCAGTCACAAAGTTCCAATGTTTTGAAATATCTGTGTTAACATTTGATAGGCAGAATAAAGATGAAGGAAAGAAGCCAGAAGTTAAGAAAGTGGAGAAGAAGCGAGGTTAGTTTCTTTACTTTCTAAGATGTATAAAGTTACACAAAGAAAGGAAGTTATACAGACACTTAATTTTTCATGTGTAGGTTTTAAAAGGTCATTTTATGTTCTTAAACCCTACAAATAAAATTTTCAAATCTCTAATGGATTCTACGTACGTTGCATTGTATTGTAAGTATAACCAGGTGAACTTGCTAAGAAGTCATGTTTATTATTCTAATGCTCATTATCTGATTAATTCAGATTAGTAATGTAGACAGATTAAGTTGAACATTTTTTTAAATTACAAAATCTTTCCATTATACTTTGCTAATGTTACACAGAAATACTGGTTTTGGAAAAACTATTTACTCTTTCACATTTTAATTTATAGAAACATCAATGGATTCTCGACTTCAAAGGATACATGCTGAAATTAAAAATTCACTCAAAATTGATAATCTTGTAAGTGTTTAACCCTTCATTTAAAAATACAATGCTGCTTTTATAGCTTCTTATTTTCTCACATGGTTTTATAAGTAAAGGGACTATCACCGGTTGTTTTGTACTGCCTTGTTTGAAATTTTGAAAGTAATCTTTAGAAATAGACTACAAAGATTGTGGTAATTAACAGTTATGAAATTACTGTTTTGTGAAGGATGTGAGCAGATGTATTGAGGCCTTGGATGAATTAGCTTCACTTCAGGTCACAATGCAACAAGCTCAGAAACACACAGAGATGATTACAACACTGAAAAAAGTAAGCAATCTTAAGTCATGCAGATTTAAAAATTTTTCTCAAAACCACTTCATTAAAAAGTAACATCTAAAAATCAATTAGGAAAATAATTATGAATGCATATTTTGTTTTCTCAGATTCGGCGATTCAAAGTGAGTCAGATTATCATGGAAAAGTCTACAATGTTGTATAACAAGTTTAAGAACATGTTTTTGGTTGGTGAAGGAGATTCTGTAATCACACAAGTGCTGAATAAATCTCTTGCTGAGCAAAGACAGCATGAGGAAGCAAATAAAACCAAAGATCAAGGGAAGAAAGGGCCAAACAAAAAGCTAGAAAAGGAAACAGGTATGTGGTAATGAGTGCTTCCTAAAAAATGGCTTTGATATATCATTAATACCTTAATCTACATTAAACTACAAAAAGGTCTCTTCTATACTTAGTGTGGAACGTAGTCATGTCAACCTTATAGCTTGTTTTCCAAGTTAAAATTAGTAGTAAATACTATTGTTTACTATTACTAGACTTGAACAATGTGGGGTTTAGGGTTACCAACCCCCTTTGCAGTCAACAATCTCCATATAACTTTTGACTCCCCCAGAACCTCACTACTGCTGACTGGAAGGTCTTACTAATAACAGTCAGCTAACATATTTTGTGTATTATATAGTATAGAATATGCTATATTATTATAAAGCTAGAGAAAACATTATTAAAAACCTAAGAAAATGTTTACAGCATTTATTGAAATACAGCAATTCAAACGCATGTTATTCAAAAGTCAACATTATTGGTAATAATTCTCTTTTCATTTAATTTAGGAAAAATTCTTACCTACACAAAAGTAGAGAGAAATGAATTTCCTATGTCCATCACCCAGCTTCAGCAGTTACCAGCAAATGACTATTGCTGTATTATGCCCTGATCAAGTTTTTCTGTGACACCCCAGCAGATTATTTCAAAGCCAGTTCCAGATATGTGATTTGAACAACAGATATTTTAAGTTGTATCTGTGATGGACTCTTAAAATAGAGTCAGTACCATTATCTGTTCCCCAGTTCTGTGTTATTAAACATCTTAGCAGCTGCTGCTTAATGTAGAAACCAATACTCAAAAGGAGTTGGATTTTTTTTTACTCCTATATTAGGGAATGTTATATATGTGTCCTTAAGAGAATTTTTTAAAAATATATTCTATTGATTATGCTGTTACAGCTGTCACATTTTTCTCCTCTTTATTCTTCTCCACCCCCTCCCACCAGCATTCTCCCCCTTATTTCATGTCCATGGGGAGATCTGTTAGTAAGATTTACATGGAGGCTCTCATTTTCTTAATAACAGGGCACAAAATCATGTTAAGACTTTTTTTTTACATTTTCTAAAATACCAATGATGACATATATAAGATTTTACTGTGATTCACATTTTTTCTGAGAAATACAATGAATCATAATGGTCCAAACAGTTGTGCCACCTTGTTGCTGATAACAGTAATAAATGGAATAATCAGAATAATGATCTACTTCCTGTGCCCACAAATATATATATATAGCAACCCTGCTTCTTAAAGTATGTGCGTCAGCTGCCCTAAGGATTACAAATAAAATACATTAAGTATTAGAAATTTCATGTTTTATATTTTGAACTTTAGAGGACATCTTCACAAGTATTAATGGAAGCTCTAACAGTTAACCCCCCCCCCCCCATTGGAATCCTTACAAAGGTTCAAAGACTCTAAATGGAGGCTCTGATCAAGACAGTAATCAACCTCAGCACAACGGAGACAGCAATGAAGACAGCAAAGATGAGGCCAGCAGCAAGAAAAAGTGAGGACGTGTTTCAGTGGGTCGTAATGTGTGTGTTTGATTTTTAAATCATGTTGTTGTCTCAAGGTTCAAAATATAAGGGATTATATTTCGATCACTCAGTTCCTGAATTCAGGAAAAAGATGCAGATCAAAAAGGCAAAAATGAAAGAAAATTATTTACAACTAATCTGCCTGTGTTCAAGGTTAGAGAGCTGGCCTGAATCCAGTTTTTAAAAATTAACTATTCTTCCTTGGACTAATTTCACTCATGTTCATACTTTCTTGAATTGTGACAGGATAATAAAAATTAGATCTAGAATCTCAGGCTATTTTGTAGTATGATACCCGTTGTAGATATGGAACCATGGTTATCCAAGTCTTGGTTTGTTCCACTATTTATTAATATATTAAGCCTTGGAATCAAGCATCCCTTGTAATTCTGAAATTCAGGGAAGTCCTGCATGGTGTGTATCATCCCTTCATTTAGATTTGTAATATGCTGGTGTCACAGGTATTGACATTTTCAAGTTCTTTAAAGAGAATTGTTAACCCTGGCTAGTGTGGCTCAGTGGGTTGAGTACCATCCTATGAACTGAAAAGTCCCTGGTTTGATTCCCAGTCAGAACACAAGCCTGGGCTCTGTGGGCCAGGTCCCAGGTTAGGGTCATGAGAGAGGCAACCAATTGATGTTTCTCTCCTTTCCCCTCTCTCTAAAAAGTACAGTCTTTTCAAGAGAATCCATTTTAAAGCTGGAAATGATGGAAAGGGCCTGGGCCATGATATTGCCCTGAGTTACTGTGCTTGATCTGCATATATTTGGCGAAGTC
The DNA here is from genome assembly GCF_019186645.2 of Phyllostomus hastatus. Classification (NCBI taxonomy): domain Eukaryota; kingdom Metazoa; phylum Chordata; class Mammalia; order Chiroptera; family Phyllostomidae; genus Phyllostomus; species Phyllostomus hastatus. The sequence goes on from NW_025333857.1 coordinate 15,748,489, forward strand.
GGTAGAACACAGTAAAATAAATTTCCAACCAAAAATAATGACTAAATATTTGGGTGATTTAAAAAACATAATGCACACATTAATACCTTTTTTTCTCTGGAGGAAAAATGTCCCCTAATCCCAATTGTCACACCTTTTCCCCCCCACTTTTCTGTAGGCCATCCAGTGAAGAGAGAGAGACCGAAATATCTCTGAAGGATTCTACGCTAGATAACTAAGTTGACATACCTGGAATATAAAGAACATTTGCGAAGTTTGTAATGGTTTTCATTTGAGATATTTAGACTGTTGAAAGTTTTAAATTTTTATAATAGGTTTTGATGTTTAAAACTTGTTTTGGGGGAAAAATCCCTTTATCTTTGTTTAAAAGTAATTAAATATTGGTTAAGTGTACTTTGTGCAGTATTAACAACTACATTATACAGTAAATGTGAGGGAAGGTCCATTTAGGAAATGCTGAACTGCTTTTCCAGACATTGGTTGTAGCATATTTTCAATTAGTGTGTGTATGTTAATGTGTAATTGATAGTAAAGTTACATTTTTAAAACTGCTACTTGTATAAAACCTTTACTCTTTCCCCAAATATTGTGGGTTTTGTGCAGTTTTTACAAATCTTGGATTTACCAGACTGTCTTTTCACTGTTTGTGGTTTTTGTAGAAGTTATACATTTTTATGAAAGATAAAATGTTACTTCTATAAAATTATTCCCTTCTATCTAAAATTAACCTCAGTCTACATTGTGCTACATTATCCTGCTGCTTTGTAACAATGTGTGTGGTCTGTATGCCATTTTGACAACTAGATACCCAACTGACATTGAACTGACAATTCTACAAAATACAAAACTCATGTTAAATTAGTTTCTAAAGTTAATTCTGTGGCTGGGAATTCAGCAGTCACAGGACTTTCCTGTGGAGAGCAGAACTGGTGTACATAGGAATGAATCTGGCCCTACGGGTCCAGCCAATCTAAGGTCCTTTACAGGCACTAGTAGCTGAAATTGAAAACTAAGTGATAAAAGTTTATTTTTGGGACATTTCCGAATTTTTTTAAAAAGTCACACTCATTTAAGAAAGTTAGCAAGTAGTATTTTTTTAATTGGAAAGCAACCCATGATGTTTATGAAGTAAATAAAAGTAAATACTATATAAAGAAACTAGCCTATTTAAAAACATGGCTATATCAGAAGGGAATTTTTATTTCTGCATTGTACATGTGACAGGATTGCAAAAAGTACAAACATTAGCTTTCTCAGAGGCAGCAGGCAAAGTAAAGGAATGGTTTGAATAGTCTGTATATTCACATATTTGGAATAAATCTGAGTGACCCCATGTTAACACAAAAGAGTTAAGGCTAACTGTAACAGATAGTATTTCTAAGATCATATAATTAGGTCAGTTGGTGGTTTTTGGTAGCTAAGACTGTTTGTTTTGAAACTATGAATACGGGAAAAACTTTTAATACTCAAGTGTTTGCATGTGGCATAGATTGTATGTTTTGACCTCTGATAATTTTGTTTTCATCAATAGATGGAAAGTTGAATTATTTCAATAATTGGAATTTTAATTTTGAGAGGTCTTACAATGGAACCTAGGACTCAGTGTTTTGAGGGAACTCTTCCTATTATATCTGTTTGGTCCTTAGGACAACTAAAATTTGGACATAATTCTTGTTAAGCCATAAGTGTCAACATGTAAACTTGTTTTGATTAAAGAATTTTTTTTAAATCAAACTGTACTAGTAAATTACTTCTTTGCTATTTTTAAAAATGTGTTGGAATTCTGGCTTGGCTTCCAAGGGAGTAATTTCTGAGTTAACCTCACCATAGAGATTGTGTTGTTTGGAGAGACTAGGAAACTAATAAGCTCAAAATGATAAAAATAAAGGAAATGTTATTTTTGGTCCATCCTCCCTTTTCTTCTGTGATCCAACAGGCCTACACAGCTTACCAAGAATCACAAAATCTTCTGATTATGTGGCATTAAAACATAAGTTGCCTCCTCTATCTGAAGGATTTCAAGACATTTTTCTTCGTCAATAATTCACAAAACCTCAGAACTATCTTGAAAGTCATAATCATCAAGAATGTTCAGAAGCATTGGTTGAATTTAAGTGTGTATTTGGTCAAAACAGAACTGGACAAGTCATTCAAGAGATAATTTAAACGAGAGAGCTAAGACCACTGCCTCAGCCCTCAAACCCACATTTTTAAAAATATGTGTACACACCACCTATTTCATTGCTGCTTTTTAAACCACTGTATAATGTTTTACACTGGATAATATTTTAAAAGAGTAAGTTATGCATGACTCAGCAGAATCAATTGTTGGTTTTCTCAGCCACTTGGGAGAAATTTCAGAAGTACCATCCGAATCAGGGAATCTAAATCAGACTTTCTATGTATAAACAGCTTGAATGGAGTACGTTAAGCCTTATAATTGCTATTACGTTGTGTGGTTTCAAATAGTAGGACAACAGATTGATCGTAGTATACCCATACACTTACCTGGTTGAAGGTGCTGGGTCAAGATGATGTGGCTTATACAAGAGTAATGGCTTTTACAGGGCTCTGAAGGTTTCACTAGCAACTTACTTTGTTACACTGGCCCACGATTATACCTTAAGAAAAGAACCTGTTAAATAGGCAGACATGTATTCAAATTTGTGCTGTGTAATTCCCCAGCCTTAGAGATTGGGAGAACAAATTATCCTTAAAAGGTAATGAAGCCTGAAAAAGATGTTTCAGGAAATAGGCACTGCTTTTCTAGACTGTGATTTTGTGCACGACTCTATATATTAAAGTCTAATTCATTTCTAAATACAGAGAATATTGATTAATTCGAATTCATCATGCTTTCATATTTGCTGTTTTAGATAAAATATGTAACTTCAGTCAGTCATGTTTAATGTTGAAATTTGCAGCTATAAAATCCCTGATACAAGATATCTTTTATGCCTGTTTGGAAGCTGGGAGTTTCTTTTGGTGTGAGACCTGTGTATCTCATATACAATGCATTGGCAAATTCTGGAAGTGATCTGGTTAGGTTAGCTTTTTAGATTTTACCAGGAAATTATAATAGATACCTGAGCCTTGTAATGCTGGTGAAAAGATTCACCTTAAGAACCGGCCGGACAATATTCTAAATAAATGATAAAACAAGAATTCAGTATTAACTGACCATCTTTATCCACTAAAATAAACTGACTGGCACCACACATGGATTAATGCTTCCTCTATAATTCACTTCCCAGAATTTTTGTTTTGAGAATATGAAGTGACGAAAAAGAAGAAAAGTAAAAAAAGACGCCTATATACAAAGTAAAAGCTGTAAGGAATGCAGTTTAAAAATAAATTCATTTTTACCTCAGGAACTTGGAGGAATTGGGTAAATCTGGTTTCCAACAGAATTTTAAATCATCATTGGAAACATGAAAGTACAAATTTAGGCAATAACATAAACCAACCACGTTGGGACAACTTATTTATGTTGATTTCTCTAGCATGTTGACTGAATCAGTGAATGAGAACACTGCTAGATATACTAGAAAGAGGTTCTTAACATGTCACATTTAAGTCCATAAAACATTTGTCAACATTTTAAATGTATAGGTTTATAGGCTTCATCAGTTTTTGATTTATATGGTAAATGTTCTTACCCATCCAGGGAGTGTGGAATTCAGTTGACTTTATAAATGTAACCTAGAAGAAAATGAAATTTTAAAGGACAGTTTAATTTTCCACCAAAAAAAAAAATTTCCAAAAACATTTCAGAGTAGATACCGTAGCTATAATTTTCCCTGATGGCCTAAACCTCGGAATTGATCACACTTGCCCTTTGGCCCAGAATGAGAGAAGAGAATTATAGTAAGGGGGCCAAAAAAATGACGTGTTGAGCCAGAAAAACTCTTCTTTTTGCACAGAGAATACTGGGTATTACTGCCCAGGAATAAGTGAGTCAGAGCTAATAATCCATAGGATCTTGAATTACCATGTCCCAGTAGTCATATTACATGAGATTATTTTTTAGTTAATAAAAATACTAAATTGACATACATTTTAAACTCAGTATTCGTGATTCACAAAAAGTTGTCAAGAAATGAAGCTTCAGCCCTGGCTGGTGCGGCTCAGTTGATTGAGTGCCAGCTTGCAAACCAAAGGGTCTCCAGTTCTATTCCCAGTGAGGGCACATGCCTGGGTTGTGGGCCAGGTCCCCAGTGGGGGGCACCTGAGAGAGGATCACACTGATGTTTCTCTCCCTCTCCTTCCCTTCCCCTCTCTCTAAAAATAAATACATAAAATCTTTTTAAAAAAGGAAGCTTCAATTCAAATGCTACTTCTGTAAAGCTATGCGTATATACTCAAGATCTCATATTTATTATTCATGTAATGTGTCTCATTTTCAAAGAATTTTCAAAGTACCCCACCACTTGATGTATCATTAATTGAACCCAATAACTAGGCAAGCCACAGATGAGGAGAAAATCAATACATATATCTCACAAAGGATTTGTATTCAGAATACATAAAGCCTTCCTACAACTCAGTAAGATAAACAGATTTGAAAATGGGCAAAAAGCACTGAGAACTATACTTTGTAATAAATACTAAAATATATTTCTAAGCATTTAAACACAATTAAGTTACTTTGTAAGAAAATTTGTAATTTGAACTTTGTTGGGGGAATGAGGGTAATAACTTTAGCTGCTTGTTTCAGGTTGGTCCTGTTTCCTACAAGAGCACATATTCTGTTATTAATTAAAGGTTCCAGGATCAACATAAGGATAAGCGAGGAATTCCCCCAGTTTGTTGCCTTCTGAATCATAGTGGAGCATTCGGAAGCAAACATCACAAAAGAAACAAGGGTCATCTGGTGCAAAACTGTCATTGTTCGTCACCCATCTGTGGTCAAAAAAAAAAAAAAAACATCGTTACAATTAACTTTCTCAGCTGTGAGTTATGAAGTGTAATGATATATAAATATAACTCCCACTATTGCCTTCTCATCCTATCTAATAATTATAACCTTTCATAGGATTTTCTGTACATACACAGATAGATTTATCCCTGTCAGTCCTGTACAAGGCAACAGCGCAACTAACATATACTGCAGAATGCTGTTTCTCTGAGACTACTTAAGGTCCACAGAGAAGAATACAAATCCATAATGGAAAAACCATACACTTACCATGACATACCTATCCAAGGAACTCATGAACACAATCCTTTTCTTTCAAGAGGCCATCTTGAAAAACAATAAATTAGATGCTACAGATCTGATAACTTTTGCTTAATTTATCTTTCTAACTGGTAAATGAGTGGTAGTTGGAAAACTCCAGTTGTTTTACTTAGAATTCAGGATAAAATGTTAAAAGAATGCATACAAATGGGAAATATAGGCAACATTCTTCAACTGAAATTTTAACAATTAGTCACAATTAGTCACCACTGAACATGTTATTTTTCAGTTTACCTGAATTCTGCACCTCATGGAATGTTACCTACCCCTGAATTCCACTTTGATCTAATAACTGATTTATGTCTTCCTATTTATCATTTGGAAAAACACATTGTGGTATGGAATTCAAAACAAGTTGATGATACTAAATTCTCCTTTTCCTCTGCATGGTTTGTTGACTGATCCCCAGTTAAAGAAATACTCAAAGCATGCACAATCACACAACAGAAATTTTATGAAGCCCTATTTTGACCTCTACATGTGAGATGCTGTGTTAACTTTTTCATTGAGGAGAAACTAGACAAAACTGACTTTGTAAACTGCAGAGGGGAGGCAGAAAGAACATGGTTCCCTGATGACACTGAGCATTGTATCAACCAATTCAGTCTGACCTTCCCCTGGACTTCTGCTACACATGATAATTAATTTCCTTCTTGTTTAAAAATGTGGTTGTAACTAAAGTGATCTGCAGCACTTCCCTAATTAAAAAATCCTTTATATTATTTATACCTCAAAGTATAAGTCCTCAGATATAAAACAGACAACTGAAATACCAAAAATCAAAAATACCTGACTGTTGAAAACCAATACCTCTTTAAATTTAAATATCACTTACCTAGCTGTGTACATTTTACAGACAAAACATTTTCTGGTCCATAGCCAATGCTTCTTGATAAGAAGGGGATAAAGTTTCCTATCCAAGCAGTCATCACAATGCACAAGCCTTTTGTTCATGAGAAAATAAATGAAGATATTGAAGTACAAATTTTAGTGATATGTAAAGAATGCAAGATATCTGTGCCTCAACACTAACAACATATGTAGATATAATTTTCTTTTTTTTTTTTTGCTCAAAAAAGTTTTACATATAAAATGACTTTACACCAAGTTGACCAAATCGTGTTCCACAAAACACGTTCTCCCACAGAGCATTTTGGATTGAACAATGCCTTCTACGAAACTTCCCAAACACCCCTTTCATAGTAATGTGCACTGTAACCCTCTGAGAGGAAGATGCTGTGTGCAGCATTTCTTGAATGTATTCCATCAGAGAATCCTTGCTTTACTCAACCTTTTTTATAGAACACAGTTTGAGCAACTAATTGATCTTATTTAAGTATTTTACCTAGCTATTCTACTGAGATTGACTGGTCATGTGGTACAACACAGCTCTTGATTACTGTCCTCTATTAAAATCCAAATCTAACTCCTGGCATAATGTAAATTGGCACAACTTTAGTTTTAGGTATCAGAATTAAGAAATTATGAGTGAAAATTAATCTCCACTGTGCTACTTATCAGCTGAGTGGGTCTGGATAGGTCCCTTAACTGTGCTGGACTTCAGACTCTTCACCTGAAACATGAAGGGACTGCTCAGGGTATGCTAGTAATCTCTGGTCTCAGACAATTCTAAAATTTGATTCTTACTATTATTTTTTTTAGCAAGAAAGGGCAGCAATATCACCAATCAAAAAATTGACCAATGAATTTTTCAACAGTTTACTAATTAATAAACTATGGCACTGAATTAAATCAGCCTGTAAAATAAAAATGACTTTTAGTCTATGTTCCAAGTTGCCATGAATTTAAGGAATGACATTGTATGTAGCAATATGCCTACACCACAAGAAATGTAAGGAGAGTAAAAGTAGGCAGAATAGTTTATATAAAACTGAAAGAACACATTATTCAAGAAGTAAGTACATAATTTTGAAAGTCATAGATTTATGAGGTTTATGTATTCTCTCGGCTTTTGCTGCAAAAATTCTTCAAGGGGCAATTGTTATACTCTTAACTGTTTACTTTTAAAATAGCTCCTCAGCCTCTCTCAGAACTATAACTTTGGTTAAATAGATACTTAACGTTTAACTTATGACAAATTAATACTATCAACCACATAAGGTACATAAAACACTGTATGTTCTTTTTACTGAATAACACTTTCTTTTCTAGGTCCTAATTCTCTCATGTTTGCATCTGCTGGGCTTTCAGTGTTCCTGTCACCAGTTCAGTTCCCACAGAATGGTAAAAATACTCTCCATCAGTATGCACCGACAGGAGGTCTAGTAGCTCTGGATACCCTTCCCAAATCCTCCATCCTGCTGCAGTCCTGGATTAAGTGGTTCTCCTGCTGCTAGACAGCCATCGTTCTGGAATTTCCCTTTCCAGTCATTCTGAGGGTTCCATTTACATCTTAGTTATTCTGTTTTGCATTCCGTGTTTTTTTCTTTTTGAAGATCCAATCATTGTGTGAGGTACTACCTCAGGTAGCTTCCTGAGGATCAGTGCATGGGAGGTGAAGTTTTTGAGACTATCGACTGAGATCCGAAAGAAATGGAAGCAAGGACGTTCTGAAACGTCAGTTCCTATTATTGGTGTAATAAATATATGGGTATAACATTGCTCCACAAGAAAAACTTGAAATGGTCTCTCAGAAGGAATCCAAATGGGGACAGAGGAGGGCTCATTCCTATATATTGTCCTTCATAAATTGATTATTTCCTAAATAAGGAAATGAAAAGCTTTATTCATGAGAGAAGATACCATTTATATAAAATTATGACTAATCTTAAAACCTCATTTTAAACTATTTTAGTCCTTCCCACTTTAAATCTTTATGAAATCATTAAGACTTATTTGTCAACTATCAGAATTATTTGTCAACTATTAGAAATATTCTTCTCTACCCCACTTCCCTTTTATCTCCTTCAAATTTTGGCAAAAGACATGTATCTGAGAAATACAGCTGCAAATTTGCAGCGTGCCTACATGGTATACAAAGTGGATGACTACTACCTGAAGAAAAGCTGTCTAATATATAAATGGTGATACTTTAAAAAATATTTATAGATTTTTAACCCTCTAATAAACAGTAAAACACTTCTTATATATATTTTCCAAAATACAAACAAGAGGATACAAAGTTGATCACTGGGTGGAAAACACTTTTGCTGTTTCCAAGCCAAGCTGCACTGACCATTACTTTTACTCCTCGAATCCAAAACAAAACAAAACAAAACAAAACAAAAACCTGTGCTTTTATATTGTGAAATAAAACAAATGTTCTGAGTACTGCCACTTACCTTATGTCAGTAATGACAATCACATGTTCACAGTCTCCCTGGTGACAGTATAAGTAAGGAAAACCCAGTTTAATATGTAAGTCATTGAAGGTGAAGTCTTCCATTTTCGCAGTCTGAAACTTTCCATAACCTCTGTCATGGGACTCTGACCATTCAATGATAGTTCTGAGGAGGGAGAAAGACAAGGATGTATCATTACTCCATAAAAAATTAAAAAAGGACAGAAAATGGGCTGTGACTACAGTATTTCACAAAACCTGCCTCCTCCAATGAACCAGACAGTTCCCATCTCGAGATGAAAACCATAGTGGTTGATGTGTATTGGAATTAGGAATTCTGAATTTTCGTTTATCCGTTAGAGCAGCAGTTCTCAAAGTGTGGTTCCTAAGACCCCACAGAGGTTTGTGAAGTCAAAATTATCTTTACAATAATCCTAAAATGTTACTGCTACCCTTTCAGCCTTATTACCTCATAAATGACCATTTTTCTGGAGGTTACATCACATGGGTTATCACTTGAGACTGAATGGAAAATGTGTAACAATGTCACTTTTCTCGCTATTTTGTTCTGAAAATTTTATTTTTTACAAAAATGTTACTATTGTTAATGTTTAACAGGATTATTTAAATTAGTCAATATTTAAAATATTTGAGTCTGAACTGTTAATATGATAAATATTGATAGTTATAACCCACATGAAAAGCTCTTTGGCATCCTCAATTATTTCCAGTATAAAGAAATACAGAGCCCAACAAAACTGAGAACTGCTATGTTAGAATATAAATGAAAATGCCTATAATGAAAGAGAATTTATATAAATAATCAAATACACACACACACACACACTCTCTCTCCAGTTGCTAGGACATTGATAATAAAAGCTCAGTCTAACTGCCATGATGATTAGATACAGATGTTTCATGCTCTGTACTGAAGAAACCATGTAAGTCACCTAGGGCAAACCATCATGTGCACTAAACAAGCAGAAAAAGAGCAAAAGATTAACTTCCTGCTATCACCTAATACAAAGAACAGACATTAATAAAGTGTTTAAGTGGGATTTAGTTCTTTTTTCAGATGTATCTAAGGCTCAAATAAGACTCACTAAAATTTCTAAAATACTTAAAAAAAATTTTTTTTTGGACAGTTGGCAAAGATCCTGAAATGGCTGATGTAAATTTTTGGCAGAAAAAATTTTTTAGAATAAAAATTTTGAGTAACTTATTAATACCTAGACCAACGTTGAAAATATTTTAAAACCCAAGAGATAACTTTTTACTCCAAATCAAACAACACAACCCAACACAATTATTCCTTGTCAAAGATCCTTCACAGACCAGTAAGAGGATTTGTGGAGATAATACCATTTTGAAAACTACAAATCAGAAAGACTTGGAGAAGAGTTTTGGAAACTGTACCTGCTCAAATCTCTGCACTCAGGGTACCTTTTATCATTGTAAAATGTTCCTTCAAAATAAAAGAAGGCTGATTTGTATAGGTCCTATAAGACAACAAGATGTTATTGAGAGAAAGCAATTATAAAATGATCTAAGTATTGATTAAAAATTTGTATGCCAAAAAATCACACAAATGTTTAACTTTATAAAACTTCATAGAACAAGCTCAACTCATTCATTAATTTGTTTAATATTTAATGGCAACTCTTATGTAAAAAATATGTTAGTTACCAGGTGTCAAGGTGTAAAATTTTATCCATTGTTATTTTACTCATTAGGTTTGATTTAAATCTGTAGTCTCCTAAGATTCATGAAAGAAACCCAAATAGAAATGAAATAAATATATTATTTTTATTATATACATACACAGCAATGAGGTATTTTATTTTTTAAAGATTTTTATTATTTCTAGACAGAGGGGAAGGAAGGGATCGAGGGAGAGAAACATAAATGTGTTTTGCCGCTTGCATGCCCCCTCCTGGGGACCTGGCTCACAACCCAGGCATGTGCCCTGACTGGGAATGGAACCAATGACACTTTAGTTCTCAGACCAGCACTCAATCCACTGAGCTGCACCAGCCAGGGCATTATTTTAGATACTGGACTAAAAACTAAACAGTCATATCTTTGGTGTTTCCTCCATGTTAACAACAATAATCATGGAATTATGTTTATCTGTCATTTTTTAAAATTTTCAATGTGCTTTTATAAAAAGTCCCCATTTATATTTCCAGTAACTCTTAGGCAGGCAGAATGTGATTTTCTAGTCTTATTCAAGCAATCTGGCCCAGAGTACCATAGTAGCCGCACAACTGGTCTGAATCCTTAGGTTTCTTACCTTTCAGTCTATCAGACTTTCCATCAGAGGGATGGCTTTTAATCCTGACCGCATAACGGAGTCACAAAAACATCAAAGACCAAGTCTCACCTCAAATGCATTAAATGAGACTCTCTAAGGATGGGGCTCAGGCACCAGTGTCATTCCAAGCTCCCCAAGAGATTAAAACGTGCACCCAATGCCGAGAACCACTCTGTTAGACTTGTCTTTCACCATATGCTTAAAATTAACCCCCTGGAAGAGGGTTAAAAAGACCTGTTTTCTTTTCCTGAACCTACACTTCCTCCTTGGACCTGTTTCCTTACCTGTAAAATCAGAAGAACACCTGGCATGCTGTGATACAGGGCTGTGATGAGAACCAAAAGTAGTATGAACTATAAAAGATATATAAGCTTCAGATATTAAAATAATTTTACCTTAAAATAACCTAAATTCTCTGCTACTTCGATAAAGCTTCTGTTTTTTTCTTAGTTGTCTTTGTTCCCCCATTTATAGATCATCTGGCATTGGTGTTAGATACCCTTATAAGGCTGGTTTTGCTGTTTTTCCTTGGTCACCTCACTAAATCTCCCTGACCCACTTTTTCTCATATTTCTGTAGAACATGAGTAAAGCCATTACCTTCTTCCCAGATGAATGCAGAGATATAAGGATATAATGTACCATAATGCCATGTCTAGCTGCTGTTAAAACTCAAAATCTGCCACTGAATATACTTCTGAACCTTCTAAGAGGTCTGCTTGGGCCCAACATAAAGGTTCTGAAAGAAAAAGTGTATCTATAGAACTTCATTTTAAGTAATTAGGCAACTTAATGCTTTGACATAACTATAAATTAGAAGGGGAACTTTAAAATAACAAAAGCCTTTTCCATATAAATCCTAAGTCACCCATTAAAAACTTTTCCTCGTCTCAGTATACAAACAGTTAAGAAGATATGAATAATCTCAGTACAAGTAATTTTCATTTTAATGGTAACCAGTGATACTAACTAGTTTCCCTATTCTGTCAGCTAGTTTAGCTGACAATGTTCCCAGAGTGGGTGAGAGCAGAGCATCAACCAACCAACATGGGAAAACTAGTGTAAAGAAGTTATTTCTGTTATTAATCTAATATAACCCAAGTCTATGGGTAGTATTTCCATTTTATAAACAAAGTAACTATCAATAACTAACATGATCATCTGAACACAGTCATCAGTTATATATAATTTTAGGCATCAGTTGACCATTTATACTCCACTACCACTGAGATAGGCTATGTTGGAACTACAGAGACAGTCCTAGGATCTGCTGTGAGGAAAGTGGTAATGGGACAGAGTGCTGGAGAAGCTTGGGTAAGGAAATTTTTACAACTTGAATTTATGTTACCATTTTCCTATACCAAGGCTTTATTTATAATAAGTCTATAAAGTACTTTCTTAAGTGTGCCTCTAAGAAAAAGTCTTAAGAGATTATTAACAACAAAAAACTTGTCACAGTAATGTACAAAAGATCAATAGAATCAGACATTAAAACATGCCGAACCGCCCTGACTGATATGGCTCAGTTGGTTGGGCATCATTCCACAAAGTGAAATGCCACTGGTTTATTACTGGGTCAGGGCATGTGTCTGGGTTACAGGTTCAGTCCCCGGTCAGGGTGCATGTGGGAAGCAACAAACCAATGTTTCTCATACTGATGTTTCTCTCCCTCTCTTTCTCCCTCCCTTCTCCTCTCTCTAAATATAAATAAATAAATCTTTTTTTTTAAAGAAAATAAGGAACCATTGAAAAAAAACTTAAGCCAAGCCCTGGCTCATGTGGCTCAGAACCAAAAGGGTTGCTGCTGGTTTAATTTCCAGTCAGGGTACATGCCTGGGTTGTGGGCCAGATCCCCAGATGGGGGTGTGCGACAGGCAACCAATTGAAGTATCTCTCACACATTGATGTTTCTCTCCCTCTCTTTCTCCCTCCTTTCTCCTCTCTCTAAAAGGAAATAAATAAATCTTAAAAACAAACTTAAGCTAAGAACAGTAGTACTATTTTATATGCATATATTTTTAAATGATTCCATTCTTGAACTACTATACTCCAAAACAAATGTTAGCAAACCATATTTTAGACTTAAGTTGTTAAAAGATATTTGGACTCATAGAGAGCAGGCAGGCAGCTATGGAGGGCTGGGTTGGGGGTGGAAGGACGAAGCAAAAAAGAAAAATGATTCATGGACAACAGTTCAGCGACTGCCGGGGGGATGGAAGTATAAGAGGGATAAACAGTAATGGAAAAAATACAACTGAAATAAATTTAAAATAGCCCTGGCAAGTGTGGTTCAGTGGGTTGCCTGCAAACTGAAAGGTCTCTGGTTTGATTCCGTCAGGGCATATGCCTGGGTTGTGGGCCAGGTGCCCAGTAGGGGGTATACAAGAGGCAACCGATTCATGTATCTCTCACACATGGCTGTTTCCCTCTTTCTTCCTTCTCCTCTCTCTAAAAATAAATAAATATATATATATATTTTGCTTTTTTAAGAAAAGAGACTTAAATATACTGGCCCAACTTTCCTAGTCCTCCCAGATACCAAATTAATGAAAGTATTTTATTCAAAAGTCTTATTTACTGGCTGAAATAAAGATGTTCATTTCCTCAACTACAAGAACTGCATTTCACTAATTTGTTCCATGACTACCAGTGGAATACATGCCAAATAACTCCCTGTCAAAAAAAAGCATTATAGCCTTGGCTGGTGTGGCTCAGTGGATTGAGTGCTGGCCTGGGAACCAACAGTTCACTGGTTCGATTCCCAGGCAGGGCACATGCCTGTGTTGTGGGCCAGGTCCCCAATAGAGGACATGTGAGATGCAACCACACATTGATGTTTCACTCTCTCTCATTCTCCCTCCCTTTCCCCTCTCTAAAAATAAAAAAAATAAAAAATATTTTTAGCCCTGGCTGGCATAGCTCAGTGGATTGAGCGCAGGCTGCGAACCAAAGCATCACAGGTTCAATTCCCAGTCAGGGCACATGCCTGGGTTGCAGGCCACAGGCCCCAGCAACTGCACATTGATGTTTCTCTCTCTTTCTCCCTCCCTTCCCTCTCTAAAAATAAATAAATAAATCTTAAATAAATAAATAAAATCTTTTAAAATAAAAATATATATATATTTATAAAAGCATAATTTAAGGACTTCCATTTTGTTAGGCGTGTAATTGGCAAGATGTGAAAAAGTAAAATATTCTGGCAAAACGCTGAGAACTGTTGAAGGTGGGTGATAGGAACATAAGGGCTCATTATATTGTTCTTTTCTTTGTGTGTATGTTTAAAATTTTCCAAGTTAAAACTGAAAGCCTGTGTACCAAGTAAACAAAAGGGTAGGGAAAACATAGTCTCAAGCCAGGCATAACGACAACTAGGCAAAGAAAGTACAAGGGGCTTTGAAGGCAAGTTTACAAGGGTCTGAATCCAGCCTCCACCATTGCCAATGAACACAGCCAAGTCATGACAGTGCTCCAACCCACCTTTTTCTTACCTTTAAAATGGTCATTCTTTCCAAAGAGAGAATGTTGTACATTTAGTACATGGTAAATGCTCATTAATCAAAGATATTATTTTAATAGACAGAGGAGGCAGAAACACTGTAATGACCAATATGTAAACATTAAAACAGGGTAACAGGTTATGTAGCCCCCTGACAGAAAGCTGCTGAAGGCATCAGCACTGATACACAAAACAAAAAACCAACCCAGTCCAGCTGAAAATATTCCCTAGGGTTCCTGGAACTAAGACCAATCCCAGATCTGACACAAACCACTTTAAGCAGTGGTGACATAATTGGAATCAGAAGAATGAATTCAGATATTTTTTATTAAATTGATCTTATAAACTTTATAGTTACAGGGTGGTTTTTTTTTTTTGGTAGGCTTGAGGAATTTTGCAGATTGCTTCTTCTTTAATAAAAACAAACAAACTCTTATTTCCTGGTCTGCCTACAGCCTTAAAATTTTACTTATTTCTCTTTAATTCTAATATTTATCACCAAGAGCACCGAGACGGCAAACTTGAAGAACCCAAATATCTTAAAACCATTTCAACAAACTCAGCAACTCTGGAGTGAAATCTGTGTGTGAGTCTTGATGCCGGCTGGTCTCCATGCCAGTTACTGAAAAGACAGGAGCTCAGCTAGCCTGCGGGGCAGAGAGGCACACCAAACAGTTTCAGGATGTTATTATAAGCACTGCAGTAAACAAATGAGATGATGCCAGAGTGGCAAAGAGAGGAGAGTCAGGAAAAACTATATACAGTAAGTGAGTTTTGAGCTAGGTTTGGAAATATGAATGTGAATTCACCAGCGGGATAAGGGAAGGGAAGGGCTTCCTACCATGCCCGAACACAGAGAGACACAAAAAGGTATGGTATGCTTGAGGAAGACAAACACATTCATTTGTGGCTGAAGCACAAGGTGAAAAAACAAGGGTGAATAGTATGAAACGTTAAGGTGGGACTCATCACTACAAAAGGCCTTAGATGTCAGCCTAAGGAGTCCAGACTACAGGCAATGGAGATCCACTGAGGTTTTCAGACTGAATGACACAACTGATTCCTTTTTAAAGACTTTTTTTTTTTTAGAACAGTTTCAGATTCACAACAAATTTGAGACGGAGGTACAGATATTTTCTATACCTGCCCCCACACATCAAAGCCTCCCCCATATCAACATCATTCACCAAAATGATATATTTGTTATCAATGATGAACCTACACTGAAACATCATAAGCACCCAAAGTCCATAGTTTACCCCAAGATTCACTCTTGGTGTTTGTTTTGTTTTTGAAAGGCAGCTTGAGTGGTTTGTATAGGAAGGACTAAAGATGGGAAAAACAGTTAGGAAGTCTCTTACTAAAATATATGGCAAAAAACAAGAGTTTGGAGCTATTATGGCAGAATAAACAGGAATAAAAAGGGAGAGTATTACCTGAAGAAAAGGGGAGGTGATAGAATAATGAGTTTAATTTTAATTTAAACAGTGAACTTGAGGTTTCTGTGGTTCATTCATTTATTCAACAACTATTTGGGGTCTTCCTCTGTGCCACACATCATCAAAGATAGATATATACATCACTGAACAAAACCAAACTCCTATCCTCAGAGTTTATATTCAAGTTAAGGAAGAGAGACAAATATATAATGATGTCAGGTAGTGATAAGTGCCATTAAGAAAAATATACTACAGAGGTTCCTCAAAAAATTAAAAATGGAACTGCCTTATGACCCAGTGATTTGACATCTGGGTATATATCAGAACCCAAAACACTTATTCAAAAGCACATATGCATCCCTGTGCTCACTGCGGCATTGTTTACAATTGCCAAGATATGGAGGCAGCTCAAGTGCCCATCAATAGGTGAATGGATAAAAATGCTGTGGTACATACACTCAGTGGAATATCACTCAACCATAAAAAGAATTAAATCTTACTATTTGTGACAGCATGAATAGATCTACAGGGTGTTTAGCTAAATGAAATAAGCCAGACAGAGAAAGACACATACCATATGATATCACTTACATGTGAAATCTAAAGAACAAAATAAACAAATAAACAAAACTGAAACATACTTAGAATAAACTGATGGGCACCAGGGGGGATGGGTGTTGGGGACAGGGTAAAATAAGGGGAAGGGATTAAGAAGTACAATTGGTAGTTACAAAGCAAGCACAAGGATGTAAAGCACAGCACAGGGATATAGTCAATAACACTGTAATAACTGTGTATGGTGCCAGGTGGGCACCTGAATTATCAGAGGGAACACTTTGTAACCTATATGAATGTCTATCTGCTGTGCTATTCACCTGAAATTAATACAAAATAGAATTGAATGCAAACTACAATTTAAAAAAAAAGAAAAGAAAAAAGAAAGAAAATGACAGCATGACAGGGGAAGAGAATACCAATCTGGATGCTGTAGGGAAAGACCTCTCTGTCAAGGTGACATGAGTGCAGGAAGAAACAAAGGAATGAGCCACCTGAATATCGGGGTAAAGAACATTCTAAGGTGAGAGAAGATACGAAGGCTCTGAACAGGAGAAGCTTGCTTAGTATATGTGAGAATCAGCAAGGACGGCAGTGTGCCTGAAGGCAACAACTGATGAGAGAGTGTTAGGATATGAAGTTGGAAGGCAGAAAGGATCAGATAACGGACATTATGAAGACCACAATCAGGACCTATATTTTATTCTAGATAAAAGAGGAAGCCTCTGCAGATCTCACTGATACTGTAGAAATGTCATTCTGGCTGAGAGGATAAACAGAAGTGTGGAGAGGCAGCAGTAAGCCCTGTCAGTAGGCTATTATAGCAGTATGGGCAAGAGATGATGGTACCTGGAAAGGGCCAGCAAGGCACAGGCAGAACCTAAATGTATTTTGAAATACGGTATAGCCCCGGCTGGTGTGGCTCAGTGGTTGAGTGCTGGCCTGCAAATCAAAAGGTCACCGGTTAGATCCCCAATCAGGGCACATGCCTGGGTTGCGGACCAGGTCTCTAGTAGGGGGTGTGCGAGAGGCAACCACACACTGATGTTTCTGTCCCTCTCTTTCTCCCACCCTTTCCCTCTTAAAAAATAAATAAATAAAATCTGTAAGAAAAAAAAAGTAGAGCCAAAGTACTTACTGATGCCTTCAATGTGGGAACAAAAGGAGGCAAGGATTGCTCCAAGGTTTTTAGCGTATGTAACCAGGTGTACAATGGGCAAATTCACTGAGATGAGGACCTGGGGAAGGTATACATTTGATGATGAAGAAAGAGCTAGAGTTTGCTTTTTAAATTTTTAAAAGATTTTATTTATTTTTAGAGACAGGATGAAGAGAAAAAGAGGAGAGAAACATCGATTGGTTGCCTATCCTACATACCCCCGTGGGGATGGAACCCGCAAAGCAGGCATGTGCCCTGACCTGGAACTGAACTGGCCACCTTTCACTTTGCAGGGCAACGCCCAACCAGCAGAGCTATGAAGTATGGGCAAGAGATGGGGGTCAGGGTTATAGTTTGCTTTTGAAAAATTAAGTTTGAGATGGCTATTAGATATTTGATAAAAACTGCATAGGAAGCTGTTGGATATGTAAGTCCAGAGTTCAGAGAAGATGTTGGGATTGAATATGTGTATCTGGGAACCCTAGTATTTATAGCTGTGAATCTGGACAAGACCACCTAAGGAGTATACACAGAGGAGAAGTCTGTAAGTTGATTTATTTGGCTTAATAGCATGTGTAAGTCAGAAAGATAAGAAGCATCCAGCAAAGGAATTGAAAGTCTGTCAGAGAGGAGGAAAATTTAGTGGGTATAATGCCCTAAAAGCCAAGTAAAGAAAGTGTTTCAAAAAGAAAGGAATGTTTAATTGTGTCACACACTGACAAGAAGTCAAGTAAGGTGAGAACTAAGTCTGTGGTGGCATCAGTAAAGGGATTTGGGTGGAATGGTGGAGAACACCATTAGCAGGAGGAAGATAAGCTGTCAAAAAGTGGTATCAGGATGGGAGATATATTACAGCACCTTCTTATAATAATGGGAGAGCTGACAGAATAAAAAAAATAGATGATGCAAGGACAAAAGGGGATAATTATAAGAAAAGACTCTTTGGTTATGTAATCAGGGGTGGAATCCAGGGGACACACAGACTGGCCTTACATGGCACCCAGTTTGGTACATTTATTGTTAATGGATGGGAAGGGAGGGTACATGGGCAGATGGGTAAACGTGGGTGAGAGATGATGGAAAATTCTTTTCTGATAACTCTGTTTCTCTGTGAAATAAGTAGCTACAGGTAAGTCAAGAGGGAAGAATGTTGGCAATTTCAGAAAGAAGAAAACAATTGCTTTGAAAAAGGGCAGTGTGAATAGACCACAAAATACAGTAAAATGCCAGGCAACACTGAGGCTAAGTAGAAATGTCCAGTGGGACTTAAAATGATGGTTTGGAAATCAGGAGAGAATGTGGCTACAGAGAGAGATTAACAAAGATTTTGAGTACACCTAAAACCATGAAAACTGGGAGAATAATCAGGAGAATAATCAAAATAAGAACAACTAAGGTAAAACCTAAGT
Source organism: Phyllostomus hastatus (assembly GCF_019186645.2). Classification (NCBI taxonomy): domain Eukaryota; kingdom Metazoa; phylum Chordata; class Mammalia; order Chiroptera; family Phyllostomidae; genus Phyllostomus; species Phyllostomus hastatus. Next base: position 15,767,403 of record NW_025333857.1, read on the forward strand.
TATGGCATTTACATGCCTGCTGTCACAGGAACCAGCAAAAACAGAGACTAAGATGGCTCTCACCCATACTCTATCTCCATTCTGCTTGATCCAAGTATCTTTTTACTGTTCTACAGGAGATGCTGCCCCTCTTAGGTGGGCCAGTAAATCTGAGGGCCTCTGCTACTTGTACCAGGTAACATAGTTAGCTCGAGCTTGCTCATGATGAAATTCAGAAGGATCAGGCTCTACTACTTTACCGGGCAAGAGATCCCTTCTAAAATGTTAGTGGGTATCCAGCCTATCATTCTGCTCCTTTCCATACTTACTGAGTGAGTATGTAGGTTTTTTTAGAGAGCATCACCCTGGGAAACACTAGCAGCAACTGCTCTGTCCCTGTTTGGTATTGGTCCATGAATTAACAGGTCCTTCTATGGGCAGTGAAATTCTCCAGTAGACTCCAACCTTTGCTGGGGGGCAATTATGACAACTTATACAGAATTTGAAAGAAGAGAGACTGAACAGCAAATTCAAATGCTAAGTGAAATCAAATTGTATCAACATGGAAAAGAGATCAATGAATTAAACAACTAGGTGGTTTCTATGACCTCTGAAGAAGAGCATAAAAACAATAGCTGAAAATGAATAGGATATGAGGAAATCAAAATTTAGTATAGCCTAATCTTTGAAAAAGTCTTGATGATAAAGAACAGGGACGAGGCAGGCTTTGAGGGAATGGTATAAAAGAAGAAAGTGGAACTTCTGGACAAAATGGAGGCAGAGGTAGACACACTGCCTCCTCGAACAACAAAAGAAGGACAACAAAAATTTAAAAAATAAAAAACAACCAGAACTGACAGAAAATTGAACTGTATAGAAGTCCGACAACCAAGGAGGTAAAGAAGAAACATTCATCCAGACTGGTAGGAGGGGAGGAGACAGGTAACTGGGCGGAGAGGACTCAAAACGAGGCTGTGGCTAAAGGACAGGGAAAGTAAGGTGGCAGCTGGCAGACCGGGCAAGGCGGTGGCTTGCAGACTGGGCAGTCCTACATTCGTGTCTAGATAAACCAGGAGGAACAACTGGGGAGCGAGACAGACTACGCAACCCAGGGTTCCAGCTTAAGGACATAAAGCCTCAAACCTCTGATTGAAAACACCTGTGGGGGTTGAGGTGCTGGGAGATACTCCCAGCCCCACAGCCAGCCCCACAGGAGAGTTCATTGGAGAGATCCACAGGGTCCTAGAATGTACACAAACCCACACACTGGGAATCAGCACAAGAAGGACCCAATTTGCTTGGGGGATGCAGGGGAAGTGGCTGAAATCCAGTAGAGACAGGAGCAAGCACCATTGCTCCCTCTTGGACCCCTTCCCCACATACAACATCGTCACAATGCAGCAGCATGGGTTGCCCTGGCCTGGTGAACATCTAGGGCTCCACTCCTTTCTATATAACAGGCATGCTGAGACAAAAAAAAAAAAAAAGAACAGTTCAAAGAACCAAAAAAATACAACTAAGCAATGAAGAGATAGCCAACCTATGACATACACAGTTCAAAACACTGGTTGTCAGGATGCCCCAGGAATTCACTGGGTACTTCAACAGCATAAAAAAGACCCAGGAAGCAATGAAGGTTGCATTATGTGAAATAAAGAAAAATCTACAGGGAACCAACAGTGACGGGAAGGAAACCAGGACTCAAATCAATGGTTTGGAGCAGAGGGAAGAAAGAAACATTCAACCAGAACAAAATGAAGAGACAAGAATTCAAAAAAATGAGAAGAAGCTTAGGAACCTCCAGGACATCTTTAAATGTTCCAACATCCAAATCATAGGGGTGCCAGAAGAGGAAGACTAAGAAATTGAAAACGTATTTGAATAACAAGGGAGAACTTCCCCAATCTGGCAAAGGAAATAGGCTTTCAGGAAGTCCAGGAAGCTCAGAGAGTCCCAAACACGTTGGACCCAAGGAGGAACACACCAAGACACATCATAATTACATTAGCCAAGATTAAAGATAAGGAGTGAATCTTAAAAGCAGCAAGAGAAAAGGAGACAGTTACCTACAAAGGAGTCGCCATCAGACTATCAGCTGATTTCTTAAAAGAAACCTTGCAGGCAAGAAGGGGCTGGAAAGAAGTATTCCAAGTCATGAAAGGCAACGATCTATATCCAGGATTGTTCTATACAGCAAAGCTATCATTCAGAATGGAAGGGCAGGTAAAGTGCTTCTCAGATAAGGTCAAGTGAAAGGAGTTCATCATCATCCAGCCCTTATTACATGAAATGTTAAAAGGATTTATCTAAGAAAAAGAAGATCAAAACTATGAACAGTAAAATGACCACAAACTCACAGCTATTAACAACTGAACCTAACAAACAAACAAACAAACAAAGCAAACAACTAGAATAGGAACAGAATCACAGAAATGGAGATCACATGGAGGGTTATCAGTGGGAGAGAGGGAAGAAAAGGTACAGAGAATAAGTAGCACAGATGGTAGGTAGAAAATAGGGAAGGTTAAGAATAGTAAAGGAAATGTAGAAGCCAAAGGAAAGGACTTACATGCACAACCCACAGACATGAACTAAAGGGGGGGATGCAGGTGGGAGGGGGTGTGCAGGGCAGAGGGGAATAAAGGGGGAAAAATGGGACAACTGTGATAGCATAATCAATAAAATATATTTTTTGAAAATAAAAGAAAAAAGCATGCTAGAGTAATCATTACTTCCTTGGCTTATTATAATTATTTCCCCTTGCTTTAGTGGGGTAAACAAAAAAAATCTTACTTTGCTGATGTGCTCAGGGGCTTGGTCAGGAGTATTGCTGAATTCCCCACCAATCTGGAGGTCACTGACACAGCAAATTGAATCCCTTAGTTCCGTGAGCTTCTGACTGCCCAATACCAGCATTGTCTGGTATGGTTTGTGTTCCTTGTGCTAAAAATTGAACAGTAGATAAATAAGGGGACACTTAGAGACAAGCAGTTAAACTGTCCAATTTGATCAGATATGAATTGTTACTGGTTTTCTTGATTTAAGTTATCCCCATAACTTGGTGCTTGATGTTTTCTTAAATTCTGTATTTGTCTATTTGACATTCATTAATTACAGGTCCAAACTAATGGCCAAAGTTGTTTACATCTCCTTTGTGATACAGAGCCTAAACTTTGAAACCAGCTCTTTCGTCTAACTCTCACATACCAAGCCAACATTTCATCTATCCTAAATCGAGGACCAGGTACAGATAACTGAGGACAACCCCTATACCCCAGATCCCACTACAATTTCTCAAACTAGCCAACTCAAACTGTTTGCTCTGCCTTTCCTTGCCTTTCATGCTGAAATCCTAATAAAGGCTGTGGCCTATGCCCTTGCCGCCCTCCTTTCTGCCTCCTGACACTGGTGCTTTCCCCTGTGGCACTCCACAGCATGGCATAGCCCCTCTCTCAGGGAGTACAAGCAGTAAAAATCTTCTTTCAATGGCATTAGTCTCTAGTGTTGTCACTCGGTCACTTCTGTAAATTATAATCTATGGGTATAACTGAGACACTTGGTCCAATGGTCTGAATGTTTATGTCTGCCCAAAATTTGCATATTGCAATCCTAGTACTCAGAGTGACAGTGTTAGGAGGTGGGGCCCTTGGAAAGTAATTGGGTCATGAGGGTGTTCTCATAAGTGGGATAATGCTCCTATAAAAGAGATCCCACAGAGCTCCATAGCCTGTTCTAGTGTGTGAAGTCTTCACCCCAGAAAAGAGCCCCAACCTAATCATGCTGGCACCCTGATCTTGGACTTCCAGCCTCCAAAGCTATCAAAAATAAATTTCTGTTGTTTATAAGCTACCCAGTCAGAGTCATTTTGTTACAGAAGCTGGAATGAACTAAGATATGTAGCAATAAAACTTGTTTAGTTTAAGTGAACATTTATAATCAAGAAGCTACTATAATGACATTAGAATGAAAAGCCTGTGGACTGTAACTTCATCTGTAGCACTGTCTTTTAAAATTTCCTAGAAGTTACCACACTGAAGTCAAGCAATCCATTCACCACCCTAATGTTATAAACCCAGAGGTTCCATGTTATTGGTTTTGTTTTGTTTGTCTGGTAATTTGAGATCTTCATCAAACAAGACAATTAGTATTAGCTATATTCCAGATGCTTCATAAAAACCTATTTATTCACAAGTACAGTTTATGTACAGTAATATTTCAATTAAGTCTTATCAAAGTTCATGGCATGGATGTGAAGAATCAAATATACATACACTCTGTATGAGATAGTTCTTTTTATCAGAACCTCCTAAGAATTCTTAGATACCCCTGACCTGTGGACTTTCTGTATTTTCATCAAAGAAGAACTGTCATTAGTTAAACAACCTCCCACGGAATCTAAACTGGTGAATAAAAGTCACCCCACTCCTTCTAGGGCAGACAAACCCTCAAGACATGATAATAATTACAATCACTGTGGATTTCTATATACTTACAGTTGCTTCTAGTGCAGAAACCAGGGTACGCATTCTAACACTGAAACTGCAATCCTATTAATCAATAGATTATTTGAAATCTGTCCTATTTATAATATTCCTTATTAAAACAAAGAACTCAAGAATATAAGCAGAACACCAGATAAAATAGCATTTGATGGCATTTATTTTGAACCCTAGGAATACGGCTCTTCAAATAATTAAACCATTTGACAAAAGTCACTCATATTATCTGTGAAATCCAAATGGTTTTACTACTGACCTTATGAAATATAACAGGGTACAAGATATTCACAGATAGGATAAGTTCCCCTTCTTCTATCATGTCTGCTGGATTTTCAGGCTTTTTCCCCACGGCACGTGACTCCTGAGGGAGGAAAACAAATTAATAAGAGATCTTAAAATCAGACACTGTGGCTCAGATAAGAGGCAGTGTGGAGCAACGGCTATAAGCAATAACTGAGCCAAACAGCCCTGATTCTGATTCCAATTCTACTTCAAGAAAATTGTTAAGACCTCTCTAAGCTTTACTTTCATCTGCTGTAAAACACAGAAAATACTTATTTTATAGAACTGTTGCTGGGAATGTGTACATAAAGCATCTAGCAAGATGTCTGGCACAAAGGGCTCACCAACTAATGATTTAAAAAGGAATATCAGGAATATCTAGTGTTGATATTACATTGACATTTACCCTATACCTCCTCACATATAATCATGAGAGACATCTGACAGATGAAGATGAAGCTCAAAGGTTCAACCCTAGCTGGCATGGCTCAGTGGATTAAGCAATGGCCTGCGAACCTAAAGCTCAAAAGTTCAGATGTACCCAAGATAAACCAGCAAGTTAGGATGCAAATACAGATCTGTTTGGCTTTAAAACTCTTGATTTTTCCAACACTGTCACATCTTTAATGCACCACTCTCTTCTACATGTGCTTAGTAACTACAGAATGGGGGCCACCAGGGTGGACTGATTAGGCAAAGAAGCAAAAGACGTTTTAAAAACAGGTGAGAGTGATGTCATACAAAACGGTGAAGTAAGAATCCCTAAGGATCAGCCAGTCCCTCCACCAAAGCAATCAATACGATGGGAAGAGAAATTGGAATAAACTATTTTAGAACTCTGGAACCTGATCAGATACTTTTATCAACTAGGGTACTGCTTCATGAAGAGACAAGCTGCTGATTTTTTCAAAAATAAGCAGAGGGTGCAAACCACCTACAATTTCCCCATTCTTCAGCCTTACTGCAAATGTGGAGATACCATGACAGGCAGTGGGGACGCTGTACTCCAAAAATTGGGGGTTGTGTGTTTAGGTTGGTCTAGTGATGCTGTGAAGGCCTGGTGCAGACACCTGCCTTGGTTTTGACCCTCCTGCCAGCCATGGCTTTCTGCAACAGTAGCTATTGGAAAACTTAAAGGGACAGGACCTGTTCTCATTTGTAGAAGCAGACATTTAAGGAAATCTTAGGTCACTGGCTGACCACAGAGATAATGAACCAGAAACATCAGTGATAATACACAACACGCAAGTACACACATTGGAAAAATAGTCTGGAAAAGTCACAATTAGACAGTTACAGCCCTCAACAAGTAATAAACACACTTGGAATGTCCAGCTGTCAACAAAAAACTTATAAAACATACAAAGAAACAGGAATATATGGCCCATTTACAAGGAAAAAAGATTTTGACAGAAGCCACCCTTGAAGGAGCCCAGATTTGAAATTACTAGTCAGTGATGTTAAATCAACTGTCTTAAATATATTCAATGACAAAAAACAAACAAACAAAAAAAACCCAAAATGAGAGAGCTAAAGGAAATCAGGCTCCTTAATGAGATTAACGGTCAATTTCTCACCAAAACCATGTAGACAAGAAGGCTATGAGACCACATATTAAAAGCCATGCGGGAAAAAACTGTCAGCCCAGAAGTCTATACCTAGAAAAACTATCCTTCAGGAATGAGGGAGAAATTAATTAAGACATTTTCAGATAAACAAAAGCTGAGGGAGTTCATTATCAATAGATTTGCCCTATATGAAATGTTAAAGAGAGTTCTTCGGTTGATATGCAAATACTTTAGAGCAGTGGTCCCCAACCTTTTTGGCACCAAGGGCCAGTTGGTGGAAGAAATTTTTCCACAGACAGGGATGGGAGAAAGTGGGGGGGGGGGGGTGGCTTTATTATAGCCTGCCACCAGATGCAGCTTAATTGTCACTTGCTACTCACTGATAGGGCTCTGATATGAGCCTGCAAGCAACTGATTTATCATGGTCTCTGTGCAGTCAAACCTCTCTGCTAACGATGATCTGTATTTGCAGCTGCTCCCCAGCACTAGCATCACCACCTCAGCTCCACCTCAGAACATCAGGCATTAGCTTCTCATAAGGAGGGTGCAAACTAGACCTCTCATGCACAGTTCACAGTAGGGTTCACGCTTCTATGAGAATCTAATGCTGCTGCTAATCTGACAGGAGGCAGAGCTCAAGTGGTAATATGAGCAATGGGGAGTGGCTGTAAATACAGGTAAAGCTTCACTCGCTCACCCGCCACCCACCTCCTGTGTGGCCCAGTTGGGGACCCCTGCTTTAGAGGGCAACTTGAAACCATATGAAGAAATAAAGAATACTGGTAAAGGTTACTACACAGGTAAATATGAAAGCCAGTATTACTAACTTTTGGGTTATAATCCTTTTTTTTAAAGCAAATGCACAAAACAATACTTATAAATTTTTGTTAACAGACACATAATACATGAAGGTGTAACCTGTGACAATAACGATGTAACTGGGAGGGATGCAGATGTGTAAAAGCAGTGTGTCAATCCTTCCGGACATAACTAAAAGTTGCTATTATCAAAACTGTTATAATTTTAAGATGCTAATTATAATCCCCAAGGTAACACTAAGAAAATAAGGAGAACATATACATAAGGAAAGAAGAAGGGAAGCAAAATAATATACCACAAATACTCAACTAAATACAAAAAAGGCAAGAATGTGGGAATTGAGGAACAGAGATATATACGGCATACAAACAGCTAAATAGAAGATATCATTTTAAATTAAATGGACTAAGCTTTCCTATTAAAAAAGCAAAAGACTGGCAGACTGGATAAAAAATTTGATCCATATATATATTCCCTAAGAGAGAATAACTTTATTTAAATATTTACTTTATTTTATTATTTTTTAATCCTTACCTGAGAACATTTTCATTTGTTTTTTTTTTTAGAGAGAAAGGAAGGAAGAGAGAGAAATATCAATGTAAGAGAAGCGTTAACTGGTTGCCTTTGTTCACACCTAGATGAGGACTGCACGTGCTCAAACCGGGATCAGTGTTGAACCCGCAACCCTTTGGTTACAAGACAATGCTCCAAGCACTGAGTCACACCAGCCTTCATTTCTTCACTTTAGAAATGAAGACATGAAGAGGCTGAAAGTAAAAGGATAGAAAAAGATACTCCATGCAAATAATAACCAAAAGAAAGCTGGAGTGGTTATATTATTGTCAGGCAAAATAGACAATTAATTAAAAGAGGTTACAAGAGACAAAGAAGGGCATATATTGGTAAAAGGAGCAGTCCAGCAAGAAGATACAGTAATTATAAACATAGATACAGCTAAAACAAAACCCCACAATACATGAAGAAAAAAACTGACAGAACCAAAGGGAAAAATAGTTCTACAGTTACTAGTTGGAAATGCCAATACTTCAATTTCAATGAGTAGAAAAATCAGACAGAAAATTAGTAAGGAAACAGAAGCCCTGAACAATACTATAAACCAATGAGACCTACCAGATATAGAGAACACTCCAACAATAGCAGAACACACATTTTTCTCAAGTGCACAAGAACGATTCTCCAGATAGACCACCAAGTCTTTATAAATTTAAAAGACTAAAATCATAAAAAGTATCTTTTTAAAAAATGATACAAGTTATTTTAAAAAACTTTATTTATTGATTTTAGGTAGAGAAATGAAGGGAGAAAGGGAAGGGGAGGAGGGTGAGGGAGAGAGAGAGAGAAACATCAAACTGTTGTTCTCTTTGTTTATGAACTCATTGGTTGACTCTTATAGATGCCTTGACTAGGGATCAAACCTGCAACCTTGTCATACTGGAATGATACTCTAACCAACTGAGCTACCTGGCCAGGACAAAAGTATCTTTTCCAATCACAACTGATGAACCTTGAAATCAGTAACAAGAGGAAAACTGGAAAATTTAGATACGTGGAAATTAACAAACACATTTGAACAACCAGTGGGTCAAGAAGAAACCATGAGGGAAATTAGAAAATACTTTGAGACAAATGAAAAGGAAACATAACATAAGAAACATATGACCTTGGCCTTGGCTGGTGTGGCTCAATGGACTGAGTGCCAGCCTACAAACCAAAGGGTCGCCAGTTCAATTCCCAGTCAGGGCCACATGCCTAGGTTGCAGGGCTGGGTCCCCAATGAGGGGTGTGCAAGAGGCAACCACACATTGATGGTGCTCTCCCTCTCTTTCTCCTTCCCTTCCCCTCTCTAGAAATAAATAAATAAAATCTTTTTTAAAAAACCCTAAAATAAAAAAAATAAAAATAAAAAACCCCTGAAATACAGCAAAAGCAGTACAAAGAGAACAACTTAGAGCTATAAACACCTACCTTAAAAAAGAGTGTAGCAATCTGAAAGTCTACCTTAACAATCTGAAATCAATAACCTAACTGTAAACAAATGTGAACTAGAAAAAGAAAAGCAAAGTAAACCTGAAGCCAGCAGGATGAAATCAAAACCGACTGAAGAAGAAATAGAAAATCTAAATAGATCTGTATAAGATAAGACTGACTTTTCTAACAAAGAAAAAAAGCCCACGACTAGAGTACTTCACTGGTGAATTCTACCAAATAGCAAAGAAAGTTAATAACACCAATCATTCTCCAAGTCTGAAAAAGTTTTAGAGTTGAAGAAATACTTCTTAACTCATTCAGAGGTGAACAGACTCTGACACCAAAATTAAAGACACCACAAAAACACTACAGGCCAATACCCCTCATGAATATAATTGCCAAACTAAAAAAAATACTAGCAAACTAAATTCAACAGCATATTAAGATTATACACCACAAGCAAACTGAACTTGTGTTCAGGATCAAGAATAAGTTCGACACATACAAATCAACCAATGTAATATATATAGTACACTAACAGAATGATGGGGGAAAACCCATATCATCATCTCAGTTGACACGAAAGATAGCACTTCACAAAATCCAATTCTCTTTTTATGTTAAAACTCTATAAAAAAAGAAACTAGGAACAGAACGGAATTTAACAATGATAAAGGCCATATGTGAACAAGTCACAACTAAAATCATACTCAACAGTGAAAGACTGATGGAAGAATGTGTATTTTCCACTTCTTTCAACACAGTTTTAGAAATTCTAACCAGAACAAGGGGGGGGAGGAAGAAAGGAAAGAAGGAAGAAAGAGAAAGTGAGCAACTGAATCGGAAATAAAATTATCTGTTTGCAGAAGCATGACATGCATAATCTTCTATGTACAAAATTCTGAAGAATTAACACAAAAAACCCTGTTAGAACTAATGAAAAAATTAAACAAAGTTGCAGGATATAAAGCCAAAACACAAAAATCAGTTGTATTTCTATAGAGTAGTAATGAATAATTTTTGAAAAAAATATTAAGAAATCAATTCCATTTAAAATAGCATTGAAAGGAATAAATTTAACAATAGACATGGAAGACTTCTATATAAAAAAACTTGCATCTCTGCTCATCGACTGAAAGACCAATATTCTTAAGGTGACAGAGTACCCAAATGATACACAGATTCAATGCAATCCCTATCAAAATATCAATTTTTTTTGCAAACACAGAAAAACCCATTCTGAAAACAGTTTTGAAAAAGAACAAAATTGAAAGTCTATCATTTCCAAATTTCAAAAAAGAATACAAAAAGCTACAGTAATCAAAACAGTGTGGTATCAGGATAAAGACAGACATATAGACCAATGGACTAGAGAACTCAGAAATAAAGTTAATATGCAACCAACTTTCAACAAAGGTTCCAAGACCATTCAATAAGGAAAGGACACTCTTCAACTTGTGCTAAGGAAAGTGGATATCCATATGTAAAAGAATGAAGTTGAACTTTTACCTAATAGCATACATAAAAATAATTCAAAATGGATCAAAAGCTTAAACTAAGAGCTACAATCATAGAACTCTTAAAACAAAACATAGGAGAAAATATTCAAGCATTGGATATAACAATATTTTCTTAAGTATGACACCAACTACACAGATAATAAAAGAACAGATAAATTCAATTTCATCAAATTTTAAAACTTTTGTATATCACACTATCAAGAGAACAAAAAGACAACCCATAAAATGATAAAAGATACTTTTCCATTTTACATATATATGACAAGGGTCTAGTATCAAAAATATACAAAACCCTGGTTGGTGTGGCTCAGTGGATTGAGTGCTGGCCTGCAAACCAGAGGGTCATCAGTTCCATTCCCAATCAGGGCACATGCCTGGGATATGGGCCAGGTCCCCAGTAAGGTGCGCTGGAGAGGCAACCACACATTAATGTTTCTCTCCCTCTCCTGCTCCCTCCCTTCCCCTCTCTAAAAATAAATAAAATCTTTAAAAATAATCAACAAAAAATTTTAATAGACATTTCTCCACAGAAGATATACAAACCAATAAACACATGAAAAGACTGCCAATATCACTAATCATTAGGGAAATGCAAATGCAAACCATAATGAGATACCATTTCCCACCCACTAGGATGGTTATTATCAAAAACCAGATAATGACATGTTGATAAGGATGTGGAGAAATTGGAACCTTCCTGCATTGCTGGTGAGAATATAAAATGATGCAGCCACTGTGGGAAACAGTTTGGTGTTTCCTCAGAAAGTTAAAATAGGATTACCACATGCCTGAGCAATGCTCCTCCGAGTATATACTGAAAAGAACTGAAAACAAACTTGTACTTGTACACTAATGTTCACAGCAGTATTATTTACAATAGCCAAAAGTGGAAAACACCCAAATGTCCACCAACAGATGAATGGATAAACAAAAGTTGTTATATCCATACAATCAAATATTATTCAGGTATAAAAAGGAATGAAGTTCTGATACATCCTATAGCACAGATGATCCTTTAAAACATGCTAATAAGCCAGAAACAAAAGGACAAATATTGCATGATTCCATTTATATGAAATATCTATAATAAGCAAATTCACAGAGAAAGTAGAACAGAGGTTACCAGGAGTTAGGGAAGGAAAAAGAGGGAGTTACTGTAATGTTCACAGAATTTCTGTTTGAGATGATAAAAGATTCTGGTGATGTTTACAAAGCATTGTGTATATGCCACTTAAATGAATATTTAAAAGTTGTTAAAACAATAAATTTTGTTACATAAATTTTAACACAATAAAAAATAAGTGAGAAAAAACAATACAAGACCCTATACACTATTAAGTGCCCAACACCATGTGTGGCACATTGTAGATTTTCAAGATGTCTATTAACACATTCCTCATTACCCATTGTCTTAAATTTTCTAAGAGTTTTACACAAGAGATGATAGATTAGGGAAAAAAGTAGTGAAACCAAGATGAGGAGCAGAACAAAAATATAGAGTGGTATTTAGCCTACCACAGAGAGCAAGACCAAGCTAAACCCAAAAAATAAAGACAGCCCTGATCTGTGTGGCTCAGTAAGTTGGGTATCATCCTGCAAAACCTGAAAATTGCCAGTTCAATTCCTGGTCAGGTTACACGACTGGGTTGCGGACCAGGTTCCTGGTTGGGAACCTGTGAGAAGCAACCAATCAATGTTTCTCTCACACACTGATGTTCCTCTCTCTTTTATCCCTCCCTTCTCCTCTCTCTAAAAATAAATAAATAATAAAATGTTAAAGAAAAAAATAAAAGAGATTTGAGAGTAAAATATGTCATCACTTAAATTCTGAGGGTCTTTGTCTTCTACTACTTCCCAACCCGAATCGTTTCCTTACTTTGCTTTCAACTAGGTATAAAGCCACCATACAGTCATCACTAACACTCACCCAATGACAGAGTTTATTGTTTCATGGGAAGAGGTAAATAAAATGACTCTTACCATCTCGTATGCAAATGTTTCTTGTCTGCAGACTCGATCTATTGTTATTGTTTCTTCTCGATGTTCCAAAAGCCTCTTTCTAACCCTGTCATAAGTACAAAGAAAATCAAACCTCAATATTCTTTACTGGGGCTTCAAACACATCTTTAATATTTAATTTTTTATTTTGAATGAATTTTAGACTTAAAAGCTGCAAAAATAGTTCAGAGTTCCCTTATCTCTCTCACCTGGATTCCCCTATGTTGACATCTTATATGACCATAAAATAATGATCAAAACCAGGAAATTAACATTAATACAGTATTATTAACTATAGACCTTTTTGGAACGTAACAAATACTTAAATTTAATGCCTTTTTTCTGTCCCAGTATCCTGAGCAGGACACCTCACTGCATTTCTCATGTCTTTTTCCTCCAGTCTTTTACAGGTCAGCAGTCTCTTCTTGTCTTTCATGATCTTGACATTTCTGAGGAGCTCTGTTCAGTTATTTGGTGAGTGCTCTGCAATTTGGGTTTGACGGCTGTCTCCCTAACACCAGTCAATGATTAGAGTAAGCCCATACTTTTTCTGTTGACTTTGTTTTTTTAAACTTGTTTTTTTGTTTGTTTGTTTATTCTGCAAGAATATTACAAGAACACCCCAGCTAGTGTGGCTCCAGTTGGTTGGGCATTGTCCCACTAACCAAAAAGTTGCTGGCTCAATTCCCAGTCAAGGCACATGCCTGGGTTGCAGGTTCCACCCCCAGTTGAGGCACATAGGGAAGGCAATCAAAGTTTCTCTCTCACACTGATGATTCTCTCCCTCTCCTCCTCCCTCCCTTCCCCTCTCTCTAAAAAAAATTAAAATACACAAAAATAAAATTTAAAAAAAAAAAAGAATATCACAACAATGATGTCCTTCACTCTACCATCATGAGGTTCAGGATGTTAACAGTTATACAGGGTGGGGCAAAAGTAAGTTTACAGCTATTCATATGGAAAATAATACAATAATTTATAAACAATAATACAAGAATGAACTCTGTGTTTTGTGTACTCACAACTGTATAACTACTTTTGCCCCACCTTGTACGTATCATTACTGGGGATGTTTAGCTTGTCTGCCAGGTTCCTACACTTGAAAGATATTTTTCCTTTGTACTTGATAAGTATTTGGGTGAAAAATACTTTGAAACTATGCAAATCTTGTTTCTCCTCAAACTTTCATCCAGAAATTTTAGCATTCACAGTAAACTGCTACTATGAATACTAAACACTTATCACTATAGTTTGCCTAGTGGTAATTCTCTATTTCCCTCATTCTACATTATTCATTGATATTATGAGGAAGACCTGTATCTTTTTTTCCATTTTATTTACCGTATATTTTGGACTATAAGACTCACCCCCGCTGCCAACCCCCATTCCGCCCCCTGTAGCAAATTCAGGAGGAATAATGGTTGTTCATGCTGCTGTTGAGTTCTCTTTACATTTACATTGGTGAATATTATGTTATTAAATATTTTACCACATTTTTTGCTTCAAAAATTTTTTCCCTATTTTCCTCCTCTAAAACCTAGGTGCATCTTATGGTCTGAAAAATATGATAATCGATTATGTTAAATTCATAGGTATCTGTTTTATTCCGTAGGTTAAAACCTAATATTATCATTATTTTGTTGCTTAAATTGTTCTAGCTTTGGCCATTAGGAGCTTCTTCAGGTTGGCTCCTGTTTTTTCAACAAGCTTTTGTTGTTGTTGTTGTTGTTGTTGTTGTTGTTATTGCCTGTCCTTACTTTCTAGAATGATAGGAGGCTCAAGGCCCATCCTCTATTTTCCTGTCTCAGCCCTGGAATCAACCGCTTCCCCTAGGAGCCCGAATTCCTTTATTGGAGACCAGTATCCAGGTTCCAGGCATTCTCATTGTTCCTGCAGTCACTGTTTCTAGGTTTCTCAGCACAGGTAGGAAACACATCTATACTAATGCATACATGTACAAATATCTGTATTTTTCCATCTGTTTTATATTTAAAACCATGAGTTAATACTGGTACTTCCAATCCCAAACTAAAATCACAGTGATAATGAATAATTTTAGCCTTCAACTCTTTCCTTGTTTAAACTTCTTTCTCTACAAGTGAGAAACCCGATTCCCATTGTTTACGAACCATTACCTTAATTCTAGAACATTCACACTTTCCAAGCTGCTAACTTACATAGCTATGAGAAACACTGACTCTTGACCAACAGTTCTTTGTGTCTTCAGCCTTACAACACTTGAGTCCAGATGCGCTTCAGCACAGAGCTCAGATTAGTTCCTTCTTCCCTTTCTCTTCAGTGTAATCATGCCATGCTTTTATAGCACTGTTAGGCTCCCTTGTTGGTTTTGTATTCAATTTGGGCTGTCCAACTTATATCCTGGTGATTTTAATTGTCTGATTATCTTGGGATACGTGAAAAACATGTGAAACATCACTGTGTTTCTAAAAGTCAGTTATAAAAAATATACTAAGAGAAGTATCATTTCCTCTCTGTCCCTCTACTAACTTGTTCCCATTTCCTCCTTACTTCCTACCCCTGTAGATAACTAATCTCTATAGTTCTGATTTATCCTCTCCATTTCTTTTGTTCAAATAAGCAGATACCTAGTGTTTTCTTATATTCCTTTCTGTATGGTCTGAGTTTAATTAGGAGAAAATAATTAAGCAGTAAATTGAACAGAGAAAGATTAATCTAAAGAATTATTAACTAGCCCTGGCTGGCATAGCTCAGTGGATTGAGCGCGGGCTGCGAACCAAAGTGTCGAAGGTTCGATTCCCAGTCAGGGTACATGCCTGGGTTGCAGGCCATGACCCCCAGCAACAGCACATTGATATCTCTCTCTCTTTCTTCGCCCCCCGCCATTCCCTCTCTAAAAATAAATAAATAAAATCTTAAAAAAAAGAAAGAATTATTAACTTTAACAGAGGATTGGAGTTAATGAGGGATTGGCAAGTAAGTGGAGAGCTACAGAATACAGAAATGGCAGGTATAAGGACTACCCCAACCCTTCGTCTGAGAAAGAGTGCCCAAGGAGTCTCCTTTTCTCTCCTCAGGACTGAGCTCCAGACCTTGCTGGGAAGGGTATGGCTGTACTCACTGAATGGCAGAAAAGTTGCTATGCCGCACCATCAGTGGGTCCTGCTGGAAATCTGCCTTCAAGAATGCCAGAAAAAGCTGTTTAGGGGAGGTGTCGAGGGGAGTGGAGTGGCAGGGAAAGCAACTTGGGGACAGGTGTTAATGACCAATGGGCACTCTAGGAACTGGGCACTGGGGAAACTGTGTGCACTGCATGATCCTGCTGAGCCTGCACAACCAGGAGGCAAAACTCTTTCTTCCTCCAAAGTCTCTCCTGTGCCCTTTATTGACAAAACTTAACACTATGCCAGCTGGCAAAGGAAAAACTTTAAAGGGCCAAGATCCGTTTTAGAGAGCAGACAAAAAAAGATAAATTTGTAGATGAGACATTAAATTGACACCTGACAAATGTTCTTTCATACATGAAGGGTAAGCATATGCTTTTGGGCTTTGCTTTTTCCATGTAACAGTACTTCAAAGAAATCACTCTACAGGTTCAACTTTCCTCATCCTTCAGTATAGCTGTCCAATAATAGTCCACATTGTGGATGTCTTAGTTTGTTTAACACTCTCCTATGTATCTATATTTAGGGTATTTCAAGTATTTTGTAGTTATAAACAATGCTGCAATTACTAACCTCATACATAATGTATGAGTCATAATGTTGGAGGTCTATCTTCAGTATAAATTCCTAGAAATAGGACTACTGGGTTAAAAGATATGAGACTATGTAATTTTGTGTTAGGCATTACCAAATTTCTCTAGAAAGGGTTGCAGCAATTTGCATTTCCAATGGCAGTGTACAAAAATATGCCTGTTTCCCCAGAGCCTCATCAAAAGTATCATATTTTTAAAATTGTGCCAGTCTGATACGATATCTTGGGGTCATTTAATTTGCATTTCTTTAATTATGAGTATGGTTGAGCATTTTTTCATGTTTGTGAGTCATTTTTATGTGTAAATTATTAGCTCATATCTTTCCCCCACTTTTTGTTTTTAAATACTTTATTTAAAAATTTTTTTGTTTTTGTTTCGAGAGAGGGAGGAAGAGAGGGAGAATGGGGAAGAGAGACAGAGGGAGGAGAAAAGGAAACATCAATTTTTTGTTCCACTTATTTATGGGAGCATTCACTGCTTCCACTTATCCATTTATTTAAGGAAGCATTCATTGGTTGTTTCTTGTACGTGCACTGACTATGCACTGACTGGGAACTGAAGCACAGCCTTGGAGTATTAGGATGATGCTCCAACTAGCTGAGCTACCTGGCCAGGGCTTCCCCATTTTTCCACTGAGTTTTTTTGGTCTCTGTCCGTCCACCTTTAAGGTCTAATATACAGAGTGAGGCAAAAGCAAGTTTACAGTTGTTCATATGGAAAATACAATAATTAATAAATAATAATACAAGAATAAACTGTTCCATGCACTCAAACTGTAAACCTACTTTTGTCCTACCCTGTAATTAGAGTCATTAGCTCTCGTGGAATGTTATATTTTCTCCAAGTTTAGCAACTGTCTTTTGACTTTATATATGGTGTTCTTTTAACATGTAAAATTCTTTATTTTTATGTAGTTAACTTTATTTATCTTTTTCTTTCATTGCCTCTAATTTTAATCACACTTAGAAAGCCTTTCACTATACTGAAGTTTGTATGTTTCATTCTCTATATTCAATTCCTAATCCCTTCGGAGTTTATTCTTATGTAGAGTGCCGTGCTAAATTTCCATACCTATTTAAATATAACTGAACTCTTTCTTCTATTCCACTGGTCTCTTTGGCTATTTATAAGTTAGCATCCACTGTTTTCATTATAAAGACTGTAGTATATTCTGGTATCTGATAAAAATCACTGTGCCCTCACAATATTCCCCCCAGAATTTTGCTAATTATTATTGCATATATCCCATGTGAATTTTATTATCAAGTTGTCTAACTCCATAACATAATAGTAATGGTATTTTTATTTGAATTACACTTCATTTATAAATTAACTTAGAAATAACTGCCATCATTATAATGTTTAATATTTCTACCCAAGAATAAAAGATCTCTTCCAATTTTTTTCAAGTCTTTTTCTCAGTCTTTCAGGAGTGTTTTGAAATTTATTTTACACATTTCTTGTTAAGTTTATTCCTTAATATTTAACCTTCTTTTTGACTACTGTTAGTAAGATTTTCTTTACCATTCTGTCCTGTTTGTTTTTTTGTATGTATGAAGGCTATTGTTTCAATTTTCATCCTACTGTTATACTAGATTCTTGTTTTTCATGTTTCACATCTGTTTCAGCAATGATATCTTCAGAATTTTCCAGGTATACTATTACATCGTTTGCAAACAGAGCTAGTTTATCTTCATCTACTCTTGCCAAATTACATAGTTAATACTTACAGCACAATGTTGCAAAGTAGTGGAGATAACAGACATGCTTGTTTGTCCACTTTTCTATTAAACAAGACACTAACTTTACAAGTCAGTATATATATTTTACCATATTACAACAGTAACTCTACGATTTCAATTTCCTTGAGAGTTTTTTATCATCAATGGGTACTGAATTTTGTTAAAGGCTTTTTTAGCATCTCTGGAAATAATCAAGTGATTTCCCCCTTTAGATTCATTAATATAATATATGATATTAATAGATGTCCTAAGGTTGAACCAACCTTGCATTCCTGGAATAAATCCCACTTGGTCTTGGTGTAATTTTTTTCTTTTTCTTTCTTTTTTATTTAAAAAAAAATTTTTTTGAAGATTTTATTCAAACTCGTGACCCTTTGGTTCGAAAGCTGGTGCTCAAACCACTGAGCCACACCAGCCAGGGTAAACTTTTTCTTTATACGGTGTTTGATTGTTTGCTAATATTTTCTGAGTGTTGAGTGGTAATAGCCTCAACTTTTCTTTCTTTGTAATGTCTTTGTCTAGTTTAAGTATCAGTGTTATATTTGCTTCATGAAAAGAATTAAGAAATACTTCCAGCCAAGATGGAGGCATAAGTGGACACACCGTACCTCCATGCACAACCAAGATTGGAACAACAACAATTTAGAGGCAGAATAACACCCAGAACTGACAGAAAATTTATCTAAATGGAAGTCGGACAGCCAAGAAGTTGAAATAGACCTGTTCATCCAGACTAGTAGGAGGGGCAGAGACGAGCAGCTGGGCGCAGGGTAGCGGTGCAGAGAGCAGGGAGAGTTGGGCGCATAAGGCAATCGGGAGCGCATAAGGCAATCGGGAGCGCATAAGGCATCTGGGGTGTGCAAGATCACAGCAGGTGAACCCTAAGTACGTAAGCCGCAGCTGGCAGACCCAGTGAGGCAGCGATTGTGGAGCAGGGCAGAGCATGCAACGCAGGATCCCAGAGAAGGGACTGAGGTCCCACAGAGAAAAGAGCAACCGCCATTGTTCCTTCTCAGCCCCACCCCCACATACAATGTCAAAATCTAGCGATTGGGGTGCCCAGCCCTGGTGAACACCTAAGGCTCCGCCCCTCACCTTAACAGGAGTGACCAGACCAAAAAAGAGAGAGAGAGAGAGAGAGAGAGAGAGAGAGGAATGGCTCAAACAGAAGAACAAATCAGTGCCCCAGAACTCATTCTTTTGAGCGACCAAGAGATAGCTAACCTATCAGATGCACAGTTCAAAACACTGGTAATCAAGAAGCTCACAGAATTGGTTGATTTTGGTCACAAATTAGATGAACAAATGCAGGTTACCATAAAAGAAATGAAGGAAAATGCACAGGAACCAATAGTGATGGGAAGGAAACTGGGACTCAAAACAATAGAGCAGACCAGAAGGAAGAAAGAAACAACCAAATAGGAAAGAATGGAGAAATAAGAATTCAAAAAACCGAGGAGAAGCTTAGGAACCTCTAGGACATCTGTAAACATTCCAACATCTGAATTATAGGGGTACCAGAAGGGGAAGAGGTAGAGCAACAGATTGAACACGTATCTGAACAAATAATAAAGGAGAACTTCTCCATTCTGGCAAAGGAGATAGACTTCCAGGAAGTCCAGGAAGCTCAGAGAGTCCCAAAGAAGTTGGACCCAAGAAGAAACACACCAAGGCATATCATAATTACATTACCCAAAATTAAAATGAAGGAGAGAATCCTAGAAGCAGCAAGAGATAAGGGGACAGTAACCTACAAAGGAGTTCCCATCAGACTGTCAGCTGATTTCTCAAAAGAGACCTTACAGGCAAGACGGGGCTGGAAAGAAGTATTCCAAGTTATGAAAGACAAGGACCTATATCCCAGATTACTCTATCCAGCCAAGCTTTCATTTAGAATGGAAGGCAGATAAAGTGCTTCTCAGATAAGGTCAAAGTGAAAGGAGTTCATCATCACCAAGCCCTTATTTTATGAAATGTTAAAGGGACTTATCTAAGAAAAGAAGATTTAAAAAAAACATGTGTAGTAAAAGGACAGCAAACTCACAATTCTTAACAACCACACCTAAAGCAAAACCAAAAGAAACTAAGCAAACAACTAGAACAGGAATGGAACCACAGAAATGGAGATCACATGGAGGGTTATCAACAGTGGAGTGGGAGGAGGAGGAGAGGGGGAAAAGGTACAGAGAATAAATAGCTTAGATTGTAGGAGAAATAGACAGGGGGAGGGTAAGAATAGTACGAGAAATGTAGAACCTAAACAACTTATAAGTATGATACATGGACATGAACTAAAGGGGGGAAAGTGGGTGGGAGGGGGTGTACAGGGTGGAGGGAAGTGAAGGGGGGAAATGGAACAACTGTAATATCATAATCAATAAAATATATTAGAAAAAAAGAGACGAAAATTTTTTTCCTTTCAAGGTCCTAGGGACTTTGAATGTTTGGTAGACTATCTGGTCTTTGAATGTGTTTGGTAGAATTATTTTGTGAAACTATCCAAACCTGGAATTTTTGTGGGACAGTTTCTTAAATAACTTTCCCTATTTTTCTATGAAAACTGGTCTAATATGGTTAATTTTAGTAATTTGTATTTCCTTAGGAAGCTATCTATTTCATCTAAGTTTTCAAATTTATTTTTATAGAGCAGGGATCAATAAACTCTTCCTTAAGGGGGCAAAGAGTAAATATTTTAGGTTGTGACACCTATGTTCTATTTTACAACTTCTCAACTTGCCACTTAACACAAAAGGAGTCACAGCCAATATGTAAAAAATATTTAAAAAGAATAAAAGAGCACAGTTGTCCCAATAAACCTTTATGTGAAGGAAGAAAAAACAAAACAAAACAGGTGGCCAGTCAGTGGGCTGCTAACCCCTGCTAAGTAGTCCCTTATAATTAAGAAAATGGTTATTTTTTGGAAATAAAATGGAGTAACCAATGCTATTCCAGTAGTTATTTCATCCTCATTTTATATGTTCGTGCTTTCATCCATTTTTTCTTTTTGAAGATTTTATTTATTTTTAGAAAGAGGGGAAGGGAGGGAGAGAGAGGGAGAGGAACATCAGTGTGTGCTTGCCTCTCGTGTGCCCCCCACTGGGGCCTGGCCCGAAACCCAGGCATGTGCTCTGACTGGGAATTGAACTGGTTACCCTTTGGTTTGCAGGCCGGCACTCAATCCACTGAGCCACACCAGCCAGGGCTATCTTTTTCTTGAAGGATTCTGAAGTGCCCCCTCATCATCCTTTAAATGATGCAGTGAACACTGCCTTCCTGGCTAGAGAAATGAGAAGGATGAGCAGACGATTTTAACTGAAATTGCTATTGTATTAAAAGTAATGTTGCTGAAGCTTTGGGGAGGATAGATATGTTTCAGTAGTACACTTTAGTAACATTACCTCTCCTTTCCTAGAAATTAAAATCTCTTTAGTGTCGCAGGTTCGATTCCCAGTCAGGGTACATGCCTGGGTTGCAGGCCATGACCCCCAGCAACCTCACATTGATGTTTCTCTCTCTCTCTCTCTCTCTCTTCCTCCCTCCCTTCCCTCTCTAAAAATAAATAAAATCTTTTAAAAAATTTCTTTAAGAAATCTTCTCTTTAAGTAATCAAAAAAATTAAAATGTGGTAAAGATAAGTCGCTTAACTTGCCATGGATATATCAAAGGATAATCAATCTCTATCAACTGACATTTTCCCCCTTTACATGCATAAAATTATTCCACTAGCTCCTTTGTTAGACAATGGAAAAAAGTACGAAAAATTTATTTATTTCATGCCATATTAAATGGATCATGTACTTATATTTTGGTTTTATTTTCATATTTTTAAATTGTTGGTGAGGAGAAGGTAGGTTTAGAAAGAGAAAGTATAGAGATAAAGATTTTGGCTTTTGGTACATGTCTAATTTATCTGTGGTTCTGTTTAGATAAATATCAGTTACATTTTAAATATGATAGTTTCAAAGTACATCAAAATATACCCAGCTGAGGAATTCTGTACTAATTCCTTTCACATTAGATTATATACAATTCTACCAACATTTCCTATGAAAGGCATGAGAGGACAACCAAGGAGATCCAGTTGATCTAGTAAGAGAAAATAGCTAGGCAAAGCAATATGTGAAGTAGTCTAATAACTACTATTGAACATGGCATAATAAAATTATTATAAGCCAATTAGTATGCTATTAAGTATAACAAAAAATAGTATGTTTTGTTAAAATTATCATTAGCCAATCTCTAAAAATCACTTTCCTCAGGTTAATGGAACTTTCATTCATTCTACTCATTCCATAAATACCTACTGACACTCCAATTATGTGCCAAAGTTCTAGGAATTGGGGATATGATAGTATGTGTGACAGTTATAACTTATGAAACGTAAGTCTAACCAGAAAAATACAAAATTAAACAAGTATATTGTAAGTGTGGTAAGTATCTTAATAGAGAAGAAGTATGAGAGCTCCATAAACATAAAAGGGGTTCTAAATGAAGTCCTTAACTCTTCAGCTGGGACTTGAAGGGTAAGTAGAAGCCAGCAAGACCAGTGGGATAGGGACTAGTAAATGCAGCAGGCAAAGGCCAGGATTGAGAGAACACATTCCAGGAACTAAAAAAGAACTGCAATGTGGCTGGAACTGAGCAGGGACAGAGATGAAAAGACCAGTAAGATCCATTCTGTAGAGGCCCTGTGAGCCACTTAAAAACTCAGGACTTCTGCCTAAGAGTCATTAAAAGGTTTTCAGCGAGAGTCACACAATCAGATGTGTGTTTTAGAGAAATCCAACTAATCAATCAACAATAGTTGGATTGATTGATCCAACTGTCGGCGCCTGAAGAGCGCCAACTGCAGCAAAACAGTACGATAGGCTTAAGGGCAATGCACCAATGAAAAAGTTTGGGAGCCTTCAAGGCTCCATTAAAAAAGACTTTAAAAATGTTAGAAGATTCCTAGACATTACAAGTACACATACTCCTGAAGGGAGAGACGGGTTTGTAGTAATGTGGAAAGTAATCCTAAGGCCTCAGAGACTGGGTAGGTTTCAGATGGGACAGGAGCCATATGTGTCCTGAGCCATTTGAAAGAGAAAGTGGTTGAAAAAGGAATCTAAAAAGGCAAATTTGAGCTATATTATGTGGAAGGCTTCAAAAGTCTAAGTAAGGAGTCTGAAATCTCTCCATAGAAGGAAGAGCGACTGACAATTTCTTAGCAAATGAGCATGTTCAAATGATAATGTGATAAACAAATCAGGAGAAAACACAGGACCCCAGAAAGACAGGACCCTTTCTTTCACAGTGCTCCAAATGTTACTAACATCAATACAGTGTTAGCAGTAGGGAAGGGAAACAGATCTGGCAGCTATTACAAAAAAAAACAAATTTCATGGCAGAGTTAAAATGCCGGCCTGAATTTTTAGACTTTATTGTGTTTGTCCTTTAATTCCATTTTTTCTAGAAATTCATTATTACCCTATTTTTATAAAAGTGTGGCTCTGTCAAAAGTTAAAAAACAAAACAAAGGTGATCTTTCACAAGATAGTTTGAGAGGTACTAACAATAGAGTTTTTAGCTTGCACCTGAAATCTAACTACATTACAGTACCTTTGTAAATACACATACAAAAATAAACACAAATATGAATATGGACTGGTTATCAAAGGTTACGTATTTGCTATTAATTTTCTTAGTTGTAATAATACCACTCTGATAATGTAGGAGAATGATACTTTTAGGAGCTACACGCTGTTTGCAACTTACTAAATGGGTTCAGCAGTAAAATAAGACACACAGCAGGGGTGTCACAAATATAACAGTTAAAGTAAACATAAGCAAATGTTAACAATGGTCAAATTTAGGGGGTGGGATGACAACAATTTTTTAATAATGCTGAGAAATATTTAAATAAGTAGCACATAATGGCATAAAATAAAAGCAAGGTCTTTCATACCCCAAAGTCACTAAGTCAGTATTTTCTGGGATGACTTCTGGGTCCTCCTCTTCCTCAAGGCACTTCAGTTTATCAAGGCTAAAATAAAAAATAAAAAAGGAAAAGCAATCATGCATCTTGTCTACAGAGAGTCAGGGTAGTATCCTACATACATCGCCGAATAATTAAAAAGAAGTCACATAAAATCCATCAGGCAGCTCAGAGGAGGCCAGAATTCAAGGCAGAGATTTCTGTGCGGGTATTCTACACATAAAAGCATATACGGTCAACTGAAGGAGGCCAGCACTGTGTTAAGTGAAGAAAAAAATATTTTTAAAAAGTTATTTTTGTACTTTCACCCCAACTAAGGTACCTGGGGAGTAAGTTTCAGTAAGAGCATACCTGAGAGGTCCCCAAAGAGACCCCAGTTAATCAAGGTTTTAACACTCCTCTTCCTGCCTTACCGTTCCTCTATTATCAAAGCATCTGTCAACAGCAGGTACACGTCGCTGTTACTGATTGCTTTTCTACATTAACATGCACTTTGTTAGCGAATCGAAAAATTAATCTTTTATGCAGCTCTCTCTTCCCTTCATTCCAACTTGTAGAAATTATGCATTCCCATCACCAGCCCTCTCCCTATGTTCCCGGAAGTGTACTATAGGCCCTCCCAAAGAAGGATCCCAGGGAGCACAGGAGCAAGGCTGCACCCGAGTTGGCCCCAAGCAGCAAAAGCCCCTCGGCCCGCACTCACCCGCAAACTGCCCTCAGTTCGGCAGCCGCTTCCATACTGCAGCCCAGATCCCGGGCCACTGCTGCATCCTCCGAGGCGGAGTCCGCGATCCCTTCTTGCTCAGGCAGCGCGGATGCCGGTGGCTCCTTCAGCGACAAATCCCCATGCCCGCGCAGCCGGCCACGCCACTGCTCCCCGAAGATGCCCACGTGGAAAGCACGCGTGTTTAGTTCGGGCACCTCATACTCTGGAAAGTTGCAGCTGCCACTGTTAGGGACCGGGACCTGCCCGCTGCTCACCCCGCTGCACATTGGGGCAACCGAACTGCCTTCAGCCATGTTCCCTCCACTCCCTTCCCAGCATAAGCCGGATGATCAAGGCCTTGCGGAGCATGATGGGACTTGTAGTCGCACGTGGCCCCAGCCGGTGAACCGCGAGGCTGCACAGGCCAAGCGTCAGACACTACATTTCCCATCAGGCCCCCCGCCAGCGGCGATGCGAGCTTCTGAGTGCGGGTGTGAGCGCATTGTTCTCTGCTCGGGGCGGCGTGGGAGGCAATTAAGGTTTTTCGTCCTCCGCACCCATTGGGTTTTGGCTACCAGGCCCCACTGTTAAGTAGCCTGCTCTTTGCTGGGTGGGGTGGCCTGCACTCACCTTTGGGTCTCTCTCTTTATCTTTCTTCCGCCCCAGGGTGCGGGACTTTTCCTTCTCTCCAACGTTGGTGGGCTGCTCTGCTGCTTCACTGCCTCGGAGCCTGAGATACGGGATGGTCCCGGGATAGGGAATCTTCGAAAGTGGGCTCCTAGGCGTGTTTATATCCACAGGCAGTGTTACACACACACGCACACACACACACACAATGGCGTTAAGTGTCTACTCGTCTACTGCGCATCAGACACTATACACATCATTACATCACAATGTTTTTAGGGTCCCCGTGTAACTTTTGAAGACGGAGTTAACTGCTAGGTTATGAAAGTAGGATTCGAACTCAATGTGTCTCGCTTCAGATTGAGACCCTCCATCTCTTAGAGACCCCAAAGAGAGGAGGAGGACACATAGAACAAGCTCTAATTATTTATTACAGACTTGTGCAACAATCACAATCAATCTGAGAACATTTTCACCGCCCCCCCAAACTACCTTTTAGCTATCACTCCCTATCCTTCTAACTCCTCCAGCCCTAGCCAGCCACTAATCTTTCTGTTTCTAGATTTATGTATTCTAGACCTTTAATGTAAATGTAATTATATATGTGGTGTTTTTGTGACTAGCTTTTCCAATTAATGTAATATTTTCAGTATTTATCCACATTGCAGCATGTATCAATATTTAATTTCTTTTTATGGCTGAACAATATTGCATTATATGTATACTGTATTTTGTTTTTCCATTCATCAAAATGTTTGCAACTTTGGGCTATTATGAATAATGCTGCTACTAAGTTATGTATAATTTTTGTGCAGAGATATTTTCACTTATCTTGGATACATGTATATCTGTATCCACATACCTAGGAGTAAAATTACTGGGCCACATGGTAACTCGATGTTAAATAATTCGAGTAACTGCCTTACTGTTTTCTACAGTAGCTGCTCCATTTTATACTACCAGCATTGTATGAGGATTCTGATTTCTCCACATCCCTGACAACACTTGTTATTATCTGATATTTTCATTATAGTCATCCTAGTGATAGGGAAATTCAAGGGTTAAAGATTTTAGTCTGAGCTAAAGTTGATAGGCTTAAGTGATTAATGCATGTGGAAATCTGTTATTCCAGGAACTGGAATGCACAACCTAAGTGATTCCAGGAGGTACATAAGCAATTCAACCTTTGTGCCCCAGGGGGTTTATAAGCAATGGAGCCAGGTGTTCCAGCGAGGGAATGCAGATAAAGAATTGCTGATGAACAGACAAAGAAATACTGGAACTCTTATCCCATTAACCTTGTTTCTCAAACCCCTTACCTACTCATTCCTCTTATAAAAAGGCCAGCTTAAGATGAAATGTTAAGATGGTTTTTAAGCATACATAATCTGCCAGCTTCTCAGATCGCCAGCATCTGAATAAAGCATCTGTAAAGATTCAATCCTTGTCTCTACTTATTGGTTCTGGTAGTGACAGAAAGCATGAATGCTGACTTTTCCAGTTTCACTAGTGATTAATGTTGGCAACTGCCCTGCCTGGTTTCAGGAGCTGTAACCCCCCATGGCTAAGGCTGAGTGAGAGACCTCTGGACCAGAAACCTCTAAGAAGACAAGTTTATCTCCCTGGCAGGAGCCCTGCTTCTGCTTCATGCCTTGCCCCCATTGCTTGGTCGGTTAGCCAATGATGGGTAAGATCCCTCATGGGAGGGGCCACTTAAGACAGGCATGATCACATGGGAAGGCCCTCAGGGAAAGACTTGGGGGGCTGTGGAAAGAGGGGGTGATCGACCCTTGCCCCTCAGCTTTGACAAAGCCTGAGTTCTCATTCTGCCTGAGAGAAGTCTCCAATCTCTCAGCTGCCTTGTCTCCTCTGCCTGACTCAAGCCTGTAACAATGAGGAGGGGTGGTGCAGTCCTGTGCTGGAAACGGTGGACTTCCTGGGGTAATTAGGCCTAAGGAAGCATATGTAAAAACCTGTGAAACCTGCTTTGCTGAGGATGCTTTTAATTAGATTATAAAGGCCCAGGCAGGAAATGAGTTTGGCCCCTTAAGATTTGTAGTTTTTTTAGGTGATAGACCTAAAAAACTCAGTGTGAGCCCTTTTTAGCTCTTTGAATATTATCTATTTGTTTGATCCTCACTGCCAGACAATGATTAATAAGCTGTATCTGTATTCCTACCCCCCAAAAACTAATAAAAGCCTGTTCAGGCAGGGCCGTGAGGGGCTCTCCTCTTGCGAGAGTAGCCGTGCTGTCTCTTTTCCTCCACATAACTCAGTAGTCCATGTGAATTTCTCTCGTGTCTCAACCATCCACAGTGCCATGGACACTGCAGGCTGGTGTCTGTGTCAGATTATGAAATGGTATCCTGTGGTTTTGATTTGCATTTGCATGATGACTAATGATATTGAGCATCTTCTGCTTATTGACCGTTTGTATACCTTCTTTAGAGAAATACCTATTCAAGTCCACTGCCCATTTCAAAATGAGATTATATGTTTTTTATAGGAGCCCTGGTATTTATAAACATCTGTTGTTTTTGTCTGCCTAATATTCTGTTTCTTAGAACTTACCTTCTTTTGATCCTGCTAGGGCTGCCAATCATAGAGCCCTTCTTACTCTGGCCACAGTAACTGACTCAAGGATGAGCAAGTGACTCCACTAGAGCCAATCAGAAAATCCTCTGTGATTTTATTTATAACTAGAAACTCTCCCTCCCAGAGGATCTAAGGATGTGCCCTAGACACAGCCTGTGTTGACCAGTGGAAGAGTTAGAAGGAAGCCAAGAGTTTAAATAGGCAAAGGTAGAAGATGGAGAGAGGTCATGTGACTTGGAATGATTGTGGCTAAGGTCATCTTCCTCCCTAGATTTGGGTGTATGTGTACATACACACAGGGCTATTTTGAGTTGCAATCTCAACCTAAAGACTAATAGTCTTCCCCTGGGCCTGTAAGACTTGTTTGGAATCTCTGCACAGGAGGGAAGCTCTCATCCAGATAATGAAGTCACACTTCAGGTGAGAAGAACTCTTCACATATGAGTATATCTGGAGATTTAATAATACCAGTTTCACGAGTGGAGACCACAGTAGTTCTTG
This sequence comes from Phyllostomus hastatus, assembly GCF_019186645.2. NCBI lineage: Eukaryota > Metazoa > Chordata > Mammalia > Chiroptera > Phyllostomidae > Phyllostomus > Phyllostomus hastatus. The sequence continues at coordinate 15,795,941 of NW_025333857.1, forward strand.
AGCAGCAAGAGGTAGGGGCAAGACCAGAATGAGCACTGCAGGGGAAGGTGGCTAGTTGTCACTGTGAGGTGTGACATTGGGTAGCAGAAGCTTGAGGTTTTTGTAGTTAGTGCCAGAAGCAATCACAACACAGCACTCAGGTTAGTCTTACCAATAGCTAATCCTTGGAATTAGGGCAGGGGTACAGAATATTCACTGCAGCATACAAATTATTTTGAGCTGAAGGCATTTGAGAATAGGCTACCCCACCCCTGCCCCAAACTTCCTTATTTACCTAAATGGCAAGCCTCCCAAAAGAACTCACTTTTCATAAAGCCCTTCTCTGGAAATAGGGAAGATTGACCTGAAGTGGGCACCACCCCTAACAGATGTCATTATTATAAAACTCCCATCTATTCTCCTGAAGGCCCATTTGTCTTTCCCAAAAGTCATTTGTTCTCTCCTAAGTGTCCTTTCTCCCCCTTCCCTGTTTAGAAGTCATTGGTTTTCCTGTAACTGCCCTTCTTCCCCTTCCCACCTCCTATTAACATGGTAAATAAGCTCAAATTCTAAGGGCCTTCTAGAGTCACATTTTCCATGATCTTTTCCATATATCATGCATATATGAATAAAAAATCTGTCTATTCTCTTGCTAAGCTATCTTTTGTTGGTTTAATTCACAGGCTCCTAATGATGGAACCTAAGAGGGCATAGGAAAAGTTTTTCTTTCCCATCAAGGCCATGGCAAAGGCAGTTTCTGACTCTGTGGCAATTTAGCAGATGGGAGTATTGCTGGACCTGGCACTAGTACCAAACAAGAACAGAAAGGAGGTCGAAAGATCCCAAGGTGCCAGTATAGGTATAGTCCTTGTGATCCTGGGTGAGCTTTGTACAATTCTTGAAGAAGAAAAAAGCCCCTAATGTTCCCAACTGGATGAGACATGTTAATATGCCAGGACAAGTGAAATAGGGAAACTGAGACAGTTAAATGGCCAAGCAGTTTACAGCAATCTAGTAAATTGCAAAACCCTACCTTCCATAACCAAATTGTTATACTTCTCTCTAACCATCACAGGATGGTTAGGATGGTAAATAGCTTAAATCACCTTTCTCAGGGAGATACATAAAAGAACCCAATTAGTGCCATTTGTACTAACCACACCCAAAGATAGGTGAAGTCAGGGGAATAATTCTCATTTTGGTCCATCAGCATAAAGCTGATGAATATTCTATTGAGATCCTCCCCAAAGACCTCTAAAATTCCTACCTTTAGAAAACAGATAAGAGCCCTCCTGACAAAGACCTAGCATGGGTTCTCTCTGGAGCACACCCGCACTTCTCTTCTACCTCAAGCGTGAGTCTTTACTTTTCTCCCCTGGACTCCTAAGGGCCCCCAGGAGAATGGCAACTGGGGGAGCAATGAGCTACAGCAGCTTGTCCTGAACTGACCCCTTCAACCTGTCTCCAAGGCCCCCTTTTCTCTGACTTTTCAGTAAGCTAACAGCAGCCCCACCTTGGCTCACTTCTGTAACTGCAACTTTTATTTGTCAGTGAGTCTAAGCAGCTCAGTGTGGTTCACTTCTTTCCTACAACTTTTCTAGGGAGCCAAAGCTAGGGTCTCTCCTGTCGCTTCTTCTATCCTGGACTTCTCAGTGAGCTAACAGCAGCCCCACCTTGGCTCACTTCTCTCCTATAACATTTCTAGATGTTATGAGAAAGGGACTCACCCAGCGAGGGTCTGCCTCAGCCCTCTCCAGTGACGTGGGGATTGAGGTGGTGGCATAGTTGAAGTGGTGACATAGGTTTACAGTAGGTGACAGGATAAAGCTGGCACTATTTCCTATCACAGCACCATTTGCTGAGCAGGCCTATGACCTTGTTAAAAATGACTGCCATTATACTCTTCAGAGCTTATGTCCCCAGGACTGGAACTGGAAATTACTGGTAAGCAAGAACAGAACAGAACTGTTCTGCGGTGCCCATAGCCACAGGCAAAAGACATCGGAGCCAAGTGCAATTTATGCAAAACCAACTGAGACCTGTGTTGCAAGCCCCCAACAGCCCAGGGGCCACACAACAACAACCCTCCCCACTCTTTCATAATCAGATTGTAATCCATTACAAACTGATAGCCCCTGCAGGTCATTGCTGGTGCACCTCCACCCTCTTTCAACTCTTGTAAAGTAAACAAAAACTCTGCTGTCTGCATTTTCTTCTCTTTGTGAATTCTTTCTCAGTCTGTGTCACCAGCCACCCTAACAGGAGGGATTCAGAGTAGTGACACAAATCAAGATCATGATTTGTTACCCGGCTGTTGGTTTCCCAATTCTGCTTATGCTCCATGGGGCTGGCATTCCCACCAAATTCAGAGAAAGGCTCTGTAGCTCTGTAGAAGCCAAGAGTTAAAAACAGTTGCTGCCACATCAACTCCCTGGTATTTCTAGTGAGAAGGTAGTAGGGCAAATGCCTAATCCTCAGTCACCCCTTAGACGGTGTGAGGCTTTTGGAAAATAAGTAGTAGCCACCTCTTTTTAGCAAAGAAAAAATAAAGGGGGGGGACTCCTTGAAGATACAAGAAAGAGATTTTTTTTTTGCTTGGTATTGTTCCTGGATTTTCTGCTTTAGCCAGTTGCTGTTCAGGTGGAGAATTGCTTTCCTGAAGCCAGGGGACCACGTGGGGCTTTCTCTCTGCCAAAAAAAAAAGGAGTAGAGAAGGATGAAAAGGGAATGATGTAAACAGAAAAGACAGCTGGGGTTCTCTTAGTCATAAAGGCAGTTGACAGAATAATAATAACCATTAGTGAGGAATAAGATTTATAACCATTCAAAGGGCTTACATTAATTAAAAAGAATTTTAACAACTAAGGTGGAAAGCCTGAATCTAGTGTCCTCTTCCATTTTATGCAGAGACCCTTTTCAAGGCTGACAACTATTAACAAGTCTGTATTTGCATAATGACTCCTTTTCATTTTCTAAATCGCCCCCAACTAATTGCTTTAGGAAACCTCTACTGTTCCTTGTTCTCCCGTCACCACCATCTCAGTTCCACTCATATGTAAAAATTAGGTAATTAGTTTTTTCCAAGGACAATGCCAAATTTACTGCAGGATGTTTTAAATCTTGGATTAGCAAACAGAGTGAGAAAGTCTACTGGCAAGAAATAGAAAATCAGGATAAAAAATATCAGAAAATGTTCTGGCCCCTTTTGGTTACAGAGACTGTGAACTTGGAGAAATATGAGAGAAGCTGTCACTTTTTTTGGAGGAAGGTTTGGAGTAGGACATGGTCTAACTCTCAGGAGATGAAGCAGCATCCCCAGATTCCACAAACAAACATTCCTTTATTTACTTAAGTTACCTTAGTACCTCTATAAGACACATTCACTAATGCGAGTGGAATAGATCCTGAAAATGGTATAAAGTGATTGAAGGCTAGAAGCTGTGGGATCAGATAACAAAATACTCCCTGATAATACTCAATCCTCCCCTCAGCAGAAGAGCATCTTTCCACTGTACAGTTGCTTGCCCCTGCTTTCCATTCCATACTCTAGAGTAAGTCTCTGAGCACAGTTCATGCTCAAGAGGGGAGACTCCATCTCCTGGAATGGGGAGTAGTTACACAATTATTTGGAATTCAATAAGAAAGATTTGTTTCTTTTCCATTTATATAAATATTCACTTTTTATTTATACAGTATGGACTCAGATATTTATTTTCTGCTTTGGGTTATCATCCAGTAAGACTGTGTTAACCATGTGTTTCCAGTTCTCTGGCATCTCGGGTCTTGCTGAATCTGGAGAGACTGCCCCTTCCTGGGCTAGCCAGTTCCTAGAGGTAGTACTCCCCTTTGTGTGGGGTTTTCAAAGGTAAAGCAACCAATCCAGGGCCTGCATCCCTACCACCTGCTCTACCGGAGTCTCCCACTATTCCCCTGCCCTAATCAGCCAGGTCCAGGTCCCAGACAACGAGGGACAGCATTTATGCCCCAAAGCTGCTGATATTAATCAAACTAGCCAATCCTAAATGTACTTATGCCTTGTGTGTTCCTTCCTATAAAAACCCGAAAAGGCTCTTGCTCACATTTCCCCATTGCTCCTGCCTCCTGGTCAACCCTGGTGCTTCCTCATGTGGCTCCCTGTGGCACAGAGTGCCGCCTCCTCTTAGAAACCTAACCAAATTGTATTTTCTTTTTTGTTTACTTGATTTTTCTTTTAGTTTTTGTTTTTTCATTGCTTTTAGAGAGAGAGGAAGGGAGAGAAGAAGAAAGAGTAGGAGGACGAGAGAAAACCATCCATGTGAGAGAGAAACATAGATTGGTTGCCTCCTGTACATGCCCGGACTGGGGATCGAACTTGCAACCTAGGTATGTGCTCTGACTGGGAATCAAACCTGCAACCTTTTGTTTACAGGATGATGCTCCAACCAACTGAGCCACACTGGCCAGGGAAAACTATATTTTCAAGACTAGCCTACTGATCTATTAGCCTACACCATACTTGAATAGCCTATAATTTAAAACAATCACTGCTCTTTGTTTTTGTTCAAATTGTTCCAGCTTTGGCCTTTGGGAGGCCTTTCAGATTGGCCCTCTGTCCCTTTCACATGCTCCCTGTCCTGTTGTTTTTGAGCACTTCCTTACTTTCTGGCACTACAGTTTGCTCCTGACTCATATAATCCTTGCCCAATGCCAGAATCAACCATATCGCAAAAGAGTCCCTATTCCTTTTATTGAACAATGATATTGCCATTGTTTTTTAAATAAAGTTTTATTGGAACAGAGTTATGCTCATTCATTTTCGTATTGTATATGGCTGCTTTTGCATTACAATTGCAGCCCTGGCTGGTGTAGCTTAGTGGACTGAGTGTCGGCCTGCGAACCAAAGGGTCGCTGGTTCAATTCCCAGTCAGGGCACATGCCTGGGTTGCAGGCCAAGTCCCCAGTAGGGGTGCATGAGAGGCAACCACACAATGATGTTTCTCTCCCTCTAAAAATAAATCTAAACAAAAATGCTTTACAGTTGCAGAGTTGAGTAGTTACAAGAGATTGTATGGCTTGCAAAGCCTGAAACATTTACACTCTGAATGTTATAGAAAGTTTGCTGACTCCTTTTCTTTCTTTCCCTTTAAAATATTTTATTTATTTATTTATAGAGAGAAGAGAAGGGAGGGAGAAAGAGAGGAAGAGAAACATACATGTGTGGGAGATACATCCATCGGTTGCCTCTTGCATACCCCCAATTGGGGACCTGGCCTACAAGCCAGGCATGTGCCCTGGCTGGGAATCAAACTGGCAACCTTTTGGTTCTCAAGCCCATGCTCAGTCCACTAAGCCTCACCAGCCCTAGATGAAGGTGGGTATTGTACTTATTTCTATAAGGATACAGAGAAGTAGTTCTTATGAAAGTCCAAAACATGAACCAAAGCATTAATAGGATCTGATAGTAGGAATCAATACTACATTTTCTTCCAAGGCATTTTGCATTTTATTTCTTTCCTTTCTATCAAGTGTTTCTCACTTCTTCATTAGGTACACTGTTATATTGTTGGGGCATGGGGATCTCCCATTGTAGCTAAGTTGAGAAAGGAGAAGATTTCTAATAAAGCAGAACGATTAGAGCTAGAATCGTCCCACTGGATGGTAAAAAGAGACAAGTATATGGCATCATGTAAGCTAGGTCCAGAAAAAAAAAAGAAAAGCAATTTCTTCTCAATATAATTACTCTTTTGCAACTTGTCACATTAATGCCATTTCAGGAAGAATATTCTTTACCTGTATGTGATTAGACACTGTGGCTAAGAAAAAACTACTCACCTTGGAGGTTGTGCTTTGCTTTTTAGGTACATATCTGAGAATGCCAAGCGCATCTAACATGAGGGATTACATCAGTCTCTCAGAGACTAAGAAAAGTATAGCCTCTCAGGTACCCTACTTAGAGGGGGAAATGCCCTCATCCTGCAGGGAGGGCAAGGGGTTGCTGAGGGAGTGGGTGGCATGGGGACACCTGACGGAGGACTTCAAAGAGAGGCTACATTAGTTGGTTGAAGAAGAAGGGAGGGAGGAAACGTTGACTTAGACTCTTTCCTTTTGAAGATCTAGTCTAGAAGGCTTTCCTTATATCTAACAGAAGAAAGAATAAAGTCCACCAGTTATGGTCTCACCTGTGTTGATCAAACTCTGTACTTCACTTATAGTACAATGTATGTCTGGTCGGGGAAGACTGTGCAGCAAAGACTTCCTGGAAAGAACAGTAAGTGCTGCCCAATAGCTTAGGAGGGTTCCAGCAGAAAGAGGGCAGGAGGCACACCTGCAGCATCAGGGCACAGCCTTCCAGCCCCAGAGACAGTTGGCCTGCCTTCCTCTTCAGAGCAGAAAAGGGCAGATCTGTACCACTTGCCCCACATGCTTCATCTTCACATGTTGCAGAAGGGCTGTCGACACAGTTGCCAGACTTAGCAAATGAAAAACACAGAACACTCACTCCTCTGAGGGCGGGAAGCCCAGGAGCTCGGTGAGGACACTCGGCCAAGATGGGCAGCATGGCAGGTGCCCTGGGAGACTGACCGGGCCCCATGTCCCCCTCTCTGGGTACCCTGCCAACAGGGAGAAAGGCAGATACCGGAATGTGAAGAGGAACTTGGACGTGCGGCTCAACTCAGGTCTCGGGCCCCACGACGGGCTTTCCTGTGTCATCACTGCAGGCCACCGAGCTCCAGGAAGAGGACCATGAGGACTCTGATGAAGAACGGGCTCCAAGGCAGCAAGTCAAATCTTCTTGGGTGGCCTTCAGAAGGGAACTGAGGAAACACCACAAGGCAGCGTCCAGGGTGCCATTAAGCAATGAATATAGTTTGAAGGAATTATCAGGAACAGCAAATTTGATGACTGCAAGTGACTCAGAGCATGCCCAGAAACCAGTGTCCCCTCCTGGAGAAGCATGTGCCTTTGGAAAGCACACTAGATGAAAATCGGAACTCAGGACAAAGGAGATTGATGTGAAGATGTACAGCCTACAGGAAAGAAAGGACCGTGTGTACCAAGAAGTCACCGAGCCCCAGGATGATGACTACCTTTATAGTGAGAAGTGTCAGAACTTCTTCATCAACAGCTGTGCTGTGCATGGGCCCCCTACATTTGTAAGGGACAGTGCAGTGGACAAGGGGCATCCCCACCACTCAGCTCTCATCCTGCCCCCTGGGTTGAGAATTGGGCCATCCAGCATCCCTGAGGCTGGGCTTGGAGTGTGGAATGAGGCAGCTGATTTGCCCATGGGTCTGCACTTTGGCCCTTATGAAGAACATATCACAGAAGATGAAGAGGCAGCCAAGAGCAGATACTGCTGGCTGATCGCCAAAGGGAGAAACTGCTATGAGTATGTGGATGGAAAGAACAAATCCTGGGCCAGCTGGATGAGGTATGTGAACTGTGCCCAGGATGATGAAGAGCAGAACCTGGTGGCCTTTCAATACCATGGGCAGATTTTCTACCGAACCTGCTGGGTCACCAGGCCAGGCTGTGAGCTGCTGGTCTCTTCTGGTCTGGTCTGGGGACGAGTATGGCCAGAGCTGGGCAGCAAGTGGGGCAGCAAGTGGAAGAGAGAGCTCACAGTTTGGACAGAACCAAAGCCAGAGATCCATCTATGTCCCTCCTGCTCTCTAGCCTTCTCCAGTCAGAAATTCCTTGGCCAACATATGAAATTCAATCATCCCTCTCAGATTCTCCTGGGAACATCTGCAGGAAAACACCTCCAAGCAGAGGAACCCTGTCCAGAGGATCAGAATCAGCAGCAACAACATACTAGTACACACAACTGGAATGATAATAAGCTGAAGGTCAAGAGGTCAAAGAAATGTCCAAACCTTTGCTTGAAAGGATCAGTCAGAGGAGAATCTCAAGACCGTTTTTCCAACCTTTCAAAGAACAAATGACAAACTCTAGTGAGCGTGAGAGAATGATGGAGGAAGAGCCCCATAGAGGCCAGAAAGAGAGTCCAGAGGACACTGACAAGGTATTTGTGAAAGCAGAAATGTCAAGAATTGTAACAATCCAGCACGGAGGGTATTGGCAAGGCTTCAATGATGGGTCACAATTCATCATAGGCCAGAAGACACACTCAGGGTAGAAGCCCTTTGTTTGCAGGGAGTGCGGGAGAGGCTTTATATGGAAGTCAGTTCTCATTGCACACCAGAGGACACACTCAGAGGAGAAGCCCTTTGTTTGCAGGGAGTGTGGACAAGGCTTTACACGGCGGTCAAATCTCATCACACACCAGAGGACACACTCAGGGGAGAAGCACTATGTTAGTACAGAATGTGGGCAACGCTTTACACAGAAGTCACATCTCCTCAGACACCAGAGGACACATTCTGGGGAGAAACCCTATTTTTGCAGGTGAAGTGAATGAATCATTACCATTAAATCACATGTCAATAGCCAAAAAAAAAAAAAGAAAGAAAAACACAGAACATCCAGTTAAATTTGAATTCCAGAGATAAATAATGAACAAATAACTTTTTAGTATAAGTATACCCCGTTCACTACCTGGGACATGCGTATACTAAAAAAATGTTGTCATTTATTTGAAATTCAAATTTAACTGTTCTGTGTTTTATTTGGCAACCCTGCTCTAAAGTATACTTTATAACCTTTCAGGTCTGCTCATGGAGCTATGAGAAACTTCCCTCTGGATCTCCTGAGAGATAGCAAAAGCTAGAGGCAGGAAAAGGGAGGAGAGGATTGGCCCAGTATTCCTTGTCTGGGGAAGACCCACATACCAGGCCATGCTGAACTGTTGGCCAGTACTCAGAGGGGCCTGTCCTGTCTCCACTTCTGGTCTAACTAGGTGTGGCCATGGAGATGGGCTGCTGGGGGCTATAGGAGGACAAACACAGTTTGTTTACATAGACAGAAGCCAGTGTGGCACGTAAATATGTCTAGTGTACGTGTCTGCTGCAAGGCTCCCTCATGCAGGTCCTCCTTCTCCTGTCTCCCCGTTTTCTACATCAGGGGACCTTCTTTCTTATACCCCTTACCTCAGTTCAGCGCTAGTCCCTTGCCTCCCTTAGTCTCAAAACTCTCAGATCTGAATCTTATGTTTGGGGCTCACTTAACTGTCTGTTGACACCTCTTGCTCCTGTCAAGTTGAACTTCTTGCCCCTCTTTTCCTACACAAATGTGGTCACTCTCTTTCTCTGTTCATCCAAATTATTTAAGGTTCAACCAACAGCTCTCAGTTCGAAGAAGTTTTTCCCACTTAAATCTGTACCAAAACTTTGTAAGTTGTCCTGTATATTTTATTAACTAAAAAGTTTAATCAGCCTATTTGTTTTTTTAAGCTAAAAATAAAAATTATAGCACTAAATTATAGTGATTTTTAAAAATCATTTATAATACCAACACCATAAAATAATTAAAAATTTTCTTTCATGATTGAGATTTTATTGGTTGAAGATAAATACACATACATTTCTATTTGTACACAATTCTTAACATATGTACCAAAAACGTAAAGTTGTGTCATTGTGATTCTTTTCAAAACAGTTAGTTCAGTGACTTTCCAATTTAAAATTTGGAGGCCAATTTTCCTTAATAGAATATCAAGTACTGATATCTTCAAATGTTGATACACTGTTACATCAAAGTCCCACTAATTCACAATTTAATATCATATATACTACATAATCAAATGTTTAGTCCTTCACAGCACATTAACAAAGTCAGTAGGAAAAATGGACTACTATACCACAGATGTTACAGAGTGCACAAAATTCTGCCAGGGAGAGCCGAGATCAAAGAGTGGCTTTTTTTTAGGAAATAAGCCTACCAAAAACATGGGAACAGAAGTAATTCAAAATGTTCAAGACGTATTAAATGCACAACTAGCTCCAAATTGCCACTTGATATGCTTTGTATTATAGGATATAAAAACTACCATCAGCTGCTTTGGCTGGTGTGGCTCAGTGGATTGATCACTGGCCTGTTAACTAGAGGGTCAGTGGTTCAATTCCCAGTCAGGGCACATGCCTGCGTTGTGGGCCAGGCCCCCAGTAGGGTGCATGTGAGAAGCAACCACACATCAATGATTCTCTTCCTCTCTTCCTCCCTTCCCTTCTCTAAAACTAAATAAATAAAATCTTTTAAAAAAAGCAACAACTATCACCATCTATGGAGTGTTAAGCTGATGCCCAAGATAGTCAAAACCTCAACATATTCCACTATTTCCTGGTCTTACTAAAAAATAAACAACCAGCAAGTGATTCACCTCTTAAAAAAAGCATTTATGCTCTAACTTGTGTGAATCGGTCATTTGGATGTCACAGAAACCTAAAGGTCGAAGGTCCCTGGTTTGATTTCTTTCTAGTCAGGGCATATGCCTGGGTTGTGGGCTTGGTTCCCTGGGGCACATGGGAAAGGCAGTGAATTGATATTTTTCTCTTCTCTTTCTCCCTCACTTCCCCTCTTTCTTACAATAAATAAAATCTTTTTATTTAAGCAGTTACACTTTAGAAAATGGGATTTGGTGGAATTCCATCTTTCTTAAAAATGTTTCTAGAGCTACTAAAAGACTTTCAATTATTTATCAACTATTTACAAAATAGTTGATAAAATATTCCTCTGGACTGTACAGTAAGGGAGACAGGGACCTCTGGTAAGGCATGGCATGTGATATTAATCGGACTTGGCTTGTTTTTCTTCTTCCTCATCTGAGGCTGGACTCCTCTTTTTAGCTTTTCAGTTTTCCACAGGAAGATTTTCTTTAGGTTCCTGGTTAGACATTTCAGCCTGTTTTCCCTTTTCTCCCCTTTACCCTTGCATTTGCACTTTTTTTTGTCTGCAAATTTATTCTTTCCTGCTGTCTTCTTTGGCTTTGCTTCCATTCTTACAGGAACAGGTTTGGCTAGCAACCTCACCTATCTCCTCTTGGGCTCCTCCTTCCCTGCCCCCTTGGTGAGACTGACCTTCTTCTTGAGCATCCCGGCGGTGGGGCTGAGCCTTCAGGAACTTGGGTGGCCTGGCCACTGCCTCTTGTCCCTGCTGCCCAAGCGGCTTCACCCAGGGTGGGGTGGGGGAAGAACAAGATGAAAACTGATTGGTAGCCCGCCTCCTAACCCATCCCCTACCTTAACCCCCAAAACACCGGAACTAATTTTTATAAAAATGCACATATACTTTCTATGGCTGCTGGCTGTCTCATATTCATATCTTTCCTCCTTTTGTGATCTGAGAGGCAAGGTCCCTTCTCATCTAGCTCCAAATAGCAACAATCCAAGGCAATGTTTAATCCAGTTTGAAACACTGCTGATCACATAGTGTCCCATTCCTTTGAACTAATAAATGGGGCTAGAGGAATGAGCTACAATACTTGACCAGATATAGATCGCCTTGTGGCCATATGATTAGATACTGTGATTGACATCTCTATCAGAATCAAAATCAAAGTTGACAAGTGCATGGGAGAACAGTTCTCCAAAGGGAGGAAAGTAGTAATGGACAGACAGAAACAACAGCTGTCTACAAAAAACAAAATTCTTCTGAGTTTTGGCAGAATGACCCAATCCCCCCAAATCTGGTCATCGTTTGGTGAACTGAAAACAAAAAGTTTTGAAACTATTAAATTGAGGACTGAACTCTGAGTTAATGACAAATATCATAGGACTCTCATTTGAATGATACTGATTTTACTTAATTATAATGATCTTCTTTCATCTGAGTGTCCCAGTGGATTTTATAATAATCAAATGGCATGGAATACCTAACAGGGGGCTATTGTTCTTCTTTTAAAGAAGAGTACACTGGCACTTGGAAGGATGGAAAAAAACCCATAAAAATCCTGGCCTACTGCTTGGGAAAGTCAAGACTTTCGGCCTCATATCTTATATTTTCCACAAGAGAGGCTTGTAACGTTCAAAGTTACAGTGAATTTTTTATTTTAAGATGACTTAAGCATATGCCATTTTATTTTATTTTATTTTTCCTTAGTGTTTTAAATGAAAAACCTTTACATCCTTTCAAAAATAAGGCTAAAGGAATGTTGTTTAAATGGAATGAATACATGTACATAAGAAGGAATAAAAATTCTGCCTCCCAATCTGTGTGTTAGGTTTCCCTGCCAGCAGTGTTTTGCTCTTGTGCCAGCCATAAATTTGACTCATATCTGTGTTTTTAAAGGTACCTACTCTCATATGTTGAAATTGTTATGAGCAGTTAGCTATTAGGGTATTGCTACCCACGTAAGGAAGTGAAGCAAAACATTCTCTCCTTATTTTCTTTTGCCAGCAAATATCTGACTCACAGAGCAATAAAAAAAAAGTGTTGTCTTTTGAGCCCTGCCTCTTACTTCAATGTTTCCTTGCAATATATTCTTTGAAAACTTACTTACATTTTAAAAGAGATAATATTTTAATTAAAAACATAAATATAAGTTTTCAGTGAAAAGTCCTCCTCACCCCTTTTACTGTCTTTTCAGTTCTCACCACCCCACACCCAACAGTAACTGCTTTTACCAGATGTATATAACTTTAGCTTTTTAGTATAAATGTGAACAATCTGAATATATATTCTCATTTTACCCCATTTAAAACAAAAGACAATATTGCTCTAAATGTTAATAGTATTGTATCTTAAAGATCTTTCATATTGGTAAATAAAACTTCCTTCTTTTTACAGTTACATAGTCTTCCATTAGGTGGACACACCATATTTATTTAGCCAGTGCTCATTAGTTTACACATAGATTGTTTTCCATCTCTTATTCTAATGAACAATTCTGCAATGATTAATCTTATACACAAGTCATTTGTAAGTCATAGCACATGTACATTTGTAGGGTAAATCCCAGAAATGAGATTGCTAGGTTGATTAGTTAACCTTGTCATGTTTTTACTTTTAAAGCAGTGCTACCCTTATTCTCTTGGTGAACTGATCCTCACTCTTTAATACTCATTGAGCTACTCTGTAAAGACATCCTGACCCCCTCTGAAGAGAGTCATTTGCTCCCACCTCTGTGCTCTCATTGACCCATGTTTGTGCCTCCACTACAACTCTTAGCCCTTTGTACTGATTATTTATTGGTATGGCAGTTAATGACACTGGTCTACAAGGCTGAAAAGCAAGGATGCCATCTGCTATATTTCTGGAACCCCAGGACCATGATAGTGCCAAGTGTGTAGTAAATGCTCAATATGGAGAGATGGATGGCTGGATGAATAAATAAATAAATAAATAAATATGACCAAAGAAATTACTATTTCTAACCTGGGACCAGTCTACATTGTTATGCTTTAAGATTTGGTCTGGCTAAGTGGGTTGACTGAAAAGGAGGTCTTAGACTGGAAGCAAGACACATTGAGTTCAGATAAATAATCAGCAATTGAGACCTTTACTGGATAAGGTTCATACGGGTGAAAGCTCCAGAAACAGATCTATCACTTAAGCAAAAATTAGGTTCATTGTGAAAGCTCACAAAGACAGGGCAAAATAGCCAAATCTCAGGAAGGGTGGCAACAGGGTTGGTCCTTCAGAAGCAGGAGGAGCTTGCGGGCTTCTCTTCTGAACATTGGTGGGGGGGACTTGCCTCTTACCACTTTCTGTCTCTGTTTAAGTTCTCAAAGTTCCCAGGAAAGAACCTTGTAGGTTAACATAGCTAAGGACAGATTCGGTAACATGGGTATGGCCTTTTGAGAAAACATTGTGGGGGCAGGCAGCCATTGTAATTTTTGAGTACAAGAAGGGCCCAGGGGACAACATAGTGCGCTTCCTATCAGATGTGCATTACAGAATGACAAGGAGGCCAGGGAGGAGTAGAAAGCAGGTCAGTGGGGCAGGGAATCAGGTAGGAGAGCAAGCAGAAGCCTAGCCATTAAGATTTGGGCAATAGATCAGGATCAGACTGGCAGCCAAATGTAGAGCTGGAGTCATCTGAGCACATCTGGCCCCAGGTCAAGATTGACTCTGGGAACAAGGAAGAAGAGGATGGAGCCTGTCCGTGGGGAATGAGTGGGGAGCCAGTATGTGCAGACTGGAAACCAGGCTGGGTCTGCATGCACCGTTCCTCCATATAGAACTTGGAACAGATTTCTCTTCACTCATTGGCCGACTGACACAATGAGGGACAGGACCAGTCTGCCCTAGTCCCAACAAAGTGTACCAACGAAAATGCTCACATATTGCATTGTCTCTCAACTATTTCTGCTTGTCATTTTTGGCCTTGAATCTGACTTACATACTGATGCGACCGAGAGAAGGGAGGATCCTCTCTTTCATTTTGTGCCTGCTGTGTTCCAGTGGAGCAACAGAGATCTTATGTGCATTATTACACTTTAAAATATCTTTAAAATAGCTCTATGAGAGAAGGATTAGGCCCCTTTTTTATAGATGAATTAACTTGGGCCAACAAATGTGTGTTAGTCCATTTGGGCTGCTATAACAAAACACCACTGAATGGATGGCTTATATACTAAAAGCATTTATTTCTCACAGTTCTACAGGCTGGGAAGTCCAAGATCATGGTGCTGGCATGGTGCTGGCAGATTTGGTTTCTGGCAAAGGCCCATATGCTAGACGGCTGTCTTTTCACTGTAACTTCAAAAGGCAGAAGGGGCAGGGGAACTTCTTCTGTGAGGCCTTTCCTTTTCGTTTCTTTTCTTTTTAAATTGTTTTTAAAAAGTTTATTGATTGATTTTTTAGAGAGAGAAAGAAAAAAAATCAATTTGTTGTTCCACTTATTCATGAATTTATTGGTTGATTCTCATACGTGCTCTGATGGGGGATCAAACCCATACAGCCTTGGCACATCAGGATGCTCTAACTGAGCTACCCAAGTGTCTGAGGCCTCTTTTCTAAGGTCACGAGCTCTACTCTCATGATCTAATTGCCTCCCAAAGGTCCCGCCTGTTGATTAATACGTTACCTCGAAAGTTAGGTTTCAACATATGAATTTTAGGGGGACACAAACACTCAGACCATAGCAGAAGGTACAGTAGCTTGAACAAAGTTCTCTTCGGCCCCAGTGCTCATATTTCCCTTCAACAGCAGTGTCTAGCTTCTCTTGGGTCTCATCTCATGCTCCCTGGGGCCCATCTTGATAGTGGCTACATGATAGCCCTGATGTCATGGGCAATGGACTACACTGGAGTCAGGACACCTCAACTCTGGGCTTTGCTGTATTATTTATTAGGCAGTGGCTCAGTTTCCTCATCTGAGAAATGAGGGGCTGCATTAGCTGACCGCATGGCTCTTTTATTGCTCCCAAAACACCAGGTGTCTGACATCATTGCCTTTGAGGCAATGAGAGGTCTCTTCTGCTTTAGAGAACTTTATTTTGGTCTGTACTGGTGGCAGATTGAGTTGGCTTCTGAGAAAAAAAAACTGTATTATTGCCATTTTTAAAAAATCCTTAGTTTTTCGCATGATATATGACTCAACAAAAGAGAACTGAGTTCCCACATCAGTGTGGTCTGGCATTCTCAAGGAAACTTTGAACTTTCCTATACAGTTTCTCAGGTACATTGCCTTCTTTACTTTTAGCGTTGGTCCATGAAAGTTATTTATAAACTTTCTCCCCAATTTTGGTAGTGAAAATCATATTTCAACTTCATGAAATTCTTATTTAGAATTCTAAAATGTAAACCAAATGTAGCTGGGTGTGGGAAAACCAAAAGTTATTACACTGAGAGTTTTTTAAAAAATCCTGTTGGGAAAAAAGTGTTTTTTTTTGTGTTGGGGAAAGAAAAACTTGCATGGATAGAAAGTCAGACTTGCACTTTTGCACACTAGAAAAGAACAGACATTTGGAGGTGGAGGGATTGTGTAAAAGACAGCAGAGAAAGGACTCAGTGATCTAGTGTTAGGCGGGAGCTCAAGGTCCCTGGAATTGGTGGAAGGATCTTCTTAAGAATGGCTGTGTCTAATATTCAGTTTTAAAGTGTTAGGTTTCTGTGACAGAAATGTGTCATGTAAGCCCCAACACTAAGCTTTCGATTGCCAAAGCATCCATTTCAAAGACATCCATCTTGAATAAACATATTGCTGGTAAAACAACTAGATAGGAAACCAGGCACCCCTCCCATGAAATTCCCCTTTTAAAAAGCCTGGGTTCCCCAACTAGCTGCCCACTTGAGGGACCCCACTTTTTTCTTCTCACACCCTAATTCCCACTTTAATATATTTTAAATTTGCCAATAAAGAGCAAACACATGAAACTCTAGCACTGTATTCTTGACTTTAATAAAGGTAGAGTCCCAGGTCCAGACTCACTCCCCACCCACCTCTACCCACAACCTCACTGTGTGGCCCTCCGATGTGCTGTGTACCCTCTAGGATCTATGAGTAATATATCTTGTTCTCCAAAGTTCTTGAATGATTTCTGTTTGCTTGGGTATTTCTTGCAAGCATAGTAAGAAGCACAAGGTGAAGTCCAGACACAACATTGGCCGTGCTGGGAAAATGTCTGTGGGGCTGCCACAAGTAGTATGGCCCCAGGTGAGTGCCCCAGGCATTACTATTCATAGGGTAAGAGCGACAGAACAAAATCCTACCCCTTTCTCCAACTTTGCAACACACACACACCCCTTATGTGAGTGGAGCTTTTTGTTGTGTGCCCTAGGTGGGTAGGTGGAGGTGAAAAATAAGGAAAAGGATTGGGTTCCATGTAAAGAAATTAATTCACTGAAAGAAGAAACTATCACTTATCAAGTGCTTCTAGGTCCCAGGCAATACACTTGGTATATTTAATCTTCTAAACAACTCTAAGAACTAGGTACTATTATTAATATCTATTTTAGAGATGATAAAAGTAAATTCTGGAGACAATTCATAATTTGTATAAAGTTACCCAAGGAGCATGTGGTGAGAACAGGACTTGAATTCAGATTTGCTAGATTCCAAAACCCATTTCTTACCCAGTCACTAACTAGCCTGGGTGGCTGCTCATGTTGGACAGGGGTCTAGTCATTGGGATTACAGAAATTTGCAATTGGTAGCAAGCTATGCTTTCTGCTCTTCTTTGCCTTCTTCCTCCCAAGTTTGTCTTGCTTTTGCAATGAAAATATTTTGTATTTCACAAACAAAAGGAATTTACTAAATACAAACATAATGTGGGTTTCTGTTAGTGATAATACATAGCATTTTGTTGTATCACATAATTTGCAATCTGCTTGGCATTATGCTTTATAAATTAGATTGATAGTCACATCAAAAAAGGCAATAGAACATAGTGGTTAAGAGTAAAGGTCTGAAATCCTTAGCTCAGACGCTTCCTGGTTATATAAAACCTGACTAATTACTTAATCTACCTGTGCCTTCACTGTCTCACCTATAAAGTAGATTTTATTGGTTAGTGTTATATATTTTTTAAAGATTTTACTTATTTTTCAAAGAGAGGGAAATGGAGGGAGAAAGATGGAGAAAAACATCAATCCACTGCCTCTTGCATGTCCCCAAGTGGGGACCTGGTCCACAACCCAGGCATGTCCCCTTGACTGCCAATCCAGCCTGTGACCCTTCAGTTCACAGTCTGGCAATCACCCCACTGAGCCACTGGCCACAGCATAATGCTATTATATTGTACTTTTAAAAATACATTTTATTGATTATGCTATCACAGTTGTCCCATTTCCCTCCCTTCACTCCTCTCCACCCTGCACACTCCCTCCCACCCACATTACCCCCCGCTGTAGTTTATGTCCATGTGTCATACATAAAGTTCTTTAGCTTCTACATTTCCCATACTATCCTTACCCTCCCCCTGTCTACTTTCTACCTACCATCCATGCTACTTATTCTCTGTACCTTTTCCTCCTCTCTCCTCCTCCCACTCCCCTGTTGCCAACCCTCCATGTGATCTCCATTTCTGTGGTTCTGTTCCTGTTCTAGTTGTTTGCTTAGTTTGTTTTTGTTTTTGTTTTTGTTTTAGTTTTAGGTGTGGTTGTTAATAATTGTAAGTTTGCTGTCACTTTACTGTACATATTTTTTATCTTCTTTTTCTCAGATAAATCACCTTAACATTTCATATAATAAGGGCTTGGTGATGATGAACTCCTTTCACTTGACCTTATCTGAGAAGCACTTTATCTGCCCTTCCATTCTAAATGAAAGCTTGGCTGGATAGAGCAATCCTAGATGTAGGTCTTTGTCTTTCATGACTTGGAATACTTCTTTCCAGCCCCTTCTTGCCTGTAAGGTCTCTTTTGAGAAATCAGCTGACAGTCTGATGGGAACTCCTTTGTAGGTAACTGTCTCCTTTTGTCTTGCTGCTTTTCAGGTGCTCTCCTTATCTTTAATTTTGGATAATGTAACTATGATGTGCTTTGGTGTGTTCCTCTTTGGGTCCAACTTCTTCAGGACTCTCTGAGCTTCCTGGACTTCCTGGAAGCCTATTTCATTTGCCAGATTAGGGAAGTTCTCCCTCATTATTTGTTCAAATAAGTTTTCAATTCATTGGTCTTCCTCATCTCCTTCTGGCACCCCTATGATTCGGATGTTAGAACGTTTCAAGATGTCCTGGAGGTTCCTAAACCTCTCCTCATTTTTTTGAATTCTTATTTCTTCATTCTTTTCTGATTAGATGTTTCTTTCTTCCTTCTGGTCCACTCTATTGATTTGAGTACCAGTTTCCTTCCCATCACTATTGATTCCCTGTACATTTTCCTTTATTTCACTTAGTGTAGCCTTCATTTTTTCATCTAATTGTGACCAAATTCAACCAATTCTGTGAGCAACCTGATCACCAGTGCTTTGAACTGAGCTTCTGATAAGTTGGCTGCCTCTTCATCGCTTAGTTGTATTTTTTCTGGAGCTTTGATCTGTTCTTTCCTTTGGGCCATTTTTTTTTTTTGGTCTTGATGAGCCCATTAAGACACTTAAGGAGGGGGAGCCTTAGGTGTTCACCAGGGAGGTGTTCACTCAGTTGCTGGGTTTTGACGCTGTATGTGGGGGAGGGAACAATGGCACTTGCTCCACTCTCTGCTGATTTCAGTCATTTTTCTCACTTTCCACAAGCAAATTGGGGCCTCTGGTGCTGATTTCCCAGGTGGGTTGGCGTGTGTATGTTCTAGGACCCTGTTGGTCTCCCCAACGAACTTTCCTATGAGGGTGGGAATTCTCACTCCCCCTTTGTTTCAACTGGTTTATCTGCATGCGAATGTGGGACTGCCTGGTACCATCTGCAGCCTTGCAGGGCCCCCTTCCACAATCCGCTGCTTCGCTGCTTCGTTGGGTCCACCAGCCACTGCCTTGCTGTGAGTCCTCTCTGCTCTGGCTGCCCGACTCCACCCTTCCTACCCATCTGGATGAATATGTCTTCTATAACTTCTTGGTTGTCCGATTTCCATACAGTTTGATTTTCTGTCAGTTCTGGTTATTTTTTGTTTTTGAATTGTTGTTGTCCTTATTTTGGTTGTGCGAGGAGGCACAGTGTGTCTACCTATGGCTCCATCTTGGCCAGAATTTCCTGTACTTTCATTTTTTATCTAAACTGAATCATCTACCTTGGGCATTGATTTTTTTTTTCGGCAGAAGTTGCTGATGTATCTTATGGCAAATTTGAAATTGGTGTGGTATTTTAGAATAAAGCTCCATCCTAGTGAGAAGACCTCTCATGAAGAAATTGTATCCATTTGGGGTTGGAGCCATTATTTTCATTCAGACACTTATTCATTTTTTCATGCAGCACTTTTTTTTCAATTTTATTGAGAAATAATTGACATATATCACTGTATAAGTTTATGGTATACAGCATAATGGTTTGTTTTACATATACTGTGAAAGGATTACAATAGGGTTAGTTAACATCTATCACCTTATATAGACACAATAAGGTGACAATTATTTTTGTTTCCTTGGAAACAAAAGGAAACAAAAATAATTTTAGCCTTGTGATGAGAACTCTTAGGACCTCCTCTCTTAACAGATTTCCTATATGTCATAAAGCAATGTAAACTCTAGTCATCATGTGTACCTCATATCCTTAGTACTTAATTTGTCTGACAACTGAAAGTTTATTCCTTTTCACTACCTTCCTCCAATTCCCCTTCCCCTACCCCACACCTGGTAACCACACATCTGATCTCTTTTTCTATGAGTTTAGTGGCTTTTTGTTTTTGTGCTTAAAATCACTTTTTGAGGACTTATTTGCATAGCATTCTGGGCATCTAAACAGGAAGGACCCTGAGAAACCCAGGGTTGTATGAGGAACATAAAGCATGTACTGCATAAGTATAATACAATGTAGGTAGTGACAACTGCCGTAAGAAACGAAGAGATAAAGTACAATGAGAGTTCAGAAGAGGAGGAGGAAGAGGTTGACTTTTAACCTTGAAAGTTTAGAAAAACTTTGTAGGCGTAATGGCATGTGATCTGACCTTGAGAAACACATCCCAGACGAGGAAAAATCTAAGCAAAGACACCCAGATAGGAAAGCACAGAACCTGTGTAATGCTACTTTTTGTTTTACTACCTTGGGTTAGAAGACGGGTCATATTTTAATAACAAAATTCTGAATCTACAGCCTATTTACTGTGAAAATGCCTTTTTCTTCTCTCTTTGGGTTTGTTATCCCCTCTCGTGGTAACTCCAAAAATACATCTAAGCGCTTAGTTTCACTTATTATTTTAAGAGGAGAGGTCTTAGTAGCCTGTTGTAATTTTTGTTTACAGAAAGGAAGGACTTTGGACCTTTCTGGTTGCCCCCACTAAGTGACTGCCCATTAGTGGTTACTCATGTTTTGGAACTCTTTCTCCCTAGTGTTAGGTTTATTATGATAGCCCCATGCCACTGCAGGCTTGGGTCTCAATGTTGGAGCTCTTTATTTATCCTACCATTTAATTTACCCTTCCTGCCAAACACACAACTTACATACACCCACACACAACACCAACCATTTTCCCCAAGGTTCAAGGCAGCCTAGGGGTGGCTGAGGCAGGGAGGGCTCTAGTCTCACTGGTGGTGCCTGGAACTGGCTCTCTTTCCAACCCTCCATGTACTAATGTGGGGTTTGGAGGAGGAAGACTGCTCTCTTAATATAAAATCTTACGCGTTTCCTGGATCAAGATGAGTTTTATTTCTTTTAGAGAGGGAGCTTCCCTTGTTTAAAATGAATGATTAGAGAACTTCTTTCTTACTGAGCTTAGCATAAGCTCAACATTTTACATATTCTTTCAATATGATTTACACTTAATAATTACAGATTGAGCGAGAAACAGTGAAAAGAACCTTTTCTTTTAAAAAATTTGAGTGCTTTGCCCACCAGGAATCAGCACCAGAAGGGTCCAATTTGCTTGGGGGAAGCAGGGGAAGTAACTGAAATCCAGCAGAGTGGAGCAAGTGCCATTGTTCCCTCTTGGACCCCTGCCGCACATACAGCATCACAACATAGCCACTGGGTTGCCCTGCCCTGGTGAACACCTAAGACTCCACCCCTTACTATGTAACAGGCGTACTGAGACAAAAAAAAGTGGCCCAAAGGAAAGAACAGATCAAAGCTCCAGAAAAAATACAACTAAGCGATGAAGAGGCAGCCAGCTTACCAGAAGCACAGTTCAAAGCACTGGTGATCAGGTTGCTCACAGAATTGGTTGAATTTGGTCACAATTAGATGAAAAAATGAAGGCTACACTAAGTGAAATAAAGGAAAATGTACAGGGAATCAATAGTGATGGGAAGGAAACTGGTACTCAAATCAATAGAGTGGACCAGAAGGAAGAAAGAAACATCCAATCAGAAAAGAATGAAGAAATAAGAATTCAAAAAAATGAGGAGAGGTTTAGGAACCTCCAGGACATCTTGAAACGTTCTAACATCCGAATCATAGGGGTGTCAGAAGGAGATGAGGAAGACCAATGCATTGAAAACTTATTTGAACAAATAATGAGGGAGAACTTCCCTAATCTGGCAAATGAAATAGGCTTCCAGGAAGTCCAGGAAGCTCAGAGAGTCCTGAAGAAGTTGGACCCAAAGAGGAACACACCAAAGCACATCATAGTTACATTATCCAAAATTAAAGATAAGGAGAGCACCTGAAAAGCAGCAAGACAAAAGGAGACAGTTACCTACAAAGGAGTTCCCATCAGACTGTCAGCTGATTTCTCAAAAGAGACCTTACAGGCAAGAAGGGGCTGGAAAGAAGTATTCCAAGTCATGAAAGACAAAGACCTACATCTAGGATTGCTCTATCCAGCCAAGCTTTCATTTAGAATGGAAGGGCAGATAAAGTGCTTCTCAGATAAGGTCAAGTGAAAGGAGTTCATCATCACCAAGCCCTTATTATATGAAATGTTAAAGGTGATTTATCTGAGAAAAAGAAGATAAAAAAATATGTACAGTAAAGTGACAGCAAACTTACAATTATTAACAACCACACCTAAAACTAAAACAAAAAACAAAAACAAAAAACAAACTAAGCAAACAACTAGAACAGGAACAGAACCACAGAAATGGAGATCACATGGAGGGTTAGCAACAGGGGAGTGGGAGGAGGAGAGAGGAGGAAAAGGTACAGAGAATAAGTAGCATGGATGGTAGGTAGAAAGTAGACAGGGGGAGGGTAAGAATAGTATGGGAAATGTAGAAGCTAAAGAACTTTATGTATGACACATGGACATAAACTACAGCGGGGGGTAATGTGGGTGGGAGGGAGTGTGCAGGGTGGAGAGGAGTGAAGGGAGGGAAATGGGACAACTGTGATAGCATATCAATAAAATATGTTTTTTAAAAAATTGAGTGCTTTGAACTTTACACTTGGTCATGAAGGAACCAAATGTGGAAGTAACTGGTTCTGTACTTTCATTTCTACTATAAACATTCCTAAACTTAATGAAGTATATGAAACAACTCTTTTCAGGCATTAGATAACAGATAGCATGGGCTATAATTGTATGCCAACTATAATTGAAAAACGAATTAAAAAAAAAGTTATGTTAACACTTAAAAAAATCCTGTTACTTATTCAGTCAAGGTAAGCTTGCCTTGGTCTGACAGAGCATGTCTCGGTTATATTAAGACATCAGAAGAGTGTTGCCAGGTGTCTTCATGCCACACTTGGAATAACCCCAGGAGAGCAAGCATACTTGTAAGTGGAAACATACGCTATGTTCAGTCCCGGGCTGGCCCGGGAAGGTCCCCATGGGGCTGAACACATAGGCCCAGATTTAGTTCCTCTAAAGATCTGATTAGGAAAGAAGACAGCTTGTGATGAAAACCAATCTCTTGGCAAAAACTGAATATTACCATTTCAGAATTTACCAGAACAAAATGACTATACCATATGCTATTCACACCCCTTGGGAACCCTTTAAATTATGTCTTAATGCATGAAAAAACTCTCACTCTGGGGAGACTGAGAAGGGCAGTTGTTCCTTAAAGGACTCCAAATAAAACATCCAATGAGATAAAAGCATGAGCTAGCAATTAGGGAGGGCACATGGGACTTGGTTTCTCTAACCAGCTTGACGCAAAGCAATTCCCTTTGGGAATCTCAGATCTCAGAACCAAGCTCAGTTGTTTGCAAGTGCAAGCTAAATATACCGATGCCGATTTCAAGGATGAGGCAGTGGTAAAAAGTAAAACGAATGATAGTAAGTCATGAAGCATTTTTGCCATTCCTAGATGCAGCTTGGTACAGAAAGACATCTTGTGGCTTAGGTCACTGGGCCACTCTGGATTAGCCTCTCTCCTCCTCGATCATTCTCTTTGGTTAAAGACGATACTGTCTGGCTCAGTGAACTATTGTGAGGTTTAGAGAAAACACATGCAGGGAATCTTGGCACAATGCCTAGCTCTAAGCAGCTCAGTGAATGTAATAAATATTTTTTAAAGTATTTTATTTATTTATATATTTTTAGAGAGAGGGAAAGGAGGGATAGAATTGATATGCGAGAGAAATATCATTGGTTGCCTCAATCAGTTAACTGGGGACCTGGGTTGCAACCCAGGCATGTGCCCTGACTGGGGATTGAACCAGCGACCCTGTGGTTCACAGACTGGAGCTCAATCCACTGAGCCACACCAGCCAGAGGGAATGTAGTAAATATTTTATGGAACAGGATGTTCGTCAATATGATATGTTGAAATATCACATGTAAAGGATGTGTGAGTGTTTTCTGTGGCCCTCCTCACGAGGAAGTGGTTGGTCACATTCCAGGATCGGTTCCCAGAGGGCTAGGAAAGACCAGGCAACTCATTACAGCAGAGATGCACTTGCCTTCATCGGGGAACATGGAGGCAAGAGATCCCCAGTGACAGGGTGGGGGTGTACTGCGTATTCTCTTTGTCCTCCTAGATCCATTATTCTTCCCAGGAGGCCATCTTCTGAGAACACTGTTATTTGAGCTCCCTTGCTGGCCAGCCACCAGCTGGGTTTGGCTAATGTGAGGCACTGGCAGGAAATCACTGAATAAGGACGTTGTTATTTCTTCCTGCTCCCACCCTGTCTTGGTGTGTATCTTTGGCAGCATCTCCGTCCTTCCAGGACTACACTATGGCCAGGTGGCTCCTCTTTCACAATCTCAGTCCTTACTGGACTCTGGTGCCACTCTTCCCTTACCCTGTCCTCTCACACTTTTCCACTGCTACAAATGTGTACATGACGTCATTCCTTCTGTATTCCATTAACCCTGTGTCCATCTCTGTAGGCCCTCCATTAGAGTCTCTTTGTTTGAACCATCTGGGCCAAATGCTAATTTCTGCTAACTCCTTTTTTGATCTGGAGTCTCCAAGGATCGCACAAGCGTATTCACTGGAGAGAGATAAAACTTTAATTAATCTGGCAATTCACAGAGTGACAACTAGTTAATCGTTGCAGTGTAAGTCATAATTTTCCTTGAAACATTAGGAACACAGGTAGCAAGATAGAGGTGACATAGTAAAAGCCCAAAGTAGGAGAAAGAGAGAAGCTGCTAACAGCTGGCAGTAAGCCAGAGCTGGGGCAAAGGGAGGAGAGGCCCCAGCTTAACCTGAATTTCGAAGTTTGAACTATTACATGAGACTGAATGTTAAAAACTGACCTGAGAATAATTAGAAAAGTCATAGGCACTTCTTCAGTTTGTATCCAGGGGAGAAGGAAGAGCCAGTCCCAACAAGTATATTCAGAAGGAGAGTTGGAGGTGAATTTGCTTTATTCTTACATAGTGGGGCCTGCTGCTCGATACAGTGCTTACATAGTCTCAGTGGTATGAGCAATAGCTACAGCTCTAGAAAGATTTGTTTGTACAGCATAGGTCTCCCAGGCGGGGCCCCACTGCAATTCAGCTGCAAGCCTTCACAGCTCTAGCCTTGTTACCAAATCATCAACTTTGTCCTACTGAGGAGGCAATGAACCCGTTCATTTCCTTATCATTTTATGACCAGAGGATGTTTTCCTCCTATTTCTTTGCCCTAGTATAATCTTTTGCAAATGCCACATGGACTTGCAGATGTATATTAATATTCTTACATGGCATCACATGACGAATCAGCACAGCTTTATTAGTTTGACTGTTGGTCTGTGCTCTCCGGTTAGTAGAAAGGGAAGATGAGTGCTGTCCCTGTTTTGATTGCTCGCAGGACTCAGTGGTGGATCTGTAGGTGGGCAGTGGTTCAGAGAAGCCCTACCTGGGGAAGAACTGTTGTCACCCTAACTCAACTCCATCTAGTGGCAGTATTTTGCACCACTTTTCAGGGGATGATGCTTAGCTTTTTAAGTGCAAAATTCAGTTGTTAGGGCATCCAGAGGTGTTTGGATCTTTGTGGCTATGTCATCTAGGTGTGAGCATAGCAGGAATCTGGCAAGTGCCCCTGCCCTGGCCCATGGGCCGGGGGGGCGGGGGCTCACTACCCTGGCCCTGTGCTGGAGGCACCAAGTCATTGTCTATGTCTCTGACTCTCATTAATGCTTTCCGAGAGACATGCTCTCTCTTTAGACGTGTTAACAAAAACATTTCTAGTTACCCTTACCTTTTTCTGATCAGGGAATCTTGCCCTTTGTCTCTTTACCGTCACTTTGACTACCTCTGATAGAATTCTTTCTTTGCTTACATAATCCAGCTTCCAGACCACAGATTTTTTTCCAACTTCATAGAGAATCCTCATTTTGGGTCACGTCTGCCACCTATAGATACCAGATGGGAATGCATGAGCTCTAGGACTACTTTTTTCTCCTTCCTTCCTTCCTTCCTTCCTTCCTTCCTCTCTTCTTTCTTTTTGTACAGCATTACATTTTTTTTCTCTTAATTTTCCATTACAGTTGACATTAAATATTATGTTAGTTTCAGGTGTACAGCATAATGGTTAGACATTTACATAACATATGAGGTGATCACCCCAGTTAGTCTGGTACCCACCTGGCACCATATATAGTTACATTATTATTGAATGTATTCCCTATGTACTACTTTACATCTCTGTGACTGTTTTGTAACTGCCAATTTGTACTTAATTACTTCATTTGTTTTACACAGTTCTGCAAACTCTCTCCCACCTGGCAGATGTCAGTCTGTTTGTTCACTGTATGTATGAGTCTGTTTCTGTTTTGTTTTCTCATTTATTCTGTTTTTTGGATCCCACACATAGCTGAAATCATATGCTATTTGTTATTTCGCTTAGTATCATACCTTCCAGGTCCATCCATGCTGTCTAGGACTAGTTCTTGCTGAGTGCAATACTTCCTCTTAATTTAAGGCTTCCAAGCCGAGGGCAGATGGTTATCTCTCTACTGATGGTTCTCTAAGTTGTCTCTGTCCTCTGGATCTCATGTGAAAGGTTATAACTTTTTAATGGTCACAAGTTGGACCTGACTAGCTCCACCTCTAAAATCTGAGCCTCTAGAAGCCTGCACTTTGACCACAAACTCCAGCCCTTCCAGTTCTCAGTCCTCCAATTCCACAGCTCCCAACCCTCAATCTCAGGGGAACTTTGAAATACCTTAAATCCCTCTCTCTGCCCCCTCCTTTCCTAATCCACAGTATGAGGGACTGTCACTTTAACTGCTCTCTTACAGGGCAGCTCAGGCTCCCGAGGATTGTCCTTCTGCACCTGCCCTGCGCTTCACAAAGGCAAACCAGCACTGACCTTTGCTTTCACACACAGGCAGCCAGGTTCTGCTGAAGGAAAAACAATCATTCAGCAGATTGAAATCACTTCAAATTTATAATCTTTAATTTTAACTGTACTCATCTTTCAATAATTCCTCTACCTGATGATGGTCAGCTCCCCTCCTATTTAGTAGTTAGAAATTTTAACCATTTTTCTCCAGGCCTCTAACTCAACCCAAACTCTGCCTCCCTCAGTTGTTCTTATTTATCTATTCCATAGATAAAATAGAGGCTATTCAGTAGACGCTTACCACTGGCACTTCTTGATGTAAACATTTATCCATGGCCACATACATCCTTACTTCTTGCCTCCTCTCTCAGAGGAGCAGTTGTCCCCCCTACAGCATCTTAGGACTTATCCTTACACCCGGGCTCTGCTTAGGTGTGGCTTTAAAAAATCATTTGTTTTGTTTCTAACCGTGGCAGCCTCTCTCTGCTAGCTCCTCCTCCTCCACCTGAAAAATGTCCTCAAAAATTAAACCAAAGCCCTCCATTAATTCTAGATCATCTTCTACCTATAAGCCCCTCTATCCTTCCATTCGCAGTTAGGCTCCTTATTCTACACTCGTCTGTCTTCATCTTTCATCGGTTCTCCAACTTACTACCATTGTCTCCTGCCCCCCAGTGTTCCACTGAAATGATTCTGGGAAAGGTATCTGTGTCTCTCTTGGAAAATTACATGGGCTCATATTTGATCTCAATACAGAAATTACCATGGTTGGCCACATTTTCATTAGCGGGCTTCTGTTATCATTTTGGCTGCCCAACACAGAACCCTCTCCTTCGGCTGAATGTTTTTTCTACTCTGTGAAACTTGGGGTAGGCAGACACTACGTCTCCCGATGGACACTTTAAGTAGAAGTGTTTCTAGCCTCCTTTGCAGATGGGGTACTACCTGTGACCTAGGCTTGGTTATCGTGATAAGTCTACTCCAAACATTGAGTCTACAGCTAGTGATGCAAATAATTGGAGACAGCAGGATAGTGGAGAGCACGGCTGCAGTATTTAGTTTCTTCTCATTTAGGCGGTGCCAGTAGGGCAGACTTCAAAGGCTGCAACTGTGGGGGCCTCACCCAACCAATTCTGTGGTGTTCTTTGTGATTGTGATGCTGATAGCAGAGCCTCAGGGTCTCCCTGGTGATTCACTGTGCTATCTGACAACCTTAATATTTCCCCTTCCTATATTTAAATCAACTGGAGTTAGTTTTTGCTGTTTGAGCCCCACCCCCTTTTTTGGGTTTGTTTGCTTCTGCTGTTTGAGATTAAGAAATCTGACCAATACAACTTCATTTTTGCAATACTACTTTTGATGAATTCTCCACTCCCATTTTCTTCTTCCTCTAATTGGCAACCATTCTAATGTATTAACATGTGTCTTTGAACTTGAATATGTCCTTATATAATATGTGATGTTTTTGTGTGCTTTTCCAATTCACATAATTGGAAAAGCACAGCAGACGTCTTTGAAGGGAGCCAGAGCAGAACACAGGGGTGATGATCGATGCCCCAGGGTACCTGAAAATAACTAGGAGACTTTGCAAGGAGATTATTGACATTGTAAATGTGACCTCTAGTTGTTTTAGTTATAGAATAAAGTGGGCTGGGAATGTGTTCATTTCTTTCTGTCTCTACCTTAGGCTATATAGCTTAAGAACTATACCTCATACATGGTTGTATTTCTAGCTCCTGGAACACTTCCTGGCCTAGGATAAGTACTCACTAAATGCGTATTGAATGAAGAGTGCTGCATTCTCCTGATTTATTCTGTGCTACCTATAAAATAAGTTTTCTCCTATGTTGAAAAGGTTACTTTTTTTTTTAAAGAAATAAATGATAGAGCTTTATCCAAGAGTCTTAGAGTGTGCAAACTGGAAACACAGCTAGGGAAAAAATCCAAAAGTGTGCCAAAGAAAAAAGAAAAGATAAAAGTTCTTATAGTAAAAAGTATGCTTTTGAGAATTGTCAGTCCTGCATTCTTAGCCCTAGGATTAGTCCAGGACAGGTGTCCCTTAGATGTGAGGCAGTCAGGATGATGGATGCCAGGCCTCCAGAAGAAGGGTGCTAGGAGGTCTGGTCAGCTCCCAGCAGTCTGGATAATGGGTGGCAGGTGATTGTATATGTGATGTGAGTCCTTCAAGGGGTTATCAGGTAGCCTTAACATATCAATTCTTCTGTGGGTAATCAGAGGGTGATCTGGAGGTCCAGATTATGTCTGACATTGACACAGGATAGACTACTGGTTTATTATAAAAGGATGTAACTCAGAAACAGTCAGATGGAAGAGATGCAGAATGCAAGGTATAAGGAAAGGGCAGTGCGGAGCTCCTGTGGCCCCTGCTAGTGTGCCACTCTCCCCAAATCTCTATGTTCATCAACCTGGAAGCTCAAAATGGCATTTATTTTGCCTTTTGCCTTGAAGTCCCAGCTAGCACTAAATTCTAAACTTCACTACCAGGCTTGGCTAAGAATTGTTCAATACTCAGCATCTCAATTTAAATCACCCCCACAACTTGGTTTCAATCTTCTCCATCCTGGTCTCACAGCACTTCATAATGCGTACCTGTAACATTTGGGCTTTATGATATGACCTTGAGTCTCAAGGCCTCTGGTTTTGGTGACTGGTTCTCATAATGCTGTTCCCTGGATAACACCTCTACCCCTATTCAGCCCTGGGAACACCTACTCATCATTTGAGAACACATCAAATATCACCTCCACAAAGACAACTTCAATCCTCCAGGCAGAATTAGTCACCTCCTTTTTGATTCACAGAGCACATTATTCTCACTCTAATAGCCCTTACTTGAGATGTAATTTCTCTCTCAACATGCTTCTTCTGCACTGAAGGGAGGCCATCTCATCAGTGGGTTTATCTGGGTACCTACTGATTAGCACAGTGCATAGAATAGATGAATGAATAGATAGATAGATAGATATAGATAGATAGATAGATAGATAGATAGACACATTTTAAGAAATTGGCTTACATGATTGGTGGGGCTGGCAAGTCTGAAATTGATAGGCTGGAAATTCAGGAAACAGGTTGTATTGCAGTCTTGAGTCCAATGTTGGCAGGGCAGAAGAGTGAGCTGGAAACTCAGAGTTTCTATGTTGCAATCATTTTTAAAAATTATATTTTATTGATTATGCTATTACAGTTGTCCTAAATTTTCCTCCTTTGTCCTCTTCCACCCAGCACCCCCTACTCCCTCAGGCAATCCCATCATCGTTCATGTCCATGGGTCATGCATATAAGTTCTTTGGCTACTACATTTTTTATACTGCACTTTACATCCCCATGGCTTTCTGTAACTACATATTTGTAATTACTTCTACAAACAGTAGTTACATACTTCTTTATCCCTTCACCTCTTCACCCATTCTCCCCCTGCACCCTCCCATCTGGCAACCATCTAGTAACTAACTTCTTTTCTCTTGCTTTAGGAGTTGCTCTTTATTTTTAACCTTTGGCCTTTTAATTATGATGTGTCTTGGAGTGGGCCTCTTTGCATCCATTAAAATTGGGACTGTCTGTGCTTCCTGGACTTGCATGTCTATTTCCTTCACCAAATTATGGAAGTTTTCTTTCACTATTTTTTTCAGATAGATTTCCAATTTCTTGCTCTTTCTCTTCTCCTTCTGGTACCCCTACAATGTGAATGTTGGATTTCTTGAAGTTGTCCTAGAGGCTGCTTACACTATCCTCATTTATTTGGATTCTTTTTTCTTCTTGTTGTTCTGCATAGTTGTTTTTCATTCCCTTATGTTCCAAATCATTGATTTGATTCTCCACTGCTTCATCCACTCTACTGTGGGTTTTTTCCCCCTATAAATTGTCCTTTATTTCAATTATCCCTTGTTTCTGACTGTATTTTTTTTTGTGCTGCTGTGGTCCTTACTAAGTTCCTTGAGCATCCTTATAACCAGTGTTTTGAACTCTGCATCTGATAAGTTGCTTA
The DNA here is from genome assembly GCF_019186645.2 of Phyllostomus hastatus. NCBI lineage: Eukaryota > Metazoa > Chordata > Mammalia > Chiroptera > Phyllostomidae > Phyllostomus > Phyllostomus hastatus. Next base: position 15,826,935 of record NW_025333857.1, read on the forward strand.
TCTCCATTTAGTTTAGCTCTTTTTTCTAGAGGTTTGATCTGTTCTTTCCTTTAGGCCATGTCTCTTCATTTTTGGCAGCCTCCCTGTATTTGTTTCTATGTATTAAATAGAACCGCTTTGACTCCGTGTCTTGGTAATATGGCCTAACGTAGTAGGTGTCCTGTAGGGTTCAGTGCCACAGCCTCCCCTATCATACAAGCTGGGTTCTCAGGTTGTGTCCTTCGTGTGGGCTGAGTATGTGCTCCTCTTGTAGTTGAGCCTTGATTGCTGTTGGTAGGTTCAAGAGAGGGATTTACCCAAGCCAGTCAGCTGGGAGGACTGGCTGTGACCACTTACCACTAACCTCTACCCTCCATGGAGGATCATCAGTTGTGGGTCAGGGTGGTGATGCTCCAGTGTGATCTATAGCTGTCCACTGGATGCATAGGCTCTGGGGTTTCCTAGGTGGTGCAGGCCAGGGTCAGCCCCCACCTGTGTTTTGCCCAGGACACTCTGCCTGAGCTGTAAAGCAGTCTGAGATGGCTGCTACTTGTGCTGGGCTTGGAGATTCCCAAGTGAAGCCAAGCTCTGAATCTAATCTGGCTGCCGCTGAAGTTCATTCAAGCCAGCTATTGCTTGTTTGATAGGATTTAGGAGCCAAGACCAGCCGTTCTTATGGAAAAGTAACTTGCGTGGGCCCATAATTTGGGTGGGGAAGAGTTTCTGGGGATCTCCAAGGCAGGTCAAACAGTGTTAGCCAGGTTGTTGGAGTCTCAGATATAGCACAAGTTTCCTCTGTGGGAGGAAGGTTTAGAAAAGGGACAATGGCCTCTGCTCGCTTTGATGCCAGACAGTTCAGTTTCTCCCTGTATGCCACTGGTTCCTTTCAAGCTGCTACCCCAGTGCTAGAGCCCAGAGAGAGTGAGTCTGAGTAGCTGAGTCCATCAGTGGGTTCTTTAAGAAGAACTGTTTGAGGCTCCAGCAGTTTCTTCTACTGATTTAATCCCTGCTAGTATTTGCAGCCAGAAGTTGTGTGGACTTACCTTCCTGGCTCTGGAACCCTGGGCTGAGGGGCCTGGTGTGGGGCCCGGACTCCTTGCTCCTGGATTATCCCTCCTGAATTTTTATCCACATGGATATAGGACCAGTCTATTCCATACCTGCACCCCTCCTACAAGTCTGGATGGATGTGGTTTCTTTAATTCAGTAGTTGTCAGACTTCCATTTAAGTTGATTTCATGGTTGTCAGACTTCTATTCAGCTCAATTTCTGATATACCTGAGTGATGGTTGTTCTGTAGTTTAGTTGTAAATTTGATGTGGTCGTGCAAAGGGGCAAGCCATGTCTGCCTACACTGCCATCTTGATTGGAAGTCTGTGTCTCAATCTTGAGGGAAAATTGCTTCTTTGGAGAATCTCGGTCTTTGCTCTTAAGGCTTTCAGCTGATTGGATGATGCGTTATCAAGGTAATTTGCTTTACTTAAAGTCAATTGAATATAAATGTTAATCACATCTACAAATACCTTCACAGCAACATCTACACTAGCCTTTGACCAAACAATTGGGTACCATAGCCTCACCAAGAAAACACATAAAGTTAACCATCAGAGTGCTCAAATAAATGTTTGTTGTATAAATAAATAAATAGATGTCCAATTAGTATTACAAAAGTTCAGAGAAGAGAACAATGGGCTTTGGAATAGATTTCCAAACTTAACACTTGTCTTGACAAGTAATCGAATAATCCTACTTTGTTCATTAAGCAGGTAGCTATGAGAACATAAAAAAAAAGGTAGGTAGATAGATTGAGAAAGAGAGAAGATGCATACATTTGTAAATCAGACAAATCTAGATACACGGACACGTGCATTCTATCCATCCAAATGCTTCTTTTCTAGATAAGGGCAATGGTGATATTAATAAACTTTGATCAAAATTACTTCTTTATTTTGTCAGTAAATGCTATGGCACCAAAAAAAAAAAAAAACCACTTTGAAGCAGACAACAATGCTTTGAAGTAGTTCTTTGTACAGATTGAAATGGTTAATTCAAGAGTATCATCTCCAGGTTTTGATGAAGTTGTGAAGCCAGCAGGGTACAGGAAGGAGCGGGACCGAGGCCCACTGGTTAGGGACTAGAGGGGTGAGAACAGGTGCTGCTCCAACCCAGTCTTTCCTTATAAGATGGTATTTCCCAGGTGAGGCTCTTTCCTTCAAGTTACTTAAGAGGCAAGAGGTGAAAAGATCCAGGGATTTTCCAGGGAACAAGTTTCCTCATCTATAAAATGGCCCTAGTAATAGTGAAAAATATTAGGGCCAGCCAGATGGAATTACTGCTATTCAACCATTTTTGGTTTATGGAACTGGAAATTTTATCTGATTCAGCCAACTAGATTAGATATTAAGTGAGAAGTAAATGAGATGTGTGTACATTGTAGGTGATCAGTAGCTACTGGCTGTCACCTTTATCACCAGCCTCAGGCCTGGGCTGGAGCGCGAGGTGAACCCTGGCCTGGAGGGGCAAAAGGCAGCAAGGCTGTGGTTTTCCCCAGCAAATATCCTGGTTCAGTGCCCTCAGTAAAAAGAACCCCAGAGTGAAAAGCTGAGGCAAGAAGGCATAAATAAAACCCAGAGCCAGTAGATAAAATTTGTTCAGTCCTTATTTGTTCAGTAGCCCTGCCTAATGTGAAGGTACTGAGGTAGAAGAAAAGCTGACTGATTGTCTTCCTATTATACCCCTGTCTACACACATAGACACAGGAACCGAAGGGATTGAAGTTAACGAAGTCAGACAGTAGCAGGAAAAAAAGAGAAACAAAAGGGCAGGGAAATATTTAAACTCTTTAATCAGCTCCTCAATTAATCAAAATTAAAAGACTACTCATTGGATAAATGGATGAACATCTCATTTAATTCTCATAACATCTCTGTCCGTATTACCATTTCTACTTACAGAGGAGGAAAGGAGATTAGACAATTTTTCTAAAATGATCCCAAATGAAGTTAAATGTTATTTACCACCAGTTGTTAAGACTGCTGTGCAGCTGGCTTTCCTGGAATTTCTTCTGTTGATTTCTAAAGTGTCTTGTAATAAAAAAAAAAAAGAAATGACTGCCTGGTGGGAGGGGGGCCTGGATGAAAGAAAGTGAGGGATGAGCCAAAGAACAGATATGCATGACCCATAGACACAGATGACAGGGTGGTGATAGCCAGACTCAAGGGTTGGGGGGGAAGTGGGCAAGGTGGGGTGGGGGTCTGGGGGAGGGGGACATCTGTAATAGTGTCAACAATAAAGACCAAGAAAATGACTGCCTGGCTGGTCTTACAAAAGCACATTCTCTCTCATGTTTTATGCTCCGTTTCCCCAAACACCATGTGGGAGGTACTTTCAGATTGACTTTCTTATTGTAGTTGCCAACTGTTTCTTCTGCCCTGAGAAGTTTTCATTGTATGATTTAGATCGTTGAGATTATGTTCACATTCTCTAAAAAGTCCAATTTAACAAGGGTGAGAGTAGGGGAAGAACTTCTCTGCGCTAAGGTTAGAATCTAATGATCACATTAGTGGTGTTAAAAAAATGCAAGCTGCTGGCAGATTCAGTTTTTCCATCCAGGAAGAAAATAGAAATGTCCAATAGTTTAAATTGAGTTTTTATAAAAATAAATCTGAAAGGAACAGATTCTCCTCTTCTTTTGAAAAACAGCATTCTTTTCTATTAATAGCAGCCATGTTATCACATTATGTAAACTTGGGAAATTATAGTTTAGTAGGAAGAAGAAATAACTATTTAAACTCCCTCCTCCATGAGAGAGCTGCTGTAGTAAACCTTATAGTGTATGTTTTCCTCCAGCCTGGAAAAGAGGGTTTTGTTGTTTTTCAGATGGAAAGAATCCTGCTGAAAAATAATTTCATCAGTGATATGATTGTTCAGAATCAAAGGGAGAAAGGTGAACTGGCTGGGAAATCTTTTCATGCTTTCTATCCTTGCTCTGATATGATCACTTCTAAGTAACAGAGGATGGTGTGAACTGTGGTGATGCTTACAGGCTCACACAGACACAACCTTTTCACTGGAGTTACTCCATTAATTAGCAGTGCTAACCCAAGGTCTACTTTATCTGGTCTTTTCACAGGTGGGTGTTCTCCTGAATATTAAAGTAGGGGTCTTAGAATTTGGAATTTAAGGTGGTTTGGGGAATAATTTTGACTTAAATGCAACTGATTTCCATGAATGTTAGTACTAGTACAAACATTTTGGGAAAGTAAAAGTGAATAAAAGATGATTTTACTTTGAAGTCGAGGAGGGGACTTTTGATGTGACTAAAGAGAGGAACACAAGCCCGGAGGCTGGTGTAGTGTGTGCTCCTGCCCAGCTCCCAGTCTTGGGTGAGCTGGAAGCTGGAGGAGCTGGCATGTTGAGAGACTTCAGGGCTGGGAGGCCCTAGGGCCGTGCTTGGTGCAGAGGAGGGTCAGAGGCCAGCCTGCTCTGGCATCAGGGTTAGATTTGGGAGATAGCATAGTTGGGGATGGCTTTGGCCATCTCCCAAAGATGCCATTAGCAGTGGCAGCCGGGGAGATCCTCTGAAGTGACACAATAGGCAGGGTCTGTCTATAAGTGCAAGAGGAGAGGAAGAACCTGGAGCCAGCAGATTGCTCCATGGGAGCCTTCCCTTTGAGGAGTCCCAGAATATCAGAAAAAAGGTAGAAGGAGGATTTTGCCAGGAAGGTTAGAGATCCTGTCTGAGTAAAAAGTATAAAATCAGTAACCAGTCATATTCCTTAGGAACTGCATTTGGCTGCTAATACAGAGACCTGAAATGACAGAGGCTTAAACAAAGTAGGCTAGGGTGGCTTCATAGTGTCATCCATGTCCCGGGTCTACTCAAACTTTCTGCTCCACATCCCTACCCAGGGGCACAGTGGTTCTCACAGTTGCATGATGGCTACCGCGGCTTTTCCTATTACATCCATTTTGAGGTGGGAAGACGGAAGCAGGGTATATTAGTTTACCGGAGCTGCCATGACAAGTGTCACAGACTGGGTGGCTTAAACAGAAATTCTTTTGTAAAGATTCTATTTATTTATTTTTAGTGAGAGGGGAAGGGAGGGAGAAAGAAAGGGAGAGAAACATCTACATGTAGGAGAAACATCGATGAGTTGCCTCTCACACACCCCCAACTGGGGACCTGGCCTGCAACCTGGACCTCTGCCCTGACTGGGAATCGAACCAGCAACCTTTTGGTTTGTGGGATGATGGCCAACCCGCCTAGTCACACCAGTCAGGACAACAATAGGAATTTTGTAATCAAAGATCTAGAGGCTAAAAGTTGGAGATCAGGGTGGCGGCAGGGTTAGATACTTCTGAGGCCTCTGTCTGTGGCTTGTAGATAGCTGCCTTCTCTCTGTGTTCTCACGTGGTCTTCTCTCTCTCTCTGTATCCTAATCTCTTTTTATAAAGACACTAGTCATATTGGATTAGGGTCCAACCTAATAACCATTACTATTCTAAAGGCCCTATGTCCAAATATAGCCACGTTCTAGGGATTAGGACTTCAACATCCACATTTGGAGGGGGACACAATTCTGCCCATAGCAAAAAGGAAAAGCAGAAGGGTAAGTCTCAGCTGATCAGCCCTCTTTCCTGGGCTTTCCCTGAAGCCCCAGCTCACAACCACGTGCATCTCACTGCTTTTGTTTTGTAAAGAGGTGGGAAATATACCAAGCAATTTTTTACAGCTTGATGTATTGCTGTACCTACTAAACTTGGGTTTTGGTTGGTTAAGAAGTGGGAAATGGGCATATGAATGATCAAGCCACACATTGTGTTGAAGTTAATATGACTTCGTTCATGGCCACATACTAATATGGCTCTGTAACCTATGGCTTATGTCCATGCACAATGTATGATACATTATTTGACTATAGATATCTACTCACTGGGGCTGATATTGGGGTGTTGGGACCTGTGCTGTATGGCACAGAGTGTGGTGGCTGGCCATCTGCCATAGCCCTCAGTGTCTCTAGTGGGGTGGAGAGTGATGTGCTTTAGGCTGGGGAGAAGAGCAGCCAAGGAAAAGCAAGAGAGAAAGGAGAAAGGAAGTGTGGGAGTGGGGAATAGGATGAGGGCAAGAGGAAAGGATAGACTGTGAAAACAAGTGCTGGGATGAGGAATAAACAGGTCCCCTTTCCAGACACTGCAGTGCCCACCACCAGTGGCAGGCGGGAGAGTGATAGGGACAGTGAGGGGGACAGCCAGATCATCCAAGTAGTCACTCCAAATGAAGCCTGAAAGGAGACTGCAGCAAACAGAAGAGAATGAAGGTGTGTGTGTGTGTGTGTGTGTGAAAGAGAGAGAGAGAGACAGAGAGAGATTCTGATCTCTCTGCAGCCCTAAAAACCCAGCAGGCTTGCTGCAGAAAGCTCCATCTCCCCAGAGACAAGGCAATCCTTCCAGTTGGTACTAACCTCTGCTGTTCTATGAGCTTGCTGGGGTCTGAGTCATCGACTTTCTATGCTACTGAAGGGTGAAATGATGCTAAACATGACTCTTATAAACATTGGGCTAGCTCTGCTCATTTCTATCAAGGCCACTGCCTGTGATCCCTGTGCCCCCAGTCCTTGTGCATAAGTTAGTCACTGAGGTTTTAAATGAACAGCATTATTTTATTTCTGCTGCAAATGCAGCAATGCCCTTCCACCAGCTGAGGCAGGCAGAGATCCCTAGGCTGGGAAGGAGGGCCGTGTTACCATGGTGATGAGATGACTGGCTGAGCACTGAGCTAAGCACCCTTTGTAGAATAGAAAGAAGTTGTTCCTTACACTCATCCCTGATGAGTCATAGCTGACTTGCATAACACCCTCTGTCTTCATTAAAAGCTAATGCCTCTTACTAGGGAGAAAAGTAAGAACAATGGTGGGAAGGGGTTGATTTTCCACCGACACCATTTACGTTTTCTGGTTTTCTGCTTCTAATTAAGATATTAGTCTCTGCTGAGGTATGTCTAAAGTGGTCAAATTTTAAAGTATCAGCCAAATTTTGAAGGGCACGACATACTAGTAAATTAGGTTGTTAGCTATGTAACATTGAACAGCATATGCAACCTTTTGAACCTGTGTTAGAATACGTGTCTTACTTTTAAGGTTGATACTTGGAAACAGAGAACATTCCTTTATATATTTATTGACATATTCCTGAGAGTATTTTCCTTATATCTCCAGTGCTGTGGCAAGTGGTGTGTATACAATAAACGAATGCTTAAGAAAATCACTCATGTGGACATTCATACATCACTGGTAGGAATACAAAAGGGTATTGGAAAACAGTGTGGCAGGTAAACATACATTTACCCTATGTAACAGGTAATTTTCTGTGTCAGCTGGGCTAGGTCATGATGCCCAGATGTTTAGTTAAATACTAGTCTACATATAGCTGTGAAGATATTTTTAGATGTGATTAATATTTATAATCAGTAGACTATGGGTAAAGCTGACTACTCACCATAATTTGGGTGGGCCTTATCTGAATAGTTGAAGGCTTTCAGAGCAAAGGCTGAGCTTTCCCAAAGAAAATGTAATTAGGTCTCAAGATTGCAACATAGAAACCCTCCCTGAGTCTCTTGCCTGCCAGCCTGCCTGCTGATTCTGGACTCAAGACTGCAACACCAGCTCTTACCCCTCTTTCCCCTCTAGATGGAAGGATGGATAGATGTAATTTCCTATTGGTTCTGTTTTCCTGGAGAACCCTGAGTAGCATACAGTTCATCAATCATAGTCTTAGGTACTTACCTATAAGAAAAAATTATGGTCACATTAAGACCTGTATGTGAATGTTTCTATCAGCTTCATTCATAATTGCCAAGAATAGAAACCAAATGTCCTTCACTTGGTGAGTGGAGAAACAAACTGTGGTTCATTCAGGCAATGGAGTATTAGTCAGCAATAAAAAGGAAACGACCATTAGTGTGCACAGTACCCTGGATGAATCTCAAAAGCATCAGGCTGAGTGAAAGAAGCCAGTATCAAAAGTATCAAAAGTCTGTGTGAGTCATTTAAAATAAAATTTTGGGAACAGCAAACATATATGGGTAGAAAAGACATCAGTGGTGGCTGGGCCTGGAGCTGGGGCTGGCGTGGCCAACAAAGGAACGTAAGGAAATGTGTTAAGGTGATGAAACGTTTCTGTATCTTGCTTGTGCTCACACGACCACATGCATTTGTCAAAGTTCATGACTCTGTACACTAAATAGGGTAATTTTGTTGTAGGCAAATGAAACCTAGAAGAACCTGACTTTAAAAAGAATTGTCATTTTATGGTCATTCTTATAGTCTTTTATCTTGTTGGAAGATATGGTAAAGAAATTAATTCTAACAAATCATTGCTTTTCAGGGAGACATAAGTACTCGATGAACTATAACATAAAAGAAAATTTTTTTCTGGGGTATCAGAAATTTTCTATAAACTAGAAATTCTAATTTATTTGAAATTTATTTATAGATTATTTTAGAATAGGAGCATTTTATAACTATTAAATATAGTGGAAAAATCAACACATAATTGTTAGATTATATTTAGGCTTAATTGAGGTTAAGTTTAATAAACAGCAATTTTCTTTTAAAATAGCTATGTTCTTTGACCTAGTGATTTTTACTCAGTGTATTATAAGAAAACAATTAGATAAGAGCATAAGACATTCATGGAAGTATTGTTTATAGAAAAGGAAAATGAGAAATAACCTAAATGACCACCAATATAAGATTGGTGATATAAATGATGCATGTCCATTAAAAGCTATAGCCCTGGCTGGTGTGGCTCAGTGGATTGAGCGTGGGCTGCGAACCAAAAGGCTGCTGGTTTGATTCCCAGTCAGGGCACATGCCTGGGTTGTGGGCCAGGTCCCCAGTGGGGGCCATGTGAGAGGCAACCACACATTGATATTTCTCTCCCTCTCTTTCCCCCTCCCTTTCCCGCTCTCTAAAAAAATAATAAATAAAATCCTTAAGAAAAGCTATAGTTCTATATTTGTTAACACAGAAAGAGGGCCATGATATGTTAAGTAAGAAAAACAGGCTAAAAAAAACCAGAATGTATGTCATGATTTCTTATTTATTTATTTATTTATTGAGTTTGTTGGAGTTGCATTGTTTAATAAAATTATGTAGATTTAAGGTGTACTATTGTATAATACATCATCTGAATATTATATTGTGTGTTCACCACCCCAAGTCAAGTCTGCTCCCATCACCATTTATCCCCTCTTTACCCTGTCCTGCCTCCTCCTACCCCCATTTCCTTCTGGTAATGACTATGCTATTGTCTGTTGTGGGCTTTTTTTTAATCCCTCTGTATGTTCATGTGTTCTGTGAGTATACTTAGAAAAAAGTTAGAAACAGAACAATCAATCTATTTCCACTCCATAAAAGAAAACAATCTTCGTGTACTGTTCCCCACCCACCATCAATTCATTACAAAATGAAAATAATTATATGGGCATCCTGTCAATGAAAAAAATAGGTGTATTTATGTAAGCATAGCTAATTCATGTTTTAGTCTTTGTATATAGGAAATGTGTGACACTAAAGGAAGAAGTTGGAGAGGGGTGCAAGTTTCATAGCACACGAGAAAGACGTGGAAAATAGCACAATGGCCCCGTAACAGTCGATTTCAGAAAATGCTAGCAAATATGAACTGTCTGAAAGTAAGTACTGCAATTAGCTGGGCCAGAAACAGGCAAGTCATTCCATAGTGAGTAATAACAAGGGAGCCAGCATGACACAAATACCAAGCTGCTGAAATATAAACAGTGAAAACAAGTAGCAAAACTAATCAGAGAAGATGCAACAAAAAATTAGTGATAAAATCAGTAACCAAACATTTTGCTATGAATTTTAAAATTTGCCTCTTTAAAGGAAGACCCAAAAGCAGAACTATAAGAACTTGTGGAGGGACTTCTGGTCAAGACGGAGGTATAGGGAGACATGACTCTCCTCCTTGCACAGACACATCAAAATTACAACTGGAATATAGAACAATCATTGCTCAGAGCTGTTGGAAATTGAGTTGAATGGAAGTCTGACATCTATGGGATTAAAGAAACCACATCCATCCAGACTGATAGGAGGGGCACAGACATCCATGTGTGGTGGATAAAAATTCAGGAGGGCCCTGGATGGTGTGGCTCAGTGGGCTGAGTGCCAACCTGCTGATGGAAAGGTCACCAGTTTGGTTTCTAGTCAGGGTACATACCTGGATTTGGAGCCAGGTACCCAGCCGAGAGAATGTGAGAAGCAGCTGATTGATATTTCTCTTGCATATCAATTATTTCTCTGTCTCTTTCTCCCTCTCCTCCTCTAAAAATAAAAATAAATAAAATATTTCTTAAAAATCAGGAGAGGTATCTAGGGAGTGAGGAGTGGCAGCCCTATACCAAGCCCCCCAGCCTAGGGTTCCAGTGCCAGGAAGGTAAGTTTCCATGACTTCTGGCTGCAAAAACCAACAGAGATTGAGTCGGTTAAAGAAACTTCTGGAGTCCCAAGAAGTTCTCCTTAAAGAACCCACACACGAATTTACTCAGACTCACTCCCTCTGAGCTTCAGCATGAGGGTAGCAGTTTGAAAGGCACAGTGGCATACAGGGAGAAACAGAAGTATCTGGCATCAGGGCAGGATCTGGGGAACAGCTTTCTCCCAGACAGAAAGGTAGCCAGAGGCCATTGTCCCTTTTCCTTTTCTGAACCCTTTCCCACAAAGCCACAGAGCTGGCAGGTGGGTGCCATATCTGAGACTCCCTAAACCTGGCTAAAACTGCTTGCCCTGCTCTGGAGATCCCCCGAGGCTCCATCCCTCCCAACTGATGGGCCCAACCAAGATGTTAACAGTGGATTTTCCCTGTGAATGGCTGGTCTTGGCTCATGCTTCACAACTTCCTAAATCTATCAAACAAGCAACAGCCAGCCCCACTGAGCCCTCAGGCCCAAGCCCAGCAGTAGCAGAAGCCTGCCTAGGTTTGAAGCTTGACTTTGCCTGGGAACCTCCAAGCCCAGCTCAAGTAGAAGCCATATGCAGCTGCTTTATAGCTCATGCAGGGAGGCTCTGAGCAGAACACAGGGTGGGGGGGGGGGGGGAGCTGATTCTGGCCTGCACCACCCAGGAAACCCCAGAGCCTATGCATCCAGTGGACAGCTACAGACCACATTGGAGCATCACCACACTGACCCAGAACTGCTGATCCTCCATGGAGGGTAGAGGTTAGTGGTGAGTGGTCATAGCCAGTCCTTCCAGCTGAATGGCCTGGATAAATCCCTCTCTTGGACCTGCCAACAGCAATCATGGCTCAACTACAAGAGGAGGATATATTCAGCCCACACAAAGGGCACAACTTGAGAACCCAGCTTGACTGACAGGGGAGGCTGTGGCACTGGACCCTACAGGACACCTACTAAATCAGGCCACAGTACGAAGACATGGAGTCATTGCAGCTCTACCTAATATGTAGAAAAAAACACAGAGAGGCTGCCAAAAAGAGTAGATAAAGAAATGTGGTCCAAAGGAAAGAAAAGATCAAAATGACCATGTTGGGAACTGCCTTGCCTGGTTTCAGAAGCTGTAACCCCCCATGGCTAAGGCTGAGTGAAAAACCTTGGGACCATAAGCCACTAAAGAGACAAAGCTCATCTTCCCTGCTGGGGTGCCAACTCTGCCCCCTTTACTTCACCCTGCTTGGCCTTGGGCAGATGACTGGTTAGCCAATGACAGGTAAGATTCCTCAAGGGGGGGATGACATAAGATAGGCACAGTCATAAAGGGGCCCTCAGGGAAAGACTTGGGGGGCTATAGAGAAAGGGGGTGATGGAACCTTACCCCTCAGCTTTGACACAGCCTGAGTCTTCATTCTTCCTGTAAGAAGTCTCCTAATCTCATAGCTGCCTTATGTCCCATGCCTGACTTAAGCCTGAAACAATGTCAGAGGGCAGTATAGCCCTAAGCAGTAATGGGTGGTTCCCCAGGGCGATCAGGCCTAAGAAAGAATGTATAAAATCCTGTGAAAACTGCCTGGCTAGGAATGCCCTCAATTTTCTGATAAGGGTCCAAGCATAAAATGAGGTTTTCCCCAAAGTTTTATGGCCCTCTAGCTAACTGACTGACTCAGAATAAGCTGTCCTAGTTCTTTGAGTGTTATCTATTGTTTGATCATTACCGCCAGACAATGACTGATGAGCTCCCCTGTATTCCTGTGCAAATTAAACCTAATAAAAGCCCATTGAGGAACAGGTTCAAGGCCCTTCTCCTCTGAGAGAGTGGCTACCTTTCCTCCCCAAGCAGATCATGGCTTGGTAGAATTATTCTCATCTGTGATGGTTGGTGTGGGGGACTCTGCTGGACAAAGCTCCCCGACGTGCCAGAAAAAAAACTAAACTAAATGGAGATAAGCAATGTATTAGATGCAGAGTTCAAAACACTGGTTAAAAGGATGCTAAAGGAACTTAGTGAAGACTTCAACAGCATAAAAATATTCAGTCAGAAATGAAAGATACACTAATTAAAATAAAGAACAATTTACAAGGAATCAACAATAGAGTGGATGAAGCTGAGAAGAAAATCAATGGTTTGTAACATAAGGAAGTGAAAAATTGTGAATCAGGATAACAAGAAGGAAAAAGATTCCATAAAAATGAAAATAGTATAAGCAGCCTCTGGGACACCTTCAAGTGTTCAAACATTCACATTATAGGGATGCCAGAAGGAGAAGAGAATGAACAAGAAATTGAAAATATCTTTGAAAAAATAAAAGAGAATTTCTCTAACTTGGTGAAGGAAATAGACATGCAAGTCCAGGAAGTACAGATAGTCCCAAACAAGATGGATACAAAAAGGCCCACTCCAAGACTCATTATAATTAAAGTGCCAAAGGTTAAAGATAAAGAGGGAATCTTAGAAGCATCAAGAGAAAAGCAGTTAGTTACCTACAGAAGAGTTCCCATAAGACTGTCAGCTGATTTCTCAAAAGAAATTTTTCAGGCTAGAAGGGATTGGCAAAAAATATGAAAGTCATGAAAAGTAGGGACCTACAACCAAGACTGCTCGACCCAGCAAACCTATCATAATAGGAGGGCAGTTAAAGAGCTTCCTAGACAAGAAAAAAAACTAAAGAAGCTCACCATCACCAAATCATTATTAGATGAAACATTAAAGGGACTTATTTAAGAAAAAGAGAAACAAAACTATGAACAATAAAATAGTAATAATACATACCTGTCAACAATTGAATCTAAAAAACAAACTAAGTAAACAAGAAGAACAGTGACAGAATCGTGGATATGGAGTTTGGATGGTTGCCAGATGGGAGGGGTGTGGGAGAATGGGTGAAGAAGTGAGGGGATTAAGAAGTACAAATAGGTAGTTACAAAACAGCCTGGTGGATGTAAAGTACAGTGTAGGGAATGAAGTAGCCAAAGAACCTATGCATGACCCATGGACATGAATGATGGTGGGGGGGATTGCCTGAAGGAGTGGGGGGTTCTGGATGGTAGGGGACCAATGTGGATAATGAAGACAACCACAATAGCATAATCAATAAAAATAATTTTAAAAAGGACTTATGGAGGTAATGGTGAGAAGCAGGAGGAAATAAAATGAGGGCTAGGATTTTTTCTAGAAATGTCAATATTGGAAAATAGTAATATATTTCATCATATTAATAGATTTGAGAAGAATATAACTATCTTTAAGATGAACATATATTGATCAAATTCAACAATTATGCTTCATAAAAGTAGTGAATAACATAAATACAGATAGATATTTCCTTGACATGGTAAAATAGACTGATCACAGGACAAAACCCAACATGTTTAATGGCAGAACTTAAAAGCATTTCCAATTAAGTCAGAAACAAGATAAAAGATGTCCATCTTTACTACTGTTATTTAACAGGATGTTGTAGATTTTAGCTAATGCAATTAGAAAAGAGAAAGAACTTCAAGGTGTAAAAATTGTAAAGGAGAAAGTAAAATTACTACTATTTGCAGATGTTATGATTGTAGACTTAATAGCTTTACATATATTTACAAATTATAACCAGACAAAAAGAACAATACCATTTACAATAGAAACAACAGCAACAATAATAAAATTAAATTACTTAGGAATAAACTAAACAAAAAATGTGTAAGATTCATGAAGAAAACATTAAAAATTCTTTAAGATAGAAAAGAAAATTTGAACAAATAGCAGAACAGATAATGTTCTTGATGGGAAGACTAAGCATTATAAATATCTTAATTCTCCCTAGGTAGTTTATAAATTTAATTCAACTCCTTTTCCCAAATTTCAATAAGTTTATTTTGTTGCAAACATTTTAATTTTGAAAACTTGATCCTAAATTGTATATTTGAAAAACAGCTAGGAAAACCTGAAAATAAGAACAATTATAGAGTAAGATAGAAAGCTGCATATTAAAACATAGTATGAAGCCTAATAATACTGGTGTTTGGAAAATATAAAGTTACTTCTACACATTACATCTTATTCCAAGATAAATTCCAAATGGATCAAACATTTAAATGTGAAAAATAAAACCCTGAAAGTTCTGGAAATAAACAAAAGTATTCCTTTAAAACTTTGGAGTGAGCCAGGCCTTTTGAACTATGACTTGAAACCCAGAAAGAAAAGTTTGAAAATTGATAACATAAAAACAAAGTTTGCATGAAAATAAAACTAAAAGCAAAAAAACCCCATAAAACAAACAAAAATGTACATAAAGTTTAAAGACAGACAACTGGGGAATAACATTTGCAACTCATGTTATAGATAATGAGCTGGTCTTCCAAGTATATAAAGAGATCTTACAGCCCTGGCTAGTTAGAGCATCATCCAAATACTCCAAGGTTATAGGTTTGATCCCTAATCAGGTAACATACAGGAATCAACCAATCAGTGCATGAATAAGTGGAACAATAAATTGATCTCTCTCTCACTCTTTTCTTCTCTCTCTAAAATCAATAAACATAAATTAAAAAAAGAAAAAAGAGCTTCTAGAAATAAAAAAGACAAAGACTAGTAATCCAACAAAAGAATGAAAAAAGAATGTGAACACCTGAAAGATTAGTGAAACCCTCAGTTTAATAACATATTCAGCGGGTACAGCTGTGTGGGAACAGTGTTCTCATACACTGTTGGCAAGAGTGTAAAGTAGTACAATGCACATGGACGGGATTTGGCAATACCTGCCAAAATAACTAACATGTATAGTCACATACAGCCTTTGATCTAGCATGTCAACTTCTAGAAATTTGTGCTACAGATATTCTTGGGAGAAAAAAAGATGTCTATGCAAGGTTCATTATTGCATCATTATTTGCAAAAGTAAAAGGTAGATAAAAAGATTTATTAATAGCAAATTGGCTAAATACATATACACATATATACAAACATAAAATGAAATGGAAAAGAAATTACAGAGTCATCTGTGCTGATGTGCCACTTTACTGGAAATAATACTGGGAGGGTGGAGGTGGAAGAAGGTATGGGAGAATAAGTGGTGATGGAAAAATAAAATTAAAAAAATAAAATAATAACAGGGAAAAGCAAACATCATATTGATTGCTTTTGGTTTTGCAAAAGTGACAGGTGGTTAAAATGACTTTTTATTTTATTTTTTAATTATGAAACCAGGTAACTAGAGAAAGAGATGTCTTTTTTTTCTCTTTTTTTAGATTTTATTTACTTAGAGAGAGGAGGGAGGGAGAAAGGGAGAGAAACATCAATGTGTGGGAAACATCAATCGGTTGCCTCTTGCAAATCCCCAACTGGGGACCTGGTCTGCAACCCAGGCATGTGCCCTGACCAGGAATTGAACCAGCAACTTTCAACCTTTTCATTTGCAGTCCAGTGATCAATCCACTGAGCCACATTAACCAGGGTTAAAACTACTTTAAATGGTGGCGCCATTAACCACTGTTTTTTTTTCCTTTGTAAGTTAACAGCTCTTTTGTAAGTCAGTTACTTCAATTGGGGCTGCCCTTACTTTTAAAAAGTTCTAGCTCTAACCTGGACTAATTGAATCAGAGTGTCTTTTGGAGTTTAGGCTTTTGTTTTAAATCCTATTAACAAACACCTCTCTCTTCTTCCTCCTCTTCCTCTTCACTAAGCTTGAGAAATATAAGTGAATGAGGTGTCTGAAGCTCCTTATATAACCCTCCTTCCCTACAGAGACAACTGCTACTCTGATTTTCTTTTTTAAGATTTTTAAAAAATATCTTTGTAGGCCTTTTGACTTAAAATTTTGACTTATAAATTTTGTTCTCTTCTTTACTACTGTTCAAGCACACCTATTAACTACTAATCAAGTACGACTAAAGAGCAGCTGTATAGTCACTTCCTTTTCTGAACAACGTCCCTAGACAAGTGATAATTGTAATTAGGTGCTGTTGCTTCTACTAAACTTTTCTTATAAACTGATTTGCTAAATGCAAATTCACCCCAGGCTAGACTTGTTATTTTAACCTTCACAGCTATTTCTGTCCCATAATATTATCTAGTAGAAATAAAGTTGAATAAAGATATTTTGAAAGTAAATAAAGACTGTTAAGTAGTGTTGATACAGTTTGGAATGCCCCAACTCAAGGTATATCTCTAAACAAGCTTCCTATGTGGTCTGTGGAAATTAAGAAGGTGTGGTCACTATGGGTTGCTTAGTTGTTCTAGCTCTTATGGTGAATAAACATGTGTAATTGATAGGAGTGATTGAATTCCATGAGTAATTCATATTTGAATTAAACAATATATAATTCTGTGTAAAATTACACACAAGTTAGACATTTTGACAGTTTTAAACAAAGTTAAGATAAAAGCAAAAGTTTGTAACAAACACAAATGATTGAAAGACTATAGGGAATTTCTTTTTCTTGTTTTTGAAGATTTTATATATTCATTTTTAGAGAGAAGGAAAGGGAGGGAGAGTGAGAAACATCAATGTGCAGTTGCCTCTCCTGTGTCCCCCACTGGGGACCTGGCCTGGCAACCCAGGCATGTGCCCTGACTGGGAATTGAACCAGCGACCCTTTTGTTCACAGGTCAGCACTCAATCCACTGAGCCACATCAGCCAGTGCAGGGAATTTCTTTTTAAAAGAATGATGTGGATAAAAATAAAAAAGGATGATGGGAAAGATGTTCATGATGTTGTGGCAAGCCATTTACTAGAGATTTAGTTTTACTTAAATAGATGTTCAGTTATGAGAGGGAAGGGGATTGAGTATAGGACCTCAAAATATGGCACTTTGGCATATTTATTTTGAGTGGAAGACAGCTGAGAAGCAAAGAAGCGTTCTTGGAGCTTCCCTTACCCTCTCAGGGCAGAAACTTCTGAGAAATGAGCATGGCCATAAATCCCCTCATCCAGGGTAGTTTTATGGCCATAAGAAGATGAAAAATGGGCACCAAGATGGACCTGCATGAACAAACCTCGCTCAAGTGCCCTTTATCTTCTGTTATTTTCCCCACATATTTACTTTTCCACAGTTTAGTGCCCTTAGAAGCCAACAACCCTTTTCCTTGGACTTGTCACTTCCCCACACAGTTACTGCCCTTGGTTAAAGTGGTATACAGGTGTCCTGGCCTGCCCGTCTCTTGGGGGTTTTCATTCATCTCTGTGAGTCCTCCCATCTGCCCGCGTAACAAACCTTTTTCTCCTGCTAGTCTGTCTTGTTTTCAGCCTAATTTGCCGAACCTCATTAAACCTAAAAGCATACAGGAAAAAGATTTTTTCCTACAAGACTGAGCACAAAATAATTATATTTTAAAATGAACCAACTGCTAAATTTAGTTGAAGTTATTTTCCAAAAAGAAAACCTGAGTGGAAATATATTTCTGTGAAGATTCGACCACTCAGCTGAGTGATGAACAAGGTAGTCAAGACTACTAGTCTCATTTTAAAGGAAACTGGGAAAAAAAGTTTTGGTTTCTTTCATTTTTGTTTGTTTGTTTTTTTACTGTTGGAAGTAAGCTTGGGTTTTCTGCCACAACATGTAAAAATCATCAAAGTCTGAGGCAGAACACTGCCCCAAACCCTCACGTTGTCAAAATCCTAGTCAGGACCCATGTGGAAGAGCTTCTTCACAAGCAGGAATTCATTCTGTAGCACGAGCAGTCAGTCAGAGCATCTTGTCTGACCCACTCAATGCTTTTCTGAGTTGAAGCCAGTAATGCAAACAAAGAAACAAAATAAAACAATAAAAACAGAAAACAACCCCCTCAAAGTAAACAGTGGCATCCTGGCTCACAGTGTGGCTTCTCTGAAACTGTTTTGCACTTGCCCAGGTTCTCTAAAATCAGCGAGGAGTGACTTTTGGCTTTTTAAAAATGAATAGAAGCTATGAAATAAAATCTGAAGGAAGTTATTTTGAAGAAGAATTATTATTCAAAGTATATGTGGAATAGTGATAATGTTACAGAACAACAATGGGGTGCCTGGGATGATATACTGTTACCAAAAAGAACCCCCCAGGTTTGTTATGTCCGCCGCCAGAGGAAAGACATCTCTCAATGCCAGAGATTTGTGAAAAGGAAAGGAAATGTTTATTTAATGCTATACAAACTTCAAGTAGTGACCTAATGTCTTCCTCTAAATCCCAAAATCCCTTAAAACACCCACAAACACACACAGTTCTTCCTTCCCTTTTTGCCCAGTCTGGGGTACCATATCTAAGGAAAAGAAATAGAAGTCCTTGGCTCAGGCAGCCCCCGGTTCTTCCCAGTAATCTGTCTCGGCTGATAGGCCTCCCTCGGTTCCTGGCACCATCAGCTGTGTGGCCGGGATCTCTGCTAAATCCGGGTGGTGGTTCCCCCTTCTAAAGCTGCGGGAGTCCCCACTCTGGCAAAGCCGTGTGGTTTTCCCTATGCAGTGGCTGTAGGAGTCTCCACTCTGCCAAAGCCTCATAATTCTCCCTTGCGCAATGGCTGTGAGTCTGGGTTTAAATCCCCGCACCAATCTTCCTCTGCAGCCCCATTTCCGACTCCTCCTGCAATCAGTTACACTTGCCAGCACTCATATCCTTCCAGCTTTACTGGGTTGCCATCGTAAGTCTGGGCAGGTGTGGCCCCATGGCATGGAGCCAATCTTCTTCAAGCTCCCATGCAGGCACTGTAACTCAGGGGACCTGCCCCCCATTTATGTCTTGGTGGGGAAGTTACTTCCATCCCCCTGGCTCAAAGCATGGCCACAGCTATTTAACATATCTATGAAACCAGTTAAAGGTTATAGATATGTTAAATGACCATGCCAGAAGTTAGCTGCAAAGCTGTTGTTGTGCAAAAACAGCTCTCAATGGCCCTGCTCCATTTGTCCCTTCCCCCAATCCACAACTGTGGGCGGGGGGGGGGGGGAGGGGGGGTGAGGACATCCTAATATTTCCTGAACACCTTGAGTTCTGGACCCCATTTCAAATCCCTATCTGGGCCCCCCTCTTGGCTGCACCCTGTTACAATAACATTACGAAAAATGGTGTGTTCTAATATTCTTTGAACAGCTATTGGTTGTTCAAGGTCCAATCTTATCTTCAGTAAGGCCAAGACAAAACCCATTGTCCAGAGATTCTGTTCCATATTAGAGACCAGTCCAGCACTGGCTGGCTTAGCATGTGTTTCCAGCTGCAGTCCACTGCTATGCTGCCATATTCAGGCTCCCTCCTGAAGCCTGCATGTGGAGCCCACAAGGTCACATGGCCCTAGCAGCCACAGGGCCACGGAGAGAACCGGCGAGGGCACTGTGTGAGTTCAAGTCACTGGGTGACAAAGAGAGAGATTCTTTTTTCCCCTGTGTTTATATTAGCTTGGGCTTGGGTTGGACCAGGTACCTTTACAAAATAAGCAATTGAACTTCCCTAGCTTTTGGGGGCTTGGATAGGTCCACACCCCCTAATCAGACTGACAGGCATCTGGACAAGCACCTCCCCCTGCACCCTCCAACCACCGGTACTGGAATAGGGGAGGGAGGAGTGTTAATCCCCTTGGCTGACCACAATGCTGTGATGCCCTGGACTGTGACTTTGTAGCTTCCCGTGAAGCAAACAGGGTCATGCTCCCCCTTTTTAAAAGCTCAATGTCTACTTCTCTTTGCTCCCTTTTCTTTTCTAAATATCTGGTTAAATACCAGTGGTAACACTCTGACTGGGGAATCTAATCTGCAACTTTGGCATATTGGGACAAAGCTCTAACCAACTGAGCTATCTGGCCAGGGCCAAACTGCAAAGTTCTAGAAAAGATGAATACTCATTTGGATGTCTCTTAACCACTGATATGTTCCCTGACAGGTCAGGTGGGACATGTTTCAGGCACAAACTCACTGCTGGATCTTTATCCCCCGTGTTTCCAAGCAAATATTTCTTGTCAATGACAGTCAGCAATACTTCTCTATCCCTGTCTCATTGGTCTGTGTTCTCCTTGGGCAGGAACACTACTCCAGGTCACCTTTATAGGTTCATCAAAACAATGCTTACCATGTGCATGTTTTTTAAAGGCTTATACACTTTAGCTCTGGCTGGTGTGGCTCAGTATATTGAGTGCCAATCTGTAAACCAAAGGGTCACTGGTTCAATTCCCAGTTAGGGCACATGCCTGGGTTGCAGGCTAGGTCTCCAGTAGGGGGCACTTTAGAGGCAATCACACATTGATGTTTTGCTTCCTCTCTTTCTTTTTTCCCCCTCTCTAAAAATAAATAAATAAAATCTTTAAAAAAAAAGGTTTATGTACTTTTTTTGTCCTCACCCAAGGACATTTTTTTCATTGCTTTCAGAAAGTAAAGAAGGGAGACAGAGAGAGAATGAGAGAAACATCAATGTGTGAGAAGACATTGACTGGTCACCTTCCTGTACAAACCCTGACTGGGGATCAAACCTACAACCTGGGTATGTCCCTGACTGGGAATCAAACCTGCAACATTTTGGTCTATGGGACAATGCTCCAACCAGCTGTGCCATACTGGCCAGGGAAAGGCTTATATACTTTAAAAAGCCTGTTAAAATGTGAATCTTTAGGAAATTATAAAGAACACACACAATTTAACTATTTACTAGGATGTCCATCACTTGTTTAAAAATAGGGGAAAACTGGGAACAAATGCCATGTCTAATAGCTGAGGATTGGTTAAACATAGTAAATCAAAACAGTGGAATACTATACAGCTATTTAAATTGATGATATAGAAGGGAATATCTTGATGTGGGAAAGCTGTTTGTGATTTATAATGTTTTGAAATGACAATAGATTATAGAAATTGATTCCTTTTTAATACTATTGGAAACTCAGGCATTTTTTAAATCCTCCCTTGAGGATATGTGTATTAATTTTTTTTTTTAAAGAGAGAAAGGAAGGCAAAAGGAGAGAGAAAGAGAGAGACATTGATGTGAGAGAAAAACACCAGTTGGGTGCCTCCTGTATGCACCTTGACTGGAGATCGAGCCTGCAACCTGCAAACTATAAACCTGCAAAGTTGTGCCCTGATCAGGGATCAAACTCACCAACTTTTTGTAACAGGGTGCAGCCAAGAGGGGGGGGCCTAAATAGGGATTTGGAATGGGGTCCAGAACTCAAGGTGTCCAGGAAATATTAGAAAAATATATAGGATGTCCTTACCCCCCACCCCCCACAGGTGTGAGTTGGGGGAAGGGACTCATGGAGCAGGACCATACAGAACTGTTTTGTATAGCAACAGCTAACCTCTGGCATGGTCATTTAACATATCTATAGCCTTTAACTGGTTTCATAGATATGTTAAATAGCTGTGGCCATGCTTTGAACCAGAGGGATGGAAGTGACTTCCACCCAAGATGTAACTGGGGGGCAGCTCCCCCTGGTTACAGCACCTGCATGAGAGCTTGGAGAAGATTGGCTCTATGCCATGGGGCCACACCTGCCCAGACTTTCGATGGCAGCCCAGTAAACCTGGAAGAATACAGGAATGCTGGCAGGTGTAACTGATTGTAGGAGGAGTCGGAAATGGGCTGCAGAGGAAGACTGGCTCAGGGATTTAAACCCAGACACGGCAGCCATGCAAAGGGAGAATCATGCAGCTTGGCAGAGTGCAGACGCCTGCAACTTAGGTGAGAGTGAGGACCACATGGCTTTGGGGTGCTCCCTTTTGCCACATGGCTTAGGAAGCAGGAGAGACTTTGCCTGGAAGAAAAGGGGTGAAAGGACTCTTGCTGGTGGGCCATGATAAGGTGCCACATGGCTTTGGATTAACTGGAGATCGTGGTGGTGACAGAGCTGATGGTGCTGGGATCCCAAATCACAGACTTCTACTTCTTTTCCTGAGATATGTACCCTAGTTTAGGGCAGAGGGAGAAGGAAGGATTGTTTGCATCTGTGGGTATCCTAAAGGACTTTAATATTTTAATGAAAACATTAAGTCACTACTCTAAGTCTGTATAGCTTTAAATAAATATTTCCTTTCCTTTTCACGAATCTCTGGCATTGAGAGATGTCTTTCTTCTGGCGGCGGGCATAGCGAACCAAGTGGGGGGGTCCTTTCGTTAATCGTATATTGTACACACCCCTTGGGTCTGTTCTGCAACATTTTGGTGTACACGATGACATTCCAACCAGCTGAACCACCTGGCCAAGGCAAAATGCAATTTATATGATCCTCTTTTTATAAACTGATGTATATAAGTATTACTTTTTATTACTTTATTTTTTAAAATGTTCATGGGATAAATGTCTGGAATAGTAAATTCCAATGGATTTTTTAACTTTGCTCTGAAGAAATCTAAGATGCCAAGAGGTGCTTTAGAACTCAATTTGGGGGTTGTGGGCCAAACCCTTGGGCTTCAGATAACCATTCTCTAGTTTTAAAGTGTGTTTTACATACTAATATCATATGTAAGATTCATTGGGAACAAAGGTTTTGCAAATTTGAAAATGTGCTAATCACTGATATATACTGTGAGAGTAAAAGTAGTTATTGCTCAATGTTTTTCTGTTTTTCATTTAATCACTCAAGTCCCAACTGACCTATTAGCAGGCAATCCAATTACCTCAGGAATAATTTTCTTTCCTTTTGTACTCATCTGCATTTTCAGATTTTTCTATAATGCAAAATATAGCTTTTGTAATAAGAAAAAAGTCATTTAATTTTTAATAACCTAAGAGAGAAGAGCAAAGTTCAATCCACTTGATCATGGCATTTCAGGATATTACAGCAGCAGCGTGCCTGGTGAAAGGCGCTGTGAAGGGAGTTCTCATTACTGAGCAGAGCACAGAGGTTTGTATCTGTGGCTTTACTTGTTTCCATAGTAGCAACCTGCAGCAACTGAGAACAGGTGGGTTGACTTTTCTGTTGAATATGCACTCTCATTATCTTGTAAATTAAGTTCTTGCCCTGTTTGTCTGTACTGGAGCAAGGGCAGGAAGAATTTGAAACACACCACTAGGGTACCCAAATAAAAGATAATCAAAGCAAAAGCATAAAAAAGGTTGTTTTAAAAATCCCTTTGTCCAAGTGAAAAGAGTAACAAAGTGTTATCATGGGTATTTCTGCAGTTCCCAGAATAGATGGGAGTATTGCATCCTGTTGTTTATTTGTATATGTAAATAAAAAATTATCTACTAACATCTAATGAGTCTTATCCTGTTAAAATTTAAATGACTCCTTAAGCTTTTAGTAAATTAATAAAACACTGGTTCACACTCAGCTTTTCGGGGTCATGGTGTGAGGAGTAAATGTGGAATTGGTTAAAGTAAATCCATTTAACTTGAAAATGTTTATCTTTTACTTCCTACCATTAGTGCCCATATCCTTATAGCAACCTAAAAGTTTTTTTCCATTCATTTAGCAATTATTAACTGTGAGCTTCCTAAATGCAAGATTAATCATCTGTTCAGTGCTAATATTGGAGTAAGCATTGTGCTCATCTTGCTCGTAAATTCAAAGCGGGTCAAAGTAATTGTCTCTGACTCTGCTTCATAAATGTGTGCTTAGTCAATTTGGGACTTTTTCCCATAAAAGTGACTCAGGAACCCTGACTTCCTTTGGTAAAGGGTGCAAAACAAAGTTGGCTATTTGGGGACAACTTCTCTATAATTTACCTTTTCTCTCTTCCTTATAATAAAAAAGCATCCTTCTTCATTATCTAAACCCAACCTCTGCACTTCTGCTCTGTTAACTGTGGCCAGTTCAATCAATCTTCATTTATACCCATCACACTTTATTGACTTCATGCGATATATTTCATACTATGGCTGGTAGAGGGGTTCAGGGTTAAAGACAAAGCGCTGGCCCTCACGCAGCTCACACATAAGTTTGTAAGTGCGATGACCAAGGTAAATGGGATGTAAGTAGGTGGGGCAGTTGAGGAAAGGCTTCCTAGTGAGATTGGGCTAATGTACATCAGGTCTTGTACCTGATTCTTGTACAGGTTTTAGGAAGAAAATGCAAAACAGTTCAAAATTAACATAACTAAAACTGAACTCTTATCTTTTTCCTAAATCTGTCCTCCTATGTTTCCTCTTTGGGGAGCCATTGCCTGCTGTTGCCTCCATCTACCTAATCGTCTGAGACAGAAACTGATCACCAGCCTAGATTCCCTTTTTCCTTTTTCACTGACCTTCTGCAGAAGCTGAAACTAGCCTGTTGAGATTACCACACATGAGGGCAGCCCTGGGATTGCTGCATCTCCAGCCCACTCAAGGCAAGAGGGGTGTCCTGGCTGGGTGGCTCAGTTGGTTGGAGCATTGTTCCATACACCAAAGTGATGTGGGCATGATTCTCTGTCAGGGCACATACCTAGGTTGCAGGTTCGATCCCTGGGTGGGGCGCATACAAGATGCAACTGATTGTTTCTCTCTCATATAGACCTCTCTCTCTGTCTTTTAAATGAATGAACATATCTTGTAAGGATTAAAAATAAAAAAATATATTTTTTGAAGCAGGAGGGGTGTTTTTCCATGACCATAAAACTAAGTGGAAAAAGAGTCTCTGTCAAGTGAAGTCGAGTTTGCAGCTAGAGAAACGGGATTGAGCACTGAAGCTGAAGACAAATATTGGAAACAAGGGTCAGCTTGGTAGCTGGGAGGTCTGAAATGAAGGTAGACTAAGGACTGAACACCAGTCTGAGAAGGGCGGGTGAGAGTGAGATGTTTAACGCTCAAGTGGTGGATCCTGACTTTCCTTTTAAGCACTACTACACTGTATAACTAACTGGGTGGGTGCAGTGGCATAAACAGGCTCTCTGCATCCTAAGTTGAGGAATTTAAAAGAAGTTCTCTGGATTGGTGATTGGTGTATGAACACACAATTCTGTTAAAGTTGAGAATCATTAACTGTCCCTCCTGCCCCCCCCCCCCGCCGCCAATTTAGACATTTTATTTAAATTGAGATATATAAGCATACATTGATTTCTTAAACTTTTGATATAGGTCCAAAGATCTTTCCTTTGAATCTGCTCTTGGAAGCCCATCCACTGTCTTGCTTGAGCTGCCCCTTAATTTCCATCATCAAAGTTCTGTTGGACAGTGAGGGCTGCCATCCAAACACTGAAATGCCATGCACAGGCCCTAATGCTTCTCTTTGTAGCCTGACTCTCAGTCCCTCATGCTTTCTCCAGGTTGAAGTCATGCTAATGACTCCCTCAGTGGAGTGCCCTTTTAGTTCAGAAACTCAGAAGGGGGCCTGCTGAGTTTCTCCTATTCAGTTTTTTATGATTTAACACAGTTGACAACTCTCCTTGTCCTTCCTGATTCTCCCAGGTATAGTTAGTTGCTTCGTTCTCTTTGTTCTAACAGCACTGTATATACATTCTATAAGCACTTTCCACATTCTCTTCTCTGGTAGACTGAGTTTGTGAAGGCATGCACAGCACATTACCCATTTTTATTCCCAGTAGCAAATCCAACTCTTGGCATATAGTAAGTTCTTGATTGAGGTTTATTGGATCAATGCCATCTTTATAATAACTCTTTAAGAGTGTGTATTATGCAATAATATAATATGTGATAACTAAGCTGCTGTCATGGGAAGGAATGCACGAGCATGACTGAGTGGGGAAGCGTGCTGTGATTGCGGGCACAGGGAGGGGCAGCCTTGAATTTGCTAACCCTAGTCTATATCATTTTTTTTTTCAGTTTCCCTTTGTAGTTACTTCACAATGCTATAGTATTTGGTTCTACTCTAAATGATACCATCTGCGGGGACACATATTTTCTGCCCTAAATAATTTGACTGGCTAATATGAATTTTTCATCCATGTATATAGGTAAATCAGTTATTTGAAATCCTAGCTACATATTAGTCATCTGCAGAACTTAAGCATTTTTCACTTCCTGGGCCTCAGTAAAGACCAGAATCTCTGGAGACATTAATATTTTTAACAAGTTTTCCAGGTAATTGTTTTTGTGGCCAGGGTGGCGAAGCACTGAGTTACATCCTGTTTGCATCTTGTCATTATCCAGCTCATATGTGAGTCTTTCTTAGTCACTTGCCTCCATGACACAATAATGGAACATATCAAGCAGCTGTTGTTACCAGTGAAGTTTAGCAGCTTCACCAGCTGTTTGTTGCATGACTAGTGGCAATCAGAGGAAAAGACAAAGGTCAGCATCTGTAGGTTTGGTATCTTTGGTGAAAAAGAAGTTAAGCTGAAATCAGAGGAGAGTTCCAATCTATCAAACTGGCCACCGATGATACTTTCATGTCCCTGCTACATGCTCACCACTGCTGCCAACTGTGAGGGAAGGCAGAAGCCGTAGAGATGTGGTCTTTGTGCTCAAGGAGGAAAGGTGAAGGAGGGAGATGAATGGTGACAAAGAAATTCCTATGGTCTAGGCATAACGCCTGGCACTTTCTGGTATTTTATGATAACCTGGTAAAGTAGATGCGACTATCATCACTTTACACATACGAAAACTGATTCTCTTCATACCTTATTCCATAAAATGGAAATGTTAATTGAGTTTATCTCCTTTTTTTTAAAAAAAACCCTTTTCTTTTATTGATTCTAGAGATAAGAGAAAGGAGAGAGATAGGGAAGGAGAGAAACATTGTTGTGAGAGAGAAACACTGATCACTTGCCTCTTTCATGTGCCCCGACCAAGGACCTGCAACTGAGGCATGTGCCCTGACTGGGAATCAAACCAATGACCTTTGCTTTGCAGGATGACACCCACCAAGTCATATCAGCCAGGGCAATTTTACCTGCTTTCTTGAAGATTAAATGAGTTAATACATATTAAGCTCTTAGTGTCACTGCAACATACTAAGTAGTCAATAAATGTTAGCAATTATTGTTATTGCCTGAAGTTTCAAAACTAGTGGCAAGAGATATAGGATTAAAACCCAAGGCCATCTGATTCCAGAAGCTATGTACTGCAACATGAAGTTGCAATAGGTACAACACATAAGGGAGTATCAAAGGGAGATATAGGAAAGAGCATGAGGTCTGCACAGTTGCACTCAGAGAGAGAAGCCATTGAGTGTGGGGCACAGAGTGTGGGATGCTTGTGTGGGATACTCCCACACAAGTGTCTATGTAAGAACTCCAAACCTGTGGGGAACTTTTATGAGTTTATTTGAGCCAAACTAATGACGTGCTGGGAAGCAAGATCTCAACTTCTCTGGAGAAGGACAGTTTAACAGTTTATTTTATACATTTGGCATTAAGGAGGGGATGTGAGGAAGATTACATGAAGGTGGGAGAAGGCAAGGTACAGGATAGTTAGCAAGATTTTGTGTTCCCTTGAGGATGGTTATGCCTTGAGGAGGTCTAAAAAAGGAGAATTATTCTGGCATTTCAAAGATGTGTCAACCTAGATGCACAAGAACAATGGACAGGGTTTGCTTAAGGTAAAGATAAATCTTTTTATGGGCCTGGGGCATGACTTGCCCAGTTAGGAATTTATCATCAGATCAACTTATGAGGTTATTTTTTTAAAAAGATTTATTTATTTATTTTTAGAGAGGGAATGGAGGGAGAAAGAGAGAGAGAGAAACATCACTGTGTGGTTGCTGGGGGCCGTGACCTGCAACCCAGGCATGTGCCCTGGCTGGGAATCGAACCTGCGATACTTTGGTTCGCAGCCCGCGCTCAATCCACTGAGCTACGCCAGCCAGGCCTTATGAGGTTATTTTAGATCAAGGTCATTACAAAGCCCCTTTTTTGTCCACACGTGAGAGAGTCAAAGGTCCTACATACATGAGAGGTTAGAAACAGAGAGTTAAAATGAGGTTTTTATGGCATTCTGAGATAAAGATGAGATAAGGCGTCTGAGGCTTCGGAGGGGAGAAGGGTCACTCTACAATGATAAGAAAAACAGATGTTCAGTAATTAGATGTTTGCTCTGCCCTGTCTAAGGTAATAAAATATTATCTCTGGTAATCATTATGGGAAAGGCCTAAAATTTAAATTCTTTAAGGGAGAAGTAAAAGTTTCTTGTGAGCCCCCAGGGTCTCAATTGCCTTCAGCTCATAATAATTCACATGCCAAAGTAGCACCTCTTGGGTAGGTGTGTTTTACACCCCTTCATAGATGCTGACAGATTACACACCCCCTATCCTATCTGCAAACAGATATATTCTTAGTTTGCTTTTCCCTTGTAAGTCCTGATCTTTTGAAAAGGTGCATGCAAAGCGATATCCGGAAGTGCAACACCATTGTCCCAACACTCCCATCATCCTGGTGGGAACTGAACTTGATCTTAGGGCTGATAGACATGACTGAGAAACTGAAGAAGAAGCTGACTGCCATCATCTGTCTCCAAGGCTTAGCCATGCCCGAGGAAATCTGTGCTGAAAACACCTGGAGTTCTAGGCTCTTACACAGCACGGCCTCTAGACAGTATTTGATGAAGCTTTTCTCGCAGTTCTCTCCTACCACCTGTCAAAAAGAGGAAGAAAATTGCCTGCTATTGTAAATGTCTGAGCCCCTTTTTCCTTGCCCTGTCCCCCTTGGAAACTTTGTATGAAACTGAGGGTCCCTATGACTTTGATTAAATTTAGCTTTAAATCCTAAAAATTCTCTCTCTCTCTCTCTCTCTCTCTCTGTCCCCCACCCACTGCCCAGTCACGCCCCAGAGACCTAGCCTTTCCCCCAGATAACCAGCCACCCCTGAGGCAGCAGAAGACAATAGCCTGGGCCTAACTAATGGTGGCACAGTCCAGACCTCCAGCAGAGTAAAGAAAACATCTGACATAAGTTATGTTTCAGCTCCTGAGCACTAAGATGCAACAACCCCTTAGGTACTTTCCCATGAAACTGGACATAGGGACACTAAAACAGACCTCAGAACTGTTCTCGAGACCTGAAGAAATGATTTATTACCTTTACCTCACCTCCAACCAATCAGTTCCCAGCACAACCCCAAAATCTTTACCCATAGTGCCTTGTGATTTTGTCCTATGTAATCTGTAACCTACATAGCACTGGGGAGTTTGAGCTTTTGAGCATTAACTTCCCATTCTCTTAAATGGTGCCATTCATCAATAAAATAGCCAATCTTTTTAAAAATTATATTTTATTGATTATGCTATTAGAGCTGTCCTGATCTTTCCCTCTTTGCCCCCTCCACCCAGCAACCCCTGCTCCCTCAGGCAATCCCCCCACCATTGTTCATGTCAATGGGTTTCATATAAGTTCTTTGGCTACTCCATTTCCTATATGTACTTTACATCCCATGGCTTAAAATAGCCAGTCTTTCTCCACTGCAATTCTCAGTGTCTGATGTTTGGTTCTGCTAGCCCCTGATGGACAAACTCATTATGTTCTGAGTCCGTCCTCAGTCCTTGAGCAAGGACTTTGCTCAAGAGTGGTTGTTCCCTTTGCACTCAATGCCAACTTCTTGTTACAGATTAATTTTTCCATAAAGCCATTTTGAACCAATCAGTAACTTTAAAGTTTTATTTGTTTAAAGTGCAAGGGTTCAAACTTTCAAATTCTATTAAAATTTAGCCCTACCATGAAAAAAAAAACCCCCACAAAAAACCCACAGCAAAAACCCTGGATTGAAGTCCTGTATTCACTATGTACTAGCAAACTGACCTTAGGCTAATCATGTCTGCAGTGGCCAGGACTGTCTTCATTTGCACAAAATAATAATAATAACAATAATAATAATAACCTATTTTTTGGTTTATTTTTCTTTTATTTTTTAAATAGATTTTTATTTATTTATTTTTAGGTAGAGGGGAAGAAAGGGAGAAAGAGAAGGAGAGAAACATCAATGTGCAGTTGCCTCTTATGCATCCCCACTGGGCACCTGCCCTGCAACCCAGGCCTGTGCCCTGACTGGTAATAGAACTGGTGACCCTTTGGTTCATACGCCAGTGCTCAATCCACTGAGCCACACCAGCCAGGGCTGTGGTTTATTTTTCTTCCAAAAATTAAATGTGATCATCTATGTGAAAAGCTTATGCTAGTTAAGGAATTTGTTTCCAGTTAGGTAGGGGAAAGAATTGGGGGCCAGCACTTAAGAAACATGGGTCCTAATGTCAGTTTTGTTACGAGCAAGCTATGACACTTTGGGAAAATCTCAACATCCTTGCTTTCAGGTCTCCTTTGTGAAGTCAGGTAGCAGCCGGGTAGGCATTCAGTTAATGTTGACACCATCTTTCTCCTTCTAATTTTTTATAAAGCAAGATCATTGGAATGAGTTACTGGTTCCCAATTCTGGTATCAGAATCATCCATGGAGCTTTAAAAAAACAACTGATAAATCAGAACATGTGTATTAAGAGGATCAGGTGACCTATGAGATTCCTTCATGGTCTAATGATTGGTCATTTTTAATTTGATGAAGAAAATAGGACTTGTATTTAATTTTAAATTGTATATTTTCCTTTTTCTGAAAATTATTTGAGCCTGTTTATAATGTTTTGAAATATTAATAAAAAAAGAAAACAGATGAGGATCAGGAAACCTTGAAGGGTTTCTGTGAGGCTGGAATTCAATAATGCAGGCAGGCACTTAGCATAGTGCCTGGGCACGGTAAGGCCAGTCAGTGGCACCTATTGTTAAATGGATCAACTCTAGCTCTCCCTAAACATCACTTTTGAAAGTAGGTTTGGAGAAACATTGGGCAGCTGACTGATTCTGCGTTCTCTAGAACACAAGTATTCTGTATTACTGATTAAGGGCAACTGAATCAGAAGTGTAGAATAGTGGGGGCAAAGGACTTTCTGGAGGAAGGAGACACTTTGGGTAGAAGTTACCAGGTTCTGACTTGGTCTGTCTGGGAGATTGAGGAGGCCATCCTGAGAGGTAGTAGGTGCTGGGAAGTAAGGGCAGATATAGAACCTTCAAGACTGAGTAGAGAGTGTAAATTGGTATTAGAAAGGGACTGTTGAAGTTTCACTTGCTGACTTGATGGCTATGGCCACTTCTCATGTATTCACAGAGCTCCCTATAAGAACATCTTTACTTCCAAAGCAATTGGAATTACTTCCTTACAATTGTAAGGCCATGCAGAGCTGGGAAAGAGAAGACACCAGGAAGCAGGCCAATCTTTGTTTTCTTCTGAAGGAAAGAAAGTGAAAAGAAAGTGTTTAGGACAATGTTCCTCTCTGATGCAGTGTGTACCTCTAAAGGGTATGATGCAGATTGTCAGTCATATGTTCCTGCTATGCATTCATGTTGTTGACAAGCCCTTTCCCACCTCCAAGTCCCCCCCCCCCCCAGAATCACAGAAGCCCATGGCTCTCTAATGATCCAGGTACTGCACAGGGCAGAAACCACCTGAACAACTGCTGGTTACTTTTAAGCTAGCTACTACAAAGAATGTCACTGCTCTACCTGAGAACCCAACGTGACTTGTGACAAACTTTCACATTGGCCTGGCTGTCCTTATCTTTAAAGTGAAATCCTTGCCCTGGCTGGTGTGGCTCAGTAGATTAAGCACCAGCCTGCAAACCAAAGGGTCACTGGTTTGATTCCTAGTCAGGGCACTTGCCTGGGTTGTGGGCCAGGTCCCTGGATAGGGGCATGCAAGAGGCAACCAGTTGATGTTTCTCTCTCTCTCTTCCCCTCTCTCTAAAAATAAATAAATAAAATCTAAAAAAAAATAATAAATTGCTGCAAGCAATGTCTGAGATTTAAAAAAAATGAAATCCTTTGTGTTACCATTTGTATGGTTCCAACTCAAACTGTTTTCAAATGACATGTAGTCTATATCCCTACACCAGGCACACCTTTAGGGGAGGGTCCACTGGGCTTTTCCCCTTCCTCTTTTGCCTCTAAGATTTTATAAGAGCCTTGAGGTCAAGGACTGAGCTTCAGTCTCCTTCACCTGCCACCACACCTGCCACAACATTAGCTACTGCACCTGGCCCAGACCACATGTATAACACCCATAGCTGCTTCCACTGGGATTCTAACGGGGGGCTGAGCTTACTCACTGTAGGCAGAATGTACTGCCTTGCCATTTATAATGAGCACGGAGCTCTCTCTTCAGGGAGAGTGACTAAGTCTGAATCAGCAAACTCCTACTCCTGCAAATTGGTGGTTGTATTTTGCTCTTATCTTCAAGAGATTGCTCAGGACAACATGTTACAAATTCTACCCACAAAGCTATGTGGAAATCAGAACAGCAAAATGAAGGCACAAATGTGTAAATTATGTGCATGTGTGTGGCATTCCATGTTTCCTGGCTGCGATTTTGCACATATGTTGGCATTTTGTGAGTGTGTTGGTCAGAGGGATGACCAAAACACTTAACCGAATCCACCCCTTTAGCCATACCCTGTTCATTGCAAAGCTTCCTTAGCAATATAAATCGGAGTGGCAGTGAACATTAAAAATAATGTTAAGGAAGCCTTTTCTTCTAAAGAGATGGTAACTTATTTCTGACACATTTGGGCTTCCCTTGATGAACAAACTCCCAGTGTGCCCCTCACTGTGCAACCCTTGGGCAGTGTTTGTCATTTCTGGTACAGGTGGTCTCTGCTTTTGTTCATGACATCCTCTCAGAAATGTGCTTCCAAGTCAAGTGCTTGAAAGTCAAGTACCAGACTCACATATTATAAAGAACATTATATCTCCAGAGACCTACAAAAATCTGAAGTTATTGGAGAGGACTCTTTCCTTGGAAACAGGCACTGGGCGTGACATGGAGGCTCAGGGACATGTGTGAGGGTAGGAAAGGCAGGAAGGTGAAATGGAGACATTGCACTCAGTCAAGTGACGCTAGATGGACTTCCCAGAGCAGGACAGGGTGGGGTGGGGGTGCGGACAGTAAACTCAGGGCTCCAGATTTTAGGCACTGTGGGGTCTGTGGTCCCTTCAGGCAGAAGACAGTGGTAGAAGTGTGATCATGTTAAGACCTGGAGAAGGAGTTTCTATGTTGACAGCGTAAGTGAAGGCAAGAACCTTTCCCGGACACTTTGCCTAAGACTCAGGCTCCACAGTGACAGCAACTTCCAGATGATTTTATCAGGTAATAGTTTGAAATCATCATTGGCCTGCTGAAGGAGGGAGACTAAATCCAGGCAGATGCTTCAGCAGTGTGAGTATATTAAAGTCAAAGACACTCAAAGGCTGCTGTCTTACTGGTCTGCTCAGACTGCTCTAATAAAACACCACAGCGAGGTGGCTTATAAATGACAGACATTTATTTCTCTCAGCTATGAAGGCTGGAAGTCTGAGACCAGGGTGCCAGTGTGGTTGGGTGAGGGCCTCCGTGGGTTGCAAATGTCTCACATGGCAGAAGGGCCAAGGGAGCTCCATGAGATCTCTTTAACAACAGCACCAATCCCATCGTGAGGGCTCCACCTTTGTACCTTAAGCACCTCCCAAAGGGCAGCTCCAAACACCACCACATTGGGCAATAGGGTTTCAGCACATGAATGTTGAGGAGACACTAACACTCATACCATAGCAGCTGCCTTTAGCAGAGTTCTTCACATAATAACTGTTTTAATGCCCCTGCCTATACATATCATTATGTCATTTCTGAATCTATATCTGTTGGTTGACAATTGCATGTCTGATAATTTTCAAGTACTAAAATATATCTTAGTATTAACATATTAATATTAATATGTTAGTATTATTAATTAGTATTAATATATAGTATTAGTAGTAGTAGCATATTAATTAGCATTAATATGTTAATACTAATATATATATTGATATTCATATAGGTACTGATGAAGTTTGCTCTGGGACAGTTATGTTATCTGGAAACACTGGTATACTTACAAGTCTGGCTTTTAAGCTCCACTAAACAGGACCAGAGCAGCATTTGGTCAAGGGCTAATTTTGCCCCACTTCCAAGGCAATTCCCTCCTGAGTACTCTATTTGATGTCCGATGAATTATGAGACTTTCTACTCTGTCCGGTGTAACATGAACTATTACTACCTCTGTGTGATCTCCCGGATTGTCCCTTCTAATCACCAATGTGCTGATGATTCATTAGCTGAGGCCTGGAGGCTCTTCTGAAGATTTCCAGATTTTGCTCCTCCTGTAGCTCTCTCCTCTCTAGTACTCTGCTCTGTAAACTCCAGTTACGTTGGCCTTCCTGTGCTTCTGCCTGTCTCCTCACCTCGGGAGGACTGTTGGGCTTCATCTAGTTTCCCTCACCCTATGTTGCAGCCTGGAAACTCTTTCCAGGAAGTAAGCTTGGGCAAGTACAGGGCTGGGTTTGTTTCCTGTCTCTCAGGGACCACTCTCTTGCCCTGCCTGGTGGGCAATGTCTGAAAATCACCGTTTTCACACACACTGTTTTTAGTCATTTGAGGTAGATGGATAAATCTGAGACATGTCATTCTGTCTTGTTGAGAAGCAAAAGTTACCTGTTATTTTTGAAGTAGGTATATATAATGGAACTGCTCCATCTGAGCTGCAGTGTTTGTGGGTTTTTAAAAAATTTTATTTACTTATTTTTAGAGAGTGGGAAGGGGAGGGAGAAAGAGAGGGGGAGAAACATCCATGTGTGAGAGAAACATAGTGACCTTTCCACGGAGCCACACCATCCAGGGCTGTTTGTGTGTTTTTGTGTTTGTTGATGAATGCGTGTGATAAGAGAAAGATAGGGAAGGTCACAGGATCAATGTCATTTGTTTCTTTTAAAAAATAATCTTCAAATGCATTTTTGAAGAAAAATAAACATACATGCTTAAATAAATAATATAAATATAGCACAGATAATATAAATTGAAGGTTAAGTCTCTTTGCTGACTGACAAGACTATTGTCCCATCCTAATCCTCAGAATGAACCATGCTAACAGTTTTTCAGTGTATTCTTACAAAGGTGGGAATGTAGTGTTTTTTTTCATGTAATTCAATCATAATACAGTATATTTGACACAAACGAGCATTAAAGATATAATTTAAATTCGTAACATTTTATTATTTCTTCAAGAACTAACATTTAAAATATCATTTTTACTTATATATTTTAAATTTTGTTTTGATTACATATATTAAGGAAAGGTGAATAAAGCTAGGGCAGTTTCCCAGGATATCAGGCTTATTAATATATTAATTAATTAAATTCTTTTCATTAATATATTAGAAAAGCAATATGTGCTTTTTTTTACAAAGTTTGATAAAGAACAGAGAAATATAAAGAAAATAAAAATTATTTTGAATTCCACCACCCAGAGATGACTTGTCCTAGTTATCTAGGACAAGTTAATACATCTTTTATTAATTAAATTAACAGAAGATACCCTCACTTCTCATAAATTTACATGACACAGCACATAAAGATTACTTTTTGCTTGTATGTAATATGTACTTAATAAGCATTTGCTGTCTTCCTTACCATTCTCTTAATTTAATTAGTGTTCTCCTGATAAATGAAATGTTCAGTAAACATATGTTAATAAACTAAGTAGGAGAGTTGATTTCATTTACTAATTCAAAATGTATTTGTTGAGCAAAACAGTTACAGTTCCTGTCCCTGTGAAACTTTTACAGTGTCAGAAGAGAATAATGTTAATTAATAATTATGCAAATAAATGTATACCCACAAACTGTGTTAAATTCCATGAAGGAAGAGGAGGCTATGACACAGAGTAACAGGGACTTGACCAAGTCAGAGGTAGTTTTTATTCTGAATGGGTGCTGAATTTTATTGAATGACTTTTCTGCACCTACTGATATGATCTTTGGATTTTTATCTTTCATTTTGATTCTGTGGTTATCAAGTTAATTTATTTGCAGATATTGTATCAACCTTGTATCCCTGGAATAAATCCCACTTGATCATGGTGTGTGATCTTTTTAATGTACTGCTGGATATGATTTGCTAATGTTTTGTTGGAGATTTTTGCATCTATACTCATCAAGGATACTGACCTATAATTTTCTTTCTTTGTACTGTCTTTATCTGGCTCACAAGTTAGGATAATGCTGGCCTAGTAAAAAGAGCTTGGAACTATAAAAGCATAAACAACAAAAAAAAGAAAAAAACTGCATTAATACGTACAATGTTTTCAAGAAAAATAAAGAGCTTAGAAGTCTTTCCTCCTCTTGAATTTTTTGGAATAGTTGGAGAAGGATAGGTGTCAGTTCTTTGAGTGTTTGGTAACATTCACCTGTGAAGTCTCTGGTCCAGGAGTTTTGTTTGTTGGAAGTTTTTTGATTACTGCTTTCATTTCATTAGTTGTAATAGCTCTGTTCAGATTTTCTGATTCTTCTTGACTCAGTTTTAGAAGACTGTATGTTTCTAGGAATTTATCCATTTCTTCCAGATTGTCTAAAATGTTAGCATATAGTCATTAATAATATTTTCTTATAATCCTTCATATTTCTATGGTATCAGTTGTTGCTTCTCTTTCATTTCTGGTTTTGTTTATTTGGGTCCTTTCTCTTTTTTTCTTGAGAAGTCTGGTTAGAGATTTGTCAATCTTTTTATCTGTTCAAGGAACCAGCTCTTGATTTCATTGATACTTTGTATTTTTTTAGATTCTATTTTGTTTATTTGTGCTTTCATCTATATTATTTCCTTTTTTCTACTCATTTTGGACTTCATTTTTTTCTAATTCCTTTAAGTGTAAAGTTACATTATTTATTTGAGATTTTTCTTTTAAAAAAGATTTTATTTATTTATTTATTCCTAGAAGGTGGGGAAAGGGAGGGAGAGAAATATCAATGTGTGTTTACCTCTTGCAAAGGCCCCCACTGGGGGGCCTGGCCTGCAACCCAGGCATCTGCCCTGCCTGGGAATCAAACCAGAGACCCTTTGGTTCATAGACCCATGCTCAATCCATTGAGCTACACCAGCCAGGGCTGAGATTTTTCTTATATCTTGAGGTAGGCCTGCAATGCTATGAATTTCTCTCTTACCACTGTTTTCTCTGTTTCCCATAAATTTTGAGTGGTTGTTTTCTCATTTTCATTTGTTCAAGATATTTTTTTATTTTTACTTGATCTCGTTGTTAACACTTATTATTTAGTAACACGTTATTTAGCCTCCTGGTGTTTTTGTGTTTTTCATCTTTTTTTCTTGTAATTGATTTTTAGTTTCATACCACTGTGGTTGAAGAAGGTGCTTATAATTTAAATCTTCCAAAATCTAATGAGAATTTTTTTGTGATTTTTTAAAATATATTTTATTGGTTATGCTATTATAGTTGTCCCATTTCCCTCCTTCACTCCCCTCCATCCTGTACACCCTCTCCCACCCACATCCCCCCTTTAGTTTATGCCCATGTGTCATACTTATAAGTTCTTTAGCTTCTACATTTCCCATACTATTCTTGCTCTCCCCTGTCCATTTTCAACCTACAATCTATGCTACTTATTCTCTGTACCTTTTCCCCCTCTCTCCTCCTCCCACTCCCCGGTTGCTAACCCTCCATGTGATCTCCATTTCTGTGGTTCTGTTCCTTTTCTAGTTGTTTGCTTAGTTTCTTTTGGTTTTTCTGTAGGTGTGGTTGTTAAGAATTGTAAGTTTGCTGTCCTTTTACTATACATGTTTTTTTTAAAAATATTCTTTCCTTAGATAATTCCCTTTAACATTTCATAAAATAAGGGCTTGGTGATGAGGAACTCCTTTAACTTGACCTTATCTGAGAAGCACTTTATCTACCCTTCCATTCTAAATGAAAGCTTGGCTGGATAGAGCAATATGGGATATAGGTCCTTGTTTTTCATGACTTGGAATACTTCTTTCCAGTCCCTTCTTGCCTCTAAGGTCTCTTTTGAGAAGTCAGCTGACAGTCTGATGGGAACTCCTTTGTAGGTTACTGTCCTCTATCTCTTGCTGCTTCTAGGATTCTCTCCTTCATTTTTACCTTGGCTATGTAATTATGATATGCCTTGGTGTGTTTCTTCTTGGGTCCAACTTCTTTGGGACTCTGAGCTTCCTGGACTTCCTGGAAGTCTATCTCCTTTGCCAGAATGGGGAAGTTCTCCTTTATTATTTATTCAAATACATTTTCAATCTGTTGCTCCTCCTCTTCCCCTTCTGGTACCTCTATAATTCGCATGTTGGAATGTTTACAGATGTCCTGGAGGTTCCTAAGCTTCTCCTCGTTTTTTTGAATTCTTATTTCTCCATTCTTTTCGTTTGGTTGTTTCTTTCTTCCTTCTGGTCTACTCCATTGATTTGAGTCCCAGTTTCCTTCCCATCACTATTGGTTCCCTGTGCATTTTCCTTCATTTCTTTTATGGTAACCTGCATTTGTTCATCTAATTTGCAACCAAAATCAACCAATTCTGTGAGCTTCCTGATCACCAGTGTTTTGAACTGTGCATCTGATAGGTTGGCTATCTCTTGGTCGCTTAAAAGGATGAGTTCTGGGGCACTGATTTGTTCTTATGTTCGAGCCATCTCTCTCTCTCTCTCTCTTTTTTTTGGTCTGGTTGCTCCTGTTAAGGTGAGGGGCGGAGCCTTACGTGTTCACCAGGGCTGGGCACCCCAATTGCTAGATTGTGATGTTGTATGTGGGGGTGAGGTTGAGAGGGAACAATGGCAGTTGCTCTGTTCTCTGTGGGACCTCAGTCCCTTCCCTGGGATCCTGGGTTGCGAGCTCTGCCCTGCTCCACAATCGCTGCCTCACTGGGTCTGCCAGCTGCTGCTTGCGTACTCAGGGTCCACCTGCTGCGATCTTGTGCACCCCAGATGCCTTACATGCCTGTGGATGCCTTATGCACCCAACTGTCTCTGCTCTCCGTGCTGCGACCCGAGCCTGGCTGCTTGTCTCGGCCCCTCCTACCAGTCTGGATGAACGGGTCTATTTCAACTTCTTAGCTGTCCAACTTCCATTCAGATAAAATTTCTGTCAGTTCTGGATGTTATTCTGCCTCTAAATTGTTGTTCCAATCTTGGTTGTGCATGGAGGTACGGTGCGTCCACCTATGCCTCCATCTTGGCTGGAAGTCTAATGAGAATTTTTTGTGTCCTAGCATGTAAAATATTCCTTGTCCACTTGGAAAGAATGTATATTCTGCTTTTTTTTTTTTTTTAGGTGAAATGCTCTAAAAATATTAGTTAAATCCATCTGGTCTAGTGTATCACTTAAGGCTGCTGTTTCATTGTTGATTTTCTGTTTGGAAGACCTTTTTATTTTTTAAAGTTTATTTTATTCTCAGTCAAGAGTGTGGGAAGGGAGAGAGAGAGAGAAACATCAACACGTAAAATTGGTTGGCTACCACATGTGCCCTGACCAGGGAGGGATTGAATGTAAAACCTAGGCATGTGCCCTGACTGGGAATCAAAGAGGTGACCTTTTGATTATGGGATGACACTCCAACCAACTGAGCCACAGTGGCCAGAGTATGGAGGATTTTTCCACTGATGTCAATGGGGTGTTAAAGTCCCCTTCTATGACTTTATTACTGTGAATCTCTCTCTCTTTATGTCCATGAAGATTTGCTTTGTATATTCAGGTGCTCCTATATTGTGTACATAAATGTTTACAAGGCTTATGTTGTCTTGTTATATTGGTTATTTTATCCTTCTTTGCCTCTCATTTTAGCCTCTGTTTTAAAGTCTATTTTGTCTGAAACAGATATGGGGAAGGGTAGCCTTTTTCAAGGAATGGTGCTGGAGATATGGGACAGCTATAGGCAAAAAAATAAAACTTGACCTAGACAAAACTCAGTCTAATACAAAAGCTAACTCAGAATGGGTCATGAACTTAAATATTGATCTATAAAACTCTTTGGGAAAAAAAGGAAAAAAATGTCTTCAGGACCAAGGGCTGGGCAAAGTTTTCTAGGATGATCCATGATAGGAAAATTGATCAATCTGAACACATCAAAATTAAAAATTTATTATGTGAAAGCTCATGTGAAGAGATTAAAGAGACAAGCCATACAATAGGAAATATTACATGTAAACCTCATATCCAACAAGGGACATGTATCTAGAATTTTGTCAGAGACCAAGAGTAAAGATATAAATAACTCTTAGAAAATGGGGAAAGGTAGGAACAGATATTTCACCAAATAATAAATATATGGGGCAAATAGACCCATGAAAAGATGTTCAACATCATTAGCCATTAGGTGAATATAAATAAAAATTACAATGAGTTATGACTATATACCTGTCAGAATAGCTAAACTAAAAAATAGGGTCACTCAAATGTTGGTGAGGGCATGGAGACAGTGGATCCCTCCCACATTGCTATGGAAACACAAAGTGACACAGCTGTCATTTCTTCTAAAACTAAACATCCACTTACTATGGATACATGACTCAGCTATTGTACTCTTTGGCATTTAACCCAGATAAATGATAACTTATGTTCACAGAAAACGTGTACACAGATGTTCGGAGTAACCTCATCTGTGATGGTCAGAACTGGAAACAACCCAGACATCCTTTAGATGAATGGTGGTGTGCATATTCCCTGGGGTATTGTTTAACAGCAACTGAACAGTGGATTGATACACGCGAGGACTTGGGTGAATCATGAGGAAATTATATTGTGTGAAAAGAGCCAATAGTCCAAAATTACATACTGTACAATCTCACTTATGTAATATTTTTGAAATGAGAAGATTTTAGAAATGGACGGTAGATTACCAGATCGCTCGGGGTTACAGAGGAGGGAGGGTCAGGGCTGTGTGACATGGCAGGGAGGTGGTGTAGTTATAAAAAGAACATGAGGTCTCCTTGTGGTGTTGGAACTTTTCCATATCTTGACTGTGGTGATGGATCCACAAGCCCACACATGTGATAACATTGTAACAAACAAAATACATAGATACACACAAGCAAATGAAACTGGGACAATCCGAATATCATTGAATTGTACCAGTTTTGCAAAATATTACCATTGAGGGAAACTGGGTAAAGTGTATATAGGATATAACTTAAAAAAAAAAAGAGTGGAAAGTGGGAACATTAAGGAAAAGAGCCATGGTCTGAGGATATTAGTATAAAAAACTCTCCAAATTTTATATTATAGCATTTTGCACTTTATAATATGGATCCAGCTTATATTATTAGGCTGTTTTTCCTGACACACCTAGACAATATCTGAATTGCATCCTCTTTCAACTCCTTGCCATTTCCCAAAATGTGTAGTGTATTCCAGTGTAATATGGGTGGGTCCCCTAACTTAGCTATGTGTCAGATTCCCCCCCTTGTCTCACCCAGTACAATGTAGGGGTCATGATGTTTGCTTGGGCCATGTAGTCACCCATGAACTTGAAGTTCTCACCCTTATTCTAGTAGCTTACCAAAGTGTTTTTCCAAACAAAGAATGTTCTCTCCTTTTCTGATGATTAAGACAAAACCAAAAAAGTCACTTTTTTGGGTTTTCTTTTATTGTAGTTTCTCTGCCTGCCGTTTCCTGGCCCCAGCTCCACCCCACCCTCTTCTTCTCTTACAGCTACTTCCGTAGTAAAGATTTCTTGTTCATTCAGCTGGATGAAATTACTTCCTTCTTTGACATACCAAAGCCCTCTTGTCCAAACACCCTGTGTTGTATTTTGGTTAGTCATATGCCAGTTTTATGTTTCTACTTGGTTTGAACAACTTGGAGTCAGAGTCTGTTATCCTGTAGTCTTTCACACCGCTGGGTGCTGCAGAGGCAGACATCAATAACTTTCAGTCCAAGTCCTCAAATCCCTCACAACCTGGTGGAGGAGATGGTTGTTCAATAAATCCTGCTACCTTTAAAAAACTGTGGAGGAGCCAAAAATCTCTGTCCATTTCAGTTTCTCTGGAGGCCCCCATCACAGTAACACGTAGATTAAATCTGCAAGCACTGATTTTCTTCACGCATTGCTTTGTGCCTTTTACTGCTTCACTCAAGTTGCTGAAGCCAGACACTCTCCAAAGGCATGGCTGATTGGGAGAAGAGATGTGGAAGGTAAAATGGCTGGTACGGGAGCTTCGTCCCGTCTTGGAAGACAGCAAGTCTC
Source organism: Phyllostomus hastatus (assembly GCF_019186645.2). Lineage (NCBI taxonomy): Eukaryota > Metazoa > Chordata > Mammalia > Chiroptera > Phyllostomidae > Phyllostomus > Phyllostomus hastatus. The sequence continues at coordinate 15,869,218 of NW_025333857.1, forward strand.
CAAGGCTTTGATACATGAGGCAAAAAACAGAAGAAAATATAAACATGCACATTCATGTGCACACACACATGCACAGCCCAACAATAGGACAGGAAAGAGAACCATATATATATATTGTTTGGATTTTACATTTGGTAACATTTTGCTAATAATGTAAAAGTAGTCCAAAGTCCTGAAGCTTTGACAAATTTTAGAAGCTTATTACACATGGGCATGGTGGGTCATGGGAGTATGTCTGAAAGCTTTGAATTCATTGCTGGAACCCAGGTCATAGTTTGTATCCTGGCATGTAGTTCCCATGTAGCAAACTACAAAGGAGGCAGAGGAAGCAAGTCTGACATTTTAGCTTTTCAAACGAGAGGTAAACTTTGCCTTATAGGTGGGAGTTCTCTGAATCAGTCAGAGTTTTAGATGCTTGGTGCCTAAAAACAGTAACAGATGTCCCCTCTAGTGGCTCATGCTTCTACCTGTGATCTCCAAGCAGCAGAACTTGGATTGAGGACAAATATTTGTATGCCCTGAAGTTTATTGTTTAGAGAAGTGGGTGACAGTGACAAAGGAGATTTCTTAGGCATGTACCATAGGTATTTAGGTAGCTTTTGGGTATCTAGGGATGAATGAGAAATCATCCCTAGGCAACATTTACATGAGTGGTTGAAAAAAAGTTTTTGTATTACAGTTCCAAATAGTGAAAATAGTGATTTAGTTAGTGCTCATTATTTATGGATTTGGTATTTTGAATTTAACTACTTGCTAAAATGTATTGTAATCCCCAAATCAATACTTGTGGCTTTTGTGATCTCTCCTATGCTTCTTTCAGCCAACATCACTATTTTGCTGGTTCCCTTATTAATGAATTAAATATATTTTCAGCATGTGTCCATGATACATTTGTATTAGAGTCATGTTTTTAACTTTCTGTCATTCTAAAATTACAATTTTAGAATTTTAATGTTACATGTTCTAAATCATAGTGTGCAATGTGGTGGAAAATCTGAGTCATGTGACACTTACGTTCCCAGCTGAGGTCCAACAAGGTGATGCTCTGCCTTCTTGTTTGACTTTTATGATGTAAACCAGTGTCCTTTTTGTAGTTTATTTAGTTCCATATGTTCCACATTTATGTGCTTTTCTGTTGGTGAATTTACTGCTTGAAATGGTCTTCAAACACAGCGTAGAAGTGCTGTCTAGTTCCTAAGTACAAGAAGGCTGTGATGTGCCTTACAGAATAAAATACCTGTATAGGTAAGCTTTGTTTGGGCATGAGTACTGTGCTGTTGTGAATTCAGGGTTAATGAGTCGACTATATATTAAATAAAAATATATCTTTAAATAAAACGCATGTAAGACAAGGTTATGCATTGATAAATTGACAAAAAAAATGTGACCAGAAGCCTGAAGGAAACTAACCCTTTATTTCTCCCATTTTCTACTTCAGTGTTTGTGGCAACTTTATAGAGTATAACTACTATGTGTAATGAGAATAAATTGTATTATTATTTTTCCTAATTTTAAAAGTAATACAGTTCATTGTAAAATAATGTAAACAACAGAGAAATGCACGGAGAAATAACAAAAACTGTAAATCCTACCACTCAGAAAATAGTGTTGCTATTTTTGTAAAAAATTATTTCCAATACAGTGTTACATCAAACTTTTGGATCTTTGCCTATTGGATAGTTAATACACAATTAAAAAAATTAAAAACAGTGCTACAGTTAAAAAGTTTGCACATACATCTTTGCATGCTGTTCTGCTAATCTTTAAAGATAAGATCCTAGGGACTTCTAGCCAAGATGGAGGCATAGGTAGACAAGCTTCACCTCCTCACACAACCATAAGAAGGATCACAGCTCACCTCAAAAGAAGAAATTACCAGAACTGCCAGAAAATCAAACTTATGGAAGTCTGACAACCAAGGATTTAAAGAAGAGAGAGTCATCCAGATGGGTGGGAGGGGTGGAGACAAAAAGCTGGGGCGGAGAGGAAGCAGTGGCAGTGGTGAGGTGGTGGCAATGAGGCAGTGGCCAAGGCGACCAGAGGAACAGGCAGTTCCACTTTTGTGTGTGGCAGATAAAAATCAGAAGGGACACCTGAGGAGCGAGTGGTCCCAGCCCTAGGCCAGACTGTGCAGCCGAGGGTTCCAGCACCAGGAAAATAAAGCCTCATAGCTTCTGGCTGTAAAATCCGTGGGGACTGGGGCAGAGGAATAAACTGCAGGTCTCTCAGGAGAGTCTGTTTAAAGGACCTGCACTGTCCAAGAATGTACGCAAACGCACCCACTCTGGGAATCAGCACTAAGGCAGCAGTCTGAAGGGTGCCAGCTACATATGGAAAGTGGGGAAAGTGGTGGAAGTGACTGGAAATGGGCAAGAGCTGAGCAAGTGGCATTGTTCCCTCTCCAGCCCTGCCCCCACAGATAGAACCATAAAGCTGCAAAGTAGGTTGCCCTTCCCTGGTGAACACCTAAGGCTCCACCTCTTACAATGATAGGTGCGCCAAGACAGGGTATCAAAGCAGCTCTGCCTAATACACAGAAACAAACATAGGGAGGCTCCCAAATTGAGGAGACAAAGAAATATGGCCCAAATGAAAAAACAGATCAAAACCACAGAAAAAGAACTACACAAAATGGAGATAGCCAACATACCAGATGCAGAGTTTAAAACACTGGTGATAAGGATGCTCAGAAATCATACTGAGTAGAGCAAACGCATAAGGGAAGAAATGAAGGCTACACTAAGTGAAATGAAGAAAAATCCACAGGGAACTATCAGTGAAGGGGAGGAAGCCAGGGTTCAAATCAACGAATTGGAACATAAGGAAGAAATAAACTGTCAACCAGTATGGAATGAAGAAACAAGAATTCAAAAAAAAGATGAGGAGAGAGACTTCTGGCCAAGATGGAGGTGTAGGTAGACACACTGTGCCTCCTTGCACAACCAAAATAAGGACAACAACAATTTAGAAATAAGAAACAACAAGTACTGACAGAAATTGAACTGTATGGAAGTCTGACAACCAAGGAGTTAAAGAAGAAATATTCATCCAGACTGGTAGGAGGGGCGGAGTCTGGCAGCTGGGCAGAAAGGGGTTGTGGCAAAGCAGTGGCTGGTAAATCCTGGGCACACAAGGCAGCAGCTGGTAGAGCCAGCGAGGTGGTGGATTGTGGAGGGGTGTTGGCATGCAAGGTGGCTGTCGGACCGGGTGGTCCCACATTCACACGCAGATAAACCAGGTGAAACTGTGGACTGAGACAGACCGTGCAACCCAGGGCTCCAGCGCAGGGAAATAAAGGCGAAAACACTGATTGAAAACACATGTGGGGGTTGAGGTGCTAGGAGAAACTCCCAGCCTCATAGGACAGTTTGTTGGAGAGACTGACAGGGTCCTAGAAGGTACACAAGCCCACCCACACAGGAATCAGCACCAGAAGGGCCCAATTTGCTTGTGGGAAGTGACTGAAATTTGGCAGAGAGCAGAGCAAGCACCATTGTTTCCCCCCACCCCCCAATCAAGCATCACAACCCAGCAACTGGATTGCTCCACCCTGGTGAACACCTAAGGCTCTGCTCCTCACTATGTAACCAGCGTGCTGAGACAAAAAAAATGGCCCAAAAGAAAGAACAGCTCAAAGCTTCAGAAAAAATACAACTAAGTGACAAAGAGACAGCCAACATATCAGATGCACAGTTCAAAACACTGGTGATCAGGATGCTCACAGAATTGGTTGAATTTGGTCACAAATTAGATGAAAAAATGAAGGCTACACTAAGTGAAATGAAGGAAAATTCACAGGGAACCAATAGTGATGGGAAGGAAACTGGAACTCAGATCAATGGAGTGGACCAGAAGGAAGAAAGACACAACTAAACAAAAAAGAATCAAGAGCCCTGGCTGGCATAGCTCAGTGGATTGAGTGCGGGCTGCGAACCAAAGTGTCGCAGGTTCGATTCCCAGTCAGGGCACATGCCTGGGTTGCAGGCCACAGACCCCAGCAACCACACATTGATGTCTCTCTCTCTCTCTCTCTCTCTACCCCTTCCCTCTCTAAAAATAAATAAACAAAATCTTAAAAAAAGAGAAAAGAATCAAGAAATAAGAATTCAAAAAAATGAGGAGAGGCTTAGGAACCTCCAGGACATCTGTAAACATTCCAACATCAGAATTATAGGGGCACCAGAAGGGGAAGAGGAAGAGCAACAAATGGAAAAGTTATTTGAACAAATAATAAAGGAGAACTTCCCCATTCTGGCAAAGGAAATAGACTTCTAGGAAGTCCAGGAAGTTCGGAGTCCCAAAAAAGTTGGACCCAAGAAAGAACACACCAAGGCACATCATAATTACATTACCCAAGATTAAAGATAAGGAGAGAATGTTAGAAGCAGCAAGAGATAAGGAGACAGTTACCTACAAAGGAGTTCCCATCAGACTATCAGCTGATTTCTCAAAAGAACCTTGCAGGCAAGAAGGGGCTGGAAAGAAGTATTCCAAGTCATGAAAGGCAAGGACCTACACCCCAGATTACTCTATCCAGCAAAGCTTTCATTTAGAATGGAAGGGCAGATAAAGTGCTTCTCAGATAAGGTCAAGTGAAAGGAGTTCCTCATCACCAAACCCCTCTTATGTGAAGTGTTAAAGGGGCTTAGCTAAGAAAAAGAAGATAGAAAACATGTATAGTAAAAGGACGGCAAACTCACAATTATTAATAACTACACCTAAAACAAAAATAAAAACAAACTAAGCAAACAACTAGAACAGGAACAGAACCACAGAAATGGAGATTACATGGAGGGTTATCAACAGGGGAGTGGGAGGAGGAGAGATGAGGAAAAGGTACAGAGAATAAGTAGCATAGATGATAGGTAGAAAATAGACAGGGAGAAGGTAAGGATAGTATGGGAAATGTAGAAGCTAAAAAACTTGTATGACTCATGGACATGAACTAAAGGCGGGGAATGTGGGTGGGAGAGGGGGTGCAGGGTGGAGGGGAGTGAAGGGGGAAAATGGGACAAGTGTAATAGCATAATCAATAAAATATATTCTAAAAAATGTGGAGAGAATAAGAAGACTCTGGGACATCTCCAAACATGCCAACATATGAATCACAGGGCTGCCAGAAGGAGAAGAGGAAGAGCAAGAAATTGAAAACTTATTTTAAAACACAATGAAGGAGATCTTCCCTAATGTGGCAAAGGAAATAGACTTTCAGGAAGTGCAGAAAACTCAGAGAGTCCCAAAAAAAGCTGGATCCAAGGAAGCACATACCAAAGCACATCACAATTACATTGCCCAAGATTAAATATAAGGAGAGAGTCTTAAAAGCAGCAAGAGAAAAGCAGAGTGTTAGCTATGAAGGAGTTCCCATAAGAGTATCAGCTGATTTCTCAAAAGAAACCTTGCAAGCAAGAAAGGACTGGAAAGAAGTATTCCAAGTCATGAAAGGCAAGGACCTACATCCAAGATTGCTCTACTCAGCAAAGCTATCATTTAGAATGGAAGGGCAGATAAAGTGTTTCCCAGACAAGGTCAAGTGGAAGGAGTTCATCATCACCAAGCCCTTATTATAGGAAATTTTAAAGGGATTTTTTTAAGAAAAAGAAGATCAAAACTATGAACATTAAAATGACAACAAACTCACAACTATTGACAGCTGAATCTAAATAAATAAAAACAAAAACAAACTAAGCAAACAACTAGAACAGGAACAGAATCATAGAAATGGACATCATGTGGAGGGTTATCAGTGGGGCAAGGGAAGAGGGAGAATGGGGGAAAAGGTACAGGGAATAAGAAGCATAATTGGTATATACAAAATAGACATGAGGATGTTAAGAATAGTATGGGAAATGGAGAAGCCAAAGAACTTACATGTACAACCCATGAACATGAACTAAGGAGGGGATTACTGGAGGGAAGGAGCTACTGGGCAGAAAGGTACAATGGGAGAAGAAATTGGGACAACTGTAATAGCATAATCAATAAAATATACTTAAAAAATAAAGATAAGATCCTAGGGAAGACTTACTTGATCAAAAGTTGTGTAAAGTTTTAAACACTTGATCCTTGTTGCCAAACTTTTCAAGAAAAATGTGGTGATTTTCTCATTCTCACCTACAATGCTTGAGAAATTACTTTAAAAAATGTGTAAGGAAGTAAAGTACTACAGCTAGGAAAATTGTTTTTGGAGTTAGATATACCAGTGTTTGAGTTAGATTTTTTTAGATTTTCTGAAGAGTATTGAATTATTATTATTTTTTAATCAATTAATTTGGCTGAATACAAACAGCAAACATTGTCCTCTGTGTGAGTGACTGCTGAGATTTCAGCTGTGCTCTTTCAGTGCTGGCTGGGGTGATCTGAGTCAGCCTCACATGGGCATGCATTAGGGTCAGTCAGAGTTTACGGGCGAGAGTTTACACCCATAGAAGTTGAAGCCCTTCTACCCTTTCCTTTTCCTGGATATCTCTTCTCAGCTTCCAGCTGCTGTGGTTGCCCTTTTCTCTGGCCTTGGGTTCTTTCAATCAAGTAGACTGCACAGACTGACGCCATCGAACAGAAGAAAGTCAGAGTACTCTCTCTCTGGGGACCCCAACTGCCTTCGGAATCTACCTTCTTTGGGTCTCTTCTTAGTTCCTTCAGGTAGGTTTTTTGGTTGTTGTTGAGAGTTATTACCTGCAGTTGGGCCTTCTCTGTACTTATTTCACATTCTTCAGTTTGACATCTATGATTTTTATAAATCCCTTGTGCATGAATAGTGCCAGGAAAATACATTTTGACTTCACCAAGCACTATGTTTCCAAAGGACTTGGAATTGCCTGATAATGCCAAAATGAACAGCCAGTGGGGTGAGAGGAGGGTAAGTAGTAGGGGAGCTCTCAAGTTTCTGGGATATGTTTGTTGTACTGAGGCAGATTTAGGGTACTTAAGCCTTTCCTAATCTCTCTAAAAAAATCATCCAAGCTGTGGTTATATCCTTTATAAAAGACCTTTCAGAAAAGGGCCTTAACATGTGGTTTATCTCCACTGAGTAATGACTTTGGCAAGTTATTTAATATCTCGGAACCTTGGTCTTCTCCTCTGTAAGTTCTAAACCCTGCATAGCTCACGGGGTTGTTGTGAAAGTGCTTAGGAGACAATTCAACAGTTCAGACATGCAGCGATCGTACTGTGCTGCCTCTGACACGAAGCATAACTGGGTCAGAGGCACCCAGATCACACCTGAGGCCCATCACCCTGCAGCCTGCTTTTCAATGTTTAGATGTATTTCCAGATAGGCTTTCTGTTGACAAACCAGTGGGGAATTCCAAGTCAGCTGGAGAAATCAGAAAGAGGGGACAGAATATAGTTAGTATAAAGTAGATAGAATAGCAGAAATTATTTTACCTTAAGCGTCTTTTTCCTCCCTAACATGTTAGCTAGTATGACATTTTTTCAGGAAATCCCTTGAGATACCAGTAATTTGGGAACATGTAAAGTCTTCTACTAGGCTTCTTCTAGTCACCACACCCCAGTCTGGGTCATAACAATAAGTCAAGGAGAGCTTTCCTCAGTTCAGCTACTAAAATCCCAGGATTATAGTCTTACAGATATAGACAGCTATATATTTTAAGCCCCTATTCTATGTTTGACATGCACGCACACAAAAATAGCTGAAAGTATTGAAATCCAGGTCTCCAGGAGCTACGAGATGAAGCTATTACTAGAAGTCCAGTGTCCATGCTGGATCAGGCTCACTTGGAGCAGTGACGAACTACTTTTTTTTTTTTACATCTGTCAACTGGACGGAAATAAAAATTATTGAAAATAAAATGTAAGTTATTTTATTGAGTCACATAAAAATAAAGATATATTCTTACCACTTAGATTATTATTGGAAGAAAATCAGGGAGTAAACAGTCTCAGATTTCCATTTAGGTGGGATGTTAATGTTAGACCTTATGTGCCAAGTAGCAAGCCAAGAGCACTTTTGTAGTTTTGCATCCTGAACTCTTAGGTGGTAGGCTATATCTGGCAGGTAGGCTGCTTGTGCTGCAGGAACTCAGGTTACTTAACACGGCCTAGAGCAGTGGTTGGCAAAGCATGGTTCTTGAATTAGCAGCAGCAGCCATGGCAATAAGCAGGCCTCTCCTATCTAATCAGAAACTCCGGGGGATGGGGCCAGCAATCTGTGTTTTAGCAACCTCTGGAGGTGATTCTGATGCAAGCTCAAGTTTGAGAACCATTGCTTTAGAGACACTTTAGAGACATTTAGAACTAATCATTATAGTGCCCAGTCAAACTGGTTTTACAATATAGATGTTCCTATGTGTAAGTTTCAGGGAGAAAGTTTGCATCTGTGACTCCTTCTTTAGGTGAGTATAGGGACTGCCTGATATAAACCCAAAGTGCCCAATCAGAAGTGTTGCAAATACTAGGCCAAAAAGAGGCTATGAGAATAGAATTGCTGAAGGTGGTCAAAATTAATTACTGGTTTACTGAAAGTATTCATGAAATACAATGAAAATATTTTTAAAAATATGCTAGTACTCTTCAGAATGTGGAGACTGTTTGGACTTGCAGAACAATAAAAGATCTAGCAATGTGAGGGGAAACATGCCAAAAAAGAAGGTACAACAGAACCCAGAGAAAGAGGACTTGGGGGAAGTGCCCTCAGAGGAGGAGGTATACAAGAACTGCAAAACTGCTCCAAGCCAGCTACTCCAAACCAACACTGACCAGTTCTAATGCTTTGGCTGGACAAGTGAGAAGGTATATGGGAACCCAGAACATCTAACACACTTAATTACACAGGCATACACTTAGATTTAGGCTTGTTTGTGTGTAACTGAAATCTCAGTACAACAGTGACTTAAACAAAGACAGTAATTGACTTACCATTCATGCAATAGACACCTGAGGTTGGTAGTCATGTACTTGTGGGGTAGCTCCACAGTTATCAGGAATCCAGATTCCTTCTATCTTTTTGTTCTGATATTCTAATTTATGGATTCTATTCTCAAGGTACTACTTCATGGCCCAGTAAGGTGTCAGGAGCTCCAACCATCACGTCTGTTCCAGGCTGTGGGAAGGAGGAGAGGCAGAAGGGCAAAAGAGCACACACCTCTGTTGAATCATTTTCTTTTAAATAGCCTTCTTGCAAGTCAAACATTTCATTGGCCAGAAGTTACGTTGGTCTTCTTAGTTGTAAAGGAGTCCTTGAAAATGTAATCTTTTAGGTGGGTACCATGCTGCTGGATATAAACCTAGGTTCTTTAACTAATGGAGCAAAAAGCAAATAAACAGCATGTGGCAATGAGCAGCCTCTACCATAGATTGCTTATTTTTTCTTGTTTTAAATCTTCAACACTATACTCTGAAGTCTCATGTTGTCAAAGTTAGTCTTTGCTTTTCATTTCTCTGGGTCTCACTTTCCTCATCTATAAAAATGAGGTTAATCTAAGTTAAAAAGTATAGTAAAAATAAGTTGTAAGGTGATTGAAAAGATTATATACCTATATTTGAAACAAAGTGAACGAAGAACTGATAAACTAAATAAATGTTTACTCAGCTCCAAATGCCTAAAACAGGGATATTCTTAAGGGAGGATTTCAGCCTCCACTAAATGATGAATTTTTTCTCCCTAGCATTTAAATCTCTCCCAGGGATATGAATTAATCACCACCAGGTCATTGAGGGACTTCTAAGTGCTTAGCTCTTTGTATAACTGTGCAAAAATGAGCAGGCATTAGTCATCATACCTGCCACATTACCCTAAAAAATAGTATTTACTTTTTAGACTTTATGTAACCTGTATTGTTTAATCTCCCTCATTATTACTGCTTTTCTACTTTTTAAAACAAATCCTCACCCAAGGGATATGTCTATTGATTTTAGAGAGAGAGGAAGGGAAAGAGAGCAAGAGGGAGAGAGAAGGAAAGAGGGAGAGAGAGACAGAGTGACTAATCCCTTGCCTCCCATAGAGGCCCTTACTGGGGACTGAACCCACAGCCTAGGTATGTGCCCTGACTAGGAATCAAAATCACAACCTTTTGGTTTATGGGATGATGCTCTAATCAACCAAGGCATTTGGCTAAAGCTAGTTTTCTACATTAAAAAACAAAACATTATGCTAAAGTATTGGCATTCCAAGGTCTAAACAAAATGCTCTGTATATTATGAACTTTTTAAATAATTTTATTCATGTACTCAATATCCATTTATTAAATATCCATTATGTATTGGGCACTGTGGTTTTGCTGTAAACACAAAACACAAGGCTCCTTCCCTCATGGAGCCTACATTAGATAGTGTGTGTGTGTGCAGGGGTAGGGTGTTGTTGAGGGAGCCAGACCATGAACAAGCAAATGAACAAGACAGTGTCAGATAGTTGTAAGTGCTACGAAGGCAGCAGGAAGACATGAGCATGGGATTGAGAAGGAGGGGCTGTTTTAGAAGGGGAAGTTATTTGATGAGTTAAGACAGGAATATAAGACAAAGCCATTGACAAATGCATGATTTACAATGAACACTTATTTTATGGATATGAACATCTGAAAATTTTCATTTCTAAATGCAAAACCATTCTCTCTCCACTACACAAATGATAAAAATGCAATTCTTATTTAAATCAGGTATCAACAAAAACCTTGTATTCATAACATGTTCAAGAATATTAAAGATTAGATTTCTGCAATATTAGATTTATTTGGAAGTAAAAAAATCCAGATACTACTCTTGCTTAATCCCTATGCTAGTTACTTTTGGGAGATGGAATATCTGAGTAATCTACGATGTTTGTTATCAGAAAACTGGCAAGGGCAATTCTATTATAAAAATGAATCCATCCTAATTTTCTTTGAAAAAAGCTGTTTTATATTTGTGACTCATGATCCTGTAAAATCAAACATGTGCAGGAACAGAAAGTTGGGATTTTCCAGGAGCAAAGCAAATTTAAGTAGACTAGAACACATTTATTCATTCAGTGTTTATAATTGGATTCCTCAGAAATATGAGTGTTGCTCATCTAATGATGTGAGTTTGAAACATACAGGGCTTTAGATTTGATCCCTAGTATTAAAAGAAATAACACACCAAACTTCATCTATAAGAATAGATTTTTGAAAAGTTAGGCTTCATTCTCTTTATAACATATACATGACAGTAATTAGAACCAAGCTCTTCTGTATCTCTTCAAAACTTGAAGAGTTGAAATTCATAAGAAAGGCAATTAACAAAGCATATGGGGGGGGGCAGAAGTCACCAATGAGATGGTTTCATATAAAAAAGATGTGATATTAATTTAAGAATGAATGAATTTTATAAAATGGAATCCTGCATAAGTAATAGAGAGTAGAATCTGGACCCAGACAGGAAATTTGGCCTCAGGAGTGAAGTATAAACAGGAGAGGCTGTGGGGAGGAGTGGAAACTTTCAGGGGTAGTGGAATTAAATGATCTCTAGGTCCCTTCTAGCTCCATATATCTGATTCTAAGGAAACCCAGAAGGTGTGTTAACCGGTTTTTAAAAAGACTTTATTGAGATATAATATACATAACCATAAAATTCACCTATTATAAGTATACAGTTAATGATTTGTAGTAAACTCATGGAGTTGTGCAACCATCACTACAATCTAACCCATATTTTCAGGTTGTTTATTGGGTAGGGACGATTTTATTTTTCTAGTATAAAGGTACACAGTGACTCATTAAATTCTAGATCAAGTGTAAAGGATGGAAAGATGACTCACTGGAAATGTGTGTAACAGACATGTGCAGGCAGTTGCTCTGTTGAAACAGAGGGAAAGAAAAGGAGGGTGCCTGGAGGAAGTGCAGCGCAGTGGTTGCCAGCCACACCCTCGAGTCAGACTGCTGAAGTTAAGATTCTGGCATCTCTACTTGCTTAATATCTGTTTGAACTCAAGCAAGTTACTTAAACTTGCTGAGCCTCAGTTTACTCACCTGTAAGTTGACAGTACCTACTTCATAGGGTTATGAAGGATAAATGAGATAATACAACATATGCAAGGGGCTTAGCATATTTCTGGCACATAGAAAGTACGCAATAGATATTAGCTATTTTTATAATTATCACTTGATGACCATTAGTCTTTTATGAGCAGACAAAGACCACAGACCCTATGATTTTACTTATATGAGAAATTCTAGAAAAGGAAAATGATGGTGGTAGAAGGCAGATCAGTGGTTGCCAGAGGCCAGGGACAGGGAGTAGGAAATTGATAGCAAAGAGGCAAAGGGAAATTTTGGAGTTTTCTAGATTATGACTGGGATGATGTTTTGTAAACATGTCATCCAAATATATACTTAAACTTGGTTAATTTTATGGTATATAAAATAAAGGTAATACCCCCGCCCCACCCCCCAAAATATACCTTTTAATCTACCAGTTGGATAGTTGGATTATTTTATGTCAGAAGCAAGAAACCATTTCTAAACTCAGGCAACGAATACTGGTTGAGCACCTACTACTTACAGGGCACTGTTCTAGGTGCTGTGTGTACAGCTTTGAAGTAACGGGATCCCTACGCTCATACAGCTTATAGTTTAAGCACAAATAATACACATGTTTTGGAGCTAAAAAGGAGTCAATGAGGGATGCTGGAGGAAAAGGTAGAGAAGCACTAAGTAGTATAAATACGTGCCTTGGTTTTTCTTCCAGTTTTCAAACATACATAGAAGCAAACACAGCGTCCATGTGTCTGAAGATGATGCCCCTGACTGACCTTGTTAGTGTTTGGACAAGGTGGTATGACAAAAGCCTCTAGGTGGTTGGTGACAATGACAGGAGACACTCTGGCCACACCATTTGTGAGATGCAGTGTCCACCTGAGAGGGAAGACTGGCCTCAGCCCAAGGACAAGGTGGACGGACGCTCCTTAGGCCTCGGGGTAGTGTGGCTTTGACCTTGGCCTTGTCGACCGGTCACTCTTCGCTCAGGGCGATCAACAACCCTCTGCAGAGTGTTGGAAGCCGCCGGTACCTTTAGGTACTTAAGTACGGTGGGCCAACCTGGAAGTCTTCTGTGCGAGGTGACCCCCGCCCACTGGATGACCCCTCCTACGTGGGGGTCCCAGGCTGTTGCCGGCCGAGGGCAGGGACCCGTTGCAGGAACCTGATTGGCTGAACCAGCCTGAACCTCGTGGGAGGGCGGGGCGAGGCCTGTGAGGGCGGAGCTTACGGCGAGGAGGGCCACCCGCGCCCCTTCGGGAAATGGATGCTCCGCAGGTCTGCGGGCGCCAGGGGCGGGGAGAACGCTTTCTAAGCGGCGCTCAGGCCCCGCCCGGGATCCGGCGGGAGGGCGGGGCCTCCCCCTTCCTCCTACACCGGCTCTGGTCTGAGCCCGGAACGGAGAAAAGAGATTGGGTTTAAGCTCCCTACTTGATTTTTGGGTAGCGGCGAGCGGAGGAGGAATATGGCGCTCGTAGGCAACGGAGCTGAGCTGGAAGCGGACGAGGTACTGGACAGTGGGGAGAGCGGGCACTTCCCCCGGAGCCTGGCGGGGATGGCCAAGGTCCCGCCCCCTTGGTCCCAGTTCGGGACGTGAAGCCTCTCGCCGGGAGGAAGAGACCGGGGCTGCGGGTGGGTGTACCCGTCCTTGGGAGGTCTTTTCGCGCGCGAGAGTGAGGAGGGTCTGCGCGGCTCTCGGAGCGGAGGCGGCTCCGAGGTTCGGGGCGCCAGCTCCGTGGAGTTGTGGGGATGGAGGACACTACGTCCGGTCGGCGGGATGGGTGCGAGGGCGCGGTAGCGCGGGGCTCGCAACACTGAGCTGTTCGGGGCCGTTCGGACGCGAGGCTTTTGGAGGTCTGATCCCGAAGTCCTGACACCCGCCGTCCGGCGCTTTTATAGTCGAGTCTTGAGCTGGGAGTCTCACCTTCTCTGCTACTTTCCTGGCGTCAGGACAGAAAGGCTTACAGTCTGTGAGAGGAGGGGGACACCCAGGGGAGGAAGGAGCCCCAGGGGTGTCTGTACGGGCCGGCAGGGCAGCGGCTGCCCAGGGGCCAGAGCGCGAGGGAACCGAAGCAGCCGCCGCCCGGGTGTCGGTCCTGTCCCCTCCGTCCACTGGGCCCGGGCCTTTCCCGAGCAGGTTCCCAATGTCGGTGGTCTAGACCGAGAGAAGGCGCTCCGAGAGCCGGCATCCTGTGGTCTCAGCTGGTTATGAGCCATTAGCCACTTCCTCCTCGGGCGGGCGCGCGGGAGTCTGAGCACCCTCGGCCGGGCGCGCCGGACCTGTTGATTTATAGGCTTTTCTTTTCAGCACTTGGCAGCTCCGGAGAGACGCTCTCTGGAGCCTGAAGTTGAGGCTGGCGGCAGCAGCAGCAGTACCCACAGCTGCTGCTGCCGCTGCTGCCATTTTACCTGACTTGAATTTTACAAGTCGCCGCCTGAGAGGCTTAGTTTCAAATGATGCAATAGTGGAATATCTGGAGAAGGCGTGTTAAGATTCCCATCCATTTCTTCAGTGTCGGGAAACTCCTGACAATGAACACTATGTTTTAAATATAGCTTTTAAAATGAAAATAAAACAAAAACCGAACCTTTACACGACTGACAGACAAGAGAGCAAAACGGGTGGTCCAGAACCTTCCTCACAGCTTGTGTCTTTCAATGAAGGCACCAAGACTACAGACCAATGAACTAGAGCTTGCTCAACTCCATCTGTTTATTGTTGAAACTTTTAAACCACCTGTAAAAGCAAATGATGAAGTATTACATTTGTTGCTGTTTTCATCTGTGACGATCTTTATAGCTTTAGGCTGTCTTTGGTATGTCACAGATGAGCTGTTTTTCGTTCCTTAGCTCTTTTTTTTTTTTGTAAAAACAAGGTAGTAACACTTTTATGGTGCTTTGACCATACATTCACTCTAGTTGCCAAGGTTTTGATGGCTCCCTGTTGTGTATTGAATTAAGTATCCATGTACTTGGCATGCAAGGCTTTGTACAGTGTGGCCTCAATCTGATGTTCTAGCCTTTTCCCCAGTTGCTTCTCCATATAACCATTTAGTTTAATCAGTATTGTGCCCATATTATAAATTAGGAGTCAAGACCAGGAGTAGCTACTAAATGTGGAGTGAAATTTTGAATCCCTAGTCTGCTTGTTGAAAAAAAGAATTGCTACACTTAGGGCTATATAATTGTCCAGACCAGGGTATTGTTGAGAGAGAAAGGGGATACCATTAATAATTAATGCTTGGACTATAGGTGTAAACTGGGACTGTCCTGGGCATATTGATACATATGGCCACCCTAGTTATGCCATTGCCTGCAAGATGAACTGACATACTGGGATGGATTAGCTAGGGAGAAGGGCTCTAACGCTGTGGGGGAAGTTGGGTTTCAGAGTAGCAGAGTGCCTGGCACACAGACACTTGAGAATACATAATTTATTGAATGATTGAATGACAGCAGAAGAAATGTTGCTTAATAATTCCTCTGTTTTTTGCCATATCTTCCATTCACTTTTTAAATTTCATAACTATTAGGTGCCTGTTACATGTTAGGCGCTATATACTGGTCCTAAGAGATCAGCTAAGTACAAGTACAGACATAATTTTTGGTTCATGCCAAATCCACATTTGTAAGACATGGTGCACTGTTTCCTTTGGTATAAGTTTCATGACATTTATTGAACATCTGCTCTGTGCTCAAACTTGGTAGGTGCCTCAGAAAGAGAAGTCACAGTTTTGGCTCTCCAGGGTTCTCAAGATAGGGAGATATGACATGTATAAGAACTTGAGAAAAGAGCTCAAGGCAGGGTAAGCAAGTTAGACTGGATACCCTTATAGACTGGGTACCCTTATTTGTAGAAAGTCCCTAACTTTCAGTGGGCTGAAGTGCTCTACACGTGAGTGAACAAGACTGCTCCTCAACTTTACTGGTTGTGGGAACTAAAATAGCTTATTTCAGCTGGGAGGTTTTTTAAACACTTAATTTGAAATCTTTGTGGCTAATTTTTATATTCCAAGGAAGTAAAAGTGTGTAGCTGGAAAAGTAGTAGCCTAGGAATTAGGTGAACTGGGCTCTCAGCTCTTTCACTAATTTGCTCCATAGTCATTCATTTATGATGTGTGCAAACATCTGATGATCTTATGTGCCAGACCTGGTGCTAGCCTGGAGACACAACAGTGAACTGAGCAGACAGGTACCTTGTCCATAACTGGTGACTTTGAGCAGGTCTCTCAATCTGTTAGGGCTCTTCTAAGTTTCCTCATATGAAGGAGTGTCTGGATGAGCCCTAAGTGTTCTTCTAGCTCTGAAAGTCTGTGCTTTTGGAGAGGAGGAGGACTCCTTTTTGGGAGAAAGGCTAATACTATGGGGATCCCTTTTTTCTCAGTGTAACCAAAGAGATGATGGTAGTAGAGGCGCTCTTATGGTAGCTGTGGGATATGATGTTAAACTGATGTTTTTTTCCAGGAGGGTAAATGTCAGACTACAGAGGTCAGGACTTACAATCTCAAGGGTGGCAAAAATTGATTCTGAAGGGGGATAAAAACATCTTACATTTTACAGTGGTGTGTGGTCCTTCAAAGCTTGGTTAACAAAATCTTCTTTCTTTCTTTTTTATAAAAAGATTTTGTTTATTTTACTTTCAGACAGAAGGAAAGAGAGAGAGAAAATCAATGTGTGGTTGCCTCTCACGTGTCCCCCCACTGGGGACCTGGCCTGCAGCCCAGTCTTGTGCCCTGACTGGGAATTAAATCAGTGACCCTTTGGTTTGCAGGCCAGCACTAAATCCACTGAGCCACACCACCTAGGGCCACAATCTTATTTCTTAACATTTAGATTTACCTCATTGGGTTTTCTTGGGAATTACACAAGCAACTTTGACATCAAGTTCATGAAAGGTATACAGAAATTATGCAAGGTCAGCACTACGAACCTATGGCAAATAAATGACTGTGGCTGGAGGGACCATTAGTTACTTGATCTTGAAGTTGAATCTCTCTTGGTGACCTCCTCATACTTAGGGGCTACCATTAGCTTCCTTTTTTTGCTTATGTTTGGCCCTCCATGCTTTTGTGTGATTTGGGATTTGGGAATTAAGTAAAAAATAGTTTGTTTATATTTTATTATTTAATCCTATTAAAATTATTCAGTCCACCAATAATTATGTCAGGAAGTACTAAAAAGAGACAATACCATCAATATCTGAATGATTATCTAGCAGCTAGTTAAATTAAAAATTATTTCTCATATGAAAGAAGAGTTAATTTCATTAAAGTAATGTTTAAGATAATTTTTAATTGTTTTATCTTTTCTGGAAAAATAACAGTTTTTAATGTCTTTTAAAAATTTGGTTTTATTTCTATTAGGCAGAAATTGGTAATTTGCATATGTAAATTGATACATTTATATTTTATATTAAAATTACATTAAAAGTTACTCAAATACAGTTATAGAATTAAATGTTAATAGCTTTAAAATTTTAATTTAACTTAAAATTTTTATTTAGTCATTCAAACTTATTATTGAACAAA
This sequence comes from Phyllostomus hastatus, assembly GCF_019186645.2. NCBI lineage: Eukaryota > Metazoa > Chordata > Mammalia > Chiroptera > Phyllostomidae > Phyllostomus > Phyllostomus hastatus. The sequence goes on from NW_025333857.1 coordinate 15,886,694, forward strand.
AAGTATTAACTTGTACTTGCTCATTTTTGTATGAAGCACAGATATATGTCTGTGCTATTGAAATTGCATGGGGGCTGTAGTTAGGAAAAAATGTCTAAAAAGACTTCTTTGGGGTCATTAGTGAGAAAAAATTGAGAAACACTGGATCAGGGAAGGAAATGGCTTATGTGACAAAATGTTTCCATGGCCTGCTTTTTTGGCCTAGGGTTTTTTAGGTCTAATTCTGATTTAGAAACCTTTTTCTTTGGAATTTTAGATGCAGTTTAGATCAGATTGATTGCGACAATTTTTTAAGGATCAGCTTCATTCTTTCATTCCACCTGTGTTCCTTGAGCACTTCTTAGGTGCTAACAGTCTTTAGATGCCGTAAGTGCACACTAAGGCAAGGCAGCATCATTGTCTTGAAGGAACACTTTGTAGCAAAAGACACAGTTATACAAATCACTAGTTCTGTCTTTGGGCCGGGTAGGTTTTATACAGGAGGGCCATACAATTTATCATCATAGCAGGATATGAGAGTAAATGGCGTACTTTCAGTAATCACCGTAGGACAGCAGGTGCAAATAGCGATGGCTGACCACCTTGGTTTAGGGGCTGGCAAAGACTTTAAAGAACAGATGGTATTTGAACTGGGGCTTGAATGGTGAGCAGGATGGTGCTGGGAGGAGTGAGAGGGATAAGGCTCAGGCCTGGGTGGAAGTTGAGATGGGTGGGAATGAGAGCCCACCTGGGTTCCGCAGGGAATTTGGCCATGGGAAGGAGAGCTGGTGAGGCCCGTTTATATCACATGGTACAATGTCTGGGATGTCATGCTAAGGGGTTTGGGTTATAGCTCCTAAAAATGTGGGAATCTGGACTTTTTTCTTTTAATTTAATCAAAAGTATTTTTTACTTGAATATTATTTTGTATTAGTTTCAGGTATACAGCATAGTGGTTAGACATTCATATCTTTACAGAGTGGTCCCCCTGCTCTTTTTAAGGCCCACCTGGCACCATATATAGTTATTACAATATTATTGACTGTACTCCCTATGCTTTACTTGACATCCTTAAGACGATTTTTTAATGGGGAAAATGTGATAGGTTATTTATTTTAGGAAGATGAATCTGGTGAACTTGACACAGCCAGACTGTGGAGATGGCAACAGGAAGGGCAAGAGGCTGTCGTAACAGTATGTGTGAGGTGGTCAGGCCTGAAGTGGAGCAGAAGCTGTGGGATTGAAGAGGAGGCCAGATTTGAGGGACTTCTCCATGAGAACACAGACGAGGAATTGGCCTGGGATGCTGTTTGAGGGTGAAGGGGATGGGGAGGGTAGGAAGCAGGGAGGAGCTAGAAGTGTAGAGGATGGGGACAGACATCACACAGAAGAAACCCTGTGGCTTACTGTGACTCATTGAGGGAGCATGGCTATTTTTTATGAGTGGATGAAATAAAAAAAGTGTTTGTAATTGGGTGTTCAGGTTACTGAGAGGAAAAAATAATATCAACTTACCATCAACCTCAACTCCTGCTCAGGTTCAATCTTGAATCTCTTGAAATCCCATCTGTTTTTGGAATGCTACTTTCTCAGTGAAAGCTGCCCACATTTTTCCCTTCCCTCCTTCCATGCCTGGAAACCCCCTTCCTTTCATTCAAGTCTAGTAGTGCATGTATGCCTCTCTGGGCAGGTATTACTTCTTCCTTGAGTCAGCTAGTTTACCTTCTTATCTTAGTTCCCTGCCCTTGGGTGCTATTGCTAATTATCCACAGCGTGAATCTGATACTGAGAATTCTGTGAGGCTCATGGTTTCCATCTAGCCATCTGTTGACAGCTCCCTAGCCCACAGTCCCAGGTGCCCCAGTGGCCATCTCAGCTGGGTCTCCTGGAGCCACTGTATGCTCACTTCACAGAGGTTGAGTACCTGGAGACTTTTGGGGCACTTGTGAGGCTGCCAGGGGAGATTTTTCCTTTGTCACGTCGTTTTTGGCACCCATTGCTCCCCTCTTCCACCTGTGCTTCGTGGAAGTTGGTCATGTACTCAGAGCCACTCTGGCTAGTTGGCTGAATTGGTTGGGTCACAACAGCTCTTCACAGGGACTTCTCAGGTGTTGAATGCCTGGCAGTTCATCATGCCATTATTCATCTTAAGTTCTTTATTTAAAGACTGTGGGTATGTAGTAAATGTTTTTCTGCTGCGATCTGGGTACATGTCCCCTTGAGTGTGTTGCTGATTATTCTGACATATACATAAGGCCTGCATGTTTTTAAATATTTTAGTGAAATGATACATATATTTGTTGGGTCTGATTATAACTAGTAAGTGAGACAAATTATTGATTTTAGTGAGTTTAATGTGTTGGGTTTTGTGGTAGGTCCTGGAGAGGCAAATATAGCTCTCATCCTAAGTTATGGTCTAACTGAGGGGGGTGGGGGCAGATGTGTAGACAAATAGGAGTAATAGTCCATGCTGGGATCTACTGAGGAGGGATGCAGGGGTGGTTTGGGAGCTCAAAGGAGGACATCTCACAGGGGGAGGATGGGTCATCAAGGATGGTTTCCTGGAAGAGGTCATTTTTTTTTTAGAAATTCTCAATCTTGCAGGATAAGTAGAACAGAGAAAAGAGTTGGGCATGGAGGAATTCTTGAAGTTTCTCTCAGGGAGAGGAACTAGCAGGCATAAGGTATGGAGGTGAGGGAGAGCTTACGGTGCTCTGGGTGTCAGGGAGCCATACTGGAAGGGTAGGAAGGGCCATTCCACATCTTTCATGTCAGAATGTGGCTATCATGGTGTGTGTATTTGAAGTTTTAAGCTGAGGAGAAATGTGGAAAGATCCACAGTGTAGGTAGGTGGCTGTCTCTGGCAGTGTGCATGGAGGCTGATTGGAGGGACTCTACACCGGAGGTGGAGAGGCACGTGGTTTTCTGGTGTTTTGTTTTGTTTGTCCAATGACTGTTAACAGCCCACCAAAGGCCCACTATATGCGAGGGTAGCTAAGTACTGGGATAACACAATGGGTAACGTTATGGTTTTGACCCCCCTGGAGCAGATTGTCAGGAATGTGGACACCAGCAAACAACTCTACCCTGAAGTGTAGGAGAGAGTCCAGAGAGAGTGTAAGCAGGCCTGGTGTGCCTAGAAGAAAAGAGCTTTCACAGGGCTGCCACTGATGCATCATGGTGAGGGCATGTCCCTACCCAGGGCAGGACTTGGTTTGCAGCTGTCCAGCTGTGTGACTTAACCTGTGTGGGCCTTGGTTTCCTTATAGGTAACACAAAGGAATTGATACTAATGATCTGTTTCTGAAGTTCTTCTCACCTTTGACATTTGTGATCTAGTAGGTGACATTTGATCTGGACTTTGAGGGGTGGAATTTCAGCAGGCCGTGAGGGAGCAGATGGATCACACCTTCGTTCCAGGAGGCAGAGGCAGCAGGAGAGGAAACATGCTCAGGCGTGGACGAAGTGTGAAGGCTATTGTGCTGGAGCAGAGTGTGTGAGAGTTAGGTGGCTGAGGCAGGAGAGCAATGCTGCGTGTGTTCCACCAGGTTTAAATAGACCTTGAACCCTTAGTTATGGAGTTTTTTTCTTTCTTATTTTGACAGCAGAGAACCAACCACATGTATACTTCCATATTTGTGGAATGTTTTCCCATTACTTTCTCTTTCTCTCTCTTCCCCACCTTCCCTCTCCCTCCCTCCCTCCCTCCCTCTCTTTCTTAGTAAAGGAAGCAATGATGGTCACATTTCTTGGTTTCATTTTCTTCTTTCCCAACCCCATTTCCAAAGAACAGATTTAAACTAGTGACTGTACACTGCAATGCAGTGGATAAGAAGACAAACGAGTCAGACACGTTTGCGTAATTCCATCGGCTTATGTTTCATCACATAGACTTTTACCTTCTGCTAAGTTCTGAAACACAGAAACACCCTGACCCACCACCACTCTGGTGTGATCAGTAGGAACAGGCTGGGTTTCTCGGAGGGGCTCCTCAGTCCTTTTCTCATTTCCTGCTTCTTTAGAACACTTTCTCCTAGAGTTCAGGGGTTCCTGGGCTTTTCTCTGCTCATGAGTCACAGTCCTTTCACTCAGAACTAAAGGGAATGAAGCCTGACTCCAGAACCTTCTCTCAGAAGCACTCCTATGTCATCATTTGTGCAAAATCAATGACCAAGTATTTGTTGGCCAAGAACAGACCCAGCACGGAGCAGTATTGAGCTTCTGAGGAGCGGCCAGCTTGGGTTTAGATCCTGGCTTCTCTTTTACTGTGTGACCTCTGGCATGTTATTTAACTAGTCTAATGCTCTTCATTTATAACATGGGAATATTGGTGATGAGGATGAAATAAGATTCTATTTTACAAAGCACCTTGCACATAGATGTACTCTTAAAAGCCACTTCTCTTTTCCATTATGCTTCATATTAAGGCATTGCTGTTACTCTTCTTACGGGTTTGTTGAAGAATCTGCCACAAATGTTTTAGTGTATCCAAATATAGTTTAACCTTATTTTTGCTCTTATTTAACTCTTCAGTTGAGAAGAAAGTTCTGCAGAAGTACACACCCTGGAAACAGTCAGGAAGTGATGGGCCCAAGGTCATTCAGCTCACCCAAGCACAGAATCAGGGTTATCAGCCAAGTGTGCTAACTCTACATACAGTACCCTTTCCACTGGGTCAGGGGACAGTGTACTTCACAGGAAGGCCAAATGTGGCCTGCACATCTCCTGCCTGTTTTTGTAAATTAAGTTGTATTGGAACACAGCCACGCCCATTCATTTAGGTGTTGCTTATGGCTGCTTTCCCACTGCAGTGGCAGTGTGGAGCAGTGGGGACACAGATGTGTGACCTGTGTGGTCTAAACAGTTATTGGTCCTTCATGGAAAAAGTTTGCTGACCGATGTACTAGGTGATTTCTAGGGCTATATGTGTAGGTTTGTTTATAAAGTGTTGTAAGCCTTATGAATTAAATTTATTTCTTTAATACTCATATAAGCATCAAAAACTGAGAAAATATAAATCCATGTGGCACATTCAGTGAAGGGGTATACAAGTTCTGTGGTCAGATGTATATACTGCTTCTTCATATACAAGCTTGGATAAATTAATATCTCTAAGCTTTAGTTTCTTCATCTGTAATTGGAGGTACTAGAACCTTCTTCTGAGGGTTATGGCAAAGGTTAAAGCCCTATAACGTGTTTAGTGTCTGGAGTGCAAATGCTGGCTCTTAGCACTATTATTGAGGATGTGGGATGTTGATGGTTGACAGTAAAGGTACTTGTCAGGCTACCCTAGGCCTCCTGGTGGGAGCAGTTCTGCAAATTTACAGTTCTTACACCTGTCCCCCCCTGAAGGAAGAGAGTCGTAAACCTGGGGCTCGCAGGGCCATCTGCTTAAGCAGAGTAGTATTAGTATTTGTCAGCAAGGGAAGTGGCAGTGTCATTAATTTTTTGAAAATGGCTTTTGCCCACCAACACATAAATAGCATGTATGGTAACTTCTGTCTTTTCCAAATGTTTTGATGTATGGAAAGTTCCACTTTTTAATAGTAGTGGATGTCATCATTGTTCTTACAGTTTTTTCCTGAGTACCTAGATGTTAGTTGGAGAATTTGACCTGTAAAAGGCAGGTTTGTGTTCAGTTACTTAGCGTAAGAGTTTAAAAGGTGAAGGAGATGACAAGGCCTGTGCATGCCTGGGCCCTGGAAGAGGCTCTGGGGTTCTTGCTCTGCCCCAAAGCAATGTGCTATGCCAGACTGCTCTTTCTAAAGTTCAAGTCCATTCTCACCTTGCTGCTTAAAAATCTGTTCACAGCCTTTGAGGTACTATGCTCACACGCTAGAATGGCACATAAGGCCGTGCTCTGGATTTAGCTCAGTGGTTCTCAGATGTTGGTGAGCATAGAGAGTTGGGTTAGGGGGATGGGTGGCTTATTAAGATGTATGTTCCTAGGTCTCACCACAAGCCATTCCTATTCAGTAGGTCTGGCGTGGCTCCCAGGAGTTTGCATTCCTAACTTGATCTTTAGCATCAACCATGCTGACATGCTGTAGATTCCCATTTATACCTTTCCTCTCAAAAGGTCAGTCCTTGCTCACTTCCCAGCTTTTTCACCTGCTGTTCCCTCTCTTGGCCAATTCTCTTTAGCATTTAAGGCCTCCCTTGGGTGTACCATTCCTCCTCCAGCCTTTCCAGATATTCATTCCTTTCTTCCCTCCCTTTCAGGTGCTCAATAACTATTTAACATTCTTGGCTGCTTAGAAGGAGAAATATTTCTCTTTTGGCATATGTGCCATGGTACCCAGCAGGAATGGGATGTAGGTGCCTTGGTGTTCCAAAAGGAAAGGGTGGTGGCTTTTTCCCCCATAGAAAGCAGCCAAGGAATTCCCTTTAGTGCTTTCTAACAGTGTGATATTTTTATCCTCTCAACCAGAAAGAATTTACCTCTAGAATCTATTAGCATTATGTCAGTATACTTAAGCAAAGCTTTATTGAAGTGTCATTTACATGCCATAAATTCATTCCTTTTAAATGTACAATTCAGTGATTTTTAGTAAATTTATGGAGTTGTGCAGCCATCAGTACAGTCAATTTAAGAGCATTTTCATCACCCATTAAGATTCCTTCTGGACTTCTGGCAAGATGGAGGAATAGGTGGACGCACCGTACCTCCTTGCACAACCAAGATTAGAACAACAATAAGTTACAGATAGAATAACACCCAGAACTGATAGAGGATTGATCTAAATGGAAGTCGGACAGCCAAGAAGTTGAAGTAGACCCATATATCCAGACTGGTAGGAGAGGATGAGCCGGGCGGGCCGGGCCTGGTGCGGGTCAGCGGCGCGCGGAGGTCGGGGAAGATTTGGCACGAATTGGCGTGACAGCCATCCGGGGCGCAAGAATGCAGCAGTGGACCCTGAGTACGCAAGCTGTGGCTGGCGGACCCAGTGAGGCAGCGATTGTGGACCAGGGCAGAGCTCCCAGCCCAGAATCCCAGAGAAAGGACTGAGCCCAGGAGAACGGAACTACCGCCATTGTTCCCTCCCGTCCCCGCTCCTGCCCCCGCCCCCACATATAACATAACAATCTAGCAACTGGGGTGCCCAGCCCCGGTGAACACCTAAGGCTCCGCCCCCCACTGTAACAAGAGCGACTAGACCGGAAAAAAAAAGGAGAGACAGGGAAAGACATGTTTACAACAGAACAGATCAGTCCCCCGGGACTCCTCCTTTTGAGTGACCAAGAAATAGCCAATCTATCAGATGCGCAGTTCAAAACACTGGTGATCAGAAAGCTCATGGAATTGGTTGATTTTGGGTGCAATTTATATGAAAGGATGCAGGTTACCATAAAAGAGATGCAGGAAGATACACGGAGGAGAGCCAATAGTGAAAGGAAGGAATCTGAGTCTCAAAACAATACAGTGGACCAGAAGGAAGATAGAATCAACCAAGCAGGAAAGCATGATGAAATAAGAATTCAAAAAAATTGAGGAAAAGCTTAAGAGCATCCAGGACACCTTTAAACGTTCCAACATCCGAATTATAGGGGTACCAGAATGGGAAGGGGAAAAGCAACAAATTGAGCACGTATTTGAACAAATAATAAAGGACAACTTCCCCATTCTGGCAAAGGGAACAGTCTTCCAAGAAATCCAAGAAGCTCAGAGAGCCCCAAAGAAGTTGGACCCAAGAAGAAACACACCAAGGCACATCATAATTACATTAGCCAAGGTAAAAATGAAGGAGAGAATTCTAGAAGCAGCAAGAGATAAGGGGACAGTCACCTACAAAGGAGTTCCCATCAGACTGTCAGCTGATTTCTCCAAAGAGACCTTACAGGCAAGAAGGGGGCTGGAAAGAAATATTCCAAGTCATGAAAGACAAGGACCTACATCCCAGATTGCTCTATCCAGCAAAGCTCTCATTTAGAATGGAAGGGCAGATAAAGTGCTTTTCAGATAAGGTCAAGTGAAAGGAGTTCATCATCACCAAGCCCTTATTTTATGAAATGCTAAAGGGACTTATCTAAGAAAAGAAGATAAAGAAAAGACATGCATAGTAAAAGGACAGCAAACTCACAATTATGAACAACCACACCTAAAGCAAAACCAAAAGAAACTAAGTAAACAACTAGAATAGGAACAGAACCACAGAAATGGAGGGCACATAGAGGGCTAGCAGCAGCGGGGTGGGAGGAGGAGAGAGGGGGAAAAGGTATAGAGAATAAGTAGCATAGAATGTAGGTTGAAAATAGATAGGGGGAGGGCAAGAATAGTACGGAAAATGTAGAAGCTAAAGAACTCATAAGTATGACACATGGACATGAACTAAAGGGGGGAAACATGGGTGGGAGAGGGGGTACAGGGTGGAGGGGAGAGAAGGGGGAATGGGACAACTGTAATAGCATGATCAATAAAATATATTTAAAAAAAAGATTCCTTCTGCCTGTTTGCCTGTACCTCAATATACCTTCACATTTAAATTAATGAAAAATGAATTTACAGTCTAGCTATGGGGATAAAGCAAAAGTGTTAGGTATCAAAAAGTGAGGCTGGAGAGCAGGGTACATTTGGGTCAGTGCTTGACTGGGCTCCTACACTGTGCCATCATCAGGAGAGAGGCTTGAGGGCCTCGTGAATTACCCGCCGAAATGAATAATTTGTCCCATTTGCAATAAAGGAGATGTGAGGAGTGCATAGATAATGGTTTTTCCTGATTTTTCTAGTTCATTCCCCAAGGCAGTTACTATTTACCTGATATGTTTAGCTTCTTGCTAGAAAGATGAACAGGCAATTGCATTTCTAAGCCATTAACAGTTGAATAAAAGGGACTGTCATCATAGCTGAAGTCTCAAGTAGGTTAAGGAGTTCTACAAAATTAGCTTCTTGTCAGGTACCCCTGAATTTCAGGTTTGCTATGTCTGTGCCTAGGAAGGCATTTGGGAGAGAGGAAAGAACTTGGGTGGGCTTGTAGGTTAGCAGACATGGGTTGGGTTCTGCCACTTGCTGGCAATGTGACCTTGAACAAGTTATTTAATTTTTCTGTGAACTTCATCTCTCATCAGTCAAATGGAGATTCTGATGCCCACCTCATAGAGTCCCTGTGTGTAGACCTGGCAACTGGTGCCTGACATACTATACTTAGTTGCAACCATTAATTTGAGTAGCAACCATGTTTAGATTTTGTTTTTTATCAGTACATTCTGATGGCTAGAATTTTATAGGGCAGGAAAGAGTCATAGTAAGAGTGTATCAAATACTGCAACTAGCTATTTTGAACATCTTGATATTAAATATTCATTTGCTGATATTAATTTAAGATCTAATTTGGGGAAGGAAGGTTTTGTTTTAAAGATACAGACAGTGGTAGGTGTTCTTAGGGAGAACTGGCTCAAGACAGGCAGGGCTCTTGGAGCCCTAGCTCCCTGACCCTGCAGAGGGGCCAGGAGAGAAGACTTATGCAGTCTAGCTGGGGAGCATTTGCGAAAGGAGGATGATTATAATTCATATATGCAATGCTTTTAGAAGCCTGAAGCATTCACATCTAACAATTTGCTTATTTAATAATAATGACATTTGGTATTCCTCCCAACTTTTCAAAATAGAGAAATGGAGATTCATGGAGTTCTTTTTCATCAGACATAAAGCAAACCTCTTCTGGTTTCATCAATACTAGGGATGGCTTTACTAGGATGTGAATCTCCACAAGTCTAATGATATTGCTAATTATATTTGAAATTTAAAAAGTAAAAGCTACTAGCTTAGAAAGAATTTTTTTTCTTCTTAAAACTTACCTTCTTTTACTTCCCTTTGTGGTTTATAGAGGAGGAAACGATAGTCTCCTTTTTGATGTATACAAGCTCTGTCCGAGTCAGAACTTGGGGTGTGCACGTCTGGGGAAGCAGATTTCACTTGACAATAGATTAGGCTCTGCTGAGGGACATGTGAGTGCTTAAGTGAATTCTTTTGTTAAAGACTGGAAATTGTTACATTTCAACTATGGCAATTTGAGGACAATTGTCCTTCCCATAATTTCAAGAGCAAATACCAGCCTTTGGGGGAATAATTTAAAACAGCATTGCTCAACAAAAAAAGCTCCCCCCTTGCCTCATTCTTGATTTTTCCCTTTTTGTTCCCCTCAAATAAACTTTTTTTTGGCTCCACATCTGTCATCAGCTAGTCTTGTTGAAACCACCTGCAGAATGTGGCTTTTTACTGCATACTGCTTTCTTCTGTCCATCTCCACTGCCAGCTCCACAACTCATGAAGCACCTTTTCATTCTCATGGTGCTGGGCGAGTACCCTCCCCTTGGCCTTCTACAATCCATTCTTCATTCTATAGCCCAAGTGCTCCAGTGCAAACATCCATACAGGGGATTCCCCTGCTTAACACTGGTTAGTGGCTTTCTGTAACATTGAGAATAAAACCCACACTCCTTCCTGTGGGTTGCATGGTCTGGCTTTTGCTCTGCTTCTCCAGTGTACCTCCTGCCCTTCTCCCCATTGGTACCCCTGCTGTAGCCATCCAGCTGCCGGCAGGTTTCTTGAACATGCCCAGTTCCTTCCCACCACACAGCTCCTGCACAGCTACTTCCCAATCTGGCAGGCTTCACCAGCCCTTCACATGACTGGCTCTTTCTCAACTTTCCATCCTCACTTTAAAGATCAGGTTCCAAGTGCGGCTGTCCTCAGGTTCCATCTTCAAAGCAGCCTGTCTGTTTCTCTATTACGCCTCCTGTTTATTTCCTCTTAGATGTGATCACACTCTGTATTATCTTGTTTGTTTTTTCTCTGTCATCTGTCTCACTCCGTCAGGTTTCAGTGCAGGAAGCTGAAACTGCTGTAGGTAGTTTAAATCAGCAGAGTTTAAGAAGGGAATTAGGTGTTTACAAGATGCATGGAAAGGGTGAAGGAATGGTTCTAGGCTGGGCCTCTGTGAATGACCCTCAGTCCCACGAAGAACTGACCCACTAGGGAAGGTGCTCATATTCTGTGGCTGGTGATTCTAGAAATGAGAGTTCACAGCACTTTGCAGTAGCTGTGATTCAGGGATCCTGAACCTGCAGTTTTTTTGTGTGCAGGAAGCTGGAGAATGGGTGCTGGAGCACTTGCTGTTGAAACAAGTTTCCTCAGCCTTGCTCGATGGCAAGAAGAGTTAGAAAGGGGCAGGGAAGTGACCTCGGTCTTTTGGATCTTGCACAGGTGTATCTTAAAGGATGTAACCTAATTCTCACCCAGAGTCAACTCACTTCCTCTATAGCCGCAAATCTGTTAGGCTCACAGGAGGTCCTGTCTGTGGATTATGCGAAGTTCTCAAATTTCTTTTGTGACTGAGCAAAACTCTAGTACAGTTGACTTTTTTGTTGTCTCTGGGTATTTCTGCTTCTTAGTGTTGTCAGTTCTTCATTTGCACTATGTTCTCATTTTAATTAAGGCCATTATATAATGCATATAGATAGGTGGGTCAAGTCTGTGAGTCAATGACTCCACATCTCAGTTTTCACTGGGGGAATCCGAAAAATAATTGAGTCTTATTGCTGAAGTTTACAGATGCCCTAACCTTGTAAGATTCTCTGCCAAACAGAATTTTCACAATAAGCAAGTTCTATTAGAATTTGCTCAGAGGGATAAACAGTGAGAAATTTAAAAGTAGTCCAGGCCAAATTTGTGACAAATTGAGCGTGAAAACAATCAAGGACAGTAGTATAGATAATTTTAAAAAATAGGAATCCTTGAAATCCATATTGATGATAGAACTGGATAGATAAATGGGGGAGACTGGAAGGCTTTTACTTGTGGTGGAATGGCAGAGGCGGGCAGGTAAAGGTGGAGGGAGCGCTGGTGTTGGAAAGTCAGGTTTCAGCTGTCAGAGTGAAGACTGAGCTGGGCGGCCATCATCAGAGATGCTGATTCTGGGCAGATTTGGGTGAGGAGTATGATATTTTCCTGGTCTTTCACTGTCTCACCACAGAGTCCTTATTACTTGGAAGATAAAAATAGTAACTATGAAGTAGAGAAATTGGACAACACTTTGACCAGGTAATTGAAACGAACATTACCCAGGGGGGTAGCTGAACATTTCTGCCTCCAGATACAAATGAGCTGACAAGGACACAGTGCTCTTTCTGTAGTAGTATAACCTGAATCTAATCATGAGGAAACAATGGAGAAACTTTAATTAAAGAAGCTTCTATTTTTAAAAGAAGAGGGCTGTATTCTCAAAAAATGTTAGTGTCATTAAAGACAAAGGATGGCTGTGGGAAAGTTCCAGATTAAAGGAGGCCAAGGAGACGGGGCAGCTAAATGCAGTATTGGACCTGAGGCTAGCACCTGAGCTGTGGGGGAAATGCTCTAAGGAAAAATGGTTGGGCTAATAGACAACACTGGAGTATGGCCAGTAGTGTAAAGTGGTTGCATTTCCTGAAGTGGATAACTGTGCTGTAGTTATATGAGAGAATATCCTTATTTTTAGGAAACACACGCTGAAGTATTTAGCGATAAAGGGCAACAATACATGTAATTTACTCTCCAGTGGTTTGGAAGAAAATGCTACCTCACTAGGTACATAGAGAAGGGTAAGAGAGATGGGAAGGGAGAGGAAAGAGCAGATTGTAAAGCAAATGGGCCAAAGTGTTAACAATAGATAAATCTGGGTAAATGACACATGGGTGTTCTTTGTACTGTTTGTATTCTGGTAACTTTTCTTTAAGTTTGAAATTATTTCTAAATAAAAAGATTTTTTAAAAGATGTTTTTCTTTTAAGTTTTACTAATAGAAACTGAAAGTGCTCTTCACTTATATGGGACATGAAAGGGTTTGGGTGATAAAATAAATGTAGTTGAAATGTGAGCTTCCTTACTGTGCTTGAGGTATATTTTACCTGCTCTTCTCGAAGTAATCTTTAAGCTTTTTATATTGTTCAGATTGTTCATTCTTTTAAAAAAGACATTAAATGAATCTTACATAAAGGCATTATTGTGGTAAAAGACTTAAATCATTCAGAAGCCTAAATGATCTTTTCTTTCACCATTTCCTTCTTCTCCTGCCTCAGAAGAAGTCAGCATGAAGAGTTTTTCTTAGTATAAGTGGGATCTTAGACCGCATACCCTCTGCAGGACTAGGTTTTTCATTGAACGTTACCTTATAGATGTTTTGACTGTTTGCTTTATTTTTTTTATAATGACTGAAAAGAATTGGGTAATGTAGTTGTACAATAATTTATTTAACTACTTCCCTATTGAAGTTCATTTGTGTCATTTCTGATTTTTTACCCAGTATAATGTATACTATAATAGATTGGTCCTTGTGCATGTGCATAAATATTTTATAGTGTAGGATCCTAGAAGTAGTATCACTGTGTAAATGTATATAGCAAATCAATTTTTTTATAATGCCAGACTGACTTCTGAATAGACTGAGGTAACAACTTATGTTCACTTTCTAGCATCTCTGCCAACTGTGGATATATTATCAGTCTTATAAATTTTTGCTGATCCCATGGACAATATAATAACACTTTTTTATATTATATTTAAGTGTACATTTCCAAATATATTAGCTGTTGGATTTCTTCTTTGGTACTCTGTCTCTTTATACCCTTTCGCTGTTGTTCTTTTTGGTTGTTTGTGTATTTATTATTGACCTGGAGGGTTCTTTATATATTGTGGATAATAATTTTCTGCCTGTTAAGGTGCATCAGTGTATTTCTGGATCTGTTCATTTGTTATTATTCATTTTTTCAAGTAGCATTGTTGTTGCAGCTGCCATGTATAGGCACTGTGCTTGGTGGTCATGGATGTGCCTTGTGGAACCTGTGGCCTGGTGGGAGGACAGGCACTAAGTAAATAACCACACACCTAGTTTTGTAATCATGGCTGAGACATACGGTGTGAAGAGAAGTTAGAATATCACTATAGCCCTGGCTCAGTTTGATGAAGTTTATTTTGTCAAGTAGCTCAGTTTGTTGAATTTACAAAATTTGTTTCTCAAAGTCAATTTTAAAGATTTTAATGAGAATAAATATAAATTACAAATTTGTGAAGTTGGACACAAATTTGAACCTCTGTTGGTTCAAATACTGATTCTGCATTTGATGCTTTGTGATTTTGGGTAACTTACTTAACTTCTCTGTGTCCTAGTTTCACTGTTTGTAACTGGGGATCACTTAAGAGGGTTAGTATGAAGAGCAAATGAATTAAAATCTGTAAATGTGGGTAGTAAAGTGCTTGGCACATAAGAGTGCTATAGAGTGTTAGCCATTACTATGGTATCATCGGCGTCCATGTTTTTAATACTTCATATTTGTATTTTAATGCTTACTTTTCCCAAATTCTTTTAAAAACCAGCTTTATTGAGGCTTAATTTATATGCAATAAAATGCACCCACGTTAAGTGTACAGGTTGTTTCATAAATGTATACCCCCATTTAACCACCACTGTAATAGATATTGAACATTTGCTTCAGCCCCTAAGTGCCCTGATAACTGTCTGCTGTCACTTCAGATTCTTTTTAATGCATTTATTTTACCAGATTTTTAGTATTCATCTTTTAGATGTTTACATTTTTAAATTTATTTTTATTTTTTATTGTATAATGTCTATTAAGTTAAGTGATTCTGTGATTTATTATACTAATCCCTTTTTGGCAGCCTTTTTTTTTCTGCTAGTTTTGAGTGTTTCCATATTTAATTTGCTTCTTGTTAGAAACCAGATGTCAGCGTTTCACTTATTATGGGATTGATTGAGTTACTTTGTCTTACAGTATAAGGGTTATTCCTCTGCATAATACAAATGTGTAGGTAGACATTTAGCTGCTTGCTGAAAATTTCTTGCTGTTGAGAAATGTTGGTGGGAGTGGAAGAAAATTAACGTTGACAGTCATGAGTATATGAAAGTTACAGCTTTTTCTCTCTTAGACTGCCTTCAAAGAAGAGATTACAGTTCTCAGCATCTCTGCTCTGCTAGCATCTATAATTCTGATGAGGGCAGATGGTCTGAGAGGGAAAGCACTGTCTGAGTGGTCCAATAGTTGGACATATAGCTTTTCCCTGAAGTGACAACTATGAGAGTAATAATTTAGTGAGAGCTGATGTGATTGAGTACTTACCTTAGACCAGTCACTGTGGCAAACCTTACATATGCCTCATTTAATTCTTTCAACCCCACAGGTTTGGTATTATTGTTGTCCTTTTTCTTACAATAATGAGTATGAATCTTAGAGATGTTAAGTGATGTACCCAAGGCCACAAATAGTTAATAAGTGGTGGAGCTGATGGTGGGACTCGACACCCATTTTCTTAGCATTATTTCATCCTTCAATTTAAAGATTCAAGGCAGTGTATTTTTTAAAATAAATTCCTGTTTTATAGATTATTTACATGTTTCTCTATTTTCAAAATATCCAGTTGGATTAGGGCAGAAAATTTAATGTTTTATGCATTTGTGCAAAGGTAGGCAAACTTTTCACGTAAAAGGCCAGTGGCAGTTATGCCATTCTACGCCATTCTGCAGTTGTAGCAGAAAAGCAGCCATGGACGATATTTAAGTGTTGATTTGAGTGTGACAGTGTTCCAGTAAAACTGTATATATAGACACAGGCAGCAGGCTGGATCTAGGACATGGGTTGTAGCTTGCTGACCTCTGTGGTGGTGGACCAATCTGTTTGGGGACTGGGGATGTGGCAGCTTGGGAGGCAGAGAGCCATGTGTTATGCTGTGACTACCACCCGCTTTCTCCAGGCTGCAGCCCTGAGTGCTCACCCATGCCTTTAGGAAATTTCAGTCTTAACAGTAAAAGTGATAATTGCAAATGTTTTGTACTTGTGGCTTTGTTTTATGTGCTTTTCACGTGTCATTTCATCCGTGGGCATGTTTCTGAGGTGAAGAACTGAGGCACAAAGAAGAAAAATAGCCCAAGACCACAAAACTAGTAAGGGGTGAAATTGGGATTTGAACCCAGGCAGGCCGATTCTGGGCATGTGAGCTCAAGTCCTTTTCCCTTGTCTTTCCTGCATTGAGGGCTTTCTCTGTTTGAGGTCGCCTTTGTGTGTAGCTTTAGTTTTTGGGAACCACCTCTTCTAAGCGCTCATATAAGAGACAAAATTCTGTATTCTCTTTTAAAGACATTCACTTTGGAGCAGAGCTACAAGTAAGGGAATGCTAACTCTGCCAATTTTCTGTGATAGCCGGAAAGTTTGAGGATCGAACAGGATTTTGCAAGAGGTTTCTTTTTGCTTTTCCATAGGCTGCGCTAGAGCCTGTTAGCTATAGAACTGCATTAGTGATAACAAAAGAAATTGGTTGTTAGTTGTGTCAGCACTATGCTGGGCATTAAATATATTACCTCATTTACACTTTACAACAATGCAGTAAATTATGTGATATTATTCCAGTTGTACAGTTGGAAAAACTGAGGTTTGTGGGATGGTGGGTAAGTTAATTGAATCTTTATGAGTCTTAGTTCCTTTATTTGGATATAACAGTAGTCTTACTCTATAGGGTTATTATGAAGATTAAGTGAGTTAATGAATGTAAGGATTCAAAGCAGTTTTTGGCATTCTTGTGTTACCAATTATTATTATTATTATTATTATTATTATCATCATCATCATCATCATCATCATCATCATCAGAACACAGGAGTAGTAGTAGTAGAGGTGAAACACTCACTTTTTATGATTGTTTGTGAATTAGAAATAAGCATCTAAGTAACAAAGTGCCTACGGCTGTTTATTCATAGGAAGAAGCTGTAAACTCTGTTCATTTTAATTTTAAAATATCTTTACTAGTCATGGTTTCCAAAAACCACAGTTTAAAACAGTCTCTTGGTTCTATTTGTCGCTCTTTGTTTTGTGTGAAATTATTCTGCAGCAATAGTATGCCCTACATACTCCTCTGTTAACGACAGATTATGTAGGGTGGGCACTCGGGGACAGAAGTGCTTGACATGTTAAGTGATTGCCAAGGTTCACTTTATAACCATAAAAATAGTAGCACAGGAATATGTACAGGGGAGTAAAATAATTTGCTCATTTACATTAAACAAATTTAATAATACACAAATGTAAAAATCTTGTTTTGTATGTCTTCTTTATTACAACCATACATTCCTATACACATTTTGTGTTTGTACATATCCATTCCTATATGAAGTTATATCCAAAACCATTTGTATTCTATTTTAATGACAGTTTAAAGTATTTGTTCAATGTTACTTTTGACTATAAGATTTTCCTCCTAAGTGTTAACCTGAGAACTTAATCCTTGCCTTAAGGTGAAACTCAACTCCATATTTATAACAAAATGCAGGAAGGGCAATTTTCTTCTCCTTCATAAAGTTAATTATTTCATTTTTTAAAACACATGAATCTATATGTTAGTGGAGACTAAAGCAAAACTGTCTGACTTAGTTACTGTTTTTTTTGTGAGAGTGACATCTCGTGGTTTCTTTTTAATTCTCAGGTTCCTCTGTGCTTGGCTAGAAGTTGTTGCAACTTTTTTTTTTTTTTTTTAAAGATTTTATTTATTTATTTTTAGGGAAGGGAGGGGGGAAGAGAGAGAGAGAGAGAGAGAGAGAGAGAGAGAGAGAGAGGGAGGGAGAGAAACATCAATGTGCGGTTGCTGGGGGTTATGGCCTGCAACCCAGTAATGTACCCTAGCTGGGAATCGAACCTGGAACACTTTGGTTCCCAGCCCGCGCTCATGTTGCAACTTCTGAAGAACACTTTGTGAACTGCTTTGCTTGGTACTTAACACACTAGCTAACTGTCGAGGATCAAGTTAGTACAATTGATATGGCTCTAAATCAATTTTCACTATCAGAGGGAATAGTTTACCATTCCCTCTGAATGTGAGCTTTTCTGAGGGATTTATTTTAGCATGTGTGATGGACAGCTTCCTTACTGGGGAGGATTTCTGTTTAATTCAGAGAATTTAGGGTTTGGAGTAAGGGATGGTATTTATGCCAACCCATCTGCTTTCCCCGTAAAGAGGCTGCATCCCTGAGCCAGGCCGCTCTGCTCCCCATTGGGCTGAGGACCTGGGCTCTGTTTATCATGCTGAGTAACCCACTGAGTAAGAAGGGAAAGGCATTAAAGAATCAGAGGTGAAGGCATTTTATGATAGGAGAAGTAAAGACAGTTGACATTTTCAAGCACCTATTTGCTATAAATATTCCCACATTTGACCTCTTTTCTCTTTTGCAAAAGAAGATGCAGAATTTTTGATGTGAAAAGGAGTATAGCAGGGGATCTTGGCTCCATGGGTCCACTGATTAATCCTGTGTCTGAGAATTTATTATCCTCTGGAATTGTATTTATTGAGCCTGGTCCGAGTTAGACTCGTCACATGCATTATCTCACTAGCATCCTCACCAAAACCTGGGAGGTGGTTGAAATCCCCGTTCTGTATATCAGGAAGTGGAGGATGAAAAGGGCGAGACCCACCCAGGGTCCGAGGCAGACCTGACTCAGACCCAGAGAAGTTTAAATTAAACATTTAGGCATAAATATATGTTTGCAACTGTACTATGTTGGAGATGTACTACATTACTGCTGTAATGTTTGAATGAATCATCGAATAAAACCTAACTCACCAACACATAATAGTTGCTGAGTAAAATGTGCTCAATGTATATGCTCAAAGTAATACTTCCTAGTGAAATGGCTGTTCTCTGCATACCTGGTTTTCACTATCAGATATGTGATTCTTGGTAAATATTAAGCTTTGAGAAAAAAGGCAGAATTTAGGGGTAATACTAGAGCACTTCCTGGAGAAGAGCAACTTGAGAACTATATCAAAGCTATACTAGGAGAATGTGTCGTTATTTTCAATCTCAAACCATGAATGTTTAAATAAAATAAAATTTCCTAAGACACAAATTTCTCCTCTGGCAGCTGATTTAATGGTTTGTACTTTTAAAAATTAAGAAAGTCTGTATTTGAATAATATTTGAAAACTTCTAGTTTTTTATTAAGTGTATCCCTTCAAAATTAGATTTTACAAATCTTCTGGGCAGATTCAGAAGATAAACTGTGTGTCAGGTTCTGTTTTTCTGTCTGCTGTGTTTGAGAACTTATATTCATAGACTGGTCTTTTTAAACCCTGGCAAGGTCATAGTTTGTTTCCTGCAAGGGCCATGTGGGGACTTGGAGTGTGAGTAGTCTCTAGTGTGTGGACCACAGGTAGCTTTCCTTCCCCTTGATTAAGAGCTCTGCGGGTCAGTTCAGGTTTCACAGAGAACGTGCTTTGATGCTAATCCTTTAAGGGGAGGTATGAGTGGTGTTTGCACCCTGCAGACCCAGTAAGAAGATGCTGAAGCTGAGGTTTACATTTGTCTTCAGAGAGACTCAGGCATTGCACTCCATCACACAATATGAAATTAAAAATAAAAGGTAGCCATTATACATAAAATGCCACCGGTGGAGCCCTGCGGATCTAGTTGGGGAGTGTAAATGCTCCAGAAGGCCACAGACTGCTGTGCAAGCTTGACAGACATTGTATGGCAGAGAAATGCAGATGGCAGATGTGAGCAGAAAATGAAACATTATTCCTGACAGGTCAGCTCAGGATATAGATATATAAAAAATATATAAATTGATTGTATATATAAATAAATATATACATTATATTTATTATATATTTATATATAAATATATATAATATTATATATTTATTATATAATATATAAAATTGATATATATAATATATAATTGATTTTTAATATATATATAAAAATTGATTATGCTATTACATTTGTCCCATTACCCCCTTTCATTCCCCTCCACCCTGCACACCCTCTCCCACCCACATTCCCCACCTTTTAGTTCATGTCCATGTGTCATGAGTTCTTTAGCTTCTACATTTCCCATAATATTCTTGCCCTCCCCCTATTTTCTACCTACCATCTATTCTACTTATTCTCTGTACCTTTTCCCCCTCTCCCCTCCTCCCACTCCCCTGTTGCTAACCCTCCATGTGATCTCCATTTCTGTGGTTCTGTTCCTGTTCTAGTTGTTTGCTTAGTTTTTGTTTTTGTTTTAGGTGTGGTTGTTAATAATTGTGAGTTTGCTGTCATTTTACTGTACATGTTTTCTTTTTCTTAGGTAAGTCCCTTTAACATTTCATGTAATAAGGGCTTGGTGATGAGAAACTCCTTTCACTTGACCTTATCTGAGAAGCACTTTATCTGCCCTTCCATTCTAAATGAAAGCTTGGCTGGATAGAGCAATCCTGGATGTAGGTCTTTGTCTTTCATGACTTGGAATACTTCTTTCCAGCCCCTTCTTGCCTGTAAGTTCTCTTTTGAGAAATCAGCTGACAGTCTGATGGGAACTCCTTTGTAGGTAACTGTCTCCTTTGTCTTGCTGCTTTTCAGGTGCTCTCCTTATCTTTAATCTTGGATAATGTAACTATGATGTGCCTTGGTGTGTTCCTCTTTGGGTCCAACTTCTTCAGGACTCTCTGAGCTTCCTGGACTTCCTGGAAGCCTATTTCATTTACCAGATTAGGGAAGTTCTCCCTCATTATTTGTTCAAATAAGTTTTCAATTCATTGGTCTTCCTCATCTCCTTCTGGCACCCCTATGATTCGGATGTTAGAACGTTTCAAGATGTCCTGGAGGTTCCTAAGCCTCTCCTCATTTTTTTGAATTCTTGTTTCTTCATTCTTTTCTGATTGGATGTTTCTTTCTTCCTTCTGGTCCATTCCATTGATTTGAGTCCGTTTCCTTCCAATTACTATTGGTTCCCTGTGCATTTTCCTTTATTTCACTTAGTGTAGTCTTCATTTTTTCATCTAATTTGCAACCAAATCCAACCAATTCTGTGAGCATCCTGATTACCAGTTCTTTGAACTGTGCATCTGATAGATTAGCTATGTCTTGGTCGCTTAGTTGTATTTGCTGTGGAGCTTTGATCTGTTCTTCGGTTTGGCCATTTTTTTTGTCTTGTCGCACCTGTTATGTATGAGGGGCAGAGCCTTAGGTGTTTACCAGGGTGGGTACCCTAGTCACTGGGTTGTGACACTGTATGTGGGGGCGGGGTCCGAGTGGGAACAGTGGGACTTGCTCTGCTCTCCTTTAGACTTCAGTCACTTCTGCTGCTTCTCCCAAGCAAACTGGGCCCTTCTGGCGCTCATTCCCATATGGGTGGGCCTGTGTAGTTCCAGGACCCTGCAGGTCTCTCCAAAGATCTCTCCTGTGAGGCTGGGAGTCTCTCCGTGTTCCTCAACCCCTACAGGTGTTTTCAATTCATGCCCTGTGGCTCTATTTCCTGGCACTAGGACTCTGGGTTGTGGGCAGTGCCTTGCTTCACAATTGCTGCCTTGCTGGGCCTGTTGGTTGCTACCCCGTGCCTGGGGTCTGCCAGCTGCCACCTACGTGCCCAGGGTCCACCCGCTGTGGTCTTGCACACCTGGGATGCCTTATGCACCTGGTCCCACTGGTCTTTGTGCCACAACCCCTCTCCACCCGGCTCCCCAACTCTGCCCCTCCTCCCACTCTGGATGAACGTGTCTATTTTAACTCCTTGGTTGTCTGACTTCCATATAGTTCAATTTTCTGTCAGTTCTGGTTGTTATTTTGTTTCTAAATTGTTGTTGTTCCTATCTTGGTTTTGCAAGGAGGCACAGTGTGTCTACCTACACCTCCATCTTGGCCAGAAGTCTTCCAAATATATATTTTTTAAAAAGTTCTTTGCCCCATCTTTCTTCTAAAAGTCACTTCATGCCCTGGCTGTTGTAGCTCAGTGGATTGAGTGCGAGCTGTGAACCAGGCATTGCAGGTTCTATTCCCTGTCAGGGAACATGCCTTGGTTGCAGGCCATGGCCCCCAGCAACCACACATTGATGTTTCTCTCTCTCTCTCTCTCTCCCCCTTCCTTCTCTAAAAATAAATAAATAAAATCTTTAAAAAAAGTCACTTCATGGACACATGATAAAGATGTATTTTAAATTAGTCAATCTTGGTTTAGAAAAAAATCAGTACTTATTGAAGTTATAGTAGGGAATCACATCATTTAAGTTTATGCATTTTTCATGGGATTCCCTTATCAATCAGTGTGCCATCTCCTTTTATGTAGGAAAAGATTTATGTCCAATATTTGAGGAATCTTCCTGGTGTGTCATTATGATGATGATGAAATATAACAACTGATGTCAGTCTAGTTTTCCAATCCCCTGGTGAGGACATTAGAGAGAGAGGAAGAGAGGGAGAAAAACATTGATGTGAGAGAGAAACATTGATCAGTTGCCTGTCATATGCCCCTGGGCCAGGGACACTGGCCCATTTTGAATATCTTGATTCACCAGTCATGAAGGCCATGCGAAGTAGTGTTTGCAGTCTTAAGACCTCAATATCCATGGCTCTTAATCCCTGCCCTAGTCCTGTGGGGGTCTGGGGCACTACCTTTATGTCTCATCTTTCTGGCGATGGTCCAGATATGCCCCAGAGCTGGGTGGAGAATCTGTGACTTGTTGGAATTCTCAGCAGCTCTAGGGTTCTTTGAGCCCATGGAACCAAAGCATCATTGGTCAATAGAATGGAATGTTGGGTGAAAGCTCCAGTGAGGAGGGCCTGGGGCCATGGGGTGAGGGATGTTATCATTGCGAGGCAGGTGTTTACAGAGCCCCGTGAAGCTCTGTCATCCTTCTTAAAGAACAACAGTTAAATGAGAATGTGATAACACCAGCAGCTCACAGACCTCATGAAGTCACCCATGTGAGAGGGGGAGAAATGGAGGAAAGAACAGAGGAGGAGGAGGAGGTAAGGGGAGAGAAGAAGAGGGTTCAGAGAAGTGAGTTGATTTTTTGGGTTTGTGGGACCTAGTTTCAATTTTTATTATGTTCCTTCCTACTTCTTCTTCCTTCTTGGAGTAATATTTATCATATATTTGTTTTCATACCATAGAGCGAATTAAAGTTCAGATGGGGAGACATGAAAAGTTTGTAAATCTATTTGGTCTTTTTGGAAGTTATACCGACTATCTAAATTATTACTGTTAATAGCATATTTGTCATCTTTGTTTTTATTTTCTGTGTTACCTGCCTGGCACCATGTACAGTTATTATGATATATTGACTATATTCCCTGTGCTGTATTTTAAGTCCCTGTGATGTCATCTTTATTCCTTGCTTGTCCTTCTCTGTGATAAAAGTAATACAAACATCTTTATCATTACTGTCTTTTTAAAATTAATTAATTTTAATATATTTTATTGATTATGCTATCACAGTTGTCCCATTTACCCTTCTTCACTCGCCTCCACCCTGCATACCCCCTCCCACCCACATTCCCCACCTTTAGTTCATGTCCATGTGTCATAAGTTCTTTAGCTTCTACATTTCCCATACTATTCTTGCCCTCCCCCTGTCTATTTTCTACCTACCATCTTTGCTACTTATTCTCTGTACCTTTTCTCCCTCGCTCCTTCTCCTACTCCCCTGTTGCTAACCCCCCATGTGATCTCCATTTCTGTGGTTCTGTTCCTGTTCTAGTTGTTTGATTAGTTTCTTTTGGTTTTGCTTTAGGTGTGGTTGTTAATAATTGCAAGTTTGCTGTCCTTTTACTATACATTTTTTTTAAACCTTCTTTTCTTAGATAAGTCCCTTTAACATTTCAT
Source organism: Phyllostomus hastatus (assembly GCF_019186645.2). Classification (NCBI taxonomy): domain Eukaryota; kingdom Metazoa; phylum Chordata; class Mammalia; order Chiroptera; family Phyllostomidae; genus Phyllostomus; species Phyllostomus hastatus. The sequence continues at coordinate 15,910,288 of NW_025333857.1, forward strand.
GTAATAATGGCTTGGTGATGAGAAACTCCTTTCACTTGACCTTATCTGAGAAGCACTTTATCTGCCCTTCCATTCTAAATGAAAGCTTTGCTGGATAGAGCAATCTTGGATGTAGGTCCTTGCCTTTCATGACTTGGAATACTTCTTTCCAGCCCCTTCTTGCCTGCAAGGTCTCTTTTGAGAAATCAGCTGACAGTCTGATGGAAACTCCTTTGTAGGTAACTGTCCCCTTATCTCTTGCTGCTTCTAGGATTCTCTCCTTCATTTTAATTTTGGGTAATGTAATTATGATGTGCCTTGGTGTGTTCTTTCTTGGGTCCAACTTCTTTGGGACTCTCTGAGCTTCCTGGACTTCCTGGAAGTCTATTTCCTTTGCCAGAATGGGAAAGTTCTCCTTTATTATTTGTTCAAATACGCTTTCAATCTGTTGCTCTACCTTTTCCCCTTCTGGCACCCCTATAAGTCAGATGTTGGAACGTTTAAAGATGTCCTGGAGGTTCCTAAGTTTCTCCTCAGTTTTTTGAATTCTTATTTCTCCATTCTTTTCGTTTGGTTGTTTCTTTCTTCCTTCTGGTCCACTCTATTGTTTTGAATCCCAGTTTCCTTCCAATCAGTATTGATTCCCTGTGCATTTTCCTTCATTTCTTTTATGGTAACCTGCATTTGTTCATCTAATTTGCGACCAAAATCAACCAATTCTGTGAGCTTCCTGATCACCAGTGTTTTGAACTGTGCATCTGATAGGTTGGCTATCTCTTGGTCGCTCAAAAGGATGAGTTCTGGGGCACTGATTTGTTCTCCTGTTTGAGCCCTCTCTTTCTCTCTCTCTCTCTTTTTTTTTTTTGGTCTGGTTGCTCCTGTTATGGTGAGGGGCGGAGCCTTAGGTGTTCACCAGGGCTGGACACCCCAATCGCTAGATTGTGACGTTGTATGTGAGGGCGGGGTCGAGAGGGAACAATGGCGGTAGCTCTGTTCTTCGTGGGACCTCAATCCCTTCCCTGGGATCCTGGGTTGTGCGCTCTGGCCTGATCCACTGTCGCCGCCTCACTGGGTCTGCCAGCTGCCGCCTGTGTACTCAGGGTCCACCCGCTGCGATCTTGCATGCCCCAGATGCCTTACACGCTCCCAGTTGCCTTATGTGCCCAATTGTCCCTGTTCTCTGTGCCGCAACTGGCACCCTGCTGCTTGCCTCCGCCCCTCCTACTGGTCTGGATGAATGGGTCTATTTCAACTTCTTGGCTGTCCGACTTCCATTTAGATAAATTTTCTATCAGTTCTGGGTATTATTCTGCCTCTAAATTGTTGTTGTTCCAATCTTGGTTGTGCGTGGAGGTACTGTGTGTCCACCTATGCCTCCATCTTGCCGGAAGTCTGTACATTTTCCTTTATTTCACTTAGTGTAGTCTTCATTTTTTCATCTAATTTGCAACCAAATCCAAGCAATTCTGTGAGCATCCTGATTACCAGTGTTTTGAACTGTGCATCTGATATGTTGGCTGTCTCTTTGTCACTTAGTTGTATTTTTTCTGGAGCTTTGATCTGTTCTTTCATTTGGGCCATTTTTTTTTTGTCTTGATGTGCCCATTAAGAGGAGCCTTAGGTGTTCACCAGGGAGGGTCAACCCAGTTGCTGGGTTGTGACACTGTATGTGGGGCAGGGGTCCAAGAGGGAACACTGGGCCTTGCTCTGCTCTCTGCTGAATTTCAGTCACTTCCGCTGCTACCCACAAGCAGATTGGGCCCTTCTGGTGCTCATTCCTGTATCCGTGGTCTTGTGTACCTTCTAGGACCCTGTGGGTCTTTCCAACGAACTCTCCTGTGAGGCTGGGAGTCTGTCCTGGCACCTCAACCCCCACAGGTGTTTTCAGTCAGGGATTTGAGGCTTTATTTCTCCTGCACTGGGACCCTGGGTTGCGTGGTCTGTCTTGCTCTGTAGTTTTGCCTGGTTTATCTGAGCGCAAATGTGGGACTGTCTGGTCTGCCAGCCGCCCTGCGTGCCGCGCCCGTCCACAATCTGTTGCCTCGCTGGGTCCGCCCACTGCTGCCTTGAGCGTCAGGGGTCTGCCAGTTGCGGAGAGTCCTCTCCACCCGGCTGCCTGACTCTGCCCCTCCTCCCAGTCTGGATGAATGTGTCTACTTTAACTCCTTCATTGTTGGACTTCCATACAGTTCAATTTTCTGACAGTTCTGTTGTTTTTTGTTTCTAAATTGTTGTTCTTATTTTGGTTGTGCGAGGAGGCGCAGTGTGTCTACCTACGTCTCCATCTTGGCTGGAAGTCCTCATTAGTGTCTTCATTATTTAAGGGAAGTAACTCCTCAAGATTCTAATTTAGGATTTATATTTAAGATTCTTATGTGAACATTTATTAAGAACCTGCTGCCATTTAAAAGCACTTACATGTATTTTTATACTCAGAATATGACCACGTTGATTAGTTTAACATGAAAATTGTTCAGAAAAGTTTTCGTAGTTGATACAGGACCCTCATTCCCTTTCTTCATGTCTATGTCCATTTTCCTGACAAGGGTCCTCCATCCTTCTGAGGGAGGCTCCCCACTCAGCAGGGAGCAAGCCCTGGATGGCTAGCTTTGCATCTGGAAAGTCCTCCAGGGAATCTTTTACTTAACAGGGCTAAGTCATTTGCTAAATTGCAAAATGAAACTGTTCAAGGTAAGGAGCATCCATCTCAAGATAAGGATACTCAGCCAACCAGTCAGCTGTTATTTGCTAAGCGTCTGTGAAGTGCAAAGTACTGTATTGGGTTACAAAGTTGATTCAAAGGAGTATGATAGCCTTTGACTCTAGCCAGGAAGTCCAGATAAGCTGTTGAAACGTCAGGTACCATTTTGAGACAATGTATGATCAGGAGCAAGGTGTGGTCAGTTAAACATTTGTTGTGCTATGCCCAAGGAGAGTAGCTCCTTAAGGCTGTTTGGCCCCAGCATGGGAAAGGGGGAGACAAAGGCAGCTGCTGCCTTCAAGGGAAGAACTAAGCATTGAGGCTTTCCTATGAGCAATCCTGGTGGTCAGCAGCATGAGCTTTCTCGTCTTATTTTCCTTAAACTGAAAGACTCTGGATGCTTCTCTGTCTGTAAATGTTTCAACTGGAGTCTACATTGTGTGTCTACCCACTCCTGGAAGGTTTAAGGGAAAATGTTTTATGGTAATCATTGGGGAAATGACAGCCAACACTGAGGAGTACTGGGAAGTTGATGGTGAGTATGGAGAAGCAGAGACCAGTGGTGGGAAATTCTAGTTAGGTTCTGTGATGAATATATGTGGGCATACTTTGTGCTGGGTGGGAGTCTGTAGACTAGTAGTCTGCTGCAGATTAAGTTTCAAACCTAGGGGTCCTGAGGGGAACCCACAAAGGAAAGGAGCTCCCCAAAGCAGCAGCAGGGAGGGAGAGAATTTGAGCTGGGTGTTGGGACCTAGAGTCACAGGAAAAGGAAGCTGCTTGTTCCTGGGTATTTGGTATAGGAAGTATGAACAGCAGTCTCTTTAACTTCTGGCATTGCATCCCTTCAGGTGGACCCCATCAGTTTCACTAAGGAGCTGGGGAGTTGTATTTGCAGGTATCCAGGGAAATAGTATGTTGTCACTATTAATGTCAAAATATAATTTTCAAAAATTAGAAATATGGCTCATAAGAGATATAAAATGAACATGTCAAAATTTTATTAAATAATAGCCCATCAAGGCAGAAACCATTGAAGATGGTAAGCTGATTCAAAGGGTATTTGAGGAACCAGGTGTTTGTAGGCTTAAAAAAGAAAAAGAAATATTAAGATTGCCAGGCTATACAAAACACTGGATATTGTCTATAGGGCAATATAACTATATTGAGGTTCTTATACCATTCAGAAATCTACACATTAACAGAAACTCTCTGTGTCTGTGCTCTAATCAGATAGTAAATAGCAAAATCAAACACTAGTACATTCTCCTAGAGAATGAAATAATTCTTGGAGGGCCTGTTCCAACCATGTTGCAATATGCCTGCTCCTTTCCAACCCCAGCCTCCAGCCCACTCCTGCCCAACCGCCTCAGTTCCAAGTTTTGGATAGTTTCATTAACATTTAAAAACTACTTTGCAGTTAAGGAAACCTGAGATTGAATTCTAATTCCTTTACTTAGCAGTTGTGTAATATTGGGTAGGTAAATTACCTGCGACTAAGATTTACTTCCTGTAAATTGGGAGGAACAGAAAAGATAACTTTTGTAAAGTCTTTGGCACATGATAAGATATCAGTAAATCTTAGTTCTGCTCTTTACCTTTCCTCTTTTTAAAGTGAAGAACAGTTGGGTGGGTGGGCTGGAATGGGAGTAAAAGGCAGAAAACTGTACTTCAGCAATGATTAAAAAAAAAGTGAAGAACAGTTTCACCTTTGGCCTTCATAGACAAATTTCCCTCCTTCCCTCTTTCTGTTGCTCCCTCCCTTTCTCTAGTTTATTACAACAATGTCCTAGAACTCCTTTGGTTTTCTGCATTACTAATGGAGGGATTCTATTTAATTTTCATCTAAGTGGAAAAAAATAGATGTTAATATTTTTTATTTAAAAATTTCCGAGCTTTATTGAGATAAGTAATATATACATTGATAAATTAGAGGTATACAACATCATGATTTGAGATATGTATTATTTCAGAATGACTAGCATGTTAGGGTTAACACATCCATCACCTCCCGTATTTACAGTTTTCCTTTTTTTGTGGTGAGAACTTTTAAGATCTACTCTCAGTGACTTTTAAATATACGTGCAGTATTGTTGGCTGTGGTCACGTTGTAGTGTGCGCTCTATTTAGGGAACCCTCCCTGCATATGAGAAAATGAAAAGAAGTGACTTAATTATATATGATTTCTTACTTGATACTTGTTTTTCTTTTTCTGAGGGTTGTGATGGGGGTATTTCTTGTTTAGGTATAAGTATCAGCCTATTCCTTTAAATGGAGAGCTGACTTCCAAGTTGTTCTTTCTGAAGCCCATCCAGTATTTCAGTGCCTGCTGTGTGCCCTGCTCTGGGTTGAGGTCTGTGAGGAGGGGGACAGATGCATGGAAGGAAGCCTTCCAGGAGTTTGCTCTCCTCAACTCTCCTTGCTCAGTAAAGGTTAGCTCAGGCAGGGTTAACGGTGGTGCCAGAGGGCGTGGGAGCTGGTGTCTGGCACAGGAGACTAATTATTATAGCTGGATTGGGGTTTCTGCAGCAGATTCTGTCTTCCTCTCCACAACCCCTTGTGTGATAACCCGTGTGCTGGCACATGGGACATTGACTTGTGATTCAGCATGGCAAAAGCTGTGACATCAAGAGCCTCTTCAGACTTTTGATTTGGAGAAAGGAGTCTTTTTCTAGTTAGTTTTTATAGAGGCCAGAGAAGCATCTTTTTACTTTTGACTTAGGATATTTTACATCAGGACTAGCTCATTTCTCTGCCAGTAGCTAGTTTATGAGCTTCTGATGCTGCTCCAGGAGAGTAAGGATAAGATGAAATTGCCCTTGACTCTACCTCCCTCCCTTGCAGAACACAGCATTAATGTAGATTAATAATCAGGGGTCCCCAGTTCTAAACTCAGTTCTGCCACTACTTGTAATATTATTTCTTTTTCTTTTCTTTTTTTTTAAGTATTTATACAATTTTTTCCTGTCCTGCATAAAGGCAGAATGAGGTGCAGTTTAAACATTGCTCAATATTAGTGGTCACACAGGGAAAAGTTCTGGAACCCTGTTTCCTCACGTTTATATTGTAACTCTCAATGCGGCGATATGATCAGTGCTGTGACAGTCCATAGTCAATTTATATTCATTAAAAACATGCATTTATTGAACAACAACTCTGTGCCAACCCCTGGCGAGTTTTCTGTAAACATGGTAAATAAGAACCTGCTCTAATGGAGACAGATTATAGCCAAATGAATAATAAAGTGATTAGAGATTATGGTAAGATTATGAGTGAAATAAATCAGATGATGAAAAACTATAAGTAAACTGCTATTTTTAGTAATTTTAATTAGGGTTATCAGAGCCACTTTCCTTGAGAAGGTGACTTTCTGAGCTGAAAACAGGAGGGTGACAATGAGTCAGCCATGGGAAGAGCTGAGTGAAGGGCATTCTGTGAAAGAGGGAGTGACTCGGGGAGGTGTGGATGAGTTTGCCTTGTTCAAGGAACAGAAAGTCAAACCTGTGCCTGATGTGGAGTGAGGAAGGGAGTAGGTGGGTGGGGAGGTGGGCAGAGCCATGTAGGTTTTTCTAGATCCTGGGAAGGAGTTTGGGTATTCTCTGTGCAGGGGAAAGCTCTTCGAGAGGTATAGAGCAGTGGAATGGTATTGTTCTGGGTGGAAATTGGCCCTTTTACGAGATCACAAGGAAGGCATTCCAAGGACCCGTGCTTGGGAGAATGTGGTGTGGCATGGTTTATTCGTGTGGAAATAGAAGCTGCCCCCTGGGTTTCCGTTGCCCCATTTCCCTTTCTCTGACCATGGAAAACTCCACCTGTGTCTTCAGCAGGGCCGACAGAAAAGCCAGTGTGCAGAGTTTCACATTAGAGCTTAGTCCTTTGGAATCTGCAGGCAGCTGCTAAGCGATCTCAGTCCCCACCAGGCAGCTTAGCTTATTCCTAGCTGCTCTGGTGCAGAAGTCTATGTGGCTGTCAGCCATGCAACAGGCTAAGGCCAGATGGCTGTGGAGAGAGAACGTGCAAGCACATGGGTGAGCACATTAGTGTGTGGGCAAGAGAGAGTGCCTTAGTCCTTTTGGAGTCTACACCATCTGCTGTGCACCTGGTAGCTGTTAGACCCACATAGTCATGTGCTGCCAGGTGAGAGAGCACTTGAATGAAAAGGGTGAGGTCATCGCCAGGTGGGCAAGAGAGAGAGTTCTTTGTTGTCCTGGGATTATAACCAGGACCTTGGGTTAGGGATGGACCAGGTGCTTTCTCAAAATGACCAATCAACTTCCCAACCTTTTGTGGGCCATGGATGGGCTTATCTCCAAACCAATCCCTTCTTTCCCCAGGCTAGACCAACAGGCCTTTTTGGTCTAGCACCCTGCCCCCCCCCCGCACCATTTTGACTTCTATTGTGCATCTGCCTTCTTTCCCCTGCTCCTACCTGGCAATCTGGTACTGGAGTAGGGGAGGGAGGAGTGTTAATCCCCTTGGCAGACCACAGTGCTGTGTTCCCCTGGAGTTTGAAAAGCTGTATCTGCCTGGTGAAGCAAATAGGCATATGTTCCCCAGTTTATTAAGCTCAATGTCTAGCTCCCATTGCTCTCCTTTCCTAGCTACATACCAATCATAACCGTATGAGCTTATTAAAAGAAGAGAAAGAAAAGAAAAGAATATTTATGGCTGTTGTGTGAAGAATTAAATGAAGAATGCCAAGCATGGGAGTAGGGAGACCAGTGCAGTCCTTGGGTTTGGGCTATGGCAAAGGTGGGAGGGATGTGAGAGAAGGATACTTTGACAATTCAGCCAGGTTATGGTGGGTCTCAGATACCTGTATAAGGAGCTTTGATTTGAATTTTGCAACTATGAGGGAGGTTTGCATATGTTTGAATTTGTGAATGACTGTGTATGTGACTATAAGTTTATATGTGAGATTGTGAGTGTCTGAGTCTCAGTGTGTATGAGTGTGGGGTGCATGTGCAGATTTGTGAGTAGATATAAATGTGCCTGTGTGTTTGGGTTGGGTTTTTCTCCTTTTGTAGCTTTTGAACAGGCCTTTGACATACTCCTTAAGGGCTGTCCTATGTGGCACAGATGTATAGATTAAACTGGGGGATAGGCTGGTGGCAGGAAGACTAGCTAGGAAGGTATTGAAGCTAATGTGAAATAAAGGCCCAGAAATGCTAACTTGGAGAAAGAGAAGACTAAATTGGGTAAATACTGTTTTTTTAAAATTTTTATCCTTACTTGAGGACATGATTGATTTTAGAGAGAGGGGAAAGGAGGGAGAAAGAGACGGAGAGAAACATCTCTTGGTTGCCTTTTGCATGCTCCCCAACTGGGGACTGAACCTACAACCCAGGCATGTGCCCCAACCAGGAATTGAATCTGCAGCCATTTGGTTTGCAGGATGACACCCAGCCAATTGAGTCACGCTGGCCAGGGTAGTCTTATTATTTGTTTTATTCTCTATCTGGGATAAATGAAACTGAGGAGTAGACGAAAACTCCATTAAAGAAGTCACACTCTTTCAAATTACCTCAGTTTGATTGCTAGCCAAGTATTTTACCAGTCTTATTTTCATTACAAAAATATTTTATTTATTTATTTTTACAAAGGGAAGGGGAGGAAGAAAGAGAGGGAGAGAAACATCAATGTGTGGTTGTCTCTCACTTGCTCCCTCCTGGGGGCCTGGCCTGCAACCCAGGCATGTGCCCTGATTGGGAATTGAGCCAGTGACTCTTTGGTTCGCAGGGTGGCACTCAATCCACTGAGCCACACCAAGGCACCAGTCTTATTTTTTAAAAAAGTTAAACCTCACTTAAATTTATATGCTTTCTTTCTCTGAAAGGCATTTCATTATGAGAGCTGAGTGATTCAACTGCATCCCATAAAAACTGTCCCCCCATATCCCCCCTGCCCCACACATACCAATATACTCATTTTCTTGTTTACCTTTAGAACTCTTGATTCTGGAGAAACTCATTGTATTTTTTGTTCCCCCTCAGGACATTTTTGAAGATGCCTTGGAAACCATCTCTGTGTAAGTAGTAACATAATAAAAAGTATGAAGTAAATAAAAATTGATAGTCTCTTATATAAAATGTAAGATTTTTTGAGATTAGTGACCACTGTTAGAAGGAAGCCACTTTTCTGTAATTCAAGAGTTAGGATATGGTTATACTTAAGAAAGGATCTATGTAAAGGTACTATTGATTATATTTCTGAGTATTATATCTTATAACATTAATTGAACTAAAATAAAAGTTTTCCAGCAGATTAAATTTTGTTTATAGCTAACCCCTTTATCCGAAAGTTGAGTGGTGCTATGAAACCTTATGTAAGCCCAAATGGCATAAAGCGAAGAAGCAATTACCATTAATTTATGGGGCCTGTCCAGAAAGTATCTAGCCACGTACTATGAAAAATAGAGACATTTGTCGAAGAAGATACAAGATACAAGAAACATTGTACGTAGGACAGTGATGCCTCAGTCCTCTTCAAATTAGGCACCTTGGGACCTCACACAGTTCTCCCAGTCACCATTAGCTGCCCTGTTGTATTTTCCTGAATCTCATTAATGGTCTGAAATCTCTTCCTTTTCAAAGGTGATTTTAGTTTTGGGAAAAACAAGAAGTCACAGGGCACCAAATCTGGGCTGTAGAGGGGCTGAGTCACTTGGGTGATTTGATGTTTTGCCAAAAAACTGTACGAGACGTGATGAATGAGTGGGCATGTTGTTGTGATGAAGCTGCTAATCACCAGTTTCCAATAGCTGCAGCCTTCTAAACATCTGAATAGTTTCCACAGAGGAAATTTAATGAAAAATTTGATGCAGATTTGTTGCTGTACTTACTCAGTCATTTTGACTACAATGGCCACACAGTACACATGCTCACTCAACAGTGTCTACCACCCCCACTGACTAGTACAGTGAAGTCATTGTTCATGCATGTACATTCCAGTCCACTCTCCTTGGCTGCCAGGTCACACTGATGTCATGCAATCCATTCTTGTTATGTTAACAATGGCTGGACTTTTTCTGGACAGACCTTGAATTTATATGGAAAAAATTTTGAGCATTCCCAGGCCTTAAAAATAACCTACCAAATCATATCAAATAATACATAAATATGCTAAACACTAAAATAACACTGATATATAGTAAAAGTAGGAATGTGCAAAGTAAATTGAGATAAAGCATAGATGCTCACAGATATAGTTACAAGTATGGTGGGATGAAGCTGAGATGCTGAGTATGGCTCCTCATGATGGACCCTGCTCAGAGTGCATGCTTTCTATTAGGGCTTGCTGCAAAACAAACATTGAATTTTTTTTTCACTTTTTGTCTTTCTTAAAAATGTGAAAATCCCCTTTTTTCTTTTCACTAGTGAAAACAGGTACTAATGTAGTTCTTTTGTAAAAGTGAAACGGTGTCAGGTGAACTTTCAAAGAGCAGGAGAGTCCTGTACATCTTGCTCCTGTTTATGTACATGGTTAACCTCATATTGTAGATTTTTGCTTTTGGTTGCACTTAATTTTATTGTAAAATTAAGCATTTTGTAAATCCATACAGGTTTGTAATGATTTGAAATGGCATCATATTAGGAAAGAGGGAGAGAGAAGGGGGAGAAAACATACTAGCTTTTTGGTATCTCTTATAAAGGCACTGATGCCATCAAAAGGGCCCATCCATGCTTGGGACCTCATCTAAACCTGATTATCTCCCAAAGGCATCATCTCCAAGTACCATCCCTTTGGGGGTTAGGGCTTTAATGTGAATTTTGGGGGGCACAGTTCAGTCCATAGTGCTTTCAAAAGAGGTTTTTAGAAGTCAGTCTACATGGCTACCAATACTGTATAAGTGAAATGGTTTAAATGTAGCATCACCATCACTGGGTATTATTTGAAACAATTTTGCTACTTAAATGATACTTAATTGTTTTAGTTTTAAAAATGTTATTATCGTTGTTTAGTACATTGCATTTCCTTTTGTATGAATGCTAGTTTTCTTTTCCCTATTTAACTTTTTTCTCAATGTCTCTCTTGTATACTTACGATGTTTAAGATTATATATAATACACGTACACTATTTCATAATATGTCAAAAGTCATATGACTTTTGTCATATTTACAAGCATTTTTACCTAACTGCTATTTTTCTGTGTGTTAGAGTTGCAAATTTTTATATTGTCCAAAAGTTTTAATGTTTATGTTGTTGACTGTTTATGTGATATAAAAAAACTTAATTGAAATTAATATAAAAAATAACCTTTTTATTTTGGACTTTCAGTCCAAAATAGTTTCAGACTTTCAGAATTACTGTGAAGATAGTAAAGAGAGTGTCTATATACCCCTTATTGCTTCTCCCTATTAATATTGTTTTACATTAGCATGGCACGTTGGTTACAGTTAATAATCCAGTGTGGATGCATTACTGTGGACTAAAGTCCATACTTTATTCACATTTCTTCAGTTTTTACTTTCTGTCCCAGCGTCTCCTTCAGGATACCACAAACATTTAGTCACTGTGTCTCCTTAGGCCCTCTTGGTTGTGACCGTTTCTCAGAATTCCCTTGTTCTTTATGACTTTGACAGTTTTGAGCAATACTGGGCAGTTATTTTGTAGAATGTCCCTCAGTTGGGATTTGTCTGTTTTCCCCCCCTTATAATTAGACTGAGGTCATGTATTTTGGAAAGGAAGACCACAGATGTAAAGTGCCATTCTCATCACATCATATCAAAGGTATATGATATCATCATGGCTGACTAGGGAATTAAACTTGATCACCTGACTGGAGATGGTATTTGTTAGGTTTCTCTACTGTAAAGTTACTCTTTTCTTCCCTTCTCTTTTCATACTGTACTCTTTGGAAGATAATCTGTGTATGTGACATTATTTTTAAAAAGTCACTTTCAAGTTGAGCATGTTATCTTCTATCTAGAAATCTTACAATAATTCTGCTCTGCTGTTTCTGCCCCTCTCTGGGCTGAAATAGGAGAGCGCGGTCTAGGAGGTGGAAAAGGATTGGGTTGTGAGCTGGTAATTGGAGGTCACCTGTGACCTCCACTGCTGTTACCGGCAGGGAGCTGGAACATGAGACACACACCAGAAAGTGGTCTGGCCTAAGGGATGAAAACAGGTCAGACGCAATTGCCAAAGCACACACGTCAGCACTTGTGTTTCAGCTGTCACCGCCGCACTAGACTGGCAGCCTTTGGGTCTGTGAGGCACTGTCAGCTATTTGTAACATCTATTAGTTTTTTAAGAAATCAAATTATAGAGGAACAAACAAACAAACAAACCTTTGAACCTGATAATGAGTTTCAGGTTTCACATGTAAAGAGCTTGGAAGTTGCTATTCTGTTCTAATAAGTAAAAAGCTGAGCAGACTGGAAAATCCACAATTCATTCTGGTTCCATAAGAAAGGGGAGAACACGGGGCACGTTGCTACCCAAAGACTGGAGAGCAGGTGAATACAGGGTGTCATTGCTTAACCAGGTCAGAGACTTGGGCAGAAACCACTGCTGGAACCACTTCTGGGCTTGGAAACCTGACCTGTGACCGATGAATGGTTGGGGGCTCTGTGTGGGCAACTCTGAGAGTTAAAATCTTCAGAGAACCTAGTTATGGGGAAAGGAGGGGTGCACCAGGAAATACTGTGAAATTTACCTCCAGGAGCTTGACCATATTCCCATATGAAATAGAGGAGAAAAATATCCTCAGGCTTCCAGCAGGGGAGGTAAAAAAGGAACCATTTTGGAATATGCCAGAGTATACTGTTCTTCTTAACAAGGCTTGCCCTCAGGAGAAAGTAGTTAAGCAGAACCTACCTGCTGGGTTATTACCAGAGCCTAACTAACCTGGGTAAGAGAGACACCTGACTCCAGCTCACTCTAGCCATCCTGTCCCATCTTGGGGGGGAGAAAGATAACTGAGCAGTATTGGTGAAGTTCACGGTCCAGAGGCACAGGCTCACTCAATGCCTGGGACCTAATCGTAGGACTATGGAATGCTTTCTCTACCCCCACACCTTACTACCAAATTACTACAGGCCTATTTACAGCAGTTTCTTTTACTCTGTACATCATATCCAGCCATCCAGAAAAATTAAACAGTATATAAAAAGGGAAAAAATAATTTGAAGAGACAGAGTACACATCCGAATCAGATATGACAAGGATTTGAAATTATCAGACAGGGAATTTAAAACAACTATGAGTAATGTGGTAAGGGCTCTAAATGACAAGGTAGACAGCATGCAAGAACAGATGGGCAGTGTAAACAGAGCGATGGGAATCCCAAGAAAGAAACAAAAAGAAAAGCTAGAGGTAAAAACAAACAAACAGTGTAACACAAGTGAAGAATGCCTTTGTGGGCTTATAAGTAGACTGAATGTGGCTGAGGAAAGACTCTACGCTAGAGGATATATCAACAGTATCCTCAAAAGCTGAGAAGCAAAGAGAACTAAGACCAAAACAACAGAACAGAGTATCTAAGGGACAACTATATACAAAGCTGTAATATATGCATAATGGGAACACTAGAAGGAGAAGAAAGAGAAAGGAACAGAAGAAATATTTGAAACAATAATGACTGAGAATTTCTCCAGTTAATGTCAGGTTAAAAAAAAAAATTGATGCTCCAGGAAGTTCAGAGAACAAGCAGGGTAAATGCAAAAGACAAATACCAAGGCATATCATCTTCAAACTATGGAAAATCAAAGATAAATTCCTGAAAGAAGCCACAGGAAAAAAACAGCTTACTTTTTTCCCCATAGATAAAAGGAGCAGAGATAAGAATTAAATCCATAGATAAGAGGAGCAAAGATAAGAATTAAATCCAACTTCTCAGAGACCATACAAGAAAAGGGGAGTAGAGTGAAATATTTATAAGTGTTGAGAAAATCAAACACCAGCCTAGAATTCTGTAGTCTGAAATTGTTCTTCAAGGTGAAGGACAAATAAAGATTTTTCTCAGATGAACAAAAATTGAGGGAATTTGTTACTAGTACACATGTCTTGCAAGAAGTTCTTTAAAAAGTTCTTTAGAGAGAAGGTAAATAATACATGTCATAATGAAGAGAGGAAGAGCATCAAAGAAGGAATAAATGAAAGTAAAATCAAACTAAAAAATAAAAAATGAAATAAAGTAAAATCAAAATAAAAAACTTATTTTTCTTATTTTTTGATCAAACTTATTTATTTATGTAGTTTTAGAGAGAGAGGGGAAGAGAGGGAGAATGAGGGGGAGAGAAACAATGATATGTGAGAGAAACATGGGTTGGTTGCCTCTCATACATCTCCAGCTGGGGACCTTACCTGCAACCCAGGCATGTGCCATGACCAGGAATCAAACTGATGACCTTTAGGTTTGTATAATGAAGCCCAACACACTGAGCTGCACCAGTCAGGGCTTTTCTTATTCTTAATTGATCTGAAAAATAACTGTTCAAAATACTAATACCAACAATATATTTGATTATGTATGTATCTTATGTATATATACATATTTATGTATGTTTATATGTTAGTGAAATTAATGAGAGCAGTGATGTTAGGGATGGGAGGGAGGAGTTAGGATGGTTTGTTATTATTATACCTGGAAAGCATACAGTATATTTGTAAGTGGGCTTGGGTTAGTTGTACATGCGTATTGTAAACTAGGGCAACCACTAACAATGGTAAAAATACCCGAATATCACTGATATGCTAAGAGTGGAGAGAAACAATATAAAATGTTCTAGGAATAATACAAATGTTAAGGAATAATGTTAAGGAATAATATAAAATGTTCGATTAAAATCTCAAAAGTCAGAAAAAGAGTAGAAAACAGAACTAGGAACAAAAAACAATGGCAACAAATAGAAAATTGCAAAGTATGGTAGATACTAATCCAAATATATCAATAATCAAAGGTCTAAATGCTCTAATTAAAAGATAGATTGTCAGAGTGGATCAAAAAACATGACCTAACTATGTTGTCTCTAAGGACTTCACTTTATTTTTAAATATTTTATTTATTTATTTTTAGAGAGAGGGGAAAGGAAGGAGAAAAAGAGGGAGAGAAACATAGATGTGTGGTTGCCTCTTGAGCACCCCCTCCTGGGGACCTGGTCCGCAACCCAGGCCTGTGCCCTGACTGGGAATTGAACTGGTGACCCTTAGGTTCGAAGACTGGCACTCAATCCACTGAGCCACACGAGCCATGGTGGAACTCACTTTAAATATAGATATACATATAGATTGACCGTAAATGGGTGGATAAAAATGCACCATGCTAACACTAATCAAAAGAAAGTGGTAGTAGCTCTCTTAACTTCAGAGAGCAGACTGCAAAAGTAAGGAAAGTTACCAGTGATGGAGAAAGACATTACCTAATGATGGAAGAATCAATTTTCCAAGAAGATTTAACAATTCTTAATGTGTATGTGTCTAATAGCAGAATTCAAACTATGTGAAACAAAAACTGATAGAACTGCAAGGAGAAATTGATGAACCTGTTAACATAGCTGTTAACTTCAGCACACCTCTCAGAAATGGACAGATGCAGCAAGGAGAAAATCAGTAAGGGCATAGTTGAACTGAAAAAACAAAAACCAAAAAACCCTGAACCTAACCCAATCCTGAAGTTAATTTAAGTTTAGATCCCTGTCTCATGCAAACCCTGAACTTCCTAGCCCACTCTTTTAAGACCATAAGCTAAGTCTGTAGAGGAAAGAAAATTTATATGTGATGGCTCCTTTATCAAATCATTTCATTAAAATAATCATGCTGTTTCTGGGCTTTCTGTTTTGTTCCTTTGATCGACATATCTGTGTTGGCACAGAACTACTTTGTCCAACTCTTTCAGATGTTTCATTATTAGTATGACTGGTTCTCAGAGGAACAGCATTAAAAAATGACCCCAGCAAGGGAGATGTTTTTGATTCGTGACTGTCAGCAACCCTTCTTGAACTTTAAAATGCAGAATTCTGGAGGCCTTGTGTCCTGGCTTCTTTGATTCTAAGGTCAACCATGTTATAACTTTTGTCATTCTGAAAATAGTAGTTCACTAACTCTCTCTCACTTTTTAGTTATCTAACATTTTCTTTTCCATTCATTGCTGCTTGCAGCCTCCCTTGGGCTGTATTTATCTGCTGTTGGAAGCATTTTCTTTTGTCTTCTAATTTTAACTTTCTGTCCTGCTTAGTTTAGCATATCCAGAGGTTTTAGAATTTTCTTGCTGTGTTACGTTTCTGATGTGCATTATTTCTTGTGTCCTTTAAGACCATCTCATAACGTTTTGTGTTTCTTTTTCAGTGTGGCCAAAATGCCCATGGTACATGCTCCCCTCACAGTGGCTGTAGCAACACATTATAGCAACACTTAACCTAATAGAGAACCTCATGTATTTGAAATAGAGCCCAAAACCAGAAAGGCAGGCAAAGTATGTATTAATGTCCATGCTTTAAAAATCTTGTCCCTTACTTGTAGTAGAGGCCTCCATCCAGAGTCTATTTATAATCATTCTGACTTGATTCTAATAAGCTTTGTTTGTGGCATAATCTTGTCAGAGTTCTGAGAGGTATGGTGAGGGTGTGTTGATAGTGGCAAAAGATGTCGGTGAAAGAGGAAAGAAAATTTGACATGCAGTCATAGAACTCAAAAGCACAGCAACGTGGTTTTATTTTGCTTAGGTTCATACAACTGGATGGGCCTTCTGGGAAACAGGTCCTTGGACTTGACAGGTGGCTTGAGCTCCAGTTCCAGACACCATGTCCTGACTGGGAGGCCTGTGACCAGTTTCTCTTGATTCTCGGTTTTTTCATCTTTTCATAGATTTTTTTGGAAGATAAAAATGAAATTTAAATGCAATTATGGGAGTAAGGCACATAATAGGTGCTCAGTGTATATTGGTACTTTACTGCTCCCTCCACCCCAGTGCTGTCAGTCTCCACTGTGAGCATCATGTTCATAATGCTGTCTCTGAGACTTTGGGAAAAGGTAAAATTCTTATATCTAGTATATTCCATTAAAAAAGGCAGAGACATGCCCTGGTTAGTGTGGCTCAGTGGATTGAGTGCTGGCTTGTGAACCAAAGGATCGCCAGTTCGATTCCCAGTCAAGGGCACATGCCTGGGTTGTGGGCCAGGTCCCCAGTTGGGGGCGTATGAGAGGCAACCACACATTGATGTCTCTCTCCCTCTGTTTCTTCCTCCCCTCCCCTCTCTCCAACAATGAATAAATAAAATATTTTTAAAAAGGTAGAGACATGTATTACATGTTAAAAAACTTCAGAATGACTAAAAATGTCTTAAAATAATGTTTTGAAAGTTAGTAGAATACCCTTCATTCACAGAGAAAGATCAGTTGGGTAGTTCCTTTTATTCCCTGAACATAGAGTGTGTGTGATGTTCCTGTATTTATATCTCCTATATTACTAACCTGTTTTGAAATAAAAATGTTGCACAAGTAATCTGTTTAGTATTTTTCTTTAAAAATTGTGTTTTCACTAATTTGAAATACATGTTGATTGTAAAAAACTCTTCAGTTTTTTGTGTGTGAACTTTTAGTTTGTCCTAATTTTAAGGTTTGTCGATATTTTTCTTTCATTTCTTCCAAATTTGTGATGCCAAGACATTCCCTTTGTGATCCATTAGCTGCTAGACTCAGTAGAGCTCTTTTTTATTTTGCTGAGTGAACCACACATTTTGATTTTGTGTTTCTAGTGCAAATAGCAACGTTTCAAACTCTCTGAAGCGAGATTTGATTGTCTTGCCAACTGATGATTAATTTCTTCCTGGGAAAATTTTCTCCTGAATTTTTAATGAGAAGATGCAGCTAACAGATGAAGAAGGCCTTAAATTGTTTCCACAAAAGAAAGCAATTTCCCACTCTCCTTTTCTGCTTGATGGATTTACCACTGCAGATGTAGATTTTCTACTTCTGGATCTTTGTGGTAACCACTGGTTATTTTAACTGAATATTCTGAATATTTTGGAAAGTTGCTAGGTTTGCAAACTGGTAGATTATGCAAACATTTCCACCATTTAGAACTGGAGGGAAAATGAGACTTTTTAAAAAAAATAGTGACACATTGAACATGACCTTTTTAAGAATTAAAGTTGTTATTATGGACTTTCTGACTTGCTTGGCAGAGGGGATGACCTGTAAATTAGACCCATCTCATGAACTGTAGAAATTTGCCAGAAGATTAGCTGTGCTTGTTGTCCTTGGCTTTTTGATTTAACAATTCCATGCTGACCTGTGCTTCTTGCTACTCTGATGACTGGTTATCCTTCTTTCTCAGTGCTTGTACATGATTACCATCTTTGACAATGTAGTGGTGAGTGTAAATAAATTATGTTCATAAATTAACTGTGATAGACATACGAAGAATAAATAAAACTTTTCTTTCTGGTTGAGAGATAGGAGCAGCTGACATTGGTGTGGGGTTTTGTGAGGATCCTGGGGTTACCTGAGAATTGTGGACAAAGGAAGTTGGTTCACCGAGGGTTCCTGGCCTCCATGGAGTGTATAGAGTGGACTAACCATTTTGAATTATTGTGACTTGGTAGTGTTTTCAGTTAACCTCTTTCTCATAAAAACCATGGTAGACAATGACATAAAAATGTAATTAAGTGGATGGCTTGGTTAGGTACTAGTTAATAAGGATTTTCTTTTTATGATAGTTTAGAGAGTCAGAGAAGACAGATTAATGTTCAAAGACTGTTAGAATAATGCAAGTTTAGTATGTTCTCAGCAGTGATTTCTTATATTTCTATAGCATGTTATTAAATTTTTGAATTTATCCTAACATATAAATTTGTGCAGCTTTAATCCAGTCCTGAGGCAGTGTGAATGTAGTGGGGACGAATGTATTTTTGAGCAAGAACTATGGTGAATTTGTCCATACTAGAATTTGAAAAAAGTGACATACTAGAATTTGAAATAAGGTGACATTTTTAGTCAAGCGATACGAAGCTTACAAATAAATAAAAATAAAAACATTGTGTAGTACAGCATTTCTCATGGACTTATTCCTTCTTCAAACCTCTTGTGAACCATAAATTGTAGATTATAATGAGATAGAGCTTTTAAGGCCAGTTTCCCCCCCTCATCAGCTTAGATCAATTATTTATGATACAATAGTTGGTCTGGGTTATTGAGGGTGAAAACAGTAAATGATAATTGAAAAACATCTAGTTAATATCTTTATTCATAGTGATTAAATTATAAAGAATAACTAAGTACAGGCAGCATTGGATTTATTTTCACTTTTCTCTGATTTTTTTGTTTCTTTTGCCCAACCCCCCGCCTAAGTATTACAGATATTGCTCAGGTCAGGAGGGAGACCCTCTTCACAACCTTCACTGCCTTCCTCCGACCTGATTTTTTAAAAAAGATGCCATTGACATCGTATCTTATATACCTGTAAGTTAGGAAAATACACAGGAGAGAATGTTTTAGGAGACCTTTCATAAGGGAAGGGAAACATAGAATTGTCATGCAGGAAGGCACAGTAAGGAAACTTGTGTATTTCAACTGTGGTGTAGTAGGTAGAGGGGAAGAAACTGCTCATGACTTTCTGACCTGAGAATTTAAAAAAATTTCTGGTGCATTATTAATTTATATCCCATAAATCCTAGTTTTAAGTTCACAATTCATTGAAGTTTTGTATATTTACAGAATCATACAATCATCACTATAATTTTAAAGCATTTTATCTTTTGAAAAAGAAACCTTGTGCCCCTTTACTGTCACTCTCTTTTCCACCCCATTCCAAGGGAACTACTAATCCAGTTTCTGTCTCTATAGACAGTTCATTAAATTAGAATGATATGAGTTTTTTAGTGTGTGGCTTTAGAAGTTCATCCATATTGTATCATGTATCAGAACTTCATTCTTTTTATGGATGAATAATATTCAAATGTGTGGACATGCCACATTTTGCTTATCATTCATAAGTTCATGGACATTCAGTTACAATGTCCATGAATAATACTGCTACAAATAATTGTGTACAAGTCTTCATGTGGACATATATTTGCGATCCCTGGCATACATACTTAGAAGTGGAATTGATGGGTCATATAGGAGGTCTATGTTTAACTTCTCAGCACTCTAAAAGTTTGAATCAGGAGCAGGTTGGTGGTCTGAATCTTAGTTACCAGTGTGTCTCAAATAACTTCAAGCAGGTAACTTAATTTCGAGTGGATCAGACTTGCGGTTCTCTCAGGTAAATTGGCAGATCCTTTCTCCAAGAACTTTTATTTAGGTCAGTCAAAGTTGCTGGCAATTTTAAGATGTATTCTAGTTTCAGGGATGTTACATAATGAAAAAATCTGTGTTGTAGAGTCAGTGAAATATAGTAAATGGAAATAAATGTTCTCTAAAAAGCCCAGAGTAAAGAGTACTCCCAGCGTCTTCTCCCTTTATTGAATTCATTTTGTGTGGTTTACTTTGTGCTATTAGGTGTGTTTTCATGGCCTGTTGTATTGGAACTTCCACAGTGAGCTGTTTTATACATAAGGCCACTGAGAGAATGGAGGTGCACATTTTGTTAAAGTATATATATTCTCTGCATGCTCCCTTTCACTATGAGGAGTGACAGGATTTCATAATTTGAAGGAAAGCACCTTAGTGACCTTTTTGTCCAATTTTCACACCTTACAAAGGAGCCCAGTAGAAGTAGAAGACTTGGTGTTAGTAGTGGCAAAATGAAGGATCTATGAACCTGTACAGGCAGGGCCTTGGCCATCGTGGTTGCCGTGACTGTGGACTCATGAGTTTCTCTGTCACTCAACCCTGGGTGCCAATGCCCAGGTTGCTGAAAGCCAGAGGGACACTGCTCTCAGTGCTTACTTTCTCACCCACTCCGTCAGTGGCCTTCTGGACTTGGAACTGTGCTGCGCTGCTATGTCTGGGGTTATTTTGATAGCTGTAATGGAATATAAGCCCAATCATGCTTATTTCATTACCCATTTGGATGTTTCAAAAATAGATTAATTAATATGTTCCCAATTGCCCTGACCGGTGTGGCACAGTTGGTTGGGCATCATCCTGCAAAGTGAAAGGTTGCTGGTTTGATTCCAGGACAGGGCACATGCCTGGGTTGTGGGTTCAATCCCTGGTCAGGGTGTGTACAAAAGGCAACCAATCAATATTTCTCACATGGATGTTTCTCTTCCTCTTTTTCTCCCTTCCTTCCCCAATCTCTAAAAATAAATAAATAAAACAGAAAAAATGTTCCCAACAGAACTCTTGATATATGCTTCCCTCATTCATCTGAAACTGTTTCCTCTCCCAGTCTTCCCCATCCCTGTAATGTTTCCACATACTTGCTTAAGCCAGATGCTTGGGAGACATCTTTTCTTTCTTTTTATTATATTTTATTGTTTATGCTATTATGGTTGTCCCAGTTTTTCCCCCTTTGCCTCCCTCCATGCAGCCAACCCTGACTCCCTCAGGTAACGTCCACCCCATTGTCCATACCTCGTGCATATGTGTTCTGTGACTACTTTATTCCCTATGCTGTGCTTGACATCCCCATGACTATTCAGTGGCTACCAATTTGTACTTCCTTTTCTTAATAAAGATTTTATTTACTTACTTTTAAAAAGGGGAAGGGAGGGAGAAAGAGAGGGAGAGAAACATCAGTGTGTGAGAGATACATTAATCAGTTGTCTCTCATATGCCCCCAACTGGGGACCTGGCCTGCATCCCAGGCATGTGCCCTGACTGGAAATGAAATCAGTGACCCTTTGGTTCGCAGGCCTGTGCTCAGTCCACTGAACTACACCAGTCAGGGCTGAAGGAGCTTTTTATATGTTAGGGAAATTATCCTTTTGTTACTTGAAATTCAAATATTTTTCTTAATTATTACTAGTTTATCACATGACCCTTTTTAAAAACATCTGCCTAGTATTCTATTCAGTAGGTCTACCATAATTTTTAAGCACATTCTTATTGCTAGATATTTTAGTTGTTTCCAATTTTTTTTTTTTTTTTGCTACTGTAAATCACACAGTTCTAGGACTCTGTGGGTCTCCCCATAGGTGTTTTCAATCAGTGGTTTGAGGCTTTATTTCTCCGTGTTGGGGACCCGGGGTTGTGCAGTCCCTCTCGGTTCCCCTTTGTTTTGGCTGGTTTATCTGTGCGCAAACGTAGGACCACCCTGTCTGCCAGCCGCCTCCTTGCTGCGAGTCCTCTCCACCCGGTTGCCCATCTCTTACCCTCCTACTGGTCTGGATGAATGTTTCTTCTTCAACTCCTTGGTTATTGGACTTCCCTACAGTTAGGTTTCTTGTCAGTTCTGGTTGTTTTTTTGTTTTTAAATTGTTGTCCTTCTTTTGGTTGTGCAAGGAGGCACAGTGTGTGTCTACCTACACTTCCATCTTGGCCGGAAGTCCTCATTGAGCACTCTTATAACCAGTGTTTTGGACTCTGTGTCTATTGGATGGAAAAAAAGTCCGTATTTTTTTTTCTGTAAAATGAAAGACACATTTTTCATGTTCACTAATAACATTCTTGATTTGGATATTTTGAGTGTGTCAGCTATCTCTTGCATGGTATAACATGGACTATTCTCAATTAATGTCTCCATTTGATCTTTGTCCACTTCAACTGGTCTTCCTGACTGTGGAGCATTGTCCGGTGAGAAATCTCCGGCACAGAACCTTACATGCCACTTTAGATACATTCAATCAGCCACAGCTCCTTCTCCATACACTGCACAAATCTTTTCTTGCATTTCAGTTGAGTTTTTACTTTTCTTGAAATGATAAAGGATAATATGCCAGAAATGTTTATTTTCTTCCATCTTCAGTATTAAAATGGCTACACAAAAATTAAGCTTTTTTATGCATGCTGATATGACAGCTGTCACAATGCAATCTAAAAAAAGTTGTTTTGTATGAAGTTGAAGACAACTACTAGAACCATCTTATGGAAAGTACCAAATGAGCTTTTTGACCAACCTACTAGAATTGCTTGTCTCCATTTTGTTTATTTTTTTTTATAGAGTTTTGTTCTGTTATCTTTGTCTCCTCATTTTGTCAGCCTCCTTGTGTTTGTTTCTATGTTTTAGGCAGAGCTGCTACGTCTCCCAGGCTTGGTAGTTTGGCCTAAGGTAGTGCGTGTCCTGTAGGGTCCAGTGGCACAACTTCCCCTATTACTCAAGCAGGGTACTCAAGGTGCACCCACCATTTGGACTGTGTACACCCTCCTCTTGTAGTTAAGCCTTGATTGCTGTTGGCATGTCCAAGGTCAGCTATGCCTGTGTTGTATCTGGGGTCACACAGCATAAGCTACAGAACAATCTGCAGATGGCTGCTACTTGTGGAGATGCACAGGCAAGGCCAAGCTGTGAACCAAAGCTGTCTGCTGCTAGTGTGGGACCTGGGGCAACTTTTTGAGAGGTGTGGGGCTCAACAAAGCCAGATACTTCTTGTTTAAGAGAATTTAGGAAAATCTGAAGCATGGCCCAAGACAACCATTGGTATGGAAAAAAAACCACTGGAAACAGATTGAGTGGGCTCATAAGTTGGGTGGGTTGGGGCCTCAAGGTATCACCAGGGTGGAGCAAACAGTGTGAATCAGGTTGATGGAGACTCAGATATGGTGCCCACCTGCTGGCTCTGTGACTCTGTTCGGGGAGGGCTCAGAAAAGGAACAGTGGTTCTCCAGCACTTCTGTCTTGGAGAAAGCTGCCTCATAGCTCTCACTTTGATGCTGGACAATTCAGTTTCTCCCCATATGTCCCTGATGTCTTTCAGCCTGCTGCTCCAATGCTGGAGCTTAGAGGCTGTGCGTCCAAGGTTTGTGTATGGGCCCTTTAAGAGGAAGTTCCTGGATCTCCAGAAGTTTCTGTCTTCTGCAGTCTCTATCTATGCTGGTTTTTACAGCCATAAATTATGGGGACTTGTCTTCCTAGCATTGGAAACTGGGGCTGGGGGCCCGGTGTGGGGCTGGTACCGTGCCTCTTGCTCCTGAGATACACTCCTGATTTTTATCTGCCACATGTGGCTGTGAGACCAGCCCATTTTGCATCTTCACCCCACCTACCAGTCTCGATGTGGTTTCTTTTTTAATTCTATAGTTGTAGGACTTCCATCCATCTTGATTTCTGATGGTTCTGAATGATGGTTATTGTGTAATTTAGTTTTAATTTTGATGTGGTTGTATGAGGAGGTGAGCTGTGTTTTCCTATACTGCAACTTCAGAAGGCATCTTCAATTTTTTGCCTTTTCTTTAATGTCTGTATTACCAAGTCTAATGATTTCTACCTCCAAAATTTATTTCCCATCTGTTCACTTTTCTCTCTCCCCTCTCTCTATACATTAGCTCAGGGTACTTTCAGATTTTGCCTAGGTTACTTTAATAGCAGCCTAATATGTTTTCTTGCTTCCTTTGTTCACTCTCCTCCCACCTTTCCAACCACACCCCACTTATTCTCCACACAAAAGCCAAAATTATCTTATTTTAAAAAGTTTTATATGCGCCCTGGCTGGCATAGCTCAGTGGATTGAGTGCGGGCTGCGAACCAAAGTGTCGCAGGTTCGATTCCCAGTCAAGGCACATGCCTGGGTTGCAGGCCATGGCCCCCAGCAACAGCACATTGATGTTTCTCTCTCTCTCTCTCTCTCTCTCTCTTCCCCCCTTCCCTCTCTAAAAATAAATAAATAAAAATCTTTAAAAAAAGTTTCATATGAAAAATTTTAAATATATACAAAAAGTAGCAAGGGTAGTAAACTGAACTCCTATATTCATTACTCTTACACAGTTGTCAACTCAAGGCCCATCTCATTCCATCTATAACCCACCCATAGGTTATTTGGAGTCATATTTTAGACATCATAATGTATTTCCACCTTTAAATATTTTAGTATGTACTTCCTAGAAACAAAGACCTTCTCTTAACAGAATTACCATTCAGGTATCAAGGTCAGAAAAATAATATTGATATAAAACTTATCTAATCAACATCTCAAATATGGCATCATTTAAATCTGTATTAGTATACAAATATAAAAGATAGGTTTCTTTTTAAAAACATCACAAGACTGTCATCACACCCCTCAAAATTAATAATATTCATCAACTCTCCTGTCAGTGTTTAAATTTTCCCAATGTCTTATATCATTATTAACAGCATGTTTGTTTGAATCAGGAGTGATCCTTTTTCAAGTTAAATTGAATGCCGCCAATCCCTTGCTTAAACTCTGCCCATGGTTTGCCTGTCTCTGAGGGTGAAGACCCTGATCTGCCTCTGTCCACAAGGCTTGAGGTGGTCAGGCCCCCACATACTGCTTCCACCTGGTTAGGACAACTCTTGCCCTCATTCACTGCCTTCTAGCCACAGTCTCTTGCAGTTTTCATGTGGAGTGAACCCTTTGCGGCCCTAGATTACCGTGGTGCATGTG
Source organism: Phyllostomus hastatus (assembly GCF_019186645.2). Taxonomy (NCBI): domain Eukaryota; kingdom Metazoa; phylum Chordata; class Mammalia; order Chiroptera; family Phyllostomidae; genus Phyllostomus; species Phyllostomus hastatus. Next base: position 15,935,357 of record NW_025333857.1, read on the forward strand.
GGTGTTTCTGACTACACTGACTTCCTCCCACTTCTCCCAGGGCTGCTTCCTGTCATCCTCAGCTCTCAGCTGGGATGTCTTCCCACCTTTCTTAATGACTCCTCTTAAATAGATTACTCCTTCCCCATTTTTTTCTCTGGGCTCCCATTTGTTTCACGCCACTTCTCGTTTTGTAGTTAAGTGTTACTTGTTTTTTGACCATCTGTTCCTTTGTGCCGTTAAGTTGCTTGAGGATGGGACTGGTCTGTGCTGTTCATCATGGTGTACCCTGTGTCTAAGTACCATGCTCAGCATATAGTAGGTCCTCAATACATATTTGTCAAATTAATGAATTTGTTGAATGAATGTACTAATCAGAAAATATAGATGAGTAATCAAAGTAGACTGCAAGGATTTGCAGTGCATTAAAAAATCCAGTCATCATTTTTTGAGACCTTACCAAGTATAGGACACAATAATAATTGCTGTGATTGTTCAAATGGAGAATGAGTTAAAGGATCTTTAGGGATGTGTATTTAAAAAAATAATAACGATTACAGCTAGATGTGTGAGTCACCCCAAATCGTACATGATTAGGTAATGTCCAATTGTTTGAGCCTAGTAAACACCTTAGGGTTGTGGGTGTCTCCTTGGCTATTTCTCAACTATGGGCTGGCTCACTTTCCATCTGAAGTTTATATAAACAACTTGTCAGAGTCCTAAGGGATTTACTGAGCTTCACTGCCTTTTGTTAACTTTCTATTTTTTTTCCACCTTGTTTCTTGATACCTTTATCCATCTCTTGATAAAAATAGCACAAAATGAATAATAAAACTTCCAAAAAACAGATACTACTTGAGAGCTTTGCCTTTCGAAATGTGTCAAACTTCTCCATTGCTTATGTTTTGAAAATTAACTAATCTCTGGTTCCTCTTTTCTCCTCTTCTCCCCACTCTCCCCTATTTGTGTCATCTTGTTTTAGGACATCACATGTAGAATTTCTCAAAGATGGAGTGAAATTTGGGTTAGATACATTTATGAATAATGCATAGTTCAGTATCATATATCATACACATTTAAAAAAGTGTCTGAAGACTTAATAGCCTCTAACAAATCTAAAGGACTCTGATATTGCTTAAAACTGAAGTGGAATTTGGGGATTATGTATGACTTTTATTTTTGTGTAATTTCTGTGATATTTATTTTATTTTTTATTGTCCAGAGTGAAAGTATTCAAGCCAGCAAGGAGTATTTTTTTTTTATTGCCTGTAAGCAGAATGTTATAACTAGAACTCAGAATGTTAGAGCTCCATGTAGTTCTGATCAATTAGCATTTTCAGAGGTATAGGCATAGTTTTGGTCTCCCTTATAGGCAACACAGTTGTAAGCTGTGGTTCCTATTTATTTTGAAATGTAAAAAAGTTTTCTGCAAGAGTTTTCCATATCAGGTAGTGGAAAGGTAGTTGAGGTAGTTTGGGGGGATGTTGGTGTTGATGGTGGTCCAGGGGCTGGAGGGTGGAGGGACATGTGTGGGGTTGCATGGCTTTGCATGGTTTTTAAGTAATAAAGGAAAAATGTTGAAGATTTTATTGTTTAAATATTTAAAGCAAACTAAGGCAAATAATTCTGTATTCTTTGGGTTGGAAATTATGTCTTAAGCCTGACATTAGGAGAAAAAAACATAGTTTTGACCATTTTGACAAAACTCTTGTCAGCCCAGTTCAAAGAGAATTAACTGGGAAAAAAACTTGAGCATCTATGAAAGAGGGTTAACAACAACAACAAACAAATCAAGAAAGAGAACACTTTGATGGAAAAATCGTCAAAAGGATATATTTGGGTAAGTAGAAAGAAATACAGCTCAGTAAGGCTACTGTATTAGTTTTCTATGGCTGCGGTGTCAAATTACCACAAACTTGGGTTAAAAAACACAAATTTATTCTTTTACAGTTTTGGAGGTCAGAAGTGTGCAGTAGGTTTCACTGAATCAAAACCAAGGTGTCCCAATACCATGCTTCCTTGGGTGATGCTAGGAGAGAGTCCATTTTCTTTCCTATTTCCAGCCTCCAGAGCTGTACTTCTTGCTTCCCCTGGCTCATGGCCCCTTCCTCTAACTTCAAAGCCAGCAGCAGCATAGTATTTTCAAATTACTCTGTTTTCATGAGTATATTACCTTTTGCCTTTTCTGTGCCTCCGTGTTATAAGGATACTTGTGATATGCAAGAGATTGCATGTAGGGCCCTCTCATATAGTCCAGGATAATCTTCCCATCTCAAGATTCTTAATTGAATATCAGTAGAATCTCTTTTCTCATATAAGGCAACATTCATAGGTTCCAGAGATTAGTACCTAGATATTTTTTGGAGGGCCATTATTCAGCGTAACACAGCTAAAAATAGCATATATAGTAGAGCAGTACACACACACACACACACATACACACACACCCCTTTATTGTTTGGAATTGGTTATCTCAGCGTGGTGGGGTTACAGGGTGTTTATAATTTCAAAAGGTTCCCTTTACATATTCATTGTCAACATTTTTATGGAATATATTTTACTTATTAGAAAAAATAAATTTTTTTTTAAGATTTTATTATTTTTAGAGAGGGAAGGAGGGAGAAAGAGGGAGATAGAGAAATATCAATGTGCGGTTGCTGGGGGCCATGGCCTGCAACCCTGGCATGTGCCCTGACTGGGAATTGAACCTGCGACACTTTGGTTCGCAGCCCGCGCTCAATACACTGAGCTACGCCAGCCAGGAGAAAAAATAAAATTTTAATTTAGAAAAGGGATTGAAGAAAATGCTTAATTTTTTTAGAATGATTTTAGATTTACAGAAAAGTTGAGAAAATGGACCAGAGAGTTGCCTGCACCATAATTTATTATAATTAGGTAGCCAATATTAATATATTATCATAACTAAAATTTAGACTTTATTTAGATTTACTTATTTTTTACCTATTTGGCTCTAACAGTTCTTCAAGCTTTTTTTTTCTTTTTGAAAGTTTTTTTTCAACGTCTTATTTATTTTTAGAGAGAGGAGAAGGGAAGGAGAAAGAGAGGGAGAGAAACATCAATGTGTGGTTGCCTCTTGTGTGCCCCCTACTGGGGACTTGGCCTGCAATCCTGGCTTGTGTCCTGACTCGGAATCTAACCAGAAGTCCTTTGGTTTGTAGGCCGGCACTCAGTCCACTGAGCCACACCAGCCAGGGCTCTTTTTGAAAATTTCAATTAGTGTTAGCCATATAATTTATAAGATTCCCTTTTTGGAATTTGTCTGATGGTTTTATCATGGTAAGACTGGGGTTATATGATTTTTGGAGAAAGAGCAGAGAGGTAAATTGCCATTTTCATTATATCATATCAAGGGTGCATAACATCAACATTAATTATCACCATTGATGTTCGTCTTGATCACCTGGAGGAAATTGTGTTTGTCAGTTTTTTCTACTATAAAGTTACTTTTTTGGTGAGGGGGAGTTATATTTCCCCTACAGGAGGGCAGAGAATTTACATAAATTATTTGGATGTTTGATGTTTTTTTTTTTCCTTTTAGATTGCATCAAGGTGGTCATTTCAAAAATCCATGTTGAATTGTCATATTTCTTCCAACATTCTCAAAGGAGTCTTTTGGCCTTTATGAAATTCTGAGAATGGCTAAGTTAATTTTATGTTGAAGATCCCTTGGAAATATGTGGTAACTCAGCACTTTATGGATGTCTGCAATTACCTGGGTGGATTACCTTTTGTAATTTCTCAAAGGTTTTGTCCAAATACAAGTTGGACCAATTCATTTAAATATTGCACATTATTCACAAAAATATAGCTGGACTTAAAGTTTCTTTTGTTATAGGAAAAATAATATTAAATAAAGTATATTTATGTTGATGAGAAAATGTAAGTCTGAAGTGTACTACTGTACTAATAATTTTGCAGTTGGCCTTGCCATTCTCTTTTTCTCTCTTGAGGGACCCTGACCTTTGCAAGACCAGGGTTCATATATTTCTGAAGTATCCTGTAGCTCTCTTTTGAAGTATAGCAGCTCTCATATTTGCTATAATTTGGTAAATGTCTGGCTTCCCTGCTGGACAGAGAGTTCCATGGTAGCAGGGACCATGTGTGCTCTGCTCACTGCTGCATCCCCATGCCCAGCATGTGGTGGCCACACAACTACATGTTGGGTGACTGTCATAAGCCCTTTTGAGCACTTTTAGAAAATAGGTGGTTAACATTGGCTCACATTTATTATAACATGATGCTGTGTGAAAAGGTAACATACAATAATAGAATTAAAGAAAAATGCATGTAGCCCTGGCAGGGTAACTCAGCTGGTAGAGAGTTGTCCCCATATGCCAAGGTTGTGGGTTTGATTCCCGGTCAAGGCACATACAAGAATCAACCAATGAAAACATAAATAAGTGAAACAATAAAAATCAACATTGCTCTTCCTCTCTCTCTCTCTTAAAAATGTACATGTGTATATATATGGAGGAATAAGATGAAGTAAATATTGTAAAATATTAACAGCGGTTATCTCTGGGTTATAAGAATATGGCCGGCTTTAATTGTCTTCATTGTTTTCTAGGTCTCTCCAAGGAGTGTATTATTTTATAATCAGGAAATATCAGAGCACTTCACCTAAAACTTTTCAGATCAGATAAAATGGAGAGTGCCATCAAAACAAACACAGTTTAGTTCCAGTATGTGTGAGAGCCCTTAAGGGGACACAAGAAAATTGCCAAGTCACTTTACTTTAAAAAGTAAAATTTTAGCCCTGGCTGGTGTAGCTCAGTGGATTGAGCACGGGCTGGGAACCAAAGTGTCCCAGGTTCTATTCCCAGCCAGGGTACATACCTGGGTTGCAGGCCATAACCCCCAGCAACCACACATTGATGTGTGTGTGTGTCTCTCTCTGTCTCTATCTATATCTTCCTCCCTTCCCTCTCTAAAAATAAAATAAATAAAATATTTAAAAAAAGTAAAATTTTTAATTTTAACATACTTTCATCAAGACCAGTTCAAATATTGTTTATCTAATATTAACTTCCAAGTGCTCTTTCTAGTCATGTTAGTGTGACTATGTCATATGTATTTAATTCACTTCACTAATTTAACTTTTGTGCATTTAACCTGTTAGACTAAAAACTTCAGAGACTATGATTTTCCCTTTTCATGTTTAAAAAGTCCATGGGATGTGAAATCCAAGTCTAACCCGGGAGTATCAGCCTGTTCATTTTCCTTGAACAAAAGAAATTCACTGTATTCTGCAGCTGGCTCTTTTTTGATGTAGGCAATTCCCTGATTATTGGAAAAATCTTTTAGAGACCCTGTAGATTTTTATAAATCCAGGCCATTTGTATTTTTATTTCTTGTTTCCCTAGGACAATTACACAGTGATGGATTAGCATTAGGCTGCAGCAGAGATTGGGGGAAAAAAATCTCCCATCATCCTTTCCTGCAGAAGCATCAGCTACGGGCAGGCAGGGAGCTGACCTGCCACTTTAACTGACATGTCTTAAATCCTGCCCTGGGAAGCTCTGGGATGCTGTCAGCTGCCTCGGCAACTTATTTTCTCATGCTTGGTAATTGAGAGTCTCACTGGAGACCAAGAAATAAAACAGAAATTGTGGATTTTTGTTGACTTTTAAGTTGAAGACTGCCTCTTCTTTTTGTTGGCTTTTAAAAAATCTGGTAGAAGAGAGGGAAAGTCATCTTCACGGTGGGGCTAGATTCATTCCTCCAAAGTTACAGCTGGTCTAAATCTGTGAGTATGTTGCATTTATTTAGCTGTTCCTGGGGGTATGATTTCAGTGTTCTCTTCAGATCTGTGAGGATTTAATTCAAGGAGAAGGATGCCAATTTTAAAAATTGGAGTTAAATTTCATTGGAGACCTCTAGTTTTTGTTAATTGACATTTTCTTCATTAAAGGCTTCATGTCAAACTTGGGAGCATTTTCCTTTCCCCACCCCTCCCCCCTTAAGCCCCCTAAGGGTGAGTGCTGGAATCAGAGAAAATAGCACATCTCACTGCTGCAGAGGCTGTAGCGTTACGGGATGCCATCCATGGCTGGTTTATTGTTGCTGCAAGGTGTGCACGGGGCTGCACAGCTATAGAAGGGTCACAGTGGCTCACTTTGTGTTCACTGTGTTTGCCTTATGTCCTCTGTGGGCTTCGTTATAGGTTTTGTTTTGTTAGGGTGACTAAAACCTTAAAGATTAAGTACAGGGTCATGTTCTCAGGGTAGATTTCACCCCTTGCCTTGCTGTGTCAGCTTCGGCTTGTCTCTTTGTGGCAAGATTACAGTAAGTGGGAGTTACCAAAAAGGGAGCTTTGCATTGTCACCCTTTTCTAATTATGCTTTTGAATCTGTGCCATTTTTTTTTTCTGGTGACGCAGACCCTTTAGACTAAACATCTGTCCTTAGTCATCGTGTTCCACTTTCCCTCATTGGAATGCACTGGAGGCCGGAACTGTAACCTTGCTGAATTATTGAATCAATTTTGAAAAATTTGTAAAGATAGAGGTTAAAGTATAGTTCCCACCATAACCCGCAGATGTTCTTGATTTGCTTTTGTAAAACGAAAGTCTTATTATTTTAGTGAGCTGATTCACATTGTTTAGTTACTGATCTCATTTCTTTATCTTAAAATCACATTAGCTAAAGCCATTTCTAAAAGTCAGTATGTTCAGAGGCCATAGTCAAATACTTTTAAACACCAACTAGTAACAGTCATCTTTGTAGATACAGAATATGTTTTACTTAGGGTGACATATGAGCTTTGTGGATGTCATTATTTTGGTGGATTTCCTGCAGCATAAAATGATTCAAGGATTTTAAAAAGAAACTCTCCACCACCCAGAGGTGAAACATCTGCTGTCTTTATTTTTAAATATTTTGTCATACTTAAATGCAACAACTTTCAATTTAATCAGAAACAATTTCTGAAAATTGGAAATTCTGCCTTATCTGGACTTGCAAAAATTTATATTCATTCATTCATTCTACAAATATTCACATGTATTGCCAAGCTTTTGCTAAACTTTTGGATATTATACTGAACAAGATGCTATATCTGCCCTCATGGAGCACATATTTTTAGCACGTGAGGGGGCATTCAAAAACTACCTAATAATTTCATTACAATTGTGGTAATTTTTCAGCTATAGAAGTGTATGTAAGAAGTGTATATATGCCAGACATATACAGCACATACAAATACTGCAACTAATTTTGCCCCAGATCTTCTAAAGCCTCCAATCCTTAGAACACTTGTGCTGGAAAGAGATTTTGGAAATCATATAATGGGTTCAATAAGCATGTGATGGGCACTGTGTATATAGTGAGAGATCATGCGGTAGTCAGAATGGTTTCCTGCTTTTCTAGCCACCATTCATTTGGTTACCGTTCCTTAGAAGACACTAAGACACCAAAAACAGAATAGAAAGCAAACAACAGACCAAAATCAACCAACCAAACAAACCAAACCAAGCCAAACCAAAATAATAGCAACAAGAGTCTGAAACTGTAATGTGTTTGGCTGGTTTTGGTTCTGAAGAAGCAGCCCCGGCAGACCTAACCCATTTGCCCTGACAGCCCTGATTCAGAGGCCTCCCTGTGCTACCTGACAGTTGTAACTTGAGAGTGAACTAGTTAAGATTTTTTTTAACAAAGTAAAATATCTTGACTTATGAATTAATATTTACTTAGGTACTTATAGTTTGTTGGGGAATTCAGACAAGAAAGTCTGTCTTTTGGATATAGTGGGATAAACACTGTGGTATGGAGAAGGTCAGCGTTCTGTGGGAGCAAAGATGAGGGGAGACCAACCTAACTGGGTGATGGGCAGGCATCTGGGGAGATACTGACCTAGGGCTTTCTGGAGGAGGAAATGTCTGCATTTAGGCAGATATTGGTAGACACCTACACAATAGGGTCTAGCTGGGGGGTTATTAGTAAGTGCAGTGGCCCTGAGTTTTGAGAGACCACTGCAGGAAAGGAAAAACTTTCTCCTTTACTCTCTTAGGTTAATTTCTTGGGGCCCTACAGGTTAAATGGACAAAAGACAGATTAATAAAGGAAAGGAAAAACAAGATTACTTACATACATACACAGAGTTCACAGAGTTCATAAAGAAATATGCCTCAAGGAGATGATTAGAGTTTGGAGCTTATATGCCATTTTAATAAAGGACGATGAAGCCTGGAGAAGAGGCTACGCAAAAGAAAAGGGCTTTTGGCTTCTAGATAGGGGTAAGTTGTGGGAAGGGAAGGTGCCAAGGAAATGCATGCTAGATAAGGATTGTTTAGTAAGGTTTTTGATGCAAATAAGAATCCTTTTCAGATGATAAGAGTTATCTCTGGGGTTATTTTCTTTTTGGTGTGGGAGAAGGGGACACCTTTACCAAGACAAATTTATGCCCTACTTTAAAAACATTTTTTAATTTTGAGATAGGGGAAGGGAGGGAGAAAGAGAGGGAGAGAAACATTGATGTGAGAGAGAAGTATCAATTGGTTGCCTCTTGCACGTGCCCTGATGGGGACTGAACCCTCAAACCAGGCATGTTCCTTGACTGAGGATTTAACTGGTGACCTTTTGGCTCACAGTCTGATGCTCAACCAGCTAAACTACACCAGCCAGGGCTATGCCCTGCTTTTATATAGAAAGGGGTAGGGCAGAGAGCCTATTACCTTCAGCTCAAAACAATCTGTGAAGATGGCATATTCATGGGTAACATACTCTGATCCACTTCACCATCATCTCTTCAGTGTTTTCCAGGAAGCTTGGGAGGCCTGCAGTCCAATGAGGGTAGATTGGTCAGAGGAAGACAGATGCTAAGGGTACCTTGTCAAGGAAGTGTGGCAAGGGAAGTGACAGCCCACGGAAGTGTTTTTATCACAAAGATTACATGGATTTGTATTTAGAGAGGACTCCATGGGGGTTGGTAGAGGAGAAGTGTGCCTCAACCCTATAAGATGACACCTTGCACTTGGCTCTAAGACTCTGGCCAAAATTATTAATAATTTAGGGCTTAAATAGACTTTCATGGCTTAGGTTTCGAATTTAACATGTGCATATATGTGTGTATATACACATCACACATATGCATGTATACTTTTTAGTTATGCTTTTATAGAAAGTGTTTTGATTTCCAACCAAGTGACTTATAAATGAATTTATATAGGAATGACCCACTTACAACTTGTGCAGTTTTTAATGTCCCATTTTTGCATCACATCTCTCATTTGATTGGCAGAAGGCTCTGGGGCCCCTCATGAGATAGGACATTTTGAGGCTTTATGTGGTTTCCTGAACAAAGCAGGGAGGGAGGTTTAGCACCTTTTTGCTTTGTCATCATTTTCATATCTTAGTAGAGAAGAGACAAGTTAGAATCTTTTTAAAATGTCTTCCATGCCAGGCCCAGTACCTATGGTAAGTCTGTCTTTGTATCTTTAATAACTATTAATTGCTCTTGTCACTCCGCTGTTATAGATGAGGAAGATGAGGTGCACAAAGCTTAAATCAGTTGCTCAAGGTCATTCAGCGTGCTGACTGGCCCTGTTGTACTAAAGGTTTGCAGATCTGTGCTCCAGCTGTGGTATTGTGTTCATTAGCCACAGGTGGACTGGGGCCGAGGGGTGTAGGCAGCCCCCTCCCTTCCACTCCCTGTTTAATCTACAGGGCACTCTGGTGATGCAGACACTGGCCTGCAGTGTCTGAGTTATTATGGATGAAATAAACATTCACATGCACTACTGAATCTGGTGGAGGAAAAGGGAGAGCATGGCTTTTCTCTCAAGGGGAGCAAAAGCCTTGTCCCTTGCCATGACCGGCCTTTATTGGGTTTCTCCACACATTAGGTGATGGTCCTCATTTACTATGCACAGGTTCGCTTTAGGTGGTTACCTTTTACAGAAAACAAAGGAGCCAGTGCTGCTAATCACATCACAGAAGAGGGATATTTGCAAATCAAAAGGCAAAAGTGGTTGAACTGCACTCATCCTTGGAAGGTTTAGCATGGATTTTAGGAAATTGCTTTGCAGTAAATGTCCTCAATTCAGAGTGAGGGAGTTTTTTTAGCAAGAGCAAGACTCAAAGCGGCCTAGGTACATTGCAGGCCTGATTCCCCACGGGAGAACCTATCCGTGGGTGTGGGTTAGGGTTAGGGTTAGGGTCCTGTGTGTCTCCCAGTGGGAGCTGGGCCTACGCCACGCAGAACGGTCTCCTACATTCTGGGATACATGTGTAATGAAAAATGCTTAGAGTTTTTGGACCTCATGCCCAGAGGTCTTCCTAACATTTTGTGCTTGCTTTCCACTTTTTAAAATTAAATAATTTTATTATTGGGTATGCTATTACAGTTTTCCCAATTTTTTCCCCTTTAACCCCCTCCACCCTGTCCCCCCAACCCTCTAGCATTCCCCCCTCCTTAGCTCATGGCCGTCAGTTGTACATGTAAGTTCTTTGAGTTCTCTGTTTTCTATACCATTTTTATCTCTTCCCGTCTATTTTATGCCCACTAATTATGCTGCTTCTTCCTGTACTTCCCCCCCGCCCCCATTCTTCCCTTCCCCTTCTCCGCTGAACTCCCTCTGTGTGATGTCCATTTCTCTGATTCTGTTCCTGTTCTGGTTGTTTGCTTAGTTTTTGTTTTCATTATTTTTCTTTTCTTTTAGGTTCAGTTGTTGATAGTTGTGAGTTTGTTGTTATTTTACTGTTCATATTTTTTTATCTTTTTCTTAAGGGATAAGTCCCTTTAACGTTTCATATAATAATGGCAATTATTATATGACATATAATGGCATATAATGGTGGTGATGAACTCCTTTAACTTGACCTTATCTGGGAAGCACTTCATCTGCCCTTCCATTCTAAATGAAAGCTTTGCTGGATAGAGCAATCTTGGATGTTGATCCTTGCTTTTCATGATTTCAAATACTTTTTTCCAGCTCCTCCTTGCCTGCAAGGCTTCTTTTGAGAAATCACCTGATAATCTAATGGGAACTCCTTTAGGTAACTGTCCACTTTTCTCTTGCTGCTTTTAGGATTTTTCGCTTTGTTTTTAATCTTGGGTAATTTAATAATGATGTGCCTTGGTGTGTTCCTCTTTGGGTACAACTTCTTTGGGACTCTCTGGGCTTCTTGGACTTCCTGGAAGTCTTATTTCCTTCACCAGATTGGGGAAGTTTTCCTTCATTATTTTTTAAATAAGCTTTCAATTTCTTTTTTTTTTTAAAGATTTTATTTATTTTTAGAGAGGGAAGGGAGGGAGATAGAGAGAGAGAGAGAAACATCAATGTGCAGTTGCTGGGGGTTATAGCCTGCAACCCAGGCATGTACCCTGGCTGGGAATTGAACCTGGGACACTTTGGTTCCCAGCCCGCGCTCAATCCACTGAGCTACGCCAGCCAGGGCTAGCTTTCAATTTCTTGCTGTTGTTCTCCTTCTGGCAGTCCTGTAATTTGGATATTGGAATGTTTCAGGTTGTCCCAGAGAATCCTCAGCCTATCTTCCTTTTTTTTTTAATTCTTGCTTCTTCATTCTGAAATGGTTGGATGTTTATTTCTTCCGTTTGTTCCAAATCATCAATTTGAGTCCTGGTTTCCTTCCTGTCACTGTTGGTTCCCCAAATATTTTGCTTTATTTCATTTTAGGTATTTCATTTCATTTGTTCTTTCATTTTTTGACCAAGGTCAATCAGTTCTGTGAGCATTTTGATTACCAGGGCTTTAAATTCTCCATCAGATAGGTTGGCAATCTCATCGCTTTGTTCTGAGGTTTTACTCTTTTCTTTCGTTTCAGCCATATTTCTTTGTCTTGGTGCAGCTGATAAATTATAAGGCGTGGGACCTTAGGTATTCACCAGGGTGGGGCAACCCTCCTTGCTGCACTTTAGTGCTGCCTGTGGGGGAGAGGCCAGAGAAGGAACAGTGTCAGACCGGGAGAAACTTCCACAGCTGCCACCCCAGCCTTAGTCCACAGTCAGCTCTGAGTCTCAGTTTTCCCCTTAAGTCAGTCCCTCCCCTACAACCTGCCCTGCCCCTCAGCCGCCTCTCCTGTTTTTTCTGAGTCACCTGCACTGTCTGCCCCCTTACTGGTCTGGTTGTTCTGGTTGATTTTTTCTTTAATTCCTTGGTTGTTGGAGTTCCATGCAGTTTGATTTTCTGTCACTTTTGGTTGTTTATTGATTTTAGATTGGTTGTTATCCTTTTGGTTGTGTGAGGAAGCGAAGGGTTTCTGCCTATGCCTCCATCTTGGCTGGAACCTGCTTTCCACTTTTTAACGCCATATTTGTGCGTGTGTCATAAGCGCAGGGCTGCAGATATGGGAAAGTACATGAACATGAGTTTGTCATGAAGAGCATGTTTGGGTTACTTTTTTTTTTGGATATTTTACCAGTCTGCAGCTGTGAAAAGTCTTTAGTGACCTTTCAAGTGGTATGAATGGACTTCTTTAGTGATTGTTCTAGATTAGTGTGTTATGGAATATCTTCTTTCAGGTCATTACAGGTGACTGTTTTAGAAAGAAGGGAAGTATAGGACCAACACTTGAATTTCCCTTGTGGTTTGGGGTTGTGGTCATCTTCTTAGTGGGTGAACCAAATTTTGAGCCTTTCTAGGATCCAGGAAACCAGGCCCTATATAGCATTTATGTGCCATCAGCCCTCCTTAATATTAGCTCAGGTGTTTTGTTGTTTTGTTTTCTAAGAAATATCATCCTTATATAGCAAAGTCATTTTGTGTGTCCCTTTGTTTTCATAGGCTGAATAAATACAGTACACAAACTATGAAAACTGCCACACATTGATGACCTAAAGGAAATTAAACTTTGGCACTTAATTACTTGAGTATTTATATTTTTATGCTTCCCCATCTCGTTTGTTTGACCTTATAGTAAGGAAAGTCCTTGTATTTACTGAGAGCTGCTTATTTGTGAATGAAGGACTCTGTGATCATGTGTTCATGGGTACTTTCTATGATATACATGTGTGACATAAAATGCCAAATATTATGACTGTATTTGGCACAGGGTGCTAATATAGAATCAATGAAAATATTCATTTATCAAAAAATTATTGAGTGCCTCTTGGCTAAGCTAGAGAATTCCTCTTCTTAAAAGGCTCATAATCGATTTACCACAACTAAAAAGTAATCCAACAGTTATTCTGTAATGAGTTGTGAATTCTGACCAAGGAACCCGGAGGAGACATCCTCCAGCCTGAAGAAATGACTCGAGCAGCCTTTCTTTTGAGAGCCAAATGAAAGGGAAACATATTTTCAGCATTGATATTTAAAAATTTCATTCCTTGGTTCTCTTTGTTTTACGTTATGATGTTTTAAAAGAAATGATGAACAACTGCCCCCACACTCAGTGTCACACCGAAAACCTGCATTTGCTCTGCATCCCTTCTGTGAGGGACATAATGCAAATGGCAGAGGGCTGCTTCAGTGGCCTCTGTCCTGTGACAGCAGGAAATGCTGACCTGCTGAGTAGCAGGAATACAATGGTCTGTCTAATGGGGAGTTCTTGGGCTTAGTCACTTAACTGCTCAACAACATCAGCACGACATTTATGTGATTCTTCAGTGTAAAAAGTGGTTTTATAAAACAGAACATATTTCCTCCTCATAACATCCCTGTTTGGTAGACAGGGCAGGTATTGTTGCTGTTGCTGAGTTTTTAAAAAAGAGAGTTTGGCTGCCTATTGCCACAAAAGCCACACTTGTGAGGTGGGTGCTATGCAAAAGGAGAAGGGTTTTATTTGGATGCTGCACTATCTTGGAAAATGGGGGACTCCCTGTTTCAAAGCTCATCTTCTTCACAAAACCCAGACAACACTCAGCCATCCTTAGGAAGACCAGAACAAAATACAGTGCTCAGAGTTCCCAGTCCATTTAAAAGTACTGTCCTTTGGAGACCAAGGCAGCTGCTAAGTGGTCATCCAGGTACCTTAGTTTGTTCCTAGCTGTTGTCTGGCTTCAGGCTCCCTCCTGGAGGCTGCGTGTGGAGCTGACATGGCCATGGCCATGACCATGTGGCTGCTAGGACTGCAAAGTTGTATGCTCTCGAACAGGAGAGCGTGCACGCATACCAGCGAATGCTTTACCAGGTTAGTGAGAGAAAGAAAGAGAGAGAGAGAAACTACCTCCTGGAGGCCATGGGCCACATGACTACTAAGATTATGGGGCTCATGGAGAGGACAGGCCAGTGCACTGTCCCTGGGCAGATCCCAAACAGCTAGCAGCCAGCCAGAGAGAGTAGATTTCTTTGTTCCCCTGGGGCTAATCCATTTTGGGTATGGAATGGGCCAGGTGCTTTTTTTTTTTTTTAAATTGATGCTAGAGAGAGAGTAAGGGAGGGGGAAAAAAGAAAGGGAGAAAAACATCCATGTGTGAGGGAAACATCAATTGGTTGCCTCCTGCGTGTGCCCTGACTGGGGACTCAAATGTGCAACCCAGTCATGTCCCCTGACTGGGAATCAAACCCACGAACTTTTGGTTTGCAGAATAATGTCCAAGCAACCAAGCCACACCAGCCAGGGCCCAGGTGCTTTTTCAGAAAGACCAATTAATTTCCTAAACTTTCCAGTACTTTGGGTGGGTCCATCTCTCAACCAACTGCTTCTTTCCCCAGGCTAGACCAACAGGTCTCTTTGGTCCAGCACCTGCCCCTTCCATCTTTCTGACCTCCAGTGTATGTGCCTGCCTCCCCCGGTACCTTCCCCTGGTACTGGAAAACTGGGGGCAAGGGCTTTTCCCCTTATCTATTTACCTTTCTAGCTTTTGGAACATTGTACCCTATCCATTCATCCCTCTAGCCCTTAGTGCACTGGGGCTCCATCTGTTCATCTTTCCATCTTTCCATGTGCTCTTGGGCCCTCTTCATTCATATTTGCAGCTTTCATCGACTCAGTGTAAGAACCTACCCCTGCTGCCATCCTTGCTAGTGGGGGAGACTCCCCTGACTCTGCCACATTTTGAGGCTGCCCAACTTCCCTTCCCTTGGGGCCTCGGGCCACTGTAGTTGCTCAAACATCTCTGGGTGAAAGCTCTGCTGCAGCTGGGCCCAATCACTGCTCCTACTGGGGGAGTGGGTGCCCCCCCACTTGAAGTGTCCACCAGTGTTCCTGCCACCTCTGGGCTGGTGCTCGATCAGTTGAGCCTCTGAACTCCTCACCCCATCTGCAGAGAGGTACCCCTTCCTGCCTGCAGCTTGGTACACTCTACTGAGTGTTAGGCACCTCAGCTTGCTGAGAAGAGGCAGGTGAGGGTATGGGCTCATCTACCGGTAACGCTATCCATCCTCTGTCTGGTGCGTGTGTGTGTATGCTTTTTTTCTCTCAATTTTTTCATTGTGGTAAAAAACATGTAACATATACTTAATCATCTTAACCATTTTTAAATGTACCATTCATAGGTATTAAATATATTCCTGATGTTGTGCAACCATCACCACTGTCCATCTCCATAACTCTTCACCTTGTAAATCTGAAACTCTATACTGATTAAATAGCCCCTGCCCCTGCCAACCACCATTATATTTATTTCTATGATTTGTGTCCTTTCTATGTTTTTATAGATGAGGACACGTAGGCCCAGAGAAGTGAATGAATGGTCCAAAGTCACACTGCTTGCTAGTGATGGGCTCACCTAGGATAGAAATCCTGCTTCCTGCCTTGTGTCCCAGCATGCTTTCTCCTAAGTCACACTACTGCAGGAGGTGAAAAAAGTTAATTAATAAATTAGAAGATTTCTGTTAGAAACAAGAGAGTCATTTAATAGGGAAGGGTTCTCTTTTTTTAAATAAAAAAAATCAGCAAAGAAAAGCAGCAAAGTGAAATAGGAGCTGTACATAACTCTTGCCAACCTTACATTCCATTGTTGTTTGTTTTGAATAATGTGAAGAATACAATTTGCTTTGCCTAGGAAAGAATTTGAAGGGACACAGGCTCTGGTTTTAGTTTCCACTGTGTCAGTGATTTGCTGTGACTGTGAGCAAAAGAAACAGTATCTGTTGGGATAGTTTCTTTTTTCTGAAGAGACTGTAATTTCTACCCTCCTTTTTCTTAGTGAGTAGGGTCTGAGACATATTTTATATGAAAATGAATTTTCTTTTCAGTTCTCAATGGCTTCGGAATTCTCATTCCCATTGAGGATGGGGGGAAAGACATTGTCAATTACAGATGATATCATCTGCTCAAATTTCAAGCAGTCTCTTTTGGAGTGACTCAGGTTTTCTTGGGAGAGTGGGAGAGGCAAGTGCCCTGTCAAGTAAATCTTTACACTCTGCATCAGACCTGCATCTTCCTTCTCAAAGGTTTCCTCTCCCTCTCCGTGTTCCCAGGTGGCATCTGGGTGCAGGAAGAACCTGTGTGTGATGGAGCACCACTCTGGGTATTGCCCTCTGGTTGATTGCTGCATCTAGTTGTTTTTGTGTTGACCTCTGCCCTTGCTGCTGTTACATAGGACAATAGTCTCAATGTCTGAACAGTTTACTCAGTGGTATTCTTGCTAGATGTTAAAGTGTAGCACAGTGTTTTGCAGATGCAGCTATAGTTGATTGAGCTTGACCAAAACCCAATTGGTTAGGTTTAGACAACTACAAAGAAGAAATCAACATGTAATTAACCAAATAGTAAATATAAGCAATGGCTAAGCCTCCCTTCAAATAGACAGAGCTCTGGATGTGACCCCTTTTACTTGCTGCAAGTAAATAAAACTACCTAATGACAACCATGTCTTGTTCTTGAATAGAACAACCCCAGCAGTGAGCTCATTGAGTTTGGTTCCACTGCCTTTGCTACTCAAGTACCTGTGATGATTGGACTTGGTGTGTCCAGGACCCTGAGGGCTTACCATTCTTCTCTGGCATTGGCTAGTCCAGTGCTTGAGGTCCAGTGACGACTCATTTGCTCCCTGTCTCTGCCCTTTGCTACAGGGTCATCTAAGCTGTCTTTTAAAAACATTTTCTTACTTTGCAGTAATTCCAAGCTTGTGAAAAAGTACATGCATAATACAGAGAACTTAATATATACCATTAACCCATTGTTAACATTTTGCCACATTTGTTTTATTATTCTCACTCTGTACACATTATTATTTATTCAGAGTCATTTGGGAGTAGCAGCTCTAGAGAAGGTTAAGTTTAGAAGGATGAATTAGAGAGGGAAATGCCTAGAAATAACTTTTACGTTCTTTTCTCTGCTTTCCTCCAACTCTCTCTTTCTTTCAAGTTAAACTTCTCCACTTCCTTAAACTCTTCCTTCTATTGAACTAGCTTTGAGTCTTATTTTTCCCTGGTTGTTGGCTTCTAGTTTCACTTCCAGTCGTTGATTGTCTTAGATCAGTGTGTCTAGAACATCAGGTAGTCCAGGTGGTTGGTCTGACTAGAGGAGAGTGAGGGCCAGTTCCTTCCTATACAAAGTAAGTCATTGCTATCCCCCATTTGCTCTTTTGTCCATTTATTCAATCAGTCAATCAGCACAGTCTTCCTGAAGGTTTCCACTTGCAAGGCAGATCTGCCTAGGAGGAGACTTGGCAGATAGCTTGCTGATATCACAGTAGCTTTGCTTGGAGCTGTGTTACAATGCTGCTTTCAAGGAGTTTGTCCTTTGATGGGGAGATGAATTATGTATTCAAAAAAAGAGCCAATTAAAAGACTTAGGACAAACTATCAAACTCTCCTATCTAGATATTATACATCTATTAATGCAGCTCAGGATTAACATATTATGTTCACTTTTAAATAATTCACAACGTTTTACTACCATGTTGCTAAGTTACATCCTTTTTCATCCTGCCTTTAGTTGGACTTTAAAAAATATATATATGATTAATTATGCTGTTACAGTTGTCCCATTTCCCCCCCTTCATTCCCCTCCACCCTGCACACCCTCTCCCACCCACATTCCCCCCTTTAGTTCTTGTCCATGTGTCATAAGTTCTTTAGCTTCTACATTTCCCATACTATTCTTGCCCTCCCCCTGTCTATTTTCTACCTACCATCTATGCTACTTATTCTCCATACCTTTTCCCCTTTTCTCCTCCTCCCACTCCCCTGTTGCTAACCCTCCATGTGATCTCCATTTCTGTGGTTCTGTTCCTGTTCTAGTTGTTTGCTTAGTTTGTTTTTGTTTTCGTTTTAGGTGTGATATGTTAGTAAGTGTGAGTTTGGTGTCATTTTACTGTACATGTTTTTTATCTTCTTTTTTCTTTGATAAGTCCCTTTAACATTTCATATAATAGGGGCTTGGTGATGATGAACTTCTTTAAGTTGACCTTATCTGAGAAGCACTTTATCTGCCCTTCCATTCTAAATGATAGCTTTGCTGGAAAGAGCAATCTTGGATGTAGGTCTTGCCTTTCATGACTTGGAATACTTCTTTCCGGTCCCTTCTTGCCTGCAAGGTCTCTTTTGAGAAATCAGCTGACAGTCTGATGGGAACTCCTTTGTAGGTAACTGTCTCCTTATCTCTCTCTTGCTGCTTCTAGGATTCTCTCCTTCATTTTAATTTTGAGTAATGTAATTATGATGTGCCTTGATGTGTTCCTTCTTGGGTCCAACTTCTTTGGAACTCTTTGAGCCTCCTAGACTTCCCAGTTCTCCTTTATTATTTGTTCAAATAACTTTTCCACTTGTTGCTCTTCCTCTCTTCCTTCTGGCACCCCTATAATTTGGATGTTGGAACATTTAAAGATGTCCTGGAGGTTCCTAAGCCTTTCGTCATTTTTTGAATTCTTGTTTCTTCATTCTTTTCTGATTGGATGTTTCTTTTTTCCTTCTGGTCCACTCCATTGATTTGAGTCCCAGTTTCCTTCCCATCACTATTGGTTCCCTGCACATTTTCTTTTATTTCACTTAGCATAGCTCTTATTTTTTTCATCTAATTTGTGACCAAATTCAACCAATTCTGTGAGCATCCTGATCACCAGTGCTTTGAACTGTGCAACTGGTAGGTTGGCTATCTCTTCATCACTTAGTTGTATTTTTTCTGGAGCTTTGATTTGTTCTTTTGTTTGGGCCTTTTTGTCTTGACGTGCCTGTTATGTAGTGAGGGGCGGAGCCTCAGTTGTTCACCAGGGTGGGGCACCCAGTCACTGGGTTGTGACACTGTATGTGGGGGTAGGGTCCAAGAGGAAACAATGGCGCTTGCTCTGCTTTCTGCCAGATTTCAGTCACTTTCCCTACTTCCCACAAGCAAATTGGGCCCTTCTGGTGCTGATTCCTGTGTGTGTGGGCTTGTCTCCCTTCTAAGACCCTGTAGGTCTCTCCAGTGAATTCTCCTGTGAGGTTGGGAGTCTCTTCTGGCACCTCAACCCCCACAGGTGTTTTCTATCCATATTTTGAGGCTTTGTTTCCCCAGGCTGGGACCCTGGGTTGCAGGTCTCTCTAGCTCCCCAGTTTCGCCTGGTTTATCTGTGTGCTAATGTGGGACCGCCTGTTCCACCAGCCACCTTGCATGCTGTGCCCGTCCATGATCTGCTGCCTTGCTGGGTTTGCCTGTTGCCACCCCTTGCCTGGGTCCGCCAGCCACCACTTTTTTTGCTTCAACCCGTCTCTGCCTGGCTGCCTGACTCCGCCCCTCCTACTGGTCTGGATGAATGTGTCTACTTCAACTTCTTGGTTGTCAGCTTCCATACAGTTCAGTTTTCTGTCAGTACTGGTTGTTTTTTAGTTTCTAAATTTTTGTTGTCCTTATTTTGGTTGTGCGAGGAGGCACAGTGTGTCTACCTATGCCTCCATCTTGGCCTTAGTTGCACTTTTGAGCCAACTAAATTTTAAAATTTAAAAAAAATAGATTTAAATTTAATTTAAATAATTAAAGCAGGACAATTAAAGCAGGATAAAAACAATGTTACTTAGCGATGTGGTAGTAAAACTTTGTGAATTATTTAAAATTTATAATTCTCACTCAGATATCATCTTGGAGTGCATGAGCTGTATGATTTTATGTTTCTAATACCTGATACAGTGCCTGTCATATGGTATTCCTAGATGTTTGTGAATGAAAATTAAGCTTTAGTTTATTAAATTTAACTCATTCATTTAGTACATTATCTTTTCAAATTATAGTCCATTCCTTAGTATCCTTCCCAGTTTAATTTTTTCCTGCAGAGTTGATTTTAGCTTGTTTTTTCTATCTTTTTCCCAATTTCTGATAAAAATGTAGAAGTGAACAGAGTAAAGGGAAATAGTTGGTTTCAATTAAATAGTTATGAATCCCTCTCTTCTGATGGTCCTGTCCCACCCTGTCTTGCATATAGGACTGGGAGAACACTTACTTTCTGACATGCACACAGGCTCTGTGTATTACTTGTTTTTCTGATCTGCCAAAGCTGCTAATGGGGCTGGTATCAAGAACTGACGAGACTGCCTGCTGATGGCTGCAGCAGCTCTCCTGCGAGGGCCAGTTCCTTTCAATAAAGATAGATCAGGGTTTATTTTCGCAAAGGTAGATACATTACAAATCAGGGCAGGATCGTAAAACTGTATATAAAGTTGTAAGTTTGGAAGCAGTTCAAAGAATATACTATTATAACTGTTTGAGGTTCAAAACTTAAAATAGCATTGAAGTGTGTTATTTATATAGGAAATAAAAAAGGCAAAATTAGAAAAACCGTAACATTTAAGAAATAACTTTTTTCAAAGTAGTGAATGTTTAGAACAGTTCTAAAATGTCTAAAATCACATTGGAAACATATTGGGTAGTGATGTATTCTAACTTCTTCACTTAGGAAGGACTAAATATTATACTGTTCTTGCATATTTTCACAACTTTTAAATTTTATGTAATATAAAAGGATGATCAGAGGGTATTTCCATAAATTAATATGTCAGTATTGTCTTCTTGAATTTGAACTTAAATTGTTCAAAATATATGACTTTTTCCCTGATTACTAAAAATAGTGCATTTTTTATTTTAATTAAAAAAAAGATTCTATTTATTTATTTTTAGAGAGGGGAAGGGAGGGGCAAAGAGAGGGAAAGAAACATCAACGTGTGGTTGCCTCTCACGTGTTGCCTGCTGGGGACCTGGCCTGCAACCCAAGTGGGTGCCTGGCTTAGGTATGTGCCCTGACTGGGAATCCAACCAGTGCCCCTTTGGTTTGTAGGCTGGCACTCAGTCCACTGAGTGACACCAGCCATAGCTATCATAGTTTTTTGATCCACTCGTATACTGATGGGCACTTAGTTTGCTTCCAACACTTGGCTGTTTTAAATTGTGCTGCTATGAACATTGGTGTGCATAGGTTCTTCTGGATTGGTGTTTCAGGATCCTTAGTGTATAATCCCAACAGTGGAATTGCCGGGTCAAAAAGCAGTTTCATTTTAGTTTTCTGAGGAAATTTCATACTGCTTTCCACAGTGGCTGTACCAGTCTGCATTCCCACCAACAGTGCACTAGGGTTCTCTTTTCTCCACATCCTCTCCAACACTTGTTTGTTGATTTGGTTATGATGGCCATTCTGACCAGGGTGAAGTGGTATGTTGTGATTTTAATTTGCATCTCTGTGATGGCTAGTGCTGCTCAGCATCCTTCCATATGTCTGTGGGCACTCTGTAAATCCTCCTTAAAGAAGTGTTTGTTCAGGTCCTTTGACCATTTTTTAATTGGATTGTTTGTTTTCCTGGAGTGGAGTCGTGTGAGTTCTTTATATATTTTGGAGATCAAACCCTTGACTAAGGTATCATTTGCAAATATATTTTCCTGTATGGTTGGTTCCCTTTTCATTTTGCTGATGTTTTCTATAGTCATGTAGAAGTTTTTTTATTTTGGTGAAGTCCCATTTGTTTACTTGTTCCTTTATGTCCCTTGCTCTAGGGGACATATTAGTGAAAATATTGCTACATGGAATAGCTGAGATTTTCCTGCCTATGTTCTTTTCTAGGACTTTTATTGTGTCGTGACTTACATTTAAGTCCTTTATCCATCTTGAGTTTATTTTTCTGCATGGAATAAGTTGGTAGTTGAATTCCATTTTTTGCATGTCACTGTCCAGATCTTCCAATACCATTTGTTAAAGAACTTTTCATTTAAAAATAGTTTTATGTTGAGATTAAAAATTACAGCAGTATAAAACACAGAAATAAAAAGAAGAATAATCCAATTAACACATGACCAAAGAATCTAAATAGACATTCTTTCAAAGATATACAAATGGCCAATAAGTACCTAAACAGAAGTTCAATATCATTTATTAATAGGCAAACGCGAGACAAAACCGCAATGAGATACCATTGCATCATAAGATGGACAATAACAGGTGTTGGCCAAGATGTGGAGAAATTGGAAATCTTGTACATTCCTGGTAGGACTGTAGAATCACACAGCCACTTTGGAAAATGATCTGGCAGTTTTTCCAAATGTCAGATGTAGAGTTATCATTTGACTCAGCACTCCCACTCCTAGGTGTATACCCAAGAAAAATGTACCAGTCCATATAAGATCTTGTACATGAATGTTAATAGCAGCATTATTCATAATAGCCAGAAAGTGGAGCTAACTTACATATCCATCATCTAATGAAAAGATAAACAAAATGTGTTATAGCCATAGAATGGAATATTATTTGGCAATAAAATACATGAAGTATTGATACATGCAAACAAAATGAATGAATCTTGAAAACATTATGCTAAGTGAAAAAGCCAGTTATAGGCAAATCTATAGATACAAAAAGTAGGTAGGTTCATGGTTCCTTCGGACTATGGGGAGTGACTGCAAATGAATGAATTCATGGTTTCCTTGGGGTGACAAAATATTTTAAAAATTAGATTGTGGTGATAGTTGTACAGTGCTATGAATATGAACACATTAAAAAGCATTCATTGTATACTTTAAATGGGCAAATTGTGTGGTCTGTGAATTATATCTCAATAAAGCTTTTTAGAAACTTAAAAAAATAAAGCAGTAAAAACGGGAAAATAGAGACATGTTTTCCAGCTCACTAATACCTGTAATTGAAATATGACATGTTGTTTCCTTTAATATTTATCAACCAAAGAGTATTTTCACTAGCTAAAAATACTTTCTTTTCACATTTCTCAGTATAGCAACTTGGTTATGCTCAGGAGCGGAACAGACACGTCGTTCTATTTAAATTTTTAATAACTGCACTATTTTGGCACTACAGATTCTAAAACTAAAGCGATATAAGGAATGTTTAGCATGCTTTTTTGCAAGGATTTGCATGTACTCCAATGCAGTGATCTATATATTAAAAACTTTTATTGAAGGAAATAAGCGAAGACCTGAATAAATGTGTATAGATGCGAAAATGTAATATTGTAAAGATAGGAATTCTCTGCAAAGTTTGCTAAAAATGTAATGAAATCCCAGTAAAAACCATGGCACTTGTAATTTTATAACAACTTAATCTAAAATTCATAACTAAGAATGAAAGTAAAATAATAGCAATCCTCTCCTCCCCCAAAAGCACATTTTATAAAAGTGGAGAACTTGCTCTGTTGGCATGTAAAGAAGGCCATGATAATGAAAATTGTGTGAAGGAGGCCGAGAGAGGCAAGTATGTGAGGGGAACAAGAGTGCCTGGAAACAGACCTGCGCACAAGTGGAAATTTGCCCTGTGTTACAGTGATTGCAGTGTTGTTCAGTATGTCAGCACGCAAAAATTACAGCATGGGCCCTGGACAAGGTAGTTCATTTGGTTAGTGCATTGTCCCGATGCACCAAGGTTGTGAGTTCAAACCCCAGTTAGGGCACATACAAGAATAAACCAGTGAATGCATAAATAAGTGGAACAACAAATGGATGTTTTTTTCTCTCTCAAATCAATAAATAAAAAAATTCCAGAATGAACAAATGTCAAAGATTTATTTATCAAGGAAGTCAACAAGGTGGTAAAACTGGTTCCAAGAATATTTGGGGAAAGAATGTTGGAATAAGATTTATTATATACAAAACTCATTAATCTCATACAAGGCAATAAAACCATATCCTTACCAGAGAAATTATTTGCATATTTATGAGACAAAAAAGATCTACAAGTTAACCTATAATTTTACATAGTATAGGCCTGCCTCTGTTGGTACTATGTAGCAAGTCGAACAAAGGCATATCCTTGGGTGGGCTTGTGAGACAGTGCTCCAAGACAGCATGGAGAGGACATCGGTTTCCCTTTTGCCTGATTCCCAAGCTAAGGAGTAGCGGAAGTCTGAGTTCCTCAGTGCTGTGGGGATGATTGCCTGTCCGTGTGGGAAACAAGTAAGTGTGCAGCTCACACTGTACACAAAAGTGAGCTCCAGGCATACTTGTGTGTTATATTATTTTTTTCATGTATTTTAAACATTTTTCATAAAAATGAAAAAAAAATTCGTTCTTGATGAAATACTAGATAGTAGTTTAAATGAGTGAGTTAGGTCTATATCAAAATACCGTTGAATAAAAAATCAGCTTGCAGCATGTGCAGTTATTGTGGTATTAATATAAATTTTAAAATACTGTAGACTTTCTGGGACTTTGTGTACATGTATGTAAAAGCATAGAGAACTAATAGCATCTAACCTATACTTTTATACCTCAGAAAAAATGAATAAAATCTAATATTACTTTATTAATAATTATTAAGTTCTAGTAAATTCAAGTCTATTGTGCCAGGTAAAGACACTATAATCGTAGCTTTGAAACCTGCAGCATTTACTTGGCCCAACATACTTGATCTTAGCAGAGCTTAATAAAGTTTTAATATTTTATGTGCATGGTATGTCTAATCATTGGAGGGGAAGGTGCAGTCTTTTAAAAATCATCTTGAGAAAATGGCCAAAGATTAAGAAACAAATGCACAGCCCTACCTTGTACTGTATATTCAAATTATAAATGGATCAACGAATTAAATATTAAAAAGTAACAACACTGATAAATTGACAAGTTAAATAATTTTTATGGAGGAAGGTTTTTCAAAATATGCCCTCAAAACCCAGAAAAGTTAAAGGAAAGAGTGATTAGTTTTGATTTAAAATAAAAAAACCCTCAAAATTTTAACATTAGAAAGAATTTTTTATAATTAAAGCTAAAGGCAGATGAGAAATGGGAACATTTTTACAGTACATTTCAGAGACCATGTTTTTCTAGTCCTTATAAGTGAATCTGGAAGAGAACGGATGAGCAAGAATGGTCCAAAAGTGTAGACAGCCTCTTGAATCTGTCTTTAGGGCTTTCCGTTTGTGACCAGAGATGGCAGGCACTGCCTCACAGCCTCCTTTACTTACATGCTTGGTGCCGCCTCTGTTGGGTAGAGAGCTCTTGTGACAGAGCATAACCTGACTTCAAACTGCATCCCCCTTATCAGTAGGGTTTTTGTCCCTCCCACCACCCACACCCATCCCTCTTGTAACAACTGCCTTGATTTTCCTCTGACCTGATGTGTAAAATTTAGGAAACTTGGTCTGCTCAAGATAAGATGAATGTAATGTAAAATATTAGAGGGTACTGGGAAGTTTGAAAGGTGGAATATAATCAGACTCCACTTAATTGAGGACATTATGTATCTTAGAATAAAAAAAAAAAGCTTCCCTAAAGGGACAGTCAATAATGCTTTCTTTATGGAATGTATACTCTTAAGGTGAATGGAAACAGAAGGAGATTGGAGAGTCTGTTATATCACAGGGTGGTCTTATTTTTAAACTCTGTAGAAGTTTCCTTCTCTTGAGTGGCTCTGGGTCAATAAAGTGACTTTAAGATTCTGTGAACCAGATTGGTGTCCAGCTCCTCTATGTCACTTCAGCACTCTGGTATATACAGGGTGGGGCAAAAGTAGGTTTACAGTTGTGAGTGGGAGAAACAGAGTTAGTAAGGCCATTGTAAAAATTAAAACATGTGTGTCTTTTTCCATATGAACAACTGTAAACCTGCTTTTGCCCCACTCTGTATATAGTGGAAATGAAGCAGTTTATTACAAATAACACACCTTTAAAAATACACGCCTTTTGCCCTGACTGATGTGGTTCAGGAAGTGGGGTGTCCTTCCACAAAATAAAAGGTCCTGGTTAGAGGTTTGATTCCCAGTCAGGGCACATGCCCTGGTTGCAGGCCAGGCCCTCCGTTGGGGTAACAGGCAACCAAACAATGTTTCTCTCACACATCCATGTTTCTTTCTCACCATTCCCCCCTCTCTAAAAATAAATAAATAAATAAATGAATAAATAAAATCTTAAAACAAAAACAAAATACATGCCCTTTAATTCAATAATTTATTCTCTGGAAATAACAAGGCAAAAGTGCATAAAGGGGTTTGTCACAGTATTATTTGTAGTCACAAAACACTGGGAGCAACCTCCCTGCTCCAAAATGAGTATCTGGTAACAAATCATATTATATTACTTCCATTCAGTAGAATGTTGTGCAGACAGTAACTACAATAAAACAACTCTACTAATTGAGAAGAAAAGATTCAGGATAAATTCAGGTTATCATGAAGGAAACCAGAATATGTCATCCCAAAATATGCCTCTTTGACATAAAAATTATTTTGAGCTGAAGGCAATTGAGAAGTAGTAAATGGCAGAAAAGCTCTCCCTTTTCTGCATGAAGGCAGGATATAAATTCTCATACTGGAAACACACACCGATTAGCCCATAGAATCTGCAAACAAACCTTATTAAAGTAATCCTTGTCTTCCTACCTATTTCACTGTTTACTGCCCCGTGCCCAACTCCTTGTCTTGCCAGTTATTCACCAGTTTATTTATACCTTTCTCTAAAACGTATAAAAGTTTCCTGCTCTGTTCACTTCTTTGGGTCTTTACTCTTGTGAAGGCTCCCATGTACATGTTAAAATTCAACAAAATTTATATGCTTTCCTCTTGTTAATTTGTGTTTGTCACTTTACTTTTCAGACCCAGCCAGGGACCCTAAGAGGGTCAAGGGAAACTATTTTCTCTTCTATAATATTTCATTTTAATAAAATATAAAAACATGTATAGATTTACTTGGGAATGATCTGGAAGGATATATACAAGATACAATGCTGTCTTTCAATGGAGAGCCATGGGGATTGATTTCAGTTAATTTCTTTTTTTGTTTATAAGTTTATTGGTGCTGTATGTCTGGAATGCTCACCATGTAACCAAATAGATTTTTGTTACTTGGTTTTCCAAATTGCTAAGAAATGGAGGTGAGAGGTACCAAATAATTGAGGGCTTGTGTTGTGTGTTTAAATTTATGTGGACTTTTCCTGTATGACAAAGAAATGAAAACCTCACTCTGCCTTTTTTTTTTTTTATCAACAGGCCTTTTCGAGCAGATATGGCAACAAGCAGCCGGCACCTGGCCTCACTTGATACAAAGCAGGACTCTGAGCAGTGCAGACCATCCAGTGTGAGCAGGTCAGAAAGCGCGCAGGGACCTTCCTGGGGGCCTAGTTTAACCCCTCGGAGACCTCTAATGGTGACGTTAGGACAGGGCTCTGTGTTGCATTGACTGGAGGGAAGGGAAGAGGCCCAGGCAGGTAGACTGCCCAATTTACGTGCCAGGGAAGACTAAGGGACTCAGTGAATAGGTGTCCTGTTACATGAAAGCAGAAAGAAAACTAAATTCAACTTTAAGGGCACAGTTCCTTTTGTTTTTATCTTAAAATCTTTTAACATTTAATTTTTAAATAAAATAATATAACCACATTGCCAAGCATCAGGGTAAATGGAGGAAAGGAGAAAGAAACTAATTATGGCCACTTTAACACAGACTGTTAGAATTTTGGTGTATCTCATTCCAGTCTTTTTCCTTCGCATGTGTTTCTTGAGATGGATATAACTGCAGAGTTTTTGGTCAACATTGTATCATGATTATTATTTTTATATGCTTCTTATAAGCTTAGCTTAAACATTCATTTAAAAATTTTTCATTGTAGAAAATTCAGGAAATATAGAAAAATCACAGAATAAAATATGTATTACTATCACCATAACTATCATAACAATTTTTTAGGTGTATATTCTCTTTTCCCCTTAAATATATAGATATTATTTTTTTTTGCTTAATTTGGATCATATTAAATATACTATTTAGTAACCTGTTTTTTAAAACTTAGTAAATCATGAAAATTTTTTCTTTCCATTAGCTAGTTTTTATAATATCACACTTAATTGCTAAGTACTGTTCCTTTCTTGCCTACTCTGGAATTAAATTAACCAGGTGTTTCTTTTTAAACATGTAGGTTATTCCTTTATTAGTTATTAAGGCAACTCTGTTAAAGCTGTTTTTTAGTACCATGAGAAAATGCTTTTCATCTATCCTTCAGGTTTATTAAGCTTTAAAGTATACAGCAGATCTATATCATTTTTGATTTTGCACTTAAAATTTTAGCTATGTATGAGTATGTTCATAATATTCATGGACTTGGCAGTTCATGACATAAAGGAGTGCAGTAATATGAGGAGTGAGGAGTGGAGAAGAACTTGAATATAACTTCTAAGTATCTTAAAGCGTTTATTTTTCACATTACTATTTTATACCATGTGTCCCTGTGCATGGAAAGCTGAGCTTTCTTCAGAAATATGTGTCCCTCTTTCAGAGTTACCCTTGAACTTACCTGACAGTTTCCTAGGTAACTACTACATGAGCATTTGGAATGTGAAGTTTGAAAGCTGTAATAAAATAGGTAAAAAAATATTGAAAGCAGTAATAAATAAAGAGAGCTGTGAGCTGGCTAGACTGGAAATCTTCAGCATATATGTAGTTTTTGAATCATGGACCACAAATACTATTTCCAAGAGAGAGCGAAACAAATGAGAGTGAAGGAAGGAACCTTTGGGAACAGTCGTGGAAAGGATAGCCAAGAGAGTGAGAGTTCCAGCAAGTGCTGCTGAGACGTGTGTGAGAGAAGAACGGCATGGTGGTTGCAGGGTGAGCAAGGGTTTGGGGGAGGGGGTGAATTCTAGAATTTGGTCAGTAGAGCCAGGTATTGCAGAGGCCTGTGTGCATATACGTTGAAAAGTACCCTTTGCAGTTGCAGTTAGGTAGATATCAAAGACCTTTAGTTCAGAGGGTTTCAAGCAAGTTGGGGCAGGAGCCAGGCTGTGGTGGAGTGGCTGAAGAGGAATGGGAGGTGGGGAAGTAGGAGAGTGAGTATCAACTCCTTTTTAAAGCTCTTGCCTATGAAGAAAAGAGGCAGGAGAAGTTGTGTGATAAAAGAGAAAACAACAGTGAAGGACCATTACCTTTTTTTACTGGTTTAACATTAAATAGAAATAAGTAAGATTTATGTGTGTTTCTGAGTTGAAAAGGGGTTAGAGAAGAAGAGGTTAAAGATACACAAAGGGAGGTTTGGTCAGAGTGGCAGCGTAGGTAAACGCTATGCTTGCATTATCCCTCATAAGAATTGCAGCTAAATTATAGAACCACCACCCTGAAGGACCATCTGAAGACTAATGAACACAACTCATATACCATATTGTGCTGTGTATAATGTGCACCCACGTTTTTTGCCCAAACTTTAAGTAAAAAAATCTTTTGTTTTCTTTTTTATTTCATTTATTTATTTATATTTAGATGCTTGTTTTTTGTATTATAAAGGAATTTTAGCATTTATTTTTGAGCATATTGTACAAGAAATTTTATGTAACAAATGATTACAAAACAAAAGAACAGGTACAAGGTACAAGAAATTTTATATACTGGTAACAAATTCATGATATTTACGCATCATAGAAGGTCAAGAACTCTTTGTCACTGTCAATATCAGAATTGGTGTCTTCTTTAATTTCTACATTTCCAGTGTCTTCTGAAGAGTCACTTTCTTCCTCCCGGTAAATTTCGTCTTCAGTTCTATCCATAGCATTACTAATGCTGCATTTTTTTAGATGATTTCACAACCACTTCCTCCTGACACTGTTCTACTATCTTAGGGTCCAACCACAAACCTGGGTGATGGGTGCTTTCTTGATTCTGCCTGTAGGTCTTGAATCATTACCAGCTGACCGCATCCACGACATCCACTCTTTCTTCATTAGGGCCTTAAAGGGCTTGTTTACTGACACACCAAGAGGTCGCAGTTGGCTGGTTGGCCCACCAGGTGTCACAGCAGGTTGGGTTTTCAAGTCTATGGCAGTTTTGCACTTCATTTTGCCCATGAAGCATGGGCTTGGAAGTGATCAGAAACAAGCAAAGATGGTTTTTTAAGTAACCCTCCAGGCCTTCATGACCAGACTTTGTAAAGCAGATTTTCATGCCTTCTGTATCCATCCTTTTTTGTGCACATGGACAGTAACTCCACCTGTAATCTTTTCTTTCGGAAACACTTTTCTTTTAAAGATGATCTTAGGTGATTGCTTTGTCCCACCTGCCCAAGAGGCTTGAACTGTGTTTTCTCATGACCACTAGTTTTAACAGCCACAGTCCTTTCTCCTTTGACATCCACAGTTCTGTTGGATGGCACATCAAATGTGAGTGGGACCTCATCTGTATTGGCGATTTGGGAAAGCTCAAGGTTGTAAGTC
Organism: Phyllostomus hastatus; assembly: GCF_019186645.2. Lineage (NCBI taxonomy): Eukaryota > Metazoa > Chordata > Mammalia > Chiroptera > Phyllostomidae > Phyllostomus > Phyllostomus hastatus. The sequence continues at coordinate 15,965,789 of NW_025333857.1, forward strand.
TTTTGAAGATTGATAACGTAAGAATGAAATTCCAAAACTTGATTCTCATAGGCTGCTGGAAGTTTTTGGGCAAGCTTCATTCATGTCCTCATGCTCAAACCTTCTCTCTTCAGAAAGTTAGGTGTCCCTGAGAAATCATCGATGTTTTTTTCTTCTGCAATCCTTTTACCTTTTTCTTGTATCATCTTGGTCAAAGAAGAGATCCCAGTCTGACACTGTTCCAGAATCCAGGTCGTCACCTCTTCCACCTTCAGCCACTTTGGAGGTGTCCCTTGTGTTTTCTTCTGCTTGGCATCTGAAGAAGCTTTTCTTCCTGTTGCCTCTACAACCTGCTGACACTCTCTGTGGGAGGAGGTCCAAAGGGTCTCTTGGCAGCTCTGTTGCCATGCTTCTTAGCATATTTAATAACTTTTAGCTTAAAGCTTGCAGTGTATGAAGACCATTTTGACATTTTCCAAGGGATTTTCTGATAATTTCTCCCACCTAAAGTGTACAAAGAGAAATGTCACACTATTCACCCCGTGGTAATAAAGTCAGCATCACCTATCTTAGCAAGTGCATAGCAATCAGCATCACCTATCTTATCAATGGATAACAATCAGCATCATTTGTATTACTCTGTGGGTAACAATATATTATTGCTCTTGTTTCCATTTCATTGAATCGTTGGCTGAAACTGCTTTCCTTGCAAGTTTGCTGTAAGTTCAACAAAACCGGTTTTCGTATTCCAGGGTATTATTTTGTATATGGAAATTGTTATTGCTTTCCAGAGTTATACTTTTAATGCAGAAGCATAAATAAAAGAATTAAAAACATTTATATAGATATGGAATTGGCACTACCCATGTATAATGCACATTCTTATTTTTCCCTCAAATATTTGGGGAAAATGTGTGCATTATACACAGTAAAATGCAGTAATTCAGGATATAAAGGAGAAGCCATGTTGAGACTGGTAGGAGATGTGGATGCAAAAACAGGCCGCTTCTAACCCAAGATGTGGTGGTTAAGAATCAGCAGGGATATCTTGTCAGTGGAGGTTCCCACTGAAGAGTGAGGGGTTTCAGACCCACATTGGGCTCCCCAGCCTGGACCACCAGTGCTGAGGAGTCCCCACAACATCTTGCTGTGAAAATTACCAGGGATCCTGTCCATCCTATTAAAAGGAAAGGTTGCTGGGGTCCCAGGCATTCCACTTAAAGGGCCTGTGCATGGACTTACTTGCTGATGGACTCACTCGCTCTAGCTTTAGCACTAGGGCAGCAGCTTGGAAAGCATCAAGGACTGAAAAGACAGCTTTCTCCCAGACAGAAGTGTTGGAAAATAGCTAAAGCAATCTTGAGAAAGAAGAACATATTTGGAGTTATCATGCTACCTGATATCAAGCTATACTACAAGGCTCAAGTAATCAAACCAGCATGGTATTTGCATAAAAACAGATATATAAATCAAGGGAACAAAATGGAGAATCCAGAAATAAATCCATGCCTATATGGTCGATGAATCTATGACAAAGGAAGGAAGAATATACAGTGGGGTAGAGATAGTTTCTTCAATAAATGCTGTTGGGAAAACCAGACAGGTTCATGAAAAAAAAATGAAGTGACTACTTCTTACACCATATACAAGAATAAACTAAAATGGATAAAATACTTAAATGTAAGTCCGGAAAACCACAATATTCTTACAAGAAAACAGGCAGTAATTTCTGACATTGCTTTTAGTAATATTTTTGGGGGGTACGTCTCCTATGGCAAGGGAAACAGAAGGGAAAATAAACAAATGAGACTACATCAAACTAAAAAGTTTTTCTTTTGGTATATTTTATTGACTATGCTATTACAGATTTTTCCCTTCTTTGCCTCCCTCTGCCTGGTACACCGCCTTCCCTCCAGCAATCCCCCTGCTTAGTTAATGTCTATGGGCCGTGCATATACGTTCTTTGGCTTCTCCATTTCCTATGCTATTCTTAACATGTTGCTGTCTGTTTTGTACCTGCCAGTTATGCTTCTTAATCCCTGAATCTTCCTCTGCCTCCCCCACCTCCCCACATTCCTCCTTCCCTCTCTCAACTGATAACCCTCCAAATGATCTCCATATCTATGATTCTGCTTCTGTTCTGGTTGTTTGCTTAGTTTGTTTTTGTTTTTTAGATTTACTTGTGGATAGTTGTCATTTGTTGTCCTTTTTAATTTTCATAGTTTTGATCTTCTTTTTCTTAAATAAGTCCCTTTAACATTTCATGTAATAATGGCTTGGTGATGAATTCCTTCAGCTTTATCTTGTCTGGGAAGCATTTTATCTGCCCTTCCATTGTAAATGATAGCTTTGCTGGACAGAGTAATCTAGGTTGTAGGTCCTTGTTTTTCATGACTTTGAATACTTCTTGCCAGTCCCTTCTTGCCTGCAAGGTCTCTTTTGAGAAGTCAGCTGACAGTCGTATGGGAAGTCCTTTGTAGGTAACTCTCTACTTTTCTCTTGCTGCTTTTAACATTCTCTCTTTATCTTTAACCTTTGGCATTTTCATTATGTTTGCTTGGTGTAGTCCTCCTTGGGTTCAACTTGTTTGGACTCTCTGCTTTCTGGACTTAAATGTCTATTTCCTTCACCAAACTAGGGAAGTTTTCTTTCATTATTTTTTCAAAGAAATTTTCAGTTTTTTACTTTTTCTCTTCTCCTTCTGACATCCCCATGATTCAGATGTTGGTACATTTTAAGTTATCCCAGAGGTTCCTAAGCCTCTCCTCATTTTTTCAATTCTTGTTTCTTCTTTCTTTTCTGATTGAATGTTAATTTTGTTAATTTCTTCCTTTTGTTCCAAATCATTGCTTTGAATTCTGGCTTCCTTCACTTCCCTGTTGGTTCCCTGTTTATCTTCCTTTATTTCTCTTGGTGTAGCCTTCACTTCTTCCTTTATTTTGTGGTTGTACTCTATGAGTTCTTTGAGTGTCCTGATCACTAATGTTTTGAACTCTGCATCTGATAGGTTGGCTATTTCTGTTTTGTTTAGTGCTTTTTCTGGGGTTTTGTTCTGTTCTTTCATTTGGGCCATATTTCTTTGTCTCCTCAATTTTGGTGGCCTCTCTGTGTTCGTTTCTATGTATTACGTAGAGCTGCTTTTACTCCCTGTCTTAGCATAATCTATGTAGAAAAGGTACCTGTAAATTGTGTGGGGCACAGCCTCACACAATAAGGGCACAGCCTTAGGTAATTGTCAGGGTGGGGTAATCCACTTCACTGCTTTGTGGTTCTTTGTGGGTCGTAGGATGGGGGTGGGGCTGGGGTGGGGTGGGGCTCAGAGAGGGGATAATGCCACTGCCTGGCTTCTGGAGGCCTGCCTGGCACTTGCCTGTTTCTGGTCACCTCACCCACCTCCTGTACATGATTGGTGCCCTTCCAGCTGCTGCTGTGGGGTTTGTGAATGTTCTGAGCCCAAGAGGGCCCTTTAAAAGACAAAAATGAAGCAGTTTCTTCCACTGCCCCAACACCCACCAGACTTTACAGCTGGAGGTAATGGGAGTTTATATTCTGGTGCTGGAACCCTGGGCTGTATGGTCTGGCCTGGGGCTGGGATTGCTTGCTCCCAAGATACCACTCCTGATTTTTATCCACCACATGTGAATGTTGGACTGTGAGTTCCACTGCTGCTGCTGTCTCCCCGCACCATACCTCCTTTACACCCTGTCTCTGTGACTATGTTCCTCCTACCCGTTTGGATGAATGTGGCTTCTTTAAATCCTTGGCTGTCAGATTTCCATCCACCTCAATTTTCTGACAGTATTGGGTTTTATTTGTTTTTGAGATCTGGTTGTAATTCTTTCTATGGTTGTGAGAAGGAGGTGAAGCATGTCTCCCTATGCCTCTATCTTGACAGGAAGTCAAACTAAAAAGTTTTTGCACAACAAAGGAAACCATCAACAAATGGAAAAGACAACCTACTAAATGGGAGAAGATACTCACCAATGATACATCCAATAGGATTAATATCCAAAATAAATAAGGAACTTATACACTTAACAGCAAACAGACAAACAATCCAATTTAAAAATAGGCAGAGGGCTTGAATAGACACTTTTCCAAAGAGGACATAACAGATAGCTGATAGACATATGAAAAGATGATCAATGTCCTAATCATCAGAGAAATACAAATGAAAACCATAATGAGATGTTACATCACACCTGACAGACTGACTATCATCAGTGAATCAACAAAAATGTGTTAGTGAGGATGTGGAGGAAAGGGAACCCTTTTGCACTGTTGGTTGGAATGCAGATTGGTGCAGCTACTGGGGAAAACAGTATAAAATTCATCAAGAAATTAAAAATAGAACTACCATATGACCCAGCAACCCCACTTATGGGTATTTATCAAATGAAATCCAAAGCACTAATTCTAAAAGATATATGCTTCCTGTGTTCACTGCAGCATTATTTATAATAGCCCAGATAGGGAAGCAATCCATCAAAAATGATTGGATAAAGAAGTGGGCATATATGCAATGGAATATTACTTGGCCATAAAAGAAATCTTACCATTTATGACAACATGGATGGGCCTAGAGGATATTACACTAAGTGAAATAAGTCACGCAGAGAAAGACAAATACTATATGATTTTGCTTATATGTGAAATATAAAAACCAAAATTAACAAACAAAATAGAAACAGACTCAAGTACAGAGAACACACTATAGTTGCCAGAGGGGAGGAGAGTTGGGGGATGGATGAATAAGGTGAAGGGATTAAGAGGTGCAAACTGGCAGTTACAAAATAGTCATGAGGATATAAAATACAGCCTAGGGAATGTAGTCAATAATAATGAAATAAGTATGTATGGTATCAGGTGGATACTAGACTAGGGGATCACTTCATACATTATATAAATGTCTAACCACCATTGTGCTTGTATACGTGAATGCCATAGATAATATTGAATGGCAACTTTAATTGAAAAATAAACAAACAGATATATAAATGAATAAATGGAGGGAAATGTAAGAAATTATTTAGAGGCATAGTCAAGTATATAGTATTAGCAATTGCAGATTTCATAGCCTTTTTCCTTTAAAATATTAAATAATAAAATTCCTACTCTACCGTTTAATCAACAGGTCTTCTAGTGCTTTTGTAGAAACAAGCAATTGTGAAGGTATGCTGGAACATCCTAAAAGGACATCTGTAAAGTGGAACAAATCTTCAGATTTGGACAAGTATGTGGGTAGTTAGACGGCACACAACAAAACAGCATCCTGCCTTATGTATCACTCCTCCAGTGACTCCTCACTCCACAGATAGCCTGTGTCCTTACTCCTCAGCACGAAGTTGTGAGGCAGTCGAAAGGTTGTTTTGTTCACTATTTAACAAAGAAGAAATACTGGATATCAAATGACACACCCAAGGTGCATAGCCAGGCAGTAGCTGAATTACAGCTTAGTGTTCTGTCTTCTAATTTCCAGGCCAGTACACCTTCCATGAACCCCTTTGCCTCCCTGGTTTTAATCCCTCTGATTTATTGAATGTTAACAGTGTTTTGACAAGCACAGTTTTCTTTTGTTTTTCAACTTGAAAGAGCCAGGAGGGAATTTTCCTATAGAAGGATCCCGATGCCTTGCAACAATGATATTCTTTGAGTTTGAGTTTATTACTAGTGTTTTTACAGGGCAGCACAGCACAAACTGCAGCCATTTGTAGGTTTTGTGCTTATCACTTCAAATCTGTTGACACATTAGTTGATGGAGCAGCAGTGTTAAGGTCACTTTTAGAAAAATGAGGAAAGAGTTTCCACTTTGGCTCAGAGCTTTCCCCTCACTCCCTCCTTGTAACACATCTCTTTATTATTTGAGAGATATGTCTTCAAATATGATTTTTTTCCATGGGAAATGTTATAATGGCACAGTTACCCACTTTAAAAATCTCTGGGATACTGTGTATTTTGTCTTCTTGATCTACTTGAGAAAGTCATTAAAAGCAGGAAGCAGAACAGAGGTCTGGGATCTCAGGATTAATGGAATGGAGAGCAGACCTTTTCTAGACTTTTTAATCCTTCACTTACCAAGCCTGGATTGACAGTTCAGCATGGCACTGACCATTGGTAGCTTTAGTTACCAATGAAGGTTGGGGAAATCCCAGAGTTATGCAAGGAGTTCTGGTCTCTCAGGAGGCTGAGTTCCAGAGACTGTTTAGTGAGATAAGGTTTTCAAATGGCTGAATCATTAAGGCTATGACCAAATTTTGACTAGGAGCTTGTGAGAGAAGAGGGGACTCTTTCTCTTTGCTTGGTTATTAAAGAATGAAGGATAGAGGGAGTTATTGTTTAATGGGTATAGGGCTTCAGTTAGCAAGATGAAAGAGTTCTAGAGATTGGTTGCACAACAGTGTAAATATAATTAATGCTGTTGAACTACACACTTAAAATGGTTAAGCTGGTAAATTTTATGTTATGTGTATCCTACCACAATTAAAGAAAAATAGAAAAAAGAATGTCCAAATGTTATTATAGAGTTCAACCTAGCTTTCTTTGACCTTCTTTGCCTTAGAAGGGTGCTGGATATATTTTCCATGCAGTTAAGACAGCTATACCATCCCTTCTTGGAAAGATCCCTCCTAGTTAAAGAAGGAAGACAGTGGACTGAGCTCAGAGGAGCTGAGGTTAGAGTGGTAGTCACCACTCTTTGCCAAATGGAAGTCATTTCAAAATAAGTTAATTTTATTAGAGACTTATTGGGCAATGCTAAATTATTACCATATCAATGGGATATTAAAGAGCAGTTCATTGTAATGGTTCAATATAATTTACTAACAAATCAGGATAGGTGGGAAAGGCATTAAAACATGGGTAATTTAAATGAATTTGATGTATCACATTCTGGTTTTGTAGACCAAGTGTTGCTTATGAACGACTGATAAAAACTCCACCCTTTCTGTTAACAGATTACTAAAACAGACACGACGGGAGGCACTGAGGCACCAGGGAGGTGCCTCTGAGTCGGAGCTCTGCTTCCTGTCTGGGTCTGAAGGACGAGATAATTCACAGGAGGAGAGATTAGTCACTTTTGTTCTTTTCAAAAATTTACCTCATTCATTTCTTTCATTATTAGAAGCATTTTTACCTTGTGCTATCTTTTGTGCTCCTCATAACAGCAATGTTAATACTTGTTGAGTAGGTATTGTCATGTCCTCATATTCTTTTTACAGTTGAGGAACAGACTTAGAGAGGTCAAGTGGCTTGTCTACAGGTCTCACCATCTAAGACATCCCACAAAACATTGTGAACTTATTGGGTTCTTCCTCTCCTTGGGTCATTAATGAGAAGTTGTACCAGGAGTCTCCGTGGCCCAGTTGTCCAGCTATTGCTACTTCTGAGCCTCTGAACTCCACACAGCTGAATTGACTGACCCGTGGCACATTGGCCTGGGGCTCTTGAGGATGGGGAGATCTGTAGTTTTCACTATAGGTAGGATATTGGATTTGCTTGGAAAAGAACTCTGGATACTCCCACATATGTCAGTAAAGGTGTCTGAAGAGTAATCCTGCTACCATTCTGTGCCTACAAATCCTGTGTTTAGTTCTTGCTTTGAAAGAACTCGTTTTGGTCTAAATCTGGAGACAGTTGAGATATTAGTGAAGGGGTCAGATCTGTAGAGATCAAACTCTCAGCCTTATTCTTTTTTAAAGACTATCTTGGAGGATGTAACTTAGATGCATGGAGAAATGGTCTTTGACACACCCCTGAATGAAATTTAGGCCCTATATTGCAGACTTCCCTTGTGAGGGTAGTGATAGTGATGGTGATGGTGATGGGGTAGAACCTGCCCTACTGAGCTCATTCTGTTATGGAGAGCACAGGCCATGGTGAGCCCTCTTTCCCTATGGAAAGGGGCTGGGCCACTCATGCCCAGTTTTTCCTTCCAGTAAACCAGTCAGATAACTCCTCTCTGGGGAAGGAATAGTCCAGGAGTGTTAATCCACTAAATTTCCCTCAGGTGAATCTGAGAAGTGGGAAGAAAAGTTCTTCCCTCATAGTTGTTACCCTCTAACTCATGTGCAAATTTCTTAGGTAGCTACTGTAACATTTTCAACTTAACATCAATGTTTACAATGCTCACCTATTCTTAGTTGAAAAACTGATTACTATTGAGCCTTTGTTACATGGAGGTGGATTTAAAATAAGTTCATATTAGAGATGTTTTTATATAGTTCTGAGATGTTAATAACTGTTCATTTGGGTGTGAAGTTATTTTAAATAATTGATTTTATCAAGTAAAGGAAGCTACTGAAAATGTAAGGAATAATTTAGAGGAACTCAGAAGTATTACTTCATTATATATTGGTTTTGTAGAGTTCTGTTCATTTTAATACAAATCATAAAAATTCCCTCTTTTAATCAATAGGGCTTGTGATCACATATGGTAAAAGTAGGTTATCAGATTATGAGCAAAGTGCAGAGAAACTGCCAGGTCAGAAAATATGAGTGTGTATTTTGTTCTTGTCAGGAGAGGCTGGGCACTTTGACACTCCTGGAGAATTATACTAACGCCTCAATATAGATAGTGCTTACAGTTTATTTCCATGCACTCACCTGGTTTTTATAACTACCTTGTAAAGTAGTAACAGCAGCTGACTATCCTGTCTTACAGATAAGGAGACAAACTTTGAGAGGCGATGTGGTTGTTCAAGGTTACAGAGCTGGGAAATGCTGCAGATAGGACTCTCCTCTTTCTTTAAAAAATTACTTTTCTTTAAAAAATTTTCTTTAGAAAATTATTTTTGTGTGTAATATTTTCTTTTAAAAAATTACTTTTGTGTGTAATATTTAAATAAATCAGTTTTTTTGTCATAAAAGTAATATGAAAAGATTTTAAATAATTGGGAAAGAAGAGGAAAAAAGTCACCAATTACCTCTCTACCCAACATAAATCAGTATAAACTGTGGGTTCTCAGAGGGTAACAACAAAATCTATGGGTCAATAATTGAAAGGTATTGGGAGTTTGAAGTCTGTTTACTGAGAATCCCAGTTTGAGGGGAATCCGTATGGATAGAAAATCTTTGATTGTGGCTCTTGGGCAAAGGGGCTACTGGGCTCCTGAATACAGCAGAAACTTTCTCTGGATGTACTTAGCAAAGACTCTAAAATTCCATTTCCATCGGATCCCTTGACTCGTAACAGCCTGCCTTTTCCCTCACCACACACATATCCTCAAATTGTCGTGAATAGTAAACTCCTGACATGTTGACTATTTCTTAAGGAATATAACCTTTGTTTCTCCTGTATACATTGTGAAACGGGAGGGCATTTCAAGGAGGAGGCAGTGGGGTCAGGAAGGTTAAGTGACTTTCTGAAGATCATGTAGCTGGAGAAAGGCAATGCTGACTTCCCATTTCCAGTCCTGGAACTGCCATCCTATCACGTCAGGCTTGAGGAGGATGCCATGTTGATGAGCCTCTTGCAAGATATGTGGCTGTTTTTAAATGGCCATACCCTTCACTCCAATCTGATTGGACAGGTGTGGCGGGACTGGGCAGATGTGTTTGAACTTCCGCTGCTAGATGCGTGCAGCCATTTTAGGCTCTTAACCTCAGGAGGCAGTATTGTTGTAGGAAGAGTAGTGTGCGAGTGGTGCCCAGCATGGATTAGAGCAAAACTAGTGTTATCTGGGAACTTGTTGGGCCCATCCCAGGCCTATTGAGGCCAAAACTCTGGTGGTGGGGCCCAGCAGTGTGTCTTATAACAGGCCCTCAAGGTAAGTCCAATACACTCTGAAGCTTGAGAACCACTGAATCAAAGCCGGAACAGTCAAGAAAGCATTCCTGGAGACTGTTTCAGAACTCAGAGTTGAAGTGATGAGAGTCTCAGTTAATGTGATAGCAATGGAAGTGGAGAGAGCTGACTCCAAGGGATGTTTGAGAAGTTCTGGCTGAGATTCAGCTTGCTGTCTTAGTCATTCCTTGCCAAACACATGGTAGTGCCGGTATAGTGTGGGTGTACGTGTGTGTGGGGTCTTAATTTCATGTGAACATCTTAGTAAACCACTTAGAAGGGTGGAGTTTACAGGATTTAGAGGTGCTGAGCTCCCACTTTTGTTTATCCCTGTAAGCTGGGGCATTTACATGCATCTTGCCAGGTGACAGTGTGGCCAACTGAGATGCAGGGGTGATCATTTGTTTGTTCCGCAAGGGGACTGGTATCTGCTCGCAGCCCATTTCCCTGTAGTAAAAGATGAGCTGTAACCTGAGACCTGGTGGGAGTGAACATTAAGAGAATGGGTAGAAGGGGTGATTAGAAAGAGTGGGGATTTCTGAGCTAAAAATTTTCTTTTGTCCTTAGAAAAAAACCCATTCTCTCTGCCATTTTGGTTCCTGCTTTCTGCCTGCCCACTCTTCTCATTTTTTCCTGCTCTCTGCCTTGCTCACCACATTCCCACCTTAGAATCTCCCTCCTCCCCTCAACCTGGATATTCCCAGGGCTGGATCCATATCACAGCCCTCAGAGGTCTCCCTTGCAGGGCTTTCCATGACCGTGCTCATAAATGTTGAGCCTCATGCCACCCACCTTTTCAAAACAGATTCTCTCCCAGACTAGTTAACCCAACTTGAGATGATCTTCGTCAGCTGCCAGTCTTCTTGTATAAGTTTGCTCTTCTGCCCCTGGAGAATGAAGGCCACTTCGGAGCCCTGGATCCTGTGTGTCTTGTTTGTTGTTGTATCCCCAGCCCCTGGAAAGGCACCTGGCACATAGTTAGAGTTCTGTAAATGTTAGCTAAATGAATTCTAAGTAAAGATTTGATTAGAGTAAAGGGTAGGGGTAGGAAATGGGGGAAAATGTAACTGTAAACTCCAGACAGCAAGTGATGGCTAAGTTGGACTAGGTCGTGGAGGCAAAACAAGATAAATCCGAGAGATATTTAGGAAGTAACACTGACCAAATTAGGTGATGGACCAAAAGGAGGTATCAAGCAACTTTCTTGTGAAAATCTTCCTGAGAGAGGTTTGTGAACTCCTAGCCTTCTTATTTAGCCTCTTTAGTCACTGGAAACTTAAGGGCAAAGCAGTTGTGGATTATTCAGGGTTCTCCAGAGAATCAGGACCAATAGGTTATATAGATGAGGAGATTTATCTTGGGACTTGGCTCATGTGATCATGGAGGCCTAGAAGTTCCACGAGCTGTTGTCCCCAATCTGCAGAACCAGGAAAGCCCATGGGTGCAGTTCAGTTCAGTCCAAAGACTGGAGAACCAGGAGCACGAGAGAACACACAGAGGACCTCATGGACTGGAAGATGCCCACGCACATTTGGGAGGGACGTCTGCTTTACCCAGTTCACCAATTCAACAGCTAATCTCTTCTGGAAACACTCTCATAGACACGTCCAGAAATAGTGTGTGATCAGCTGTCTGGACATCTGTTAGCCCAGTCAAATTGACATGTAAAATGAACCATCACACGTTTTCAGCTCTTCAGCTACCTCTCCACCAAGATTGTCTCATTTCTGCACCTCCCTAGAGGGGAGGTACCTTCAAGCTCTAGGCATGAGGGACTCTCTGTTTCTGCCCAGGTCAGTTTTACCTAACCACCCACTCAGACATCCCCCTGCTCAACAATCTTTATTGAGTATTTACTGTGTTCTAGATACCACTAAAGGCGCTGGTGACACAGCAGTGACTAAAACAACCTCCTTGCATTTATATCCTAGAGAGAGAAGGTAGACAAAGATAAATGTGTCCACAAATACTTCGAGGGATACTTTGGATGGTAATAAGTGGTATGGAGTGAAAAACAGTGAGAGAGGTTGGGGTGAGGTCCATGAGGCAGTTCTGAGTTGGTGCTTTTGAGCTAAGATCTGAATAACAGGAAGGTGCCGGCCATTAGGAGTTTTGGGGCAGAGGGTTATTCCCTGTAGAACCTTCAAAATCTGTTTCTATTAGATGAGTACCTAGTGAGATTTTGTTTTCATGCTTGAAAGAATGAATTTGGAGAGATTGGAGGCATGGAAATTAAACTTGATGTACTTTTAAATAAATCATATTGCTCATTTAGCTATTGAAATATTTTTTGAAATATTTTCCTATTAAAATTATTACAAAAACTTTTTAGAGATGGCTGTAGTTTTAAAGAGCAACATTTCTATTCATCAAATAATTAACAATTTTCAAAGGGTAAAATCATGACTCTCACAGAGGTGTACAAATGGACACATTTTAAAGACTTAACTCATTCATTAATCAATGAGGGAACTAGGCAGATCTTATAACAGATTCAAAGGAGAAATGAAAACAACACAAATTTATATGGAATAAAGGACGGTTGAAATGAATGTGCAAATTCATGGACAGCTAGCTTGTTCTACCCTGGAGAGAAGTCCCTTGAACCTTTCCTGGCCAGGACTTAATTGACATGCCTGCACACAACAATTATTCTGCGTTGCTCTCATTTACTTACAATTCATAGAGTTGTAAGGTAGCTCCAATAAAATCAAAAGCAGCTAACCTGAAGGAGTCTTCTCTAGACAATTCAGTTTTCCACTAAAGCACGTTTTGCCCCATATATATAATTGAACTAAAACAAAATAACTCCTGCTCCCCCATGAGTAAGGGTAGTTCCTATGTTTGTGGTCTTCAGAGTGATAGAGGGGTGGAGGAGGGGGTGACTGTCATTTATTCACTGTCCGCTGTGAGCATTACGTGTCATCTGTTCCACCCTCACAATTGTCCCATGAAGTAGGTGGGGGTGCTTCCATTTTACAGAAAAGGAGGTCAGCTCTCGGAGGTTCCGGACACTGCTAATAAAGTGGCAGAGTTAGCAATACAGCCCATCTGTGTCTCCAAAGTATGTGCACACACACGCACTCCCTGTGACAACTTGCTAATAGTAAAAGCTGTGTAAATTCTATAGATTATTTTCTTGATCTTTAGGTCAGCATCAACCAAGCTGGATCTCAAGAGTAGCCTGGAAGAATGTGAAGTGGCATTGAAATTATTTCTAAGCAACAGATTTAAAGATGCCTTAGAATTGCTGCAACCATGGTAATTAACTTTATTTCTTTTAGGTAAAATATGTTTTTTTAAATGTGTTTGATGACTCTGTCTTTTATGTCATTCTTGTCAGTTAATTTATCTGTATTTTCACATGAATATTTGGTTGACATTCCTTACTGCTGGTTAGTTTTAATATTCAGTTAAGAAATCTATCTTTTCAACTTTAATCAGTAGAACATTTCTGATTCTTATATTTTGATTTCTGTATGTGTTTAAATAATGTCATTTATGTAGTTTTGTAGAGTTCCATTTTGCTTTCTTCAGTGAAATATTTTTATGGATGTTCCTTCTAAGCTTAAATATGATTGAGAAAAGTTTCCCTTGAAATGGGTATGGGAAGAACTAGAATATGGCAATCTCAAATTCTTTTTTTTTTTTTTAATTTTATTTTAATCATTGTTCAAGTACAGTTTTCTCCCTTTTACTCCCAATTCAGCCCCCCCAACCCTCCAAATTCTAAAAAATTTAAGATAATATAAATATTATTGGGACTCCCTGTTTATGTGATAAACAAGTTAATAATATAAATTAATAGTACATGTTAATTTTTAAAATGTGGCAGCAAAACCTGTGCTCAGCCTTCTTACTAGGTCTCACTCCGACCGCAGTCCCCAGCCCTGCAGCGGGACTATAGGAATCCTTGCCAGGAATACCTGCTCTTACACCGTGCCTTCAGGCACAGTTACCTACTTAGATGGAGCTTAGATTTCATATAATGATTTTCTAGAAGGTCAGCTGGGCACAAAAGTGGGAATCTCATTCCTTTGAGCCATCAATAGGGTAATGTGATTCTGGTCCCTGCCTTTGAATCTTAGAAATTAATTTACCGACTGAGGAGCTGCTATGGTAATTCTATTAAGATTTAGAAGACCCTGGTCACTTAGCATTTCAGAGGTTAGGAACATATGTTAAAGGAGATGGTGAAGCCCATAGCGTACAGAAATTGTCCAGTGTTGTCTCCAACACTTTTCTCGAAACCTCTACCGTGCCTGCCTCCTGCCATCTTCCCCAATGACTTCTCCATCTAACCATCTTGTGACTCTACCTCCCTCTGTCTTCCTCTCCCTCTTTTTTTCTTTGTATCTCCTCTCAGCCTGCTTTCATATCTGCATTGGTTTCTAGTCAAACAGGACTCCTTTTCTCTGCCATTGACACCCAGCTGGACATATATGGAATAAAAATAACTGATTTAGTACTGTATTTTGTGAAGTTATATATTCTCTGATAGTTATGCATATTTCACTGTTAAACATAGCTTTTTTCTTACTTGAATAGCTTTTTTTCCCCTCTTGGAGAAACTTCCAGTTTAATTATGAGGTTTAAAACCACAAGTACTGATTAACCTCAGGCTCTCATTCCTTGCAGCCCTTTAGAACAGCCAGGGCCCTCACTGTTCAGGACAAACTGCCAATTACCAAAGGCTGTTTAGATATTTTCCAAGGGGGAGAAAGAGTATAGTGGCTTGCATTTGTTTTGCATAGCAGCAGGCTGTTGTGAATATATTTGAATTAAAGATGAACTCATACATTGGTATTTCAAATCTTATAAATAATTAACATTATTTGAGAAGTTTTGAGAAAAGTGATGGTAAGGTTTTTTTTTTCACAGCCTGAGAATCTGGAATATCTGCTGTACATTAGGACTAATTGACTGCCTCAAGAATCTAAGTGATTCTCACTGATAACTTGATAATTTGGATTACCAAGAACTTTACCCAGGAATCTCAGATAGTGGGATTAGATTAGATATGCAGTTGAAAAGGTACTTTTGTTGGGGGCCCTTTGCTACCAACCTAACTTCATTGTAAAAATCTTTCTTCCTCTTGACCTCTGGCTGGGGGAGAAGAACAGACGATTTTAAATGAGTCTTTATCTTTCAAAGAACATCAGAATATGTCACAAAATATATTTCTAGTAGCTGTTATTTTAGCACTTATATCAGAGCTAAAGACAGCACACTGCCCCTTGTTCAACAGGGAAAAATGGTTTGCTTTGTAACATTTCTAGGAAATGAATTTGTAGGCCGCCCCCTTGTGCTGAATCAGGGAAAAGCATCTTGTTTCATTTTGTTCCAACCTGGAATGTTCTGTGCTGCCTGTGTGAGTTTAAATTGAAAAGTCCTTGATACTTGAGTGTTTGAGGACCTGTCCTTTACCGTCTATATTATTTTAGTGACTATGGTAAAGGATAAATATTAATATTATCATGGTGAAAGTCCAGACATGCATTTATTGGGATTTCTCTTGATTACCATTAGACAAGACCTGAATGCTTTTCAGTTGAGTTGAAATGTGCTAATTCCCTGTGTTGCCCCCAGGGCTAAGGACAGCATGTACCATGCCTTGGGCTACAGTACCATTGTGGTATTGCAGGCCATCATGACCTTCGAGCAACAGGACATCCAAAAGGGCATTTCTGCCATGAGGGACGCCTTACAAACCTGCCAGAAGTATGAACTGCGTAATTAAAAACTTGAGATATGACTGTAAACCTTTATGTATGTGTGATAAAATGAGTGCAGTTTGCCCGACTGAGATTTCTCTTTGAAGTTGGCACAGTTGTAGAAAAGGACTCGAGATTCAAAGTTTTCTTGGCCTCATGTAGTTTTATGTAATAGAGACAAAATTTCCTGTTAGGAATTACAGTACAGTTCTTGTTTGGCCAAATACTTGGCTCCATGCCCCCTACTTTTCTTTTGGTAACCTGAACTACAGAGAAGGGCTGAGGGAGATTTCAGAGGGGTAGCAGCATGCATCTCTCGGGTCTTCCTGTAGGGGTTGAGTTTAGTTACAGCAACTCAAGCCAGGCCAGTTGGGGCACATTCTTCTTCGTGTAGGAGATGCTGCAGATTCAGAAGGGAATGTTTTATTTGTTTAAAAAGAATGTAGTTGAACAATTTGTTGATGAAAATAAGATACACTTTCAAATTTATTTTAATTTTTGCTCTGTGTGTATGGGAAGACCTAAGCAAAAGCTGTTAGGTAGCATTGGTGAATTTTAATACTGTGGAATTATGTACTCATGTAATTATGTGACAAGTCCCCAAATGAAGAAAATTTTCAACTATTGAACTCTGAGTTTCATTCTTTACTCGTGGAGAATTTTACCTCAGAAACACTGAACCGATCTCAGCCATAGAAATCAGGGTTGGCAGGGTTGGTATTCACTGTTTTGGTTGGGTTTTCCGCTCACGTGTTCGGTGAGCAGGGGCTGAGCACCCAGAGCATGGCAGCCCAGTGCTGGGAGATGGGGATGCAGGGCTCAGGGGGGTGGGCTCTGCCCTGCGGACTTCAGTGCTGAGCTCTGCCTTGGTGACTCTTTGGTGTGATTGTGACTGAGTGTCAAATGAAAATGAGCTCAGGCTAATTTATTGTTATTTTTGTTTCTGTTTCCTTCCCTTCTGCTGATTCTATGCAGATATAGGAAAAAATGCACAGTTGTAGAATCTTTCTCAAGTTTTCTTTCTAGAGGATCATTGGAACAGATGACTGAAGGTAAGAGTCATTTAAAAGGTTATTTTTCCTATCTTTGGAAGTTTGAAATGTGATCATGCTCCTAAAATTCAATACTTAAGTGTATCATATAAAGTTAGTAGAATGTCTTTCTCTTTCCTATCATACCCTCCAGAAGTAACCATTGGTAGTCAGTTTTGAAGCCTTGCAGACTTTTCTGTGTACATATATGAACATATACACGTAGGGTACACATGGGGTTTTTGTAGTTGTTCATGAATTGTTCATTTTTGCAAGCATAGAATCATATTATGTATATTTTTCTACAACATTGTTTTTTTTTTTTTATATTGACGTTTTCCCATGCCAGTACATATTACTTGTACTTCATTCCATTTAATAGCTCTGGTAGTAGTATTCCATAGGATCAGGTGCCATTCATTACTTGCTTTTTCTCTGTTGAAGGACAGTTGCATTGCTTTTGCTTTTTCATTATTATAAATAATGCTTCCAAAAACTCTTGTACCTCTGTCTTCATGCATTTTTTTTGTAAGTATTTCAGAGGATAGCGTCCTAAAAGTGGAATTATTATGACTTAGGATTTGAAAATTGATAATATTTATAGGTGCTGCTTATGTTTTCTCTAAAGAGTTAGGTCAGCTTATATTTTTACCATCCATGTATAAAAGTTGCTATTTCTCTACAAGCTATTAAAGGGTTTTTTCAAGGTAAAAGTAATTTTGATACCCTAAAAAACATTGATAATGTTTTACAGTCTGGAAAATGTTTGGTTTGTGGACATTCAGGACATATTCAAGAACCCAGGAGTGGCTGTCGCACCTCGATCAGATGGAGGGAGAAGGGAGTGACTTTGTTTCAGTTGCTGCCTGTTCCCACTGAGATGAGGGCAGAAGTTCCATGATCAGCTCTGTTTTATAAGTGTTGCACTCCAGTCAGAATTTATTATCCAGCTATCCTGCAGAAGAGAAAATATGTTCTTCAGATAAGGCCATGCTAGAACAAAACTTCTGCCATCCAAGGAGCATCTGTGCATGTGTTGTTATTGTCAGATTTGCTCTCTGGAAGAGGTAACACAAAACAGCGTGGCCGTGGCTGAGTAAGGCAAGCGCAATTCTGGATGCTGCTGGCAGAGTCATTCCTGGTCTTCATG
Source organism: Phyllostomus hastatus (assembly GCF_019186645.2). Taxonomy (NCBI): domain Eukaryota; kingdom Metazoa; phylum Chordata; class Mammalia; order Chiroptera; family Phyllostomidae; genus Phyllostomus; species Phyllostomus hastatus. The sequence goes on from NW_025333857.1 coordinate 15,983,444, forward strand.
GGTATGCCAGACTCACTTCTGAACGTCTTTTATTATGAAGTTTTCCTTTGCTAGAGGAACTTGGGAACATTTGCATGATGTGAGTCTGGGGCACTGATTACAGCAGAGGACTTTGTTCCAAAGGCCATGATGGTGCCCTTGAACCATCATAGAACAGAATGGCATGCCATGGGTCACTCCAGGCAGCTGATGCCCATCTTCTCCAGAAAATGACCTGTAAGAACCCATAAGAATTTTCTTTATCCCCTTGATTTTGGGTAGAATATATCTTCATATTGTTCAACTTTGGGCCATTAATGTAAATTGGCCCCAGTAGACCTGGAGTTTGTAAGTCTGTGGGAAATTAAATGGGCTCCAAAGAAATTGGACTCTTTTATTTATAGGCTTTTTTCTGTTTTTTTTTTTTTTTTTCTGTATGGTTTCCCTCTAGTAGCGTATTACCTCCCACTTTCCTTTTTCTTTGCAATGTGAAGGCTTACATTTGAGATTTTTTTACCTTAGTTTTGGGAAGAATAACATGGTATTTTTTAATGTAAGTATAAATAGTAATACGAATTTAAAAAGTAGTAGTGATAATACCCCATTATATCTATGTGTCAGACATTGTTCTTGATGCTTTTCTTAACATTATTCATCTGAATCTGTGTAGTCTCCTTTTTATGGACTAGGAACTAAAGTTCAGAAGAGTAAACACATGGCCCATGATTACATGCCTAGCAGAGCAGGGTTCAAACCTGATCGCCCTTCCCTAAGCCATGGTCCATTCCACTGTATCCTGAACTTTCTCCTATAGGCATGTAGAAAAGGGCATAGACTGTGTCATATATGGATAAGGGAAATGTTGAATCGTTTCTGTTAGACATCTTGAAAATAGATGGTACTGTATCCCTGTCTTTATTATGTCTTTGGACATACCAGTTTAAAAAATCTGGAGTAGGTAGAAAATTACTGTATACTACATATTAAAAAAAAAATAAAGCCCTGGCTGGCATAGCTCAGTGGATTGAGCACGGGCTGCGAACCAAAGTGTTGCAGGTTCGATTCCCAGTCAGGGTACATGCCTGGGTTGCAGGCCATGACCCCTAGCAGCCACACATTGATGTTTCTCTCTTTCTCTCTATCTCCCTCCCTTCCCTCTCTAAAAATAAATAAATAAAATCTTAAAAATAAAAAACCAGTGAGATACTACTGCACATCTGTTAGAATGTCCAAAATCTGGTTGGCAAGGAGGTGCAGTGGGACAGCAGGAACTCTCCTTCACGGCTGCTGGCAATGCAAAATGGTGCAGTCACTTTGGAAGGCAGTTTGACAGTCTCTTATGAAACACACAGTGCAGTAACCACTCCCCTTAATACTTACTCAAAGAGTGAAACTTAGGTCCATAGAAAAACCCGCAAATGAATATTTATAGCAGCTTCATTCATAAATGCCAAAATTTGTAAGCAACCAAGATGTCCTCCAGTAGGTGAGTAGATAAATACACATCCAGACAATGGAATATTATTTAGCACTAAAAAAAGAGCTATCAAGCCCGGATAAGACATGGAAGAACCTTATATGCACATTGCTAAGTGGAAGACACCAATCTAAAAAGGCTACATGCTGTATGATTCCAAGTATATGGCATTCTGGAAAAGGCAAAACTGTGGTGACAATAAAAAGATCAGTGTTGCCAGGGGATCGGGTGGGGGATGAACAGCTAGAAAGCATGGAGGGGGTTTAGAGCAGTGAGTACTCTGTGTAATGCCATGGTGGTGGAGACATGTCACTGTACATTTGTCTAAACAGAGAATGTGTAACACCATGCGTGAAACCCAGTGTAAACTGTGGACTTTGGATGATTATATGTCAGTGGAGGTTCACCAATGGTAACAAATTACCACAAATGTTGATTAGTGGGCAGTGCCGATGTGGCATGTGTGGAGTTAGAGGGTGTGTGGGAAGTCTCTGTACCATACACTCAATTTTCCTGTGAGCCTAACACTACTCTAAAAATAGTTAATTAAAAATAATAAAAATAAACTAACTTGTGACCATGGCCTATTCTGAAATATAGGTTTATATAGACTTTTCCTATCTAAAGGCATGCTTAGCTAACATTTCAGTGCAATATGAAGATATTTCCTTTAGTGAAATAGGGAATTGTGAGGAAATAAGACTTTAATAAATTAAGTTGCATCTTATTCCTAACGAATTCAGCTGCCACTGTAACCCAAGCAGACTTTGTATTCAAGGGAGCATGTCAAAACATTGTAGCTTTAGTATGTGATTTGTGTTTCCTTATGGTAATTTTCATTGACATTCTTGAGTGGCTGGTTGTGTGCAAGAGTGAATATGTTGAATTAAACTTTTCTTGGGTTTAACATGGAACATACCCATTTTCTCTTGTGGCTGGCATAGTGCCCCTAAAAGGCTTTCAAATTGCCTTTAAGAACAGATATTTATATACAGTGCTTAAGATGTGAGAGGAATTTAATAGGAAGAATATGTGCATCAGGTATATAGAGTTCAAACTTTCTTATTGTTGCCTCTGCATTCTGCTTACACCCTTTAGCTGCTCTTAGATTTATCGTCCATCAGCCTTGTGCTCAGACCTCTGCAAGGACTCACCATTGCTTACTGAATCCAGCCCAGACTCTGACATTCAAGGTTGTCCACAATTTAGCCCCAGCCTACATTTCCAGGCCCACTGGCCACTCCTCCCTTTACACCTCCCTTTACTCCTCCCTCTTCCAGCCCAAGGCACACCCGCAGGTGATCTGCGCTTTCCTTGCTCCAAAGCCATGCCTGGGCTGGTCCTGTCCCAGCAGCAGCATACCCTTCGGCACCTGCCCTAAGCCAGCAACCTGTGTGCCTGAGCAGGCTTTCAAAGTGAATAATTCCTAACAATTCCCACTTGTTCCAAACATACCTAGGAAGAGGATGTTCAGATGACCCTGTGCAGGAGTTACCAGTTTTTATCCCACTGAATACCCTGAGAAGATCTAAAAGCACACTTTGAGGTGAGGTGTTTGGAAGGACTGAGACCTTGTTAATGCTGCCGGAATGAGCAGAGGTCGTAATTCCTCAGTTGTGGCCCCATCAGTGTGCGTGCTCTTGGCAGCGCTTAGCTGCATAGCGGCTCTTTTGTCAATTCAGTTGGTGCAATAGGAGCATGAGAGGAAGTTGAACGAATTTGTGAGAACCAGTGGTGTATATGTGTGTGTATGTGTGGGGGGCGGTGTGTGAAATGAAAGAAAGCATGAGTTCTCATCTAGTTTGATTCAATAGCATTTCCACTAGCATAGAAATACCCTAATTTTCAGGTAAGTAACAAAAAAAAAATTCTGCTTTCTGAGCTTCTACCAAAAAAAGCGCAACCTGGACCAAGGGCTGTAACCTTAGTGAAAGTGGCTAGCATGTCTCAACTGCTTCTCTGATTAGTGAGCTCTGCGTGCAGCACCTCAGTTGGTTCTTGAGCGTAAAGTAGTCTGAAACATTGCAGCCAGACTTTAGAAATGAGGAAACCAGCACAGATGGGCAGGGTAGCTTTCCTGAGGTCCTATAGCTAAGTGCTTGGCAGAGCCTTTTCCCCAACCCAGGCTGTCTAATACTCCAAGCTCATTTACTTAAATAAAACACCAATTTGTTTCTAATGGATGAAACAGGTATCTTCCGATGTTTTAATGCAAAGATTCCCCCTTCTTCCCAATTTCTGCTGGTATAATGGATTGTTCAGGGAGATAGGCCTTGTGTTTGGAGGTGCTCCATGCGTCCCTGGGATACACAGCACTGCACAGAGGTCAGGGCTTTGCCCCTTATCTAGGTACCTTAGCAATGAAAACAGCCTAAAACTGTGTCATGCACTTTGCATGTCTTCTTTTGTGTGTGAGGAGCCATGATGTGTGCATTCAGGACCGTTCTTTTTCACAGAACTTTAGAGAATTGCTATTTTCTCTGCATGTTAATAATGTGTCGAATCATTGTAATGATTCCCATACCTTCATATTTTAGAAGACGGAATTCACAAATTTAAGTTAGTTTTTTCAGTCTTTATAACTGTTCATTTACACATTACTGTTAAAAAATAAGTGGTTTTCTTTTATAAAAAGAAAATGCTTTTAATGCTTAATGCTTTTAAGTTTTGATGTCCTCTCATGAGATGAGTTTGAGTCTCTGTCACCAACTGCCCAGCTCCTTGCTGTTACACTTGAATGGGACCGTTAGCTGACTTTACTGAACCATTTTGCACGTTCTGGGGAAATCTTGCTGACACTGAGAGCTGAGGTCGTCATTCCACTTTTATGGAAGCATCAGAGCAATCTAAGTTTTTGTATCTCTCTTGGGCTCATTTTATCTACTATTCTTTTCTGGACATCTCGGAGCAGTTGCCGTGGACATGGGATTTTCCTAAATACGATTTTATTTGTTTTTAATAGAGGAAATGCATGCCGAAATCTGTTATGCCGAGTGTCTCCTACAGAAAGCAGCACTCACGTTTGTGCAGGTAATGAACCTTTGCCTTAGAACTGGTATTGCTGGGGAGGCTTGCCAATACTCCAGAGAAGAAATGTGGCTCTTTCTATGTCGGTGTTTCAGTTCTTTTGACTTAGAGTTGCAATGGAAGATATTTGTTATTCTGATAAACTTGGGCTGAAAAAAGAGTCTAGGGAGCTTGATTTCTGTTCAAATGCACTTAGGGTCTGTTTCAAACTTCAGTTACTGGAATCATTGCCTTTTAAAGAAACTGTCTTGCAGGTAACTCAGCTAACTTCAGGATGCTTCTCTATGAAAACTGAGCTGCTATCTCTCTGTGCTTGCTGTCATTGGCTGAGGGCTGCACACAGCAGCAGAGGAGGCTTCCTTGGCTATTTCCTTCTTTCACCAGATGCTTCAACAAAACTCAGTTATGCATGCATAGGGAGCCATGCTTTTCATGTACACTTCAGATTTTATTTTTCTCCCTCCTCCTATTGTCATTCCCCTGTTTTGCTTTTAGTTCTTCCTGTGGTGAGCATTTTTAAAAAGTCACTAAGAAACTGTGAATTCTTTTCCTATGGGGCATTTTAATTTCACCTCTAAGAGCTGTTGCAACAATACCTTGCCTATTATTGTGTCTTGTAATGCTTCCAAAAAGCATGGATTTTAACATCATGGCCGCATGGGTGGCAATGATGGATACAGTGGGGCAGCATGGGGTGGAGATTGCAAGGGGCAGAAATCCAATTGTAAAATGGAAAATCTTGCTCTATCTCAGTGTTTCACATTGTTTGGAGGGATGTTTTTCTCTTTTCTGGAGGTTGACCTCTTAGGTTGGGTTTTGTTTACTAAAATTGAATCAATCTGGTCTATGACCCTGTTTTCTAAAACCCAACGTATTAGGAAGGCTGATTGAAAACAAGTCTTACTGCCTTAGTAAACATGTTAGTCATGGAGGCCTTCAGTTTTTTTCTCATGTGTTTTCCAAATAGGGATTTGACAACCAAATCTGTGGTTTGAAGCCTTATTTTATGCTTGGGGCCTTGTAATTAAAGATCTGGGAGATATCCATGGCTCTCCTCTTCCTCATTCCGCTATATGCAGTCAGCTTTATGGTCATGCCTCCATTACCTTTTGAAGATTTAGCAGCTCCATCTCTTCCTCTTTCTTCTGACTGTAATTGTTCTAGAGAAAGTGGTCATCAGCTCTTCCCCAGGCTGCACAGGACCCAATGGATTTTAACATCTGCCTCTAATTTCTCTTACCTCCAGCTCATTTTCCATTGTGCAAATGAACACCCTCTCAAAGATGACACCCTCTCAAAGATGACAACCTCACCTTTTACTTCAGCATTTAGTAGCTCTCATGGACTATAGTCATGGTTCTGTATTAGAAATAGGGGAAGCTTTCACAAACTAAACTGTAATCTCCCCCCCAAATTTCCTACTCCCTCTCCGATGTCCACAGATGGCAGGTATGTTGCATACTTGAGTGGCATGGGTAGAGGTAGCTTTCTTACTCCTTAGTCATTCCCTTCTTTGCTGTAGGTTTGTGCAGCAGTGCTGAGTTACACAACACAGAGAGCCAAGCACACCATGATCTGTAATGCTTCCTGGTCTTCCCACCTGTTTTCCTTTGTTTGCAGAATTTATACCTGCTTTGCCTTTCTTCACCAGGTCACTCGCTAATTTTTTTTTTTTTTTTGATGTGTGTGTGCTTTAAGCACTGATACTCCAGGACACTTTGTGATTCTTCATGTCCCCTTAGCCCTCCCACCTTTGTGCTCTCATGACATCCTGCTGTGCATGTCCCCATCCATATGCATTCCTCTACCCCTTAGCACTCTGCATTGCTTTCCTCTAATTTACAATCAGGAGCCAGTGTTTGGTGAACCATGAAATGAAATATTCTTATTCGAGGCATATTTTAATCTAATTTAAGAAGTTCTTTCCTGGCCACTATTGCAACTTGTGTAACCATAAAATTTTCTTAAAATATGAAGATAAAAATTTAAATTGCATAGTGAATTTTGTATTTATTGATTCTTTTAATAATTAAAATATTAAATGTTTAAGTAATTAATGAAATTTGCAAACTAAAATGAGTTTTCTTTTGCTTCTGAAGGATGTTCAAGTGTACAGGAAATAAATACCAAAGCATCTTTCTGATATTAAGAGATTAGAAAAGTGTTCTTGGAAATGTGAAACATGAGGCCATCTCCATTTGCATCATCTGTTGTACAGGGTAGGGCAAAAATAGGTGTACGGTTATGAGTATGTGAAACAGTTTATTCTTGTATTAGTATTTATTAATTATTATATTATTTTCCACACAAAAAACTGTAAACCTTCTTTTGCTCCATCCTGTAGCAACTTTCTTCAAGCAGTTACTTGATATACTTTGTTAAGAGACTCTTTTGGAATCCTAGATTGCTAACTGTGAAAATAGTATTCATTTAGGTCAATTGCTTCCATTTCATGGATGATGACCATTAGGCAAGGAGAAGTGTTGTGATATCAGTGACAACAATTTTAGAATCCAGAACAGTTATTTTAATCTGGAATTGTGTATAAATGAAACTCACAATGTTAAATAGACTCTGCCTGCTAAAATACCCTGAGGAAAAAAGAACCATAATCCCATTTACTGAAGTATGACTGAAAGGGACAGGAAAGTTAGGCCTTAGGATCATAGTCTTAAAAGTCACAACCATTTTAGAGTCTATTGAACCCAGAAGAAAAGTGGTCAGTAGATGGTCCTTATTAAAGTAGCTTTGGACTAACTTATGTGGCCCCTAATTAATTGGTGAGGATTATTGCTTTAATTACTTCCCTAAAGTAATTTGAGGATTTTAAAAATGTTTACTTTATGTTGTCCTCTAACTTTAAAGAAGAATGACAAAAAATTTTTTAAAATGTAATAAAAAAATTATTTACTCAAAAGATTGAATCTTGTTCTAATCACACAACTTACATAGCTGTGGAGAAAGTTTTAAGGATCTCTTACTGAATAATCTGATTATTTAATTGAATTGTTTTCAGGATGAAAATATGATCAACTTCATCAAAGGTGGACTCAAAATTAGAACAAGTTACCAAATATATAAGTAAGTTAAAAGTTAAGATGTGGGCTTTTTAACTCTTATAAGTGGACGTTTGTTCCTTTTTGACCACAGTGATGGGTTTTTAAAGAATTCCTGCACTATGTACCACTTTGTACTTCAGAATTCTCATTAAGTATGACTAGGTTTTTTGTATTTGGTGTTGGTAAAAATGCACTTGATTTTTGGCTTACTGAGTATGTATTCAATGTTATAGGACAACAGAATTTAAGTTTAAATGTAATTTTAAAGGAAAATAGCTGAAAAATAGCTGGCTGACAGTTTATGATTAGATAAACTTTAGTATCTCTCTTCTGAAAACAGTATGTAAATTTAAGATAACAGGTATATCTTTGGTTTAGCCTCTAGAGTAGCATTGCCCAATAGAATTTTCTGCAGTGATTCAAATGTTCATTTTAGGTGGATAATAGTGTTGTTCAAATCTTTTATATCCTTTCTGATTTTTATCTAGAGGTTTTATCATTTACTCACAATGTTAAAAATCTCCAACTTTGATTCTGGAGTCATTTGTTTCTCCAGAATCTTTAGTTACATCAGTATTTGCTTTATATATTTAGAACCTCTGTTTTTAGGCTTATATATATTTTATTTAATCTTTCTAATAAATTAACCTTTTTATGATTATAAAATGTCCCTATTTAGATCCTTATAATATTCCTTATCTTGAAATCTGTGTTGCCTGATATTAATACATCTATTCATGCTTTTTTAATGATAGTGTTTGCTTACGTATATTCTTTTACTTTAAACCTATCTTTTTATATTTAAATTGCATTTCTTGTAGATGTACATAGTTGTGTTCTGCTTTTTTATTCAGTATGACAGTATGATTGCACTTGTGACTACCCTTTTGTTTTTTCTCTTTGATTCTCTTTTCGATTTGATTTCTCTTTGACAGTACGATTGCACTTGTGACTACCCTTTTGTTTTTTCTCTTTGAAACAAGGTTTTCTCACCTTGTTTTGCTTTAATAAGTTAAAAATACATGCATATGTATGTATATATATTTCCATTATAATCCCTCTATTTTCTTAGCTATAGCAATCTTTAATTTTTTAATGGTTGCTGTAGGGATTACAATAGACTTCTTATCACTTTTAACTTAGAGTTAATGCTACACTATTGCACATAAAATATGAGAGCTTTGCAAAAGTATAGTTTCATGTACCACCTATTTTCTTTACTATTCTTATGACAGTACTCGTATGTATATTTAAAAACCCACAATGTGGTGCCAAATTTTTGTTTTAAAAAGTCTTATAATGTCTTCTTTATGTATCCATCTATCTACCATTTTGCATGTTCTTCATTCATTTCTGTATACTTTCAGACTGAAGAATTTCAGTATTTCTAGTGGTGTATGTCGGCCTTCAAAAATAGTTCTCTTTGTTTCATTTACTTGAAAATGTTATCATTGCCTTCATTTTTGAAGGCTGTTTTTTTGTTCAGTATAGTATTCTGAGTTATAAGGATTTTTTCTTCTTTTCACCCCTTAAAACTGTCAATCCATTGTATTATGGTCTCTGTTATTTCTGATTAGAAGTCAGCTCTTATTTGTATTATTATTTCTCTGTCTGGCTGCTTCGAAGACTTTTTTGTATCATTGGTTCTCAGCAATTTGACCATGAAGTGCTTGAGTATGGTTTTGATAAATTTGTGGCCATTACTTCTTTAAATATTATTTTCTGCTCCATTCTTACACGTCTCCTTCTGAGACTCCAATTTCGTGTTAGCCTGATTTTGTTTAATAGGTCACGTAGGTGCTGCTTATTTAAAAATTTTTTTTTCTCCTGAGTGGATATTCTTTCAACATCTGGGTCATCATGGGGTTCGTTTCTATTGCCTGCTTTTTCTCTTGACTGTATGTCATATTTTTCTTTTCTCATTGGAATTTTTTAATTGTATACTAGATATTTATACATTGTAGGGACTATAGGTTTTGTTATCTTTCTAAGAAGTGTGCTGATTTTCATTCTAGGAGTATTTAACTTGACTAGACAGACTGTAAACTCTTACTCTCTGATAGTGGGCAGCATCTGAAAGCTTTGTTACATTGTTTTTTCTGTCTTGCTTGTGATTTTCTTAGGAGTCTCCTTAGTGCTCACATAGTTTGTGGGTCAGCCAAGAATTTGAGTGAAATTTTAACACTGATTTTGGTGTTTCTCTCTTTGTGATTTTCCTTTACCTAAACATTTAATTTTAAAACAATTAGGACTGTGGCTTTCTGTATGAGTCCTAGGCACTGCATGTTGAATGGACAGGGGAATACTTTCAGGTAACTAGTCATAAATATCAAGTGTACTCAGGTGATCCTTTCTTTAAAAAAGCCAACTCTTTCTCCAGCTTTTGGCTACTTTTTTTTCACTGCCTAGTGCCCGCAGATATATTTAAAATATTTTGAATTTTTTCTAGAGTTTAATAATTCTGTGGAGGGTTATCATTGGGAGGGTTAATCTAATATAAACCATCCTGCCATTATTAGAAGCAGATTTCCATTAGTGGAAACAGCCAATATTTAGTACTTTAAGAGATACTTTAAACCAAAATGATTTTATGACGTATATTCCACTCAGAAATCCTGGAGAGGGTTGGATTTGGGGATCCTGACATGCTGTTTAGTTTTCCTGTCAAAATATTTTTAGAATATATAAAAGAATGTTCGAATTGGTTGCTTCTACTCATCAAAACTTTAAAAAAACTGAAGAAATTAAAATACCTTTATAATGGCACATACATCAGTGGAATGGAAGGTAGACTTTTGAAACAGATACTTTGTGTGTGTGCACACACTTATGTGTACTACAATATACTAAGTTCCTGTACACACATAGGTCTTTTTCCAAAGAGGGGAGAAAGATGAGTGTTTTAATAAATGGTTTTGGGAAAACTGGTCTTCATTTTAGAAAAAAAGACAATACAAAAATAAATTGATATAAAGTTAATATTAGAATATTTTTCATGAGTACTAATAGAACAAAGGAAAGTATTTTATAGTAGCCCTAAAGTACAAAGACTAAACTTTTGCTTTTTTTTTTTGCTTTAAAATAATTTCAGAATTTTTATAAAGAATTTTTAGATATTCCTCACTCAGATTTATAAATGTTAACATCTATGGAACCACAATATAATTATTAAAATCAAGAAGTTAACGTTGATTCAGTATTATTAACTATTGACTTTACTCAGTTTTCTCAAACTGTCCCACTAATGTCCTTTTTCTGGTCCAGATTTAAACCAGGATTCTGGATGTTGCATGTGGTTGTTATTACCCACAGTCTCTTTTAATCTGGAAGAGTCCCGTAGTCTTCTTTGTCTTTCATGATGTTGATATTTTTTGAGGAATGCTGGGCAGTTACTTTGTAGAACATCTCTCAGAGTGGACCTATCTAATGTTTCTTCATGATTAAATTCTTCATGGTTTTGCAACAATGGCAAGAATACCATAGAAGGGATGCTGTCTCCTTCTCTGTGCATCATATCATAAGTACATGATGTCAATTTCAGAAGCCTTCTTAAGCGTGACATAAAATCAGAAATCGTAAATGATTGACTTGACCAAATAAACATTTCATTTGTTATCATAGCAAAGTACACATAATAAAAAATACAAATGAAAAAGTGATGTTGGTGATTGAGGACAGATGACAGTGTGAGATGCTCATAAGTTGGTGGGAGTTTTTCTGAAAGAAGTTCTGGCAGCATATATATCAAAATTAAGAATATGCATCACCTTTGATCTCAGAAGCCCAGTTTCTAAGAATTTATCCTGAGTATAACTAGGATACTATCACTGTAGTTATAGTACTAGGTGTAGGAAAAGTACTTGATGAACATACAGGAACACTGTGAGCAGCATGGTTTATAATGTGGAAAATTTAAAACCAAATATTTAATAATAGGAATGTGGTTAAACAAATTATTTTATATAATGGAATAATATGCCCTTGGTAAAGAATAAGGTAGCTTTCAGATTGCTGAGTTCTGGTCAACATGGAGGTGTAGGTAAATATGGGTCAGCTTCTTGCACAACCACAGCAAAAATTACAGCTGGACTACAAAACAACTATAACTCAGAATTGTCAGAAAATCGAGCTGTATGGAAGTTTAACAACCAAGAAATTAAAGAAGTCACATTCATCCAGATGTGTAGAAGGAGTGGAGACATGGAGACACAGCAACCACAGAAATATGGAATGGACAGCCCACACCCGTGTGTGATGGATAAAAATTGGGAGGGATGCCTCAGGAGTGAGGGATTCTAGCCCACACCAAACCGCCCAGCCCAGGGTTCCAATGCCAGGAAAATAAGTCCCTATAACTTCAGGCTGTAAAAACTAGTAGGGTTTGGGGTGTCAGAAGAAACTTCAGGATTCTCAGGCTTCTCCTCTTAAAGGGCCCGCAGTGGACTTAGGACTTAATACAGACTCACTCCCTCTGGGCTCCAGCATCAAGACAGCAGCTGGAAGCGCATCTAGCAAATGGGGAGAAACTGAAGTGTCTATCATCAGGGTGAGGGGACAGCTTCCTCCTGGAAAGAACCCCAGAGGTCAGCCAGTGGCCACTGTTCCTTTTCTGAGCCTGCCCCCCGCCCCCGGCCCTGCCAACCACTTTGGAGCCACAGAGTGGCAACACTATATCTGAGACTTTATCAACCTGGTTCACACAGGTTGCCCCACCCTGGCAATTACCTAAGACTCTGCCCCATACAACTTACCAGTGTGCTTTTCTATAACAGGCCACATTAGTGAGACAGGGAGCCAAAGCAGCTCTACCTAATACATAGAAACAAACACGGGGAGGATGCCAAAATGAGGAGACAAAGAAATATGGCCCCAACAAAAGAACAGAATAAAACTCCAGAAGAACTGCTGAAAAAATGCAGATAAGAAATCTATCAGATGCAGAGTTCAAAACCCTGATTATTAGGAAGCTCAAGGAACTCTTTGGGTACTTCAACAGCATAAAAAAGACCCAGGCAGAAATGAAGGTTACACTCAGTGAGTAAAGAATACTTTATAGTGAACCAACAGTGGAGTGGATGAAGCCGAGAATCAAATCAATGATTTGGAACATAAGCAAGAAAAAAACACAATTCAATCAGAACAACAAGAGGAAAAAATAATCCAAAAAAACCAAGGATAGGCTTAAGAGTCTCTGGGAAAATTTCAAATGTGCCAGCATTTGAATCAGGGGTGCCAGAAGGAGAAGAGAAAGAGCAAGAAGTTGAAAACTTATTTGAAAAAACAATGAAAGAAAACTTCCCTAATTTGGTGGAGCAAATATACTTACAAGTCCAGAAAGCACAGAGAGTCCCAAACAAGTTGGACCCAAAGAGGACCACGCCAAGGCACATCATAATTAAAATGCCAAAGGTTAAAGATAAAGAGAGAATCTTAAAAGCAGGAAGAAAAAAGCAGAGTTACCTACAAAGTAGTTCCCATAAGACTATCAGCTGATTTTTCAAAAGAAACTTTGCAGGCAAGAAGGGACTGGTAATAAGTATTCAAAGTGATGAAAAGCATGAACCTACAACCAAGGTTACTCTGTCCAGCAAAGCTGTCATTTAGAAATGAAGGACGGATAAAGAGCTTCTCCGACAAGAAAAAACTAAAGGAGTTCATCATCACCAAGCCATTATTACATGAAATGTTAAAGGGACTTGCTTAAGAAAAAGAAGATCAAAACTATGAACATTAAAATGGCAATAAATTCACAACTGTCAACAACTGAATAAAAAAAAAAACCTAAGCAAACAAGCAGAACAGAAACAGAATCATAAATTATGGAGTTCACTTGGAGGATTGTCAGCTGGTAGAGGGAAGGGGGAAAGTGGTGGGGGAGGGGGGAATGGGGGGGAAGGTGCAGCGACTAAGAAGTACAAATTGGTAGGTACAGAATAGACAGGGGGATATTAAGAATAGTACAGGAAACGGAGAAGCCAAAGAACTTACATGCATGACCCATGGGCATGAACTAAGGGGGTGTTGCTGGAGGGAATTTGGGGTACTGGATGGAGAGGGGAAAAGGGGGAAAATGGGACAACTGTAATAGCATAATGAATAAAATATATTTAAAAAAGAATAAGGTAGCTTTCATGTGTTTTCATGGTAACTTGTTTTTTTTTTAATTTTTTTTTTAAAGATTTTATTTATTTATTTTTAGGGAGGGAAGGGAGGGGGAAAGAGAGAGAGGGAGAGAGAGGGAGAAACATCAATGTGCGGTTGCTGGGGGTTATGGCCTGCAACCCAGGAATGTACCCTAGCTGGGAATCAAACCTGGGACACTTTGGTTCCCAGCCCGCGCTCAATCCACTGAGCTACGCCAGCCAGGGCTCTCATGGTAACTTGTTAATATGACTTATAGAACAGCATATACTCTATGATCCCACTTGTGTCTTTTAAAGATTGCTTTCTTAGTAAAGCATAAAAACACCTAGGAGTTTATGTATTAGGCTGTTAACAGTGACTGTATCTCTGTGGGACGGTTTTGTAGGGATACTTATGCTGTCTCCATTTTGTTTGACAATTCTGTGACAATCATTTATTACAGCAAGTAGAACATACACATTTTGATTAAAAACAGAAACTAGCCCTGGCTGGTGTGGCTCAGTGGATTGAGTACTGGCCTGCGAACCAAAAGGTCACTGGTTTGATTCCCGGTCAGGGCACATGCCTGGGTTGTGGTCCAGATCCCCACTAGGGGGCGTGTGAGAGGCAACTACACATTGATGTTTCTCTCCCTCTCTTTCTCCCTCCCTTCCCCTCTCTCTAAAAATAAATAAATAAAATCTTAAAAAAAAACCAGAAAAGAACTCTGCCATCGTGTTGATGTTTTGACAGTTGAATTATTATGCATATGTAAACGTATATAATTATGTTTTATATAATGAAATTACATGCTTTGTATTATTTTTAAATATTTGTTTTCACTTTATATCAAAAAGTTGTAGGTTATAGAAGATTTTTAGTTCATCCTGGCTTTTAAAGGCTGCATAATATTCCATTATGTGGGTGTACCACATGTGTACATATAAATGTATGCATTGGTACAACTGTATTCTTAACTAATTTTCTGGTGTTGCGTATTGGGTTTATAAAATTTCATTATAGATAAGCAGTAGAGTATCTCTCTTTATAGGTAAGGTTTCATGTGTATCCATGGTATTTCCTTAGAACAAAACTGGATTTGTTGGGTCAGAGATATACATGTGTTTAAGATTTGTGGTATATACTGCAAAATTATTCTGAAGAATAATTCGATTGGTAAACATTTTCTTAAAGGACCAGATTGCAAGTGTTTTATACTTGCGGGGACATAAGATTTTTGTTCGAACTACTCAACTCTGAGACTGATGTGAGTAAGCAGCCGTGGACAGTTAGGAAATGAACAGGTGAGGCTGTGTCCCAACAGCGAGCACTGTAACATTTTACCAGTAGTAGGTGAATGTATCTGCTTGTTCTTACCTTTGCAAGCCCTAGATTTTCATTTCAAAATTAAAATAATGCTTAATGATCACAAAAGTAGCATATATTTTAGAATATAGGAAAATGTAGATAAGCAAATATTAACACACACACACACACACATCACATACTCTTACCAGTCAGTGATTATAGTTGTTAACACCTTAGTATATGTTTTTTAAGAACAATTTTTATACAAATCTAAAGATACATATTTTTTTTAGCCAAAAGGAGATCACACTGTACATATTCTTTTGTAACTTGCTTTTTGAGTTAATAGTCTACTTCTTCATGTCAATAAATCTTCATTCATGTAATAGCTAGATCATCTTTATATTTTCCAGTTGGCCCCAGATTTCTCTTCCTGCTGGTATGTCTGCACAAGATTGAACCCAAGACGGTCTACTGCACATCTTATGTTTGTGTCCATTAAGTAATATTATATTTTAGAAGAGTGCCTATTTTTATGACCGCTGTTGAAGACCCCAATCCAGTTATCCTGCAGAACATCCACAGATTAGTTTGGTGGTGTCCTTGAGCTTTCCTTTAGCTGTTCCTTGTTGGAGCTTAGGCTGCCATTACAAAATGTCGGAGCCTAAATGGTTTAAACAACAGAAATATATTGTCTCCGGGTTCTGGAAGTTGGAAGTCCATGATCAGGTTCTGGGGCAAACTCTCTTCTGGGCTCACTGACAGCCACCTTCTCTCTGTGTCCTCACATGGCAGAGAGAGTGCTGTCTCTTTGTCTTCCTCTTCTTATAAGTCCACCTATCTTACCAGATTAAGACTCCACTTAACTAGATTATAACCTCACTTAACCTTAATTACCTCCTAAAATCTCTGTCTCCAAATACAGTCACACTGGATGGCTAGAGTATGCATGTGGTGGGTGGGGGGGTTGGTAGGTAGTGTACATAATTCAGTTCTATAGTTCCTTGTATTTCCTGTAAACTAGAAGAGCTACAGGATTACTAGATTCAGGTTAAATACATTTTGCTTGAATATGCCACAAATGAAGGTGCTGGCTTTATAATTATATCACGTCAGATGATATATAATATCTGATTATTTCTTAATACACTAAAAAAATATATTTGTTGCCCTGGCTGGTGTGGCTCAGTGGATTGAGTGCCAGCCTGTGAACTGAAAGGTTGCTGGTTTGATTCCCCACAGGGGCACATGCTTGGGTTGTGGGCCAGGTTGTGCATAAGGCAACCAGTCAATGTTTCTCTCACATATTGATGTTTCTCTCCCTTTCTCCCTCCTATCCCCTCTAAAAGTAAAAAATAAATAAAATCTTATAAAATATATATTTATCAAATTTACATATATATATATATTTGGCATTTATATATATATTTGTCAATTTGATAAGCAATTTTTGGTTATTATTTTTATATATTTGTCATTGTGTTTAATTTGCATTTCTGTTTTGAAGATGTGAAGGAAAAGGGAGAAATGCATAGAAAGGATATTAAAGTGAGAAATCAGGAAGGTTTGCTTGGATAGAACAGGGAAAATTAAGAGGACAGATGGAGCCATTGTGATGGAATTTGGTTTCCTCTTTCTGTCTTTCCTAGTTAGAGCTCTAACTTATTTGGTCTCCTTGAGACCATGGAGAACACACTGAAACTCATGTTTTTTGTCAGTAGCATCTCAGTTACTCAGTGAAAGTTACTTGGGCAGCTGAAGTGTGCACAGCAGCTGAGATTGGACCACACCCAGGAAGTCCCTCTGTCACATTACTGGGAGGCTGTGAGATCCCAGTCCTGGGTCCGATGTCCTGAGTCATACTTGCTGGTGTTTGAACCCTCTCTTGCCTTAAGGCTGGAAGGATAGATCCTGATAAACAATGTAGAAATGGGTGTGTTATTTTCCCTTAATGATAATACCCAGAAATCTTAAGAGTAAAACTCAGGACAACATCCCTTTAAATTTTTTCTAACATTTTGGCTTAATGACAATTATTTTATGGTGTGTAATGTGAAATTCGACTTAACAATAGTTTTGAGAGTCATGGTAAACTTATGCTACAACTCTTTTCTTCAATCCAGGGAATGCCTTTCTCTCCTGCATATAATTCAGAAGAACAAAGCTGAGCAACAATTCTTCTATGAGTTTGAAGGGGGTGTCAAGCTTGGAATAGGGACCTTTAATCTGGTAAGTAAATAATTACATATCAACCAGCACCCTTTGCAAGAGAATCATAGGTTTTCAGTGCCTTCCGTACTGCATTTGAACCTCACCCTGAATCCCTGTCTGGGTTTGGTTGGTAAGTGGCCAGCGTGGGGTTTCCTTTTGCTGTGAGCCAGTGGGGATTTGGTTGGCGTCTGCTGTGAAGTCCAGCACATGCTCAGAATGGTTTGGATTGTACAGCAAGGGAAGCATACGGCACCCTGAATGGACTAGTACTGATTTTTTTATAGTAAGGAGCTTGGAATGCAGTTTCATTTCCACATCTGAGGTCATGTTGCCACAACAGTGGTGGCTCTGGAATTGAAAATCGGGGAAGGAGTGATGCAACTTGAGGGATGGTTTTGATGCTTGAGGGGAGATGAAGCATTTGAGTAGATATCTGTCGAATTGTGATATAGTAGAGATTTTGAAATTGTATTGAGGTTGGACTGGAATTCTTGAGAAAATAAACTGGTGAAGGGAGTTGTGTGCACAAGAGTGTATGCCACCATGGCCACTTTGTTCATGAGCCCTTTGGGTGCTGACAGAGGTGGCTGAGCAAAGAGACAGACTACTGTCCACAGAGTGGGTTGCCCTGTCTGCCTACATATTAAAGTCCTCTGCTGAGGTAAGCCTTTAGTGAACATTCAGATGGGACACAAATATCTTCATGTGTTTTGCCTTCTCAGAGAGGTCTCTCCACACACCTCTTCCCGAGACCTCCTCGTTGTCAGTTTTCCCATCATGTTCTTTCCAAATCCCTGACCATCCAACCACACACCATTGGCTACAGCCCGTGAGTCAGTATATAATCACACCTATGGCCGTTTCTCCTCTGAGCAAAGCGGACAACCAGGCGCAGTGCTCCAAGTTCTGCACGGCCAGGGAGGATTTCCCTTTCCCCCGACTCTGCAGGGACGTGGGTTTCAGACAGGTGTGTGGTGCTGCAGCTGTCCACTCGGGCTGTGCTGCATGCATGGCCTGCAGGCACCACAGACTTGGCTTTCCAAACAAAGAAACCTTGTTTGGAAAGGTGGGCACTGAGGAATTGCCTTCTCATCATTTCATCCTTACACATGAAAGGGGCAAGAATTCTTTAGTGCATGCTGAAAAGGCCAGGTTTTTCTTTATACTTTTTTTTAGGTTATTGTTTTAGCTGTATTAAATTATTCACAAGTAATTATTAAACATGTGCCATATGTTATGATTGAGACATGTCTAATGATTTAAACTTGGTTCTAATTTCTTATATTATTGAATGATTAAACTTTCTGTTTGGAGTTTAGCATTTATCTGCAGTTAGAGTCACTGACATGTAAGTGCATTTGTATTTTTTCTTACAGATGCTGTCCCTTTTACCAGCACGGATCATCAGACTACTAGAATTTATAGGATTTTCTGGAAATAGGGTACAGATTTAATTTTACTTTAACTTTAGCAGCAAAGATAACAGTATTTATTGAATATTGGAGTAATGCAGCATGTACTCATGGCAAACATGACAGCTGTGGGCAGTTCGTTTGCAGGACAAGGAAAAGCCATTGGTCCTTGATCATATTTTTCAGGAGTTAGAGATGATTTTTCTACTGAAAGTGAAAATGTTTTGTCTTTGTTACCTAAAATCTGGGATGAAAACTTTTGTTTTACTAATACAGGGTGGGGCAAAAGTAGGTTTACAGTTGTTTGTATGGAAAATAATACAGTAACAAATAATAATAATGCAAGAACAAACCTGGTGCTTCGCCTACTCACAGTGGTGAGCCTGTTCTTGCCCACCCTGTATTGCCACTTGGAGGACCTGGAGCACACTTGTGTGGTTTGAATTGACTTCCTTAGCATTTGTGCACCGCCGCAGTCTTCTCTAAAACCAGGAAATTGGCTAGATTTCCAAGTCTAACATTTTGTAACTCTCATGGATCAAGCATAGTTGCAGTATTTTGGGATTCCTTGTTTTTATTAGCTGTACTATAAAACTAAGCAAGGAAATTTGTTTTCCATGAGTCTTGCTCAGTGTGGTTATTTTTGTAGTGTATAACATTTATTACTCTTAATACTCAATATGCTATTGCCAGAGTTGCCTTATTGCTGTCCCTGTTAGTTAAGAGAGCAGGTTTTAAGAAATGAGTTAGAACATGGACAAGAACCTGTAATTTTTTCCCTCCTTTATTTTACTGTCCATGTTCTTCATAAGCTATTCTGTATTTATGCTGATTTCTACATGTTATGTTCTTTCTGTTCAGACTCTGTATTTAATGATTACCCTTCCCATTGACCATTCATTTTTCATGTGACAGTATATTCTAATAAAATCATGTGTTCTTATACTGTCTTATCTATTTGATGGAAAGGTCTTCGAAGACATAGAACCATATTTGTTCATACCCACACAGTGCCTTCCATTTAGATCCTCAGTATGCTTTAATACATTAATGTTTGTATCAGAGAAATACAGCATTTCCATAAAATGAGCTCTGCTTTTTTTCTTTCCCTAGAATCATGATATAAAAGAATTTGTGAGAGTGTTTTTTGCCTAGTTAGGAATTATGACTTTTCTAAGCTCTTGAGAAATAAACCCATTTTCTTGGAGGGTGGGGATAAACAAACTAGCATTTTGGAATAACGAACTAGAAGTTTTGGAATATGATTTTTCAGTCATGCTCTTCACATTCCAAACTGCATTTAACCCCTCAGGAACTGGGCCTCCTGCAGCTACGGGAAGGTGCATCCGGAAGAAGCATGCGGTCCTCACTGTGCTGCTTAACTATATTATCTTTTCACACTTATATCTCCCTTATACTTGGTGAGTACGGCATTACATTTTATGTCATGGACATCTGATTATCTTTTATCTGAGTCAGTAAAAATTTAGATAAGTAAGCACTAGTAATCTACATCTGTTTATTTACTTATTTATTTATGAATAAAGATGGGAAATAGTGACATTTGTTATGGTAATATTTGTTGGGGGAGGGTTTCTTTCTTTGAAATTTTTTTATTTGTTCTTAGCTAAAAAATTCTGTGAAACTTGTTTAAAGTGATCTATTTTAGCATCATCATATTAGACTTCTTTTTACATTAAATTTTGGGCTAAAATAAGTTAATATTGCTATTAAAATCAGAATTCCAGTTAGGAATCTAAGACAGCCACCTCCATTCTTAAGAATTGTAGAGCTTTCCTAAATGAAAGTTGCATATAAAACTTATTTTATTTTCCAAATGTAAAAATGACAAAATAACAGTTTTCACCTTTTTGATGAATAGGGCTTTGCTGTACTTTAATGAAATTTAGAGAATTAATTATAAGTATCTACCATGTTTCATGAATACTGAGGCTTTTCTGTTAAATTTGTAGGCACAGGAGAGGTGAACCTTGTGGAAGCGGAGAGTCTCCTTGCACCCTTCCTCCAGCAGTTTCCAAATGTACGCCTTGAACTGCAAGCATGTGTTTCAACCATAATCCATCAGCCAGGGCTGATTATTGAGCAGTCTGTTCTCTTCCTTTCTTCATAGGGCTCGCTTATGTTGTTTTATCACGCCCGAATAGAGCTGCTGAAAGGGAATGTGGAAAAGGTAATTTATTTGCGGCAGTCACTTGGGGAGTTGTTTGTATGGTAGAGTTGTATCACATACTCCTTCAACGTAAGTAAATTCAGCTGTATGCACTTGACAGAAACAGAAAAAACCTGTAATTAAAAAGCCAAAATTAAATGTTGTATGTTTATTGTATTATATGTCGTAGATTACTGGTTATAGTCTATATTTACACATAAAGTACATGAAACAGTTCACAGTAGAGTATGCAAAATACAGGTGGACCTTTTTAGGGATTTTTCAAAAGACTATTTTCCATTTCCATGTTGAATGCTGTCTTTGGAATCTGGCCCTGCATAAGATACAGCCTCACTGTACTACGTGTGTGCTCCCCATCGAAGGAAACTGTCTACTAATTCCCTTAAGAAGATGAATAGCCTTTTATATAAATTTTCTCAGGAACAATTTTCTTCTGTACAAATGGGATCAAACATGTATTTTTCTTTGATTTACTTATTTTTCTACTTAAAATGTACCTTGGGTTTCGTTCCAGGTTAGTGTATCTAAATTTCACTCATTCTTTTTGATGGCTGGGCTCCATTACATGGGATGGATGCACTGCACTTTTAAATGCAGTCCACTGTTGTTAGAAATTTGGTGGCCGTAAGCAGTGCAGTCATAAACATGATTATGTGGATATTTCTGTGTATAAATGTGTGTGTGTGTGACATTCTGATCATTAGGGTTTTTAGGTCAAAGATGTTTGTATTTTGGTAAATTCTGACAGATTGCTTCCTAACTTAAGACTGTTTCACTTAAACTCTTACAAAGATGTAAGAAAACTTGTTTCCAGTGCCCTTTGCCCACTCTGGACATTTTCTGTTTTATTTTTGCCACTATCTTGGCTGAAAAATGATAATTTAGTTTTTAAGTTTAAATTTTTTAGTTTACAAATTTCTTTATATGTACATTTGTTACTTGTATATCTTTCTAATTTGCTTATTCATTTTTGACAATTTTCCCATTAAGTTTTTTGTCATTTTCTAGAAGATTTGATAAAATTGTCATGTGATGAGGGTTCTTTGCCTGTTATGTAGATGGTAATATCTTCTCCCAGTCTGTTCATTGCCTTTAACTTTGTTTAAGGTATATTTTGCCCTCTGAAACTTCTGATGTTTATCACCAGTCTTTTCTTAAAGGACTTGCACATTTTATTTCTATATTTCATCTTTATTCCCACATCATAAAGCTTCAGGACCCCCTCATAAAGTTAAACAAAGGGGAAGAAATTAACTGTATCATTGCACGTAAAGAAAGGAACATAGCATCATAATGAGTGATTTAATGAGTGGTGATTTTGTTCTTTTTGTATAAAGTATTTTATGTATTTTCCCATTAGGTTATTATTTCCTTGTGTTATATCTGGATGATCAGCTTTATGCAATTGACTTATAGGCACAAGAGGTATTTCGGAAATGCATTTCAGTTCAAGAAGAATGGAAACAGTTTCACCATCTCTGTTATTGGGAGCTGATGTGGATTAATATATTCCAGCAAAACTGGATGAAGGCGTATTACTATTCAGACCTGCTTTGCAAAGAGAGTAAATGGTCCAAGGTAGAGTGCAGTGCTTTTATTAATGTCAATCTATTTGCCAGTAAGTACACAGGACTTACTAGGACTGTTTGTTCAATAGTATGACATCAACATGATTTTCTCGACTTAGAGATCTGTCAAAGGAGGAAATGTGCATTCAGTTCCTCTTGTTTATAACTACTATCCTCAGCACTGTGTGATTTTAAAGCCATCCAAAGAGTCCTTTTCAATGGAGGCTTTACCTCTGAAGATTAACTGTGCTTATATTTAAAAGTTATTAAATATCGATGGCTTTGATAATTTTTTGTAGACTTTCCAATGCCCTGATGACAAAGGTTTTCATAATAATTAACATTGATTCTGATCTGTTTGTAAAAAGTTGGGAAGAGTGAGGTAATGATCTCTTGTTCATTTTGTCTGTTTTCTCACCATGATCACAATAGTTGTGTAACAGGAAAATGGTCAGAATTAAGTGAAAAGTGTTAATCTCAGATGGGACAGGGAATATAAGACTTCTATTTCTTTTATTTCTTTGATGCCTCTTAAGTAATTTATCTGGAAGATTTGTAGGTCATTCCTGATTGCAAGGTAGAAATGTCATGTACCTAGAGATCTTCTGTAACTAGATGCTGTTTTTCTCTTCCTCAAGGCAACATATGTGTTCTTGAAAGCTGCAATTTTGAGTATGCTTCCGGAGGAGGATGTAGCAGCAACTAATGAGAATGTGGTAACCTTATTCAGGTAAGCAGTACACTATTTCTATAACCAAGACCTTGAATATATAGAGGAGGACACAAATACATCTTATTTTTTTCTTAGTGCTCTCCCATGTTTTACCTTCATATTTCTTTATCTACTTACTTGATACAAGAACTCTCAAAAAATATATTTAGCTAAGAGTGAAAATGCCATCCTTTTAGCAAGATTATGCAGATATGCTGGTGTGATTGGGGATTTTGAGAACACATTATTTTTTGTTTTGTTTGGGGGCTTTGCTACTACATTTTGAAGAGTTTACTAAAATGGTATTGTTAGCAAAAGATGTTAACTATTGCTGTTAATCAAAGGTGTTCTGTGATCAGATAAACTTAAGAAATACAGTATACCATATCCTTAGTTTTCATTAGTGTGTCAAAGATTCTGGTAAGCTCTTCTGTGAAGTAATCTGTTTAACTCTGTTTAGACCAGTCTCCCTGCTTCCCTTCCTCCCTCCCTCCCTCCCTCCATCCATCCATCCATCCATCCATAACCTGTTTGATGAGCATGTGCTGTGCAAAGAGTCCTGTGTTAGGTGCTGAATAAATAGGTGTGGCTTCAGTCCGTGTAGAGTTTATAATCTTGTAGTGGGACTAGACATAGTGAAGTAATCACACAAACTATTGCAATATTACAATACATGACTGATTTTTTTCCCCTCATACTTCTCTCATCATTCCTTCTTAGTATCTTTGTAGGCCCATCCTACTTTAACCAGCTATTAAATGTTGGTGCTTTTTATTTCAAAGGTCAGAGTCTATACATTAGGAAGTCTCATCCCAGCCAAATTTATTTCTCTAGTTTAGACTTCATGACTGAGCTCTGAACCTCCCTGTACCTATCTCCCATTTGCCACCTTTACTTGGATATGTCAAAACATTTTAAACTCATCATGCTCAGCCTTCTCTAGCAACCTAGTGTTCTTTCTCTCAGTGATTGTGACCACCAGTTAGCAAGTCAGAAACCAATAGTGCTTGCATCACTGATACTACCCACTGTCCCTTCCCTCCCCAATGGGAGAAGAGGTATGTACAAGAGCATAGGAGGAATGATGGTTGAGAGGATGTTGGAAGCACAGCAGAAGCTGCAAGAGGCAGTGGGGAATTGCTGTGATGTGGGTTCAGACCGAGGGAGCAGCCTGTGAGGGGACCCTGCTGCAGCAAGGAGCACTGCGCACTTAAAGAACTAAAACAGTGGTGATACTTGAGAGATCGTGATGCTACATGTGTCTACATATAGGTCAAAGGAAAAGAATTTTCAAGGAGTACTCAAAACATCCCACAGAACAAGAATTCCATTTAAAAATAAGACAAAGTGTATATTTAGTGACACAGAGATTATTGCTAACCCTAGCAGGAGCTGAATAAGTAATAGAATGGAGGTAGAAATCAGATTGAATCAGATTGGAGTTGGCTAAAGAATGAATGAGAATTGAGAATAAATATAACTGGACAACTTTGAGTGTAAAGGGGAGGGAGAGAGTTGGAGGGAGATTTAATATTAGTATATTTTAATGGGAGAGATCAGCGCATTCTGAAAACCACTAGGAAGGATCCAGCTGACATAGAGAAGTTGCACATGCAAGTGAGAAATGGAACAATTCGTATTTGTAAGGTTCCTGAGAAGGCAGGAGCAGATAGAATCCAAAGCACTGACGTGTCAGAAGGGAGGGAGTAGAGAATATGTGCAGAGCTCATGGGTATTAGGCTATGGAGGTCTTCCTACCTCAGAGCTTCTGTTTTTCTCTATGATGTACGAGGCAGGGTTTTCTGTTGAGAGTGAAAGAGAAGGGAACAGGCTGGAGGTTTGAGGAGGATGGAGAATGTTTGAAGTCACTGTTACAGAGTGAGACAGTGAAGTGCTGAGAGACGGGGTGGGAATGACAAGTGGCAATGCCCATTTGAAGTTGGTTTGGATGAATTTATAGTTACGATGATATGCTGTCAGTGTAGGTGCAGGGAGGGTGGACAGTGAGCTTCATTCTGGGTTGGGTTTTCACCAAATTAGTGCAGCAACAAGGCAGTGGACAAGGACATAGGACATAGACCAGAAGGAGTAAAAGACAGGGCAATCTTAGCAGCGATATGAAGGGACTGGGAGAACAAAAGAGACTGCTGGATTGGGAGAAACTTGAAGGGCAGATGACCTGAGGTCTTATTATACAGCCAAGTTAGAATGAGGAGAATGATGTTCAAAGGGTGGTATGCTCGAATTCATGCTTTGAGGGAGAAAAGTCACAGGTGATCAAGTGACCTACGATAAGACCACAAGGGTGGGTAGCTGTGGCAGTAAGCAGATGACCGCTGGGGATGAGAGAGTTGAGGAATGGAGAAACCGTACCGCCTTCTTCAAATATAATTGATGACAAAACTATTTAAATGGACTGTAATTTTCTGTGACCACATTATGAGAAATAAGATCTTAGGTTAACCTTAAGAATTATCAGAACAAATTTGAAGGTATGACCAGAACCATTTTTTCATCTCCTTTCTAAAAGCTCTGTGTGAAAACAGGACCATGTTTACTAACTCTAGTGTCAACATCAGCAGAAGCAATGGTATGATAAATGCTACTTCTTACTGGTCGAGTGTACTTTCTCATTTCCCATGAACAACTAATGCAATAGAGTGGGATATTAAGATACATTGAAACTTTTACATTCCCTCTCTTTCCTCCACTTCAGAATATGTTGTTTTTTTCTATATCAAAACAACTTCTGTGAAACATGTAAGCCATCTTATTTTTAGGAGAAAGCCTGAGGTCTGCTGTGGTCTGCTGTCCACATCTAATTTGTTGGGACAATGACAGGAGAGTCCCCAAATGAATGCTTTCTTCACACACTCTCCGTGATCATTAAACCAGGAGGTTTTGTGTCCAGTGCATGCTTCTGACCTCTTCTCCCAACCTTATATTCCCGTTGCCTCTTCCACTGAGGTTAATGAACATCAAATCGTGGGCATTCTAGTTAAAATTCTTATCCCCCAATTGTGCCCCCAAATTATCTAGCACAATCTCATCCTCATATTTTGGACTATTTTTTCTCTTGTTTCATCTTTTTGTTTTCGTGAATTCTTTCTCAGCCACGTGTTTGATGCACTCACAAATTTATGTGCTTCAGGTAGGCACTGTGGGAACTGTCTCCCCGTCTTGCTGTCACGTCTGTGTGCTTGTGTGCTTCGTAACTGCAATTCCTTCGAGTCGTGAGAGGGAGTTTGTGAACACGGTGTCTGTCCTTAGCTGGTTATTTTCACAGTCACATATGCTTAGGAAACATTTTCTCAAATTATATGTTAACTGACAGTTATCCTTTGAGCCGTGTTACTTTATTGTAACTTCAGTGTCATACTTGCAGATGGGAATAAAAAATATACCAGTATATTCTCATACCTCTCTCTGAGTATTCATGACATAAGTAAATGCTTTGGAGGCTTTCCTGCTGACTTATGGAACTTGCCAATTTTATATCTAGATTTTTTTTTCTGTGTTTGATAGGTCAAGACATTGACTAAGTTAAATAGAAGGAAATATGTGGCAGACGGTAGTATTCAAACTTGAGCATGCATCAGAATCACCCGCAGACTCATTAAAATCCAGATTGCTGGGCCCAGCCCCAGGAGTTGCTGATTCATTAGGTTTGGGTGGAACCTGAAAATTTGCATTTGGAACAGGTTTGCAGGTGCTGCTGATGCTGCTGGTCTGGGGAACACAGTGTGAACACCACAGGGGTAGCTAGTGTCTGTGTTCTAATGGCCTTTCGCTGGGGCTGGGGCTCTTCACAGACAGGTGGACAGCTTGAAGCAGAGAATTGCTGGGAAATCTATTCCTACTGAGAAGTTTGCTGTGAGGAAGGCTCGACGTTACTCCTCCTTGTTGCCTGCACCTGTGAAGCTTGTCTTGCCTGCTCTGGTATCTACCTTTATTTATTTACTGTTTGTGTTTTAGAAGTAAATTGTCTATTCTTAGCAGCAGGGAGTATTAAAACTTTCCTTGTGAAGTTTAGCTCCATTAAAAACCATTGTAAGTGTGTCTGTAAGGTGAACATTCATAAATAACAAAAAACAAATATTACAGCAAATGTTTTTTGACTAGTTGGTATGTTCTACACACTATGATAAAGACTATTTAAAAATATGTTATTTAATTCTTACAGTAACTCTGAGGGTAATTTCTCTTTGTAGCCACATTTTATAGATAAGGAGATTCAGGTAGAATGAGGTGACTTGAATTAATTGAAATTGAGTTTAATTGTAATGCAAACCACATATGTAATTTTATCTTTCCTAAGAGGCCACATTAAAAATGAAAAGGTGAAAAACTAAACAGGAACAGGGAACATGAAAACGATTGCAAAGTGTTTAGTTTAATCCAGTATATACAGAATGTTGTTCTTTGGACACATAATCAACAAACATTTAATGAACACTTTGCATTCTTTTATATTGCACTAATTCTTTGAAATGTGGTGTGTATTTTATTCTCGGAGCCCATCTCAGCTCGGACGAACCGAGTGCCGGGGCTCAAGAGCCCCGAGTGGCTGGTGGCTGCTACACCTGGCAGCACCCTGCCCACTCTCATTTTCTTAGTTGTTAGACTGTGTAGGCTAGACTTCATAAAAACTGTAATTTCAACTTAGGTTTTCTTAATGAAGACTTCTTGAAAAATTACTGAATATATCAAATTACTGTGGCTTTTGGGGGCTTTAGATTTGCATAGGTGGTCCGAGAGCACAAGAAAGCTGCTTATTGCTTGCTGGCCTCTGCAGTCCTCCACTGGGCTTTCCTTATTCTTAAAAAGTTTTATTTTTTTGTATTTCAGAGTTTATTCACTTATTCCCCTTTGAAAGCTATTCAGTTTTTTTTCAAGTTTTTACTATTACAAACACGCTACAGTGTCTATTCTTCTGCATTCTTCTTTTTGTACATGGACATTTAATTCTCTGGGAAGGCTTTCTAGAATTGGAATTCCTGGTTTAGTGTATATGCATTTAATATTTTGACAGTGCCAAATTGCCCTCCAAAAAGGCTGAAGCAATTTAAATTTCTACCAACAGCGTTTTACTGTTTTAATTTGCATTTCCCTATTGGTACAGTTAAACATCTTTTTATGTGCTTATTCATTTTTCTTTCTTCTTTTGTGAATTGTTCATATACTTCCCTGATTTTTCACTGGGCTGTTTATTGTTTGATCATTGAGTGAGAGGGGCTATTTATGTGTGCCATGAGAAAGAAAACTGCAGCCCTTCCCAGACAACAAGAGCTGGCAAGCGGGCATGTAGCACCTAGGCCCAGGTGCTCCCTGCATCAGATGACCAACCTCAGGGCGCACCACCACCAGGGCAGGATATTCTGTCCTGTGGGCAACCAAATACAACCACTCTGTAATCATATCTGAGCACAGAGAAAAAGAAGAAAATCACAAACAGGACCAAATGTTCTTTCCCAGCTAATGTGGGAACCTACTGCCATTTTACCGATAGAGCTTTTAGTTCCATTCCCAATTCATTTCTATCACTGATTTGTGCTTGGAAACCTTTTCTTTCTGTGCCACAGAACTTTCCTAAAGATCCTCTAGAGCACCACAGTCTTCTCTCTGCCTTAGAACTTATAAGCCAGTTATTTCCTGCTTTGATTATTAAGGGTCTTAAGGCAGGTTAACTCACTGTACTTATTTCTCTACATCTAAAGGTGCACAATTGACTTGAGTTGTGGTAACTAGGAATTTTACCAAAATTGTATTTTTCATAAAATCTCAGATGCTTACTTGCCTTCTTCTGATAAAATATTTCATCAATAAAAACAAAATTTAGAGGTCATCGTTAATTAAAACAAATATTCCATTAGTTATGAATTAGTTGTTATGCTGTTAGCAACAGGAAACTGTTAGGTGTGAAATAAAGGGTACAGTGTGGTCATTGTGGTCTAACCTCAGTGCTGCAAAGTAAAGATGATTTGGTTGTCACTCTACTCAAATGCATTTTCCTCATTTCCACTGTTTCCCTGTCAGAGGTTGTTCAAATAATATCTTTATTATATTTTAAAATTTATTTATTTCTAAGAAGGTACTAATTACCCTGCTTTATTTCATGTCCTTCAAAATATGAACTACACTACCAGGAAGATTAGAAAAATATTTTCAAACAAAAACACATTTACTTTTGGTCCAATGAAAATTTTCATCCGTTAGCCTATTAAGTTTAATTTGCAATGATAAATCATTAGTCTACATTATCAGGGCTGTCATTCAGCCATATGGCCTTCGAATGAATATATTTTCTGCATATTGGATTGCATTACTGGACTGCCATGTATTTTAATGGTATAAAAGAACCTGAGCCCAGTAAAATATTTCTTATCTTCATTTCCAGTGATTTCCTTGAAAACAATTTATGTAAATAATTGGCAGATATTTTAAAATACTTTTCCTTTACTTAAACATAGCAAGAATTTATATTAAATAGACTTGTTCATGGTATCAGTTTAAAATACTACATTTATTTCTGTATCTGTAATCGATGATCTTCCAAGAGGATTGACCACCAGCAGATGCTTAATAAATATTTGTTAAGTGAATGAATAAATTAATTTTTCAATAAAAACATAGTATAGTATAATATTGAGTTACTTTACAGTATAAAATGCAAATGGCATGTAATAAAATGAGCAAGGGGGAATTTATATCACTAAACTCCAAATGAGATGCCTAGTAATTAAGGCAAATACACATTCGTAGTTTTGCTGTCATAAAGGACATTGAATAACCTCACACAGTTGCAAATGGCTTTTCATTCTTTCTCATTAGGAAATGATGTATGCCTGGAATGGTTTTCCAATAGTGGGCAAAAGAAAAGACCTTTCTGAAAATCTGTTGTTAACAATTGAAAAGGCTGAGGCAAATTTACAAAATGAAAGTAAGTATGAAAAGTAAAAGCCTGGAAATCTTTACCATTGTCACCCTCCCGTTCCATCCCTGTGCACATCTACCTGTGTTGCTCTCTGTGCACCCCGGGGACAAAGAGCCTGGGCTGCAGGTGTCCGGGTGAGTGCTATCGAGACAAAGGGAGGAATAACCCATGCTGCAAACCTGTGTGAGCCTTGGGGACATTAGGCTGAGTGAAAGAAGCCAGTTGCAAAAGGCTACATGATATATGATTCTATTTATATGAAATATTGACAATAGGGAAATCTGTAAAGACAGAAAGTAGATTAGTGGTTGCCAAGGGAGATAGAACTGGGGTGGGGGTGATGAAAATGTTCTAAGATTGATTGTGGTGATGGTTGTAGAACTCTGATATACTCAGTGAGTCATATGCTTTAAATGGTGCAACTGTGTGGTATGAGAATTATATGTTAATAAGTCTGTTACCAAAGAAAGGTGAAGGGGAGGAGGCAGTAAAGCTTTAGAACAGCACAAGGAAAGTGTGCATTTCTGATTTTAGTTTGTGTGTCGTTGTGTGCCACACTTTGATCTCACATGGCTGTCATGTTTTTGCAGACACAGAGAACTGTGTTCAGGTTGAAATCTTATCACAATTTATTTTTTTCATTCATTACTTTTGGTTGTACCAGAGGCCCCTCTGCAGTTGACTTGGAGGCTCCTTTCCTGGAAGCAGCTGGCCTATTAGTAGAAGGCAGATCAGGAGATCTGGGCTTAAAGCCCTAGCCCTGCCGTTGTGAGACTCTGGGAAACGCACCCCCTCACTCTGAGCCTCAGGTCTTTTTTACAGTGGGACTGGTGTCAGACCAGGTAATACCCAGGTTCTCTTGCTCTGACATTTTGTTCTTCTCTGTCTTAAACAGAGGCTTTCTTTTTTGATAAACCATGCCGTACATGCTAACCTCCAAATCATTTAGGTAACATGCCAAGATAATGGTCTTATCCTCTGGACTGTTCTAACCACAGAAGTAAAACGAAAACTTCTGTGGTGATAAACATGGAAAAGGACATAAAAATTCAGGAAGAGTCAGGGGAAGTTAAACGGTTAACTCATTTTTCTTAACTGGACAAAGATGGGCTGTGAGGGGACACTGGCCGCACGCACAATACCCAGTCCCAGTGGGGACATGTCAGTGACTGTGGCCCCAGTGATGAGGGCCTCATTTGGGTCACTTTTGTAGTTGGAGTTGCAGTAGGAGGCTGAAATGTTTAATGAGGGTTCTCTGTGCAATTTTTTAAAAAAAGATTTTGTCCATTATCTTTTTTTAGAGAGAGGGAAAGGGAAGGAGAGAGGGAGAGAAACATCAATGTGTGGTTGCCTCTTATGCGCCCCCCACTGGGGACCTGGCCTGCAACCCAGGCACGTGCTCCCACCAGGAATTGAACTGGCAACCCCCACCCCACCCGCCTGCCCACACACACACATACACACCTCTGCTCCTAGCCAGCATTCAATCCACTGAGCCACACCAGCCTAGGCTCTCTTTACAATTTTTAAGAAATAAACACATAATTATAATTGATAAAAATGAGAAAAGTCATCCATGTTTTTGCTACAACACAATTAATTTACAGTTTTGTGTATTCCATCCTAGCCTTATTTTTATAGTTATAATTGTAGTGTATGTAGACATATATTAGTCTAGTTTTTTTCATTTAATACATCATAAACATTTTTTAAATTGAGGTATGATTAACAGTAGTTTTAGGTGTACACCGTAATAATTTGATATTTGTATTCATTGCAAGATGATCATCACAGTAAGTCTAGTTAGTATCTGTCACCATAGATAGTTACAAATTTTTTTTCTTTTGATGATAACTTTTAAGATCTACTCTTTTAGCAACTTTTAAATGTGCGATACAGTCTTAATAATTATAGTCACCATGCTGTACATTGTATCCCCATGACTTACTATTTTAAATCCATTTTTTAAAAGATTTTTAAAATTTATTTTTAGAGAGAGGGGAAGGGAGGGAGAAAAAAAGGGAGAGGAACATCAATGTGAGAGAAAAATATTGATCAGTTGCCTCAGGCATGTGCCCTGACCTGGGACTGAACCTGCAACCCAGGCATGTGCCCTGAGTGGGAATCAAACTTGTGACTTTCCACTTTGTGGGCGATGATGTCCAGCTGAGTCACACTAGTCAGGGCATGACTTATTTATTTTATCACTGGAAGTTTGTACCTCTCCTCCCCTTCATCCCGACACCTGGTAACCACCTACCTGTTCTCTGTATCTAATGAGCATGGGGGCGGGGGTTTGATTCTACATGTAAGTGAGATTATACAGTATTTATCTTTATCTAATTTATTCCACTTAGGTCTCAAGGTGTCCATCTATGTTGTTGCAAATAGCAAAGTTTAATTCTTTTTAGGGTTGAATAATATTCTGTTGTATATATGTGTCACATTTTCTTAATTGGTTTCTCCATTGATGAACACAGGTTATTTCCATGTCTTTACTATTGTAAATAATGATGCAATGAACATGGGATCATATATGTAGGATTTATTGTTTTCATTTTCTTTGGATAGATACTTACAGTGGAATTTTTGGATCATATGGTAGTTTATTTTTATCATAAACTTTTTGATTGTTGCTAAAGAACCCCTACAATGGTTTCAAAAGCTTCATAGCTTTCCATGGAGTTAATGTATTATAATTTAATCAACTCCTTCAGTATTGTTGAGCATTTAGGCTGCTTTCCATGTTTAAGATAAATCCAGCTTAAGATTCCAATCAATCAGAAGAAACATGAAAGAATGAAAGCTGAATCAGTGGGCTTCTCTGCTAACAAGGTCAAGGTTTCAGGCTGGATAGTTAAAGAATCCAATAAAACAAAGAACAATGCTGTTCTGAGGCCACAGACACTCCTCCACATTAGCCATTTGTCAAATAGAAACTGGTGGTCACAGGGAGACCAGGTGAGTGGAATGTTCTCCACTATTGAAAAATGGTCACAATGCAAAGCTCATTTGTTGGTGGAGGGTGAATAAAGTAATCTTCCTTTATTTGTGGTTTTGCCTTCTACAATTTGTTACCTGTGGTCAATTATGGCTCAAAAAATATTAAATGGAAATTCCAGAAATAAAGAATTCGAAGTTGTACGAATTTGAATTTAAGTTGTACGTCATTCTGAGTTGCATGATGAGATCTCGCTCTGTCCTGGTCCATCCCGCCCAGGCAAGAATTATTCCTTTGTCCAATATGTCCACCTCACTTCAAGTCATCGCGTAGGCATTATGTCATCTCATGTCATTCTAACGAGGTGGGTGAGTACAGCACAGCTGAGAGAGAGAGACCACATTCACATAACTTTCATAACAGTGTAATAGTTCTGTTTTATTATTGTTATTAATTTCTCACTGTGCCTAATTTACACATTAAATTGTATCATAGGTATGTATATAGGAAAACACATGGTGTACCCAGGGTTTGGTACTAGCTGTAGTTTCAGTATCCACTGGGGGTCTTGCACCATATGCCCTGCAGGTCAGGAGGGACTACTATAATGTCACCTACCCATATTAAAGGCAGCATTTTTATAAAGAAACATGGTCCGCTTTTCCTTCCCCTTTTACAGAAAAGTTATAACACTTCAGCCCCTAACGAGCTGGAGCTGAGGTAGAGAAGCCAAAATATTGAAGTGTTCATCTTCACAGACTGACAACTCCCTTTGATTTCTGGGCACCAGGGAAACAAGCGGATAAGAAGTCTCAAGAAACAGGGATCAGAAAGAGGAGTCAAAAGTTTTCGTTCTTTTACAGACAACCAATGGAGCGTATGTATAAGTACTGACTACAGACTCACTGTGTGGACATTTCAGACTTCTTTGTCTGTTGTCCTAGAAGTTCTGTCACTGACATATTTCCTGTATAGTTTTTATTAGCCTAGAGTTGTGATAAGCTTCCCAACTATTTTAAAATAAGTGTATCTTTTCAATTTTTATTTTTTTAGTATTAAAGTGCACATAAAATTTACCATGTTAACCATTTTTATTATACTGTTCAGTAGTGCTAAGTGTGTTCACATGGCTGTGCCACCAGTCTCCAGAACGTTCTCATACCTGTTAAACAATAACTCCCCATTTCCCTGACCCCCAGCCCTTGGCAACCACTATTTTATTTTTTGTTACTATGAATGTGACTATTCTGGAGTCTTCGTATAAGTGGCTTATTTCACTTAGCATGATGTCCTCAAGGTATGTCCATGTTGTACCATGTCAGAATTTCCTTCTTTTTAAATGCTTCCATTAGTGTATATACCACATTTTATTTATCCATTTACCCATCAATGCACATTTGGGTTACTTCCACCTTTTGGCTGTTGTGAATAGTACTTATATAAACGTGGGTATACATGTATTTTTTGAGATCTTGCTTTCAATTCTTTTAGCTATATGCCCAGAAGTGGAATCTCTGGGCCATATGACATTTCTATTTTTAATTTTTTGAGGAACTACCACACTATTTTCTATAGCAGCTGCACCATTGTACGTTCCCACCAACAGTGCACAAGTGTCCCAATTTCTCTACTTCTTTGCCGACACTTGTTTTTCTGCTTTGTTTTTGTTTTTGTGGTAGTCATCTTAATGAGTGTGAGGTGACCTTTACCATTTTTCATGTGAAATAATTTCAAGAAGAAAAAATATTTTGTTTTGAGTGAAAAATAAAGTCACATAATTTTTAATTTAAATGTAAGTTCACCTTAAAAATGAGATTTCACAAAATGCACTTCTGTAAAATCTATTTGGGCTTTTGAGGAAATATATTAGTATTCATTTTTGTTCAACTAATTTGACCCCCTTCCATTAATTTACTCATTTGAACAATCTTAGATTTCTCTGCTAGATGTAGAATTATGATAGACAGAGAAAGCATTTGTTTCTGCTATTAAGGAAATTATTTATGATTAATTTCCACATATTCACAAACTAAATGGAAAAATGAATACTTTTTAAATAAGTGGATATATGAAAACTGGAAAGTAAAGGAAAATCCCTTTTTATTAAGTGGAAATATTTGTAGTATATTCCTTCTCCCAGAAAAGTAGGCCAACTTGCTTTTCTCTTTCTATAAAGAAAAGGCTTTGGGTTTGGTAGAATAAATCCTGATGTTCGAATGTCCACCCTTTTAGTGTAGACTAAACTGTACCACCAGAGTGGGGCCTTTGTATATTAAAAAGCCCTGAAGGTCCGTTGGGTTTTCTCCCTTCTTCAAGGGTCCCTTTGAGTGGGCCCTTGTCCTCCCATCCCTGAGTTTATCTTGCCCCTCCATTGATTGGGGGGAAAATCAAGGGGTAATATAGGTATCAGACAATGCATGTAAAATGCAGTAGAGGTTTAGAAAACCAAGACACTGTCTCCCTCTATTCCTTCCTCTTTTAATGGCATGTTGAGATGATAGGCTTAGAGATATTTAAGCAGGACCAGGGGAAGCTCAGACACACACACACCATATTTCGTAAAATTCTGTCTTTGTATGTCTTCTCCTGGGTAAAAAACGCTGTTTTTTTTTTTTTCTGAAGAACCCCTTTGCCAGATGTTACACATAAAATCTATGATGATTTCTTCCAAGTCCATTGTTTTATGCAGGAAGATTACCCAACACCCAGATCTCTTCTTGCCCCAGTTTTTATGACCTTTGAGTAGTTAGATTTTTTTTTCCTTCAGGATGAGGGGAAGTGGACAAACTTGAAAAATGGAATTAAGTTGTAAACCTGAAGTTACCCCCTCTTCCTCACCACCTTTTTATTAGTAATTGAATCTATTTTTGCTTCTACCTTTGGTAGGTGTCTTTAAAATAAAAGATGGGAACGTGTACAATTGACGTCATATTCTGACAGTGCCGTAGTTCTGAGAGGCTGTCCTGGACACCAAGGAGAAATGCTGTTTGAGGAGAGGAAAATACTTGGTGTAATATGACTGGAGTCAGTGTTTGCTGCTAATTCCATTAGCGTTTCATTTGAAATCTAACTAAATTCCAACATGCAGTTAGGAGTTAGTACAGTAGCTCTTTTTGACTCTTAGTTGTGCTTAACTTGCCTGGTGAAATTGTACGGCAGAACATGAGAGTTACATAAAAGGGAGAGTGCTGTTCATTTCATGGCTTTTCACTTTCTAAATCTATTTTCAGTATTTTTCTTTGGTGTATTCAACTAGCTTCTAAAATGTTCAATGTAGATATTTTTGTAGTGTGCGCCTCAAATTTCTTTTCTTTCCACCTACCCTCTGTTTTATTAAGTGCAGAGCTTTTGTAATGAAAATGTGCTTTCTTGGAATGTAAAATGGAAACTTAAAATGTTCATCCGTGAAATCACCCATGAGCTGGAGAATCATGATAAACATACATTTTAAGAGAAATAATCATCTGACAAGTAGTGCTCGGTAGTCTGA
Organism: Phyllostomus hastatus; assembly: GCF_019186645.2. Classification (NCBI taxonomy): domain Eukaryota; kingdom Metazoa; phylum Chordata; class Mammalia; order Chiroptera; family Phyllostomidae; genus Phyllostomus; species Phyllostomus hastatus. The sequence goes on from NW_025333857.1 coordinate 16,019,876, forward strand.
AGGATTAAATGGTTTTGTTTTCTAAGGTTTTTGGAGGAATATTGGTGTTTTTGGACCTGTTTTCCATATTCTTAACTCATGATCAAAATAAAAGCTAAATGTGGCTTTACTGGTACTGAAGCTTTGCATGATGTTATGTCTGCCCTTCTCAGCAAAATCATCATTCATTGAGCGCCAGCGTTTTGTGATAACACAGGCTGTCTTGAAAGTCCTACACAGAACTCAATAAAATGCATAAAAATGATACTGAAAACTAGCATCTAGCATGTACCCTAAGGGTTTGGTTCTAGGCCTGAAAGATGTCTAGAATGCATATTTCTTCTTGATTGCATATTTTCCATGAGTATCCATGATTAGAAGCATGAATAGGTTTTCTTCTTTTGGTAGAAATAATGGTCCTTAAGTAATAGGAAAGGAAATGTGGTATTGATATCTGTGATTTTCTTGGTGAATGACCTATTAGATATTAGAGCTTGGAAGCGAGAGGTGACTATCAGCTGTTTTTGGCACCTGGGGAAAAAGGGGCCTCTTCTAGTTGCTAATGTAGCACCGTTAACCTCCCATAGACAAGCACACTAAAACACCAGCATGTGCCAGTGGTGTTCTCTGAGGTTTGTTCTGAAAGCAGGAGGGCTTCAGTATGAGAGGCTCCCAGGGCCTCATTAGTTTGGTTTGCAGGGCCTCCCCTCACCTTGACCCCCACCCTCCTGTGTTGTCATAGCCTGAAGTGAATAATTTACCAGTCTGTCTTGGAATGACTTCTTAGTTGTACCAAACTTACAAACCCCCTCAATTCAAAAGTGGTTGATGTGAAATGGCTACCTTTGTCACATAGATGTCACATACATTATGGCTCCTTCTGTTTCATATCCCACAGCCTTGGGCTGTAGGAGGCAGAATCATTTTCCACAGGGAAAATGGTGAAAGGAAAGCCTTTCCATTAGCTCCAAGCAGTTAGAAGTGTGTGAGGACCTGAGGTACCTGCATGTACTTCAGAACCTTTTTATCTAATTTTATGATATAATTTCCTCCCAAAAGAACACAGCCTGGGAGAATTGATAAGTTATAAACATAATGATCTGGAGAGGGCATTCTGCTTCCTGAATTTTTAATGGGTAGAAGGCCATCTGCTTCTCCATATGGAAGTGCTATCCTCATCCTCATGAAGCCAACACAATTAGAAGCCAGAACCACAGGAGGAGGCAGCCTTCTTGCTCCTCATGGCTTTACTTTTATAGAATTAATAAAGCTCTTACTTTATTTAAAGTTCAGATACTCTGCTGTTTTACTAAGGCCACATAACTCAGAGTATGAGCCCCTGAAAAAAATGTTTTAAGAGAACGAAGTGAACCCTTAGTAAAATAGTATACTAAACTAATGTAGTAAATTCAATATTCTATTAATTTAATTTTATTGTATTTTGTTTAGTGAGGCATAGGGAATGCTAAAAATCTTTTCCTTATTTTTAAATGATTCCTCTGAAACCTAATAGCTATGATCAGTTCTTACCTCTTAATTAAGGTTTTAAAAAACTGTTTTTGTTTTTGTGTGTTATTTTTGTTTGTTTTGATGTAAGACTTCAGCGATTACACGGTGGATGATGAGTGCTTGGTGAAGCTGCTGAAAGGATGCTGCCTGAAGAACTTACAGCGGCCCTTGCAAGCGGAATTGTGTTTCAGTCACGTTATCCAGAGGTGAAAACAAGCAGGGGCACCAACCTGAGTGCAGACAGTGTCTTCCGGGGGATTACTGTGAGAAAGTAGTTTCTCTTGCTGCTATCCTTTTGCTTGCTGTTACCAGAAACAGAATCCAGTTGTGTCTTCTCTGTTCTTTGAGAACAAAATTATAATCTAAGGGAAGCATGGCTTTGTGCATTTGAACTTGATGTTTAAAGCTGACACACAAAACTAGATTTATGGCTAAGCTGACGGCTATCTAACTACATTCTGGCAGCAATGTGCTGACCCTCTGATGCTTTCTTGACTCCTGCATTAGTTTTTCCATTTATTTAGTCCACAGATATTTGGGCACTCACTGTGTGCTAGAGTCTGTACTATGTCCTAGGGATTCAGAGTTGAGTGAAGAGACTTGCTCTCATTGTGGTAATAATTTGGCAGGGAAGAAAGACATGAGGTGAACACCATAACTGCTTCTCGTTTGGCAAAAGGTTTCTCTCCTGTAAACACATGAGGGTTTTTTTCTCCTCTCTAACTGCATTGATGGTGTCCTTCTTTGCTAAACAGAGAGTTGAGTCAAGGTTCAGATACCTGGCTTTCTTCTCTATATCTGGAGTCATAAGTGCAAACATCTGCAGGGGCCAGACAAGACGCCTCACCAAGTGCTGGCAGGAGTAAGGGATTGGTGGGCACTGTAGACTCAGGAGCTCATGTGTTCTCTCTAAAGAAGGCAGCCAATCCTTAGCTCTAATTGGTTATTGCTCTGTACAATGTAGGCCCAGTAGCAATAATCCCTACAATTTTTCATGAAAAGCCTGGACTCTGGATTTTATGTAAAATCTTCTGATTTTAAATATTGATTCAAATTTTTTTAAAGCAGTGTCAGTTGACTAGATCACAGCCCCAGAATGCCAGTTGACAGCCTCTGTTCCACATCATATGCTTCTCCACCTATGGTGACCCATTTCCTTTCTGAGACTGTAGGAGGACTGGTGTTCTTATGTAAGGAGGAATAAGACCATCTCTATTTCCCAAACAAGTAATACACTTATTATTTTTAGTAAACAGGTTAAGGACATATCCGTTCAGTTCTGTTTTATTGGTGTTTTTACAAGGATCAAAAGGATTACCAAAAGGACTACATTTTTTGCTATTTTTTAACGATAGTGAACTGTTTGCTTTTGTGTTTTATAATTTTGGATTTTGAGTTTTTCTTCTTAGACATTTTATCTTGAGACTCTTAGAGACTAGGAATGAGGAAGAGTCTCACTGAAATCACTTCGATTTTCTTCCTGCCGGGTGACCCAAACACTTTTCAGCCCAGAACCACATTCATGTTTATCTCATTGCTTAGAGGCTCTTGGATCCTTGGGGCAATGTAAATTTAAATTGCAAATTCATGTGAGGACAGGCCTATTGGTTATTAATTTAGTGACAGGAATGTGTTTTCACTTCCCACCAAGAGCACAGGCCAAGGAGCCAACTGCCCATGTTTTCGTCCTGTGCCAGAGATTGGGTGTTTCCTAATCTGCCCTTTCTCTGAGGCAGCGACCTTTCAAGGGCCCCAACTCACACACAAGTCTCAGTCCCGACCCCTTGTCCTATGTGGCCCCAAGGCTTCATCTCTGTCACGGCCACTGAAACTCAAAGCCCTGGGTGATTCAGACTGAAGTGGGTGGACCCTAGGGCTGCTTGGGCATCCCACACACACTCAGAGTTCTGGTTTTGTTTTGTTTTCAGTTCGAGAGTTTTTCTTACATTCACGTGAGCTGAGCTGTGCATTTGAAAATATGTTGTTCATACATTTTTAGTGCTTCTAGATGTTTTGTCATCAGAGGGTTTTTATATTATTGCTGAAAACAGAAATATTGACCACTTCTTACTGACATTTTTTTAGCATTAAAAGACTTAACAATACGAATTGAAGTGAACCCTAGCAAAATAGTAGTATAGCATTCAGCATTCTTATTTTTAAGTGGAACACATTTATGTTCAGGAGGATGATCTTGTCCTTTCAGGATTAATCTTGGAAGATCTGCATGTATTCATATACCTAAGAGGCAATAAACAATCCTCAATGCTGGTCCAGTATATATTAAGGAATAAAATAAGAGATTAATATATTAAAAGCATACTATTTATTGCCATAGTTTATGAGATCCTTTGAATAAACTTTGTAAAACAACTGTTTTTCTCTGATAATAGTGCTGCTAAGCACCTATTTTATGAGAAATGGGGAAATATATATATTGAAAAAGAATGATTCCTTTCTTGTTCTGTTAAGACTTGCTTTGCTTTTTTTTTCTTTATTTTTACTGTTGACCTTCTTAAGACTTAATTGCTTTTCATTCATTGTTGCAGTGAAAGGCTACTGAAGTTTGACCACTACCTCGTGCCATTTACTCTGTTTGAGTTGGCGTGTTTGTACAAAAGCCAAGGGGAGATTGATAAGGCCGTAAAGGCTCTGGAAACTGCGAGGTGAGTGGTGAGGACAGCTTTCCCTCCTTTGCCATGGTGGCAGGGAGGTCAGCAGCGTTATAATAACAGTGACAGTATGTACATACCTAAAAGTTAACCCGTGAATGAAAGTTAGTAACAATGTTACCTTTGCTAACTTACGCTTAGCGTATGCCCATGCCTTCTGCTGTGACTGTGCTGTTTCCAGCCTTCTGAATGCCTGACTCCGTGACTCTTTACAGATGTTGTGACTGTGGGCTTCTGTACGGCAGATATCTAACCTAGTCTATCCTAGATCAGAGGTTGGCAGACATTTTCTGTTAAGGGCCAAAAATAGTAAGCATTTTTGGCTTTACAGTATAAGGTCTCCATTGCAACTACTCCACTGTATCGAAAGCAGCCATAGAAGAGAAATCAATTAGTCCATCCATCAATCAATGGGTGTGTCCAGATTTGGCTGTAATTTTGATAATAATTTGCTGACCTTGGTGTATTCAACCATATATCTCCTTTCCTTAAAGACCCACTGAATTGAAGAAGCCCTTTGAATCTTCCCAGGACTCTGTGCTTTTTGTCTGCTGTGGCAATTGCAAAGCACTCCATCATTTCTGCTAGACAGTGGCTCACAGCCTTGTGGTCATGGCCCCCTTGGTGGGGCCCAAACCTAGTGGTCTGTTCATCTTGAACACTTCTTGCAGTGGATAAAGAACACCATTTTTAGCTCTAGGCCATAAGTCACTTTGTGGTTCATTTGTTCATTTATTCAAGTTCAGCAAGTATTCACTGAGCACCTCTAATGTGCCAAGGCCCTAGTAAAGGCTCTGGACAGACAGCTGCACAAGAACAGGCAATGTTCCTGCTCTCTTAGTTGAAGGGAGCTATCAAAGAAGCAAGTAAAAAACCACAGCAGTGGAATGTACTTTGCTGAGATTTACACTCTGATACAAACTACCTGGCTGTTGTTTTAGATGGGGTTGATTCCAGAAGGTTTCTTTGAGGAATTGGTATTGTAGTTGATATTTGCATAATTAAAGCCAGTCCTGAGATCAGTCAGCAGGAGACTGCCTGGAGAATGTTCCTGGCTGAAGCCACAGTTAAGTAACCTCTAGATTGGGGGTTGAGCCACTAGATCGGTAATGATGTTTTTTACTCAGATGGGGAATGCTTAGAGGAGCAGGTTTGGGGACAGAGAAAAGCCAGTTTCTATTTGAACCATGATATTTTGAGATGCCTCCTAGGTACCCACATGGAGACAGTAAGTTGACAGCCAACTGTGGAAGCATGGATTTCATTGGAAAAGAAAAGGACAAGTGTGCAGATTTCAAAGTCACCAGCACAGACACAGTGACGTTTGAAGCCATGATACTTGATGAGATTGTTTTGGGAAACTTACTAGAGAGAGAGAGAGGGAGGGAGGGGGAGGGAGGGAGAGAGAGGTGCAGCACAGAGCCTTGGGGCATGCTATCATTTTAATGAGAATGAACAATGAGAATAGGAAGAAATAGCCATTGAGTCAGAACAACATCCAGGAAAGCCAAGTGAACAAGGTGTTTCAAAAGAAGAGAGTTGTCATTTGTAAAGGTAGCTGCTGAGAGGTCAAGCAAGGTGAGACTAGAGCAGTGAACTTGACCACATGAAGATCATTGGTGACTTTGGCAAGTAAGGTGAGAAAGCAGAGCCAGCTATTTAGGGAACTCTTTCAGGATGTTTCTCTGTGAATAAAACACAGTGAGGGGGCAGAAGCTTCAGGAGCATGGTGGAGCCAAGAAAGTCACCGTCTTTTTTTTTTTTTTCACCTTCTCCTTTTTGCCTTCCTACCTTCTCTTATGCCTCTTCTACTTCTTTTTCTCCTCCTCCCCCTTCTTGTTAATGGGAGATATGAAAACAAATCACTTTTAAAGCTAATTTGTTAAGAATGATAATGACTCATTTCAACTGACGTGTATGTGTCATCAAATGTAGCTGATGGAAAATTAGGAACTCTAAATACTGTTGTTCCAAGTATTTGTTATTTGGTCATATTTAGAGTTACTTAAGCAATGCACAGTAAGGCAAATTTATAATGATGAAAATAAAAGAGTAGTCTAAATTCACTACTAAGAAACAAGACCAGTGTGATCAAGTCACCGCTAACTCAAGCCAGTGCTGATGGTGCATAAGTAGACTTCCCAATGGTTTTAAGACCGTCAACTGCCTGCAGTTTCCATTTGCAGTTGCCAAAATTAGTGGCCAGATATTTAAGAAAACACTCAATTACATCCTTTGGTGAACCTCTAGTAAGATGTTGATTTAGCTTATGAATAATAACCCTTATCGTGAATAATAATCCTTTCAGGTTTATCAGTAAGTAGTACTTATACCTGTATAAAATGAAGGGCTACAGAAAGAAACAAATACCGCTGCAAAGAAAGAAGTCACAGCTCACCCAGGGGCCAGAGCATAGTGTGAAAACAGGCGCCTGAGGTTGGAGCTATTCCGTTCTGACCCTTCTTGACAGTTCTAGCAAAGAGAATCATGAATGATCTAAGTGAAGCTTTTATATAATCTGTGGGTTTTAATGGCCTGGCCCTTTCTAACGCTGTCACACAATAATTATTGGCCACACCATTGATATCTGCTTGTGGAAACTGGAGTAATTTTGGTATCACTAAGGAATCCTGCTGTCTTTGTGGTGGTGGTTGTTTTACGGGGTTTTCAAGGTAAATTTTGTAGGGATTGTGCTTGATCATGTTTGCCATGTTTATCTGATGTTGCTTTAACATTTCCAGTTTACAAAAGGAGGTCAACTTTTTAAGAGTAGCTCACAAAATTGTCAAACCCTCCTCGTAACCTTGCTGTGTTTGTGAATGGGTTGGTGATTAAGCAGAACATTGGTGTGCAAACTGTGACTTTTAGGTCATCGCCAGCAAGTATCTAGGATTAAAGAATATTGCCATCCTCCTTTCCTCACAGAACATAATCTACATTTTAACAACACCCACTGTTCCACAAATTCAAGTCTGAAGGCAGATGAAGATGGGAGGACAAGGGAGGGTGGTGGCGGTGCTCTGACGTACAAGAAATTTTATAATGTTATTGGTCTTGCCTTTAGGAACAACTACAAAGACTACTCCATGGAGTCTAGACTGCACTTCAGAATTCAGGCAGCTCTTCACCTCTGGAGAAAACCTTCCTCAGACTGATGAGGACGTAAAGGATGGAACTTCCCCTCCATTAACACCAACACCTGCTATAGATTAGACCTTGTATTAAAGTGGAAAAGTGATCTTGTGAACGAGAGACAAAAAATTAATTTTTTTATCAATATTTTTGATCATTTATGTGGTTTACTGTTGTTCTATGTGAAAGTTGTTTTGTTTTTCCCTATGGAATAGCGATCAGTACTATCTAGAAAATTCTTATATTTTGCCTCTCCAAGAATTTCATATTAGACTTAAATTGGAGAGTGAAGAAGTCTTTTAAATGACTCAAAGGTACAACAAAGTCTAATTAGATTATTTATTTATTTTTTTAGTATGGAAATTAATACTGTTTAAGTAGCACATGGCTTACAAGTTAAGCCATTTTTAGATCTGTTTGTCAGTTAAACTTAAGAGTTATTTTGTTGCCTACTATTTAAATTTAAGAGGGGAAATAAAATCAGTTACATTCAAAATAGCTTAATCTTCTGAAGACTCCTGAAAAAGACAGGCAGTGGGTGTGAGCAGGGATGGGATAATGTAGTTAATAGGTCAAAAAGACCCATGTCTAGCAAAGATGGTGGCATATTGTTAGTTTTCTTAATTCTTCATGTAAGTTAAAAGTGGTGACATTTTTGAGAGACTGTCTTGTTTTTGAATGTACTCATTAAGCCTAGTATAATAACAAAATTTTAAAAAGTGTGTAAAGGGAAGAAAAAGTTATATTTTAGACATTATCCTTAGCAGTGAGAGCCTCAAATATATACATTGATTATTTTTCTTAGAGAAAGCAAAGTTCCTGCTGCTTTAAATATGTAAAATATTGATAATTTTTACACTCGTGATGTTGGTGAGCGAGATCTAATTTCCTAGTTTCTCTAGCACTGTGATGGCTCCTTGTAAATACCTGGGCTGTGTTTGGTCCTGTGAATTGGAAACACGGTCAGGACACTGAGTGGAAGAGAGCCCAACTCTGTGGTCCCGGCCCTGCTGCCGGTTCCGAGCCACCAGAATGACCTTGATGGAGCCCCCTGCTCTCTGCACCCCCACACTCTCCTTATTGGAGACATGGAAGAAGAACAGATGATTACCAAGGTCTCCTTCAGTTTTATAACCATCAGTATTTTAGGTATTCATTTGCAGTGGACAATGTTAAATGTTTAATCCAAATCACTCCCACTTGGAGTATGTTTTTAGTTTGTGGTCCTCACGGTCTCTACCCCCAAACCCCCAAATATGATCTTTTGTGACTAAGGACCTGCTTATATCCAGAGTGAAGAAAAAAATTTGTGATCAATGAATCAGGGTTTTGTCCTATTTCTGCTTCTATTTTGAAGAATAACTTGCCATAAAAGCCTGTGCAGTTTAACAGAAGTAGCCCCAGACCGAGAGTCAGGAGCCCATCCCTGCCAGACCCTGACGTGCAGAAAGTCATCACCTTTGTGTTTACTCATGTGTGTGGTGCTGACGGTGGCCCAGGTCATGAATTTATTTCCTGCTACATGAGCCTGTCTGCAGCAGATGTTTGCCTTGGTTTCATTAAGGTGTTAACTCTCGACCGGTACTGAGGATGTATTTCCAATGGAAGATATTAATACAGTTCAAGCAGAGTACCACCCGTGCGGATGGTATGGTGAAGATCTCAGTATGTGCTCTTAATATAAACCGTGTAACTTCACTGTAGGTCTGGACAAAAGAGGAAATAAAATAAACTGTTGTCACAACTAGTAGTGGAAAGTATGTTTAATAATTATTTTTTATATAACTTTGAAAAAAGCTCGTCAATTATTTAGAACAGCTTTGGTAACATTATTTTTTTTACAGACACCCACATTGCTTTTGTGAGAAGCTGCAAGTCAGAGCAAAAGCCAGTAAAAAATTCTCTTTCTGGTATAAAGCTTGTGTCTTGTATAAATTGTGTGTCACCCACACAATTTAAGCTAATACTGGTTATTTTTATTTTATTTTAGCTCTGCATTATAAACAAATATAAAAGTAACTCATATCTATTTAAAATATCACTTATGTTTCTTATTTTTCTTCCTATTTTTTTTATAGTTAACTGGTAATATGGATAACCTATCCAGTGGGTTTTTAAGTGCTGTAACATCCCTAATGCTACAAGTATTAATCTGTTGCCTGCCATGTTTAAGATGTTTTGGTGACATTGGTTTCTTGTAACATCAGCTCATATTGTATTTTTGGAGATATTTTGTGACTCAGGCTGTTCTGTGTAGAATAGTACTGAAGTGACAATGTTTTATCTAATGTTTTGAGGGGCATATGTGGTAGAGTTGGGCTGCCAATGTGTCTGACAGTTTGTGTAGTTCTTGGTATAATTGCCTTTTTTTTTTAAATGGAGAACCAGAGTTCTGATTGGTGCTGTATAAATTTAAGTCTGAAATAGAGGCTATGTTTTGTAGGATGGTGACAATGAAGGTGTGACTTCTGCTTGGCAACTAATGGAAGATTAACTACATCAGCTCTCTTACGGACATATATTTTAATGTTTTTGTGCTTCCTCTGGATACAAGAAGGTCCCAAGTTTCATTGGAAAATGGAGTCCATTGAGTCTCTGTCTCTTCTGTGAGTAGGTCCAAACTGTAGGAAGATGAATTCTAGATCAATCAGCTTCAAAGAAGATTTTAAATCATTGAAACAATCCAACAGTGTAACCATCTCTTTTGCAAAGTTGTAGTTTAGCAGAGCTAGTACAGGTAATACAGATAGATAATACAGATAGATATAATACAGATAGATAAGTAGAAAATAGCTTACAAGTAGCAAATAGACAATACTTTATATTATTCTTTCAGAACGAGTGCAGGCTTTTCTCCAGATTGTTTCCCCTCCCCCAGACCAATTTACATAGTTTTCTTTGTCAAAGTGCTTGATGTGAAACCCAATTCCTGCTTCTCATTGTTGGCAGTTTTGTCTTTTGTATATCTTCTGTTAAATTTAGTTGCTTCAGAATGTTGAACTTGAAACAATGAAATGAAAAGGACACATTAGAAATTTTCGTGAGGGAGAATATCTTCTGTGCTGAGCAGTTGCTCTCTGCCCTTGATGGGGGAGAAGTCCATGCCAGTCTGTTTACATTGTCACAGCTACAGAAAGAGTAGGTACCAGGACTGTTCAGTGGATTGAAGAGACTGAGCAGGTTCTTGGCCTGACCCATCCAGAGGGTATGTGGGTCTCACTTCAGAGGGCGTCTGTGCCCCATTCTGTGCAGGCTGCAGTTACACTGCAGTGTGACTACACAGGAAAACCAGAGTAGCCACCCCGTTGTGGGTAACTAACAGAGAATTCAGACAGATTCCTACAAATTGGGTATTTACTAGGAAAACTCAAGCAAGATATTGAATACCAAGCTTCGTTAAGTAAGACTCGTTGCATATTAATATACAATATACTTTTGTGTGTTCATCCAGTAGTTCTTAGAAACTCATCATTTAAAAGATGAGTGTGAGGGATGCTGGCATGCCAGGGCGGGAACTTCTGTTTTATTGCTACTTAATGTTTTCTAGTATATTGTTTTTAATTATCAGCCTGTCTGGCACCACTTGGGGGGAAAAAGTGGTCTCAGTGTAACAACTGATAGCCAGAGAAGTTGGATAAAATGTGCACATTAAAGAATATTACCCACCATTTCAGTTTTAAAGGAATTACATTATTTTGTAATGCTGGAATGTCTTTCTCAATTAAAAGGGATGACTCCCTGCTTCATAAATCATGCAGACATTTTTTTAAAACATTGAATTTATTGGGGTGACACTGGTTAATAAAATGACAAGTTTCAGGTGTACGATTCTATACTACATCATCCGTGTATTGTGTTGTGTGTTCACCACCCCAAGTGAAGTTTTCCAGCACCATTTATCCCCTGTATGCCCTCTTACCTCTCCTCACCCTCCTTGCCCTCTGGTAATCACCGTACTATTGCCTATATCTATGAAGTTTTGTTTTTTGTTTTTTTTTGTTTGTTTGTTTTTGCTCAAACCCTTCACCTTTTCTACCCAGACCCCCAACCCTTCTCCCCTCTGACAGCTGTCAGTCTCTTGTTTTCTATGAGTCTGTTTGTTAGTTTATTTTGTTCATTAGAGTCCACTTAAGAGTGCAATCATATGGTATTTGTCTTTCTCTGACTGGCTTATTTCACTTAGCAGAATGCTATCCAGATCCATCCATGCCTCTTTTTTATGGCTGAGTAGTAATTCATTGTGTAATTGCACCACAGTTGTTTTTCCCCCCTGCTTATCTGCTGATTGATGGACACTTGGGCTGTTTCCAGATCTTGGCTATTGTAAATGATGCTGCAATGAACATATAGGTGCATGTAGTCTCTCGAATCAGTGTTTTGGGTTTCTTTGGGTATATTCACAGAAGTGGAATTTCCGGGTCGTAAGGCAGTTACATTTTTAATTTTTTGAGGTAACTCTGTAACTTTTTCCCATAGTGGCTGCACAATGTATTCCCACCAACAATGCACAAGGGTTTCCCTTCTCCTCCTCCTCCTCTCCAGGATTGTTTATTGATTTACTGATGGTGGCCATTCTGACAGGTGGGAGGTGACATATCTCATTGTGGTTTTAATTTGCATCTCTCTGATGATTACTGACGTTGAGCATCTTTTCATGTGTCCATTGGCTGTCTGTATGTTCTCTTTGGAGGAGTGTTTTTTCAGGTCTTTTACCCCTTTTTTTAATTGAATTTTTTTTTTGGTGTTGAATTTTACAAGTTCTTTATAAATTTTGGATATATCATTAGCAAATGTGTTCTCCCATTCAGTGGGTCGTCTTTCCATTTTGTTGATGTTTTTGCTTTGCAACAGATCTTTTCATTCTTTCTTGTTATTGTTGGAGTCAAGTGTTCCAGTGGCAGTTTTGGGTGTAGCAAATGAGTTAACAGCTTTCATTAATCACTTTTTTCCTGAAGTGATTTAATTATTTATAGTGGACAGTTGCTTTCTCTACAGTGATTTGTTTGTTTGTTCTGAAAATGATTTACATGAAGAGAGAGATTATGGTAAACATTGGAAATCTTAGGCTATTTGTTTAGTCTTAAAAAACAGTGCTGTTGGTTTCTGTTTCACAAAGATTCACAGAAGAATGAGTGTGTCTCACTGACAGGTGCTGTCCAGAAAAATCTCTCAGTTCTCAGCAATTCTACGTTCTCATGATGTCTTAGAGGAAGTTTTTGTAACTGAGTAGTTTATTTATTTTTCCCCTTTGCTACCTATTGACATTCAGATACCTGAATGAATATGAGCTGACTTATTTATATACTAGTGTTTTAAAATATTTATTTGCACATGTTCATTAGAACTCTTGAATTTTTGATGTAAGTTTCTAAGTCATAGGTAAAAGCAAAATATATATTTAATAAGTGAAAAGTATTATTTTATTACTAAAATTTATTTCCAAAGCAAATTTATTTTGTAGGTACTTGGGAATTTTTCTTTGCCTTAAAACACACAAACAAAATAAATCTGTCTTGAGATCTAGTTACCTAAAAACCCTCATGTTACCTTGTTATGTGGGGTGTTTGAAATTCTTTGGTAATGTTTATTTTTCACTTTTGTTTGAATTAAACCAAAGTAGGTAGAGGCCATAGTGTTTTGTGAATTGATGTATGGTTTCCTGTTGACTCATCAAAGCAACCTGTATGTGCTTAATAATTCAGTGTTTTATTAGTAAAAATTGTCAGCATTTTGTCTCACTTTTTCTCATTATGTTTGAACGTAGTCTTCTCTCTTTTCCACTCCCAGCCATCACGGTTTCACAGAGTGAGATACTTTTAGAAACTAAAGATGCGTGAGTTCTATGTAAGATGAATGTGTTAGTAGCCTCCATCTGCTGATCAAGTAGGCATTGGAACTGGTACCAGAAAGTGAACTAGATTGTAGCTATAAAAGCATTTTATCAATATAAGTCAAGAAGGAAGAAGAAAACTGTGAAATTCTGATATTTTTAATATAAAACTGTGTTCCAAGTCAGTATTCGTTTGCTGATTTTGTGTTAGTGTCATCATCTGTGATTTGTAAGCTAATGCTGATATGAGATCAGATTTTCATCATGAAGATAACAATCCCTGCAGCCTATTTTTAACATTAAGACATTTTTGAAAATAGATACTATCTTAGAAGTTGTATTGTTAAGTGCAAATAAATCATCTCGACTTGGAAGTCAAAGTTTTATTTTTCGTTCCTTAGTATTACAGAATATCTTGCATTATTAGGAGCATATTTAAATTGCCAGATATTCTCAGAATTCTGTATTTTCATATTGCTCCCACTGGTTTGCCTACAACATGCACTTGAGTTTTTCTTCAAATAAATTACACTTGATGGAAGTACAGTCTTATTCTGGTTTATCTATACAAGGGGAAGTTGCACACATCTATTTTGCTGATCTTTAATTGCAGTGCATATGTACACATGAAATTTTATTTATTGGGAAGACTTTTTTTTAACAGACGTTTACAGGCAAACCTTTGAAGGCCCTTTATGCCACGTTCTTGGCTGAGCACTGGACATGAAGAGATAAATGGGAAGGTGCACTTCTCTTGAGGGAGGAGTGTCTTCTTGTTCATTTAAAAAAATTATTTAATAGTTCTGGGATTTCAACTAGCTGCTAATAGATTTAGTTTAAGGAGGAATCTTTAGCATTCACTGTAACACAGTGGACAAAAATTTGGTCTCTGGCAGTCAGGAGGTCTGTGTCCGAGGCTGCGCTTGGCTAGGCAGTAGCGTGTGACCCCCTTCCCAGCAAGTTCTTCGGACTTTGCCTAACCCTTTGTGAAACGGGGACGATTCCACGACTTTATTCAGTTCTCAGGAGGATCAAAGAAGAGGGTATGCAAGAACCACAAAGGGCTAATCCAGTATAAAATGTTTTTCCCCACTCCTCCCCTGTGTGAGTTAGGGTAAATGAACCTCTGTCACAGACCAGCTGCTCCTACCTGGGGGTGGCTTTGCATGTTGTGTTTCAGTGACGGAGGTTCTTTCAGTCTTGTGGTTCTGCCATCTTCAATGTATGCCTGTGAAGCTCACCATTCTTCTGCATCCAGTTGCTGAAGGACTGTGTGAGGGAGGTGATGCACTCCATCCGTTCACATTCCACTGGTTCCAGCTCAGTCTGCTTGCTTGGCCTAATGGCAAAAGGGGCAGAGAAATGCAGCCCAGCTGGTGGGCTCAGGGAGAAAGGAGATGGGTGTGCTCGACAGCTTCTTTGCCACATCCCATGAGGGCTGGGTCCGCCAAGGCTTCCCACTGTGTTCCCTGCCTTCACGTTTGTCTTTCATTTTTTGGCATGAGCAGCTTTGTGGATCTGGGAACATATTAGTTATAACTCTTTCGATTGAAAGTAAAGAAACCAACTGGAGCTACTGTAAAAACAAAAACCTGAGGAGGACTGTATTAAATGGATAAAGAGTAAAGAGTGCCTTGTGGAATCCATGGGTAGGAATGTGGGATATAGATGAATAATGTTAACCACAAACTTAAAAGTGAGCTTTTCCTATAAAAGCAGTTAGGGTCCTCCTTATCTGGCTTTTTGCAGACTTCCATATATCTAAAAGGTAGAGTGTCATTTGAGATTTTTTGGCGGGGGGGGGAAGCCAACCATATAATCTGAGGTTTTAATTAAGAAAATTTGACACTGTTAAACAAGAAGCAGCTGTGAGGGAAAGATCTGTGTGCATTTTTAGTCCCACTTTGAAAGGCTCAGATTGTCTCTGTGGCAGAAGGCAGCAAATTGTCACAAATCTTGTTTTCTGAGAAACCAGTTATATCAACATTACTGCTACAGCAGGCATGCCAAAAATAACATGAAAAGAACTGACTGCAAATCTATTTAGAATTAAGCCAGTAATTACTGCGTTTGTGATCATTTCCAAGAATTGTTCCTACCCAAATATTACATGGAAAAAAAGAAGAGCTCGTTCTAGCCCTGAAAAGTTCCCATTTCCTTTTCCTTTTTTTCTTTACTTAATGGTTTATGTTAGTAAACTAGTAATAGTTTTATTTTTTAATTATTTAACTTTGTTGTATTTTTCCCATTACCATTTAATCCCCTTATACCACTCGCCCCGCAGCAATAACCACACTGTTGTCCATGAGTCCTTTTTTCTTTTTGCTCAATCCTTCCACCCCCTACCCTCCGCCCTGCCACTAGCTGTCATCCTCCTCTCCATCTATGACTGCCCCCATTTTCCTTGTTTGTTCATTAGCTTCCACATGCATGAAATCATACGGTATTTGTCTTTCTCTGACTGGCTTATTTTACTTAGCAGAATGTTCTCTCCATCCAGGTCCATCCATGCTGTTGCAAAGGGTAAAATTTTCTTCTTTTTTATGGTCAAGTAGAGTTCCATTATCTTAATGTCCTGCAGGTATTTTACCCACTCATCTATAGATGGATACTCGGGCTGCTTCCAAATCTTGGCACTTGTAAATAATGCTGCAGTTAACATAGTGGTGCTTGTGTGCTTTTAAATTAGCGTTTTGGGTTCCTTCAGATAAATTGCCAGACATGGCAATCTTCGCTGGGTTGAAAGGTGGATCCATTTTTAATTTTTTGAGGCATCTCCACACTGCTTTCCACATTGTACCAAACTGCACCAGTCTGCACTCCCACCAACAGTGCAAAAGTGTTCCCCTTTCTCTACATCCTTGTCTGCACTTGTTTGTTGATTTACTGATGATGGCCATTCTGACAGGAGTGAGATCGTATCTCATTGTGGTTTTCATTTGCATCTCTCTGATGATTAGTGATGTTGAGCATCTTTTCATGTGTCTGTTGGTCATCTGTGTGTCCTCTTTGGAGGAATGTCTTTTCAGGTGCTTTGCCCATTTTTTAATTGAGGTTGTTTGTTTTTTTGGTGTTGAGTTTTGTAAGTACTTCATAAATTTTCGGTATTAACCCCTTATCAGATGTATTGGCAAATATGTTCTTCCATTCTGTGGGTTGTCCTTTTATTTTGTCCATGGTTTCCTTTGCTGTGCAAAAGCTTTTTAGTTTGATGTAGTCCCATTTGTTTATTTATTTCTTTTACCTCCCTTGTCTGGGGAGATATATCCAATAAAAAAGGTGCTGTGAGCAATGTCTGAGATTTTGCTGCTTCTGTCTTCTTCTAGCATTTTTATGATTTCAAGTTAGTATTAAGTCTTTAATCCATTTTGAATTTATTCTTGTGTGTGGTATAAGAAAGTGGTTTAAGTTTCATTTTTCTGCACATATTTATCCATTTTTCCCAACACTGTTTATTGAATAAATTATCTTTAGCCCATTGCATGTGCTTGCTTTCTCTGGCAAATATTAATCAACTGTAAAGGTGTGGGTTTAAAACAAACTCTGAGTTTTGGCAAACTCTGGATGAACGTGGAGATAAGAATGGCGACAGTGGAGCCAGTGGGGATGCAGCTAAACACCACTCCTTTTGTCCAGAAAATGGCTTCTCTGAAAAGACTTGGAATCCTTTATTCAGGAAAGTATATTTTTTTAAAAATGATGACAGCATAGTAATATAGAAAATCTCCCTTTACTGAGTATTTGTCCAGCTTCCCCCCCCCACCCACTCTTCTGTATTCCTCCTACAAGGTAGATCCATGAGCAGACCATGTATGTGTTTATGGTGCTCATTAATCTTGTACGAAATAGGTGTTTTCTGACATTTTAGTGCTTGGGGAATTCTTTTTTAACCCTTGTCAGGTTTATGCATAACTGCTACCCAGAAAGAACAGGATACATTCTTCCCTCACTCTTTCTCAACCAGGTGATCTTCCTAAGGCCAAATCAGGCGAAGCTCAACCCCAAAAGCTGACTTACTGACTAGTGGGCAGGAAGATAGATGCTGCTGTTAAAATACCCTGCCACTGAGACTGTGGCTCTTGGACTGAAGCCTTGTGTTTGGAAACTTCTGAGAAGGTCCCTCTCATCTGCACAATGAAGACAGTTACTGGTGTGATGCTGTTTTTGACATCTGGTTTCATTCATTTTCAGAACTAGAACCTACCCCTCAGACTTTTAGGAATCTGTGTGTGGAGTATTGGTCACTGTGGGGCTGAGTGTGGTGGTTCTCTGCTTTCCACAGCTGAGCTTGTGCAAATCTGTTTTTGATGGGAGAGAGTGCAGTGGGGAGGGGTGAGGCAGCAACGCTGTCTGTTCTTGCTGTCTGAGCAGGCAATGAGATGGCAGGAGCCGTGGTGTGGGTGGGGGGCATGTTTCAGGTTGGCGCACCTCTCTCTGCCTCCAGGATGCCTCCTCACCTTCCCAGGTGAGTTGTGTGTCCCTGGACTTAGTTTACTCAGAGTGTCCAAGGTTCTGATGAACAAAATCCATGGCTGATAGTGACTGTTGGGTATGTTGTTGTGTAGAATGTAGGAATCCAGGGAGCACAGATTCCCAGTAACTGGTGTTAAAACTCTGTGTCTGCCATCGCTTATGAAGCAATAAGCCTATGCCAGGTGAGAGGCTCACCCAGGCTTAGAATCCATTTGTAGGGCTCGCTCTTATTCAACGGCCAAGCTTACAAGGAATCACGAACTCAACAATTCTTCCATCTTTCCTCCAGAAGAACTTTCCGTATTTCCCATTAACATTTGATGCTCAATTTTAGTCCCCTAAAAGTGATCACCAGACATCTTCCAAAATTGTAATAAGTATGATAGATTTGATTTTATCTTTTCTCACCTCTGTCATTGTGATGTTGGTTTCTTGATTCATTGGAACAATCTTCTGTTGTCTGAAGGGAGGGTCTGTGATGCTTAGTCCAAAGGAAAGAGTCTCCTGTTCCAAACCAGCAGCTTCTTTCTCCAGATGGTCTCCAGCAGCCAGCCAGCTCCCGGCTGTCCTTTCATTACTGCCTTTTGTTGGTTCGCCTTGGAATGTGGTGAGCAGCCCCTGACTGTCCAGCTGCTTTTTTCTCATCTGATGGTCACTCCTCCTCAGGGAGGACCTGGAGCCCAAGCTGAGGCTACTTCCTTTCCTGTCTTTGTTGGATGTGCAGCTACAGAGTGGCACTGGTAGTTCGCCGTCCGAGCTGGGGGTTGCACTGGGGCTGGCACGGTGACTGAGGTGGTCCCTCCTTGTTCTGGGTTGTTTTTCACAGACTCATTTAACCAGAGCCCTGAGCACAGACTGTCACAGAACCAACTCTGTTACACCTTGTCAGGCACTCGCATTTACAAAGGTAGGTTGGGCTTCTGGTCTCAACGGGCTGTGAATGATGCATAGAAGAAAAGCTGGGAGTTTCCTAGGGCCTTTCACCCGACCCTTAGGTCCATGGGTTTGGGACGTGTGCTGTGCCTGATGGAGACGATTGATGGTTGTGGTGGCTGCTATTTTTGTTGTTAAACAAACATTCACTCTTCTGTTGATGTATTTTGTTTTGTATCCAAATTGTTCAGATAATGCAGAGTATGAATGACCTGACACCTACTGAGACAAGAAGGGTTTTAAATTAGTGAGCAATTATGTAAAATCAAAAGAATAAAAATGGCTATTTACAGATTTGAAAAAGAGATACACCATGTTTGTGGTGTATAGAAGGAAAGAGAAAATATTGCAAATTAATTAATGTCCCACTCCCAATCAGAATGCCAGTGCACATGACAATAATTCTAAAGCGGATAGTGAAACATAAGGAGGCAGTAGTAGGTGAGAAATTAAGAAAGGAAAAATTAAAGGTGACTTGCTCTATGAGGGAATAAAACACAAGACTACTAAAATTGAAAATGTTTGGTATTTGCAAAAGAAGCAATAGGACAGTGGAAAAGGTTAAAGCCTGATACCAATTCTCTGGTAAATAGGGATTTAAATGTGTGATAAAGAATCACAAATCAATGGGAAAGATGCTGTGAACCAAAAGTTTCAAGGCTTCACTCTTAAGCATATGCCCAAGAGAATTAAAAACATAGGTCCGCACAGAAACTTGTGCATGAATGTTTAGAGCAGCAGTATTCATAGTAGTCAAAAAGCAGGAATGACCCAAATGTCCCTCCACTGATGAATGGGGGGTACACTGAGGCACACTGATGAGACAGAATATTACTCAGCCAAAAAAGGAATAAGGTGCTGATGCATGCTGCACCATGGACGAATCTTGAAAACATTATGCTGTGCGAAAGGCAGACACCAAAAGCCACATCTTGGGTGATTCTGTTACAGTGAAATGTCCAGAATAGACAGAAAGTGGCTCAGTGGTTACCAGAGGCTGGTGGGAAGATGGAAGTTGGGGGAAGAGGGACTCTTGACTTCTAATAGATACAGGGTTTCTTTCTGGGGTAATGGAGATGTTTTGGAATTGGATAGTGGTGATGGTTGTACAACAATGTGTATGTACTAAAAGTCACCGAATTCCATACTTTCAAAATGTGATATCTATGTTATGTCAATTATATCTCAAAGACTATCGAGTTAGATTCATGCATCAAAATAAATTCCAAATGAACTAAGTTACTACATTACATTTTCGTGAATACTGAACTGCTTTAAGGATTACAAAGTTTCCTTAGTTTACATAGAAGTAAAAGGTGAAATCCTAAAGGAAAATATCAGTAGATTTTACCATACAAAAGTAAAAAAAGTTTTTATGTCAAAACATCATAAAATCAAAAAGTAATAATCTGGCCTTGACCAGCATGACTCAGTGAGTTGGGCGTTGTCTTGCAAAGAAAAAGGTCACAGGTTTGATTCCCAGTCAGGGCACATGCCAGGGTTGCGGGCCAGGTGCCCAGCTAGGGATGTGTGAGAGTCAAATGATTTTTCTCTCACACATTGATGTTTCTCTCCCTCTTTTCCCCTCTCTCTAAAAATAAATAAAATATTTAAACCAAAACCCAAAATAATTTGGACTATTTTTTCATAAACATGACTATGATTGATAGTCTTAATGTTTTAAAATGTCAGTATTATAAGAAAAATTCTAAGGCACTAGCAGAAAATAAATGACAACAGCGGTTCATATAGGAATAAATAAAAGTCAACAATACCATGTGAAAAGTGAAAGGCAAAATTTAAATGATAAGGTACTCTCTTCTACCAGATTAGTGGGACCTTCATCCCACAGGTGAAGTGATATTTTTCTCATCCACAGCCGTGGAAGCAAAAAGGGAGTCAAATTCATACAAGTTGTGAGACAGGAGACACGTGTGTGGGTGCACACCAAGCTATTTTCTTTTTTAAATTCCAGTGTCGTGTTTCCTGCCTTTTAGATTTAATTATAAAAATTGGATGGAAAAATTGAGTTCTATTTTCTAAAGCCCTAATATATTTTTCATATAATTTAATATGCACTATTAATAAGGGTTTATTTAACATAGTTTAATTGATTATAATATTACGTGTGTATATTTTTTATAAAATCGACAGAAGAAATGCTAGAACTTGACTACTTTCAATATCATTAGGGTTTCCATATTCTTTCTTGTTTTTGTTGCCAGTAGGCTATCTGTACTACACATTTTTTTAAAAAGATTTTGTTTGTTTATTTTTAGAGTGAGGGGAAGGGTGGGAGAGAGGGAGAGAAACATCTGGAGACCTGGCCTGCAACCCCGGCATGTGCCCTCACCAGGAATTGAACCTGTGACCTTTTAGCCTGTAGGACGATGCCCAACCCACTGAGCCACACCAGTCAGGGGGGCCATACCAGACACTTAACTGAGACAACCCAGAGGCCATGCGACAAAGATCCCCTTTGCCCAGCCATCTTCAGGCTCAGCCGACATGGAGGGGCGGTGTTGGGTGCGTATTGTGGAATTAGAAATGAGGAAAGAAGGACTGAACTGTTCCCTCTCCCCTTTCCTCCCCCTGGTGTCACCTCCACGCACGTCCACTGTACCTCAGACAAGCTGAGGCCTGGGAAAATTTGGGGCTAGTCCTACAGCATCTTAAAAGTGACTCAGGGAAGGACCTTTCCTTTCCTTACATGGGGGACATTAAATTATGCAGAAACATTTTATTATTTGATTTGAACATTGTCTTATCATGAATGGCCTATGTGTTTCGTTGTAAAAGCAATTCTCTGCTACGAACAGTTCCAGAATTCTGCCTGACCCGCCTAATCCTGACAAAATGGTTCCGGGAGGATGCGAATGCGACAGCGTGGACATCAACACGAAGTTTGGGGAAAGCAAGAAGCAGCCTTTTGTCTATCCCGACTTCTTGCTGTCGAGCTAAGGCTGCATCAGAATAATAAGGCTGTTCTGCGAGGAAACTGCACTAATTAGTCGCAATTTCTCAACATCTCTGGACTGCTTCTGAAAACTAATTACTGGGAAGCGGAGAGTGTGAGAGAACACACACCCTGTGGATGTGTGGTTAGCACACACCTCTCGCAGGCGCTGATGGGACAGGCTACTTAATTTCCCAAAAGAGGATGCACTTGGGTTTTCCCCTCCCCATCTTTTAAGTTTTTCTTTTTTTAACAGCTTTGTTAATTTAGGTTAAGTGGTTTGGTTGTCATGGAAACCAATATTCCTCTCAGGCTGATTGTGTCAAAGGCATCATTAATCTGTTTCTCAACTGCCTCTTCCTCATCTATCTAATTGCAGTCCCCCTTCCCCCGCTTTGGATGACATAATTTTGGACATTTTTAGGACACCATATGTGAGATTCAGCACAATTTATTTTCTATTCAAATTCCATATCACTATGTTAATTGTCATATTCCCACCCCAAAGGAGGAAAATGACTCCCCCATATGGGGGCATAACAGCTCCAGAGGTGAGGTTGAAAGTCATTTAATTTAATACACCTCAGATGCAGGTTTGCGTTCCAAATAAAGGAGGCTTTCCATGCCTTGCCTGTCCCTCTTTCTCATCTCTGGGTTCTCCGTTTAGGGTACTCACTAAATGACTGTTTTTAATCTTGGTCTGTCAACTGCGATCTTTGAAAGAGGAATGAAGAACCTGGCTGCTGGGAGAGGGAGGGAGGAGGATGATTCAGGGAACAGTCTGGGCACGGTCCTACTGAGATGGCCTTGAATCTGGGGAGAGAAGGTGGAGCCCAGTGTCTGGTCTGTGGAAATGCTCGTGGTGCGGTGTGCTGTGTCCTTTTGCCTTGGTGTCCATTTTGACACAAACCTGCCCACCAAGGTAAACATAGTGTGACAGTGATTATCTGTCCCTTTTAGCTGTGGTCCATGGAAAAATTCTCAACTCATTTGTGCTTTTACTTTGGTCAGTGGGCAAGATTTCCTTGCATTCCCTCACGAGATTGTCCTGCGTTCCTACATGAGGTTTTCCTGCATTCCTACACAATGTTTGCAGATCCCTCTCACTATGGTGATGGGTGGGTGAGCACCAAGGACGTGGCCGTGGCCGTGGCTGGGGTTGTGGCTGTGGCATGGGCTGGCGGGTACAGCACTTGGGGACAGTTCCACACATGACCCATCCACCCTGCTTCCTGGTCTTCTCAATGGAAGAATTTCAAGAATTGTTGGCCTCACCACCTTCCTCTTGGGAAAGCCAAATCTCATCTTTTCCCTATTTTGCTACAATTTTTATGGGGTCATGCTGAGAAGCTGGGAAACAATGTTTATTTAACATTTTACAGCAGTCACATCATTTACACATACATCATGTATTAGGATTTTTTCCTTTTTTCATAACAGCAGACACTGATTATGCTCCTAACTCTTTTTGAGATCTCTGTTTGGTCACAAAGGTTCACATATTTTCTCACTCTGTTCTGTAGGCAGCGTTCATTGTTTCTTTTCTATTACCTGATGTTCATCCGGACACTTACAGCATGCATGCCATTTAATTATAATTAATTTGAAAGTATGTCTCTTCAATATGAGTTCTTTGAGTCATATTTCTTATCTTTATGCCCAGCAGAGTGCTTGACACATATTATTTAGTCAAATTATTTGTTGGATGGATAAATGTTGACTTAAGACTACCACAGTTTTGATTTATAGCTGTATCTGTTTACAATAGGAATAAAATATGCTCATTGGTCTTCATTGTCAATAATGGTGGTAGAACCAATTAGACTAAATATATTAAGTTTCTAAGAAGTATTTCTCCTTAAGGCCAAAGGGATGAAGCAATTTGTAAGAAAACTACATAAAGCCAGTTGGTGGTTTTCTTTTTTCTTTCTTTTTTTTTTGTCTCCTGTAACAAAATAACAGACTAGGTGGCTTAGAAACAACAGAAATTCATTTCTCATAGGGGCAGAGGCTGGGAAGTCCAAGATCAAGGTGCTGGCAAATTCTGTGTGTAGTGAGGACCCGCTTCTTGGTTCATGGATGGAGTCTTTTTGCTGTGTCCTCGCATGATGGAAGGGGTGAGGGAGCTCTCTGGGTCTCTCTTACAAGGGCACTAGTGACCTAGGTATTTTCTGAATGTCTACCTCCAAATGCTATCACATTGGGGGTTAGGCCTCAACATCTGAGTTTTAGGGAGGATGCAAACATTTTATCTATAGCAGTGACTAAGATTTATACTTCTGCAGTTCCAAGTTAAACACATTTTAGTGACATCAAATTGGATATGAGACATAAGTGTGAGAGATGACCCAGAATGACTCTTAACGTATTTGGCTTAGGTTCCTGGGAGGCCATTGGCAATACAGGGAGAGCAGGTTTGTCAGGGTGAGGCAGGGAAGAGGGGTAGCGGGCTTGGTTGGATGTGGTCAGGGTGACCCTACATAAGCACCGATGCAGAATGAATTGGGGCTTTCTGAGTAAAAGACACAGGAATCCTCAGGTTCTATGTTTCTCGGATGGCCAAGTCTTGAATACAATGATATGAAAGCAAAGTGTCCAGAATCTCACAGTTGCAGGCAAGAAGCCCTCCCTCTCTCAGGGCTGCTGTGCATTGGAGAGAAATAAGGAAAATGGGCAACAAGAGTACTTAGGAAATAATGCAGTATGAAAGCAATTCAGATTTGTAAGAAAGATGATACTTTTATTACGAGAAATCACGGCTTTGTTTTGCCTAGGAAATCGCTCAAGTTATCTCTGTCTTTTATATACTTTTTTAAAGTACCTTTTAGGTATAAAGGTATATAATGCAAGTTATATACCTTTTTTAAAGTCAAAGAACAATTACGACCTTCGAAGGGGAGAAACCAAGGCAGTGACGTCTGTCCTCTGTTCTCCACTGAGTTCCCTTTCTTTCCTTCATGCTCTGTGGCCTCTCTGCGCACACTGGTCCCTTCTCTCCTCCCTGGCCAGTTTCTCTGTACCTTCACAGACCCCGATGCCTCAGAACTCTGTCGTGCACAGAGCCCATTTTGACTACCCCTCTACTTCATGGAATACTTCCCCTTCAACTCTCCAGATACATGACAGTATTTTTTTTATTCTCCCAGTTCCAGGATTCTCAGGAGAGGATGCTTTCTGTCTCTTCCATTTTTAAAGTTGTGGTATGGGGTACGGGCAGGGTCACCTGGCTGCCACACAGTTGTCAAGTGTGTGGGTGAAGGGGACTGAAGGGCAGACCATGGAAAACAGATCTCACCGAAAACATCACGTGGAGACAGGCTGCACTCACTGTAATCTAAACTAACACATTTCTCTACCTACTTCCCCTGTAGAAACAAGGATTTATGTTACAATAGTTCTTTTGGCATAGTTTCTAATATAGTGAGCAATATAAGATTTGAGTGGAGGTGGTTAAATCTTGACACTCCTGGTGTCCTTTTCCAGAACTTATGTAATGCCTTTATGTTGTCACCAAATATTTCTTTGTTACAATCGAGGCCTTACTTTTGGCCTTGAAGAGGTGCAGTAGGTCCGAGAAGCCACTAGATGTCACTATTGTAGATTGCATCCCCAGTTCCCCAGTTTGCCTCTGATAGTGTCAGTGCAAATATTTTAGAAACAGTTGACAGGCTCCAAGAGGTCATCTAGACCGTCCTTTCTGATAGGAAGCCACAGTAAACAGTGAGTTAGGGGTTTACCTTTAAAGATCTTAAGATAAAGATTGTTTATAAAAGCGCTACTCTTCAACACTTTGTAAATATGATTGTCTAATTACTCTGCTGTACACCTGAAATTTATACAACATAATAGTGAATGTAAACTGCAGTTTAAACATTTTTTTAAATTAACAAACTTAAAAAGAATGATGTGAGTTGTCACTGCATTGTACACCTGAAACTACGATAATATTGTATGTCAACTGTAATTGAAAATACATTTTGAAAAGAAAGAAAAGCACTCACCTTTAGGGGCCACTTACAGGGCAGTCACCCAAACAAGCTCCAAGGCCCTTAAACTCTGCACATCTATGATTCTGAGATTCTAAAACCACATAAACATGGTTTCTGACTCCTGCTCAACCTTTGTGTACTTTTGTTTTGGCCGAGGTCAAAACATTTTAGTAAATGGTATAGTATATTTTCAAAATAGCAGATACCCTACTGGTAAGAGACATTAAGTGTGCACTGCAGTGATGGTGGACATTGCTTGGTGCTTGAATGGCCGCCGTTGGCCACAGGGTCCAGGCCGAGAGGCGCAAGGCGCAGCGAGAGGGCTGCTCTTCTCCCACGGGGCAGCGGCCCTGCAGGGACGCCGCCTTCCTGAGGGCTTGACCTGACCTCGACTCCTAGATCATTGTGGTATGTGGAAGACAGGTGTTAACAGGTTGGCTGACCAACGTAGTTCTTCTCCCCATGTGTTCCTTCTGTTGCCTTCATTTTCTCTGTTCTTCCTCTTTTCCTATGTCCTTTCCTCTCTTGCCCTCGCCTCAGTTGCCCTTTCTCTTTGCCCATCATCCCCAGTGGCTCCAACGGCATTTGTCAGTTCCATCAGTAGTGAATGGTGCTCAAGGAGTCATGATTCTGGGACCTGTTTTTTTCTCTTTTCTTCTAATATTCTAGACTACAAGTGGAAGAGTCCTGGCTCCTGAAAATGGATGGCCAGTTAAGAAAGTGGAGCCCAAAGAATGCTGTTGGAGGCCGACCGACCTGGGCCAGTGTCTCCCAGAGAAGTTCCAGCAGAACAGCATTTCTGCCCGAGATGTATCAAGAAAACACAGTTCCATGCACAGTGAATCTGAGAAATGTCACAGGCCACATCCTCTTTTGGGAGGTTTGCAATATTCATATGGCAGTAAAGATTCCAATATGTATTCCAGCAAAAAAAAACTAGTTTAACTTTCCCTAGCCTTGCATTATCCACTCCAGTTTGACCACAGAACCCATATTATGCCTTAGTTGATTTCACACAATACCTATTAGTGACCTGTAGAACTGGTGTTCTGTGGAATATACTTTGGGGATTGATTCCACTGCAGGAAAGTTTTATAAATCCACCCTTTGTGAGGAGGTAAACATGAATGCCTCTTCTAGAACAGGTTCAAGCTTTCATTTTTGAATTCCGAGATGTCATATTTAAAGCACATAGAATAATGTGTAGGCGATATAACTTTCCTGTGATGTCATTTGCGTTACTAAAAATAAATACTGAATTACAAAATTAACAAGACTTCTCTTTGGAGGACTTTTCACTGTTTAAAATAGTTACAGCTTTAAATCATTTAGTTTAATACTTATTGAAGGGCTATGCCCAGTATTGTGTTGAGGATGCAAAGATGAGTAAAAAATTAGTTCTTGTTCAAAAGGAAATCTAAAGGTGTATATTAGAGTCTTATACTTCTTAACTCATACTGGGTTAGTTCTGATATTTAGTAGAGGAGATGTTACTTATTATGTGCTTACAACTGTGTCTGGAATAGGGTAAGCCTTAAGTAAATATTGGTAGGCATTATTAGCTATTTAGTTAAATACTTTGAGTTGAAGAGAACACTATAGAAAATACAGACCCTCTGATTTTCTGTAACTTAAGAATACTAAAAACAAACCTCAAGTAGATGGCTTTTAATCTGGCGGTTAAGGTTCATTTTAATATATGCAATACGGTGCTGTAGAGCCATGCAGGGAACACCCCTCCGGCACGTCCCCCTAAACTCAAGGAACACGCCTGCTTTGCGGGAGGATCACTTCATTTGCCAGGTGTCAGGACTAAGTGCTGACCGGGTTTTATTGTTGGGGACATGGATGCTGGAGGGACCCAAGCAGGTCGCAGCATTTCCCTCACTCTCACTTGGCCCTGCCACCTCGCCAAGGTGACCAGTGCTCTTTCCTCAGGTTTTGCCTGAGTCACTATCCATGTTACGCCATTCCACAAGTATACTGCTTTTTGCATTCACGATGGATACGGGGTTCCCCTCACTGGGCCGTATGTAAGACAGTAAGAACAATTTCACACCTTTGACTGTCTCATGGTGGTGCCCTCGAGTCTCAGAAGCAGTGGAGTGTGGGAGTGAGGGTCCTCAAAGACCTCCCCCAGGGCCTGTACCAAGGCTCCCCCTGGTCCAGTCTGATGCAGTGGCAGTGATGGCTCAACATTCCAGCTCTCTCCAGGGTGCAGCCCTCCGTGTCAGCCTTGTCAGAACTCCTGGCAATCATCATTGCTCAACACTGTTGGGTCTAAAACAAGGGAAAGCCTGAGAAGTGCTTGTTGAATTGATCTGCTCATGTTGCCCCTTGAAATACTGAGTAATTCCTTAAAAACACTCTTTTTTGAGGAGTTTTTGTAGGATGTTAGCAACTTCTTTGCAGGTTGATCCCTGACTCTCAAAAGGCACATCCCCACTTGGGACAAAAGCCAATTTCAGCATAAGTACAAGTTTAGCTCATGCACAGGTTGAACAAATTCTAAATACAATTTAAGAACAATCCTTTCCAAAGCTTCTCCTTGATTTATGGACCTTGTAAACATGACCCCTGGAAGAGAGCACATTGGATTATGGGATTTATTTTGTTTGCCATGAGGATGAAATAGAGTTTTGGAATTATTGAGGCCAGATGCAAAGGGAAATTAAATAAGCTCTGTGGATGAAAAGAAATTTTTAAAAAGTGCCCTACAAGACATATCAGGTAATAAAGCACCAGGGCCATATGGATACACAGCTGTATTGTGCAGAACAGTCCGTCATAAATTACTTCCAATTTTAGAAGTGGTTTATAAACATGCTTTGGAAACCAGGGAAACTCTCCTTGTTCCAATATTTCTGGGAAGAAAAAAAAAGAAATGCATAGGCTAGAAACTCATTTATTTTAGCTCCAGCCCCCAAACCATAGCTTTTACATTTATAAAGCTAGTGAGCAGTACATTTGCCTTGATCAAATGGATTTATTGAATGGAAACTTTCTGGAAAATATTATTTACTATCTACTTAATATTGTAAGTACAGTACTAGACATTGAAAAACAGATATGGATAAGGGCCTTACCCAGTGAATTGAAGAGCTGAAAAAAAGGGTTCACATCAAAGAAATAGTCATAGAGGTTTTCTGTTAAAGACTAGTCAGAACCCAGGTGGAATAAATATGACATTATCATTTCTATGAATGTGTCTTTGGAGTGTCAGTGAATGGTTGCTGGCACAAATTCAGTGCCAACAGGAACCTCCAGTTTGGGGTGTGGTGAGAAAGGAAACTTTATTTAGTCCCAACAACTCAACTGTGACACAGTGCAGCGATGAGGTGGCCCTGGGGTCAGACCCTCCTTCAGCTAGGTGGCTCTGCTCTGGTGTGCTCCACTTCACTCTGCTCCACTCCTGGCTCGTCTGTCTCTCTGCTCTGCTCTGCACCAGCAAGATGTCTTCAGTGTTGTAGGCCTAGCCAGGGAAACACAGTCTCCAGGCCCCAGCATTCTGTAGAGAGGAAAAGTGCATACCCCAAGCAAGAGGGGAGCCAGTTTATATAGACAGAAGTCCCTGCTCCTGGCTCCTGATTGGTCCATCCTCATGCAAATGAGGGCCCCAAATACTTGCAGTTTGATTGGTCTATAAGACACTGTCCTAATTGCTCAGAATAGAACTGCTCTGATTGGTCAGAGCTGCACACCTCTGTTGTATGGAGAAAGCCTGAGTCCTATTGGTTAAATAGGATTCCAGGAACTCCTTTATAAAGGCTGGCTCAGATGGCAGAAACACAGTGCAGGCAGGAAGTTCAGTGCAGGCTTCTCCCTGAAATGCTATTTGTGGGAGAGGGCCCTGTGTAGGAATGGCTGCTAGACTCTGTCTTTTTTTTTTTTTTAATCTGGTTAGCCATCAGGAGCCCTTCTTAGTAGGCATCTTCTTTCTCAGGGTCCACAGGAATAATTATAGATATATTAAACTATTTAGTATTATATGTTTTTTAAAGTGTGGTTTGAAATAGCAAATAACTGGAAAAAACCTTTATGTCCAACACCAAGTTTAGTGAATTTTGGTATGTTCATTTAGTTTATATTATGAATTTTTGCAAGTAATGCAGAGTATTTAATTCTAGAAAGATGGCATGATATTTTAAAAGACAAAATTGGGTTCCAAAGCAGTCTTTATGTTATGATTTGTTTTTTATAAAGTGACAGGGGAGTGCATGTTTGTGTGTCTGCGGAGTCCACCAGGGGGTCTTGTTAGGCTCCATTAAACATTGAGACTCCGACTATCAGAGGGTGTTTGGCCCAGGTTGCTTGGTGGGTGTCTGCAGGAGCACAGTTCATCTGTAGGGCAGCTTCATGTATCGCTTTTAGCGGGGGTCCTCCCAGCAGTGCAGCCCTGGGGCAAGGACAGGAGAACGCCCGGCAGGGCAAGAGCTGCGTGGCTCGTGGCTCGGAAGCCTCATATTGCACAGTAGCTAAATATTTCTCATAGCAAGTTGGTAGGCTTCCAGGGTCTCCAAGGAGCATTCCAGTTACAAGAGTCACCACCCTACTTAGGGAAACCCACAGCTTCATTGTCCAATCAGGTTTTCATTGTGCATTTATAGTTCTTCCCAGTTCCGGTGCAATTGACCAGCCAAGGGCCGTCTTTATCATTGTCAGTGTAGCTTAGTGCTGATGACTGAGTATTTGTTTCCCCGCCAAATCCATACATTGCAATCCTAGCTCCCCAGGTGATAGGGATGGGGGATAGAGACTTTGGATGGTATTAGGTTATGAAAGCAGAGCTCTCATGCCTGGAGTTAGTACCCTTTTAAAAGGAGGCTGAGAAAGCTCCTTGGCCCCTTTTCCCATGTGAGGTCACAGCAGAAAGGTGGTAGTTGAGGAAGTGGGCTCTCAGCAGACATAGTCTGCATAGTCTGCCAGCACCTTGATCTTGGACTCTGCAGCCTCTAGACCTGTGAGAATAAATTTCTACGTATAAGCTACCCATTCTATGGGATCTGTATGGCAGCAGCCTGAATGGATGAAGACTCTCAGTGTCCTAGTGAACATTCCACCTGTTGATCAATTATGTGTTTAGGTGATCAACTGAAGACAACGAACCAAGCTGAGAGTAACAATCCAGCTGTTACTCACTTACTGTGATGGGGCCAGAGGCCAAAAGAGAAGTACCTGCTCCCCAGGGTTGCATTTCCACATGGACTCAGACTCCTCACCACTGGTATCAGGTCTCCAGGAGACGGTGTGAGAACGTTAAATGAAGGGCCACTTTTCATAGAGAAGGGTTTCTAACCCTTTACCCATAGTGCTTGCTATGTCAATCTTCTTTACTCTTTCTAGTTCTTTACTTTCTTGTGTCATTTTCTTTTTATTTGTTCAGTGACTGGGCTTGAATTCCTTCCACTGCCTCTCCCTGCCCCCCAGATAAAGCCTCTGATGTGGCTCTGCAGAAGGTGCAGCCACAGCATGCTCGCAGTCACCTGGAATCACAGTGGCTGTGCCAGGGCTTGTGCTGACGGTCTCTTTTCCTGTTCTCTCTGTAAGGCCAGCCACCTCTGTTGGTATCACACCCGGCTATTTCTACTAATAGTACGTACTAATTTCCAGCTGGTTGCTCTATATATTCCCTGGGACATAAATTGATCAACAGTCTTTTCTAATTAAATTTGGGTCCTTTTGCAGGAGTAAAAGTCTTTGAGGCTAATCTCTTCTTTAAAATTTCTATGTACACATTCATTTGTTCATTGTTGTCTGTGCCCTGACTGGACGGAGATTTAACCCGCAATCTCGATGTGTTGGGATGAAGCTCTAACCAACTGAGCTACCTGACCAGTCTTGGGACTAGTCTTTGAGGTCTATTTTGACCCTGGGAAGGCTGTTTTAGCTGACTTTACCTCACTCTCCACTGTTAAACTTCTACTGGTCTACAATTTAGCTTATTACTCTTATAAAGCTGCCAGCCTCCTTAATTGCTTACCACCAAAATTTTCAGTTTTCTATAGTGCCTTTAGGCTTAAACTTTCTCACACCCTTTCTAAATAAAATCATTCCTTTGAGGAGATTCAAAGCTCTCTGTTCTTATGGCTTGTCTCTCCCACTGGGCAAAATCCCTGTGCCATTGCTCTGAAGCTTGGGGTAGGGACACCAGTCCACTTCTCTCAGAATGACACCCTTGCTTGACAAGCAGTGTGCTGAGGGGGTGTATGTAGCCTGTGGGCTTCCCAGCTTGCCTGTCCTAGCACAAAATCTTTGCTCACAGGTAAATTGAGAGGAAGGGGACTTGGGCCCCAGCATTCTCTGCCTGTGTGCCTGGGACAGAGCTTCTGCCCTATGAAATGAGGGGGTGGGAGGTAGCCCTGGACCTCTCAGCCATGCTTGCCTGGGTGGAGCTTCCAGACTGAGCTGGGGGCATGAAAAATGCTGGTGGCCTGATCTGCGGGTAGAGGATGATGCTGTAGCCCCGACTGAGGGCTGGGGGTGGGAGCCCAGAGTTCCTGGCTGCCCAGACTGGATTAATGCCTGCGTGTCGCTGAGCTGGGGCAGGGGAGGGGAAATGCCACCAATTTTTGTTGTTCTTACTGAAATTTAGTAGATTTTCTTGAATAAGTTATTTCCGTAAGTGCTCTTTAAGGGCTGTATGCCCTTAGGAGAATTTCTAGAGATTCAGGAAAAATCATTTCCAGAAATTTTGTTAGTTACAGTTGTTTTGCTGGGGAGAAGCTTTGAGGAGCTTTTCACATGCCATTCTAGAAATCAGTTGTCTTTCCTTATTTTTAATTAATGTGTCTCAAGGACCATTAGACTGTAATCATTTCATTAATATTATTTATTAAAAATGGAAAAGATATACAATAACCTATTAATGGTAATCTCTGGATGAGGAATTATGTTGATTTAAAATCTTATTTTGCTTATTTGTATTTTTTCCTTCAAGTATTATTTCTGAAATGATAAAAAAGCTTTTAATAAAAGAAGCAAACAAAAACATATAATACTATAATACTTTTTTGTGGGCTGGAAAGGAAAGTGATAACACCAGGCCTGCAGTCCGTTTTCTCTCTTTTACTGAAAGACTCGCTGGAAAGAGAGATGACTCGGTGAAATTTCCTTATAAACATATTATTACAGACCCTTTAGCAAATGCAGTAATCGCCTTAATTGTGGAATATTTTCTGCACAGCAGAATGTACCTCGTCTGTCTAGAACTGCTCATGGTAGACAGACCAGGAATCTATGGATTTGTGGGCCATGGCTCCCTGGGTGAAAGTCACATGAGGTGTTGTAGGGGGAGGCCATGGAGAGGACATGACCGCCAGTTGACCTGGGAGCTGGATCTGGGCAATCACAGCTCCTTGCTGGCCCCACGGCCCCACGTCCCTGAATGTCGTTCAGCCCACTGCTCCCATTGCTGGAGCCGGTTCAAAGACCAGCCTGGAGGATGCAGAGTGCTGTGGAGACCATCTGGAAGGCATATGTGACTGAGCCCAGGTAAGGCCTCTGAGTCAACTTTTAAGAGTCTGGAGGGCAGGTGCTGAGATTCACTTAACTAGAAGCAGCTGGAAGCAAGCCCTGTGTATGTTTCTTGCTTACCCAGCCTGCCACTTACCGACTAGGGCGGTCTGATGCTTTTTCATCTCTTCCTGCTCTTGGTGTTTGAGGTCTGGTTTGTGAACAAACAGCTGAAATGTGTTACTATAGGAATGTAAAAAGGAGATGTTTGATGACGGAATAACTTTCTTTTGAGACGATGATTATTGTGTATGTCAAATATTGCAAAATGATGCAAGTAAGGACCCTGGAAGCTGGGTTGCAGGTCTAGGTCTCTCCCTGCCTGCTCCATAAGGCCTCATATAGGCCAGGATCTCAGATTCTGGTGTCTGCTGTGAGAATCCAATCCTTTGTGTTGGTCGGTGTCAAAGGAAGAAAAAGAGCTACTTTCTTAGGAGCCTATGTGAGATGAAACAAACACTTTAATAGTATTAGAAATTACTGAACTCTTTGGGTAAATAATAAGCAGTTGAATTCAGGAGATGTGGAGAGATGGAAATTGTGTGCACTCACTGCCAACATGACTATTTTTGACTCAAATTTCTTAAACAATTGGGCAATGAAGCTTTAGGTTCTTTTATTTTTTTCTCAAAGCCAATTTGCTCTAAGTCAGGTTGGCAAGTCACTGAAATAGCTTTCTGGAAATTAATTTTTAGTGAATTGGATTGCTCCCAGGCAATACAATTAAAAAATAAAAATGTTTACCCCAGTTCCTCTGGCATTTTTGTGATGCATGAATATAAAGAGGAATTATTGAGAATTGTGGGAAATGAATATCCTTCTCTCCAACTCCAAGGATTTTCATGTTTTTGGTCCATTGTACGCCTTTTCTTGGTTCCTATCTAGATAAAGTTTTTCTCTTTATGTTTAAATTTATATACCCATTGAAGAAACTGAAAAATAGAGGAAATATTAAAAATAGGAAGCCAGGTAGTTTTTATACATTTTAAATACATTTTCCTCCAATAATTTCTTTAGATGCATAGGTTTTTCTCACATGTTTGTAAATAATTCTGAGCAGAGTTAAAACATTTTAATATCCCAGACTTCAGTTTATGTAGAATATCCATGGAAGTTTATTTTTAAAAGTCAAACTAGATATCTGCCTGAACTACCCAAATATTCAAACAGCCAGAGTCATCAGAAACTCCCCAAATTCCTTGTTTTAGGTTTTTTTTTTTCATCACAGACTGGCCCCATGCACATAACAGAAGGCACAGGGGAGAAAAAAGCCTGCTGAGATGGGGGCAGCCCACTGAGATGGGGGCAGCACATTAGTGGGGGTGGGGAAGCAAACTGGTGAAGGCTCCAGCCCCTGGGGGTGCACGCACCCATCACTGGTGAGTCGTGTAATTTCCACTGTTTCTAGGTGTGATGAGGATGTGGCCCGTGGTACCCCTGTGACACTTTCCAGGGAAAACAGCTAACAGCCACTGCCCCAAGTTTCAGCCACTTTCCATTGTATGTGAACACACGGCTCTTCCCCACAGGGCACTTCTGTGTGAGGGAATCAACAGGTACCATTTTTAGATGCCTTGTGTTTAAAAGGAGTTTTGCTTAATTCAGTTCAGATTAGAGCACATACTCCCAGATAAATGATATTAAAAATAATGGTTCAATTTCCAGCAAGATAGCTAAGAGAGAGTACTGATAGCATTATTAGTTTTTATTTGCTTCTGTGTTATAATGGATCCTATGACTTATCTGGAATCTAAAAGTTAATAACATATTACATATAAATTGCAGACAGCAATTCCAGTCTTTAAATGCAAACCTTCTCTTTCCCTCTCCTTCCTCACTCTCCATCCACATCGCAACATAAAAGCAGACAGGATTCATAATATCAAAAATAATATCCACTAATATTTATTGTAGGTATACTATGTTCTAGTCATCGTGTTAAGCCCTGGAGTTTATCATTTAATTTCCATTATTTCCCCCATTTTATACACGAGCAAACTGAGACTAAGAATTAAAGTGACTTGTCTGGAAAAATAGAGCTGATATTATACTCTACCTGCATATTATGAAGTGGTTACCACAGTGTTCTCCTGTCCAAACCCTGTGCTCCTACCTGCCCCCTTGTGGCAGCAGTAGACACTACTGCGGCCATAAATGAACGTATATTGGTCAAAGACTGTTTCTCAGTAAGTCTCCTCAGCACCTCTTTCCACCCTCAGAGTAGCTCAGTTTTCCCTACTTAGGCTCTCACGGCCTTGACTTCAGAATACTCACCACTATATACTAGCATTGTAGTTATTCTGGCTTTGCTGGGTCGTAAGTACTACGAGAGAAGGGACCATGTCTGCCTTTCTATTTTTGTTCCCCTAATGCTAATACCAGGGATATAGTTGGGGCCCTGTTAATGTATTTGGAACAAATGAATACAGTAGACATGTGGGTGGATTGCTTTTATGGGAGTGCAGGTGCACGTGTGGGCAGACTGGGGGCTTCATTGTGTTGGGGGGCAGGTGGGAGCTTTGATACTGACAGATACTGGTGGTAGCCACAAGTGCCACAGCTCTTTGTGCCAGGCAGAGGACGGTGGTCCAGGGTGGGGTTAGGACCAACATCTTTCCTCTCATGTTATTGTGTCCATATTTATTCTGGATAGTTTCCTTAGAGGCAACTTCCAAAAAGTTAAGAGGTTTACCACCTGTATGGTAATTTCTAATTGAACTGTTTCAATAATCCGCTGTTTCTTTCAAAAAATGTTTTTGTTATATATATATTTTTTCCAGCTTTATTGAGGTATAATTGACAAACAATATTTTATAAATTTTAAGTTGTGAAACATGATGATTTGACATATTGTATGTACATATTATAAAGTGATTACCACAGTGTTCTTAATTGAGGGCCATTTGCTGAGGTCTTGATACATCTTTAGGGGTTTATTTTGCTTTGGGGGAAAAATCCTGTCCCACCCACTCAGGGCCCTCAGTATCTAATCTCATTTTGTACAAATTCCCAAGGAAAACACTCTTTCACAGCGAACTCATCTCCTCACTGGACCCTGTTCTTCGTTACTGTATCCCACCCCCCTTTGCCCCCTCTGTGTCTTCAAGCTCCTCCTTCACTTCACATATTACCCTCACTCCTTTGCTAATCCCCAACGGCCCCTTCAGGCCCAGTAGCACCTGCTCCACAGAGCCCTCCAGCCTGTCCCCTCCTGTACCTGTGCCCGCTTCCTGCCAAGTCAGTGCCATGACGCCTTCTGCTCTTCTTTTGGCATCGAAGCCTCACCCTGACCCAGGATTATCAACTGCTTTTTCCTTGTTCCCCACCCCCCTCAATTTTCCCCCCTTGAGGCCGGCTGTAGTACTGCATGTTCTTCAGTAGGTGGCAACCGTCACAAAGAGAATGCAGGCAATGTTGTTGCTTTACTCAACAGGACAGTATCCCTAATGAGAAGCACAGATGCCCCGAGCAGCTACCTCAGCTGATCTTGCCACTAATTAGAAACATTTGCTTCCTTGGAGTCCAGAAATGTTCCCACTGTTATTGTTTTGTGAGAGAAAACAATCTGAGTTGCCATTTAAGTGATTCCACTTTGCAGGCCTCGCATGCATAGAGGAACAGAAGATACCAAAACAAGGTTCTTTTTATTTTTTTTTTCAAAGAATGAGGAAGAAATCATGGTTTTATTTTCAAGGTTGGTATGGAATTTTTATTTTTGCAAGATGATAATAATGTTAAAATTATAATAGTGATCATCATTAAAACATTGAGAAGGAGAATGTTTTTAAAATCATGGGGTGGACTGCTAATTGAAAACAGACATTTAAAAACAGCATGTTGTTCAGAATTCATTCTCTGTAACAAGAATATGGAAGGGTTGATTGCTTCATGAAGTGGAGGAGTTGGTACATAACACTGGTATGTTGGTACCTGGACTCGTCTGGAGTAACGCGCAGGCATTGCACTCTTCCTCTGAGTTCATACTTTGGCTAATTGCTGCCACTTACTAAGGCATCTCACTTAGAAAATAAATTCACTCCCTTTTCTTGCTGCACCCCCTCCAGAATCTTGGTCCACCAGTGAAAGTTTTACTTCCCCTGGGAAGTTTTCTTTGGACCATCCAACCCCTAATGTCACTTTTTCCTTGAACTGTCTTCACTTCTGTGCACAAAACAAATGCAGCCTAAGGAAATGAGATTGAATTTCAGCAAGGATATTGAAATGCATACTTGCAAACATCATTGTGTTCTTCAAAGAAACCACTGTAGAAAGCCATGTCTGTAATGATTGTTTGGTGACTTCAAACATTTAAAAGCTCCTCCTTTGGTCTTATTTCAGAACCTGTCATAATGGGATAAAGGCTGTCCTGAGGTCTTTCTGTGGATCCTCAGTTCTGAGTCCTTAGGTCTGCGCATGCTTGTTACATTCTCATGCTGTTCGGATGGCATTTATCTCTGTGTTGTCACCCAGGACTAGCACGTCCTCCAGTGGCCCCTCTCTCATCTCTAGTATTCTCTCATTCGCATGTTCTGTGAGGAAGACTTTACTCCCCAGAGGGTTGGGGTCTGACCTGAAAAATGAGTCATTCCAGCAGTCTCCACCTCACTAGTGTGTGGGTGCTTCTTCAGTTTCTGCTGGATTCATCTATCCTGAGGTCAGACATCTTCGGGACTGGAAACCCATTTCTAATTTACATAATATATCTTGTCATCCCTGCAATCTCTCCTCATTCTTAATTTTTGTTATCATTTATAATGTCCTGTCACACTTTCTTAGAGTATTTTGACTCCAATATCATTTATCATATGATTTTATACATTAATCGCAATCTTTTCAAACTTGCCATATCCTGAAACTATTGTAGTTATGTTAGCTGCTTTTAACACCTCTTATATCATTTAAAGTTCATCTATACCTATTGCTTCAGGCAGATCAATTCAATCAACTGTTTGAGTATCAGTTTGTAAGAAGTGGTATAACCTCTCAGAGATCTATCGTTTGCATAGTACATTCACTATCTTACTAATTACTGTTTGGGTAACAGATTCATTCGTTCATCCATCCTTCCATTCTGTCACATGTTGGTAGGGTCACCATCGATGGGGCCACACTTAGCGCGGCCGTTTGCTTCCTGCAGCGGCAAAAGCAGCGGGACACAGGCACAATCCGCTGTGGTCCCAGTGCGGCCCTGGTCTAGTAGGTTTCCACTCTGCAAGGGAATCGAAAGTAAAATACTGTCCAGGGAACACCTGCTACATGTCAGCTCCTTTCACTGATGGAAGCTTATTCAATCCTAACAAGTTTTTCAGAGTGGCATAGCTAGACTAATTTCTGTTCTATTCTACTTGTAAAGGTGGTGATGTTGGGATTTGAACCTGGGGTTACAGCCTACCTGGTTGCCCCCTCCAAATCCACTTCCCTTTCACTAGTAATCCTGTCAATCTGTAAGACAACAAAAATGTAAACTGAGAATAGTAGCAATAGCCATTTGTTAGATAGCACTCTTCTGTGCCGGCACTGTTCCAAGTGCTCTGTATTTGTTCGTTTGATCTCCACAAAACCCCATGAATTTTCACGGGAATGAGCAGGTATCAATCTCATTCTCATTTTGTAGATGAGGAAGCAGCGAGGTCAAGCAGGTGGCTGAACCAGGATGTGCACGCGGGTGGACGCAGTGCCTAGGTGAGAGTCACCGTGCCGTGCTGATACCGAAGAACTGAGTTCACACGGTGCGACCAGCCACACTGTAGCGACCTCGCTCTGCCAGACACGGGCTGTGCAATTCCCGTCCTGGTGTCCACATGCACGTGTGCACCTGTGAAGCAGCTGCGTGTGAGCTACAGGTTTCTTTGGGTGGCCCCGCAGTTCCCACCGGTACCTCTGTATGGGCTCCCGGCTGGGAGACGGCTTAGCAGGCCACCGCAACTTCCAAGTCTCTGGGGCCCTTCTTCGAGGCCCCTGGATAAAGTCTACTGTCAAATGCTCGCTCTTTGTGACTGCGGAAGGAAGGGCTTTGGGAACCTCCTTGGTTTTAGGGTAAAAAAAATGTTTAGCAGTCCCCCCCCCCGCCCCCCGTTTTTACTTAGAAACACCTTCATCTGTGTCTACAAGCTTACCACCTAGTATTTTCTTTCTTGCGAGGGTTTGCTGGAGACAGTGTGAGCTCACGTGCGTGTTTGCCATCTAATTCTCTAATCCCCCTGGCCTTTGGGTCATGCAATCAATTCCGCTAAACATAATTTCATTTTTAAAACAGTACCTGTGCATTATTTTGAAACAAAATGTTATTTATTTTCAAAGTCAAAGTTTATTTTACCGACTACTGGATGGCAGACCCTTAGGCTTAGTGGGGCTGTTTCAACAATGAATGTATGTTTATGAAGAGTAGCCTTACAGCAATGACATGTGCAGCCTTAGCATTATGCAGTCTCTCCAGTGCAGCAAGATCCTTTTAAATTAGAACAATTGTTTTGGTGTGGTTAATTGCTTTTGTTGTCAGCTTTGGCAGTATCATAATTTGTTGTTCCAAGTCACGCTATGGACTAGAGTATTCTGTACCTTTTGCTCAGCTCACACAAAACAATTTACATTTCATTATCGTGGTTAAGATGTGAGTGAGGAACAGTGAATGCAGAATTAATGAAGCTAGGAAAAGATGGTTAAAAAAAATCCCTCCAAAAAACACACTGTGGGGTGTGTGTATGCAGATATGGTGGTGGTGGTAGGGGGTGTTTTTGAATGGTGAAAGCAAAAGGTACATTTATATTAGCATTCTGTTAAGAAGCTCTTTCCTTGAACTTACCTGTTGGTTCTGGCCAGTGGAGATTCATATCCATGACAGATCTGATGGGCTCTTACCCCCAGGGAGACAAGAACATGGGTTGGGAATGGTTGCACCTGTGCTGTGGAAGAGAACCATTTTTCTACCTGGTGAAAATTTGACATGAAAGGACTAAAATCACTAAATAGTTTTGGCACTTTCCAATTTCCTTTTCCCAAAGGGACTGATGAAAACTTTGAGCCAGGTGTGTCCAGAAAGTGGTCTCTCTTCTGTCATGTCTGTGTCCCTTTTCCTCTGGTTCTCCTCCTCCTGGCTTTCCACTGCTTCAGGTGACTGAGGGATGTCACCCCCTTGTGTGACAGCCTTATTGCTATTTGTGGAAAATTTCCTTTTCAATTAGAGTTGACATTCAATATCATGTTGGTTTTAGGTGGGTGGCACGATGATTAGACAGGCATGTACTTTGCAAAGTGGCCCCCCAATGTTTCCAGAACCCACCTGGCCCCACACGTAGCTATTACAGTATGACTGACCATGTCCCCCGTGCTGCACCTGACACCCCCTGATGACTTCATCTCTGCCCACTTGCACTCAGTCCTTCACCTTTTCCATCCAGCCCTCAGGCCCCACTCCCACCTGGCAACCATCAGTTTTTTTCTCTGTTATCTATGAGTCTGTTTCTGTTTTGTTTGTTTATTTTGCTTTTTAGTTTGCACATAAAAGTGAAATCATATGGTATTTGTCTTTCTCTGTCTGATTTATTTCACTTTGCATAATACCCTCTAGCTCCATCCATGTTATTGTAAAAGGTAAGATTTTATTCCTTTTTATGTCTGAATAATATTCCATGGTGTGTGTGTGTGTGTGTGTGTGTGTGTATCACATTTTTATCCAATTGTCTATTGATGGACACTTAGGTTGCTTCCATATCTTGAATATTGTATAGAGTTGTAATGAACATAGGGGTGCATACATTTTATTGAATTGGTGTTTTGCACTTCTTAGGATAAATACCCCAGAATGGGATGGCTGGGTCATATGGTAGTTCTATTTTTAATTTTTTGAGGAGCCTCAATACTGTTTTGCATAGTAGCTGCACCAGTCTGCATTCCCACCACCAGTGCATGAGGGCTCCCTTTTCTATATGTCCTTCCCAACACTTGTTTGTTGATGATTCTGCCATTCTGACAGGTGTGAGGTGATATCTCATTGTGGTTTTAGTTTACATTTCTCTCATGAGTAGTAACACTGAGCATCTTTTCATGTGTCTATTGGCCATGTGTATGTCCTTTTTGGACAACTGTCTGTTCAGATCCTTTGCCCATTTTTTAAATTGGATTGCTTGTTTTTTTGTGTGTGTGTTAAGTTGTATAAGTTCTTTATAAATTTTGATTATTCTTTATTGAATGTATCATTGGTGAGTATGTTCTCCCATTCAGTGGGTGGTCTTTTCATTTTGTTGATGATTTCTTTTGCTGTGCAAAAACATTCTAGTTTGATGTCATTTGTTTATTTTTTCATTTGTTTTTCTTACTTTAGGAGGTATATTCAAAAAATATTACTAAGAGCAATGTCAAAGAGTTTACTGCCTGCTTTCTTTGAGGAGTTTTATGGTTCTGGATCTTACACATATGTCTTTAATCCATTTTGAGTTTATTCTTATATTGGTATTCTTACACCATTCTTATGGTATAAAAGAATGGTCTAGTATCATTTTATTCATATGTCTGTCCAGTTTTCCTAACACCTGTATTGAAGAGACTGTCTTTACTCCATTGTATAATTTTGCCTTTCTTATAGATTAACTGGCTATATAGGAGTGGGTGGAAATTCTCTTTCTTTATTTCTATAATTACTTGAGCCTTTCATTTAGTTTTATTCATTTTTACTTCAGCATTAATTAATGTATCAAAGTAATACATGCACATATATTAACATATTGAAATAGGGCCAAAAACTTATAGAGAAAAATACCAGTCCTTTGTCCCATTCCTCTCATCCCATTCCCGCCCTCCCTGAAAGTGATTGCATTAAATTCTTTTAGCTGATTCTTTTAGTACTTACTATATTTCAACTAATGTGCTTATAGTGACATTGTATATTTTCCCCCAACTTTAGACATTTTTCTTGTACTGCTGATGAGGCCTCAGCTACCTTTCTTTCTCCGCTTGTCCCACTGCTTCCTCTGCTCCTGGACCCTTCCTCGTAATCTAATTATGTGGGATTTTTAAAATGAATGCAATGCTCATTATTTATATTCTAATGAGCACATAAGTCATTCACTGCAGAATCAAGTAGTGTTTGACAGTTGCATTTCTTTTCTTCTCTACCTTTTAATCTTGATGTTAAAATTGCCTTATTTTTTCATTGTGTGCATTAATACTGGTTATTAATAATTTGTTTTCTAATTTCTCAAACAAATTTGTCAAACAATTGTCAATTATTTTTTAAATGCTCAAACCAATTTCACACACAGCCTAGGGGACCATTTCCTCTTCCTCCTCTGACTCCTACCCTCTCCTGGGGAATTTTCTGTCTGGCCTGCTTCATAGGAACCACTGTGGGGCATCTCTGGGCTAGGATGCCCTGTTCCTGGCAGTAACAGGGAACACAGTTCCCTGTTTTCTGGAGCACAGCCCTATTTTAGAACCATGTTTTTTGAGTTTTTGGGCAGTCTGAAAAAATCTTCATTCTACATCCCATCTTGATTAAGTAGTAGTGTGACTGGTACAGAATTCCATTCCCATTCGCCAAGATTTTGAAGGCTTGTTCACTGTCTTTGATAATCTAGGTGTTTATTCTCCCCAGGTTTATTGAGATATAACTGACAAAATTGTAAGAAATGTACAATGTAATGATGTGATATTTGTATATATTGTGAATGGATTCTCCCCATCGAGTGAAGTAATACATTTTCACCTGACATATTCACCTTTTTTTGATAAGAAAAATTCTATTCTTTGATCAAGCTAACCTAATTTTGTTGTTAAGAAGTCAGGTGTTATTCCAATTCCCATTTTCTTTGTAAGTAGATTGTTATTATTGTTGTTAAATCAGCACAGTCTCTTAAAATTTTATCTTCAGTATTATAAAATTTCATGGAATGTTCCTTTGTAATTCACTTTTACATGTACATGCAGATTTTTTCAATATTAAGACCATGCGCTTCAGTTTTGGAAATTTTTTTAGCAAATTTTTTTCTTCTTTTTTCTCTGTTCTCTTTGTCTAGAACTTTTGTTCATTGGATCATGGGTCTCAATTTTAATTTTGGATTAGAATTAGGAATCAGTCCTAGTTTTCTTACCTTCTATTCCACCACCCTCTGCTTTTTCAGTCTAGTCTTCCAACCTTTAATCCAATTTTTAACATTTTCAGCCAAGATATTTTCGATTTCAAAACCTCTTTTTGTGATTACAAAATGTCAATTTTGATTTTTGATATTTAATGTTACATTTTTCATTCACGTTTCATGTGTGCAATGTCTACCTTTAACCTTTGATCTTATAATCTGTTTCTGCATTTATTCAATTATTTATTCAATAGGTAGTTTTTAAATGCCTACCATGTGTCTGGCGCTATTTTATGCTTAGAGATGTGGTAGGGCCAAACACTGTCCCTGCTCTCATGGAGCACGTACCCAAGGGTCATTTGGCCTGAGCCCTTTACTGAGAGTGAGAATGGTGTGGACATTTGGAGGAGATAGTTCACTTTAGGACATTGTGTTAGCTCCCTATTGCTGCTAGAAGGTATGTCCACATACTTTGTGGCTTAAAACAACAGAAGTTCATTCTCTGACAGTTCTGGAGGTCAGAAGTCCAAAGTCCCTTTTACTGGCTGAAATCACGGTGAGTGCAGAGTGGCACGTGCTCCATCCAGAGGCTCTGGGGGAACCTGTTTCCATGACCTCACCAGCTCCTGGGACTGCGCTCCCTCCAAGCTTGGGCTTGTGGCCCTTCCCCCATCCTCAAAGTCAGCAGCCTGGCATCTCACTTTAGTCATTGTTAGTCAATATGTCATTGCCCTTTTCTTTTGTAAGCTACTCTCCTAGTTCCCACTTATAAGGACATTTGTAATTACATTGAGGGCCAATTTGGGTAATCAAGGTAATCTCCCCATCTTAAGGCCCCTAACATTTGCAAAATTTCTTATGCCATACAAGCATTTCCTGGTGCAATAAATTAGAACCTGATATTGTTGCAGACCATTATTCAGCCTACTATAGGTGCTTTGAGTTGAAGATACCTCTATGACCTCCAAGTAGAGTGTCAAATGACAGTTGGCCTGTGAGGCTGGAGTTCAGGGAGAGGTCTGAGGTAAATATACAGCTTTGGGAATCACTAGTTTATAAGTAATACAGAAAGCCAGGGGTTGAATGAGATTAGCTGGCAAATGAGTGTAGAGAGAGAACAGAAGATTACCAAGCA
This sequence comes from Phyllostomus hastatus, assembly GCF_019186645.2. Classification (NCBI taxonomy): domain Eukaryota; kingdom Metazoa; phylum Chordata; class Mammalia; order Chiroptera; family Phyllostomidae; genus Phyllostomus; species Phyllostomus hastatus. Next base: position 16,064,066 of record NW_025333857.1, read on the forward strand.
TGGACAAATTCCAAGTAGAGGTTGGAAAGACGAGGAGAAACCAGTAAAGCAGACTAATGAGGGATAGCTAGTGAGGTAGGAGGAGAACCGAGAAGAGAGAAGGGTGTCTCTAAGTGTATCAAAAAGGAAGTGAGGAGTGTATGAAACTGTTACTCACGTGAGGAATTTGAGGTCATCAGTGATCTAACAACAACAGCTTTGGTGCTATGACCATAAACCTGACTTGAAATGGACTCAAAAATGGGAGGGGAGGAAATAGTTCACAATTACAAATGACCCTTTCTGAGAGGAGAGCAGTAAAGGAGCAGAGAACGGAGCAGTCGTTGGAGGAAGAGGTGGTATCAAGAGATTTTAAAAACTCAACTTTGTTCATGTAATTTCCATACAATTAAGCGCCCCTATTATGAAATGTACAGCCTGATAAGTTTGACAAACATGCACCTGGGTGACCACCGCTGCAGTCCAGACCTATAAAATTTCCCTCCCCCAAACTGCTTCGTATTCCTGTGCAGTTGATCTGCTCCTCCCCAGGCTAGGCAATGCATGATTTTCTTTGTCACTATGGATTAGTTTTGCCTTTTCTAGAAGTTTATATAAATGGAATCATACACTATGTAGTCTTTTATGTTTAGCTTCTTTGGGTCAGCATAAGATTTTCGAGATTCATCCATGTTGTGCTTATCCCTACTCCTTTTTATTGCTGAGTAATATGTGCATACACCACTGTACTTATGTGTTTATCTATGGACATTGGGTAGTTAGGACATTCCAGCTTAGAGATATTAGGAACAGAGCTATAGCAAAGTTCACATACAAGTTTTTGTACAGATGTATGTTTTTGTTTATCTTGAGGAAATACTCAGGGGAGTAGTTGCTGGGTTCTGTGGTAAGTGTAGGATTAACTTTAACAAGCGTATGTTTCACTGACGTGTGGTTGTATCATTTCACTACCCCCCTGCCCCCCACCCCAGCAATGTAGGAGAGTTCTAGTTGCTCGGTATCCTTGTCAGCCCTTGGTATTGTTGCTTTTTAAAATTTTGGCCACTCTCAGGAGTATGTAGCAGTATCTCATTGAAATTTTAATTTGCAATTTCCTGATAATTTATAATATTCAAAATATTTTCATGGGCTTATTTGTCATTTGTATATCTTTCTTTTAGAATTCCCTATTAAACTTATTTGTATACCTTTTAGAATTTCCTTACAAAATTTGCTATTAAAAAAATCATCATTCACTTTATTATTGAAGAGTACCAGTCCTTTGTGTATTTTCTTACAAATTATGGCTGACCTTTCCTTTATTAATGTGTCTTTCAAAAAGAAGAAATTAAATAAAAATTCAACTTCAAACATCTTATCAAATTTTTTAAGGTTGCTGTTATTTTTTTAGTTTTTAAAAAGATTTTATTTATTTATTTTTAGAGAAGGAAGAGAGAAACAGAGGGAGAGAAACATCGATGTGTGATAGGTACATTGACAGGTTGCCTCTTGCGCGCCCCCAACTGGGGACCCAGCCTACAACCCAGGCATGTGCCCTGACTGGGAATTATACCGGCAGCCTTTTGGTTCACAGGCCGGCACTCAAATTACTGAGTCACACCAGCCAGGTCTGCTTTTATTTTTTAAAGTACATGTTTTGTATAAGAAAAACTTTGCCTACTCCTACTCTAAGATGGGGAAAATTTTTTGTTTTCTCCTAGAAGTTTTATAGTTTTATTTTTTATGAGTTAATTTTGTTCACAGTATGAAGTTAATTTTTATCCCTATGGATATTCTATTGTTCTAGCACTGTTTGTGGATAAGACTAGTCTTTCCTTAGTGAATAACCTTGTCTGTTTGTCAAAAATCAATGGGCCATGTGTGTTTGAGCCCATTTCCATTTCATGGTTCTATATGCAAACACTCCTGCAGCTTCTTATAGGTCTTCCAGTCAGGGAGTGCAAGGCTCTCCCAGGGAGTGCATTTTGAGTGTTTGGGGATCATGTCCCATCTTCTTATTAAAACAATAACCACTTAAAAGCAAATTGGAAGCTGGTGGGAGAGTATGTGGGCACAACTTTGGGCTATGATCTGACATTCTCACTGAGAGACTTCTTCTTATAGAGTGTTTTTTCCTCTTATACTGTTGAATATCCTTAGCAAGAATATGTTGACATCTTTCCCAGAGGGCGTATGATTCCCAGCAGCAGCAAAAGGGAACGTAGGCCCCATACTTACTGTGAAGGCTTCCCTTACTTTTGAGACTCTCTAGTCCATCCCCCCACTCCCCGTCCAGACACTAAATTTCCAGCCTCCAAAGTGATGGAGAGAAGGCCACTGGCATGGTTATAAGGAACTGAGGAAAAGAAACGAGTCCTTCGTACTTGATCGTTCCCTACTTTATGTACAGATTTTCTTTCCTAGGTCTCACCCCTCTTTCTAGGTCCTGGTGGGTCTACTCCTGAGCCTTTCCATGGTGCTGCAGGTGATTTGGCTTTGCTTTTTTAAATAATGACTTTTTTCTCTGTCTTAGATATTGAATTCTTCCTTTTTGTTAGTGTTAATACTCCTGGTCTGCTTCCATATTTGGAAATTTGTTAGCATCACTCAGTGACTGTTGTCTCCTTCTCTTTGTTTCTGCATTTATGCACTTTTAATTTCTTTAATTTATTTTGATGGCACTTCATGGGTGGTAGAAAATGCAGTTCTCCATTTCATTCCTTTAAAACAATTTATTTATTTATTTATTTATTTAGAAAAAGAGAGAGGGGGAGAGAGATTAATTTGTTGTTCCGTCTGCCCATGAACTCACTGGCTGATTCCTTCCTGTCTGTGCCCTGACCAGGGACTGAAACTGCAAACCTTCAGGTATCGGGATGATGCTCTAACCAAATGAGCTACAGGGCTTCATTTCATTCTGTTATGCCAGTTGTACCCTTTTAAAGTCCTTTGAATAATAAACATTTCATGACTGTGATTCCAGAGGAAGGTTGCTATCCACAGTATCCTCATAAGATGCCTGTCACTGCTGCCTGTTACCTGATGATGGCTTGTCTTTCTCCTTGCTCAGTGGCAGAGTCCTGCTCTCCAGCCTGTACATTCCGGGCTGGGTGGCGCCGTCAGGGCCTGCCTGGGTTCTGAGTTCTTTGCTCTTCAGGTGGCGCACCAATGGTGTTGCATGGTGGTGACAGCTGTGGCATGGGCAATTTCTACTTGTCTTGGTGTAAAGAGTTACAGCAGCCACCCCCACCCACGGTTTCACTACTGCATGGAAAATCTCAGGAATAAACAATCCATGAGTTTTAAATTGCATGCTGTTCTGAGAACCATATCCATCTCCTTGCACAGGCGTTGTATCAACTCACATCATCATCAGCATCAGAAGGGTGAGTACAACACAGTAAGGTGTTTTGAGAGTGAGAGATCATATCCACATAATTTATTACAGAGTATTGTTATAGTTCTATTTATTTTTAGTTATCATTACTCTCATGGTGCCTAGTTAAAATTATGTAAGTATGTATAGGACAGAACATACTATATATAGGTTTCAGTATTGTCTGTGGCTTCACTGAGGGTCTTGTTTCCCCCAAGGACAAGGGGGGACTATTGTATTTCTGAGTTAGGAATAATTTCCCCAGAAATATAGACATTGAATATTACCTTGTACTTGAATAATTCTGAAGGATTTTTCTGACTTTCATGTAGTCTTTATATGCACATTCAAAGTTGTCAGAAGTGTGTGACAGTCTCACATCATCTAGGAGACCATGTTCCTCTAAGGCCCAGGAGTTGACTGGAAGGCCTGAGAACCTCAGCCTGAAACCCATCTCTGCAGGGTTGCTGCAAATTTGCAGGGAAGTTGTGTTCTGATTGTCTTCTGCGATGACTGCATTCACGTTTTCCATTGGTCTCCACCACTCTGACAGCCTAGATGTGAAATGTACACCTCTTCAGATTTAAAAAACCCCTCACAAGAAAACCACACTCACACAAAGTGTCTATAAACTGTTAAATTTAATTTAGGTAACTCAGTTGAATAGAGTTACTTGAGTAGAGTTTGAATTAGGTTGAGTCTGAGCGATTCAAATTTTGAATTGAGAAGGGTTTTAACTGAGTGTAGCTCGAGTTGGGAAGAATTTGATTTTGGCAGAAACTGAGCGGAGTGGAGGTCGAGTTGAGGAGAGATTGGGTTGTGTAGAGACTGCGATTTATGGAGAGTCCTGCAGAGGATGAATTGTATAGTTTTAGTTTTGTACAGGACTTGGGTGACACGTGGAATAGCAGTCACATTGCACGTAGTGAAGTATACAAACTGAAAAAGCCCACATTAAATTCTCTAAAATCCTCTTGGGGTCATCTTTTGGTTCTTAGAAAAGGGAAAGGGCTTTTCCACGTGGACTAGGGGGAAAGGGCCCATTCTCCAGGCATCCTCCTTGCTCTGCTCTCCTCGGGTCCCTCCCTCCCCGGCTCATTCTAAAACAACAAAGCAATTCCTTTTGTTGTTTCCCTCACAGCAGTTTGAAGCTCTTCCCTGAAAGTTAGCTCGTCAAGGTCTCAGATTACGTTTCAAATGTTTATTAAAGTATTTCCCAGAGAATATTCCATTCTCAGGAAGGTATGATAAAACTGCTAAAATAATAAAGTTTCTTGTACTTTGTTTCCTAATTTAACTAGTGACAAATTACAAAAACCAATTCTCCCTCTTGTTTCTCTTGTTTATTTTGGAGTACAGTGGTTAGAATGCTGGGAGCAGGGTAGTCAACGCTGACATGGAGAACAAAAGGGAAACTCAACGTTTGCTCATTGGAAAACACTATGATGTGCTTCTGTATCAGCCCGCACCTCAGCACAGTCCTCTATGGTTCCAATCAGTGACTTGGTCAAAATGTCAATGGTAGTTTATTAACATGGACAGTTCTCAGATTGATTGCAATGAAAAGATGCTGCTCTACTGTACTGTTACAACATCACCTAAATCTCTACATACAGACTTCTGAAGTTATGAAATCCCATTTAGTGAGCATGAAGTAGCTGAAATGACAGGCCCCACGTTAGACCTAAAATTTCAAGGCCATTTATCATAACAAGCATTGCCATGACGACTAGGTGCTTAGTTCTGTGCTGGGTGGGAAAGATGTGTTAGTCACAAATCTTTCCTTTAAGGATGTTGAGGATCTGATTAGTGGAATAAGGAATAAATAAAGGAAATTTCTAGATAATGTGAAAGTGCATAAATTTAAGGATGAAATTGTACAGTACTGCTCAATGTTATAGAATTTTGGAGAAGGGAAGATTGTTATGGTTTAGTCCAACTAAACCTGTGAGAGGGAGGTGGAACTTCAGCTGAGTCCAAGAAGAGGGGCTGGACGTGTTAGGTGAGGAGGAAGGTTTGGCCAAAGCTAGCACCTGGCTGGCATTTGTGGGAGTGGGCTGACTACAAATGAAGGTGAGGAATCTACAGGAGGTGAGATGCCCGGCAGAGTGGTGTTTCTCGGGGAGCATTCATGACTGAGGGCGGCTAGGGTTAACCTTGATTGGGTGCAAGGCTGAAGACACTGAGCTTTGTCTTACAGAGAGGAAGAAACTGCCAGTTATGACTCCAAACAAAAACAAAAGAATGATGAAATTGCTTAACTATGAATACATTTCAGTGTTGCAGAGGTCTTCATTTGATTACACAATGCCTACAGGCCTTTCTCAGCAGAAAGAGGGAAGACAATTTTTTACTTTCTCAATGAGAACAATGTAAAGGGAAAAATTTTAAAGAACTTCAGATTAATTTATTTTGTATAACATGGATTAAAATAAAATTTGTTGTTGAGTAACATTTTTGTCTGACTATGTCTGCTGAAATGCACTCCCCCCTTGAAGTGAAATTTATTTAAAAACTGACTTTCTTTTCAAGAGGAGCAGGTTTATGCCGCTTGTTATATGAGGCTGGTGAAGTCCCAGTGATGGTGCTGTGCCAGCAAAGCCCACCACCACTTACATCATCCCAGAGAGGAAGTTTCTTCAGCTTGCTGTATTCTCTTGTGTATATTCAAATATTTCCATAACAGAAATTTTTTTGAGGACTGAAATATACCTGCAGTGGTTTGTCTTTGTAAACAAGTCTGGCAGACTGAGGAGCTTGAGAGAGTTTGAGGAACCAGATTGCAGGAAGGACTAGCCTGTTTTGACCTTCACATGAATTGTTTTGACCTTCAGAGGCTCTCAGAGCTCTTACTTTTGGAGAACCCATCCCATACCATTCTAACAAATAAAAATATACTCATGTTCTAGGATAAATATCCTTAGTATGTGTATATCCTTTGAGTTGAAGTAATGTTATACTTGGGAAATATTTAAGTTAAATATTTACTTTAATGTTACAGGTTGAAAATATTTTGGAACAAATAATTACTTTTTTTTGGTCTGTGTTAACTCTCAACATTTTTACAAGCTATTGACTAACATCTGGAAGTCCATGGGAACTGTGTCTCAAGGGCCTAGCAGATAAAAAAAATCCCTGGGGTAGGGGGGTGGGGGCGAGAGAGTTTCCCGTGGAGGAAGAAGGATTCAGACTCTGCAGAGGGCTGGTACTTGTCCCCATTCCAACTCTGCTACTCCAACTTCCCATGGACACCCCTGGGATAAAGGGGGAGAACTGGCTGCATATGCGTTACCTGAAAAATCCATGTTGCCTGTCTGACCCTTTGGCTTGTTCCCACCATCAGCCCCAGGCCACCACCTAGAGCTGCACATGGTGGAGGGGGAGCTTGCTTTCTCTTCTTACTGCTCAAGAGATAGCCAGGTGTTTTCAAGCCAAATCTGAGCCTGGGCCAAGGGCTTTCCCAATTCCGTGGTATTGCTGCTGAGGCAGAGGTGTCATAAAGGAAAGGATAGACTGAGATTTAGCAAGGAGAAAGAGCAGTGGAAGTCAGAACTGACTTGTGAGATGTTCTCTGGAGAACTGCAGAAGTAATTGGAGGAACTTTGCAAGAGATTGGATTCCTGCCTGAGCAGCATAGAGAGGCTGGTGCTCTTGACACTGAGGTCCTGACGTTGGTGAGACCCCACATGTACCCATAGGCTGCTGAGGTTGGGGCACATTCAAGGTTTTCCACTGGCCTGCTAGCCTGACTCCTTCACTTCTGGCACTTAGGGTGCATTCATTCATCAAGCATGCTTCCGATTAGATGTCAGATGCCTACAGGAAGAGTCTACAGACTGTAATTTTAAGTTACTCCTGAATTCGCAGGAGGAGATTTGTGTATGTAAGACTGCACATTAGGAATACTGGCGGAGTCCCTCCTAACACTGCCTGGGGAGGGGACCAATGGCCAAGGCAGGCTGCCAACAGGAGTTTTGAGTTGGGTCTTAAGGGAAGGCTGGAGTTCAACAGGTTCGTGGGTGGTACAGCATACCTGGGAGCACAGTTTTATCCCAACAGCAATCACAATAACAGCACGTATTGGAAGTTTCATTAGGAGCCTGGCATTCTCCTAAACACTTACAGACATTACTTCATTCATTCTGTCAGGACCCATAGACCAGAAGGTGCTCTGCGAATAAACGTTGAGTGGAACTACACATTGGACTTTGCCCTAACTTTGTTTTTGGACCTTTTAATATGGCTTAACCGAGGCATTATTTTGTCTGTTAGCTGCCTGTGACATGGCACTTTATACATCTTGGCACTGACACACTCACGCATCTGTGCTTCATCAGTTACTGTCTAGCTCACTGGGCAGTTAACTGCACTCGCTGGCACATCTCAGGGACAATGGAGTTTTTCAAGTATGTGTCTTTTTCCCTTTAAGACTATAGGCTTCTTTCTTTGTTCCCTATGATCCCAACTTGAAGGTCACAGGCAGTGTGGGTAGGTTGTTTTTTTTGGTTTTTGTTGTAGGACTTCCTACCGTTTTGTCAATTTTTCTCTAATTACGGTGGCACACAGGGATATGATGTTTTGAAGGCTCATGAGAACAATTTTGCATGCCCTCCATGGCAGCCGTGAGGTGCTCATCAAGTGCCCAGTGTACAAACTCTCATATAGAATGTGTCTGAAACAAGTCCCAGCTCATCCACACCAACAATATCTATGTGCTTTCGGGGGGATTTTGGCATGGGCGTTTCTTTTCCGGAACAGGTGGTGAAGCTAAATTTGTTTGGTGTGCTTGACATACTTGGAGCCTCATATTAAAAGACTTCAGTGGCTGAAATAAACAGCTCTTCCCTTCTCTGTTTACAGGGAATTAGGGCTTTCTCTGGGGTGTTGGACTTCTGTTTCTGCCCACAGGCAGGCTGGAAACCGTTCTGGTCCACATTCTCCCACAGGGACAAACAGCTGGACTGATGTTGTGGAAGCCTTGCTGCTCGGCTGTGACACGTGGCCCTGTGTTCCAAAGTTTGGGTCAGAACTGATTTTAGTGATTCCTTCAAAGGGTAGATTTTGGACTGACTACACTCCCATGTTAGGCCCCAGGGTGCTACTGGGAAAAGGGATTAGAAGTACTTTTGGGGAACAGCGTGAAAGGTGACCACAACTAAAGAATCTTGGCGTTGCCACATGAGACTTCAGCTGGGAAACATTACTGACGGTGTTATCTCCACAAGCTGTTTACAATGGGTGCTCTTCAAAGGGGACCCGAATCCAGCCCTTATCTGCAACTGTCAGACTTGTGCTTGCACAGTTGATGTTTGTGAAACGCCCTGTTGTCCTTCCGGCTGTTTATTGGTACTTTCCTTCAAGATTGGGAGGCCTGGGCTTCTGATATGAGGTGGTGCAGGCTTGTTTCAGGGATTGAAGATACAAATTTTGTTTTCATTTAGTACCTTCTCTGGATGTCCGCTTGACCTACTTCTGGTATACTTTCTCCTTTTGCATTTTGCAGGCAGGACTATATGGTCAGTCAGAAACTGGGCTTTAGAGTCACACAGATTTGGGTTTAAATATTTATCAGTGATGTGACCTGGATAATGGCTTAGTTATGATAAAGATTCAGTTATTGTAGCAAAAGACAAAGTGAAGTGGCTTCTATAGGACAGAAGCCCGTATCTCTTGCATATAACAGAGTACATGTTTTAGAGTTGGTGTGACAATTCATGGTATCTAATTTCTCCAACATATAGCTTCTATTTTGTGGTCTGAGATAGTTGCTGCAGCTCCCACTGTTAAATCTACATCCCAGTGGGTGGGAAGAGAAGAGAACGGAAGGCATATCCCTTTAAGGGAGCAGTCTAGAAGTCACACATGTCATTTTAACTCACAGTCCATTGACCAGGACTTAATTGCATAGCTGTTAAGCACTGAATGTTTACATCCCTTCTCACCCCCACACTCATATGCTGAACCCTAAGTCTCAATGTGATGGTATTAGGAGGCGGCCTTTGGGAGTTAATTAGCTTTAGACGAGGTTAGGAGTTGGAGCCCTCATGCTTGAATTAGTGTCTGTCTAAGAAGGGGCTGGAGAGGCTGCTCTCTCTCCACTCGGTGAGGGTACAATAAGAAAACAGCCATCTTCAAGCCAGAAAGAGAGTTCTTACCAGGTACTGAATTGGGGATCACCTTGATCTTGCACTTTCCATTCTCCAAACCTGTGAGATATAAATTTCTGTTGTTTAAGCCACCCAGTCCATGGTATTTTGATATAGCATCCTGAGCTTAGACAAGGCCATACCAGGAATCTGGGAAATGTTTTCTTTAGTCAGATGGCTATGTGTTCAGCTCACCTCAGATGTTTGTTACTGGCAGAGGAGGGTGATGAATGTGAGGGTGCACTTCCACAGATGCGTTATTTACCGTTCTTGTGTCTCATTTCCTTCGTCTGGAAAGTGAGCTTGATCTCATGAAAGTATGAGACTTAAAAGAGATAAGGCTTATAAAGCTTTTAATAGGGGGTCTGGGACATAACTATTCAACTAACTGTGAATAAAAGAAAGCATGTAGGTTTACTTGGATCCTTGCCTTTTGTTGAGTAGTTTTTATGAAACTTTTTTTTTTGGCCTGCATATTTATTTTGAGGCTTTATCCCCAGGAGGACACTTACAGTGTCACACTGGTAAAGTGATGCCTTCACATTTCAAATCAATTTAGAGCTTTACCGGGTGGCATGAAGAGTTAGATTTGAGGTGTTTATGAAGGATGTTGAAAATCTTGCATCCTTATGCATCTTTGCCCATTTTCCCCTTCTTTTAAAGTATATTTTATTGATTATGCTATCACAGTTGTCCCATTTTTTTCTCCGCTTTATTGCCCTCTGCCCTGCAACCCCTCTCCCACCAGCTCCCTGCCTCCCTTAGTTTGTGTCCATGGGTCTTACATCTAGGTTCTTCGGCTTCTCCATTTCCAATACTATTCTTATCTTCTCCCTGTCTATTTTGTACCTATCATTTATGCTTCTTATTTCCTGTACCTTTTCCCCCATTTCCCCCTCCCCCTACCTGTTGATAACCCTCCCTGTGGTCTCCATTTCTATGAATCTGTTCCTGTTCTAGTTGTTTGCTTTGTTTTTGCTTTTGTATATTTTAGGTTCAGTTGTTGATAGTTGTGAGTTTGTTGTCATTTTACTATTCATATTTTTGAGCTTCTTTTTCTTAGATAAGTCCCTTTAACATTTCATATAATAAGGGCTTAGTGATGATGAACTCATTTAACTTGACCTTATCTGGGAAGCACTTTATCTGCCCTTCCATTCTAAATGATAGCTTTGCTGAATAGAGTAATCTTGGATGTAGGTCCTTGCTTTTCATGACTTCAGATACTTCTTTCTAGCCCTTTCTTGCTTGCAAGGTTTCTTTTGAGAAATCAGCTGATGGTCTTATGGGAACTCCTTTGTAGGTAATTGTCTCCTTTTCTTCTGCTGCTTCTAAGATTTTCTCCTTATCTTTAATCTTGGCTAATATCATTATGATGTGCCTTGGTGTGTGCTTCCTTGGGTCTAACTTCTTTGGGACTCTCTGAGCTTCCTGGACTTCCTGGAAGTCTGTTTCCTTTGCCAGAGTGGGGAACTTCTCCTTCATTATGTTTTCAAATAAGTTTTCAATTTCTTGTTCTTCCTCTTCTTATTCTGGCAGCCCTGTGATTCAGATGTTGGCATGTTTAAAGATGTCCCAGAGGTTCCTAAGCCTCTCCTCATTTTTTTGAAATCTTGTGTCTTCATTGTGTTCTGGTTGCATGTTTATTTCTTCCTTCTGTTCCAAATCATTGAGTTCCAGTTTCCTTCCCTTCACTGTTGGTTCCCTGTACATTTTCCTTTATTTCACTTTGCATAGCCTTCACTTTTTCCTCTATTTTGCAACCATAGTCAACCATGTTTGTGAGCATCTTGATTACCAGTGTTTTGGACCTTGCACCTGATAGGTTGGTTATCTCTTCATTGCTTAGTTCTGTTTTTGGAGCTTTGATCTATTCTTTCATTTAGGCCATACTTCTTTGTCTAAGTGTACCTGTTGCATTGTAAGGGGCAGAGCTTTAGGTATTCGCCAGGGCAGGGCAACCCTCTTCTCTGCATTGTGGCACTGTCTGTGGGGGAGGGATCAGAGAGGGCACAATGCTGCTTGCTTGACTCTCAGCTGGCTTTCAGCCACTTCTCTTGCTACCCACAAGCAAATTGTGTCCTTCTGGTGCTGATTCATTGGTGGGTGGGTTTGTGTATGTTTTAGGACCCTCTGGGTCTCTCCAATGAACTCCCCTGTGAGGCTGGGAGTTTCTCCCACTGCAGGAATCCCCAAAGGTTTTTACAGCCAGAGGTTTTGGGCCTTTATTTCCTAGAGCTGGAACCCTGGGTTGCACTGTCTGCCTTGCTCCCCAGTTGTTCCTCCTGGTTTATCTGCATGCAAATGTGGGACTGCCTGGTCTACCAGTCACCACCTTGCTGTGTGTCCTCTCTACCCTGGCTGCCCATCTCCACCCTTCCTACCAGTCTGAATGAATATTTCTTTTTTAACTCCTCAGTTGTCAGACTTCCATACAGTTAGATTTTCTGGCAGTTCTGGTTCTTTCTGTTTTTAAATTTGTTGTTGTCTTTTTTGTTGGTTGTGTGAGGAGGCAAAGTGTATCAAACTACACCTCCATCTTGGCCCGAAGTCCCCATTCTCCCTTGGTCCCCTTAAGAAGTGCCTCCTTTGTAGCTTACATCAGAAATGTCATAATTTAAAACTGCAGTTTCTGAAAATGAAAGGTGGAGTTAACTGAATGCTTATCAATTTCGGAATCAGAAAATAGTTGCTAGAGCTTCTAGAAGAAAGGGGGCAGTTTTTGGAAATTGTGAGAAGCACTGTGGTTTTCAGCAACCTGCAATGAAAGCTGACATTTGGGATCCAATAAAGCTGGAGTCCCAGACTTGTGAGTTGCTCTGATTTCTAGAGCAAACTAATTAATTGAATCTGTGGTCTAGATGTGAAAATGATATCTCTTTCCTAAGGGTTTTTAACCTTTCAGTTGATTATAAGTTGCCATCCATTCTCATTACACTAATTTTACATTTAATTATTGAAGAATTATTCTCATTGACTGCCTTGAGTTAACTGCCAGACTGCTGCATCAGTATGGGTTACCAGCTGTTGCCGAGATCTGTGGTCTAAGGAGACACAAGCACTTGGGTGGCGGTGGCCTCTAGACTTGCTCCTGTGGGAGGGGGCCTCGGTGAGTTGAGGAAGGTCCCCCACCCGCTGGGAAGCATGGAGATGATGGCCTCTGAGGCTGACTTCCAGCTGGTGGCCAATTCTGGTCCCACTCTACTGAATTGTTTCTCAAATTGTATTTTGTGAAATTATTTGGTGAATTGTGATGAACATTCTTTAAAAATTGAGAAGAAATAGAAAATGGCAGAGTGCATCACAGGTAGTAAAAGAAGAGGGCAATATTTATTTTAATTATCTCTCTCTCTGTGTTTAGTCATGATGTAAATGTTTTTCTTATTATAGCCATTGTCAAAGAAATTTTGAAAGCTATTGCTCCAGCATAAGATGTGCCAGTGTTGTCACTGTAGAGATGTTTTTCTGTTGTTTGCTTTTATTTTTCTCTGATCCATATAAGATTATGGTGATGGAGAGGTAGGCATTTCTGGGTTTTGTAATCTATATGTCCTTCTTTCACAATATAAGCTGAAATCACCACAAAGGCTAGACAGTGCAGTCATTTCCATCCCACGAATAACTGTTGATCATGCAGTGTGTACAGACACCATAGTAGGTGGCATGGGAGGTGCACAAACACTTTGCTGCCCTCCAGAGGCCCATAAACTAGAGGCTGTGGCAACAGATAAAGGAATATGCAAATCATTCCACCACAAGGCTGATCATAATAGAGAATATAATTAGGTTTGATCCAGTCATCATGAACTAACTTTCAAATTTTAATGTAGATAATTAAAATATTCTTATTGCCAAGATATCAATTATTTGGTATCAAATACTTTTTCAATTTTAGAAGTTTTGAAATCTGGTGTGGGTAAAGGGTTGGTAAGGTGGGCATGCATGCATTGCCAATGAAAATGCAAGTTGGTATCATCTTTTTGGAAAGTAATCGATAGGCAATAATTGGCTTAAAATAAAGTCTTTGCAGTAATTCCACCTCTAGGTATTTATCTTTTAAAAAATCAGAGATTTGGACAAAGATTAATGTGCAAAGATGTATATTGCAGCTTCATTTTTGGAGTTAAAAGTTAAAAACAAATAATGACTCAAAGAATGAATCTATGTAAAAGTATAGTACATAGGATCAAAAATCACATTTTTTAAAAAAATGTAAAGACACTGGAAAGTGTTTATAGGAATTATTAAATTAAAAAAGCAGAGTCTATGACTGGATAGACAGTATGATCACAGTTGTAACAAATGTTGTTTTTGAAAAGGAAAAAACTGGAAGGAACCCCATCAATATGTTAAATGTTTAACTTGGGGTTTGGGTGATTTTTCTTATTGTCCTCAAGTGTTTAATATATTTTCTACAATATGCATTTTTTGTGTTATGATTATAAATAAAAAATACTTCTTTATACAAACCATGAATAGTTAATGCTAACATGCTAAGTATTATTTCCAGAACAGCCTTTCAAGGACCCTAACAACGTCCTTTTTGATTAAGTGGATAGTCCTAAATATTTGCCTCATTCCTTTACTTTGCCAGTGGGGGCAATGTTTGCTATGGCAGCAGAAATGATTAGAACAGTCATATATTTCTTTTTCTAAATTTAACTTTTAAGAAAAAAAGAGTGTGAAATGTTTCTCAAGCAGTGGGCCTCATCTGTGTATCCACTTACATTTCCTGGTGTATATTGGACTTACCTTGATAGGTCAGGGTCAACCAGAAGAACTTTACACTCTGTTGTGGGACTGAATCATGGATGTATTCATTTCATTGATGTTATCCCTAGTTACTCTCTGACGAGGGCAGCTGCGACCCAAGCAGGACTTTTATTTTTGTAAACACTCTAAAGACAGGAAATAATAACTACAAATGATCATTGAGTGCTTCTTTAGCATCATGCCCTAATAGCTCAATGTAATTTACTTGTATTATCTCATTTAATACTCACAATAACCCCATTATGTCATTTCCATTATTATCCTTATTTTATATACCAGTATCCAATATCTAAAGAGGTTAAGTAACTTGCACAGAGTCATAGCTGGAGTAAACGCAAAAGCTGGGCCCAGGCCCATGAGCGGCCAGAGCCCAAGTCCTGTGTATTCCCTCCTATGCCCCCTGAGACCTACTACAACAATTGTGTATAGCCTGGGTAATCATTTTAAAGAATTCCAATGTCAGAAGAGACTTTCTATCATGAGAATATTGCTATAATGACAAAATTATTCTGAATTGATTAGGAATGCCAGATGCTTTCAGGTTCATTCTATTAAAATTAGCTTTGCATATTTCTGCCTATACTCAGTGAAACTCATGTTTTAATCTCCTTGCAAATCCGGAAAAGAAAAAAGCAAAATCATTTTATTGCCAGTAAAAATCTTCTAGGTTTAGTCAAAGCAAGTTATAATTTCTGGTGTGCCTTGGCTCATTAGTTCTTCCAGATGGTGCATGTAAACATGGCAAGAGCTGCAAATTGTGGGGAGGCCGAAATGTAAATCAAGACATAAGTATTCATTATAATTTGTATGACAAATGCAAAGGCTATAAAGTGAAACAGTGCACTGCTCGATCAATTTCATCCCATTACTTTTGGGATGCCCCGGAGACTATTTTCAGAAATGGAGTTCCCTGATTTTGTCAAGGTCAATTGTCATTACAATATTCAGAGAAGTCCTCTGGCTAGCTCGGGTATATTTGGGTTTTGGTAGCTGCATTTTGTTCTGCTCTTGATGATCTATGGGCTAATTTCAGTTCTTGCAGAGAAGAAAATGTTACCTTAAAATTTTGAGGGTCATTTGAGAAAGAACAGGAGGCTGGTTACATGGGTTCCTATGATCACTGCAGTGGATGCTACGGTGCCCAGCCTGGGTTCCCCTCCCGGTAGGGCAGAGGCACTCGTTACACTGTACTGCTGGGAATGCTGATGCCTGGTGACTCTCAGCTGAGGTCTGGAGGAGATCTTCCTGGCCCAAGGCCACATGTCTTCTGTGCAGCCCACATCTATTGACTGGTTGACATGGGACTATATGGGCCCCGGCTTTTCATCTCAGCCTCCAACCCTCCTCAACTCAGGACGACTGTGACTAGCCACCCCACCTCCAGAGTTCTTTGTAGGGTTGACTGAGGCCTTTGTTACAACTGAATTGCAGTTCCAGATTCTGCCCAAGATTTAGTAATAATTTAGCCTCCAACATATGAAACAATGACAGAGGATGGTAGAATGGGCTCCAAACCAGGAATCAGAAGACCCAGGGACTAGTGTAGGTGTTGCCACTATTAAGCTGTAAGCTCTTAAACAGTAATTTGTCTCCCCTGTTCCTTATTTTTTTTTTTTGTCTTTCAAGTGTAAAGCTTGTCCTGGGTCAGGAGTTTATACCCATGGTCCTCTCTAAAGTCACATGCGAGGTCTGTGCATTTTTCTGGCCAGAGAGGCCGTAAGGTTCATCAGATTCTCAAAGGGCTCCACAGAAGTTGAAGAGCCAAAGCATTAGGTGATTATCAAGTCATCCCTGACTCTGGCGAAAAACTGATGCCTCTGTGAATACTAAGAGAATTAAGATGAAAACTATGGAGCATCAGTATTTCTTTGTAGAATCTATAGTGAAGAGTTACCTTTATGATTATGGCTTCTAGAATGTAGGGCTAAGCAGGTGGAAAATAAATTTTAGCCTAGGTGAGTGGGAGAAGCAACAGAAACAGGCAGTTTTTTCAGCAGTTAAATTATATCATAATTGCATTACCCAAGATGAAAGATAAGGAGAAAATCTTAAAAGCAGCAAGAGAAAAGGAGACAGTTACCTACAAAGCAGTTCCCATAAGACTATCAGCTGATTTCTCGACAGAAATCTTGCAGGCAAGAAGTGGCTGGAAAGAAGTATGCAAACTCATGAAAAGCAAGGGCCAACACCCAAGATCACTCTATTCAGCAAAGCTATCATTTAGAATGGAAGGGCAGATAAAGTGCTTTGCAGACAAGGTAGAGCTAAAGGAGTTCATCATCAGCAAGCCCTTATTATATGAGATGTTAAAGGAACTTATTTAAGAAAAAGAAGATAAAAACTATGGACATTAAAAGGGCAACAAACTCACAACTATCAACAACTTAATCTTTAAAAAAAACTAAGCAAACAACAAGAACAGGAGCAGAATCACAGGTATGGGGATCATTTGGAGGGTTATCAGCTGGGAGGGAAAATGGGGAGAATGGGGGAAAAGGTGCAGCAACTAAAAAGCATAACTGGTAACCACAAAATAGACAGGGGGATGTTAAGAATAGTATAGGAAATGGAGAATCCAAAGGACTTCTGGTTATTTGCATGACCCATGGACATGAACTAAGGGGAAGGATTGCTAGAGGGAAGGGGGGTACCAGTCAGAGGAGGACAAAGGGGGAAAAATTAGGACAACCGTAATAGCATAATCAATAAATTATACTTAACAAAAGAAATAATAAAACCAATCAAAAAATAATATTCAGTTTCCTGAGCTACACAACACAAACCTGATAGATCTAGCTAAACTGAAAGGTATTTTTTTGTAATGAATCAATATATTGTGAACACATTTTTAGTTTATGAGAGATTATTGTTCATATCCAGAAAGTAGCTGACAATATCCTACTAAATTATAGAAGATGCATGGAGGAAAAGAGATAAGAGTAGCTTCTCTTGGATTTTTTTCCATAAATCACACTGAACTCTCTGTACTGATAATCAAACATTGATGGAGAAGGCTTGGCTTATGTTGAAGAAACATTTTCTTCTGATACATACCATGTTGCGGTGCTTTATTATTCCTGTCAGCCTCAGGGTGACTTCTCCACATTTTGAACAGTATAGTGAGCCCATTGAGCTTGTAGAAACTTACTAGTTAAAGTTGGAGATTTGGTTGTCAGGGCCCCAGGACTGAAATTATCTCCTTGGTGCATGGTCTTAGATCTCTTGGTGTCTCTCTGAGTCATTGTATTAGGCTTTCTGATTGTGTCAATCATGCATAATCACTTGTGTTTCAGTGAGAAAGACTTCTCTGAACACATCAGAAATTTAAATAGTCTATTCCCACATTAGACTGGCTTTTTTGTTTTTATAAATTTCTAATACTGCTGTCAATTAGTTTTCTGTTAGTAAATTTGTCTAAGGACAGGCATGAATGGTCTTTTTCTCTGTTCTTGAAATGAGATCTATAGGCATCTTGATTCCTTTATTTTTGAGTATTACTTTATAGTAGCTAAGTTAACAAGTCTTGCCTCCTTCTCTCTCTTTCCCTCTCTCTCTCTCAATCCTCATCATCCCCGCCTAGGTCAGGTCCTCATCGTTTTTCACCTGGGTTTCTGTGGTCACCTCTGAGATGGTATGGCATTCTCCACCTAGCAGCTAGTTTGCTTTTTCTAAAATACAGTAGTGCTCTTGTACCAGTTAGGTATTTTTTGTTTGCAAGTGAGTGAAACCCAACTCAAATTATATTAAGTCTGGCAATTTATTGACCCCCATTGTTGGGAAATCCAAGAGATGGGTCCGATTAAAGGCCCATCTCTTGACAAAGAGTTTCAAATGTACCCACTGCTTTGTTGGTCACTGGCAGCCCAGGGCTCAGACTCTACCATCTGTACAACTTGGCAAACACAGAACATTTTCCCACAGGGTTTGGCAGAATGGTCCCAAGCAGGGTCCCAGGTCTATTCGTCAATCAATCACTGATGCTTGAGTTTCGAGGCCTCTGTTTGGGCAGACCTGGATTATACACCTATCCCCTATGGCTTAGAGGACAGTCGGCCCCACCTAAGCCTATGAATGGTTTCTTTATCTGCCAAAGGGGAAAAAAGAGCCTGGGTAGGCGAACAACAGATATACGTGACACCATGTTTCAGGTCTTGCAATCATTCCCAAATGTGTTTGGAGAACTGTCAGGCTCCTTAACAAGCTAATGTATATGCAATGCCTACCTGTACAGTTTTATTTCTCCTTCTCTCTTATTTGACTGACAGTTTGTCTAGGGTTCAATTTAAGCAGCATGTCACAACTTCTTCTTAGCCTGTCAAATTGTGTTAGAGATTTCTTGTCTGTGATTCCACAGCACCCTATCTCTGGTGTCCTAGTCCTGAACACACCTTTTTTTTTTTTTTTTTTTTTGTAATAAGTGTTTATCAACCCTGACATTACTGGAGAATCTTCTGCCTGAGAACTTAGAATATACCCATGTCTTCCTAGCCCTACCCTAGCTCAAATTCCTCAGAGTAATGGGGCAAGGAATGGGGTGTCTGTGTGTGTGTATATATATATATATGTATATATATATACATATGTATATATGTATATATATACATATATGTGTATATATATACATATGTATATATACATATACATATGTATATATACATATACATATGTGTATATATATATATATATATATACATATAATCAATCATCTATATATCTCCTCTTCTCTTAAGCTTCCCAGCTGATTCTGAGGTGCAACTAGGCTTGAGAAGCACTGGGTTGCATCATCAGTGTTCCATCCAGATCTAAAATTCTGTGATTCTAATCCAAGATTTGGTAGAATTATCTGCTCCTCTTTACCTCTCTCCTCCTCTTTTCCTCCTTCCTATTTTCAGCTTATCGCATTTAGAGATGTCAAAGCCATAGGCCATTAAAAATACATACAAAATATTTTGTCTTCACTTTTATTTTATTTGCCTATAGGCGCTTTGAAACTATAGCAGGGACACTGAGATTATCTGAGTAATTCAAGAGGTTACTTTGTGGTCTCTTTACACTAGCTCAGCCCAGTCTCTCCTGATGTGGGGTGCACCTCCAGAGCCGTGCCTGCGGATCGATCCCTTACAGCGACATCTACCTCAACAGCACAGCCAGGCGGACCTACAGTGGACAGAGTCATTTGAGGAACTTTTTGTAATGTTTCAAGCTGTTGTGTTGTTGACATTCAGTGCATGTGTTTGTCATTGACACACAGGCTTCCATTCCAGCTGGAAAGCCTTGCCTTTCATGTAGAAGCTGTTTAAAGGAAACATTCCTACTTATCTGAAAGCCAGACAGAGTGCAGGGGAAAGAGGATTTTGTTTGCCCTTGTCTTCAAACGCACTGCATTCTGGGGATGCCTGACAAGACTGTTTTACTTTGTTCCATACAAAGGCCAAATTCTGCTGCTTTCCCCAGGGATCCTGGCAGAAGAGTGTTTGTCTTTAATGTCAGCAGAGATAGTGCAGCTGTGTTTATGGTGGGAGTTACCTGTAATTTACGTTTTCACTTAAACATTTAAGAAGATTAGCTGTTTCCTTTTATTTAAAGAACTGAACTCATTCTGTCTTCCTTCTTTTCTTTTCTTGCTTGTTTTCTTTCTTTTTGCCCCCCCTCCCCCACTACTTCTATAAATTTTTAAAAAAGTAGTAAGGCAGTTGAAAAATCAGGACTTCTGTGTTCTGGTATACAGTTACAATTATTGAAATGAAAGCATTGCAGAATGTGAATTTAATTTCAATCCAGAACAGAATAAGCAAATGAGGAAAAACGAACCAAGCTAGTTCTTCAAACAAGGGCAAGGCATTTCTTAGGTTGGTGAAACCCAAGCTGATTATACATGTGCCTGCCTTTTCACTATTTCATTATAGTTCAGATTATGCTAAATTTTATTATCCTGAAAAACTGACTTCCAAGGACATTAGGGAAAATGAGCTGGGTCAACACCACTCAGATTTTAGGGTTGGAAATAGGGGTATAGGCAGTAGGAATTGTGGACTGATTGAGTCTAACAGAATCACAAGTATTTGTTTTATAACCACCAACAAATGGATTCACCTTACCTGCTCCAGTGAAACATGATTTATTCTTATGTGGGACTTGAGAAGAAAAAATGATTTGCCTTTTTTTTCTGTTAAAGGAAATTTGAGCCCTTTGCTCACACTTATCTTTAGGACCTTTTCTGTAACAATTAACTTTACATTGAAAAGTTCACTAGGATCTCCAAAGAAAATAAAAATGTAGCATCCTTTATTCATCAATTCAACAAACATTTATTTAGTATGCCTACAGTATGAAGGCACTGTGGAAGTGATAAAAAGATGAGAGTGGGTGCTACATCTACACAAACTATGCTATGTGTAGCGTTTAATAAGCTATGATAAATGCTTTAGCAAGCCAAGGGACAACACAGATATCAAAAAAGATGTAAAATATTTCGATGAGATCTAAATTTAGCCTGTCTATGATATTTTCTTGTACTATGAACCTTGGAGCCCTTTGACAAAAGTCAAAGAGGTTAAACTGGCCTGACTCATTTTGGGGAGCCTATATTTTGCCATTGTGATGCTACTTTCTCTGTTAATTTTTCCAAATTCTGAGCAGCAGTCAATTCTAAGGCTCTCCTGTGCATTGCTGTCCATACCTTCGGGTTATACTTTCAGCAATCTGTGTCTGAAGACTGGTCACATTCCTCTTCAGGCAGCACCGCCCCAGCGGATGGCGACTCAGCACTGCTGTGTTAGAGCTGAGCCACAAGCAGGGTGGGGGCTCCCGGCCCTAGTCAGTCTGGTCAAGGCCAAGGTGGCTGCTGCATTTCTGAGCTTGCACAGAAGTGTGCCCAAAGGTCCAGGACTGATAGACAAGGTCCCCTTGGCCACTTAGAAAATACCCACCAAAATGCTTTCCTAGATTCTGTAATTTCAGTTTGAATTTGTTCTAAAGTTATTAAAAGACCTGTTTGTACATTAAAACAGCTTTTCAATAAATCTAAAATTATTTCAAAATAAAAAGTTAAAAATAATGTAATTTATTCAACTAATCACCAATTGTTGGACATTTAGATTGCTTCTAAATTTTATGTTCTTGGATAACCAGTGAATGTCTTTGTCATAAATTTTTGTATATATTCTCATCTATTTTCTTATACTCCATTCCTAGAAGTGCAAATGTGGGATCAAAGTGCATGCATATTTATTAATGCATATTTATTAATGCATGTTATCAAACTGTTCTGTTAAGTTTTCCTGAAAGTACTACTGGCTGTCATAATTTTAAAAGTATTTTTCAATTTAATAGAAAATAATGGTGTTCCATTGTCACTTTAATTTACATTTCTTATATTAGTGAGGAGAATTACAACATGTTTATATTTATACTTTTGTACTTTTGTACATTTTTGTACTTTTGTACACTTTTATACATTTGTACTTTTTTTGGGTGTGTGAATGACCTGTTCAAAACTTCTACACATTTTACTTTTGGGTGTGTTCCCATTTATCTTAATGTTTGTATCAGGGCTTTAATGTAGTTCTCTTGTCCTTATGACAAATTCTCTCTCAGCTGACAACTTAGGAGATTTTTGAGTGTGTTGCTTTAAGAGAGTATGAAAATTGTGTTTGTTTTCTTAAAGATAAACATTCTCTCTTCAAGAATTGGAAGGATAACAATATATGAGCAGCAGCATCCAAGTAACATTCAAAATTGACTTTCTCCATTGGTAATCAAACTTCATCCTTGGATTTAGCTGAGGCATGCCAACTCTTTCATATTAGAAGAACTTTCCTACTCATTCTTAGAATTTAAGTTAATGGGTCACCTGTAAGCATTATGTGAGGGGATTTCATTGCTAGGGGAGTACACAGAGTTTTTAGAGATGGTACTGGTAAGTTTTAAGTCTTAAATAAATAGAAGTGTGACTTACAGCTCACAATTTATGCAGCCGATTTCATGACTTCTGACATTTCTATCATATTATAGTAAGTCCTTAATTAACATTGTTGATAGGTTCTTTTTTAAAAATATATTTTATTAATTATGCTATTACAGTTGTCCCATTTTCCCCCTTCACTCCCCTCCACCCTGCACACCCTCTCCCACCCACATTCCCCCCTTTAGTTCATGTCCATGTGTCATAAGTTTTTAGCTTCTACATTTCCTATACTGTTCTTACCCTCCCCTTGTCTATTTTCTACCTACCATCTATGCTACTTATTCTCTGTACCTTTCCCCTGTCTCTCCTCCTCCTACTCCCCTGTTGCTAACCCTCCATGTGATCTCCATTTCTGTGGTTCTGTTCCTGTTCTAGTTGTTTGCTTAGTTTGTTTTTGTTTTAGGTGTGGATGTTAATAGTTGTGAGTTTGCTGTCATTTTACTGTACATGTTTTTTTTTATCTTCTTTTTCTTAGATAAGTCCCTTTAACATTTCATATAATAAGGGCTTGGTGATGATGAATTCCTTCAACTTGACCTTATCTGAGAAGCACTTTATCTGCCCTTCCATTCTAAATGAAAGCTTTGCTGGATACAGCAATCTTGGATGTAGGTCCCTGACTTTCATGACTTGGAATACTTCTTTCCAGTCCCTTCTTGCTTGTAAGGTCTCTTTTGAGAAATCAGCTGACAGTTTGATGGGAACTCCTTTGTAGGTACCTGTCTCCTTATCTCTTGCTGCTTCTAGTATTCTCTCCTTCATTTTAATCTTGGGTAATGTAATTATGATGTGTGTTGGTGTCTTCCTCCTTGGGTCCAACTTCTTTGGGACTCTCTGAGCTTCCTGGACTTCCTGGAAGTCTATTTCCTTTGCCAGAATGGGGAAGTTCTCCTTTATTATTTGTTCAAATAACTTTTCCATTTGTTGCTCTTCCTGTTCCCCTTCTGGTACCCCTATAATTCAGATGTTGGAATGTTTAAAGATGTCCTGGAGGTTCCTAAGACTCTCCTCATTTTTTTGAATTCTTGTTTCTTCATTCTTTTCTGTTTGGTTGTTTCTTTTTTCCTTCTGGTCCATTCCATTGATGTGAGTCTCAGTTTCCTTCCCATCATTATTGGTTCTCTATACATTTTTGTTTATTTCACTTAGTGTAGCTTCATTTGTTCATCTAATTTGCAACCAAATTCAACCAATTTTGTGAGCATCCTGATCACCAGTGCTTTGAACTGTGTGTCTGATAGGTTGGCTAGCTCTTCGTTGCTTATTTCTGGAGCTTTGATCTGTTCTTTCATTTGGGCCATTTTTTTTTGTCTTGACATGCCTGTTACATAGCATGGGGCAGAGCCTTAGGTATTCACCTGGGTAGGCAACCCAGTTGCTGGGTTGTGATGCAGTATGTAGGGGAGGGGTCCGAGTGGGAACAATGGCATTTGCTCCGCATCCTGCAAGCAAACTGGGCCCTTCTGGTGCTGATTCCCATGGGCGTGGGCTTGTGCACATTCTAGGACCCTGTGGGTCTCTCTAATGAACTCTTCTGTGGGGTTGGGAGTCTCTCCTGGCACCTCAATCCCCACAAGTGTTTTCAGTCGGTGTTTTGAGGCTTTATTTCCCTGAGCTGGAGTCCTGGGTGGTGAGGTCTGTCTCGCTCCCCAGTTTTGCCTGGTTTATCTGTGCATCTGAGCACAAATGTGGGACCAATTGGTCTGCCAACCGCCTTGCATTCTGTGCCCCTCCACAATCCACCACCTCGCTGGGTCTGCCCACTGCCATCCTGCGCACCCGGGGTCTGCCAGCTACTGCTTTTTTTTTGTTGAGACCCCCTCTGCCTGGCCGAGACTCCGCCCCTCCTACTGGTCTGGATGAATGTGTCTATTTTAACTTCTTGGTTGTCGGACTTCCATACAGTTCAATTTTCTGTCAGTACTGGTTGTTTTTTTGTTTCTAAATTTTTGTTGTCCTTATTTTGGTTGTGCGAGGAGGCAGTGTGTCTACCTACGCCTCCATCTTGGCCAGAAGTCCTTGTTGGTAGGTTCTGTGACTTGAAGTGAAACTACATGTAACGAGACCAGTTTTACCACAGGATAATTGATATAAACAAGAGAGAAGTTCTTACAGCATCTCACCAGTGTTACAATGAAACAACATTATCTGAGAACCTGCTGTTTAGTTATAATTTATTTCCTCTGAGAAGCTGGGGGAGTTCCTGACCCCAGGGGACTCCCACTGCCTTCTCCAGTGTGAAGCTTTCTCTTGCTTCCCAGGCAGGTTCCCAGTCTCTGCTGGGCTTGTGTAATATTGTGCACATATGTCTTTTCAATTATCCCTTGTCCTACAGCTCTCCCTTCACATTTTTTCTGCCTACAGCACTGTAAGAGCTTGTTCTGCATCTTACTCATTTTCATGTTTTCTTTACCCAAAATAGTGCCTGATCTATAGAATGTGCTTGATAAAAATTTAGCATTGTTAGTCCCACCTTTATAGAAATTATTGTATTTGTAGTGAGTGACAATTGGGGACTGTGAATTTTGCTGTATATCCAAGAGTTTGTTAATCATCCAATACACATATATTATAGAAAAAATAAAAGTGTCCTGTAATTATACTTCTTAGAGATTATTACTGTTAATATTTGGACATATATTCTTCCAGAACTTGAAGAAGAAGAAAAAGATAGTGATGATGGACATGTATTGAATACACTCACTGTGTGGCAGGCATGGTGCTAAACACTTTACGGGGATTTTCTCACTCAGTCCACATGCTAACACTGTGTGATAGGTTAGCTATTATTTTATCCATTTTAGAATGAAAGACACTGGGGTTTAGGGAGGTTAAATAACTTGCTTAAGAACACACGACCAACAAGCAGCCTAGCCTGGATCTGGAAGCACTCAGTGTGAGCCCACACACATACGAGTCAACAGTATGCTGATCGAAGTGCACATCTCCAGATCCAAACCACTGGGTTCAAATACCAGTTCTGTCCCTAACAAGCTGTGTGATTCTAGGCAAACTGATTAATCTCTCTGTGCCTCAATCCCCATTCCCTCACCTTTAAAATAGGGCTAATAATGATATTAACCCCAAACCCTGCACAGAGTTGTAATGAGGATAAAATGACATAACTTACATGAAGTACTTAAAACAGTGCCCACCTATAGTAAAATCTGAGTGACTGTTAGCTTTTATATATGTTGCTATATATCCAAGGTCCACCCAGAAAAAGTTCAGTCATTGTTAATATAGGGAGAATAGTTTGTATGACATCGATGTAACCTGGCAGCTAAGGAGAGTAGACTGGAATGTACGTGTGTGAACAATGATGATTTCACTGTACTAGTCAGTGGGGGTGGTAGACACCGTTGAGTGAGCATGTGTACTGTGTGGCCCTTACATTCAAATTGAGCAAGTAGAGCAACGAATCTGAATCACATTTTGTGTTAAGCTTGAACATTCCTCCATGGAAACTACTCAGACGATTCAGAAGGCCACAGATATGGGCAACTGGTGATTGGCAGCTTCATCATGACAATGTGCTTGCACATGCATCACATCTTGTGCAGAGTTTTTTGGTGAAACATCAGATCACCCAGGTGACTCAGTCCCCCTACCTACAACCCAGATTTGGCACCCTGTGACTTCTAACTTTTCCCAAAATTAAAAATCACCTTTGAAAAGAAAGAGATATCAGACCATCAGTGAGATTCAGGAAAATACAGTGGGGCAGTTGATGGTGTTTGGGAGAACTGTGTGAGGTCCCAAGGTGTCTACTTTGAAGGGGACTGAGGCATCATTAAATATTTGTTGGATGAATAAATAAATGAATATTATTGAACTTATCTCCAATTTTTCACTATGAATCATATTTTTAAAAATTCCTTTTCTTCTAAGAGATTTGAAGTTTTAAAATTTTGCTGTGTAGTAATATAAAACCTTCTAGTTATTGCTTAAGAAACAAAACGTTGCCCTGGCTGGTGTGGCTCAGTGGATTGGGCACAGGCTTCTGAATGAGAAACAAAAGGTTATTCCCACACTGATGTAGAAACATGTCGCACCTAAAGATACCCATTTAGTCCAAGAGAAAAAATACTTCCCCTAAAGTAAGATGAATGGTTATGTTTAAAATAATAACTTTAAAGGTCCCTTTCATGAAATTCTTTTCAAAGAGTGTTTTACCATGTGGGTAAATTTGAACAGAAATTGTTCAAATTAACTTCAAGTACAATGACATGTATAATGCTTTGATTACACATGTGAAATTCATTTAGTCAAAAGAGACTTTGAGCAGGAAAAATGCAACTTTGTAAGAAAAAAATATCCACATTACTGTAATGATAGAGTAGTTGCCCAAGATCTAATCACTTGCACATTTAGAAGAAAGCATTTCATATTCTCTGTAACAGCAACATCTGGTGACTTTCTGACTATTCCAAAACAGCTTCACTCTGCTTTCAAAGTTCCATTTTGTGTTACACAAATCTGTAAGTTGCCTGCAGAGACTTAGGGAACTGGAAAATTTTCAACTTTACTTGAAAAATGTGCTACTATTCCTCAATTCCTTGAGCTGGGTTGGAAAATAGCAATGAGGGAAAGCTAGTATCAATGAGGGTAGGAGAGCCCCTTTACATCTTGCTATGCTGTAGTGAACACTCCAGAGAATTTCTTTAAGGACGCGATGAGACTGGCCGACAGAGCTTATTGACTAGGAGGAAGATAAATAAGCTGTGACTGGCTGGAGAAACAGATGCAGCAAAGGATTGCTTGAGAGGGAGGAAACCTAGAGTCCAGCCAAGGATATGCTTTTTCAGTTGAGAATGCTTCTAGTGAGATATTCTTCAATTTTACTTTTTGGCATGGAACTAAAGTATAAATCATGTGGTCCAGTTTGCTACCTCAGATAGTATTAAAATTGCTTTGGACCTGGAGTGTCAATTTGTGTTTTATTCTGATTTTGATCACTTTGGAAGCAATAGTCCCTGGCTACCTGCAGAGAGCCCTGAAGAATAATTTTGCCCAATAGATACTGTGGTTGCATCGGTTGGAGCCACAATTCAGAAAACTTAGTAAGATATTGGAGACTTGTGAACAGCAGTTAAACAGTTAACCAGGTAGCATAAAAGGAAATAATTTATTGACATCTTGGCCTCCATCCACTCACAGCCTAGCTGAAGAGCAGAGTGTGATGTAAAAATAATCTTACTAGGCTTTCCTTTCCCTTATCTTCTCTTTTTGTTTGCTTCTCCACTTTTCCTCCTGTTCTCCCCTTCTGATTCTTTCTCTTGTTTTCTTCCTCCCCCACCCTTAAACATTTCTCTTTTTTCCTCTGTATTCTCTTCACTCCCCCCCCCACTGCTGCCCCCTTTGCCCCTTTTGCTTATTATTTTCCTCTTTTCCTCTCCCTACCCCACCAATTTTTAACTCTCCATGGAGCTGAAGTATTATTTTGATGATGGTTATGAAGCAGAGTTTTGTTTTTTTTAAAAGATTGTATTTATTTACTTTTAGAGAGAGGGGAAGGGGAGGAGAAAGAGAGGGAGAGAAACATCAATGTGTGGTTGCCTCTTGCATGCACCCTCCTGGGAACCTGGGCCACAACCCAGTCATGTGCCCTGACTGGGAACTGAACCGGCAATCCTCCCATTCATGGGCCCATGCTCAATCCACTGAGCTATACCAGCCAGGGCTAGAGTTTTATTATTTGTAGTTTAAAAATAGTTTGAGGAAAATGTTTATTTTTCCAGGTTAAAAATTGTGCTCCACTTTTCCTGATCTTAGTTTTCTTACCTAATATTGTTATAGCATCAGAATAAAGTCTGGTACTGAAAAAGCACTACATTAAATCTTAGTTATTAGTAGTTCCTTGATTCAATTTTTCCCTTTACCTTGACCTTGAAAGAAGAAAGTTGACCTTGAAAGAAGAAAGATTTATGTTTTCCCTAAGCAATCCAAGATGTGCACTTGCTGTTGCCTTTATAGGTGCTCTTAAGGATGGGGCGTCTACTCTTTCCCAGCTCCCTGTTTCACTGGTTCATTATCAACTTGTCTACCAAACTTTCTGTCTGTGAAATTGAAACTCACATATTTTTGTTTCAGCCTTAGCAGAAAGGACAGATGGAAAAGGATCTCCTTGAGGTTCAGGCTCTAGAAAATAGCTCTTAGCCCACCTTTGAACATTTTATGGCCTAGTTCATGGACAGAGCATGGCTCTAGAGGTTGACAGTCAGGTCCATGGGCAAAGCATTCAGAGGACAGCCATGAAAGGAAATGGTTAAAGGAGCCCAAGCAGATAGGACACTTGGCATAGTGTCTGCTTGTGGTGTGATCCTGATAAATGGCAGCATAAACTCCGGGAGCCCTCACTGTAGGGGATTCTTCTCCCTCTCCATTACCTGTAGGTAATGAGTGTGGTCCGGGAATATTAATGTCAGAGCGATCAAAGAACATTAGATATTGACAGAGAGGGAGAAACAGAGATAGCAGGTGGGTCTATGTACCTGGTACCTTTGGGTACAGAGACAACCTCTTTGGTGGCTGAGTGACTAAACTTAGAAGCTTCCCAATATAGAGCAAGGAGAAGTAGTGGCCCAATTATTTGCTGAATAAACATTTTCCAAAAACATTGTATAAGAGAGCCTGCTCCCATTCTGCCTTCCTCAGGCAAGACACAAATATCTGGTTGGTGGAGAAGCCAAGCCAGTGTGACAAACTGTCTCTCAACAGTAAGGGTTACACTGGGCAATGTCATGTGTGTGTGTGTGTGTGTGTGTGTGTGTGTGTGTGTGTGATAAATTAATAGATTCAAACCCTTCTCTTAGCAATACTTGAAAGGACCCCCAAACTTTAAAAATCTTAGTTAGTTTCTAGGTACTTTCTCCAAATTAAACTAAACATACTGAGACCCAAACTGATTCAGTAAAAATAGTTTTCCATGGAACTTTATATTGGCTACCCTGGAACAGTTTTAGTAGTCCTTAAGGGTGGGTCAGTGTTCTCTGCTGTGCAGCCTGCTGTCAGCCGAGCACGGGGCTGCCAACGATGCAATCATAACATCATTAGTAGTTAAAGCGGTCAAGCCTGCGAATGATTTGCTTTCTAACCAAATGGATGAATTCAAATCTTTCTCTATAATGACATCCCTTCTACTTGCATTTATTATGCTTTCCTGGGTGGAGAAAAAGTGGATGGTGTGGCTGGCAGGTGGGAATTTTCCATGACCCAAGATGTAGACCCACTGGCCATGGCTGTTGCACTGTTTTATAGACGTGAAACAGGCAGAATAGAGGATGCGTTGATTCTCAAGTGCAACTATAATGCTTTAATAAACCAATGTTTTGTTTGCTGAAGTACATCTTTCCCAGTGCCTGATGAGTAACAGGACTGAGCAAACGGATCTTTGAGAGGGTATGCATATGGTGTGGTGTAAGAATGTTTCTAGTCCTGTGAGGCAACAGGAGAGAGAAGACAGAGCAGGCTAAAACTGTGCACAGCTAGTCTTTTTTTTTAACTCCTCACCTGAGGATATGTTTATTGAATTTAGAGAGAGAAGAAGGGGGAGAGAGAGAGAGAGAGAGAGAGAGAGAGAGAGAGAGAGAGAGAGAGAGAGAGAGAGAGAGATTGATTTAAGAGAGAAACATTGACTGGTTATCTCCCATATGCACCCGGACTGGGTATCAAACTTGTAACTTAGGTATGTATCCTGACTGGGAATTGAACCTGCAATCTTTTGGTGCTTGGGACAATGCTCCAACAAATTGAGCCACCCATCCAGGCCTATGGGCAGCTGGTCTTTGAGGAAGTCAAGCGTGGGAGGAACAGCCATCTTTCTGCCTGGGTGGCTACAGAAAGTATCCTGTGAGATGATCACACTTGTTTCTCGGAATCTGAAATTGTATAAGAACCTCTGAGATGGGGGTTTCTTCTTTGCTACAGACCTCAATGATGTGATGAGCTAGGCTATAGGAAGGGCTTGAGTCCATTTGCTGTTTTTTTTCTCTATATTCTCAAGAGAAAAAGCAGGGTTAGGTTAGAGAATAGGAGAGTGAGAGGAAATAATAGGAGAGACAGTTTTCCATAGATATTCTGTAATCCTATACATTGCCAACTACACCGAGAATGCAAGGTCAACATTGCTTTATACCCAGGTCATTTCTCAGGATTGTGTTTGCAGTGAACAGTCTTGGGGAATGAAGTATGTGTCCCTCTGGGACAAAGAGCAGGCTAGCTTATTACTTCCTGTGGAATGGTGAGTTCCCCAGGCTTAGTGTTTTTCTCCTACAGTGCCACCCACTATGTGCTGGCATCCATGTGGGCCCTACACAGGACTTCTGTGGGACTGGGAGGGCAAATGGAACTGATAAAAACATACTAATGCTCAGAGGGCTTGCTGTGCCATGAGTAAAGACCTTTGTTTCTAACCCAGAGATCTCATTTCTTTCTTTGTTTTTAAAAAAATATTCTTTTTTCTATTGTTTTTTAAAGATTTTATTTATTTTTAGAGGGGAGGGTGGGAGAAAAGGAGAGAAACATCAATGTGTGATTACCTCTCATACGCCCCCTACTGGGGACCTGGCCCACAATTCAGGAATGTGCCCTGACTGGGAATCAAACTGGGGACCCTTTGGTTTGCAGGCCAGCACTCAATCCACTGAGCCACACCAGCCAGGGCCAGAGATCTTGTTTCTTCTGCCAGCATCAATGAAACAGTTATAGGGTAATCAATTAGTTCATAGATAAGTTAAAGTCAAATCTCAGACCTAACAGGAAGGAATACAAAAGTTTACAGAAATGTTTGGAAAGACTTGAGTCTTCACCAGAGTCCTTTCTTTTTCTCTGTCTTCTGTCCTTAAAAATCATTAATAAACTCTGAGGTTCTTGGCAATGCTGTACAATTCTTAGACTCCTTAACTTTGACCTCTGCAGTTACTGAACTTCCTGAATGTTTCCCTAGGCACATGAAAGACACCATAAGAGCTCTGATGCAGGGTGTTTGATACCAGACTACCAGGGTTTTGCAGAGGTCATGCAGCCGTTCTTGCCTTCAGGCTATACTGACATCAGTCCAGTTTTTAAACATCTCCAGAATGAGTGAGTTTAGCTACCTTCCCTCAGTAGCCAGTTTTACCTTTCCCTTTTTAGGATAGAATGAAAAAGAGAAAGAAATGGTTTATTAGTTAAATTTTTCCTTTTGTGAGCTTCCATGAGTATTTAGAAAACTGATCATACGCTGAGGTGGGTTGGGGGGAAATCTTGAGGTTCACTGTCATTGTCTTTTCTCAAGGCTTAATGGTGTTCCATTTTTCTTTAAAAATTTTTCACTGTGAATGTCATTTATATAACCATTCTGTGCTGGTTTCCTCAGGGAAAATAGGAAAAGAGCTCTACTTTCTCTATCTTCAGCTCTTTTCATGGGGCTAAACCTTAGATTTTTTTTTTTTTGCTGGAGACTTCTATGAATATGATTTTGTAGGGTTTTATTAAGTGGCTTCCTTAATTGGGTCATTGAAATGATTAACTTCATGTTACCTTTAATATAAGGTTTATGGGTTTAGATTATTGGGGATCATGTATGGCCAATTGAGTTGATGCAGACACTGGCCCACAGTGTCTGCCTCATTATGGATGAAATGAGACAGACACTACTGAGTCTGGTGGAGGAAAAGGAACAGCATGGCTTTTCTCTCAAGTGGAGCAAAAGTCACGGCCTCCACCATGAAAGGCCTTTATTTCTTTCTCTCAGCACATTACATGATAGTCCTCATTTACTATGCACAGGTTCACTTTAGGTGGTTACCTTTTATAGAAAACAAAGGAACCAATGCCGGTTAATCACATCGCAGAAGAGGGATATTTGCAAATGAAAAGGCAAAAGTAGTTGAACCGGTTACACTCATCCTTGGAAGGTTTAGCATGGTTTTTAGGAAGTTGCTTAACAGTAAATGTCCTCAATTCAGGGTGAGGGAGTTTTAGCAAAAAGCAAGACTCATAGCGGCCTAGGTACATTGCAGGCCTGATTCCCCACAGGAAAACCTATCCGTGGGTGTGGATCCTGTGCATCTCCCAGTGGGAGCTGGGCCTATGCCACGCAGAGCGGCTTTCCACACTGAGTATCATCGCCCTCTCTCTATCCACTCTACCCTAAATTGCTCTAGGCAGCGTAAACAATTTGTCATGATTTGTTCAACAGAGCACGCGCTTCCAAGAAGGCACCTCAGTGCAGACACCATTTCTGTAAGCTTCCCTTGTAGATATGCCTCATCTTGTGCTTCAGTTTTTAGTGGATGCTTGACTATTGACATTAATAGTTACCTTGTGCCCTGGCTAAATGGTCGGTTGGTTGAGTGTCATCCCGTACACCAAAAGGTTGTGGGTTCTATCCCAGGTTAGGGCACATGTGTAGGCTGAAGGTTCAATCCCTCATTGGGGTGTGTGTGGGGGGGATACCAATCAATGTTTCTGTCTCACATTGATGTTACTCTCTTTCTTTCTTCCTAGCTCTCTAAAATCAATGGAATTATATCCTTGGTGAGGATTAAAAAACTAGTTACTTTGTAATTAATTAAGAAAAATCAATCTTTATTTTGAAGGTCAAAACAGAGTGCATACATATAATCTCTCTCATGTATTATATAATCTCTCATGTATTAACTTTCCACCATACTCTGACAGAGAAATACTGAAGCTACATTCTTTTTTCTCCTTTCCCCTTGAATATTTCAAGCTGTGCAGCCAAAAGCCGGTCATGGTTTTCTTTCTTGTCTTCCTTAGCCATTCACTTATCAGTCACCAAATGTTTATTTGGGATTTAGCTCATGCAAGCAGCTAAGGTTCAATGATCTGATTGAGTATAGTAACTCCGCATGTAGCAATTTGTTATAAATTCTTTAAAATTTTAAAAATTCTTTAGTGATCTTTCTCTGGTATAGGATTTCCTGGGTTAGGGTGGAGTAAATGTGAATAAGGGACACTGTGCAAAGATGGCCTTGGAGAAGCCCTGAGAGCTCACTCAATGGCTTAGTTGGGTACTTAGCATTGAAGTGTTTCCTATGAATTTTATTTCTTGTCTTAGAAGCATTACTTTGGCTGTTACTATAGTGAACAATTTGAAATGTAGCTATCAATCCACTGACCATTAAAACATTACATTCTCCCTGTGAATCATATTTAGCCAACTTTAATCACTTAAATGGAGTCAGGAAAAATGATGTAGAATGGCTTCTATTGATACGAAAAGATATTTACCAGTGATCATTTGCATTTTCTTCCTTTTGTTCATATTCATTTTCTAATTCTTCTGTTGTTAATAATTATACAACTGATGTGGGATCCATTGCTTTTAACTGTTGAAAGGGCTGACGAAACCCAACAGGTGATCTTGCTGTGTATCTTGCTGTGAAACGCTCAGTATCACTGAACTTAATACTGGAACATATGAAAAAACCCACCACCTAGCATTTGAGGAGTAATAAATTCATATAATTGTGCTTTGAATGCCTATTTAAATGTTTTATATGGCCTCTGACCCCAGCCCCCACACTTCTGCTCATTGGCACAAGTCGTCTGGGGTCCTGGAGCACTGAGGCCAGTGGAGACTGTGTGGCCATCGTGACCTTAGACATGTGACCTGATTTGAACGTCTTATGCAATCATGGTGCATTAATGAAAACTGGGAAATTCACTTTGGTGCAATGCCACTAGCCAAGCTACTGTCTCTTTTGAGATGTTCCCAGACTTCCCACAGCTAATATTCCTTTTCTCTTCCAGGATGCTACATTGCACTTAGTTGTCCTGTCTTAGTTTTTTTCCAAGCTATGAGAGTGTCTTAGTTTTTCCTTAGTTTTTTTTTTTTTTTTGTTAATGACCTGATGTTTTTGAATAGCATTGATCAGGCATTTTGTAGAATGTCCCTCAATCTGGGTTTGTTTGGTGACTAGACGAGTTAGGGATTTTTGGAAAAGGAACCACAGAGGGGAAGTATTTTCCTCGTTGCATTATGTCAGTCCGTGGTATCAACATGACTTCTTATTGTTGGTGTTAACTTTGGCTATTTGGGTAAGGTGGTGTCTTCCAGGTTTCTCCACTGCAAGGTTTTTACATGACCCGTTCCGTTCTCTGTTCTTTAGGAGTTGCTCAGTGCAGCTTCTTCTCAAGTGGCACTTCCTGACCTACCCTGGAGGGCAGATTCTCAAAGAATTTCTGGACCACCACAGTAATTAACAAATATTTTAGGCAAGATACTTTGAGGCTATGAAATATCCCATTTCCCTGTAAGATTTTCCTCATCATTTTCTCATTCATCAGTGAATCTTACCTGTAATAATTCTTATTGAGGTGTTCTGAGGTGATTTACTCTAGCATCCATTCCTGCATTTATTACTCAGATTTCTTCTGTAAGGAAGAGCAGTCCCTTCTCCCTTGTTTACTGATGTACACAATCATCGATTTGCGTCACTAGGGCCTCACAGATATTTATTTTATTCTTTGGGTTCCTAGCTGAAATTTCTCACTGATGTTCACGGCTGCCCCCCTGGCCTGTCAGTCTCAGATTTCACATTACTTGTTTGCTGTGTGATCTCGGTTTTCCAGTGGGTTCATGGCAAGCTGATAATCTGCAGTTCAGCTTTTTTCTTTTTTTCCTTTTTTAAAATTTTTTTAAAAAAATCATTGTTCAAGTACAGTTTTCTCCCTTTTACTCCCATTCCAGCCCAGCTTTTTTCTTGTAAGTGTGAGTGATGCCTTTTCCCACTCTCTACATCTCTGAGCTCATTCCAGAAGCCTGTATAATGCATTTTAATATAAGATGTAATATATTTCAATATAATATAATACAGTATAATAAACCCACTATAAAAAGGTAATTAGGACATTGGCAAAGGAAATTATAAGATGAACTGGGTATTAGATGATTGTAAGGAATTATTGTTAATTTTGTTAGATGTGATAATGAATAGTATTATAAGATAATGTCATTTGTTTTTAGGATGGCTTCAGGAAGTATTTAGGGTTGAAATATCATGCTTTTTTTTCTTATTTGGTTTTTGTTTTCACAGGGGCCTTTTAATGTGGATATTTGATTGAAGAGTCCTAAACATTTAAATTGAAAGTTAGTCCATGAAGGTCTGTTTGCTATAATTAAAAACATTTGGGCCTGGTTTAGTTTAGAACTTTGCCTGAATTTAAACCAATGATATAGAAAATTGTTACTGTTCCTTAAACTTTAGGAGGAGTCACTTCATAGACTCAGAGCTCTTTGAAAAGGAGCTAGGTGCACTTGAGGAAGAAACGCTCAAATAACATCTCAATACATATGGGGACTACCTCTCTGAACTGTCCACAGAGGGACCTGCAGGCATTTTCCATGGTCACTGCACCCTGAGAAGAGACAAATGCTTCAAACTTCTAATAATTATTCAACATTGACTTTGAAACAATACAGGAACCTGGGACGCAGAAAGCCAGTGGGAGTTTGTGAAACTCAAACTTGGGAGATAAATGGGTTTTTAACCAGAATCTCTCCCAGTGGACTCAGGGAACCCTGATTATCCCTCATGGTTAATTTTCTACTTTCCCTGTGGTAGTTTAAGCAGCTGTCCTTAGCAAATAGCAGAATCCTTGCTTGGCCTCCCAGGCTCTTACAATAAAGGCTATAATGGCCTTAATGACCAAAAGGAGCACTAATGTGGTGTTTCATTTCTCTATAAAAAGTAAATCAAAGGCAATACTACATCCTTTGGGGAACCACAGGTATTAGAACCACTATCAAGGATGTGAAAGAGGGGGGGTAGTCTTACCACATCCCCATTTTAAACTTCCCGTTTGGATTTTGCTGAAATCAGAAGGGTTTGAGAGACTAAGACTGGGTTTTCTTAATCTTGATGAGGAGGTGTTTTAACTGTAGCTGATATTCTAAACATAACTTCCTTACCTGAGACACATTGGCAGCTCTGCCTGGGCCCCTGGATTTAACAATTGAACTGGCATTTACTCCCAATATTCGATTAACAGAATATTTCAGGACATGTTTGTTTTCACCTGGAATAAACTTCTGAAAAATTGCCTTCAGTGATACCAACATCATGTCTTTAGGCCGCATTATAGTGAGTGGCACTGAGACCTTGGCCATTTTCCCTCTTTGGCAGGACATTGTATTGGTCCATACTGGTCCACTACATTGATGACATCATGCTGGTAAGACCTGAGGAGGGGAAGTAGGGGGTGCCCTATGTGTTCTGGTAAGACACTTATGAGCCAGTAGTGAGGCATGTGTGTCAAAGGGTGGGCTGACTGGGAGTCAAACCAGCAACCTTTTGGTTCACAGGCTGGCACTCAGTCCACTGAGCCATACCAGCAAGGGCAGGAATTGTTTGTGTATTCTAATAGTAAAAAGCAGGTCAACTTTTACCCAGTTTTATTATTGTTTTAAAATTCTCTACCGATAATGCACCCTCTTTTTACCTGCACTTAGGTGTAAGTTTCATCTCCCTTGGTATGTCACTATTCTAAACTTCACATATATTTTCTGTTGTATCACTTAGAATAACCTTATAAGGCGTTGACACCATATTATAGATAACCCTTGAAGAGATTAAGAATGTCACTCAAGGACACTGGTAGATAAGAGTAAACATTTCAACCTAGCACCTCAGGTGTGTAAACCTGTGCTGTTCCCTCTGCATTGCACTGCCTCCTCATGGCAGCTTGGAAAACATAACAGCATACAGGTTTTTCTTCTCTTTTAGGATTTGGCAGATTAGTGCTACTCTCTCTCCAGCTCCTAAAATCTCTTGGAGGGTTGAGTACTACTTAGGGCAATGGGCAAGTACCCACTCTTTTCCCCTGGTGACTAAGATACTTTGGTTGTCTTTGGACTATAAAGCTTTTATGATTCATCTTTGATTGTGAAAAGAACTATATAAAAGCAGTGACTAAATTCAGACCTACAGGCTGGGTGGGGCATGGTGGGTAGAGGGATTGAGCAAAAAAGATAAAAAAGAGAAAAACCTGACAGACATGGACCTCACAGTATGGTGATTACTGGGAGTGGTGGGGGGAGGTGGAGGAGGGTACAGAGTGGATAAATGGTGATGGAAGAAGACGTGACTTGGGGTGGTGGACATACAATACAGTGTACAGATGATGTGTTGTGGGATTGTCGATCTGAAACCTGTATAATTTTGTTAATCAGTGTCACCCCAATAAATTCAATAAAAAATTTTAAGAAGACAAATGGAAAAATATAAATTCAGATCTGCAGGACAGTACAGCTGGACTGTTTTCCTAATGTATTTGGCTTATTTTCAAGAAATAAACATAAATAGACTAGTGGCCAAAATGGAGGCATAGGCAGATATACTTTGCCTCCTTGCACAACCAAAAGAAGGACAACAACAAATTTAAAAACAAAAACCAACCAAACTGCCAGAAAATCAAACTGTATGGAAGTCTGACAACCAAGGAGTTGAAGAAACATTCATCCAGACCAGTAGGAGGGGTGGAGGTGGGAAGCTGGGGTGGAGAGGACTTGTGGCAAGGAGGCTGCTGGAGGACTGAGGGGGCGAGATGGCCACTGGTGGAGCTGGTGGTCCCACATTCGCATACAGATAAACTGGGAGGAGCAACTGAGGAATGAGACAGATTGCACAATCCAGGATTCCAGTGTGGGGAAATAAATCCTCAAAACCTCTGACTGAAAAAACCAGTGAGGGCTGAAGCAGCTGGAGAAACTCCTAGGAGAGTTCATTGGAGAGACCACAGGGTCCAAGAACATACACAAACCCACCCACCTGGGAATCAGCACCAGAAGGGCTCAATTTGCTTGTGGGTAGTGGAGGAAATGACTGAAAGCCAGCCAAGAACTGGGCAAGTGGCACTATTCCCTCTCAGATCCCTTACCCCCTATGGTGCCACAACACAGCCAAGTGGGTTGCCCTGCCAAGGCAAATACCTATGGCTCCACCCCTTACTATGTAACAGGCAAGCCAAGATAAAAAAATGTGGCTGAAATGAAAGGATAGATCAAAGCTCCAGAAAAAAATAAAACTAAGCAATGAAGAAATAGCCAACCTATCAGATGCAGAGTTCAAATCACTGGTAATCAGGATGCTCACAGACATGGTTGACTATGGTTGAAAATTAGAGGAAAAAGTGAAGGCTATGAAATGTGAAATAAAGGAAAATGTACAGGAAGCCAACAGTGAAGGGAAGGAAACTGGGACTCAAGTCAACAGTTTGGAGCAAAAGGAAGAAATAAACATTCAACTAGAACAGAATGAAGAAATAAGAATGCAGAAAAATAAGGAGAGGCTTAGGAACCTCTGGGACATCTTTAACATTCCAACATCCAAATCATGGGGGTGCCAGAAGGAGAAGAGGAAGAGCAAGAAATTGAAAACTTATTTGAAAACATAATGAAGGAGAAGTTCCCCACTCTGGCAAAGGAAACAGACTTCCAGGAAGTCCAGGAAGCTCAGAGAGTCCCAAACAAGTTGGACCCAAGGAAGCACAAACCAAGGCACATCATAATTACATTAGTCAAGACTAAAGATAAGAAGAAAATCTTAAAAGTAGCAAGAGAAAAGAGACTGCTACCTACAAAGGAGTTCCCATAAGACCATCAGCTGATTTCTCAAAAGAAATCTTGCATGCAAGAAGGGGCTGGAAAGAAGTATTCAAACTCATGAAAGGCAAGGACCTACAATCAAGATTACTCTATCCAGTAAAGCTTTCATTTAGAATGGAAGGGCAGATAAAGTGCTTATATTAGCTAAGGTCAAGTTAAAGGAATTCATTATCAACAAGCCCTTATATGAAATATTAAAGGGACTTGTCTAAGAAAAAGAAGAGCAAAAATATGAACAGTAAAATGACAACAAACTCACCTAAAAAAACAAAAACAAGACTTCCAGCCAAGATGGAGGTGTAGGTAGATACACTGTGCCTCCTCGCACAACCAAAAGAAGGACAACAACAATTTAGAAACAAAATAACAACCATAATTGACAGAAAATTGAACTACATGGAAGTCAGACAACCAAGGAGTTAAAATAGACATGTTCATCCAGACTTGTAGGAAGGGCAGAGTTGGGCAGCCTGGCAGAGAGAGGTTGTGGCACAAAGAGCAGTGGCACCAGGTGCATGTAAGGCATCCCTGGGCATTCAAGGCCACAGCGGGTGGACGCTGGGTGCTCAGGCGGTGGCTGGCAGACTCCAGGCGCAGGATGGCAACAGGCAGACCCAGTGAGGCAGCGATTGTGAAGTGAGGCACTGCACGCCAGGTGGCTGGCTGACCAGGCAGTCCCATATCCACACACAGATAAACCAGGTGAAACTGGGGAGTGAGACAGACCTCTAAATCCAGGGTCCCAGCGGCGGGACATAGAACCTCAGGACACTGAATGAAAACACCTGTGGGGGTTGACGTGTGGGGAGAGACTCCCAGCTTCACAGGAGCATTCGTTGGAGAGACCTACAGGGTCCAAGAACATGCATAAGCCCACCCACATGGGAATAAGCACCAGAAGGACCCAGTTTGCTTGGGGGGAGCAGGGGAAGGGACTGAAATCTGACAGAGAGCGGAGCAAGTGCCACTGTTCCCTCGCAGACCTGGCTTCCGCATACAGCCTCACAGCCCAAAAACTGGGTTGCCCCACCCAGGCAAATACCTAAAGCTCTATCTCTCATACATAACAGGTGCGACAAGAGAAAAAAATGGCCTAAACATAAGAACAGATCAAAGCTCCACAGCAAATACAACTATGCGACCAAGAGATAGCCAACCTATCAGATGCACAGTTCAAAGCACTAGTGATCAGGGTGCTCACAGAATTGGTTGAATTTGGTCACAAATTAGATGAACAAATGAAGGCTATGCTAAGTGAAGTGAAGGGAAATGAACAGGGGACCAATAGTGATGGGAAGAAATCTGAGACTCACATCAATGGAATGGACCAGAAGGAAGAAAGAAACAACCAAACAGAAAAGAATGAAGAAACAAGAATTCAAAAAAATGAGGAAAGGCTTAGGAACCTCTAGGACATCTTTAAACATTCCAACATCTGAATTATAGGGGTACCAGACGGAAAAGAGGAAGAACAAGTGGAAAGGTTATTTGAACAAATAATAAAGAAGAACTTCCTGAATCTGGCTAAGGAAATAGATTTCCAGGAAGTCCAGGAAGCCCAGAGTCCCAAAGAAGTTGGACCCAACAAAGCACACACCAAGGCACATCATAATTACATTACCCAAGATAAAAATGAAAGAGATAATCGTAAAAGCAGCAAGAGATAAGGAGACAGTAACCTACAAAGGAGTTCCCATCAGACTGTCAGCTGATTTCTCAAAAGAGACCTTATAAGCAAGAAGGGGCTGGAAAAAAGTACTCCAAGTCATGAAAGGCGAGGACCTACATCCAAGATTGCTCTATCCAGCAACACTTTCATTTAGAATGGAAGGGCAGATAAAGTGCTTCCCAGATAAGGTCAAGTTAAAGGAGTTCATCATCATCAAATCCTTATTTTATGAAATGTTAAAGGGACTTCTCTAAGAAAAAGAAGATAAAAAACATGTATAGTAAAATGACAGCAAACTCACAATTATTAACAACCACACCTAAAACAAAAACAAAAACAAAAACAAAAACAAACTAGGCAAACAACTAGAACAGAAACAGAACCACAGAAATGGAGATCACATGGAGGGTTAGCAACAGGGGAGTAGGAAGAGGAGAGAAGGGCAAAAGGTCCAGAGAATAAGTAGCATAGATGGTAGGTAGAAAATGGACAGCGGGAGGGCAAGAATAGTATGGGAAATGTAGAAGCTAAAGAACTTATGACACATGGGCAAGAACTAAAAGTGGGGAATGTGGGTGGGAAAGGGTGTGCAGGGTAGAGGGGAATGAAGGGGGGAAGTGGGACAACTGTAATAGTATAATCAATAAAATATATTTAAAACCAAAACAAAACAAAATGAAAACAAAAACAAACTAAGCAAACAACTAGAACAGGAACAGGTTCACAGAAATTAAGATCACATGGAGGGTTATCAGTGGGGAGGGGAGTAAATGGGGGAAAAGGTACAGGGAATAAGAAGTATAAATGGTAGGTACAAAATAAGAAACAAAAAATGGTAGGGGAGGCTAAGAATAGTGTAAAAAAATAGAGAAGCCAAAGAACTTCAATGTACAACCCATGGACATGAACTAATAGGGGGGAAGGCTAGAGGGAGTGGGGGTACCAGCCAAAGCGGGGTAACGGGGAACAAATGGGACCACTGTAATAGCATAATCAATAAAATCCATTTTAAAAATAAACACAAATAGCATTGTGACTTGCTTGTGGTTAAAGGCAAGTCTCTTGCATGGAAATGTTTATTTCAAAAAATAGCTTAAAAGTAATATAACTCTTATGATGAGATATCAAAACTGATTCACTCTTGGTTAAAATGTGCCCTTTTTATATATCCGTAGTGGAAGAATGGGTGTGAGAGAGCAGTAAATTATCGAGTTCAAAGCAGTTGAGAACATTTGCTTTGAAATGAATTAAACATTAAGCAGCACTAGTAAAATACTTCTTAGCTGGTTTTGAATTGCTACCTTCTTCTCCCCTTTTCTCCATTTTTAACCCCATTCTTTAATTCTGGATATTTATTGTCACTTAGCTAGCAAAGGTAGATTAATTCCTTTTTGCTATTTTCACAGTAAAGGGTTTCTTTTGCTGATAAATTAACAGTAAAAACATTTTTGACTCAAGTCTAAACAAGACAAACATATGGATTAGATTTATTTTGAAGTAAACATGGCTTTAAGACTGGGCTGTGGCAGTGGTTGCATAGGGCGAGGGAGAGAAAAATGCTTTGGGGGCTTTTTAAACTTCAAAACACTTAGAAATGTTTTTAGGTTAGTCATAACCCCAGCGGCACAGATGTCCCCATTCTGGGAACAATCTTGGCATTCAACCAGAATCCTCCAACTTTCTGAGTTGCAGGGTGGTGGGGGTGGGGGTGCTGGTACAAACTTTCCTGCTTGCTTGGCCCCCCTTATTTTAGGGTAGAAGTTTACTATGGAGCTATAAACCTCTTAATCAATCTAATTTTGCAGGTTAAATTATGCTGCTATCCTTAGTTGTTTTCTTTGTTTTTGTCGTCATGCAATCCATGGATCATCTGCATCAAATGGCTGGTGAGTGTGTTAGAAATGCAGAATCCCCGTTCCATACCAGTCCTAATGAGTTCACATCTTCATGGGTAAAGCTCAGGAATCTGCATTTGAGAAGAAGCTAGGACACGTCAAAGTTTGAGATCTACTATTCTGTCACTTAGGATTAAGGGGTTTTTTTATTTTATTTTATTTTATTTTATTTTATTTTATTATTTTATTTTATGTTTTATTTATTTTATTTTATTTTTATTTTTATTGTTGTTCAAATACAGTTTTCTGCCTTTTACTCCCATCCCAGCCCATTCCTAGCCCTCTTTCCCTCCCTCCTGATTCCACCCCCCTATCTTGTTTTTGTGCATGTGTCCTTTATACCTGTTCCTGCAAACCCTTCCCCTTTTCTCCTGAAATTCCCTCCCCTCTCACCTCTGGTTACTGGTCAGCTTGTTCTCTATTTCAGTGTCTTTGACTATATTTTGCTTGTTTGTTTGTTTTGTTGATTAGGTTCCACTTAAAGGTGATATCATATGGTATTTATCTTTCACTGCCTGGCTTATTTCACTCAGCATAATGCTTTCCAGTTCCATCCATGCTGTGGCAAAGGGTAGGAGCTCCTTTCTTTCTGCTGCATAGAATTTCATTGTGTAAATTCAGCATACTTTTTTGATCCATTCATTTACTGATGCGCACCTACGTTGCTTCCAGCCATTTGGCTATTGTAAATTGTGCTGCTATGAACATTGGGGTGCATAGGTTCTTTTGGATTGGTGTTTCAGGGTTCTTAGGATATAATCCTAGCAGTGGAATTGCTGGGTCAAAAGGCATTTTAGTCATGGTAAATAATTAGGTTACCATATTCTGGGGCTGTATTTAGGTAATAGTGATGTTAGCACTGCTTAAGGTTTCAGTTCCTCTAGTTTTTATTGATCTCCTACAGGCATTTTCTGTATATAATTTCTTATCTAGTGAAGTATTTTATCCCACAGTAAAGATGGAAAAACAGAGGGTGCCAGATTTTACTTGCTCATCCAAGTTTACACAACTCATTAATAGTGGAATTAGGATTTGGATCAGGTTTCTGACTCCATAGCCCAACTTCTTAATATTTCTACCACAACTGTTCTTTAGCTGAATTACAGGTGCTTATTAAGCTCCTACTATGGTCCAGGCACTGTGCTAAGTGCTAGAGGTAGATCAACAGGAGAAAAGACCTCTCCTCCCTGAAACCACATTCTTTTGGGTGAAGACGGACAATAAACAGCTCAAATGCATGTTAAGTATCCACAATAACAAAATACAATAAATGAAGATTCTAATTCTGAAAAAATCATATTGTTATACTCTTTATTGTCACATAAAAGTAAATAAGACATTAGTAGTATTAAGTACTAGTAAATTCCTTAGCTATTGTATGTAGCAGATGATGTCCATAGATAGACAAAGTCTCTGTCCATTTGATGTCAGAGACTTGTCCATAAACAGTAATTAATGAGGACTGTTTGTAACCAAGGAAATATATAATTTGGAA
This sequence comes from Phyllostomus hastatus, assembly GCF_019186645.2. Classification (NCBI taxonomy): domain Eukaryota; kingdom Metazoa; phylum Chordata; class Mammalia; order Chiroptera; family Phyllostomidae; genus Phyllostomus; species Phyllostomus hastatus. Next base: position 16,107,980 of record NW_025333857.1, read on the forward strand.
AATTATTTCTCATAAATCATCTTAGCTATGATCAACTAATAAGATTGGAAAGAATTTTTTAAAGCTGTTTAAGCACTTAACCATATGGCATATTAGGCAAACATTCTTCACCTATCACCCTGAGCATCTCAGGCCCCAGATAAATGGAAATGGTTTTGAAAAAGAACAGAAGAAACTCTCTCTGGTCTTGGCTTAGGTCATGGGGCTACATGAGCCTAATGCTCTTTATGTTTTGAAACAAGTTTAACAAATGCCTTCTTGGGTATTCACCAGAGAGTGCTTTGTTTTAACTCGATTGTGGTTCATCTCCTGAATGCACAATTAAGATGAGTTGTTAATGTGAAAGAGAGCGAGGCCGGGGCTCCGAGATTCTCCACATCTTGTCGAGAATTGGGCGAGGTTATCTGAAAACAATGCATTAGTTTTCCTTCCCCTCGGTCTCTGCTGAAGTACCTTCTTTGAGAATTGCTTTGCTAGGCTTTTGAGTTGATAAAAGAAATAATTACATGAGGACTGTCCCTACATTCTCTCAAAATGGCTTCTGAAACATTGCTTCTTCTATTTTTCTGAGCTGTTCTGTGAAGTTATTTGAACTTAACGCTCAGAGTGGTTTTGTCTTCCTGACCAGCCCTGCCTGGAATGTCTTTGTCTGTGTGGATGCCTGACTAACCTCTGGTCATTCAGCACAGATGTTACTACTTCCAGTGCTGGCCCCTCTGACCCCCTGTCTTCCTTCTAAGGAGCTAATCATTCCACTTTCCCTACCCAAGCTCTGCATGTTGAACAGTTTCCATGGCTGAACTTTTCACTGTTTCCTGTCTGGCGTCTTTAGTTACCCCAGGTTATCATGAGGCTGATAATAATGCTTTAGCCATCTCTGAGTTCAGAGCGTTCATCACAGTAGGAGCCACATATAAACATTTTTTTTGCATTAAGTCCAAACTGGTGTAAGTTTGAGATTAGGAATTGGAGTAAAGTGAATGGAGGTAAGCTTTAAAGACTGAAAAGATGTTCTGATACATGAAAGTGATTGAGGAAGTGGAGAACCTGTCCTAGATGTCACTGAAGGATCTATAGCTTAGTGGGAAGGGGCTCAACACAGTCAGGGGGCATCTGCTGAAAGATATTAATCTCTGTCCTATCTACACTGCCAGAGGGTTGACACTTCTCCATAAATTGGTTACAGTTGTGATGGGTGTAAGGACTGTTTTTGCATTTGGAATCGAGCATCCATCCCCCTACTTCTAATAATAGGTTCCTGATTTGGTTTCAGAGAATTCTCTCTCTCTTATTATATACCTCTTACAGGAGTGTGAGTTAAAGCACCGACTCTCTATTAGCTAAAGAAGGGGCATGTGATGTGAGTAAGGCCAAACATTGATCTCTGGGACATTGAATGTTGAGATGAGGGATCCAAAACCTGAAAATGGTTGGAGTTCCCTCATGGGTGGGCCCCACCCTGAAGAGACAATCTCTTAGCTGCTGTTCCAGACCTTGAGCAGTATTGGTTTCAGTCTGCCCTGAAGCCTGATTCATTCATTCAATAAATAGTTTTGGGGTATTATTTGTGACTCCAGGGATTTTGTATAAACAAGACAGATAAGTCCCCACTGTCATGGGCCTGACAGTCTGTGGCGGATCTTCAGCTCTTTCTCATCCTTGGAGCTCCGGCATATCCTTCTAACAAATTCCTTTTCTGCTCATGTCAGCCAGGCTGGTTGCTGTTGCTTGCACCCCCACCTAGCTGATCCCCGGTCATGCTCAGCCTCTCCACCGTGGCACACAGGCTCCTCCTGACCTTGTCCAGCCCAGGCTCATCTCGCCACACTGCTGGGCACGATCTAGAGTCCACTCACACCAAACGGCAGCAGAGCCTTGGCACTTGCTGACTGTTTTCAGATTTGACTATATGACAAGGACACAAGGACACATAGGACTCTAAGTCACAGGTATTTGACCAGAGTACAACTCAGGGTACTTTCTCATCCACTGTACACACTGTTCCATCATATTAGAATGCTCTTCCATTTCTACCATTGTGTACTCAGCAAAATTCCATCCTTTAAGTTCAAACCCCACTTTCTCCACCTTCTGCCTTGGAAGTTTATTTGGAAATAGAGGCAACAGCATGAGCTCTAGATCAGTCACATTCATTCACTTGTTCTGTATCCTTGGGCAAGTCACTTCAACTCACTGAGCCTCAGTTTCCTCATATATAAAATGGGGATAATAACACCTGCCTCACTGGTCTGTTATGAAGGCGGAATGAGATGATACATATAAAATGCCTACCTCAATGCTTGATACAGAGGCATGACTTAAAATGTTTTAGTTCCCCCTTCATATGAATTTAAGTCCCAGCAACATACAGGTGACATGCTGAAATTAGGATAATTTGGGCAGAGTTGGGCAGAGTATAAGAGAACTACATGGGGCAGTCCAGGGGCTAATAACAATAGAGACAGAGCTCGTACCAAGTGTGAAGGGCTAGGAGGAGGGAGGGGTTACACAGGAGAGTCCGGTAGGAAATATGGCCTTGAGAAAACCAGCGATGTATAGTGCAGGGACAGAGCTAAGTGACCTTGCAGAGAGGGGAATGGGAATAAATAGTGTCACCTTGTTCTCCTACCATGTTCTGCCAGTGTTTCTGACAGGAAGCCAGAGGGCAGGAGCCTGGTGATAGAGCCTGTACAGGTCAGCTTTCCTGGCCACAGAGCAGGTAGAGAGGAAGGGAAAGTAGATTTGGGAGAAGCAGACCAAAGACATCCTCTGTACCTTTCCTTCATGTAGCAAGTTTAATCATTTAATTTTGTGAAGATATGTACAAAGAAATGAAATGTAGTTTAATTAACCTCATCTTCATTATGAATCTTCACTACATTTTTTCGAGTAGAACTATATGTGACTGCTGTGTAGTTCTGATCAGAAAGTGCCGATTGTTGACCACTTCTTATGGCCAACCCAACAGTAAATTCAGCTGGTGCGATAATTTGAGCAGTCTGTTTATGGCTGGGTCTGTAAGATCATACTGACACCTCAACCAAGCCTCCCCTTTCCCTATGCTGTGTTAAATATTATGCACAGCTGTCAAGGATATGGCTCATTTCTGGGCCCATGGTCCCCACAACACAATGCTTGAGGAAGGTGAGCCACCAGCCCCAGTGATCTGCATGTTTCTGAAGTCACCTCATCTTTGCTGTCACTGGCAGCAGAGGAAAAGGCACCAGGAGGCTAACTTTCTCACTTTCCCTCCGTATTCTAACCAGGCCTTGATCTAGAAAGGGTGGGTGTTTTCATGCCTCTCCTCTCTGACTGACTGGGACTTTCCCTCTGTTATTTCCTTCTCCTTCTCTGCCTCCTGGCTTATTGAGCTGCAGGGTGAAAGGGGACCTGGAAGAAAAACTAGCTTCTCCATAAAGGAACAAAATCAGAGGCAATTAAAAATACATAACTACTGCATCTGTCTCTGGTTATGAGGCAGGAGCCCCCAGAATAAGTAGCATATTGAGCCATATCATTAATTTTTACCTAATGGAAACAGATATTCTTTTATTGAGAGTTCATTTTGATAGAAGGAAGAGAAAAGTAACCCTGAAGTCAAGAGTGTCTATGACCAGAAAAAGTGCAAATGAGAGGTTAGGGAGATGAGCTTCACCCCCTTCCTATTGAAGGTATCAAATGAACCCGACTCTGCCGGCAAATTCTTGTTTTCCCCTCAGACTGAGACATAGTGTGGGATCAGCCTGATGCAGTTATTTATTTATGACAGTGCTCCATCCTGAACTGTTTCAGAATTCTGTTGGGTTTTGTTTACTTGGTGTTGGAGATAAGGCAGGATTTTTTCTTTTAATCCCCTAACATTTCAGTGATAAGAACACTTTATTTTCATGACACTGGCTTTTAGAGGCTTTTCCGTTCTGGACACTGCCTGGTCTGGCTTTTGTCTGGAAAAGACAGAGCACTCAAACCCTTGCCAAATGTGAACTAGCCATGGCTGACTTTCTTTGTGCCTCTCAGGAGTAGTGCCTTGAGAGGAACTATAAGGGAGGCATGATATTTATTTGTATGTGGGGTCTTTGATTTCTCCATACTCTAGATCTCCATTGAATATTTTAGTTGGGGAGTGAGGTGGAAATTTCCTGCTTCATTCATAAAAAGGATGAGAGGGCTGGGAACATACAGAGTCTTCAGGTGGTCAGGAATAAGTGAAATCCCAACAGCTCTTCATGGAGATAATGGTGGGTTGTTTTTTGAGACAGAAAAGAGATAATTTACTACTGGTGCAAATAAGCCTGTAGAGAGAAGTCTGGCCTCCAGTGGAATCCCTGCTTCACTCTAGTGGGTAAAAGTCGTCTTCCTCTCAGAATAAAAGGAAATAATGAATTACTTTAAGAAGTGTGGGGTCATGGCTATTGCCTGGTGGGTAGGAAAGGCATGGTCTTTGGTTTGGTTCTGACCTGGGTCTCAGTCCAGGCTTCGTTATGCACTTGCTGAATGATGTTGGGCAAATTATTTACCTCCTCTGAACTTCGGTTTCTTCCTGAGTTACAAAGGCAAAAACAATACCTGCCTCAAAGGACTATAAAAAGGGGCTCATTAAAGAGTCTGGTCTATAGAGAGGGTCAGAAAACCCCTTTATAAACTGTGAACATTGGTTTTCTTTTCAAAGGAAAAAAGCTGATATCCAGAAAATTAGGCAAGACAAGCGCATGACAGCTGATTTTCTCTAAACAAGGCAATCATCCATAGTAAATGGCAGAGAACATTTTCTTAAAGCAAGGAGCTTCATTCTATAAACTTACCTCTGAAATAATCTTGAAGTGGTCTTTCCAAAAATTTGATGTGTTATACCTCAAGGAAGCTAGTTTTAGCAAAATGCTAAAAGTTTCAGCTTGTGCTAAACAGGAAGAAAATGAGAAACTCGGGGCATGTACGTAAAATAGTGTCTGTTGGGCTGCAACAACACACCACAGACTGGTGGCTGATGAACAACAGAACTTTATTTCTCACAGTCTGGAGTCTGGGAGTCTGAGCTCAGGCTGCCAGCGTGGTTGGGTTCTTTCGGGAGCGCTGCTCTGGGTTGCAGACTGTCACCTCCTTGTCGTGTTTCCCGTGATGAAGAGAGAGAGGGAGAGAGCTGCCGAGGGTCCCTTTTCTGAGGGCACTGATCCCGTTCTCAAGGGCAGAGTCCTCAGGACCTGATTGTGTCCCCAAAGCCCCATCTCCTGACACCATCACACAGGGGGGTTAGTTTTCAATGTATGAATTTGGGGGGACACAAACATTCAGTCCATAACAAACTGTGATTTCATAACAAATTTATCCAAATCTGGCAGTTTCTCCTCAATAAGAAATTACTAATAACAGAATACCTCTACATTCCAGATACCTTTATGTACACACCCTCTTTGTAATACCTACAAGAGTTATTTAAAACTTTTGCCTGTTACCCTTAGCCAGAAGTACATTTAATATTATTTATATGTATATAGAATATACACATAATATATAATTACATACATATATAAAATTAAAGCAAAAATTTCATGAGATAATATTTATCCTTATGAAATATAATGTATTCATGATATTTTATATGCTATACCACTTCATTTTGTTAAAATGGTGGTCGTAACTCAAACTGACATTACAACTTGCTAATGGGTAGCAACTCACATTTTCAAAAACTCTGCCCTATGTTTTAAGTACTAGTATCTACATTTTATTTTTGTAGCAGAAATGCATACTCCAAGAGCATGTGAGTTTTGCCCAGGCCACATAGCCAGGAAGAGTCGGAGTATGGATCTGAATCCAGAGTTTGGATCTGAAGTCTGTGTTTCTTATTTCACACTATACTGCCTTTTGTGGGACTTTCCTCTCCCCTTCCATCCCCTCCCCTCCCCTCCCCTCCCCTCGCCTCCCCTCCCCTCCCCTCCCCTCCCCCTCCCTTCCTCCCTCCCCTCCCCTCCCCTCCCCTCCCCTTCTCTCCCAAACATCCCTGCCTTCAAGTGGCACCCATTTACTTTTGACCCACTGGTACTCAAAGGCCATGGTTCTTGGGAAAACCAATGATTTCATAGGCCTCTTTGGTTTCCTGAGTTTTGGTTTCTCAGGAGTGAAGAATTCCAGAAAATCATGGGCTACAGGTAAAAGAGCCCAGCAAGGCTTTTTAAAGTCTGGACCAACATTGTGTTGCAGTTGAGTTTCAGGGCCAGGATGAAGATCTCTTCTTTTAAATAAAATTATGTTGATCACCAGCCTTGTCTGAAATAGATGTTACAGGGTACAGTACCTGGAACACAATAGAAATCTAATAAATATGTTTTGAAAAAATGGATGGATGGGTAATTCTTGGTTCCAGTCTCAATGAAGCTTGAAATATAATGTAAAGACATTGATTTTAGTGAATCATTTGTTCACCAAATATGTATTAAATGTCTAATATCGACTGGCACTTTTCTGAGTCCTAGGCAACAAGATATGGTAACAGTGAGAGATGTATTGCCTTTGGGACTATTAACCAACCTTGAAACTGTCAGCTGAAACCTTACTTTCATGGTAATGACAGTAACAGATGACTGTTGACCAGTGCTTTTTATCTGCCAGCTACCACACTATATGTTTTACATAATTATCTTATTGAATCCCAAGGACACTCCTGGGTGGTGTTGTGTTATTTTAATTATTATATCATCTTTATAGGCGAGGAAACTGAGGGTTAGAGGGTAAAGGAACTCACCCCAAGTCATTAAGCAAGGAAGCAGTGAAGTCAGGGTTTTAATCTTTGTGGGGATCTTTCATTTCTCATCACTTTTTAACCTAAAGGGTAATGGTAACGTTTTTTGCAATTAAGAAAAGTAGCCTAAAGGTCTTTTACTGGAATTGTTCTGTAGGTGATGGAGCAGCACTTCAGGTGATGGCTGGCTCTGCTCAGGCTTATGAATGCAGGGTTCCAGTTCAGGCCAATGCCCACTTTTACGGATCTGGGCTAAGACTGTGCACATTTTACTGATGACTGTTCTGTGGTTAAAACTTATGTAAATCTCATCACACGTAAGACTGAGACTTGTTTTGAAATATCCTTTGTTTTTTCAAGTACTTAAAAGCTTTTCCTGCCAAATCTAGAGCTTTTCAGGAAAAGCACAGTGCCGTGGAAAGGGTAAGTGCTGACCCTGCCCTGCCCAGACCCTGCTTGCTTCCTGACTGGGAAAGAGCAAGCTCTGCAGCTGCAAGGAGAGTGAGCAGGCGGTCAGACAAAGGTGGTTTGTGTTCTCTTCATTTCTGCTCATCCAGACCTCAAGTATCCACGTCTAACGCTGTGGTGGCCACAGAGCACCGTGAGGTGGGACATTTACCCGCATCATAAAAGGCTGATAAGAGCAGGCCGGTGCAACCACTGGGGAGGATGTGTGTGACTTTCAGTGGTCCTGCTTCTTGAGAAACGGAGGGAGTAGATTGATAATACTTATTACCCTCTATGCTGGGCTGATAATTATTTCCTTGAGTTAAACTATCTGAAAGTTTTAACTCTGTTTAATCCTTCTTTTCCTATCAAAGGTCAAGAGAAAGAGAAAGAGAAAAAGAAAGGATGATTGAGTTGAGTTTTCATCTGGGATTGGTCAGAGTGGCGCAGGCACCTCTGGCTCCTTGTCTCTGTCTTCTCCTTCTCTTCCTCTTCTAGTTCTATTGTTAGTCCCTTTCCACCATTCAGCTAGGAAAAACCTTCGATGCCAAAATGTCTAGTCTGTAAAGTATGTGCCCCATGCAACTCTCACGAGGATGAAATGAAATACTATAAACAATGAGTGAAGAACTTAGTAAGAGTTCTGCAAATGTCAGTCACAAGACTGTCTTTGTGGATGTATGACCTTTGTATTTGTCCAGGCACCTGTGCTTAAAAGGAACCCATGCTTGGTTCAATGTTTTGCTGCCACTGTCTTGAAATTCTTAATAATTTGTGAACAAGTGAACCCATTCGTTCATTTTGCACTGGGTCTCACACATCCTGTAGCTGATTCCGCTTCACTGTAAAGAGGCAATGCCTTGCTTTTTCCTTGTGCTGTCTTCTTATGCAGTTATCATTGCTGACAGTAGCATGATGGTTAATATCCTAAAAGATGACCTGTGTGAATGCATGTTAGGGCACACACTTCCTTCCCTCAGCTGCCACTATGAGAGAGCCAGAGCAGAGTACTGTGTGGTGTGTGCAGGGCATAGCTGGTTTTCTGGTGCCACCAACAAACTGGAGCTCCTTTAAAGTCAAAGGATCAGCATTATTAGGGGATTACAGCATTTTCAAAAAGCATGCCCCCAGCTTCACCTGCTTCTCTGATTCCCAGGACACAGGAAGCTCTGGAGAGAAGCAGTGAGATCCTCCACTTTCACATTATACACAGAACTGTTGTGGAGTGTCATCTTTATTCCAGAATCCACATGTCCCACAAACATTTCTTGGGTGCCTATGAGGTGCAAGGCACTCTCTTACCCACTGGAGTTCTAACAGTGAACACAACAGGGTTGACCCCTGCCCTCGGTGAGTTCCCAGCCCAGCGGGAGAGATCAGATGTTACAAGGAATGCTGTAACGAGTAGGTATTGGTATGACAGGTGTACATGAGGGAGCCTAAAGCAGGTGGGGAATCAAGGAGGCTTCTGGGGTAGCAGACTTCTAACTTGACTCCTGAAGGGTGAGAAGTCATGAGGAATGTGACCCTTTAGAGCTGACTGTAGTGATAGTCGACTTAGGAGAGCGAAAGGACCTTGTGTAGAACTACACTAAGGATGGCTTTCATGTCTGGTTGATCTGAGTTTGAGGACTCCTTCTGTTGCTAACCAGCTGTGTGACTTCAGCCTGGTTGCTTGACTTCTCTGAGCCTCCATTTTTCATCTGTGAAATGGGGATAATTATAGTACCTACTTCACCTGGTTATAGAAGGATTAGAGTTAATTTCTTCAAAATTTAGCACTGTGCTTGGCAAAGGGTAGGTGTTAAATAAATATTGGCTATATTGTTTCAAGACATATTAGCTGTTTTCCCAGAATAGCAGATGTTATTTTTATGATTAAGACATGAAGTTCTGAAGCAATACTACAGAGACTGATTTAATAATAAACTTGGTTTCTTGTCACTTACAGTCGGGCCACACATTCATTGATTTTTAGTACTTCCACCATATCTGAGTAGCCTTTCTAATGTGAGAAAGATGTTTTTATTTGTCAGCATGGAAACACGACAGCCAGGGAGCTCAATGAGAGGAGCAGTCAAGGCATGAGACTTGCTGTTGGGGGGGGGCGGGGGGCAGGCAGGGCTCTGAATCCTAGCCATCACAGGAAATGATGTGCTCAACCTCGTAGGATTAAAACCAGGATCCTCATTAATGTAGATATTCAAGATGTTGAAGTCATAGCCCGAGGAAGAAACTGGGAACCCTTATAACCCCTTTGAAAAGCATTGGTTATATGCAATTTACTTGTGGTCATGGCAGATAGCATCTAGGGGATGATGAAAACATAAACCTCAGGTCTCACTGCTGTCACCCAGCCTTCTTATCATTGCCATCTGTCCTCCTCACTTCACTGAGTTTCCTGGGACAGGGTCGTACCTGCTCTGTGATGTCTGGACCAGGTCAGCCCAAACAACAGCAAAACCAGGACTGTTGTTTGTGGCATTCTGCCTAACAGTCTACTCATCAGAGAGTTGATTTTCTTCCAGGAATGGGGTGTGGGACTATTTGGTTTTTCTGTCCTAAGGTTTAAAAAAGTTCTGAGTATGGAGCCAGGAGTCTTTGGCTCTGATTTAAGTCATCTGTCTGGTAGAAATTTTTCTGAAATAGGTCAATTTCTTGAAGCCTTTTGGACTTCCTGCTCATAGCTTATTTTTGGTTTTTGCTAATCCACTGACAAATAATCAAAATCTATGTCCAAAGAACTGTAGAAGAAGAAGGCTCTAGTCTCTTCAATCAAAGAGATGCAATCTGGTTGCAGAGATGGAGCAAGCTCACATGAAAGCTAGATTTGTGTGCCTGTGCCTGATTTGTGGGATATTATATCTCTCGATAAAATTGGGGGTGGAATCCATGCTTCAGCTTTGATTAATATGCTCTTTAAGGTATCAGTGTCTAGAATCCAAGCCTGACTTACCCTTGGCTGAATAAAACTGAGTGAGTTAAAAAATATTTTATTTTATTTTTAGACAGAGGGGAAGGGAGGGAGAAAGAGAGGGAGAGAAATATCAATGTGTGGTTGCCTCTTGCATGCCCCCTACTGAGGACCTGACCCGCAACCTAGGCATGTTCCCTGACTGGGAATTGAACTTGTGGTTTGCAGGACAGTGCTCAATCCACTGAACCACACCAGCCAGGGCAAAACTGAGTGATTTAATAATGCTGATGGTGATAGTGATAGTAACATCTGAATGACCTACCACTAATAACCGGTGTACATTTCAGATAAACATCTCAACAACACATGTGCTATTTCCTCTTCATAGATGAGGAAACCATCTCAGATAGACTAATTTCCCCAACCACGCAGCAAGAAAGTGCAGAGCCAGGGTTGGAACTCATGTTTAGCAATCAGTGATTCATGAAATGTGCTGCTCCTACCTGCATGATGTTGGATGTGTTGCAGACACCCTGGAGACCGCATTTCCTTTTTCTGTAAGATGGGATAAAAAAAATATTGAATTATTGTGAGGGTAAAAAGAATTAATATATCTAATAGGGCTCAGAGAATGGTAGACTGCTATCAGTATATAACTTAATATTATAAAGAAAGCTTACAGAGAAATTTCCAAACTTATTTTTGGGTTGTTTTATGCCAAAGCAGGCTTGGGTTCCATATATTAGAACTTGTTGGTGACACAGTGCTTCACATGCTCAACAATTTTTGTTCCATTTGCCACCAGATGACCAGGTCCTTCATTTGAGAAACGTTTCCTGAGCTCATGCATGTGTCGAGCAGAATGCTGGGTGCTGCCCGTACGATGGGGCACACACAGTCGCCACTCCATCTTTGTGGAGCTCATACCTCCATGTGGGAGATGAGAACTGAATACACAAACAGAAACATACATATGTAATCGAAATTTTTGAAGAGTGCTTTAAGAGGGAAAAATGCCATTATGGGAGAAAACCGAGCAGGTAGGCACAATTAAATTGATGCAGAAGGTAACTTTTGAGGAAGTGATTTGTACCCTGAAGCTTCAAGAATGAGTAGGAGTTAATTGAGTGCAGAACAGGCAGAAAAACATTGCAGATATAGAAAAGAGCAAATTTTGAGGCTCAGAATAATGATAATGATAATAATTACAGTAATTATAAAAGTGAACATTTAGTGCATTCCTGAAATGCCAGCTACCAAGTGCTTTACCAGTATTATATCATTTTATCCTCAAATGCCCTCTGAGGTAGATGCTATTTCTGTTCCATTCTACAAAGGAAAAACTCTCTAGGAGGCTAGAGAGAGTAAGTCACTTATTGAAGGTCATATAACATCCAAGCATTAGAATAGAGCTCCAAATTCAAGCAGGATGATCAAAAAAGTCACATTTTCCAGCAAAACTTGGACAATCCATCTGTTAGGGTTCAGTTGCAGATAACAGACACCTCCTTAGCTGGTTTAAGGAAGAAGAGATTTATCAGGTACTTAGTGGTTTACAAAATCCTTGAAGGAGTTGGAGGGGAAGCTCTCGGCCCTAGAGTGTAGGCAGAACCTCCTGCTCCTTGTTGCTTCTTCTCTTCTGTGTCTGGGAAAACTGCTGCTGCAGGAAACCACCAAATCTGGAAGCCAGTGACCGCAGGACCGAGCTGCATCTGTCCTGGTCTGCAACAGCAAGCGGACGCCTCATCCTCTGCCTGCCCCTTCTTAACCCAGGCCCACAGTCAAATCTCTCACAACTGCTTGTGACTGGCAGGATTGAACCACATGCTGGTAGCTTCGAGGGGTACTTGGGAAATGTAATTCTTAGCTTCTTGCCATGCAGTGCAGGGAGGCGCACCAGGGGGCCTGGGCAGTCAGGCCACAGGGTCCAAGTCACAGTGGGACTGGAGAGCAGGGAGTGAAGGGGCGGGGAGAAGTAGATGGGACCACAACATGAAGGCCTTTAGATTCCATATAAAATACAATGGGAAACAGGGACTGGCATAGTCATATTTTAAAAGGTTAGCCTGGTTGATGTGTGGGAAATGGACAGGAGGAGACAGGAATGGCTTCAGGGAGACCATTTATAGGCTACAGGATGGAAAGAATTCGACAGATTTTAAATACTGAATCAACCTGATGTGGTGTTGAGTTACATATGGGCAGCTGTAAAGAAAGGTGACAAGGACGACTCAGGTGTCAGGCTTGAGAAACTGGGAAGATAGGGGAATATTTACTCAGAAAGAAAAGGCTGGGGACCAACTTGGCTGAGTAAGTGTTGGGAGAAGAATGGGAGAATGGCGAGTTCTCTTTGGTAGAGCTTAGGTTTAAGGTATCTCCGACATACTAGTGAAACTGTTAGATGGGCAGTTGTGAATGATTCTGGAGCCCAGAGGATCAGGACTGAGAGAGAAATTTAAAGTCCTCAGCATATTTATTTAAAGTCACAGACTGAGTGGAATCACCAGTGCCCAGGGTGTGGAGTAAGGAGAGACTGTGCACAGGACTGAGCCCTGAGCCACTCCACAACTGGGGCTGCAGGTGGAAGAGGTGGGGCAGCAAGGGAGGCTGAGGATGACCTGGAGGCAGGGGGAAAAGCAGAAGAGGACCAGGGGGAGAAGGAATGTTTCATGAAGGAGAAAGTGGTTTTTCCAGAAGATAATTGTCCATTGGACTTGACAGAATGAAGGACTTCGGTGACTTCCGATGATGCGGATGAGGCTGGAGTGAAGTGGCGGTGAGGAAGTGCAGTAAAGGGCTGCAGGCGACATTTTTCAGAGTCTCAGGCTGTGTGCTTAGGACACTCGAGGGAAAGGCGGGTTTGTTGTGTATCTGTTGTGAACCGGGTGACACTGGAGCATGCAGGGTGCCAATGGGGTGATCCTGCAGGAAGGAGGGAGGAAGATTCTGTGGTTGGGGTGCAGCTCACTGAAGGAAGGAAGATCCTGAGATGGCAAGAGGGGATGAGATCCTGTCCCCACAATGTGAAGTGGCCTTTGATACTTTCTTAACAGGAGTGCATGAACAAAGTGCGGTCTCAGCCACAGGCAGGCTGGGGATTTGGTGGTGAAGGGATGTTGGAAGCCTAATCTTTCAGCTTCTGTTTTCCCACAGACGCATGAAGCAAGACTGGAGTGTTAGTGATTTGAGGAGATGATCCTGGTCCTTCTGTCTGAGGAGTCAGAGCTCGAGGGTGGGGACAGTCCAAATGGCTGCTGGCATCTTTCCAGCCAGAACAATGCACAACTCTTTCTAATGTCTGGCTAACCTGTGGACTGTTCCGGTGTCTGGCCCCATGAAAGGATTCTTATTCTGATGTGAGTTATACTTTCCATTTCTAGAAACCAAAATCACCCAGCAAAACCCAAATGGTTGCTTCTTTACTATAGTAAAGGAACTGAAGTTTCTCTTTGCTAGGCATGTCAGTACATGTGCAATAGGAGCATATACTGTATGTCCATTGGGGTGGGAGACAGGAGCTGACAGAACTATTCAGTACAGAGTGGGAAGGTGAGGGGATCTGATGCAGGGGCGGGGCACGTCAGTGTCAGGCATCTAGAGAACAAGGAGGAAACCCAACACATTCACTTGCAAGTGTATTTTGGCCCCTGGTTTCTATGTTGTTTCCAAAATCGCCAGCCACATTATTTAGTTTCCTTCCTCTTCCCTGGTGGGGAATCTGAATCTTTGAGAAAAGTATTAGAATGTTAAGAGTGGATGTCAAGCATTACAGAGAATCCCCTGGCAGTGGGTTCTTACAGATGGCATAAACATCTCCAAGTGGACGATTGAAAAAAATTACATCCGCTGAGACATTTAAAACAAATTGGAGCAAGTAGCTAGACAGGGAGTGGGCACCCTGTCCTGACCCCAGGCAATATGTCAAAAACACTGTTTCTGGTCAGAAGTTTCCAAAATACTAATATTTAACACATGTGAAAAGTCCATGTGAGTTGTGATTGAATATGAAATGGGATATGTGGCTTGCTTTATAGTCTATCTGAAATCCTTAGAGAGGCCAAATGTTTTGGGGGATGTCTTAAGTTCTGGCGAAGGTCATAAGGCTTTAATAGGCAGGAATCTCAGTTGAACCTTATTAAAATATCAATTCTTATTTCCCTTTGTGTACTGAAAGAAACCATGGGACTGGAAGAGCCCAGAGTTATATTTCATTCATCTTTTTTATTCTTCTTTTTGATTTATTAGTCAGTCTTTCTTAGAAACTGTTTCTCCAGTTTACTTAGCAGTTGGTTTGTTAACTTAGCAACTGATGGTGGGAAAACATCTCACCTAAGTATCTTCTCTGAATGGTTTTGTGGCTGGTTTGTTGTTTTCTCTCCCCCTTCTCCCCCACAGCATTTGGCATCAACTGTGTTGCCCCATTTCAGAAGATTTGTCATTGCTTTATGTGTGGATCTGAAAAAAATTACTAAGTTTTTCTTCAGTGTTTTGTTCCTTCTGTCTCTTTCTCAATTGTTATCAGACAGCGGCAGTGCTCACAAAACAGCTGCAATGAAACAAGGAAGCTTGGCTCAGAGATACCTGAGATGGGAAGATGGCTGATGAACAAGGCTGAGGGCCTGTTCACCTCAGGTATCCTGAATTCTCCTAATAAGCCAAACTTTGTTCCCAGAATCATGGTGTCTGGGGTTACTTTAGAGCCCCTACAACATGCAGGTGGATGGTCTATGAGCTTTGGAAAGAAACCCTGGTCCCTGTTCTCCCTCTTGCCTTATCCTAATCTTTTCTTGGAGGTCCCATTCCTGATGTCTCTCTGTTTCAGTAATTGATTTTTTTTTAAATAGGAAAGAAAAAAGGTTATGCATTCAATTCCTGGTCAGTGTACATTCCTAGGTTGCAGGTTTGATCATCGGTTTGGGCGCATACAGGTGGCATCCAATCAATGTTGGTGCTCTCTCACAATGATGCTCTCTCACATTGATGTTTCTCTCTCTCTTTTCCTCTCTCTCTAAAATCAATACACATATCTTTGGGTGAGGATTTAAAAAAATAAAAAAATTGGAAGGAAGAGAAAGAAAAATCAAAGGTCAGTCTCTTCTGTGAGCTGCATCTAGAGGTCCCCTACATGATTGATATCATAGTCTTTTTGAAATATTAAATTCCACTAATGCAATCACAAGGCAGAAAGAAGACCCCAACCTGACACAAAAAATAAAAGATGGAACCAAATTCCCAAGACTTGCTAAATGACAGAAGAAACCAGCCAGCAGTCTCCATGATCTGACACACACTGCTGTCTCTGAAGACGAGGCACAGGGAATGCGAGCTGCAGTCTGAGGTTCCAGGCCCACATCACAGCGTTAGGGACAGCCACAAAGGGCTCCTGCGTGCAGACTAGGGGACAGAAAGAATACTGTGAACTCACAGCACCTATCCTATCATCATCCAGCCTAGCAGATCCCACCACCAGTGCATGGCCACTAGCTCTTCCCACCCTCACCTGGTCCTTCCTATTTTCCTCAGTAGATCACATACATGTACACACCTTAGTGTAATCTCCTTTGTGTGCCACCATAACCCAGATATTAGCTAGTTCTTCACTCCTTAAAGATGCAGACTTGGACACCACAATTTCCATAGACTTTGGAGGTCTGAAGTTCTCCCAGGAATTTTTACTAATTCCCAGGGATTATTTTCTCTAGACCACTACTTTTTTTTTTGAAGCATAATACAGTTATAATCTAATTGTATGTAGAATCCATAGTATATTTAATTTGGAAATAGATTCCACACATTAAATTTGTAATGGTCTTGCCCTGACCAGTGTGGCACAGTGGGTTGGGCATCGTCCTGCATAGCAAAAGGTCATTGGTTGGATTCCTGGTCCGGGCACATGCCTGGGTTGCAGGTTCTGACCCCAGTCAGGGTGGACAGTTAACCAGTTAATGAGTCTCTCTCTCATCGACACTTCTCTCCCTCTCTTTAAAAATAAATAAATAAAATATTTAAACAAATTTTGTAATGGTCTTGTATCAATTTAAAAATGACTCATTAATTTTCAATTTCTTTAAAGATTCAGTTTCTCACTATAGTAATCAACACTTCCAACATTCCTCACCTGTCCAAATTTTCCCATTTTTTGCATTTCTTTATTTAGAAAGACAAAACATTTTTTTTTCCAAGATAGTAAACTTCAAGAAGATTTAGATGTTGTTATCACATTTCCCTTGGTTGGGGTTGGGGTAAATATTTGCAGTTTGTGGAAAGAACTTAGAATGAATTGTTTTGTACAGATGGAGAAATGTCAGGGATACATTAAGTTCCTTCTGGAAGAAGGTGTGTGCATATGCACACACATAAATACATTTTGAGTGAAGAAGTGGGGATTTCTGGCAAGTCTACTTTTATTTTTCATATGTTTTCTAACTCATTTGATCACAGACTGTTTTGTGATGAAAAGTATCCTCCTATACTCCATCAAAGCTAGCAGTACTCAGTGCCCCCAAACTCCAATTGTTACATGAAATTCTGTGGAGTGGGAAAGAGTCTGGACATCTCTCATTCAGGTGTTCAGTTGGTCTACCTTGGTTAAGTTTTAAAAAAGAGAGTGTCCCATTTCTCACTGAATGACAAAACAATTAAGAAAGTACAAGCACCGAGAAGCAGTGAAACCCTGTATGTCATGAAAACAACTGTGAGCCAAGATCACGTCTATCATCGTGTCTAAAAGGTCTTTGGTATCATCTGTGTAATTACATCCATGACTCAAGCTAATGCTACACGGAGATCAACTTATAGTCCTTGGCTAGAGTTTGTGTTGTCATCCAACTACAACTGACCTTTTCTTCTGTCCATAATTACAAGCAATTTTTAATGATGTACTGATGTTGCTTATTAAAATTTTATGTTTTTATATAATATAATGGAATTGGCTTTTTGAAAGACCCCTTTAAAATTTGATTCTTATTTCTTTGTTTTTAGTTTTCAATTGCATATTCTATCATAATTAACTCCCAAATTAGAGAGATTGGCTCTAAAATGCTCCCATTCAAGAAACTTTAGTTATTGGAGGTATCAGAGACATCTAACACTCATCCTCTAGCAAAATTCTAGATAGTGTAATAGGGTGGCATTCATTCTAGATAGGAACTGTTAGGTTTATTTCACTGCAAATATGACATAGTGATTTTAAAGGGTCCTTCATAATTCACTGTTAAGACAGTATTGTAGCAACAATGGGAATTGAATGAAAAAATTACCCACAATCCCTTAGTTGTAACAAATTAGGAGTTTTTAATGCTCTCATCTATTCTCTTTATTTCATGTATATGATATAAGAATCATTTGTTTTTCTTGCTTTAAAATCATCATTTAATGGTTGCATTATATTTTATTATATGGGCATAACATACTTAATTGCTCTCCTAAGGTTAAACATTTGGGCCTTTTTCAGTTCTGTCGAGTTTTGTGATACTTGAATAGGGACAATTAATACACATGCAGGGGGATGATATGCCCTATTTATAGATCATAGGCTTTGTCTCAGACAAGCCTAGGGTTCTGTTCTCATTTTGGTTCAACCACTATCTTTGTAGCCTTGGGGAAACTTTTTCAAATTTATTTTAAAATTACTATGCTTTATGGAGGTCTCTTCTACATACCATAAAATGCACAGATCTCAAATGTATAACTCAATACATTTTTATGTATGTATACAGTTATATGACAATGTATCTGTGCTCCCTGCCAATTATAACCACCATTCTAATTTAGCATCATTGATTAATTTTGTCTTTCAAAATTCATGTAGATGGGTTCATACAGTATATGGTCTTTTCTGTATCTTCTTTTATTCAATGAAATGTTTTTCAAATCCATATGTTGTGTTCATTAGTTTGAAAGTTTGTTCTTTTAAAGAGCTAAGTACTATTGCTTGGTGCGCGTACCTCACAATTTGTTTATCTTTTCTCCTGCTAATGAGCATTTGTGTTGTTTCTACTTTGGGGCTATTATGAGTAGAGTTGCCATGATCACTATGAATAGTCTTATATAAATCTTTTTTTTTCAGATACAGGTACTGAATTCTCATGGGTATACTTGTATATCTAGAAGTAGAATTGCTGTATTATAGAGTAAGTATAGTGGTGATGTTGATAAATGTGAACAATGCAGTATCATCACTAAGCTAAGTGGGATGGAAAATATGACAAGACTAAACTTAGGTATATCTTTTAATTCTTCTTAACTTTAGTTTCATCAACTCTAAAATAAAAATAATACTACATACCCTGAAGAAATGCTATGAAGATTAGTATATGTAAAGAGTATGAAGTACCTGGCATAGGATCTGGGACACAGAATTCACTGTATAGGATCCATGATAATGGTGATGACAGTAATAATGATGAAAACCATAATCTTTTTATAGGTACTGATAGGTAGGCCTGTTGAGTTAAGGTATAAAGCTGATCTCTTTCTCTTATGCTCACAAGAAAACCCAAAAACTTCCAAGATGATACCTCTTGTGCATTGGCTACACCTGTGGTTCTTAACCAGCTTCCAGCATCCTACCTCTGAGATTCTGATTTCATTTTCTAAGGTTGGGGCCAGACATCTGCTTGCCTTAAGTGTCCCCTGGTGCTGTTAATCTGCTCTCAGGACCAAGAATCACAGCTTAACAGAAAAAAACAATTTAAAGCTCACATCCACAGACTTTGCCATTCTTCAGTTCTCTGAGGTAGCAGGTTGGTTGCATTGCTTCTACATTCTTCTCTGTGCCGAAAACTTCATCCTAGTTACATCTGAGAGCCTGAAACAGTCTCTAAGGTTTATGTCTCATGGGTGAGCTGCTGCTTCTCTCATTTCTCTCACGAATCTCAAGTCACCGATTGTAGAGGGTGTACTTATCATTACCCATTTGCTTCTAGGTTTCAGTATGCAGTCTTAGTCTTCTGAAATGCCACCATATCAATATTTTCTTTTTATTTCTCCTTGTTTTTACTTTTTTGTTTGAAATTAAAACAAATATGGCAAACTCCTACAGCCTCTGGCAGCTGGCAGACTGCATGCTTGGCTGCTCCCACCTTCAAGGTACAGATTATGCTGGCAGACTGTTGAAAGTTGTTGTGACTTAGGGAGCAGCTGGTTTTCCTTTTCCTTTCTTTCGTTCTTTTTGGTGTAGTTGTTTTAAAGCCTTATTCATTTTCTCTCTTAAGTGATCACAGTAATATATGTTTACTATGACAGAAAATTTGGGGAGTTAAGTCTAAAGATCTAAACAACAAAAATTTACTTGAGTTACCTTAAAATGTGTGTGTGTGTGTGTGTGTGTGTGGAGCTTTCCCCTTTATAGTCAGTACCAAATTTCCACTCCAGCAGTTCCTGCATGTGTGATGCTGGGTTACTTCTCTTCCCTTAGTCTGTTATGTCATATATTAAAGAAGGGTGATAATAGTAACTTGATAGAAAAAATAAGTGAAAGACATAAAGAATAACTCATCAAAAATACAAAAATGGCCATTAAACATATGAAAAAATATTCATCAGGCAGGAAGAATTCTCCTTACTTGGGGGAGGGTTAGCATTTTTATTCTACTTAGGCCTTCAACTGATTGGATGTGGCCTACCCACATTATGGAGGGCAATCTGCTTTACCTAGTCTAGTGATTTAAATGTTAATCTCATTCAAAAACACCCTCACAGAAACACCCAGAATAATACTTGCCCAAATATATGGGCAGGCTGTGACCCAGCAAGTAAATACACAAATTAACCATCATAGGACCTGTGAAAAAAAAAGAAAATAAATAATATTCGAAACTGATTATAGCTCATTAAATAAAGTAGAAATTGTGAGTTCATAGTGATAACGAACAATGAAACAATTAACTAAATTAAAAAATCTCTTCATGAAAGGAGAAAGCCAGGCCCTGGCTGATGTGGCTCAGTGGATTGAGTGCCAGCCCACGAACCAAAGGGTCGCTGGTTCAATTCCCAGTCAACGCACATGTCTGAGTTGCAGGCCAAGTCCCCAGTAGGGGGTCCATGAGAGGCAACCACACATTAATGTTTCTCTCTGTCTCTTTCTCTCTCTCTCTTCCCCTCTGTCTAAAAATAAAATCTTTTAAATTTCTTTTTTAAAAAAGAGAAAGCCAAGAATGATAGAAGAAGATCACCATTTTGTTACCATTACAATTCTAACTGATTTATAATATCCTCTAGGTCATTCATGCTGTCACAATTTGTAAGATTTTATCTTTTTTATGGCCAAGTAATATTTCATCATATATATGTATCGCCACTTTTTTTTTATCTACTTGTCTATTGATGGGTACTCAAGTTGCTTCCACATCTTGGTTATTGTAAATAATGGTGAAATGAACGTAGGGGTGCATAAATTCTTTCAAATTAGTGTTTTGTGTTTCTTTGGCTAAATCCCCAGAACTGGAATTGCTGGGTCATAAAGCAGTTCTGTTTTTAATAATTTTTAGGAAACTCCATGCTGTTTTCCATACTTGCTGTACCCACCAGTCTGTATTCCCACCAACAGTGCACAAAGTTCCCATTTTTTCCACATCCTTGCCAACACTTGTGTTTTGGGCATTTATTGATAGTAGCCATTCTGACAGGCGTGAGGTGATGGCTCATTGTGGTTTTAATTTCTATTTCTTATGCTCAGTGACATAAGTCAGACAGAAAGACACAAATACCATATGATTTCATTTATATGTGGAATCTGAAGGACAAAATAAGTGAATAAACAAAACATAGACTCAGACACAGAGAGCAAAATGGGTGATTGCCGGAGGAGAGGAGGGTAGAGGACTGGGAGAAAAAGGTGAAGGGATTAAGAAGTACAGATTAGTAGTTAAAAAATAGTCATGTGGATGCAAATGTAGGGAATGTAGTCAGTAATATTACAATAACTATGTATGCTGTTGGTTGGGCACTGGAAATATCGGGGGGCACACTTTGCAAAGTGTAGGATTATGTAACCACTATGCTGTACACTTGAAACCAATGCAAACTAATATTGAAAATAAACTGTAATTGAAAAATTAAAATAAAAAATAACTGATTCAGACAAACATTTGTAAATATTATAACAGTAGGTGGAATTTTGATGAGGTGATGCATATATACATAATGTCAAAGAATCAAAACAGAATGCTCGTGTTCTAAGGAAATATACATGAAGTAATCACGAGTAAAGGGACATGATGTAGGCAATTTACCCAAGATGTTTATAATATGTTTGTGTGTGTTTACAGACAGAGAGAGACAGAGACAGAGAAGCAGAAGGAGAGAAAGATAAAGCAATGTGGCAAAATGTTACTCAGTAAATCCAAGTAGAGGGTAGAGAATTTTGTGGTATTCCTGCAAATTCTCTGTGATTATTTTGAAAGTTTTTAAAGTTAAAAAACAATGAGCACTTATTGTTGTAAAGATTAAATGAAATAATAAATAAAAATGTTTTAACACAGTCCCTGGCTGGGTGGATCAGTTGGTTGAAGCATCATCCCAGACACCAAAAAGTTTGCAGGTTCCATTCCTGATTAGGGCACCTACCAGAGTTGCAGGTTTGATCCCCTGTTGGGGTGTGTATGGGAGGCAACCAATCAGTGTTTCCCTCTCTCTCTCCCCTTGTCACTCTCTCTAAAATGAATAAACATATCCTTGGGCGAGGATTAAAAGAAAAGGTTTTTACGCAGGGCCTAGCATAGAGGGGAAAAACTCAACTTATTGTTAGATATTATGAAACCAATATAAATAGAATATCAACATATTGCTATTTGATTAATATAATAATATTAACAACATATTAACATCAATATACACATACAACATCAGTATTATTTGAACAATATATTTACTGACAATACCATTGATATGTTAATATTAGTTACTAATATTAATAGTAGCATCAATAACCTAATATTTATTGTTGCAATAAATAATTTTATTAAAATAATACTATTACATAACAATTATTATATTGTGGCTTGCTTTATTCACTTAAATTATATCAGAAGCAGTTTGATTTCTAATGAAGTGTGGTTTATTATTAGATACCATAATTTAAAATTTTGTCTAATTTGGGGGTGTTTATGTTGTTTCAAAATTTATTCTTTATAAATAATACATTATTTTATAAACATAAAACAGTTTATAAGAATTATGAATTTTTGTCCCTTTTCTTGATTGTTTAGGACAGGGTCCTTGAAGTGCTATAGCTAAGTCAAGAGCACAGATATCTAAACACTCTTCAGTCAGCTGCCAAATGTCAAGTGGCTTTCTGGAAAGAGTTCTTCCATTTTCTCTTGCACCAGCATGATATCAATGTATCTGTCTTATCTCTCCCTCACCAGCATTGCATAGTATCAGTTATTTTACTCTTAGAAGGAGTTGATTTTCAGGAATTAAGTTGTTTCTGGGTATTATAATTTTGAGTTTTTAAAACTTTTCACTTTGTCTTTTTCTGTAATAGCTTGACATTTTCCTAAACAGAATTACAAAGGAAAACAATGAAATAACTTTTTAGTAGTGGTCAAATGAATAGGAAATGAATGTTGATTTGTGGTTTCCTTATCCACAACCTCGTTGGATGACTAGGCCCAAGATAGATTTCCCATGAGGGTCTCATATACTGAACAGTTGGCTTTTGGTATCAGATAGACCTGGCTTCAAGTCTTCATTTATTTATATATTCTATTCTATTCTATTCTATTCTACTCATTAAGGTGAGGGGATTATGAAGTACAAATAGGTAGTCACAGAATAGCCATGGGGATGTAAAGTACAGTATAGGAAATGGAGTAGCCAAAGAACTTATAGGCATGACCCGCGGACATGAACAGTGGTCAAGAGATTGGTTGAGGGAGCAGGGGGTCCTGGGTGGAGGGGGGCAAAAGGGAAAAAATAGGGACAACTGGGTTAAAGTCTTGATTCTTTCATTTCCTAGCCTCTGAGCTTGAGAAGGTCTTTGGATCTTTCTAAGCCTTTGTTTTTTAGTGGAAAATGAGAATAAAAGTGTTTTCCTCACAGCATTGTTGAACTGTTTAAGGTAGTGAGGTAATGTGGAAAAAGTGCTTGGTATCATTGTACATGCTTTATAAATATTAGTTTAAAGAAGTCATTATGCAATTAACAACATTTTCAGCTATAATCTTAAAATAAATAAAAGAATTTGTGTTGTATGCTTATACACAGTGCCCTTTAATGTACAATAAGTCAGGAAAAGAATACTACCCAAGTGCAACCCACAAAAAAATATATTCTTGGGAGGTTAAAAGTTATCCTAGGATTAGAATCCATGATTCCAGTGACTGTATCTTAGTAATGAACTGAACCGTAGGTCTGCACACCAGATGACTGCATTGTAAATGCTTGAATATATTCCTGTACTTGCCCAGGAAACCACCAAAGAAGAGCTTCTTGCTAATTAGATGCTAGGCTAAGACCTTTTTAGACAGGAAAATCTTGATTTGGTTTAATTCTGAAAGTAACAGAACAACTTTTTTGCATGTGTGTACAGGATCATGTTGTCAGGCAGAACTTAGATTTAGACTTGGGAATCAGACATGTTCGGAAAGATGTGGCCATTTCAAGTGTCTTTAAATCAGTTTCACCTTGGGAGTAGATGGAAAAGCTATCCCACCACCAACAGATACCCGAACTGGGCGATCGTCTCCTTTTAAGAGGATGTAAAGGAAATACATTTCCCCCAGCTCCAAGTTATTATTGTAAAACCAGATCATTAGTTGTTAAAGTGCTGCTAATATATGATTTAAAGGAATGGATGCTGAAAAATTAAGGTTTTTTTCCTATTTATCTCTCCAGGAAGCAGTCATCATAGAATGCATTCCCTTGCCTCTTGATAGTAAGCAGATGCTACACTCCCACAAAACAGAGCTCAGGAAGCTTTAGCCTGTGCAGCAGAATCTGCCATAAATGTCTGGACATATTTGCTTGACCAAGATTTATGTTACACTGAAATTAAGTCTAATCTTAAAAGCAATTGTCTATTCAATTAAAATTTATGCACACTAGTGAATAATTTTAAGACATATGCTGAAAACCTAATATAGAGTGGTAGGAAAATGTGTCCAAAATATGCATATGCATAGAAATAGAGCTTGGTTTGAAGAAAGAAGAAATTCCAACCTTCGTAGGGTGCCTCGTTTCTAAATTCCTTTTTTAATCTGTGGAATATGGTGCCATTAATTTACATTCATAATAACTTCATTATATTGTAGAGATAAACTCAGAGCTGCCAGAAAATACCAAAGTGAAAGGTCTTTCTTTGCAGGACTCTGTGGAACTAGATGGGGAATTTTGTCAGTTACTCTGGAGAATGGTCTCCCTCACTTCCTGTCTGTCCAGGAGCGCATCACTGTGGCAGCAGTCTGGGGAGGGTGCTGAAGCACTGTAGGTCACATTTGCAGAGCTCACTTTACCTCTGAGTTCTTTGATGATCAGACAACCCAACCTATGACTGTGCTGTTGGCCTTTTGAGGAAGGACGTTTCCTTCAACAAAAGTTGTCTTGCTGCTGAAATGTCATGACTTGCTTGCTAGAAAGTACAACTGGGGTTGACTTGCCATTCTCTGGCACTCAAATGACGCTTCATTTAGAGGCTGATGGATTTTCCCTTCCCAACTCTCTTGTTTTATTTATTCTTGGCAAGGATAGTGGTCTATCATCATGTTATAAAAACTTCTCCAAAGCACCAAAATATGGCAAATTTGTGATCTTCCATTTAAATTATGATGGAGATAGCTTAGAATTTTTTAGTCAAATTTAAGAAGTTACCTTCCAAGGAAAATTCTTACCTCACTCTCCAGTCCAGTCCTCAAACTCTGCTCCTTCTCCCTAATTCCACACAGTTTGACCAAGTGACTAATACCATCTGAATTTTTTCAAAAATATAAAAGTTGGAAGTTCATGCTTCAAATATTTAACATTTATTGAAGAAGTCATAAAGCTCAATATGCCATTGACATATTTTTAAGCAATCAATTATTTATTAATAAACATTAAAATGCTTTCATATTTAGGAATAGTTGAAACCTTACTAACAACCATGCTATTTATTTATGTTAAAAATTCTCCTGACTCTAATTACCTGGTTCAATCACTTTAAATTATTGGTATTCCTATAAATATAGTAATATCAGAACTTGTCTTCATAACTTGAATCTCTCATTTAGCTACCCCCAAACTAAGATTATTGTCTGCTTAAAAGCCAGACCATATTACTCACTAAAAATAATTGAAGTTTTGTATTTATATGCCATTTTAATTGATTCCTTAATTAACTTCTTGAATAATCAGTTAATGGCATGCCATTAATCTGAAGAAGAAATGGAAGTGTCAGGCATCACTTAATCATCAGTTTAAGAAATAAATCAAATTATGGGGAAAACCCATCAAATTGTGCAGAACTTTAGAGAAAAAATACAATTTTTATCAATAAATCACAAAATGATTTAACACCTGGTCTTAGGAAACAATTGCAAAATTTGTCTTTCTTTTTTAATTTAAACACCCACTTGGTTCTCGTAAGGTGTTTAACTTCTATCAGTTTGCTTTGTTAAAGACTGCTTCCATTCTTCTTATGGAACATGTAAACTTAACTCCTAGGTCTGTCCGTCTCAGAAGATATATTTGCTTCCAACCCAAATTAGATCACACTTACTTGTAGTGAATGCAAAGAGAAAATGGTGTTTAATGTTTTACCCTTGAAGGGTAAAGATACTTCCAGAAAATTAGCTTCTCTGAAGATAGTTTCAAATTTGGTGAAAGTGGGACTTAGAGAAATGATGATACTGCCTTTTTTGAAGGAAAAAATGTTGGGAAGATAACACTGATTAAGAACGATGGAGTTAAAAAATATTTAAAGTTTACTTAGAGAATAGTTAGATGCAATCCCTTCATTCCGCTGCACGGAAAGCACACCTAAGTAGGGAATCACACATATCTATGTTCCGACGCCAGCCCAGACAGCTGGACTCGTAGCTCTGGATTGATCGTGGAACTTCTCTACGTCAGATTTCTCATTTAGAAAATCTCAAGGATAATGCCTTTTCTATTTATCTCAGAGTCATGAAGATTAAATAAAATCACAAATGTGAATATGGTATCAGGAACTATGGCACTATTTGTGGAGACAGAAAAAATATATGTCTGGTATTACTTAAGAAAGTATAAGTCCTACATTCTATAATTAAATCCTTGATTCCCATAAGCCCTATCTTTTTTTTTTTCTTCAATTTAATTTTGGCTAATGCATTCATGGTTAAAGCCTGACCTTTGGTCCAGGCGTTCGTTCCTAAGGAGACTGAGAATGCTGCAAGATATTTGCTTAGATCAACAAAGCTCAAATGTTTTGTTCTCGGGTTGCTTATAGCTATCTGTATTTACTGTATTAGAAATTAAAACTGAAAAATGTTTATACACTTAATTTATTTCAAAGGAATGATAATAAATTTATTACATGTTAACATAAATATTTTTATGAAATATAGCTATAATTTTGAAAGCAAATATTACTGAAAATGTGGTGTTGTTTTACATTTTTTTCAAATCTCTTTAATGTCTGACTTAATGGAAAACAGCTGGATTTTCACATCTGCTTCTGCATTCAATCTCTTGTAAATATCTCACGTCATATAGCCTCTGGAAAACTACATTCTGTACTCGTGAGAGAATGTGAATGAACAAGGAAAAGAATATTGTTATGAAATAATTTTGATCTCATGGAGCCCTTGAAAAGGTGGCAGGGACTTCAGGTGTTCCTGACTACTTTGAGGACTGCTGGCTTACAAGATACCAAAAACATACACTGTGTCTTGTGATGAGGGTACATCCTCTCAGAGGGCTCATCCAATTCAGATACCTACATCTGATTTAGTCATTGTAAAGCCTTTCTAGGCTGTTGTCTAAAGACCTTATGAGTTAATGCTAATCTCCTCTGAACTTAATTATTCTTTTTTATTGAGATATAGTTGAGATATAACATTGTGCAAGTTTAAGGTAGTCAACAATTATTTTTATAGCTAAACAGATTAACTGTTTTTAGGGGAACTGAATTTTTTATACTTCTACAAAGGGATTAAAGGTGTATTTTTGTGGTTAGAAAAGCATCGAGACTCTGACATTCCTCTACTGGCTTGTTTGTGTAATCGGTGACTGCATTACAAACTGATTTCTTCAAACAACTTAAGGGATCCATTTACTTTGATAAAAATCATATGGTTATTGCCTGACTGGTGTGGCTCAGTGGGTTGGGCATCATCCTGCAAACTGAAAGGATAGCAGGTTTGATTCCCGGTCGGGGCACACACCTAGGTTGTGGCATGAGCAGCCAGGACCCCAGAGAGGGGCATGCAAAAGACAATAGGTCGATGTTTCCCTCACACATCAATGTTTCTCTTCCTCTCTTTCTCTCTCCCTCTCTCTGTGAAAATAAATAAATAAACAAATAAAAATCTTAAAAATAATAATAAAAAAACCCCATATGATTATTGCAGGGAGGCTCAGGAAGGTCAGAAGTTTGCCTCAAGTCACACAGCTGCCTGATGGGAAAACTACACCTGGAACCCAATCTTCTGATTCTTTATTCAGCGTTTTTATCACTACTCATTCTGAACTCCACCGAAACACCTAATTTTTAGAAGTGGGGAAATGCACCCACCTTCAGACCAGTCAGACCCCTTGGTATATGCTCCCATAGTGACCTGAACTTATTCGTAATTAACTCATCACATTCTAATTTCTATGCAGTTCAGCATCTGCTGCCTATCAGATGGTGAGCTTAAGGAGAGCAAGATTCGCATCTGCCTCATTTATTGCTATATTCCTGATACATAGCAGATGCTAAAAAAAATAAGTAAATGATATTGTAATAAATGGACAGAATTAGAGTCCTGCTAGGTTTAGCTGGACTTGGAAGCTAATGTTATTATTTAAAGTCCTCCTTCTTTTGATACTGTGGCTGAAACATACACCTATTCAGAGATAGCAATTCCTGAAATATACCCAAGAGAAATAAGTATAGTGGTCCACCTAAAGACATAAGAATGCTCATAGCAACTTTATTCATGATGGCCCCAGACTGGAAACAATTGAAATGTCTATCAAAAAAGAAATAGATAAATTGCTGAATATTCATATAATACTATATTACATAGTAATAAAAATAAAAAGAATTTACTGGTATTCAAAAAACATGGACAGATCTCACAGAACTTACGTTGTGTCAAAGAAACCAGGCACAGACA
The DNA here is from genome assembly GCF_019186645.2 of Phyllostomus hastatus. Taxonomy (NCBI): domain Eukaryota; kingdom Metazoa; phylum Chordata; class Mammalia; order Chiroptera; family Phyllostomidae; genus Phyllostomus; species Phyllostomus hastatus. Next base: position 16,136,361 of record NW_025333857.1, read on the forward strand.
ATATATACTGCATGATTCCATGTATACAAAGTTCCAGAACAGGCAAAATCCTTCTGTTGTGATGTCAACTAGAATAGTGGTCACCTCTGAGTAGAGAAGGGGGTTATTGACTGGGCAGGGAAATGAGGAAAACTTTTGGGGTACTGAAAATGTTCTATGTCTTGATCTGGGTGGTAGTTACACAAGAATGTAAATTCATCAAGCTCTATACTTAAAACCAATATACTTGATGCACTTCACCTCAAATTACATGTTTTTATACCTCATATGTATTTTTTATTCCACCTGTAATTTATTTTTATAAGTTCTTTCAAATACAGCTTGAAAACTTTTCTTTTTTTGATTTAATCTTTATTTCATTTTTCTCTATTACCATTTAGTCCCCTTAGACCCCCTACCCACAGCGGTCACCACACTCTTGTCCATGAGTCCATTTCCTGTTTTGCTCAAACCTTCCACCCCCTAACCCCTCGCCCACTAGCTGTCATCCTGTTCTCCATCTGTGAGTCTGTCCCCATTTTCCTTGTTAGTTCAGTTTGTTCATTAGATTCCACATATGAGTGAAATCATACGGTATTTGTCTTTCTCTGACTGGCTTATTTCACTTAGCATAATGTTCTTCAGGTGCATCCGTTCTGTCACAAAGGGTAAAATTTTCTCCTTTTTTTCCTTTACAGCTGAGTAGTATTCCATTGTATAAATGTCCCATTGTTGTTTTATCTCCTCATCTATTGATGGACACTTGGGCTCCTTCTATATCTTGGTGATTGTAAATAATACTGCAATACTGCCATAGGGGTGCACATGTTCTTTTGAATTAGTGTTTTGGGTTTCTTCCCAGAAGTGGGATTGCTGAATCAAAAGGCAGATCCAGTTTTGATTTTTTGAGGTATCTCCATACTATTTTCCAAGAGGTTGCACCAGTCTGCATTCCCACCAACAGTGCAGAAGGGTTCCCCTTTCTCCATATCCTTGCCAGCATATGTTGTCTATTGATTTATTGATGATGGCCATTCAAACAGCTGTGAGAGGATATCTCATTGTGTTTTTAATTTGCATTTCTCTGATGATCAGTGATGTTAAGCATCTTTTTTTAAAAGATTTTACTTATTTTTAGAGAGGGGAAAGGAGAGAGAAAGAGAGAGAGAGAGAACATCAATGTGTGGTTGCCTCTGGAGCACCCCTTACTGAAGACCTGACTCACAACCCAGGCATGTGCCCTGACTGGGAACTGAACTGGCAGCCCTTTGGTTTGCAGGCCAGTGCTCAATCCACTGAGCCACAACAGCCAGGACTAAGCATCTTTTTGTATGTCTGTTTGCCATCTGTATGTCCTTTTTGGAGAAGTGTCTATTCAGGTCCTTTGTCCACTTTTTAATTGGGTTGTTTGTTTTCTTGATGTTGAGTTTTGTAAGTTCATTATAAATTTTGGATATTAACCCCTTATCAGATGTATCAGTGAATTTGTTCTCCCCTTCTGTGGGTTGTCTTTTTATTTTATTGATTATTTCCTTTGCTGTGCAAAAACTTTTTAGTTGATTTGGTCCCATTTGTTTATTTTTCATTTTGTTTCTCTTGCCTGGGAAGATTTATCCAATAAAATATCTCTATGAACAATGCATGAGATTTTGCTGCCTATGTTTTCTTCTAGGATTTTTATGGTTTCAGGTCTAACACTTAAGTTTTTGATCCACTTTTGAATTTATTCTTGTGTGTGGTGTAAGAAGATGGTCTAGTTTCATTTTTCTGCATGTATCTGTCCAATTTTCCTAACATCATTTATTGAATAAACTATCTTCAGTCCATTGTATGTGCTTGCTTCCTCTGTCAAATATTAATTGACTATTAAGGTATGGGATTACTTCTGGGCTCTCTCCTCCATTCCAGTGATCTACAAGTCTGTTTTTATGCCAATGCCATGTTGTTTTGATTATTATGGACTTATAATATAGTTTGATATTAGGTAGTGTGATTCCACCAACTTTGTTCTTTGTTCATAGGATCACTATTGCTATGCAGGGCCTTTTGTGGTTCCATATAAATTTTTGAAATATTTGTTCTAGTCCTGTGAAATATGTCATTGGAATCTTGATTGGAATTGCATTGAATCTATAGATTGCTTTGGTCAGCATGGACATTTTGATGATGTTAATCTTTCCTATCCATGAGCATGGTATATGCTTCCACTTTTTTGTACCTCCTTTAACTTCTTCTTTCAGTGTCTTATAATTTTCCAAGTATAGGTCTTTTACAACCTTGGTTATATCTATTCCTAGGTATTTTATTCTTTTTGAAGCAATTGTGATTCTCTTTCTGTTAGTACATTATTGACATATAAAGTGCAACTGATTTATGGATATTAATTTTTATCCTGCTACTTTGCTGAATTCATATATCAGTTCTAGTAGTTTCTTAGTGGTCAAAATGGCTACATCCATACCACCCTAAATGTACCCGATCTTGTCAAATATGTTTTTTTTCTTTATTTTTAAAAATGTATTTTATTGATTATGCTATTACAGTTGTCCCATTTTCACCCCTTCACTCCCCTCCACTCAGCACATCCCCTCCCACCCACATTCCCCCTTTAGTTCGTGTCCACGTGTCATACTTATAAGTTCTTTAGCTTCTACATTTCCTATACTATTCTTGCCCTCCCCCTGTCTATTTTCTACCTACCATCCATGCTACTTATTCTCTGTACCTTTTCCCCCTCTCTCCTCCTCCCACTCCCCTGTTGCTAAGCCTCCATGTGATCTCCATTTCTGTGGTTCTGTTCCTGTTCTAGTTGTTTGCTTAGTTTGTTTTTCTTTCTGTTTTAGATGTTGTTGTTAATAATTGTGAGTTTGTTGTCATTTTACAGTGCATGTCTTTTATCTTCTTTTTCTTAGATAAGTCCCTTTAACATTTCATAAAATAAGGGCTTGGTGATGATGAATTCCTTTAACTTGACCTTATCTGAGAAGCACTTTATCTGCCCTTCCATTCTAAATGAAAGTTTTGCTGGATAGAGCAATCTTGGATGTAGGTCCTTGCCTTTCACGACTTAGAATACTTCTTTCCAGCCCCTTCTTGCCTGTAAGGACTCTTTTGAGAAATCAGCTGACAGTCTGATGGGAACTCCTTTGTAGGTTACTGTCTCCTGATCTCTTGCTGCTTTTAGGATTCTCTCCTTCATTTTAATCTTGGGTAGTGTAATTATGATGTGCGTTGGTGTGTTCCTCCTTGGGCCCAACTTCTTTGGGACTCTCTGAGCTTCCTGGACTTCCTGGAAGTCTATTTTCTTTGCCAGTATGGGGAAGTTCTCCTTTATTATTTGTTCAAATAACTTTTCCACTTGTTGCTCTTCCTCTTTCCCTTCTGGTACCCCTATAATTTGGATGTTGGAATGTTTACAGATGTCCTGGAGGTTCCTAAGCCTCTCCTCATTTTTTTGAATTCTTATTTCTTCATTCTTTTCTGATTGGATGTTTCTTTCTTCTTCTGATTTGAGTCCGTTGATGTGAGTCTCAGTTTTCTTCCCATCACTATTGGTTCCCTGTACATTTTCCTTTATTTCATTTAGTGTGGCCTTCATTTTTTCATCTAATTTGCGACCAAATTCAACCAATTTTGTGAGCATCCTGATTACCAGTGTTTTGAACCATGCATCTGATAGATTGGCTATCTCTTCATCACTTAGTTGTATTTTTTCTGGAGCTTTGATCTGTTCTTTTACTTGGGCTATTTTTTTGTTGTTGTTGTTGTGCCTGTTATGCATGAGAGATGGAGACTTAGGTGTTCACCTGGGTGGGGCAACCCAGTTTCTGGGTTGTGATGCTGTATGTGGGGGAGGGGTTTGAGAAGGAATGATGGCACTTGCTGCCCTCTCTGCTGGATTTCAGTCACTTCCCCTGCTTCCCCCAAGCAAACTGGGCCCTTTTGGTGCTGATTCCCATGTGGGTGGGTTTTGTGTATGTTCTAGGAACTGTGGGTCTCTCCAATGAACTGTCCTGTGAGGCTGGGAGCTTCTCCCAGCACCTCAGTCCCCACAGGTGTTTTCAATTGGTGTTTTGAGGTTTTATTCCCCCAGGCTGTGACCCTGGGTTGTGTGGTCTGTCTTGCTCCCCAATTTCGCCTGGTTTATCTGCACTTGAATGTGGGACCACCCAGTCTGCCAGCCACCTTGGGCACTGCACCCCTCCACAATCCACTGCCTCAGTGGATCTGCCTGCTGCTGCCTTGCATGCCTGGGGTCCACCAGCCTTCACTTTGCTGGACCCCTCTCCACCTGGCTGTCTGACTCTGCCCCTCCTACCGGTCTGGATGAATGTGTCTACTTTAACTTCTTGGTTGTCTGACTTCCATACTGTTCAATTTTCTGTCAGTACTGGTTGTTTTTTGTTTTTAAATTATTGTTGTCCTTATTTTGCTTGTGTGAGGAGGCACAGTGTGTCTACTTACACCTCCATGTTGGCCAGAAGTCCCTCAAATATGTTTTTTTAAAACCCTAAAGCTAGTACTTTCTGGAAAAAATTTAAATCTTCAGTATGGTGAAAAATTTACTATGACCAATTTTTCAAATGTCTAAATTTCTACATAAATGATATGATTAACTCATATTAAGTTAACATTTATGACATGTTTGTAACCACAAAAATTGGGGCTTATCCATGTATCACCTTGATGTGTTGCCAAACAATTAGTGTGGAAGGAAACAGGTTTTTATTTAGAGGATTCCAGCCTGGGGGTGGAGGGTGCTGGAAGCATTACCTTGCCCAGCACTCCCTTGCTCCCCATGGGGCTGTAAGGTAAAGCCATACCTAGAAGTTTCCCATATCCTTTTCTATTCTTAAGCTGGCTGCACAAACAGGTCTCCATTCCCTCTGGAAGGTGCTCTTATGCATTTCAGAGTTGCAATCTTCTTGCAGAAACACTCTCCTTGAGGATCTGGGGTAGGTTGTTCTCAGCCTCCATGTAGTGGTTCACAGAAAACATGTACCATATTATACTCAATCATTGTGGAGTCCAGAGAGGCACACGTCCCAAGATAGTGGCTTCTCTGTATGTCCTTCAGAGAAGCAGAAGTCTGAGGCTTCAGCGTTCTTGGTCACAGTTCAGCTCAGCTCCAAGCACCTCCCAGGAATCTGTGCTTGGTTAGGCAGATCCCTGACAGCTCCATCAGCTCTCTCCTTACAACCTTTCCCCCTGCATGTCTTCTTCCTCTCTCTCAGCCCACATGGCTTCTACTCCACTACAGACTGCATGGCTCCTTTTTCCTTCCTATGCCAGGCCACATGGTGGAATCCCCTTCTCCCTCAGCCTGCCCTAATTTTAAATGCTTGTCCCAGAGCTTCCTATGTGACCTCATATCCAGTCCCTCCTATGATGTGCTACTTTTGCCAGTTCCCTCATAACTTTTGCTTTCTTTAAGCTGCCATCTTTAGTTAGGGCAAGGGTTCGCTGTGACACAGGGGCATCTGGGGTGGGCATCCACCTCCCCTGGCAATGTCATGAGTCACTCCACTCTTTGAAAGTCACACACACACCTTTTGCCCAGGGCAGCAGCACAGCTATCAACTTGTCATGGTTATGCAAAGTATCTTGAATGCCATATCATGCACTTCTCCCTTCCCCTAATTCAGGTTTGTGGGGGTTTTCAGAGGAACCCTGCTCTGTACTCCATTTCATGTTTCTTATGTTGTGGGTACCATGTGAGTGCTTTTATATATATTAGCTAATCTAATGACACTTGCTCATTACTTTGGAGGTTACAGGGGACTTCTTGAGCACATTCTTCCACTGAAAATTCATGTCAACTCCTGGAGATGTCTAAAGGGATAACTCCCATTTTATATATCAGGTAATTGAGGTTCTGAAAGATGAGGACACTTCTCCAAGGTCAGGCAACTTGAAAGTGCCAAAGCTTTCCTGCCATCCATGACTCCATGGAGGCTAAGCCACTCTGTTGTTCTTATATAGATGTATTACATAACATTAATCTGGTAAGTTTGAAATATCAACCATCTTGTAGTTTATTCAATTGTGAACAAATGACATTTTATGTTGAAGATAGCCTTTACATGAGAGGCAACACCAGGAATGCTGTTAGACTAGGGCTATGCAGGGTACAGCCTAATTTCTACCAAGTTGGAACAATAGTGACCCCCTGACGCAATGAAGACTCTTTGAAATCACTCCAGATTGAAATGCTAAGATTGGCAGGCTGGTCCTGCTTGTCTTACTGCAGAATAATTAGAAACATAGAATATATTGCAAAGGCACAATTTACATAATATGGACTTGGTTTGGAATCAGGACTTGAATTAATGTTTCCACTGAACCACCAATTCTGGGAACTTGGGTGCCTCTTTGGATTTTGAATTTCTTTTCTACAAAATTAAGACCAGCAACCAGTTTGTTTCTATTATCCCACGAAGGCCTGTGAATACATTCTGTGGATGCAAGCCTGAGGGGTAGCTTCTCACTACAAAGCACAGCTAAACGCCATTGATTCTTCTACCTGTGAGATCGACAGAATAATGTCAAAATTATAGTGTTTTACAATGATTAAACAAGTTAATATAAAATATATTTGGAAATGGAAAAAGACTCTAAAATATTGTACTAGGTAAATTATTTGCAGGATTGAGTGACAGTAATTAATATGTATCTGAGGCTGCCCACATTGGAATAGGTTAGATCATTCACTTCCTGCTCTTCAGGTATCAAGGGAAAAGTGATGCCATTGGATGCTGCAGTTCATGCACTTAAAACCCTAAGTAAGGGCTATTAGCAGAACCCAAGGTTAAATATGCTTGATATTTTTAGTAATGATGGGGAAGAGTCCATTCTCGAGGGTTTACTATTTAAGAAGACAAAAACATGACCAATATTCCTAGGTTGCCTTTGCAGAAACTGAGCAAGATAACCGATCAATGGAAAAGCATGGATCAGACAGGTAGTACATTCCCAGTCCATTTCCTATGGCAAAATGTTTGTTTGTTTTTGTTTTTCCTGAAAGAAGCTGGTCAGGAGTTTCACGAGAAAAGTTCCTTGGATAATGTATTTTGGCCTTGAAATTTTTCTGTGATGGAGTTTCTGAAATCCATTCAGTATTTTTGACCCCTGGTAATCATGGTAGTGACAGATCTAGGTAGTGGCATATCTAGTAATATTTAGAGATGATAAAGTATCTATAGTATATTTTAGGTCCAAACAACTGCTGGTGATGCCTAATTAATTGTTCCACTGGATCTAAGTCCAAGGATTCTAAAAAGACTTACATTCCCATTCCTCAAAAATAAGTAATTAAAAAGGACCTCCCATTTCCCATGGTAGAGACTGTGGTGTCAGCACACTTCCTGGGCAGGGAGTAGCCGTCCCCCCACCACCAACACTGAAGTGGAAATGCTCAGGAGGGGCCACAGTAAGGGAAACAGAGGGAGGCAGGAAATTCTCTGTCAGTTTTCAATGATAACATTTGTCAGAAGAGGAAATTAGATGATAGGAAACTACTGAATTGGATACCTTTATCATTGATGGTTACAGACCAGGAAATAAGATAAAATGACTGTGGAGACAGCAGGGTTGATAAGTATGCTGCGAGAAATTCAGAAGGTTGCACTGTTGGAGATGTGGGCTGAATGTGAGAGTGAGAGCACACTCCTCAGACTGAGAGAGAGGAGCAAACAGCCCTGCTGGGTTATCGAAGAAACGCATAGGGGTGGCTCGTCACATGTTCCAAAAGTACCTTGTAGGGTCTGTTGCCTATGTTAATGTTCACTGTTCACATTGAACATTCTATTGGTCTGAACAAATTTATAAAGACGTACCCACCATTAAAATATCATACAGAGTAGTTTTATTGCCTTAAAAACTCTCTATGTCCCATCTATTCATACTTCCTCCCCCTCAACCTCTGATCTTTTTAGTGCCTCCATAGTTTTGCCTTTTTCAAAATGTCACATAGTTGTAACCATATAGAATGTAGCACATTCAGAAAGGTTCTTTCACTTAGTAACATGCATTTGGCATGTCTTTTCATGGCTAGATAGCTCATTTTTTAATGCACTAAATAGCATTCCATTGTCTGTATGTACCATAGTTGGCTTATTTATTCTTCTGCTGAAGGACATTCTTGGTTACTTCCAAGTTTTGGCAATTACGAATAAAGTTACTGTTGCAGGTTTTTGTGTGCACATAACTTTTCAGCTCCTTTAGGTAAATATTAAGGAGCATGATGCTGGATTCTATTGTGAAGAGTATGTTTAGTTTTGTAGGAGCCATTAAATTGTCTTCCAAAGTACCTGTGTCATTTTGCATTTCCCCCAGCAATGCATTGGCTCCTGCTTTTGCTCCACACCCTCACCAGCATTTGGTGGCATCTGTGTTCTGGAGTTTGGCCACTCTAATAGGTGGGTAAAGGTATCACATTTTTGTTTCACTTAGTATTTCCCTGCTGTTATATGATGTGTGGCATCTTTTCATATGTTTATTTTCCATCTGCATATCTTTTTTGGTGAAGTGTCTGTTAAAGTCTTTTGCTCTTTTTTAATTAGGTTGTTTTCTTAATGCTACTGCTTTGGAATCTGACTGAAGAATTGGATTTTGTTTCTGACTACACAGCATGTACTCTCTGGGGAAGAAAGGAGAAGAGAGTCATCTCCATATCTGCTCAGTAGAGAAAGAAGTCAATAGTTAGACGAAGGTTAAATACTGCAGTGGTAAGAAAGGTGTTTCAGCCCACATCATTTGATGAAATCAATACACGTGAGTTGGTGGCAATGTTTAAGTTAAGGTCTCCTTACTGTGCTGAGCAAAGCAGATGTGTGAGCATGAATCCTGTTACAAAAAGCTTAATTGAAATACAAAGAGTCAGTATATATGGAATAGAAGAGGCATATTACTGAGAATATAAATCCTTAAGGCAAAACCTTCCTACCTCATGTGTGATAAATCTCTTCCCTGGTCCTGGCATTATGAAGGGCATACTATCATGTCCAATAGCACATTTATTTGCAGCACAATTCATACTTACTTCATTCTGTGATTATTTTTTAAAAAACAGGCATGAACTAACTAAAGTGTAAGTTATGTGAGGTCAGGGGGCATATTTTTTTTCCCTATTGCTGTTTTTTTGGTAATGAACCTGGGGAGTGGTGCATTGCGGGAGCTTAATAGATATTTATGGAAGAAATGAATGAAGTGTGGTAGAGAGAATCTTTTTTGCAGAGGGAAGAGATGTGAGTTCTATACCCAGAACCACCACTAAGTAACTGTGCTTCCTTGGCCAGTTCACTTATTCTCTCAGTCTTGGTTTACCTGTCTGCAAAATGAGGATTCCATAATTGAACACTTTCTTTTTCCAGAGAGTGTTCCCTGGAGTCCTGGGGTTTTTAGGAGGTGCCCTGGACTGCAGGATGGGGAAATCCAAGACAAAGGGGCTTCTGGCCCCCCATCACCACTCTAGAAATAAAGAGCTCCTCTTCTCTGTTTTGTGTATTACAATTCTATGAAAAATTTTATTTACAATAATTCTAATGCTTAAAAGGGTTGAGATTCCATAATTTAAGTTGGAAAGTTTCTAAGACCCTTTTCAGCACTAACTTGCCTAGATTGTTCTTACCCCAGAATCCTCATTTCATTCAGGTTTTTGCTTAAATGTCACCTCCTCAGGGAGAGCCTCCTCAGCCATCATATCTCTTAGTAGAGTTTGTATATATTGCCTGGGATTGTACTCCATTTTACATGACAGGTGTTAGTGCGTAAATCCTATCTCCCCCACTGCACTGTATGTTCTTTGTGAATGAGGGTCGTGTAATGTATCTCTTTCCGAATCCTAATCAGTATTTAATACAGGGCTAGAAATGCAATGACTATTGCTATTACACTTATTCACAAATATTTAGAAAGCACTTTGTAGTAGTTACTCTACATTAGACACATGATATTCAAAGTCTTTAAATATCATTTAAGTCCTTCTTCTTTAAAATGAACAAAGGGTACTTCCCTCAAAGTCAAGAGACATCATAGTTAATGTAGTAAATGAGAATGGCGAGACAAAGATTCCTGGCAGCAGGCAGGGCTCACTCACTGGCTGGATGATTCAGCCCTGTCCCTCCCCTCCCTGTTGCCTCAGAGCCTGAACTGCACGTCTCTCACGGTGCCTGACTGTCGTGTCCAGATGCTTGCCCATCCCTCTTCCCCTGCTCCTGTTTGGAAACCTCTCCCCACTCCACTCTGCCTGGTGTGTCAGGATGCAGAACCCCTGCTCCTTCCCTGGTCTAGGGCTTTCCTGATAAAACTAAGATTGAAGACAAATCTCTTCTTTTTGGATTGCAAGCCATAGGCATGTAGTCTTGGGCTGCTGGCCGTGGTCTTGGTTTCCTCAAAATGCCTGTATGTAGCAGGAGAAAATAATACCCAAAGTGAAGTGGATCAGAGATTGGCGATAGAGGGAGAGGTAACTGATGCTCTGGTTTGAGACCCTAGAGCCACTCAAGGTGTCAGAGTTGTTGGGGCTAAATGAATGAATGAATTCATGTAAGGAAAAATGTACATACGGATGTATGCATTTGATCATTGTTGTCTATCCCTAATTATGTCTTAACATAATATTTTTATGGCATTTTATCTTCTCCCACTGGGTTATAAAGTTTTGAGAGCAGCCAGTAGGTTTTACTCATCTCTGTTTCATCTATGACTAGCATAGAATTTTGTTAAAGATTCTATGATCCTTGTTGAAGAGAATTTAACAGCACACTGTGGCTCCTGTGAGACACATCCAGTGTGTGACTTCACCCTCATCTTTTCAAACAAGTCTGGGATCTTTGTTAGTAGGTTTGTGCCATGTACTCCTCAGAAGTGAAGAGCGTCTTTTGCCTGTGGGTTTGTTTTGTTGCTTTCAGAGTGTTCCAACTTAGGCCAAGCTGCTGTGATTTTTTTAAATGTAACAACTGTTTTTATTTTGACTTTCATGATGAAAAATGCATTGTTTTTTGTGAGAGCTAGAGGTAGGTGATTTTTTCCAGAGTCAGTAAAGCAATACTCTCAACTACTTGTGTTGTGTTTGGAAAGATGAAATTGTTCCTGGTGCTAAACTATGAGAGACCAAATTATTCCCAAATCTCACAAAGATAGTGAAATGTAAAACATCTTAAAATTACAGTGTGTGCATGTGTGATGCCTTTGGTGTATTTGCCTGTAAAAGGTGGAGATAAAGAGGATTCCTGATTATTTTTTTTCCTGTAATCATGTGCAGAATTTTTAGTGTCTGTTTACTTTTATGCTAGCTTTTGAAGCTGTGTTCAAGTTAATTATTAATGAAAAAATGCATTGCCTGTTTGACTTTCAATTGAAAGAGCAGAGTAGAGTGGAGTGAGTCAGTTTATTCTGATTTTCTGCCTGCATTTAGTAAGTACATGTGGAAATGACAATGTAATGAGTAGAATTTTCAGTCTGAGGTTTCCATTTTCACAAGCCATAAGCTTGAATAGGGAGAATGGGAAATGTTTGCTCAAAAAGATTCAGAGAGCATATGATTTAGGTATTAGCCCTCCTAAAGTCAGAGGACTTGAATTTTTCATTCTTTTAGATTTCCAGCTAGATCATTAATTCCAGACGTGAAGCAAAGTGCTGGGAGAGAGACTTCCATGTTATTAATGGCTATGTTGCTCTGTGTGAGCGTGTATGTGTTTGGAAAAGTCTGTCCCTTTAATATCTTTCCAGTCCTGTGTACCCTGTTCCAACACCCTCACAGAGAAGATTTTTAAAAGATATTTTATAATGAGACTCATATCTTTTTACACATAAAAGTTTTCTTTTCTTCCTTTCCTATCCTCGTGCCTCTTTTTATTTTTCTTGACTTACTGTATTGGTTCAGATACCCAATGTTGAATTGTGGGAACTGTAACAAGGATTTTTGTCTTGTTTTTCTTTAGTGGTTGCCAAAATTTTACCATTCAGCATGAGATTCTTGACAGATATCCTTGATTGGAGAAAAAGCCTTCCATTCTATTTTTAGTTGGCTAATGGTGTTTTTTGTTTGTTTGTTTGTTTGTATATCTTTAGTGTACAAGTGCTGAATTTTTTTGAATGCCACTCTTTTGCATTTAATAATAGGACGTGTGACTTTTTCTCTCCTTTAATAATTTAAAATGCTAGTGTCTTCATTTTAAACCATCCTTGCAATCCTGAAATAAACCTTGTTGATCATAATCATAATATCTTTTAAAATACATAACTAGATTAGATTTTCAAATATTTTATTTAGGACTTTACACTTACACTTAGAAGTGATATTGGTCTATACACTTGTGATTTCAAGCAGAGTGTAGAGAGCCTCCTTCTGCCTTGCTCAGGGATTGTCTCATTTCCTGGTATCTTCTAGCCACCCTATCAGCTCTGAACTCTGAGGTCAGCAGGCCTCTGCTTCCAAACCCTCTTGCTGGGTGGTGTTTCTGTTCTTTTCTTGTACATAGAGGTATTCACTTTGATTTTACTTTATTTACTTGTTTGTTTTTTAAGTTGATCTATTTACAGTGGGGGTATATGTGTCCTTTGCTGCCTTGGACAGATAGTCTTCTTTTGTCACAGCATCACTTCCCAGAGGCATCCAGATTTGCAACTCTGTGGAAAACCACCTGCCCAGTGCAACGTGGGTTGTTGGTGAAGGTGCTGCTTGTGCTTCTCAGAGAATGCTACATTCTGCAGCAGCTCAACAGAATCATGCGTGTTTATAATCTGGAAAGATATACTCAGGGTATAACCTGAAAAGTCTTCAACAAATGACATTTTATATTTTTCATATCATGCCAGCCATAAGGTTAGACATAGAACAGTTTTTTTACAATGCAATTTTGTTCCAGAGATTTTGTTCCAGAACTAAATTCAGCAGCATGTGCTTTAAGGGAAGAATTCTTTGTTATTTCTTTGGCTAGTTCTTTTAAATACCTTGGCCTTGCATTTCAACTTGTCCAAAGAGTATTTTATTAATATTGATAATTATATGATTTCAACAGTCCCTATTCATTTTTGGAAGGTATAAGAGGAGGAGTATAAGCAGGTACTCTGCCTATTCTAGAATATGCTCAGCAGAAGTTTGGCCAAGATTATGTATATAATCACCTTTATGAAAATTACATTTCCTGCAGGCATTTTGGAATACATTGCAATTTAAGTTTGTTACTTTTTGCTTAGAATGCTGAAAGTATCTTCCCAAGGAGTGACATAAAACGTTTATTTCTAGACTAATTCATAAGCTCTCTAGCCCATATGTTAGAAGAAGCACATTGATGCAACTACCTACTACGAATCCTTTATTAAATGGATTTGGTGTCTCAACTGATAGCATCTAGAATCATTTATATATTTTTTGGCATTTGGGATATTCACAAGGTGAACAATTTTTAAATCCAATCTGAGAACAAAATTCTCTATCATGTGTGTTTCTGGTGTCATTAGAGCTTTATCTTGTCCTTTCAACATTAGTACACAAGCCCTGGCTGGGTGGCTCGGCTGGTTAGAGCAACATCCCCAATACACCAAGATTAGCGGTTCGATCCTTGCTCAGAGCACATACAAGAAACAACCAGTGAATGAATAAATAAGTGGAACCACAAATCAATGTTTCTCTCTTGCTCTACCCTAAAAAAGAAATCAATAATAAAAAAGATTAGTATATGAATCATACATTGTGACTATATTGTTTACTAATAACTGTTTAGTAAACTGTGTTTGTTTACTTATAAAAAGCTTAGAGATTCTTCAAGAAGTTTTATATATTTATTCTCAGAGCAAATGAAATAAATCGATAATTTTTTTTTTTTGGTCCTGGCTGGTGTGGCTCAGTTGGTGGGGTGTCATCGCACAAAGCAAAAGATAGCTGGTTTGACTCCTGGTCAGGGCACGTGCCTGGGGTGAGGGTCTGGTCCCTGGTTGGGGCAAACATGAAAGGCAACAGATTGATGTTTCTCTCACAGATCGATGTTTCTCTCTATCTCTTTTCTCTCCCTTCCCCTCTCTCTAAAAATAAATAAAATTTTAAAAAAGAAATCGCTTAAAAATTTTTTTCTTATATTGATTCTAAAGAGAGGGGAAGAGAGGGAGGAAGAGAGAGAGAGAAACATTGATATGACATAGAAACTTCGATCCATGACTTCTTGCACATGCCCCTTGATGGGAGATGGAACCCACAACTGAGGCATGTGCCTTGACCTGGAATCGAACCAGCGACCTTTAGGTTTGTAGGACAATGCTCAATCAGCTGGGCCACATTGGCCAGGGCTGAATCAAGAGATTCATGAAGATTTAAAATTCTTGGCGACTTTGAGTAAGTGGATATGTAGCATTCATTGCTGAAATACCTATAAAACACATTTTAAAATAATTGTTTTTCTTTCTTCTTTTGTATTCTTATTCATTTTCCTTTCTTCCTTCTTTATATAATTTTCTTCCCTTTTCCATTTCCCTCTCTCTTTCCTTCATTCTTCCAACAAAAGAGGTATGTATAGTGTGGTGACCTTGTTAGGGGAAACTGCAATCTTGGTTGAATTGAATATGTAGTGCTGTGTACTTTTGGCTAAGGTTTAAAATAGCCAGACATATCTTAATATATACATCTCTCCCAAAGAAGATAGTACTTCAACTTTTCTATATATGGTCAATCTAAAAGTTAGGCCAGGTGGTATGCTATTATTTCCTTTTTTCTGGTGGAGATGAAATGCAGAAAACTATTTTAGTATTCAGTTAAGGAATAAGACTCACTTAGCCTCCAAATCCCGACAAGTTTAACTAAATGAACCTCTGTTGAGAGGACATTTCTTGACCTGTGTTATTTTGAATCAGTGGGGTTAGAAGTTATATGTAAATAAGATAGGTTACTGAAACTTTTGCAGATTTATAAAAAGATCCAGACTCAGGAAAAGCCTTCTAAATTGAAGAACTAAGTACTTAAAAACAGAAACCTAGAATCACCTAACTTTTCCTTTGAATGCTGTGACAAAAGTTAAAAGGGACCAGTTCCCCTTCTTCCTCTTTTCTGAATGAAGGCTAGTCATCTTGTCTTAATTGAATAAAAACGGTTCAGAATGGGCATTTGTTTGAAGTAAGGAGATTCGGGGAGAAAATGTTCTAAGAAGTTGAAGGTTCCGGAAACAACTGTGCGAGTATGTATGTGCGTGTACCCTTGGGTGTGTTTATGTGTGAGAATGTGTGCACATGGGTGTGAGGGCGTGTGAATGTGTGTGTGCATGCCTGCAAATGTGTTCATGTGGGTGTCCCATGTGTGGGTGCCTATGAGTGTAGCATTGTGCAGCTGTGTGTGCTGTGTTTGAGTGACTGTGTCCGTGTTGTGTATGTGTGTGTGAGCTGCATCTGTGTGCTGAAGACTGCAGGCAGGAGTGGCAGCCTCGGCTCAGCCAGTGGCAGAGCAGTCAGTACATAACTAATAGTGAGAAAGGAAGCTGGGGAGAGACAAGGAAGAGAAGCAACGACCTCATTAACAAAAGCTCAGTTTTGTCCCTGCGGACCCAAGCGGCAGAAGGGACTGCCGAGCTGTGGCTCTCTGCCAGGGAGGTCGGGCTCCCTGCAAACAGTTGCAGGCATCCTCATCATGACCGGCTCACAGGGAGTCCTGAGGCTGGGCAACTGGGAAGTTTTCAGAGCCGCCGCTGCAGCAGCCTCGGAGGAGACCAGCAAAGATAGTGAAGTGTGTATGTGAACTTCAGTTCTCTATTTTCTTTTTGGTGGGTTAATGGATTTTTAGTACAAAGAAAGTTAAAACTCAGCTGACCTGAAAGACTGGAATTTCAGCTCTCTTTCCTTCCCTGGGTTGTTTTTCCTCCCCCTTCCTCTCAAAGCTCTTTAAACCAGAGGTTAACCAGTCGGTGACTCTGATCCCGCCAAGAGTTGCTAACTCTTGGGCTTGGAAAGAAAAACCACTACCTGTAAGTATCTGCTTTATTACTTCCTCTCATCTTAACTGTGAATGTTCTGTTAACAGAATGCCCCAGAGTTTGTGGGTGGGGTGGTAGCCTGAACTCCAAGTAATGATGCAAGAAGTACATAGAGTCTATTTGCCAAAGTTTAATTCTATGTAAACTCAGAAGGTGGTAACTTGCAGTAGTAACCTACACCAAAAATGGGATTCTCTTTCTTATGTAACAAAAATTTACAACTCTCTTTTGAATCCATTTCTAATGGCACTCACCAATGAAATAACCATTTTTAAATTTTGTGATACCCAGCCCCAAAAATCAGAATGTTTCTCAGCTAAATGAAATGGCAAAGGGAAAAGATGCAAAGATCAACAAAACAGATCATACACCAGGGCATAAAGATATGGAAATTTGGAAGTGATTTTTGGATAACTTTGCTTTAGTTTAGTTATGTTTGGTTATGTATTTTTTAAACCATGGTTTCTTTTTCACTGGGGATTAGAGGTAGTAAAGAAGCAAAGAAATCATGTTGTTGTGAAATTCAGACTGATTTTTAAGCCCTTTCTGCTTATTACCCAGATTTGGTCTAGAGATTTTCTTTTTACTGAATATTTTTGGGTGACACTAGTTAACAAAATTATATGGTCTAGAGATTTTGATGTTGTAGTTAATAGTTTTTTTTAGTTTTCATCTGGATGCAGGAATAGTTTTTAAGGCACTTAATTTTTATTTTGTCCTTTTTGCTGTTGCTCTCAGTCTTGTTGCGTGGCATGAATTACAAAGCTTTAAAAGAGCATTTCCGGAGGCTGGTGGGAGTTTATGGTGTGGGAATCTTGCCGGAGAGGTTAACCTCTTCAGAGCTGCTCCACAGACCAGACCCAGTGGTGTAAATGTCCTTCATGTTTCTGCTCTGGAAAACTGATACTCCCAGTCAAAGTTCGTAGAGTTGCTTCTAAGTGCCTTGTCTACACTTGATCAAAGTGTTTTTAGCAGAACTCTAGGAAAATGTTAACTACCTTTGCTCTTTCACTCAGTCAGGGACTCTTAAACCTCAGTGTGCATAGAACCACCATTTTGCTTGGTGAAAAGGCAGGTGTCTAGGCCCTTGCACCCCAACATTTGAGACCTGGGTTGGGGCATGGATTCTACCCAGGTGATTCTGATGCAGGTGAGATCACACTAGGATAAGCATTGCTGTACCTTGTTATTGGCAATTAAATTCTTGTCATGTACTTGGTTAATATTAAACCTCATATCCAATTAATAAACTTGAGTTTGAGTTGATGTTGAACATGAGTTATGTGCAACATGGTTTTGTATGCTTGGCTGACAAAGCAGGGCTTTTTAACTAGCTTTCCCATTACCCCCATCTTTTTTCCCTTGTTCCCCTTTCCATCTCTGCCTTTCCATTCCCATGAGTGAGAAGGACGTTGGGCAAAAAGGTACCTGGACACCATACTTCCCTGCCTCCATGCATTGAGCTGTACAGTCTGATCTACTCCACGTGACCAAGTCATGCTTGTCTTAAAAACTTTAAGCCCAGGACTGTGGGCTTAAATTTATTTATTTGTTTATTTATTTATCTATTTATTGAGAGAGGGGAAGGAATGGAGAAAGAGAGGGAAAAAAATCATCAATGTGTACTTGCCTCTGATGTGCCCCTAACTGGGGACCTGGCTTTTAACCCAGGCATGTGCCCTGACTGGGAATCAAACTGGCAACCTTTTGGTTTGCAGGCCAGCACTCAATCTACTGAGCCACACCAGCCAGAACTTAATTCTTTTTTATAAAAAGATTTCATTTATTTATATTTAGAGAGAGAGGAAGGGAGGAAGAGAGGGAGAGAAACATTGATGTGCAAGAGAAACATCCATTTGGTTGCCTCCCACACACCCCCATCTAGGGACATGGCCCTACAACACAGGCACATGCCAAAACTGGGAACTGAAGTGGGAATTTTTGGGTTTGTGGGATGACATCCAAACCAGGGAAACACACAAGCCAGGGCTATTCTTAATTCTTTAAAAAATTTTTTTTAAAAAGATTTCATTAATTATTATTTCTTAAAGGGGAAAGGGAGGAGAAAGAGAGAAGGAGAAACATCAATGTGTGGTTGCCTCTCATGTGCCCTTACTGGGGACCCGGCCTATAACCCAGGTATGTGCCCTAACTGGGAATCGAACCAGCTACCTTTGGTTCACAGGCCCATGCACAATCCACTGAGCTACACCAGCCAGGGCTTGTTCTTAATTCTTTATCAGCCTCCAGGGATGCTCTGCTCCTGGGGTGGGCTAGGGTAAGTTGGGCTGAACTCAGCAAGGTTTCTTGGGGCTGTTCAGGAGCAGTCTAATTCTTAGAAACTGAGTTTATATTGAACCAGCCCACAGGGACTGGGAGAAATAGGAAGTGATTCCTCCATCATGTTGAGGACCTCATTTGACAACATGTGAAAGTAGGAATTCAGCCCCCACACCATGCCCATTGACATTTATGGCACTGTGTATTTATGGCATTGTATGAGGGTGCCTGCTATATGCCAGACTCAGTGCTAGTTTCCAAAGTCTTCAGAGTGACCAATGTCAATAGCGTGGACAGGGTTTTTGTGCTCGTGATGTTTCAAATCTCAGCTGTTGCTAACCATTCTTGGATGAGCCACTTAATCTCTCTGAGTGTCACTTCTTCTACTGATAAAACAAAAGGGTTGAATTAAATGAGTTTTGGTGTCCTTCCAGCTCTGGTATTCTGACACTATGGATATAGCCCAGTCTTCCAACATGGTTATTGGTAAATGGGAACTTTTTTTTTTCTTTTTAACTTTATATTAAAGTATAGTTGGCATATAGTAGAATGAGAACTTTTGAGTGTTTGCTTTGAAAACAGACCCTAAGATTTAGGCTTATTGCTTGTCTTGAAAAGTTTTCAAAAATACCTTTTAATTATTTTTCTTCTCGCAAAGAACCCAGGCCACCGCTATGGTGAGTTAGACAAATGCCACCTTGACAGAGCCACTGTCATTCCTCACAATGGGGTCCTGTAACTCCCCAGAAGGGCTGTTTCTCTGGGCCAGGTTACATAGGACGGCAGCCTCTTATCTTGTCTGAATCGGGTGTTGCTAGCCTTTGGAGAGCTGGGTGGTCTGAGCAGGGCTTGCTGGCTTCCATGCTTGCACAGCTTGCAACCTGACTCTTTCATTCGGGTGATTTAATATCTTTTGTGCTACCAGGTGAGCTCAAACAGAGACCTTTGAAAGGCTGGGGGGAAAACAACCCCCTAACAAAATCTCACATTTTGTCTGTTCTGTAGCTTCTCTCACTGTGGAGACTGGGGCAACATTTCAAAGTGTTTTACAACTTGGCCATCGAGATAAGAAACTATGGCTGTGATCTCTGCACTTTTCTGACAGGTAGCCTCCAGATCTCTGACAATGACATGTTTAGGTGGGAAACTACTCACTGGAGGAGAGTACAGGGATCTTGCATAGTTAGGATATGTTTGACAAATTGTTCTCTACCTCTCTTTAAGTTTAAAGGAGATGGAAAAATAGTCTTTGGTTTTATTCTTATCGCTCCCCATTTATGGGATTCCTGCTATATCAGAATATTCCTGATGTGTATCATGCAAAGGCTGCTAAGATTGTGTATCACTCTTCACTCTTAACTTTATCCTTAAAACAATCCTATCTGGCTTCCTTAGTGACAGCACAGATAACAGCCCAGACTCACCAAGCCCCAGTTCTTCCATAGGGTGCTGCACCGCCCCGGGTTCCCATCTCTGCATTCTGTTGTGTGTTATCAGCTGTTCAGAGCTTACAGATGCTCCCTGCATTCTTCTTCTAAAACACAGGAGCCAGGACTTTGTTTCCTGGAGTCACATTCAATACCTGGTATTTTCATCCCAAGGCCTACATTTCTTGTTAGTACAAACATTCTTTCTTCTATAAATTATAAGCCAAAACCATTGTGAAGTTAGGAGAATTTCAGAGAGTATTGAAATTCCCAGGTGAAAATTCATCCAAATGTTTGAAAGTTGTTGGCTATTTCCTTTCATGGCCCAGATTTGCTTTTCCTGTAAAAGGGATTCTCCTCCTTTGAAAGACAACACAGCATTAACAAAACAGCAATGATTTAATTCTTTCTTATGTAAATTTTTTCCTTTATTAGAACACAGTAGGATGATTCTATTTCATCCAATAAACACCAATGATTGCTTTAAAACAAAAAGGTAGTATTAATAGACCACAAAAATTAAATCAGAGTAGTGCAGTAGAAAAAGAAGAGTGGTTTTTGAATAAATTTCAACTGAGTTTCAATCCTGGGCTGCAATGTTCCATAGTTCTCTAATGTTTAGCACACTACCTAGCCAGTTTCCTGGGGAGTAAATGAGGGTATTGATACTTACCAGGTATCTGTATGGGCTAAAAGACATTTGCAAAGTGCCTGGTGTGGTGCATGACATACGGTAAGTGCTCAATGAACATTTCTTCCTTGGGAAGGGCTAACACAACTGAGAAGTCTGGAAGGAAGTAAACATGTGGCAAACTACTCAATTTATAAATAAAAAGAAAAGAGAATGAGAAATAAAGCTCTTTTCCAGATCTCATTGACTGGGCAGGATAGATCTTCAAATCCATTACTCCTCAGCCTTCACCTCTGACCCGCAGCCTCGTTCTCACTTGATTCTTCCTCACAGATTGAGTAGAGGCGTGAACAGATGCTGGGGCTCCCAGACTACCTCAGTGGTTGGTGTGGAGAGACCAAGAGTGATGTGAAACTCATTCCGTCGTCATTTCTTCCTGATCCTTCAGAACTGGGGGTTTTTACAGCCATTTCAGAAAAATATATAAGGAGATTAATTATTGTCTTTGTCAGGATTTTGCTCCTGACAAAAAGAATAATTAATTGTAGCAAGGAGTCCAACCCTATAAGAAATGTTTGTTACAAATGGACTGATCAGGTCTCAGGGTATCTTGGAGGAGGCATTTCAGGAGGTGTTAATCTGTGAGAAGGATTTCAAAGAATAAGGGTGGAAGGGAAGACATTCCAGGTAGGGGGCAGGCAGGAGCAGGAGCATAGAAGGGGGAAGTGTCTAGCAGGTCCTTGTGAATGTGTAACTGGAGCTCAGGGGCAAGGGTGGGGCTCTGGTCTGGGAACCAGAAGGCCTTGGGAGTAGATATGTGGTGAGAAACAAGTTGAGGTCAAATTTTTAATAAATGTCACATTTGTAACAGTACACCGTGACCAAGAGAGGGGCAGGAAGAGGTTGGAAAGGAAAGAAGCTCAAACAAAACAGAATGAGGCATTGGTGAGGTAGAAAGAGAGCCAGGAGTGTATGGAGGCACAGAAACCAGGGGAGAAGCAATGATGCACAGTGGGAGGAGGGCTTGTTGGGTGCTGCAGAGATCGGGGAGGGTTGTGGGGGGAAAGTTGTGTTTGATAATCAGTTAGTAGGTCCCTGGCAGCCTTTGAGACAGCTGTTTCAGTGGACTGGTGGCAGTCAGAATCAGGTGTCCTTTTAGGGAACACGAGAATGGTGAAGGAGTGGGAGAGATGACTTTTCAGGGAGCTTGGACTGTTGGTTCAAGAGGAGGCCCATTATAGGAAAGGAGAAAAATATTTTATGAGTATGAGCAGTAATAGTCATAAAAGTAGTAGTAAGAACACTGGTATTTATTGAACACTCACTATGTGCTAGGTGATCACCAATATTTTCCATTTGATTCTCATAACAGAACTGTGGGTTGGTGTTGTAACCCTTTTAGAAGGTGAGGAGACTGAGACTAAGAGTTCAGTTTGGCCAAGGTGACATCACCAGCAAGTGGCAGAATGAGCGCTGAGATGGACGTTAGTGTGTCCCCTGCTCCACTATTGTCACCTCGCTGGGGCCTGTGCTGGCTTCTTTCTGGGGAGGGGGATTGGCCTGCTGAGTAAAGCCTGTTTATCAAAAGGATAATAATAATACAAAATAATAATATAAAAACAATTATAATAGTAAAAAAGAAAAAATAATAATAGAAAAGAAAAGATGGAGATCAAAAGGCAAATGTACCTGAAGGGCTATTGCTACCACATATGGGATAAATATCTCAAGCTTATTAGTGAAATATAAAATAACCCCTTTAATGTGGATCCACTGTCACTGCACACAGAGGAAACAGTTGTGATGGAATGACCCACTGTTGCCCTATAGTCAGGGCATCAATGCTTCATTTCCAATTAGACACAATGGCCTTTTCTCTTGCATTTCCCTCCTTTATTCCCCATACTTTCTTCTTCTTTTTTAATACTTTCTGGGTCTTAGGAAAGTCAGACTCCTGCTAACCACACATCATGGCTCAGTAACTTTGATTTCCTCACTGACTGTGGCCTCTGCTACTAAGACCTACTAACTTTCACAATAGATCAGAATGAAATGATAAAATTTAGGGAAGTACTTGGTATCTTAAGCTCTTAGAATTCTCAGACAAAATAAAAAGTATTTGCTGCTATTTTTAAATCACTGATTCATGATTAAAATGTCACTTCAGTGTGGTCTGTCAATAGGAGCAGAGGTTGAATGAATGGCCAGTTGACTATTTTAAATAGCTACCCAAAGAATTTAACATTGATTTTTATATCCTCTTGTTATCTTTTTTACCATGTATATTAATTTGATAGGGCTGCCATAACAAAGTAGCATGGACTGGGTGGCTTGAACAACAATTCTAGAGACTGGATGTCCAAGGTTAAGGTGCAAATAGGGCTTGTTGCTTCTGAGGCCTCTCCTTGACTTGTAGATGGTTGTCTTCTCCCTGTGTCTTCATGTGGTCTTCTCTCTGTATCCATCTGTGTCCTAATGTCTGTTTTTTATGTGGACATCAGTCATACTGGACTAAGGCCCACCCTAGTGACCTGATTTTAACCTAATTCCTCCTTAAAGACCCTATCTCTAAATACAGTCACTAGGGCATACAGTCACTGCGGCATATAAATTCTCTGGTCCTCTGGGTCAGGCCTGCAACATATAAATTTTGTGGAAACAAAATTCAGCCCTGACACCACACCAAGGTCTCCACCTGGTGTTAGTTAGCTGATCTTCCACATTCTTAAGATATTATTGCAGGTCCTCAAATAATGTTGTTTTACTCAATGTTGATGAGATGCTATATGAACTTAATTCTTGTTTATATCAGCTAGCCTATGGTAAAATTGGTTTTATTGTCCTTCTCATTTCACTTAGAGTTACAGAACCTATTGGCAACATTAAGTGAGGACTTACTGTACTACAGCAAAAGGAAATAGAATAAAACCTGTAGCCACATAAACCCACATTAAAAATTGGTTTATAATACCCTTTGGATTTAGAGTTTGGCTTCAGGAGAGGTTGACGGGGAAACTTCCTCAGATAGGACTAGCTTTGTACTTTCCAAAAATCCCAGATGGGACCCATTCTATCTTTCTCATTGGGCCAGAAAGCTGTGTGGTGCTGCTTTGACTTCTCCAGTTAGTGGGGAGCTGGGAGCCCTGTGTACCATTTTGCATTACAGATGCTCTGAGGCCTCACTCATTGTTGCTGAATTGCTTTATTGGAAACTGTTGGCTTTATTTACTCCCCAATAAAGAGACAGTTCCTGGTCTGTGGCTTTTTAAGTTGCTTGGATGCTCGGTCCCTTGTGCATGGAAATCACAGGCTATGGAATTCATTGGTAGAAGGACTCCTTCCATGTCCCTTCCCCCACCTTGTGTTTGCCTGAATTAAGAATGGTCATTTATGCCCATGACATGAGGGCAGTTGAATTTTTCTGTTAATTAAAAACAACAAAAGCTATTTTTACAGTAACCTTATGAAATAATTATTATGAATCCCCACTGTACAAAGGATGAAAGCAGGGCTGAAAAAGTTCAAGTAACATATTTGTATTGAAGGTTAAGATTCTTTCTAAACACTAAAATGTTAAAAAAGTGAACAGTTTAGTCGAACTGTTCTCCTTAGTTCAAACGCTTTGCTGCGGTCTGCCTGCAAAGAGATACGTGAGCTAAAGAGTTTGATATAAAAGTCATGCATTACTATCTGGCTTTTTCTTTTGTTTTTCCTTTTTTTTTGAATTATATTTTATTGATTATGCCATTAAGTTGTCCCAATTTTTTCCTGTTTTCTCCCCTCCACCCAGCACCCCCTACTCCCTCAGGCAATTCCCCCAGCATTGCTCATGTCCAAGAGTCATGCATATAGGTTCTTTGGCTTCTCCATTTCCTACACTGTACTTTACATCTCCATGGCTGTTCTGTAACTACCAATTTGCACTTTTTAATCCTCTCACCTCTGCACTCATTCTCCCATATGCCCCTCCCATCTGGCAATCATAAAAATGCTCTTAGTATCCATGATTCTGTCTGTGTTCTTGTTTGCTTAGTTTGTTTTTTTTTAGATTCAGTTGTTACTAGATACACATTTATTGCCATTTTATTGTTCATGGTTTTGATCTTTTTCTTTTTCTTAAATAAGTCCCTTTAACATTTCATCTAATAATGGCTTGGTAATGATGAACTCCTTTAGTTTTTTCTTATCTGGGAAGCTTTTTATCTTCCTTTTGATTCTAAATGATAGCTTTGCTGGGTAGAGCAACCTTGGCTGCAGGTCCCTGCTTTTCATGACTTTGAATATTTCTTGCCAATCCATTCTTGCCTGCAAAGTTTCTTTTGAGAAATAAGCTGACGGTCTTATGGGAGTTCACCTGTAGGTAACTAACCGCTTTTCTGTTTCTGCTTTTAAGATTCTCTCTTTTTCTTTAATCTTCAGCATTTTAATTGTGATTTGTCTTGGAGTGGATCTCTTTGCATCCATCTTTTTTGGGGCTCTCAGTGCTTCCTGGACTTGCATGTCTATTTCTTTCACCAAATTAGGGAAGTTTTCTTTCATTATTTTTTTAAATAAATTCCCAATTTCTTGTTCTTTCTCTTTTTCTGGCACCCCTATGATGTGAATGTTGGAATGCTTGAAGTTGTCCCAGAGGCTGCTTACACTATCCTCATTTTTTTTGGATTCTTTTTTCTTCTTGTTGTTCTGATTGGTTGTTTTTTACTTCCTTATGTTCCAAATCACTGATTTGATTCTCAGCTTTATTCACTCTATTGTTCCTTCCCAGCAAATTGTTCTTTATTTTAATTAATGTATCCTTCATTTCTGACTGGATCTTTTTTATGCTGTTGAAATTTTAACTTATGCTAAGTTCCCTGAACATCCTTATAACCAGTGTTTTGAGCTCTGCATCTGATAGATTGTTTATCTGCATTTTGTTTAGTTCTTTTTCTGGAGTTTTGATCTGTTCTTTCATTTGTGCCATGCTTATTTGTCTTCTCATTTTGGCAGCTTCCCTGTGTTTGTTTCTGTGTATTAGGTAGAACTGTTATGACTCCCTGTCTTGGTGGTGTGGCCTAATATAGTAGGTGCCCTGTAGGGTCAAGTAGCACAACCTCTCCTATCACCCAAGCTGGCTACTCAAGGTGCACCCTCCATGTGGGCTGAGTACACCCACCTGTTACAGTTGAGCCTTCATTACTGCTGGCAGGTTAATGGGAGGGATTTACCCAGGCTAGTCAATCTCAAGGGTTGGCTGTGACCACTGATCACCAATCTCCACCCTCCATGGAGAATCAGCAGTGTTGGAGCAAGGTGGTCCAACGTGGTCTGTAGCTGTGTACTGGGTGTGCAGGCTCTGAGATTTCCCAGGCAGTGCAGGACAAGGTCAGCCCCTACATCTGTTTGCCCAGGGCCACCCTGCCTGAGCTATAAAGCAACCTGATATGGCTGCTACTTGTGCTGGGCTTGGAGATTCCCAGACAAAACCCAGCTGTGAATCTAGGCTGGCTGCTGTTAGTGCTGGGCCTGAAGCCATTTAGCAAGAGGTGTGGGGGCTGGGGACTCAGTGAGGCTAGGTGTTGCTTGTTTGAGAGGATTTAGGAAGTTGTGAAGCATGAGCCAAGACCAGCCATTCATATGGAAAAGGAACTTGCATGGACCTATATATTGGGTGGGAAGGAACCTGAGGGGATCTCCGGGGCAGGGCAAACAGTGTTATCTAGGTTGATGGAGTCTCAGATATGGCACCAGTTTGCCGGCTCTTGGCTCTGTTGGGGGAGAGTTCAAAAAAGGGCAATGGCCTGTGCCCACCTTTCAGTCTTAGAGAAAACTGTCCCCCAGCTTTTGCTTTGATACCAGACACTTCAGTTCTTCCCTGAATGCCACTGATGCCTTTCAGGCTGCTACACTGGTTTTGGAGCTCAGAGAGAGTGAGCCTGAGTAAGCACGTGTGTTGGTTCTTTAAGGGGAACTACTTTGGACTCCAGAAGTTTTTTCTACCAGCTCAATCCCCACTGGTTTTTGCAGCCAGAAGTTATGAGGACTTACATTCCTGGCACTGGAACTCTGGGCTGGGGCCTTGGTATGGGGCTGGGATCCTGTGTTTCCAAGATATCCCTCCCAGGTTTTTATCCACCATACGTGGGTGCGGGACCAGTTTGTTTCATACCTCTGCTCCTCCTATTGGTCTGGATGGATGTAGTTCCTTTAATTCCATAGTTGTCAGACTTCCATTCAACTTAATTTCTGATGGTTCTGAGTGATGGCTGTTCTATATTTCAGTTGTAATTTTGATGTGGTTGTGCAAGGAGGGGAGCCGTGTTTACCTATGCCACCAGCTTGACCAGAAGTCTGGCTTTTTCTTTTTCTTTACAAAAAGCAATTGGCTACTTTTTTGTTCCAAAGATTAATCTTTGTTCTTTATTATGGAGTAGAAAAAGCCATTTTTTATCCCAAGCAGTAGGCTGGCTATAGCAAGATGGGTTCCAATGGAAAAGATAGAAGTTCATGACCATGTCAAGAAATGTTGTAAGAGGCATAAGATAATGGCTATTGTTTCACTGAAGAATTGACAAGAAGTACAGTCAAACCTTGGTTCTCAAATGTCTTGGTTATTGAATAATTCTGTTCTTGACAAAGTATGGACAAAATATCCCAGCTGCCTAACATAACTTCAGGTATCGATTCTCTACTATAACAATTTTCTGGAATGAATTAAGTTTGAGAACTGAAGTTCCACTGTGATTGGGTACCTTAAGAATGAAAAAGGGAATTAGACTTTGGTGTAATGTGACAGGTTTTTATTTTATAGACCAGAAGGTTTGAATATTTCTGCTTTGCAGCAGGTGATTAATCAGATGGCCTACAATTTCCTTTCTGAGCAATAATGGTTTTGCAAGTAATGACTTTAAAGAAATCTATTACTTCTGCCTAAACCTAAATGACTCTTTCTATCACAAATGAAATATCATACTATGAAAAAAAATCATGGAAAAATATTACCTTTATGAGTAATACAATTTATTGCTGTAATATATATGTTATAACATTATTTTAAATGACTCATAGCAAAGGAAAAGTTAGAATGCATTGAAAACTAGGGGCTTTACTAGTTTTACTAGTAAAAATTTTACTAGGTAAATTCATGGGAGTTTCTTTTATTTTAGGCATTGTTCCTTTCTCACGATTTACCTAAGTAGGTGGTCATTGCCTTTTATCTACTTCTCACATATGTGACTGACTTCCTAGGAATGGCCCTCCCAACTAGGCTGTCAGGAAAGCTTCTTTTCCTCTCTCTGGGACCAAGCTATCTCCCTCTCCTCTTCCCCATCCCTTCCCTAGTCACCTTCAAATTGAATCTTTCAGCTTTTTCCTGGTGTTGGCCTCATAGGCCAGCCCTCTTCCCTGATGGTTTTGAGACATCTCAAAGAGCCTTCCTTTAGTTTTTGGTCACTAAAGCTCCTTTTGCCTCCTGTTATACTTACTGGAGAAGAAAGTCAAGTGCAGTTGTTTACAGCAGTGAGTCTATGCTGGTTGCTTATCAGGATCAGTTCAGATACCTGGGCCCCACAAAATCCTGGAGTGCTGGTCAAGTGATGGTGATATGAAGTCAGAAATGGGACCTGGTAGTTCAGGGGTGACATAGAGGCAACTCATTCACCATGATGGGCTTTCCCTTGTCATCAGTAACAAGGACCACCACTAGCCCTTCCAAGGGCTGCTTTCTTCTTTCTGAGCCAGTGGAGTAGGGCAAAGCCACGAGAGTGAGGTCTATTGCAGCCAGCACTCCTCAGGCTGTGGGAGACACTGGGACCGACCACCGCAGAGCATCTCTTCAGGGGCACTGTTCACTCTGTGGCTGTAAAGATAGAGGCCCTGCCAGCGTGTTATAACACCAGTGGGGCCCTGGAACTTGGTGTGCTGAACTCAGTGACACCAAAGGAAGGTCAGCACTTTTGGCCAATGCTTTAAAGAACAGATGTGTTAGTGTGGTTTCCCACAGAAATGTCTTCCACCAAGGGGAGTTCGTGCAGTGCCTGTGGACACGAGAGTTTGAACTGCTTTTGTCAGCTAGTCTGGACACTGTACCTGTGGTAAATATGTTCTGCTTGACAAACAGTTTGCAAACCAACTTTTAAAAAATAGCTTAATTTTGTCTTGAAGACTCTAAAACAGTTTTTTGCCAAGGCTGCTTGTGTGCTACATATTTTTCTCTATTTTAAAACATTTCTCTGACTTATGGGTGTTTGCAGTTGTTGTATGATGTCATTCTTGTGCATTACTGCATTCTCCCACACAGATTTATTCAACAGTGAGTCATCCAGCCAGCCAGACATTCAAATAGGTTATTCGCAGCCTATGATGTTCATGGAGATTTTGTTTTGGAGCCAGGAGAATCCTCCCACCCTCCCACTCTCCATAGCCCTCCCCCATTTCTGCCAAAGTAAGCAGATCAAGTTTCACTCCTCTTAATGCAATTAAGGTCAGTAGGCCACTAAGACTCCAGGGTCCCATGTGTGTGCAGAACTCACACTGGTGTGGGGAGCTTGGGTGCATTTTCACATGTGGGGCCTCACGTGGGAGAGTGTCCTGTGGGCCACTTGGTGGCAGGAGACCTGATGGCACTTGGGTGGCTTGGGATATGCAGATGGACTGAGCTATGGATCCTGGCTAAAACCCTGCTCAGTCCCCAAACACTGGGAAATGGGATGAGCAAGCACTCACTGAGGTTTGCCTTGCTTCATTTTATTGCTGCTGGGCCCTGCACTGTTCTATAGAAAACAGCTCCATCTGAGGATTACTGGAGGGTCAATTCAACCTGAATCATTGTCAAAGGATGGCTCAATCAGTAACATTTTAAAAACTAGTTTTTAAAAGTTAGTTTTAAAAGTTAGTTTTTGAGCAGATTTAGGTTTATAGAACAATTGATCAGAGAGTACAGAGTTCTTACAACCCCGCCTCCCTCCACTTACCCCAGTTGCTAACATCTCATATTAGTGTGGTATATTTGTTACAATTGATGAGCCAATTATAATGATCTAAATGACAGTTTACATTAGGGTTCACTCTTCGTGTTGTACAAATGTTTAATGGCATGTATCCACCACTACAGGGGTAACTTTTTCTGTAGGTTATAGAAAAAATTTCCTTTGATTGGCCTGGGGTTGAAAGCGGGAGGATGAGGACTGGCTTGGTTTGAGCTTTGTGTGTGTTTGTGAACTAGGGCCTTGGGTTGAGCCATGTAGTACATTTACATATATTATCCCATTTAACTATTTTAGCAACACTGGCGGGTATTAATTGTTGGATAGTTGGGGATACAGAGCCTAGGAAAGAATAAGGACCTTGTTCAAGGGGATGGTGGAACCCGGAGAGGCGCACGTATCAGATGGATCTGATTCACGGTCTGGCCCAGGCTTATCGCTGCTGCTATTCCTTCTGTTTCAGCTCCAATCCTGTATCAGATCATGAAGTCTTTTCTCCCTCTTTTCCTCCTTTTTTTGTTGCTACTGTTGTATCAGAAAATTATTGATAAAATTATTTGTAAAAACCAAATATTTGTAGGAAAAAAAATGAGGCGTAGATCATGGCTAAACATCAAAATTGTGCTGAGGTCTTCAAAGGGGAAGAGAGTCAAGACTCTCATTAGAGTTCTTTCTGGTTTAATTCTTTATTGTTTTTAAGAATTGTAATTTTTAAATTTTACTGCCTCTCAGTATATGATGCTGTGATTTACTTTTCACACTCTGCTGGCCTTAATGAATTAAACAGCAGGCACAAGCAGTTCTTTCATCTTCAGCAAATCACTTCACCTCCTGTTAGGGACCTTACTTCCTCGTCCTCCTGACCTGAAATGTGAGTGGGGTTTCAGGAACCGAGAATTTTGAGCCTGTCTGCCCGGATTGGAATTTCAGCTTTACCATTTATTAGCATTTTTCTTGACTAAGTTACTTATGTTTCATTAAAATCAGAATCCTTATAATAGCATCTACTCGATTGGCTGTTGTGAAGATTAAATGAGTTAAAACAGTGCCAGATGTAAAAGAAAATGTGTAATACATGATGGTGGTGATGATGATGATGGTGATGATGACATGCAATGTTTGAATGAAAAGCTTCTTCTAAGTCTAGAATTCTGTGATTATACTGTGACTTAGGCTCTTTCTTTTCCTTTCTTTAAAAAAAATTTTATCCTCACCTGAGGACATGCTTATTGATTTTTAGAGAGAGAGGAAGAGAGGGAGAGAGAGAGCATCTGTGAGGGAGAAACATCGATTAGTTGCCTCTCACATGTACCCTGACCCAGGACCAAACCTGCAACCCAGGCAAGTGCCCTGACCAGGAATCGAATATGTGATCTTTCGGTTTAACCAACTGAGCCACACCAGCCAGGGCTAGGCTCAAACAACATTACACTTTTTGTCACTTATCACCGTGTTTTTCAAATCATCAAAAGCATTTTCATTACATCTTATCTTTTAGCAAGATTATTCATGATGGTGGTTCTCTTTTCTGCACCAGACATCTGTGAGTTTGAATTTTACCATTAACTATGGCATGCAAGTAAGATAGTCAAGGATATCGTAGTGCAGCTCAAGGAATAATGCTGTGTAGTTTTCTGTATGTCTGAGAATCCTTTTCACAATGAATATATCATGCTGAACATAAATTCTTTAAGGGTATGCTGCTGAGTTTGATGACCTCAAAGCATTTTGCTCATATGTTATTGCAACAATACCATTTTGTAAAATACTTGACAAGACTTCAATATTGCAAACATAGGGATTGTACCTTAGTTAATTTTTATGCATCCACTGACTCTCTCTTTTACACACAACTCTGCTTCTGACATCACATCTACACGTGTGTCTTTGATTATGCTACATTCTTCCCATCTTCAAACATGCCCCGTTTACCTTTCTAATTCCTATTTATTCTTTTAAAGTTAACTTTCTCTCCTTCTAGGAGGCCTTCCTGAGGCCCTGTCTGAGTCAAATGCTGCCCTCCTATTCATTCTTATAGAAATAGAATGCATTCCACCATTTTAGCACTTACCACCCTTTTAGAATTGTTAGTTCATAGAGTATTTTCCCCCATGTCATGCACATCCACGGTTTTGTGCTCATTTTACACTTACTACTCCTTTTTGAATTATTAGTTTATAACATATTTTACCATGTATAATGCACACCAGTGGTTTTGTGTGCATTATACACAGGATTATTATACCCTTTATTATACCAATAGTATGTAATTATTACACCCATATATAGTGTGCATCCTTATTTCTCCCTCGAAAATTTGGGCAAGAAGTACACATTATACATGGCAAAACATGGTATGTCTGTCTTTTGCATCACATTATGGACTCTCCAGGAGCAAGAGTTTTTCTTTCTTTTTAAAAATTGTCTTTGTAATTCTAGCACTTAGTATAGACCTGTAACAAAGTGGCTACTCAACAATTGTTTGTACAATTAATGAACAAATGAATCTGTCATATAAAAACAGAGAACCGGCTATATTCTAAAGATGAACTTGTTCTCATAAGATGAACTTCTTAACATGATTTCATGTGAATTTAAACAGAAGCTCACTTCAGGACAATTTGATATATCATTGTGAATTAAAAGATGTAGAATTCACTCAAGGAGAGGAAAGCCAGCTTTAATCAGGGTGACTTTGATTGGGAATGTCCTGGGTTTGAGTGTGCGTGCAGACGCATGGTTAGTCCTAGGGAAAGAACAGAGAAAGTCAGCCATAGCGAATGTGAGTGAGTGTTCTGCATTCTGTTTAAGTTATTCAATTAAAGCAAGATGTTCTGAAAATTTGTACGATTCAACCCTCTGGCTAAAAGCAAAATGAATGTAAATTATGGCCACTTCCTAATCTTCAAGGAATTGCCTTTGATGGTTTAAGAAACCTCAATAGTCATTAAAAACAGAACTGTAAGTTGAGGTACTAAACCTTTCCCCTCTGTAATCAGTTTTCTCTACATTTGAAGGTGGTTTTAGTAGAAGGTCTCTGTAGAGGCCAGATGTCTGGTTTTCAAAGAGTGGTCTGGAATTTAGGTTTCTGATGTAGATTCATTAAGTATGTATTTATCAGGTATGACCAGAAATTTTGTAGTAACCATGTGGCCATCCTATATTTTAATCATTAATTCTCCTGCCTTATGTCTCTTGAATGATTTCTCAGAGAACCTGTGTTTTTTTATGGAAAACAGAAAAGTATTTCTATAAGTTTGCAAACTTTGAGCTTACAGATTTTTTTCTTTTAAAATTTTATTTATTTTCTTTTAGAGAGAGGGGAAGGGAGGGAGAAAGAGAGGGAGAGAAACAGCAATGTGTGAGAGGTACATGAATCAGTTGCCTCTTGCACGCCCCCGACCAAGGACTTGGCCTGCAATCCAGACATGTGCCCTGACCATCAATCAAACCTGTGAACTTCTGGTTCACAGGCTGGCACTCAATCCACTAAGCCACATCAGCCAGGGTGGATTTCTTTCTTAGAGCCTTTACTATTCTCATATTCCTTGTGAATCTTTAAAAGGATATTTTAGCATTCTGTGCACCAGATATATTTGGATATAGAAGATTGTCTTGTGGAAAACTTTTAACATCTATAAAATGTGCATTTTAAGAAACACGATTTGTAATGTGACCAGGAAGCTAGACATTGAACTGTTGAACATCTAAGAAAGGAAACCTTCTAGTGAGTTTGTGTAGTATCAGAGGTTCATCTTTGCAACCTTGGTTTTGATGTCGTACCTAAGGAAAGGCTTTCTTTCCATAGTTCTGTTCATCTGTCAGCTCTTCCTGAGATCTGGAAAGGAAGTACAGAGAAGGATGTTTCTGGACAGAGCATCTATGATTTAAGGAAGCCACATGGGATAGTGGATGTTATGCTGGTCTGGATGTCAGAAGAACTAAGTTTCCAGTCCAGGCTTGGTTTCAGATAGTTATGTAATCTTGGTGTTTAAAATGTTTAAAGAAGACAAATTAGGTGACCCAAACAAACTTTATTTAATACTTTGTGAAATGGACAGAGTCTCCTTTTGGAGAACTGCAAAAAGGGGTAGAAGGCAAGAACACTTCTTAATAGGCTAAAAAAAAAAAAGAAAGAACAAGAAAGAAACAAAGAAAAAGCATCTGATTGGCTGGGACCACACAGTCAACCTTACTTGGAGTGGGAAGACCCAGAACTGGCATGGCACTTGGGGACTGACTAACTGAATATACTTGATTCTGGTCAGCAGGAGCATTTAAAGGGACAAGAGGATTATCTATGTTTCAGTGTGCTGACATGTCACCCCAAGCAGGAGCAGCTCCATCTTGGGCCTAGAAAGTGATTTGAACATTGGTAAAGTCACTTAACTGCTATGTGACTGCCTTTCTTCTGTAAAAGGTGAGAATTTTCTAGAAGAGAAAATACAAATTGTTAATGGAAATTAAAAAAAAAGAATCTAAATTTCAAGAAGACAAAGAAATGCAGGTTAAAACAGTGACAAGGATACATTTTACTTGGGAAGTGATAAAGTTTAAAGATGGAATGTTGGCAGTGAGCAGGGCGTGTAAGGGTGTACGTTTGTGTCACCAGCAAGTGTGTGTGTCAGAGAGCCCCACAATATGTTCATATACTTTGCTCTTGTCATCCCACTTTTATCAAAAGGAAAGAACTAGGAAAATAAGCTATTTTATAATTAAAGATTTTCATCACAATCCATTGCGATATAACTACTTCAATGTAATACTAGAATGGCTATAGAAATCATAGTGCTTCCATGTAGTGGATGTAGTACATAAATGAACAATAAGATCACAAGAGATATTTGATAATTGGGAAATACTTAGAATAAAATGTTATGTTAATGTGAAAGAATGGCACACAACTCTTTTTATAGTATGGTTCTAATTAAGGTCAAAATCCATACATACATATATGTACATACCTATGAAAACCTAAGGATGTTTCCCTTGAGTGTTGAGAAAGTGCTTTTTATGTCATTCATGTTTCTGTATCTTTACCTATTAGTTAATGAGTATGCATTTCTTTTATACACATAAATGGAAGCTATTTTCAGAAAAAGCAAATAAATTGATAAATAAAATGAAGGATAGGTGAATTCTGCAGTTTCTACTTAACCATACATTTTGTGATTTAGAGTACATTTTAGAAAAAAAATTGCAGAGTGGAGGAAGCAAAATGTTATAAACAGAATCAACACAGATTTTTATTGACATAATAGAGCAGAATTTTGAAGTAGCTTGTTTGCCTTGAGGACTTGAAACTGTGCTTGTAGTGTGAGGAATTGGAACACTAAGATGCTGGTAGACAGGATGTCTGTCTTAATTAATATTTGCTCTTAAGGTAACAGCTACTTCCTTGAGAGAACATTGCATCCAGTGAAACTTGAACTCCTGCAGAAGTCATCAGTTGCTGTCTGGACCCATAAAGGAAGTTGTTAAGGATTTACATACTGTAAGGAAAAGACCCCAGGGGTAATGAAACAATTGCAAAGGGCATAAGATTTTGTTGTAATGAGGGGCAGTATAATAGAGTGGTTAATGCATGGTCCTGGAGTTGGGCAGAATGGTGGAATGTTACTGAACTTCTTTGCACCTAATTTTTCAAATCTGTAAAATTGCTATATACCTCCAAAAAAAACCCCCATTGTAGGAATTAAGATAATATATGTAAAGTACTCTGAACAATGCTTAGCACATGATAAACACTTAATGAATGCAAATTTTTATGTGATTATCATGTCATTTCTATAAGTCACTGTTTATCTATAAAATCAGAATAGTAGAAATTAATTTATAGGCTTGTTGTGAGAAATAAATAAAACCATGCACATAAAAAATATAGCCCAGTGCCTGCATGTATTAAGTAAAAGACACTATTTTCCAAAAAATGAGAAAAGGAATGTACTGAAAATTATTTGTTAAAGAAGAAAATCTTGGAAGTCACAGGCTTTTCCTCTTCACAATTCTATTCCCCCTATTTGAGAGAATTCACTCTGGAAATCCTGTGCTGGGCAAGATTGTCTCGGGAATTCTACCCTTGTGAGGTCCTTGAACAACTAAAGCTCCATGAGAAGTTATAAGCTTGAAAAAGAAGAACCTGCTTTTGGGAGTTTAGAAAGCTAGTTGTTCCCTTTGGATACACTTCTCCTGATTTCCAGTTCCTGGCTCCTGGGTATATCAATTTATGTCATTTATGATTTGGATTCAATTCAGTTGTCTGATGGATAATTATGTTCAGCTACTAGCTTATGATTGTGACTTCTACGTTTGAGTTGTATGAATTACTTTGAAAATTAGTTTGAGTGAGAATTATGGTAATTTAAAAAATCTGTCAATGTAAGAAACATTCAAACCTGTAGAGAATTTTTGTGACTTTACTTGAGCCAAACTTGAAATTGCCGGGAAGCAAAATCTCAACAGACTGAGAAAATTCTTCAAGAATGGCAGCTCGGCACCCTGCTTTACATGCAGCAATCAAAAGAGAGGATGTAAGTGGGTTACATGGTGATACAGTGGGTTATAGCCATTGGTGATAGGTTAAGGTGGTGAGAGAAAGCAGAGCGGGGAAACTTCTGGGACTGGATAAAAAGTTAAAATGACAGACACACACTTCTTTTACACAGGTGGGTACAGGATAGTTTACAGCCAACAGTTAGCTCAATAACTATGAAAAATCTGTGGCCTCCACTCTGGGGCTCTGGTGTGGTATCTGTACTTTGAGGGGTCCGGACAAAGGAAATGATGTTGACATTCCAGAGGCATGTTATCACAGATGCAGAAAGACACTAGACAGGCTAATGAAGGTAAAGATTGACTTTTTTTTCCAGAAAAGATTCTAGCCGAGGACATGACAATCTGCTTTTAGTTAGTAAGTTTTTATTTCAGACCATGCTTTGTGGTTACTTTAAGCCTCTTGAGTTAATAAGGCCGCCATGCCGGCCTCTCCTGAGCTTGTCAGGTTTTGTATGTGGCCCCTTTTCATCCATAAGCTACATGTGTAATTATGAAATAAATATTAGTTTACATTTCCCTTCTACCAGATGAAATGTTACTAAATTATTTTCTTCCATTTAGGAAATCTACCTAGAAAGAAAGTTTGGTTAAAGAAACCATTTCAGATATTTATAAGAAAGAGCTTGAAGCAGATGGTTTTCCCCTTTCTAGAGCATCTTTTCACACATTTGTGTTGGCTGGCACAGGTATACTTAGAACACATGATTTCCCCATCAAGAAAGTCAGCAGTGGGAAAATGGTCTGAGAGGGCAAACCAATTTGCAGCCATGATGTGTGGTTTCTCAAATGCTGAGAAGCAGCTAAACCACACAAGAATGCAGAAGTGGGAGTTTTTCTACTGCAGAAACAAATTAAGTGCCATGTGGCTAAAGTCCATTTAAATGTGTGCTTGAGGATCTAGCCACCTTTCTACCTCATTCTTTAAATGCTCCCACTAATTCTGCTGAGTCTGAGGACGCTCATATCAGCAGTCAGAGCAGGCTGTGGACAGATAGGTTCTGAGGAACTGACTTGGTTGTATGCTGAGGGCAAGAAGGTGGGGTTCTTAAGAGATGCCAGGCTTCTCGTTAGGGTGTTATCAAATAGGTTGCTTCTAGACACAGTAATTTTGTATCAGGGACAAGACAATTACTACCAGTTCGTTTTGGGGGGGGATTAAACCTGTCTTCATTTATGAAATCTTGTTTGATCCAGGGTCCTGATTTCCTTTGCTATTGTTCTATGTTTTTGTTTGTTTGTTTGTTTGTTTGTTTCTCTCTCCCTTGGTGTCTGTTTATCCAAATCCCTTCTCTTTCCCCTCTTTTGCCACCATTTATAGGTGAAAAATCAGAGCAATTTTTCCATGGAATGTCCACATACTTGGTGTTTCCACACACCAAGAAAAAAAAATACAAGAGCAAAATTAAAGTGTAAATGAAACACAAACAAAGCATATTACTTTAGATCTTTAGTTGTTACCTAGTTGATCAAAGAATGTGTTTGGTTTGATTTTGAATTTAGGAATTATTACTCTTACACCCTTTTTCTCTCCTCTTAATTGTGTGTCTTCAGTTTGCTCCTGAAATATTAAAATTCAGTTTTTACTACTACATTAGAATGGAAACAAACATAGTCTATTTGACTTTTGCTGAATCTAATTCTGTGTCTTTCCCCAAGGCCCAAGTCCTGCCATTCTATTTTCCTCCAGTCAAGCTTTACTCTTTTTCCCTTTGTTATTTTGTCATAATGTTACATCTGTTAGGGGCTTTGTAATTAAGAAAATATTTCCACATGGACTATTTAATTTGGTCTCATGGGGGAACTGGGAGAGGGAGGATGATGACCCTATTTCTGAAAGAGGAAACTGATGTTCATGAGAATTAAAATTAGAATCTAGATCTTCAGAATTCAGGTTTACTCTTTGTACACCATTGTAGTGCAGGGAGCCACAGAAATAAATTTTCTTCTCTTTGTCTCATTTCTTTCGGGTGGGGGAACATTCAAATCTTGGTCTTTGCCTTTATCTCCTAATTAAGGATTTACCATGATATAGAGAATGAAATATTGCCCCATACGCTGTTAGGTAAGAAGTTAAAGTATTTAGCTGAATAGTGACTAAACTAAATTAATAGAAAAACTTGAAGAATAAGGTGATTATTAAAAGCATAGTTGGAGTTCAGTGACAAGCAAAAAAATAAACCTGAAATGATCATGGATTAAATAGGAAATACATTTATATCCTCTGATGTAAAATTCTGGAAGAATGGGCTGGTATGGTGACTCCGCTTTGCAAACACCCCGGACACCCAGGTTCCATCCAGCTCACAGCTCTGCCAGCCAATGGCATGGTCCCATTTCTCATGTGCACGGTAGCATCCTCACTCTGGGCAACAGGAATGAGGGAATCATAAAGATAAATCTGTGAGTTAAAAGATAGACATTCTCACCTTCATAAAGCAGATGGCCACGAACAATGTAAATAAGCAACTGTATTGTTAGATGATTCTAGGAGCTAAGGTTTAAAACAAATCAGAAAATGATGCTGGGCAAGAGAGTGCCATAATTTTCATGGGCTGGTTAGGCATGGCCACCTGCAAATGTGACATGTGATGGAAAACTTGAAAGTGGTGAGCTGGAAAGAAGGATATCTGGAGGAAGAACATTTGTGCCATAGGGAATGGCAAGTGGGAAAGTTTGGGAGGGAGCAAGAAGGGGAGGTTGATCTTGATTTGTCTGAGGAAAAAACAAAGATGCCAGTGTGGCTGGAGCAGAGGAAAGAGATGAGAGAGAAGAGAGATATAAGTGGGAAATAAGAATACATGGTGCCTTTTGGGTCTTTATGAAGGCTTCAGATTTTACTCTAAGAAGAGAAGCCTCTGGAGGTGTGGGCAGAGAAGTAATTATATAATTAACATTTAATAGAAACATCGGCTATCATGTTGAGAAGTACCTATAGGGGAGGCAAGAGGAGAAGCAGGGAAATCAAATGTGATGCTGTTACAGTCATCCAGCAGTGTTGGTGGGTGGTGGCTTAAACCAGGGTGATAACAGAAGTAGTGTAGCTCAGTGGATTGAGCACTGGACTACGGACCAAAGAGTTGCTGATTCAATTCCCAGTTAGGACACATGCCTGGGTTGTGGGCCAGGTCCCCAGTAGAGGTTGTGTGAGAGGCAACCAAATATTGATGTTTCTCTTCCTCTTTTTCTCCCTCCCTCCCCCTCTCTCTAAAAATAAATAAAATCTTTAAAAAAAAGTAGTCAGATTCTGGATTTTTTTTCTTAAAAAAAACCATATTTTATTGATTATGCTATTACACTTATCCCATTACTCCCCCTTCATTCCCCTCCACCTTGCACACCCTTTCCTACCCACATTCCCCATCTTTAGTTCATGTCCATGTGTCATAAGTTCTTTAGCTTCTACATTTCCCATACTATTCTTGCCCTCCCCCTGTCTATTTTCTACCTACCATCTATGCTGCTTATTCTCTGTACCTTTTCCCCCCTCTCCTCCTCCCACTCCCCTGTTGCTAATGCTCCATGTGATCTCTATTCCTGTGGTTCTGTTACTGTTCTAGTTGTTTGCTTAGTTTGTTTTTGTTTTTGTTTTAGGTGTGGATGTTAATAGTTGTGAGTTTGCTGTCATTTTACTGTACATGTTTTTTTTTTTTATCTTCTTTTTCTTAGATGAGTCCCTTTAACATTTCATAAAATAAGGGCTTGGTAATGATGAACTTCTTTAACTTGACCTTATCTGAGAAGCACTTTATCTGCCCTTCCATTCTAAATGAAAGCTTTGCTGGATAAAGCAATCTGGGGTGTAGGTCCTTGCCTTTCATGACTTAGAATACTTCTTTCCAGTCCCTTCTTGCCTGTAAGGTCTCTTTTGAGAAATCAGCTGACATTCTGATGGGAACTCCTTTGTAGGTTACTGTCTCCTTATCTCTTGCTGCTTTTAGGATTCTCTCCTTCATTTTAATCTTGGGTAATGTAATTATGATGTGCCTTGGTGTGTTCCTCCTTGGGCCCAACTTCCTTGGGACTCTCTGAGCTTCCTGGACTTCCTGGAAGTCTATTTCTTTTGCCAGAATGGGGAAGTTCTCCTTTATTATTTGTTCAAATAACTTTTCCACTTGTTGCTCTTCCTCTTCTCCTTCTGGCACCCCTATAAATCAGATGTCAGAACCTTTAAAGATGTCCTGGAGGTTCCTAAGACTCTGCTCAGTTTTTTGAATACTTATTTCTTTATTCTTGTCTGGTTGTATATTGCTTTCTTCCTTCTGGCCCACTCCACTGATGTGAGACCCAGCTTTCTTTCCATCACTATTGGTTCCCTGTGCATTTTTCTTCATTTCACTTATTGTAGCCTTTGTTTTTTCATTTAATTTGTGACCAAATTCAACCAATTCTGTGAGCATCCTGATTACCAGTGTTTTGAACTGTGCATGTGATAGGTTGGCTATCTCTCGGTCACTTAGAAGTATTGGTTCTAGGGCTTTCATTTGTTCTTCTGTTTGAGCCTTGGTCTTACGTATGAGGGGCGGAGCCTTAGGTGTTCACCAGGGCAGGGCAACCCAGTTGCTGGGTTGTGACGCTGTATGTGGGGGTGGGATTCGAGAAGAAACAATGGTGCTTGTTCTGCTCTCCGTGGGACTTCAGTCCCTTCCCCTGCTTCCCCCAAGCAAAATGAAATGGGCCTTTCTGATGCTGATTCTCGTGTGGGTGGGCTTGTGCACCCTGTGGGTCTTTCCAATGACCTCTCCTGTGAGGCTGGGAGTTTCTCCCTGAGCCTCAGAAGCCACAGGTGTTTTCAGTCAGTGCCCCAAGCTCTATTTCCCGGTGCTGGGACCCTGTGACTGCTCAGTCAGCCAGCTGCCTTGTGTGCAGTGCCTTGCTTCACAATCGCCACCTCACTGGGTCTGCCTGTTGCGACCCCTCAGCTGAGGTCTGCAGCCACCACTTGTGCACTCAGTGTCCACCTGCTGCAGTCTTGCATACCTGGGATGCCTTATGCCGATCCCAATGCTCTTTGTTCCGAGACCCCTCTCCACCCAGCTGCCCGGCTCCTCCCCTCCTACTGGATGGATGAATGTGTCTATTTTAACTCCTTGGTTGTCCAACTTCCATATGGTTCAATTTTCTGTCAGTTCTGGTTGTTATTCTATTTCTAAATTGTTGTTGTCCCTATCTTGGTTGTACAAGGAGGCACAGTATGTCTACCTATGCCTCCATCTTGGCCGGAAGTTCAGATTCTGGATGTTTTGAAGAGAGTGTTAAATTCATATTGCTGGGTAAACCCATTACTACAAATGCAGTGGCTTGAGATAACACTAATTTATTATCTCAAGAGCTTTCCCTGGTAAGGACTCCAGTCATGGCTTACCTGGGTTGTCATCAGGCTGTACTCGAGGTGTTGACTGGGCTGCATTCTTGTCTGGAGGATTGATTTAGTAAGACCCTTCTCCTAAGCTCACTTGGATTGTTAGCAGAATTCATTTCATTGTGACAGTAGAACTTATGGGGCTTGCTTCTTCAAGTTCAGCAGGAGAACTCCTAGCTGCAGTCAGCCAGGAAAGTCATATATGACGTAATGTCAGTGTGAGAATGACATCCCATCACCTTTGCTGTATTCTGTTGGTTGGGAGAGTCATAAGTTCTGCTGCCACTTAAGGAGAGGGAACTTCTGGATACAAGGAGGCTAGAATTATTGGAGGTTTACCAAAGGTCTGTCCATCCCAGTGAACAAACAGGATTTTTTTTTTTGTCTGTTTGGATGCAGAGTGTGAGACAAAGAGGAGAACAACTGAAAGGTAGAGTTGCCATTAACTGAGATAAGGAAGACCCAGAGCCCAAATGAGGCTGTGTAACGTATGAAATGCCTGTTGTACAACCACGTGAAGGTGTCAAATAGCAGTTGCATATACAAATCTAGAGTTAAGACAGGAGGTGAGAGCTATAAATTTGAGGTTCATTAGCATATAAGTGGTACTTAAAGCCAGAATGAGATCATTGAGGAGTGAGGATAGACAAAAACAGGTCCAAGAACTGGACTGTAGGTTCCTCAATATTAAAAAGTTGGGGAGTCTAGCAAGAAGCTAGAAGTGAAGAAGAGAGATAAAAATGAAATAAGAGGAATGCATAGGAGTGTAGAGTCCTTGAGTCCTTCACATGTTGACTTACTTTCTTTAAATCTCAGAAAGCCAAGTTTTTTTTTTACTTATCTCAGTTTTAGTCCCCACCTTCCTACCCTTCTTCCTCTTCTCTCTGAATGTACTGCTCTTTTGAGTGGTCTGAGATGCCAAATATGAATGGCAACAATATTTGATTTTGTTTTGAAAGTTCAACTCCCAAACTGACATTATTGCCCAAATAAGCCAACCTGATTCAGTCTGAGTTCAGGTCAGTGGGAGTGTGTGAACGGTTTTATTTTGGGACTGACAACATAAAAAACCAGACTGCTGTCTGAAGTGTACACCCCATCTGGTGACAGGTGACGCACGTCATGCACTACCTCAAAAGTGAAAGGGTTCAAGCAGCGGCAAGAGAAATAGTCTTCCTTTAATGTATTAGAGGCATCTTTTTTTGTCTACATTCTTCTGTCAAACACATTTATTTTAGTATCCATTGGTTATTTAAAGAAAACATTGCGGTCATTAAAATGTAAAGCCTTTCTGTGGTCCTAATAAACTGTCATTGGTTTACCTAATCATACCCTGGATTTAAGGGTCTATTTTAATACACTTTACTTTTGATAGAATCATTTCTGTTCTCGTAGAACCCAGAGAAATAATCTTGAAATTCTAAGTGATTAAACCAAAGATGAAAAGCCCCCATTTGTGCACATGCAGCACATTATGACACAATTAGCATCGTAGGCCATGCAGACCCCCGTGCAATACATGCCGTTATCAGCTGTGTGTATTGAAGTCGTGTTATTTGACTCCTAGACACTTTTACACATAAACAAAAACCTAAATGTTCACTGAGTAAAAAAAACATTTTCTCCAAATTCTACATGTGTTTTTGAGGTGTCATCATTGTCCAACAAAGTCAGGCTTGTGATTTTGTGACAAATTATGAAGACTATTCCTTATCTGGGCAACACTGATTTAGAACTACTCATGTTTTCAAACAGTGGGCAAATAATCC
The DNA here is from genome assembly GCF_019186645.2 of Phyllostomus hastatus. NCBI lineage: Eukaryota > Metazoa > Chordata > Mammalia > Chiroptera > Phyllostomidae > Phyllostomus > Phyllostomus hastatus. The sequence goes on from NW_025333857.1 coordinate 16,179,280, forward strand.
TATCAGTGGTCTTCCACAAGTCAGGCTACAGTCCTCATTTAACAAATGAGGAAGCAGAAGCAGAGTTCAACAACCCCCTCTGAACACAGAGGGCCAGACACTGCAGCTGGGTAGTGCGCTGGCTGGCTCCTGCTGGACCACACAGCAGACATCTCAACTGGGCCTCTTGAGTCCGGAAGCAGGAATTACAAGCAGTGTAATGAAATGGCTGCATTGCCTTTCAGATGATCCTGGAGGTCAAGTTAGTTTATTTGTTTTTAATTTAACTAAAATTATAGGCTGGTTGAAAGATTCCTTTGTTAGCAGGGATCTTTTGAATAGCCACACAAACATTTTGGTCTCTCTCTTACTTTCCTCCAACCCCTACTCCCATTTACAGGATTAGAAAAGCACTTGGGAGGCACATTAATCTTGCCAGCGTTGTCAGGAGTGATCAGCGAGTTTTATTAAAAGCCCTGGGATTGCATGAAAGGCCTCCTTGTCTGAGTTTGCAATGAAAGAGGCATGTTAAGATCTGGGGGCACATTGTCAGGACCCCACGCCCTGCCCCTTGGACTATGAGCTGACACTCCCGGAAGAAGCACAGAAGCCCTCCTTTGTTGAAGGGATTTCACTGGTGGACAGAACCGAGGTGGCCCCTGTCGGCATGAGCTGTCTGAGTTGGGCTGTGCTGAGAGCCCTGCTGCTGCTGCTCCTCTTGGGCTGGGCCAGCCCCACCTTCATCAGTGTGAACCATGGGGTCAGGGTGATGAAGGGCAGCTCTGCCTTCCTGTTGGGAGATGACCTGAAGTTTGCCATCCCCAAAGAGAAAGATGCTTGCAAAGTGGAAGTTGTGATGAATGAGCCAATAACCCAGAGGGTTGGGAAACTCACTCCACAGGTAGGTCATATCTGTTCTTTTCCTAGTCAGCAGTAGGTATGAATGTGAGCATGTGAGAGTGTGTGTTTTGGGGGGACAGAGAACACAAAGCAGAGACAGCCTTACAAGGGTGGAGTAGGAAGTCTCTTGTAGGGTGAGAGATGGTCAGTCTTTATGGGTTATTTCTGCCCCAAGTTGTCTCACCCATTGTCAGTCAGGGTATGTTTGGATAAGATATCAGGACTTCAAAACATTTTTAGGACACACTTGGGCCCTAATAGCAGAAGTAAGACAGGAAGACATTTTCATCTACTAACATCACTTCAACATTCCCTTGAGTGAGGGAAGAGATGGGGAAAGACATGTGAAGATACTTCTTTTTAAATATTCACTGTTCTTCAAAAATGTCTGCATAAATTTTTTTTCCTATAATCAAAACCTAAGAGATTTTGTCATTTAAGGGAATTCCAGGCTCAATCCTTTTTGTATTTATTTAAACTAGTAGTTTATTTTTATATACAATAAAAATATTGCTTTTGATTTTATTACTTATTTCTACTGTGGTTTAATTTTCCTCCCAATGCAAACAATTTTGAGAATATTCAATAATGGATGCTGTTGCTATTTCTGGAAAAATACCTCATGTCCATTTGCTGAACTGTGAACATTAATTTTCTTCTCCATTTGTCTAAAGAGACATATTCCTTCTGTGAAGTTATTCAAAAGTGGTGACAAATGTTGCAGGGATGGATTATAGAAACTTAGATGCTAGCTCAAATTAACATCTCTAGACACATCTATTTACAACATCTAAAGTTATAGTTCAATTCTGAAACACATCATGTTGGGAGTAATCCTGATGTGTTAGTGACATAACATTTCCCTCCAGTTTCCCATGAGATTTGCTTTTTCAGTCAAATAGCTTCCAATGAGCATTTTAAAAATGTTTGTATGCAGTAATGGCCCCAGGTCCTAAGTGTTTGGTAATTGCAATATCTCTTTACTTTTTCCCAATACAACTTGCACTCTGAAAATGTATTTGATTGGCACCTATCACTCAAGGGGAAAGGAGACACCTGGATGAGTGTCTCCTTTGAATAAGCACAAATATGAATAAGCTCAGCTGCAGCTGCAAGCAATAGAGACCCACCTTTAGGAACTGGGGTCAAAAGCAAACCCATGGAGTTCTGGGAAGCAGCAAGATAATGATCCTAGTCCTCAGGGGCTCCTGTATGGGTATATGTACGAGCTTTACAAACACTGACAAACTGATAATTTGGTACCTCTTCCAAATCAACATATTTTAAAAATGTCGAACACTTATTTAGAAGTAAGGCTGAATAGTTGGTGGGGGAAAAAGAGAAAAACTTCCTCCTGGTTACATGCTGGGGCAACCTATGGTCTCTCTGTATTTAGCTCTGGCCCCAAGCATGCATATTCCACTGAGCAAAACAAAAGCCCTGTTATTCCCCGGATTCTCTGTCCTTATAAAGAATTTGAGGAGGATGTACTATAATGTAAGCCAGTCTGTGAGGAGTATCTTCTCATCCCAGAGAGCCTATGACTTCTACATATATGATATAGCGCTTTTTCTGAGAGTAGTACAATGGTCTCTATTACATATTTTCAGTGATGCTTCAGTGGTCCTCTCTATTTGGCTGATTCTGTGGCACTGGAGAGCAAAAAGGGGTCTAAGTGACTAAAAGTAGGTTTAAAAAATTTACTTGGTCACAAGGAGCAAGCATTGTAATGTATCTCCATATTATCTTCATCTCAGACATTCTCTGTCTTTAAGGCAAAAGTCCATACAGAGACACAATGTGGAGCAGAACCAGCAACATGCCTGGCTGATTAGAGAGTCTGGGCTGCTGGGGAGGAGAGTGGGGCTACAACTACCTCCCGATGTCCCCTAGTATGCTGTTGCTCATTAAGGAAAACAAACTAAAAAAAAAATTAACACCAAGTGCTGAGTGTTCACTATCTCCAGAGGTAAATCTTACACCTTAAGTGGATTTATACCATATAAAGTAGGTATGTGATTTACATCTTCTAAAATTCATTCTGTGGGAAAGGAATCCATTAAAATGTGAAGTTTCATCACCCTTGTTTGGTCAAATGTTAGAACTTTGTACCATAAAGAAACCTATTATGTCCAGAAAGCTTTTTTACTCAAACTGCCAGGTGATTTTCCCATTTTTAAAAATTATGGTAATTTCAACAAAAAGCAAGATTGCCAAGTAAATTCTGCTTTTTCTAAATGTGTGTTTGTTTTTAATCTAGGCTGATTTAGCCCTCTTCAGGGATTTATTTCTTACAGAGTTTTTGAAGTTAAGCATAGCTGAAAACACACACACGCACACACAGCTTACGCATTATTCTTTAATAGGATATGGAGAGCAAGGCTTATGTGAACCCGTTCTAGCAAGATGGCTGTATGAACAATACCCTGCTGTGTAATGAACAGTTTTATTTGATTTGCACAGAAAATGTTTTGTTTAACATCTGTTCAATTAGTGTTTTCATTTCATTACTGAAGTTTGTCTGAGGACCAACAGGTTCATTTTCCTGTTGGATATTTGGAAAGGGATTTCCACGGGCACAGGCCAGTTCCTTCTGTTTTGATAGTCCTCCTGATATAGTCAAGTAGATAAGGTCGATGGCCATGTGTTTTCCCCGTGTTTTAAGACCAGCATTCCTTGCACACAGCACTTCTCACACCTGTCCCGAGGCCAACAATTCCCTAGGTGGAAAAGCACCCTGCTTAGTGTGGGGCTTGCTCTTTTGAAGAAGAAATACAGCAGTAAGAAAACGTCTCTGGTTTGAACCAGTTTACTGTCATTAAAGTGAGTAATGAGTTAGAAATGTGTGACGATTTAATTATAAATTGTAATTGAAAAGCAGTTGAAGTGGAAAAAAACAAAGCTAGACAGTAATTAGAAAAGGATTTAGCTCTTTTTAGTTTTAGTTAGTAAATTTATGGACAATTACGGTTGTCGCCTTTTATAAAAGGAAAACATATTATGAAACATAAAACAGATGTTTCTTTTAACAAAGCAGATTGTCTCTTTATTACCATGACTATTTGTCAATGATATGGGAAAGGTCTTTACTTTATTTCCTTCCTTGTTGTAAATTAAAAAGAGGAATCAATGATGGCTATGGGATCATTTGTATTAGCAGTATTGTCTTCTCTGAGCGGATTATGTCGTCTGTAATTGTGGGACGCGGTAACAAAGCACAGGCTAAACACCACAAACTCAACAGTGATGGCGTGTGACTACCTCAAGGGAACAGTAAGCCCTCATTTAGCATCATTGATAAGTTCTGTGACTTTAAGTTAAACAACATATAGCAAACCAATTTTCCCATAGGCTAATTGATATAGACCAGAGTTAAAGTCCTACTGCATCTGAAAGAAATGACAGTATTGGAGGACCTGCTATGGTTTTGGATCTCTGCCAGGTCAAAATGGGCAGAAGGAGGGGCATGGCATAAGTGGAAGAGAAAATACTCCTTTAAAAAACAGGAATCCCGAAATATAATAGTTAGCAATTTTCTTAATAGTTCTAAGTGAGGCAACCAGTTAATTATAATTTTATTTTAATAGACGCAATTGCCCTTAAATTGCTATTTGTCATATCAACCATTTCTGATATTACATAAATAACAAAAACAGTCTCTCAAAGGTATGGAGAAACTACTGCGAGCCAGCTCTTTCTCTGACGAACCACAGTGGTGTCCATAGTCAGTTCTTCATCTTTGGGTATAAAAATGCTATTTGGATAAGAAAGAAATCAAAGGAGAAGAAAAAATATGTACAGAACTGATACGGTGTGTTTGCGGGTGAGGGAATGCATACTTTTTCATGCATACACACAGGTAGGTCTCTCTTAGTCATTATAAACCCCTGGAGAGTGTGGGTAAATAACATTTTGATCAATGGAACCATATTTTAAATGCACTCTAGACTATAAAAAGGTAGTTATTTAGAGAGATAACCACTGCTTAATTTATCTGCTTCATCAATTTGGTCTGATTTTCATAATTTAGACATTCTCAAAACAAGACACAATGGTATAAGTGGGATGGTGTATGCACATTGGGGTGGGGATAGGTGGTGTTGGTTAAAACACACACCCATGTATACATAGAAAACAAAACAAAACAAGATGTTAACAGACCGTAATTTCTCTAAGCAGTACTGCACTGCTGGGGAAATTAAATCTTGTACAAATTTTCTCACAGATATTTATCCATTTCTTTGTGTGAACTAGGTCTTTGACTGCCATTTCCTTCCCAATGAAGTGAAGTATGTTCACAACGGCTGCCCAATTCTTGATGAAGACACGGTGAAGCTTAGACTTTACAGGTAAGCTGCTTGGGAACATTGCTCATTCTGATTATTCTGTGTACTTCTTTTTCTGTGGGTAGGTGTTGTCCTGGGGGAGTTACTAGATTCTAGACAAGAAAATAATCAGTAGAAACTGGAGACCTGAATGGATGAGGCAAGGATTGTAGCCAATGTTCAATGATCTTTATTGTATCATCTTCCTTGGGGCTTTTTTTTGTGGCAAGTTATTAGTTCTACCCTATTTCCCTTTAGATTCTTGTATAGGTGTCTCTGGATCCAATCCTTCCCTTATAATGGTAAATGGAAATTATAAACTGTAAATCCTTAATGAGAATTAGGAAGAAAATGTTGTTCCAAAATTCAGTAAAATTCTTCTTTTTGATGATCAGCTGCTTAGTTATAAGAAGTGCAGTATCACCAACTGATATTTTAAATGTATTACATAATTAAAACATTTAAAAGTTAATTATAAAGTTAAACATAGAGTGACCATATGACCTAGCAGTTCCACTCATATATCTATTATACACATACAAACACATACACACGAGAAATAAAAATCTATGTTTATACAAAAATGTGTACACAGATGTTCATTGCACTATTATTCATAATAGCCAAAATGTTGAAACAATCCAATTGATGAATGCGTAAACAAAATCTGATATATTCATACAGTGCAATATTACTCAGCCATAAAAAGGAATGAAGTACTGATACATGTTATAGCAGAGATGCACCTTGAAGCCTTAATGCTGAATGAAAGAGGCCAAACACAAAAGGTTGCATATTGCATGATTTCGTGTATATGAGATGTCCATTAAGGCAAATCCATTGAGACAAGAAGTAGATGAGTGGTTGCCAGTGGCTGGGGGAAGGGAAAATGGGTACTGATTGCTAACGGGTGTAGATTTCTTTTGGGGATAATGAAAATGTTCTGGAATTAGAGAGCCATGGTGGTTGCATAATCTTGTGAATATACTAGAAATTACTGAGTTGTATAATTTAAGGAGGTAAACTTCACGGTTTATGAATTATATCTTAGTAAAAAGTTGATTTAAAACTTAAGCCCGTGGTTTTGGCATTGCTCACTTCATATAAACAACTTCTCAGTTGTTCAGTGTGGGTGGAGTAGACCTTTATATAGTTTGTTTACTTGTTTTTATTGTTCTTATGAATATTTAGCTAAAATAACTGTGTGGATTTCCTCTAAGCATTAGATGAACAAAAAATAGAGTTTGGTAGAAGACATTGGAACAGTGGCTCATTCTATAAACACTTAGGATTACCTACTATCGGTCAGGCCCTGTCCTGAACATAGGAAATGCAAAGATGAGGATACACAGACTCTTGGTGCACATCGTCAAATGCAAAACAATGGGGAGATAATTGTGCAGAACAAAAAGTGCTAAAAGAGAGACATGAACAACGTGCTGTGCTCAGAAAATGAAATGGCACTCGAGGATCCCTTAGGGAGCTATGCAAGCAGCATATAGGGCTGTTTGATCTTTCTAAGACTTTAAAGTTAAAAAACAAATTCACTTCAGAGACTTTGCCTGGAAGGGCTGGAAAAGCGGATGAATGCTGGTTGCCTGCCTTTCTTCCTTGTGTTTCTAATGGGTGGAGAGGGTGGAGGGGCAGTCATGAGGGGTGGTTGGAGGAGATGTCATTCCTCTTAGTCTTGAGGACATTAAGAATAGCATGCTCCCTGATTGGACAAAGAAGGGAATGGACAAAGAAGAGGGGAATACCCCTCTTACCTCCTCTCCAGCCCTTTGTTTAGCTGATTGACCTCCTCTCTATGTTCAGCTTCATCATCTGTAAAATGGGATTAACAATGCCTACACAGGTTTTGTATGGAGATTGAATGAGATACTCTTTGTAAAGAGTTTAGCATATGCCTAAACCATAATAAATGCACACTAATTAGGAACTGCACTATTGATGCACACCCATCACTCATTAATTTTCTCCCTGAAAATATCTTGATGGCATAGTCACTAAGGTAATGGAAGGAATGGAAATAACAATTACTAAGTACCTTTACCTACCAAGTGCTAAACTGGGCATCCAACCTGTGCTGTAAATAGCCACTTATGTCGTGACATTTCTGAAGACCAAAAAGGCCTTGATGCTTCAGAAATGCCTCACACTTTCTTTCTTGAATTCAAACTCAACCCGTAAATTACGCAAATTTGATACTTTTAAATTATTTATATGCTAGAAGTGAGACTGAGCTCATAGCAACCATTAAATATCAGTATGTATAATGGGTTTGAGAGCAGGTATTTCATCTCATTGGAGATGAATGTGGCAGAAAAAGGAGGTGACACCAAGATAAGGAGAAGAAAGAAAAAAAACAGAGAAATTGGGAACAGAGTCTGAATAAAATCCAAACTTCATGCAATATACAAAATTTGTGAAGGCCGATCTTTAAGTTTCAGGCCAAATGCACAGGGTATCAGAAGTGCTTGAACACTGAGAAGCAAGGACCTACAGCTAAGATTACTCTACCCAGCAAAGCTATCATTTAGAATCAAAGGACAGATAAAGGGCTTCCCAGATAAGAAAAAGCTAATTAATTCATCTCCACCAAACTGATATTACAAGAAATGTTAAAAGGTCTTCTTTAGAAGAAAAAGGAAAAAAAGATAAAAATATCAATATTAAAATGGCAATAAATACACGTCTATCAACAACTGCTTTAATAGGAATGAATTAATGTAAATGCTTCAATCAAAAGACATATGGTGGCTGAATGAATAACCAAACAAGACTCTTCCACATGCTTTCTACAAGAGGCTCACTTCAGATCAAAAGACACATAGAGACTGAAAGAATAGGGATGGAAAAAAATATTTTGTGAAAATGGAAACAAACAAGCAAAAAGCTGGTGTAACAATAATTATACCAAATGAAACAGACTTTAAAACGAAGGCTATGTAATAAGAGACAAAGAAGTACCCAACAATTCCACTTCTAGGTACTCATCCAAAAAAACCCAAAACTCTAAATCTAAAAAACATATACATTTATATGCTCATTTCAGCATTATTTATAATAGGCAAAATATTGGAAGCAACTGAAGTGTCCATCAATAGATAAATGGACAAAGAAGGGGTGCATATATACAATGAGAATGAATAAAATCTTGTTGTCTTCAACGACATGTATGAACCTGGAGGGTATTGTGCTGGGTGAAGGAAGCCAGACAGAGGAATAGAAATGCTATATTATTTAACTTATATGTGGAATCTAAAAAACAGAAAAAAAACAAACAAGTAGGATAGAAACAGACTCAGAGATACAGAGAACTTTTCAAAGGTGGCCAGATGGGAGGGGCATTGGGAGGATGGGAAAATAGGTGAAGGGATTAAGAAGTACAGATTGTCAGTTACAGCCCAGTCGCGGGATGCAAAGTGCAGCTTAGTGAATGCAGTCAGTGATATTGTAATGATTATGTATGGTGTCAGATGGGTACTAGAGTTTTCAGGGTGATAACTTAATAAGTTATATAATGTCTAATCACTATGTTGTACTCCTGAAACTAATATAATATTGAATGACAACTGTAATTGAACATAAAAATTTTATTTTGAAAAAAGGGGTGATGGGGATGAAAGAAAAGTACCTGAGCACCAAAAAGTTTTGGCTTTGCTCTGTTCTCCCATAGGTTTACAGAGACAGACACCTTCACAGAAACCTTTATCCTGCGGGTCCACCTCCTGGAACCAGACTGTAACATCATCCGTATGAGTAAAAATGCACTGGAGGTGTCTGAATTCTACGGCCTGTCCCGAGCCATCGACAAGAACCTGCTTAGCTTTGATTATGACAGGACGGCTAGCCTGGAGTGCACAGTCAGGCTGGACCCCATGGGAACTCTGCTGCCAGCCCATGGCCAGGTGGTTGTGGTGGAGCCTTGGCCGGAAGAACCTCGTGGAGACCAGCCACACAGTTTTTACCCTGAGTCTCGTATGAACTGTTTTAATAATTATCTCTGTGTTACTAAAACTGATAAAATATCTATATGTGGTCATCTCCCACTATGACAAAGTTTTGCTTAATATAATTTGTAGCTGGTGGACAACATGCAGGTTAGTGGTTAAGAGTATGGACTTGGGAATCATACAGATCTGAGTTTGAAAACTGCTTCTGCTCTCTATTTCCTGGGTGATTTCAGGCAAGTTCCTTAAGCTCATGAGCCTCTATGAAATGGGCAAGGATAATAGCTGCTCCATGGGGCTGTGTAAGGATGGAGTAAATGAGCACGAAGTGCTTCACACAGGCCTGGTCATAGAAAATGCTCAGGAATTGTCAACTGTTATTATCAATAGCAGCAGTGGCAATAGTACTAAGAGTAGTTGGTGTATTTATATTATGGGCAGGTTTAAGGTAGAGCTGGAAGGCAGCAGCCATGGTTTTTAAATCAGGAAGCGTTAATAGATAATTTTCTTTCTGTTGTTTATTTAATTAATATATATGTGGGTGATTCCTATATGACTAATAGTGTCCTCAGCATTATGGGAAGACCAAGAAATATAAAGGATAATCATAGTCATAATAATTTCTTGAATCTGCACAGCAGTTTAGAGCTAAACACATGCTTTACACATAAGGCATCTCATCAATCTTCTGCTTAAGAAGTAGCATATCCATTTAATACTTGAGGGAAATTTTTAGAACATCACTCAGAAAATAAGTGGCCTATGTGTGTTATATACAAATAAGAGCAAAAATGCGTGAAGACTGTTGGAGAGGTGATTATGATTTCCAGGGGAAGAGAGCAGGTTGGTTCAGTTGTTCAAAGAATATTTAAGGGAAAGTTTAGTAAAAGACTTTAAGTGGACCTGGAAAGGTACGCAGAACTCCACGAGACAAGCACAACAGAGAGGAATTTCAGTGAGTAGATCAGTCTTGGAGAGAGAGATTGCATGGCGGGGCCTTGGAAGTGGAGGCTGTAAAGAAAGGGCGGCTGCCGCTGGACTGTGCAGGGCCTCCAGTGAGCCACCGGCCTATTGGTCAGACCTTCAAGTACCACGGAGTGCATTTTATTATTTTTTGTCTCAGTGGAACTTTTGGTGGGCAAAAAATAAATAAAATAAAATAAAAGGATCTCGTGAAAGAGTTGGTCAACTATTTATTTTAGTAAATGGCAGGCTTTTAGAATAATGACTTAGTAAATGATTGGAATATACATGTAAGTATTCTTGGGTCAGTGAAAGGGAGTAAGTATCCACAGGATAAAAAATTAGCTTTTAAATTTTATAATTGTTATATTCAAGTGACTATCTTAATTCAATGTCGTACCTTCTAGACCTGGGGACAGAGCTCAAGTGTCCAGGTGGAAGCTGTCCCCTGGGACTGAGGAAAATAGGAAGCCTCCAAGTGAGCTGTGAGGAGTTCCTGCTGATGGGGCTTCGGTATCAACATAAGGATCCTCCTTCTCCCAACATTGATTATATATCCATCCAACTGGAGCTCACAGACAGCAGGAGTAAGCTCGTATACAAGGTAGAGTTTGGGGTTATGCATCTGTGTCCCCAACTCATCTACAGAAAGAGGGCCAGTTCCATGGGGGTGTTCATGTTGGTTCCTATGTCAGGGGGAGCTCTGGGCATCGTAGACGGAACTGCCCAGTGGCTCATTAGACCTGCAGGCTTGTTTATTCTGCTGATAAGTGCTTAGAACAGTAGCTTCTGGATATGATGTCAGTAGAAGTATATAGCTGGGGTGACTCTGAACCAGCTAAACAGCTTGGCTCTCTTCTATGTCTGGACTGAGGCCAGTTACATGCTTTCCCCCTTCCTCCTTCCCCTTCCATATTCTTCAGCTTGTCATTTGACCTTCTTTAACATCTTCTCTTTGATGCCTTACTCCCCTCTTCTTTATTAGAGGACACCACTTATCACCTGTTAGAGGACAGTTGGGTCCACATACCAACTCTGTGAGGCCATGGGAAGCTTTTATTGTTATAGCAGATCATATCCTTTTCACTCTTCCAGACTTTGAAATGGAAGACTGGGTCATCAAGGAGACAGAACCCCAGAGGCCTCATCTATCTTCCAATTTCTTTTAAATTCTCCTGCCCTTTCCTCCTCTTGATCTGTTTGCATTGAAATGATGACATAAAGTGGAATCAATTTATCTGAAATATTTAACATGCTACTCTGTTGATACATGTGCTCTATAATTTATTTATTTGGGTAGCTGAGGAGGCTATGTACCAGCTGGGGGAGCTTGGAGTTTGTGCTGATGTACAATGATCCAAGATAACACTTGTGAAAGACCTCCATGTCTCACAGTATGACCTCACTCTAGGATTTCTCCTAAGAGACACAAACATCAAACATTATTATCCTCAAGGAATTGATAGGACATGAAAGAATAAGGAAATGATAAAATACAATCACAAACTTTTAGAATTGAGATTTGGAGAAAACTTTGAGGTAGGCTGGTTAGATTATTAGGCAAGTCACTTGTAACACTTTTAAGGGACAGAGTTGAGCCTAACATTTGTTAAGATCATGATGCTGGGCACAGATTGTCTAGGTTCAAATGTCTGTTTAACTACCTGTGTGACTTTGAACTTTATGCCTTCTTTCTTTAATCTTAAAATGAGGATAACAGTACCTACTTCTTAGAGTAACTGAGATATAATAATTATAAAGAACTTGGCACAAAGCCTGACACATAGTAAACACTACTCATGTTTTGCTAGTTAAAAAGCCACTCAGTACAAAAATCTGATCATCATCAAGATTTGGAAATAACTGGTTTAGCCCCTCTTATTTTGTGGTGGTGGCCAAAGGAATTGCATACGTTTCCTCTACATACACGGCTAAGCCAAGACTAAACTCTAGGTCTACTCACTGCTCCTAGATGTCTTCTGTTTGTTTTGATGTGAAACTCCTTTGACTTTTAAGGCTTTTTTAGTTCCATACAAAAAAATAAATCCTTTTTTTTCTTGATTGATTTTTCTTCTTTTTCCTTTCTATACTGAATTAAGGTTTCATTTATATTTTCATATCAGTTTTACTGAGAGTTGACCCCTTTAAATGATCTTCTTGTTTTATTTAGAATTAGCCCATTCCATAGTCAATTGGCATGCCATAAAACAGATTCTCTTGTGAATATAAAAGTAATATGCTCACTGCAGAGAATATTTTTTTAAAAATCACAGTAGGCAAAGTAAGAAGAAATAAAATTACCTATATTTCTACTATTTTTAAACATACACACGTAGTGGGGAGACATGTACACCAAAGTTAATTTTCTATTACAGAGTTGATTTATACTATATTTAAAAATTTGTATTTTAAAAAATTACTTTTATACTCATCAAGTCACTAAATGATTTCACCCATAGTTTCTTATAGATTTTTAAAGGTTTTCTTGTTTATATTTGCCTTAAAAAATATCCTTACCTGAGGACATGCTTATTGACTTTACAATAGAAAAAGGGGAATGGAGAGATAGAGAGAAGGAGAGAAACAACGAAGTGAGAGAGAAACATCAAGAAACATCGATTGGTAACACGTGCTCTCTCCAGGGACCAACCCTCAACCCAGGTGTGTGCCCTGACCAGGAATTGAACCAGCAACTTTTTGGTTTACGGGATGACACTCCAACCAACTAAGCCATACCAGCCAGGGCTATATTTGCTTTTTAATCCACCTGTAATACATTTTATTATATTTTGAAACACAAGAACAGTTTTTTCCAAGTAGCCAACATTTCAACAGTATTTGTTGAATAAATACCTTGTTTCCCTTGATTTTTGATGATTCTTCTACTGTATAGGAAGATATTATATATACTATTTCAAGGCTTGCTCCTTTGTTCCTTAGATTTGCCTGTTTATTGCTCTGTCAATATTGTATTATTCTAAATATAATGGGTTTATAATACACCTGAATATTTTATAGGCGAGTTCTTCTCCATCACTCCTCTACAAAATGTTCTTATTCATTCACACCTATTCTTCGTTCCAGATAAATAATTAAATCATTTATGTTAGCTAAAAAATAAGCCCTCAATATTTTTATTAAGCTTCAATTAAAACTACCAATTATTTTGGGAAGAATTGGAACATTAGAACATTTACCACATTGAATCTTCTCATCCAGGAATGAGGTGTCTTACTTCATCTTGCCAAATGTTCTTTGATATATTTCTTTAAAGTTTGCAGTTTTCTTCATGTAAGTCAAGCACACTTATTAAGTCCAGTCCTAGGCAGTTTAAACTTGTGAAATTATTGTGAATAGACTCTTTTCCCTCCATTATGTATTCTCATCAGTTACTGATGATAAGTAGGAAAGCTTTTTTTTTTTTGGTGTAATTTTCTTCTCTCTAATTCTTTCTTGAATTCAATTATTCTAAGAACAATTCAATTCTTTGGGCATTTAAAGACCATAATTATATCTTTCACTAATTATGATAATTTTATCTTTCCTTTTTCAGTACTTATTCCTGTTATTTCTGGTCTCTTCTCTATTGGGTTGGCCAGTATAATATTAAATATATTGATGCTTATAAGAAGCCTTGTATGCCATATTAGCTGCTCACACTGTTTTTAATGTTTCTTGTCTTGATTTCATCTTTGTTTGAAATTGATATGGTCACTTCTACTTTTTTTTCTTACATGGTAACTTTTCATCATTCTTTTTCTTCTAATCTTTGTGTATAATTTTATTTTAAGTTTCTCTCATGCAAGGCACATATAACTGGATATTTAATTTTAGAATATTTGTCTTTATAAGGAAATATAATCTATATTTTTATAATAATAGATATATAGAGTTTTTTTAAATTTTGTTTTTTGGTTTGCTTATTAAAACATTTTCTTATAATATAGGCTAAATTTTCTTTGGCCTTTTCTGTACTTATTTGAAAGGCCTTTATCCCACTTTATGTTTTACTAGGATTATATTCTAAATCCAAAAAATTCTTTAATCTATATTTTTAATATTTAAAGTAAAAAAAAACCAAGGTCTCTTGTCTCTGTCCAATAGATGATGAGGATTGACCCTGTTTACCCTTTTTCCTGGCAATTACCCACCTCCCAAGCTTTGTGTATATCATCTTCAATTTGAGTTCTAGCATGTGATTGTTATTTCTGACGTCTTCTACTTAAGTAAGCTCTTTTGACATTTGTATTCATATTTTTTTTATTTTATTTTAATCATTGTTCAAGTACAGTTTTCTCCCTTTTACTCCCATTCATTTTCTTAACATGTGTAAAGTAACATTTATTTAGTCTTAGCTCTAGATTTAATTGGTTTTATTGTTCAGCACCAGTCCTTTTATATCACAATTTCCCCATTCTTGACTTTTCAAACTATGACTCTTCAAATAGTGGTGTTTTTATTTTATAGTTTAAATGTATGCTGTTTATTGTATGTCAATTATACAACAATAAAGCTGGGGTTTTAAAAATCTTTTTAAATGTTTAAAAATTAATTTATTTTTACTTGTATTTTTCCATTACCATTTATCCAGCTTTTACCCTCTTCCACCTTCACTCACACCCATTTCCCCCCCTACCCTCCCACGGTTACCACATAGTTTTTTAAAATGGCATGTGAAGAATAGATACTCTAAACCCTGGGATGCCTCAGCATATCATTCATTGGTCTTCATAAACCAGGCATGGGTCAGGGGGCACTGATTGTCGTCTTCTCTGTTTCTCCCTTGTGCTTCTCCCCTCTTTAGAGCATCACTGGCTAGTTTCTGAACTTCCAGGCTTTGGTACAGGAAGTTTGGGGGGAATGTGGAGAGAGAAGTCTTATTTATTTTATCAGACATCATGCAATACATCTTCATGCTCTCTGAGTCTGGCAGATGTTTCAAGCTGCTTCTTTGTCTCTGAGGCAATTTCATGGTTCCTCAGGAGACATCCCATTGCAGAGGTCTCTTACCCATAGATCTCTTGTCTTAGGAGGATGCATTTCTGGTCTAAGTGGTCACTTGTAGTTTTTCCAGCAGTATCTAGGATATAATTTCTACTTTCAACTTCTTGCTACTGGGATTCTTTGGCCTTTCAAGGATGCACCCTAGAAGTCAAGGTCCAGGATGACCCCAGACCAACCCTCTGTCCCACTTGGCTTATATCTGGAAGCGTTGCTGTATTCCTGCCTCACACAAGGGCTATAGGCTGATCACAGCACAGCTACCGTTTTTCTTCTGCCTTTGACCACTTAGCTTCCTCAGGTCTGAGCCCTACATCAGCCCTTTGTGTGTTTCGCCTGTGAAATATACATTTTAAGGCTGGTCTCAAGGAAACTTCCCTTCTGACACCTGAGACCAGGGATGTAGGGTTGCCACGCCCTTCCTCTCCGTGTGCTGTTGGATGTCAGTGGAGTGACTCAGTACAACACAGCACCCCTCTCTCTAAAAAATCTCTCTCTTACCTCTCTCAATACTTTCATGTTCTTAGAGTGGGCAAGAGGATTTGTAAACTCTGCCTGTAGTGTGTATCTCACATTGACTTTGAAATCCGATCTCTCTCTCATTGGAACTTCAGTTGAGTCAGAGCCAAGAATTCTATTTTTAACATTCTATTATATACAGACTATAATTCATTGTCTGGTATCCAGTGTTCAGCAGTATTAAACCAATGTGACTTTGGTAATCAAGGCTGGTTATCTCAACAGTGGGAAACATCAAATCCTGTGATAACTGGCATCTTCTGCTGTGAGGGTTTTTCCTGCTTGTAGTACTTGCTGTGACCTCCGATCCCAAGATCCTCACAGCCCTTTCATTTGAGGAAGGTGTATTTCTAACCTGCCCGTTCACTGGCAATTCCTGTTACCTGCTTCTCACTTAGAGACCCAGTGTTTTAACAAAGTAGAAAGCTGGTGACCATTTTTCAGTTGTATGAGGATCGAGTTATAAAAACATTTTCTCTCATTTTGCCTCTGCGTGCGTTAAAGCTACATGACAGGAAGTGGGCACGGGAGGAGATTGGCGATGTGTGCCAGTTACTGCTAAGTGCTTTACTTTGCTATCTTGTTTAATCCTCACTTAATACTTGGGAATCTAGTATTCCCATTTTATAGATGGGAGAAATGAGATTTGAGAGTGAAATAACTTGTCTAAAATTACACGGATCGTAAGTGCTGGAGATGGAATAAAGCCCACTTTGTTCTGATGCCAAAATTGGTGCCAGTTCTCAACCCTGGGTGCATTTTAGAGTCACCAAACAGCTTTAAAAATACCAATTTTCTGGTCCCCTCCTCAGAACAATTAAATTAGAACCTCTGGAGATGGAGCCTGGGCATCAGAATGTGTTAAAAGCTCCTAGATGATTCCAATGTGCAGCCAGATCTCAGATCACTGCTGTGGTTGTATGTTAAATATGGTATGGTCAACCCTGTGTGTGCTCGCTGTATCCATATGTTTTCCCCTTCGTATTTTATTTCTCCTTCAAAAGTCAGAGAGTGTGTGGTTGCCTGTCCATATCAGAGCTGGCATTCCCAATCAGATTCCAAGGGCTGCATTCATGGCCATGTTTATTCTGGAAGTGGACCAGTTCATCCTGACCTCGCTGACTACATCAGTTCTGGACTGCGAAGAGGACGAGACCCCTAAACCCTTGCTGGTGTTTAATGTCACTAAAGCCCCGCTCCAGGGCTATGTGACTCACCTGTGGGATCACACCAGACCAGTCTCCTCATTCACCTGGAAAGATCTCAGTGACATGCAGATTGCCTATCAGCCACCAAACAGCAGCCATTCTGAAAGGAGACATTATGAGGTAAGAAGGAAGAGAGACCAAACTTCTATGCTGCTTGGTATTCACAGAGTTAGTTAAGAAGCCACTTCCCTTAGCTTTCAGGTTAGTTTGCATATTCATTGCCTTTGAAGGGAATCAATCATTGTAAATCAGGGTGCAAACTCAAAAGCCCAGAGGAGCCAGGCTGGTGCGACAAATAAGCAAAATAAACAGGTCATTTTGGAGGGTCACTGGGGGGAGCTGAAGTAAGAGCTGGGCCTTTTGCAGCAGCTGCAACTGGGCTCCAACTGACACAGATGTACCTATCTCTCTTACGTGTCAAGAAAAGTTGGAAATTTATAATTTCTTTGTAAAAAATGTTTTTGTTTTTAAATATAGGAAACATATTAAAGATTTTAAACTATATTGTGCTAGCTACACAATATTTCTAAAGGCCACATTTGGCCCAGGGCTCAGCCATTTGAGAACTCTGCTGCCTTCAACAGCCTGCCTGCGTCAGATTACATAGGCCATTGAAGTTAGGGGTTTTGTTTACAAATTTTTATTAGTATTTTATTATTCTTTTTTGTTTGCAAAAGTGTTTTACTGGGATCTTGCATTTTAATTAATAACATTGAGTTAGGATAGCAGATTCCATGGTCTCAAAGGATAACTGATTTCACTGTCAAACACTCTCCATCAGGAAAGTCCTCTTTCCATTTAATCTAAATCTTTTCTGCTGTCACTTCAGGCTCTTCTCTCTTGTTTTGTATTCAATGGGAGTAGAGAACAGCTGGTTACAGCCTTGCACGTAATAACGCTTCACATACTTAAAGACCTACCAGCAAGCTGAAATTTAAATGAGCAGATTGATACAAACTTGAGTTCAGGTTTATTAATGAAAATGAGTGTCCCTGGGGTTACCAAATTGCCCTCCATCTCATTTAGGCACTTGCAGCCTTTAGTCTCAAGGGCAGACAAAAGACTTCAGAGTACAGGGGCTGTGTAGTGTCCTTTGCTTTTATTTTCTTCATTTCATAATAGTAAGTGGCATCTTTTGTTTTCCCATCCTGGCTTCTCATTCCTTCAATATTCTGAAGTGATTTCTCCTTAGTTGTCTGGATTTACCTGCAGCTCACACATACAGCACAGCTACCCTGCTGTATAATGTAATCTCAATGTGGAATTTATTCAAGTGTGTGACATTTTTGTCATAAGGCAACCCAATTTTCTCAGCGGAGATTATGCACGTGTCACATTTTGTGGGCAGGAAGCCCTGGACCTCTACAGATCTTTGTTCCCTCAGCCACCTGGGTGGGACTTCCGAGAGTAGAGCCACGGCCAGTGCTCCTGAAGCCAGCTGTCCCTTCTCTGGGCTGTAACACTGAGGCGGGCTGCTCCTTTGGTCACTTTTACCTCTTTGGGAAATTCAAACTGATTTAATTAGGAATTACATATATTTGAGAAAAAAGTTCCTTAATGAGTACATAACATATGATTTCATATGGTTCAACCTAATATTTATATTACATCTGCATAAATACATCTACTACCTCGGTATAGTTTCCTATTTAGTCTGTTACTTTGGTACTCTTGAATCTGTTTCTTTTGTTACGTCATATTTGCTGATATGCTGCTATTTGGAAATTTCTCTCATCCTCTCAAATGGACCATACGTTCTTCACAAGTAGGCAGTG
Organism: Phyllostomus hastatus; assembly: GCF_019186645.2. NCBI lineage: Eukaryota > Metazoa > Chordata > Mammalia > Chiroptera > Phyllostomidae > Phyllostomus > Phyllostomus hastatus. The sequence continues at coordinate 16,197,903 of NW_025333857.1, forward strand.
GTGTGCTCCCATTTCTGTATTACACCTAATTTTTCTCTGTCAACACCTCCTGATAATACATACATGTCACATAACAAGGCTCAAAACTTATCATATGGCTCCACTTAGTAGTTATGGATTTCATAGGAGCAAATAAAATCTGGATATTTTGAAATATGACTATGCTGGATTGGGTCCCCTAACAGCAGCACAGTGACATTTTCTTTGAGAATTCTTTGTTGTGGGCGCTGTTCTGTGCATGGCAGGATGTCAGTGGCATCCCTGGTCTCTCTCCACTAGAGGCCAGCAGCACCCCCTCCACATGCACACCCATATGTGAGACCAGAGATGTCTCCAGACATTCCCAAATGTTAAAAATGACAAAATTTGTCCCGCATGACAAAATCACCCCAGTGGAGAACTACTCTGGGCCCTCTGCCTTCGAGAGAGGCTTGATTGGTCTGATGCTGGACTGACAGTCTCCTGAGCAAATGCAGGGACACGTTTCCAGCATATTTGCTTATTTTAGGTTAAGAATTCGTTTGTGGAGAAGAAAATTTAAAAATACCAATGAACTAAGGAACAAGAGTTAGAGCCCGAAAAAGGGAGATCAGGTTGTCAAAAACGAGATCAGGCGGCAGCAGAAACCTGAATCCATCCAGCCTCTTCCTGCGGCGTATACCCCAGAAGTAATGGTATTTTATACTCTAGCATCTCAGTGTGTGGTTCACATGCAACTATTTGTTTACAGATGGAGTTGGAGGCTTACGACTTCTTCTTTGAAAGGAGCGCACCAGTTACTGTCCACATCTCCGTCAGAACATCAGACACAAATGCCCCAAGAGTGTCCTGGAACACAGGTACAGCCCAGCGTAGGGTGTCAGGCATCAGAGCCCTGGGGGAAGACAAGAAAATATGTGGGTCAAGAAAGAAAAGTTTTAACACCATTTCGCACATGAGGCAACTGAAACCCAGACTGGTTAGGGCATCAGATAATTGGTTTGGTTTTGGCTTTCCTACTGGTAGGGTGAGAAATTTAAGTCCAGGACTCCTGAGTCCTGAGGTTAAGTTCTTTCCTCTGCAAGAGATGAGCTAGAAGGACAACTTTCACCTGAACAAGGCAAAAAAGTGACTGTGTGTGATAGTGAGTTATAGTTGGACCGAGAGAGAAAAGGTCTCCAACTCACACTGTTCACAGGGATCGAAGGAAGGCATGCACCGGTGCTCTCTACATTGTCTTATTTCTAAGTGTGAGTTGTATGGAAATCACAATATATAAATGAGAGCTTCAAATGCCTTATTTGTTTTAAAAGAAAGCTTTGCTCTGCCTCTCATTTTAATTGAACTTACAATGCAATGTATATATTTAGGTCAGATATAAATGTGGAATCTAAATGAAGATTGTTTTCTTTTCCACTGATCCCATCAATAGTATTTCAAACATATAAGGAGAGGTCGTAGGTTCTGTTAAGAGGATAATATGTGTCTGATTTAAATCCTCAGGTGGCAGCTTAAATTAGTTGCCTCCTGTGTTTGTGTGTGTTTCTGTGTATGTATAAATAATACATGTGCTTACATTGTGGGTATATGCATGCATATGTATGTGTTTGTATGTGTTGAGTTTCAGTAGATGGAGAACATTGGTTGAGCAGCCTTGATTTATAATTCTGGCTCTATGTCTCATCTACCTCTGTTAGAAGGATAATGAAAGAAAAGAAGGAATTGGTAACCTATAGTTTAGTAATCATCACATATCAAGTGGCTTATTGCTTGAGTGTAGAGATTTAATAGTCTATATGTGCATGTGTGATCTGTGAAACCCAGGCTTGTTAAGAGAGCTTTCCAAATCTGTTTTTTGTTATTTTGCACATCAGGTTCCATTTTACAATAAGTTTGTACTTATTATGAAGTAATACTATGTTTACCATTGAAAACTTGGCAAGTACAATAAATAGAATAAGTAGTAAAAAGAGAATAAATAGTAATGAATGGCTAAGAAAAAATGAATAAGGTGGGGCAGGGGAGAGAGGTGAGGGGAAAATGGAGACAACTGTACTTGAACAACAATAAAAAAAGAAAAAGTAAATGAAATAGTAATGAGTGAATAAAATCATTTATTACTTCATGAAGACATAGCCACTGTTAATATTTTGCTGTATATACTTCTAGTTTCCTCTCTTGTTCTTTTCCTGTGTCCTTTGTAGTGCCTTGTCCTATGCCATACTGTGCACTTTTGGCTTCCGAACCATCATTACTAGTCAGATTCTTTACATGTACTCCTCTTCCCCTCATGTTTTCCCTCCCCTCTTCCTTCCTTCTCGTAAATATGCTCTATGTCTTAGCCCAGGTTCCCTAGAAATCGCTACTGAAGCAGGTTGTATACATTAACCCTACACTGAAAACAGGAGTAAGGGGGGAAGGAAAGTCCAGGTGGTATAAGTGAATTGGTCCCAGGTTTACAAAAATATAAAGCTGCTGGTGACTTCATAGTGCTGATGTCTCCAGAAGGAGATGGACTCACTGTGTGTGGGAAGAGGCAGAGCTGGGTGGGGAAAGGGAGAGCAATCTGTCAACTCCTTCCCATCTCCTGTCTCTTCTTGGTCAGTTTGTCTCACTGGATGTTAACTTCCACATGCCCAGGTTATGTTACCTGGCCCCTCTTAGCAGCTGCTGCACAAACTCCTGGAGTCCTGTGGTGTAGGACCTGTTCATGGTCATACAGAGGCCATGTCTAAACCTGGCCCTCACTACGGAAGGAAATGAGGTGCCCAGTCAAGTCAGAAGACACAACAATGGCATTCAGGGTTTTACAATTGGGAGGAGTGTGGGAACCCTCCCTGGAGAACAGGGAAGCTGGGCAGATTTGAGGGAAAGCATTAAATGGGCCCATCAGTACACTGTCTTCAAATTTTATCAGCTTGTTTTGTAAAGAGTTCTGCTCCCTTTCGAGATTCTCTATAATCTTTTGGCTTGTGGCCCTACTGAGCAATGGCAGTGGTTAATGGTGCTCCCTGTCTTTCCCCCAGGTGTTTAATCTGGAATCTGTATTCTTGTTCTGAGCAGCACTTATTTTCTCTGCTCAAACTTCCTCCAGTGTGCTGGGTCAAAGGAGAAGGTTTTATTTAATTCCTTTAGTTGCAAAAGTCTCTTCCTTATTAGGGCCTAAACTAAAAAACAGTCCTCTTTGTAAAGTATCAGACACTTCACATCTAACACCATTAAACACTCCTTGCACAGTAGCTCTGTGTTTGCATATTTAACCATTTTATATTCTCTGTCCTGTGGGCTACTTATGAACTCAAACTACAGTTGACCCTTGAATAACATGGGGGTTGGGGGTGTTGACCCTCCATGAAGTTGAAATCTGTAGAACAAATGACTCCCAGAAGTTACGCTGATCTATTCATAGCCTGCTAGAAGCCTTACTAATACCATAAAGTTGATTAACACATATTTTATATGTTATACATATATTATATATACTGTATTCTTATAATAAAGTAGGCTAGAGAAAAGAAAATATTAGTGAGAAAACTATGAGGATAAAATACATTTACAATATTTACTTTAAAAAAATGTCTGTACAAGTGAACCTGCACAGTTCACACCCCTGTTGCTCAAGGGCCAACAGTATATGTAAAAGCACTTCTGATTCCTTTGCCCGCAGAACATCTGGAGGTAGCCTTTGAAAAACTCCTTGAGGACATTTTTTTGCACTAGAGACCACTGCAAGCATAACATCTGTTCTTTCCCTTGGTATTTATTTTCTGGCACCATCGTGTCTCAAAAGGATATATCACCAGGAGCCAATTGTCCGTTGGAGTTAATAGTACTAAAAGTGAAAATATTACTAGAAATAAAAGCTAAATTCCAGTTTTTTGAAAATACACTTTTCAGCTAGTTTTGTGAGTTAAAATTCATTAATTTTGTCTTAACATATGCTTGCTGGCATGCCGTAGACCATTTTGGTTTTGTCTTGTAGGTCTGAACCTCCTGGAGGGGCAGTCTCGGGCCATCACCTGGGAGCAGTTTCAGATTGTCGACAATGATGACATAGGTGCTGTGCAGCTTGTCACCGTGGATGGCCTGCAGCATGGACGGCTCACAGTAAGAGGTGCACCACCAGCCTTTGAACCCTAGAAAGCAGGAACCCAAGAACCCAAGAACTTGCTCCCATTTCTAAAGGAATTGTCATAACCCCCAAATCTAGAGATTTTGGAATCATTGGCATTTAGGTTGGGGTGCTCAGATGAATGGATGACCATTTATGAGTGATGCCTTATGGTTGGCTAATTAATTGACTATCTTATTCCAGTTAGAAAACAAAATATTTTCTTCTCATTTCTTTGCTTCAGAGAAATGTATTGGAAAACAGAAAAATGTGCTTCTTAAAATACATTGGTAATCATTATGTTATTATGATAGTAGTAGCAGTTGCCATAGTTTAAAAGAAATTAATTTATAATTAAAATGATAAAAATGGTGGTTAAGGTTAATGGGCCTAATAAAAATCATAACCATACTTCATGATGCAATGAGCTCAGGGGATTTGCTTTGATTATACTCTCACTTTGTCAAATTATAAAGCAGAAAGAGAGCTCTTATTTATCATCATTTGTGATAAGGGAATTCTGAAATAAAAAATAAAATGATAAATTTTCTTGTCTAATCCCAGGACAGTATGTAGTCAGTTGATGCCTGGGTCTGTCAGTTAGGGTGGATGTTCAGCTGCATGTAAGGGAGACTCAATTACAGAGGCTTAAAACTTCATTATTTCCTTATGTGACAAGTTGTCCAGATGTAGGATTCCATATCCACGATGCCAAAATCTCTTTTCTGCTCTGTCAGCAATCACAAGATGGTGCCTACATGTCTAGGCTTTGGGTCTGCATTTGAGGAAGGAAGAAAGAATGAAAAAAGTTATGCCATCTAAGTTTGCTTTCTTTAACAACTGGTCCCAGGAGTCTGATACAGTGCCATTCACTTATATCTCCTGCCAACTCACATCCTACCCATATGTGCGTGATGGAGACTGGGGACATGAATTTTAAGAAATGGTCACATGCCATTACAAATAGAACTAGGTTTCTGGTAGTGAGGAAGAAGCAGAAAGTGGCTAATGGGCAAGGAGCTTGTGTCAATTATTCTATTGTTTAATCATTATTTCAGTGAGGTCTTTATATATGGTATATGGAGAGTAATGAGGCAGTTGCCATTAAGAATTATAATAGTTTAGTTTAGACAAAAGTGAAGCAATGTTTATTAATATTATAAAATGAAGTATAGAGCAGTGACCCATAAGCCGATGTTCTGGGCTCAGAGGAAATAGAAAATAGTACTAATATTTATTAAGTATTTACTTTGTGACAGATATGGTACAAAATATTCTACACACTTTATCTTATACAACTTTATAAAGTGAGGTACTATCATTATTCCCACTTCACATATGGGGAGCCTGAGACTTAGAGAAATTGGCTTGTCCAATGTCATCCACCTAAAAAGCAGTGGCACTGGGATTTTAACCCAGGCCATTTGATACCAGAGCTGTAGCTCTTGGCCAATAAGCCAATGATTCTCAAATTTTAGCATGCATTAGACTATCTTGGAGGGCTTGATAAACACATATTGCTGGGCTCCACATCCAGAATTTTTGATTCAGTAGGTGTAGGGTAGGGCCTGAGAACTTGCATTTCTAACTTCCCAGATGGGGCTGATGCTGCTGGTTCTAGATCATATCTCTAAGAAGTGTTGTCATGTAGGATAATAACAATGAGTTAAAGAACAATCACATAACATTTATTGTAAGATTACTATTATTTAAGTTCTCTCATCTATACTAGGGAATATGAGGTAGGCATTATTCCTATTTTATAGAAATGAGTCTCAAATAAATCAAATACCTTGCTCAATCTACACAACTAACAAGTGTTACGACCAATGTCCAAAAGCAGGTTTGTGGAGGCTCAGAGCCCACTAAACAATCTGTGGTTTTTCCAAGAGGGGAAAGTATTAGCTGTACCATTTTCTTCCATGCCCTCTTGCCTAGTGCTGCTTTCACTGCAAGGGCTGCCTCCGTACTGCGCCACCTACCTCCTTCAGTCAGCGCTGCCTCTGCTCTCTCCTTCAGGGGCGAAAGGATTTCTCTTCACCATGGCTGACCTGCAGGCTGGAGTTGTTCGTTATCATCACGATGACAGCGACTCCACCAAAGACTTTGTGGTCTTCAGGATCTTCGATGGTCATCACAGCATCCACCATAAGTTTCCCATTAACATTTTGCCCAAAGATGACAGTCCCCCGTTCCTCATAAATAATGTTGTTATTGAACTGGAGGAGGGACAGACCATACTGATCCAGGGTTCCATGCTGAGAGCTTCTGACATGGACTCCAGTGATGACTACATCTTCTTTAATATCACGAAACCTCCTCAGGCTGGAGAGATCATGAAGAAGCCAGGGCCAGGACTCATAGGTAAGCTCTGGGCAGTTAAGATAATTTGTGTCAAAATTTGTGTGAAGGTGGACATCTGTTTATGAGAGGGGATAATATTACTCTCATTTTATAGATGGGAAGCCTAAGACTTAGAGAATTTAAGTTGATCTATGCAAGGATGGGCATCCAGAAAGTTACAGAGCTGGGCCTAAAAGGAATCATTACACTTGGAAAAATTAAGTCTTCCAAGCATGGTGATAGAACAAATAAGTTCGAAGAGAGGTGATTGATTCTATTCTAGATGATTGATAACATAATTGCATAAATAGCATTTCATATTTTGTTAGAATAATTTCATAACCACTTATGGTAGTCAGAAGCAACAAAATAGGGATCAATTAGTGTTTCTTAAGACAATGTTTCTTAAAAATATTTTTCTAATGCTAATTTCTGTACATATTTTAAGACAGTTCTAGCAACTTTAATTTTTTTTGCTTTATAATTTACAAGCTTTGATAAAAGCTTTTAATGAAGGTTCCTTGTACACACACAACATGCTAAGCAGAGAAGATTTGGAAATGAGTCCACTATGTTTATACCCAAACACTTGCAGATGGTTACAAACATATTTGATGTTTTGTGGACCCAATAGGCTATCCTGTCCCTGGCTTCCTTCAGTGGGATCTGTTCAATGGCATCATTTACTATCGTCACTTTGGGGGAGAAATCTTTGAAGATTCTTTTGCATTTGTCCTTTGGGACAGCCATGAACCTCCGAACCTCTCAGCACCACAGGTAAGAGGCCATCTCTGAACACTTTCCCAAAGTCTTGTCCACAGATAGGTGTTCTGGGGGAAGTTACAGAAACTACTTGAAAATAGGTTTTATGGTTCAAAGATTGAGTAGCAATAAGGTAAGCAAAATTAAGTCAGTTTGCTTACAACATCGCTTCTCTACCATTTACTTTTCTAACAAGTTCCATACACTTCTGTGTGTGGTGTTTCCCAGGTTTTTAACCATTGGACATTTTTATACAGAACACCTCACAAAATTGCTGTCCTCATAGCACTCAAGAAAATACTGACACTATAGTAGTAAAAATATAGGCTTTAGAGTTAGGCTGCCTGTGGTTTTCTCCTGTCCTTGACACAACAAGCTGATTGATCTGTGCCTCAGTTTGTCCATCTGTAAAATAAGGAATAGTACAACTCCTTATGGAATGATTGTGAGAGTAAGTGAGGTAATACATAGAAAGCACTGAGAACGTTCTGGAACATGGTAAGTACTCAATAAATAAATTAATGATTACTTATTGTTGCTTTTGAAGAACTAAGAGTTTTACTACCATTTAAAGAGATCATTTAAACATATAGGATACAGAAATAATTTGAAAGAGACATTCTCATATAAAAATTACAGAAAATTGAGTTAGTGTAGGGTCTGGACAACTATAAAAGAGTAGAGTCTTTGTGAGGAGAGAGTGGTTAGTGGTAGGAGTGAAAAAAGAGAGCTGAAAATAAACAATCACCTACTGTAGAGTTATTTTTGCTAGGTATTTTATACTGATTACCTTGGAAGGTAGAATGTATAGGGATCTCAGCAAATCTTGAACCAGCTCTAGAATAACTACTTACAGCATGTGTTGCTATTGGTTATATAATGTCTTCTCATCCCACAGTCAGTCACATTAGCCAATGCATAGATGACTGAGCTATTCATCTGCTTGCTAAGATAAAGGTTTAAGAGGTGATCAGAAGAATGATGTCAGAGAGTCCAGAAATTGAAGGAAGTAGATGGTCCTTGTTAAGAGGCATTGGAGAATGAGTGAGGAAATTCTCAGTTCAACTGCTTATTGAATAACAAATCAACTCCTTTACAAATAACAGCTCCTTCTTTCCATTAATATATTATACATCATTTCTAGATTTCACTTTTGTTTGAGACCTTAGTTGATTTGGTAATCCCAAATGACAACTATCAATAGGATTTATTTTGAAATCATCTGTTGTATCTATTCAAGCTGAGCTTTGTTTCTGATTAGAATACCATATCACTTTTAGCAGACTATATACCTTTTCAAGAATAGAAAACTTGAGACTTCTTTTTCCTCTTCTTCTATTATATATTTTTATAGCTTGTTTTCTTATGTATATTTATATCATATTTAAGTTCAAATCTAGATGGTAGATCCCTCCATAATGAGGACCATAAAGTTTCAGTAATGAAAACTTTATCGAGATAAAATTATTTCTAAATCTTGGCAAATAAGTCAGACTAACTATTGTAGTTTCAGTTATAAGGTTATTTCTTCTGTTGGATGGGCTTCTACAGAAGGAGTCATAATTACATTTTTCTCTGCTTTCAACTCATTAATCTACATTGAGAGGCAGAGAAGCAGGGAGGGGGGAGAGGGAGAATACAAATCTATAAATTTGCTCTGTATTTATGTATGGCCCTCTGTTTGGCTCCTAAATATTCTTCAGCTCAGCCTTGTGTACTCACCTCTGTACCTGACATCTCTACATGTATATCTGACCAGCATTTCAAAATCTCCATGTCCACAGGCATTTAGTATATAATTTCCCCCAAACTTGCACAAAACCACTGTAACTAGACTCTTTGAAGTCATCCCTAAACCCTTTTCTCTCTAATATCTGAATAACCAAGTAGTCAGAAAGTTTTACTAAATCTAACAGGTAAATCTTTCATCTGTCTGTACTTACCCCCCTTATTGTCATTGCTTTAGTTTCAACCTTCATCTTTTGGGGGCTAGAATATCCTCAGAATCCTTCACACAATATCTTGAAGAGTAGAAGAAATCAGTGACACCTTTGTAGTTGAGGACAATTAAAAATCCATTATTACAATAGCATTATGTACAATAGAATTCATCTAGCATCCATTCCCCCAGTTCTCCCTCTTCTGATCTGTGGTATTGTCAGCTTGGTTCCTCTCCAGACTGTGGACCTGCCCCCAGTGATGGCATCACCTGTTCTAGGGAGCTTCCTCTGGTGTCTTTGTTCCACAGTCCCCCCAGGCTGAATCAGCTGGTCCATATATGTATATATGACCCAATATCAAATCACTATAATGTGAGGCCATTATTTGTTTTGTTGAGTCAACTCTGAGCTCATTGATGGCAGGAATCTTGAGTTATTCATCTCTGTGTCTTCAGACCTTGGTATCTGACTCAGAGCAGAACCTCAAAAACTATTGGTCCCAAAATGAACTCTGGTTCTTTCAGCTTTTATTGAAACTAGGAAGAAATAAGAAAACTGACATATTTTATAAAAATTGGGGAGGAAGTGAGATGAGGAGGTAGTGAGTATAAAGCTTTTTTCTTAAGAGTTTCCAGGAATGAGTGTAAGTATTTTATGTGTGTGTGTGTTGGTAGGAATTTTTGTGTTGTAAAACTCTGATGCCTTCATTGAAAGTTCAATTTTTAAGGGAGTAAAATGATGGTCTAGTCTATTTGATTACTTCATCTTAAATTTGGACAAGTACCTAGTCATGCTCTACAAATAAAAATGTATTTAAAATATTCAAAATGAATTTGTAACTTTCAGCTGTTCAACTAAAAGTCCAGATAAGATGGCTATGTAATGGGAGTTTTGTAATCAAAGGTTCAACATTCACCAAAGATTAAATAAGCCCAGGCATAGGATTGTTTAGGCCATACTGTTAAGACACTTCCTTTGATAAAGGCAGAAACCCATCATCTCCTCAAGTGAGAAGCAACTTAACTTAAAGCAGGAAGAAATTTGCATTAATAGGGATGCTACTTACCTCCTTTCATCCTCCCTAACTGGATACTACTACCGAGAGATCTACCTGTGCATCGACAAGGTGTCTACACATCAGCAAGAAACCTCTCCCTTTTTCTCTCTTGGATGTCATGACTACCATCAAAAAAGCCTGTCTCACTAAATTTACTTTAAAAAAATATTTTCTTCTTTATCCTTCTCAGTAGAGGGCTTTATAGAGCTTAAACCTAGGAGATCTTAAACCAGAAGAGAGTAACATTGGAAGTAAAATGGAAAATGCAAAATAAGGATAGAAGAGAGAAGCAGAAAGAGGACTAAGGTATGTAGGACGAATGAAAGCAGATGCCCCAGATGCCTGTGGGTAAAGTGGAAGGGAAAGATGAACCATGATCAGGTGAGAGAACAGGCACCCAGGGTGTGGGCCTCTATAAGTCAGGCCAGAACATGGTTTGGCAAAACAAGCGTTGGAAGTAGTTCTTGGGGGCAAGAGGTAGCTCTGTATAATCTCAAAGGAAGCTGTAAAATGAAGAATCAGGCAGGAATCAAAGGTTGGGGCAAAGAAAAGATCAAGAACCCAGGTCTACAAGTCAGATATCAGCCTGCCAAATATCATATTATGAACACTGAGGATCAAGGTTAGGCTTTGTCATTTTATGTATGGATTTGTCACTTCATATTCTAATTCCCTGCAAATCTGCCTGTGGGTGTTTGTGGACATAAGTAGACTGGAAGCATGGAAGGACCCCCAGCAAGCAAAAGCCCAATGATTGGTGTGGGCACTAGTTTTCCACTGACTGGGAATGAGTATTTAATAATGTCTTTCTTACAACCAAATTTCAGTAAACTAAGAGCAGTTTATTTCTCTGCGGAGTCTGTTACAATAGGATTTTTCTCATTGGCACACACACGCAGTAATTGTTTAAACATGCATAAATATGTAAAGACACATCAACTTAGGCGATCATAAAGCATGTTGAAAAATGTACCCACCAAGAATTACTACAGGGCTATAAAAAAGCATGCTTGCACATTCTTTTTTTATACAAAAAACACATTGGAGAATAAATTAGCATGGAAAATGGTCTCTTTGAAGGCACAATGACTATTGTTTCCTTATTAAATCCAGTTTTTCAATTAAGTGGAGCTTCACTGATCCACACTGTGGCTAGGAGTTCCCATAGAGAATTTCTGAACTTTGTAGATTAGCAAAAAACTATAATTGGAAAAAAAATTGTGACACAGACTCCAGGAGACTAGAGCAATGACTGCCATTGTGTTCCTTTATTTTGATAACTGACTTTAGTTTTTAATTATTGAAATGCTTCATAGTGGAGCAGTTGATATGGGGTAGGCTTTCATAAGAGTAATGAAAAATGGAGACAGGGCATTAATGGATTGAATACCTACTACCCATTACTCACTGTGCTATTAAGTATCTCATTGGATCCTAACATCACCATAGTAGCCATTGTTATGCCCAATGTGCAGAGGGGAAAACTGATCCCAAAGGGCCCACTGATTTGCCCCAGGGAGCACCACTCAGAGGGGGCTGAGCTAATATTTCAGTATTGTCTATATCATAGTAAAAGCTTAACCATGCTTCAGTTTTTTGCTTTGTACGTCAATTTAAAACAGAATTCACTTCATTTTCAAATTGGATATTGTGAACACCATTATTAGACAAAATTGGCATTGTTGATCTGTGCTTCAATAACAATATTAAAGTTATAAAAATAAACTAAATTAAAAAATAAACTTATTAAATTAAAATAAATTGAAATGAGGATAATACCCACACTAACAAGCAAATGTACTATTGTAGGAAAGAATAAGTAATTGCTTTTTCACAGCCAGATGTGGATTATTGTAAGAAAACATGATGATTAAAGCTGTTTGGCAAAAAGCTTCCTTGCCTCTAGCGGGATCCAGACCTGTGGGTGTGCTTGAAAGAATTCTTAAAATCACTAACAGGGCATGTTGACTCAATCAGTTATCAAATACTGGTGAAGTACTTTCTACCTATAAAATAGCGTGTGCCAGGTGTTGAAGAGCTACAGAGATGAACAGAGTATTTACTGAGCAGCTACTGTGTGTGAGACTTTTTATCTACACAGTGCTATTGTGTGATCCTCATAACAAGTCTGTGGACCTGTTGGTATTATGCTTGACTTACATGTAAGAAAATTGACATTTAAAACATTTAAGTGACATATTCAAAATCAATAGCTGCCAAGTGGTACACTTAGGCTTTTAACAACCTGTTCATTGCCAAGTTCTGTGTAGTTTGTACTATACTATGATCCCCTCTTATGGAAATTTCAGTCTAGGAGAGACTGACCTGACCTGTGAAGTACTAGCTAATAATACAAAACAATAAAATAATAATGTTTGGCAAGGAATAAGCAAAATTCAGGATCAATTAATTCCAACCGAGAAATTGGAGAAAGTTTTAAGAGCCTTCAAGGGCATGAAAAAACTCAGGTTGCTGGGGAAAGCAGGAGAAAAGAATTCCAGATTGAAGAAACAACGTGATTCAAAGCAGAGGGGCATGCTTAAAGGCCAGGGTCCAGTCCTTCATGTGCAACTAGAGTGTTGAATTAATGTTGAAGGGAGTAAAAGATAAAGTTGAAAAATAGAGATGTAAACTGTGGAGGGTTATATATGTATATTTTCACAATAAATAGGTAAAAAATAATTTTTAAAACCCCATAATATTGATAAAAATATCACTATGAAAATCAAAACCAAAACCAGAACCAATCTATAGAGGGTCTTAGGTGCCATGCTAAGGAGTTTGAATAATTCTATCACTCCTGGGCAATTAAAATTGTTGCAGAGGTGAATAACCTGATTTGATTTGTATTTTTTAAAAAGATAACACTAGAGGTATCGAACTCTGTACTAGCTATTGAAGTTGGGGCTAACAGGAAGTTGTTGCAGTAATGCAAGGAGGAAATTATGAGAGCCGGATCTAGGCCAGTACCAGTAGGAATGACAGCTAGGGTGGGAGTGGCTTGTGGGATTTTGTAAGGAGAAACTCTGGAAGGTATGTTATGCATATGTGGGTAGAGAAGGGGGACCCAAAAGTTATGTCAAGGTTTCTAGAATTAATGACTGAGTACAGGGAGGTCGAAAAAGGTTGTTGGTGGAAAGGAGATGTAGAAATACCCATTCAATAACACTCATGACTGCACTAATTATAACTGTGGTAATTACATTCTTAGAATATCATATAAATGGGTGGAGAATGTTCCTTTTTAGGCTTGCTTTCTTCATAGTTCCTGAATCATTTCAATGGAGGTATATGATTAATGACATTTTTTGAAAAATTGTCAAAAATCACTGTGATGAGGTGATTGTGGGTGTTTTCTTCGGTGTCTGTCTGGTACTTCAAATTAATGGTACAGATCATTTCTTTCCAGGTGGTGACCATTCATATCACTCCAGTGGATGACCAGGTTCCCAAAGAGGCTCCTGGAGTTTCTCGGCATTTAATTGTCAAGGAAACTGAGGTGGCCTACATAACTAAGAAACATCTACATTTTATAGATACGGAATTGTATGACCAGGAGCTGCTCTATACAGTAACAACTCCTCCATTTTTCCCTTTCAGTCACAGGTATCTCTATGAAAAACCATTACCTCGACTGTTAGTTGAGGGCTATGTTCTAGCCCACTGGGGTGTCCAATGCATGGCCCATGGGCTGCATGAGGCCCAGGATGGCTATGAATGTGGCCCAACACAAAATTGTAAATTTACTTAAAACCTTTTTTTTTTCTCATCAGTTTTCATTAGTGTTTGTGTATTTAATATGTGGCCCAAGACAACTCTTCTTCCAGTATGGCCCAGAGATGCCAAAAGTTTGGACACCCCTGGTAGAGAGTCAAAAGAGGCAATATGTAGTGCTGTGGTTCAATTGCTTTGTTGGTCAGACATGAATTTATATTCTATTTAACATTTACTCTAATCTCAATCTTATACCTCCCTTCAAAAGTTGTATTAATTGCTAAGTTACCTGCATCTTGTAGTATCTTCAGCTCAGTTGGCTTAAAACAGTCTTTAATCCCCTCTTCTAAAGAGAATGATTCTTTTTTTTTTCCAGTAAAATTTGTTGAGTCTTTATAACATCATTTTTAGGCATCACAGGCCACAGAATGGCCATATTCTATGGTTCCAATCCAGGAAAGTGGCATGAATATAGTCTAGGTGGGTGGCATGCATGGGATGGCAAGGAAACATTTTTAGGATGAGAATGATGAATCTCCTTCATGATGTCCAAGTGGAAAATGTTGTGCATACTCTTTGCAGTAATGATAAAAATGGCATTAATGAAAGTGGACTTACAGCTAGAATCCCCAACGTGTAAAAACAGAATATGGGAACTTAATATTTTATTTCTTCCCATGATGTGCTCTTTTAGTTTTAAAAAATTTGGTTGTAGGCTATTTGACTTAATTTTTGTTACTTGGAAAAAGAGCTGATGTGTTCAATATTTCTCTTTAGACACTTAGACGCTGGAAAATTATTCATGGTGGATAGCATACCAAAGCTGGCCAAAAACCCTGCAGCCCTGGGCTTGAAGTCATTCACTCAGGTAGGATGCTATGCTCAAGTGTTTAAAAAAATGATGGAAGTGTCCTCTGAGAAGTCCTGGTGCTTCTATGATTGCACTTGAGAATGATGGTCTTTGACATCTGTTACAAGTGCTTGATATCTTTATTCCTTCTGCCTGTACCTTTACATTAAATGTGCAACATCTATTTGACAGAGCTTATCAAGTTGGATAAGATTTCAAAATCTTGTAATTTGACAGAGGCTTTTGCATACTTTGCCAGCAGGGACCCAGCACATATGTTTTTATTCCACCAAATTCAGTTTATCTCACATCCTATCATGCCAGTGTGCTAGAGCTACTCATACCAAAGTACCACAAACTAGGTGGCTTAAAACAACTGAGATTCCTTGTCTCACATTTTGCAGTCTGGCAGTGTGAAATCAGGGTGGTGGGAGGGCCTTGCTCTTTCTGAAAGTATGTAGAAGAGTCCTTCCTTTCCTCTTCCTGGCTTCTGGTGGTCTGACGGCAATCTTTGACATTCCTTGGCTTGCAGACATATGGCTCCAACCTCTGCCTGTCATCTGTGGCCACTATTTTCCTATTTGTCTCTTTTCTATTATAAGTTTTCCAGTTATTAAAGGCTCACCCTGCTCCTCTATGACCTCACCTTAACTAGTTACATCTGCAACAACTCTATTCCCAAATAAAGTCACATTCTGAGGTCAGGTCTTCAACATACCTTTTGGGAGATATAGTTCAACCCAGAACATCTACTACTTTCCAAAAATATTGTATCAGTCTTCTCCCTAGTCCTGTGGACCCTATTCTGAAGACCGCAGAGGGGTCACAATAGTGGCAATGAGTGTGCTTAGGCAGCAGCTGATCTGTAGTTTGGGGCTTATTATGCCTAATCTAACTGTAGTTAGATGTTGTAAATGAGTATGTCAGCCCATGTGGTGGGTACTATTATTTTATGATTTCATTTATTTTACAGACAAAGAAAAAAGAGGTCTAGCAGGTGTAAGCAGCTTGACCGATGTCCCACAGCTACTTATACTAGTAGAGCTTACACAGGAGCTCTACTTATGGGGAAGCTGAGTTAAAATTCAAGTCTCCTGCCTTTTATAGAGTTGGCTGGCTTCAAGTACTTGATACATTTACTAAATTTCTTTGTCCTTTTCCCTCCCGAGTTTTAGAAAGTGTGATTTATAAAGTAGACCTTTTTGGAATCCTCAGATTGATGGTGGTGCGTTTATGCTATTCCATATTATTATTATGACAGTTCCCTTAGACCTATATCTCTGAAAGTCTCTAATCCTTGCAAATTGGCACCCATGTGTCCATTTTGATTTGCTTTGTAGGATGCTGTGAACTACATGAAAGTGGCCTACATGCCACCTCTGCATGATATAGGCCCCCATCCACGACACGTCCAGTTCACATTTTCCATTAGTAACCAGCACGGCGGCACTTTGCACGGGATCTGCTTTAACATCACAGTTCTCCCAGTGGACAACCAAGTTCCTGAGGTACGTGCGATGTTTGATGTAAAGGATGAAAAGGAGGAATGACCTAAGGAAAGCAAGGAAAGACTTTAAGATTTATTGGAAATGCTAACTTTTCTTTAGGCAATTTTAAAGAACTTTTTTATTTTCTAGCCACAGTGTAGGAAAAAGCATGGGGAGGGGGCAGTTCTTCACTTCCCATGGGACTTTCTGTCTAAAGGTGAGATTTTTCCAGTTGCTGAATTTGGCATTATTTTCAAAGCTTTATCAAAATCTCTTTCATTTCCTTGTCTTTCTTCTGAGTTTCACATATTGATCAGGGGAAGGAGATTAAATTATAGGTCTCTTAGCAACCAGAAGGGCTTATTTGCTCTCACTGCAGGCCAGCTATGCTACTCTGTAATCTAAAGACGCTTTTAACTTTCCAAAATGAATTAAGATGGGCCATTCCATTTTATCCAGTCCACTCCCCAGTGTTTATGGAGCTGTAAAGCACTGGGATCTCTCATTAATTCTGAACTACAAAGGCGATGCCTCCTAGACAGTCTTATCTGAGAGGTGGGGTTCATACTGAGAGTTTGTTCCATACTCTGCCTCCTCCCCATCAGAGTACTAGACTTAATTGGTGTGGCTTTGTTTTTTAAACCTTTTTATTGAATTTATTGAGAGGATGTTGGTAAGAAAATTACATAGGTTTCAGGTGTACAATTCTATAATACATCATATATATATTGTTGTATGTGTTCACCACCCCAAGTCAAGTCTCCTTCTATCACCATTCATCCCCTCTTTACCCTCTGTTAGTTCACTCCATCCCCCTTTCCCTCTGGTAATCACCATGCTGTTGTCTGGGTCTATGAGTTTTGCTGTTGTTTTTGCTTAATCCCGTCACCTTTTTCACCTAGTGTACAACCTCCCTCCCCTTTGACAGCTGTCAGCCTGCTTTCTATCTGTGAGTCTGTTTCTATTTTTTATCAGCTTATTTTGTTCATTAGATTACATGTATGAGTGAAATCATATGGTATTTGTCTTTTTCTGACTGGCTTATTTCATTTAGCATAATGTGCTCCAGGTCCATCCATGCTGTCTCAAAGGGTAAGGTTTCCTTTTTTTTTATGGCTGAGTAGTATTCAGTTGTGTAAATGTACCATAGCTTTTTTATCCACTTACTAACTCATGGACACCTGGGCTACTTTGAAATCTTGGCTATTATAAATAACACTGCAATGAACATGGGAATGCATATATTCTTTCAAATTATTGTGGCTGTTTCTGGGTCCATTTTTCCCTTCTAAGAAGCGTAGAGACAAAGTAGGATTACCCATTCATTAGGGACCTGAGGAGATGAGAACCGACACATGTCTGATCCCCAAGGAAACAGGTCACCTTCACAGGTAGCCACCTGGAATATAGCCTGGAAAGCATTGCTGCTCCTTTTCTCGCTCACTCCTCACCATCTCTACACCTGCCCAGGGTTGTGCAGCACAGGGCTCACCCTGAGAGAGCAAGGTGAACTTGGGTTGGGTAAAAAACAATATTTTTGAATAATGAGTTGCCAACATCAGGAGGCTTCTTATCAAGTCTGGATTTTTGGCATTTGTTGGAAATTTGGAAGCTCTAACAACACTGAGCCCACATATCCCACAGTGACACTTGGAAAAGGTGTGCTCTCCAGTCACCAAAATCCCCACCCAACTGTGCACAGCCATTTACATTGAAGGCCTGCCTCCTCGGGGCTGTGAGCTTGCAATCGTTGGAAGAAGATGCACCACGGAACTCACACAAAATAATCTCAACTTGATTCTTCAACTCCCTGTCAGACCCCAGATCACATGGCTGTGGAGAAAATAGTTTAGAAAGCCAGCTAATTTGATTAGATTTTATTCACACCATCCTTTTCTATGTATGAGATAGAGGCCTGAACTAGCCCAGCATCTAAAGCAGCTAAAGATTTTTCTTGAACAGTCATGGAGAAATACCCTTTTATGCAAAGCATTCCAAGTCTTTTCTTAGAGAAAGATGATCTGTGGTGAAAACCAAAAAGGATGCAGAATGGTTGAATACTTATGAGGACTTGGTGCTCAAGTGGCATAGTGGATTGAGACACAGTTGCTTTGCTTCTGTATCTTTTTTGTACAGTCAATGGAACAAATGAAATAGTATCTGAGAGACCTGAGAATAGTAGAAATAAAATTAAATAAGTGGTGCTAGTGAAACCACTCATAGGAGTGATTTTCTGATTTCAAATGCCCACAGATGGCTGCCCCGGGGACCCTGACACCATGCTAACCTGAATGCCAGAAACCTAAGCACTTGGTTCTGGCAGGAACTAAGAAGTTAATGATAATGAGTAGGGGTCAAATTAGCCTTATGCTTTTATTTTTTGAAAGTTGTTCTAAATACATATGTGTTGTGTTTAAAAATCATCTACTAAAACAAACTGTATTTCTTGGGATAGTCATTGATGCAACTGAGGAAAAAATGAGGATGCAGACATTGACTTTGTTTCAAAGTAACACTCCTTTCTTAATAAGAGCTCCTTTTATTCTTCCTCTTAAAACAGTGAAAATACAGGTTTGGCAAAATTAAAGTAAGGCATCTGAGGAGAGATGGGGTTATAGTGGTTGTAGGGAGAGAAAGCTCTTGCTTTTATGTTTTACTTTGCTGGTGGAAATAGTTTATTAAAGAATAGAGGGCGGCTGTCTCAGGGTTGTAGCTCTGAGGATCATAATCTCTATGATCCTTGGGCTGTCGTTGGGGCATGCACGGATGCCCCTGGCAGCTGTGCCCTGCTGGGCTGGAGGGTAGAGCAGGGCTCTGAGTGAGCTGCAACTTCTTCCTGACTTCTCTTTCCCCTTTCCTCACCCTTTCCTTATCTCATCCTCTTTACAACTTTCCTTGGGAACATCCTTTCTGGGAGCAGTAGCTGCTCTGAGGAGAGTGGCTGCTTCCTTCGAGAATGCTGTGTCCTCACATTGGCAGGGCACCCAACCCCAGTCATCTCCTAGGAGCCCTCAGAGCCCATGACTTGGTGTCCCCACTTTGTCTGCTTGCTTTGCTTCTGTGTGGTAATATATACAAAATAGTACCACATTCTGTAAGATGCTACACTAAACAAACATTTTCTTACTGTAGGAACTCAGAGCTTTGACTATGTTTATGTCAAAACATAATATCACCTTCTCTAAGGTGAAGATATTGTATATAGTAGTTTTCAAGACTTGTTTGAGAGTTTCAAGACTTATTTCAAGACTTATTTCTTTGTCAGCCCCTCTAGTATGCTCTTTACTTCCAAATGAATTATTAGTTTTCAAGCAGTGGGTTTTTCTATTATAAAATTTTTTTGTGGCTTCAATATTTTTAAATTTGGTTTTTAAAAAAATTTATTACATTTTTTCATTACCATTTATCTCTCTAAACCACCCCCACAGTCACCCCACTGTTGTCCACGTCCATGAGTCCTTTTTCCTTTTTGCTTGATCCCTCCACTCCCTAATATCCCCATAGCTGTCATCCTGCTCTCCATCTATGAGTCTGTCTCTATTTTGCTTATTTGTTCAGTTTGTTCATTAGACTCCACATATGAGTGAAATCATATGGTATTTTGTCTTTCTCTGGCTGGCTTATTTCACTTAGCATATTATTCCCCAGATCCATACATGCTGTTGCAAAGGGTAAAATTTTCTTCTTTTTTACAGCTAAGTAGTATCCCACTATGTAAATGTCCCCTCATTTACTGATCGACTCATCTACTTAATCCACTCGTCTACTGTTGGACACATGGGCTGCTTCCATATCTTGGCGACTGTAAATAATGCTGCAATGAACATAAGGGTGCTTATGTTCTTTTGAATTAGTGTTTTGGGTTTCTTTGGATAGATTTCCAGAAGTGGGATTGCTGAGTCAAGAGGCAAATCTATTTTTCACTTTTGGAGATAATTCCATTCTGCTTTCCACAGTGGCTGCACCAATCTGCATTCCCACCAACAGTGCAAAAGTGTTCCCCTTCCTCCACCACCCTGCTAGCACTTGTTGTTTGTTCAGACTATTGATTGCCATTCTGACCAGTGTGAGGTGGTATCTCATTGTGGTTTTAATGTGCATTTCTTTGATGATTGCTGATGTTGAGCATCTTTTCTTATGCTTATTTGGCTTTCTTCATCTCCTCCAGGTCCTTTGCCCTAGGTTTTTTGTTTTGTTGAGTGTTGAGTTTTATAAATTCTTTATAAATTTTGCATATTAACCCCTTATCAGATGTATTGGCAAACATGTTCTCCCGTTTCATGTGTTGTCTTTTTGTTTTGTTGATTATTTCCTTTGCTGTGCAAAAATTTTTTAGTTTGATGTAGTCCTATTCATTTATTTATTTCTTTTGTTTCCCTCGACTGAAGAGATACATGAGGTAAAATATTGCTATGAGTAATGTCTGAGATTCCTATGTTTCCTTCTAGGATTTTAATTGTTTTGGGTCTAACATTTAAGTGTTTAATCTGTTTTGAATTTATTCTTATGTGTGGTGTAAGAAGGTGATCTGATTTCATTTTTCTGCATGTATTGCAGTGGCCAAAAATCCATGTTTTTTTTCTGTAAAATAAAAGAAACACATTTTTCATTTTCACCAATAACTATTGATTTGGAAATTTTGAGTATGTTGGCTATCTCCTGTGTGGTATAACGTTCATTGTATTTAATTAATGTCTCAATTTGATTGTTACCAGCTTCAACTGGTCTAACCAACTGTTGAGCATCATCCAGCAAGAATTTTCCAGCATGAAAGTTCACAAACCACTTTTGATGTGTTAGATCAGTCACAGAACCTTCTCTATCTACTGTGCAAATCTTTTTTTTTTTTGCATTTCAGTTCTGTTTTTAATTTTCTTGAAATAATAAAGTATAATATGCCAAAAATGTTGTGTACTTTCTTCCATCTTCAATATTAAAATGGCTATACAAAAATTCACCAGTTCTGATAATTTAAAAAAAAATACATGCTGATATGACAGTTGCCACAATAATCTAATAAAATTGTTTCAAATAAAGACAACTAAGAACTACTACAGCCATCTTATGGAAAAAAACAAACAAACTTTTTGGCCAATCCATTATCTGTCCAATTTTTCCAATACCATTTATTGAATAAACTATCTTTAGCCCATTATATGCTCTTGCTTCCTCTGTTGAATATTAATTGGCTGTAAAGATATAGGTTTATTTCTGAGCTCTCTATTATGTTCCATTGATCTATGTGTCTGTTTTTATGCCAGTATCATGTTGTTTTTCATTACTATGGCCTTATAGAATAGTTTGATGTTAGGTAGTGTGGTTTCTCCAACTTTATTCTTCTTTCTCGGTGTCACTGTTGCTATGTGGGGCTTTATTTGTTCCATATAAATTTTTGAAATATTTATTCTAGTCCTGTGAAATATGCCATTGGAATCTTGATAGGAATTACATTGAATCTATAGATTGCTTTGGGTAGAATGGACATTTTAATGATGTTAATTCTTCAGAACATGGTATGTGCTTCCACTTATCTGTATCTTCTTTAATTTCTTTCTTCAATGTCTTCAAATTTTCTGAGTACAGGTCTTTTACTTCCTTGGAAAGGTTTATTCCTAGGTATTTTATTCTTTTTGAAGCTATTGTGAGTGGGATTGTTTTCTTAATTTCCCTTTCTGTTATTCACTATTAGCATATAAAAATGCAACTAATTTCTGGATATAATTTTGTATTCTGCTACTTTACTGAATTCATATATCAGTTCTAGTAGTTTCTTGGTGGAATCTTTTGGATTCTCTATGTACAGTATCATGTCATCTGCAAATAAGGACAGTTTTATTTCTCCCTTTCTAATTTCAATACTTTTTATTTTTTATTATCTGATTACTATGGCTAGTACTTCCAGTACTATGTTGAATATGAGAGGTGAAAGCACACATCTCTGTATTGTTCCACATCTTAAGGGGAACCTTGTAGTTTTTGACCATTAAGTATGAGGTTGGCAGTGGGTATGACATATATGGCCTTCCTTATATTTGGGTAAGTTCCCTCCATACCCACTTTGCTGAGAATTGTTATCACAAATGGGTGCTAGATTTTATATAATGCTTTTCTGCATCTATTGATATGATAATTTGGTTTTTAATTTTCATTTTGTTTGTGTGGTGAATCACATTCATTGATTTGCAAATGTTGTACTAGCTTTGCATTCCTGTAATAAATCACACTTGATCATGGTGTATATTTTTGATGTATTCCTATATTCAAGTTGGTAATATTTTGTTAAGGATTTTAGCATCTATGCTCATCAGGGATATTGGCCTATCATTTTTTCTTTTTTTTTGTAGTATCTTTATTTGGTTTTACAATTAAGATAATGCTGGCATTGTAAATCAAGCTTGAGAATCTTCCCTTCTCTTGAATTTTTTGAGTAGTTTGAGAACGAGAGGTGTTAGTTCTCAAAATGTTTGGTTGAAATTCATCTGTGAAGCCATCCATTCCAGGGCTTTTTTTTGTTCAGAGTTTTTTGATTACCGCTTCATTTTCACTACATGTAATCTGTCTATTCATATTATCTGATTCTTCCTGATTTAACTTTGGAAGATTGTATGTTTCTAGGAATTTATCCATTTCATCCAGGTTGTCCAGTTTGTTGGGATATAGTTGTTTATAATATTTTCTTACAATCTTTTGATTTCTTTGGTGTCAGTTGTTTCTCTTCTTTCATTTCTGGTTTTATTTATTTAGGCCCTCTCTCTTTTTCTTGATGAGTCTAGTTAAAGGTTTGTCAATCTTGTTTATCTTTTCAAAGAACCAGCTCTTGTATTCATTGATCTTTTGTATCTTTTTTTTAGATTCCATTTCATTTATTTTGCTCTGATTTTTACTATTTTCTTCCTTTTACTCACATTGGACTTTGTTTGTTGTTCTTTCTCAAGTTCCTTTAAGTATAACATTAGATTGTTTATTTCAGCTTTTTCTTTTTTCTTGAGATAGGCCTGTTATGCTATGTGATTCTTTGTTAGGATTGCTTTCCCTTGTCCCACAGATGTGAGGTTGTTGTGTTCTCATTTTCACTTGTTTCCAGTATCTTTCTATTTCTTCCCTGATCTTATCGTTGACCCATTCACTGTTTAATAACATGTTATTTAGTGTCCATGTATTTGTGTGTTTTTCATTTTTCTTCCTGTGATTGATTTCTAGTTTCATAACATTGTGGTCAGAGAAGATGCTTGATATGATTACGATCTTCTGACATTTATTGAGACTTGTTTTATGTCCCAACATGTGGTCTATCCTAGAAATGTACCTTGTGCACTTGAAAACTATGTATATTCTGCTGTTTTGGGGTGAAATGCTCTGAAGATCAATTAAGTGCATGTGATCTAGGATGTCATTTAAGTCTGCTGTATCCTTACCAATTTTCTGACTTTAAGATCTATCCATTGAAGTCAATGTGGTGTTAAAATCCCCTACTATGACTGTATTTCTGTTAATATCTCCCTTTATATCTATCAAAATTTGCTTTGAATATTTAGGTGCTCCTATGTTGGGTGCATAGATGTTTACTAAGGTTATATTCTCTGGTTGGATTGTTCCCTTTATCATTATGTAGTTTCCTTCTTTGTCTCTTAGCCCTGGTATTAAAGTTTATTTTGTCGGATAGATGTACATCTACCCCAGCTTTTTTTCCTTTCCATTTGCATGAAATATCTTTTTCCATCCCTTTACTTTTAGTCTGTGTGTAACTTTTGATCTTTTTTCCTATGAGTCTTTTTTCTTATCCATTCAGCTACCTTCTGTCTTTTGATTGGAGCATTTAAGCTATTTACACTTAAAATGGTTATTGATAGATATGTATTTAGTGCCATTTTATTTTTAACTATTTTTATCTGTTTTTTTTCCTTTTCCATTTTCTTCTACTTCTTCTCAAAGCAAGTCCTTTAACATTTGTTTCCATACTGGTTTGTGTTAACAAACTCCTCCAGCTTTTTCTTGTCTGGGAAGCTCTTTATTTCTCCTTCGATTTTAAATAATAGCCTTGCTGCATAAGGCAGCCTTGGTTGTAGGTTTTTTGCTTTTTATGATCTTGAATATTTTATACCAATCCCACCTGACTTGAACTGTTTCTGTTAAAAAATCAGATAGAAGTCTAATTAGAGCTCCCTTGTAGGTAATCAATTGCTTTTCTCATTCAGCTTTTAAGATTCTCTCCTTGTCTTTAAGCTTTGCCATTTTAATTATGATGTGTCTCGCTATGGGCCTCTTTAGGTTCATCTTGTTTGGGATTCTCTGAGCTTCCTGGATTTGTGTCTTTTTCTTCTACCAGATTAGGCAAGCTTTTGGTCATTATTTCTTCAAAGAGGTTCTTGATCCCTTGTTCACACTCTTCTCCTTCTTCTATTCCCATGATGCAATGTTCTTATACTTCATGTTGTCTCAAAGATTTCTGAAACTCTCCTCATTTCTTAAAATTATTTTTTCTTTTTGCTGCCCTGCTTGAGTGGATTTTTCCTACCTTGTTCTCCAAATCACTGATTTGACCCTCTACTTCATTTATCCTACTTTTTATTCCTTCCAGTGAATCATTTATTTTAGATAATGTATTCTCTATTTCTGACTAGTCCTTTTTTATGGTTTCTATATATTTTTTCATGCTGCTGAGTATGCTTAGAATCATTACTCTAAACTATCTGATAAATTGCTTGCCTCCATTTCATCTAGTTCTTCTGGAGAATGTTCTAGTTCTTTTATTTGGGGCCTGTTTCTTTGTCTTCCCATTTTGTCTGCTTCTTTGTGTTTGTTTCTAAGTGTTAGGTAGATCCACAAAGACTCTGGTTGAGACCTATGTCAGACATTGCATGTGACTGGCCCTAGGCAACCTGTTTAGAGCCATCAGTGATCCACAGTTTATGGCTCCCTCTGCCAGGCCTTGGTGTATACAGAAAGAACCAGGTTGCACACTAAAACCCACTTTTACCACCACTGGGCCCTGGGGAGGGTCAGCTAATGTCTCAGACCTCCTGGAGATTTGCCTTCAGTGTTAGGCTTTATCACTGAGATAACCCATGGCTTTACTCCTTAACAAGGCTTAACTTCCACAGGGTGGTGTGAGACGGATTCCAGCAGATGAGTCTATTGCATCCCCTCAGGCTGCTGTGTATGGAGTAGAATGCTCTGCCTGAGAAAGATGGCTCCTGCAGTATGGGTAATGACTGAATCCAGGGATCCTGGTGGTTGATCCTTTAGCTTTCTCCCTGGTGTTACCAATCCCAGACTCTCCTTGTGCGTCTCTAGTCCACTCTCTAACCCCCTCTGCCAGAACCCAGGGTAAGTGGATGCAAACAAAAATTTTGTGTTGGCCTTTAAAGAGGCTGTTGCTCTAGTCATCTCTCCCTGGCAGACAGAAACCCCACTGCTTTTCATGTCTAGATGTTATTTGGGTGCCTTTCCCAGTTCTGGTACTCTAAGATTGGGTGCCCAGGTTGGGATTTATACCCCAAACTTCTCAGTAGGAACCTTCCACCTGCTGAAATATTTCTCTGGAACTTCAGCTGCCACCTGTGGGAGCCCAACAAGCCCTCTTGCACCTCCACACTTACTACTATTCTTGTTGTGGTGATCTGGTTTCTTCTGTATGTCCTTGGTTATAAGGCTTCTCTCCAGCTAGTGTTGAGTTGGTTATTCAGGATGATTTCTCTACAATTTAGTTGTAATTCCAGTTTGGTCCTGGAAAAGGGTTAATGTAGCTCCCATCTACTCCACGGCCATCTTGGATTGGCTTCAATACTTAAGTCTAATATTTGAATAAATGTATTTCCTATGACATATTCAAATTCTTGTCTTCAATTTCCCTGCTCCACTTCTACCTCTGAAATACTATAATTGATGTTTAAAAACTCCAATTAATTTTCCAAGTCTTTAAAAATTTTTATGTTGAAGAAAAGAGATGGATTGTTCCTCTAGGGGAATTTGATATAGGTTTTGCTCATTTTGTGTTGAGCAATGGTAAGTGTGGATGTGATGATGAATGTTGTTATTTTCTCATGTTAACACCACTGATAGTGACCAATTTCCTGCTTTTACTATACAAGGTCTGGAATAAATGACATGTAGATACTTTCAGGTTTACTGATCTGTCTTGCTTCTTTGTATCCATCAAAGCTTAGAATCTGAATCATTTTGTAAACAGTATTTCTCAGCTGAGATGTTCGGCTTTGAACTTGACCTCTTTACCACATTCTTAAAAAATTATTTAACATGTTAATATGGTACTGGATTTTTTTTATTGGATTAATGAGCTCCTCTTCAGGGATACCTCATGGAACAAAGCTTTAAGTGTTTCTTTCTTTCTTTCTAGGTACTCACCAACCCTTTGAGACTGGCTGAGGGAGGCCACTGTGTTGTCAACACAGAGCACATTCTGATTTCTGACGTGGATACCAAACTGGACAATATCTACTTCTCCCTGCAGAGGCTGCCTCAGCATGGAAGGGTGGAGCTGGATGGGTTTCCTCTAAACACAGGGGACACATTTTCTTGGGGAGACCTCCGTGCCTTAAAAGTTAGGTTAGAACATTTCCTGGCTTTTTTCTTTACATGCTTTGGCTTCCATCTGGATCAACTGAGAGGCAGAGTAAAAGAAAGTTCATCCAATTCATTCAGAAGTACTAGTATGCTGCTCAATACCTTCAAGGGTCAGTTGAAAATTAGAAATGACAAAATTTTAATTTTTCTTCAGTTTCTTTCCCTCTGGCTTGCTGTAACAATGGGAATGACTTTATGGATATTTAAACAGCAAAAATTCATTACCATGAATATTAAATTTGCTGAAATTGTGCATATCACAAGAGAGAACACTCAAACTAGATGAATATAGACTGAAGTCATCTGTAAAGCTAATCTACATAATTGAACTTGGCTTTGGGAAAAGCTAATTTCAGAACCCTGGAAACCAGGGGATAGAATTCTGTTGATCAACACCTTCAGTGTAAATTTTATTACTTTCTATGGGGGAGGGGATTTGCAGGCAAACAAATAAGATAGGCTGGGTAGATAGGGTATGGAGTAGGACTTGGCACTCTGACAGTCAGGGATAAGACAGTCTCTGCTCATTGTTCTACAGTGGTTCCCTTACCTTGAACCTAGTCTTTCATGGTTCTGTAAGAAGCTTTTCTACAAAATCTAGTAAAAAAAAAACTCTGTAAAACAATGCAAGATACTCAAAAGCAATGGTCAGGTAGAACAACGGTGGTTAATTTCTCACATATTCAAGCTATAGATAGGAATTCTGGCCATTCTGATAGAGTATAGTAGGAAGTATTAGGCATCAAATGTTTAGTTTCATACTTGAAAGTTGACTAGGAAGTAGGATTTGTGCACAGCAAGGTCAATTTCATCTGATGGTTTAGTTACATTATTTATTTACAGCCTCCAATATCTTTAACTCTTTTCACAACTCATCCTCATTAAAATTTCCTTTCCTTTTCTTTTGAGATCTTAGTTCTAAGCTACACATTAGAGAGCTATTTAAATAATTTTACTAGGGTGTGAGTGATGGATAGAAAAAGAAAAATACCAATATTAGTACACATAGTTTAAGTATTCTTCTAGAGATTTACAATTGTTTTTTTTTTTAAATTTAATCTTCACATCAGTCAAGCTTGACAAGGTAGATGGTTCTGCTCTTGTGTTATAGTTGAAACTAAGGTACAAAGGGATGAGGTCACTTAGTATATGGCAGAATCTGGTTGTAACAGAAGTTTGGTTTGACTGCACAGCCATGCCTTTGGATGTGTACTCCTAGACCCACTTGGCTCTTTTAGAAATTTTGGCATGGTAAGATAGCATTAGCACATTATCTCATACCAAACTAATTTGCTGAAAATATCAGGAAGCACAACCAAGTAAAGTGTAGGAGACAGCTTGTGGAAAGGATGCTGAACCAGGAAGTGGACCTTCTCCACCCCTGGAATAGAATCCCTCTCCTCTAGCCAGAGTAGGAGGACACTAGTCCTGAGTAAATACCTTTTAACCCTGGAAATTTCCATATGTGTGTTTCATATATGTTCAATATACTATACTATTTTTTAATGCAACTTCCTTTTTTGTTTTAACCAACTTTGTTGAGATATAATTTGCATGCCTTACATACACAATTCACTCAGTTAAGTATACCATTCAGTGGCTCTCCATATATTCATAGATTTGGGCAACTCTCACCATAATCAAATTTGAAATTTGGTTTTCGTTACCCCAAAAAGAAATCCTGTGCCCTTTATCTGTCCCCTCCTAATCCTTCCTCCTCTCCTGGCACTAGACCACCACTCACCTACTTTCTATCTCTGTAGATTTGCCCATTCTGGGCATTTCGTATAAATGGTATCATACAATGTGTAGTATTTTGTGTCTGACTTCTAATGGAACTTGTAATTTAATTGTATAAGTCTTATTTCCTTTCCTGTGTGTCTTAGACAGATGATTGATAAGCTAGAAATTT
Source organism: Phyllostomus hastatus (assembly GCF_019186645.2). NCBI lineage: Eukaryota > Metazoa > Chordata > Mammalia > Chiroptera > Phyllostomidae > Phyllostomus > Phyllostomus hastatus. The sequence goes on from NW_025333857.1 coordinate 16,226,642, forward strand.
GGCTCAGAGCAATAGCTATTTAGAACTTACCATTTATCACTACAGTGGGCTGGAGAGTAAATTGCAAGTCTAGGAACAAACAATTTCTTTAAGAAACTTGACTGAGAAGTAAAGGACAAGGAGCACAAAGCTAGACTAAGGAAAAATATTTTTATGTCTGAAATTTTTTTAGGTGGAGAGGAAGAAAGGTAGTAAATAGAAAAGGGAAAATGGTAGAAGAGAGGCAATACTCCATAGACCTGAGTTTTAGAGAAGAGATGAATAGCTCCAGAGCGCAGGCAGAAGGATTGGCCTTAGTGAAGGAGGAGGAAAAGTGGTCCAAGTCCACATAGTGTCCCGCTCTTACCTGTCCCCTGTCCTGTCCCCTGCCCACTGGTCATTCCACCAACCACTGTTTTCTGTGACTGGAGCTGCACCAACAAGTTTCCATTGTTATAGTGGCAAGCACAAGGGCTGCTTTTGGATTTGAGGAGAAATTATGAATGCACGTGACATGTTTTTCCAAGGTGGAGCAATTTTACATTCAGGGATACTTAAGTAATTAAATATGATTATCTTGTACTTTTTGATACTTATTTTTTGAACTTATGACCAAAGCCAAGGATGAGCTCTTGTGTCAGGCATCTCAGGATACTCTCAGAGTGGCTTTGAGAGGTTATAACAAATTCCTCCCCACAGGTATCAGCATGATGGATCTGAGATACTTCAGGATGACATACTCTTGGAGGTCACAGATGGCACCAATTCAGGAGAATTTGTTCTGCATATTGAGGTGCGTAGAAAGTTTCCTCCCTGGTCACATAGAAATAGAGCATCTCATTTAGAAGCCTTTTGGAGCCTCTGATAGAATTTCAAACCCACAGCTCCAAAGACGAGAATGCCTACTTACATCTTTGAATGTCTGAGGACAGGAAATAGAGAGCAAAGCTGTACTGGTGCAATGGGCATACTGTGTTCTTTCTCCAATCTGTTTAAAGAGAGAGCTGCTCTGGCCTCACACCCATATACTTAACAAACAATTGATTTCATGTATAAATTATTTCTAATATTTTTGAACTGTAACACTCAACCTGCAGCTGGGCCAGCAGGTTAGACTAGCATCACTAGGATTTTCTCTGTATTATGGACGAAGCTATGTCTATATATGTCTGGTTCCCCTTTGTGAATTGGCCTCAGGTGTGTTTGAAATGATTTTCCCTCTTTTGACAAATGAAAAAAAATATGCACATAAAGGCTGAGTATATGCCCAAAGGCCTGATGGGAAACCCCAAGTTTTGCTGTTGAGTGACCATGCAGGTCCATAAGCATAACTCATAGGATTTGCCACTAACTGTAGTCAGTGACAAAGGAAGGCCTTCAGAAAGACTCATTATTCTCCTGGAAGAACCTCTAATTTTTCTTACTCTATTAAGTTCTATTTCTGTTTGAATTTTATCAGATCTTTGTAATATGAAATTATTATTTATTGTGGATGATACCGTCCAGCAGTATCCATCTCGGCTGAGGATGTTCATCAGCACGTGAGAAAAACATACACAGAAACACCCAGGACTTGTGGAGGAATGGGAACATCAGAGCCACTCCTCACATGGGGAGCGCGCTGTTCCTCCTCCGGAGAGGTTTTTTATTGGTTTCGTTTCAATAAGAATTCAGGTAAAAGCTCATTACTCATTGCTAGGAAGTAAGGATCAAACAATAGATAACAAGGAAGTCTGAGGGCCTATTTTGAGTCAGGGTCAAAGAGCTATAAAACTTTAAAGAACAAACTTCCTTCTTCCTTGGACCCTTATCATTCAACCCTTAGGTCCTTGGATCCTTGGACCCTTGGATCCTTATCATTGGGGAAAGCATTCTAAACAAAGCAGGTTTCACAGGATTTTGCATATTCTTTCTTAGGCCTGATCACTCAGGGAACCCGCCCTTTTCAGCACAGAGCTGCACCACCCTGTCATTGTTTCAGGCTTAGGTGGAACAAGGGAACTAAGGCAACCAAGAGATAAGGAGATTTTCTCACAAGCAGTGAGGACTCAGGCTAGTCAGAGCCGAGGAGCAAGGGTCCATCACCCCCTTTTGCTGTAGTCCCCAAAGTCCTTTCTTGGGGGCCTCCCACGTGATCGTGCCTGTCTTAAGTCGTTCCCCCCTTGGGGAACCTTACCCATCATTGGCTAACCAACCAAGCATTGGGGTTCAGTTATGAATGAAGCAGCAGAAGCAGCTCTTCTGCCAGGGAGATAAGCTTTTGTCTCCTTGCTGGCTTACTGTCCAAGGCCACTCCCTCAGCCTTAGCCTTGGTGGGGGTTACAGCTTCTGATACCAGGCAGGGCAGTTCCCAACAAATAATGGGTTTGTAAAATATTTTACAGTTAATAATTCATTGAGAATGATCACATCCACCTAGTGTTTAAGGAGAGACAGGGAAGGCATAATCTCCATTTTATGGTGAAGGACATGTAGGCCCAAGAAGGCCCAGTGACTTGTCCAGGGTCATTATCTTGGCCATGTAGACCTGGGTTGCTCCACTCTCTGGTGCTTAGACCAGTGTTCCTTCCTCCTCACCGCTGCCACAGCTGCAGACTACCAGGTGGTTATAGTGATCACGCTTGCTAATGTCTCCTAAGTACTTATCCATGCCCGTCACAATGAAGAGCTTCTTCCTTCGATTTTTCCACTTAATCCTCATGATGGCCTGGAGGTCTAGATGAAGAACAGTATGTTATTTCAGTTGCAATAAGAAATTTTATTTTTATTGGCACACTTTTATATAGAGAGAGAACATTTCTGAGTAAACTTTTTTTACTGAAAAGAAAATTTTAGGGCAAAAAATCCAGCCCTACTTATCTTCCAACATCTACCATCTTCTCATTAATGACAATAAGCTGTGCATTTGGGGAAAGCACTGTGTTTATTTTTCCTTTTTAGACAAAAGGGCATGGCCTTTGAAAGCCAATCAGAAGTAAAAACAGATTTTGAACAATTATGTGTGATTGTTTTCTATCTAGGAGGGATGTTTTAATTCTATTGCAGCTAGACTGTATTATTCATTGGAAACTGAGGCTGTTTTTTGAACTGCTGTGAAATGGTCGCCGTGATTGTATTGGTTAGATTCACTGATCATGTCGAGAACAGTAATAAAGATGGTTTTTAATGAATCCACTTGGAGGACTTGAACAAAGATATTGTTTGCTTATAAGCCAATAGAAAATAGAATATTGTATGCTTTTTAATATTTGATTAAATAAATAAGCTTGGGCTTCTAGTAACCCTTCCTTCTATGCATTCAAGTAAAGTATCAACATAATTTTGTGTGTACTTGTTGCAGGGTGTAACAACTGTTGAAATAGCAGGGTAATCAGGTCATATATACAGGGTTACATTCATTTATTCGCTTTTGCCATAAATATTTAATTAGTGCCTTTTTTATTTTTAATAGTTAATTTTTAATTGTATTTTTTTCCATTACCATTTATCCACCCTCTACCCTCTTCTATCTCAACCTTCCCCCCCACCCCTTAATAGTGTCTTCTATTTGCCAGGTCCGTGCTAGATGCTGGTGATATGATGATGAACAAGATGAATAAAGCTTACAGGCAAAGATTGAAGGCAGACATTAAACAGATTATCACTGAAATAATTAATTCATTAAAATATGGATGTGTTCTACAAATAAATGGAGTGCTGAAAGAGAGTAAACAGTAGAAGTTCCTAAATGAGCCTGAGTTGTCAAACAAGTTTTTCAGAGGAAGACACATGTGACCTGGGGCAGAGATGGCCACACAAAGAGCTAGGTGCAGGGCCTACCAAGCCAAGGGACAGAGAGAGGATGCCAGGTGGAGCCAAGACCTGAGACAGGAGGAGTGCAGTGTTTTGGGGTGAAAATGGAGTTGGGTGGCAAAAGCACCCCATAGCATGAGATGAGGCCAGAGACTTCCTAGAAGCACTGGGAAGCCATTAAAGGTTCCCACGGGGCAGTGACTTGATGAGAGCTGAAGTTTAAAAGATCCCTTTGGCTGAAGCATGGGGGAAGGAAATGTTGGGTTGAGAGTATTCACAAGCCAGACTGGATAAACCAACTTGCGGCATACACCAAGTTGCGGTTGTGAACTCAGAGGGGGAATGTCCTTCATTCCCATTTAGAAGACATACATTTTCAATTTTCTTCATTATCTTTTTAAATTCTGAGAGCCAGTGTGAGCCCATGTTGCTTTCTTTCCCTTCCACTTGGAGTTTTATTGTCATGACAGTGAGAGGAAAATGTTTTGTCAAGTTGAAACCTGGCATTGATTTGATGGGTATGGAGTTTCAGATTTAACTGGAAATGTTTCAAATGCAGCTGCTACTTATTGTGGGTCCAGAGAAACTTCCTGGGTGGCAGGAAATTGAGGGTGGAAAGAGCTTTGTAATTTGAAATATAAATAACTTTGATGTGGTAAATGTAAATGCATAAGACCACAAGGACCAAATTTCCTCTAGAATATGTGTGAATTTAATGAAGGAAGATAGGGGCTTTGGTGAAGGATGCTTATATTACATTTATATCTTGTCTGCCTGAAAACAAATGGGAAACTTGAGTCCCAAACCATAACTGCACTCTCCCATTCCTACCTAAAATGTCTGTCATGTGGATCATTTCTTGCAAGATGAGTCATATGGGGAAAGTTAAAAGATACAAACTGCTTGGCCAAATTCCATGGCTATTGTTTCATGTGTCTGGAAGATTGAAAATGCCTGTCATTCCGACTATGAGCTATGGGTTACCAGTTGGGCAATTTGTCATTGTTTGCTTTTTCTTGAAAACATGCATTTTTTTTCTACTTAGGTATTTCCTGTAAATGATGAGCCACCGATCCTAAAGCCGGACCTCAACCCCAAGATGCATTGCTCAGAGGGTGATGAGGTGGTCATCACCTCTCAATATATTTTTGCTACTGATGCAGACAGTGATGACTTGAAACTGATGTTTATAATTTCTCGGGAACCTCAACATGGGGTGGTGAGGAGAGCTGGAGTCACAGTGGATCAGTTCTCTCAGGGAGATGTTGTCTCAGGGGCTGTGACGTACAAACACACAGGTAAATGACAACACTGTGACTAGTTTGAGTGAGGGATCCTACTTGAAAAATGGGATCACATACTTAGAGGTATTTCTGATCTCAGTAATATAATGAATTTCAGAGTAGAGAAAGAGCAAGTATTATTGCTACTCTGTTCATCATGCTTGCACATAGACCTTCTGTTCACTCTGGGGTTATTATCCTCACCCCCTTTTTGGTCAGTTGGCTTTTTGGGGTTTTGGGGTTTTTTTGTCATTTGAATGATGGGTTTATTTGACTATCACAACTTCTGCTTCTGGGTTCATAAATCATACCATCATAGCAGAAATGTTTGCAGTAAACTCCCTAAGATAATTATATTATTAATTTTAAAAGTTTAGTGATCACATCTAGCTTTTAAGAAGTAACTGCCCTGCCTTTGAAGTTTCTGAGAAGCAAAGATGACATCTCAGTCTTTGTGTAACTTGTCCACAGCACCCAACAGTGGTGGACACAGATTAGAGATGCAGTAAATGCTTCTTTGTTAACACAATGCTTACATTTCTGGCATAACACTATAGTGTTACCCAGTGGCATGTGTTCCCCATGTAAAATGTTCAAATAAGTAAAATGTTAACTCACCATCTGATATCTGCAAAGCACAGTACTAGGCACTGGGGACTGTAAAGGAGTATAATCCAGACCTTGTTGTGAAGGACTTTTCCTTTAAACAGGTAGACAAAGCCATTCACATGCAAAAATGACAGTGTGATATATGTGCATCTTCTGAATTCTGGATGGGGGGCACTTCCTCAGTGATGGCACCATATACTTCCTCTAACTACCTTTCATTGCACTCTATTATTACAATCTTATGTACACCTCTCTAACCTGTATATTCCATGGGGGGAGTGTGATTGGATAGGTAGGCTGTGGGAATAAGAGGTATCAGAATTCAAATCATTTACTTAATTGAAGGGATACATAGAGAGAATGTAAGCAGTGCAAGGAGGGCAAAGGGAACTCAAGGAAGGAGAATTGAGATAGCTAAGAATTAATTTGGAAATGGGAGAAAACATTTGGAAATAATATTCTTGTATGCACTTTGGTAAACAATGCTTTATTAGGATACCAGTTGTCTCATGTCAATTAGTATTGTGCATTTTGATTGCTCCCAGACATCTTTCTTCTTTAAATGATATCTCCTTACCTCGGCATCTGTGTTTAGTCTTAGTTGAGGTTTATGTAGTTATTTCCTTGTCTTGGGAGCATCACCCAGGTGCTTGATGCCTTTCAATGTCTCTTAAAAGTTTACAGTGAGGTACTTCTTTTTGATTTCCGCAGGAGTTCTCAAACAAACTGGCAGAAAGGCATCCACAGACCAATGATCACTGTTTGTTACATGATTTAAACATCTTTGGCAGGCTTGTGCAGCACAGATAAGTTAGGATGAGATGATTGTATCTTCTCTTCCAGTGCCTTGTTCCAGGTGCTAAACAACAGGTGTGGTAATCATATAAGGAAATGTAAACTACTTTTTGTCATGAGACCTAGTATGGCATTGGGGCAAATTATTTCAAATAGATTTTTTTGCTATGTTATTAAGTTAGCAGAAATACTGTGTTCAAAAGATGTTTTCTTTTTGGAGTGTTATGTTTTCTTATAACAGTCACACAATTATTCAATTGGTAGTTATATAGCACTGCGCTGAGATTTGTATAAAGAACCACAGTATTGGAAGATCTGCAGAGCAGTGATTATAAAAGTCACCTGAGAGTAATTTGTCACCATTATTTTATTTGCTTCCTATTATTATGAAAATAATATATGCTCACTGCAGAAAACTTGGAAAGTATGGAAAATATCATGATGTTTTGGGAAAAAATAACTATTTACCTGTTAAAGATAATCACTATTTGACATTTCAGTATTACAGTATTTTATTTTCTTTTTTCTAACCATAATTTTCAATATAATTGCAATTATGTTGTATGTGTAGTTTTATAGATTACTTTTTTCATTTAGATTATCACCAAAAAGTTTAAAGTCTTTTTTTATTAATTATGAAGATTATTTTTCTTTTATTTATTTTTATTGAATTTATTGAGGTGCATTGGTTAATAAAATTACATAGGTTTCAAGTATACAGTGCTATAATACATCATCTATATATCGTATTGTGTGTTTACCACCTTTATTTTCAAGTGTCCTCTATTACCACGTACTCCTCTCCTTTACCTTCTTCAGCTTCCTTCCACCTCCTTTACTCTGGCAATCACCATACTGTTGTCTGTGTCCATGAGTCTTTTTTTTTCTTTTGCTTACTACCTTCACCCTTCTCACCCAGCCTCCAAGCCCCTCTGTCTCCTCTGACAGCTGTCAGAATGTTCTCTGTGTACTTGAGTCTGTCTCCACTTTGTTAGTTTATTTTATTCATTAGATTTCACATATTTTTCAGACTGTAAGACACACCCAGGGTTTAGAGGAGGAAAATAGGAAAAAAAAATTTTGAAGCAAAAAATGTGGTAAAATATTTAGTAACATAAATAGCATAATATTTCACCAGTGTAAATGTAAACAGACCTCAACAGCAGCATTAACAACCATTATTCCTCTCAAATTTGGGGGGGGGTGGATTCATCTTATAGTCTGAAAAATACAGGGAAGGGAAATCACATGTACAGTACTTGTCTTTCTCTGACTGGTTATTTTACTTAGCCTAATAGTTTCCAGGTCCATCCATGCTATCGCAGAAGGTAAGATTTCCTTTTTTTTAATGGTTAGATAGTATTCCATTGTGTAAATGTACCACAGCATTTTTATCTGCTCATCTACTGATAAGCATTTGGGCTACTTCTAAATCTTGGCTATTGTAAATATTGCTTCAATAAACATAAGGGCACATGTATTCTTTTGAACTAGTGTTTTAGATTTCTTTGGATATATTCCCAGAAGTGGAATTGCTGGATCATAAGGCAGTTTCATTATTAATTTTAAAGGCAACTTCATACTGCTTTCTTCAGTGGCTGCACCAATCTATATTCCCACCAACCTTGCATGACAGTTCGTTTTTCTCCACAACCTCACCGACACTTTTGTTTGATGTTTTTTTTTTTTTGCTGATATCCATTCTGACAGTTGTGAGGTAATATCTCATTGTGGTTTCAGTTGCATTTCTCTGATGATTAGTGACGTTGAGCACCTTTTCATATGTCTATTGTCCATCTCTATGGAGAAGTGTCTCTTCAAGTCTTTTTCCCATTTCTTAATTGGATTTTCTTTGTGTTGAGTTTTAGAAGTTCCATATAAATTATGGATATTAAGCCCTTCTCAGATGTATCAGTGAATATGTTCGCCCATTCAATGGATTTTCTTTTCATTTTGTTGATGGTTTCCTTTGCTTTGCAAAGGCTTTTTAGTTTGCTGTAGGTCATTTGTTCATTTCTTCCTTTTGTTCTTTTGCCTGAGCTGATACCACTATTATTCAACATTGTACTGGAAGTCCTAGCCACAGCAATCAGACAAGAAGAAATAAATGGCATTCAAATTGGAGAGGAAGAAGTAAAACTGCCATTATTTGCAGATAACATGATACTGTATATAGAGAAGCCTAAAGATTTCACCAAAAATTTCTAGAACTGATAAATGAATTCAGTAAAGCAGCAGGAACATAATAAATATCCAAAAATCTATTGCATTTTTATACACCAATAATGAAATGGGGGTGTCCAACCTGCAGCCTGAAGGCCATATGCAGCTCAGGATGGCTATGAATGTGGCCCAGCACAAAATTGTGAATTTACTTAAAACCTTTTTTTTGCTCACCAGTTTTTGTTAGTGTTTGTATATTTAATGTGTGGCCCAAGACAACTTTTCTTCTTCCACTGTGACCCAGAGATGCCAAAAGGTTGAACACCCCTGCTATCAGAAAGGAAAACTAAGAAAAGAATCTCATTTATAATTGCTTCAAAAAAACAAAATACCTACGAGTAAATTTAACAATGGGTGCAAAAGACCTGTACTTAAAAGATTATAAGACACTGAAGAAAGAAATTGAAAAAGAAACAAATAAGTGGAAGCATACTCATGTACCATGTTTATGGATAGGAAGTGTTAACATCATTAAAATGTCCATACTACCCAAACCAAGCTATAGATTTAATGCAATTCCTACCAAGATACCATGACATATTTCACAGAACTAGAATTAATATTTCAAAATATGTATGGAACCACAAAAGATCTAAAATCTTTTTAGATCTTGACAAAAAATAACATAGTGGAGGAATCATACTACTTAATATCAAACTATACTACAAGGATATAGTAATCAAAACAGCATGGTACTGGCATAAAAACAGACATACAGATCAATGGAACTGAATAGAGAGCCCAGAAATAAACCCAAGCCTTTATGGTCAATTAATATTTGACAAAGGAAAAAAAAACATACAATGGGGTAAAGACAGACTATTCAACAAATGGTATTAGGAAAATTGGACAGATTTGTACAAAAAAGTGAAACTAGACCATCTTCTCTCACCATATACAAGGATAAACTCAAAATGAATTAAAAACTTGAGTGTGAGATGTGAAACTATAAGAATCCTAGAAGAAAACATAGGCAAAAATAATAATTGTGGATGACATTTAGTAAAATCTCAGGCATTTCTTATAGCAATATTTTTCTGATAAAATATTTATTAAATGTTATAAAATTATAGTTATTATAAACATAGACTTAATAAATAAAATATGGTGAGACATTAAGTTCTCATGAATTCTCCCCGGAGCCTTCACTCTTCCTCTACCTGAAAGTGACCAGAGGTGACCTCTGAAGATCGCTATTCACTTGACCCAGAAAACCCCACAAAATCATGCAAATCAAGAGGCTTAAATCTTTGTGTCCACTTTAAGAACACTCATGAAACTGCCCAGGTCATCAAAGGTATGCATATTTGAAAGCCACCAAGTATCTGAAAGATGTCACTTTAAAGAAGAAATGTGTCCCATTCCATCGATACAATGGTGGAGTTGGTAGGTGTGCCCAGGCCAAATGGTGGGGCTGGCTGGACACAGGGTCAGTGGCCCAAAAAGAGTACTGAGTTTTTGCTGTATGTGCTTAAAATACATAGAGTAATGCTGAACGTAAGGGTTTAGATGTAGATTTTCTGGTCATTGAGCACATCCAGGTGTACAAAGCTTCCAAGATGCAGCATAGAATTTACAGAACTCATGGGAGGATTAACCCATACATGAGCTCTCCCTGTCATATTGAGATGATCCTCACTGAAAAAGAGTAGACTTTCCCTAAACCAGAAGAGGAAGTTGCACAGAAGAAAAAGATATCCCAGAAGAAACTGAAGCTCATGGCCAGGGAATAAATGTAGCATAAAACAAACACTAATAAAGTAATAAACAAACAAATAAATATATATGTTATGATAGGAAATTTGCTATTCTCCCAACATTAAACATAAAACCATTTAAAAATTTTCTCTTAATACTATGACTAAGAGTTTTAAGTATAAATCACCTCCTTAGGCTATATTTCATTTCAAGGTAAAGAATTCTTCCACTTGTGTTGTAGTCTTCTTTGTGGCTTAATGCTGTGGCTACTTTTCCAACTGTTTCTATAAATGTTTCCTGTGCTTGCATTACATTGACATTACAGTTACTGAATGTACTATATTGGCTTTTTTTTTTTAAAGCTGTCTTAGCTTCCTAAAATGATTTTCCATTTGTTTTCCTGATTCTCTCTCCCTATAGGTCCTCTTTCCCATCTCCCAGTTCTCCGCCTTACCTAACGCTAGATACAAAGCCAGGGAAGTTGTCTGGAAGACTTCTCTGACTTTCTCTGGCATGTGTGCCCTGCCCCCACACCAGTGTCAGCCAATACTCTCATCTTCTTCACCCTTGGCAACTTGTACAGAGTCAGGCTGAGCTATATGTATTTTCCCTTTAATGGGTAAAACTTGGCTCAATTGTGGCAATTCCATATTGTTCTCCTTTATATACACACACACACATCTGTGATATTCTAAGCAAATTGCATTTCTTTCTCTGTAATTAGATGGTCTCAACATCTGACATGTAGGTGGTCTTTTGACATTTGACATTCTTTTGAAATGCCTTTTGACATTTTCATAATGTCTGTCTTTGTTGGAGCAACCAGAACACTGTCATATATTAGGCATTAAATATTAAATTTTTATTGTTGAGTGAATGATGAATAAATATATTTTAAGCCAATTTGTTTTTTATGTATATGACTACATGAGAGTCCTCTTATTTTTTACCTTTCCCAAGGTTGAAGGCCAGCTATTTAATTCTAATTCTCTCAACTTCAACACTATTTTTCCTTAAAACAATTTCTCATCCTTTAATCATTTGGTTACTCAAAAATATCACCTCTGCATTGTATTAATACTTGTCTTTTTTCAAACAAGGAGACTAGTGCCAAGCACGATACTCTGTAGATGTGACCAGTGCACCCTGTGAAAAAGTGACGAGGTCCCTGATCTTTTGTGCTCTAGTCCCATCAAAACTTCAAGCACAGCTCCCTTTTGGAACTTTCAGAGCAGGTGCATGAGAACTACTGAAAGCACATCTGGAAAACTTTTAAGTCCCCAGGATAATGAATACTGCCACCTCAATGCTCTTAGTTAGTAAAACAGGAGAGACTGTCCTGTTCGCTGACAAACTGTCTAATCTTCCTTCTTTCCCCTCACTGCCTAAGTTGAGAGAACATTGAAACTCACAGGTGTAAGCCCTAAAAAGTATAAAGAAAATGAAAACAAATGTCACTTCTTTTCCAGGTGCTGCTCTTATTTTGTTAAATCTTGGCTTTTATATGATGAGGAAAATACTGAAACAAATGACAAAATGTGAATTATATGTGTATTTCACCTATCCATGCATTTCTATTTCTTGGAACTATGATGTGGTTGATGGCTTTTCATTTAAGGTGGTTAATGCAGATGGGCAGGCAATTATTAAAGAGAATTATGAGAGAAGAATGAAACCATCACTAGTTTTGTGTCTCTTCCTTGGTTATTTGTGAACTGTCAGACCCTTGTTAGCCCTGTCTTGCCCCTCCATTTGGTAATAGGTGTTCAGCAGGGATTTCACCAAAGGCAACAGATGGGCAAGCATTTTTGCATCATTTTCATGACTCAAATTTCATGGTGATAAAATTGAGTTTTACTTTTTAGCCACGTAACTTCCTGTTCTTGACACTCTATACTTGTAGAAGAGGTTTGAGCAGATTTCATCTTGGTATTCAATATTTTTACAAAGTCAGGTTCCCGCTATGGTTGCATCTTCCAGGTGGTGAGATTGGCCTTGTGCCTTGTTATGACATCATTACATTAGTGGTTTCGGATGAAGAAGCTGGTCCTTCAGTGAAGGGCTGTTGCTACAATGGACCTCATCCATCTGTTCCTCTTCATGGGTCCTTTCCAGTGTATGATCTCAACATCACAGTACATCCAGTGGACAACCAACCACCTTCAATTGCAATAGGTGACAATGTCTTTTGTGTTCAAATCCTATTACCTCACCCAGTCACATAACCATGGTTCAGTGAAATAATTTACTTTACTTGTAGTCAAAAATAGAAAACCATGATACAGAATTGCCTCCAGTAACTGCCTTAGTGCACATTTGCGGAAAATCCCAAATCTATAAAAGATTACAGGGCAAAAGAATTTACTTGTTTAAAAGTTTAGATAATTCTGTATGGAGAGAGAATGCAAGTGTATGTGTGTGTGTGTGTGTGTGTGTGTGTGTGTGTGTATGAGGACAACATTGGAATCTTCAAATATTCTGGCTTCATTTCACATGAGAATACACTATTTGCCTGCTGGAGAGAGAGTAATTTATTTTATCCATAATAATTTCTATTAGAACAGAATGAGTATACCAGAGAGAGCATTTGTATACATTTAACCATATTTGCTTTTTAGAAAGTCATCTCTTCATAGGCATTATGTATATGTTCTGTCTCTCAGAAAAAAAATATGAGCATATGTATGAATGTTATTGAAATTTGCAAACTATCTCCCAAGCAATGTTCTGGAAAGAAAGCATTGTCCCTGCAGAATAATTAAGTACCAATGCATAAAAAAATGGTGGTTATGAGCAATTCATAATAGCTTGCAGGCAATTAACACTCTGATAAACAGAGGTAACAACTGATCTTGAAGAGTCCATAAACTACATTTAGTGGCTTATCATTAAAAACAGTTTGGCAATTCTTATTTTCATTTGTCACTTCTATAGAGACACAAGGGAAATCAGAGTTCCTTGAGAATGACTAAAGGGCTGTACTGAAGCATTTAGTATTTCTGCTGTCTTTCCATTATTGTCTGGCTTGCTTGTACAAGAAAAAAATGTAATTCCATAAGTCAAATTCCACTCATTAGCCCTGAATATTTTCACTGTAAGGAGAATTATGCCAGAGGAAATGAACATCTCCTGTGGAAGTGCATTTGCATATGGGAGGCTTCTCTGAATTGGAATTTCAATCACTCCCTTTGTCCTCACTATTCTGATTAGAGGATTTCACGCTAAGTCATAACTGTGTTGTTATTTGTATGCAGGTGCCATGTTCGAGGTAGATGAGGGTTTCTCAGCAGCCCTCACCATTAACCATTTGTCAGCCACTGACCCTGACACTGCAGCAGATGACTTGGAATTTGTTTTGATTTCTCCTCCCCAGTTTGGCTACCTAGAGAATACCCTACCTTCTGTGGGCTTTGAGAAAAGCAATGTGGGCGTAAGGATAGGTAAGTCAGTTTCATGACCAGCAATAACTTGCCTATGTTTATACTCTTACTGGCTAGATCATGCTCAATCCTGGGTAAGGACTTAAAAAATGGTCAAATCACTACATACATTTAAGAAATTATTATGGCTAGTGCTTTTAAATATTATTATATTTAATTTTAACTTTGAAATTTTCCATGCATGCAAGTTTACTTCAAAATAAGTGAAAATTTTACCTATGAAAATGAATAATTTCTGGGGATCTAAGGTACCACGTGGGAAGTGTAGTTAGCAATAGTGCACTGTAGATTTGAAAGTTGTGTTGTGAGTCTGCTTTAATGTTCTCACTGCCTCAACAACAAAATGGTAATGATGTGAGGTGAATGATGTGCTTCCCAACCTTATTGTAGTAAACATTTTGCAACATATTTGTATATTAACTCATCATCTTAAACTTATACAATATTATATGTCAATTATATCTCAGTAAAGCTGGAGGGAAAAGATTAATTGCATTAAAGTTTATACAATGTTCCTGTGACTTAATGTACAACATTGAACATTTTTCTTTTTTCATTCAAGACATTGTCAGAATACCACAGGTCAGCTGATTCCACTCAATCCAACCAGTTGCTTAATATGAATGTGAAGTAGGCAGATGATTGACTCTTGTTTTGCTTTTATTTGAAAGAGATGGTTTCTTGCTTTTTTCTAACACATCCTTTTAGTTGGTATTTTAAAAAATTACCAACCTTCTATCAGGAGAAAGTTAATATATGGTGAGAAAACTGAGGCCTTGGGAGAGGAAAGGTAATACCATAGAGTCGATTTTCTCAACAGCCTACATTCTTCACTCAGTACATGGCTTAGAAAACACTGGACTCCGTCTTTCTCATCTACCAGGGAAGATAAAGGATTTTCTTAGTTTCTTGGAAACACAGAGAGATGATGGTCTCTTTCTAACTGAAGCATGACAAGAACTGCTGATACAGAAGTAGTTTCAACCAAGAGACAATTTCACTGACCCAAGCATGTGAAGGCTGGTCGTGCAGTCCCTACACATTCTGGCCAGCACTTACCACCCTTCTGCTCTCCATGCACATTTGAACCCTTCCTTGGCATTTATGAATATCTGTTTTTATGTTGAGAGTTGACAGTCACTGTAGCAGCCCCTGATGGCTCATTCTTAAGTCAACTGCCATGATCTCTTGTTTGCTTTGCTGAGAAATAGGCTGTTGATTAAAGGATTAAGGACTAGTAGCTAAAAATAAAAATGAGTTTCTTATTTACCTGCTTTATCTTGGTGTACTTTAGCTTCATTTCGTTGGAAAGACATGAAGGCTTTGCATATTAACTATGTGCAATCCAGGCACCTGAGGATGGAACCAACAGCCGACCAGTTCATGGTATACGTCACAGATGGGAAACACCGCTCCTTGGAGATACCATTTTACATTACAATCAACCCCACAAACGATGAAGCTCCTGACTTTGTGGTACAGAATATTACTGTAAGATCAGAAGTTCCTATTTCTCTCTTATCATTTTCTGATTTTTATTTTCACCTTGTCAACTTAACACGTTTTGTGTATGTATGATTTTTCTGTATGAGTCTATTTACAAATCAGGGACCATATTATACCTGCTACTCTCTACTTTAAAAATAATTAGTTAAATTTTTGATAACAGCATAGAATTATTTTAAAAGACTTCTATTTTTTTACATATGATGATTTAATCCAGGCATACCTATAGCCAAGCTGACTAAATGGATGAGCCCTGACTTTGGAATAAGAGGTTCTTTGGTATTGCAGTTTGCTAGTTACAGGGTTTGGGGTACGTTATCTTCCTATGCCTCTGTTTCCTCATGTGCACAATGTACAGCAAGCCTCCCTTAGGGGTAGCCATGGTGCTCAAGACGGCCGGGCATTACTCAGTAAATAGGTGCCATTTGGGTTATTGTGGTTGTTATGTTTGTCCTATTTTTTTTTCTGACATTGACTGAAGCAAATATCACCTATTTTAAAACAATTATCTTACCTTATTTTTCACTAAAAATGCAAAAATCTTCACTTGATTTTTGTTTTCTACTGAAACTTAATGGTAAGTGGGAGCCAACACACAGTGAGATTTAAGTGCCAGCTTTTGCCTTTCTCCTTCAGCTGGAACATGGATTTCTCTGAAGCTCACTTACATAATCATGAGACAGAAAAAAAACATACAAATTGTTTCTTCTACATCTACCTCGATTGTCTTGAATCTTTCCAGAGTTTAGGGCTGGGGTTTCTGAAATAATTAGGCCACTGGGAAATTGTTTTTTGCTCTTCTCTGAAAGTAAGCATGCTTTTTACCTGAGCATTCCTTAGAGAAACTATTAAAGTATAACAAATATGGAGCTCTATTTAGGTGATTTAAAAAGATAGTCATATTTATTTTGCTTTCTTGTCAAAAATATATTTATTTTGTAGATAGCTGGGCTTCCATCCAGTTGTGTGAAGCATGCAAAAAAAAATGACATTTTAGTTTAAGTTGTTATTCATTTCAAACCTGTCTATTAGTCAGTATCTATATTTTATATATATTGGTCTAAACCTTTCATTTATAATCTCAATAAGCAATTAGATGGGCGAAAAAGAATCCCATATGTTTTCAACAAAATGTCCCAGTCATCTCGTGAACTGATTTACCACTGTTACCGTATAGTGAGTTCAGGAGTCCCAAACTCTATGAAGAATAATTACAACATATTTTTAGGTTACTTTATAAATTTCTTGGAGACAAGACAAGTTATCTTCAAAGATAATTTCATAATGATATCACTGTGCATTAAATTTTGAAACTATCTTCATCCTTAATAAGTAGGAGATTTAAAAAATCACATAATTTTAGCCCAGGTATCAGATATGGCAAATGATTCTTAATTATGCAAATTCAATGAAAAACAGTTGCAGGAAGGGTCCCTTTATAGTCAATAAAAGAGGCTAAAGAGAAATGAGATTTTCACAAATGTAAACCACACAGGAGTTCTGTTCGGAAAAAGTCCAGCTATTGTTAATATAATGAGAATGGTTTGTGCAACATCGCTGTAACCTGGCAGCCAAGGAGAGTGGGCTGGAATGCACATGTGTGTACATAACAACCTCTCCGTACTAGTCAGTGGGGGAGGTAGACATCATTGAGTGAGCATGTGTCCTGTGTGGCCGTCCCATTCAAAATGACTGAGTGAGTAGAGCAAGGAATCTGCATCAGATTTTGCCTTAAGTTTAAACATTCCTCCATGGAAACTATTTGGATGATTCAGAAGGCTTTCAGGGATGATGCAATGAGTGCAGTGCAAATAAAAACGTGGCACAAATGCTTCAAAAATGGTCGAGAAGATGCAGCAAAGTTGCAGCAAGATCAAGTCATGTTAACTGTGGTGTTTTTTAAAGTATGTTTTATTGATTATGCTATTACAGTTGTCCCAATTTTTTCTCCCCTTATCCCCCTCTGCCCTGTATCCCCCCACCCTTCAGCATTCCCTCCCCCATTAGTTAATGTCCATGGATTGTACATATAAGTTCTTTGGCTTCTCCATTTTCTATACTATTCTTAATGCACCCCCATCCATTTTGTACATACCAATTATGCTTCTTATTCCCTGTACCTTTTCTCCCATTCACCCCCCTCCCCACTAATAACCCTCCATGTGATCTCCATTTCTTGTGATTCTGTTCCTGTTCTAGTTGTTTGCTTAGTTCATTTTTGTTTTTGTTTTTTTAGGTTCAGTTGTTGATAGTTGTGAGTTTATTGCCATTACACTGTTCAGAGTTTTGACCTTTTTCTTAGATAAGTCCCTTTAACATTTCATATAATAAGGGCTTGGTGATGATGAACTCCTTTAACTTGACCTTATATGGGAAGTGCTTTATCTGCCCTTCCATTCTAAATGGCAGCTTTGCTGGATAGAGTAATCTAGGTTGTAGGTCTTTGCTTTTCCTGACTTTGAATAGTTCTTTCCTGCCCCGTCTTCCCTGCAAGATTTCTTTTGAGAAACTAGCTGATAGTCTTATGGGAACTCCTTTGTAGGTAACTGTCTCCTTTCTTCTTGCTGCTTCTAATATTTTCTCCTTATTTTTAATCTTGGGTAACTTAATTATGATGTGCCTTGGTGTGTTTTGTCTTTGATCCAACTTCTTTGGGACTCTCTGAGCTTCCTGAACTTCCTGGAAGTCTATATCCTTTGTCAGATTGGGGAAGTTTTTCTTCATTATTTTTTCAAATAGGTTTTCAATTTCTTGTTCTTCCTCTTCTCCTTCTGGCACCCCTGTGATTCAGATGTTGGCATGTTTAAAGTTGTCCCAGAAGTTCCTCAGCCTCTCCTTATTTTTTTGAATTCTTATTTCTTCATTCTGTTTCTGGTGGATGTTTATTTCTTCTTTGTCGCCCCAAACTGTTGATTTGAATCCCAGTTTTCTTCCCTTCACTGTTGGTTCTCTGTAAATTTTCATTTACTTCACTTTGCATAGTCTTCATTTTTTCCTTTATGTTGCAACCGTACTCAACCATTTCTGTGAGCATCCTGATTACCAGTCTTTTGAACTCTTCATCAGATAGGTTGTCTATCTCGTTGTCACTTAGTTCTTTTTCTGGAGTTTTGATCTGTCCTTTCATTTGGGCCATATTTCTTTGTCTCTAGGCATCTGTTATGTTGTAAAGGGTGGAGCATTAGGTATTTGCCAGGGTGGTTCAACCCAATTGTTACATTGTAGTACTGTATTTTAGGCATGAGTTAGAGAGGGAACAATGCCACTTGCTTGGGTCTCGCCTCACATTCCATTACTTCCCTCAATTCCTCCAAGCAGATTGTGCTCTTTCAGGTTCTGATTCCTGGGTGGGTAGGTGGGTTTGTGTACCTTCTAGGATCCGGTGGGGACCCCTCCAACAGATTCTCTTGTGAGGCTGAGAGTTTCTCACACCACTGCAACCCCCACAGGTCTTTATAGCCAGAGGTTTTGGGGCTTTATTTCCCCCAGCTGAAACCCTGGGTTGTACAGTCTGTCTCACTCCCCAAGTGTTCCTCCCAGCTTATCTGCATGTGAATGTGGGAAATCCCATCTGCCAGCTGCTGCCTTGCCCACCAGGTTCACCAGCCTGTATGTCCTCTCTGCCCTGGCTTTCCATTTCTGCCCCTCCTACCAGTCTAGATGAATGTTTCTTCATCCCTTGGTTGTTGGACTTCCATGCAGTTAGATTTTCTGGCAGTTCTGGTTGTCTTTTGTTTTTAAATTGGTTGTTATCCTTCTTTTGGTTGTGCGAGGAAGTGAAGCATTTCTACCTACACCTTTCTTAGCTGGAACTCCTTAACTGTGTTTTTTGATTGGGAAGGTAGGGTCGATCACAAGTATGCCACTCCAGGCCAATAAATCAATACTACCTCAATGTTCCTTGTCAGTTGAGAGAAGCAATATGATGAAAATGGCCACAGCTGTGAAAAACTGGTGATTGGCAGCTTCATTGTAACAACTCGCCTGCTATTGCATCATGTCTCATGTAGAGTTTTTTTGGCAAAACATTAAATCACCTAGGCAACTCACTCTCCCACAGCTCAGATTTGGCACTCTGTGTCTTCTGGCTTTTCCAAAACCACCTTTGAAAGGAAAAAGATTTCAGACCATTGATGAGATTCAGGAAAATATGACAGGACTGCTGATGGAGATTTAAACAAAGCATTTTGCAGTGTTTTGAATGGTGGAAGAGGTGCTGGGAGAACTGTGTGAGGTCCCAAGATGCTTGCTTTGAAGGGGACTATGTACAATGTTTCTTTATCTTGTATCTTCTTCAATAAATGCCTCTATTTTTCATATTATATGGCTGAATACTTTTTGGACAGACCTTGTATATCTTTCAAGGCTAAAATGCCCACTCAGCCATAATGACATTCCTGATCTCCTCCACCCTTTTTCACTTCTTGTTTAGCCATATTTAGTAGCACTGGATATTTTCTTCCTTGTGTTATAATTATTGATGGGTAGGCCTTCACGATTTCATCTAACATTGATTCTTCAGAATATTTGTATTCCCCATAAATGCAGCACAGTGACATTGCAGATTTCTGATAAGTAAATGTTAAATTGATAATTAGATCTTACTACATTTCAAAATAGAAAGCAGGAATATTTCTTTATTTTCTTTGTTTTTATTGTGAGAAAAAGAAGATCAAGAGAACTAAGTACTACATCAAGTCCTAAATGACTAGACTCTACATGAAATAAAATACATCCTGTTCCATTTGTGCTTAAAGGAGTCGAAACCTGATGTGAGGTGTGAGTGGAGGAAGGTAGTTCAGGAAAATTAGAGATGTGAGGACTGGAGAGAAATGAGGGACCCAGGATTAAAATTTACATTCTGTATCCAGAAGCACCCTTCTTGATTATTGATTTCCATTGAAATACAGAAGTTTTTACTGCAATGACAAAAATTTAAGAATACCAAACACCCCCAGTGTGTATAGCAGATATGTGTGACATTTCTAAAATAGAAATACAAGAATTATAAAAGGAACAAGGTCCAGAAGGTTAAAACGACAGATTAGGATCTGAAGGTGAAGGGTCTGTCTCAGTCAGTTTTACAAGTGAACTTCTCAGTGACTTCAAGAAAGCAAACATCTTTTGGTTGCTCCCCCAGCCCCAACTTTTGAATGATGAAATTTTACACACACCCACTATCCTTTGTCTATCATGGAAATAAAGTGCTTTGAAATCTTCAGTAAAAATGTGAAAAAGATTAAATATATGTGCTCTTATCTTCTAAGGTTATGTTAAACCAGCAAATACTTAGGACTCATAACACACCAATCTCATGGAAAATTTTTAGTACGATATCTTAAAATTTTTCTTTTGAACAACTGGCCAAAAGAAGGATCAGTTTTATTTTGCATGCAGCTGACTTTTCTGACTTGCTGTCTGTCATTGTAGGTGTGTGAAGGGCAGATGAAAGAGCTGGATTCTTTCATCATCAACGCTGCTGACCTGGATGTTCCCAGGGACCCCTTGCTGTTCAGCATCACTCAGAAACCACGTCATGGCCTCCTCATCAGCGGGGTGCTTAGCAAAGATTTTCCTCAGTATACGCAGCCAGCCAGCCCTGGCCAGAAGCATGAACTTGTTTCCAATTTTTCTGTGGAACTTCTCAAGAATGGTATATCATGTTCTACTTTTGTTTGTGCTCGATTTAATAATTTAACCCAGAAAAGATAAAAATAAATCAGAGAAATAGGAAGTAAAGAAATGGCATTTACCTACTTTATTTATTTATACCTCAAGGGTTTTCTCTTGGCTCTGGATTAATGTAGGGCATGAAGATCCAGCTAAAGATAGTGGGTAATTAAAAAGAAAATAATATATTTTCTTTCACTTTTAGAGCATCAATAAAAATGACATTTGTGATTTTTGGTATTTTAGCTAAAGCTTTTAATGTCATATTTAAAATTTCCTTTTAAAACCATTGAGATCATGGAACTAAATTTGAAGAGATTTGTCTGCCAAAATTTCCACATTTGAAACACATATAGAACCATATATAATAATTCATTGCTCTCTGAGGAGAGAATTTCCTCTTTAAGGAAATGAAACATTGAAACAGTAGTAGCCTGAATTACATTTTTATTTACTCTTTTTGTAAAAAATGATATAAACCCATTTTATATATATAAAAATACTTTTAAATATTTGAGAAAACTGTGCACATCAAGAATCACTGCCTGCTCTCACTCTCCTTCCTGTCTTCATGTCAGCTTCTGCCTCCCCAGCCTGGAGGGTCCTTCCCCCTCTTTCACTGCATGGCTAAAATATTAATAAAAATATAGTTTGTGATGATTACAGTTTTTCTTTTCATGGACATACTACATGTAATTTTATACAACTGTCTTCTATTTTTAATGTGCAGATATCTTTTAATTTCTTGATATTATAATTTACATATCAATAAACATCATTTACATATATTTATGTTAAATATATTTTACATATATTTATGTAACATAAATCTTGGTGCACATCTCTTATTTTTTTTCATAAGTTTTTATAATGGAATTACGTGGCAACAAAAGGTGAGAATTTAGAATACTTTTAGGGTAAAAAGGACCATGGCCACCATGCGCATAAGCATGTCTATTGCCTAGTCAATCACCAATATTATTTTCAAAAACCTTTACAAATTTGGAAGTCAGTAACAGTCTCATTATTATCTTGATTTGAAATTCTCAGATTTTGAGTAAAATTGAAACTATTTTTATGTTTACTGACCATATGTTTCACCTTTTGTGAATTGCCTGATAATATATTTTGCCCAATTTTTTATCATTCATATTGATTTATAAAAGAACATTAAATATTGTTTTATATTTTTATCACATGTTACAAATAAGGTTTTTCATATTTTCCTTTTCATTTAGTTTTTAAGTAGAGAGATAAAAAAATTGCAAGTCCTCCAAAATTATTCTTCTTTCTCAACACTGTTTTGGCTTTCTGGGTCTCTTTGTATTTCCATAAGGAATGCTATGTAGCAGGGGTGTCAGGCTTATTTTCACCACATCAGCCTTGTGGTTGCCTTCAAAGAGATGAATGCAGTTTTAGGACTGTATAAATGTAACTACTCCTTAGCAGTTAAGTGAGAGCTTGGCTCTGCCACCGGGTAGAAGCAAGGTGCCGGGCAGATAAAACAAGGTGGAGAGCCAGATTCAGCCCATAGGCCTTGTGTTTGCCAGTTGTGCTATATAGGTTTAAAAATAGTTTTATACCTAAAGTTTGATACATCTAGAATTTGTTTTGGTTTTGACTTGAGGTAGGGTAGGAATCTAATCATAATTTCCCCCATGTAATGAACAATTTTCTGTTTCATCTGAGCACCATGACACCATTGTTCTCCTGTAGTTTACTAAGTCATATGTCCTTTTCTCACTGATTTTAACTAAGATTTTTATCAAATATTGAAGTATTTAAAATAGGAATTTTTAATCAATTAAGAGGATACTTTTACTTTATAAAACAGTTTAATTTCACCCCCTGTTGCACTGATTAATGATCTCTTCTAATAACAGTGGTGTAGAAATTAAAACGATTATCTGACATGTTTTGAAATTGTCCAATCATGAGACAGATTTACTTCCTCTCTTTTTCCCCTTCTTCCAGGAATGAAGTTGGTGTATGTGCATGATGACTCAGAGAACCTTGCTGATGACTTCACAATCCAGTTGTCAGATGGGAAACACAAGATACTTAGGACCATTTCAGTAGAGGTCACCCCAATCAATGATGCAAAACCAATCCTGACCAAGTAAGCTACCTGAAGAGTCCCTTTTAGATTCTTTATAGAAGTTTGAGGTCTGGAAGGCTAGGTGTACATGTAGTGTGTGTCCTCAGAGAGAAACAAGTGCTTGCTTGCTCCTATCACAGTTTGTCCCACCTACCCAGGTGCCTAGAACTTTAATGCAAAGGTTACTTAATGTAACTGCCCCTTAACCATTCTCAAAAGAGCCCTTTAATTATTTCATTTTTCTCTAAAATGTCTATTGAGTTATAAACAATAAAGAATGACTGAACATACAGTATAAAATGAACAGTGTATTAAATATTTAGACACATGCACACACATGCACCAAACTGCAATTAATATATAGATTCAACTGAAGTGTGATAATATTAACTGTAGAACATCCTCACTGTAGATCTGGTCAAACTTTTCACTAAGAGTGGCTGAGGGAAATATACAAATATCACTTTCTTATCATCTTGGTATTTATTTCATTGTCCACCAGTCTGCTGCACTGTTCCCTATGAATCAACAGCCCCTTGCCACCTGATGTCAAAATAATCACTTTTTAAAAATTCTGAGCTGCTATGATTAATTGCCCACTTTTTCCATATCTCCCTTTGTAGTTGAGCAGAGTTTGATCATAGGGTATGATCTTTATCAATTATATTTCTATAGCTCCAGCCATTTCTCTTGTTATTGGCAACTGTATAGAAGTGTATGAGGTCAGAGCTTGATACCTGTGAGGGCTGAATGTAGAGAAGCATCTGCTGTTTGGCACCTCACCTTCACATTCAGTGGTGCAGCGGTGAGAGGCACTGAGTAGACAGTGCTTATCAGGAAGTGAACGACTTTCTAAAAGTGTGTAAACTCCCAAAGCCTCCTCCACTTTGCAGAAGAGAGGACCTCAAATAAGTCCCTGCCAGCTCTCCTGCTGTTCCCTTATGGGCCACCAGCAAGGACCTTGAAAAGCATTATGGGAAATACTGATGATAGTTTTTTTGGAGGATTGCATCTCAGACATTAGTTTAACGAAGCATGTGCAACAGAAATTTCTTCCGTAGGTGGAATGTTGGATTGGTATCTCTTGATCTGTTTATCAAATGAAAATATGAAGGATATTGCAGTATTATGAAATCTCCTTTCTGAGGACCTCACTTTACCTAAGAGAGAGGGAGGGAGGTAAAAACTGGAACTTATTAAGTGCTTACTATGGACAGTGTGTTGGATCCTTTCACATATATTATTTCCTTAAATCCATCAACACTGGGGGGAGTAAGTATTATTTTCCCCACTAAGAGAACAGATCAAACAGATAAAATAAGTAAGACACTCAGTTCTGTCTGGTTTATATTTCCTTCTATGGTCTTGTTATTAAACTTCCTAGGATAGCTTCATCTATAGGCTCACCAAATCTCCTTTAACCCTGCTTTAAAATTCCTCCTTTTTCTCTCTTTTCTTTCTCCTTTCTTTCTGCCCTGTGGTGAGGAAGTTACAGTCCCCCTTCTTTTCCCTTTGTATGTGTCCTTGGGTAAACCACCTCTTGCCTCCTCCCAGAATGTACTCCATGATGTTTTTTCTCCTGCATTTCTAATCTCTCCCTTTTTATCCTTTCAGTTAACAAAATATAGGGATAGAGTTAGTGGTTGAGAGAGCAAATTCTGGAGCTAGACTGCCTTGGTTCAGCCACTTACTGGTGTTGTGACCTTGAACATGTTACTTAACCTCTAACACTTTGTCACCCCTTTGTAAATTGGGATAATAACATATACTCTTCGCAGGGTTGTTGCAAAGATTAAATGAATTAAAATATGTAAAACTGCTGACAAAGTGAGTTAGTGCATAATGAGAGCTCATAAGTGTTTGTTACTATGATTATTAGAAGCAGGTATCCTCATTCTCAAGCTACAAAGATGGCCCAGTTCCTCATTTATTTCAAACTACTCAAAAGAAGAGTTTGTGCTCACTTCCTCCATTTATGTCCACTGTCTTCCCCCTTAGCCACTTGATTCCTAACCAAATCTAATGGCTCTTCTAATCTTACTGACCCTGTTAGAACATTTGACAACATGTCTTTGGTATTACTTTTAGATGCTGTGGTCCCTCAGTCACATCCCCTGAGTCCCCCTGTGACTGCAGCTGTGGCTGGGGTGGAACGTACTCTGTGCACTGTCACTGCCCCCCTCCAGTGCCCACAGTGCCTTGTCCCATTTTTCTGCCTCAGGGCTTTCTCTGAAGCAGCAGTGTCTCATCTAGCCCGTGCTCAGGCACAGCAGACACACTCGGAGGGCAGCCCTGGACCTGTGGAAGCTGGTGGATAAAATATTCTAGCCTCCTGTTCTTCATCAGCACAGTCTGAGACCTTTCACACTATTCTTCATAGGATCCCAGCAGCTCTGAGCCCCGTAGTAATAAAAACACCCTTTGTTGCCACTTCCTTCTTCCTTCTCTCATTCCTCACTCCATCTCCTGTTCCTGAAAGCACTTCCCAAAGAAATTACCTGCAAATGTCATAGAGTCTCTTTCAGTATAATTCAGACTATGATATACTTTCCTCTCTCTCTGCTTCTCGGTGAAAAGACATTGTGACAGACATTGTTTAGGTCCTTTCACATATATCATCATGCAGAGAGAGAGTGATGTAGGAGGCTACTGATTACCTAATATCAAACTCATAATGGTATATTATAAAAGGTACCAGAACCCCTTTGGGTAAATCATTTAGTCTGTCTAAGTTTTTGCCTGTAAAATTAGAGCAATAATAACTGAACCACTTCATGAAGCTGATGTCATATGAAATAAAATATTAGAAACAAAATATTTTTATAAAAATAAGTTATAGCATAAAATTGTGAAGTTCTGTACATAAATGATTAGAAGTATGTAATTACCTCATAGCACATTCATTATGGCTAATTGTCTTTTAGGACTTTTACATGTAAAGAAAAATGAGAGCCTCTTCCATGAGTCTGACTCATCATTTTTAATACTTTGGATACTGAATATTATTTATCCCCAAAATGTTGAAATTGGAAACTGTAGTAGTCATTAATGAATGTCCCCTGCTAAAACCATACCTTCTATTTTCACATCAACCCAGACATCTTCCTTTTTACAGGAAGGCTGAAATCACAATGAGCATGGGCGAAACATGTATTATTTCTGGCGCCGTTCTTTCAGCCACAGATGAAGACTCACCGAGGGAAAAGATTTACTATTTATTTGAAAGGCTTCCCCAAAATGGGCAGCTTCAGCTTAAGGTTAGTGACCTTTTTACTTTCATTGTTTTTCAAAATAAATATAGCTGATATAAATTTTCTCAATACACAGATTCTGTAACTGAAGTTATTCTCTAATAGCTATATTTTGCCTAAAAGTGGAAAATTTAACTTTCCCAGTTTGGGTTAACTCACACTATTTAAAATTTTCTTGCTCAATTCAGGATAAATTCTGCCAATGTCAAGGTTCTTCGCTGCTCCCTCTGCGCTGAACTGCACCTGAATTTGAGGGGGGTGGAGGGAATCACTGGGTTAGGCAAGTTGTCTAGTTTCTGATGAGAATCTTGAAGATATTTTTACTCCCTCTGGATTAAAAAATTTTCAGTAGACTTTATTTTTAGAGCCATTGTTGTGAATATCAATAAACTGACTTTAAAGTTTATGTAGAGAGGCAAAATGCACAAAATAGATACATAATATCAAAGGTGAACGAAATTGAAGGGCTGACAGCACCAGACTTTGAGACTTGCTGTAAAGCTGCAGTAGTCCAGACAGTGTGGGTTTGGTGAAAGAATAGACAAATAGTTCAGTGGAACAAAGTAAAAATCCCTCTAAGACATACATATAAATATAGTCAATTGATTTTTGACAAAGAAGCAGAATCAATACAATGGAGAAGAGAGTCTTTTAACAAATGATTCAGACTGTGCTCGTGATGCCCATCACCAATTACAGATCAGTCACTTGAAAAGGTCACTTGAGTAATCCGTGTAAATGTTTATTTGAATTGTGGATTAAGGCTAGCAACAAACACCACCAACCATCCCCAATGTGATTATTTGGCTGAATGCTTAACTTTGAATGTCATGTAGACACTCCTCCAAAGGCAGCAAGGATTCAACAGCTTGATTGTCTTAGATTGTAGGTACCATAGAGAATCAGAGTGAAGAGCAATCACTGATTTAAATTGAGGTACAGCTGTGTCCTTATTTCATTTCAAAGAGTAATGAAGCAGAAATGCAGTGAGAGCTCACACATTTGGGTGGCTTGGGAACTGACGTGTTTTGGATACGTGGAAGTCCAGATGGGTCCAGGTTCCCAGTATGGCACCATATAATTCTCTCCCAGCTCTTTTGTGGTTCTCCAGGTCTCTGCAAGACCGGGGACCAAGACTCTAGGTGTCTGAAATTTCTCCAGGGCTCTTGTTTTCTTGTTGACTTTCCTTAGTTTCCACACCATGCATCTGACTCTTTTCTTCCTCTTTTGGGCTTGCAAATGATTTTGTCAAGTCAAAGCTCACATTTGGGAATGTGAGTGGGGAATAAGTGGAGATGAGAGAGAACAAAATCTTCCTGGGGAAAGATTAAAAAGGAAAAAGTTAAATGGATTTACAGGATGTCCAGTTTAAAACCTGAGAGAGAACCTGTTTTAAAAATTAAATATGCAAATAGATCTTAGAACGGAAGCAATAAACCTAATTATTACAATATAATCCATTTTCAACCTGTGAGCACTAGAGCAGAACACACCTGTGTACAAATATCAGATGCGCACAAATATTTAAAAGATGAAATTTTACCAAAAGAATGCCAAAATGGGAAGTGATGGCATAATGAGAGAAGGACAAAGCATTTTTGCCAGGAACTGGAAGTCTGGGGAATAATGTGTCAAGAAAAAAAGAATGACTTAAATTTCAGTTCTAGTCTCTTAAGCCAGACAGAAAAACTGCAAGATATCACATGGTAAATTTTTAAGATGATATTTTTCTTGAATTATGTCAAACGACTTTTATGGGTTATTCTTGGGGAAAGCTACGTATTTTGAGAGAATAATGATAGAATTATTAATCACATACAGATTTATTATAATTACATTTTGTAATACTTTCAGTTGTCAGCTCCCCCTAGTGTAAGAACCTCTTTTAATTGAAAATACCACAATTTCTGAACTGAATTTTGTGCAGAATATATGCTTAACTGAAGTTGGGTTGTTTTAGAACAATTCTGAGATTTAATGCTATACTTTTTGCTGACTCAGGCTATAAATGTAGAGAGTAATAGAGAGCTTGATAATTTTCCTTGGGCTTTAGGAAGGCTTAAAAATGTATAATACGTAAGTACATACGTTCTATTTTTGTTTTATCTTCTTCAGATAAGCTCTATTACCAACAAATTTGATAATGTAGGTTTGATTAGTTGTACAATGATACAAACAACAAAAAAAAGAAAACCCCAGGTGAAACACATTTAATATTTAAAGAATCAATTCCAGCAGCTCAATTACCCACCTGCTCTCCTTAATTGGAATATTTAGTCTGCTATGATTGCTTATGATAAATACCTTGGAAGCAGCATTGCTGTTGAATTGCTACATGACTTTGTCAACAATCTTTTGGCTGATGCCATTTTTCCACAAAGTTTTAAATTGTTTTAATATATTTCTATGAAAGAAAAAAAACATAAAATGCTTAAAAATTGAATCTGGAGTTTCTCTGAACTATCATTATATCAGAGGTTTTCAGGGGATACAGAAAATGTGCAGTAACACAGCTTGGAAAAAAAAAAGAAGCATGGGCAGCGGACTAATTCTGGCACCTTTCAGACAGGGAGGGACTGGGTCCCTCTCTACCCTGGCATGAAATGCACTCAGGAGGAAGTGGACCTGAACCTGCTGAGATACACTCACACTGCGGCAATGGATTCCCCAAACCAAGACAGCTTCACCTTCTACCTCTGGGATGGCGACAACAGGTCACCTGCATTTGACTGTCAGATCACTATCAAGTATATGCAGAAAGGTAAAAGCATTTCTACCAAGGTTTACTGTGATCAACTTTTATAACCAGCATAGCTCTAAGTTTTCTCTTTCCATCCCTCCCTTTTTCTTTTTCTTTCTCTTTCTTTCTCTCTCTCTCCCCTCTCTCTCTACCTTCCTCCCTCCCTCCCTTCCTTCCTCACCCAAGAACCCTTAGTTTTCCTTTGCTTTTTTAGAGAGAGAGGAAGGGAAAGGGACATTGATATGAAAGAGAAATGTCAATTGGTTGCCCTCTCATACACACTCAACCAAGATTGAACCAGTAACCTGGGCATGTGCCCTGACCAGGAATTGAACCCATGACCCTTTGGTCTAAGGTAGGCTGCTTCAACCAACTGAGCCATATCAGCCAGGGCCTTCTCTTCTTTTTTTTTATTTTACATCAGTTCTTTATACTCAAAATTCCATAATTTATGATTCAATCCTATGGCTCCTCACCTATGCTGCTTAGGGACTATGAGGCTCAATGTATTTGTTACGTTTAGTATTTCAAAAAGCCTCTTGGAAATACAGCTTTATCCACAACATGGTTGCATACACTACTTTAACTGTCAGGGTGTTTTGCTTTAAGTAAAAATTTGACAAATCAGTGTGTTTTATCTTCAGAAAGTGGATTATTTGTTGAAAATGGAGTTGCAACGGAAGAAAGAGTATAAGCAGTAGCGAGTGTAAGCCCTTGATGCCCAACTGCCCCATACTTTAGCTTAAAGACTGCATGAGGGGGATGAGAATCATATTTCATTCATATGTATGGTTCAGGATCTATACATTCCCAGGACCAAGCACAGTCTTAGATCCTTAGTACATGCTTGATTGACTGAATGCTTGCCTTTTTTTTTTTCTTTTTTCCTTGGCTGCCAGGAACCTCAGAGCTAAATTGGATGCTTAAGTGTAGTAAAAATTTTACTTCATGTGCATGGTAATTACAGTTGTCCTGAATCTTTTAAAACAAACTTTAAGTCTGCTTGATTGATTTTTAAGGTTTATTTTGAGCTGTATAATAATGTTTTTTACTTATTTGTTTCCTGGTTGTACAATAGAAATGTATAGTGTTAAGATGTCTAACAACTGACTCTTAGATAAGCTAGAAGTTTCTCTTTCATCTTACTCA
This sequence comes from Phyllostomus hastatus, assembly GCF_019186645.2. Classification (NCBI taxonomy): domain Eukaryota; kingdom Metazoa; phylum Chordata; class Mammalia; order Chiroptera; family Phyllostomidae; genus Phyllostomus; species Phyllostomus hastatus. The sequence continues at coordinate 16,256,875 of NW_025333857.1, forward strand.
GAAGTAAGACTTGTTCATCGTAAGTCTATGTCCAGGTGAAATGTAATATAAGTAATATCAGGGCAGACAGCTAATGTGTTAGGACAGACAATCTTCTTACTGCCTTAGCACACTGCATTCCTGGGGAGGGGGCGGGCTGGAAGAGGGTTCTGTTCCACACAGCCACCTGGGGGTTCTTTCTAGCTAGAGAATCCTTCGTCTCTGAAGGCCTTGGAGTTACTCTAAAAGCGAAATATAGAGGAAAATGAGAAGAGGATTTCATTGGTGAGGCTTGGAGGTAGGATACCCGTCTGTCTGTCTTCCACACATCCCAGTGGCTGCATTGCAATTGCATTTTATGTTAAGGGAGGCTGAGCAATAGAAACTCTAGCTGTGAGCCTAGGAAGAAAAGGAATTGAGGCTGTCAGGTGCCTTAGCAGTCTGCCTAGACTGACATGTGATCATTTCCTAAAAGGATTAGTGAATACATTAACTTATTGACATTGTCACAACTTTTGTGTTTATTCTCTTAGTTTCTTTTTACATTGTGGTGTTTATATCTGTATAGTTTTATATCCTTATTTATTTATTTACCTAGCATGAGTTTTCTCAGGTTACAACATAACTTCATAACCATAATTACTCATCTTGAAATAAAATTATGCTGAATTGTGAGACTGACTCATAACCCTACTATTTGCATTTGGGTGAATTCCATTAGGGAACTGTTATAAATAATGTGAGGTCCTGCAGTTGTGCTGTGCCTTCTGATCTACACAGGGGCCACAATGGCGTGGGGATCTTTGAGAAGTTTAGAAGTTATGGTCTATACCTGATCCTTCTCTGTACTCTGCTGTTAACAGTGATATGAAACTGCACTGAGGTGAAACACGGATCCTGTTCCTCCCTCCAGATTCATTTTCTGCTCCTGATGAAGCTGCTTGTGGGTGATTCCCTCCCCCCCCCCCTTTGTTCTGTCTCCTTACTACTTCGATGCGTCCATCTTGACTCCCTCTGAAGTAGGTGGGGCTTAAGTTTTGATTTAAAGTTAGATGGTCATTGGTTCCACTTTGGACTCTAGTTGCATAGAATTTTGAGTTAAAAGTATAATATACCAAAAAGATCAATTTGGTCATCTAAACCAGGTTTTCTCAATATGGGCCTTATTGGCATTGTGGGATGAATAATTCTTTATTGTAGTGGACTTTCTTGTGCATTGTAGAATGTTTAGCAGGATCTCTGGCCTCTCTGTGCTAGAAGCCAATAGTGCCACCAAGTTCTGATGACCAAAAATGTCCCCAGACATGGACACATGTCACCTGGTGCAGGCAGAACCGCCCCTCAGGAAGACCCCTGGGATAAAGCTATATCTGCTTGATGTTTTATTCTGACTTTTTATATGCTCATGGGACAGAGCAGCTTTTCAAAATTTTATTGACCTTTTGTATTTTTTAATTTAGAATTGGTTTGGCATTTCCTTCACCCATAATTCCTTTTGGATATTTACATATTTAATGTTGAAGTGTAAGAAATTCTTGTATATTAAAGAGAGGAAACAAAGTAATAGAGTGTTTAAGTTTGTGTTCAAGTCAGATAGCTTGAGTACAGACTCTAGCTTCACCTTTTATTAATTGCATAATAATTAACAAATTAGTTAGCATTTCTATACCTTAGTTCCCTCATTTATAAGCTGGGAAATACAATAATACCCTAACTTACAGTGTTGGTGTGAAGATGTAGCAGCCCTTAGGCTTGTACCTGGCATACAGTAGAAGCTCTATATTTTAGATGTGATTATTTTTAATGAACAAAATTGGATTGTTATTCCTAATTTGTGAAACACTGCATCATTATTAGTCCATGTGTGACCCACTCTGCTTCACTCATTCATATACGCACTCATACATTATTTTAAAAATATACAATAAACACCTGCGCAACCACCATACAAGGACTAAGATATGAACAGTAGCCAACATCTACCTCTTTTCTCTTCCCAACCTCCATCCCAAATTTTGTGTTAATCATTGTCTTACTTTTGTTGATGGTTTTCTGGGACTTGCCCATAGAACTGTTAGTGAGCTGTGTCTGTTGCTGTGTGTAGCTGTAGTTCATCCATTTTGCTATTGTATTAGATTTACTTGCACAAATAGTGTGCTTACATACTCACTTTTTGCGAAAGCATTTGGGTTGTCTCCAGTGTTTTCAATTCCAAGCTCTGCTGCAGTGACCTTTCTGGCACACGCCTCCCAGTGCAAGGGCATGCGTTTCTCTCCACGACACAGCTGGGGTGGAATCACTGGCTCAAGGAGTTTGTGACATTCAATTCTTTACAAAATCATGACGAATTGTGTACCAATCTATTCTCCTACCAGGATCATATGAAAGATTCTCTTGATCTCCATCCTCTTCAATACTTAGCATCATCAGATTTCTCCATTTTTGCTAATCAGTGGGTTATGAGATGGCAACTTATTGTGATCTTGATTTATATTTCCACGGTTATTGAGATTGATTATCTATTTGTATTTTTATTGGCCATATGTGTTTCCTCTTCTGTGTAATATCCTCTCATAGCTTTTGCCTAATTCTTTCATTAATTATAGTTATATAAACCTTTCTATACCATGTTAGTTTTGATTTCTACACCATTTAGCATTTTTTTTTACCTTGGATATTGTGTTTTTTTGAAATTGGGTCCTTGACCACAACCTCTTCTGCTGTGTAGGTGATATTGTCCTCCTTGCAAAGCCACTTGCGGTGCCTAAAGGTGGTAGAGGTTTTCTGACGACCGCCACTCTCCTCGCTGTGGATGGAACAGACAAGCCTGAGGAACTGCTCTTTGTCATCACCTCCCCACCGCGGCACGGCCAAGTGGAATACGCCCACTATCCTGGAGTCCCCATTACAAGCTTCAGCCAAATGGACATAGTGGGGCAGACAGTCTGCTATGCACATAAGAGGAAGGCACCTGTCCCCAGGGACATGTTCAGGTGAGCCCGCAAGAAACGTTTCCAAACCCTTTCCCTGCGTTAGTGCTTAGAAAGACAAAAGGAGGGAAAAATGAGTCCTTTTCCAGCTCTGGTATATCTGCGTTCCTCTTCTTCTGCCTTGCCGTGTAAAGGTGAAGGTGCACCATTGGAATGCCAGCAGCAAGGCAAGAAATTAGGGCTTGTTTAAAAATAAACACATAAATAGACTTAAATGCAAGCTGTTTGATGAGGAGGAACGTGAAGACCTGAGGATGCCATCTAAGGGGAGACAGAAAAGGGATTCACCACTTTTTTTTTAGTATGTTTTTCTATATGAGGAAAGGTATTTACTAGTAAACATTTGGCATAGGCAGATCCTGCCTTGTGACACAGTGTGTCTGGCGAACTGTGTCATAAATCACGCTGTCATACCGTGGGTCGCATTTCCCCATAGAAGCAGTGTTGTAATTGGGGGCTGTGCACCTGTTCGAGGATTGTGTATCACATAAATCATTGGAATGAATAACAATCTGGTGAAAAGGCAAAGATACCACATTAATGAAAGTCTCTGTTCATTTAAAATACTGAAATCTGTTTCCAGTCACATAAAGCAGGATAAACTCTAGAGGGTCTATCATCTAGCAGTTCTCAAAGCTGGCAGAGTCGAAGTCCTCAATAGAAAGACATGTCTTCAGGGCTAGGATAAGAACCAAAAAATCCTGGACGAGCCTTTGGGGGAACCATGGTACACATCCAGCCTTGAGTTTTAGCAATTAAGAAGGAGGCCCTGAGAGCTTTGGTTCATCTGTCGTACATGCAGAGATTCTGAATGATTTTCACCATGTCAGAATACAACCTTCAAAAAGCACTACTGAGTAACATAAATGTAGCGTACTTCTATGTTATTCAGTGGTTTCCCACAAATTGTAAAGTGTACCGATACACCTGTGTTTAAATACTACTTTCATACATTTTCATCTAAGTTCAATATGTCTGCTGTGATAAACACTGTTTAAAGGTCAGTAAAATGATTTTTCTTGCCTTTTTAGCATTTAGAATTAAGATATTGGATAGTTGAACTGTTAAAAAATCCAGGGAAGTTTGAACTCATACCTTTTTTTTCTCTTGACAAATGTCCTTAACAAGCAGACAATCATTTGATAATCCTTTGATTAATCAATATCTTTATCACCAGTTCAGTCTTGAGCGTTGCTAGTCATCTACTAAATAAAACATGAAACGTGGGGATTCCTTTCCACATGGTTTTTCTGCCCAAGAGGCGGTGCGGGGTAACTGTGGTGGCGCAGGCTCGGGGGCAGTGGCTGCATCGCTCCGTCACCCATTATCTGCCACTACCCTCGTCACGTCACATGGGCCCTGTGCCCTGCGTCCTCTCCTGAGAGAAGGAATGATGCTTGTAGTACTCGCATCACAGGATTGTTGAGAGGTTCAAATGAGCTTATGCATGTAAAATACTTAAAATAATATGTGGCACATAGAAAGAACAAAATAAGTATTAGCTGCTATTATTACTACTGTTGTTGTTATCATTTTTTATTTGTTCTTTCCTTGGTCCCCTTTGACCTCCAGTTTTTATAACACCAAGCATAAACTTAAGGGAGGAAAGAAGTTACAATGAAGACTGTTCTCCCCCCCACCCTCACCCCCATAAGGCGAAGAGTGGTTGCTCCTGTGTCTGATCCACGTGTGTCAGATTCATGTTTTATGCTCGTCTCTAGAACTCTGCTCTCATTTATTGCCACTCCCCCAGTCAGTGCCCGCCAGAGAGCCTATGGAAGACATTAATAACTTTATTGATGAGTAAATGTATAAAGATGTTAAAAAATGAATGTTAGGTATTAGTCAGATGGTGGTAATGAACTAAGAATGAAAAACAATATTTTCACATTGGGTGATACTGTAAAACTTTCTTAATTCACATCTATAGAAAGTCTTACTTGATGGTACTTTAGAAATCATTTATCCCAGGAACCCGTAACTTTCTAGATTCGCAGAGTTACCTGTGAGATTTATCAAAATACAAATTCTTGGGCCTCACTGCAGAGAGGTGACTTTGATAAGTCCTGTCTAAGGAATGTGAGTTTTCACGAGCTCTCCAGGGGGGGTTAATGCCGTCGGGACTATCAGACAGTGGGCTGGCCCAGTCCCCTGCTCTAAGTACTGTGTTCTGCAGATTTGAGGACACCCTCTCAGAGTTTCCCAGAGACAGGCAATGAAGGGGCTGAGTTGGTGGGGCCCTGGGTCGTCACCCCAACTTACTAATAGGGCTTTGTTTTGATCATTTGATTTTTGGTTTGTTTTACGTACTGGACTTCTTTTTTTTTTGAAGTATATTTTATTGACTATGCTATTACAGTTTTCCCAGTTTCCCCCCTTTATCTGCCCTCTGCCCTGCACTCCCCAACCCTCCAGCATTCCCCTCCTTAGTTCATGATCATGGGTTGTACATATAAGTTCTTTAACTTCTGTTTCCTATACAATTCTTAACCTCTCCCCATCTATTTTATGCCTACCAATTATGTTTCTTATTTCCTGTACCTTCCCCCCATTCTTTTCCTCCCCCTCCCTATTGAAAATGCTCTATGTGATGTCCATTTCTCTGATTCTGCTCTAGTTTTTGTTTTTGTTCTTTTTTAAGTTTAGTTGTTAATAGCTGTGAGTTTGTTGTCATTTTACTGTTCATAGTTTTTGATCATCTTCTGAGCAAGGTTTTCTTTTAGCAAAAATGCTGTGGCCTTATTTCCCAAAGTGTTATTTGTACCACCAGTGATAGCAGAATGCAAAATAAGGCAGGCCGGTCCAGGAAGAAGAGGGGCCAGAGTGAGAAACTACTCCCTTTTCATTTTCTCCATGCTCTGGGCTGCTTCCAGGGGGAAGTCTCGGGCCTGGGCTAATCTGTCCTTAACAGCTTTTCAATATTTACTGTTTTCCCTTTTCAACAGAGAGAGCACAGGCCCCAGGCTCCAAGCTATTGGGCAACAATATCCAGCTAGAATTAAGAAAACAATCTTTTCTTATATGTATTTTGTAGTATTTATGCTGATTAACTTTTTAGTAGTTGAAATGTTTCCTTTTAAGTACATTTATTTAAGTAAAAAAGTGAGTTAAGTAGTAAGAGTACAGGTAATATAAGAAAATGGTAAAAATTGTGAAGATTATGTTGGAATGACTCAAGATTCGGCAACAGGTCTATAGGGAGAAAATAAATAACAAGGGTTGAGAGCAGCAATTTCATCCAATCCTTTCATTTGCATGTGGGAAAGACAGTGTTGCTTGAATACCTGCAATGCATCAGGCGGTGTTCTAGATCCTTTTTGCACATCATTTCCTTACACCTCCACCTTGAGTGAGATGGTTTATTCCCATTTTATGCATGAGAAAATAGGGTCTATTGGGCAAAGAAAGTCACCTAAACTGAAATAACTAAGAATCATGGCTGAATTGGGGCTGAGATCTCATTTTGGAGAGTTCTTTCCATTATACCTCATTGTACCACTAATTTGTGGAAAGTCTGCACATGTGCGAAGGAACTTCCTCACCGTGTCGTTCTGATGTTTGGCCAGCAGTTTTGCATATTTATAATGGAAGAGCCTAGCATCTGCCCCAAACCCTCATTCTAATCTCCTCACTCCCCAACCCAATCATGGACCACTGTGTTGTTTGTCAGGTGGCGTGAAACCAAAGCTGAAAGCCTGTTTTAATGAAAGTGTGATTATTGTGCTTTTTAAAAATTAAATCTATGCAACCAATCTAATCACCTAAATTTATGTTGCTTTCTGTTAAATCTGGCAAGAAATTTGGCTGGGTAGAGAAGATAAATTCTGTGGCAGAGGATTTTTCTCTCTCCTCTTTTTTAATGTAAGGTATGGCAGCATTAATTAAATGGGGCGAGGGGGGAGTTTAATGATCAGATTTTACCTTCTGCAGAAATATTTTGCGAATCATAAATTTCTCCAGCATTGTTTGGTGCTGCTGGCCTGGAAGAAAGGTTTGGCAGCACATTCTAGGACAGATGACACCAAGTGATTAGCAAGCTGACTTCAGCTCCTGGCAGGCGTGCACTAAAAGAACATGCTAATATCCCCCATTTTGACATGCCGGCTGGACTTTTTTTTCCCCTGAGGAACTGGCTCTATTTATGATTCCATTTTTATCCTGTAAATGCCATGACAGATGGCAGATTCTTCAGCCAACTCTATTGCCAGGAAATGCAGAAAGCTTGAAAGCACCATGGTAATGGTGAAATCAGACCAGGCAGGCACCCAGGCAAATCTGAGAGTCATTCCCCAAATTTCATGAGAACAATGGTCATCTTGGCTGTCTTTTCTCAGGGAAGTGTAATAAAGAAAGTTAAACAAAATAGACCCACAGAAGGAGCTGCTACCTTGATACCACTGGCTCCTTAACCTTGGGACAGGTGACATTATAGCAATGACACTGCTGTTTTAAAACTTGAAAATATGTTTGGAGGGCTTCTTTGCGGGGGAGCCAGGGGAGCCTTTGGAAGATCACCTGGTTACCCTTTGCAGACATGAACAGCACCGACCTTGTCGCACTTGTTCTGCTAGGCTGGCTTTGTCTGGAAGCCAACCATGACTGTTCGCCTTGTCTCTCTCTCTCTCTCTGATAGTGTTTCTCTGCCTGTGAGTGGTTTGCATTGTTCCTCATGAAAGTGAATGATGTGTTTGATCGAGTCATATTTAAAAATTGCATCCTTTTCACCACTGGCTTATTAGCTTTAGGTTGGTTCAGACAGCTGCCTCAGTGTCCCAGCTGGAAACACTGGCCTCAGTAAACATATTTCTTTCTCCTCTATGGCCCCTGCCCAGCTCGCCCTCAGTTCCATCTGTCTATGTCAGGCGGCCCATGTCCAACGTGGTCAGATTCCCATCATCAGGTGGAGAGGAGCGTGAGACCAACGGCCTGGATCCTAAGATAACTTCACAACAGGTCACACACTCATAGGTAAATGCAAGCCATCCTGAGACTGAGCTTTGCAGATCCGTCAGGCGCCGTCAGAATTCAGTCTCTAGAGAGAACAGTCAGAATCAGAGAAGCAGCATGGTTGCCTCTGGCTGAGCCCTGGCAGTGACTTGAGCGCCCACTTCCCTCCTGGCTCCTGAACCCTGCTCCTGCCTGCTTTCCCCTTCCTTCTCTGCAGGTATTTGACAGGTTTTAATGGGGCACAAAGTCTTGAATCCCACAATTAATGCTAGTACTAAAAATATGTGCCCCTTGGCTTAAATTTGTGCTCAACCATAAATGACTGGCTTAAAGTTCCCTGCAAGAGCACATTTGATATAAAACCTGGTAGGGAATGGAGAACCACTTTGTTTGTGAAGGAGGGTAAAGTGGAAGGCATGAAACAAGTTTCTGGATGGGTTAAGTGGAAAAGAGGGCAATTGGAAGCATTGGGAGAACGCCGAGTCTCCTCCTGGTTTTACCTCGAGTCAAATACTAGGCTCCAGGGAAGACATCTGAGAAAGTAACAGGAAAGAACAGAATGAAGTCATAATTCCATGGACAGCTTTCCCTGAGGAATAGACCATGATTTGTAAACCTATCACTTGGTCTTCGACATGGTCAAGGAGACTAAGAAGTAAAAAGTTGAACACAGACATTTTTCTGGGTGTGTTTTTTTATTGACTTTTTTGAAAATAACTGATTTTGTAAATACTTCTGATCCAGCAGTAAAATTACCCCATTTGTTTAGAAAATATTTATCAAAAATTCAGCTTTACAAAAGGAAAATTGATGGTTTTGTTTTAAGGAAGCAAGGTAATTTTGCTATCTACAATTCCAAAGTTAATTCAATCCCCTTATTCAAACTGTAAAATAATAATGTGGGAAAAAATAACAGGGTATATTCTTTACAAGTCTAGGTATGTGAAATGTTAAGATTTGCTTTGTTATATTTCTCTTACCATTTTAAACTTTTTGGACATAGATTCCTTTATTTTCCTTGTAGGCAGTCTTATCAACTAGATAATTAAAAAAGCTAAAAAATTTTAGTCCAGCCTTCAAAGCAAAATCTGGGTCAGCCAAACTCATCTCTCTTTACTTTTGGTCCAGCTGCTCATCCCTCTCAGCCCTGGGCCTCAGGCGTGCCGGTGCCTCCTTGTGCTCACACAACCTGCTTCCAGGTTTCTTCGTGTTCAAAAGCACAGCAACAACCCTCAAACCTTGAAGGACAAAACACGTTTTGCAAAGAATAAAAACTTGTTAGTTAAATTTGTCAGATTAGTAAAATACATATAAGCCCCATTTCTTCTCTAGTTAAAAAAAGAACCTCCAGGGTGGGGGCAGGTAGAAGAAGGTAAAGGGGGAGATAAATGGTGACAGAAAGAGACTTGACTTTGGGTGGTGAACACACAATACAATATACAGATGATGTATCAGAATTGTACACCTGAAACCTATGTAATTTTATTAGTCAATACCACCCCAATAAATCCAGTACAAATTAAAATAAGTAAGCAAAATAAAATTAACCAAAAAAAATAAAAGAACCTCCAAAGAAAATTCTTATATATGTAATGTTTATAATCAGCTAAAATTAGTTTTAGAGATTTTTACATTTATGAAATATAAGAGTGTACCCCATGAATATTTTTAGCAACTACAGCACATAGAGAAAACCTAATAGACACAACTTCATGATTATTTTCAAGTTTGGGGGGGTCTATAGTGAATTTGTCAGTTATATTTTGAGAGTAGTGATTTTCTAATTGGCTGGAGTTTTAATAGTGCATTTTGTTTGCTTAATTTCATGACGTTCTCAATTCCCCTTAAAACAAATTACACATTGAAATTTTCTAAAGATCATATAAATTAGTTTTATTTTGAGATTTGCAGTGGTGGGTGTAATGGGATTTATGATCAATATAATCAGAAACACATTCTGGTATCCCAAACTCAAGACTGTGAGAGAGATTTTATTTACCTTGAATTTATATCCTTTCAGCTTTCCCTTTACAACTCTGCAGTGGTGCACAGACACCCACTCTTCCCCTGTGGTTTGCCAAACCAGCATTTGTTAATAACTCTGCAAGAGCAGAAGGTGTGAGCACAAAGACCCAGGTTCTAGTCCTAGTTCTGCCTCCCACTTGCCTTAGGATCTCCACCACACTTATGAACCTTTCTGCTATAATTTTCTTTTCCTTAAAGCAGGGAAGTAATCTTTGCTTTAAAGGAAATAAAGATTACTTGTCTATCATAACTCCCACATTCCTTGTAAGAGGCAAATGTATTGCAGAAGCACAAGAAAGGGAGTAGAGCATCGCATGGTATTTTACAGGTGGGTGGTATATAGAGACCATTTGGTCCATCCTTCACTTTGCAGAAGAGTGAAAATGAAGCCCAGAAAGGACAGATGAGTTAGACACGATTACATGGCTAAGTAGTATGACCTTAGAAAATATACCACAAACATATACAGTGAATTAGCCGAATTCAGCCGACTCGGCCCTTGATTGAATTGGCCTCTAATTATCAGTATTAAAAGCTTATCTTATTCCACAAAGAAAATACAGTTGCAAAAGTATAACTATATAAAACGAGTGATCTCTTCAAAGTCATGCAGTGGGTCTAATTTGGCATGAAATTCCCATGTGAGGCGAGGAACTATGCTAGGCCCCGGCACACCAGAGAAATATCACTGGCAGTATTGGCCTGCTCCGCCACAAGAGTCTACCACCAATGTTAGTGAGAAAATCTTTTGGGTGTGGAATGGGCAATTTATGTGTTACCTAGTGACTTATTTAACAGAACGGTGTCCTCCAAAAAGACCTGCCCTTGATTTTTCATTTGAACCCCAAACAACATATCCTCTAGTAAAGGTGTGTGTTGTTATCATTTCATTCCAGTAGATGGTGACACAAGAATCCATGCTGAAGGCTGCCTTGCCTCTCTTTGCCAGATTCATTGTCAGCAATGGACTGCAGACCAAGCATGGGGTGTTTGAGATCGTGCTGGAAACTGTGGATAGAGCCTTACCCGTGGTGACCAGGAACAAGGGGTTGAGACTGGCTGAAGGGGCCACGGGCCTGCTTTCCCCGGACCTGCTGCAGCTGACCGACCCTGACACTGCTGTGGAGAACCTCACCTTCCTTTTGGCTCAGCTCCCACAGCATGGCCAGCTCTACCTGCGGGGGACAGTGCTGCTCCAACACAACTTCACGCAGTGGGATGTGGACAGCAGGAATGTGGCCTACAGGCACTCAGGAGGGGACTCCCAGACTGACCGCTTTACTTTTGTGGCCACAGATGGCTCGAACCAAGGCTTTATTGTGGATGGGAGAGTGTGGCAAGAACCTGTTTCATTCACCATCCAGGCAAGTATGAGAAATACACAATTCTTTGCCACTGATGTGCAGAAAATAACTTTAAGGAAAACTATTTTCTTCTTTCCTTCAAATATGTACTCTGTGTCTGCAGTGTGCTCGGCACCAAGCAAGGCGCTGGGCATATCAATGTCAACAAAACAGATGTGGTCCCTGTGTACAGGTAATGATTGGCCTTAAGAGTCAGTGGTAAGTAATATAGAAAGGAACAAAAAACACAGGCCTTGGAGTCTGACACACCTAGGCTGGAATTTCTGCTTTGCCATTGATTAGCTGTGTCACCTTGAGAGCGTTCTTTTACTCTTCTGATGCTACTTTTTCTCCTTTGTGTTGTGGTGAGGATGAAATAAGAGTAGGTATTCAATGCACCAGCATATTTCCTGAGACATATTAGATTTTCAATATCTAATATTATGTAATATCGATATATATCTATTTATATCTAATATTATAACTACTGTTATAATATTTAACTATACTATTATGATGATGCTTACTGGTCCATGTCACCTACTATCATTTTAATGGTTTTCAACTAGACATATGGAAACCAACAGGGCAGTGTCAGTGCCCCACATGTGGTAACAATGAGAGTGATGTTTGCAGCAGCTGCAGTTTTTCTGAGCAATAAATGTAGGTCAGACCCACTTTACATATCTTCTTTAATTCTCATAAAAAATCCTTAGAGGAATATGTTATCTCCATATTATAGATGTTCAGGAGTTAAATAATTTCTTGAAATATACATAAAAACCTCAAATCTTTCTGTCCCCAAATCTGGTGTCCTTTCTACGTCACTGTACTGCCATATTTGTGTTGACTACGGTCATGATTCGAGGAGGGCATAATGTGTTTTCCATTTTTCAGTCAAAACACATTAAATGTGTCTGGCTGTTAGAGCCTCGAATCCACTCTTCTTGGATGTGGTTCACCCTATTCTACACACTTCCATCAACAGCAAAAAAGATGTATCTGTTTTTTACTTCGGGATACCTTCTGATTATGCAAAATAATAATTTCCCCTTGCTCTTCTCTTTAGTCTCTGTACTAGTGAGGATTCTCCAGAGAAACAGAACCAATAGGATGTGTGTGTGTGTGTGTGTATGGAGAGAGAGAGAGAGAGATTTATTTTCAGGATTGGCTCACACATGTCACATGGGTCTATATGTCTAAAATCTGCAGGACAGACCAACAGCATAGAGATTCCAGCAGGAGTTGATGTTGCAGTCTGGAGTCCAAAGGCAGACCTGGGGGCAAAATTTCTTCTGTTCAAGAGACTTCAGTCTCTTCTCTTACAATCTTCAACTGACTGGATGAGGCCCACTCACATTCTAGTGGGTGATCTGTCTTATTCAAAGTCTACTGATGTAAATGTAGTCACACCTGAAAAATATCTCCTCAGCAACACCTAGACTGGTGTTTCACCAAACAGCTGGGTATCAGAGCTCAGCTACATCGACACATAAAACGAAATATGACATCGTCTCTCTGTAAGCTGGGATCTGAGTAGAAAGGTGGAAAGTCCTGATGACATAGAATGGGTGCTGGAGGAGACTTTGGCCCTAAGGATATCCAGAAAATGTCATGAAATTGTGATGCACTGGGAGAAGAGAGAAGGTATTGATGTCATTGTACAGTATACAAGTACTTTGTGCATAGTAAAATTATTGTTTTATTGCTTATTATATTTTTATTGTTTAGTTTCATCTCACTCTTCAGTCAATTACAATTTTTTATGGACTTTTGACTCCCCACACTAGGTAGAAAAATGTCACTGTATTCTCCAACCAGAAATAATGTTCTGGGTCTATTGGCAGCAAATTTGTAGCATTTGTCAATTCTGCATGTGAGCATAGGAGTTCCTCTGCATTCCAGAGCCAAGAAGGAAAGGGGTAGAGTTTGAAGAAAGTACTAGATCAGGTCTCTTGCAACGCCAATACTCATCATAAAGAGTATTACCATGAGAGAATTGTCTTTTGGAAGTTTCAGAATTTACTGATAGGAAAATGTTGGATACATGATATAAAGTTTCTTTGTCATCAACAGCAGGTTTCACCCTGGCTGGTGTGGCTCAGTGGATTGAACACTAGCCTGCAAACCAAAAGGTTGCTGGTTTGATTCCCAGTCAGGGCACATGCCTGGGTTGTGGGCCAGATCCCCAGTTGGGCGTATGCAAGAGGCAACCGATGGATATGTCTCTCACATACTGATGTTTCTCTACCTTTCTTTCTCCCTCCCTTCTCTCTACAAGTAAATAAATAAAATCTTTTAAAAATAGTGGAAGGTTTCCCTTGCCCCCTCCCCTCAAATCATTATGTGTAAAAACCACACAAAGAAAGCCTAAAACTTTCTCCCATAATTCCTCTGAATTTTCTGGTCTCTAAGCAGAGAGGTCAGGCAGTTTGGGAAATGACTAACCTTCTCCTACCCCAAGCAGTACAGAAGAAATGACCCCATCATTCTCTTGCCTTCAAGAGCTTTTTCTGGCAAGACAATATAATATCATCAACCACTGAGTGATGAATTGGTCCAATTAAGTCACCGGGTGTGCTACTCTGATGGTCCCAAACTCGGAAACCAAGGGCAAAGCTACTGGACTTAAGCATAAAACTTAAGTGCATTTTACTGATACAGCATGTGCTGATCTGACATTCATTTTGTAGGAAGTCATGTCTGTCTGACCAAGATGCTGCAGTCTTGCTGCAAAGATTTCTGTAATGTCCCTTATGAGGGGACAGGGCTGGAGGTGAGGGAGAAAGAATCAGTATCACTGCTCTCTATGGTCTACGCATATCAGAAGATTTCCAGTAAACCCAACACAAGTAATCATAAAAGGATATATAGCTGCCACTGCTGTCATCATTGTCTCCTCCTCCTCCATTTTTTCACCTCCTCCTCCATCACCTCTTCCTCCTCCTCCTCTTCCTAAATGAATCATTATGGTATTAAATTACTATGTTTTAGAGTCATTTCTTACACAGCAACAGATAACTGATTCATCTCTCCTCCATGAAAGCTTTACTTTTCCTTCATCCATCCTAAATCCTTGCCACTCTTCAGGGATTATTACCTTTATAAAACCTCCTCTGAATATTCCAGGTCAAGGTTTTTCTTCCATTCCATTCCATTCCATTCCATTCCATTCCATTCCATTCTATTCTATTTATTATTTATTTATAAATATATTTTATTGATTATGCTATTACAGCTGTCCCATTTCCCCCCCTTCACTCCCCTCCACCCTGCACACCCTCTCCCACCCACATTCCCCCAATTTAGTTCATGTCCATGTGTCATAAGTTCTTTAGCTTCTAAATTTCCCGTACTATTCTTGCCCTCCCCCTGTCTATTTTCTACCTACCATCTATGCTGCTTATTCTCTGTACCTTTCCCCCCTCTCTCCTCATCCCGCTTCCCTGTTGCTAACCCTCCAGGTGGTCTCTATGTTTGTGGTTCTGTTCCTGTTCTAGTTGTTCACTTAGTTTTTGTTTTTTTGTTTTAGTTTTAGTTGTGGTTGTTAACAATTGTGAGTTTGCTGTCATTTTACTGTACATGTTTTTTATCTTCTTTTTCTTAGAGAAGTCCCTTTAACATTTCACAAAATATGGGCTTGGTGATGATGAACTCCTTTAACTTGACCGTGTCTGCAAAGCACTTTATCTGCCCTTCCATTCTAAATGAAAGCCTTGCCGGATAGAGCAATCTTGGATGTAGGTCCTTGCCTTTCATGACTTGGAATACTTTTTTCCAGTACTTTCTTACCTGTAAAGTCTCTTTTGAGAAATCAGCTGACAGTTTGATGGGAACTCCTTTGTAGGTAACTGTCTCCTTATCTCTTGCTGCTTCTAGGATTCTCTCCTTCATTTTAATCTTGGCTAGTGTAATTAGAATGTGCCTTGGTGTGTTCCTCCTTGGGTCCAACTTCTTTGGGACTCTCTGAGCTTCCTGGACTTCCTGGAAGTCTATTTCCTTAGCCAGATTGGGGAAGTTCTCCTTTATTATTTGTTCAAATAACTTTTCCACTTGTTGCTCTTTCTCTTCCCCTTCTGGTGCCCCTATAATTCAGGTGTTGGAACATTTAAAGATGTCCTGGAGGTTCCTAAGCCTTTTCTTATTCTTTTGAATTCTTATTGTTTCATTCTTTTCTGTTTCGTTGTTTCTTTCTTCCTTTTGATCCATTCCATGGATTTGAGTTTCTGTTTTCTTCCCATCACTATTGGTGGTTCCCTGTGCATTTTTCTTCATTTCACTTAGCATAGCCTTCATTTTTTCATCTAATTTATGATCAAATTTAACCAATTCTGTGAACATCCTGATCACCAGTGCTTTGAACTGTGCATCTGATAGATTGGCTATCTCTTGGTCGCTTAGTTGTATTTGCTGTGGAGTTTTGACCTGTTCTTATGTTTGGGCCATTTTTTTTTTGTTTTGTCATGCCTGTTATGCAACAGGGGCAGAGCCTTAGGTGTTCACCAGGGAGGGACAACCCAGTTGCTGGGTTGCGGCACTGTATGTGGGGGCGGGGTCTGAAAGGGAAGAATGGCTTCCACTCTGCTCTCTGTCGGATCCCAGTCTCCTCCGCTGCTTCCCCCATGCAAACTGGGCCCTTCTGGTGCTAATAACCGTGTGAATGGGCCTGTGTACATTCCAGGACCCTATGGGTCTCTCCAATGAACTCTCCCATGAGACTGGAAGTCTCTCCCTGCACCTCAACTCCCATAGGTGTTTTCAATTGGCGTTTTGAGGCCTTATTTCCCAGCTCTGGGACCCTGGCCCGAGCGCTCTGTCATGCTCCTCAGCTTTGTCTGGTTTATCTGTGGGCAAATGTAAGGCCGCCTGGTCAGCCAGCCTTCTTGCTCACAGTGCCTCGCTTCACAATTGCTGCCTTGCTGGGTCTGCCCATTGCCACCTGTGCCTGGGGTCTGCCCGCCGCTGCCTGCTTGCCCAGGGTCTGCCCACTGCCATCTTGTGCACCCAGTGCCACCGCTTTTTGTGCCTTGACCCCTCTCTGCCCGGATGTCCAATTCTGCCCCACCTACCGGTCTGGATGAATGTGTCTATTTTAATGCCTTGGTTGTCGGACTTCCATACAGTTCAATTTTCTGTCAGTTCTGGTTGTTATTTTGTTTTTAAATTGTTGTCCTTATTTTGGTTGTGTGAGGAGGCACAGGGTGTCTACCTACGCCTCCATCTTGGCTGGAAGTCTCTCTTTCTCCTATTCTTGTGCAAAACTGTCCAATACATGATTCCTTAAAACAGTAATTATATGCCTTGTTTTATATTTTTAAATTTCTTTACGTAGGTTAACAATATCTTACTATATGAACTTTCATGAAGATAATCTTCCTTAAAAATGTCTTATACTCTAATATTTTAAAATGCTTTTGGTATACTGAGTCAGAAGATCTGCTTTTGAAGAATCTAGAAATTTAATAGGACTAGGATGCATTTTAGCCCAAAGATGACCAATGGCACAACAGGGGACCATATAACCAGGGTTTAGATATTAACATTTTTAAGAGATAATTGATCACAACAGGAATTCATTCCTCTTATAATACTTTTGTTTTCAAGAAAAACAACATTTTTTAAAAACCAGCTGTACTCAGCTATTTATCAACTTGAAGAATGTCTTCCATGGTGTGAAATATTCTTTTTTCTCTGCTGACATTGACTTCCCAGCCCTATTGGCCACCATGGCTGTAGGATCTTCCCCCTGAAAAGGCCCTGAAGCCTTTGAGGGCTGAAGCCTGAAAAGGCTCTGAAGTGTAGGTAATTCCCCACCTTCCTCCCAACTGCACAGCTTTGAGTTTTCCATCCATACTTTTCAGGAAAGGAGAATGACTAACTTTTGGAAATGTTTTGTTGCTTTTCAACTCATAAAATACTCATTTTGAAGAATTCATAAACTACAGAAAAGGATAAGGAAAATATCCTTCACAATCATACCACCCAAAGATAACTGTTGTTGGCTGACTTCCTTCCATTCTTTTATTCTGTGCAATTAAAAATGGCATGATATTATATGTACTATTATGCATATTGCCTGTTTCCACTGTTCATTATGTTACAAATTTTGTTTCATGCCATTAAATCTTTCTTGAAAACATGATTTTTAAAGGCCACATAGCATTCAGTCTCAGGTAGAGATGGTTTATGAATCCCCTGTTAGACTTTTATGTTTTCTGGAACTTTGTTAATTGCTGTCATAAATTATATTTTCGTGAACATACAGGGGTGGACAAAAGAGGTTTACAGTTCATATGGAAAAAGCCACACAGGTTCTGATTATTACAATAGCTTTATTAACTCAAAAGAATGTCACAATGCAACTGTGAACCTTTGCTTTCCCTGTACCTATATTTTTGTGTACATGTCTAATTATTTTTACAGGATAGTTTAAAAAGTGAAAGTTTTAGATTAAAGTATGTGCACATTTTAGTATATATATATATATATATGAGTCAAATTTCTATTCATAAAATTTTCATTAATTTGTGCTCCTATCAGCAAAATACAAAATACCTGTTCCTCTAAGTATTATCCAACATGATTTATGATTCTTTCAAAAAATTTTAATTAAAGTATAGTTGGCATACCATATTATATGAGTTTCAGGTTTACAACATAGCGATTGAACATTTATATACCTTACTGAGTGATCACCATGAAAAGTCTAGTAACCATCTACCACCGTACAAAGTTACTACAATGTTGTTGGCTGTATTTCCTAAGCTGTACACCCCTGTGACTTATTTATTTTACAACTGGAGGTTTGCACCTCTCTGTCCACTTCACCTTTTTGTCCATTCTCCACTGCCCTCCCCTCTGGCCACCATCAGTTTGTTCTCTACATCTGTGAATCTGTTTCTATTTTGTTTTGATTATTCATTTGTCCTGTTTTTTTTTCCAGATTTTATGTATGAGTGAGTTCATATGGTATTTGTCTTTCTCTGTCTAAATTATTTTACTTATCATAATTCCTTGTAGGTCCATTTGTGTTGTTGCAAATGGCAAGATTCTATTTTTTTTATGGCTGAGTTATATTTTATATGTACCCCATCTTCTTTATTCATTCATCTGTCAGTGGTCAGCTAGGTTGCTTCCATATCCTGATTATTGTAAATAATTCTGCATTAAATATGAGGGTGCATATATCTTTTCAAAGAGTGTTTTTGTTGTTTTCAGATTAAATACCCAGAAATAGAATTGCTGGGTCATGCATATTTCATTTTTGATTAAATGAAGTTAAGAATTGAATGATTAGGAGTAAGGGGGATAGAGGTAGTGTTCCTGTCCTTGTTTGCTAGTGTCAGTGGTGAATTGTGCTAATTGGTCTACACCTGCCCCATCCCTAACACACAGCAGTTATTTGCAAGATGGACTGACCTCCATATCACATCCGAATAAGGCCCTCTGTAGTGTTCGAACCTGTACACCTCCGTCATTCATAGTGATTGCCCATCCACCATCTTCACAAATTGAGTTCACCTGTTTAGTTACGGCACCTGGCTCTCATCCTTAATGAGATGGTTATACAATTCTATAAACAATGACCTCTGACTTTTTTCTTACTAAGATATTTCTATTTTTATTGAACTTTTTTGCTCTCTGAACAAAGATATAACAAAAAATGTATTTGTAGACCTTTATAACTGTATTTCTATAAATCACCAAACATTGGAAAAATGAAAGAATCCTTCTGTGGAGGTAACATTATGTTTGCAATACAATTCTTTGGTAAATCTTAATATATATATTCAATCAATAAATATTCCTTGAGCCTTTGTTATGGTTTAAGCACTGTGCCAGGTGTAAGGAATAGATGGGGGAGATTAAATCCTAATGGAGGAGTCAGACAAATAAATAAAGCTGGGTCAAAGTTTACAATGGGAAGTCCACCTCTATTCCAGGCACTATGATAGTTGCTGAGGATATTGTGGACAAGGCAGTGTTTAGCAGAAATTAACAAAGGAGGAGGATAAAGAATCTGAATGAAATTCGTGGATGTTTTTCAGTGTTAACCTTAAGACCCCATGGGAATGAGAAGCCTTTATTTAAACTTGTATGTAATTATTAACAATTTAGGTGGACCGACTGGACAAAGCAGCACCCCACATCACACACTTGCATCCCCCTTCTCAAGTGGGACTCCTGAAAAATGGCTGCTATGGGATTTACATCACCTCCCGGGTCTTGAAGGCATCGGACCCTGACACTGAGGATGATCAGATTATCTTCAAGATTTTGCGAGGCCCCCAGCATGGACATCTGGAGAACACGACAACAGGTACTGCCTTCCTTAATCCTGTAATTGCTCGTTTTAAAATACACAGTGGCTGGCAACGCTAGAAAGCAATTTAATTAAGTGCAGGCCCATTTGGTAAACACTCCCCAGGGCTTACTGATAGATGCAGTTTACAAATCAATATTAGTGCAAAAGAGAGTTTGAAGCTGAACTTCCTTAAATTCATCTTAAGTGGGAGAACCAAATACTGATCTATTATTTGCTTACATTTTATTGTTGTTTTCTTAAAAATAAAACCAGCAAGATTGTAATATATTCAGAGGAACACTCAGTGTCAGGGCAAAATTCATATTTGTGACTAACTTTTTTCCTACCACAACACAAATTTTAAATGATGTCCATTTATTTAATTTTAAAATTCTGGGGTTTTTTTTGGTGTAGTGGTTTCTCTGGATTGTATATTACCCTTGCTTTAGGGAGACGGTAATCAAAATATATCACTAAAGAGGATAGTATATCCCCAGCCAGGTGGCTTGGCTGGAGCAATGTCCTGAATGTGCACCAGAAGGGCGGGGGTTTGATTCCCAGTCAGGGCACACGCCTAGGTGGCTGGTTTTATCACTGGCTGGGGTGTGAATGGGAGGCAACCAATTAGTGTTTCTCTCTCTCTTTTCCCCTTCCTCTCTGTTTAAAATCAATAAACATATTTTAAAAATTTTTTTAAAAAAGAGGATGGCACAGAATTACAGATTTTATTACTGTATCATCCTTGTCTACCTCCATCTTTGTATTTTTCTTAGGCACAATATTTCTGAGACAAAGTAAACTTTAAAGACTAATTTAAGTTCATTGCATTTCAGTTTTAAGATAGTTGCAATAATGTTCATTTCTTTTAAAAATACACCTCAGAGATTTTTAAAGCTGATATTTAAGATAAAATAGCTATACAATTTTATTAGCTCCTATTTACTCTTGAGTACCCACTAAATTCATTTATTTCTTTTTTGTAGGTGAATTTATCCATGAGCAATTTAACCAAAAGGACTTAAACAGTAAGACCATTCTTTACGTCATAAACCCATCTTTGGAATTTAATTCAGATATCGTGGAATTTCAAATCATGGACCCCACAGGGAACTCTGCCACTCCTCAAATGTAATTTTTTTTTGCCTATTTAGTAGTTCTGCAAATAATGTCCAAAATGTATCTGATTAGGGAAGTGAAATGGTGTTTTTTGAACAGAATCTAAGAGGATAAACTGATAGCCTATTTTACAAACTCATGGAATATATTTTGGAGAGCGATTATTCTATCACTGCTTGTTAAGAATAGCTTTCCAGAGTATAAAAACATTAAAAAGCTCAGTTGTATAGCTCTGGGTCATTCAACTTATGCATGCAAATGCCTACGCTTTCAAACCCAGACAGGTTTCTGTCCTGATGGTTCACCAGCACCCGGGACGAAGGCTGCAGGATCATGTACCAATCGTGCAGCAAGAGGTCACTGTAGGACTGCGTTAGTAACCAGTCTCCTCCAGCATCTGGACCTGGGGGAAGGAGGTAGCCAGGAAGGTCTGGCAAACAGCTCTGTACCTCCAAAAAATTAAACCCAAAAATGATTACTTGAAATGGCCTTTACGAGGTAATAAACCTGTCATAGGTAAGATGAAGACAGTATAAAGCAGAAAATAGACTTGGAGGTATGCTGTGTAGCATGTACAACCTTCCGAATAACAAGAGTAACAAGTCCTCAAAATGAACAAGATTAACAGAGCATGGTAATTTCACCTACTGGATCCCTATTCTAGACTTTTCTTGAAGGTAGACCTTGAATAATTTACCAGTTAGCAGATGACTGTAGAAAGCTGTATGATAGTCCAGTTCTTGTGCTTTTTCCTTTCGTTTTGAATTTGATACTCTTCCCCAGTAACCTCAAAGAAAAGTTGGTATTAATCATATCCCAGTAAAACTATGCATCACAAGCGAGTACCCTCTTTATTGGATTTTTATGACGGTATATGGACAAAGGAAGAAAACAGATTCGCCCCTGCTGTCTTCATTCTGGCTTTTTCTTTCGGATCCTGATCGCAGTTCCAACACTCACCAGCAGAGGTCTCTGTAGTCATTGTTAAAGAAACTGGCACCCTCCTAAAAAAACACATTCCCAGGGTTCTACCTCCATTGCTCCAGTAAACCGTAGAATCTGGCTCAGATTTATTAAATCCACAGATTTTTATTTAATGTCCACAGGTGCACAGTATTAGAAACTGGTAAATAGTTATGAAGAAGAAAGGCCTCACCCTTGACATTTAAATATAATCAAGAAGTTATAAAATTAAAACAAATGACCTCCACCCTTTAAACTGCTGTGGACTAAGAGAAATGGTTCCTTAGGATTTCCTTTACAGAAAATATATTAACTGCTTGCAATTTAGACAATCATTTTACAGCTCAAGAAAATGTAAAAAAAAGGAATCCTGCTCCACAAACATTAATAAATTGTGACTTCACTTGCTGTTTAATAGTTCAACTAGAAAATATAAGAATACCAATCAGACTTGCTACTGTGGGTCTGGTCCTCCATGTGGGAACATAGTGTAGCTGATGAGATTTCCCCCAGCACCAGTGCTAGATTAACATTGCTTCACTTACATGCCTTTTTATGCTTCATCGTTACAAAGAACATTGCTTTGGAAGATGATTTATGTTTTTAAAGAATCCTCTGATTTATAGGAGAATCACAGGAGAAATTATAACCTTAACTGAGGCTATTTTAAATGGGCCCCTGCTTGTGTCCCATATTAATTTTCATATACCTATGCTGAAGATGTTTCTAATCAGCTGAAGATGAAGATTGGAACCAATGGAACAAAATGATGTCCACCGAGGGTTAATCTAAAAATAATTTTAATTTTAATTCTGACCACTATTAAGTTATTTTCTTTAAAATGGACAAGGGGGAGGCAGAAATTACTCAGCATTTATGTCCATAATTCTTGAATGGTACAGTTGTTTCCAGCTTTATTTATTAGATGTTTTTGGAATAGGAAGCACATTTTTTCAGTAAGAAATAATCTTATCAGCAATGGGTTGTTGTTCCAAAACAGCCAGCAACAACCTAGTTACTGTCCAGTGTAGATCACAGGCCTTTGTGCTATAATTGTTTTCTGCTCTATTTCATTGCTCTTCATTTAATTATCACAACAACCTGTGCATTAGGTACCATCATAATAAAGAATTTACATGTAAGGAAACTGAAGCAAGAAAATAGGATAGGATTTTCCCAGGCTTATGCCGCTAATTAATGAAGGAGCTGGGACTCGGACCCAGGAAGTATGGCTCTAGAGTCCATGAGTTTCCTCACAGTATAAAGGAACTGCTTGCCCACTCTTATCACAGCGTGCTAACTGACCTAATGGGAAGGGAGCTGCAGACTTACCTCCCTCCTTTTTCTCCAGTCACTGACCAAACAGGTAGCAAGAAAGGAGGAATACTCACTCTTCAGGAAGGATCACTGGTTTGATTGCCAGTCAGGGAACATGCCTGAGTTGCAGGCCAGGTCCCCAGCAGGGGGCACATGAGAGGCAACCACACAGCACTGTTTCTCTTTCTCCCTCCCTTTCCCCTCTCTCTAAAAATAAATAAATAAATAAAATATTTAAAAAATGTAAGTTATAGATATTAATATCAGCATGCATTCCATGTCTTAGGGCCAAAGAACAGGGTTTGGGTTTTGACTCTGCCATTGACTTAGGTGATTGTTCAAGCCTTAGTTATCTGATCTGTCAAATGGGGACAATAGCAAAATTTGTTTAGAGAAACAAATGAAGTAAAGCATATGAAAGCATCTTGTATATTTGAAGTCTTTAATAAGTTTAACTTCTGGTAATGATTACTATTGTTTTTCATTCACGTGGGTGCAAAGACTGACTGTTTGAAAGTATTCCAGAGACATTGGGTGGCCAGTTATAGCCCACCTATAGTTAGAAATTGATGCTGGGATGATCTGCAAAGTGAACAATAAATATGCTCATTAATCAATAAACTAAATGCTGTACAACTTTCAGTTCTTTGGTTTAAACAGGATTAATAGATCAGTGTTCTGCACATTTGAAGGAGTGAAAACCTCCTGTAATAAAAGGGGCTCCTTTAAAACATGAGAAGAACCTATGTTCAGTGGGAAGGCCCCAGGATCTTCATGGCTAGTAAATGTTTGCTCTTGCAGCATTTCTGAGGACTACCAGTCCTGATGAGTCAGATGGATATTCCATTAATAAAGGTGTTAGTAAGGGTGATTTAGACTAAACTAATCAAGTTATTACTAACGAGCTAGCTTGTGTGCTGTTTAACTGCATCACATCCTAGAATCATAGAGATGCCTGCATGGATCCTGAGAGAGGAATGCAGAATGCAGCACATCCGAAATTGATTTGATCATAGAACTACTTCTTTCTCCCTTTAACTCCTTCGCCCTCCACAACAGCTCATGGAATGAGCTTTTCATGGAATACATTTGGAAGCCATTTTATCAGGAATAGAAATTATTTAAAAAAATTTTTTTAAGATTTTACTTATTTATTTTTAGAGAGGGAAGGGAGGGAGAAAGAGAGAGAGAGAGAGAAACATCAATGTGCGGTTGCTGGGGGCCATGGCCTGCAACCCAGGCATGTGCCCTGAATGGGAATCGAACCTGCAATGCTTTGGTTTGCAGCCCGCGCTCAATCCACTGAGCTATGCCAGCCAGGAGAAATTATTTTATATCACTTAAATCCATGGAGATTTAGACATGGCTAAATGCCTAAATTTCAGGTACTGTGCCAGGTACGTTCACACGTTGTCTAATTTAATCAACAAAGCACAATCCTTAGAGGATGATAAAAAAAATCAGGCTCAAAGCATTTCAGTAATTGTCCTGAAGTCACTTAAAGGGATGAGTGGCAGAGCCGAAGGGGACCCCTAATCTCCTGACCTCCCAGTGAGTGCTCATCTTACTCCTCTTACTTACCATAGGAGGGGCCCAGGCCTCAGCGAGACTCACTCACAAGCTCATCTGTTCTCCACTCCAACTTGAATCTGAGGGTGATTTTCAGAATTCTCAAACTAAACTACTGAGGAGCCACATCATTCATCAAAAACACCTTTGAAGGCCACAAAATGTAGCCAACTTTTGACCAGTTTCTTAATATATCCTCTACGTTGGCCTCTTTCTTGTGTGCAGTGACAAGGGAACTTGGAAAAGAAAGCAGACCCATCCTGAGGTTCTTTGTAGTGCAGAGGCTGCTTCCACTGCTGCTCCTGCTGCTGCTGCAAGAGCCCAGGCCCAGAGCGCGTGGATTCCTCCCCTCCCCCCCGCTACCCGCACTGTAGCTGTTCTATTATTCATTCTGGGCCTTAAAAAGAGAAGGGACAAAGGGAATGGGAAAGAAAAGGAACGTCTAATAGGTGAACTTTGCAATGGTTTGGCAGCTTTTATGAAACACCTTGCAGGGGAAGAGGTTGAAACAATTGACTGGGTGAAGCTCTCATGTTAACTGCAAGCCAGAAGTTAAAGGCTTTATTTCCAGCTTCGATCTAGGAAAGCACAGAGGAAGGAAAGAGAAGTAGCACTTATTAAGCACCCACTGTGTACAGGTGCTTTATACATATTCACAAATTTTAATTTTCATCATTCGACATGAGTACAATTCTCGTCCTTGTAAAGATAATGAACACCGAGGCCCGGAGAGTAACTGAGTAACTGGCCGTACTCACACCCTAACAAGAAGTGTCCGACTCCGCAGAGGCGTTGTCGCGCTCACCACGCTGCCTCCCGGCTGACGGCCGTTTCCCCGCTGCCATGAGAGAAAGACAAAAATGAAAACACAGGTGTTCATTGCATTCGATTACAGAGCTTAATAGCATCCTCTTTGAACTGATAAATCTTAGATTGACTACTTGGAAAAATATTTTTTAATGTCCCACTTTTCTTAAGTCATACGCTACTTGATTACAGATGAAGATCTTGTTATAAGAATAATTTCATCACAATTTTAGCTTCCATGAAACCTTTCACTGAGAAGCTAAAGATACTTGATGGGTATTCATTAAGGTTCATTTAGTTCCTTTGAAGTACGGACTCATGATTATTACACTTAGGGATGTGAGGCAACTGAGGCAGAGCCGTTAAGTGCCTTTTCCACACACTCTCGTTAACCTACATTAAGGTCCCGAGTCCCAAACTGGAGTTGTTTTCGTAAACGTTTCTCCAAGTTTATGGTTCCTTCATAAAAATGAATCAAGTAGCCACAGTATAAAATATCAGGAAGTGTATATTGATGCCTCTGCCTCCACATTATTGACATTTTGGGCCAGGTGACTCCTTGTCGTGGGCTGGGCAGTGGGCACTGCAGGATCTCTGGTGGCATCCCAGGCCTCTCTGCCCGCTAATGCCCGCATTACCCTTCTCCCATGTGGTAATCCAGGCTCTCTCCAGACATTGCCAAGTGTTGAAAATCATGCACACACTTTAGAAAATAGCATATGTGTGTTAAGAAATCACACTGTGTGTAGAATGCTCCTTTATCAATGTAATTTTTCTAATAAAGCCCAATGGTAGGCAAAGAACCCAAACTAAGTCAGGGCTAGAAAGAACATATGAGGATCATACTAGCCTGGCATTTTTTCAAATTGTGTGAAATCTGAATTTCATAGGGCAGTGGAGAAAAAACACTTGGGTGTTCAACTTAGCTTAGGAAACAGCTAAAGAAGATTCATTTAACAAATATTTATTGAGCACTTACTATATCCTACTCATTCTACCAGGAATTGGAAATACATCAGTGACCTGTCTCTTTTGATTTAGAGCATACACAGTATCTAAGTAAAGTAAATAGTATGTTTAAAAAGTATGTGATACATACTTTGCAAAATGAGAAAGTAGGTCAGGATAAGAGCAATCACAACTGCTGGACTTGGGGGATGGATTGTGGTTTTAAATTGAGTATTTAAACAGCTTTTCTTGTGCTGGACTTAGAGTCCCTGAGTGGCAGAGGGACCAGAAGCCTCCTGACTTCTGATTCAATTTAATCTCACTACTTCATCCTGTGTGGTTTGGGGAACCAAAATTTTGTTTTCACATTAAATCAAGTGTTGTATTGTGAAGTGTGCCCCCAGATCACTTAGAGAAGTGTTTCTCACCTGGGGATGATTTCCCCCAAGGGGCAGGTGGGTTGGAAATGCCTGGAAAGACCTTGTGATAGTCGTGACTGAGAGGGGCGGGGCCACTGCAGTCAGTGGGTAGAGTCCGTGGATGCAGCCACATACCTCCCAGGGCACAAGGCTGCCTGCCACAACGAAGAACTATCTGGTCCCAAATGTTGACAGTGTCAAGGTTGAGAAAGCCTGACCAAGGGGCTAACCAAGTTTTCACCTCCTGCTAAATGACTTGAAATGATCATCATATGGGTTTTGCACAAAGTGTGTCCCAAAACTTCACATCTAACCTTAGAACATGCTTTCCTCAATGGTAATAGTGGAAGGGAGGGATCATTAAAATCTGCAGGTTTGAACCAACCCTTGTCTGCATGACACCCACACATCCAGAGCTTTCCAAATTCCTCTCATGGGTTACTGCATTTGGTTACCTCCATGATGTCACGCGTGCAGCTGTGTGGCTTCTAACAGGGAGAATTCCTGAAGGATTGACTACACCTCTTATGTTTCTTCCAGGTGTTTGTGTAGAGTTTAAGTAGCCATAGTCTCCGTGTAGAAAGATCTTCTGAAATGCAGTACTGCAAACAACAACAAAAACGTCAAAAACATGTGTTGCACTTACCCTCAGGCATACAAGTGTTTTGGAATTTAAATATTTTTCTGGAAAATATATAGCCTGGCTGACATTTTATGGCTTTTCAATACATCTTTATTATTTGCAGTGAGTTTCAAGAAAATAAAATAGAACACTGTGTAATGGCAACCTTAACCTCTATGCATTGTGCAACATTCTAAGGCTGCCTCAGGGCAATGCATGCACTTCCCCAAACAGCAGCGCTCTGCAGAGTCCCTCTGTTTGATCAAGATCAGCAGTCAAACTGCACTGAGCTTCAGGCCGTGAGGTCCTTTGGATATGCACAGTGATGTTGGTGAATTTCTGCTTCTCTTAGTTGGTATTAGCAATGGATAAATTCTCAGGAGATTGGACACTGAAACTTATTTGCACCTTACTGAAACTTAGCTGAAATTCATCCATACTTATCTATTTCACAGGTTCCCATTGCTTTCCTCTCTTTCCTGTTTCATATTTTTGTCTTTTTCCCTAATCTCTTTTGCTGATTTTTTTTCCTTTTTCCTTTAGCTGGATCCTTTCAGAATTCTTTGCAACATGTTATTTAGAATAATAACAGAATTAATTAGAATGATAATAATACGATGCTATTTCTGTTGACATTTATGATATTTCTGTTGCTTGTTACCTTGTACTATTTAAAGCATAGTCATTTATTTCTTTGTTTCTTGATCAGTTTCATGCTAGATTTAAATTCAGGTGCATTAAATACCCATGAGGTTGCTAATACTATTTAATGTAAGGGTCTTGTGTTTATGTACAGATTTTATGAAGCCCAGCTTGCTAGTAACAATAAATTCCTATCTATTGATAAATAAACATATATGGCCATAGAAACTCATGAACCTCTGCAATAATTCCATGCTCCCACACTTGCCCCACTGGTCCAGAGTTGTTTGAGTAGGAGACAATGCTAGTGAGTCTATTGTGCTGGTGAACTTAATATATAGGATGTGACAGTGACCCGTGACTGGTGTAAGAACACAATGTGGTTAGGAGAGAGGAAACTTCCTCTCTGACATGAATGGTGCCCAGGGAAACCTGGAAGCTGTGAGACTTGAGAACTCCTTACTTCCCACAGGGGGCACCCAGAATATCTAATTCTTCAAGAAAAAAAATATTTAAGAAATGTTAAATCCAAAGGAAAGAGTCTGAATCCAATTGAAAGTTTGAAAATATGGTAAGGCAACCACAGTGGGTTTTGTAGAGTGAGAGGGAAATGCATGAAATAAAACAAATGGTAGACCGTCCCGGTGAAGGGTACGTGCGTCCTTGCACACAGCTAAAGCTTACGGGGGTAAAGAAAAAAATGGAAAACATGTTTGGGCAGAAATGTTTGGGGGAAATATTTTAACTTTTCTAACCTCACAAAGGGAAAAATTTTGCAATAAAGATAAAATTGTATTTCTCTGCTCAAGCTCAAACACAACAGTCAAACTCCAAATGAGAAGAAGGACAGTAGAGGAGGAATAAGCCTTTGGCTTCAGATGTGTGCTGGAAATTTCATTTCTGCTATCTGTTAGCTTTGCCATAGCTTTTTGTCTTTGAACTAGTTATTTAATCTCTCTTAGGCTCAGTTCTCTTCCTGAAAAAACAAAAAGTCTCTCTCCTATGAGGGTTAAAGAACATGGATTCATCAAACTTTGGGCTCTCTGAAGATGTTGTGGGGAAAGGGGCAATGCTGTACTAGATTTCTTCAGTTGTGTGGCTGTTTCTGCTGCACACATTAGTACAACCCCTGTATGGGCACAGGAGAAGGGACAGATAATGGTTATAAAACACCTACACATTTTAATTCTTAGGCACAGCCTCAAAAATAACTTGTTATCTAATGGAACCCAAGTTCAGAAAAGATCTGGGTCCGGAACAGTTCCTGGTGCACTGATGAAGAAGGCCAAAAGATAAGAGAGAAGGATTCGTATCAGTGTCCTTTCCAAAAGTGAATGTCTCCTTGAACTTTACCACTGCTGTTCCCTCTCCCTTCGGAATACTCAAGTTTCAGTCCTTTTTTTTTCTTTTGGTCATTAAGCCTGTAGGAACTCCAACAGTCTTCTAACCTTAGTTTCTGCATATGTAAAATAGAATTCTAATCATTTTTCTGTCTACTTCATGGTGTTGTGGTAAGAGAGACTTAGGTGAGATAATGTCAGTAAAAGTTCTTTGTGAACTAACATGTAGTGAACAAGTGGGAGGATTTCTAGTGTTGGTGTAGGTTGATGAAGCATCTTTGTTTACGCCAGGTACACCAGGATGCAGACCAATGGTTCAGTCTCCTACCCAGCAGAGGACCCGACCCCTGTAGACATGTATATGCATTTCTTATGATTTTCCCTTTTCTTTTTCTCTCATGCACAGTCTGGAACTGAAGTGGTCTCATATTGAATGGTCACAGACTGAATATGAGGTCTGTGAGAACGTGGGCATGTTGCCCTTGGAAATTACCAGGAGGGGCTACTCCATGGACTCGGCCTTTGTGAGTGTAAAGGTAACAACTCCAAAATGTAAACTGTCAAGCTAAAACTTAGGTTGCTGGTTGGTGCCTTTGATTATTTTATTAGAAAAAATCAGAGTAACCAAGAAAATTTAAAATTGCGGGCGTGCCACACTAATCTGGAGATCCCAGATGCAAGATCTCCTTGTCCCTCCATCCTTTATCTAGCTTCCTTAGCTCCTAGATGTGGTATTTCTAACCCTGTTCTAGTTTTTAAGTCTGGTTACTAATTATTGAAGTTTGGTTTCACGGGGAGATATATCCAGCCTAGTGAACTTGGACCACACTGTGCTTTGGAAAGAAACGTTGTAGGTAAGACATTCTGTGAGGTGCCCAGAGCAAATTTCAGTCCCTAAATGGCTTTCTCTTAATATGCACCAGGATCACCTCCTCTTGTCTCAGTGCATCAGGAAAATTAGGGGATAAACCTATCTTAAAAGTGCCCAAGTCATGCAAAATTAAGAGAGCATATTTCAATACAGGCACCCTGCAATACAAGGAATTTTCAGTAATCACTTTGAGATTAGTCAAGTTGCTATTCCTTTCTATTGACATGGCTTCTAGAATTGAAGGTTGTTTTTTTTTCTAGGAGTTGCTATTATAATAGCACTTCAAGAGAATAAAGCATGAAAAGCTTTTATGTACTAAAGACAGCAAAAAAGCATTAAGAACACCCTCCTCAATGTAATGAAAGGGACCTCAATGTAATGTAATGGTATTAGGTTCTGGGAAAAAAATGACATCTCAGTTAAGTCTCAGTTACAATAATAAATTCAAATCATCCTCAGAACTTTGTGCACCTAATTCTACCATATCAAGACTTAGCGATTATCTTTCCAGTAGACACAGGTTCTTTGCCTCAGATTTGTGGGTGCTTTATTGTTAAAACATTAGACAATATGGTATGCCCTATAGCTTTCTGGCAGATTGTTTATGGGAAAAGAGAATCTGCCTGGGTGGTTTTTTAATAGTCCTCTAGTCCTCCATAGAAAGCACCATATGCTCGAGTCTGGAGTTTTGGGCCACAGTACCATTCACCTTGCCAGGCAGAAAGAACATACGTGGTGTGACATGGAACCTTTTGTCTCCTTAAGCTGAATGCACACCATGAACCTGCCGGCTGAGTGTGCAGACTTTCATCAAACACAGGCCTGAGACCTGCAGGGACGGCTCTGTCCACAGCACACTGCCTGCTGCTTCATGCCAGAGCTTACTGGCTTCTTGACTGGGTACAGGGAAAGAGAAAGAACGTTACCTACGTGGTTTGCCCTGGTTTGCATTGTGCACTTTCACTGGACTGATTTCTCCAACCACCTTGCCTCAGTCCATTTCTTTCCCACGTAGGATTCTGTAAACTCAGTGGCAGTAAATACCAGGTAATTGCACGTGCAAGAACCATGCTGGGCTGTGTAACTCTGGCATATGGTGGCTACAGGTGTATGCTGGGCTGCCTTTCCATGATGAAAGATTCTTCAGGAGGAGCCTTGGCATTGTAGGCAAAGAGCAAATGGGATTTTAGGAGGTAATACCCTACTTGAGCAAACTGTTCCCCCTGCAGGCCCATTGGCAGATGGCAGAACCTTTGATCAGAATTAGAGATAATGTCTGAGGCCATAGAAATAGGAATTTTAGAGTTTTTAATCATGCACTTCATTCCTTTGTAAGAAAGGGAAGAAATATGTTAACCTGCTTTCCTGACCATCTTAAAACACCTAAAAAATTCCAAAAGTAACAGCTGCCTGTGCTTTCCATGGGGTTCTCATTCAATGCCCTCTTTCTCAGTTAAGGACACTGTTCTTAATATACACAGGTTTAGGCTACCTCTGGGGGAAGTTAAGGCCATGGCTCTAGAATGCCTAAATCACTTCTGGTTTTAAGCCCTAGGAATGGGGAACAGAGGATCAGTCAACAGCCTCTTTAAACCAGAGCAATTTGGGGATTTTTGCAATTTACTTGATAGAACCTTTGGATTCTGGGTGGGGATTGCTTTTGTGGGGTTGTTTACCAGGTCTGCCATTCCCACAAAGTCTTCATTTGTGTCTGCGAAGAGGGATGGTTTCATTCAGACAGGAAAATGGAGCAGACTTGCTTCAACTCATGTAGTCTAAAGGCTTTCAGGGCCCTGGAGCTCGTAGGAGACCTCCGAGCTTGCTGACCAATCAGCGCGCAGGCTGTCAGAGTGCCTGCGTTTCTTGTCCTCTTCGCTCCTCCACTGCCTTTTCTCTTAGTCATTATTTTACTATTTTTTAAAAGATTCTATTTATTTATTTTAGACAGAGGGGAAGGGAAGGAAAAAGAGGTGCAGAGAAACATCAATGTGTGGTTGTCTCTCATGCACTCCCTACTGGGGTCCTGGCCTGCAACCCAGGCAAGTGCCCCGACTGGGAATGGGACTGGTGACACTTGGGTTCTCAAGGCTGGCAGTGAGTCCCCTGAGCACACCAGCCAGGGCTCTGACGCATTATTTTTAGAACAAGGTTGGGATAAAGGGAAGGTAATGAAATAAAACCTTGTAACAAAGACAAAAATATTATTTAAAATTCATGTTACTTTCTCTAATAACTGAATCATGCATAAAGAAGCCAAAAAAGTTTTACTCCCATTGATACTAGTTTAGAAAATGTTAACTTTTTAAAGGAAGGTCCATGTAGCTCAGATCAAACATGGCTTATTATAATTAAAAAAAACATTACATGAAAAACATTTTAAGAGTGAGTTTAGTCTAGTATGAGACTAGACTAGGTTTCTTTGCTATAGAATATTTATTTTCATTAAAAAAGGCATTTCTTTCCTTTTAAGGTCAACCAACTGTCAGCTACAATTGGAAAAGATTTTACCATGACTCCATCTAAACTGATTCAGTTTGACCCAGGTATGCTTGGTGTCTATAGTTTGTTTCATGTTCTTATAAGAATGTCTGGAGATTTTGGGGAGGACAGAACATTATGCAGCTTCAGCTGACTAGAAACTCTCAGGGAATCGTATCTCCCCACTCTAGGATAGATTGGTTTGGACTTGAGGTTTTGCCCCTCATATTTTATTTTATTACAAGTGAATATTTATTCAAAATGAGATCATAACAAATAAAAATGTGAAGTATCAAAGCAAACGTCCACAAATACAGAAAAAATGTTGTCATTTAAAAAGCTATTAAAAACTAAAATAATTAAAAAATTTGCCTCATATTTTGATGGACATTTTCAGACTGTTATAGTGACATGGATTCTAGAAGAAATTTCTAAATTATTTCTATGGGAATAGGTTGCTATGAGGAGATTCCAGGGGAAATTATTGTTTAATTAGATAGCATATAATTTCCATTCAATTTGTGAAAAATTTTGCTAGGTGCAAAAGGGAACACAAAAATATGGTGCCAACTCTCAAGGATGTTCTGTCAGGTGGGAAATACTGACATGAAACAACTTACTAACAACACATTGGGACTCAAAGGATGAACCATTGTTCTGGCTAAAGAACATCCTGGAAGATTTCCCAGAATCCTCAGCAGGTAGAAGAAGGGGACTTTCAGTTGAAAGACAGACAGACACACTTTTGGGGACTGTGCCTAAAGCACTGAGGCTGGAGCTGTGCCTTCTTTCCCTGGCTTCTGAAGGTGGGGGCAGGTTGCTGTCACTCACTGCTCAGCATGGTTCTCCCTCCTTCCTTCTGCTCTGGATCACCTGTTCAGGGGCAAATGGAAAAAGCCTTGAGAAGCAGCCGGGACCTAAGGCTTTGTGGTGTCCTGCAGAGCAGGTGTTCTGTGCTCTGAGAACACACCATCAAGTCCAAACTCTTGCTGTATGGCAAAGGCAAAACAAAATGGCTGAGATACCATCAACCCTCCAAAACTGACAACTTCAATGTTAAACATAGAAAAGAAATGCATTTCTGCGGTGCATCACAGGCAGCATGATGTTTGAGCACTGTTTGTGTGCTGGGACTGCCCTAACAAAGCATCATAAACCAGGTAGCTTAAAAACAGAAATTTATTTTCTCACAGTTCTGAAGACCAGAAGTTCAAAGTCAATGTTTTGGCAGGTTGATTCCTTCTCAGGGCTGTGAGGGAAATGTGCTCCTTGCCTCTCGTCCACTCTCTAGTGGTTTGCTGGAATCTTTGGCATCCTTGGCTTCTGTTGTCTTCATGTCTGTAACGGCATTCTTCTTGAAGGTGTGTCTCTGCTCAAATTTCCCTTTTTTGTAAGACCATTTTGTTTTCAAGTAAGGTCACATTCTAAGATACTGGGGATCAGGACTTCAATATATGGAATTTTGAGTGACAAATTCAACTTATCACAATGAGGCTTAAATTTACATTGCAGAAACCCAAATACTGTTGTTGACTTCCTTCCAGTGATATGTTTCTGATTTGCGTAAGTTTATTCCTTAGGCTGAGCACACTTTGTGAGAGACCTACTCCCATTATGTATTTAGTGTTCATCTTCAGGTTTCAGAAGTCTATTATGTTCTGGTCAAGGGCAATACACCCTTTCCATACTTCACATTAAAGCACTTTCAATCTTTCTACTTTTTGAGAGCCGAGAGTCTTTGTCATATGTCATCTTTATTATTGGAGGTCTATTTGTTACAAGATTGTGAGTGATTTTGGCTTTCGGTAGATTTGAGCAGCCTACCAGATGCTCTGTGTGGACTGTGGAAACTAGAAAGTATCACACTAGAAGGATCTCTGAAAGCTACTTCTTAGAGATCCCACTAGATAACTTAAATACCCATTTGTCTAGAAGAGTTTAACATGATGTTTTGAGGAGATACTAATGACTTCTAAGGACCCTAAATGGTCATGATTTTAGAGATTATTTAGACTTGTTAAGAAAAAGAAATAAACATCTTATAAATTAAAATGAAACAATACTTGGTTGTTCATTGTTTAGGAACTTATTAGTCAGACACAGTGTCATAAACTGAAGTCTTGCTTTAGAGAATTTTTTAAGTTTCCCATGTACACAGATCCTGTAAGTATTTATTTACTCCCATTTGTTAACCCTTACCTCTTTTGGATCTGGTGTCTCCAACCTCACACCCATCCCTTTTGCCCAAGCAACCTGTCCATTTCTTTGAAAACAGCAGTTTCCATGATTGGAGAAGAACAGGGAGTGAGAAATCAAAGATGGTGGGGTATTATGAGGTTACAGAGCTCTTGGGAGAGAGCTGGAGAGAAACTGAGTGACTTCACACTAGTGAGCTACACTCAAGTAAGCTTGCCTTGCAGACATTGTACTGAGCCAAAAACTGACCCGGACTACTTTGCGGTCAGCTTTTGTGATTCATCGGAGTCAAAGTGTAGATATTCATAATGCAGTGATTGCTTTTCTTTAAAATGTGTTCTTGAAAGGTTTGCTGCATTCTTAATGGAAACTTCATCATTCCTAAGAGTCAAAGGGTTTTCCAGAGAGTCAGATCTCTAAGGTGGCATTTGCTAAAAAACATTGAGAAAATGTCTTTAAGTGGTAAAATCTGCTTCTCAGGAGGGCATCCAGGAACAACCTAGCCTGTGAAGTGGGATATGTCTGCATAAAATGACACCTCCCTCTCTCCTTCCACACCTTTTGTTTTATGGGAACAGGAGGCCAGTTCAGGCCTTCTGAAATTGCTTATAATCCCAGTAATTTGACAAATACTTTTCACTTTGAAAGTGGGAAAGGAAGGAAAAGGAAAAAAACAAGTTCTTAATTCCAATCTCATTAACCTAAAAAGTTGGTCCTATGTGCACACCTGGTAGGCATAGAAACAAAGTCGAAATGCAGGAAAACAAATCAGAGGCACTCAAATGAAACTTGGAACAGTTTCTCTCTAACCACCTGGTTCTA
This sequence comes from Phyllostomus hastatus, assembly GCF_019186645.2. Lineage (NCBI taxonomy): Eukaryota > Metazoa > Chordata > Mammalia > Chiroptera > Phyllostomidae > Phyllostomus > Phyllostomus hastatus. Next base: position 16,292,574 of record NW_025333857.1, read on the forward strand.
CTCCACTAAAAAAAAATATCTTAAAATAAGAGGGGCTTTGGTTAGGCTTGGGAATATATATATTTTGTATTAGATTTTTATTTGAATAATGATTGACTCTCTGAGCTTTGAGAATCAAAACAGTTCTCTGAATAGTAAAAATCTTAGTATTCATATGTTTTCCGCCTTGTCCAGCCTCTTACTGCCCTATGCCAGTTTCATCAGAATGGTTGCCTATGTGGTCTCCCATCTTCTAGCCTCTCTGCCCGAGCTCCTAAATCTACCCACATCATAATTTTAGTTTCATTTTTCAAGACATCCTTTTTCAAGAGCCTTCTCAGTTGCTGTGGTTTCAAGTCTGAATCTGGCCACCCAGTTAGTGTCCAGCAGTCGAACTAAAAACTGCTACTGCAGCCTTATCACCCTGTTCACTTGCCAGCTACCCTGCTCAGCTTTCCCTGAGCAAGGCCACAACTTCGCTGTCTTCCTGCCTTTGCATCTGCTGTTTTCCCAGTTCTTCCCTCCAAACCCTTCCACCTCTGGGGCCCACATACATATAGTACTGACAATCTATTCTGTATCTTTCAGCAGCTAATCATACATAGCCTTGAATAATTGACTTTTCTCATACTTATATCTTATCTCTTCAAAGAGATTTTAAATTCCTTTATGTCAGGCTTGCTTATGTTATACCTCTGGTATTTTCCATAGCATCTAAAGCAAAGGTAAGTATATAATGGACACAAAATAAAAATATTTTGATGGATTGATTCATTCATCCATGTGGTGGGACTTATATAATATTTTCTGTTAGATACTTCAACTTCTATTTTTGCAAACTATGGAAGTAATTGATTTAAGAACTCAGTTGATATTGAAAGCCTAAGAAATTAGCTGTCAGCCTATATTTAAAAAATAAAATTATTTCAAATACACTTTTTTTTCTTTTAAGTGCAGCCAAGGGTAGGATAAGTGAACAGTTCCATCTTTCCATTGGATTTGACTGGGTATCGATTAGGCTTGGATTAGATCATGAAGTCTGTATTGACCTGCCGTCAAGGAGGCCGTTGCGTAGATGGCACAACTGAGAGGCACAAATATGTAGAAAATGATCTGCAAGGACAAAATTACTCTGATCTTCAGAGGGCTAGAAAGAAAATGTTAAAGTGTTTGTGGAGATGAATGCATGGGGATAAAAGCACTTAACTAGCCCAGAAGTAAATGATAGGATTTTAAAAACTTAGTCCTAAAAGGTTAAGCCGTAAGTTTATTATCCTTTCTCCCCTTAAATTTGATCCTTTTCTCTCTACTAAACAGTGCTTTCTTTTCTTCCTGTCACCACTTTTCTTCTAAATAAACACAGGAGGATGTCCTGGCATCCACATCATGGAAACTGGTCAGGATTACACAACATCAGAAGTTTCTTCCAGCTTTAATATTTTGCATTTGGGGGTTGCTTTGCATCCCATCTTCCTGCTGATAGGATGGCTGGGGATATGTTTGAAACATCAAAACTGTTTAGTATTAAGTTGACAAAGTTACGTAATCCAAGCCTGATTGTAACTCCATCTACAGAGGCAGACAGAAAGAAAACAGCAATGACAACAAATCGGCTCAGTCTATTTCTGGAACTCCCAGCCCATAAGTTCTCTCTAGGGGGATATCAAACTACTGAGTATTACATCATCAGCAAAAGCGTTTGCAGGCGAGAAAAGATCTCAGGAAGTGGGGCAGCCAATGGAGGCAGCTGTCTTTAGAAATCAATCATTTCAAGGGTTCCGTGAATAGCACGAAGTATCATCCAATAATCACTTCTAACTGTCTACCGACATCTTAAGAGTTTTGAAACTAGTACGCTTTTAAGATTGCAGTACTTGTTTATTCTTCAGGAGAAAAGGGGCAGGTCGGGAAAAAGTTAAATCTTGGATCTCATCTACTAACCATTTTTCTGTTCATCCCTTGCAAAATGCAGCTTACTTTTTGTTACAGTGCTTGCATTTAAATGAAATCATTGTCCAGGAACAAATGTGGTCTTTTAATATTATTTGGGAGAACAGCAGGACCTCAGTGAGTCGGTAGCAGTACAATAGCTCACTCAGGCTACTGCAGTTGAGCTGTAGACATGTTAATTAATATATTTCTCTGACACCTAGGTGATTGAAATAGCAATTAAAGAGTAATTAAAATGTTTACTTCTTGTAGGAATGTCAACTAAGATGTGGAATATAGCAATTACCTATGACGGATTAGAGGAAGATGATGAGGCCTTTGAAGTAATTCTGAACTCCCTGGTGAATGCAGTTCTTGGCACAAAGACAAAAGCCGCAGTGAAAATTTTGGACTCAAAAGGAGGTATTCTTTTGATCCTCATCTTGAAATCAGAAGTGGTCCTAGTGCTGTAGCTGCTTGCTTTCAACAGCCAATGTGCTTGATAATGCCTTCACATCAAAATGCTTAATTTCTTGTCAAGAAAGCAACCTCGTCACGATGTAGGCCCTTTATTCTGGTTTCTGCTTCATGCGGTTTTCCTCCCGCTAAGAACTGTCCTTTCAGAAAAGCAACAAGTCAGTGGTGCAGTTAGTTTTTTTCCTACCCGTTTGTTGTTCTCACCAAGGGGGAAACAATGTTGGTGAGAATCTATCGACAATTATTTTCCCCCAGAGTCTGCAGGGCTGTAATTATCTTCCTCTGTTAAAGAGAGCTCTTCATGCCTAAAATCTGAGCCCCCACTGGAGTGTGACCAGGAAAGGTCTAAAAAAGGAAGGAATGGGAGAAAAAAAGATGTGAACGATGGAGCTGGCTTGGGGATTCAGGAGCAGCTGGAGAACATTAATGAATAACCTTGGGCTGCAGGGCCCAATAGGTCCTGGATGGTATATGCTAAGGAATAACCTGTGAATCAAATGAAACAAAGACTAACCAAAGTCCTTGGTGCTCTCGATGTTTTTCCGGCCAAATACCTTCTTATTTGTCTATTTAGCATTTGACTACTGTTCAGTTAGCATGCTAGCTCTTAGTCGGCTCTTTTTATAGCTGTCATGCCCGATGGCCCGTATGTTTTCTTTATTTGAAATCTATTATCTCCTTTTTCTCATCCTACAATAAAATAGACACCATCATCTTTCTTTTATCGTACTCATATTTTCACTACATTTCTCCCCACCTCCTTTCCACACCAAATTTACTTCTTTTTCAGTAGTATTTGCTGGTCACATTAAGTGTATGAACTAAACGAAGTACACACTTTACAAATGAAGGATAAGTTACCCAGATGTGAGTGCTGGGTTTTGATTCTTTTCAGACTAATTGACAGTGTTTCAAGAAGAAGTAGCTCCATCAAGATTTACTGGATCTTTGCTCTGTAGCAGTTGAATGCTAATTTTTATAGCTGTTACTTGATTTCACTGATATCTTCAAACAGTTCCAGTTTCTACCTCAAGGAGACTGGGGAAAGGACCATCACTTGGTAGTGGCACCTGACCAAGGACTGAGCCTGGTGTTTGGAGGAGCATTATAACAGGAACAGCAGTGAGGCTGTCGTGGTATAAGTGTGATGTACAGTCATGACAATGGCTCTTATTTGTGGTTTGTGAAATCAGTTTCATGACTGTAGACGTGCAGAAAGGCACAGCTTTCTGCGATGGAAACTGCTGAAGAGCAAAGGAGTTTCTGGCAAATGGCTAAAAGGCAACATCTGGTGGGAAACCATTTGTCTAAGTTTCACGACAAGCTGCTGCAGGGGCTGTGTTGATGTCAGCACTTATCTGTTAGAGTAAAACGCTGGGACTGACCTGCCATCTTGCGTGCCTCCAGGACAGTGCCGCCGTCCTCCACAGTCCTTCAACCCCGACAAGCACAGCTCGCAGAAGAAGGGCATTTGGCACCCGCTGTCCCTGGGGTCTTCCTTCCCTGTCATTTCTGGTTCCTTTCATCTGGAAAGAAGACCTCTTCCATCTTCCAAGCGGCCTGCAGTCACCAGGGGAGACACCCCACAGGGCCTTGATTCTACAGATCTTTATGGAATGAAGCTTAGGACCCGAGGGAATGGCAAAACAGTAAGGATGGGGACTGCCTGGTTTTTGGTGTGTTGTAGTACATATTAAAAGAATTAAAAGATATCAATGAGTATTCCTAAGCACTGAAGAAACTGTTTTGATTCTTATAGTGAGTGGGGGCCATAGTTCCTTGCATAATCATGCAGTGTCTTTTGTATGCAGGTAGCATAATGCTGTCCCACTTCATTAATTGTACTAATTGAAGTGATAGATATACTGACTCATCCATATAATTTCAGCTTTGGTTTCTCTTGTAATGAAGACAGAGAGGGAATGACCAGTGACCCTGGAATAGAATGAAATTAAGTAAGCACCCTACTTGGGTGTGGAGACCATGGCTTTGACAGCATTAACACAGCATTCTAACCTGGCACATACACATGAGTGTGTATGTGTGTGTTTTAGGACAGGTGTGCCCTCTAGATGTACCAACAAAATAAGGGTATCTTTTCTCCCTATTGGAGGCTACGAATGTAGGAATCAATATTGATAAGCTGTGATTGGTCCAGCGGTTTTAAAATTCCAATGATTTGGACAGGAAAATCTTGAGAAATACATTTAAAAATTTTTTAATATTAACAAGATCTTACTGGAAAAGTTTTAACCTATTGCTAATTATTATTCAAACCAGTTTTGTTCATATTTTGTCCATATCTTTGATTTCAGGTTTATCCATCCTCTGTTTATAGAAATGGAACAGACATCATCTATAAAGTAAGCATAATCTGAGAGAATTGCTAAATTTCTTGTATTCATGGATGCAAAACAGTGAATCAATTTTTTATATGTTTTATAAATTTCTGTTCTGAAATTTGTTTTGGAGGCTTGGGTGATCAGAAGAAAAACCTTTTTATTTTTATCCAGTTTTTCAGTTGCTCATTTTTACAACAAATGTTTTTGTTTGCTATCTTGGTGTTTGGTTTTTCTTTATTGTCATTTATTAATTTCCCCAGTATCATGGAATGGTTTCCCTGCAACTGAAGGATGACAGTTCCCCCGTGCACCAAAGGAAGACTGAAACATCCGTCACTAGTCAGCCACAGAAGGCAATTGAGGTAGCAGCATTGCCTCAGGCAGATAAGGTGGAATCCACAACTAACTCACACTTCCCCAGACAGGTAGGAAAAGTTTTTTATTTCCTTTTCACCTTACAACAAGCTGTTTCCTGAGCCATAACACAGCTTTCAAGCTTGGGGATCGTTTACTCAACACAAATGCTACTCATCAAATGAGTACATGAAGTGGGTAAGTATGTGATCAAGGTACAGTAAATCACATCCCTGCTACCTTTGCTTCCTTCCCATAGAGCCATTTGTCCTCATTTCCAAAGAACTGTACACTGGAACTGAAGGGACTCTTCCATTTTGAAGAAAGCCTCCTAAAGCTGTATAAGTGCGATGGGATTGCCTGGAAAGCTTGGAGCCCCCACACCAAGGTGGGACACAGGCTGAGCAGCCAAATACCTTTACTTGCAGTGAAGCTTGTGTTAAGGTTAGGAGGGAACGCTCTGTCAACTCATGTGGTGTCCGCCTGCTCTTACTACACTTTGAAGGAGAAACGGAAAACAGTGGCCTGAGTGGCACTTTAGAAATCACAATATGCATTAGTTATATCAATACGATTTTAGAATTTAAGAAAAAGAGAATACATTTGTTATAGCAATACAGTGTAAGAAGCATTTGTTTAATTATCAGGATGTCAAAGGTATAAACTTGAAACTGCTAACTTCAGTAGAGTTTTCTGTAGGAAGCCATTGCGTTTCTGAAGGTGGAGAGTTACAATTAGGGCTGACCTCCTTTCTGGTGACAGGACTACTCTGTTCAATTTAAGGGACTTGTAGGACCCTTTATGCTGAGAACAGACTCCAGATTGTAAAGACCATTATGATGCGAACGCCGACAACTGTTTTTCAGGAGGTGGAAGACAAGTCCTGTCCAGCCGGGTGGCATCGTCACTCTGGCTACTGCCACTCCTTGATCACAGAACAGAAAGGCACATGGAACACAGCTGCCAGAGCTTGCAGGGAACAGTAAGAAACCTTGTTTCACATTTCACTGATATCCTTCTGTTGCCTTCTTATTTTCTCATTGCTTCATTCATTCAATTGTTGAGTATCTAGCACCTACTTACCTGGGTTTGTTTTAAGAACCCAGAGAGAGTTCTATAGTTCAGGATGGGTTTGGGGCCGACCTTTGACTTAGATTGTTTATGGCAAAAACGTATCATTGCCACAATTCTATTCTCAATCTTTTCTGTCTCAATCTTTTGGAGAAAGTCAGAAAGAGCTTTTCTGAGTTAGCAGCATTGTGGGTCCTAGCATTTTTTATTAATAAAAATTTCTGCTTGTTGATTTAAAAACATGTAAGCAATGAGAGGTTGTACAGCTTCAGACCTATGCCAATGTAAGGAACATTGATGATTATGAAATGAGGTGGCCAAAGGGTCACTGGGTAATGGAACACTCAAAGAAGGGTGACTTGTGGTCAAATAATGACAACAAAATTTACCTAGTTTAGAAGGACTTTAAAAATTATAAGTATCCCTGACCCTCCTTTTTTGCATTCCTGGATATTATACAAAACAGTGCAATTAGATGAATATGCCCAATGGCTGGAAATTGAGACTAGAGAGGTCTCTGCTGGATACCAGCCAGATCTGGCATGTTGTCAAATTTAAAAAGTTATGCTCTCTAAAAACTCTGGTAAAAAGAAATGAGAGGGCGAGCCACCTTTGGAAAAAGCTAATCTCAAATATATATCTGATGAAGATCTCAAATATTGATAATACAAACTCCTACAATCCAGGTGCAAAAAAGGCAACCTGCTTTCAAAAAATGACTTGGAAATTTCACAAGAGAAAATATACAATTGGTCATTAGGTACATAAAAAAAATGCTCACCACCACTGGACATTGGGAAAAATGTAGATAAAAATCATAATGAAATACCACTTCACACCCACTAGAAGAGTTAAAAATCATGAAGACAGGCAATACCATGTGTTGTAGAGCAAATGGAATTTTAAGGTGTTGTTGGTGGATACATAAAATGGTTCAACCACTTGGTAGAACTGTCTGGCAGGTTCTTTAACACTTACATGAATCTACCCCGTGATCTAGCAATTCTATTCCTAAGAATTCACCCAAGAGAAATAAAAGTACACATTAAGATAAAAAGACATTCACAACAATTTCTTATAGATCCTTTTTTATAATAACAATAGTTTGGGTCATTTGTCTTTTTTGTTGATTTATAGGAGTTCTTTATATTATCTCCATCAAAAGAGAATACTGTAAATAACTTTTTTGATAAATTATTTTATAAACAATCAAATAGAATGAACTTCTAAAACTTCTGGTGATGTAGATAAATCTCAGAAACATTTCCTAGAGGGGAAGCAACTCAACGTAAAAGAATACATATTATATGATTCACTTAAATAAATAGAAAAAATACTAATCTATTGGTTGGAATTAGAAATAAAAACTAATTATCTCTGGCAGGAATTGTGGGGTGACTAGAAAATAGATGATGCTTTGTTGGTTGTTCGATGAATATATACCATTGTCAAAATTAATCAGATTGAATAATGTATGAAGTATGCATTTAAATGTGTGGAAATTATACCTAGATTTTTAAAAAGCTGACAAGATATTTTTAAAGTATATTTAAAAACTGATCAACTTAACCATGCTTTACTTCACTGATGTATTTCATGTCCTAACTATAAGTAAAGGTGACATAGAGGTTAGTCAGTGAGGGGCTTTCATGTCTTTGTTGATAAGTTGGTGGCATAAAATGTTAATTTTTTAACTTATTTATTTTTAGGAAGAGGAGAAGGGACAGAGACAGAGGGGGAAAGAAACATCAATGTGTGGTTGCCTCTTGGGGACCTGGCCCACAACCCAGGCATGTGCCCTGACTCAGAATCAAACCAGCAATCCTTTGGTTCACAGGGCAGCACTCAATCCACTGAGCCACACCAGCCAAGGCAAAATAAGTTAAATTTTTAAAAATCCTATGGATATTCCTTGTTTAAATATATGTATTCCCATAATACTATATGTTAAAGGACAATTAAGACATTTTTCCACCAAAATAAATCAATGCCCTTGTTGTTATATGATGTTTAGCTGGCTCTGGCTCCTGGTGGTTCTACAAATGAGCGATGCCTACCATACCCTGACCTCAGCAGCCCAGTTCAGCACCTGTAGACTCATGCATATGGCTTCTTTATGGAGTCAACCCATCCCCTGTTTGGTCTTCCTCCTTTCTTGCTGCCTTCTATTTTTATAAGCATTATTGTCTTTCCAAAGAACCCTGTCCTCTCATGATGTGCTCGAAGTAGGACTTTAGTTTTGTCATTTCTCCTATAGCAATGTTCCAGGCTTAATCTCCTTAGGACCCGCGTGTTCATCTTTCTGGTAGTCCAGAGTCCAAATGTCCTACTTCAACATTTGTCTTAGAAATAGTGGAATGGGCCTTTTTCCTCCTTAAGGAAAGACTTTGATATGGAGTCAAAACTCTCTGAATTAGTAAGGACAAGATTACAGCATGCTAGAGAGGGAAAGATACGGTGTCTCTATTGACAACAACGAGGGCAAGTGCAGAAGTGCAGTTTTTGCTGGGATTTAGTGGTAAAGTATGATGAGCAGAGAAACAGAACCCGCAAACTTCAGGTGTGGAAGCAGCCTTCCTGTTCATCTTCCAGTGGTTTTAAATAACAGTGCAAGGAACTCCAGTGGCCTTAATGAAGCTTTACTTGCTTCTTAATGTTCTGAGAAAAATAGGTACAACACATGTTGAGTGACACCTTTCCATCCATTCATCCATGTTGGTGTAAAGTCACTAACAGTCTTTTCTTAGAAGAACTACTCTTTCTTCTGAGATTATCATCTTCTAGCTCTTTAGTGTAAAAAATTACTTCTACGACAACTCATAGTAACATTGTTGATGGCTTCATGTTGACAACTCTGTATTTGTCCTCCAATATCTCTGTTTATTTTATTTTATCAATCCATCTAATAGCAGCTGGATTTTAATGGTAAGACTAGTTACAAAGGGGTTTTTTCATATACCTATTACTATTCTACAATTCATTTACCCTAGTAATACAATTAAGGTCCAAATTAATTGAAAAGCCTAGCTACTCTCAAGCATTTGATCTAAGATTTCATCTATAACCTGGTTTGAAGCATCTTGACCCCATGACCCTTTTACCCTAGCCTGACCTATTTCTACATGCCTCTTTGCCAGTAACACTTTCCTTTATATTACATGTTATAGTTTACAGAATTCTTTCACATTTATTAGCTTATTTGGCCCTCCCACAACTTTGGTGAGGAAAGAAGGTATTATTATCAACATTTTACAGATAATACAAAGACATTTGGGGAAGCAAAATCCCTTGCTTATGGTTATACAAGCTAATAAATGAGAGAGAGGACATAATTTTTTTTACTATCCTCTGGGGGATCTCTCATCTCAGGTATTGAGAAGGACACTCATTTTAACTTTGTGTTAGGCTAACCTAAAACAGTTTTTCAAAACTATGTGTAAATAATTTTGTATCTTTCATAGCAAAGACATATTGGGATTTTTAAATTAAATTATGAATCTGAAGTTTCCTTTGGGTTAGAATCAAAATAACCTCTTGGGGCAAGCCTGAGGTATAATCAAGTTCTGAGGTTATGGACTCATTCACCCAATAATTGTTTATTTGAATACTTACGGTCAATCAGATCACACGTTTAAGTATTATCCAATCATGGTATTGACCCCACAAGCCAGTATCATCAACAAGCTTCAGAGATACAGACATTTAAGGACTCTTTATAAGTCCTTAAACCCTGCAGTTTTTATCAGTAAAGTTGTCATACAGTCCTAATAATTTTCTCCCACATAACCCTTCCCACAAAGCTCTGTGAAGAATGTAAAAGTCACTGAATTTAAATTACAAAATTGAGCTTTCATTGAGTTGATGTCTTACTATACGTTCAATTAAAAATGGACTAAGAAGGAAAAAGAGACACATAGATAGAGAGCAAGCTGACAGCTGACAGTGGCAGGGGGGAAGGTTGGGGGGCTGAGTGGGGTCAGGGATTGAGCAAAAAAGAAAAAAACCTCATGACGTGGACAACAGTGTGGTAATTGTCCAGGGAAGCAGGAGTGGGGGAGAGGGAGGAGGGTAAAGGGAAGATAAATGGTGGTGGAAGGAGGCTTGACTTGGGGTGGTGAACACACAACACAGTGTTTGTGTTGGAGAATTGTGCACCTGAAACCTGTGTAATTTTGTTAATCAGTGTCACTCCAATAAATTCAATAAAAGGAAAAAAAGAAAAAAACATAAAAATGAAAAAAAAAGTTCTCTGGACCTAAATGTAATAAGAGTTACAAGTAATATTTGTTGATTGTAACTACAAAAACATAAATGATATTTAAAAATAGTATAAATAGGTAGATATTTTGTTCTAAAATAAACTATTATAAAAATGTAAAATTACTATTTCCCCTATTAATTCAAAGAGACTAGCGATCATACCCAGCAAGTCAAACATGAAATAGGCAGGGTCAGAACTAATTTGTTTATACGTTTTGAGGGTATTTTCATAAACTCTGGTCTTGGAATTGTTTTAAGCTGAAACTGTGACTTCTTTTTAGATGTAAAATTGAGAAATTAGAAAGTTTTTAGGAGCAATTGGAGTTTTTCATCATATTTTATAAAGTGTCTAATTTATATTTATCAGTAATGTAAATATTTTCAAATTATACATTATCTATTCACCATATTGATCCAGAAATTAAAACATCTATCAAATACCATTTCTTATAGTTTCCCAGTGTGTATAAGAGAGGCAAAGAAAATATACATGGTATGAGATTTTAAAAATATCATTAAAAGCTTCTAATTTGAAAATTTTAATGAAAAGAATGAATATGAATATTTTATCTGACTTCATTGGTATGATACTTCAGTATGCATTTTATTTCAGAAGAACAACAAGAATGATTACTCCAAGAGTAGTTAATACTAGTTACAGGCATTTCAGAAACTGTCTAGCAGCAGATAAAAAGCAACCTAAAAGGAAAAATAAAAGATCTCCACATTCTTTTGCATTAGTCATTTTTAGAGGAATATCTTTGGGATGCAAGGGCACCTCCTCCTTGTACAATTTTCCTCTGAACCCCAGTTTCTCCCTTACCATTCTTGTTTTCATCCATCCTATGGGCCCTCCTGCTTCCCTTCACCCATTATGTTTCTGGTTTGTTTTGTTTTCTTTTTCTCTAACACCTGTGGCTTGAAAATGGGTATTCCTCTGGGAATTATTGATTCTTTCTGTGATATAAAAACTTATCATTTTAACTACATTTTTATAGCCTGGATGTTTGCTTTCTTATGAACTATGTTTATGAGATGGTTTAGATTCTGTAATTAGAATTAATATGCACCTAGTACGTCTTTGATCTGGCCTCAGGAACCATTCTTCAGCTCTGGGCTGTGTTTCCCCTGGGCTCCCTCGCCACTTGCATTCCCTTACTGATGGTCATTCACAGCACCGTGTTTCAGGGGCAGCAACTTTACTTCATGCTTTGTCCCTAATGAGATCACCAGCTCCGGTCAGTCTTTATCTCCAGTCTCCTTTCCTCCCCGTTGGCATTTTATTATTTTTCTAGCCCAGAGGAGCCAGACTGCTAGATTGGGTATTTCTTGAATTTACATATTGTAATCTCATCTGCTCACTTCCTGAGGTTGTCACTGTACATTTGATAATTCTATTATTATAGATCATTATCTTTGAAGCCATTTTGTTTTTCCACAGGAGCGTCTGGAACCCCTGCTGACCTGTCCTTAAAGAGTGACTCTGAAATATATCTATACTTAATCAGAAAGTTTCAAAAAAGTAGATGTGTATTTCTGTAACTAGAAACATTAAGGCTTCTCTTTTAAACACACTTTGAATGACTTAAAATTTCAAAGCTGTCAAAAGATTTTATTTGCATGTATGTCTCTGTATTTTATTTTTCCTTCTATCTATGTTTATATCTACATATGTAATATCTGTCATACCTTATATGTATATGAGCATAATAGATATATTTTTATAAATCTACAAATGCCTATTTTTTAATAAATAACTGTAGTCTCATATTTTACCTACCCTAAACTAAGCTATTTTCCCATCTTGATCTTCTGTGTTTTGCTTCCTGAGAGTCAAAAAGGAAATCAAACTTGCCCTTGACCAACTAAAATGGATTTTATAGTCTCTTTCAAAAGTAGTTTAAACATCTTAAAGCAGAAGGAGATGTTAAACAAAACCTGCTACTTCCTGATGTTGAGATGAGGCTGAAGTTCCATCTGTCAGGGAGGAAGGGGCAGGGCAGGAGGTGGAAGCCAGTCTCCCACGCTCTCTGCAGCGTACCACATAGACTAAGGAAGTCTCTGAAGCCTCCCCTCGGTCTGTATGTCACACACATGATATTCTGGGTTCTAACCCTCGGCACATGAGAATTACCATATTGGATGTGAAGGGTTGGGGAAAAGGTCTGCTGTCATATCAGCTGAACTGTCAGACAGGAGCTGACAGTGAATAATGACATCAGAGATGAGTCACAACACCCAGCTGCAGCAGCCTGAGGCCACTCGGAAAAGGAGCAAAGAGCCTCACATGTCTCAGAAGGCCTAGAAGTGCTTCTGCCTTATAGAACGGTCCACTGCTAATACTGGTGGGGAAAAACATTAAGAAACAATTAATTATATTCACTATATGTGATCTGGAAAAGCAAAGAAATAGATCTGAAGTTTGGAAAGACATAGGCAAAATGAGTGAAATTAAATTCAACAGTTTTCTAAACTTATACAAGTATTACTAATTTTATTTTCTATTTTTAAAAATATTAATCATGCAAGAAGATCATGGCGACTTTGTTTCTTGTTGGAAACTTTCTGTTCTAAAAAAAATAAGAAAATAATTATAGCTTTCTACTTGAAGCATTTTTAAAGAGCTTTTAATGAGCCCTGCTGGAAAATTAGACACAATCAAGTATTGCTTATAGGAATAATTCAGTTTGCTGCTAAAATAATTTCTCAGGAATTATCATGCTAGTTAGAATGTCTGTCATCAGAAGGATAAGAGATAAATTCTGGAGAGGATATGGAGAAAAGGAAACCCCTGTGCACTCTTAGTGGGATTGTAAATGGATATGACCACTGTGGAAAACAGTATGGAGTCTTCTCAAAAAATTAAAAATAGAGCTACCATACAATCCAGCAACTCTACTTACAGGAATATATATGAGGGAAATGAAAACACCATACTGAAGGGACATCTGACCCTAGTGTTCACAGCAGCCAATATATGGAAACAAAGTACGTGTTCATTGCCAGGTGAATGGATAATGAAGTGGATAAAGAAGAACATATATACAATGAAATAATATTCAACCATGAAAAGGAAAGATGTCTTGTCATTTGTGACAATATGGATAAATTTTGAGGGCATTACAGAGGAATGCAATACAGAGGAAGACAAGTATTTTATGATTTCACTTTATGGGGAATCTAAAAAACAAAAATAAAAATAATAGGATAAGAGATCAGATTTTTGGTTACTGTGGGTGGGGATGTAGGATGGGGGAGTTGGATAAAGGTTGTTGGAATGTGCAAACTTCCCTTTATAAGAACTTGGGAATGTAATGTTCAACATAATGACTGTCGTTAACACTGCTGTACAGCATAGTCAAGAGTTGTTAAGAGAGTTTTCATCACATAGAAAAATTTTTTCTCTCTTCTGGTATCTATAGGAAATGATGATGTTAACTTATTGTGGTAATCATTTCATAATACATGTAAGTCAAGTCATTATGCCATATACCTTAAACTTATAACAAAAACAGTTCTATCGTCGGGGGGGAATTTGAAATTTGTATTTTTAAGAACAAATGCTTTAACTTCTACACAATGTGTGAAAGTGTGACAGTGAGGCCATGCTTGTCTCACTGAGTATGGTAAAGGACCACACTTCCTGGGTGTTTGGCTCAGCACACCAGGCTCAACATGCAGGCCTCCAGTAAGTTTATCTGCATTGTTTGGGTTACCTTATGGAACAAATTAACTGGATAATCGCCAAATTTATGCCATTTAGAGATAAGCTTCCTATGAGGGGAGTAATATTTTGACATTAAACAATCTTTATAAGTAAGCAATTGTTGATTTTCTTAAAAATATATGTAGAACTTGTTGAATTTGTGGTGTAAAGCCCAGATATTATAATACAATGTTACTTTCTTTGTAAGTACCTTACAAAGCACTTACCTTACCCTGCAGATACTCACTAAATTAAAAAAAAAGGTATTAAAATCTTGGAAAGTTTTTCTCTGCATGTGGACTTTTTTCTATTTTAACTGAGTTTGATGTGTGTTATGCATGTGACAGCAGAAACGTTGAACTCCTCCTTGTCACCGATGCTTTCCTTTGTGTTCCTTGCTTGCAGGCACCTGAGCAGCCTAGTGACCGTGCTGTCCAGGCAGCATATGCGATGGCTGTGGGACTTCGGTGGAAGACAGCCCTTCTGGATAGGCAAGTATCAGCGCTGTGCTGCAGAGGGCCAGTGGTCGCCTTTTACAGCGGCGAGGGATGGTAGATGGTTGGACAGTTTGTCTTTTCAAACTCTTCTTAATTACGCAATAGTTTAATTTTTAGACTTCTATCTCAAGGAAATAATAAGGGATGAGGGTCTACATGTAGGTAAACGAATTCAACAAGTGGTATTTCTAAAAGTACAAAGTTAGAAATAGTTAGCAATAAAGTATGGTTCAAAAATCATAATATAGCCATGTGAAGGGATATTTATTATTTAGTACTTTACAAAAGCATCAAACACTGTATTAAAGACATGAACAAATGCCTCATGTTTATTAATATTCAATAAATACATATTGAATGAACATTATACATAAAGTACGTAATGCATTTGTAGCAAGGTACTAAGTAAAAAGGCAGGGTGTATAACCATATGAAGTAGGAAATAATTTAAGATAAAGAAATTTATATACATGAGTTATATATACATTTATATATTTACACATATAACATGTATGTGTATATATTAAAAGAAATGTCAAAGAATTAGAAAAGTTTAACTTCCAGTTGAGAATTATATGTGGTCTTAATGTTATCCCTTGTTTTCTGAAGTTTTAATATTTCCTACAATTTTAACAATAATACAAACCCATTCAAGCCACTTTAGAAATAGAATTCTCCCAGCCAGTTCAAGTTGGTGTTCTCACCATCTCTCCTTAAAGGTATTGTATTTCAAGGCACCCCAATAAACTTGTTCTTGGCTTCTCAAGGTCTCTTTCCTACACAGTGAGTCTCTAAATTCTGAAATTATCTGACAGTATTATGGTAAGGCTACAGGATGTTTTCTTTATATCCACAACAGCTGATTTTAAGGCTCTATCCCCACCAAGTACTTAGGTATAGCATGATCCAATGAAACAATCTAGAGCAAGATAGGTCATTCCTAACCAGAAGTGCTTTGTTTTATTATACCCAAACACACTGACTGAGATTCGGTTGGAGAAGGTCGTGTGTAACTGAGATTGTTTTCACAATCATGTTTGATTTGGGAGATGTCAGGTCACGCTATTTCAGGGGAGCCTTTTCTCATTTTCTTCTTCTTCTTCCTATTATAAAAAAAGAGCATGAGGAGGAGGAACAACTTCTTTAAGAAAAATTGTAAGAGCTTTGCAACATTAAAATGTAATTTGCAAAAACTGACTGTGGAACTAGAAAGGCAGGTTAGGAAAAGTGCTTTTTGTTGGAATTGTTGCAGATCGAAAAGATCTTAGGCTCCAGACTAAAAATAATACTTAGTAAGTTACTTCCACTTAGGAAAGCCAGGACATTGAAATGATGAGGAAGAAGGGCAATAGACAACAGTATATCTGTGTCTTCGTGATGGAAGTTCTGCCTGTAAGGTGATATAAATAATAATTGCCATTATTAAACATGTATATGCCCTGTGCTTCACATGCATTATCTTATTTCACCCTCAAAGCAGCCCTAGTGTACTATTTTTATTCCAGTTTGTAGATGGGGAAACTAAAACTTAGAGTGGTTAAGCACCCTGCACAAAGATGCTCAGTGAGTGAGTCTAGAGCTAGGGTGTGAGTTCTGATCTGCCTGACCCCAAAGCCTCATGTACTTAGTTGTGCCCCGTGGGATCCCCAGTCCCGTTCTGTGTTTTATGTTGTAGGCCCACGTTTGCTCAGAACAATAGACCGATATGATATCCAGGTATAAGTGTAATAAAATCATTTGGCACATTCTTTTGTCACCTTAGGTTTGAATGACAAAATTCATGCTGGCCACTGGGAGTGGATTGGCGGCGAAACTGTCACCTTCACCAGCTGGAAGAGAGGGCCTGCTCAACCTCCGAAGCCTGGCAAGAACTGTGTTTTGGTTCAAAGACAAGGAAAATGGCAAACAAAGGACTGTAGGAGGGGCAAACCTCACAATTATGTGTGCTCCAGGAAACTCTAAATGTAACTGGCCTACAGGTGCCCAGTGGGATTTCTCACCTATTTATTTAGAGGATTTGTGCATATTGCTCAATAGAAAACAAGGTGTCAGGGCTGACTTGCTACATTTTTCGTTATAGTCTATGAGTGATTGTATTTAGTGAAAAAGGGAGCATAAATGAATAGCTCCAGGAAGACTGATAAATGAACATTTCTTACAGGAAGAAATGCAATTCTTGCATCTCAGTACTTTTCAGAATAAATGCCTGATGTGGTATGTGGTACAAGATTTGCTTATTCTAGGAGACCACCCCCCTGACCCCATTCCATATCTTAGCACCAATTTTATGGTCTTTGGATTTTTTGATCCCAATACCTGAAATGAGCCCATTCTGAAATCAATATTGCACGGACTTCTAATACTTCAGTGTGAGCGAAGCTAACGCTAGTTAAATCAAGGTTAAACTGCAAAGGGATGCCTCGCTTTGTCCTTTTGGCACACTTTCAGATGTGAAACCGGAGATAAAAGGCTGTGTGAGTCAGAAGGAGAGTTCTCTGCAGTGAGAAGGGAAAACTTTAGATGGAAGAATCTTGCCAGTGGAAGCTTGTCTGCACAGCTCTAGTTCAGGTAAGAATTCAGAGGCTACCTGTGCTTCAGAGGCCTACCGATCACTGCTCCTGAGGCAGATCTCCTTTTGCAATAAAAATGTTGGCACTGTGTCATCCCAAGGCTAATGATTGGATTTACCGGCCTTACAGAATCATGAGAAATTTGAAGTAACATGAGCCTCTCTATTTTTCATGTTTATAGTACTGACTAGAATTTCTCAAGGACATTTGGAATAAAGAGTATATTTAAATGATAGTTAATATATGGAATAAAAATACTGCTGTCTCAGAAGTGTCCCAATGAACTATGCTGATGAACAAGGAAAAATAATACCAAAAACAAAGCCCTTGAGAGCCTATATTCTCAGAAAGCATTTTGATACAATTTGAGCCATTAAATCTTTAATATTTGTAGAAATGCCATGTTAACTCAGTTCTCTAATGTAAAGGTCCCTTATTAATTTATAATGTTAGCTGAGTGAAACATTTTTTTAGCAGTGAAGCATGTTGCAGACTTACAAGAACTCCCTTCTAAAATCAAGGTTTAATTATAGGAAATCAGAAATTTATGTCTCAAACATTTACTCAAAATTTCCCTCTTTTCGGAATCACTAAAAAATATGGTTGTGCCAAATGTAACTCGCTGTATGGCACCAGTGTAGTTCAGAGTCAAAATGAGGTGACCAAGCAGACCAATATTTCAGTGTGGGTTTTATTTCAGTAATATCTTGAGCGCAACTAAAAAAGACTGAAGAAATTTAGTCAAGTTTCTGGATATAAAACATGACAAGCTTATTTCATTTCCATTCATTTATCACAATTTTGGTTAATAGAAATGTTTAAAAAGAGAGGCTGGGATAGGGTTTAGACATTCTATCTCATAATAAAGTTAAACATCATGGTGTAGTCAGGAGGCCCCTTAACCTTAAACATCACCAGTAGGCTCTAGACTGGCATTACATGCGTATCTCCTATAGGACACAAACAGTCTCTGGTATTTAACTGAAAGATGCAAAAACCCATCCTTTGTATCAGCTCCAATCCCCTCTGATCCACTGGCCTCTGCCCTGTGGAAAGGTGGGATTCCAGATAAAGAAACGAAGAGTGGCTTACTTAAAGGGTTACATCCTAGGAGAGAAAGTAAAAGTTTGAGGAATGAGGAATTCAGGGGCCACTTCTTCCTACTGGAACTCTAGAATATGTTAAGTCTTTAAAACTGAAACTCCACAGCAGCTATGGAGAACCTGTTTGGCATGATATACATTATTATACAATGATGACTATAACTACAATGACAGTGATATTAAATGTAATTGCAATGTTAGCACAAGGAGACTCTGTTTTTATTTTTTATAGCAACCAGAAATACTACTAGAATGTTTAAAAATATTTCTGATCGTGAAGGCAATAATCAAGTTGTAAAATCCAATTGAAAGAAGATACAAATAAAAATTCAGGCAAGCTCTAGCTGGTGTGGCTCAGTTGGTTGGGTGTCATCCTGCAAACCAAAAGGTTACAGGTTTAATTTCAAGAGTCACATGCCTGGGTCACAGGTTCAGCCCCCACTTGTGGTGCATATGGAAGAAAGGCACCAATCGATGTCTCTCACATCGAGGTTTCTCTCCCTCTCTTCCTCCCTCCCTTCCCCTCTCTCTAAAAATAAACATTTAGGCAAGTGTGGGTGCTGGGTAATATTCTTCATGACCTTCATTTCTTTCTCAAGACTGGGCTTCACTGGCAGAGGTTGGGGTGGGAGGGGTGGGTGGAAAGAAGTAAATGACCGTCATGGTTCTCTCCACCTTGGTTGGTCACTGTTGCCATTCAGGTTTCTGGTTGGAGCAGGAAGGAAGGAAATAATGCCAGGGTAGAAAGGTAATGGGAGGTTACAGAAGAGGAAAGGGGAGAGAGGAGAGAAGGGTTAAGTAAGAAGAGGTGGTGACTGATAGTAGCTAAGGAGAAAAGCACCAGAAAGAAGGTTCTGGAGCCACCTAGCTCTCCTCCCTACACTTGAACACTGACTCGGGAAAAGACCCATTTTATCCAAAGGCGTCAGCCCAGCACAACTGTGTGTAGCTTTTCAGAATCGTGTGATGTTTGGTCTTTAACGAAACCTACATGTATACGGCATATATTTGCTGAACATAAACTTGTAAAGCATATGATAATTATTTTATCTCTTCTGGGGAGTGGTAAAAATGAACCAGATGACATTTATTTACATTTCTGTTTTTTAAATTTTTAATGCAGCCAACAAGAATTGACACATGTTCATTAACGGTATAGTTCTGTATAATTTAAACCATAAATTGGTGCTGATTAATTTTTGCAACAAAGCAGCATATTAAATGTCCTGTATCTAGTTTGTATCATACTTAATAAAATAAACATTTCTGAACCACTGTTCCTTTAGTTTTTAACTTTTCATATTTATTCTACCATTGGTAGAAGGGAAGGAGAAGAACACTCAACATGCCTTTTTTATTCTGACTTCCAGATCAGCATTTAGTCACATGGCTTCATTCCATTCCCCTAGCCACCCATCCATTCATGCACTATTCATTCAGGAAGTATTGGATATGGAGTGCCAACCCTGCATAGCTAATATATGCAAATTTCTAATAAAAAAGATTGTATTTATTTTTTAGAGAGAGAAGAAAGGAGGGAGAAAGCGAGGGAGAGAAACACAGATGTGAGAGAGAACCATTGATCAGCTGCCTCTCCCACATGTACCCCAGCAGGGGACCAGGCCCACAACCCAGGCATGCTCCCTGACCAGGAATTGAACTGGTGACCCTTTGCCTTGGGGGGTGATTCCCAACCAGCTGAGCCATACCAGTTCAGGGCTCTAATAGCCCTTCTTTTTAAAGTGTAGAGCTTTTTATCAGGGAGGATGTCACAGAGGAAATCACTGATTACATTATCCCTTTTCAGCAGTGGAGGGAAACATACTGATACAAACAGCTCAGGATGTCTCTTGTTATATTTCTCTCCTGATTAGGACACTGGTGTTAACTTCCTGAATTTGTAATCAACTCAAAGTGTTGTTGACAGCAGCTATCCAAAATTCCCTGTCTCCAGATCAAGTTAGGACCTACAGTTTTCAAATCTAGCTAACTTTTTCGCAACAATTATTTTTTTCCAAAAATATAGCAGTATGTGTCTCTCTGTGTCTTTGAGATTCCTGGAGTAACAAAAATAGAGAGCTTTGATGTCACCTCACCGGACATCCATACTGTGCAATAAGGAAGACTAAAATCCTCAGAAGTTAAAGTGGGAAGAAATTACTTCTAGAACTAGTGTCTTCTAATTATTCACACATCTATTACCACTTTGAGTGGTTTTACTGTTGTCAAGTACAGCGTCTTTGAATGATGAATATGATTAAATTCACCATGTACTTGAACACATTGTAAGTAAAAAAAGATGGACATAAAAGGCATGTAACCAGAATAGGCAGATCTATAAAGACAGAAGGTAGATCAGTGGTTTCCAGGGGGTGGGAGAAAAGGAAATTGAAACTAACTGCTAATAAGTGCAGACTTTCTTTCTGAGGGGGTGGAAATGTTCTGGAATTGGATAGTGGTGATGGGTGCACCACATGGTGAATATACTGCAAACCACTGAACCATACACTAAACAATGCTGAATTTTATGTTATAGGAAGGGTATCACACTAAAAATGCTATTTAAAATCACCATATAAACATTTATTTTAGAAAGCTATATAAATGGGTTGATGTGTTTGACTCATCCAAGACACTTGTTCCAGTAATTACCCCATATCTCACCCAGGTTTCTGTTTATCTTTTTACATAGTTGGTTAAGGGGAAAAGAATGCTCATTTAATGTAGTTTTTAATTTACAGTGCCGCTTTATTGATTTTCCGTCTCTCCCATTAATTATGAGAGAACTGTTGCTGATGGCAGAGTGTGTCTGGATGTCTGTAATGTCCAGAATGCCATGATTTTCTTAAAATTAATTTTACAAGTCTTTAGAACAGGATCATGCAGGAAATGAATACACTGTCCTTGTAACTTACAAATATAACTGTTCATTTTTGAACATTTTTATAGGTCTTACATTCTACTAGGCAATAAAGTTTAGTTTATCTTAAGATGGAACAGAACAAAAATAAACCAACACTTCCATTAAAGGCCTTATGGTAACCTGCAATACTTTTTCCAAGCAATGAAGTGTGAGTTTACCTTTTGCTTCCATCCCTCTCTGTATTTTTGCTTCCCAAAGGCAATCAATCCTTCAGAAGAAAAATGAAAAAAGATACACTATCCTAAAACTAATCAAAATAAAGCTGAAGTGGCTATATAAATATCAGAGTAGATTTTTTTAAATCCTCACCTAAGGATATGTTTTTTTTTTCTTGATTTTAAAGAGAGAGTAAGAGAGAGAGAGGAAAAAAAACATCACTGTGAAAGAGAAACCTGGATAAGTTGCCTTCCATACATGCCCCAATGGGGATTGAACCCACAGCCTTTCGGTGTATGGGACGATACTCCAACTCACTGAACTACCTGGCCAGGGCTTTCAGAGTAGATTTTAAAGTAACTATTACCAAGGAAAAAGAAGGTTGTTTTATAATTTAAAGGGGCCAGTACATCAAGAGGGCACAGTAATTCTAAACATGTATGCATCTAGTACCAGTGTTGAAAAATATATAAAACCAAACTAATCAAACTATAAGGAGAAATAGATAAATCTATAATTACAGTCAGAAATGTGAATACTCCTCTCTTGATAATGAATAGAATGAGCAGGCAGAAAACCAGTAAGGATATAGAAATATGGGCATTGTTAATCAAATTAATTTAATATTTATAGAACACTCCACCCAACAGGGGCAGAATAGACATGCTTTTCAAGTGCACACAACTCATTCACCAGGGCAGACTTTTTTCTGTGACATAAAATGAGCCTTAGTAAATTTAAAATGATCCAAATCACACAAAATATGTTCTCTGGTCACAGTGGAATTGAATTAGAAATCAGTAACAGAAACATCTTTGGAAAATCCCCAAGTATTTGGAAACTATATTATAGACTTCTTTAATTCATGGGTTAAAGAAGTCAAAGGGGAAATTTGAAAGTATGGTGAGCTGAACAAAAATGAAAATACAAGACATCAATACTTGTGGCATGCCATTAAAACTGTACTTAGGGGAAATTTTACAGCACTAAATGCCTATAATAGAAGAGAAGAAAGGTCTTAACCTCAGCTCCCACCTTAAGAAACTGTAAAAAAGAAAACAGAAATAAGAAAATAACACTATTAGGGTAGAAATCAATAAAATAGAAAACAAAAACAATAGAGAAAGTTAATGAAACCAAAAATGGTTCTTTGAGAATATCAATGCCATTGGTAAATCTCCAGCGAGACCAACCAGGAAAAAGACAAGAGAACACACCAGTCAACAATGTCAGGACCGAGAGGTTAGCTGTGTCGGGGGCTGTCACCACAGACTCTACAGCTGCTGACAGAGCAGCAAGGGGACATCATAAACAGCTCATGCCAATACACAGGCTAAATAAAATGGACAGGTTCCTTGAAAACACAAACTACCAACACAATGAAAAAACACAGGTAACTTGAAAAAATAATTAAAGAAAGTAATGTCTATAATTATTACAGAAATTAAATTTATAGTTTAAAACTTTCTCACAGTGAAAATCCCAGGCTCAGGTAACTTCTTTATTGAATTCTACAAATATTTAAAGAAGAAATAGTTTTTCTTTAGTTCTTCTACCAATTCTACAAAACTCACCTATAAAGTGGCAAGGAGTTTCTAACTCTTTCCATGAGGCCAGTATTACTCTGATACCAAACCATACAAAAATATTATAACAAGAAAACCACAAGCCAATATCCCTCATGAATATAGATAAAAAATTCTAAACAAAATTTAACCAATTCAGAACTAACAACATATGCAAAAGGATAACATATCATGACCGAGGCACTGTTAAGAGAGTGACAAGCCACAGACTGTGAGAAAATATTTACTATGCATACAGTGATAAAGGACTTGTATCATATACACACACACACACACCCACACACACACACAAATATATACAACCTGTATATATATTTGTATTCAAAATTAATAAGAAAATTTTAAATGGCAGAAGATTTGAACAGATACTTTACCAAAGAAGGTGTATAAATGACAAATAAGTATATGGAAATATGTCAACCTATTAGTCATTAGGGAACTGTAAGCTGTAGCCACAGTGAGATAGTATTACACACCTATCAGAGTGGCTAAAATTAAAACAAGTGACCATACCAAGTATTGGTAAGAACATAAAGGAACTGTAACTCTCATATACTGCTGGTGGAAATATACTGCTAGTAAAAAGTTGGAGCAAAATTATGTAATGCAAATATCCAATGCAAAAAGAATGCTTAATGAAATATTCTATTGCTGCCATTAAAATAATAATTCTATCACATAATGTTAATGTAAAATAGCAGAACATAAAATAATGTAGTCACCATTTTAATGGCTATGTTGCAATAGGCAGACTGATAGGGAAGAACAAGAGGTGGGTTTGTATCTCATTTCTGCCGCTTACTGCTTATGTATCCTACATTTCCTGAACTTAGGTTTCTCATCCATAAAATATGGATACCAATAACTTCCTGGATATATTGTTGTAAAAATTAAATGTGAAACTATAAAGAATATGCCTGGGACATCCTAGGCACTCAATAAAAATACCTTTTCAAAAGCTGTAAAGTGTGTGCATGAGAGAGATGCAAAGTTCTTGGAGGAGGGTGACAACTTCAAACAGCGTTTGTCGTCGCTGGCAAACTGGGAAGGAGCAGCTGGGAGTGGGAGAGTTGGGATTTTAGGTTCCATATCACAAGCGAGAACTTTCCTACATGTTAGAATATTTGTGTGGAACATGGAAATGTTTCTAGTTTTTGGAGAAATCTAGGTGACTGAGGAAACTTTTTAAAACTCCAATTGCCTCGCTTTCAGATGCGATCTGTGATAGATGTACAAACTGTGACAGGGATGACAAAGTTTATATCTATGATCTCCTTATAAACAGAGAAAAGTCAGGGGAGAGTTTTTCATAGGACAGAAAGGGTTACTTGCTTTGCTAAAAGATTGTCTGTTGCTAAGAACATGGGGATATTTTCTAAGAATGGTTTCTCCATGGAGCCATATTTTCATAATTTCCTTTTGCATTCAGTGTGTGAGGAACACACTTGCTGCACATACTGAGCATTCATCATGCCCCCAAATGAGACTTAAATGAAGCTGAAAGGAGAGAAAGGTGATTCAGGGTATATGGGCATCAGGAAGGATTCGAGCTAGAAGATAAAGACCAGAAACAACCAGCAGAGACTAGCTCCCAGTAAACCACCTTCCTGCCTACAGCTTTCCTACTCACTAGAATCTTGGGGACATTTTAGTGCCCAGCCACAAATAATAGGCTGCTTAGAGTTTCAAATTTGAATCAAGAGTTGAACTTTTACAAATATAACCAAGGCCAGCTGAGCTTTATGAAAATCTTGGACACGGGGTCAGGTACACAGCAGAAGGCAAGCCTTACTGGAAAGTTCTGCTTTGCTTTTGCATTTTATTGTC
The DNA here is from genome assembly GCF_019186645.2 of Phyllostomus hastatus. Lineage (NCBI taxonomy): Eukaryota > Metazoa > Chordata > Mammalia > Chiroptera > Phyllostomidae > Phyllostomus > Phyllostomus hastatus. The sequence goes on from NW_025333857.1 coordinate 16,317,354, forward strand.
ATGATTTTCACAGTTTGTCTCCCACCACCTTGTTACTTAATCCCCACACCTTGGAGGGGAAAATGTGTAATATTTTAATATTTATGTTACAGATACTTAACATTATGTTTCTGCATAGGTGTTGCCAAGATAGTCAAGCCAACCTTTATTTATAGAGGGTAGAAAATATAAATCTGTCTAAAATCTTTCATGAAATGGTCTTAATATTTCCAGAGTTGATTTTGGTACCTACTCTTGGAGAGCCTTAGAAGGGCTGTCAATACAAGGTGTCATTGTTGTAGGTTTCCGATCCACGGCTTGCTTTTCTCCCCAGCTTCCCTGTCTTCTGGCAGCTGCTCCTCGCATTCTGTCCTACATTTGGCCTCGAGTCAGTTGAAAGCTTTGCAAGTTGATTTTCCATTCCCATCTGAATTTTAGCTTAGCTGTGGAACTGTTTTCCATGTGTTTTTCATCATTTGTTCATGTGTTACGAGCTTATAGGGACAATATGGTTCCCCCAGCTGCCTGCATTGTGTAAGCAGAAACTGGCCAGGTGGCCAGTGGGGAAGCGGGTTTCAGACAGATGCCCCCTCCACTCGTTTTTGTTGGTGATACACCACCCCCAACTTCCAACTGGAGGAAAACAATTTACAACCTGCGTAAAGTCAATTAACACTCAGAGTCCTCTGGCATGACTTACATTTACTAGGAGTGTTATTCTCCTTCAGGAGAGACTTCCTGGGAACGGTGGCTGGTATGACCAAGTTCAAAGACCTAGTCTGAGGCTCTGGCCAAGCAGGGAAATAAAGGTGCATTCTGAGTCTTCCCAGATTCAATGGAAAGTTGATTTTAAAATGGGTCTACTCACCAAGAATTAAGGATATGTTCTCCAGGACAAAAAGTTGCCTTTTAGAGAGTAAAATACACCTAAGAACTGTGTCAGAAGTTTCTGTTCACATTTTTATTGGATTTGGTATGTTAAAACAAATACTCACTAACCTCCTAAGTGTAGAGTGAGGGGCTAGGAATGGGAAATAAACAGAAAAACGTCTTGAACCAAATCCCTGTTCTCAAAGTTGCTGACAATACAGTCTCCTGCAAACATAGCCATTGCCTCTGGGGAGCCTTCTCTCTCTGGTTAGGAAGACACACGCACACCCACACTGAGCCAACTCTGTGGAGTCACTCACTACATGGCAGCACAAATAAGGAACTTGCTTTGCTGGAGGCCCAGATAAACCCTGGTGTCATGGGTAAAACCCTGTGTTACCCTAGGAGCTGGCTGGATGGCAGGTCTGCTTTTGCAGCTTAGGACTTCAGGATTCTCCTAGTTCTTTTACTCATTCTGACCTTTTTTTCTTTCTCCATTTTATTTAGGACTAAATTCTTGATAAATGAGTTAAATGTTGCAGTGAGTTCCAACAGCTGCAAGAAGGTGCGGGTGACCCTGGGAAGAAAGATGCAAAGGTGTCCTGGAGGAAAAAGCTGGGCTTCAGTGGGTTGCTGTGTCAGTGGTTGGGGTTTGGACAGTTCTTTCCAAAATTTGTCTGTGAAGGCAAAAGACAGCATGGAAGCACAGAACCTGAAAGCTCTTATGAAATCAAAAGACATTTTTAAAAGATTCAAAACAAGCAGGCCTTATATCCATGCTGAGGGAGACAGCCAGTGAGTGAAGGGGTTTGACTGTAAAGGGGGAGACTGTTCAGCAAAGTGGGCTGGACAGGATGGAATTCCAAGGACGGAGTGCAAGGGAGAAATTAATTGGTGTGTTTTGATGGTCAGGTGGGAGGAAATTGTCCTGTCTGATCACCTCTGTCTTTTTGGGCGGAAGAAGGGGTGAGGTTATATAGAATAACAATAAAAATATTAAAAAATAATAAAAATAATTAAAAAAATAAAATCCTTCTCAGGTAAATAAAAAAAAATTATAAAAGAGGCAGAGAGGTCAAAGTTTTGAGATAATTAGAGAAGTTTTAAAATTATCTATATGGGAAATAAAGAGAGTTGACTAGAGCAATAAGAAAGATTCCTGCACCCATCAGTAAAACTGGAGATGGTTAATTTATATAGAATGGATTTTTGCCATTTTGTCATCATCTCTGCCAGTATCCCATAGCCCAGGTGTGACCCAGGAAATGTGGATAGCTGGGTGTTTCCGGGGTTAAAATTTTACTAGATGGGTGCAGGAGAAGGAAAAGAGGGCAAGAGAGTTAGGAATATTGCAAAAGTTTGAAGTAATGGACCATGAATACAACCTGGATAGGGAAGGAAGTGAGGCAGAGAACTTATAGACATTTTTCATTCATTCATTTATTCACTCATTCATTCACTCACTCATTCATTCACTCACTCATACATTTATTCATTCATTTTTAAACCAATATTTTGGAGCATCTACTACATGGAAAGAATTGTTCTAGGGCCTGAAATAGTGAATAAGTAAGACATAGTCCCTGTTCTGACCAGTGTGGCTCAGTTGGTTGAGGTTGCCAATTCAATTCCCAGTCAGGGCTCATGCCTGGGTTGTGGGTTCCATTCCCAGTCAGGGCACCTCCAAGAGGCAACCAATCAATGTTCCTCTTTCTCTTTTTCCCTCCCTTCCCCTCTCTCTAAAAAGTAAATAAAATCTTTTAAAAAAGAAAGACATAGCCCCTACGTTCATGGACTTTGAGTCCAATGTGCAGACAGATGTGAAACAAATGTGCACACCAATAACTATTTAACCACAAATGTGGCAGTACTGTTATAAGGATGGAGCGGAAAACACATGCTTGGGGACCACTGGGTGAGAGCACTGAAACAACAGAATGTTGCCACAAGAGAATGGAACATGGAAGTCCCAGTTTAGAGCGCGAGTAATTCCTAGTAACAGCAGGGTCAAAACAACGGGGGTGGGGAGTCCAGCTGAAGTGGGGTCATCAGATTTAGCCAGAGTGTTGAATGCAATGTCACATACACTGATGGCACGTTATCAATCAGACCTATCCATGTGGAAGCTGAAGTCATCCAGAGTGGGAGAATTAGGAGTGAAAAGAAAGGCAATGAGCCAGATGAGGAAGGTAGGGCAGGTGGTATTGTCCCTGCCAAGGTTTAGGGACATGAAGTTAAGTACCTGAGCTCATGTAGCTTATAAACTGTAAGGCAGAGTCAGGAATCAGATAAAGTTCTTCCAGCTTCAAGTTCAGAGTTACTTCAACTTACAGCGCTCTCTCTGAGAGCAGCTTTCTGCAGAACAAAACACGATTGAGGCAAATGTTAAAGATGGGGAAGAGGAAGCGTGACAGGGGTTAAGCATCAGTGAGGCCACCCTGGAGGGTGGGCAGTGGGGGATGGCTGGACCACGGGATGGCGAGGCACATGGTAAAGTCATCTCAGCTGCCACGGCCTACTCTTCAGAGTTGCAGGAGCCCTCTCACGATCTTGGCAAGTAGCTGGTCACATTCAGGTATAGTCCATGAGTTGTGTGCGTAACAGAGAGTGTTTTGGGCAGAGAGGCATAGGATGGCTGAGGCTGCAAACAGGATAATCAGATGCTAAAAGGTAACTCAGGGATCAGTGCCCAAAAGTGGAAATGGAGAGATTTTGTGGCATGCTATGCCATTTAATATTTGTCCTTTATCGGCTATAGGCTATATATTTTCTTCTCTTAGTAATTAGTTTGGTAGGACTGCCATAACAGAGTACCGCAGGCTGGGTGGCTTAAACAACAGAAATTCACGTTCCCACAACTCTGGAGGTGGGAGAGCAAGATCAAGATGTTGGTAAGGTCACTTCTTTCTGAGGGCTCTCTCCTTAGCTTGGAGACGGCCATCTTCTTCCTATACCTTCACATGGTCTTTCTTCTGGTCTTTGTCTTTGTCTTAATCTTCTTTTCTTATGAGGACACCATTTGTTTTGGAATAGGCCCACCCTAATGACCGCATTTTAACTTAATTACCTCTTTAAAGGCCCTGTCTTCAAGTATGGTCACACTCTGAGGGACCAGGGGTTAAAATTTCATCATGAATTTTGGGAAGGCATAATTTAGCCTATAGTAAGTGAAAATTTGAAAACATTGCACGTAAAGAAGTTAGTAACACTGATTGGCTCCACAGCAGGAGAGGTAGCCTGGGAAGTCAGAAGAAGAGTTGTTGGTCATCGTGCAATTTTCTGTATTACAGTGTTTGAATTTTGTTACTACAGATATTTAATACCTAGTCAAAAATAGAATGACTGCATGTCTATTGCACTTAAACATTTAGTGAATACAATGAGCAGAAACGCAGTGTGACCGTTCGCTGAACCTGTGGAATTGGGATCTGAGCGCCCCAATCAGTGCAGGAATGGGGCCTGCCTCGCTGTTCCTTGTGTAACTCGCTTTGAGTAAACTCGTCTCCCCGCTCCGTGGACTGTGGACTCCGCCGGACTCCGCCGGGCTTGGAAAAGGACACCGTCACTGTTTTACCCCCAGGTTCTCGCACAGAGTTGGCACTCAAATACCTGTTGTAGGAATGAACATACCCATGCTTCCGAGGAACAGAGCAGGTTTGGGGAATGAGCCCTTTCTGATCTGTGTTCTTGCTACAGAAAGTGGCAGGAAGGGTGGTGCAGGGCGGGGAGTTCTATGTTTTGAGTAATTTAGTAAACTTAATTATAACAAAAGATTCAAGGGGGAACCACTTAGTCTAATTTGCCTTCTTCTGTGTCTTTTGGAAAAGACACAGAAGAGAAGGATTCTGCCTCTTTGGGGCTGTTTTTAAATAATCTAAAGTCTCTTGACACCATTGCTACTCTTTATTTTGAAAAGAGAGGTAGTTATGAGGCAATGACATGCACCCTAAATGGATTTCTTTCACAAATCCATCAACCCCAATTCCCTTTCTGTCTCTTAGTTTAACTCCAGTGCCCACCTTCTACCCTATTGCTGCCTCTCACCTTTTGTTGATTTAGGCCTGGGGTTTTCAGGAAAAGACTCAGCCTTTCTGGTTCTCCCCAGAAAGCACAAGGCTCCCTTCTGAGAGCCTGTAAGAGAGGCTGAACAGGTGGCTCTGCACTGTCCTCTTACAGGCACTCTGGGAGCTCCACCTGGTCCTGAAGACATCTTAGCGCTTTGGAAAACCGGATTGGGTTGAAATGAGAGCGTTCAGGTCATGCTGTGCATGAGGTGTAAATGGGAATGAGTGAGTGAATGATGAGATCTGGCTCTCGAATGCAGGCACGAGGTTGTCCCGCAAGGAGGACTGAGCAGATTGGGCACAGGTAAGTACCAGCCTGCCTTCTGCTGTGGCCTCTGCTACTGAGAACACCAGCAGTTTGTGGAGTTCTCTCCTCACATCAGCTTCCTGCTGTGTCTGGGGGCCTCTCCAGACCCACCTCCATTTGACTTCTTCCAAACTGGGGTGGGTGGCACTAGATGCCTGTATCACTTGAAGATCCACACAGGCAGCATATTTTTGCTAAAAGCTGCAAAATGTCCTTAAGAGTAAGCTATAAAGTTCCTCATTCTTAGCTCTCAAGTTGATGAAAGGGTGAGAGGTGAATATCATCTGCCTTGGTGTGACAGACAGGGGCCAAAGACAGGCGTGTGCACCATAGTTCCCATCACAGAGGCTGGGCTTTGCTAGGTTAATCGGTCAGGATATTTGCACATTTTCTCAACAGGAATGACAAAACAGCAAAAGGAAATTCTCCAGTCCTCTTTAAATGACATTTATAAACACCGAAATTAGGATCAGAAAAAGGGGAGTTTAGGACTAAAGAAAGTTAAAAACGGATAACTGACACCCCACAACTAATATAACAAAGTTACAAAATGTACAAAACCACTAGGCTATACAACTTGTTTGAGGCCACGCACTGAGTGCTTATCATTTTGTATCATCTTCTAGTATCTAGGAGGACTGACCCACAAACTGAGTCTTCTACAAATTTTAATTCAGCAGAATTATTTTAATTGTATCCCATGTTTAGAGCCGAGCGACCTGAGACCCTGTGTGGAATCTCTGTGATAGTCTTCAGTTTGGGGCAATGCAAGGTCCTGTGATAGATGGCGATGGAACTTCAGGCATTAAAGTAAAGTTTAAAAGGAATCAGGAAACGTGTCCTAGTTCGCTTCTGTAGTGTATTTACAATTAGAAAAGAGTGTCCAGCTCTGAAAAGTCTATTGCATTCGCTAGCTGAGGGAATTAAGAAATCAAAGAGCAGACAATTAGAAAAACACCTGTAAAGAAATGGCAAATACTAATGCTCATTTAGGGTGGATTTACTGTATCTTAACTAATGGTAATCAATGGTATTTGGTACAAGTAAAATATATTTCTCCTGATAGAATTCTGAAAAAAAAATGATGGTCCATTTAAAAATAGTTCATCATTTCAAGTAAAGGGACATATTTGAGGCCTTATCTCACAGAATCGGGGATGACTATTAAAAATAACACGAGTCTGAAAAAGATTCCAGTGGAATTAAATCTTCGTAAAAAGAAAGCTTAATCAGTAGTCAAAACTGGGGTGGGAGGAAGGATGATCCAGGATGAGGTGTGTGACAAAAACCAAGGACTATGGTGATTAAACTAAAAGGGCAGAAACATAAGCAAGTATTAGCTCAATTCCCAATGGAAATACTGTTGAAATGGTGGGGAGGGTTGACTGGGCAAAATTCTGGCGTTTCAGTTCATGGATATGTTCTTTCTCGTATCTTAGCCTGCTCTACAGTGTTTCTGAAAGACAGTCATCTAACTAGTTTTCCCTTATTTGTCCTGGCCATCAATTACTGGAGAATAAGGAAGATGATGTGGATTCTGGAAAGTAAAGAATTGATCAGCCAGCTTCATGCCTGAAGCTATCAAGCCTGGTGCTTAGAATCCACGTTCTCAAGTCTGGCTCTTTGTTTAGACAAAGAAAAAAAAAGTCAGTGGGGAGGCTTGAGAGAGACATTTCCCCACCCCCAGTGAAGACTGAGGACCTGTCAGTCTATTACTTAGTATCTTGTTGAGAAATTGGTGAACAACTGAAAGAGTTTATCTGATGACTGACCAGGTGTGAATTTAGCACTGAGTATTTGATTCTTAGAGTGTGGGGATTAACTTGAAAGTTGTGTGTTTCCCTTCACTCTGTTTCCACACAAAGTCAACGATCTCAGCCACGTCTAAGAGGGAGAGTCCTCTGCTCGGCAGAGGATGCATCTTTCTCTGTCTTCTTTTCCCTTCCCTACACTTTTGATATTCTTCTTCAGTTGCTTGTTGGTGTATTGTGGGTGTGCGTGTGTGCATTTAGAACCTAAAGGACTGGATTTTTCCCAAATGTATGCCTTTGATTTTTATCTGGCATACTTCTCTATTAAAAACATGTTTTGTCTATTTGATCCCAGCACAAAGCAGATGCGCTGCAAATGTTAGCTGACTCTGGTCTTTCTAATAACAGTGATGGGAAATCCGGGCAAAGAATGTGTTGTTTTTGCAAATACTGCTCTTCAAATCTCAAGTGATAAAAGAGTCAGCTAATGACCCCCTGGGTCCCAGGCTTTCACTGGAGTCTTCTAAAATACACAAAACCGAAGTAAAGTCAGGACTCCATTAGCACTACATAATCCAAGCAAACAAATGTATTTACACTGCCTGACTACTGACCACCTGCCTTCCCATCCCACAAGACAGGTATCTATATATGGAATCTGATCTTCTTGTTCACAGTCCTGGGGGGAGAGAGCCTCTCCTTTGGGCCTCACCATCTGTGAATCTGAAGGAAGCTGGGCCCTGACAACATGACTCTCCTCTTACTTCAGCTGCTGGTGCTCTTGCCTCTGGGGAAGGCTGCAGGGCACCCAGGTGGCCTCCAGAGTCAGCGTTCTGTTTCCCTCATGCTCCTAGAAAGAAATCGCAGGGAGCTTCCCATGGGCAACCCGGAGGAGGCTGAGGAGAAGCCGGACCTGTTTGTTGCGGTGCCGCACCTGATAGGTGCCAGCCCTGCGGCAGGAGGCCAGGGGCACAGAGAGAAGATGCTGTTCAGGTTTGGCAGGCTCTGGAAGAAGCCTGAGAGAGAGCTGCACCCAACCCAGGACCCGGTCAGTGAGCACTTTTCACTTGGGACCCCAACCCTCACTCAGTCAGAGGATAGGATGCAGACAAAGAAGTCTCCTCTTCAGGAAGAAGCCAAGAAATTCTGGTACCACTTCATGTTCAGAATGAGTCCGGCTTCTCAGGGGGTCATCTTGCCTATCAAAAGCCACGAGGTGCATGAGGAGACCTGTAGGACAGTGCCTTTCAGCCAGGTATCTATTCCGGGTGAGAGGGGATCGGGGTTTGCAGGCAGGGGGTAGACATCTGGGACAGGTGTCCCAGAGGGGAAGAGGCTGCCAGGAGCCCAAGTCTTGCCTAACTCCCAGACTTGGTGCTTGGCCATTCATCATAGGGTTTGGCAAAGTATGATCATACTTCCTAAATTTCCTTCTGAACTTTCCATTATTGCTTGCTACTCTGGAAATGCTGCAGGGATAGTATAATTGATAGTATAATTAGTAATCATTTATGCTGATGGCACAGAGCTTTGTTTTATGTGATTTTATTTATTTATTTTTACAAGGGCGGGGTCAGGGGGTTATGCAGCGAGATAGACTTATCCTCAGTTACAGAACTGGTAATTTAGACCTATTAGCAGAACTCTCTCTAGCTGGATCTCTTTTAGGATGTGGATGGGCAGGTCCACTCGATTCGTAGCTAAGGAGGGATACACTGGACTCCCCCCATTCTTATGCCTGTGTATGATGGTCTTAATGCCTGTATTTCACTAACAGGGGTTCACTATGCAGTAAACACTGCATAGGTCTACAAAGTATGTTGAGGTTGTCAGGCATAAGTTACAATATTTTTAGCATTACCAGAGCAAGGTTGATTTAATTTATTTTTCCATAAGCTTTTAAAAAATAATCTTGATGTAAAATCACATTTTCTCCCCTTAATAACAATGATCTCCTGATTCATGTTGTGTTGGTTGATTTGTGGTTGACACAATTGATTCCACACTATTAAGACAAAGGGGCATTCTACCATCTATTTCCTACAGCCAGTCCTGGCAACCCCCATATTCCAAATGTTAAATTTAAATGGACAAAATTGCATCAGGTCCTTAAGCCTGAAGATACTGAAACAAAAGCAATGCTAGGTAAAGTAAAATTTTACAGTCCAGTAATGCTACCCCATTGGGCAGGTGGTATTATAAGGCAGTTGGGTATGCAAGGCCATTAACTATTCTGCCTAAAAAGGCAAAGATGTGTAGCAATAGCAAGTAAACTACTAATTAATAATGACTGCTTTGTTGGCCCCGTGCAGTTAGAAACTTGCTCCTAAGAATTGTGTAATTAAATTTCCTTTGAAACTTATATTTTGAATTCTACTGCTAATTAAATTGAAACTAAGATGTTTGGCTTGCATATTTTGAAGGCCACATAAAGCTAGGGGCACGGGTTATGGGCGAGGCACAGGCAGTGTCATGCATGGTGATTGCGGGCATGTGTGCTGCAACTTTGCTCCCAGCAACCTCATAGATTTAAATGTACTACAGGCCCTGCAAAGTAGAATAGCATTAAACTCATTGTATTCCGATCTATTCTATGAGAGATTGAACAAACATGTATTGAGAATCTATTATGCACAATGCTCTGTGAGGAATAGAAAGGTAAGGCGCATTACTTTCATAAGAAGCTAGCCCTTAGATTTTTTTCGATTGATAATATCCCATTAGACAAAATTTCTTAAAGTTTGGTAATTAAAAAACAAAAACTAGAGTAAAATATTTTCATATTAATTTAGGGATTTCTTAAAGACTAACTTACTAATTTACTCAGTAGAAGAAATATTTAGTTGAGGTGGCATTTTGCCCTTATAGATAGCATTACTTGAATATTGCAAAACATCCATAATTGGAAAGGTTTTGAAACTTTAGTCTAAATTATCCTCAGCCTTATAGTCTATAGCTTCTGTATCGTGTGTGTTAATGGAATGAAACAAGATAACTTAATAGAGATATGTTTGCCTTTTAGTCTATCACCCATGAAGACTGTGAGGAAGTAGTTGTACAGAACAACCTTTGCTTTGGGAAATGTGGGTCTGTTCATGTTCCTGGAGCTACACAGCACCCCCACTTCTGCTTCCACTGCTCACCTGCCAAGTTCACCACAATGCACTTGCAGCTGAACTGCTCAGACCTTGCCCGCGTGATCAAGGTGGTGATGCTAGTAGAGAAGTGCCAGTGCAAGGTGAAGACGGATCACCACGAGCATGGACACCTCCTGCAGGCAGGCTCCCAGGCAGAATTTCATGCCCATGATCCCTTTATCCCGGGATTTTCAACTTGAAAAGCTATCCCATTATTACCTTGAAAAGTAGAACCACAATTGCAAAGTTACTGATTATTCAGTCTAGAAATGTTCAGTGGGTACATAATACTTTAAAGGAAAGGTGGTTTAAAAAGTAGTAAGATAGAATAATTGAGAGGAAATGGCATTCATCTAGTTATCAGTATACATTTGGTATCTAGTTTTGACTCTGCTACTTGCTGGTCATTGAATATTAACAAGTTGCAGAAGCTTTCTCCACTGCAAGCTGTTCATCTGTAAATGAAGGACTTGAACTAGATGGTTGCTGAAGTCCTTTCCACTACTAATATTCCGTGATCCATTGTCTCCAACTTTGGAGAAAAGCCATCCATCTGAAGGAGTAAAAGAAATAAGCTAGACCATAAAAATGGGCTTCTTTAATAACTTGTTGAAGCACCAGCAAATGTATATACACATTAAATTGGTAGAAGGATATCTTATATTTATAGCTGCCTTTGCATCTCAGGCAGTATTTTATTTGAGTTCTATCAGATGATTAAGTAGTTCCATAGATATAAGTAGTAGCTTGTTTGGTTGCCTCTTTATTTTTGATACTCCCCATATAAAGTTCTCTGGCTTTGAAGAAGATCATTGATGTTAGTTTTAGTGCTTTACCTGGAATGAGAAGCAATCATTGGTAGCCAAACAAGTGCCTATATTATGGGAGAGAAAAAATAGGCCAATCCAGGTGTAAAGGTCAATCCAGAGATGCTACTGAAAGTAATCAAAGAATTCCAGTAGACATCAAATTAAATAAACAGCAAATGATTTAAAATTGAAACAATGTACTAGTGAAATCCTTCATCCACATACATTTTGGATTAGGTGTTAAGGGTTCTGTGTTTGGATGACTTTTTTTTTGCTACTGTATTTGAATTACAAATTTTATTCTGCAAATGCCACAGTTGCAAGTCCTGCAAATATTCTGAATATTTTAATGTATTAAATTTTAACATATGAAGCATTCTGGGAAACGTCATGACTTTCAATCATCTTATATTTTGTCCTTATTTGTTTTGTTTTGTTCATAGTTTAAATGCACTATCTGGAGATTACCTAGCTGGAAATGTTTTGGAAATGGCCTCAGAGTCCAATGACAATAGCCCAAGTGTTTTTTCAAACACCTTTCTGTCAAGGTCCTTTAATCACTCTCTTCTGTGATTACATTTGTCCTTCTGTATTTATTTCTATGTACATATTATGCAAAACTGGCTTTCTATAGCTGTTTTTTTCCATAATCATTCTTTAAAAATCCAGCTTAGAAATTATTTTAATTATTTGGATCCCTTTGTTTTCAGTATACACATAAAATGTGTTTCCGAATGATTATTTTCTAAAAACAGAAAGCAATGCATATTTTAATTCTATTCCTCTTTAATCACACTGTCCTGATGATCTGAAGAGGTGAATGCATTTATATTTAGTGTATATTCCATAACATCAGTATAATGGAATATGTGCTGCACAGATACACATGTGGCCTTTACGTCAGTATATATTATACCCTTTGGTGGTCAAAGACAACCTAATTGACCAAGATATTGTCATAAGGATAGAACTGTTAAGCATTAATGATATCCCAGCTGGTCAATATATTTTGGTGCCAAAAGCTATTGAGCAGCTGTCTGGTTTGCAATTGCCTAACCCTGATTGTGTAAACCTATCTCTGCCAATTGGACTACCCTTCTCTGCCTTACCCACTTGCAGACCCCTTTGATCTGTCCATGCAAACAGACTCTCAAGCCCTAAACAATTATCAGTTTTATTTAAACTCTGGTTTGCCCTTTCCTCACATGTGAATTCAAGATGAGATAGCTGATAGTGGTATCAGAGCTTACATTCACAGAGTAATACGTGAAACTCACAAAGCTGCCCACATTCAACCATCTTTACTTACAAAAAAGGCATTTCCAATGGCTCAATAGAACACATGGGAACATGAGAAAGCAAGAGGAAACACACAAATATTGAACATCTATTAAATGCCAGATACAGTGTTAGGTCTTTTATTTTTTTATTTAATTAAAATAATTAATTAATTAGTTAATTAATTTTAGAGAGAGGGGAAGGGAGGAAGAAAGAGTGGGAGAGAAACATCAATGTGAGAGAGATACATTGATCCGTTGCTTCTCATATGCACCCTGACCAAGGACCGAACCTGCAACCCAGGCACGTGCCCTGACTGGGAATCTAACCGGTGACCTTTTGCTCTGGGGGTTGATACCCAACCAATAGTGCTGGATTTTTCAAATAAATTATACAATTTATGCAATACAGATATATACATACATTACTCCCAAAACTTATGAGTTGGGCGAGTACCCTAGTTGAGAAGTGAGGAAAATAAGTTTTAAACTTTCCTAAGAAGCTCTGGCCTTGTGGCTCAGTTGGTTGGAGCCTCATTCCATATACCAAAAAGTTCGAAAATTCAGTTCCTGGTTGGGGTACGTACGTTGGTTGTGGGTTTGATGCCCAGTTGGCAATCAATTGATGTCTCTGTCTCTGTCTCTTTTTCCCTCCCTCTCTCCCCTCCCCTCTCTCTCTCTCTTCCTCTCTCTAAAATTAATGGATATCCTCAGGTGAAGGATATAAAAAAGTTTAAGTAACTTGCTTAAGGTCATTTGGAGTATCTTTCCTATTTGTGTCATGACTATAGGCCTCAAAGCTTATTTCCCGTTACCTCTGTCTGGCTCTCATACTTGAAGGATGTCGACGTCACCCCCTGAAAGGAAAGCGTGCTTGGGTCTGGTCCTCAGCCAAGCAAGCATTGTCGGGACCTGAGAGGTGATCCCTGCAGCCCCCTCATCAATCTCTGCCTCATTTTTCTCTCGATTAAAATAAGGCTGATAATGATCACTTCACAATAACTGGGATGGCCACGTGTAGCTGATTGCATCAGAAAGCTTTAGATCCTGTAAAATTACCAGGGGTTAATTCACTCTTCTCCATTCAGACTTTAGAAAAAAATGTTTGAAGATATTTAAAAGACGGGAAAATGCAAAGAATAACATATCACTCAAATTCTCACTGCCAGAATAGTTAATATTTTCTCATCTTGTGCTTCTTGTCTATTTTTTAAAAGAAAGAAACCATTTCACATGTAAGTAAAGTTCCCTTTAGCCACCATGCTGAGTCCCCATCCCCCAAACCCCTCACCCCTCACACCCTCACCCCGAAGACTCCTGTTTATAATTCCAATGTGTTTTTGCAAAGGTGCACACATGTCCATAAATAATATGCAGTATGATTTGTGTGTATATGTCCCTTTATCCAGCAGGTATCTACTTGTTCCCCAGCTGTGAGTAAGACACAGCTCCAGGGGCTGTGGATACAGCACGGAAACAAGCCAGACGAGATCCTGCTCCTCATTGGGGAGACAAGAAATCTTAAAACCAGTCAATTCATCAGTCAATCAACTGTAAAGGAAAAATATCAGATAGCTACAAATGCAATAAGTTTTTAAGTACATGCATGATGTTCTATTTGAATTTTCTGCAGTTATTTTTCTCCTCACACAAGATTTGGGCTTGTTCTTGTATGTTTTTGTGTTTTTTAATGTATTTTTTATCTCTATTCTAAATATTTGGCATTAAGTATCTCCTACAGAGAATGATTAAATTAGCTTCAAAATTTATTTTTTAACGTATGTAGTCTCTTTAACTTGTCAACTTAATTCTCAATTAAGAATTTCCTGTATCATTTGAATTTTCACAGAGAATTTCTTCGGTATAAGGCACTGTGCTGAGAACTCTGGGATAATCAAAGGTGAAAGGACGCATTCCCTACCACCCCAGAACTTACATTACAGTGGCAGAGATAATAGATGGGAATTGTAGATTATTAATGATAGCAATGATAGTAACAGCTACTAATTATTGAGCCCTTACTATGTGTTCAAGTGCTTTATATTCCTTATCTCATAGAAACAGACATTTTAAACCTATTTTTTTTTTGCCAAGGGGAGTGAGAGTAAGAGAGCTTCATTTATTCAGTTGCCAACTGTTTATGATTGTGGTGAGCCTGGTTGCTCTGCTGGACACAAAGAGTATAAATCAGTGAATATATGATTGCCTGAGTATAATTACTGATTTTAAGAATTTACAGTCCAAGAACACATAACTAAATATATTTGTTTCTGTAATGCTAGAATGATGATTCCCCCATCACACCCCAACCTGGCCTCAAACATCACTTTCCCAGTGAAGCTTTCCCTCACCCTGAGAAAAGGTCAGAGTCACCTATCATATGATTTCATGATGCGGTCGGTACGCCTTCACTTCACAGCACTCATCTCAGGTTATAATCATGCCTTTATTTGTATCATTATTAGTCAAATTGTAACCTCCATAAGAGCAGGAATTATACTGGGTTTCTTTCACCATTGTAACCAATGCTAGGAAAGTGTCCAGCACATTGTAGATATTCAAGAAATACTTTTTGTCTGCATAAAAGAAACAATATCAACAGATGTCATATGCTGAAGGTATACATGTTTTAGGCACTGTGCCAAGAACTTTATATAGATCATTTCATTTAACCCTCGTGAAATCCTATGAGGTAGGGAGTACTATGTTATTTTATAGAGGAGGATGCTGAGGGTCATATAAATTAAATAACCTACCTGAAGTACAACTGCTAGGAAGTAGCAGAAACTGAGTAACTCCAAAATGCCATATCTTTACTACTATGCTGCAGGGCTTCAAGATAGAAAAATAAAAATATATAAAAACAAATATGCTTACCACATTTTTCAGATCACAAGACACACCTGGGTTTTAGAGGAAAATAGGAAAAAAATTTTGAAGTAAAAAATGTGGTAAAATATGTAATAACATAAATAACATATTTCACCAGTGTAGATGTAAACAGAGCTCAACAGCAGCATTAACAACCATTACTCCTCCCAAATTGGGGTGTGGGGTGTGCGTCTTATAGTCCGAAAAAATTTATGGTATATACACATATACATGCATATCACACACACACACACACACACACACACACACACACACACATTCATATGTAACCAAGGTTAAACACCTGATTCAACTACTAGTCTGTTCCTTCTCTTATTCCCACAGCCCATTAACTACACCTGTCTTAAGGCACTTATGTCAGTGAAGATGCTTCCAACTCAAGTACCAGGAAACACAACTCAATGTATTAAGTTATAAAGGGATTTGTTATTTCACTGACAAGAAGTCTAGAAGGCAGTCAGTTCACTTATTGGTCAAGTCAGAAGTTCTACCATTCCATCCATGACTTGGGTTTCTTCTATCTTTCTTCTCTGTCCCTCTGTGCGTTCTCTGCCAGCTAAAACTCCCCGCAGTCACAATATAGCTGCTGTAGTTCCAGGCATCACATTTCACTGTTCACACATCAATGTCTGTAGTAGAAAGAATGGATTCTCTACCACTTGTGTCCCTTTTAAATAGCTGAATAAGGTCAATTACTTTGAGGAAGATTAAACAATGGAACAAAATCTTTGCCAGCAAGGAGTGAAGAGAACATAGCTATTGAATAGGCAAGCAGGGTGTCTACAACAGCATTTGCCACATTTTAACTTTTGCTATCATTACTTATTTACCTATTTTATCTATGTTTCTAGATTATAAACTCCTTGACAGCAAGTTCTGTATATTAAACATTTTTGTTATCCCTTTGCCTCTAATTTAATGTTTTATGTATAATATAGTGTATTATTTTAATATTATTAAATACATAAATATGTTATTTTATATATTATAAATACATATTGATAGAATATTTATGTATTTGCATGTATACATAAACATGGACATAATGCATAAAATGTATAATTTTTGTATTTTATAAGAGATAAATGTTCAGTACATGTAAGCTAAAGCTATGAAATTTGGGAGCAGTTCTTGGAAGGAAGGTAGTGTACCTAGTGTGGAGAATTTTGAATGGCAGCCAACAGGTTTTAAGAATATATTTGGGCCCTGGCCAGGTAGCTCAGTTGGATAGAGGGTCATCCCAATATGCCAAGGTTGTGGGTTCTATTCCCAGTTAGGACACATACAAAAATGAATAAATAAGTAGAACAACAAATTGATGTTCTCTCTCTCTCTCTCTCTGTTTTTCCTCTCCTCTTTCTCTCTCTGTCTCTCAAATCAATAAAAAAAGAGAATGTATTTGTTAGGCAACGGGAAGTATTTGAAGGTTTCTGAGCAGATTAGAAGGTCATAGGTTTCTAATAGTTGCTTCAGAGGGGCTCATGAACCCCCTGAAATGTGCACAAATGTTCTGTATTTGGGCATATTTCAGGGGAGAAGGTCCAGAATTTTCATGAACTTCTCAAATATTTCCATGAGGCAAACATCCTAATATCTGTATGATAAATGAGAATGGAGAGAAAGCACAGATGCCAGCAGAGCTGGAAGAAATCTTGGAAATCATGTGCACACATCTCTTGTGACTGGAACTCAGGAAAGTCAAGTTTCCATTTTAGGAACAAAGGATGGACTTAAAATACTCATCAGCGGGTCCACTTTACCTTGTGTAATCTGGTGTTCACATTCAGGAGTGTGCAGTGGTGAAATGGGTGAGTAATAATAACCTAAGCAAAGGAACAGACGTTCCTGTAATACTAGTTTTCCAGTGGCAGGTCCTATTTATCCACCCACATTTCCGGGAGGGAGCTCCAATTTTCATTTTATTGCGTGCCTCCCTCTTACTCTGTTTTGTTCCTCCTCCTTTCCTCCAAAGGAAACAATCGCCAGTTACCCACCTGTGGGTGGGGACTTGGGTTAATATTTTTCAAAGAAATTGTCACAACTTCCTCTTGTCTACCAGCTAAGGGAAACACACCTATTTCTGTCCAGTATCCAAAGAACAAGAATTTCCAGTAAGTACTTTTTTTGTAAGTCATAATTCTGTCACCAAAAGGAAGCCTGCATCCTGTCTAAACCTCAGGCAAGAAATAGGCGGAAACATAAATGGATAGGCAGGTTCACACCTTACACCAGCTCAGCTGAGACACTACAATGATGCCCCTTTCAGGGGACCTGGGATCCATGGGATTTTGTAGTGTCTTTGAATGTAAGAGAGAAATCAAGGTGAATTTATAATTGAAAGGGCTCCCAAATGTGAGTCTATGCCCCCATTCTCCCGCTTGTCTGTAAAGGAGATTATGAGTCCAGGCAGAGCTCTAAGAAAAACTGCAAAGCAGGTGGAATTTCCTTTGGCCTCTATTTTCTCTCCTTCCTGCCTATGATCTTTCCTTTGAACTCTCTCTCACCTTCATTTCAGGAAATTCAATTATCTACAGTTGCCCAGAGCTTCTGTTTCCTGTCCACTCACCTATTTGGCCCATCAATTGTATTCATTCAACTGATATCTATTTAGAACTTGTTAAATGTCAGGCATTGTGCTGACCTACTGGGGTTCCAAGATGCTGTGACAGGTTCCAGCCCTTGAGGCGATGTAATGTGCCTGGCTGAAGGCTTTGGATTCATTGTATGGTGAAATGCTTCTTAACCTAGAACCACCTATGAGCTTTTAAAATATAGACATACTGTCCCAAAAGGTGGAGGTGGGGATAGGGACAGTAGGCAATAGCCAATACATTTGCAAAGCTTCACAGGTGATTGTGTCACCAGGACAGATAATGAGGAAGTAGGAATCACTGAAGAGTTCTGGTCACAGGAATTCTGAACATTTGCTCAGATTTTTTCTAGAAGGAAAACATTGTGCTCTTCTCCCAATCCTTTTTTATTTCCTTGCTGTACCAAAACTCCTTCTAAATTTTTCAAATTTCATTTCTGTATGATTTCTAAGTAACATTACTCCTGCCCAGTTAATTAAATTGCATTTTCCCCAAGAGGAAATATAGGTGTTTTATTGAGTTGATTTTTCTCCCCCAAAGAAGTTGCTCTTTTTATCACAAACCTATTGCACTTACTCCTCCACCAGCATTTAGTACTGTAGTTCAATAATTCTCAAATATTAGTGGGCCTAAAACCTACTTAGAGTGCTAAAAGCAATGCTTTCTTGGTTCCACACCACCAAGGGCAATTGACTTACTGGTATGCTCAGCTACCTGCATTTTTCTACTTTTTCATTGTGAAGATTTTTAAAAACACAAAAGATTGAAAAATAGTACCAAGAATACCTCTATAGTTGCCACCTTAATTCAACAATTGCTGACATTTTGCCATGTTTTCTTTATTTCTCAGGTTTGTGAATGTGTGTATGTGTATTCACTACATATTTTTAGATTGTTGAACCCTTTGAAAGTAAATTACAGATATCATGACACTTCCCCCTTAATACTCCAGCATGCATCTCCTAAGAATGAGGATACTCTTCTACATAATAAGGATAATGATATCACTATTACTCTTAAGAAAATTAACAATATTTCCAAAATATCATCTAGTCATTTGCATTTTAACAGGTATCTTCTGAATCTAGTTCTTTAAGTTTCTGGGGCAGAATGTTCAGACATTATGGTGGACTAATGAATGAGACCTTCGGGGAGCAAGCAAGATTCCTGGAACAACCCAAGTAAGTCCTGAGTTAGCTGTGGGTAGATTTTACAAATCAGAGCAGACAAATCTTGCAGAATGTCTATTCCACAGAGTCTGAGGAAGCCAGACAGGTCATACAGCTCCTAGGATCACTCCCGTGCACATGTTTTAACTGTAGCAAAGGTGAAATGTTCTTTCTGCCCAGGGAACTTCACAGAAAATCCTTCCATCCTCATTTTTACAGTAGAAAGTTGATTGGTGAGTCAACTTTCTACAGATTTAACTACCTACTTAAGGGATACAATGAGCTTCAGTGGAAATAATCAGTTGAGTGATTCCCTGCTGTGATTAAAGAGTTAAAACTGTGGCCCTGAGTCTTGCCTCTGGGAGCTGTAAGAAATAGGGATCATGGGAGTTGTAGTGTGACATTTCTGCCCACTCTCTGATGTTGTCTCTGTAAAACAGCATCAGCTGCTGCTGCACATGGTGTAATTTTAACATGCTTTTTTAATATTTACAGTGTGCCCATAAAAGACTTCATGATGATAATCTGGTAATTCCTGTGGCATTTGGTCCATGACAGCACAACTGTGATCAGATTGCTTCAAAAACAGAGTCTCTCAGAACGCTGGTTTACACAAATCTAGGTATGGGGATCACTCCTGGGTGTAGGATTTTCTAAACCTAATAGAAACCCCATTTTAATGCCTATATAGTTCAGTCATGTCATATGTTCAAGTCCTTCCCACACCACAAAGGTAGAATAAGAAAAGGGAGTGAGTAAGGAGATCACTTGGTAGAACAGGCATAAGGTTGGGACTTTTTGTTTTTGTAATGCAGTTCCAGTGACAGTTACTCCTTGATTGAGAGAGCAAAGAACACAGACATTAGCAGAAATTGTGTGTGTGTGTGTGTGTGTGTGTGTGTGTGTGTGTGGTTGTGTGGTATATGCGTGTCTATGAGTTTCGCTACTATCCAAGGCGGCCACAGGTACTTATTAAACACATAATGTGGTCAATGCATTCTGAGTAGTTGGTCTTTCACCATTGCTTCCACTGGATTCCTCAAATATGTGTTTCCTTGCCCCATGCTGTTTGGCATCATGACACTCTGAGCCTGCATTGCCCATTGAATTTTCTCAAATATCGCTCCTTATTGTTGCACCCATGTTAACCACATTTTTACCAGCTAGGGCTAAGGCTTCCTGCTGTGGCACTGCAGGCTGTCAAAAAAATAAAACGTCCAGTGGCCTCGATTTTTCATCTATTGGACATAGATGCCATGAAACCGAAGCAGATCTGTTGAGTCAGTATATCTGGAAACCAATGAAAGGTGATTCTCCAAAGTGTTTTAGAACCTTATGTTATAACAGGAAATACTGTTTGTTATTACCTTTGAAACTTGGGTTTTCCTTGAAGGACTCAGATTATTTTTTCCTCAGTCAACATTATCTCCACATGAGCCATGTGAGCTGTCTCAGCTTCTTTATCTCCTTTCCTGGCACTGAACACTCCCTTCTTTACTTTCTTTTTCTGAGAGCTCAACATCTCCTGTTATTTTGTCTACATGGAGATGGAAACCATTAAATTTTAAATCTCAGCTTTCTTCCTCTCCCCTTCAAAATTTCCCACTTGGTCACCCTCTGGCTTTCCTTTTTTCTTCCTTCCTTCCTTCCTTTCTTTTTCTTTCTCTTTTCTTCCTTCCTTTCCCTTCTTTTCTTTTTTCTTTCCTTCCTTCCTTTCTTTTTCTTTTGTTGTTCAATTACAGTTGCCCTAATTTTCCCCCTGTTGCTTTCTCTCGCCCCACCCCCCACCCCTACTCCCTCAGTAAATCCCCACCCTACTGTCCATTAGCATAGATCCTTCATATAAGGTCCTTGACTAGATACTTCTCCCTCTTTCCCCTGTTTTCTTTTTCCCCTTCCCCTCTGATCACCATCAGTTTGTTCTTTATTTGCATGTCTCTCTTTCTATTTTGCTCATTTGTTTGTTTTGTACATTAGGTTCCACTTATAGGTGAGTTCATATGGTATTTGTCTTTCATTGACTGGCTTACTTCACTTAGCACAATACTTTCCAGTTCCATCCATGCTCTACCGAATGGTATAAGTTCCTTCTTTCTTTCTGTTGCATAGTATTCCACTGTGTAAATGTACCACAGTTTTTTGATCCGCTCATTTACTGATGGGCACTTAGGTTGCTTCCAACACTTGGCTATTGTAAATAATGCTGCTATGAACATTGGGGTGCATAGGTTCTTTTGAATTGGTATTTCAGGATCCTTAGGATATAATCCCAGCAGTGGGATCCCTGGATCAAAAGGCAATTCCATCTTTAGTTTTTTAAGGAAATTCCATACTGTTTTCCACAGTGGCTGCACCAGTCTGCATTCCCACCAACAGTACACTAGGGTTCCTCTTTCCCCTGCATCCTCTCCAACACTTGTTGTTTGTTGATTTCTTTATGATGGCCATTCTGACTTGTATGAAGCGGTATCTCATTGTGGTTGTAATTTGCATCTCTCTATTGGCTAGTGATGCTGAGCTTTCTTTCGTATGTCTATGTGCCCTCTGTATTCCCTCTTTGGAGAAGTGTCTGCTTAGGTCCTTTGCCCATTTTTTAAATTGGATTGTTTGTCTTCCCAGTGTTGAGCCATATGAGTTCTTTATATATTTTGGAGATCAAACCCTTTTGAGGTATCATTGACAAATATGTTTTCCCGTACAGTTGGTTCCCTCTTCATTTTGCTGATGTTTTCTTCAGCCATGCAGAAGCTTTTCAATTTGATGTAGTCCAATTTGTTTATTCTTTCCTTTATATCTCTTGCCCTAGGAGATATATCGATGAAGATATTGCTATGTGGGGTATCTGACAATTTACTGCCTATGTTTTCCTCTAGGACTTCTATGGTGTCACGACGTCTATTTAAGTCTTTTATACATCTTGAATTTATTTTGGTGTCTTTCTTTCTTTCCTTTTTTTATACCAAAGATAACCTTCTTATTTTGACTCTTGTATCTAGTAGTTCTTTGCTTTATACTTTAAGGTCTCAATTTTAACTTGTCTTCCTTTTTTCTATTTTTATAGTCTTGTCTTGGCAACAAACCCAGGGTTTCCACATTTCTTTTTATCATTTTCATTACAATAAAATCTTTCAATGAAAATCTTACTTATCAAAAGAGTTTGCAATAATCAAAATGGCCCTATTTTTAATGTGTTCCTTATGTTGAACCAGGGCAGAAATTTCCCTGGTGCTAGACTCATTTTACTTTTTTCTTGGAACTCTGTTCATTCACTTACTTAACATTGTTTTCTAAAATTACCACTCACAAAAATAGTTTTTTCTTAAGGCTAGGTAAGTATTTATTTAAAAAATTAAAGATCTTTTTATTGCCAAAAATCTTACATACTTTTCACAAGTGGATTATTAGCCCTTCAGGAATACAGATTTGAGTCCTGACAACTGTACTGATCTGCTGACGGACTGCTTTTACAAAGCATTTTGGCATCATAACTGGAAATTTCTGTTTCACAAAAGAATTTGATTCCACATTTAGTGCAACCATTTAGATATCATGGTATTTAACTGGTGAGAAACTATTACGATAAATGTATATGTGTATTATTTTTGAAATTTAATAGGCCAGTGAGTTCTGAATAGAACATAAAAGAATTATTGTTTTCTCTCAAAGGGTCAAGTCTTGCTTTGTAAGTTATCTGTCTTTGGTTATATAAATTTTCCTGGAGAATATTTATGCCATAAAGTTGCTACAAAAATAGTTTTTAAAAGCATTCTGCCTTATAACTTGATCCAAATTTCTCCAAAGGATGAGGGATTAGGGTGACCTGTCCAAAGCACAGTTCCTCCCATTTTGGAAGGGTGAAGCTGATGAGTCTTGTGGCTGAGAATGGCAGCTACTATACTGTGCCATGGACACAGGAAAGGAGACCTCTTTCCTGAAGAACCTTGACTTTGAATCCTGACTATGGGTGGCTTTCATTATCAAATGGGTTGTTAAAACTTAACGAGCCAAGCACTACCAGGAACAAGCCTGTAGCCTGACAAAATAAAATTTATTGCCTTGTGAGGAGGGAAGGCACTTCAGAGGAGTGCCACCAGCAAAGAAGGAGGAGTGAGGCATCTTCTGTGATTTAGGTCCCATTGAAAGATTTTGAAGATAATCTAAGAGAAGGACAGATCAGGTCTGGATTAGCTGTTTTGAAATGGGATTAGGAAAAAGGGAATTAACCAGGAATTGGGTGCTGTCATGAGGTGAAGGTGGCTGAGAAATTGAGATTCCCTAGTAATACATGAAAATAGCAAGTGGTCCAGGGCATCATTGGTCAGTAATCAGCCAAAGAGAGGGTCATTATGGTAATGCGTTATATAACTGCTACATGACCTTGGCAGAAACAGTGTTTTCTATTAACTTTGCAGCTGGCTTTATCTGTGTCTGTTCTCCCAGCCCAAAATTAGTGGCAGGGCTTCTTTTCTCTTTTCAGTCCAAGCTGATTGTCATTCTTCCCATTCCAAACAGAGTTTAACTCTTTAAAATCCTGGACTCTAAACTCATCTGATCATTCACCAGGATACATTTTACCACTGGTACTTAACCAACTGTAAGCATCTCAGGTTCATTTTCATTTAAGTTAATAGAAATCTCTAGAGCCCTGACTGGTGTGGCTCAGCTGGTTGAGCTGGTCATGCTGCAAAGCGAAAGGCTACAGGTTTGATTCCCGGTCAGGGCATATGCCTGGGTTGCGGGTCCAGTCTCCCACTGGGGCACTGGCGAGAGGCAGCTGATCGATGTTTCTCTCATACATTGGTTTCTCTCACTCTGTTTCTCCCTCCCTTCCCCTCTCTATAAAAATAAATAAATAAAATCTTTAAAAAAGAGATATCTCTAGAGCAAACATCAAGCAACTCTAAAAAGCTGATGCAAAGCTATGTGGCTTCACTAACAGGTTCCAATCTAGGACATTAGAAACATTTCCAAGTTCCCACCACTGTGCCTTTTAATGGTGCCACTGCCCTCACTGATAGTCTTTCCAGATTAAACTACTCTTCTCCAAAAGCTTAATGGCTCCTCATTGAAAATAGCATTGTATTTGAAGCTTATCATGATTTGATTCTGTTCTACCTTCCCATTCCCCTTTGTCTTTCCATGTAATTTGCATTTGAACCACACTAGATGGACCATTGTACTTTCATGCTTCCATGCCTTTGCTTATACTTTCCCTCATCCTGGAGGGATCCTTTGATAATATCAAAATCCTATTATCACTTGTCTGATGCAAGAATGTTTCTCCAGGAAGTTATCCTGAATCACCCTGCTGACAGTAATCACCCTGCTGACACTACTAGCTGCTTCTTTTGCACTCTCATACCACTTAGCTGGTAACTCTGTTTAGCATTACTTTTGTTCTGTTTCCCATGCACACAGTGTTTTCTTAGAGTTATCCTTGTTTTTGAAAAAAAGTTTGTTTTACCTACTTTCTATGTCCTAGGACAAGTTCTTAACCTGATGTTTACGACTTCATTGTAGTCCTCTGAAGGCGTGGGAAGGTGGAACACTTTGTGAAACTTCATATATAAATATGTATATATAAATTTATATAATTGTGCATCAATGTGTACGTATGTATACTTTGTTAAGAAGAGGGCCCACAACTTTCCACAGATGTTAAGAGATGTGTAACCCAAAAGTGGTTAAGAACTACTGTTAGAACATCAGACTGTTGTGGAATGGGCACTCTGCCACTCAAACAGATGAGGGAGATGACTATAAGCAACCAAGACATTATGAATGTGCATCAAATGTGGGTGCTTAGGGCATGATACCCAGATGGGCAGGTGGAGAACACCATCCACCCAAAGCTGCCAAGGGCTATTAGCCAGTACTGATTAAACTCTGGACTGTACTTGCACTCACTTTTGGAAATTGCAGTAAAATCCAGCCCTTCCCAGTCATGGCACAGAAACACAGGAGTTGGCTGAGCTTGTCCACGTAAATGCCCTGACTATGCCTTTGTTGAGAAGCCAAGTTGGCAGTGGCAGCCATGCTACTTGTCCTTGTCTATTTTTTTCAATTCTCAGATAAGTATTAGTTTGATTAATAATCATGTTCCATCAGTCACAGGCACCATGAAGTGGACTAGGCTTGTGGAGGGGAAAAAATAGTGCATGATGTACATCTTCTCTCTACCCTTATAGTACGTAGAAAAACTCCCCACAAGATTACATGGTGCCACATCTCTCTAAGCATATGGGTTACAATACAAATAGTCATGTTTATCATGAATGACAGAACTAGATAACTTGACCTTCAGTATAAAGAATAGATATAGATAGGTCCTTGATAATACTTCTTAACTTTCCATGCTGAAAAGGCTCGCGATTTTCAGAATGTTTTTTCTGCTACTTCTCTCTTTCCATGCCTTTTGAAGAAAATTCTCTGTGGTATTGATTTGGCTGAAAAGAAACAAATTAGCTCATAAAAAAAGCTTGAAAAATATGTGCACTTTCAATTGTCATGGGCATTCATATGCCTGCCCACTAATTCTCTTTTGGGCATGTTGAGATTATTTGCCACAAATTACTATGTATCACAAGGATATGCTAAGAGATCAACATTATGCAACTCAGTTATCTGACTGTAGGAGGTAAAACTCAGCATATTTCCTCTTTCCCTAAAGTGACGAATTATCTGTATTATTTCTTTCTTTTCAAACAAACCAAGTTACAAACATTCTACTACATAAAATGCATTGTGAAAATCAAAGATAATTCTTTCAAAAATAATTGTCACGGCCTTCTAAGTAGTTATGCATGAATTGAGCACTTGATTTCTTAATCTGAAAGGCAATAAAATTTGCATATAGACAAGCATTGAGTTCCAACTTGCATAAATCCCAAACCTTGAGTTCCTTTGGAGGCAGAGACTATACACTAGGTTAGTAATTCTAAAACTTGATTGTCCACTAGAAAGCCTTGAGTGTCACTTGGAAGGCTTGTTCAAATGCAGATAACTGGGATTCACCCTCAAGTTTCTAATACAGTAGATCTGGGGTGGAGCTGGAGAATATGGAACTTCTCACAAGTTCCCAGGGAACGTTGATGTTGCTGGTGTGGGGGCAACACTTTGATAACTACTGACTAGATCTCTAAGGTCCTAAGGTGTTTGTAATGAATTCAGAAACTGGGACGTAACACATTTTAAAATACTTAGCAAGACAAAATAACATAAGGGACCAGAATAATGTGTATAAGTGCAGTGGTGAGAGAGAACTTTGGGGTGCCAGGATTTGAGCTAACTCCAAAGTTTGTATAGAATTAAGATCATCAGAACGGAAGATGAAGGGCATTCTGGATGGGTAAATGAACCAAGTTAGTAGTTAGAGCTAAAACTGGTGAGGGTGGTAGGGACCACTTTGTGAAGGGCTTTCAATGACGTCGTGTAAGGAGTTAGATTTTATGCAGCAGGTCATGCTTCTTCCATCCACACATTATCTCCTGTGGCATGCAGGCACAAAGATTTACCTCCAGATTACGCCAATCGTTTTAACCTTCCCAAACTACTGTTCAGTTGAGGCGAGGGAGGAGATGGGAGGGAGGTTTTAAAGTCTCACTGGTGTTTGATACGATACCAATTATTTACTATGGTGGGTCCACTTATTTTTCCTTGGTTGCAGGATGGGAAAGCCGGTAACTTTTTTGGATGTCTCCTGAAATCCCAAGAAAACTTGTTTGGGTCTGAGTTTAGGTTGTTGAGAGGAAGAAAAAATCTTGGCTGGGTTGGGTAACATTGGTTTTTGCCCCATGGAGAGTCTGAAGTGGGCAAGACCATTAACTAGAGTCCAGTGCTTTTCAATCTTTAAGGTGCGGATGTAGTAATCATCTGGAGATGTGTTAAATTCTGATAAGCAGGCCTAAGACTGTGCATTTCTTACAAATTCCCACAGGATGCTGATGCTGCGGACTGCACTGTGGAGCAAGATACCACAGGACATTCGGAAGGAAACAGGCCGGTTGAGCAACTCCCCTTAAAGAAAGAGGGTAAATGCAATCCTTTAAGGAAGGCTCCTCGCCTGTCTCTCGGGAGAAGGAGCCAGTGAGGGTGTGGGGACAAAGAGAAGGTCGGCCGGGGCAGAGCTGGGAGGGTGGCACGGGTTGGAGGTGGGGGTGGGCCGAGGCGCCCAGGTGCTTCAGGTACCAGTACTTGGGTGACTTGAGGTCCGGCCAGGCCTGCGGCCGACCTCAGTCTGGGTGCGTCTCTTCCCGCCCCGCGATTTCTGGTCTTTCGACCCTCGGCGGCTCCCATCCCGGCTACCGGCGCGAAGCGGGACTGCGCTGCGGGTAGCCCAGCTCTCCGCAGCGTGGGTGGATACTCACCCCGCCGGTCTGGAGTTCGGGATCCCGGAAGCGGAAAAGGAGCACGGCTCTGCCTGGGCGGCGGAGGTACTGGAGGAGGAGGAGCTGGAGGAGCCGCTGGCGGCCCCTAGAGCCAAGGCGGCGAGAGGAGAGCCAGCCGGCGTCTGTGAGTGGTGCAGG
This sequence comes from Phyllostomus hastatus, assembly GCF_019186645.2. NCBI lineage: Eukaryota > Metazoa > Chordata > Mammalia > Chiroptera > Phyllostomidae > Phyllostomus > Phyllostomus hastatus. The sequence goes on from NW_025333857.1 coordinate 16,344,725, forward strand.
TGCGGGGGCGACAGGCCACCCTCCCCTGGGCCCCGCCCGCAGCTTCTCGGCGCCCCGCCGCGCTCACCTGGCCGCGCTCCCGCCCCGCGCCCAGCCCCCTCCCTGCACCTGTCTCCCGCACCCGTGCAGAGCCCCGGGTATTCTGGGTGCCCTGCTTGCCCCTGGCCTGGCCTTCCTCAGAGCATCTTCAGCCAGAGCTGCGACCGTCCGCCAACTGCTCCTCCCATTAACTGGTGATGAGAGGGTTCCTGCTCTAGTCGAGGTCGTTTGGGTAAGGTTTTTCTTTCTTTTTTTAATTTATTAAGTCCGTGCCATGAATTTCTCGCCTGTGAACTACTGTTTACCTCTCTGAATCCCGCATCCAAGACCTGCGCTCAGGGGTCTCGGATTTATGCTACCATAGCCTTTCATTCATTTCCTGATCGCTGTGGTGAGACTGCATAGATAGGATCAGCAGGAAGAGATAATTTACTCCTTTATTGATCTTCTGCCTCCCTCTCTTAGATCCTAGAGTGATTTTTGAGAAACTGGCTTTTAAATGGTAGCAGTTGGCACTTGTTACCAGTCACTATAACAGGTCGCTGGATTTTAACTGGAGAGTCCATTCAAAGTTGTGGTCTTTCTCAGGCTATATTTGGGTCACGTTTTATGATCCAGTGTGGGCCAGTGGAGGATGTCTGTAATGTCTAGGACTGAGAGAACCTGACTAGTTATTACTTGAAAGTATTGCAATATAGTAGTCTATAAAAGTACAAGAAAGAAAAAAATCAAGGTCATTGTGGGCGGGTAATAAATCATAGTGTAAAGTTACAGTCTAAAGTAAAGAGGACTAAGGATAATTAAGCAAAAGTTAAAAACGGGTCAAATGGGTCCTCAGCCTCATATGCTAATATGTGTATTTAAAAAAAAATCACAACTTTCATTGTGGTGGTAATAACAGTAATGGTGATGATGATAAGGTAGTATATGCCATCCCTGCACTAAAATGCTTTTTATGTAATATCTTGTTAAATTCTTCCAACTTTTAGATTTGATTTATTTTAAAGATAAAACCCAGGGAGGTGCTTTCTTTTGTTTAGTTATGTCTTAATGTCAGAAAGGTTTTCGTAGGTGAGATGAGATGAGATGAGATGAGAAATTAACCAGAAAGAAGGAATGAAATGAGATTTGGTTTTCTGGATTTTTGTGTCATTACTGTCACAGTCCAGCTGTGGGCTCTTGGGTAGGCCAGTGACCTGTGCTGTTTTCTCATCTGTGCTAGGGAGTCAGGCTGAGTTCTTTGAGTAAGGCTTCTTCGCTTTTCCTTGCTTACTTGGCACAGGTATGTTTGTAAATAATTTAAGACCCTTTAACTGGTTAAAGGTGCATTTAAAACATTTACTTGAAGAAATGTTAGTAAAATTACATCAAAGTATAAGTTAAAAATGTATAATTCCATACTTTTGGAATAGTGATTTGTGGAGTATTGTGCTTTCCCAGAATTCCTCATTTTAAATGTAAAGCAATAGGATTATATTAGGACCCTTCAAACTGTTGTGATTTCTGTTAAGCCTAACATACTTTAGAAGTTGTAGTTGGAGTATATGAAATAGACCAAATGGTGATAGTTGTGTTACATTCCCTATCTCTAGGTTGTTTTGCTTAATAAAAGTAATGAGCATTTAAAAATGCGTACTCATAACCACTGGCTTAACAGGTAGGTTCTGAAACAAGATAATCAATGAACTGTAAAATTTTTACTTATTTGCCCACTGAGTCATTTCTTTAATTCATGGGGACTGATTCAGAACTTTTGAAACAAGCATGGGTAAAATAGTGCCATGTATTAGTGAAGAAATGAATGGAAAAGCCTAATGTCTCTATGGAGCTTTTTTTCTGGCATTGTAATTGAGTGTGAGTCAAAATCTTTTTCAGCTTAGAAGGCCACGTAGTGGTGGTATCAGTACTACCAGGCATACATAACAGGGAAGGCAGAGGAAAAGCTATCTTTATTACCAGAAAGTTGTTCCCGAAACTCAGTTTTACTTTTGTATTAAAGAATGAAGATTTTTTATTTAGTAAACTGTTAGGGCTCAGATTCAACTTTTAAAATGCACTAAATATAAATGGCATTTTAGCATTTAGTAGAATAAGCAGTGCATTAATACTGCTGAAGTTGAAAATGTTTGAACTAGTTTGAGTCAGTAAAAAATATAGGTGAAAAACAAGAATGGAAAAACACCAGTCATTCTTATTGTCAGAACAGTGATTTTTTGGTTGAGAATCATTGGTAAATTGGATCATTCTAGTTTGAAAAGCCCATCTTCATAGACATGAAGTAGCAATGCTCTCATTTTCACAAAATCTTCCCGGAGAACTCAGCAGTTGAACTAGAATTCCTTACTTCAGTTATGCATTCCTCATTAGCTCCTTAAATCAGGTCATGATTTTTTCTTCATGCTTCATTCCATAACTTACCAGGCCTCTGTTTTTACCTGAAAGAGATTTAGTTTGCAGGCTTCAATTCAGTTCTCTCTATTTTAGATTACTTCTCTATTTTGGGATTTCTGCTTGAAGAGACTTCATGTCAACCTCCCGACATGCTTACAGAATGATACTAGCTGAAGGGCTGTACCATCTGAGGTTTCTCATCTGAGACAAATAGTTCTCCGACTTAAGTGTTAGAGAAAGTAGGTAACTGGGGTATGATTAAATTGTGGCACCACTGTAATGATTGGGATCCAGAATCATTTTTTGTTCTGGAGTTTATAAGACTAGAAGTAAAACTCATCTTTAAGTTTCCCTTCCTTTCCCCTCTCGCATCTCCCTGTAAAGTTACCATTTTTGGAGGTGCTTATTTGTTAGGCATTTTCCCATTTAAGGACAACAACCTGATGAATTAATATTTTTTATCAGCATTTTACATATGGTTAACTGAAGCTTGAAAAGAAACTGAAGAGGCTGTGCCATACTTTGAATGTGGCTCTCTTTTTGCTATCGGTACTAAACTGATTTCCTCTTCTGCCGATATGCACTGACTACTGATGTGATAGTCAAAAAATTAAATACCTCGTTGGCTAATTATTAATGATATTTTACATAGAATTATTTAATTTGACCAGTTTTCAGAGTAGATGAAAATCAGAAGTTAAATAGTTGTATAAATATATGTTTAAAGGTATATAGTTGTAACTTTGTTTTTAGAACTTTGAGCTGAATTACAGGTTTACATATTATATATTCATATATATTTTAACAATTTTCTTTTGACCCTATGGGGAAAACTTTTTTCCTTTCTTGGTGTGCCCTATAAATTGTTGATTATATTCTTTTAGATACAGCAATGTTAAGAATATTTAGTTAACATCCCTGGCTGGTGTGGCTCAGTGGATTCACCGCTGGCCTGTGAACCAAAGGATTGTTGGTTTGATTCCCAGTCAAGACACATGCCTGGGTTGCAGGCCAGGTCCCTGGTGGGGAGCGCATGAGAGGCAACCACATATTGATGTTTCTCTTCCTCTCTCTCCCCCTTCCTTCCCCTCTGTCTAAAAATAATAAATAAAAAAAATAAAATAAAAAAGAATATTTAGTTAACATTTTACAGTTACGAAAGTTTGAGATATTCTTTGTTATACTAAATTTCCTAGGTTTTTAAGGCTAACATTGCTTTTATACCACATAGAGGAGATTTGATTCCACAATGGTTGTGATGTTGTTGAACTAGATGAAGTTTTCATCTCATTTTGTATATTATGGCTGCAATGAAGCTCTATTATCTGTAAGTGTGAAGTAGGATTTCTTTCTTAAATTTAAGCCAGGAAGTGACTGGGGTTTGACTCATGGATGGTTGACCTGTGCTATTACCTAATACTGTAACTGACAGGAACTGCTGTGCTGAAACATTGGAAAGCCATTGTAGAGTCATAGTCTTCATGGCATTATTGACCTTGGCCATGTTTCAGAATATTTTGATGTGCCATATTTAATTCTGCTTGAGATTTTTTTCTAGAAGAAGATGAATTCATTTCTTTCCCGTTACAGCAACAGTTTCTTTACTTGGTAATTCCATATTTTGTCTTTAAGAAACAAAGGTACAGCCAAGGAGACCACTTTACCTTAGTTTAGAAAGTTAGGGTAGAAATAATTACATTTGACAATCTAACAATCATAGACCATAGAAAAATTGACTCTGGGAGATAATAGTTTAAAACAAGTCTCTAAGGGGAATGGAAATGTAATGATGATTATTTTGATGTATTGTTTATATCCTCACTATGTAACAGTTTCTCATTGTTACGGTAAGCAGTGTACTTAACAAACGTGTAACTTGTCCTTTAATTCCTGTCTTGGAGAATGGGTCCATCCTTCACCCAGTCCCTAGGCTGAAACTTGGGAACCATCCTAGCATGTGCTCTTTGCTTCTAGTTGTTCACCAACTCCTATAAATTTTACTCATGAGTAAAAAAAATGTTCTTAATTTTCCTTTTCCAACATGCCTCCTATCTTAAGTGTTCCATCCTCACTTCCACCCCTCCCAACTGCTCTTATAAGTTACCACTTTGGGGATGCTTACTGTATGCCCTCATGTTTCTTGTGGGTTACTGCTAAGCCTGTCTAATTTCATTTAGTCAGTCTTGGAGCCTTATCATCTACCTAAGTCCATTTTTCAAAGTACTGCCCTTTTATTCAAAATGCAAGTTTTGTCATGGCATTTTATGTCTAAAATTCTTTAATGGTTCCCACTGTGTTTAGGGTGAAATCCAAACTCATGGACATGGTTTAACAGTGTTTTCTACTTTTAGATCATACTCTGCTTGTGGGTCATGAAATAATATCAGAGTGTATTGCATACAGTAGGGGTAAATATTTCATTAAACCTTTCCAGTTATATATTTCATACATGTAACATATACTTATAAAGCTTATATATTTGTGTGTACTAGTAACATTATGAAAAGCATTTTTTAGAGTGGATTGTGGTGAGGATAGACATAATTTGTCTCATCTTTCCACATGCAGTGACTTGTGCCATTTCAGCTTAATTGGATTTTTGACTGTTTTTATACCTTTGCTTATTTGCTCCTTGTTCAGAAGAATGTCCATTCTTCAATTTAGCTAATTCACAGATTTCACTCTCTCCAGAAATCTTTCCCTGCTGGCAGTTTACCATAGTAAATACATATTGTGTTGCAACCTAGTACACATATAAATTCCCACATAAGTGAAAAAAAGGTCCATGAAACAATATCCTACCTATATGAGATGCTTTCTTTCCCCCTTGCCTTCTATCTTACCTTGTCTCACATGGCGTTATTCTTATGTGTTTACTACTCTTTTTCCACTGAGGATAGGGTCCCTCTCTGGTATTATATCCAGCACCAAAGCACATATACAGAGTCAATAGATGTTGATTAAATTAAGGGAATATTGAATCAGTGTATGCTTCTAAAACTCTTACTGTTACAGGGTGCAGCCAAGAGGGGGACCCCCAATAGGCATTTGAAATGGGGTCCAGAACTCAAGGTGTCTAGGAGATTTTAGGACGTCTTCACCCCCCACCCCCAGGGTGTGGGTTGAGGGAAGGGACAAATGGAGCAGGGCCTTTGAGAGCTGTTTTGTGTAGCAACAGCCTTGTAGCTAACCTCTGATGTGGTCATTTAACATATCTATAACCTTTGGCTGGTGGCTTAGATGTGTTAAAAAGCTGTGGCCATGCCCTGAGCCAGGGGGATGGAAAGGGACCTCCCTCCAAGATGTGACTGGGGGGCAGGTCCCCTGAGTTACAGCACCTGTGCGGGAGCTGGGAGAAGATTGGCTCCAGGACATGGGGTCACACCTGCCCAGACCCACGATGGCGACCAGAAAAGCTGGAGAAGACAGCAGATTGAGGGCAAGTGTGCCCAAGTGTAGGAGGAGTCGGAAATGGGGCTGCAGAGGAAGATTGGCGCCAGGGATTTAAACCCAGAGGCGGCAGCCATTGAGAAGGAGAACCATGTGCAGCCCTGAGAGGGGGAACCATGCAGCTATGGAAGTGCAGAGAAGATCACAGCCCTGAGAGAGAGAACCACGCGGCCTTGACAGAGTGGGGACTCCCCCTTCCCGCAGCCCTGAGAGAGAGAACCATATGGCTCTGGCAGAGTGGGGACTCCCGTGGCCCTGGGAGAGAGGACCACGCGGCCTTGACAGAGTGGGGACCCCCGCAGCTTTAGAAGGGGGAACCACCACCTGGTTTTAGCAGAGATCCTGGTGGCTCAGTGGAGGGTGCCTGGAAGGAACCCAGGGAGGTCTCCCAGTGGAGATGGAGTACTAACTGGGAAGAACCAGAGGACTGCCTGAGCCATGGACTTCTATTTCCTTTCCTGAGATATGGTACTCTGGACTGGGCAAAGGGGGAAGGAAGGAAGGACTGTGCCTGTTTGTGGGTGTTTTAAGGGACTTTAGGATTTTTTGATAAAGACATTAGGTCACTACTTGAAGTTTGTATAGCATTAAATAAACATTTCCTTTCCTTTTCACGAATCTCTGGCATTGAGAGATGTCTTTCCTCGGGTGGCGGACATAACGGACCCGGGGCCTTCTTTCAATAATAGTATATTGTCCCAGGCCCCCCTTGTTTGTTCTGTAACATTACCAATATTAAGCCTTTAAGCTTGAGCTGTAGAAACTAACTTTTATGGTTGCTCTTTTAATGGTTTTATTACAGAAGTATAACTTTTTTCCTTACATTTTAAACTAAGACTTGCTTCTATTTTAAACTCTTAATTTTATGTTTATCAATTATGATTAGATAGTTCTAGCCTTTCATTATGATAGACATTACATTGCATTTTGTCCCATTAGTGACCTCAGAATTGATTGTCATTTTGTGATTTGTGATCAGGAAGTTTGACGAAGCCCAAATGCTGGATGCATAATGCTGATTTGTTTTATGGGAACTGAGTAGTTTCAAAAGAGAGAACTTTTCATGTATAATCATGAATCAAAAGCACATTTTTTAGGGGTGGTGTGGGATATGAAAACACAGAATAAGGTGGAGTTGAGTCATTTAATTTCTGAATTTATAACTTCATAACTGACATTTTTAAGGTTAGGTTATTTAGCTGCTTATGGTTTTCATCTTTGTGAGAGATAATTATTTGTTAAACCATTAATAGAGTCTTACGGAAAACTGTCATTGAAGAGAAATCCATTTGTTGGAATGCAGTAAAAAAAGAATGAATCAAGATCAAACCTCTAAATGCAAGTACCAGAAAAATTACAACACATCACAGTGAATTTGCAAGTGGTGAGTCTGTTTAATTTTACATGGGAATAAGTTTTTGAATTGTGTGGCATAGTGTCCTTAATTTTTATGTTTAGTTGTATTTAATAGTTGTTCTTTGCAAAAAAGTTATACTTTATTTAAAATTATTCATATTAAATTGTAACATTTTCTTTTTTTTTAAGATTTTATTTATTTGTTTTTACAGAGGGGAAGGGAGAGAGAGGGAAAGAAACAGCAATGTGCGGTTGCTCCTCACATGCCCCCTACTGGGGACCTGGCCTGTAACCCAGGCATGTACCCAGGACTGGGGATTGAACCAGTGACCCTTTAGTTCACAGGCCAGCACTCAGTCCATTGAACCACATCAGCCAGGGCTTACCTAAATATTTTCTTAAATAAGACATTTTTTAATAGAGAAATATAATCTGTAAGTAATACAAGTTTTAGAAACATCCTTCTGGATTATCAGTCTTACATGGATTTATAGCTGATGCTTCTGCATAGTTTTTTAAAAAATATTAACTTTAAAAGTATTTAAAGTCCCCTGGCTGGCGTAGCTCAGTGGATTGAGTGCAGGCTGCGAACCAAAGTGTCGCAGGTTCGATTCCCAGTCAGGGTACATGCCTGGGTTGCAGGCCGTGACCCCCAGCAACCGCACATTAATGTTTCTCTTTCTCTCTCTCTCTCTCCCTTCCCTCTCTAAAAATAAATAAATAAAATCTTAAAAAAAAGTATTTAAAGTAAGGATAACATATAGTGATAAAGAGAGGCTTAAATTAAACATTTTTTGGTAAGGTTGTAGTGTCTAATCAGACCCCCTAGGCTATCTTTATTTTTCAGTTGGCTAAAAACAATTTAGAAGTACATATGCTAACTAATAAACTTAGAAGAACACATTAATACATACATAAACTGTGAAAACCTTCTTTCTCTTTGCTCTTTTCTTGCTCAGCCCAGTGATAACCACTGTTAAGAGTTTTGTATGTGTGTTCTCTTTCACGCATTTTTCCTATTCATATACAGAAATTACACTTTTTTTCTAACAGAACCAAAAATCATTTCCTCCCCTCTTTCTCCAATACTTCAGCATACATATTATTAATTAGAGTCCGGTATTGGTTTGTAGGGGTTTTTTTAAAGGTAAATTTACATATCAGGAAATGCAACAGTCTTAAGTGTATGTTGGCTGAGTTTTGACTATTCGTAACCTGTGTATCTCAAACTCATATCAAGGTAGAGGTCTTTATCAGCACCATAGAAGTTCCCTTCTGCCCTTTCCTGGCTTGTCTTTTTCCACCTCTCCTTTCAGGAAACCACTGTTAAGGCCCCCACCCTCATTCCGCAATAGATTTGCCTATGTAACTTCTTTTTTCACTCAATACTATATGTGGATAGCTATATGGAGATCTAGATCTACCTTCTCCCCCTACTTTTTTTTTATTCTAAAATTGCAGTGACTTGGAAATAGTTTACACTATGGATATTATAATTTATTTAATCATTCCTCTCCCTCTACATGGACATTTAGGTTGTGCTGTATTTTTGTGGTTACAGAAGTGCTGTATGCCCTGGCTCACCACCTTTGGAGTATCATTAGCAAAAGGTTGCCAAATTGATTCTTAATCAGGACATATTTCTAGGTTACAGGTTCAGTCCCCCATCGGAGCACGTGTGATCTCTGGTCTGGGCTCCTACAGGAGGTGACCAGTCAGTGCCTCTCTCTCGCACCAGTGTTTCTGCTTCTCCCTTCCTCTCTCTAAAAGCAATGAAAAAATGTCCTTGGGTGAGGGATAAGAACATGCTATATACAACATATATCTGTATATTATAATAAGTATTTTTTAGGTATTACTAGAAATAAAACTGCTGGGTTAAAGAATTTGGTATTTTAATACATGCTGTCAAATTGTCCTCCAAATGATTGTATCAGTTTATATGCACACCAGTGTGACCTTTTCTGTTTGTCCTCTGAACATTGGATATTATCTGTCTCTCTAAATTTTGTCAATACAAAGGGTGAAAAGTATGCCTAGTTATTTCACATTTTCTTTTTTTTTTTTTTAAGATTTTATTTATTTGTTTTTGGAGAGGGAAGGGAGGGAGAAAGAGAGAGAGAAACATCAATGTGCTGTTGTTGGGGGCCGTGGCCTGCAACCCAGGCATGTGCTCTTACGTGGAAATTGAACCTGCGACACTTTGGTTCGCAGCCTGCGCTCAATCCACTGAGCTACACCAGCCAGGGTTTCACATTTTCTTAATCACTAGTGATGAGCCATTGGATTTTTTTCTTTTATGAATTGCCTCTCTAAGTATTTACTTTGTATGTTTCTTATTAGTTATGTGTTGTTATTTTCCAGGGATGCTTTTTGTCTTTTACCTTGTTTTTGGCATGTCCCGGGCTTTAGAACTTTTTCCTTTACGTGGTCAAACTTGGCTTATGAGTTCCATCTGTGAAGCCCTGCCTCATTCCAAGATTATAAAACCACTTGCTATTTTCTTCTACTAGCTTTGCTTTTTATTTGGAATTTAGAAGATAAAGAGAAATCACTATGAACTGAGGTGCCAGCAATATTTTTATGTGGAGAGTGAGATTCACATTGACCTTGAAGTATGAATTGAAGTTAGAGTAAGCAAAATGGCAAGAAGATTTCAGAGAGGAGAAATGGGAGATGGGGTGTATTTTCATATTCATGGAACAGTAATAAGACCACTGGCTGAGGTGGAGAGTCTGATAAAACTGTACTTTTAGAGATATATATTTTACTACATTTCTTGTCAATTATTTTGGATTTTATCATTTTCTAAAATCGGCATTCTGATATTATAGTTTTATGTCACTTTCTTTTTATAGTGACTTGAATGTTCCTCCTGAGGAAAATGTGAAGTTTAGCTGCCTGAAAAGGCAAAAAGGAAAGGTAATTTGCTGCCAGAGTAGTTTGAACATTGTAAATATTTATGTAGTCCAGTTTATTAGAGTTGAATTATAATTTCTTTAAAAAAAGTTTGTGCAGTAGTAATTTACATCATTAATGAAGTTAGTCATAGCACTCAAGTATAGTTAGTTACCAGATATCAATCTTAAAAAATGTTGCAGTACCAGTATGTCCACGAGTTACATCAAAGTTTGAGTTATGAGCTCACCATTTAATATGCAAATTAATATGTTGGAATCTCTGGCTAATGAAAGTATGTTACAAATGCCACCCTCAAGACGGAATAGCAGCATCGTGTTGCGTTTGGATGTTGCTCAGGATGTGCAATAGTTTCTGTTCAGCCACGAGCCACGCCTGGTGGATGTTACCCGAGAGCAGTGGTCCTGCAGCTCTGGTTTCTGGTGGGGATCTGCTTTGGAGCTCTGGGAAGACCACTGTTTTCTTCTCTACAATCTAATTGTAGGGGTGATGTGGCACTGATTTTCACTAATCAGGTATTTTTTTAATATTCAACATCTTATTTCCTTACTGTTTTATTTTTCTATCCTTTGCTCACTTTTTCTTGAGGATCTGTTCCTATATATCCGTGAGGATATATAGACAATTTGTTGTCTATGTATGTTTATATCCAGGAAAAATAGATACATTTTAACCTTACTTTTCACTGATGTTTTCTGTTGTGAGGAATCTCTCTCTTTTAGTGATAAGGAAAATTTAATCTCTGATAGAGGAGAATAAAAATAAAGCTCGAAATGTGAATGAGTAATTGATAATTTTGCTGCTTGTTTTGTTGGCTTGTTTACTCTCCTGTTTCTAATACTAATGAATTTAGAAATAAATAATGAAATTACCCTGTTCTGTATAATTATTGTAATGCATAATCTGTTTAGTCCTGAATGGAACTGAAACATTAAAAGAAAGTACACGACGTTAATAATATTGAATATGTCGAGAGACAGAGCCTTCTGTCATTTCTTTTAGCACTTGATGGTTGGCAAGACTGTAAATATAAATACTCTTTTTAATGTTTCTCTTTTTAGCTATGTAGATAGCTTATTTTTATTTGAGCTCCTTTAGTTTTTAAAATAATATCTTGCAAGTTAAATAGCATATTTTATCCTCTGTGACCTTTCTTGCTTAAATGATACTGATAGGTATATGAATTTTCTAATTAAAAGGTAATAAAGTTCAACTTTTACTTTTCTTAAAGACCTAGGGTCTATTCATATTTTAGACTTCATAGGTAAGGATTAATTTAGACCCTATCTGATGGAAGCAGTTGAGTGGTGTTGCATTTGAGTTCCTGTCTTATTTTCTGCATCCCCAACATTTGTAGGTTTTAGGGATGATAACATAGGGTTATTCTTTTAAAATTAAATAATCCTTAATCTTTTTTTTTCTTGTTCTGGTAGCCTTGTAGCTTTAAAGAACACTGTCAAGGTCTGTAAGAGATAGTGCCCTGAGGCTTTTCAATTAATGATAAATTATTCTTAGAATGAAGTAGTTTGGGATATAAACTGAAAATCTGGGCATCATCCTTGACTTTTTCCTCTGTGACCCCTAATATCCAGTCAATTAGTAAAAGTACTGGTTTGATTCTAACCATTTCTTTAGTTGATTTTTCTCCAAAACTAATTTTGGCTTTTGTCGTCTTTTACACTAACTGATCTTTTCACCTTCCTCACCAGAGCTTCAGTGATTCCTTTAAGGTATAAATCTTATGTTAACCCCCTGCTTCAATAGCTTTCTAATGCCTCAGAATGAAGTCTAAGCATTCTAACACGGCATCTTTGTGTACTTCGTGACACAGCCCCTTCTCACCACTCACTCTCTACTGAAGACTTGTGGTTTATGATGGTAATTTGTGATACCTCCTACAATTCTTACTCTTGGGTACCTCTTGCTTTTCCCTCTGTTTGCAGTATTGTCACTTTGCTTGGGTAACTTACTCATCTTTAAGACTAACCTCAGGTTTCAACCCCTGTAGGAAGTCTTGCCCTGATTTAACTAGCCCTGTGTTTGGTGCCTGTGGTAACAACTTGTCCACATCTCTGGAACTTACTGTATTATATTAAACCCTTTTTATGACTCTTTTCTCCATTAGATGGGTAGTTTCTTTCAGCAAAGACTATGTCTTATTTATCACTGTACCTACAGTGTTTTGCAGGTGACTGCTATGTAGTGGAGGCTCAATGAATATTTGTTGAACCTGAGTTCAGCTCTTGCTGATGCTCCTGGATTATGGATTCCTGGGTACCACTCAGCTGTGTCATACAGTTGGTGATCATTTTAAACATTTCGTTGGTGTTTGAACTGTACTCCAAAAATAATTATGACTTGATAGATCTGCAGTGGGACCTGGAAATAGCATACTTAGAAAGCTTCTGAGTTGATTCTCATTTGCTTACAGGTTTCAGAAACATCAGCCTAGTTTATCATTGTGTTATTCCATTTTATTTTATGTAAAAGTGCCCCTAGACCTTATAAGTAATTTATTGTTTAAGCTTTATGTCTACTAAAGTATGGACTTCTTTAAAGTTACTTTTTTGGTACCACAAGTATAGAAGTATCTTAACTTGAAGTACTTCATTGGGAGGCCTGTTTGCGTTTGGCTAATACTCAACTGACAAAAGCCCCATTTAAACAGGAGTCTTCTTGAGTTGATAGTAAGATTAGTTGGACTTTATTCCATGAATTTAAATATTTTTGGCAATTTGTAATTACTTTCCACTTTTTATGATTTTTCAAAAATAGTTTTTAAAGCATTTTACTATGGTTTAAAATAAACTAAATTGCGCAAATCTTAAGTGTACAGCTCAGTGAATTTTTATATAAGTTTATATCCAGAAAGCACTAACCATGTGAAGAGAGAGCATTTCTAGTCCCACAAAGGTTCCATTGTGTCTCTTTACAGTAAATAAATACCCCTCCTACCACAAAATTACTATTTTGACTTGGATGATCATCATTTAGTCTTACGCTTTAAGCTACTAAACATTTATATACACATATATCTATTTTGGTGGATATTTGTACCCATTTCTTTTGGGTTTACACATGGAATTGCTAGGTTAAGGTTAAGGACAGACTTGTGTTTAACTTCAGAAATTAGTACCAATTTGTATTCTATGATACGAGTTTATAAAGGAAATTGAAATTAAATTATTTGAAGTTTATGGTGAAATTTGAATATCCTAAAACTCCCCTTTATTTTCTAAAACGTTTTATTTTGTAAAAAATATACAAAGATGCCCTGGCTGGTGTGGCTTAGTGGACTGAGCACAGGCCTGCAAACCAAAAGGTCCCAGGTTTGATTCCTGGTTAGGGCACATGCCTGTGTTGCAGGCCAGGTCTGCAACCCAGTTGGGGTCCCTGTGAGAGGCAGCCAATCCATCTTTCTCTGACATATGGATGTTTCTCTCCCTTTTTCCCTCCTTTCCCCTCTCTCTAAAAATACATTAATAACATCTTTAAAAATATATACAAAGAAAATACAAAAAGTATCATTTTATAGTTGCCACTAAGGTAGTTTTGTTTTAGTCAAATAATATTTTTAATATAAATAACTTTTACTTTTTTCCCTCTCCTTAGGGTCATCCTTCCTTGTGGGTCAGCAGGCAGTTGTAGGACTGCAAAATGGGTCTCCGGATTCACTTTGTTGTTGACCCACATGGTTGGTGCTGCATGGGTGTGATTGTCTTTGTCTGGTTATACAATATTGTCATAATTCCAAAAATTGTCCTCTTTCCTCACTATGAAGAAGGACATATTCCAGGCATACTAATAATAAGTAAGTTTCTAGGTCTTTATTTCTTTATATAATTAAAGATTTTCCCTCATTGTGAATGTTTTTAGAATATAGCATTACTATGATAACCTTACTTTTAATATTAGTGCTATTAATACTAAGTTATTTCTAAATTATGCAAGTTTTAAAACATGATGGCCTTTATATACTACTTGGCAGGTTTAGGTAAATGTGATTATCTCTGTATCTAACTCTGGAAAATATATAAAGATCATTTTATTTAAAAGAAAAACTGGTAGAGTAGTGCTAACTTGTGTGTAAATTTTTGATATTTCTGGTATTTACTTATTGCAAATGTAGGCGTTTTAAGAATGAAGATGGTATACATTAATGAGAAGTGAGATTTTTATGATTTAGATATTATTATTATATTTGTTCTAACACTTTGAACCACTACATAATATTTTCTGCTGTAGTTCATTGGTAACAGCTTGCTATGATTAAGTTCGAAGTGACATATTTTACATGTACATGGCATTTATAGTTTCCATGTACATTATGTTATATTGACCTTGCAAGAGCTGTGGGAAATGTAATCTCTGATGTACCAATGATAACACTGAACAATACCATACGGACAGCCCTGGAGTTAGCACTTAAGAATTAAGTTTCCTGTTACAGAGGTAGTGCCTGCTTACCCCTCCCCCCAACAGAATGCTTATTTTTTATTCACTTAAAAGGTAGAATTGTGATGAATGAATCTGTCTTCTCTTACTGTTATTTTGACTAGTTTTGTATTTTAAAACTTGTAAAAAGTTCCTAGATTCTTTATTTGCAAATTAAATATCTTAAGATCTGTTGAAAGCAATAATTTAACATCACTAACTCAAAATAATTTTGAAGATAGCTAGTTAAAGTTAATGAAAAAGTTTAATTGTAGAATATGTTTTAAAATGCTACTTTAATTCATTTATAGTCCATGTAGTAATTAAAAGGGAACTCATTCATTTATATAATTATTTATAGGGAATCTCTGTAAATAAAGAACCTGATTTATAACAAGTTTATCAGTTATTCAAAGTAACATTTAAAAGTGGTAAATTTAAGGTAGTCTTCTTGGCAGTATTATTTGATGAATGAAATGAATTATTTAATTTTTTCATCTTTTGAAAATTATAAGGGGGACACCCCAAAAAACCTGAAATTTTTTTCTGGAGGGTGGGACCCTTGTAATATAGGCTTCCCCTGCTAGGTGAGTGTTCTAGGAACCCATCGGTATCATTGCACCAGCTGGCATTATTGTGAGAGGCTGCGTTCAGCTTCAGTGAATTTTTTTTTGAAGACTCTTTCATCTGGTTTGCCCATGTCATGATGGGTGATTTATGAGTGCACCTAACCACACCATGCTGAGTGTTCAGCAGTTTTTGACCCAAAACAGCATGACATCCATGCCCTACTCTCCCTATTTTCCCAATCTCGCCCTGAGTGACTTTTTTTTTGTTTCTCTGGATAAAAGAAGTCCTCAAAGGGAAACGTTTTGCTGATATAGAAGAGGTGAAATGAAAAACAGCAAAAGCACTAAAAGGCGTCAAAATAGATGAGTTCAAAAACTTGAGCAGTGGAAAAATGTCTCAGTAGGTGTATTGCATCAAATGGAGAGTACTTTGAAGGTGACTGAAGTTTAAACATGTAAGAATAAATACACAATCACTCCTACTTTCATGTGAGAGCTGGAGAAAAGACAGTGGCCAAATGTCATGCCAGCCTGTGAGAGGTGACAGGCACCTGTGGAACCCATAGGCCCTGAGATGGTGGAAGAGTAAGTGGAAGATACACTAACCTCCTCCCAGGGCTAGTCTGGTATTACAACTAAATTGTACAGAAATCATCCCAAATAACCAACTGAACACTAGTTGGAGAGAAGCTTTATAACTAAGGACAGACAGAAGAAACCACTTCACCACAACATGACTGTTGGGAGTGCAGGGGAGGTGTGAGAGTGCTGGCTGGGCTCCCATGGGTGGCAGCTGAAGTCCCGGAGGGATATTTGAGCAGCAGAGGGGTTTCCCCTGAGTAATGGGAGGTTTAAACCCCAAGCTGGGCTCCCTAGTTTACAGCACCAGAGGAACTGAATACAGATAACATCCAGCTGTGAAAAGCTGCAGGATTTCTGTCTGACAGGGAGAAATGGCTGGAAATGCAGAGAGCCTTTTAAAGGGCCAACATGCAAAATATTGTTTGTAGCCACTTACCCTGGGCTCTGGCAAGGGAGGGTGGGGAGGACTAGAGACACTAGAGGAGAGTCAGGGGTTGGTGGCTCTGGGGAAGGAACTGAAGGAGCAGCTGCCAGGATCCCTGTGCTGAGTCATTCCCCACACTGCAGGAGCCATCTTTCTCAGGCAAAACACTCCCGCCAAGTAGCATCAGCCTGAGGGGAAGCAGTAGTCCCACCCTTTGGAGCTTAAGCCAGACTGCTGGCTACAACTTGAGGCTATATCATTGATTAGTTTAACAACTAAGGGGGATCTTTGGGAGCTCTGAGATTGAAGCTGGCCTTCCCCCTGGGCCCAGTGCTGATACAGACTGGCCCTAATGCATGGCCAGGTTCTTTTTGCACAGAGGCCCAGCAAAGGGAGCCACATGCTGTGGCCCCAAACAGTTTGACCAGGGTCAGTCACAAGTAGCACATGACAAAGGCCTACATCAGAGTTTTTGCAGATCTACCTAATACATAGAAACAAATATAAAGACACAGCCAAAATGGGAAGACAAAGACACAGACCCAAATGAAAGAACTAGAGAATTCTCCAGAATAAGAACTAGATAAAATGGAGGCAAGCAATTTATCAGATAGAGAGTTCAGAGTAATGATTATAAGAATACTTAACAGCATGAAAAAAGACATAGAAATTAGACATAGAAAAAGACATAGAAATTATGAAGTAATACACAGGCAGGAATAAAAAGTAGGTTACATGAAGCAGAGGATTGAATCAGTGATTTGGAACACAATGTAGGAAAAACATCCAGGGAGAGCAGAAAAAAGAAAAAAAAGGATTTTAAAAAAAATGAGAAGAAGCATTTTGGACACCATGAAACAGAAGAACGTCTACATTATGTCAATACCAGAAGGAGAGGAGAGCAAGCAAGGGATCAAGAACCTATTTGAAGAAATAATGACAGAAAACTTTCCTAATCTGGTGAAGGAAAAAGAATAGAAGTCTAGGAAGCTCAGAGTCCCAAACAAGTTGGGCCCAAAGAAGCCTATCCCAAGACATATCATAGTTACAATGACAAGGCTTAAAGACAAGAGAATCCTAAAAGCTGTAGAGAAAAGCAGGTAGTTACATACGAGGGAATACCAATTAGACTGTCATCTGATTTCTCAACAGAAACATATCAGACCAGAAGGGAGAAATTTGAAATACTCAAGGTGATGCAAAGCAAGAATCTACAACTAAGGCTACTTTACTGAGCAAGGCTATTAAAATCGAAGGAGAAATAAGGAGCTTCCTAGACAAGAAAGCGCTAAAGGAGTTTGTTAACACCAAACCAGTACTGCAGCAAATGTTAAAGGGCTTGCTTTAAGAAGGAGAAGAAAAAGAGAAAGAAAAAAAAAGAGGAAAATAGTCTAACATGGTACTAAAAAAAATGGCACTAAATACATATCTATCGATAATAACCTTAAATGTAAATGGCTTAAATGCTCCAACCAAAAGACAGAGGGTAGCTGAATGGATAAGAAAACAAGACCCACATATATGCTACCACCAAGAGACCCATCTCATATGGAAAGAAGCAGATTAAAAGTTAAGGGATGGAAAAAGATATTTCATACAAGTATCTTGAAAAGAAAAAATAGCTGGGGTGGCAGTACTTACATCTGACAGAATAGACTTTAAAATCAAGGCTATAGTAAGACACAAAGAAGGATACTACGTAATGATAGAGGGAATAATCCAACAACAGAATTGGATGACAGAAATGTTTAACCCTAGTAAACATTTACACACCCAACATAGGGGCACCCAAATATGTGAATCAAATCTAGATGGACATAAAGAGAGAGATCGACAGAAATACTGTCGTAGTCAGGGATGTTAACACCCCATAGACTTCGAAACCCCATAAATCTTCCAGACAAAATCAACAAAGAGCCAGCAGCCTGAAACAACACACTGGATCAAATGTATTTAATTGGTATCTTCAGAGCCTTTCACTCAAAAGCAGCAGAACAGACACATTTTTCAAATGCACAGACAGTGTTTTCTAGGACAGACCACATGTTCGGACACAAAACAAGGCTCAATAAGTTTAGGAGTTTGAAATCATATCCAGCATCTTCTCTGACCACAATGGTATGAAACTAGAAGTCAAACACAAGAAGAACACTGAAAAACACACAAAGACATGGAAGCTAAATAACATGTTACTAAACAACAAATGGGTCAACAATGAAATCAAGGAAAAAATTAAAAGATACCTTAACAAAGGAAAATAAGGACACAACATTCCAGAAATCTGTGAGACACAGATAGCAATCTTAAGACGGAAATTCACAGCATTACAGGCCTATCTCAAAAAAATAAGAAAAAGAAAAACAAAGCCAGAAGTGACTGCAAGGAAGGAAATAATGGTCAGAGCAGAAATAAATGAAATAGAATCTAAAACAATGATGCAAAAGATCAGTAAATCCAAGATGTGGTTCTTTGAAAGATAAACAAGATTGACAAACCTTTAACCAGACTCATCAAGAAAAAAGAGTGAGGACCCAAATAAGTAAAATCAGAATTGAAATAGAAATAACAACTGACACCAAAAAAATACAAAGGATTGTAAGAAAATATTATAAACAACTATATGCCAACAAACTGGACAACCTGGATGAAATAGATAAATTCCTGGAAACATACAATCTTCCAAAACTAAACTAGGAAGAATCAGAGAATCTGAATAGGTAGATTAAACCTAGTGAAATTGAAGCAGTAATAAAAAATCCCAACAAACAAAAGTCCTGGACCATATGGCTTCACAAGGGAATTTTACCAAACATTCTGAGAAGAATTAACACCTCTCCTTCTGAAACTATTTCATACAATTCAAGAGGAGGGAAGGCTCCCAACTCGTTTTACAAGGCCAGCATTATCCTAATTCCAAAACCAGATAAACACACCACAAAGAAAGAAAATTATAGGGCAGTATCCCTGATAAACATCGATGCTAAATTTCTCCACAAAATATTAGCAAACTGAATACCACAATGCAGCAAAAAGATCATACACCATGATCAAGTGGAATCAAGGTTGGTACAACATTTGAAAATCAATAGGCGTGATTCACCACATAAACAAAAATAAAGGATAAAAACCACATGATCATATCAATAAATGCAAAAAAGCATTTGATAAAAATCCAGCACCCATTTATAATAAAAACTCTCAGCAAAGTGGGAATAGAAGGAACATACCTAAACATAATAAAGACCATATATGACAAACTCACTGCCAGCATCATACTCAACAGGCAAAAACTACAGGCAGGCCCCTTAGATTCAGAACAAGACAGGGATGTCTGCTTTCACCTGTCCTATTCAACCAACATAGTACTGGAAGTCCTAGCCACAGCATTCAGACAAGAAGGAAAAATTAAAAGCTTCCAGATAGGAAAGAAAGAAGTAAAACTGTCTTTATTTGCTGATGACATGATACTGTATGTAGAAAACCCCAAAGATTCTACCAAGAAACTACTAGAGCTGATACACAAATTCAGCAGAGGAGCAGGATACAAAATTAATATCCAGAAATCAGTTGCATTTTTATATGTCAATAAGAAACAAGCAGAAAGAGAGATTAAGAAAACAGTGCCATTCACAGTTGCTTCAAAAAGGATCCAATACCTGGGGATAAACCTAGCCAAGGATGTAAAAGACCTGTACTCAGAAAATTATGAGACACTGAAGAAAAATTGAAGAAGATAGAAATATGTTAAGTGGGAGCACTTACCATGTTCACAGATAGGAATAATTAACATCCTTAAAATGTCCACACTACCCAAAACAATCTATAGATTCAGTGCAGTTCCTATCAAGATTCTAATGACATATTTCACAGCACTGGAACAAGTAGTTCAAACATGTATATGGAACCACAAAAGGCCCCACATAGCAACAACAATCCTGAGGAAGAAAAACAAAGTTGGAGGAATCATGCTACCTAATATCAGACTATACTGTAAGACCACAGTAATCAAAACAGCATGGTTCTGGCATAAAAACAGACACACAGATCAATGGAACAGAATAGAGAACTTAGAAAAAAACTACACCTTTATAGTCAATTTTTGACAGAGGTAGCAAATAATACAATGGACTAAAGACAGTTTATTCAATAAATGGCAGTGGGAAAATTGAACAGCTATGTGCAGAAAAATGAAACTACACCACCACCTTACACCACACAAGAGCATAAATTCAAAATGGAGTAAAGACTTAAATGTTAGAACTGGAACCATGAAAATTCTGGAAGAAAACATAGGCAGCAAAATCTTGGACATTGCTTCTAGCAATATTTTATCAGATTTTCTTTCCCAGGCAAGGGAAAGAAAAGAAAAAATAAGCAGATGTGGTTACATCAAACTAAAATGATTTTGCACAGCAAAGGAAACCATTAACAAAACAAAAAGAGAAACCACAGAATGGGAGAACATATTCACTGATACATTTGATAAGGGGTTAATATCCAAAGTTTATAAAGAACTTATGAAACTCAACACCTAAAAAACAAACAACCCAATTAAAAAATAGGCAAGTGGACACTTATCCAAAGAAGACATAAAGTTGGCAGATCGACGTATGAAAAGATGCTCAATGTCAGTAATCATCAGAGAAAATCAAAAGAACAACTATCATCAATAAATCACCACCACCAAGTGCTGGCGAGGATGTGGAGAAAGGGGAACACTTTTGCACTGTTGGTGGGAATGCAGACTGCTACAGCCTTTGTGGAAAGCAGTATGGAGATACCTCAAAAAACTAAAAATGGTCCTGCCTTTTGACCCAGTGATCCCATTTCTGGGAATATATTCGAAGGAACCCAAAACACTAATTCAAAAGAACATAGCCACCCATATTTTCATCGCACTGTTACTTAACAATTGCCAAGATATGGAAGCAGTCCAAGTGTCCATCAATAGATGAGTGGTAAGACAACTATGGGACATTTACACAGTGGAATTCTACTTGGCTGTAAAAAAGAACATGTTACCCTTTGCACGGTATGGCTGGACCTGGAGAACATTATGCTAAGTGAAATAAGCCAGTCAGAGAAAGGCAAATACCATATGACTTCACTCATATGTGGAAGCTAATGAACAAACTGAACAAGGAAAATATAGACTCAGAGCAGGATGACAGCTTGTTGTGGGGGAGGTGAAGATAGCAGGTGGAGAGACTGAGCAAAAAGGAAAAAGAACTCCTGGAAATGGATAACAGTGTGTGATTGCTGGGAGGGAGGGAGTATAAGGGGACTAAGTGGTAATGGAAAAAATAATACAATAAATACTAAATCACAGAAGAGTAAATATATAATTTTTTATAAGTACTGGGTTTTGGGTCCTCCTTGTATTTATCTGGGTGGTAGTAATTAAAATATACATTTAAACTTTAAAATATGCTTATTGGTAAAATGTTTTAAAGGGTAAGTGACTAATTTTCTCCCTTCTCTTCCCCTCTCCCCTTCACTTTTCTTCTAGTATTCTATGGCATTGCCATATTTTGTCTGGTTGCCTTAATAAGGGCCTCAATAACTGATCCAGGAAGACTTCCTGAGAACCCTAAGATCCCACATGGAGGTATGGTCCTCTTCAGACTTATCACTTTTACTATGCCAGAATTATTATTTTTATTAAGGTATTTATTGCCTTTAGTTGTATTAGCATATATAGTTAATATGTTATAAATGCATTTTAATTATATACATATATTAGTTATATATGCTAATACAACTTTCAAGTTTTGTTCTCAGATTTTACCTTTGCAGACTTCTCTATTTAAAATTGCAGATCCCAGCTGATTCCTCATACCCTTGCTCCCCTTTTCAGTTTGTGTATTTGTGTGCCTCTCCTCCCACTCTAGATCTGTACAACCTCTGTGAGGGGGCAGCTTTGTTGTTTTGTTTCCATTTGTTCAGTGCTGTATCCTTAGTGTCTGGAACAGTCTCTCTATGTCACTTAGTAAATACTGAGTAAATATTTGTTGAGTGGCATATAATTATTTGAGAAATTATATTTTTATTTAATAAAAGAATTTTTGATGGTGCCATTTACCTCATGATATAAATATAATGTTGCCTATAGTAAATTATGCAGTATTATCATAACATTGCCTGCATTTGTCTAAATTCTAACAGTTTGAAAGCATTTAGTGTGAATTGAAGGTAACTTTTAATCACTTTATTACATGGTAACCATTCATATCCCAAAAATAAATTGAAAAGTATTGCTTGTTTTATTACATGCTGGATATAGTAAACCTCATTTACCCTTTTTACTGAGTTTTACTTTTTGACCATTTGTCCTGTAAGCTTTGAGAACTCTCTGAACTTTGTTCTATTAAGAAATTTATGTCTTTGTTGTACATTATAGAACCAGAATACTTTTTAGAGTAATTCAATGGTTTCCAAACTTGCTGCACATTGGAATCACCTGGTGGCTTTTAAAACTGTTAGTGTCCAGATCACATTCCATTTTAATTAAATCGGAATGTGTGGGGGTGGGAGCCAGGTATCAATATTTTTCAAAGATCACAGATGATTCAGTGTGTAGCAAACTTGGGGAACCAGTAATTCCTTTCAAAATTTGATTAAGTGGCAAGTCACTTTAGAGCCTCCCTTGAATCCCTGATTGTTGTTTTTTGAGACCTATCATTTCCAGGCTTGCTTACTTGGCATTGCAGGTTTTAATGATTAAATGGGAATGATATAACACTGATGTTTACACAGCTGTAGAAATGTCTGAAAACTATGTTGAATATTTAGTTTTTATTAACTTAGAGAAACAGTATCACTGTCACTTAGCAGTTAGTGTGTGTGTCTTTGTGTGTGCATGCACCCACAAGCATGTGTTTGGGCAGAGAGGGTGGTGCTCTGCAGTTTGTATGAAATCCCTCTTCTCAATTAGCCTAAATCAGAAGCTTAAAATACAGATAAATGAATTGTCTACTTCAACTTTAAAACCCAGTGTTTCCAGAAAATCAGAGTGGCAGGCTATTCCTAACCTAGGACCCATTTCTAATAAAATCTTTACTTTGCAGTGGTCTGACACTCATGTACTTACATGTGTCAGATACTGCAAATCAGGGAATGGGGCCAGTGAAGGTTTCCTGCTGAAAATTTCACATCTCTCTCTCTCTCTGTCTCTGTCTTTCTCTCTTTTTTCTTATGCATTTGAGGCCATGTGTGGTGGTGGGGGGAGAGAGAAAATCTCACATCTTATGTGAGGGGAGAGGCTGTTCCTCAGCTACAGAGAAATTGTCATGTAGTTCTAGTATTCTTAAATCTACCATTTTTGTAGTCAAAATAGGGAATCTCAGTTTTTCTGAGAAATTTCATATTTTTAAAACTATATTGGCAACTAATTCAAAATTTTAAAACATTGGTTTTAAATGAATACCGAACAGATTATATTTGTGGGCTTAATTGAGTTTACATGAAACCACTGTGTTATGGACTGGGGCTGACTCTTTGGATGTCTGTATTGTATCAGCTTCCAGCTGACATTTGAACTATTTTTCTTCACTGAGTTCAGAAGACTTCCCTTTTTCCCAATTGATAAAATACGTTAACTTATTACATTTTAATGTTTACTGAGTCTTGTGGTATCTCATGTCGTATGATTTTTACGGTAATTGTGTGGGGTAGCCTGGGGAATCAGGAGCATAGATTAACCATTGTAGGTCACACAGCAGCTTGTTACAGAATTGATCTGAGGCCCAGATCCTTGTATCTACCAGCTTTTACCATGGCTGTATATACAGAGTAATAATTTTAGCTCTGTTTTCACCTTTGATTTGATTGTGGGGAAAATTAGAAGTTATCAAGTGTTTTTTGTGTTGGTTACCTGATTATTTTGTAAATATAGTTTAAACTAGTAAATAGAAATTTAACAGTGAAAAATAATATAGCATGACTAAAAAGTTGGGGCTGTAGAGTAGTGACATTTATTCAGCATTGTTTTAAAGTTAAGGAATTTGATACAATTCAGTTCTTTAGAAAAGGAAAATGAAATCTTAATAATTTTATGATTTCAACCAATTTTTAAATTTAATTACTCTGCAATGTTTTATAGTGCCTGTTTTTTAAAACAGAAGAAATATGTAACTCCTCATATATGAGACAATTTGAATATAAGAGAATTTTCCGTTTTCCCATGCAAAGGTCCCTAGAATTTGATTTTATAAACTTTTGGGCATGTAGAGGAAATAGTCGAATGAAATCATTAAATATCTGTTATTCAAATTATTCACACATGTCCAAAATATAGAAATATTACCTTTGTCACTTTCAAATTTTGTGAAATTATTTTATTCAATCTCTTAAGTTTTTTAAACAGCTTTATTGATTATAATTCATATGCCATATAATTCACCTGTTTAAACTGTACACTTCAGTGGCTTTTAGTGTATTCGTAGAGCTGTGCCACCATCACCACAGTCTTAGAACATTTTCACATCAAGCTCATTCTTAATTTTGACTTCAGTGTCTTTTGTCATTACTAGAGCTACTTAAAAAAATTTTTTTATTGTTCAATTATAGTTGTACCCATTTTCCCCCCATTATTCTCCTCTGCTCTACCCACCCCGCACCTCCCACATTCAGTCCTCCCCCCACCACTGTCATCTTTGTCCTTGGGTCCTTTATACCTGTTTCTTGACTTGATCCTTCCCCTTCTTTCCCCCATTACCCCCCACTCCCTCTGATTACTGTCAGTTTGTTCTTTATTTCTACTTCTCTGGTTATATTTTGCTTGCTTGCTTGCTTGTTTTGCTAATTAGGGTCCACTTGTAGGTGAGATCATATGGTATTTGGCTTTCTCCACCTGGCTTATTTCACTTAGCATAACACTCTCCAGTTCCATCCATGCTGTCGCAAAGGGTAGAAGTTCTTTCTTTCTGTTGTGTAGTATTCCACTGTATAAATGGACCACAGTTTTTTGATCCGCTCATTTACTGATGGGCACTTAGGCTTTTTCTAGCACTTGGCTATTGTAAATTGTGCTGCTATGAACATTGGGGTGCATAGGTTCTTCTGAATTGGTGTTTCAGGGTTCTTGGGGTATAATCCCAGCAGTGGAATTGCTGGGTCAAAAGGCAGATCCATTTTTAGTTTTTTGAGAAGCTACTTTTGGACATACTGCTGTACAGCAAAATCTTCTTTTTTAAGTTTTAAGAAATATATCATGTTTTAAATTTGTTGCTTTCCCTTGAAAATTAACCCAAGCTGTAGAGATGTATGTACTGTTAATGCTGAGGGTTGCGTATTCACTCATAGTTTGGCGTCTTACCTCTCTCTTATATAGCTTTTTAAAAGTGATCTATGGGAGACTTACTAACATTTATTTCCTACATTGACAACCAGTTCTGTTAGTGAACCTCTATTAAGACCCAGACATTGTATTGATTTTGGTAGTTCAAGTTATATTTTTCCCTAAAACATTACTTTGTGATTTTAAATACAGTAATGAGAAAGGACTCTGAATATACAAATCTTTTTAAAAACTCGCATAGAAGGTGATTCCTTCTTTTCTGAGGTATAAACAAAGCAAAACCTTGCTGTATATTTATTCATGCATTTACAACATTAATAAGGATCCATGTTAAAGATTGTGATGCTGTTAACTTACATTAAACAGCCTCATTTATGGTTTGCCTTTTTTTCTTTGCTTAGTTTCATGTTTTGATTTTTCTCCCTTTAAAAATATTTCTGTGACTTTTAAATTTTTTTATAGCTACCATAAATTAGCAATTGGATTTTCTCTCCCATAAGCATTTATTTTATAAAACAGTTATTAGATGGCTAGTACTAAAGTCTCGTAGGTAGTTATCAGACATTAGGTTGTATCAGTCAACAAGCTCCTATTTGGGCATGAGTAAACCCTGAAGAAAGAGTTAAAGGGAGAAGGATAAGAAATGGTTTATAGATATGTAGGATAGGTTAAGATGGATGGATTTTTTTTCTTGCTATTCAAGCAAAAACAAAGATGATACTTTAATTAAATTTCTAGACTTTCACAATAGTGATTTTTACAATACATAAGCATGTGTGTGTGCATATGCACGTGTATGGAAATGAGTTTTCATAGGTATTTCTCATTTTAGGTACTTATATAGTATCTTAAATGTAGCCAGAGGAATGGCTCAAGCTCTTTTTTAAAATAAAGTTATGGTCCAGACCATAGAGCAGCAAACTCTATTTTGAAGGGCCAGATAATAAAATATTTTCAGCTTTATGGACCATATGGCCTCAACAGTTCCTCAGCTCTGCCATTCTAGTACAAAAGCAACCATAGACAGTACGTAAATGAATGTGCATATCTGGGTTCAAATAGAATTTTATTTATGGACATTGAAATTTGATTTTCATGATGTTTACATGCCACAAATTATTATAATCATTCATTTAAAATTGTCAAAACTGTTCTTACGTCAATGGTCACATAACAACAGGTAGTGGCCTGGATTTGCCTGTAGGCTGTAGTGTGCCAGCCTGTGGTCTAGACCACAGAATTACAGACTCCTTCTGACTGTAGCCACATGCTCTCTTCTTTTCTGAGGATATAACATGTTAAGTATGAAATAAAGAATTTTAGTCTCTAGAATATTATATATAAAATTGCTAATAATGAGTACACTATATGTTTTAGGGACTGGTTTAAAACTGTAAAGTTCAGGTCACATGCTTGGATTGCGGGCCAGGTCCCTGACATCAGTGTTTCTCTCCCTCTCTTTCTTCCTGCCTTCCCCGTCTCTAAAAACAAACAAACAAACAAACAATAATAGTTTATCTAAATGAAGTTTTACTATTGTTGCTTTCTCATTTGATATGTTTTCTTTAAAAGAACTGTAAGTAAGAAATGAAAGTATTTTATTTCAGGACTTCTGGTCAAGATGGAGATGTAGGTATACATGCTTCACCTCCACATGCAACTATAGCAAAAAATACAACTAGACCACAAAACAAGTGTCACCCAGAATTGTCAGAAAATCGAGCTATGTGGAAATCTGACAACCAAGGGTTGAAAGAAGTCGCATTCATCCAGACAGGTGGAGGAACGGAGAGGCGTGGAGACGTGGAGAGGCGTGGAGACATGGAGAGGCGTGGAGACGGGAGCGGGTGGTCCCACATCCTTGTGTGGTGGATAAAGAATAGGAGGGATGCCTTGGGAGCAAGGAGTCCCAGTCCCAGTCCAGACCACCCACCTCAGGGTTCCAGTGCCAGGAAGATAAGTCCCCATAACTTCTGACTGTAAAAACCAGTGAGGGGGTAGTGGAAAAAAATTGCAGTATTCTCAAGAGACGTAAGGCCTGCAATGGACTTAGGACTCATGCAGACCCACCCCCTCTGGGATTCAGCACCAAGGCAACAGCTGTAAAAGCTCCAGTGGCATATGGGGAGGAAATGAATTGTTAGTGCCAGCATACAGCTTCCTCCCAGGCAACACTCCAGAGGCTAGGCAGCAGCATTGTCCCCTCTGCAAGCCCTTGCCCCTCACAGCAACAGAACAGTGACACGGGTTGCCCCGCTCTGGTGATTACCTAAGCCTCTGCTCCGTACAGTGTAACAGCCGCACCTTTCTACAATAGGCCATGCTACTAAGACAGAGTGAAAGCAGCTCTACCTAATACCAGAAATAAACACAGGGAGGCTACTAAAATGAGGAGACAAAGAACTATGACGCAAATGAAAGAACAGAACAAAACTCCAGAAAAAGGACTAAAAGAAATGGAGATCAGCAACCTATCAGAAGCACAGTTCAAAACACTTATTATCAGGATGTTTCAGGAACTCATTGGGTACTTCAACAGCATGAAAAAGACCCAGGCAGAAATGAAGGTTGCATTAAATGAAATAAAGAAAAGTCTATAGGGAACCAAGAGTGGAGAGATTAAGCCGAGAATCAAATCAACAATTTGGAATGCAGGGAAGGAAAAAGCATTCAGTCAGAGCAGCAGGAAGAAAAAAGAATTAAAAAAAATGAGGATAGGCTTAGGAACCTCTGGGTCATCTTTAAATGTACCAACATCCAAATCATAGGCATGTCAGAAGGAGAAGAAGAAGAGCAAGAAATTGAAGACTTATTCAAAATAATGAAAGAAAACTTCCCTAATTTGGTGAAGGAAATAGATATATAGGTCTGGGAAGCACAGAGAATCTCGAACAGGATGGACTCAGAGAGGACCACACCAAGACACATCATAATTAAAATGCCAAAGGTTAAAGATAGAGAATCATAAAAGCAGCAAGAGGAAACCAGGCAATTATGTATAAAGGAGTTCCCATAAAGCTGTCAGTTGATTTTCTCAAAAGAAACTTTTCAGGCTAAAAGGGGCTGGCAAGAAGTATTCAAAGTCATAAAAGGCAAGGACCTACATCTAAGATTACTCTATCCAGCAAAGCTATCATTTAGAATGGAAGGGCAGATAAAGTCCTTCCCAGACCAGGCAAAGCTAAAGGAGTTCATCACCACCAAGCCATTGTTACTGGTATATGAAATGCTAAAGGGAATTATATAAGAAAAAGAACATCAAAACAATGAACATTAAAATGGGAATAAATTCACAACTAATAATTGAATAGAAATAACTAAGTAAACAAGCAGAACAGAAACAGAATCATAGATATGGAAATCCTTTGTAGGGCTAGAGGTTGGGAGGGGAAAGGGGGGTATGGGGGGAAGGTACAGGAACTAAGAAGTATAAATTTGTGGGTACAAAATAGACAGTGGTCTGTTAAGAACAGTACAGGAAATGGAGTAGCCAAAGAATTTATATGCATGGCCCATAGACATGAACTAAAGGGGGGATTGCTGGAGGGAATGGGGGTACCAGGTAGAGGGGAGGAAGGGATAAAAAAGTTGGGACAAGTGTAATAGCATAATCAATAAAATACACATTTAAAAAGATAATAAAACAAGATGGTGTGATGTGGGGGCAAAGGGGGGAAATGGTATTCACGATAAACAATAAAAATATTTTAAAATGAGATTTTTTAATGTGAAACTTAATTGCTCAATTTTCATATTATTGGAATAAACATGTTGATAGAGGTTTTATGTGTACTTTATTGATTTCTTCAGAGACATCTATAGCAGAATGTGTTTCCAGCACTTTACTATATAAAATTCCAACATGTTGACTTTACGCCTGGCCACTAAATTTAAAAAATGAAATTAAAATAATATTTTATTTTAAAGAATTAAACACTACCTGCTATTATTTCTTTTACTTATGTTTAGATTCTTATATTTATAAAATACTTAAACTTTTTATACCTTACCAAGCATTTAGTGACCTCGTGCTGTGTACAAGGGCCATCCTTTGCGTATCTAATGTTCATTAAGTGTGGAGTTAGGTGAATTTTCCTATGCCCAGACTTTTAATGATGTGAGAGTTTAAACATAAGTGATGGAAAGTTTAAAAATTTTGTAGAAATAAAGTTTTATTTTAACAAATATTAAAATGATATATTCTGTGTAATGAAGCAGTTGCTTTGGTAGATCGCTTTCCCATATAATTTTTATGGATCTGACTAGAATAATTTATAATGAAAAGGTGACTTTTCTTTTTATTATCAGTTAAACTCAAGTTTTTAGCACAAAATTTATTTGTATGGTCTTTCACTGTAGCCTAGGAAATTGTTCTTAGTGGTAGAACAGTTTTGTAAAGATCTTTACTTTCATCAATAGTAATTTCTTATAACTTTTCACTTCTGAAACTATTGTAATACCTCCTAAACCCATCTGAAATTCTTTTCCAAATATCTCCAATAAACATTTTCCAGCAAACCCAGTAATTTACAAAAAATAAAGTTGTTTAAGGGTAGGAATGCCATCTGTTTCTCTTTTGAGGTTATATGATTGATTTTGATTTTGAAACCAGAACTCGGCATTATTCCTTTGTCAGAGCATTCAGATAATTTCTATAAATTAATTAGTTTAATACAAGTTCAGTTTTAATAATTTGGTTTTACTTTAGGGTTTTGTCATTAAATTCTACTTAGAGCAATATGTCCAAAGCCCAAATACATTGCCTTCTATCCCTTAGTTTGACTATTAGTAGTGTCTTATTTTTATAGTGTTTAAAATCTGAAACATACAGAATCAGAGATACCTAGAATAGAGCAGCAACATTTATGGGAAACTCACTTATACTGGAGACTAGAAGAAAAATTTCATAGACATATACATTGAAGGCTTTCTATAAAATCTTCCAAACAGTTGTTGCTAAATTTCAACATTATTCGTTTGCCTTTATTAAATGGATTTTGATTTCTTTCTCTAGAAAGGGAGTTCTGGGAATTATGTAACAAGTGTAATTTGATGAGACCAAAGCGTTCCCATCATTGCAGCCGCTGCGGCCACTGTGTTAGGAGAATGGATCATCACTGTCCATGGTAAGAAATGAATAATTTACTTTTAGAAAAAAAGTAGTTAAAAATATATCATGCCCTGGCCAGGTGTCTCAGTTGGTTGGAACGTCATCCTGTACCTTGAAAGGTTGCAAGTTGACTCCCTCTCAGGGTACCTACCTAGGTTGTGGGTTCAATTCTCAGTTGGGGTGTGTAGGGGAGGCAACTGATCAATATTTGTCTCTCACATCAATGTTTCTCTCTCTCTCTTCCCCCTTCCTCTCCCTGTAAAAATCAATAAGCATATCCTTGGGTGAGGATTAAAAAATAAAATGAACTATAAAATAAATTGTAGTACTTAGCAGATTTAAACAAAAGTTATATTAAGGTGATATAGTTTAAAAGCATCTTTTAATAAGCATACCTTTGTCTGTGAGCTCCCAAAGTCATTTTTTCAGAGAGATTCTGTCTTTTCTAACAAGGAGATACTTGATTAGAAAGCTAAGAATTAACGTGCATCACAAATATGCACGTTCGAACTAAGGTAATTATATTAAATGAGACGATGTATATAAAGCATTTTGTACAGTATCTAAGGCTTAGAAAGTACTTAAATAGTAGCTCTCGTTTCTAACTGTAATGAATCATACATATTCCATTGTTTGTATTTCCTTCCCCATTTGTTTTAACACATTTCAGGTACCTTGAAATACCTCATTTCTCCCCTTTAAGCCTTTTCAGTATTAAGTATTTTAGGTATTAACATACACACATGCTGGAGATGTGTAAGTGGTAACTGATTCTGCTAATCTGCCAACATTTTTGGACAATAGGGGTCACTCTTGTAATATTTAAAGAAAATGTTTAGTTGAGAAATAGCATTTTTCAAACAAATGCTATGAGAATTCTGCATTGTATTTCATTTCAAAGCTTTCACAAAAATCTGTGAACAAGATATTATATTTAATTTTGTTTTTCTAAAGTGGAATCTCTATAAATATTTAAAGTGGTAAAGTAGGTCTAGCATTTATAAATATATGTGTATACATCTATATGTTTGTACACGCATGCATGTATTCAAAGTTAGCTATATAATGGGCTTGTTAAGTTTACAACTGCATTTATCTAAAGTTGACTCTAGGAAAGAGTTTAGCTTTGCCTAATAATGCTAATTGATTTAGAGTTTCCCTTACTTTTTGATAACTTACTTCAATAGCACAAGTTATTTGCAAGATTTTAGTGGAAATTTGGGTTTTACTGTAAACTGATTACTTAAATAGGGGGTAGTTTCCTGAGACTAGGAAAAATAAAAGCATTTGAGACAAAAGCACTGTTATTGTATATATATATTTCATCAATGGGATTGTATAGTGTATAACACATAATTGGTCTTTAAAAATGTGCCTTGAATTTAAACAGATTAATTCTCAAGTGTTTTCTACACCTCAGTGATGTCTGCAATTACGATAGTAATGGATTAATAAAAGCTGGTAAACTGCTAAGTGCCAATCACACTGAAAAGCTCAATTTTATACACTTTTTAGAGCAATGCTCTGATTAACTAAAAATATAATAAATGTTCATATACAGTGGGATAGTGATACTTCCTTTTAAAAGTATGCAGTAGTTTAAGCTTAAAACATAACTAATGAATTAGGAAATGTTTTGGTACTATAGAGCTTCGTGATATTATTTATTTACTTTTACGGAATGAAGATTAACTCAGTGAGAAAATAAAGTTCTATGTACCTGACACTCTGGGATGAGTTCCCTGATTCTAGGCCTCTTGCTTCCAATTCAGTCAACTATTCAGAGTATTGGTGGGAAGAAGAGAAGAAGTACAATGAGCTGGAAGATAGGAAAGAAGGGGAGACGAGGGGGGCCTAAATAGATTTAGGGGTTTTCATCATTGAACTCCCTAATCCAGAGCACTGTTGAGATATTCAGTGAGGGAAATTGTACAGTGTAAATGAGAAACAAGGAGAAATTTTGGTATTTTCAGAAACTGCGTTATAAATGCCTAACAGCTTTAGATTTGGATGTCAGTTCTCAGATCAGCCTAAGATTTCCTCTATTTCTGGTTGTGATCACTCTATGTAGTTTGTTACCAAATGAACTCTAACGTACATAGATTGAGTACCTAGTGTTTCTTAAAGCCCTCTGGTTAAGGAGACTGCCATGGTCATAGAAGTTGTTTCTCAAATTTAGGGGGACAAGAAGGAAAGGACAAGGACAGACCACCTGTTAAGCAGTATTTGTTGGAGAGTATTTTTGAGTGTATGCATAAACACACTTTTCTGACAGCCCTGCTTGTGGATAACAAAACACAGGAAATTCTCTTGTTAGTAAAGCATGAGCTCGTAAGTCTAAGAAATGCCTCTGCAAGGTTTTATGTTCAGTTCTATATCTGATTTAAAAAAATAATTTAAGTTAGAAATAGAGCCTATTTTAGAACTTTTTTTTTTTCAAACAGTGGCAGTATAATACTATATTGAAATAAAAACATTTGTTCAGGGTAACTTATAGTTTCGAACTAGGGTTTTCTACTGGAATTGTAAAATATTTTGAAAATTTAGGTACAATAAAATTTGGAACAATAAAACATTCAGCTTGCATTAGCTTTGAAAATTTTGGGATTATAGCATTAATCATTTTTCCTAGTTATGGTTCCTCACTGTTGTACTGTTGTGTTGAATTTGTAAATAGTTGTGGATATGTGTATTTTTAGCAACCAAGGATAGCTTTTAAAGTAAGAAAAATTGTGAGTGCTTAGCAGTTATGTCAGATTGGCAAGTTTAAGTTATTTTACTTTCATTCAAATTGCTCTCGAAGCTAGAATGCTGTAATGGCAGAGCAATATATGGAAGAGGGTTCTGGTTTCTTGACCACTGACTATCTGTACATACTCTGGAAAGTGTCTTAACTTCGTACATCTCTGGTAGGTTTAACTCCTTTGTTCCTGTTCCACAGGAGTGGAACAAGGAGACTGCATCTGCTCTTCCTGCCTGGCTGGGTGGTTGTGAGCTGAGGGGGGATCATGGGCTTCTTTTTGTAAAGTGTCAGTAGAAAGTGCTGTACAAATGTGAGAGGACATGTTTATATCTTTTTTCATGTACTGTTTGCTTTCAGTTTTGAGTGACTTCAGCCTATCTCCATGAAGTTAAGCATATAAGAAGTTCTTTATGTTTATTTTTAGTTTACTATTTACTATTTAGTTTTCAATTCTGAAATTAACATCTTATAAAAGTTTAAAATTTTGTTTTTTATTTTTTCTTCAGGATTAACAATTGTGTTGGTGAAGATAATCATTGGCTCTTTCTGCAGTTGTGTTTCTACACTGAACTTCTTACTTGCTACGCACTGATGTTTTCTTTCTGCCACTATTATTACTTTCTTCCACTAAAAAAGCGTAACTTGGTAAGAAATGTCTATGTCCACTATGTTAGAGCAGCTATGGCATACAGCTATCAACTTGTGGTTTCTTTAAGTGCAGAAGGGTGAAAAGCAACAAAGTAAACCCCCAAAGTAATAGATTTTAAAATATGGGATTGAAGAAGTAGACCCTAATCAGACATTTCCTTTTCACCAAATCCATTTATGATTATTTATTAATGTTGAATGACTTCCTTTAAAAAGCAACATAATAGATCTTTTGGTATGTATGTTTTGATTTAAAATATCTACAATAATGAAAAACAAAGTGAAAAATGTTAACTTGTTTTTTTTCAGGAATAAAAATATACTTAATATTTTCAAGTTTTTCAAAGGAACTTGAAATGGATGAGGAAGAGGACTTCCCTGCCCAACTTTTAACAGTAGCAATATGTAAGATGCTTTAGAAAGCTGTTGTACATGCAACTTTAGGCAGGGCAGTGCTTTTCCTGTTTTGTAGAGGAACTACAACAGATGTTAGTAATACCTGCCCAAATAGGAGCACCTGGGAATTTTAAGTCCTTGAGTACATATTAACACTATGGTATGAGCATGTCATTTTAATTCTCTAATGCTCATAACAACTACTTGAAGTGGGTACAATTTTTCCCCATTTTTATAGATGAGGAAATAGACTAACACTTTAAATAAGTAGGTACTAAAGACACAAAACTAAGGATTGATTATTCAGCTGGTTTTAGTTGTGGAGTTGGGGTCTGAACTTGATCTTGTGTTTTCTGAATCTTACCTTACATGTTTTGTGTGTAGAACTGGGTTTTTTGAGCCTGATATTGTATGTTATTTGGATTTGTGCTTTGATTGTGTTTTTAAAATATTCTGTGTGTGTGTGTGTATGTATGTCAGAGAGAGAGACAGCGAGAAACAAAGAATGCACAGGTGTGCAAATGTGCATATGAGAAAACAAGGGGAGGTGAGAGGTAAGAAAGAAAGAAATCCTGATGGAAAAGGGAAATTTTTCTTTCTTATATATATTATTTAAATCTCTTATATTAAAAGCAAATTCAGTGGTGTACATATAATTAAATTTTGGAATAAGGGAGAGAGCAAGAGGTCTTTAAGTTCTATGTATTTATATCTTTTTGTACACATGATCATTTTGTATAATTAAAGAGGATATTTGCTGTTGTTTCTGGGCTGTGATTATGCTTATTAAATATAGCTCAATCAATTAAAATTAGTTACTAGTAACTGAAATAGTTCAATATGTAGAACTTAAATGTCAGTGTTTAACATTTTCACTTGGTATTTTGTGCATGATAGTACTGTAATTTTAGGAATGTTTTATTTTATCTGTAGAATAATTTTGATATAATTTGTACTATACTTATATTATATAAAATATTATATATATTCCCTCAAGAGTAACCTGTTTCAAATAATTGAGCCTAATAAGAAAAGCATTAAAGTAAAATTCTGCAGTAAGATTAGGGTCATAATTTTTTAAACAGTGGGAGAGAAAAAAATTAGTGATGTTAATGAAAAGCTAATAGAGGTTCTCTAGGAGGGAATGCGTTATATTATCTTGGAAGAATTGGCAAACTGTGGGCGTTGGGTTAAATTAGACCCTCCACCTATTTTTGTGAATGAAGTTTTACTGAAGTGCAGCTACTCTCTCATTTGTTTACCTGTTGTCTGCTGTTGCTTCTGTGCTACAACAGCCACGTTGAGTACTCACAACAGAGACATATGGCCCAAAAAGCCTAAAATATTAACTGTCTAGATCTTTATATGAGTTTGACAATCCATGGTAGTGGACTGGCTTTGTATACAGACACACCTAGGTTCTGAGCCTGGCTTTTCTTATATGTATAACCTTTGACACATCATTTAGTCTTCCTGAATTGCAGTGTCTTCTTCTGAAAATGTGAATAATCGTGAGATTAAATGAGATAACACATGAAAAGTATCTGGTGTGTAATAGACATTCAGTCTGTGTTATATTTGATTTTAATGAAAGCTATCAGATGGAAGGAACAATTTTTCTTTGGCCTTTTTAATGAAAATTTTACAGACAGTTTAACAGTATTAGTGGGAGGTTTATCATATACTAGAGACATTTCAATACTCAACAATACAGTGTTAATATTCAACTGAAGGATTAGACATTTGAAATTACTAAATATAATTTCCTCTCCAAATGAAAGGTGGAAACTCTGGAGAAATTATTACTGCCAATTGATTTTTTAAGTGGAAGAACTGATTATAGGTGATAATATTTGAATACTTAAAAAATATATATTATATTTGTATGCATTTTGGATGTTGACAGAATAACAGCAGCATAGTAAAACTTTATTAAGAGATTATAATGTAGGAGAAAAATATTAAAAATTATGTATAAGTTGAGTTTGAAAAATTTAAACCAGATTTTCCTTACAGCACTCAATTGTAGAAGCAATACAGGTGATTTTTAATTTTTAAAAAATCATAAAAATATGATCCAATTGGGTTACTACATAAAAATCAAATAATTAGCTCGCTCATATTGGTTGTAAATAAGCTCCATAAATAGTAAGCATTAAGTTATAAATAGGTCTGGGGACCTGCAGGGTTATTCTAGTAGTGCTGAGCAGGATCTGTTCTCTTAGCCGAAGTCATAGAGTATCCTACTGTATTGAGTAGGGTGCTTTCATAATTACCTTCATTTGTAGAGAAAATGAAACTT
Source organism: Phyllostomus hastatus (assembly GCF_019186645.2). Taxonomy (NCBI): domain Eukaryota; kingdom Metazoa; phylum Chordata; class Mammalia; order Chiroptera; family Phyllostomidae; genus Phyllostomus; species Phyllostomus hastatus. Next base: position 16,381,386 of record NW_025333857.1, read on the forward strand.
TTGAAACCCAGAGAGGTTATGTTATGACATTTCTAAGATCATGTTGAGGAATCTAACATGTTTTAATCTTGTTTATGATATATTCTCTGAATGAATGGAGTGATTTATGTATTATCAAGTTAAGTATGTTGAGAACCTTTCAAAAAGGCAATTTTGTTTGACTCTTTTAAATTCATGAAAATAGAATGTTTATTATTGGTGTTTCTAACCTGCTTAAATTTACCAGAGTAAAGCTAAATTCTAGGACTAGAATCATAACTAAGCTTGGAGAAAATGCAATATTTTATAATTATATATCTCCAAGTATTCCAAGAATCTGAAGCAAACCAAATGTTCAATAGGCACTGAACATTTGTTGAAATAAATTCTAGTCATTTCATTGATTTAGATATTGATAATTTGAAGCTATGTTACTAGCTGCATACAATTTTACAATTCTAATATCTTTCTGGATTGAATGGATTGACTCTTGTATCATTATAAATACCTCTTTATCTGTAGTAATGATTTTTTATTAAAGTATTTTTTTCTGTTATTAGTTTGCTAGATTAACTTTCTTTTGGTTAGTATTTTCTCTTTTTACTTTCAGCCTTTGTCAGTTGCTATGTCTTGTCTTTGTGTCTTGTAGACAGCAACTATTTCATTTTTAAAAATCCAGTGTGAGAATCTTTGTCTTCTGATTAGAATACTTGGTATATGTTTATTTAGTATAACTGATACTAATTCTATCATCTTACTATTTTCTGTCTGACCTATCTGTTCTTATTTTCCATTTTTCTCCTTTTTTTGCCTGCTTTGGAATTTTCAGTTTTAGAAAATCCAATTTATCTCATTCTGATGGCTTTTATTTTTTTGCTCTTCTTTTAATGGTTTTCCAAAGATGAAAACATTCTTCCTTGATTTTTTGAAGTTTAATGAAATTAGTATTTTGGTCATTGCTCAGATATTGAATGCAATGGCCATAGACTACCTCCTTATCATCATCATTTTTGGTATTGTGGGGTGTAAAATAAATGTAGAGCTAAAAGACATGATAAGACATTATTATTGTTGTTTATGTATTATGTGTTATAATGCATATGTTATATGAAGTTAGTTTCCATTTAGAGTTATCTAAATATGGATGCTTTTCCTAGGTCTTCATGACTTCATAAATGTCTAGACTTCCTTCTAGGAATTTTTTTCCCTGCCTCTTGATGCATATTTACTATATCAAATTCTCCTAGTTTGGGTTCACCTGAAAATATTTTTATTTCTTTTTAATTTTTGAAGAATTTATTTGCTTGGCATAGAATTACAGGGTGGAGTTATTAAGGATGTTATCCCATTGTTCCATGGTTTTCATTATTTCTGTTGTAAAGTTAGTTGTGAGTCGTACTGTAACTTCATTGAAATAATGTATCTTTTCTTTGGCTGATTTTATGATTTAGTTAATTAGTTAATTATCTTATTTTAGCTTTACTGAGGTATAATTGACATAAAAATATAAATAATTAAATTGTACATTATGGTGATTTGATATACATACACACTATGAAAGGATTCCTTCACCTGGTTAATTAACACATCCACTACTTTACAAATTTATCTATCTTTTTTTTGTGAGTACATTTAAATTCTACTCTCTTAGCTAATTTCAATTATACAATACAGTGTTAACGAACTATGGTCGTCATGTCTTATATTAGATCGTCAGACCTTATTCATTTTATAGCTAAAGATTGTACTGTCCTTTCAACAACCTCTCCCCGTTTCCCACATCCCCAGCCACTGGCAGCTACTTTCCTTTCTGTTCCTATGAGTTTGAACTTAAAAAAAATTTAAAATAAATTCTACGTATGAATAATACTACGAAGTATATGTCTTTGGCAAATTTTAATTAGTATAATGTCATCAAGATATATCCATGTTGCAAATGTTCTTATGCCTTAATAATATTCCATTGTGTATATATACCACATCTTTTTTTACATATTCATCTGCTGATGGGCACCTAGGTTGTTTCCATATTTCGGCTGCGCTTATCTCTTGTTTTTTTGATGATGGCCATTTTAATGGGTATGGGGTGATACTTCGTGACTTTGATTTGCATTTCCCTGGGGATTACTGACATGGAGCACATTTTCATGTACTTGCTAGCCATCTGTATGACTTCTTTGGAAGAATGACTATTCAGTGTCTTTGCCCATTTTTTAATCAAAAAAAGTTTTTTGCTCTTGCATTGTAGTACTTTGCATATTTTGGATATTAACCATTTATCAGACAAATAATTTGCAAGTACTTCCCCCTTCCCCATTTCATAGGCTGTCTTTTTATTTTGCTGATGGTTTCCTTTGCTGTGCAGAGGCTTTTTAGTTGGATGAAAGGTCTCATTTTCATTTCTGATTTTGTTGGAGTAATTAAATGTTTGTCCATTTTGTTTATCTTTTCAAAAAAACAGCATTTAGTTTCCTTGATTTTTTTCCCCTCATCTTTTTAGTCTCTTTTTCATTTATTTCTGCTCTTTGCCATGTTCTTTGTTCTAACTTTTGGCTTGGTTTTCTTTTTCTAGTTATTCCCCCTTTTTTGGGCATGCAATGGAAGAAAGTTATCTTGATTCAGTCAGCAGTGTATATGTAACAAATATTTACAGAACATTGGTCTTAATACAGTAGTTCTTTTGTTGATGACATTTATTGTCTTGAGACAGTAATTGGAATACCTGATTTTAAGGTCAGATCTGTTTTGTAATACTGTATAGCAAATATTTCTAAGGTTACATAATAGAACATTGTGCTTATTATAGCAGTTCTTTTGATGACTTTTTTATAAAGATAGAAAATACTAGTAATTTCAGTATAAAAGTCACCACTAACATTTAAAAAAATAAATTTTTATGCTGGAACATTCCTGCCCTATAATTTTTTTTCTGAGTCCTTGCTGGTATCTCTGTCATACTGAAATTTTATAAGGATTTATGATTATTGGGCTTTGTCTTTGTGAAAGACTAGTTTCAGTTTGCCTTTTCTCTTATGATGTAGTCCTTTAGGATTCTCCGCTGAAAAACTTAGGTGTTTACTATGGGTTGTGTCTTGTTACTGTTTCCCCAGCTCTGTGATATTGCGGAAGGCTCCGAGCCTCCTTTTTCACTCAAGTCTTTCATAGGTACTGCTTGTGAATTGCCAAGTACCTTCAGGTAAAAAGCAGTGCAGAATGTGGGGATCACCTTAATGCATTTCTGCTCTCTGAGATCTTGGCCCTTTAAGTTCTAGCTACTTTGGCTACTTTCCGGTGTCTTCAGTCAAGCAGTTTATTTATCAATTAATTAGATTTTATCTGGCTTTTGGTAGTGTTCTTGTTGGGAGGGTTAGTCTCATATAATCTCTTTCCTCATAGGAGTCATTGGCAAGGACATTTTGTTTAAAAATTTCTTCCGCAATAGTTCTAATCAGTGGTACCCAACTTCACAACTCCAGCATGCAACATAGTCAAAGCCTGGGTAAACAGTATCCTGTGGAGTTGTGCAGAGCAATATTGTAGTTGTAACGTTGGAGATCTGCACTGTAGGGAATGAGACTTGTGATGGACTTTACAGTTAGGTAGAGATTAACCAGATGAAGAGATGAAGGAAGAAGTTGTTGCTGGACAAAAAAAGCCTTGGGACAGTAATTGAAATGACTGGTTTTACTTAAGGTCTGATGTGTTTGGTAATACTGTATAGCAAATATTTTTAAGGTTACATAATAGGACATCGTGCTTACTATAGCAGTTCTTTTGATGATGACATTTATTGTATTATTATAAAGGTAGAAAATATCAGTAATTTCAGTATAAAAGTCACCATTGACATTTAAAAGAATAAATTTTTATACTGGAATATTCTTCAAACAGTCCTGCTCTATAATTTTTTTTCTGAGTCCTTCCTGGTGTCTGTCTCATTTTTCTCTAAAAAAAACCAGGAACCTGTATGTAATTCTTTTGTTTTGTTTGTAAAGCTGGCATAGTGTCAGAAATCTCATTCACTTCCCTTGTTACTCTTTTCGTTATTTGGGATATGGCATAAAGATCTCCAATAATCCTCATTATCTTTGGAGATTGTATTAATTACTACTGTGTATCTTTCTTGTGGCAATAATGGTACAATTAAAGTATGCCATCAACTTTGACCCTATATTCTTCTGTCAGCCAGGGGAAGTGAAAGCTTTGGTCTGCATTTTCTTTATACCCTTTTGGGTAGATAGATGGCAGCATAGTATCTTTGTTAGTGCATCTTTCAATTCTGAACTTGAGTTCTCTAGGTGGGGGAAAGTGTTAACAACTCAAGTTTTTGTTTTGTTTTAAGACGAAAGCATTTATTCATTAAACAAAAGAAAAAATGAATTTCCCTTTAAACTTTGTTGTAATGGCACTTAACCTGTATTTAGTAGAAAACTGGTACATTTTGGTTGGGCTAATGGGAAAGAGCAAGTTGAAAGAAAGCAGTCTGTTCACAGACTCTGGGAAATGAAGGGTTTGGGACCCTTGATTTCCTTCCATGTCTCTCTCCTCTTAGCCTTTTCTTTTCAGGGGAATTCCTTCTATGCTGAATTGTTTAATCGCTTTGCAGTGGCCCACTGTTTTTCAGAGTAACAATGCTTTTTAGATTTCTTTGTAATACTTACTTTTAAAATAGCTGCCTCTCGTATTTTTAGGGACTTATATGTTTTTACTCTGTGAAGTTTTGAGGAGATACTTAATATATCCTTTGATGACAGAAGGAGGTAGTAAGAGTCATAGGAGATAAGGAATTTATTTGTCATGAATCATTGCCCAAAGTAAGGACTTATTTTTAAGCTATAAATATTGATTTACATTCTGTCTTATACCATAGGAGGCCTACAAATCTAAGAATTAATATTACAATCTTATTTGTAAATAGTAACTTTAAAAAATCTCAAAACTCTCAATTAAGAGTAAGAAAAAATTCGTATCTACAAAAACTTCAGAAACTTTTAAGGAATAGATGTCTAAATAATTGGGATAAATTAAATATTTTTAGTTAGAATCACAGAACCTAGACTCAATAAAGATTGTACATTTTGAGACAATTGGAAAAGTTTTTCAGATGATAAATGTCAAATTAGTTCCACCATCATTTCATATGTAATACCAATGTAATGTTAAATTTTACTTAAACCTCTCTTGAAACTAATGTCTTGGTTTAGTTATTGAGGAGAAAATCATTTAAAAAATTATAAAAACCTGTCATCTATAGAGTGTTTTGTCATTTTTAATGAATAAAAGAGGTCGATACTTAAGAAATTAATTTTCTTTGACTAAGGTCCATATTTGATTATTTTTCACAGAGTTATTTGAAATGTTTATAAGCAAATGCCTTGTCTTTTGGAATATTATAAAATTATATAATGTAGTTCATTTTAATATATGCCAGTTGTTTGCCAAAACCAATATTGGAACATTATAACTTTTTAATTAAATATGAAGGAAGGTATCACTATACTTAAAGATTATACTTTCTAAAGTTCTTCATTTGTTGTTTCATGAACATTTCATTAGTCATATATTTCATAATTTTTACTTTATATTATTCTGGATTTGTAAGCCTTTGAAGAGTGGAAAACATAGAGGATAAGTAGTAGGTTCCCATTGAACAGATAAGGTGACCGAGATTCAAGAGCTCCACTAGGCAGAGGTGTGATTTGGGACAGTTTCTGTTATTCTCTAAGTCAGTGTTTCTTCAGCGGTACCACCAGGCTGCTATTCCATCTTTTGTAGCAATGTTCATTAAAAAAAAAAAACATTAAAGATGCTCAAGCATCACAAAATCTACTCTTCAGATAAAGCTCATTGAAGCTCCTGATTGTCAAATTTATACTTTGTTGTTTTTGCTTTTTTTGAGGTGACCATTTTTAGTAGATTAATGTAAAGATTATCAAAATACATCTTGTAAAGGCATTTTAGTATATTAAAAATACTTTTAAAAATATATACCTGCTGGCAGTCACATATTGTAGGCAATACTGCCTCTCTACTTTCAAAAATAGGAGGGTTTTGTGTGTGTGTGTGTGTGTGTGTGTTTTAATAATTTGTGGCTCCTAGTGTGGAGATTATGCGACTAATCATTTATGACATACCACTTTACTTCTGAAGTTACATCTGTTCAATTGTTTTTAAGTGAAATAGATTCAGATAATTTCTAATTGATTCTTTTATACTTACTTTTATGTGACAGTCAAAAACTAATATACTGACTGCATTTAATACTATGGGGAGAGTGACAGAAGGAGGGAAGGAAGAGAGAGAATTTGAATAAAGGACATGCTGCCAATAATCAGAAGAGGAAAATAAATAATGTTTAGCAGTCCAGCCAGCTTTTCAGCTATGAAGGTACATTATTGTTATTCCAATTAGCTCATATCTAATAATGTTGCTAGGGATTTGATGTCAGATATAACCATGCCACAGAATTATTTGCCTAGTTTTTTGGCTAACAAAGAATAAAAATAGCAATAAGACCTGGTTGCAGATAGTTTGCATGTTGGTAAATCTCTTTAAAATTCATCTTAATATTTTATATAATCAATCTTGAAGTGTCCTGAGTACCTCTATTATTTATTGCTATTTATAAAAAATATTTAGGCTTTACTCAATAACCTATTTTTTTATAGCTACATAAGGCCATTCATTCATTGTGGTCACCTTAGAATGGCTATAATTGCTGAAACGTGTGTAGTATTCTGTGTTTTTTGGCAAGAGTAGTCAAGAATAGCCAAGAATAGTGTGGATTTAAAATAAATATGAAATGAAAATTATTTTTAATGCCAGTACTAAGTTAATTTGGTATTTTTGTTCGTGTATCCTGAAATGCCAGTGGAGATTGTCCCTTGGTAAAATTTATCTTCCTTCCTCCCTCCCTCCCTCCCTCCTTCCCTCCTTCCTTCCTTCCTTGGAAGGAATAGTGTCAGATATATAATTAGTTTATATTTGTAGGGGGGAAAAGCCTGTTTAAAAACACCCTGTATTTCAAAAAGTGTGAGTTCTTTGTATCAATATATTCCTGTGCTTTTCGTTACAAATGGAACACAGAAACTTTATAACAAATGTTGACCTTGCCATGCAATACCAGGTCTGTTGAATGTGTCCTCATTAAATTTATTTTATATAGTTAGTTATTTATGAATATTATAGCATTTAGCATAAAAGTTTGAGCAGTTTCTCTATAAGAATGTCTCAGTCAAGTCACTTTGAATTTAAATGGTGTTATCCTGGTAGAAATTTTATTGTTTCACTCATATTTTACTAAGCACTATAGCACTGTATTAAATGGCAAATGTAGCAAGGAAATACGCTATCTTGTTTTCTTTCTGAATTCCCCTAACTTTTCTAGAGTTTTTGCTGCTGAAATATGGAAAGGCAGACAAAAGAGAAAACAAAAATTTTATCCTCACTCATGCACCTGGCAGTCAGGTGCCAGTGAAATTTGCTCCCCTAGAAAGAAAACTTCATTTGTATCGGTATCAAAATTTAATGCATAATTCTAAACACTCAGTGATAGCTGTTAGGTATGAATAGTGATTTTTTAAATTTTATCCAATTTACTAGGATTTAAGAAGAATGAAAAAGTGCATTTTACCTGTAGGATGTTTTACATTTATGCCTTTTTTTGTTTATGTGTTTTAACTATCTTTTACTCTGTGGCTTACCTTTTCACTCTTAATTTTATTTATTTATTTATTTTTTTGATGAAGAGTTTTTATTTTTAATGTACTCCAACTTGTTTTTCTCTTCCTTTTTGAATTAGTGCTTTTTGGTTCAATTTAAGAAGTCTTTTTTATCTCCATGTTATCAATATAATTCTCCTATATTGTTTTCCAAGTATTATATTTTTCATATTCCTACCTGGAATTGATTTTTATGGTTCTTATGAGGTAGGAGTCAGGGTTTACTTTTCGCATAGATAGGTATCTAATTGATTTAGCACCATTCATTGAGAAGATAATTCTTTCACTGTGACATGCCATCTTTTCCATCAACCAAGATCCATATAGATGTGTATGGATGTGTATCTACTTCTGGTTATTTTATAGCTTATTGGTGTATTTGTTTATCCTCGTGGTTATATCACACTATCATAACTGTAGTTTTATAAATATCTTATCCAGTAGAGGAGTGTTTTTAACTTTGGTTTGCATTGTCATTGCTCCACTAAGGAGCCTTTTTAAACATTTTCTCCCCTCCCTTCTATGAAGTTAAATACTAAGGAATAAGATTTTGTCAGGGAGTACTGATTTGTATATGATCACAAACCATTGTGACAGCTAAGTTTGTTTTTCTCATTATGAAGGGATCTTTTAGCCCTGGCTGGCGTAGCTCAGTGGATTGAGCGCGGACTGCGAACCAAAGTGTCGCAGGTTTGATTCCCAGCCAGGGCACATGCCTGGGTTGCAGGCTATAACCCCCAGCAACCGTGCATTGATGTTTCTCTCTCTCTCTCTCTCTCTCCCTCCCTTCCCACTGTAAAAATAATAAATAAAATCTTTAAAAAATTCTTTAAAATAAAAAAAAAAGAAGCGATCTTTTCCCTCTTGGAGGGGATACTACCCCATTGAGAATGCAAGCAGTAGAGCCTTGTGTGTGTATGTTTTTTATAGGAGTGGTATGCTATTCTTTGTGTTTGTTCCTATAAAATTTAGAAACAGCTTGCTTAGCAATTTCTGCAAATCAAAACATAGTAAAACTAAAAAAATTTCCACCAGTAGAATACGTATTCCACTAGTGGAGAATTTTTATTGCAATTGTATCCTATATGTCAGTTTGGGTAGTTGACATCTTTACGTTTCTGACTTTCCTGATCATAAGCATAGTACAGCTTTGAGAAGAAAAGTCCTTCAATAAGAAATTGGAAACACGGGTAGTATTATAATAATGAGTTGTTAAAACATTTTATACAAAGAATATTAATATTTATAGATTTATCTGTGAGTTCTAGCTCTATTAAATGTAATAGTAACAATAATTACAGTATTTTCTACTTTTTAAAGATTTTGTTTATTTTTAGAGAAAGGGGAAAGGAGAGAGAAAGAGAGGGAGAGAAACATCGATGTGTGGTTGCCTCTTGTGCGCCCCCAATTGGAGACCTGGCCCACAACCCAGGCACATGCCTTGACTGGGAATGGAACTGGTGACCTTTTGGTTCGCAGGCCCGTGCTCAATCCACTGAGCCATATCAGCCAGGGCTACAAACTGTTTAAAAGAATAAGAAAGAAAACTGTCTCAAATTCATTTTATGTGCCTAGCATATACTTGATGCATAACCTATCAAGGATAAAAGAGAAAGAAAAGTATAGACTAGTCTGATTATGAACATAGATGAACAACTCAGACAAAATATTAGCAAGCTGAATCTGGTTATATGTAACCAGCCTGATGAAGTTGAATTTATTTTAGGAATGAAAGGTTTTTACATTAGAAAAGCAGTCAGTATATTACATAAACAGATAAGGGAAAAAATCGTATGTGTGAAGACTATGTATCAATGTATGAAGACAGATAAGATTCATCATCTATTCATGTTACTTACATTGTAGCAAACTAGACTTAGAAAAACTGCTTTGATAAGATAAAAGTTTTTAAACCCCCCACAAAACACCCCTCCAAGCTGGGGGACAAGCGCTGGGTGTTCCTGGCATCTCCTACAATGGTCGTTCTCACACACGGTACTGGGGGTTCACGTCAGTGGAGTGGGGCAAGAGAAACAAAAAATGGCATAACTTCTGAAAGAAATAAGGAAACCCTCATTGCTCTTAGATTGTATAGTTGTGTGAATGATTTATACCTAGATGTTTCTGGATTTTTAAGAAAATTTAAGAAGTGTAGCTATAAAACAGTATTTTAAAAGTTCTATTTCTATATGCTGACAAACAATGTTTTATATAATAGAAATTAATAGCAAAACTGTTCCTGATAGAATCAAGAAAGAGGAAGTTCTTGAAATAATTCTGGCAGAAAAGTATAATACCTCTAGGGGTAAATTGTGAAGCTTAATATAGAGAATATTATTTTTGTGTGCATGTCTAAGGGTGTATTATAACTTCAAATTCTAATTTTAAAAATTTTATGGAAATACAAATTATTTAGAATAACCAAGACATTCTTGAAAACGAACTAGGTGTGATGACTTGGCTAACTAGGTGTAGAGGCTTACTACAAAGCCAGTCACTAAGGCATGTGTCATTGGTGCAGGGATAAATGAACAGACCAGGAGAACAGAAGGAAGAGCCCATATCAGACTCATGTGTGTATGAATACTTGACCTCCGATCACTGAGGAAAGGACAGCTCTTTAAATAATTCATCCTCGAACAATGGAATATCCATATAGTAAAAATAAATTCAGGCCCCTGTATTTCAGTGCTCAAAAATTTTCAGACGAATTAATGAGCTAAATGTGAAAGACAAAACTATAAAGTTTTTAAAGGCTTCAGAACAGGGCTGTCAAATTCATTTTCACAGGGGGCCACATCAGCCTCAAGGTCCTTCAAAGGGCCTATTGTAGAGCTCCTTGCTCCTAGTTAAGGAGTAGTTACATTCATACAGTCCTAAAATTACATTGGGCCCTTTGAAGGCAACCACGAGGCTGATGTGACCACCAGTGAAAATGAGTTTGACACCCCTGCTTTAGAAGATAATATAGGAGAATGCCTTTATTACCTCAGGGTTGGGAAGGATTTGTTGAATGGGAAATAAAAAACACTAAAGGAGATCGATAAATTGGAGTTCATTAAAATTAGAAACTTGAGGTTATCAAAAGATGCCATGAAGACAGTTTGAAAAGGTAGATTCAGATTAGGAAAGATGTTTGCAATATGTGACTGAGATATACGTGTGTGAAGAAGGGATCAGTAATCATTACCTTTAGAGGGAGAGAATGTGATGGGGGAGGAATGCGCGGCACAGAGGAAAGGTTCTGTGGTTTTAAATGTTCTCATTCTTAAGAGGGTGGTCTCACTTTTCTCTAGACTAAACCTGTGTTTTATGCATTTATCTGAATATAAACACATTTCTTATCAAAAAAGTGAGAAGAAATGAAAACAAATACAGTTATTATGTTAGTTTGCTAGGGCTGCCATAACAAAATACCAGAGATGGGGAGGCTTAAGCAACAGAAATTCATTTTCTCACAGTTCTGGAGGCTAGAAGTCCAACATCAAGATGTCAGCAGGTTTTGGTTTCTCTCGATGCCTCTCCTTGGCTTGCAGGTGGCTGCCTGGTGCGGTGTCCTCACATAGTCTTTCCTCTTTGCTAAAGCATTCCTGGTATCCCTTTCTGTTTCTGAACTTCCCCTTCTTACCAGGACACCAGTCAGATTGGATTAGTGCTCACCTAGGGCCTCATTTTAACTTAGTCATCTCTTTAAAGGCCCTTGTCTCCAATTATAATGACAATTTGAGAGGGGTTTTCTGGAGACACAGTTCAGCCACAACACTGTTTATGTAGTAAAGATCTTAACTAGCACATGGGTTTTTGTGATTTTGGAGAAAATTTCTCAAGCCAGTTTTTGGGTTAAAAATGTGCTATGTCTAAAAAATTTTAAGCTATAAGTAAAGGTGTTGTGCTCTGGAGAACTGTGCTGAATGACTCAAGCTGTGGTTATGTAGGTGTGAACTTGGAGTACAACTTTTATTGAAAATGGGAGAGTGATAAAAAGCAATTTCAATTTAAATGACAGTATTGTTTTTTTTTATAAATTCCTTTAACTATAAATGTATAACTTAAGTGAATAAATGTAATATTATGTGTACATATTTTAGTCTTCACCCCTAACATTTATAAATTCGAGTTGGCAAAAATATTTTTTTTCAATCTTTTCACTGGGAGAAGAGAGGATACATTTTATTTGACTGTATTTTGTATTTTTATTACTGTAACACAATTTCTATATTACTAAAATTCACCCCACTATGCAAAGTCATGCAGTGAAAAGCAAAGGGCTTATGGGAAAATGGAGGCACAACACTCAAAAACTTTTCAGTGACACTTAAAAAGCTAAGAACTTAATAAAAACAGCACCACAGTTTTATGCATGTTAAATTGTTAAGAAATACATAAAATCTATAATGATCATGGCAGTTTACCTTAAAAATTAGCTGAAGTTTTCTTGTGGAAGTGGGCATGAGGAAGGTTGCAGTGCGTGAGTTTCTGTGAAGTGCTGGGAGGAGTGCCATCTGAAAGTGGAGGGTAAGTTGTGAAATGGGATGTAGATGAGCGTGGCTCACAATAAATTGAAGTCGCTAGTGAATGTTTGGGGGTTTGTGTATTCCAACACGGTTTGATTTAGCTGGCTGCAGTTTTTTGTGTTCATCTAGGGCTTTTCACAGATAAAATCATGCATAAGTAAATACAGAATGCTTGCAATGCTCAAATTACTGCTTAATTGGAACAAATTTGTGTTTCCAGACAGCAGAACTTGTATGTAATTTTTAATATCATTTGTAGCCCTATCTTTTCATTTTTATGTGTTGTAATGATTCTGTATCAGGTGGTTTTTACTGTGCTTTTGCAGTGACTGCCTGATATTTGACTGCTACACACCACTTTATGTGTCTTGGTAAATTTCAAGGTTTCCCAGGCTAGTTAATTGAGTGACTTGGGTGTGGAATCAGATTTTTGCTTGAGCCTGGTGGATGATCACTGTGATACACAGAGAAAACATCAATTCTTTTGTTTCAAGCAAGTGCATTATGTTCAGTGACCTCCCTGCTTTTGGTATTGCTACCAGGATACCTTTAAGCCATAACCTGAATCAAAAATATAAAAACATGTGGGTGGTTATGTTTTGGGGATCCTTTCCATTTATTTCTTACTTTTTTTCCACTGTAGCTGTTTTAAACCAAAGTTTAGCAAAGCAGGTTTCTGGGAGAAGTCTTTGTTCTCTCATTCTCTCTCACTCCTCTGGCAGGTGTGGTTAGTAACAGTGAGGGTGAATGAAGTGCTTCCCCTTGTTTTCCTGTCCTTTCACCATAATTTTTTGGGTTAACTTTTAAGATCCTCATATTATGTTTATGCCCTGAACCATGCACAGCATTTCTGTTTCTCCTTCCCATCTGGGCGTTTATATTTCTGCAGTTCTCTGGGCATGAGTCCCTGCTGTAGCATATACCACATTGTGTTTTGCAAAGTTGGACTCTCTCTAAATAAACTGCATGCTTCTTGAGGGCACGAACCATATCATTATCATGTCACATTTCTACTCCATAGCATAGTGCCTGAAGTGGTGGCTGGGTAAGTGAATGGGTGAATGAATAAAGTGAGCGTGAAGAGCTCTGTCCATATATATGATCCTGTCATTTTATTTACTTTTCCCCTTCATTTTGACTCAGTTACTAGGTATCTCGATCACTTGAACTTTAAGGGTTTTAGCAGTGCAGTAATAAAATTTACTTTTATGGAAACAGTGAATCTACACCATCTGTTTTGATTTTTTGGAGGTTTTTTGCTATAAATAGAAAGCAAGCATGGCCAATTTATATAACCTTTGGATTGAGGTATTTGACACAATAGAATAGTAAAATCCTATTTTTCAGGTTGCTGGTATGAATTTAAAAAATATTTTTGAAATTTAAAACTATATGTTGATTAAATGAAATAAACTCAAAAGAAGGGGAGAGTATTTCTTTTAAGATAATAAGGGAAAATGTTATGGCTGAATTCTTGATTATTATTGCAGATATATAAGTAACTTTTAAATTGTTTTTAAGACTTTTCTTCTTCTCATTCTCACAGGACCTCTTCGTTGTTAGACACGAATTGGCCATAATGAGACTAGCTGCCTTTATGGGCATTACTATGTTAGTTGGAATAACAGGACTCTTTTATACTCAACTAATTGGCATTATCACAGTAAGTATATTTTTAATGTAAAGTATTATATTTATGAACATATTCCCTAAGTATGAACTTAATTCTAAGAAGTTACAGAAAGTTTAGAAATTAGAGGAGAAAATTATCCGTAGTCATTTATTCCCATTTTCATAAGCCTTTGTAATTTTTAAGGTAGTTATTTATGATCAGTGTGTAGAGTGTATATACAATTTTTTATTCTGCCTTTAAAAATTAGCTTAAAGTAGTTTTATATACCTGTAGACTTCATAGTTAACCTTTTCCTGTTGATCAGGATCTAATGTACAATTATTGTTTTCTGTATTACAAATAAAATTACTTTGAACATCTTTTTCTTCTTTAAGCTATCATATAAGGTAAATTCCAAAAAAGTGGAGTTGCTGATAGAAACATTTTCTTTGTAATTAAATCTTTCTTTTGAATGTACGTTATTAGCTAAATCAGATTTAGCACGCACAACAGGAAAGATCTAAAAGTAAGAAAAATATTGAGTAATGATTTGAAAGTTTGATAATACATGGAGTTACAGAAGACTTAGGGTAAATAGACCTTATATATTATTGGTGAGGGTGTAAACTGGTCTATCCTTTTTGAAGGGCAAATTTTCAGTGTCTATCAAATTTAAAATGCACAGTTCTTTCACTATAAACTTATTTTGTAGAGACTATTTACTTGTATATAAGTAAGCATGTAAGTTAAAGATCATTATTATATTATTATGTATAATGTATGTATTGTGTATGAAAACAAGTGATTGTAAGAATGTATTCAGTGAAAGAAATGTAAGAAAAAATGCATCAAAATTTACTTTAAGGTAATAAAAAAAGTGTGGTACTGGCATAAGGATACACATGCTGATAAATGAAATGGAATTGAGGGTCTAAAAGTATAGACATACTTAACGGACAATTATTTTCAACAAGTGTGCCAAGACTCTTCAGTGGGGGAAGGAAAAGTCTTTTCAAGAAATGCTGCTGGACAACTAGATATCCACATGCAAAAGAATTAAATGAGACCCTTAGCTCACACCACGAACATGTATTAACTTGAAGTTATTCATAGGCCTAAATGTAAGATCTAAAATTATAATTATTATAAACCTCTTAGAAGAAACAAGGATAAATCTTGGGTTATGCATTAATATCTTAAATATGACACCAGAAGTGCAAATGACCAAAGAAAACAATTGATAAACTGGACTTAATCAAAACTATAAACTTTTGTGATTCAGAGGACACCATCAAGAAAGTGAGAAGACAGTTCACAGAATGGGAGAAAATATTTGCAAATCATATATCTGATAAGAGACTTGTATTTAGAATATATAATTCACAATTACTTCATAGTCCATTCATAAATCATTGTCAAAATTGCCAGATTATGCTTGCATATTTTGAATTTTCACTTTTGAATTTACTAAAATCATTGGTATACATTTATATCCCCTGGAATGGAATTTCTCAGATTTCCCCAAGTTCTTCTGAATAATGACTGGAAGTGACATTTGGGAGCTTTGCCGCTACCAGTAGAAGTTACTTGTGAGGGCCGTCATGGGTTTATAGCTGAGAGTAACAATTTCCTTTTCACCTACCAGCCCTAATAGTCTTAGAGAGGGGGGCTTGGCAACCAAGGCTTCAAGATCTTTTAAGAATCCCTCCTCCAAACTTCTTAGCATTTAAATACCTTTGAGTTGGATATAAAGTAAAATTTACCATATTTGTTGGTTTTTAAAGGATTTATAGCAGTCCCCTCTAATCTGAAGTTTCACTTTCTGTGGTTTCAGCTATCCATGGTCAACCATGGTCTGAAAATACTGTATCAAAATGGAAAATTTTAGAAGTAGACAATTCTTAAGTTTAAATTCTGAGTATCATGAAATCTTGCACCTTCCTGCTTCACTCCGTCCCACGTTGGACTTGAATCTTCATTGTCCAGCATCCCCACGCTGCATACACTGCCCGCTGGTCTGTCATTTAGTAGCCTTTTTTTATGGTTTTCAGATCAACAGTCATGGTGTCCCAGGGTTCAGGTAGCCCTTATTTTACTTAGTAATGGTCCCAGAATGCAAGAGTAGTGATGCTGGCAATTCAGATATGCCAAAGAGTAGCTGTAAAGTGTCTGAATGTGTGAGAACAAACAGTAAGTATAGGGTTCTGCACTATCCAAAGCTTTAGTCATCTATTTTTGGTCTTGGACTGTATACCATGTGGATAATGGGGGACTGCTGCATAATATCAGGTTCTGTTCTGATGATGCCACACTACCAATATGTTAATATTAATTTTCAAATTGCACAATGTTCTTTTTTGTTATACTATAGAACATTTCGTTGTCTTAACGTAGGGAGATTGGTTCTAACATTGTGTTATTTCTAAAACTGAGTGGATACCACATTTGTTAAATAATGCTCTCTCCCAAAGAGAGTATCTCTTCTCTTTCTGTATACATACAGTACCCTCTCAGAATACTCTGTCGTATAGAGGTCTGATGTATGTTTCACATTTGTGAAACATTAAAGAAACAATGCAAGTATTAAGAGCCAGAAGGACAAAGACTGTATTATATTTGTTAGTTCAATCTGTAGTCAATATACTTCCTTTTGAATCCAGTTTCTCTGAATAATTACAATAAATTCCAGTTCCATTTTCATGGGCTTTCATAGTGAACTTCGGGCATCACATTTTTGGATTAGAAAAAAAATTTTTAAGGTTTTTCAGAATACATTTCTTCCCACTTTGATTTAAGGTTCTTTAAGGTTTAATTATTTAAAGTTATTATGCATTTAGTATTTAATTTTAAGTCTAATAAATTATTAGCATTTATATGAAATAGTACTTAATATTTTAATTAAAGTAAAAAAATGTAGATTTTGCTTTCTTTCTTTCTAAAACATGCTTGCTGTTTTATTTTCATGAAGAATTAAGACTACCTACAGGAAATTTCAAACCTGGCCATGTTTTTGTCATAATCTGAATCTGTTGATCTCTCTTTACACTGTGAAAGAAGTGATATATTTGTCAGGTAGCATAAGAAAGAAAGGGAGGGAAGGAAACACAGTAAATTTAATCTTTCCAATGAAGTCTTCCTCCCTCCCATACTCCTGTACTCAAAGAGCAGGAGGCATTTTGGGAAAACACTGGTAGGAATATATCATTTCATTATATAAAGTATGTAATTAAATAGTTTGAATATAGGCCTATTAGACAACATACAAACACCAAATGCTATCTTTTTGGGGTTTTTTAGATTTAGACTGAAGTTTTGAGGAAACAACATATCAATATTCAGCAATTTTTTCCCGTTATTCTTTCTTAGAATAAATAAATCATTTCTGTGTAAGACGAAAATTACCATCTTCTTATTGATAGTAGAAGGATAATCAGTAATGATAATCTGATGTCATTTTAAACCTAGCAAGAACAGATTATCTGACTCAGATAAAATAATTAGAAATTACTTAAATTTAAGAACAGTGGATTCCTAATCTCATTTCTGAGGTTAAAAGTCAACACAACCAGCTGTTTCTGTGGACTAGACTAATCTTAAACCCAATTTTAAAGGATTACGTTTGATTATTTTTAGATTTAACTTCAAACAGGATTTAAATGCATGTGTTTGTGTATTTTTACTAAAATTAATATTAAAGTGTTTTCAAAGCAATCAGCTTTAAAGCATTCTTTATTTAGGGAACAGATTATTCTAATTATTCCTTATTAGACTGTTTAGCATTTTTTCCTGCTTCTAAGTGAAATGGATAGTGATGTTGTTATTAATGTAATTGATGTCAGGATTTCTTATTGAGCAGTAGTTCACACATAGCCAAGAATAATGTCCATTCTGACAACCAGTAATACTAATAGTGCTGAGTGATTGTGTTAGTCATGTTTTCAGTCACTGAGCTTGGAGAGAGTTAATCAAGAAGTGCTGTAACAGCTGGTACAGCGCCTTCTGGTGCGGTTCTGACAGTGAGCTATTGTGCACTGTGACACTGCTCTGACAGTTTATCTGAATTTTGTATACAAGCATTTTTGTTTTCTGGGCACCATGGAGTTTATGTAATAGCTTAAGCTTTTGATGGTGTCTCTAGAGCTCAGTGTTTTTCTCAGTTGTGGTGAGATTCATGGTAGGGTAGAAAAGATATATTTACTAGCAGTTTTGTAAAAGGCTTTAAATTCTCAAAGCAAAAATTGAGCTTTTGCATTTGGTCTCACAGGTACTGTTGTGGGACTCTGCTTGAATTACTAAAGGTAGCTTAAAACAAAGCTTTTCAAAATAAAAGGGGAAATGCTCCCCTCCCCCTAATACTGGCTTGTGGTTACCTAAATGAATACGGAAAGAAGTATAAATGCAGGATTGACTTATTTTTAACTTGGTTATGTTATGCAGTGAAAAGTATCTTATGTTCAAAATGTTAAGTTAGTTTAAATGAGACTATCTATTAAATATCATTCTCATTATGAGACAATTAGTGGATTTACCTGCCTTTTAAAAATACCCATAAATGTAGTGCTGAGATTATTAATCCTTATAATTAAAATTTGCCAAGTATCCTACTGAATCAATGTGGTGAATTTGTAGCATTCAGCTCCAAACCACCATTGCAAATATGGAAAACAATTTAAATCTATTTGTATAATAGTACAGGGGAATAGTGCACTTTAATTTTCTTAAAGCTTTACTTGTTTCTTGAGTGATTAAATGGAAGCTGAACATTTACAAGTTTCTTTTTACTTTCAGTTTTCCCCTCATCAATTTTTGATCTGACTTTAAAACATTATGGGATTGGAGGAAATAGTGACTCATTTATAGTTAACTTGTAGATCTTTTTCCGCAATGATTCATATGCTTTTCTCTGCTACATTTCATCAATATATCAGTTACAGCCCATGTCCCAGCCAGAGGGCACATTCGTTCATCTTACTTCTACTGTTAACCAAAAACCTTACTGGAAGTATAATTCTGTATAAAAAATGTAAGAGTAGTTAACTTGGAATGTTGATTGCAAGCGTAACTTTTTAGTTGTTTCTAATATTTAGTGTAAGGCTTATTTACACAATACATTACTGTGTATAACCATCCTCTCTGACATCCTTTATATTTCTGTATAATTGCTAGTATACTTCACTGCTTTCACTAGACTGTAAGTTCCTTGATGCTAAGGACTGTGTCGTAATAAGTACTTAGTACATTTTTGATAGATGGATAAGTGAGTAAATGAATCTTGGTTTTATGTACTTAGTATTTGATTTTTCAACTAGATTATAAGCCCCTTCTTGGATATTAAATTTTATGTGTGTAATCTCCCGGAGTCCTGATCATTTTAACTTTTGTTGTAAAATGCACATTTTCATTTAAATATAATTTTTTGAAAGTTACATTCTTATGTAATTGAAATTTTTATCTCTGAGTCTTTCAGAAAGTGTTTAGTGGGTAATAAAAGTAAGAACGAGGTCTGCCAATGATTGAGGAGTTTCTTAAGGGCTCTGATTTATATTAGCTTATTTAATCCCTCAAAAAAAACTTTTGAGGTAAGTATTATAATTTGAAAAGTAAGATAGGGAGTTTTAATAATTTTCCTAAGATTTTATCTCCTGAAAGTGGCTTGATATGTGGGAATTATTTTAGAAAGAGATTTTCAGTGACTATATCACATAAAATCTCCTGCCCTCTCACATTCGTTCCATGATTGATTAAATCCTCATGTGAATTTCAGAGCTCTAATAAAAGATATAGCTGGTCCTTTGTTGGAGATAGATGCTTTAAGAACCATTTATTTCATATAAGAATATAGTGAGTTCTGACTTCAGAGGAGAAATAGCTGATATTAACAGGAATTTTTTTTTGTTTTTGAACTGTAGGAATAAATTAAGCAATCATGCTGTTTCTATGTTCAGTTAGTCTAGTGCTGCAAACGTATACTGAGCACTCACTTTGAACAAAATATGCTGCTAGGTGCTGTGGAAGATGCAAAGTTAAATGAGCTTCATGCTGACCATGTGTTGAGCAGAGGTGCTAGGAAGGCAAGAAAAGGTCTGTCTTAGAATTAGTAGAAATTAGTAATAGATAAAACAGGTATAATATAATGTAGTTGTGAAAAGTTTTTTTGAATAATTTTTTTTAACTCCAGATGAAATTAACAGTCATTGAATTAGATATGTGTAGTGGAGTTAGAAGCATTGAGAAGATCCACAATGACGAGTAAAGAGTGCAGGCAGTCAGTGAGGTTAGTTAGAGTGACTTGTCTTCAAGGAGTCTTTCTAAGAGAATGTTTTTAACTTTCATCAGGTCTTCGCTTTGGCAGGTCTTAGAAACTCCATTTTGAAAATGTTTCCAAGCTTTGCACAGTGGCAGTAGTGTAGCCAATCAGGTTTATTCAAGGTGAGATTATTGCTAATTGAAAATGTTTGCAGAGTTAATTAGGCTGAGAAACAATGACCCTTACTTCCAGACTTGAAAGTGATAGTCATGGAAACCAGGTTGACAGTTTAGTCCCTTACGTCAGGTGTGTCAAAGGACTCTTCACATCCTTTCTTCCCTATCACAACATGTATGGTGAAGTGTTGGTTGACGAGAATGAACTCAAAGCAGGAAGTTAGTTGGATGGATTGTATCATCAAAGTATGTGTTCCAAGAGGACTAAATTCTCAGGTCTGTTAACCAGGAAGCGTCTGGTGATAAATTCTTCCTCTTCGCTCCTCAACCCTCCCAGTATTTCTAGGAGGCAGTGACTACCTCCCTCTTCTTTTCTGCCAAGAACTTTTTTTCTCTATTTTAGGTATAATCTTATTAGTTAGGATACAGCTTTATTTTAAAATCAGTCGTATTTTCTTAGGCTGAATCTGAAAGATCATTTCTTAGGGTAAGGTCAGCCATCAGCAGAAGTATAAAATATTGGTGGATAAAATAGGTAAAGCTTGTATCTCTGTAAGTCTTGCTTTTTCTAGTTTATTCTTATTTTTAGAAAATAAACTTTCAGTTTTAAAATGGGAAAGCATTCTCATATATCTCTTAGTTACATATGCCTACTGAAGAAAGTCGTAGCTGCTGTGATCACTAGACTGTAATCAAGACAAATATTTCTTTGGAAATATGGTATTCTGATTGTAGGCAACATAAAATAAAAACTTGGTTTGTATTATTCTTGAACAGTGAATATTTATGGATAGCTGAATTTTATATAAAATTAAGAGTTAATAAGTTATATGTATACTCTTTAAAGGTAGCAGTTATTTGTCATTTTATAATGGTCACTCAAGGTATTGAATCTTTTAAGTTGAATAGAATTGTGTGCACCAAAATCTGTTTTAATTTTCTTAGTTTAAAATCTTCTACATTTTCATGCTTTATAAAACACAAAAAGTATATTAAACCTAAGTTGGCAGTTGAAAATAACTTATACTTTCAGTGTTCCAGCCAGTCGTAACTTCTTCCTCTTCTAGTTTGCGGTTTCTGTTGTGCTTCCAAAGGTGATATACTGTGTTGCTCTGAGTGTGTTGTATAAATGTCAGTTCAAAAACTACATGATGTGTTTGGTTGATCACATACAAATATTATACTTTTTCGTGTAACAGTATTCAAGATAGCTGAGTTTTAGGTTAGCATCTGCTGTTACTAGAGAAAAAAATAGCCTTAACATTTACCCTCACAGACTGTGTTCATAAAATCATGGTAGATGTCATGCCCTCTGATAGAATGACCATCTATTTATGATGACCTAATTGGTAGTAGTCCCCTTTTTTCTTGAACCAGATTCTAGAAAGGTGTTAAAAGCACTTGAAAATAAAAGTTTTCTCATGTGAAGTCTTTCAAGTTGATTCTTTTATTCCACAAATAAGTTCCTCAAAGTTATAATCAGGTAGTAAATTTCTGCATAGTAAAAATTCCCTGTAATATTAGATTGTTAAAGTAGGCTGACCTTGTGATTGCTTTTTTAATCCTAAAATAATCCCCAGTGTTTACGTATCATTCACAACTGCAATTTTTGCCATTTATATACGCCATTTATATATACCTTTCTAAATAGCACTTGACCTCTGTCTCATCTTTTTGTATTTTTGTACAAGCTGTCTTATTTGTTTTGGAACAGCCTGTCACTCAGCATTTCTAAGACACAATTAAAATTATTTCAGTCACTTTCTATACAGATGAAACCAGAGGCTGAGCTTTCTGCAAGTCCCTAATCAATCTTGTCATGTATTTGCAGACTGTGTTTTCGCAGAGTAAAACATTATTTTGAGGAAATTATGCAACAGAACCAAGAAGGGTTAATTATAAATAAAATTGTCATCGGTTACCATGAATTTCAAAGTGTAATAGGAAAACTGATTAATATAGAATATGTTGCAAATCTACAGTTTGTTCCAAATTCCTAGGTAATCTGGAAAGAAACCTCTGTTATTTGCTACTTACACATCTAAAAAAAGACTTACTTTTTCATATGTTGGCTAACTTATTCAACTATTCATATGTAAGAAATTAATATTATAGCTGTTGATGCAACTTCTATAAAGAGTCTTTTAAAGTGAAGGTGCTTTTTATTATTTTCATTAGAGGAAAGTTTTACAACCAGAGAAGTTCCTGGGATTGCAGTTGAAACCACAAGTATTTGCGTGAATACTACTGCTTAGTAATAGTATAGTCCATTTGGTGTATAAGAGCAAGCTAGTAAAGGATAAGAGGAGAAACACTTCTCTGACTTTCTGGTGTATTTAAAAGAAGATAGGCTCTGGCTGGGTCACTCAGTTGGTTAGAATATCATTGTGATACACCAAGGTTGCAGGTTCAATCCCCGGCTAGGGCGAATAAATCTTCCTCCCTGCCTTTTTCCCTCCCTGCCTCCCTCTCTGCCTCCCTCCCTCCCTTCCTTCCTCTCTCTCTCTCTCTCTCTCTCCATACCCCCACCCCCCTGTTCTCTCTGAAATCAATAAACATATCTTTGGATGAGGATTCAAAAAATAAATAAAAAAGATATTTTTATGTACTTTACAGTGTATTTAAAATATAAATATACGAGGTCTGTCTGGAAAAAGTCCAGCCATTGTTAGTATAACAAAAACAGTTTGCACAACATCAGTGTAATCAGGCAGCCAAGGAGAGTGGACTGGAATGTACATGTGTGAACAATGACAACTTCACTTTACTAGTTAGTGGGGGCAGTAGATGCCATTGAGTAGGCATGTGTATTGTGTGGCTGTCGCATTCAAAGTAACTGAGTGAGCAGAGCAAGGAATCTGCATCAAATCTTGACTATTCCTCCGTGGAAACTACCAGATGATTCAGAAGGCCACAGCTATGGGCAACTTGTGATTAGCAGCTTCATTACGACGATGTACACACTCATGTATCATGTCTCATGCAGAGTTTTTTGATGAAACATCAAGTCATCCAGGTGACTCAGCCCTACTGCAGCCCACATTTGGTGCCCTGTGACTTCTGGCTTTTCCCAAAACGCAAATCACCTTTGAAAGGGCAGAGATTTCAGACCATTAGTGAGAATCAGGAAAATACAATGGGGCAGCTGATGGCAACTGAGAGAACTGTGTGAGGTCCTAAGGTGCCTACTTTGAAGGGGACTGAGGCATCATTGTCCTATGTTCACTGTTTCTTGAATGTTCAGCAAATGTTTCTGTTTTTGATATTACATGGCTGGATACCTTCTGGACAGACCTTGTATATCTAAACTGAGATTATGTCATTTGTTTTGATTATTTAGGTATTTATCATGTCAGTTTCTCAATCTAATGATAGATGTTCTGTTAACATAAACCAGCAAGTCAACCTTTTTTGGTTGAATTGTTTTTCTTATGCATTTGTTTGAGCCTTATAGAAAAAGACATTAGAAATTGTATTACTGCGAAGAGACTGATTTTTCTGTTGAAATGAAGGAAACAGTTTTTTGTTCATATGTTTATTTTTTGCCAAAGAACACTGAGTTCACTTGACTTTTCAGAGTACTAGGTGTTATAGTAGGCAAATGCATGGGTTGCCGTGTTCAATTGTGTTTACAGAAATCCAGAACCAGAAGCTCTCTTTGGCTCTTGGAAGTTTTTTGTTCAGTAGTATCTTTCATTTGTCATTTTTGGTATTTTTTAATTCATATTCACTGACAGTTGAATTAAAAATACCATGTTTTGCCATGTATAATATATACTTTTTTGCCCAAATTTTTGAGGGAAAAATAAGGATGTGTATTATACATGGGTAGTACTAATTCCCTATCTATGTGAGTGTGTTTAATTCTTTCATTTATGCTTATGCAATAAAAGCATAACTCTAGAAAGTAATAATGATATTCACATGCAAAATAATGCTCTGGAATATGATAATCTGTTTTGTTTTTAAATATAAGTAAATAAAAGATTGAATTAAGAACTTAAAACAAAAGTTTTCTTTTTCCTGAAAGTTTGGGCCAAAAATGTGGGTGTGCATTATACCCATGTGTGCGTTATACATGGCAGAATATGGGAGATACTATGTATTTTAAAAGAGTTGTCAAGGAGGCAAGTATAATGAAAAGTAACATGAATGAAGTGAGACTCCTACAATTTTAGTTAGGTTTTATCATTGAATAATGTTGAGGGGTACAAGGTGATGTTGATTTTGTTTCTTCCATTGGAATTTTGGCAATGTCTATAGATAATTTAGAAATCTTAGTACTCATGTATTAACTGTTTAAATCTTCAATATATTCTCTGGATATGACTTTAAAACATTGTAAAATTACTATAGAACAAAGCTCCTAGAACTTTATCTGAGTATATATTTTTAATTTTTAATAGGATACAACATCTATTGAAAAGATGTCAAACTGTTGTGAAGAAATGTAAGTATAAAAGTAAAGTCTGTAGTATTCTTAATAAAAATGAAAATAACTGGCCACATTTGAAAAGTAATGTGTATATGTAGTAGGAAAATAATATAATGATGGCTTTTTCTTGGTGCCTTGTCTAAGGCCTGAGCTGGACAGTCATGACCCCTTCTTACAGTGGGGTCTTCTGGCCATGCTAGTTTTCATAGAAAATAAGGACTGATCATTCTTGTTTCTGGTCTAACTAAAGTAAGTTAAATTATTTGTCCTGAAAGTACATCAAAAGAGATTTGCTACTGTGTTGTTGACACACATTCTGTTAATCCTGAGATTTTCCTCTGCTTCAAAAGTTGCTCTAGGTTGATTGACGACACAGATACAATATCCAGAGTTAAAACTCAGCTGCATGCCATAATGAAAGAAAAGCTGTGTTTGTGATGCTGGGACACAATTCATCAGAGTCCAGTAATGGATCCCCAGCCAACCTGTATTGTTTTAGTTGACTGAAGTGCACCATGGGAGTGCTGTCTTTCACTAATAATGCTGTCTTCTGTAGATCGAGGCCCCGAAAGCCATGGCAGCAGACCTTCTCAGAAGTTTTTGGCACTCGTTGGAAGATCCTGTGGTTTATTCCTTTCAGGCAGAGACAACCACTGCGAGTTCCCTACCACTTTGCCAATCACGTCTAAACAGATGGATGGTGGGCACAGATGGGTCCTCCATGCTGGAAGTGCGTTACAGGTTTTCTGATAATAGAACGATGACAGTCTTCAAGTCAATTAAAATCCACCCACCAATCTTAGGCATCATAATGTGCCCCAGGCTTTATTTTAATAGTGATCTTGATCCTGTTGTGGGACTAATACAAGATCTATATTTAAGTTTTAAAGCATGTTTACTTTCAAATTAGCGTTCCACAGGGATTTCTTAAAATGCTTTTGTTATTAAACTCAAAAGGCAGTGATTGGATTGAAATAATTGTACATAACTTCTTCTGGGACTGACAATATTATAGATTTTAATTTATGGGGATTTTCAGATGTTTATTTAAATTTTTCACTTTTAAACAGTACTAACCAAATCTGAATTTAATTCTTCAGGTTTTACAAAAGGTTTTACACCTTATATGTAAATTTTCTTTTTCAAATACAGCTTAAAATGTTAATACTTTCTTTTATATATGTTGCAGGATTTTATTAAATGCAGCATAGGATTGAACAACAACAAAAGGGCAATGTTTTCTTAGAAGTAGGTTTCTGATGCTTTCTTCTCTTCCCCCAAAACAAAAACACCACTAAAGTAAAGTACCAACTACCTACCTTATTGTAAAAGAAAAATTAATTTTTTTCATGTTAACATTCCCATTTCTTTTCCCTATACTGCTGTAATTTTGATTGTTGTTAATATATTTGCTTCGAGTAGAAAATTTTGACTAAGTGGGCATGTATTTGTGTTTTACCTTCAGATTTTGTTGAGCAAAAGGAAAGCAAATATGCAGTAATTCCACAGATACCTTTTCTGGTGCAGTTAGGCCAGAATGCGTGTCTTTAAAATGCTGGTATAACCAGATAATGTGTACTGTACAGTATAAAGAGGAATATTGTTCTTTTGAAAAAATACATGTACTTTTTACTTTTACTTAACAGTACCTATTAGTAGGTCTAAAATTACACATTGAAGCTTTACTTATAATAAATATTGGCCAATTATTCCTGAAATTTTATCATAGGAAATTACTAGTAAAAATAAGTAAATAACTTTTGTATACCTAAATTACCCAAAATGAAATTAAATTTTAGTTAGCTAACTATAATTTGGATTGAAAGACCTTTTTGTAGCTAATGTTAGGAAATGACCTTAAAGTAAGAAAATAATAATCTACATTTATTATTAGCCTTATACAGATTTAAACTGCTCAGAGTGATAGTCTCTTGGAAAGCATAGAACATTTGTTCGAGAAGATCTTCAGCATGCTTTGAAAAAAATTCAGCTTTAACATTTTTTTCCATTAGAATATTGCAAAATCCATGTATCTTTTTTGAAAATTTTTGTATTCAGTCTTGCCCTCGAAGAGAAGATTGAAGGACTCTACTTACTTGTAGCATATCAATAGTTTTCTTTTACTTAAATTAGATAGTAGGGAATCATACCTGAGATATCAAGCAACAGCTACCGTTGTCAGTGGGTTAACTCTACTGTGGTTACTTCAGAAATTGTAAATATCTTCTAAAATAATGGAATAAGCTGTTCTCAGAGATATAAGTGCCATGTCTTACATGTTCTGATTATATAATGTTTTATTACCTAAAAGTTTAGACATGGCAGATGAAAATATGTATTGGTGCTGATAAGATGCATAGTAAATTTAATATGAGAAATGTATTTATAGAGCTTAATGAACCACATTAGTATGTTCATGTCATGGAAATGGGTTGGATTTTGTGCAGGCTAACCTGTTGACCAAATTTGGCCTGGTGACAGAACTGTTACAAGGAAGTAATGTATAGGTAATATACAGATATCTATCTGTTGAATGCCCTACCTAGCTGTATACATTCCTTTCAAATGAGGACCTTGAGGAAACAGGAAAGTGAAGTGAAGATCCCTTAAAGAGCTTTATAGACACAGTTATACTTCACATAGTAGCGGGAGCGACCTTGAAATGTACCTGGGAGGTGCTCAGAGCCAACTTCTGCCTCAGTAATGAGAACCAGAGGTGTCCCTTTCTCACCCCACGAGTTTTTTGTTTTTCTTGGATTCACCATTTCTAGAGCACATTGTCTTCCCTCTTTTCTCTATACCCTCACTAGCCTGATCCCTCTGTGCCTGATTCCTCTGGTACTGCAATACAAACTCATACACTAGGCAAGGTATATATTTATTTTGTTTGAATGGCAGAAATGGTACATACCGATATATCAATATATTTATATAAGACTCTGTATTAAGGGATATACGTATATATTCCCAAATTAGCATGCTTAACTGGGTTTTGTTATTCCTTGTTAGACGAGAAAAAACCAACGGGCAGTTGTTGCTAGGGAGCGCATGAACTCTAGTGTTCTCTCTGCGCCCTCTTTTGGCTAATTGATGTAATTATACTGGGTCTAGAGACTTACTGCCCCACAAGTAAATTGTGTAGCCAGAATCAGAACCTGTCAGAGGTACAGACTTAGGGGGAGTGTATGTACAAAACGGTTATATTTTATGAAAATTAATGGTCTGTGTTTATGATGTCTTATCTAGTTCATACAAATGATGACTACTTTGTTTTATTTATGTATATTATATTTTTTACGGTCATTTACACATTTAGATCAGATCAGGGTAAACAAATGTAAACCATTTCATGAATTTTACTTTACTTTTTAAACTTTTATTTTTATTATTTTTGTTGTGTTTTTTCATTACCATTTGTCCCCGCTACACCTTCTTCCACCTCCACCCCCTTCCTCCCCCGCCCCTCCCCCACAGTCACCACACTGTTGTGTCTGTGAGTGCTTTGTTTGGCAAATTAAGTCCTTAGAATTAGAAAAGACAATACTTTAAAATTACTATTTATTAGAAAGCACAGAAATAATTATAGTTACATTGGCAAGCAGGTATCTAATGGGTCTTATTGAATATCTAAAAAATACATTTAGTTTTTTTAATCTCAGTTGTGGAATGATTTTTTTTTGCTGATTCTATTGCACTAAAATAGTGAGAGATTAATGATTCTTTTTATACTTCCCATTCTTTTTTAACTTTCCTGCTTAGAGTCATAGCTGTAGCTTTAGTAGCCAATTTATTATGTATTCTGTATAACCATGAAAATAACAAATAATGAGTTGAGTGTTAGAAAATAATTATGAGTCATGAGGTAACTGGTGTAATTTATATGTTGGATAAAGTAGTTTCTCATAAATATTTTATTCCATTTTAATAAGCAAAATATATTTTAAAGGATGTTTTACATCAGCAAAGTCATTAATTTGGCCTCTGGAAATGAGTTTTAACTAGACATTGTACGTTACACCTCTTGAACAATTATGTTTGTTGTTGTTCTTTTCCTTAAACAAAAATCTTAATGGGCTCAAGATTGTAGGGAAAAATTGACTGACTTCACTGTCCCCCAAACAGCAGGCATTCAGCTAATGCGCTTTTGGTACTTTGTGACCAAGACTGACAGTTTAAGAACATTAAGTTAACTGATGTTGCATTATAAGAAAAGTACTATTTTGCTTAAGGGTTGTATTAGAAATATTTGTGGTTAACATAAGAGATAGCTATATTTAAATTTTTAATGTATTAATCTCTGTAACAGAAGAAAGCATAGTTTACTTTTAATAGTAATAGGAGTAGAGAACATAAGTTACATAAAATTCAGTATAAAAGTGGAGTTAAAACTTCTGTGAGAATGAACATTAGTAAATTTTTGCTAATATTTAGAGGTATTTTTCTCTAAGGGTGGTAGCTAATTATAACTATTCCTCATCAGGCTTTTTCAAGTCACTTCCATACAAGCAGTTAGTTGAAAATACGTTTTACTCGAAAGGGGTTAATAATTCCGAGTGCTAATCATGAAGACTTAAGTTAGGACAACACTTTAGTCAGGAAGTGTGAAGTAATTAATTTAGAGTATGGCCACAGTGTTTTATGTGTTAGGTCGTGGGGCAGTTTGAGTGTTCTCAAGTGAATTGCTATAAAATCACAGTGTGTCCAGCTCTGGTTTCCAGTGGCATTAATACTAACAAAGCTGCTAGCCTCCCCCACATTTTTCTCTGGTCTCTCTCCTTCCCTTATGCTTCATGGAGAAACAGATCACCTAGCTCAAGTTTACTCTACTATTGCTGCTTCATTACATAAGTTTTATACATGACCTCCAATATATATAGATCTATATAGAATTTATTTGGTGAATTTATACTTACATTAAATAATTTACTAATAGATACAAATGGAAGTTTTTTTACCCAGTTCTACCACTGTGGCTTTCAAAAATGTAAGTATTAGTGAATGTAGTTAGTAAGTCATGCACATTTAGTATGTTCTACTTTCTAGAATTGTTAACCTATAGTTAACAAATGAATTAGTTTATTATTTAATGTTCACACTTGTTACCTTCTATTCTAAGAAGCGCCCTCTGAATTTATATCTAAATAACAAATGTCATGTTCTGAATTCAGTCATTCTCAATTGAATTCTAGAATAATCTACAGTAGAATGTGAGAAAAAAATAGAATCAGTTTGCTTAAAATATTTTGAACCAATGTTGTTATTCTATGTATTACTATTTAGCACTTCTGCTGCCTTCAGGATGATGATGGTTTAACTTCAGGAAAATGACTTCCTTCAGACATCCCCTTTTATTATCATGTAGTTTTTAACAACAAAATTTACTGTGTTTTTGTCTGTTCTTTAGATGTTGTAATGGTGACTGCTAGTGCTAATTTGAAATAGAAATAACAATGGTATTTAAAATTCTTAAGTTCTGGGTATTAGTGATATTTTCACCATCATTATATTTTTTTACTATCATGTCCTTTTCCCCTAGTCCATCATAGAGGACATAGAGTACAAGTGAGTAGTGAGGAGCCAAAATTGTGGAAAGAAATTAAGGGAACTTACTCAGGTGGTGAGAAGGCTGGACAGAGAGCATGGGGAATCAGCATCTCAGCAACAGGGTTGACTAGAAAAGGTCTGTGAGGCCAGGAAATCCCCCGGCTGTGATCATTAGCCTTATCTCTTGCAGATAACATTCTACTCTCAGAGTCCTTAATGCACGTGAGCATTTTAGTTTGAGTTATCTAAGGAATTTATATTGCTGATTCTCTTCAGCTGGTCAGATGCCTTTGAGAAATTATTTTAAATGTTAAATATTATAATTGCATAGTGTATGGTAACAGGAATTGTTAAGAAAGGTACAGCTAGTTAGTGCTGAGGAGAAATGCAGAGGTTGCCCAAAGTTTGAAAAAACTGGGACCCTTATCACAAGTCTTGTGATGAGTTTTTATGTAAGGGTTGATTTTCACTTTAAAATTGTGCTGTTTTGGAGTTTTTGATACCTCGACGGTTGTCTCCATACCAGTTAGTATTATTGTGAATACCTGTGACATGTAATGTAGTGCTTGCCAGGGTTGTTCAACACTCTGTTCTTCTCAGTGCTGATAGTTTTATGTATAAACAGTAGTGTGGATAAAATGGCAACAAAACAGGTATGTTTCTTGTTGTGGCTTTGCTTGCCTTTTTGACTAAATACAGGGTTTAATTGCATTGATTGTTAACTACAGGGAGAGGTTGGCTGCATATCACAAGCTCTGTGTTCTTGCCAGTGTTCATCAGGTGATGGTTTACCTGCCTGTGCCTGAAGTTAGTGTCCTCCAGCCTCAACAACTAAAACATCCTGGTGCTACTCATTAGCATTGAGTGACGTTTTTATTTCCTGTACCAAAGAGTTGATTTTCTTTTTGGTTGACTGAGAGTTTTCATCTCACATCCTTGTGTTTATAAGGTAAAATTTAATGTTACTAAGAACAATTTTGATTACTGGATCTTAGTTTTTACACACTGCTGCCTCAATTTAATTGGTTTTAAATGTCTCCCATTTGAACTTTTTTTCTGAGTTAGGCAGATTAGTATGTTTTATCATTTGGTATTTTTATATAGATTGGCTACTTTAAAAAGTCGTTTAATGGGTTGAAGTTGCAAAAGATAATCTTCCCACAAGATATTTTGGTTGTGCTTTATTTCTGCAGGAATACATGAGAAGTAATAAAAGGTATACTTTTATTTCTGTAAATGAACTGAATAGCTTATTTGGGCCCTTTTCATGAATGCTGAAACAAAATGCTAAAATGAAAAGATCAGGGCCCTTTCTTATAACAAGTGAGGAATTCTGCATCTCTGTGTGTGTATAATCCTTAATGCCATTAAAGAATGATATTGTCATTTGTCTAGTTTGCAAACAAAGAAAACTTTAAAAATATATGTATACATATATATAAACATTTCCCAAGAAGAAATGCAAATGTACTTGATTTAAACAAAACTGTAATAGAAAATTGAACTCAACCTAAAAAGGTCTCTCTATGTTGTTTCTCATTTCACATAAAAAGTTAAGAGTATTTTAAAAACTACTTCTGTTTAGTGATTCATTTTACAAACAAATGAGAGAAAAAACCCTTTAGAGGTACTTGTAATTGTCCAAATGTAATATTGCTATGTTTACTATTCTGGTTTCCTGTTTTCCCCATAAACTTTAAAAACATTCATTGAGTATCCTTAAAACTGTGGCCGAAATGGTTTAAAATCCTGGCAAGAAGGTAACAGTGTATATGTATAGGAAAAGTAGTCCCGTTTCAGAATGTTTTGCATCATTTTCACTCAAAAATTCCCTCATTGAATGTAGATATGTTACATGGTTTTGCATTGAATTCTAAACAGAAAAAAGAAATCAAGTCTAAAGCTTACAGTAAACATGACTTAGGATCATATAAATGATACATAGAAATAAAGATACACGTGTTGTTAGAGGTAAAAGCAAAATTTGAAAACAAAATGGGAAGAAGCAACATTACGTCTAATTGTCAACAGTGTATTCCCCATATTACTGCCACAGTATCAGTACTGAGTTATTTGGCTTGTTTATGTATTATTTAAATTAATGTGGCTGAATGCAATATTTGTTCAAGTTACTGGATGGTAGAGAGTTCTCTACTACTCTGTCTACCAGAGATGAATAATGAAAAGAAATTTCTACTTTAGCATAGGTAGAGTAACGCAAGTAAGTGATATAATAGGAAGAATTTCTACCACGGAGATACTTGGACAAGTGAGCTGCAATTCTGAAGGGGAAAGATCGGGCCTTGGGCGGACTGAGCCCAGGTTATTGAGCTTGTATGAGCTTTATTGTCCCTGCAATTAGTCTTTAAAAATCTGACTAACAAGTGTAATGAATGTGCAAAGTCTGTGATATTTACAGACTCCTAAAATTTTGTATCGACCTCAAATTTTGTCTAATATTATATATCCCTAAAACAGAAGACTTTTAATATGGTATGTTCCAAGTGCCATATATCTTGTTTTTAAATTAGGTGATTATTTCATTCAGTGTGTATGTTTACACCTGAGTGTTGTTCTGCTGCACTGTTTTTCCTTGTCTGTTCCCCTAAGATCATTTACAGAAAATCTTAAGTAAATTTCTAGTGCTAATGGTAATATGGGTTATAGTAATTGAGAAATAAGAGACTAGATTGAGAAGAGAGAGGGAAAAATGTACAAGTGTGAGATGTGTATCTGAGATAATACTTGTTTAACTGAAGAGTCAACACTGGTTCTTAAAATGAAAAACAAGCTATGTATCTACCTTAAGGATAATGTTGCTTTTTAATTTATTTTAGTGATTTAGTTTTATTCATGTAATATTCTATTTTTCTTTGCAGATTGTTTTTAATTTAAATCATGGAATTTTTACTTCTCTTGAAATGTATTATGTAATGTATTTTTAGAAATCTTATTTTTAAATAAATATTTTTTGAAAACAAAGGACTGTCTTTTCCCCCATTTCTTTATTTATTAAAATCAAACCAAATTCTAGATTTTAGCACTATCAGTGTAATGGGCCAAGTTTTTTTTTTTTTAGTTTTATGCAATTTGGATGATCATTCAAAATTATAGCCTTAGGGTGTTATTCTGTAATCTTAAAATTTGTTACATATTCAAGAAGAATTAGGTATATGTGCTTGGTTTAAAGTCAACAAACTCAATATTCTGAATGAGGCGTATTTGTCTTAGAGATGACCCAAATGGCTAGAGTTAGTACACAATTTATTTAACATTTATTGTGTCAAACACTATTTTATGAAAATATTTGCTTTTTGAGGAGTAACTTACATAAAATAAAATGTGTAGAGTTGAATTGTACGTCTAGGTATCATTTTAGATGTAGAAATATCGAATTACTTGAAGCCTTTGCTCTCATGGAGTTATGTTCTAAGCGGTTCTGCACATCTTTTTACTGACACATTTCCAGAGTCAGAACGTGTACAGGGAGTTGTCACAAAGTGCATATTAATTAGTATTAATTCGTCAGCAATGTCATCTGAAAAGAGAAATCATTATGTCTAGAAACAGTGAAAGAGCAAAATCTGCCCTGAGGGGGAAAAATAGGGCTTGACTCTATTTTCAAAGTTTTTATTGCCGTAAGAGTAATCTTGATAAATATTCTGGATTCATGCATAAATTAAATGACCTGGCAGAGTTGCATATACAAGTATAAACTTTGTTGCATTGGTAAATCAAGGCATTTCTGACAAAATTTCAACCATTATAAAACTTTAAAACTTGTTCCTTTTCCAGTTTCCTTTGCTCTGATTCTAAGCAGCATTTACACTAATTATGAGTTCTTAATGATGATAAATTATGATTCTCAATTTTTGGTCTCAGGACTCCTTTACACATAAAAGTGATTTCAGGATCTAAAGAATTTTTGCTTATGTAGGCTGTCTTTATCAATATTGACTTTATTAGAAATTAAAATGCATGTATTTTAAATGCTTATTCATTAATTTATTTGAACATAATAATAAATCCATCACATGTTAACAATGTAGTTTTATTTAGAGACCCATGATTTTACATTGTTTGCAAATCTTTAATATCTGCCTTCATAAAAGAAAGTTGCATTCTTACACTGCTTTTGCATTCAATCCATTGCATTGTTTTTCTGGTTGAACTCTCTAGAGAAAACCAGTCTCATGCAAATACAGTACAGAAGCTCCTTGACTTAATGATGGGGTTATGTCCCAATAAACCCATCAAATGTTGAAAATACTGTAAATGAAAATGCATCTAATCCACATAAACTACCAAATATCTTAGTTTAGCCTGGCTAGTTTCTACTGAATGTGTATTATTTTTGCACCATCTTAAAGATGCAAAATCTTAAGTCGGGGATCATCTTCAGTTGGAAAAAGATATATATATATATATCTTTATCCAAGGGCATGCTTACTGATTGTAGAAGCAGGGAGAGAGGAAGGAGGAGAAACATCAATGTGAGAGAGGAACATAGATTTCGTTGCCTCTCATACACACCGTGATCAGGCACCAAACCTGCAACATAGGCATGTACCCTGATCAGGAATCAAACCTGTGACCTTTCAGTTCATGGGACGATGCTCTAACCAACTGAGCAACACCAACCAGGGCAAAAAGGAATGTTTTAATAGTCTTTTCAGGTGACTGCAGTTCTGTAATATAACACAAGAACCCAACATGTGATGTGTTTTCAAAGTTAGTTGCAATTTTGGACCAGAAACAATACCAAGAAGTGTTTCATACTCTGTTACATTAAAATCTATTAGTCTCTTTTTTTTACTTAGGTAACTTCTCTTAACCCATACATGGCTTTGTGGCCTTATTCGTTGGTCATTTGGAAATAGTGGAGTAATCCAGGTCTTCCCAGTATGGACACATTTCATTCTATAAAATTAGATTAAATTAAATTAAATTTTAAAAATATTACCACTTCCTGCCAGAGAAGTAAGTACTGGAAATCTGTTAAACTCGTAATGATGTTACATTTTTCGAAATTCTAATTTTTTACTGGAAGACTTGAATATTATCAGCGGTAACCACATACTGTCAGTGGTTTTCCTTTAAGTGACACATTCACTTCACTCATTTTTGAGAAAATGTACCCACATGTGGAAAAAGCATAGTTTGTCAGCTATTCTTTCAAATAGAAAACGGGGTTCCAGGAAAAACATGGCTGGTTCAGCTCGTACCCCAAACAGCCACACCAGTGCTTACCCTAAAAAATAAGCAATCCTATTTTGGAATGCAGGGGAAATGGTCTGTGTACTGCCCATGTTGTTAAACAATGTTAAAAATAAATCAGAATTCAAGGTTTAATGAAGTTAATCATATTTACTGATTTATCAAGGGTATTGTTAAATATATTATTTGCATTTGAATATTCTGGCTTTTGAAGTACTTAAATATAGCATCCTTAAAGATTCATATCTATTTAGCTTTGTTATAAAGAGACAAAAACTAAAAATACATGATAATATTTTAATACTGCAAAATCATGGGAGAAGCTGCCAGATACTGTGGATGAACAAATGCGTACAGATGCTGCTCTGGGCTGACCAGTTACCCTGTGAGCTGCAGTCATATTAGCATGCAAGGGCAGTTGGAGGGAGAATTGGACCCTGTGGACATCCAGCTGAGCAAACAGGACTGAGGAAGGGTAGAGGATGTGTTAGTTTGAAAAAAATACATCTAAGCTTACTAAAAAAAATATTTTTATCAGTCACAGCACATTCTTTATATATCGTCTGGCTTGCCTAGTATTTTTCAAATTAGCCCTCTCTTCCAAACAAAAGAGCACCTCTGCTTAAAGATCAAACCCCCAAATAACAATGCTTTGCACATACAAAAGCCAGAACAATTCAGGAAATACAGAACATGGAATATGTATATCCGAACATTCAGATGCTGCTTGTACAATGCACTTGAAGTGTGTCAGTAGTAGTAGCTTACTTGTGGCATGCTCTGGACAAAATTATCCTTAATACAGAAATGTACTATGCCATACACACAAATTTTTAAATTTCTCACAATTCTTTACATGGTTCTTTTTTAAAATTTTTGTTCTATTGTTGCCACTATTACAGATATCCCCCACTTCCCCCCTTTCAGCCCTCCACCCAGCACCCCCACACCTTCACCACATCATTGTCTGTGTCCATGGGCTCTGCGTGTATGCATGTATGTTCTCTGGCTAATCTCTTCCAGCCCCCCCACAGCCCTCCCCTCTGAGGTCTGTCGATGTGTTCTCTGTTCCCCCGCCTCTGGTTCATTCTGTTGGTCAGTTTGTTTCATTCATTAAATTCTACATATGAGTGAGATCGTATGGTATTTATCCTTCTCTGACTGGCTTATTGCTCTTCGAATAAGTGTTCCCTAGCTCTAACTTGTGATGATTTTTGACAAAAAACAAATGATTGAGGATCTAATATGATGTGGAGGTTTTATAGTTGAACTATGGGATGAGTAATCCTTGATGAATAAGTGATGAATATCAAATGAATGAAATTTATTCTATAAATTATGTAAGTTGTATAGCAAGCCAGATACCCTCATTCCATTGAACAGGTTCATATTTTAATTGCAATTAGAAGTAACATATCAAAGTTTTATTGGTGGTCTACACTTGGCTATTTTTAGAAAGTTCTTGAATGCTTGAAAGTATCTCAAATATTTTCAACACGGAAAAAGTGCCCAAAATATGGATAATAACTTATCTAAAGCGTTCTAATTTTTGCTATTCACTTTCCATGTTCATTTTTTTGTTTTTGAAAACAATTTTAATAATTTTAGTGGTCACTGTGGTAGGCCACCTCTAAGTGGGCCTTCAGTGATCCCCACCTCATGATGTGCGCACCCTTGTAGCATCCTCTCCCCTTCCCTCCCTGGATTGAACGCTATTCTGAAATTAGGACTTATCATCACACATGTGTTTTTATACTTTTATGTGTTGTATATAAAATGACAAACATTTTATATAAACCTCCTCACAGTAGTCCCTGATTATTTTTCCCCCTCCATAGCACTTACCATCTTGAATAAAATGTGAAAAGTCCCCACTCCTACTGTCCTTCCCAAAGGTAGCTGCTGGCATTAATTTGGCATCTACTATTCTATATATGACATGCGTAGTTGTTTGGTTTTCTAGGGAAACTACTAACTTTTCTGTGATTTGCATTTTTAACTTAATATATCTTGGTGATCATCCATATCAAGAAATAATAGTCTACCCCATTCTTTTTTAACTTTTTGTAGATGTCATCATATCAATAGCCTATGATTTATTTAACCATGTCACTCTAACAACACATCAAATAGATTTATTAATTTTTTTCTATTAGTAATATTGCTATAGTAAACACTCATATGAAAATCTTTATGGCCACTTGCTAATATTTCTGTAGATAGATTTCTAGAGGTGAAGTTGATAAATCAAAGGATCTGTACATTTTAATTTTGATAGGAAATGCCAGACTCTCCTCAAAATTCTTTAATTTGCAGTCTCACTTGATACTATTAATTTTAAAACTGTGTCAGTCTAATAGAAGTGAGCATCTGTTCATTTTTTTTGTCTTCTCTAAATTCCTCATTTAAGTTGTTTGGGTCATTCACTTCTCTGTGTTCAATGTTACTAATTCTATAGTTTCTGGATATTATGTTTTTTTATTCAGTATGTTTCTAAATTTTAGCTCACGTTTCTTATTTTTCTTTATGGTGATTTTTTATTTCTGGTAAATACTGCTGTGTAACAAATAACCCCAAACTTAGTGACATAAAACAACCAACCCAATTCTTTTATGGTCACAGATTTTATGGGTCAGGAATTCAGAAAGGGCACAACAGTTGTCTGTTCCGTGGTGTCTGAGGCCTCAGCTAAAAATACTGGAAGACTGACGGAGTGGATTACTACAGACTGCCATTAGCTGAAGCCCCGTTCACTCACATGTCTGATGGTCGATGCTGGCTGTCGGCTGGGACCTCAGCGGGGGCTGTCAGCAAGAGCACCTACATGGGCCTTCCCATGTGTCTTTTTGGGCTTCCAGGAAAGAGTGGCTGGCCCAAGAGAACCAGGCAGAATCTCTATCACCGTCTGTGACCTGGGCTCAGAAATCTCAAGCCTGCTATCATTGTGAGCCAGCCCAGATTCCCTGAAGGAGCCTGGAGAGTCCACTCCTTGAGGTGAATGTCAAGGCACCTTCAAGAGAAAAGCATGGGGCAAGGGAGGTATTGTTGAGGATGTCTATGGAAAATAAAATTCACCACAACTGTTATGTTTTAAGGAAGAATTAAGTTATCTTAAAATTTAATTATTTTCTTTATGGAATTCTGGTCAAGATTGAGGTGTAGGTAATTTGGACACTTCACACAACCACAAAAAGAATTACAACTAGATCTCAAAACAAATAACACCCAGAACCATCAGAAAATTGAGTTTTATGGAAGTCTGACAACCAAGGATTTACAAAAGAAACCACATTCATCCCGACCAGTAGGAGGGGCAGAGATGGGCGGAGAGGCACAGAGATGCAGTGTGGTGTGGAGAAGTGGCAGCAGTGGAACGGGCTGTTCCACATTTGCATGTGGTGGATAAACGCTGGGAGGGATGCCTAGGGAGCAAGTGATCCCAGGCCCAGTCCAGACAGCACAGCAAAGGGTTCTAGTGCCAGGAAGATAAATCCCCATTAACTTCTGGCTGTAAAAAGCAAGTGGGAGTGGAGATGGCAGAAGGAACTACTGGATATTCAGGAGTCTCCATTTAAAGGGCCTGCATGGGCTTAGAATGTACGCAAACCCACCCCCTCTCAGATTCTGCACCAGAACAACAGCTGGAATGGCGCCTGTTGTGCAGGGTGAGTGCTGGGAAATCCTCCAGAAGCCGAACCACAGCATTGGCCCCTCTCTGAGGCGTCTCCCCACAAAGAGTCACAAAGTGGTAAAGCGGGTTGCCCATCCCTGACAATTACCTAAGGCTCTGCCCCACACAACTGATGGATGCCTTTTCCACAATAGGCCACACTACTAAGACAGGGAGTCAAAGAAGCTCTACCTAATACACTAAAACAAACACAGGGAGGCAGCCAAACTGAGGAGACGAAGAAGTATGGCCCAAATGAAAGAACAGAACAAAACTCTAGTAAAAGAACTAAACAAAATGGAGATGACCAACCTATGAGATGCAGAGTTCAAAACACTGGTGATCAGGATGCTCACAGAACTCATTGAGCAGTGCAACAAAATAAAAAGACCCAGGAAGAAATGAAGATTACACTAAATGAAATAAAGGGAAATCTACAGGGAACTAACAATGGAGGGGATGAAGCCAGGATTCAGATCAGCAATTTTGGAACATAAGAAATAAGCATTCAACCAGCCAGCAAGAAGAAAAATAATTTTAAAAAACAAGGATAATATAAGGTGCCTCTGGGACACCTCCAAACACACCAACATCTAAATCATAGGGGTGCCAGAAGGAGAAAAGGAAGAGCAAGAAATTGAAAACTTAGTTGAAAAAAATAATGAAAGAAAAACTTCTCTAATTTGGTGAAGGAAATATACAAGTCCAGGAAGCACAGAGAGTCCCAAACAAGTTGAACTCAAAGAGGACCACACCAAGACACATCATAGTTAAAATGCTAAAGGTTAAAGATAGAGAATGTTAAAAGCAGCAAGAGAAAAGGAGACAGTTACCTACGAAGGAGTTCCCATAAGGCTATCAGCTGATGTTTCAAAAGAAACTTTGCAGGCAAGAAGGGACTGGCAGGAAGTATTCAAAGTCATGAAAAACAAGGACCTGCAACTTAGATCGCTCTATCCCATAAAGCTATCATTTTGAATGGAAGGGCAGATAAAGTGTTTCCCTGACAAGGTAAAGCTAAAGGAGTTCATCATACTCCTTTAAGATCAAAACTATGAACATTAAAATGACAACAAATTCACAGCTATCAGCAACTGAATCTAAAACACACACACACACACACACACACACACACACACACACACAGCAAACAACCAGAACAAAAGCATAATCATAGATATGGAGATCATTTGGAGGGTTATCAGCTGGGATGGGGAAGCAGGAGAATGGGGGGGAAAGTGCAGGGATTAAGAAGCGTAACTGGTAGGTACAAAATAGACTGGGATTTTAAGAATAGTATAGAAAATGGAGAAGCCAAAGAACTTTATGCACGACCCATGGACATGAACTAAGTAGGGGGAATAGTGGAGGGGATGGGGGTATGGCCCAGGGGGAGCCAAGGGGGGAAATTGGGACGACTGTAATAGCGTAATCAATAAAATATATTTTTTAAAATTTTAATTATTTTATTTAAGACTTCTGGGTTTTATCTTGTTTAAAAAAAGGCCTTTCCTAAATCCAGATTATGTAGTTTCTCTTTTTTTTTCAAAAATCTTTTGATAGTTTTGTTCTTTTTTCTTTGTTGCTGGATCCATTTGGAATTTATCTTTATAAACCCCAATGCAACCTTAATTTACTAAATTCCAATGTTTTGTGTATTTCTATAAAATTTTATATTTGCAATAAGTGCATAGTGGGAAACTAAATTTTTTTAGATATACAACATATCACCAACACATTTTCCGCATAGTTCATTTTTTTCACATCTGATTTATAATGTTACTATGTTCTTAAGGTACATAATATGTATTTAATTCTATTAATTATTGGTAAGAACTTGAGAAGCATTCACCTTATTTTTCTAATTGTAACCTTCATGTAAGAAATGGTGTTTTTAAATACCTTCACCCATTTGAAATATATTTTTATGTTTTTATTCCCTGTTCCCATCTATTTTTTGCATATATTTTAAAATTTTATAGTCAGATCATTATTTTCTATCTTCCATTTAAAATAAATTTTATTGACGTATACTTTACATATGACAAAATGTACTCATTTTAAGTGTATATTTTAATTAGTTCTTACAAATATATGCACCTCTGTATCTACCAAAACCACCATGATATATAATACTCAGTCACTCCTGAATGTTCTGTGGGACAGCTTACTGTCTACTCTAGGAAACACTGACCAGCTTTCTTTCACTATAGATTAGATTCGCCTTTCCCAGATCTCCACTTAAATGGAATTATATGGTATGTCCTCTTTTTTTTTTTTTGGACAGGTTTCTGTTCAACATGTTTCTGAGATTCATTCACATTGTATCAATTTGTTTATTTTTGTTGCTGAGTGGTATTCTCCGGTATGAATTGTTCTGCTTTTTATCTATT
The DNA here is from genome assembly GCF_019186645.2 of Phyllostomus hastatus. Taxonomy (NCBI): domain Eukaryota; kingdom Metazoa; phylum Chordata; class Mammalia; order Chiroptera; family Phyllostomidae; genus Phyllostomus; species Phyllostomus hastatus. The sequence goes on from NW_025333857.1 coordinate 16,422,894, forward strand.
CTATTCCTGAAATTTATTAAGGATTTGTATTATTTCTTTAAATATTTAGTAGGTTTCACTAGTGAAGCTAAGTGGACCTGGGCTTTGCTGGAAGATTTTTAATTACTAATTTCATTAAAAATTAGCTCTATTTGGATTTTATATTTCTTCTTCAGTTTGGGAATTTATGTCTTTCTTGGAATCTGTTTTACTCAATTTATGCAACTTGTTAGCATAAGGTTGTTTATAGCAGCAGTTCCCAACCTTTTTGGCACCAGGGACCTGCTTTGTGGAAGATGGAGCAGGCACAGAACTCAAGCTCGCCCCCTGTGTGTGAGGCAGGGGCGATGGGAGGCGGGCTGAGCTTCCCTGAGCAAGGCGGACAGCGGAGCTCCAGTGAGCTTCCCTCCTGGCCTGCTTCGATCCGTGGCCAGGGATTGGGGACCCCTGGTTCACAGTATTTACTTAGAAGCTTTTTAGTTTTTGTAGTGTCAGTAGTGATGGCCCCTCTTTAATTCCAAATTTTGGTAACCTGCCTTCCTTTTTTTGATGTTTTGTTAGTCTACTTAAAACTGTGTCAACTTGGTGATCATTTTAGAAGACATGTTTTGTTTTAATTTATTTTTCTCTATTTTTGTTTTCTATTTCATTGACTTGTACCAAAATATCTTATTTCCTCTATTTCTTTTCTTCTGCTTGTTTTGAGTTATTTGCTTATCTTTTTCTAGATTCTTGAGGTGAAAGCTTAAACTGATTTGAAACCTTGACTTTTTTCCAATAGAGACTTTCAGAGCAGTGAGTTTCTCTCTTAGTGCTGCTTTAGACATACCCCATAAGTTTGATATGCTGTATTCTGTTTTTATTCATTTCAAAATATTTTAATTTTCCTTGAGATTTATTTTTTGAACATAGATTATTAAGAAATGTGTTGTTTAATTTGCAAGAATATGAAAATTTCCCAAGTTTGTTTCTCCTGCTGATTTCAAATTTAATTTTGGTGTGGTTAGAAAACGCACTTTGTGTGATGTCCAACCTTTCACTTTATGGAGATTTATTTGTGGCCTAGCACATGATATTTCGTAAAGAATGTTTCCAATGTGTTCGAAAAGAATGTGTATTCTGCCGGTTTGGGGCACGTGTTCTATAAATACGTCAGTCGTGGCAAGTTGGCTGGTGTGTTTGCTCAAGTCTTCTCTATGCCTTAGTAGGTCTCTCTCTAGTTCTTCTACCAGTCATTGAGATTAGGGTATTGAAATCTCCAGATATTGTTGAATTGTGTATGTCTCCTTTTAACCATTTTAGTTTTTGTTTCATTTATTTTATGGCTGTATTGTTAGATTAGTATGGATTTATAATTGCTATCTCTTTCTGATTATATGCCATAATGTTTGGTCTAGATTATATATATACACACACACACACACACACACACACACACACATAAAATTATATATATGCACATATGTAATTATATATAAATTTTTATATGTATGCAAACCATTTTCTCTCCTTTATGTTTTGTTATATATAGCTATATATGCATTATATATAATTATATAATATATAATAAAGTAACACAAAGGAGGAAAGGAAATAGACCTGTATTAAAATGAAGTTTCTGTATTTTACTGGAGTAAGTTAACATTAATTCATAATAGATTGTGTTGAGTTATGGTGGGTATTGTGATCACTGGACCAGCCACTAAGAATATAATTTCATAAAATACAGTTTAAAATCAGTAGTTAAATTAAAGTAGTAAACTAAAAATAAATGTTTAAGACAAAAGAGAACAGTAGGGAAGGACCAGAGGAGAAAAGAATGAGTCATAGAAAACAAACAGTGAAAAGGCACATGTAAATTTAGCTGCATCAACAGCATTTTAAATGGAATAACAACTCCAATCAAAAGGTACAGATCATAAGACTGGATACAGAAGCAAGATGCAGCTGTCTATAAGAGACAAAATTTATGTTCAAAACATCAATAGATTGAAAAGAAAGGATTACAAAAGATACACAAGTAAGAAGTAATCGTAAGAGAGCTAGAATAGTTGTAATGATATCGGACAAATAGATTTTATGTCAAGAAATGTACTACAGGGATATACAAAGAGGGATATTTTCTAAAAGAGGTGTACTGAAGGGTCATAATTTAATAGTATCAATAATCTTTATTGCTTCATGAAGGATTTTCTTAAGTGAAACTAACTTTTTTCCTACACATTTAGTAATGATGAATAATGTACAGTGATTATTAGCATAGTTTGATCTGTGTTGATTTGGCCAGTTTTAGAACTGCTGATTTAATATCTTTACACTTGATGTAACTATTATTATGGTTGTCTTAGAATCTATTGTCTTTACATTTCTTATTTGTCCTGTCTTTGTTCTGTTTCTTGTGTTTTGGGGGGGATTAATTAGTGATTAATTAGTGTATCCTCACTACTCTACTCCATCTCCTCTACTGGTTTAACTGTACTTCTTTTACTGTTTCAATGGTTTTCCTCAGAATTACAAGATGCCGGTTTCATGTATCACTCTTTTTTCAAATATTATTTGTTTGCATTGTTATTCCTTTTATTGGTATATTATCTTTTAAAGAAGTTCAAAAGTAGAAAAATATTTATTTTTATTTTCATTTTTTCATTTTTTTAAATTAAATTTATTGGGGTGACATTGGTTAATAAAATTACATAGACTTTTGGGTGTACAATTTTATAATATATCACCTGTATATTGTATTGTGTGTTCACCACCCCAAACTGAGTTGTCGTCTATCACCAATGTCACCCCTACACCCTCTTCAACCACCCCACTCCTCCCTTTCCCTCTGGGGATCACCATACTGTTAACGTGTCTACGAGTTTTTCTGTTTGTTTTGCTTAATCTCTTCACCTTTCTCACTCAGCCCCACAGCCATCCCTCTGACAGCTGTTTATACAGTGGAATACTACTCAGCCATAAAATGAAGAAAATCACTTCATAAAAATGAAGAAAACTATACTTCTTTTACTTTTTTTAATAGTTTTCCTCAGAATTACAAGATGCCAGTTCCATTTATCACTCTACTTTTAAATATTATCATTCCACTTCATGCATAATATAAAAATCATACAACATTTTGTAGTACATTTATGCAATGGAACATTACTTAGCCATAAAAATGAAGAAAATCTTACCCCTTGTGACAGCATGGAGAACATTATGCCAAGGGAAATAAACCAGTCAGACATAGACAGATACCATATGATTTCACTCATGTGGAAGCTAATGAAAGAAATAAGCTAGCAAACAAAATGGAAAAATATTTTTTAAATTTACCCATCTGTATATCATTTCTGGTACTTTTCATGCTTTTTGTAGACCTTTGTTTCCGTATATATCTTTTCTCTTCTATCTAAGAATTTCCTTGTGATTCAAGTCTGCTGGTAATGAATTCACTCAGGTTGTGTTTGTCTGGAAAAGTTTTATTTCACTGTCATTACTGAAGGATATTTTTATTGAATATAGACTTCTTGGTCACTGGGGGGTTTCCCCCCTTGGATTCAGGCCTTTTTATTCCATTGTTTCCTGGCATGCATATTTTCTGGTGAGAAGTCTGTTACTATTCCTTATTTTTTTCACCTGTACCCAGTGTGTCATTTTTATGTTTGTTAGAATGGTCCCTTTGTGATTTTTGGCAGTTTAACTATAATGTATCTTGGTGTAGTTTTCTTTCTGTTTACTCAGCTTGGGGTTATTGAATACATTTAATTATGGGTTTATTCTTTTCATCAAATTTTGAAGATTTTGGCTGTTGTGTCTTTACATATTTGGTCCACCTCATTACTTGCAACATATACTATACCACTTGGTATTGTTCCACAGGTTACCGAGATTCTGTTGATATTTTTAATCTTTTTTTCTTTGTCTCTGTCCTCTTGAAGGAATAGTTTATTTGATGTTTTAGGTTCAGTATTTTTTCTTATACAATGTTTCTACTGTTATTAATAGTAATCTGTTAGTCCCATACAGTGAGATTTTCATTTTAGATGCTATAGTTTTCATTTCTAGAAGTTATATTTAATTCTTTGTATCATTCATTTCTCATGTACATTTTAAGTACTTATTCATGATTATAGCAACTATGTTTTAAACCTTGTGTCTGCTAATTCCATCATTTCTGTCATTTTTACATCTATTTTTATTGACTAACTTTCTTCATCTTAGAGGTTGCTTCTTTCTATGTCTAGTTATGTTTGGTTGATGCTGGACTTTTTGAATTCAGCATTCTTTAGCAATGCGTATTTTTGTCCTTAAGAGTGTAGGATTTTGTTGACAGGCTATTATATTCCTTTCAGGTCAGCTTGACCCTTGAGGCTTGTTTATAACCTTTTTAATTTTTTAAAGGTTTTTAGACAGAGGGATAAAGACAGGGAGAGAAACATCATTGTGTGGTTGCCTCTCATGCACCCCCTGCTGGGGATCTGGCTCACAACTCAGGCATGTGCCTTGACTGGGAATTGAATTGGTGACACTTTGGTTTGCAGGCCAGTGCTCAATCCACTGAGCCATGCCATCCAGGGCTGTTTTTAACCTTTTTAAAAAGGCTAATTTGATCATAGTATTAATGCCTGAGTTTTCCACTTCAACATCTCCAATCCTATGTGAACTCTGAAAATCTGTTCCACTCATGATTTCCCAGTCATTTTTTTTTTTTTTGCTCAGCCTTGCAGAGTCTCACCCTGCATAGGTGTGGCTCATTGTTCAGCAACAGTCTCAGAAATCCCCATGGAGTGTTCTGTGTGATACTTTTACTTGTGTACACTGACCTGCAAGTGCTAGCTTTCTCTGCCTCCCCAAATTCCCATCTCTTGTCTCCTTGATTCAGCGAGACAACCATGCTCTGCTTGGGATTGTCCTCCTTAAACTGCAGTCTATAAAACAACCGCAAGCAGAAATCTCAGGGGACTTTTTAAGACGTGCCTCATCTGTTTTCCCTTTTTTAAGGGTCTCAGTCCTGTATTGCCTGTTAGCCAGTGTCTGAGAACTGTTGTTTCATACATTTTGTCCAGGTTTTTAGTTGTAATGAGGACCAGTGTTACTTTTTAAGTATTTAAAATCTTCACCATTAAGGCCATGAACACACCCACTATTGATTATTTTGTGTGTATGTGTGTGTTTGTGGTAAAAACAGTTAACATAAGATCTACCCTTCTAGCAAATTTTAAGTATGTAATACAGTATTGTTAGATACAGGAACTGTGCCGTACAAATCCTTCCAGAACTTATGTATCTTGTAATCTCAAACTTTGTACTATTTTAACATCACCCTCCTTTCCTCCAGCCCCAGTCCCTGGCAACCACCATTCTAGCCTACTTTTATGACTTTGACTGTTTCAGATTTCACGTATAAGTGAGATCATACAATATTTGTGTTTCTTTATCTGACTTGTTTCATTTAGCATAATATCCTTCCAGTCCATCCATGTTGTCACAAATGGTGAAATTTCTTTGTTTATGGCCTTCGTGGTGGTGGTGGTTGCACAGGTATATCCTAATCCTCAGACTCATTGAGTTCTGAACATTAAATATGAACCTTTTTTTTTACGTGCTAATCACACTTGAATCGAGTGGCTTTTAAATCACTTGAAATTTTCTATTTTTAATAGAATTCATTCTTTAGATATATCTCTATTTCGACCTCTCAGAGTCCTCACTTGACTCACTGACATGATCTTCTTTATCTGAAAGACAAATTAGTATATGTTTCCATTCCAATTCTTCCTTGCCAGGAGACATGAGCTAGTGAACTCCTGCTCTCAAAGTTGCTTCTTTCTGCACGTGTGTCTCCAGTACTCTGAGCCCAGAGAAGGCAGAGGAGGCATGGAGACGTGCAAGGACCAGGGTGCATTTCTGTCAAGGCTCTTTCCACGGACCCCTCTTCCCAGTGCCTTGTGAATGCAGGCTGCAGGTGTTAGGCAGCACCACAGTTGGCCCTCTGATTTCTAAGCCAGGCTTTTTTTCTTTTTCATTCATTGCCTGCTTGGTTGCAAGATGATGCTGATGAGGACTGCTGGGAAAATTGTTTTCATAGAGCAATTCCTAGTGGGTGGAGTGGACTCATGACAGAACCATGTGGAACCCTTTACTCAGCCTATTTCTGTTTTATGAAACCAAGCCAGGGTTGGCTGTGAAGTGAAGTCTCTAAAACATATCGAAGCAAAAAAAAACACCCCACAAGTATTGCTAAAAAATTGTGCTTTGTTAATGGTCGTTTCCACCACTTAAGGGAGTGGTTACTCCCTTAATGACATTTTGCCTTTTCTTTCTATACCCCTACCCCAAATCCAGCTAGAGTTGGACCCTAGAGCTGCTTCCCACCCAGACACTCTACTGGCAAATAAGAACAGACACAGGCCAGCCTTCTGCTATTGTCTGTTCATGCCTCTCTGGCTTCAGCTGTCTGGTCACTCTTCCATGTGGTCACTTCCACTTGCTCGCTCTCTAGGGTCTCTTTGGAGGACTGTGGGAAAGACGAAGGATACTTTTCCACAGAGCCCTTGATTGGAGGGATCAGGCTTCAGCTTGGCTTCTTTTCTCTCTTTTGATATCACTGAAAGACAGTTCCAGCAGCCTCTTGTAGCTGGAATGCCTTTGCATTAGGTAGATGGAGCTCCTCACTGAGATACAGATGAAATAAAAAAAGTCCGGCTACCTCTAGATGGTGTCCACCCTGCCCAACTGTGGAAACTTCTTGCAGCCTTGCCATGAAAACAGTGGAAACGTGAGCACTTCTCAGCCACTCTTTGACTGTATGATCTCTTTCCCATGTGTTTCCCTAAGCCCAAGGAACACATTAGATACTCACCTGGCCTGGAGCCTCATCAGACACCTTCTGAGTAAGGATGGTCATTAATTGCTTGGTTAGTGAAAAATGGAGTGTTGGGAAACCCCAAACTTAGCTAGAATTTCTCTGAAGATCTCTCTCCTTTAGCTCTAGGGAGAAGAAACACCAGGTTTCCTCCCAGTATGGTCTCTTTTTCCGAATATTTATCCAGAGACCACACTTTGCCATTTCTTCTTTTGCATTAATTGGGGGCCTAGGGCCATTTCTTCCTAGGTTAGGAAGAATCAAACCGCACCTCTCAGTAAACCTAGAACATTTTGTGCTATTACTTTTTGCATTTGCTACAATTCTAGGATGATGGGGAGGGGGCAATAGTGTTTTACAATGACAACAATATTAACCAAGAACCTGTGCTACTAGTAATGAACCCTTACTGACTACTTGCTGTGTGCATGCATGGTGCTGGGACCTCTACAGGCATTAGCCTCTCTAATCCTCAGAACAAGCCTACAAAATTGTCCCCATTATCCTATTTTACAGGTGAGAATATTAAGGTTACTCAGCTACTAAATAGTGGAGTCAAATTCAGACCTAGAGTCCACATTTTAAACTACTAGTGCTATATTTTCCCAGACTGTACATTTGGCTCAGTCTCAGTGATGCTATTTAGTTTCCATCTTCAGGTGTGTGTATGTTCATGGGTATCAGTGGGAGAAATTGCCCGGGAAGCGGTGGTGCTGTTAGGAACCATTCTCAGGCAGAGGTCTTGTTTTCCCCTTGGGAGTCTTTTTAATTTTAGGATTCTGTGATTCAGACATAAATAATAAATATGACCTAGTAGAAGTTAATAAAACACTGATTGACTCACTGCCAACTTTACTCTAGGTCGTAGTTTCTTTGGCTCTCTTAGGGAATAACTACCTCTTTGGGAATTAGTTTCCTCATGTGGATTTGAATGAATTCCCTCAGGCCACAGAATTGTAATCTGGACAAGTTCATTTAGCAAATGGCACCCAGCTTTTCTCACCCTGGTTTGCCAAAGATGCTGTGAGGCTTTGTTTGAACACAGGCAACAGTGCTGGACGGCACATGTTTGCAAATACCATTTGTTTAACTGCTCAGGCACTTTGTAATATATTTTTCTCCTAAGCTGTGGGAAACACATCCTTTATCAGCTTTAAAACAGAGCACAACTTTGGAGGGCCCTACTGTCTGTCTTTTTTCCTTGTGCATTGGTCCACACAGATCAAGCGAACAAAAAGAGGAAAAGGCAGAAGCTGTTGGCAGTTACGGTCAGCTTTGCCTCTTAGTAGCAGCAGCAAAACAACAATAAATACCCGTTCCCATCCTTCTCCTCAGCCCCTCAAAACACAAACAAAACAAAAAACCTACCAGCAGAAAAGCATTCACAACCTATTAAGGTAAAAATACAGTCAAGGAGGTGGAGGCTCGCATGGCAGCAGCTCTTCCCAGCAGCACATCTTACGGCGTCTGCAGGTGCTAGTGTCTGAATTCTGGGAATTTCTCAGGCACCTGGCATTGCCTTATGTCTGGCATAAGCACTCATGGGAAGCTACGTGGACACAGTGAGAGTGTCCGGCATGGACTTTCATGCTGTGTGTGGTAACTCATCTTACACACATTGCAGAGTCCCCAACAATTGCACCTTAGAGGACATGGCGTGTAACAGTTGGTCTAGGTTCCCGTCGTATTGCCAGTCCTGGGTGGGCCCATGACGGGAAATGAGGCTGTAAAGAGCCACCTTCAATGCTGTCTATAGCCCCAGACTTTTTCTGCCCCAGACTCAGCATGCCACATGTTAGAACCACCCTTAAAAATTTCCCAGTGATGCCTCCAGATCTCCACGCTGCTGGGGAGTGTGATTCAGTAGGTCTTGTGGGAGCTTGGGAATCCGCATCCCTGTATCAGTCAGTCTACAGGTGACTCCGATGTGCAGTGGGGCTGAGAACTACTCACTAAGTGGGACACTAAGTGCATTCTTTGTATCTAACAGTTACAAGAAAGGTCCCCAGACAGAGCCCAATACTGGCTCTGCCATTCATTAGCTGTATCACTTGGACACATTACCTCTCTGTGCCTTATTTCCATAATCTCTCATGTGGGGCTGGATGATCATAGGCTCTACCTCATGGCAGTTCGAGGATGACATGGAATAGTCCATATAAAACACTTAGCAGTCTCTCAATAAAATGTTGAAAGTCTAAACTTATTTAAAAGAAATAAAAGATGACCATATTGATGAGGGGCTTGTTTTGTTGAATCCTGTGGGAACACAGGAGACTGTCTTGCTCTACAACCAGCTGTCACAAAGTCTAGGCACAGAAAGGGCCTGGAGCTCCTCCCTCCAGGGCCGGCTGTTTCCTTTAACTCGCACTGTTCTGTGTATCTCTCTCAAACACTTTCTTCCAGAAGCCAGTTTTAATGAAAGAGAAATTTTATTTTTCAACAAACTCTAAAGCGATTACTTTTGGCTTCTGTGGGAGTCAGCCTGTTAACCAGCCAGGGCACCAATGTCCCTGTGACAAACACACACATTCTAGGCACTTACTCTTGTATTTTTTCACTTCAATTAGCTTTAAAAAATATTTGGTAAGTTTATACTAAGTGTGAGGCACTTTGGAGAAAGGGAAGAAGTAAGAGAAAGAAACCTGACATTTATTCAGCAGCTACTTTATACTAAATACCGGAATAAAAACTTTATAATTGCCTTTTTAATTTCTGTGATTGATGCAGTTAGCTGTATTTTACAAATATGAAACTGAGACACCTAGAATTCATTGTCTTAGTATTTTAAAAAATCCAAGGCTCTACTCTTTTCACTGCCATGCCACCTCAGAAGGTACGAAGGCAAAGGTGGACCAAGATCTGACCTGATTTGTACAGCGTATTGTGGTTTGTAATTACACGTACGTCTACATCCTATCTGGCAGCATAGATTCCAGAGCCGCTCTCTGTCTTGTAGCCTATGTTACTTTTACAGAGCTTACAAATAACCTGTGTTTGTGGGCACCTTGATGCTAACTAAGGAAATAGTTTTATTTTGCACATAATTGTCACAACAATATTATGAAGGAATTGATAACAATCATATGAGCAATATTTAAGAAGTACTTAGCATGTGCCAGGCATCATACCAAGAGCTTTTCCTATTGTCTCACTTAATCCTTAAAATAGCTGGTAGGTCCTATGCACACCCATATTTTGCAGATGAGGCTGCTGCAAACTGCTGCAAACTGCTGCGACCTACATTGCAATGCTAGGGTCAAAGTTCACCTCTGCCTTTCTCCAGAGCCCAAAGTCTTAATCACTGTTGTCCTTATCTGCACATTATAAACAAGGAAGCCCAGGCTCAAAAAGGTGTGGACTTGCCCTTGGTATCACAGCTAAACTGAGAATCAAGCCCCTCTCTGCTGATGACATGTTTCTAGTCAGTCTAGGAAAGACCAGCTTAGTAAACAAGTATCCAGACAACTGTACTCATAGGCAGAATAGGAAAGAAAATAGAAATGGAAGTAAACTGGGCCTAATAGAATGAATAAGATTTCTAGAAACAGAAATATGCAGTAAAGATATTTCAGATGAATGTAAGGGAATGAGCACAAGTAGGAGACAGAGAGTTCCGAAAGCAACAGGTCCCCTCCTGTAAATCCACCACAGTGTGAGGTGTGAGGTGAACATAGGGGGCTATAGGAGCCTGGGCTAGAGAGTGGTGTGTGCTTGAAGGCAAGTATGAAGTTTGTCCCTACATTGTTGAAGAACAGGGGCCACTGAGCGTTTTTGAGCAAGGAGTGTGTCATGATCAAAGCTACCCTTTAAGGAAGATCATTGTGGCAGGGACAGGGAGATGAGGAGGTGGCCATTGCAGTGGTTCTTAGGACAGTAGGAGGATCGGAACCAGTGTCAAAGGTGTAGAAGAGGAGAATTCAAAAGAACATTACAACATACAGTTGGCAGAACCTCACAACTGTCTAGATGGTGAGGACCCCAGAGAGTGAGGTGTCAAATGCAGTTCTGGGTTTGAGCCTAGGTTCCTAAAAGAATTGTGTTGCCATAAATGAAAAGAGGGAATTAAGAAAGAAGAGTTAATTTAGGAAGAGAGATAGTGATCTGAGTTTGGAACAGGGTAACTTTGAGGTGTGGACTGGTTATGAAAGCTGAAATATGTCAAGTTGAGTGGAAAATGATGCTATTGAATACATACTTTGAAGAAGCATTCAGATGAAGGTGACAGTGGGTTGGGCCATCAAAGGCGCAGGTGCAAAAGAGGGGAGAGGCCATAACCTTTGGAAATTCCTACTTTTAGAGGGCAGGCAAGTGATGAGGAGATCTTACAAGAAAGAGGTCAGTAAGTAAGTAGAAAGGTAGAGGGAGAGTCAAGAAAATACAATGATGAAAACCAAAAAGAGTTTCTAGGGGGAAAAATGGCTAACATTAGAAAATGGACAGTCAAGGAGGTTGAAATCTGAGAAAAGATCTCAAGAGCGAGCTCGGTCTGGAGTGGTGGTGAGTGGGGAGGGCTTGGTGGTGAATGAGCCCGACCAGGCACACTGAACTGGCTGCTAACTTTCTCAAGTCTGTCATTAAATTCAGGGGACAAGATGAATTTAATTTTATTTTTTCAGTGTGAAATGGCATACTGCATGCAAGCCAAAGGGTATAGAAGTCACTTTAATATATGAATCTGCATTTTCAGGAGATTTGGAGAAATTTTTAAAAAAAGTGTTAGGAATCAATGTGAGGGAGATGTGTAAGGTGGTTATTATAAAGAGGTTGCAAGAAAAATTCAATACCACGGGCTGGAGATCAACTTGCAACTTAAGATCACAGCTTTGGCTTTCATACAACGTTCCACTAATAATTAGAGAGGAGAAAACTATAGCCTCTGGGAGGAAAAATGCTGAAGTCATTTTCAACCCAGACACTAAGTTTCTGGAAATAGTTAATAATGCACCTGGTTCCACACGGTCCTTATCTGGTAGATAAACAAGACAGCTTCCTTATAGGGACACAGTATTCAATATTTTCTTATTGAATGCTTCATTTCAAAGCATTCAGCTCATCTCTTCCAACAGATTACAACAAAAGATTTTCCCTTTTTATATTTTGCAAGCTGTTGTCTCCATAACATGTTACAGTGATGGTAGATTAAAATGGGTCCTTTCAAAAACACTCAGAGAAATATTGGAATATCTGGAGAAGATACACAAACTCACAGTTTGTAAGCTGTATGGAGGTGGGATCTCTATCATATGCTTCTGGAATGAAAGCAGGTTAAGCAAAGAAGAGACTCTGATTCCAGATGACCCACACTTTCCTCTGACCTCCAGTCACACACACACACACACACACACACACACACACACACACACACGCCAGAGCTAGAGTGGGGTTCAGAGTGAGTCAGTCCGCACGTGGTTCTCTCCTGGAGGCACCATGACCTCTCTTTCCTGGAGATGTGGAAGCCTCAGTTTTTTATGATTTCGGTAGGTTCACATCTCTGCAGAGCCAAGAACCAGAAACCAACTAAGGGCTCCCTGCCTAGGGGCCACTCTTCCTCCGTCAGGCCCTTACAAGGTGAGCAGCCCCCGTTTGCTCTATTCCTACATGTGCCTTTTAGTTACAAAAACTGTAGAATGTGAAACAGTCACTTCATTAATTTTTAATGTTATCTTTAACCAAATCACATGATAGATGATCCAAAAAATAAAGAAAGCATAACTGTATTCTAAGGGAGACTATAATATTTTTTTTCTGACTAAATGAGTCTTTATTCCTAGTAAGATAAATTTTAGACTGGAATGTCTATCTTTTTGGATATTTAAATTACTTTGTATGTCTTCATTTTCCTACTATATCCAAGAAAATCCTCTTAGAACTTTTTTACTCCTATGAGAGAACATGGTCTTTATTTTGACGTATTCCCATCCATTTTTTTCTATGCATATTTACTATATAATTGTACTCACAGCCTAATGTAATTTTGTATTTTTTCACTTAACTTATACTGGAAACACCCACTGAGTCTCCAGGCCTTGTCCTAAGGACTGACACAAAGATTTCCTACCTTGTCAAGCAAAGCTGCTGGGAGACGGGTATTTACCAAGTCTTCCCTCTTGAGGGAAATGCATTTGTTGGTTAGATCTGTTTACATTTCTTCTAGTGCCTTAAAGACAAAGGGACTACATCACCATCCGGAAGGCCTACTTGCCTCTCTTTCAGTAATGTGACAGTTCTTTCACCTAAAATCCAAAGAGAAGTATGTCCTTGCTTTTCCATACCATCTAATGCCTGCTCACTACGCTCACTAGTGGAACTGAGGTTATCACTCCAGCATTAGCCTAAATCATGGGGTTACAGGGTTTGTACTGAGGATGAAAGATAAGGTGTGTATTTCCATTTCTCAGCAATGGAGGTGGCTGAACAGGAGCCTCCGGTGTGTTTCCATCAGTAGGAAAGTGTGGGTCTTGTTTAGCAGTGTCTGCCTCAGACACAGAAAGAGGGAAGTTATAGCACACAAGCCTAATATTGTCATCCCTTAAACAAGCTATATATTTAAAGCCTACTGTATGCCAGGTACTCTGCATATGTTGTATGATACATTCCTCAGAGCGATACTAGGAAATGGATATCCTAGTACAGGAGGGCGAAAGTGAGGTGCTCATCCAAACTCAAAAATCAGGAAAGTAACATTACCTTACATGGTTAAGCTGTGAAATCAGCACAAAATGAAACACAGAAAAGGGATTTAAAATTTTATGCTGGAAAACAAAGACATACAAATGGCCAACAGGTATGTAAAATGGTGCTCACCCTCTCTTACCAGGGACGTGCAAATCAATACCAGAGTGAGATATCACCTCAGACCTATTAGGATGGCTACTATTTAAAAAAAAAAACAACAACTAAACTAAACTATACTAAACTAAATGAAACGAAACTAAACTAAAGATAAGTGTTGGGGAGAATGTGCAGAAATTATATTTCATGTGCATTTGGTAGAAAGATAAAATGGTGTAGCCACTGTGGAAAGACAGAGTGAGAATTACCCTCCAGCGTTAAAAATAGCACTGTCCTAAGATCCAGGGATCTCATTCCTGGGTTTGTATCTGAAAGAATTTAAATCAGATCCTCAAGGAGATATCTGCCTTCCTATGTTCATTGTGACATTATTCACAATAGCTAATATATGGAAACAACTCAAGTGTTCAGACCAATGGATGAAGAAAATGTGAACATACAGGATATTTTGCAGCCTTAAAAAAGAAAATACTATAATTTTCCCCAACATGGATGGAAATGGAACAGTTCACAGACTGGCATAAATCCACAGACCACACTTTGAGTGGCCTCGTCTTACAGGACACTCATCAGCCAAGAGGACAGCCTGAGTGAAGACGTGGCCATGAGATTTCAGGAGTAGAGGGTGGAGCTGGGAAAAAGGAAGCATCATGCAAATTCTTTCGGTCATTTGAGTTACTTAAATTTCCTTCTTTCCTTTCCCTCCCTCCATTCTTCCCTTCTTCCTTCTCTCCCTCCCTCCCTCCTTTCCTTTCTAATCTCTCCATTCTGCCTTCTGTCTTTCTTGTTTTAAATAATATGATGGTGTGACTCTGTTAAAAACAGGCTTCCATTTGCCCTGATATCCTCATTTATTTCTTTTATAATTGGATATGTTTTAATAAGTCAACTTAAATTTTGGGAATTACCCTTGTTCCCAAAATCTTTTTTGGGAACAATGGTAATTGTGAATACATAAATTAATAATAAATAAAGTGAAAATACAGTGAATAAAGGGAGAAAATTTTGCCTTATGAACTGGCTGTGATTTAATCACGACTGCCATCCCTCACAGGTGGGGCATGGCTTTTGACTGCCCGGCATTGAATTAAGACTTAGCACTGACCTCAGAAGCATAGCCTGGAAGGAAGATGGACAAGCAAACAGATACATTCCAGATAAAATATGGTTAACGTCATGAATGTGTTCTCAACAATGTATTATTTCATGAATGTTTGAATAAGCTAGTCCTACGACACAGTCGTGTGGAAACATCAAGTAGAGTAGTAGACTTGTTTGGTAAGTGAAGAAGTCTTTCAATAAGAGATGGCATTTTAAGTAGGTTTTGTTTATTTAAAAATACTATTTTTCTATCCCAACGAACTAATACATGCATATAGTTTAGTATGTAAACCAGCCAAGCCCTGCTCTCTCCTCTCTAGAGTCCCACACCCAGAGCCAATGATTTCTAGCACTTTTTAGTTTTAGTTCTGCCACATATCTATTTCTAAATACTATGCTTTTGATGCCACTTATTTTTTCAAAGGTAAGTATTGTGTGTTCGCTCACGTCTATGGAAGTGTGGACTTGGCTTTCTTATTGCCTCACCCCTACTGCCCATCTCTTTGATTGGATGTTGGTTGTGTTGCTGTTTGTCATAGTGGAGGTTTCCTTCAAAGGTCTCTTAACCTTGGCAGATTGATCCTGTGGCTGGAGGCTTCCCAATGGGGGACTGAGGCGGATACCTTGACATTTTACTGGGCAGCTCACAAATGTCAATATTTGTATGTCTTTTGAGATGGTCAGTTTCCCAAAGAGAAACCCTACAGTTTCTTGCTTAGGATGCATACATCTGGTTGCCAGCTTTCTTAGAGACGAGCCAGGCAGACTGCTGGGAGTCTCTCACCTTCTCATGTGTAGACTTCCCTTTAATCCCTGTTCCCGGAATGGTGCTCTGCCATGAGCTATGCCTGGTCCTTCCAGCTCCAGAGTTCCTCAGGCTTAGACTCTTCTCGATTCAATCTCCAGGCTCCTGGTTGAGAAGGGTATTCACCTGGCTGTGTGGAGAGGCTGAGAAAATCAAGGGATGAATGGCTTCTTGTACATTCAACCAGTCCTGTTTTCAGCTCCTCCCACCCTCCCTCCCAGGCATCCAGCCCCTGGTTCCTGAGTCCTGGGTTCTGCGATAGGATGCCCTTTGTTGCTTGGCTCCCCAACACTTTCCGACACAATCCTTTTCTGGTCTACTACGTCAATCACTGTGTGTCTGCTTTCCGTATCCCAAACTTTGTTGAAATACTTTATCACTTGTCCTATTCTTTTCTTTTTGCCCTTGTAGGGTTATGCATCTTTATAAAGAGTACTCTTCATTACTGGGTTTTCACGAGGAAGCAGAGGAGGAAACATCTTCAGTTGGCTGCTTTAACACGGAGTTGTAAGTTATACTTTAAAGAGTAATTTATGGGTGAAGGCGTGAGGGAATGAAAAAGACATTTTAGGTCAAGGAAATAGCAAGTCCAAAAATGTGCATTTCTGAAAGGATCTTGTATCGTGTTTGGGAAATAGGGATTACAGTTTGGCTGGTGCATAGACTGTAATGGACAGGGAAAACTAAGGGAAGTAGACAAGGCCCCTGTGATTGATTGGTTGTCAAAATGACCCAAATTGTTTCCCTTTCTCGCACGTGCCTTGCAGTGGGACTTTGCAACTTCCTCCATCAGAGGCAGAGTCGGTTCTTCAGCCCCTGGAAGCTGGGATGGCCTAGTGATGGTGCTGACCAACAGAATGTGGCAGAAGTGGCGGTGTACAGTTCTGGCTAAGCCACAGGGGCTTGCATTTTCCACTCACTGCTTTGGAGCCTGCCCAGGTGCCATGAGAACAAGCTCAGCTGGCCTTCTGGAGGAGGAGAATCATGTGACCCAGTCTTCCCTACTGTTGCAGGTGATAGCCAGTCAGTCCCCTAAAGCAGCCATCTAGCTGACCTGCAACTGACAACACACATAAGGGGGCTTAGGTGAGACCAGAAAAAGCACCCCTTCCTCAGACAAATGCAGGTCCCTTCTCAAGCCAGACTGTGTGTCAGGACCACAGTGTGGACTGGACACAGCTATTCAATGGCAAAGAAGGGAAGGGGATGGATAGTGCTATAGGAATTAGCTACCTCCAGTCAGGCACTACAGGCTGTGGGACCATAAATACATTCTTCACTTGAATTTTCTCCTCCTCTCAGTCTCTCCTTTATCCAACGCGAACCAGAAAATTAGTCAAGAATGTCAGAGCTGTTCGCACTGTGTTCTCCAAGGTAGCTCAGTCCAAAGGAACTACAATGCAAGCCATAAATGTAATCCAGAATTTTCCAGTAGTCACATTTTTAGAAGTAAAAAGAAGCAGATACAGTCAATATGTTTCATTTAACTCAGTATATCCAAAATTTTAGCCTGTCATAACAGTTAAAAAATTCAACATTAATTTAAAAATTGAGACATTTTCCATTCCTTTTTTTATTTTTGGTACACACCTTTCTTCAGATTACAGTGTGTCTATTAAATTTTCAGCACACCTCATTTCAAACCAGCCATTTGCACTGCCTCAGTAGCCGCCCTTGGCTAGTGGCTGTGCTGGTAGAGTGTGCGCTCCACTGGGTTTGCCTCAGAGACCAGACTGTTCAGCAGTGTGGCCAGTCTTTCCTCACCTGTGCCTTCCTGCTGGGCATGCCACTGCAGCTAGTTCTGGACAGGGGCCCCCTGGACTGCTGCTCTGATTCTGTTTTCAAGGAGGCTGCTTCGTCTCTCCTGTCAATGGTCGATTGGCCACAGGGAGACTTTAGCCTCCCTCAGGTTCCAGCTCCCAGCAGGCCTCCTCTCCTTACCGTGAAACATGACCGCTGGCCACGCCAGGCCTGCAGGCACGCCTCAGAGCAGCCCCCTGTTTGCAGCTCTCATGAATTGCCCTTTCTTTTCCAGGGTGCACAAAAACCATTTCCCTGACTCCTCTTACTTCCACTGCAGCACTAAAACGACCTGCGGAGGGAGTTAGACAAGGCTTCCTTTGTTTCGTGGCTTGGAGTTGTACAATGTACCTGCTTTCGATAAAAGACTTTACCCTGAAAAGCCACATTTTTTTGTCCCCTTTCTTCCTTTCCCATTTTTAGAGAGCCAACAAGCAAACCTTCACTTTCAACATTAAACCTTATAAAATATGAGCAGGTTTTGATGTTGGCAACGGACTTGAGAGTTTCCCAGCTTCTGCCTGGGCTTTGGCTTTCTGAGAGGAAGGCTAAGAACTGAAGGCTAAGAGGCCTCCAGAAGTGACTTTCTGTGATGCCTCTTGATAATTTGGTGACTCTGTGTCACCCTCTTTTTCTTAGTAAAATCTTCCCCAAACTGCAGTGGGAGATGGCCTTTAAAGGAGTGGGCAGCTACAGAGGTCGGAGAGAATCCAGAAGCCTGGGCATGGGTGGAGGGCCATGAATGCCAACCCCAAGGATGATAGCTGCTTGTGTTCGTACATTCGAAAATTGAAAATCGAGCCAGCACCTCACCTCACTGTCACCACCTTAGGTGACCTGCTCCCAAGAGGATGGGCATAATGTGGGCCTGCAAGTCACAGGTAACTTTGTCCTCTTATTTTAAACCAAGAAACCTTACATTTGCCACACAGCAGGACAGTTGGAAATCCTATCAAAAGATTTTTCTTAGGTTCACCTTAAAAAAAAAAACGGCTGAAAACAAAGCAGCTCTGTGGAGGATACAGACAAGATGGCTTTTCAGAGGCTTGGTACAGAGGCCTTGGACATAGGATACTTTTCATGTGGGCGACTGCAACTTTTACCTTTGGAGAAGAGCCTTGCTGTTACTGAAACCAGTTTTCCTCTGACAGGAATGAAGTTTGGTACTCCTTTCCTTCTGACCCTCCCCAGTTAATTCACTCCAGACTCAGTCCTCCCCCTGAGTTTGCCTTAGAGAAACTGCAGTTCAGTGCAGTGAAGACATACTGGGTAGCTATGACTCAGTGCTGGAGATGCAGTGAGGCCCAGGAGATGCCCTGCCTTCACCAGCTCTCAAGGCAGATGTTGTATTTCTACTCTAAGAAGCGTTACCTCCTGAACCTCTAGACCAGGAGGTGGCAAACTAAGGCCTGAAGTACAAGTTTGGCCATTGACCAGTTTATTTGTTTTTTAAATTTATTTCTAAAGAATTATGGTAAAATACATATAACATAAAATCTATCATCTTTCCTATTCCTAAGTGTACAGCTTGGTCTGGCACAAATAATGGTCCTTTTTTACTATAAAATATTTTATTATGAAATCATAAGCATGTGATTCTGTACAAAAACAATATCACACTCAAGCATACCATATGACATTTGAGGTGAAGTGTTCAAATTAAAACTGCAAATTATTACACCCGTATTGTTACCCTGCCAACCACACTCAAGCAGGCGTTACTTCTGCCAGACCTGTGTATTCACATTGTTGCCATCCCCAGAGCTCTTTTCATCTTGCACAGCTCGAACTGTACACCCATTATACAACAACTCTTCCTTCCTCCTGCCCCTAGTTCCTGGTAACCACCATACCACTTTCTTGTTTCTATGAATTTCACTACAGTAGGTGCCTCAAGTAAGTGGAATAATACAGTGTTTGTCTTTTTCTGACTGGTTATTTCACTCAGCATAATGTCCTCAAAGTTTCAACAATGTTGTAGCATGTGTCAGAATTTCCTTCCTTGTTTAGGGCTAAATAATATTCCATTGTTTATCACCTTTTGTTTATCCATTCATCCATCAGTGGACACTTGGGTTGCTTCTACGTTTTTATTGTGAATAGTGCTGCTGTAAACTTGTATGTACAGATATCTCTTTGAGACACTGCTTTCAATTCTTTTGTGTTATCTACCCATAACTGGGATTGCTGGATTGTACTATATGTTAATTGTATGTTTAATTTTTTTGAGGAAACTCTATACTGTTTCCTACAGTGGCTGTACCATTTTACAACCCCACCAACAGTGCACAAGGATTCCACTTTCTCTACATCCTTGCCAACACTTATTATTTTCTGTATGTTTTATAGCAGCCATCCTAATCTGTGAGGTGGTATCTCATGATGGTTTTGATTTATATTTTCCTAATGTTGGGCTTTTCGTGTGCTTATTGGCCATTTGTATATCTTTTTTGCAGGAATGTGTATTCAGATCCTTTGCTCATTTTTAATCAAGTTGTGCCAGTGGTGTCTTTGTGAAAATGAAGTTTTATTGGAACACCCCCTGGCCCATTCATTTACATATTGTCTATATCTGTTTTCCACATTATAACTGCAAAGGCCCTATATATGTTTAAAAATGTGTTTTTCCCGAGTACAACCTGATCATGCCCTTCCTTTGCTTAAAAAGGTGTGTCTTGCCTTTCTTGCCTTCTGAAGCCCTGCACAGCGGGCTCAACCAGCATCACCACTCCGTGCAACCATTGATTCAGACATTTCAAACTGAACACAATTCTCTTCCTGCATTTCAATGTATTTAACACTTGTTCATATCAAATTAATACATGTCTATAGTTTGCATAGTGAAAAAAATGTTACTTTACAAGGTTTATTTGAAAAACTAACTGCTGCCTGTGCTTTTCCTCCAAGTGTCAATTTTTAACTCTGCTAGCTGTTTATTTTGTGTTTGTTTGTCCCTATAGTTAAAAATAACTAAGTGTCCTATTTTGATTTTTTTAAAGAAAACATTCTTTGCTTTCTTCTTCCTTCTTGACTGAAAAACACACATATTCTATATCCTCTCATTGTAGTTACAAGTTTGTTGCAGATTTTAATATAAGTAGGTGAATAGTTTCCCACCACTGAGGCATATTGTATATTATGACTACATTTTCTTTCTTGAACAACCTCTTACTTGTTTTGGAGTTAATAATTGCCATGATTTTTTTTAAAAAAAGATTTTGTCATTTATTTTTAGAGAGAGGGGAAGGAAAGGAGAAAGAGAGGGAGAGAAACATCAACGTGTGGCTGCTTCTCATGTGCCCCCTACTAGGGACCTGGCCTGCAACCCAGGCCTGTGCCCTGACTGGCGATTGAACTGGTGATCCTTTGGTTTACAGGCTGGTGCTCAATCCACTGAGCCATACCAGCCATGGCAATTGCCATGATTTTTTAATTGTTTACTTTTTTATGTATGAATCAGTGATTCAGTCCTAAGCTCATTGCCAGCCGTTAAATTTTGCTCTTGGTATAGTCACATACATCAGTTGATCCATCAATTTTTTAAAAACTATATTTAAAAATACAATGAAAAACAAAAGGGGTAGGATTGAGGGTGGGAGGTGGGTGTGGGTGGGGTGGGGGAAAGTGGCGGCAGAGAAATGGAGGCAACCATACTTGAACAACCACCAGAATTATATTTTATTGATTATGCTATTACAGTTGTTCCAATCCCCGCCCCCCCCCCACACACACACTATCTCAGGCAATTTCCCCACCATTTTTCATGTCCATGGGCCATTCGTATCTAAGTTCTTTGGCTACTCCATTCCTATATGTACTTTACATTTGCATGGCTATTCTGTAACTACCTACTTGTGCTTCTTAATCCCCTCACCTCTTCACCTACTCCCCCATACATCCCTCCTATCTGGCAACCAACAAAATGCTCTCTGTATCCATGATTCTGTCACTGTTCTTCTTGTTTGCTTAGTTTGTTTTCTTAGATTCAAATGCGATAGATTTTTTTGCCATTTTACTGTTCATAGTGTTGATTTTTTTTTTTAGATTTTATTTATTTATTTTTAGAGAGGGAAGGGAGGGAGAAAGAGAGAGAGAAACATCAATGCGCTGTTGCTGGGGGTCATGGCCTACAACCCAGGCATGTACCCTGACTAGGAATTGAACCTGCAACACTTTGGTTCGCAGCCTGTGCTCAATCCACTGAGCTATACCAGCCAGGGAACAATCTTATTTGTCTTAAATAAGACCCTTTAACATTTCATTTAATAGTGGTTTGATGATGATGAACTCCTTTAGTTTTTTCTTATCTGGGAAGCTCTTTATCTGCCCTTCCACTCTAAATGATAGCTTTGTTGGGTAGAGTGATCTAGGTTGTAGGTCGTTGCTTTTCATCACTTTGAATACCAGTTGCCAGTCCATTCTGCCTGCAAAGTTTCATCTGAGAAATCAGCTGACAGTCTTATGGGAACCCCTTTGTAGGTAATTCTCTGCTTTTCTCTTGGTGCTCTTAAGATTCTCTCTTTACCTTAACCTTGGGCATTTTAGTCATGGTGTGTCTTCAAGTGAGTCTCTTTGCATCCATCTTGTTTGGGACTCTGTGCTTCCTGGACTTGCATGTCTATTTCCTTCACCAAATTAGGGAAGTTTTCTTTCATTATTTTTTTCAAATAGATTTCCAATTTCTGTCTCTTTCTTTTCTAGTTTTGGCACCCCTATCATGCAAATGTTGGACCCCTTGAAGTTTGTCCCAGAGGCTGTTTATACTTTCCTAATTTTTTAAATTCTTTTTTCCTCTTCTTTTTTGCTTCCTTATGTTTCATATCATTGATTTGAATCTAGGCTTTACCTACTCTACTGTTGTTTGCCTGTAAATTGTTACTTATTTCTATTAGTGAATCCTTCATTTCTGACTGGCTCTTTTTTATGCTGCTGGGGTACTCACTGAGTTCCTTGAGCATCCTTGTAACCATCGTTTTGAACTCTACATCTGATAGATTGCTTATCTCCATTTCGTTTAGCTCTTTTTCTGGTATTTTGATCTGCTCTTTCATTTGAGCCATGTTTCTTTGCCTCTGCATTTTAGCAGCCTCCCTGTGTTTGTTTCTATGTATTAGGTAGAGCTGCTTTGATTTTGTGTCTTGGTAGAATGACCTAATGTAGTAGGTGTCCTGTAGGTTCCAGTGGCACAGCCTCCCCTATCACCTAAGTGGGGTACTCGATGTGTGCATTCTGTGTGGGCATAGTATACCCTTCTCTTGTAGTAGAGCCTTGGTTGCTGTTGGCAGATCAATGGGAGAGATTTACCCAGGCCAGTCAGCTGCAAGGATTGGCTGTGACCACTTACCACCAACCTTTGCCCTTGTGGAGCATCAGCTGTGCAGAAGCAGGGTAGTGTTTCTCTGATGAGCTCTGTAGTTCTTCACTGGGTGTGCTGGCCCTTGGGTTTCCCCAGTGGTACAGGCCAAGGCCAGCCCTCACCAGTGTTTTTCCATCTCTTTTATTTATATTCTTCATCTTTATCTTCCCAAATCACTCTGTCTTCTCATCTGATCTTTCAATTTTGGGAGAATAGAGATGGAATTGGGGAAAGGCACTCAAAAGCAAAATACATTTGGGGGGAAGAGAAAACACTTTCCTCCAGATGTAATATCCAGTTACTTTATTTTAAAAATTAATTTATTTCTTCTGTCAAGGTATTGCATGTATCCTTGGGCTGTATGGCCTGGGATTTGCTCTGTATCTGGTTCATGTCCAGCCACATATAGCTGGAAGGCACTTGTAAAGTATAGCCTTCTCCATCAATATATGGGGGGTGCTGAGGATGACAACGGCTCTCCAGAAGATAATGAACACACATGTCTGAGCTATACATACATTTTCATCTTTCAGAGCACAGAGCAGTCACAGAACAGGAACAATGGGCAGTGGTGTGTGTTTTTTTTTTTTCTGTGGGGCTGCATGTGATGCTCTGAGGAGCCACATGGATTTTCAGTGGAACATGGATGCACATTGGGTGTGCCTGTTAGGAGGGCTTACATTTCTCCAGTGTGTACGACTTCCCAGTTGCTGAGTGTGGTGCCTGAATTGTCTCACTCCATCTGCACAACAGCCCTGTGAGACTGAATTATTAGGACTCCATTTTACAGAGGAGAAAACCCCGTTAGCTTGCCCAAAGTCGCATAATTAGTATTTAGGGGACTCAGGAGTTGATCTCAGGATGTCTGACTCTAGAACCCCACACCTGACTATGTACTGTGCTGCTCCTGACCTTACAAGTGATTTACAAGTGGTGGCACCAACCTACCGAGTAACAGTAATTGAAATGAATACCAAGGTGTGTGCAAGAACAGTGTGCCAACTACATTGTGAGTGTTAGACCATTGGGGTCTTTTAATATTCCTCTCGGTGTTCTCAGGATTGCCATGGGTATATTTGCTGAATTTAATTGAGTAGAACACACCATTTTCAAATATATATTAGCATATGTTGTTTCTATGAAGAAGGGACAAAGTACACATGTATTTAGCAATGCCTGTAAGGTTCTGCAAAAGCATAGGTAGCTCTTTTTCCTCTGGTCTCACCTCCAGACTTAACATATGTCTTCCAGGTTATTAAACCTTGTCATTCTCTCACCCTCTCATGTCTTTGGCACCTCTGTGCTTTTGCTAATGCTGTGCCACTGCTGTGAAATAAATCCCTTCCTTCCTATTCCATATAGAGAACACTTACTCACCCATATGCCAGTTTAGATGGCACCTCCTTGAGGGACACTTTCCGTGAACTTCTCTTGTCCATGTTCTGCAAGGACACAATTTATCTTGCTTCCTGTATGGCATGTCCCATGCTCTTTACACCAGCATTTGCCTCTCTGAAGGTATTTAGCAAAAGTTTATTTAATTAATGAACAAATGAATAAATGGATGGATATTCTTAAGTAGACTTTCTCCATCAACCAAGAACCCTTAAAATTCTTCAGAACCATTTTCCCTGGATAAGAAAGTTTTCTAAAACTGCTTCCCCCCATGGCTACCTTCTCCTATTTTCATCTTTGTCATTTATTAAAAATATTACATAATGGAAAGTGACTGACCCTTAATTCCTGACTATTTTTATTGTACCTAACTGAAGGCAAATATTCCATTCCATTACTGTGTTTTTTTTTCAATATTCAATATACATATTACTCATAAAAATGTGACTTCCTGCTTTATTTCCAGTGTAACATGTGAAGGGTCCATAAAATCTACCAGAGAAAATGAAATGTAGTGCAGACAGGAGATTTTATCTATTCATGTGGCTCCCCACTGTCGACTCGTATCATGTAATTCTACTTAGCACTTCTGGGCCCATTTCCTTCAGTGTACTTTCCAAGCATTACCTAAGTGATGTAGTATATGTGAGTGGATGGGACGCCAGGAACTTGAGCTGTAAACGTAGAACTGTTAAACACAGTTCTGAGGAAATTAGATTTTAGAGTTGGAAAAGAAATATGGTCCAGACACTAACACCCTGTCTCAAAATTCAAATGGCCAAACCTCCACCTCCCCTCCGACATCTCCTCTATAAGGACAAGGGGGATATTATATGAAATGGAAGAGTGACTGAGAGTGGTGTTCCAAAGATTATGAAAAGATATAATCCCCAATGGGCAGCCACATGAAAGGACATTCTTTTTAGGGTTGTCGGAAAAAGAACTGCCAACACATCATAATCACAACATAGTATATCACACCTGGAAAAGCCAGTGAGGGTTCAAGAACAACCACTATTTTAAATTATAATAATAGCAGTCAGTATTTATTAAGTGCCTACTGTGTGCCAGGTGTTTTACACATAGTGTGTTTAGTCCTTTTCACACAACTTAGGACACGATAATGATGCTATACCACTCATGAGTTTTGCCCAATTCTGTCTCTGTGATCCCTGTTAACTTGAGTCTTTGAGGATTCTCTCATGTAAGAAGGACACCTTTTAGAAAATACCACTGTGTAGAGAAGGCCAGAGGCTAAATACAGAATGGTGCTTACAGAATGAAATTTTTCAGTTTTCCAAGTTCATAGAAAAGTCTGGAAGGTTCATGTTAACACAGTTGTAGCCACTGGGGAGGGGACCTAGAGAGTATTGAGAGAGGGGTTGCTTTCAGTTAAAATACTTTATAGAATTCTGTATCACTTGCAATTCTTTAACAATAAGCATGTAGTTGATTTAAGAATTTCAAAGTATTATCATGCGAAAAATGTATAAAGATCCTTTAGAATCCAGGTCCTGTTTTCACGTGTTTCTCCCTCCCAGTTCCATGTCTTCTGCAGTGGAGAAGCAACCCCTTGGTTCCACCTGTGGGTGGCAGTGCACTGTCCAGTTCATCACTGTGTCTACAGCATCTGCAACTGCCTGGGGCCCAGTGACTCCTCACCATTGGTTAAATGAGTTCTCTACAGGAATCTTGGCATCCCTGGTTTTCTTTCAATGACCCTATAAAAAGTGAAAAATTACAATTGTCTTGAGATCAACATGGTACTTTGGTGCATGTGTTTGCATTAATGTTTTGCTGCATGTTTTTATTAGTGTTTAAGACTATGCTTGTGGCAAATGGTCCAGGCTACTTAGAAAAGAAAACTAGGCAACTAAATGTGTAATAATATGTATGTGCTGAACTTATGCCAACAACACCGCATCAGGCTCTGGAATGATGATGGCAGAGACATCACCAGGCCCTTTCAGTGTTGCCATGGGGAGCTCAAAGGCACCTGCCCATGCCATCAGGACCATCTGAGGTAAACCAGTCATTTGGCATCAGCCAAAGAATATCGCCTGTTATATTAGTGTGTTCATTTGACTTTCATGGGGTTAGCATTTTATTTTTAAGTGTTAGCTTCGTAGTTCTATGAAAGCCATAAGTAACATCAAGAAGAAAAAGAATTTTTTAAAAAATGAGCATAGTATAAGGAGCCTCAGGGACATCTCCAAATGTATCAAAATCTGAATTATAGGGAGGCCAGGACAAGAGGAAGAACAAGAAATTGAAAATTTAGTTGCAAAAATAATGAAAGAAAACTTTTCTAATTTGGTGAAGGAAATAGACATACAAGTCCAGAAAGTACAAAGAATCCCAAACAAGTTGGACCCAAAGAGGACCACACCAAGCAAACATAATTAAAATGCCAAAGGTTAAAGATAAAGAGGGAATGTTAAAAGCAGCAAGAGAAAATGAGATAGTTACTTACAAAGGAGTTCCCATGAAACCATCAGATGATTTCTCAAAAGAAACTTTGCAGGCTAGAAGGGACTGGCAAGAAGTATTCAGTCATAAAAAGCAAGGACCTACGTCCAAGATTACTCTATCCAGCAAAGCCTTCATTTAGAATGGAAGGGCAGATAAAGTGCTTCCCAGAGAAGGTAAAGCTAAAGGAGTTCATCATTAGCAAGCCCTTATTACATGAAATGTTAAAAGGATTTATTTAAGAAAAATAAGATCAAAACTATGAACATTAAAATGATAACAAACTCACAACTATCAATAACTGAATCTAAAAAAACAAAGTAAGCAAACAACCAGAACAGGAACAGAGTCATAGACATGGAGATCATTCAGAGGGTTATCAGCTGTAAGTGGGGAGGGGGAGAACAGGGAAAAGGTACAAGGATTAAGAAGCATAATTGGTAGATACAAAATAGACAGCGGGTGTCAAGAATAGTATAGGAAATGGAGAACCAAAAGAACTTACATGCACACCCGATGGACATGAACTAAGAGGGCGTTGTTGGAGGGAATGGAGGTACTGGGCAGAGGGGAGCAAAGGGAGAAAATTGGGATGACTGTAATAGCATGATTAATAAAATATATTTAAAAAATAAAATGTTCCTACTCTATGGAATAATTAATTAATCTTTTAGGAATGTATGCCATATCAATAATCAGGTAAGTGTGCCTGGCAGTATTTGAGAGGATATTTAATAGCATCTGGGGAGGATCATGAAATGGGCAAAAATTTCTCCATCCTTATGTGTGCACTTCTCGGAATGGGACATTGCACGTTCTCCTACCACAAGCAGTGGGATCTGTTTCTCCATCCCTTCAGACTGGGCTGACCATGTGACCTGGATGGGTTCATGAGACATTCACGCATGTGTTGGAGGCAGAGGTGTGAAAAGCACGTGTGCACTGGAGTTGCTCTCAGGGAGCCCGAGGCTGCTGTGTGAAGGAGCCCAGCCTCGCCCATGGTGGGAGGAGGGACCCCATGGAGAGAGGCCCTGTCCTTTCATCCTTGCCACGACTCCAGGTTTCCTCAAAGAAACATGAACTTAAAAAATGGTTTTTATTTTAAGTTATGAAGTCTTGGGTTAATTTGTTACATAGTGAGAGCTAATCGATAAGGTGTTATTTATAATTGCCAAAAAAGCAATCCACTTATATGTCCAACAGGAGACTGGTTAAATGAAATCTCATTCATTTACACAGTGAAAAATGAGACTACCATTAAGAATGATTATCTTGATGTATGTTTACTGATATGGGAAGCTCTTCTTGATGTGCTGTTAAGTGAAAAAATAAGACAGTAGGTAAAACATGATCTCTTTTTGTGTAAAAGACAAAAACCTAAACAAACTAAGAATATGTCTGGCAGGTTATACTCTAGTGGTTATTTCTGGTGATTATTAATTATTTGCTTATCTCTTTTGTCTCATTTGTCTACTTGGATTGAAAGAAATAATAAAAAGGTTTTGCTTTTGTAGAAGAGATGCTGAATGCAGTCTGATTTCTGTAAGTAATATTTTATGAACTAACTTTTCGAAAGCCATTGTTCACATGCAGGTCCTGGTCCCTAGTACTGACCTCCTCCATCTCCTCTCCTCACCTCTGCTGTGTGGACCGTCCTTCACGTCTCCACTGGTGGGTCCCTTTCTGTGTCTCTCTCTTTTGCTGCTTTTCTCCCTGTGGTTGTCAGCCACCATGAAACATTCATTACAATTTCATTCTTTACTTCTGTCAAAGTGCCCTTCTCTCTCTACTCGGTTTCCCATGCTGGATCTGTGTTTGTGGATGAAACCTGAGAGCACTTGGCAGGAGACACACTTTTGCCTTCTCGGTAAGTAACGTGAGAAGTCCACGGAAGGAGCGGATGCTACCAAGTGCGCAGGGATGGCACTGATATGGGAGTTGGGAGATGGGAAAAGAGTGGATGGGGAAAATGTTTCCAGGCTCAGTGTTACTCTCCCAAATACCTGTTAGTATTTATATTATGGTTTTGACTAAGGAGCTAAATATCTTTTTCAGAGTGATTTTCAAATTCTGGCTAATCCCAACGTAGGCACACAGCCCCTTTTACGGATGGAAATATTGCGCATCAAAATGACTAAGTGATATGCCTTGGGGCAGAGGACAGCCTGGTGTTAACTTGGTCCTCGGATTACTACCAGTGGTTTACATGCTTGATGCTTCCACAGGTAGGCACTCCGAAAGGAAAAGTGTCGCAATACTGCTGGGCATTTCTACAAGTAAAACAATAATTTTCCCTTAAAAACTTTAAAACCAATGAATATAAAAGTAACAGTTAATGAACTCAGATCAAGACAATAACAGTAATATTTGTTGCTGCATTTCTACCTCTCCCTGCACCCATCTCTCCCTATGCAGATATTGTGGAAACATGTTCTCAAAGAGAGAATTTACACAAGTAAACGCACCATGTTTATAATGCACTTGGGGGCAGTTTCTGAGCCTTGGTATCAGGTTTTCCAAATGATCAAAATGTTAAGTGTTGCAGGATAATTATGTGATTTTTGTGAGCTTGAGGATACTTTTTATTTTTTAATTGGTTCTGCCCTATATTTTCCCTAATGGTTACACATGATTTGAGGCTTGGAGCTATGAAATCTGCTTAGAGGAAGGTGATCCTGCCCTGGTAGACATTCACTGTGCCTGGGGGGGTGGGGGGGGTGCGGGGAGGAGGAGTGCTTCTTATATTCTCAGTGTACATGGCTGCACTGGCCATGGGTGTGTGTTAGTCCATAGTTACCACTGAACTGCTTTCTTGGTGTAACCAAAGATTTGCCTATTTGGGGTATTTTAATACCATGCAGTAATATGGAAATAAATTCCTCAAGCCGTATAAAATCAGATTAAAGCACATTTTTTGTAGAAGTGCTCTCTACAATCTGTATCCAACTCTCTATCCTTTTATTGGAAATCCATATCTTATTCAGCTATGCATTTTTTTCTGGGTGTTTTTCTTTATAACTTACCACCTTTAAATCAAAATATATTGAAGAAGTGCATAGCAGTGATCTAAAATAATGTGGTTTGAACTAAACATTCTTTTTTTCTTTTTTCATTTTTTAAAAAGTTAATCTTTATAATGTTTTTTCCATTACCATTCAGCCTCCATATATCCTCTCTCCCCAGCAATCACACACTGTTGTCCATGTCCAGGAGTCTTTTTTCCTTTTTGCTCATTCCCTCCACAGCCTAACCTCCCACCCCTGCAACTGGCTGTCATGTGTTCTCCATCTATATGAGTCTGGCTCTGTGTTGCTTGTTAGTTCAGTTTGTTCATTAGATTCCACATATGAGTGAAATCATACAGTATTTGTCTTTCTCTGACTGGCTTATTTCATTTAGCATAATGTTCTCCAGGTCCATCTATACTGTCACAAAGGGTAAAAAAAATTTTATGGCCCAGTAGCATTCTGTTGTGGAAATGTCCCATAGTTGTTTTATCTACTCATCTACTGATGGACACTTAGGCTGCTTCCATATCTTGGAGATTATAAATAACACTGCAGTGAACACAGGTGTGCTTATGTTCTTTTGAGTCAGTGTTTTAACTAACCATTCTCTTTTTAATCACACAGAAATTGTTGAGTGCCACTTATTGCCCACCCTTCCCCATCAGCAAAGGTTAAGGGCTGAATAACTAACAGGGTACTGAGCTAGAGGTTCCCCCTAAATGGGAAGTTCCCCACTAACCTGGTTGAGGAAGGGGATGCAGAGCAGGGCCATTGAGAGTTACTTTGCATAGCTAAAGAACTTGGCCAGTGTTTTAGTAATGCTAATAGCTGTGCCTTTTCGTGCTGTGCTCAGAGTCAGGGAGATGGACACGACTCTAACCCATGATGCAGCTGGGAGGTGGCCCCCAGTGACTGCACCTGAGCCAGTAGGAGACTTCCCACATCAGAGGACCGAGCCTGCCTGGACTAACAATGGCAGTCGGGAATGGCCAGGTGTAACCCTTTGTGGGAGCAGTTGGAAATGGGGTTACAGAGGAAGATCTGCGCTGGGGTTTAAACCTGAGTGTGGGACAGCCATGCCCCCTGAACCATGTGACTTGGGAAGGAGAAGCTCTGGACCATGTGGCTTGGGAGCGGGCTTGGCCATGAGGTTTGAAAGGATGCAGAAGGACCGCCACTGGCCCACTGTGAGGAGGGGCCATGTGGTTTCAGAATAAGAGCAGGAGCCTAGCCAAGCACAGATTACTGGGAAAAGCCAGAATGCTGAACTGAGACTGGGGGAATGCTGAGGTACAGACTTCTGTTTCTTTTCCTGAGAGAGTACCTCTGACTGGCCTGGTTTGGCAAGGGGAGGCAGGACTGTGCATGTTTGTGGGTATTTCTTTTGTTTTTAAGGGAGTGGGATTTAATGGAAAAATTCTGCCCTTATTTTAATCCTGTATAACTTTTGAATAAATAGTTCCTTCCCTTTTCATAAGATGCTGTCATTGGTAGTCACAGTTTTCTTATTTTTATTTTTATTTTTTTTATTGGTGGTGGGCAATTGAACCCAGAGGAATAGAGCCCAGAATGGTTTTGTTTCATTGCCACTATGCGGGGATGGTGGGTGTCAGTACTTAAACTCCAAGTTTACACTCTTCAATATGATGTGTACAACCTATTTGCTAATTCATCAAATCTTTATTACCTATTATGTACCAAGAACTCTGCTAGCTTCTCTGGCTATATGTTGTTGAGACTCTGACCTGAGGAGGATGTGATTGAGGTCTCACAGGAGACACAGGCCAGCAAACATACCTGCAGTGTGAAAAGTGAAAATGACAGAGGAAAGTATGCATTACAGTTACTTGGTCAAATTTGGTAGAGAAGGCCAAAGGCGTCTTTCTTCAGAGAAGAAATGGTGATTATAGACATAGAGGGTTCCAACACAGATATCAGGGCAGACGGAGCTGAATGCAAATTGAACTTCTCCAAAGAAACTCATGACCTTGGGTGGACTTACTCATATGCAATTAGCTTTAGTTTCAGTATCTGTGAAAATGGGATAAATAACATCAGTGAGGAAATATGTGTAGAAAGCATAGCACAGTCCCTGGTATGTTGTCAGTTCCCATTAAATGATAGTTATCATTATTGTCATTATCATTACCACCCTCACTTTTTGTATGAGGAGCTTAGATGGAGACCTGTGTTACCCCAGCTTGCACAGCTGCTGGTAGAAGGTGTAGGAGCAGAGCCGCGTTTTCGGACCCTCGTGTGTCTTCCCTTCCACAGCGACACCCGGGAAGCCAAGAGTACCGAGAAGCCAGCTTTCTGGCATCTTTTAGTTTCTGTCCAGGCTGTGCCCTTCTGTGTAACAACAAGCTGATGGGCATGTTTCCTTTGTACCTGTGGGAATGACGTTTCCCTGGCAGGGCAGAAGGTTGCTATTCTCTGTCTGTGGATTTGGTCTGAGGTGAGCCAAGCCGGAAAATTAGATGGAGGAGAATGAAGGATAGAATGCCGAAGGGCAGTGGTACCAGAAAAAAGGCTCCTTTCTCAAGCCGTGGACATTAAAAAAACTAGTGGAAAATTGGCCTCTTGTCTCCAAAAGCACTTTAGTCGGAGCAGTATTGAGTCACTTTTCTCCTCTGCCATGTCTTTGCGTTGGGATGAAACAAAGCAGAGAAAATGGGTCCCTTCTGAAATGCTGACCTTAACAGTTGATGGGGGAGGAGTTATGTCTGGAGTCAGGGGCCCCAGCTGGGCCTCATGAATGAATTTGACCTGGGGGCCACAATAAAGATGGGGAGGGAAGGAGATTTTTTCTAAGAGTTGCTCCATGTGTAAGATTGTTACAGAACAAACAAGGGGGGCCTGGGACAATATACTATTACTGAAAGAAGCCCCCAGGTCCGTTATGTCCGCTGCCAGAGGAAAGACGTCTCTCAATGCCAGAGATTTGTGAAAAGGAAAGGAAATGTTTATTTAATGCTATACAAACTTCAAGTAGTGACCTAATGTCTTTATCAAAAATCCTAAAGTCCCTAAAAACACCCACAAACAGACACAGTCCTTCCTTCCTTCCCCCTTTGCCCAGTCCAGAGTACCGTATCTCAGGAAAGGAAATAGAAGTCCATGGCTCAGGCAGTCCTCTGGTTCTTCCCAGTTAGTACTCCATCTCCACTGGGAGACCTTCCTGGGTCTCCAGCACCCTCAGCTGAGTCGCTGGGATCTCTGCTAAAACCAGGTGGTGGTTCCCCTTCTAAAGCTGCGGGGGTCCCCACTCTGACCAGGCCACGTGGTTCTCCCCCTCTCAGGGCTGTGGGAGTCTCCACTCTGTCAAGGCCGTGTGGTTCTCCCTCTCTCAGGGCTGCGGGAAGGGGAGAGTCCCCACTCTGTCCAGGCTGCGTGGTTCTCCCTCTCAGGGCTGCCATGTCTGGGTTTAAATCCCCCGTGCCAATCTTCCTCTGCAGCCCCATTTCCGACTCCTCCTACCCTTGGGCACACATGCCCTCAATCTGCTGTCTTCTCCAGCTTTCCTGGTCGCCATCGTGGGTCTGGGCAGGTGTCACCCCATGTCATGGAGCCAATCTTCTCCCAGCTCCTACGCAGGCGCTGTTATTTAGTGGACCTGCCCCCCAGTCACATCTTGGGGGGGAGGTCCCTTTCCATCCCCCTGGCCTTGAGCATGGCCATAGCTATTTAGCATATCTAAGTGACCAGCTGAAGGCTATAGGTATGCTAAATGACCATGCCATGGATTAGCTGCAAAGCTGCCCTGCATGTTCTTGCTCTGTGTGCCCCTTCCCCCAACTCACACCTGTGGGGGAAGGGGTGAAGACACCTTAAAATCTCCTGGACACCTTGAGTTCTGGACCCCATTTCAAATGCCTATTTGGGGTCCCCCCTCTTGGCTGCACCCTGTAACAAGATTACGGTAAAATGAATAAATAAAACAAAATGGGCCTCCGTGGGCCCATATTTCTGTGGAGTCCTTTGATAGAGATCCTTACACCTGTTCAAGGTTCCAGAGTCCCCTGGGGGACAGCAAGAATGGAGGTGTGGTTGGGGTTGGGGTTTTTGGCGATGCCAGGAGAAGGGAGCAGAGGTGGACCCTCTGCCTCCTGAATTACATTGGAACTTGGAGAGCTGAGCCACAGCTAGTGACACCCGTGTCTCCTCATCCCCCGTCACAGAGGAGACAAACTGACCTCATCCAAACTCCATCCTCCCAGGAACTTTTGACTTGTGCAGCTTCCTTATCTGGCCCTCCTAACACTCCATGCAGCCAGCGGCTGTGGAATGACATCATTCTCCTCCAGGCGAGGGGCCTTGTGGCTTAGAGAGGCTGAACGATTTATGCAGTTGACAAGCTAGTTTGTGGCAAGGCCAGGACTTGACTTTGGGTTCTTCTGATTCTGAACCTAATTCCCTTTCCCCTGTGGTCTTCTCTGCTATGAGGCATGTTTCTGTAAATGTGGATTAGCTCAGGCACAGTTGGGTAAAGGGAAATGATATTGGTATAGTGAGGAGATTACGTCTGTTCACACACGATTCATCGTTAGCTTGCCAAAGGGACCTGGAATAATGAGAGCAGACTGCTAATCTTCAGTGCAAGTGAGAAAAACCCTTAGCTTGCCATTGCACTGGCAGCAGGGGCCCTATCAGCTATCTTCTTAAATATTCACAATAGAAACTGACCCCTGGACTTCCACCTTTTGCTTGCATGGCCTCCAGCTCATGGCAGGTTTGTATGCATCCTAGGCCCACCTTAACTGGCTTACAACTCCACTTGTAATTGCATTGTTTCGTCTCTTATCAGCCTGGCTCTCTTTTCTATCAGTTCCACTCTATTATTTTTGTGCATTTTTTAGTATCTTAGGTGACAGCTTCCAGCTATGCTGAGGTGCCTCCTGGCAAGTCCAAGTTATCTCCCTGGCTATCAATGGTCAGCAAGTCTGATGGTGCTCTGGTTATGAAATTGCATAGGTTTTGAATCGTCTGCCCCTAACCTTATGCTTCACATTAGTCCTGTAACTTGATCTCTCTGCTCCTCGTGAGGAACATGTCTTTATTCTATTACACACAGTATATACATTATTACAGGAACTCATCACAAGAATTGGTAATATACAGTGAGTTTTATTATTATTCCAATTTTACAGAAGAGAAAACTGAGACTCTGAGAGGTTAAAGTAGTAACATTTCCGAGTGGCAGAATTTGAGTCAAAGCCAAGGGCTGCCTGACTGCAGTTGGACGTGTGGCTGGCAGCTGCCATCCTGGACAGTACAGCTCTAGACCATTGCACTTTGCACCCGTGGGTCAGTGCTCTGAGTTTAGTGGCATTCTGGACTTGCAATTTGTGACATTTTAAAATAAGGCCAAATTACCTGTCAATTGTAAATGCAGAATCGATGCTCAGAGTCATAGAATGGTTGTTTTATAAGGGATCCCCTGTTTTGTCACATTTTAATGAAGTGTAGTGTTAAGATTTTTTAAAGTATTTGACTTTTTCCCTTTTTTTTCCTTCTAAGACTACATAGATATGGTTAACCAGGGAAACAGAAAACTTCAAGATATTATAATAGCAAAGTTCAACTATCCAAAAGGCGATTCTATGGAAAAGGACTAAATCTGTATGACCCAAGAGGAAGAACGGGAAACAGTGGAGATGACCACAAGGATGACAATAGATGAAGTCAGCTCTGTGGGAAGGGGCAGGGGCAGGGGAAGGGGGCTGGCTTGGAATGTAGTGGACTCCTCGCCTTAGAGCTGTTCGTGCATCTAGTCCAAGCATCTGCTTGAAGGGCGTGTTGTGAAGCCAGCCCATGCCCTGGGACATAATTGGACTACATTCTTACATTCCCCAAGAGTCTGTGAGTTTGGAATGGCAAAGTATGTTTTTAAACTTTGTATAGTCACCTTCTAAATCTAAATTTAGGCCTCAGTATGTAGATTTTGGCACCAGAGTGAAGATGCCTGTCTAGTCTGGATGACTAACATTCAGGCAGTAACCTAGCTTGTGTGAGGCCTGCCATTCGGTAGAGCTTGGATTTTTGCAAAAGAAAATAATGTGCCTTCTTGGTTTATTTTGGAAACATCCAATAAGGATTCTTTAGCCTTTGAATTGATGTTGTGATGTCAAAACCATACTACCAAAATGAAATCTGCATTTCAGAAGGTGTGCCACTGATTTGTTATCAAATCTTGGAAGCAGAATATGATGGGAATCTGAGGATTATTTCCTTAAAAAAATGGCAGAAGGTGAGTCTAAAAGATGGTAAGAGATCCAAAGTGAGGAGGGGCCTTGTTATTTCCATGTTAAGCACAAATCAGACCACAGTAGTCATTTTATAGTCTCAGGAGGACTTGCTGTACATTTCAGATAGGTTAGGTCTATGTTTCTTAAACTTTAATGTGCATACAAATCTTTATCGCTGAATTGTGTCATCCCAAATCCATATATTGAGGCCCTAAACTGCAATGCCTCAGAATGTGTCTGTATTTGGAAATAGTACCTTGAAGGAAATAATTTAGTTCAAATGAGGCTCTTAGAGCAGGCTCTAATTTAATGTGACTAGTGTCCTTAAGAGAAAAGGAGATCAGGATAACCAAGAGATCTCAGAGATGCATGCACACAAGGAAAATGCCACATGAAGAGACAATAAGGAGGCCGCCACATGCAAGCCAAAAAGAGAGGCCTCAGGAGAAATCAATTACGCCAACATCTTGATGTTGGACTTCCAGACCTCCGAACTGGGAGAAAATAACTTTCTGTGTTTTCATCTCCTTACACCGTTGTACTTTGTTATGAAAGTCCTAGCAAGCTAATAGATGAATTACCTGGAGGTCTTCTTAATATGCAAATTCTGATTCAGTAGGTCTGGAGTATAATCTGTATCTACATTTCTAATAAGCTTCCAGGTGATACTGAGCCCGCTGGTCCAGGGATGACACTCGGAGTAGCAAGGAGCTGGGTTATGTTGCAACAATTTTTACCCTGAAATGACAGTGGCTTAGCAAAATAAAGTTTACTTCTTGCTGTATATCTAATGTGCCTGGACTTGGGGGAGGGCATTCACATAGCCATTCAGGAACTTAAAATTGCAATGGTTCCATTACCTGGAGTGTCATTTGTTACCAAGTCAGGGAAAGAAGTTGTTGAAAGGCTGCCCGTGAACTATTCATCATTACCTTAGTATGAAGTGATGCATGTAACTTCTGTTTGTAACTCATTGGCCAGACTAGTTATATGGCCTTGCCTAACTGTAGGAAGTCTTGGAAGTGCCATCTTCCTTGTGCCTAGAAATTAGAAGAGACCTGGAATCAGTGGGATCTAGTAATTTTTACACTTCATTCTGATTTTAGCCTTTTAGACATTTTACTGTTATCCAGCTAAGTAGGAACAGAAACATACTTTTGAGAAAATGGAATGGTAGTGTTTTTACCTTAAACCCACTAAACTTTATGTTGTAAACTGATATTTGGGGTTGTGAACAAAACCTACGTCCTCAAAATGTTATTAAAGACTCTCTTTGTTGTGGGATGTCTTCTTTCAGGGACTATTCAAGATGCAAATCACTGGAGGAAATGTTAAAGAGATATTTATTATTCTTAGTCCATGTATTCTTCTATGATATTTTGAAACATAAACTTACTACCAGATACCATTTCCTTACAGGTTTAGAATATATTTCTAAAAACTGCAATCAAGCTGATTGCACGTCTTTGAGGAACTATAAAGTCTAGTTTCCATAAAAGAAGCCTAGAAGGAAGACAAGGATTGGAGTTTTGCTCTTGCAGATGTCTCTGCAAGATGAAAACCTTAGAGACCAGAATGTGGAAATGGTGGGAACAGGATGGGATGGGCAAGAGGTTTCGACACTGCTTTGTAAAGTCTCCTCTCTAAAATCAGGAGTCATGGTATCCTACTTCAGACCATGAAACAAGTCTCAGCAAGTTAAAATGAATGAAATTACATAAAGAATGTTCTGTGACCATACAGTATTAAATTAGGAATCAATAAAATTAAGCTATCTAGAAAATATCCAAATAGTTTCAAAGTTAAAAACACAGTATATAATCTATGAAATTAAAAAAGTTAATCACAAGAAGCAATAGAAAATATTTTCAAATAAGTGATAATAAAAGGCAATATATTTACATTTGTTGGGTATAGCTAGAGCAGTGATTAAGATTAAGGGAAATTGGTAAATTTCAGAGACTGTGTGAGAAAGAATAAATCACAAAATCAATGATCTCTGATCAACTTTAACTGTACTTGAACAACAATAAAAAAAAGAAAAAAAAAGGACTTAGGAGAAGAAAAAAGTAAACCCAAAATTAATTTTTAAAAAGGATATTCTAAAAATAAGAGTGGAAACACATGGAAATAGAAAACATACAAGCAATAGAGGAAATCAGAAACATCAAATTTGGTTGATTGAGAAGATTAATAAAAAGATTAATAAAAATGATTAGGTAGACTGATCAAAGAAAGAAATGAGAGAAAAGGAGCTACTAATTCAGGAATTAAAGAAGAGTCATTTTGACAGATCCCCACAGACATTAAAACAATAATAAAGGGCTATTATAAATTACTTTATGCCAATTAATTTAACAACTTAGATAAAATGGATACATTTTTA
The DNA here is from genome assembly GCF_019186645.2 of Phyllostomus hastatus. NCBI lineage: Eukaryota > Metazoa > Chordata > Mammalia > Chiroptera > Phyllostomidae > Phyllostomus > Phyllostomus hastatus. Next base: position 16,461,086 of record NW_025333857.1, read on the forward strand.
GAACATATTTTATTAAAACTGATACAATAAAAAATAGGATATCTGAATAACCTGTAGCTGCTAAAGACATTGAATTTAATTTAATCCTGTTTCTGAAAGAAAACTCTGGCTCAGATGGCTTCACCGGTGAATTCTATAAAACAGTTAAGGAAGAAATAACACCACTCTCACACAATATTTTCCAGAAAACATAGAAAGAGAATGCTTCTCAGCTCATTTAACGAGTCTAGCATCATGCTGATCTAAAAAGCAGGCCAGGTGATTACAAGAAAATAAAATTATAATGAATGTCTCTTATGAACACAGATACAAAATTCCTAAAAAAGTAGCAAATCAAATTTAATAATATAATATTTCACCAATGGATTTATCACAAGAATGCAAAATTTCTTTGTTTTCAAAATTAATTATTAATTCACAGCATTAGGAGATTAACAGAGAAAAGTCCTATGATCATTTCAATAGATGCAGAAAAAAGCATTTGACAAAATTTGACTCATTTATGATTTTTAAAAGATTTTATTTATTTTTAGAGAAGAAGGGAGGGAGAAAAAGAGGGAGAGAGTATTCCATTGTGTAAATGTACCACAGTTTTTTTATGCACTCATTTGCTGATGGGCACCTAGGTTGCTTCCAGCACTTGGCTATTGTAAATTGTGCTGCTATGAACATTGGGGTGCATAGGTTCTTTTAGATTAGTGTTTCAGGTTTCTTAGGGTATAATCCCAGCAGTGATATTACCAGTCAGAGGTAGTTCCATTTTTAGTTTTCTGAGGAAATTCCATACTGTTTTCCACAGTGGCTGCACCAGTCTGCATTCCCACCAACAATGTACTAGGGTTTTCTTTTCTCCATATCATCTCCAACACTTGTTGTTTGTTGATTTGGTTACTATAGCCATTCTGACCAGTGTGAAGTGGTATATCATTGTGGTTTTAATTTGCATCTCTCTGATGGCTAGTGATGCTGAGCATCCTTTCATATGTTTCTGGATCCTCTGTATGTCCTCCTTGGAGAAGTGTCTGTTCAGGTCCTTTGCTCCTTTTTTTAATTGGTTTGTTTGTCTTTGTGGAGTGGAGTGGAGTAGAGTGGAGTTGAGTTGAGTGTTGTGAGTTCTTTATACATTTTGGAGATCAAACCCTTGTCAGAGATATCATTGACAAATACATTTTCCCATATGGTTGGTTCTCTTTTCATTTTGCTGATGTTTTCTTTAGACATGCAGAAACTTTTTATTTTGATGAGATCTTACTTGTTTATTCTTTTCTTTCTGTCCCTTGCTCTAGGGGACATATCAGTGAAAATATTGCTGTGTGGAATATCTGAGATTTTCCTGCCTATGTTCTCCTCTAGGGCTTTTATGGTGTTATGACTTATATTTAAGTCTCTTATCCACCTTGAATTTATTTAAGAAAAACAAAGTTGATAGACTTATACTTCTTTATTTTTTCCAAAAATTTTTAATTGAATGTGTTGAAGTGACATTGGTTCACAAAACCATACAGGTTTCAAGTGTACATCTCAATAAAACATCATCTGCCCCCTGTATCGTGTGCCCATCACTCCAAGTAGTCTCTTTCCATCCCATTTCCACCCCCTTGCCCACCTCCACCCAGCCCCCACCCCCATTTCCCTCTGGCCATCACCACACTGTTTTCTGTGTCTCTGCATTATGTGTACATGTCTTTTGCTAACCCCTTCTTTTTGCATCCAGTCCCTACCCTGTCCCTTGCCTGTGACAGCTGTCAGTCTGTTCCATGTTTCTATGCCTCTGTTTCTGTTTTGCTCATCAGCCTATTTTATTTATTATATTCCACATATAAGTGACATCATATGATATTTGTCTTTCTCTGACTGGCTTATTTCACTTAGCATAATACTCTCCAGGTCCATCCATGCTGTTGCAAAAGGTAAGATTTCCTTCTTTTGATGGCTACGTAGTATCCCATTGTGTAAATGTACCACAGCTTTTTTAACCACTCATCTACATATGGGCACTTGGGCTGTTTCCAGATCTGAGCTATTGTAAATAATGCTGCAGTGAATGTAGAGGTGCATATATTCTTTTGAACTAGTGTTTTAGGATTCCAAGTTTATATTCCCAGAAGTGGGATCATTGGGTCAAAAGACAGTTAGTTCCATTTTAATTTTTTGAGGAAATGCCATAGTATTTTCCACAGTTTCTAAACCAATCTGCATTCCCACCAATGGTACATGAGGGTTCTCTTTTCTCCATGTCCTTGCCAGCACTTGTTTTTTACTTATTGATGATGGCCATTCTGACAGGTGTGAGATGGTATCTCATTGTGGTTTTAATTTGCATTTCTCTGGTCATTAGTGATGTTGAGCATCTTTTCATATGTCTATTGGCCATCTGTAGGTCCTTTTTGGACAAGTGTCTATTCAGGTCCTTTGTCTACTGTTTAATTGGGTTGTTTGATTTTTTTTGGTATTGAGTTTTATAACTACTTCATAAATTTTTTATATTAACCCCCTATCAGATGTATCAGTGAATGTGCTCTCCCATTCTGTGGGTTGTCTTTTTATTTTGTTGATGATTTCCTTTGTTGTGCAAAAAATTTTTAGTTTGATGTAGTCCCATTTGTTAATTTTTTCCTTTTGTTTCCCTTACCTGGGTAGATATATCCAATAAAAAATTGCTACGAGCAATGTCCAAGATTTTGCTACCTATGCTTCCTTCTAGGATTTCTATGGTTTCAGATCTAACATTTAAGTCTTTGATCCATTTTGAATTTATTCTTGTATGTGGTGTAAGAAGATGGTCTATTTTCATTTTTTTTGCATGTGTCTGTCCAATTTTCCTAGTGCCAAGTATTGAATAGACTGTGTTTAGTCCATTGTATGTGCTTTCTTCCTCTGTTGAATATTAATTAACTATAAAGGGGTAGGTTTATTTCTGGGCTCTCTATTCTGTTCCATTGATCTATTATGTGTTTTTATGCCACTACCATGCTGTTTTGATTACTATGGCTTTACAGTATAGTTTGATATTAGGTAGTATGCCTCCTCCAACTTGGTTTTTCTTTCTCAAGATTGCTGTTGCTATATGGGGCTGTTTGTGGTTCCATATACACTTTTAAAATATTTGTTCTAGTTCTAGTTGAAATATGTCATTAGAATCTTGATAAGAATTGCATTGAATCTATAGGTTGCTTTGGGCAATATAGACTTTTAATGATGTTAATTCTTTCTATACATGAACACAGTATGTGGTTCCACTTATTTAGATCTTCTTCAGTTTCTTTCAAACAAACTGGACAACTGGATGAAATGGATAAATTCCTAGGAACATACAATCCTTCCACATAAATCAGGAAGAATCAGATAATCTGAATAGACAGATTTTACCTAGTGAAATTGAAGCAGTAATAAAAAAAAAAAAAACTTCCAACAAACAAAAGCCCTGGACTGGATGGCTTCAAAAGAGAATTTTATCAAACATTCCAAGAAGAACTAACTCCTCTCCTTCTCAAACTATTTCATAAAATTCAAGTGTATGGAAGGCTCCTAAACTCATTTCATGAGGCCAGCATTATCCTAATTCCAAAACTAGATAAAGACACCACAAAGAAAGAAAATTATATGCCAATATCCCTGATGAACATAGATGCTAAAATCCTCAACAAAATATTAGCAAACTGAATACAGCAATGCATCAAAAAGATCATACACCATGATCAAGTGGGATTTATTTTGGGACTTCAAGGCTGGTACACCATTCACAAATCACTATCTGTGATTCACCACAGAAACAAAATAAAGGATAAAAACCACATGATCATATCAATAAATGCAGAAAAAGCATTCCATAAAATCTATCATACATTTATGATAAAAACTCTCAGCAAAGTGAGAATAGAGGGAACATACCTAAATATAATAAAGGCCACATATGACAAACTCACTGACAGCATCATACTCAATGGGCAAAAGCTATAAGCATCTCTATAAGATTGGGAACAAGACAGGGATGTCTGCTTTCACCTCTCTTATTCAACAGAGTATGCAAAATCCTAGCCACAGCAATCAGACAAGAAAAAGAAATAAAAGGCATCCAAATTGGAAAGGAAATAGAAAAATTGTCTTTATTTGCAGGTGACATGATACTGTACCTAGAGAACCCCAAAGATTTCACTGAGAAACTATTAGAACTAATAAACAAATTCAGAAAAGTAGCAGGATACAGAATTAATATCCAGAAATCAGTTGCATTTTTATATGCCAAAAATAAAGTAACAGAAAAGGAAATTAAGAAAATAATCCAATCCACAATTTCTTCAAAAAGAATAAAATACCTAGGAATAAACCTAACCAAAGATGTAAAACACCTACATGTGGAAAATTATAAGACACTACCCTTTTTTAAATTGGATTGTCTTCCTGGTGTTGAGTTGTATAAGTTCTTTATATATTTTGGAAATTAACATCTTATCAGGTGTATCATTAGCAATATGTTTTCCCTTGGGTTCCCTTTTTATTTCATTGATGGTTTCTTTGTGCAAATGACAGCATCAACAAAGTGATGATCAAGACATTTTGGAATTTGTAAATAGTGATCAAGACAAACACTACTTATAAGATAAATGTGCAAATAGTGATCAACAAAGTAGTGATCAAACAGTGTGGGATTTGTAAAAGGAAAGACAAATCTAGCAATAGAACACACAGACAAATAGATAGTCCAGACATTGATTCACATAAATAAGGTCAAATAATTTTTGCCAAAGTTACAAAGGCAATGCAATGGAGAATAGAAAGTCTATTTGACAATTGGTTCTGGAACAATAGGATATCCATATGAAAAACAAAAACACTGATTTTTACCTCACAGCATATGCAAAATTAATTTGAGGTGGATCACAGACCTAAACATAAAAAATAATAGTATAATGCTTCTATGACAAACTAGAAGAATGTGTTTTTGGCTTTGTATACATAAAAATTCCTTAGATAGGATATAGAAAGAAATAACTATAAAAAGAAAATATTGATAAATTGGACTTCATCAAAATTAAAAGCATTATTATGAAATGAATAAAATGCTATGGACTGTGAAAAGTATTCACAATATAAATATTTAACAAAGGACTTGTATCCAGAGTTTTCAAAGGACATCTATATCTCAATAATAAAAAGAGAAATCAACTTAAAAATAGACATTAGAATTAAATAGATACTTCATAAAGGAAGATATGTGAATGTCCACATGAAAAAGGCCTCAAAATGATTAGTCATTAGCAAATGCATAGTAAGCCACTTTGAGATACCTTTACACACTCACCAAAACTGTGGAGTGAAAAAAGCTCACACCAAGAGGTAGCGAGAATATGGAACGACCAGAATTTTCACATATTACTGGTGAGCATGTAAAATGGTACAACCCTTCTGGAAAACTGTATGGCAACTTGTTATGAATTATACATCTCTCTCATGACCATGTGATTCCATTGTTTATTTACTCAAGAGAAATAAAAGCAGGCCCACAAAAGAATTTGTCATGAGTGTTCACAGTTTTTCTCATAATAGCCCAAACTGGGATCAACCCAAATGTCTATCAACAAGGAGAATAGATAAACAAATTGTGATGTACTCATACAATAGAATACGATTCAGCAGCAAAAGTAACAAGGCACACAGCATGGAGAAAGCTTAAAAACAGTAGGTTGAGTGAAAGAAGCCAGACACAAAAAAATAGCTACTGTGTGATTCCATGAGTATACATTTCTAGAAAAGGCACACATATGTAGTGATAGAAATTAGAAAAGGTCTGGTCCCTGGCCTGAGGGAAAGTGGATATGCCTTGGAGAGTTTCACAGGGAACTAAGGGCATTAAAAATGTTCTACATCTTAATAGGAATGTGGATTATACAGGAGAATGCATTTGTAGAAACTCAACACTTAGGATTTGAACAGGACTCTGTAGGCAAATTATACCTCACTGAAACTTTATTAATATAACAAATGGTAGCAGGGGTTCTATCTTTATGGTTCTATCCTCCTGAGTGCATTGTAAAAGTAGTTTTGGAAGACACTTAGGGGAACTTTTCAGTTCTCATCTTCATTTTTTTAAAAGAAGGAACTATCTGTAGAACATGGTGAATTGGAAGTGCTTTCATCCCACCACCTTCCCATCTTGGAATGTGATCACTCTGCCAGCTGCTTCTAAGGGAGACCAGCACCCAGGATGTGATGCCAGCTTCTAAGACAATAACGGTGTGACCTACAGAAACAGACCTGGTTTAGATTCCAAGCTCCAACACTGACTCTGGGGCAGAGGACTTAGTTTCTTCTTAGCCTTGACACCCATCCACTTTTGTGAAATGAAGAGAATTATCTCGCCTTTAGTGTCATTGAGAGGATTAGTGCCCAGCTCTCCCCTTGGTTCTTTCTGTGAAATCTTTCCCAGGTTTCCTGACTCTGGTTTTTCCTACCCCACCGCTCTTACTACTGTACTTTTCCTTCAAAGCACTCATTGTAGATGCAATTTTGTATTTACTTGTGTGAATATGTGACTGGTGTCATTCTGCCCCCACCCTCCCCACACCCCACAGATGATAGGCAACTCCAGAGTGAGGGACCTGTGTAATTTTGCCCAGCAGCACCTAGTACCATGCTTTGCACATGGCAGGTAAGCAGTAAATGTTTCCTGAAAAAATGATGACTGGCAAAAGCAAGTGAACCCTCCTCTAGTTCCAGATACACACCACTCCCTCCACTTCTTTCCCTCCAGGCTGCCTTTTGTCATTCATTAGTTTGTCATTGCCACTTTTTACTTGCCTTACAATGTGTGTGGTAAAAAAAAATAGAGAAGGGGAGTAGAGGGGGTCAGGTGTTGGGGACTGGAGGAAAGATTTATCTGTTAATGGCAGCCTCAGAGAGATAACCCTGCCCTGAAGGAGCCCAGCATAGGAGTCTTGGATTCAGTGTTTCAGAGAGCTGCAGCCGTCTTTATTCCTCCCTAGGAACTTTTACGCTGGAGGGCACTCAAGGCCGCCTATCACTGCTTTCCATCGCGGCTCAGGGGTTTCATGTTTATCTGTGTTACTCATGTGTTGGTCTTGCACCGCCTTCCTGAGTGTTCTGGGGAGCCTGAGTTGTGAAACCCGCCTATCTTTTGGCAAGATTTGCCTTGTTAAAAAGGGGCAACATGGCAATATATTGTTACACTACCTTCACTGCTGCTTTTTTATCTTTTCTCTGCCTTCTGAAAGTGTGAAGAGAGTGAGCTGTTAAGATCTCATGGGCTGGGCATGCTCATGGCGGCAGGCTCCTCTAAGAAGATCTATCCATGGTTTTAGTATTCAGAACTTTAAACATTTAGGTGGAAATGTATTTACTTTCTTCTTTTCAGTGTGTTATTTTGAAATAACTGTACATTCACCAGTAGTTGCAAAACAATTATACAGGGAGATCCCATGTACCCTGCACCTTACTTTTTATTTTTATTTATAAATGTAATGCATGAGCATTATAAAATTTCAGAGTACAAAGGCATATAAAATGCAGGTTCCTCTCCATTAATAGAGCGGATATCCTCCTAATATTTATTCTATGCATAAACAAATGTATGAATATGGTTGAGTCTTTTATCAGATATAGGGTCATGCTATCCAGTAGCCCTTTCTCTACCCAGAATCTAAGTAAAAAAGTCTTCCCATGTCAGCGGCCATAGCCACCACACATTCTTGCAAATAGCTACATCAAAGAAAATATTTCAAACATGAGTATGTTCAGAAAATGTGGCAATTTTTATAAACTTACTAAAAAATGTTAGTATAATTTTAGAATGAGCACACTTCAAATCTAGACCTATCTTAAAACAAACAAAAAAGCCATTCTCTAGGGGAAGCTCAGAGTCTGTTCCCAGTTTCAATCAAATTGTCTTTCTCTGGAAGAAACACCTGCCTTTGAGACAAGCTGCAAGTGGGTCACAATTGGTGTGTCTCCATCTTTAATAACCAGTGTTTCCATTCTTTTAACTGCTTAATCTCCTTGTTTGCTACTTGTTTCAAGAATGGCCTTTTTTCAGCATGCTGGACATGACTCAGAGTGTTCCTTTGGGAACCGTTAGGGATGGATTGCATCAGTCAAATCAGGTGAGGAGTGTGGCAGTGGAAAGGTGACAGGAAGCCACTGCAGTGGGTGGTGGGGAGTAGGGTGCTCCCTAGTGGGCAGGCACCACCTGTGCTCAGTCTGGATTTCCTTCCAGAGGAGACACCACAGGGTCACAGACCCCCTTTGGACAGCATCACCCAGAGAGGATGTAGAAGGTACAGTGCTGCTGATTGTAGCTGGCTGTTCTGATGGGTGCAGGTCCTGGAGGTGCAGGCCTAAAGGCTGGAAACCCTCGAGGTCCACACTTTGAATCCCTCTCTTCTCCTCTGAGCTCCGGTCGGGAGGGCTCTGACTTGAGGGGATTTCAGTATATGACAGCACCAGCGGGGGAGGGAAAATAGCCCATAAAATGGCCATAGGTCTCCTCCGGAATCCTCAGAGAGAGGGAAAACTGGGGCTGCCTTCCCCAGAGGAGAATCAGAATGACTTACTGCTTCTGTGCCCCACTCTACCCTCCATTCCACACATTCTCTTCTCAGTTACCCTCATGCTGACCCTAGTCCCAGTGGAGAGCTCACCACACTTTCCTGACCTGAGTGAGCTCAGTCTTTCTTCCAGGTCTGGGTAAATGACTGGATTTTTTGTCTGACTATTGGAAAAGATTCACTTCCTGCTATTAGCTGGATTTGCCACTCTCCCATTATTTTTCTGTTTTGGATCCACCAGACTGACCCGCCCCTCCCCACCCCATGCCTGGGACCCAGGAGCCATTGTTGACTCCTCTCTCTCAGCTGCACATCCAACTCCTCTGTTCTCCACAGTCAACTCTGGACCCCTGTCACCACTGCCTGAGTTCAGCCATTCCTTTGACAAGTACCTGAGTGTTTGTGCACCAGTCCCTGGACCTGGAGGGTGAACAGACACAGACCTTGTCATCCCTGCCCTCTTAGAACATATGGTTTAGGAAATTAGTCATTAACAGTTTCTCCTGTTTTCTCACTGAGCTTCTGTATTCTCTGAGCTTTGGTAACGCAGTTTATTCCCCACAGAGTCTCCAGAATATTAAAAAAAACAAAAACAATCAAAACCCAAAACTGACTCTTAATCCCATCTCTCCCTGGTGGTAGGAGAAAAGAAGCACTGGATGAAGAGGTGAGAGAGAAAAGGCTGAATTTTAGCTCCTCCATTGTTCATCTGTGTGGCTTCTGGGAAGTCTCCATTCCTAACCTTGGAAATGCTTACAAATTTTAGTAATAACTAAAGCTTGGGATGGAGCTTTACATGGTTTTAGTTAATCCTCAGACTGATCTTTGAAGGATGCTATTTTCAATCTCCTTTAATGGGTAAAGAAACTGAGGCACACAAACCTGAAGTAACTAGTTCCAAATTATGCAGCTAGCAAGTGGTAGACCAGAACCAGGACTAACTCCCCAAAGGGGAGCTGTTTGCTCTACATGCTGCACTATATTCTATTACCATACACGTGAGCATGGGGTTCACACACTCGGCGCAGTATCACATCAGATTAGAATAGAGCATCAGGGCTAAAAGGCTAAAAATAACATACATCACAATAAAATAGTTTAATAAAATGATTTTCCAAATAGCATCTAATCTTACAGGCTTCCATGGGTCAGGAGCCCTGACTAGTGACCACTCACCATTCAGGGGTCTCTGAGGGAGGAAGGCCAACCCCACAGCCTGGGGATGGACAGGAAGCCAGCAAAGGCCCTGAGCAGGGTCAGTGCCAGCAAACTGGGCTTGGGGGTCCCTACCAAAGGCTGCAGGTGTACCCCAAGGGCTTCATTTTGCTCATTATTCTTTGCCCCTTTCTCTTTCTCTTTCTCTTTCCATAATCTATGACTTTTTCTTTTCCCTGATTATCTATTTTTAATAAGTTTTTGAATCTCTCTCTTTTGGACAGAGAGGGAGTTGTTTTTTCCTTTCCTGCTTTCATTCTCTCTTAAACATTAGCTATATGATTTGGATCAGACTGCGGGCCTCTATTTCCTTATCTGTAGATAAAGTATGAGGGTAACAACCACATGCATAGCTGTTGTCCACCAGACACCATGTTAAGCACTTTACTTACAGTAACTGCTATAAACCTCATCTCAGTTACATGTACTTCATTATTCCCAATTCCATTTTCCAGATGAGAAAACTGAGGCACAAAAGTTAAATGACCTACCTCAAGACACCTGGCTGGTAGGTGTAAACACTGTGATGTGAATCTCGCCGCATAGCTTCTGAGTCAGAGCCCGGGACCACCGCCTGTGCTGCTTCTCAAAGAGGGGACAACTGCAAACCACCAAGAGCAGTGTGTGGCCCCTGGTGGCTTGTCTGGGAGTGTTAGTGTCTTCTGACTCAGCTCTAGGATGATTCCCAGCTTATTTGCCAATGAGAGAAGAATCAAAGCAGTCCCAGGGCATAATTAAGCAATAATTGATGATTGTTTTGGGCTAAAGATCTGGCTTTTCCCAAGCTTTTACTCTGCTGAGTGAGGTGCAGAGATCAGGGGCAGGACACTGGAGGTGCACGGTTGAAAACCTGGTGGGGGTGGAGGGAGGAGACTGGGAACTGGGGAAAGAACACTGGGCAGAGGCAAACGGAAAAAAGAATTTTGGTGAAAAACTGAGATTTGGGGTGTTTTAGGGATTTAAGCCAGGTGGGTTTAGCAATATTCTACCAATTTCCCTGCAAAGCTTCCTCATTTGTCATTAGTGCTTTGGGAGTTTCTAATTCATGTGCTGTTTTTAAACATCTATTGGCATTTAGGTCTGTGTCAGGTGTGATGGGTTCAGCTACTGCATCCAGTCACACTGGCTTCCAGCTGGGAGCCCAGTTTGCCTGTCTCTTCAGTTACAGACCACCTTGTGGTATTGTGCTTCACTTTATCGCACTTCACAGGTGTTGTGCTTTTTACAAACTGAAGGCAGGATCCTCCACCAGCAAAAAGATTACAGCTTGCTTTGCTGCGGTTGTCGTGGTCTGGAACTGAACCCGCAGTCTTTGCAGTATGGCTGTATATCGGCAAGCTGAGAAGCTCCGCCCTCATTGAAAGGCATCCAGCAGGACTCCACTTGGTGAGTGGCCAGCCCCTGGGCATGTGTCTTGTGACCACTTCCCCAATTCTGAGTTTGTGTCCTTTCTAGCTCTGCCAGGGATCCCCAGTCACCATTTCGCTGGCATTCCCTAGCCGAGCGAGTGAAGTGCACAGACCTGTCATTTCTACTCTGGCCCTTTGTTCCCCCCAGGTTCACACATTTGTACATAAATGCTGCGGCCTCTCCGCCACTGGTTTCAATTTCTGATTGCTTCCTTTGTCATCTTCCATCATTTCCTACTTGCATTGTCAGCCACTCAACGGAGGTGTCCCCACAGCAACAGCGACAACGGATATCTCATCAGGCACACCTGTGTATTAGCCATGCAGTGTGCCAAGATTATTACTGGATTCTGAGGCAGGCAGCAAAGTGTTGGTGGGTTCTCAAATAGTGTTCCCCAACCAGCACCCCAAAGCCAGGCTATGCCCTGAAAGAGCCCTTTGCAGCAGAGAAAGGTAGATGGGGGGTCTTCCTTCCACACAGAGCACCTGAGAGGTGGACTGTGGCTGGGGAGAAGGAAGAAATGTGGAAGCCACATCGGCCCACCAGCTGCCCTAAGAGTTCTCTGGAAATGCATGTGGAGTGAGGTCCTGGGTAGCCAGAGGAACACCTGCCTGAGCCCATCGCTTCCCCTAGCCCTGCCACAGCAGCTGGACCCCCTCCTGCCTGTCACAACTGTGGGTGAAGACAGTTGTGAAATGAATGAGGCAGAGCCTGTATCCTATTCATCCCTGCAGCCCCAGTGTCTACCGTGGGATCTCTGGCACACAGTAGGCATTCAGCGGTGCTGCGATTGTCTGAGAAGATGAAAACAGATTATGATTACCATTAATGAATTTATTATCCAATCCTTGCCCAAAAGAAAAAAATACAAGTAAGGATTGAAGAATGGAGTAGGGAAAGAGAAAAAAAGGAGGCACTGGGCCCATGGGGTACTTCAAAGGCAGAGGCCTGGGTGGGGCATTCCAGTTCCCCCGCCCACTCGCCCAAGAATAAACAAGACATCCACGAGGAGGGAGAAACCAGAATCCAGGCCATGAGGGGATCAGCGGGTTGTGCAAAGAAAGGCAGGTTGTTTTGCTGCCAGCACAGAGTCAGGCCACCATAAGCTCCTATCCTGTCTGACACTGGCTGACTCGTCTCCCCAGTGAATATAAAAATACTCGGAGGAGTGGCTCTTCCCAGCAGTTGCTATTCAAGTTCGGAGTTCACAGGCGGAGAAAGTTGCCTTTGCAGCCTCACACAAACAGCATGCAGAGAAGAGAAAACGCCGGTAATAACAGCAATTTTTTCCCCTTCACTTTGACCAAATCAACTAGGCATTTGTCCTTTTAAATTGTCTGCAGCAAATGTAACTTCTAACTATAAGTTATTCAGAGACTACTGGCAGTGCACACTGATGAAAAAATGAAGAAAATCTGAAGTAAAAAAAAATACCATGAGAGGGGTTGATCGGTTTTGGGAGTATGCTGTAGGGGCCCTGAAAGTTGCTATCTCCAATCATACAGATGTCCTTGCCTTTTTATATTTTAACAAAAGAAAGATCAGGAATCATCCATCTGCTTGTTCTAGCCTGAATTTCTGATTGCAGTGGTGTGACTCTTTAAGATTCCTCCTAAAGATTTTTACCTGTTAGGAAGGAAGAAAGATTATTCAGAGCAAGTTGCTTCATTAGCAAATGTTAGTTTCTGCTTTCTGCGTATGTTGGTTGGAAAAGCTAGTTCAAAGCCCAGGATGAAGCAAAAATGTTCAGAGCCGAGGAGAAAGTGAACCCTCTCCAATAGGACAGAGACAGACTAAGTGAAGAATGAAGTCTAGAGTTGGGATTATGGGCAAACCTGACCCTTCCGTTCTCATTTTTAATAGATCCTCTCTAGGTGAAGCAAATAATATTTCTAGGCCATCTTCAGAAGGCAGTGAGCATCAAGCCCAATGCCTCCAGACTAAGAAACTCTTCTCCAGGCTGATTTCCCCTTGCAGACGGCAGGGCTCTTCTTGAACAGTGATTTCAAAGAGTTAAACTGCTTCCATATGTCCAGCATGAGAATGGAGTTTGTAGCCTTTGGCAACCTCGGCTGAATCCAGCTGCAGCTGCTACCTGTGTGTTCTACTCTGTGTGTGAGTGTGTGTGAGTGTGTGCACGCACACCCGCGCACCCAAGTGTGCAGTGACATCTGAACCATGTTCTGACTGTGTCAATGAAACTGTTATGTCTTTGTTGGGGGAGATATTAATTCTGAGCAATTACAGCTCCCTCTCCCCTCAGTCCTTCCCACCCCTCCCCTCCCTTCATCTGCTCAGCAAGGACCATGGACCATGTCAAACAATATACAACAGAGAAGAATGCAAATAAACTTTAGTCTGCATAGCCCAGCAAAGCAGTTAGCCGCCCACTTGCAAGATACTTAACTCTTGTACACATGATACACAAAGAACGCTAGCTACTTTCACCAATCCCTTCAGACCAAAAAAAAAAAAAAAAAGCTAAAAGAACTGATCCTTGTCTTTCTATCTGTGAGGTTGCAGTTCCTCCTGCTAATACAGGAGCTTTCCCATGATGCAGTGTGATAAGGATTGGCCTACATGTAGTCCAGAAAGCAACCGCCGATGTTTCCTTGATTAGGTGTCTTATCTTCCATTGAGCTGCATCTGATGAAGATTGCTGACAGCATAATGGCTGGGAAAACATCGGACAGCTCCATAAAATGGCAGCTATGTTATGACATGTCAGCCAGGACCTGGTGGATGGTAAGTTTAGCCTGATAACATTTTTTCCACCCACCCCCAAAACTGCCCCCCTCCTTTCTTTTGAGCTCCTCCTTTATTGTTCCATGCACGTGTTATAAAGTTCGCTGCCTGCGGAAAGTTCAAGCTCAAGTTGTGGGAGCCTGGGGTGCTTCTGCACACCAGTGTGCTAGATAGGATTTCCCTGCTATTGTGGCCAGGGACATAGGCCTTCTTTTTGAAAAGAAAGGCAGTGTGAGTTTTTGTTCACTTTTTTTAAAAAAGAAAAATGCAAACGGTACAGTCTCGGCCCCAGGCTGGCCAGTGTGAAATGTATGGAGGTGGGGCAGTCAGTGGGGGACTGGAGCCTTCTTGGCTAATTGTTCTTGTATTAGTCTTAAAACAGAGTAATGTACTCCTTTCTTCGGCTGCTCTGAATAACGATTTTGATAGTGTATTGTATCATGTTGTGTGCAGTTCCCTCATCAGTATGCGACTGTCCCCCACGCTTCGCCTTAATTTGGAATCCACCTCCCTTTCAATGAATACTGTAACTGGAGCAACCACTGATTACTATGCCACTCAGCGTAATTAAATTTAGTTAATGAGGATATGCATATTCAGTTCATTATTTTTCTTTGGTTGGGCAAATGTGTGTGGGTTTGTTGTTGCTTTTTTTTTATTCCCATATTTGTTCAGCTGCAAACTTGGGAAAGAGGGGAAAAAAGCATGAAAATTCAAGATATTGATGAATCCTGTGATTCAACTTTAAAAATAATATTGGGAGGAGAGAAGTCGTAACTTACTTTAATCAGAATGTTGGGATAAGAGGCAGTTTTGGGAAAGAAAACCTTTCACATCAAAAAAAAAAGTGCTACATGAAAAATTTCAATCTACTGATTTCTGGTGTGTGGACAATGGTCTCTCACACACAATAGTCATGACATGAACGGGGAAATCTGCAGGCAACAATTCCAGTATGAATATTAAATTCATTCTGGGGTTAATTCATCTGAACATTTCTTTTCTGTCTCTCTTTCTTTCTTTCTTTCTTTCTTTCTTTCTTTCTTTCTTTCTTTCTCTTTATCTTTCTTCTTTCTTTCTCTGTTTCCTTATGCTCCTTTCATTTATGTCTTGAGTCCTTTTGCTTGCTTGCTTTGATAATTATTATGCTTACTGCACGGGCTGTTTTCTCACAATTAGTACAGTGTGAGACAATGGGCACTTTATTCTAGGTGGGGAGGGGTATGGCCAGCCCTGTGGTCAGCCCACCCCCAGTGCCCAGAGGGAAGGGAGCGCCTTCTGAGTAGTCCTGGCTCCTGGCATTGCTAGCTGGGCAAGAGGGTTTCTCACTAATGTGTTTGAGTTTCCCAAAAAGTGGATGTTACGCTGTTACTGCTAGGATCTTCCTGAGAGCCCAGTATACAGAGAGGCGGCACTGCACACTGCAGCACTCCTCGTGCGTGTTCTCATTAGCGTGCGATGTGTGAGCTGCAGGGAAACTTTTCTGCCGCTGCTACTTGTTGCTGTTTTGAGCACTGTCTCAGAAAGAAAGGCCAGTTCCTCAAGAAGAGAGAGAAGCCTGCCTCCCTTCATTTCTCTTTCTCTCAATCATTTTATTCCAAAGTGATGTCAAACTCTACAGTGGCATATTTTCATTTGTGGTTGTATCTCCCACTAGACTTAGCACTGTGTGTGTCTGTGGGTGCAATGAACTCTTGGAATAACTGACAGATATTGCAAAGTGTTTATGTAACAGATTTGCTTGATGTGACTGTACCAAGACCTGGAAGTGATGTTTTAATAGTTACTGTGTGTCTTAACTATTATTATTCTAGGCTGTTGCCAGAAGTGAGTTTAAAATCAGTATTTTTACTAACTGAAACATTTTTCTGTTGGAAAAGGTATGGTTTTACACTAAAATTTTTACTTTAAAATTGGGGTCCCTATGGGTACAGTGAGATGATCACTGTAAATATTTTACTGTTAAATTTCATCATTCTCGTTTTGCACAGAGAGGTCATAGCTTCTGAAGAGAAGTGTGTTGTGAATATTACTGTTAAGGCTTTGTGTAAGCTGATTATTTATAGGTTAAAATTACATTATTTTATTGTCTGAGGAGATGAAGAATATGTACAGGGATGGGTTTAGAGATAAAATGTTAAGTACAAAGTTTTGGATGAATTATTTTTATATTTAGTCTTTATTAGGTTACATGAATGATATGTAAGTTTCTTATTAAGGACAATTTAGTTGTAATAAATTTTGTTAATTTGGGGAAAATGTCTGAGAGATTGATATTTAATGTGTCATCGCAAACTTGGAATGACAGATGCTTTGTGGAAAACATGATTAACTAAACTAAATGATTGTTTATCACTAATAATACACTGGGAGAGAGAGGGAGGTGTGTGGTGGCTACTTTGCTGATACTCCCCTAGTTTGGATTTAAGGAATCATTTTAAAAGGTGTTTTAAGGTTCTTACGAACTAGTTTATTGTGACTCTTCTCTCGCCATGACACTGCTTCTTTTATTTTTACAGTTACTCTGGGGTTTTTGTGTAAGAAAGGATATCGTATCCTCATTTGGTTTAATCAAATGAAATTTTAGTAACCAAATCCTGAATTCCAAAGCTGCAGTGTTAAAGGACCCGGCAATTGCTTCCTGACTTATTGTCTGTTTCATTTAGATTCTCTTACTGTGTGACAATGATCATAAATTCTACTTGACAGGGAAAAAACCCAAACAAGACATAGTTGTCCAATTCTACATCTGTTTTCCTTCCTAGATAGGCATGTTTTAGTAAAACAGAGGGAGGAAAACCATTTTATTGAGACAGCTAAAAATAAACAAGTACAAGAAGAGTAAACTCTTTTGTGTATGTGTGTGTATGTTAAATATCATCTACATACATGCAGTTTTTAAAATGATGCATATGTTTTACTTCTTTAGATTATTTCACATGTAACTATTTTTAGGGAAAAATCATGTGAACAGTTTAAGTTCAGTTGGTTGGCTATATTTAGAATTGTGCTAATGTTCTTTCACATTATTTAAAACACCACTTATAAGTATTAATGATGTATCAGATAAATAGCACTGTTTCATTAATGGTTATCAATGATGCCATAGTTTCCTTTTGAACTACCGGAAAATAAAATTAAAAAATTTGTTAGTATCCTCCATTCTATTTTTTACTGATTTTTAAAGCTCTCCGTGAGACTTATTAGAACTTCTTTGTTAGCTGCTGGGAACACCAGGTGCCCAGTGCACGTCGGACACTTTTTCTCTGAGTTTCCTGAGTCTAACCCTTCGATCCCATCAGAAGCAGGCGAGAACTCTTGTGAATTTACCTTAGTCATAAAGAGTAATTATTTAGATGTTAAGCCATAAAATTAATTTGAAAAACAAGTTGTCGGTCTATGAGACTTGAAATTCTCATAGTCTTGTAAATGTTAGTAAAAGCAAATGGGTCTGTAAACATAAAAACTGAACTGGAGCTCGTATTATCTAAGGCACAAAGGTGAGTCTTGATTGAGCACCAATTAATCTACCCAATTTTAATGTACTTTTTATTTTTCTTGAAAAAAATTTACTTTTTGAGAAGTTGGAGTGTTAGAATATTAAACGGGTACCTTATGCAATTTTATTATTTGGTTTAACACAATGTTAAAAAGGTGACAAATTCATCCCTTTTTTTACTGTATTTAAAAAAGTCAAATACTATACCCTTACCAATCTTAAGTAAATAATTTAACAACAAATTTCAATATAGGTATGAAAACACTGAACAGACTTTTTATGGCAAATATTTCTCTAAAGTATTTGAGAAGTTGAGGTGAACTTAGGTTTATTATTAACTATTTTCAACCCCAAATCCTAAAACTAATGTTTTTTCTTACAAGTGCTGCTACTAGAATATTTTATCTATATTCTACATTGCTAAAAGCCAAAGGGGTCCTAAACAGTCTGGTTAATATGCCAAAAACATATGTGAGAAAACCCTTGCCTAGACTAACAAACATGTTTAGACTTTTATGGTAATCAATCAGCCAGGCGAAAATGTGTCTAAAACTCAAAATTCTATATTTAATTTCAAATTTTATTTCCAATAGAAGTATAATTGAATGTAGGAATGTAATTGAAACCGATGGACCCCATACAGATAACAACCACATCAGCTAGTTTCCTGAGATGTCTGTACATGGCCCCTGTTTCCAGAATTAGAAACTATAAAATTTGTTTCATTCACAGATATTTATCAAGAACTTACTATATTCCATGTAGTGTTCTAGGTACGGGGACACCCCAGGCTCTCTGTTCATTCTGGAATCACACCCAGCTCCCACTGGTGGAGGCAGGGAACACTCATACTAATGAAGGCTTCTGAGTGATTTCTTTTCTCTCTGTAATGTTGGTAAATATGTAGATTTTACATTTGTAGATTTGTCACTCATTGTCTAAGGTAGTTAATGCACCTTTCCATTACTCTCAGCCTCATTCATAGGTGAATGTTAACCTTACCATTACTTAAGACATTTCCTGTACAATGAATGATGTGGATAAAACTAATAACTTACTATCTGTCCTTGTGTAAAGAAACAACAGTAGTGATGATGATGTCTGAGTGAAAAAAATGACTTGGACGTTTGTAAATAACGTTAACACTTTTTTTAACATTTTAAGTTTTCTCATAGATTGCATTTTTTTAAATTATACATCTTCCATACCTATATTCTTTAGTGATGCATTTTCATTTGTAATATTATTTTAGCATATTTAAATAAAAATGAGCAGTATGGAAAATATGGTTAAATACATCGATGTTCTTCTAAGATACCTTCTGACCTGTGAATGATTTTTATTTAATTTTCCATGATTTATTTTCACTTACATGTTTGCAAAACAAATGTAACACATAAACTTTGGATAAGTTAATATCCTTTGGATTATGTCTCAGTAGTGATTAGATGGTTGTTAATTTAATCATAGGGTAAGGAAACACAAGCACCCATCTATCCTCTTTTCCAGTTCTTTTTTGGACACGAAGGGTCATGTTCTCAAGGACTGTTATCTCTGCTATCTATGGGAAAGACGGTGTTGAGTTTCCAGGGTTGAGACTAGTCAACAAAGAGAGACATGGGGCTCACACGTCATGGACAGGGTATTTCTGGAACATAGCTGAATGATGTCAATTACCACCTTTAGGAATTTTTAATTCCTTGAGATTATTTTGTGACATTTTGTGTATGATGATTTGTAATGTGTATTTTGAGGGGTTGAGAAAATGAGCTTGGTTATAGGAAAATATACCAGGCTAGTGAAAGTGAATTACTTTCTTCTGCTGCATTTTAATGTGTAAATTAGACAGGGTAATGCACCTTCAGTTCAAAAATTCTTTTCAGAAGAGGTTCTGTTAAGGAATATATGTGGCTATAATATATATTTCATTAACTTTATGCATTTTAAGTTTTATTGCATTTTAAATGCCTAGCAAAGGCCCATGAGTATAAAAAGTACTTGATAAATGTTAGTTATGATAATTATGATTTCAATTTATACTTAGTATGCTTTATAATGGGACAGATTTAGCATATCATGTAATGGACAGCTTTAATAGTTTTTATTTCTCACTTTCTAACATAAATTTTAATCGGACACCTCTCTTAAAAATGACTTTATTCACAAAGCAATTATTTTTTTAACTTCTTGCCACTATGTTCATTTTCTGAGGTTATAACATAATGGATATGTTTATGAGCACAGGGCTGAATCCTGGGAAATGTAGATTTGGTGACCTCTGGCAAATGAATTTGCTCCTCTCGCGGCTGCTGGAGCCAGCTGTAGAGTGTAGATAATCGTACTCATTACTTGTCGCTCCAACCTGTCGTGAGGATGAATGAGATGGAGTTGGTGAGGCACCTGGTGAATGCAGTGTAAATACCAAGTTCGAGGATACATACCCAAGGGGGCTAAAACAAGCTGTGTCTACAGGCTGGGACCTGAGCACTTAGTAGGTACTCCAAACATATATGGGATGGGTTAAGTGAATGTAACTAGCATTTTCTATGGGGCTTTCATAATCATATTGACTTTATGAATTGATACATTGTTTTGTGAGAACTGCATACATTAAATGAGTCCTAAAGATTCAGTATTTTCCATTTCAAATTGTAGCAGATTTCTTTAAAGCCAAGCCTCCAGAAGTATCTCCTTGTGCTTAGTGAGATTCGGTGGCTAATGTTACTTGTTAGCTGCGTTTTAACATTAAATACGATGATTGTAAGAGTAAAAGAAATCAATGGTTATGAGGTCTTCCTATTTGCCAGGTGTTTGCCAGGTACTTTGGGAGGCAATCTGTATCAGTAAAATAGGAATTACCAGCCCCACTTTACAGATGAGGACACTGGATTCAGCTAAAGCAACTTGATGAAGTGGACTCCCTAGTAGAACGGGAAGGGGATGCAAGAACCCTGAAATCTGCAAAGCCCAAAAGTTGTCTGCTCCTCCCCTAGGACCCAGCAATAGACTCATTCAATGACCTGGGTTATGACATGATTTGTGACCACGGTCAGGTGTTTTGCCGTGGTCTGCTCTGCACCTGCCTCCCCCTCCAGCATCAAGCAGGACCTCTTTGGGAGGCCCAGCCCTCCCTGTGTGTTCAATGGGCCGGTTTGCTCACCCTCGAGCTCTGTCTGAGAATGGTGCAGCTCTGGGATTGGAGGTGGCTGGATTCTTTGGAAATGTGATTCCATGCATCTTTTCTCGAGACAATTAGACTCGCTATAGTCATAAGCCATCTGGGGGAAATTTTTTGGAAAGAAATTGGCAAGCAAAGCATTTCCATTTTCAGGTTTTGATGATATCTGTTTACCTCATGGGGCTCTTGTGAAGCTCCAATGAGATAATACATAATAAATGACTTGAAAACTGTAAAATGCAAAACGAATTGAAGGTACACATATTATTATCTGGTGGTGTTAAACATGGGTGGGTGAAAGAAAGCTTCCCAGAATTTTGCCAGTGTTTTGGAGCATGAGATAATGGTAAATTTCTACCAGGCACAGAAGAAAATGCTGGCTGTCTCAACTGTCACATGATGCTCTTTGCAAATTCCCCTGCTAAACTCTGAGGGATTAATCCTTCAGATAACAGTGTGCTACCAGCTCACCAACATCCCATGCAATTGTAGTGATAACAGTACCCACCTCTGCCTTTTGTACATTCAATGGGAAGGCATGATATAAGGAAAATTTCCAAAATGCCGTCTTACAATCTTGCAGTTTGTCTCTTTGATTTTTCACTGATGTAAGTTTGCTCATTTACTTGTCCCTCAGAAGACTCAAATTATAATAATTTTTGATGAAGTTATTATTTTAACTCACACTTAGCATGTATTATAATGAGAAAGATTCAGCTTCTCACATAATATGATGGACAGCACATTATACTCTAAGTAGGATTTTTTCCTCTTATTTTCAGGATTGTTAGAAGGAACAGTATCATTAGCAAGTATTTGAATTAAAGCATCCTAGCACATGTGGTATGTTTTTGTGTGGCATATAGGCTGTATAAATGTTCCGGTACAAATGAACCTACCTTATCATATGACATTTAGTATGTATGGATATAAGATTTGTCTTGTGTTATTTAGTTGCTCAGGTGTGCAACTGAAAAAATTATAAGCCTCAATAGAATGGGGACCAGGTCTTGTTTACCAAATTAGACAGCATTTTGCACATAAAAGGCCCTGAACGAATTACTGTTAAATTGAGTCGAGGCTGTTGCTACCCCTTTTTACTGAAGGGGACAATGATTTCAATGGATGTCCAAGTCCTGAGTCGATCAATGGTGACAGGACCCTGATTTGTGGCCCAGGTTAGCCATCACCATACTGCCCTTTCCAAGGTAACACCTAAGTGAGTTGGAAGCGTGTAGGAATCAGGGTGAAATTAGCAGCCAGTTTTAAAGCTGAGGCTGAGAGTGGGATGAAGGCCCTGAAGCAAAAGCAGCAAAGTGGTATTTCCTTTCAAGTAAACCGGCTCATGGTCATGACCACGAGGCAAGGCAGCAGACAAATGGACTGTCTTCATTGGCAACCATCCGCTCCTACTTTCTTAATCCCACTTGTGGTGTCGTGACTGTATTATGGTGCCTGCACTCTGGGGTCTGATAAGGTAGGGAATCTGGGAAAGGCTGATGTATCTTTGGGGATAAGTGACCAAAGCAAGGTGAAATAAGTGACGTTTTGGTTTAATTTCTTAATTTTAATGAAATGAGTTTCATGTAAGAGGTTATTTCTCCTCAAGGTTTTGATTATTTTTCCACATATGTTACTTTTACTGTAATGACAGGAAAGACCTCGGTGTGGACTGGCATTTTCACCCTCAGTGTCTGGGTGAGGGCACCGAGGAACATGCTGAGGACACTGAAAGCCTGAGGTGAAGTGGGTAGAATGTGGAGAAACATGGGTCTTTGGGAAAGTGAACAATAAAGTACTCAAGCTCTTGTTAAGAAGTATTTGCTTCTAAATGATTTTGAGAACGACATAAAATGAAAAAAAAATCATCTGTTTGGACCAGGTCCTGTTTCAACCGGTATTAAGTTGGTGTCAGAAGGAAAACTGAGACCATGGCCGCCGATGCCAGCGCTGAATGCTCCAGTGTCACAGACTCTGCAGCCCAGTCTTTAGAGTGTGGACGGCCACCTGCCCCTACCTCTATGTCCCCTTTCCCTTGGGGAGGGACATGAGACAAAAAAATGGATTGTGTATCATTACTTTTGCTTCCCAAAACTCCAGTCACTGCCACAACCAGGAGAATTGTTCTCCCTCCCAAGCAGAGCCCCTGGCTTGAAGGTGTCTACAGCTGCCCTCACCTGATTTCAAGGTTAACGCTGAGGCTGACAGCTAACCTGGTGGACATTACGCAGAGGGAACTGGACTTACATCTCAAATTTGGGTGGATACAGGTGGGGGTGATTTGAGACTAAAAATCACATCATATACATTGTAGCATTCCTTGCAGAAGACAATAAACACTGATTTTTCTAGAATCACAGGTAGTTTGCTGTACTTGATAGCCCTGAACAACCTCACACAAACTTCTCTGCAAAATTTCCTCAGATTTGCGCTTTGGTGGAATTATAGAATACAGCACGTCCTTGAATAATGTCATTTTGTTCAACGTTGTTTTGTTATGATGTTGACGAAGGGAAAAACTGATTCCCTCCCAGGGCTATTGTCTGTGTGGAGTTGCATGTCCTCTCCAAGTCTGCACAGGTTTTCTCCGGGTACTCTGGTTTTCCCGCAAAGATGTGCATGCGCGGTGAACGGGCGTGTCTAAGTGCCCGGGTCTGAGTGGGCGTGGGTGTGATGCGCCCTGCGAAGGAAGGGCGTCCTGTCCAGGGTGGGTTCCCGCCTGGTGCCCTGAACTTCCAGGACAGTCTCTAACCTGCTGCAACCCTGAACTAGAGTAATGGGGTTAGAAAAATTATCTTACTTGTTCTTTTATTCATCTTTCTTAAATGTGTATACAGCTCACATTTATTTCAATGTTGAATATTAGAAGTGTGTTGGGTCTTTATTTAGAAGTTCGGTGATGAAACATACCCCAGGAACTTAACTCTTGTTTATCTCAATTAACCTTTGGTGAAATTGGTTTCATTATTCCTCATTTCGCTTATGTCACAGTTTCTAAGACCCTCCAGAGGATGTTAAGTGAGGACTTACTGTATGTACTGTGCAATACAGTAATGACCAAGACTTTTGAAGACACAGCAATGCTTTTTTATCCATAAGTAGAAGGAATAACACTAAATTGCCATTTTATTTTTCCAATAAGATATTAATTATCTTAGGTGAGTCTATTCATTTTTCTGGCACTGAAGATGTTTATAAATGGTACCCCATATAATACAAACCACATGTTAATGTAACATGAATGTTCAATCAATTAGTTTATACACGCAAATGCTGGAATATTGATGACACATGTTAGCTTTTAGTGGGAAAAGAGCCAACAGAGCTAATTTGATGCATTGATCCTTGGGACATGCACGCAGATGTGAACCTTTGACTTTATCACAAGTGATTTGGCTGACAAACAGTAGCTTGTAATTATTTTTGCACCATCATAAATTAATTAACGAATCAATCAATCAGTTCAGACCCAGCAGCCCAGTCACACTGGTTGGTTTGGGATGCGTCTCTTCACTTTATCTCCCTCACATGTGCTTTTCTTATCAGATGCCGTGAAAACATTTGCTTGTGACAGATTGGCTTTTTCCTAAGCTCTGTCAGGGAATTCCAAACAATAGCATGGGTGTAAGGAAACACTGCTGATGAATTGATTAATATTCTTGTAACTCTTGGCCAAAGGACTGTCAATGGGTAGAGCAAACAATCATCGAGCATTTAAAAGTTTTTGGCCAAAGCCATTTCCTCAAACAAGGAATAGAAAAATAGCATCCCAATCTCTCAGCCAGTAGGTAGCATTTAGGGATCACTAAGGTAACAGTTCTCAACATTTTTCAAAAATATGCTTCTTTGGTTATGTTTCCACCCCATCCTATAATTTGAAAGATTTCATTAACTGAACAAGTTGTGTTTAATGATCTGTGGGTTATTGCATTTTTCAGACACAACCATCTAATAAGTACTCCTATGTGCCAGGTTCTCTGCTACGGACTTTGTATATAGTATCCTATTTAATTCTTGCAACAATACTGAAAAGTAGAATATGGAAACATTATATTCTTACTAACCTCTATTTTATACTATTTATAAACTAGAGAACTAAAGAGAAGCTAAAATTAAAATAGAAGAGAACATAGGGTATAAAAATAGCCTTTGGAGGGTGTTTTAGATTATATTATGAGTCAGAATTGCATCATGGTTAACAATCTGGACTTCAAAGGCCAGACAACCTGGGTTCATATCACCAATATTCTATTGACCAGCTAGATAAACTTAGACAAGTGACAACTTCTCTGTGCCTCAGTTTCCTTCACTTTTATATACAGGGAGAGTAGCAGGGTCTGTTTTATGAGTAAATGAGTTGTATATAAAAGTAAGGAAAAAACAAACACAAAAAAGGTTAGACAACTCCTTCCTGCATCTCCCCCGCCCCCACAAAACACACACACACCAAGAAACTGCATTTTAGGGAAATGATCCTTAGCAATCATGTCAGTGGCTTTAGGGCCACCTAAGCCAACTGAGCTCCAGAAATCCTTCACTTATCATTTGCTCTGACAAAGCAGATTCTCCCAGATTCTGGCCTCCTGTCCATTTTTGCCTATGTACTACGATTATCATTTATTTCATTTTCTCTCTCTGAACTCAATGGTAAATTTCTGGAGAACACATGAAATCTTACTTAGCCTTCCCTTTCCCATCTCGATTTCCCTTCCCAACCACTCCTCCAATACCGCTGTTCAGTGGTGTCTCTGTAAGACTTGTCGAATGGGATTGACCTTGCCTTAAGTTCCAGCTTTTCAGCCCATCATTAGTGCTTTGTATGCAACATTTATAAATTATATAAATATGTAATGGCAATATATTGAATAATAAATTAATTAATTAATTAATTAATTAAAAAATATATATATTTTAAATAAAGTTGGACCTGCTTTTCACTGATGTACCCCAGACACACACACAATTTACAACTGAGTTGTCATCCCAAAGGTCACACAACCATTGGAAATTTTATAACGTGCAGAAGGTCCTCAAAGAACCCAACAGAGATGATTTCAACCACAATCACCAGGTGCAGTAATGGGTCCAGGCAACCAGAGACAGGAACACACGGTACCTTTCCATGCAGGGGAAGGCCCTTTCTCCTTCCACTAGTCCCTTTCTCAGGAAGGAGAAGGACTTCCTCATCTTCTGCAGACTGAGAGTAGACTCCACTGCTTTAGTCCAGGAATCGGAGGCGGGGGTGGGGGGAGGCGGTCGATAATCAGCAATATGGCCTGACGTCCCTGGAGAGTGCAAAGAGTATGGAAGAGGGGCAATGGTAACATTTACTCCTCCCTCCTCCCCAGCTCCTATCTCTGTCATTTTCCTAGCATTGGCAAGGAAGAGAGGAAGTAGTCCTGCAACTTTCCTTCATCTGTGACTTGGTTTCCCCTTCTCTCCAACTTTCTCTCTCTTGGATTTCTTTTCACCACTCTCTTAAGCCTGGAAACTGCAGGACAGAGTATGGTGGTTGAAGTAGACCACCACAGCACTGAAGCACTTGGATTTCTTTTCATCACTCTCTTAAGCCTGGAAACTGCAGGACTGAGTGTGGTGGTTGAAGTAGACCACCACAGCACTGAAGCAGACCTCAACAGACACGTTTGTCCTTTTCCCCTTTCTCCTAGTCTATGTCTTCCATTCTACCAGTTCATCCCTGATCCCACTGCTGTACACTAGATCATGATGAGAGCTAGGGAGTCTAGACTATAGATTGAATAATGGCTGGTATTGCTCGCTAAGATTCTTACCAGCCATGGGCCTCTCAGTTGGTAGGGAATGATCATTATAAGTGGGGACAGGAGACAGGCGGGGAGGTTCCGTTTTGAAGGCAACTGTGCTCAGCCAGCTAAAGCAAGCCAAGAGCTGTGTGTCCATAAACATAAGCACCTGCCCTTTGTTACTTATCTTGCCCCAAAACATGAGACCATGGATGGACAGGTCCTTAGCCTTTATACAAAACATAAATGTCTTCATTGATGACCTTGTTGCTATGTCTTATTTAGATCATCCATCTTTACAATGTTTTATATAAACCCAAACCTTTTCCTTCCTATTCACATTTACAAATGCATAAATCTACTCATTCTGTCAACAAATTTTTATAGAGCATTTAAAAAAAAGTGCTGCATATGAACAAGGCAAATTTCATTTCCTTCCTCATGGGGCTAGCTCTAGTGAAGAGTACAGTGTGACAAGTCCTTTGTTGGTGAGTTATTGGCTGTTGTGAAACTTCACAAGAGAGGCACCACATCTATCTTGGAGATGGTATACTTTCTCCAGATTTAAATAAGAGGGGAGAATATTAATTTCTGCAGAGAGGTCAGTAAGTGCAAAGGCCTAGCAGCAAGAGAGAACAGAAAAATGTGTCATGCTGTAAGTGAGGGCACTTACACTGAGCAGAAAAATCCACAGTCAAGCCCTGCATTTTGCTGATTGATGTAAAGAAAAAATGTTCAGGAATAGGGCCATGGGCTTTTAAAACACCCCAACCTACACACCACCAATACCTCCACCAGCACCAGCACCCTGCCACACTCCACATACCCACTGCAGGACAAGGATTTCATTATAGTGAAACTTCACAGACAGAGATCAAATGACACAGGACAAGGGTCTAAGCTCAGATGGCTGCCGCTCTGCAAGTTTCTGGTTTACCCAGCCTATTAGGCTGCAGCCAGATGTACTGTGTTACCTACATAATCCTTATCAGCAGCATTCCATCTGTGTCACCCAAGTAGCAGGAATTAGGCAGGCACCCTTTTGGCAAGTGGCCCGAAGGGTACAGAACGCAGGTTCGCCTGGGAGGCGTGTAACCCACAGCCCTCCAGGCCTGGAGAGAAGAAAAACACATTGAGTTTCTGCTCCAGATACTCACTTGAGTTGCTCCCACATTCCAGAGAGAGGTGGGTGGGGGGGAATTTGGAGGTTAGCTGTGGGGCCTCGGAGTGATGATTACTTTGTAATGGAACAAATTAAATTATGTGAAATTTTAGATGCTTTTCCCCTGCCCCAGTGGCTCCCAATCTATTTAGGGGTAGTCAGGAGAAGGGGACCTTCACAACAGCTGCTTAGCTGCTTGAGCTCAGAGAGGAAAACCATAATTTGTCTGTAATCCCTAATGCCAACAGTTGTTCATTAAGAAACAAAACTAATGTAATCTTGATTATTTGCTCAGATTTCTACTCTATCATGTTTTGTACATCTGGCAGGCTAATGTAATTTTCCTCAGAAACCCAAAGCAATCTGGTGCTCAGACAACACCATGCAGATTTAGGTAAATTCCAGGCTCAGATTAGCATAATACTAACTAATCACGAATATCATTTGCATTCATTAGAGTGTTAGGGAAAAAATTGTTTCTAAATGGCAGAAAATTGAAAGAAAGATTAAGGGTAAGAGCTTGAAAATCCTGTTTGGCTTGATGCAACTATATTACAGATGATTTTTCTCTTACAAGGCCTAATATTTAATGTGCAAGTATTAATTAGAGTATTGGAAAAAGATTGCATCTAATTAGAAGAAAACTAAGAGAGATTAAGGACCAGGCCTATGGACTTGTTTTTGCTTGATTCAAGTGCGGAACAGATAATTTCCCGTGCAATGCCAGGGAGATTAAATGTGTAAAAGATAGGGTGATTAATTTTTTTTAGAATGAGCCAAGACTTTTTTTTTAAGATGAGGGAGAAACGCCATCTCTTTCCCTCATGGATTATGAAGTTACTGGTCAGTGCCTTTGTTTTTATGATCAAGGAGAGAAAATAACAGAGTTAAACTTTTAAGTCTGAAATACTCCCGTAAAGCCCAAACACCAGGAAAAACCTAAATGGCATGGTAATAGATCCCAAATGATGTACTGATTAAAAAAATAATAAAAAGATCCACCCCTCCTGCCCCCGCCGGCCACATCTCGGTGGGTAACTGTTCTCCTTGCAGTTTCCCAGGTCCAGCAATTTGGCGTAAACAAAACTGTTTACAGGCCATGTGCTGGGGCCTGCACAGGAGTGCAGTTGTGGCAATTGTCTGTAAATCCTGTCTCTCTGCAGCTCGGCTGATGTGCAGCTAAATTCAGCATTGCCTTCCTGAGGGCTCAGAGCAGGTGCTGGCCAATGGCTTTGGTTTTTCCATGTGACAGATGAGCAGGCTGAGCCCGCTCCCTTGGTGGGGAGCCAGCTGAGCAGCCATTAGCAGACATGACTGGATGTCCAGGCTAGCCAAGCTGCTTGCGGAAACTGGACGGGAGTTCAGGGTTTGGTTTCCAAATGCATGAGGGTCTGGGCAGCATGCTACAGGAGCTCGCTACTCAAAGAGTGGTCTGGGGATCAGCAGCTTTGGCATCATCTGGAAGCTTGTTGGAAATGCAGAATCTCAGGCCCCATCCTAGACCCACTGAGACTGAATCTGCATTTGCATGTGGTTCCTAGGAGAGGCATGGACTCCTAGTTTGAGAAGAGCTGGTGTAGAAGATACCAGGTCTCAAACATTTGGAAGCATAATAAATCTCACACTGAGAAGTTATTACAACTTGCATTCCTGGGGCAAAGAGGTCTATGGAAGACTCTGTCTTCCATAGGGTCTTCCATGGGGTCTTGGCACCACGCTGGAGAATCAGTTGGGTAGAGGGACAAGCGTGGATTCAAATCTACTCTGCCTACTGCCTTAGTGGGAAATTACTTAATGGCTGTCTCAATTTCCTCATTTTTCACATGGGAAAAATAACCCCTGTTTTAGAGGTGGTTATGAGACTTGAGTGAGCTCATGTCTGCAGAAGGTTTAGCACAATGTCCTGTCCACTTTAGACCCACAAAGACATTAGCTCTGTGTCCCCTCGTCTCTCTTTGCAACTCACTCCCTTGACCTGCCCCTGTCCCCAAGACTTTTCCTTGTCCCCCTTGCCCCCAGAGCCCTCCTTGGCTTCAGCTGCTCATTGCCTCCTACATCTACACTGTGCAGCTCTGTCCTCTGACTAGGTTGCCAGAATCCAGGCTTTTACTAAACCTGCCTGACGGTATCCCTCCTGCAGCTTATTCTCCCTGGTCTCTGCTAAACTGGAAGATGACTCAAAGCTAATAGCTACAATTGTGTGCAGGGGGTTAAATATACCATTGTCTTCTTAGCCCAGTGGATCTCAACCACGGCTATACCCTAGAATCATCTGAAGATTGTTTAAAAAATGCCCAAGTCTCCTCCTCCTGATTCAATGTCTGAGGTGAGACCAAGCATCCAAAGACATTCTAAAGTTCCCCAGACAGTTGAAAATGAGTGCCAAGAACAAGAACTAGTACCTTTAAGAGAGGAATCAAGACAAATAGAAAGGATATTTTTAGCTGAGAAAGATCTTCCAGCACACAACAGAGTAGGCCACATCAGCCATGTCTTAAACAAAATGGGCATTGAGTGTTGACCCGTGTCCCAGTCTGTTATTCCCTATCTCATTTTTTAGGTTTTCTTTTTTTCATGAGAAATGCAGCCTAGAATTAGCTTCAGAGACTGGGAACCCTTCCTTGTTAAGTCACTTAAAAACCCTGTGGGAAAGCCATTTGTTCTTTCAAAACTGAACCTAGAAATATTAGGAATATCTGTTTAGTACCTAAGTAATTCCACAGTGTCCCCCTCCCATTTTCTTTAAACTACTTTTTGAAATAGAGCCAAGCAGGTGTGCCACCCCAGGAAGACAGTGGGTATCTGTGTGTGTGTGCGTGCACATTCATGAACGTGTGCTTGAGTACGTGCACTTGGAAGATGAGATAGATGAGAAATTTTAGTATAGAATCCTAGTGAGGAATTGCAGAATTAAGTAAGAGAACAACATGCATCAGATTCCTGCATCCTCATATTAGAGCTCTGAAAACAGCTAACCACATCGATACAATGTCTGATAATGTTCAACGAATATAATTACCTTCCCCATTCATCTATTATAAAAGCTACATTGTCCTAAGTTCTATAGGCCAAATTCTCTAGCAGTAGTACAATGAAATTAGCAATTAATAAAAAATCATTAAAGAATGAATAACTGGCAAATAGGATTCAAGTTAAAAATACAGATTTCTTTTAGAAATAAAAAGGTAGTGTAATACTCATTCAGCACTTACTAATTGCCAATTTTAATTAGTTTGCATGTATTATACCATTGAATCCTCTCAAAAATCTCGAAGTATTTTCATTTTCCTTTTACACTTAAAATGAGGCACAAAGAGGCCAAGTGACTTTCTCAAGGTCACACAGAGAACGAGCAAGGGAGCTGGACTTGAGATATATCAACCTGTCTTCAGAATTTGCATTTTTTGTCAGTGTGCTATATTTAGTATCCAAATTTATGGAATTTGGTCAAAATCATAATCAAAGAAAAACTATTGCTTTTCATTATTTTTCATGTTTATTTTTATTTATGATGAAAATAAGTGAATTGAGCTTTTACATAAGAAGATGATGGGGATGAAGCAACAAAATAAACCTAAGGAGAGTGGGAACATGAGTTTTCTTTTTTAAAGAAAAAAAATGAATGATTTATAAAAAAGAAAAATAATAGGATAAAGAATAAAGAGTCACTCCTTTTGGGAGAAAAAAAGAGAAAACTAATATAAATGTGTAGAGATTCATTATGGAAAGTCAATAAACTTAATTATATAAAATATTTATAGTGTATATAAACATGTTTTATAAATATATCATATACTAATACATTTATATTATACACAAGTATATATTTATATTATAAATATATTTATGTTATAAATATATAATTATATAAGTGTATTATATAAACACAATTTATATATAAATTAAAAAATGAATGAAAAGTTTGTATAATGGAAAAGATCATAAAGATTCCTATACAAGATAATTAATTTTAAAATACTAAAAATTATGAAAAATGTAAAGGAGTACAGTACACAAAATTTAAAAGGTCTATGAATACACAGGAAACTCTTTACTAACATTCAAAGAAATTTAACCAGTAGGCAAGTTTTTTTTCCCTATGTAACTGGTAGAAAATGGATGAATCCTGGTATTGGAAGGAGAAAGAGGCACTTTTGAACATTGCTGCTGGGAGTATAAATTGGTAGGCACAACACAGACTCTTTGGAGAACAGATAGGTGATATTTATAAAAAAAAAAACAAACCCACAAACCTTTAAAACTGGCACATTTTTTTGACTTAGCAATTCACTGAAGAAATTATTTCAGATGGGAGACATAAATGTAGTTACAAGGAACTGAAGCAGCGTTGTTAAGGCTGGAATCTTCTGAAATATTAATGCTGTGAGAGAAATCTTCATTATACCCTACCAATAAGGGAAAAGGTTAAAGTTCAGTATTGTGGTAGCATAGCTAAGAAAAAAACAAAAACACATAGAAACAATGGCTGAAAAGATACACACCAAATATTTAACAGTGGTTATTTCTCAACAATGGGATAAAGGTGACTGGTTTTTTAAAACGTGATTTTTGTTTTATAGTTCTTTTCTGAATTCTGCAGTTACATACTATGAGAAAAAAAGTCCTTGTATTTTAAATGATAAGACTTGGGCATGAATTTAGAAATTAGTTCCCTCTATGGAATTAAATCTATACATAGTTTCCCTTGTAGTTATGATACACATTATGTGCATAAGAGCTACAAATACTACATATGTGGTTCTGATATTAATATCCAGTTTCTTTTCTAAGACTCTGGTTTAAAATAAACAGAACTTTTGTTACAAACACACTCTCACACTTCAGTCAACAGCATCAAAGAAAAGTGTCTCTAATCTAGCTCACGTGGATTTCTGGTCTCTCGTTGGACACCTTCCTGTCCTTTTCCTGTCTCCTCTGGGGTTTGTGTGCACTGCATGTCTGTCTGCACTAAGATACAGTATTGCTTTCTTCCATCAGGGCTTTTATTGCTAACTGCAGATAATTCAGAGTCTTAAGCTCCAGTTGATCACTTCTCAGATATAAAAACTACATTGTGAAGACACACTGCTTCTTCAAAAACGCTCTGAGAATGGCCTGCACCTGCTACATTTGAGTCTCACCTGGAAGGGGTGTTCTCACTGTGTGCTGGGTCCTGTGGCTTTCTATCTTCCTACTTGTCTCTCGCTACATTTTGCCCTGGTGCGTCAGTGGTGGGAGGGTTGTTTCTTCATCCCCTGGCCTTTTGACAACAGAATGACTTCCAGATTGGACCCAAGGAAATAAATTTCAAAAGAAGGGGAGTGGGCAGTATTCCCCTTTGGTGGGAAAAGGGTGGAAGGGGATTGTCACCATTTACCTACTGCAGAACATGTGTGGGCGGCCACCAGCAAAGGTGCCTATGCTTCCAAATTAATTCGCGCACTACTAGCTGGCATTCTAAATTATCCAGAGCCCCGGCCGGGTGGATCAGTTGGTTGGAGTGATGCACAAAAGGGTTGTGGATTTAATCCCCTGTCAGGACACGTTCCTAGGTTACGGGTTTGATCCCTGGCTTGTGGGAGGCACAGATCGATGTTCCTCTCTCACGCCCATGTTTCCATCTCTCTGTTGCTCTCTCCCCTTTCCTCTTGCTGTAAAACCAATGAACATATCCTCGGGTGAGGATTTAAAGTGATTGAATCAATGATCCAGAAAGTTTCCCATTAACTCCTGTAAGAGGAAGAAACTGCAATAGAAGCTGAACGAGGTCTGTCTTGCCGCTTGATAACGTCCGCAGCACCAAGAACAGCGCCCGGCACACAGTCAGGCCCTGAGAAAATGCTGGCTGAATGAATCAACTCATATCAAGAAAACAATTCCTTTGACATATTTATTTTAAGCAATATCTATTCTGTTCCCTGAGGTCAGCATGTCTGTGTTACTTACACCTTTGTCCTTCCTGTTCTAAATAACTGATGTGCTCAATATTGACCCTGAGGAAATAGTAAATGATCAAAGAAAGAGTTATTACATTCAGTATCTCATTTTTTAAGGTGGGAAACCAAACTAATAAGCTTTAGTTTGTGAACAGGGTTGAAGTACAGAGGTTTTAACACTCAGTTAAGCAAATATTTTAATTAAGCTGCATGCTAGACAGGACCCCTTTGGCTCCAAGTGACCCAAAGTAGCTTGAACTAGCACAGACAATAGGGAGCCTTATTGGTTCATGGAGTCCGAGGAAATGTGCAGGAGCTGCAGTGCAGGACGGAGAGGCTCACAGCAGGCCACACAGGAAGCAGGGACCAAATACCTACCACCTGGCTCTTGTTCAGGCTCACATCCTGGCTACTGTGTTTACTTCATTCCTACTGGCTGCGGAACGGCTTTCTCTGGGAGATGGGGCACAAGACGCAGCGCCTCCTGGACTTCGTGTATGTAACGCTCAACACCCAAGAGAAACTGTCGTTAGTTCTAGATTTTATTTAAGATGCTGGGAAGGATTCTGATTAGATTTGGCTGGATTTGATCCTCACCCCTAGACCCATCAACAATTTCCCAGAGGATGAGGTGACATTGTACAATGACATTTCCAGTGATATTCACGGACGGGGTTGCGGTTTCCAGGGGAAGTGAGGGGGAGGTTCTGAGCAGACAGTCCCACCCATGTCTGCTGCGCCTACCTGCTGCCCACCATGAGACCGATCGCTACCTTACCACACAGGCATTTACGCTTATGTCCAACTGTCTGGATTTCTGTGCCTAACCTGTGTCACAAAGAAAAGAATATTTTGTCACCTGTCCCTTTCTTGAGTAGGCAGCTTGTGAGGTGGAGGCGGACATGCCCAGGAATCGCGTGTAGGCGGCAGGCCCTCCTTCGGAGTGTTTGTCTGCGGCGATGGAGGGCCCTCGCTTGTTGCCATGGTTCCTTTTTCTCTCTCCTCCATGCAATCGAAGAGTGAGTTTTAGAACTCGAGCTTCTTTATCCTGTCTCTCTCCCCAAAGACCTAACACACCCATGTGCATTTCCTCCTATCAGCAATGACCACCCCCAACCCACCTTTCCAGAAAACACTTCCCTTCTCCCCTTTCATCTAGGCATCCTCCCCTGCCTTCTCCCAAGTTACCACAAAATTCAACGAAAAAATTGTGTTTTACTTTGAAACCTTTATAATTTCAGGAGTAGAGAGTGAGGAAGGGAAATAGGAAATGGTAAGGGTGAGGCAATTTAGAATAAACCAATCTACATGTTCAAAATTTCAATGAATATGTGCTTATAGCATCCCTTGGTATTTATTTTGCTTTACAGTTGCTCTAAAGATAATCTCCTCTGTGTTTCAAATTGTCCTTATTAAGCCCTCATTTTTGCCAAGTATAGAATTATTACCCACTTCCTTTCACGAAAGATGTAGGACACATGACCACTGAACCTCATGCAGCAGCCTGTACCCGTCCCCCTCCCCCCCACCATCTCCTCTTTCAAGAGACAAGTTTCTCCTCTCCAAAGGTCTGAACTGATGGACAGAGTGTCCATGCATTTCAGAGGGTGAATCTTCAACTAAAACCACCCCCTTTGGGCAATGTCCCCCTCCCCAACCAACACAGAAAATGATCAGTGTAAAAATACAAGGCTGATGTTAACAGCAATATCAAGTGTGAAGTCAGCTACACTTGGTTTGTAGGATGGAAAACCTAGAGGTGGTGTAAAGGGACTTCCCAGAAGAGAACAGACTAGCCAATACTCCCGATCTTTTCCAGTGACAAATGCAGAGTCCAGGTTGTTGAAGAGGCCCACCAGGGGCAGGTGGTCACATAGTTTGGGGGCCCTTTGTAAAAATATAATTAAATGTTAATAATAGAATAAAATATTACAAGGACAAAATTAGGTATGAACATAAATAGTGGTTCTGAATAGGAAAAGAAAGCATACCAAATTACAGACTTTTTGTTGATTCAGATTACAAACCTCACACAGTGCAGAAAAATAACATCGTGGTTTTGTCTGGCATATTTCAATAACACTTTTTTATCACATGAGGCTGAGTATTTTGCATTGCCTCTTTGTATGATACCAGTTTCTAACACAATTTTCTATGGAGATACTAGATAATCCAGGATTCTCACAGCATTACTCTGGAAAAAAAAAAGCAAAAAACATCATTTACCTTAGAGAGAAGTTTCAGCTTCACCTCTTCTTTTCACTAACGATAAATCTACAACTTCCTCTGTGGTTTCTTGCTCATGTCATATATCTTGGTGGACATCAGGGGCCAGCCCTTGAGGAATTTCAGCCCTTTGACCCCCAGGCTGATCCCCCAAGCTCCATTGCCCCTGACTTTGCTGCTCCCACTGCCTCTCCCCTGCCACACCCTTCTGCCCACCAGGTCCTAGAGGTGGTATAAAGGGACTTCCCAGAAGAGAACAGACTAGCCAATACTCCCGATCCTTTCTGGGGACAAATGCAGAGTCCAGGTTGTTGAAGAGGCCCACCAGGGGCAGGTGGTCATGGGGTCTGGGGGTGCAGTACCTGAGGTTTGTGTTGGTAGTTCACCTGCCCTGACAGCAGCTCCTGGCCCAGGTCTCAGGCGATGACCCTCAACAGGGCAAGACTTCATGCTCCATCTCTAGTTGCTGCTTCTGCCCCCACCCCCCCCGTCCTTGGAAAAGGCCCCAGTGAAGTGAAATGCTGCAGCTCAAGCTTCATATGCTTCCCATCTGGGAAAGGATGTAGACTGTCTACCAGTATTTATGATGAAGTAGACGACAAAGGAGGAGAGTTAACATTTATTAATCACCTGTTGTGTGAAAAATACATAGGCAACATCCATACAAATTTTATGAGCAACTGATCTTTTGACTGAGTGGAATTCAGTGGGGTTCGAGCAGAGGGGATTTTGCACCACTCTTTGCCAACTCACTCTGTTAGATTTTCCGGCCCTGGAGGGTATTTTGGGCAAATGCTTTAGCTTCTCTGGCCACTTTCAGGCATCAATAAACATCCTCATTTCCAGGAAGTCCCCAAAGCTCTAGAAATGAAAACTTTTTTGAAGTTTGCTACAAAGTCATTTGGTGAGAACAAAACCCCTGACATAAACCAGTGTGAGAGTATTTATTGTCATCACAGCCACCTCGTGTGGATAACAATATATTTGCTGCAGAAGTATTACCCTGTTTGAGTGCGGGGAGCTGTTGTCCTACACCCACTGATCATAGGATGTACCCTTTCTAAAAATCATAAATGAATTCAGAAATCCATTTGGCCCCAAGGGTCAGGTATAAGAGACCTGTATTTGAATTGTCAGTGTGTTTCAAATATCAAAACATCAATGTCTCATCCAATTCAAATATTCTCTTCCTGGGCAGGGTAGGACTGATTCATGAATCCTGTAGAGCAGTGATGAGAAAGAGGTGAGGGGAGTGGTACTGTTATTTCGTAATTATTTTTCCATCTTGTTTTTCCTTGCCTCCTTGTGTACTCACTTAGCAGCCTGTGCCTCCTCCAGGGTAGGGGGTGAGGAGGAGGAGGAAGGATAGTGATGTCCCTGATGCTGTTATAATCTAGGCTTGTTGACCTCTGTGACTCTTTCCTCTATGGTTCTCCAGGGACAGTGGGAAGCCTCCTACTGCACCCCTGCAGTGGGCAGTGGGGCACAAGGGCCCGGAGGATTTGGGGAAAATCCTGTTTAGCTGGTTCTACATCTCTGCTTAGGATGAGGGAGTCCTTGCTCTCTTCTTTGTTCTTGTCTTTGGAACTTCAACAAAATTGAAGACATACCCCATTTAAAACTGTTACACATCCATTGTCTCATTTTTAGTGTTCCCAGTTAATCTGTGAAGTAGGTATAGCCAGTTTTACAGATGAAAAGGCCGGGGTAATGCAAAGCATTTCCTCATGCTGGTAAGTAAGGTGATTTCAAGTGAATAAAAATTAAAATGCCAAGATTAGGGAGCACAGGACAGAAGGTGGCTGTTAAGAAAATCTGTATGTCAAGGAACACAAAAAGGTGAGTTTGAAGGAATCTTTTCAACTTATGAACAGCTGCAAATAATACAGCTTATTTGAAAGGCAAGGAAGATATTTGTCTCTAGAGGGTATATTCATAGGAGCAGAAAGAGCATGCAGCTTCTAAAGAACCACATCTAAACAAGAGGAAAAGGGACATGATGAACAGAAACTACACCACTATGTTATCTGGAACTTTCTGTTCCCACTCACCACTCATCAAAACCCAGAAAAATCTGTAATCTTTAAAAGTCAGAAGTGGGTTTGCGATCCACCGGGACGAGTTTAGAAGCTCCATTGTGCTCGGAGTGGTTCTAAATTTGGAAATAAACTCAATCCCACAGATTCATTATACAGTTGGCACGATGAGGAGAGGAACTGAAAACTTTCCTTGTCTGAATTTCTCACTTCTTTTGAGAAGGAGACTTAACGGTGGAGGCTGACATTTCAAAGACATAGCTTAGCTGAGTTTAGAAACCAGGGCGTAGGCGGTTTTCAGAAGGCACCTGTAAACACCATGCAGATTAGCTGTGGGAAATGCGTGAGAGTCCCAAGATGGCATGAAGAGAAACAAAGAAGGATATTCTCCTCCCACCAAGAGGAGAAAAATGTAGGACTCTAGGGCGGCAAGGAATGTTTCATTCACTCAACCATTCATTCAAGAAATAGTTATCAAGTTGGGGTGGGGTTTTTTTGTTATTGTTTTCTTGTTTTTTTGTGTGTGTTTTTTTTTCCTGCTGGGGCTGGGTACTGGGATACAGAAAAAAATGTTACACAAAAAAATAGGTATATAATTACAGGGTGAGATAAGTGCTCTAATGGATAGCATGACTTCTGATAAAAGGGTGTAATAATGGGAACTGATCCAGACCATGGAACCAAGAAGTCTGCCTGAGGAACAGGTTCTTGATGTGAACTCTGTGTGAATGATAATGATGGCTAATGTTACTTGAGCCAGCCATGTTCTAATTGCTTGTTATATAACAATTCATGTAAGCCTCATAGCACTGTGAGGTACATTCTTACCTCTCTCTGGAATGTTCTCAACTGTTTGTCCACCGAATGCTTTGGAGAAGCCAGTGTGATGGAAGGTAGGGTATGCAGCAAGACTTTCTTAGTTTGTTCTCACTGACCTGCTGACTTGCTGTGTGACCTTAGGCAAGTTACTTAACCTCTCTGTGCCTCTGCTTTCTCAGCTGTTATACTGAGGTCATGATAGTACCTATATTTGCCGCAAGAATTTAAAGCAGACCCCTGTGACTAGTGGAAAAGTGGTGTGAAATACAGCTGGAGAGACAGGTGGGGTGAAGATCTTGAATTTAGTGCTAATTGACTGCCTACTATGTGACCAGCTCTGCTCTGGGAGCTTAACATGTTATCTCAGTTGAATTGCTTCTCTTCAAGGAAATGCTCATTAACCAAATTAGTGGATGAGTAAAGAGCAATTATGCTCTTTTTAAGGCTGATGGGATACACTGCCTAAGGCTAGGATTCTTCTTCAGAAAGGAACTGTGCCACCTGAATAGCTCTCTGATTGTTAATTAGCCTCTTTTCTCAGCGAGTTCCAAGGGCATAGCCTCCTGGTTTCAAGCCGGAGCAATGTAAGCAGTTAGTTGGAAGACGGGAGCTTCACACTCAAAACATTGGGGCTCAGAAGCCATTTCTCCCATGTTTCAGGATGTGTGAACTTAGGCAAGTCTTCCCTGAGCCTCGTTTTCACATCTGAAAAGTACATGAATCAG
Organism: Phyllostomus hastatus; assembly: GCF_019186645.2. Taxonomy (NCBI): domain Eukaryota; kingdom Metazoa; phylum Chordata; class Mammalia; order Chiroptera; family Phyllostomidae; genus Phyllostomus; species Phyllostomus hastatus. The sequence goes on from NW_025333857.1 coordinate 16,500,360, forward strand.
AACTGCCTCTCCAAGTTGCTGTAAAGAGAGATCAGGTGAGATAATATACAGGAAAACCATTTTTACAATCCCTAAAGCACCATAAAATGTTACTGACCCATTGAGAGTTGACTTCCTCCTGCCTGCCTGTGCCAGTAATTGTGCGGGGTCCAAGCTGAGTGCCTCATTTGAGCCAGGGAGTCAGGAGCAGGGGGTGCAATTGTCTTTGACAACCTTCCCAACTCTCATTTCCAAAGCTCTTTTTCTCCTTGGGCTGGGTCCCCCTCCTTCCACCGCCACCATCCTGGTCCTCGTCCCCAAGGCTTGCTGCCAGCTTTCAGAACTTGTACTTACACAGGTGTGGCTAAATAAGGCTTTACTCCTATTCAATAATACTATGAGTGTCATGTGGATGGCCCCGTGGAAGAACATAAATCTCTACTAGCATCAATGATGGTTTTGAAATCCTCAGTATTGACACTCCACATCTCTCTTTGTCTCACTCTCTCTTCCCTCTCCTCTCCTCCACTCTCCCTTCCACTTCTCTCCCATCCCCTCCCCTTTCTCTCTCTCTCTCACATGCATGCAGATACACACAACACACAGAGATACACACACACACACACTCACCAGTCACACAATTGCCAATGACTACCACACATGGCCTCCACCTGTAAACCCCTGAAGGCAGGAACCCCACTTTACTGGTTGACTTCCCAGTGCTCAGCTCAGAGCCTGGCAGGTTATAGGTGCCGAATTAATGTTCGCTGAGGAAATGAATGAATGAATGAATGAATGAATGATCAGTATGACCATGAGTGTTTCCATTGTTGTCCATGGTTGCAGACGATTCCTAGACAAGCTAGAAAATACTGTAGCTAGTATTTTTCAGTATCTCTCCTCCCACCAAGAACCGCATCACACTCTGTCTAATTTGGAAGTCCCAGACACCCTGAATATCCTTGGAAGTTCATTCCCCACTCCTCCTTACATCTTCTGTCTTCATCCTGGAATGGCCTCAGCTATTTCTCACTATTCTCACTTAAGGGAATATCCTTAAGGTGTTTTGTCCATCCCATTCCAAAGGGAGCTTATCCACCTGTCTTTCAGCTGGGATTTAGTGTTCTGCTTGTCTTTGTCCTCCTTGCTTACCTGAGCTGCCCAGTAGGAAGCTGGAGTCACTCAGGGCAGGCAGTTTGGTTCCATTCCAGAACCTTTTGTTAGTAAGCTTTTCTGATCAGACTCATATTGGCTCAAACCAAATGTGAAGTGCACAGCAGACCCTTTGTCTGTCTTGCAGTTATCATTCAAGTCTTGGAGACTTGAGACACCTGGAAAGACATCCACAGCTCCTCCTGCCTTTCTAGGGAGGCATCAGGATGGAAAAACTTTGGAGGCAAAAAATGATCTGGATTTAATCTCAGCCCTGCCACTTTTGGGGCAAGGAAATTTTCTTTACTGAGCCATAGTTTGTTCACTCATGAAATGAATATAATAGCTCTTTCATTTGTCTAGTACTCTTTTAGTTACAAATGACAAACACACTGGATTCAGGGGAGGAAAAATGGGAAATCCATGGCAGTCTGTTTAGTTTCAGGCAAGGTTAGAACCAGGAGCTCAAATAATCTCCCCAAGTTCTGGTACTTTCTCTTTCAGTTCTACTTCTCTCTGTGTGTTATTTTATCTTGAGGATGCTTGTCTACAGGTGGATGGAGAAATGTCCCTTATTCAATCGAGAGAGAGAAAGAATGATTGAGTTTCGTGCTTCTCCACTAGGCATAGCTCACAGAAATCTGCTTAGTCTAGCCTGGACCAAATAACCACCTCTGTGTCCAAAAGCTTAAGACTTGGTAAATGACAGTTCACCAGGGCTAAAGGCACATGCGAGAGATGGTGACTGCATGGGAGAAATGCTGGAAGATGAATTGATGAATTCAAATGGGATTCTTATGAGGCATGTAGAAAGTGCCTCATATGTTGTAAGATGGCATTTGAAAAGTTGCTAAAACCATGTCAGACACATAGTGGAGTTCAACAGACTTTAGTTTTTTTCCTCCTGTTTTCCATGTACTCTCTTTAAGATAAGAGGTTCTCAGTGACAGAGCCCCAAATCTCTATCATGAGTGAGTAATTCTCTAGGACACAGCCTCCCAGAAACTGGTGAATGCCACGTAGGCAGAGCCACCAGGACTGCATTTTAGCCAAAAGAACTTGAACCTTATGATACCTTATGCATGTGTGCCCATTGGCACCTGTCCCAGGGTCAGCTCGAGGGGGCCCCCCAAAATTCAGCTCGGTGATACTGATAGAATACAGTATAAAATAATCCCAAAGAAAGTAACATCTGGCAAGGTTGCTTTCTACTAACAAGATAAAAACCAGAAATCTAGATATGTAGCATATAATTTAAGCCTCATTTCCCAAAGTATTTTTCTATAAAATTTGGCATTCCTTCAAGTAATGCAGACTGGGCAAGATTAACCCATATGCAGATTCTCATAACTTTGTGGGCACCTTGTGATTTATAGATTTATTATGTTTACCTCTGAGTGTGTGCAACAGCGTGCAGCTGGGTCTTGGAAAAACTAAGCTTTGTTGACCTGCTGAGCACCTCAGTTTGTAGAAAAGGAAATACATAGGGCTTATTATGGGTATGTCACAAGCTAAGCAGGTAATGTAGACCATTTTGTGTTCATAGGAAAAAATAACAAAGTAAAATACAATGGTGGATATTTTTTTCCTGTGATGTCTAATAAACTCCCTGCTAACCAGTATTGGCCGAAGTAAGAGAACAGTTCTTGGGGATCTCCTAAGTGTTTCTAATTAGACTCTTTCCCCTCCTGGGGAATGGTAAGTGCTGCAGGGATTGTGTTGGTGCCTTGCTTATTAGGAAATGCAGACAGGGCTTGGATAGACTGTGAAGTGCAAGGTGCCAAGATTTCTCAATGTTACCACAAAAAGAAACTGAGATGGTGAGAAGGAAAGAGGTTAGGGAACTCACAGATCCTGAAGATGAAGTTCATATGGGTTCACTTCTGCTGACGTCAACAATAATTGTCTAAATTAAATAATAGAACAATAGAAAGTGCTCATTAAGTGCTTGGTGCCTGCCAAACCCTGAACTAAGCACTTTAGGTGCATTACCTTTTAAAAATCTCACAACAGCCTTACAAGGTAACTATTTATTTTTATTATTCCCATTAAACAGATGAAGAGAGTGAGGCTTACGAAGTTTAAATAACTTGCCTAATATTCCACAACTACTAAATATAGGATGTGGAACATGAACACTATTTGGTACTAGGGCCCTAACCACTATATTATAATAATTTCTGAATTAGAGCAGGTGAGATTTAAGATACTCAATTTGTGAAAAAATTAAACACAGGGGAATATACCAATCATAGAATTTTTCAAGCTCTTAGTTTACCTTCACACATAGTTCTGGTCTAAGAACAGGCTTTCTTGTATGCTAGCTTCTATTGCCTCCCCATCTGTGTTTTTAATAAAGATAATTAGGGTCACCTTGGTTCAACCAGACCTTCTTATTTATAATTATAGTGCACCTGGAAACCTGAAAGAATGCACAGATTCAGCTTAGCTCCCAGCCAATGCTTGCGATGCTTTGCCTTGCCCTCAACAGACAAGTGGTCTTTAGTAAAGAATTCAGGAAACGAGATGTTGAACCTGTCCAAATAGTCCAGCAATTAAAATTGGTCTCTAGCTCTTTGTCTCTCGAACACAAAGTTCACTTCTCTTCTCGATCTACTGCTGCTGTGATGTTGGCAAAAACACTGAGCAGCTCTGCTGGTCCTGGAGTCCCCCTAGATACCTCTGGGATGGATGACGCTGGTTTGACTTTCCCTCTGTCTCGACCGCAGCACGCCTGCCCTGGAGTCCCTGAGAGCCATGAGCGTGGCGGCATTTGAGGTGATTCGTTTCCCACATGCTGCTGATACAGTTGACTTGCAGCACTAGCCTTCCTGGGACCGCAGTTCCTCCCCAGCATTTTATTTCACGGGAAGATGGAAGATGAATGTCAACAGGATTGTTGTAAAGAGAAGACCAGGTAGCCGATCATTTTGCTGTATCACAAACAACACTAGAAGGTACTACCTTCATGCAATCTGAAGATTTTTAACATTTGCTCCCATTGGAGATTTAAGAAAATGTATTTGGAATCAGTAAATGGCTTTTCAAAAAGTTAAGAGCCATAGGCCTGGCTTGAAAAGAGAAAATAAAGCACTTCAGTATGTACTCTGTTAGGGTGACTTTAATGAGGGTTCCGGAGAGTTAGTGGGGGTGGTTGGGTGGGAAAGGCCCAGAGGGATCACTTTCTGGGTAGGGTAGGGACTGGGCAGCTGGGTGTGATCAGGCTGAAGGGCCGCTGAGGTACAAACACCCAGGAGAAGCAAGGAAATAACCTGTCCTCCTACACTAAGGAGGAGAGGGCCTGGGTAGTCTCTATGCCCATACAGCTCTTGCTGAAGTAAAATCATTGGGTAGGAAGGAAGGAGATGAGCGGAGTGTCTCTTGCAGAAATGAAAGCAGGAGCAGAAACACTGACAGCCATAGCAGAAGGAGCCTGAACCATGGAACTGCACCCTGGGGACCCGATTTTGCCAGTTTTGTAACATTCCATATAAGGAATATTCTTGATGTGAGGGGAGCCTGATCCCCTGCCCTGCGAAGAAGGAGCCCAAGGAAGCCAGTCCAGACTCAGAAGGGCCTCTCTGCACACAGCAGCAGTTAAACAAGCCTTTTGTGGTTCCATAAGGTTGGGGGAAAATCGAAATGCAGTGTGTGTCTTCGACGCGTAGCATGATATAAGAATGAAAAATGAGAACAAGAAATCTGACAACAAATGCTGAGAACATTTAAGTTTTCCTAATAAGCACTTTGAAGATGTTGAGTCAAATATGAAAACGCTGTTTATTATCCTGAATACAAACTCCTTCTATGAGGGGAGGGGTTGTTCTTCTTGTTTTTGCTTTTTGCTGAATTTAAACATGGAAAAATCTCATTTGCCTAATGAGAGGAGGACCACTAATGTCAATTCCACTCCAGCATCCCACCAGGAACCCTTAAAATAAAAGACTAACCAGGAAACTTCCTCCTCTATGAAAACCTCTCATGTATCAGGCAAACCCTTACACTGTCTTTAAGAAGAGGTACATTTCTACAGGTATGCTCAGTGATGGTGCTTTTGATTGATGTGAAATCTGATCTAACTTAAAAGAACTGATCTACTTCAAAGGAAAAGCTTGTCCTCTCTGATTCTGCCACTTTAATTAATGAGAAATAAATACTAATCCTTTTGCCTCAGAAGACCTTCCCCTTACTGTGAAACAACCTGTACCTACACAGAAAAGACTTAGGAGGGAAAGAGAAGGAAAATAGCCTCACATGGAGATTAAAGAAATCTTTCATATTTTTCAATTTGTGCCAAATTAAAGAGCATGGAACTTTAACACACTAAAGCGCATCTTGGTCTCTTGAAGGGTTTGTTCAGCCATATCTTCACTCAGGATTCAATGTTCATCCAAGAAACCTTTACAGACACCTACTTGGAGTTGACTAGGAATACAAACTGCTCTCTCTGTTCGCAGTGCGAACAGATAAAAGAGTTACGACATCCTTGCCCCCTGGGTGTTTATTTCATAATCTAATATAGCTTTGAAATAAACGATTTCAACATTAAAGTAGTGCTATTATGGGAGAATTTAACAATGGAGTACATTCAAGGATTTTCCCCTTTTAAAAGATCTAATGATAGAGTTATATAGGAAGAATTCTTTTTTCTTTTAAAAAATTGGTGAAATCACATTTCTAAAGCAAAAAAAAAAAAGGCTTCTGCTTCAATTATCTGTGCTTATTCCCAGTAATCTAAAAACTAAAACAAAATTTATAACACTATCCACTCATATACGGTGGTGTGACAATTCATATTGAAATAATGACAATATCTCCTGAAACATAGTAGCGAAATATAAGCCCAAAGAACAGGAGCCAGACCAAGTCTCCTAGGGATTTAACACATGAGATCCTGAAGGGCCCTCCACCCCATCTTTGTGGACACATCCGTGTCGTAACAAAGGAGAGAAAGAGCACTGACTTAGTGTAAGAGGAACTAACTCTGCTCACACCTGAGCTCTGCCCCTTGGACCGTAAGAAAACTCACGGAAACTCACTGCTCTGGTACCACTGATGTAATGGGCTGTAACCTCACTGAAACATATACAAAACACTGTGAAGAATATTTATCATCCCTTGTCAAACATTAGGAATATGAGGTTCAAAGTGATTAAATAGTTTACACAGCTGAGAAGTAGGAGTCACAATTTAAATGGAGAACTGACCGGATACAGAACATTTCTACAGTGGACACACCCACTTTCATGCCAAGGCCCTTAGTCCCTTTACCTATAAAATGGACCTGGCAAGGCCTCTCTTACAATATTGCTGATGGGAATGAGTTAAATGTGGTAAAGAACTTGAAAAGGCCTTGTAAACTATGAAGTACTATAGCAATGCATGAGATTTGGAGACACTATTCCATAAGATGAACAATTCACAGAACTTGGATTCAGAATCTTCATTAACTTATCTGTACATCATCATGATTTTGATGTTTTGAGTCTCTATGAAAAAGATGGATACAGATTTTATAGGGAAAATAGGAATTCACATCTCATGACTATCTTTGATTTTTTAAAAATGAGACTTTGAGTTAATAATTGAACTCTGATCAGTGTCAGGAGGACAGAAAAAACTCAAGATAGGAGCAACTTTCACAAGATAAGAAGATACTTCTAGATCAGGGGTCCCCAACTGATCTGCGGCCTGTTAGGAGCCAGGCCCTCACCTGAGCTCCGCCTTCTGTTCTCCCCACCCCCCATGTCTTTCCATGAGACTGGTCCCTCTCTGGTGCCAACGAGGTTGGGGACCACTGTCCTAGATTATTCTGCCAAGATTTTGAAATCCAGAAAGCTGTGAATGTCTTCAGAACGTCACAATGCAATTGACCAGCTGCAGATTCAGAGAGGCCTCCTGCCCATCACAGTTACTTCCTCGTGCCAGGCCCCTGGCTTTCTTCAGCCTTTTCTTCTGTTCCTCCTCTTGCCCACATTCTCTGCTGCAGAACGCTTATGATCCCAAAATGTCACGCTCTTCCATACTATCTGACGCTACACTCTCATCCCTCTTCCTGGTCTTGATGAAGTGTTTCCCCTGGGTTAAGAACCTCTCTCTCCAGCTCTGTCCGCATCACCTGAGCTTGTCTCCAGACCCCACCCCACAGCCTAGGGAGACAGGCAGGGACACTTCACAGCAGTCTCCTAGCTCAGGGATGGTTTTCTCTGTAAACATATTTGATTTCTTGTAGTCCACAGTACAATATGTGTTCATTAAAATACTTTTGCAATTACAGAAAACAAAAATATAGAAAAAGAATCTTCCCATGATTCCTCCAGTTGACTACTGCTCACCATTGGGTCTCAGTCATTCTGGTCACATTTCTCAGCATAGGTTCCCCCACCCTCCGATGTGCATTAGAGAAAAATGGAAAAATGTGAAATTTTAAGTGTCTGCATGCACTCTTGTCCACTCCTTCCTCCCTTCTACCACAATCTGTAAGGAAGTCTATCTTTTGTCCCTCCTCTTCCCCTTCTACATCGACATCTAAGGTGATTCAGAATTTCCTCCTCATTTCTTTTTTTTGTAGTATGTTCAAATTTTATTATTTATAATATTTTAATGTACGTGTATCCTGGATATTAACTTGCAGTTTTACACTAATTATGCTCCTGTATTTTGACAGTGAGTGCTCTTTATAGAAAGTTGAATTTTACAAAAAAACCCACATTCACATACATCTTCAAGATCATGCTTACTTTTAAGTACATTAAGGCTGAAAAAATGTGTTTTAAATTTTTAAATGATGTTGCTATCCAGAATTGCATTTGAAATTGCAATTTTAATTTTTATTGCATTTAATAGGGTGATATTGGTTAATAAAATTATATAGCTTTCAGGTTTACAACTCTATAATACATCACCTGAATGTTATATTGTGTGTTCACCACTCCAAGTCAAGTCTCCTTCCACCACCATTTATCCCCCCATACCCTCTTCTACTTCTCCCTCGTTTCCTTTATCTCTGGTAATCACCATACTGCTGTCTTTTTCTATGAGTTTTTTCTTTTTCATTCATCCCTTTACTTTTTTCACACAGTCCCCCTCCCAACCCCACTTCCCTCTGACAGTCAGCAGTCTGTTCTCTGGATCTGTAACTCTATTTCTATTTTGTTTGCTACTTCATTTTGTTCATTCAATTCCACATCTAAATGAAATCATATGGTATTTCTCTTTCTCTGACTGGCTTATTTCACTTAGCATAATACTCTCTAGGTCCATTCACGCTGTTGCAAAGGGTAAGATTTCTTTCTTTTTAATGGCCAAGTAGTATTCCATTATGTAAATGTACTACAGATTTTTTTTATCCACTTATCTGCTGGTGGGCACTTGAGCTGCTTCCGTAGCTTGGCTATTATGAATAACTCTGCAATGAACATAGGGATGCTGAACACTGATTCTTTCAGATCAGTGTTTTGGGTTTCTTTATATATATACCCAGATGTGGAATTTCATTTTTAATATTTTGAGGTAACTCCATACTTTTTTCTACAGTCGCTGCACCAGTCTGCATTCCCACCAACTATGCATGAGGGTTACCTTTTCCCTACATCCTCGCCAGCACTTGTTGTTTGTTAATTATTGATAATAACCATTCTGACAGGTGTGAGATGGTATCTCACTGTGGTTTGAATTTGCATTTTTCTGATGATTAGTGATGTTGAACATCTTTTCATATGTCTATTGGCCATCTGTATGTTCTTTTCAGAGAAATGTCTATTCAGGTCCTTCGCCCATTTTTAAAATTGGAGAGTTGGGTTTTTTTTTTGGTGTTGAATTTTATAAGTTCCTTATAAATTTTGGATATTAATCCCTTATCAGATGTATCCTTGGTGATTTTGTTCTTCAATTCTGTGAATTGTTTTTACATTTTGATGATGGTTTCCTTTGCTGTGCAAAAAGTTTTGGTTTGATGTAACCTCGTTTGTTTATTTTTCCTTTTATTTCCCTTGCCCAAGGCAATACAAGGGGGAACCCTCAAACCCCCAAAATTATTTATAAAAAATTGTGTATATATTATTACATGTTTAAACTCCAGTCACCTTCAAGTACTCACCATTTGTTGCAATATACAATTGAGATATTTTTCTACTGCTCAAAACAGTTTTTGAACTTGTCAATTTTGATAACTTTCAGTGCTTCCACCATTTTTCATTTCACCTCTTCCACAGTGGCAAAATGTTTCCCTTTGAGGATTTTTTTCTTCCAGGGAAACAAACAAAAAAAGTTGTTCAGGGTGAGCTTAGGTGAACAGGGAGCTTGCAGCATGAGGGTCCTGCTATTTTTGGCCAATAAAAGCTGAACACACAGCACAGAGTGGGAAGGTGTGCTTGTAAATCACCCATCATGAAATGGGCAAACACACTGAAAGAGTCTCAAAAAAATTCACAGAAGCTGAATGCAGCCTCTCACAACAATGTCAGGTGGTACATTGATACAGATGGGTCCCTAGAACACTCACCTAGTGGGGGAAGACTGTACTACAGGGGCCTGCCCTCCAGAAGATAATTCTGGGATGTTTTGTGTCCTTCCTTGTGTATCAGAAAAAATATTACTTTGAGATGTCTGACATTTTACTGTCTATGTTTTCTTCTAGGATTTTTATGTTTTTGAGTTTAACATTTAAGTCTTTAATCCATTTTAAGTTTATTCTTGTGTAAGACTTAAGAAGTTGGTCTAATTTTATTTTTTACATGTATCTGTCCAGTTTTCCCAACACCCTTTGTTGAATAGATTGCCTTTACCCCATTGTATTTTCCTGTATCTTCTTTGTCAAGTATTAATTGACCATAAAGGCATGGGTTTATTTCTGGGCTCTTTATTCTGTTCCATTGGTCTATATGTCAGTTTTTATATCAGTACCATGGTGTTTTGATTACCATAGCCATGTAGTATAGTTTGATATCAGGTATTGTGATACCTCTAACTTTGTTTTTCTTTCTCAGGATTGCTGTGGCTATTCAGGTGACTTGGTGGTTCCATATAAATTTTTGGAATATTTGTTCTAGTTCTGTGAATATGCCATTTATATCTTGATAGAAATTGCATTGAATCTATAGATTGCTTTGGGTAGTGTGAACATGTTAATGATCTTAATTCTTCCAATCTATGAACATGGTATATGTTTCCACTTATTTGTATCATTAATTTCTTTTTCAGTATCTTATTATTTTCTGAGTACTGGTATTTACATCCTTGGATAAATTTATTCCTAGTATTTTATCTTTTTTTCATGCAATTGTAAATAGGATCATTTTCTTAGTTTCCATTTCTGATAGTTCATTATTGGTATATAAAAATGCAACTCATCTCTGGAAATTTATTTTGTATCCTGCTACATTACTGAATTCATTTATCAGTGCTAGTAGTTTTTTGGTGGAATGCTTAGAGTTTTTATATATACTATCACATCATCTGCATATGACAGTTTTAATTCTTCCTTCCAAATATGAGTGCATTTTATTTCTTCTTCTTGTCTGATTGCTATGGCTAGGACTTCCAGTATTATGTTGAATAAAAGTAGTTAAAGCAGATATCCCTGTCTTGTTCCCAATCTTAAGGAAAACATGTTTAGTTTTTGTCCATTGAGGATGATGTTGGTTGTGAGTTTGTCATATATGGCCTTTATTGTGCTGAGGTATGTTTGCTCTATTCCTATTTGGCTGAGACTTTTATCATAAATGTGTACTGGATTTTATCAAATACGTTTTCTGCATCTGTTAATATGGTCATGATTTTTATCCTTCATTGTGTTTAAGTGGTATATCATGAATATTGATTTGTAGATATTGTGCCAACCTTGCACTCCTAAAATAAATCCTACTTGATCATGGTGTATGACCTCTTTAATTGCTGGATTCAGTTTGCTAACATTTTGTTGAGGATTTTAGCATTTATGTTTATCAGAAATATTCACATATAATTTTCTTTTTTTGTAGTATTTATATGGTTTTGGAATTAGGGAAATGCTGGTTTTTGTAAAGTGAGCTTGGAAGTCTTCCCTTCTCTTGAATATTTTGGAATAGTTTGAGGAGAGGTATTAGTTTTTATTTTTACTTTTGAATGTTTGGTAAAATTTACTTGTGAATCCATTCAGGCTAGGACTTTTGGTTGTTGGGAGTTTTTTTGATTACTGCTTATATTTCATTAGTTGTAATCTGTTTATTCATATTTTCTCATTCTTCCTGACTCAGTTTTAGAAGATTTTATATTTCTAGGTATTTATTCATTTCATCCAGATTGTCTAGTTTCTTGGCATGTACCATGTGTAATATTTTGGTACAATCTTTTGTATTTCTGTGGAGTCAGTTACTTCTCTTTCACTTCTGATTTTATTTATTTGGGTTCTGTCTCTTTTTTTCTTGAAGAATCTGGTTGAAGGTTTGTTAGTTTTGTTTATCTTTAAAAAATCTCTTGGTTTTATTAATCTTTGTGTTTATATTTTAGACTATTTTGTTTATTTCTACTCTGATCTTTTATTGTTTTCTTTCTTCTACTCAAGGTGTTTTTTTGGTTGTTGTGTTTTTTGTTTTTTTTGTTGTTGTTTGTTCTTTTTTGTTTTGTTTTTCTAGTTCCTTTCAGTGTAGAGTTATACTGTTTATTTGAGATTTTTTGTGTTTCTTGAAGAAGATATGTAATACTATGAATTTCCCTCTTAGGGCTGTTTTTGCTATGTCCCATAGATTTTTGTGAGTCCAGTTGTTCTGAGGCTGCCATGTGAGGCCATGGTCAGTGACATAGCTTTTGTCTGCCGAGAAGCAAGACTCCCCAGAGCAGAGAACATAGGTCCTCAAGTCAGGACATAGCAGGCTCTCCCGGAAGGGGGAGAAAGAAGTCCCTAGTGGTAGGGAGAGCAGGGAGTGGGGAGAGGAGGACTTCAGTCTTCTAACCAATTTTAACGTAACACACTTGGAGAAGGTGTTTTCAAGATACAGATCTGATAAAGATATGATATCCAAATATATTAAAAATACTTAATCCTCAACAATAAGAAAACAAAAAACCCCAGTTAAAAATGGGCATAACCTCACCACAGAAGATACACGGATGGCTAATGCACCAGTAAAAAGACATAGGGTAGCTGAATGGATAAGAAAATAAGACACATGTATGTGCTGTCTGCAAGAGACCCACATCAGAACACAAGACACACATGGACTTAAAGTAAAAAAAATTGAAAAATGTTTTATGCAAATAGAAATAATAAAATTCTGGGGTAACAATACTTACATCAAACAAAATAGACTTTAAAACAAAAGCCATGACAAGAGGCAAAGAAGGACAGTACATAATGATAAAAGGAGCAAACAAATGAGAGAATATAACCCTAGTAAACATTTATGCACCCAGCATAGGAGCATCTGAATATGTAAAATAAATATTGATGATCATAAAGGGAGATATTGACAATAATACAGTCATAGTAGGGGATTTTAACTCCCCCATTTACATCAATGGATAGATCTTCCAGGCAGAAAATCAACAAGGAAACAGTGGCCTTACATGACACACTAGACAATAACATGTCACTAACAATGAATGGTTAAACAATGAGATCAAGGAAAATATCAAAAGATACCTTGAAACAAATGAAAATGATTGCTGTGTCTAGGACTTCCATTACTACGTTGGATAAGAGTGGTGAAAGTGGACATCCCTGCATTTTCCCCTGTCTGAAGGGAAATGCTTGTACAGTTTGCCCATTGAGGATGATGTTGGCTGAAGGTTTGTGATATATGGCCTTTATTGTGTGCAGGTATGTTCCCTCTATTCCCACTTTGCTGACAGTTTTTATCATAAATGGGTGCTAGATTTTGTCAAATGCTATTTCTGCATCTATTGATATGAGCACATAATTTTTAGCCTTCATTTTGTTTATGTGGTGTATCACGTTAATCGATTTGAAGATATTGTACTGACCTTGTATCCCAGGAATAAGCCCCACTTGATCATGGCATGTGATCTTTTGAGCATATTGCCAGATTTGGTTTGCTAATATTCTGTTGAGGATTTTTATATTTATGTTCACCAGGGATATTGGTTTATAATTTTCTTTCATTGTAGTGAGTTTATCTGGTTTTAATATTAGGATAATGTTGGCCTGATAAAATGAGTTTGGGAGTCTTCCCTCCTGTTGAATTTTTTGGAAAAGCCTTGATTGGCTTCTGGCTCTAGGGTCATACTTAGCATAGTGGTACCTACCCCAAGGTCATTGACACATTTACTAAAAGGGCTTTTTTTAAAAACCTACGGTTGCTAATCCATCTGGAATTTCCCTTTGAAATAATTAAATGCCATTTCAGATAAAAAAACAAACAAAATATGTGAGTAGACACAAAAAGATACCTATTGTAAGATTCCATTGCTAGGAAATTTCCAGAATAGGTAAAAGTGCAAAGACAGAAAGCACATCAAGGGTTGCCAGGGGCAGGAGGAGTGGGGAGTGGGGACTTCTGGTTCAGGGTTTCCTTTGGAGGAGATGGAACATCCTGCAACTGGACGGTGGTGATGCTTGCACAGCATCATGAATGTACGTCATGCTCAGGAGTGACACAATTTAAAATACAAACAATAACTTTTATTTCTTACTTAAAATGAAACATGCCATGCAAAAATGAAGGATAAAAAAAGAAAAAAGAAAAGAATATAAGAAAATGCCCAAAAGAACCCCCAAATTAAAAATAAATTAAAAACTGAATTATGCCATGGAGAAAATGAAAGCATAACTATGAAAGCAAATGAAAGAAACAAGTCAAAGAATGAAGGTAAAACAAATTGAACAGGCTCAACACGTGGCTCTAGAGCTGGCCCTGATGCATCTCCTAGAGGCAGCAGCTTCTCTGCATCAGGAACCAGAGCAGGCTCTTCACACAGGGGTGGTGGGGCCTCAGTCAGGTCAGGAGATGCTGCACGGGCCAGTCCTGGCTCCAGAGCTGCAGCTGGAATGTCTCCTACAGGTGGGGTGACCACTGGAAGTGGATGCCCCTCCAGGTCTGGAGCGGCCTTCTGGTCCGCCCCTGCACCAAGCTCCTTGGCATGTATGACGGGAATTGAAGCAGGAGCCAGCTCTGCCTCCTGGGCTGGTGCTGGAATTGCGAGAGGAGAGGCAATTGATCACCCAAATGATTACATTTCCATGTGCTTCTCAAAGACAGGACACAGCCAGAACCCAGGACCCACCCCATGACACCCTCCCAGCAGGCAGTCCAGCACAAGGATGGTCTGAGGCCGGTCTTTGCTCCTGGCCAGCCTCTTGGGTGCTCTCTGTGTATCTGGCACCAACCCCTTCCCATAAGCTTGCATGCACCTCCACCCCCATCCCACCCCTACCTCTCCCACCTTCTCACCCTTGGATTCTGCCTCCTTGGGCTCTAGGTCATTCGGCCTTGTGTGTTTAATGTGGGCATTGTGCTCCAGGCTGCAACTGGAAATGGTGAACTGGCTGTGGAGTCCAGGCAGCTTCAAGGGTAGTGTCCTTCTCCAGCCATCCATGGGGCCTGGGTTCCCAGATCTCCAGGTGGCCACAGTCACCTTGGGCCTGTTCTGGCCCTTGGTCATGTGGTACACCTGCCCCTCACTGGTGGACACAGAGTGAGGGTCTTCATTGACCAACTATTGTTCCTCCATGACCTGGGTAGAGCTCTGCAATGAGAGTGACTGGCAGCTGGTCCAGTGGCCTCAAGCCCTGCCTGGCCCTAGTTGCTTAATTGCTGCTGTTTCTGCACACTGTACCTGCTGCTCCTGGATCTGGCCTAGACCTGTGTCTACACAGACCTCCACCCAGGGGAAATGAGGTTCACCTCCAGGGCTCGAGATAAACCTTGGGCAGAGGGCACCTCCCACACTCCAGGACCACCCAGCCAGCCTTGACCTGGGGTATGAACATGATTGGCCCACCAGGCTTCTGACCCAGCCCCCCATCAGCCTGTTCCCACTCAGACAGACCTATGCACATGAACCCCTTTCCACACACATACATGCACACACACACATAAGAGCAGGGAACACAGGGCTGCTCAGGTGGGGTGGGAGTGGTGGTCTGGACCAAACAAAACTGCCCTGGGCATCCCCATGTTACCCCTGGGTCCTGCTGTGAAAATGGCCACAAGTGTCTGAGATGAGCGTGGACCCAGTGGCAGCCACAGTGGATCATAGTATCATCGCTGCCTCTATTGGGGCTACAACCTTGGGAGACAGACAGGCAGATGACATGAAAATATCCTGTTGTGTGTCAGTCTCCAGCCAAGTGAGCCCAGTAGGGGAAGTTTTGGTGGCTGCCTGTTTACCAGGGTTCTGAGTTCTGTTGGGCTCTATCATCCAGAAGCGAGGTCACTGTTCTTGTCTGAGAGACACTCAAGGTAGGGGACCCAGGCAATTACATCATTTCTTTTTTTAATGACATTTATTGGGGTGACATTGGTTTGCAAAACCATGCAGGTTTCAAGTGTATAATTCAATAAAACATCATCTGCCCACTGCATTGTGTGCTCGTCGCCCCAAGCAAAGCCTCCTTACGTCCCCATTTCCTTCTCTTTGGCCACCTCCACCTAGCCCCACCCCGTCTCTCTCTGGCTATCACCACACTGTTGTCTGTGTCTATGTGTTATGCGTATGTTTTTTTTGCCTAGTCTTTTCACCTTTCATCCAGTCTGCCCACTCCCCTCCCCTCTGACAGCTGTCAGTCTGTTCTGTGTATCCAAGCCTCTGTTTCTATTTTGTTAATCAGTTTGTTTTGTTCATTAGATTCCATGTGTAAGTGAAATCATGGCATTTGTCTTTCTCTGGGTTATTTCATTTAGCATAATAATCTCCAGGTCCAACCATGCTGTCAGAAAATGTAAGATTTTTGTTCTTTTTATGGCTGAGTAGTATTCCACCATATAAATGTACCACATTTTTTTTATGTAGTCATCTACTAATGGGACTTTTGCTGTTTTTGGATATTAGTTATTATAAATAATGCTTCAGTGAATAGAGGGGTACATATATTCTTCTGAATTGGTGTTTTGGGGTTGTTAAGATATATTTCCAGAAGTGGAATTGCTAGGACAAAAGGCAGTTCCACTTTTAACTTTTTGAGGAAACTCCATTCTGTTTTCCACAGTGGCTGCACCAGTCTGCATTCCCACCAATAGTGCACAAGGTTCTCTTTTCTCCACATCCTCTCTAGCACTTGTTGTTTGTTGATTTATTGACAGTAGCCATTCTGACAGGTGTGAGGTGATATCTCACTGGTTTCAATTTGCATTTCTCTGGTGATTAGTGATATTGAACATTTTTTCATGTCTTCGGTCCTCTATATGTCCTCTTTGGAGAAGTGTCTATTCGGGTGCTTTGCCTAATTTTAATTGGATTGTTTATCTTCCTGGTGTTTAGTTGTATAAGTTCTTTATATATTTTGGAATTAACCCCTATTAGATATATCACTGGCAAATATGTTTTCCTATTTAGTGTGTTCCTTTTTAATTTTGTTGATGGTTTCTTTAGCTGTGCAAAACCTTTTTAGTTTGATGTCATCCCATTTCTTTATTTCTCCTCGCCAAGGTGACATATCAGCAAAAATACTGCTATGAGAGATGTCTGAGATTTACCACCTATGTTTTCTTCTAGAATTTTTATGATTTCATGACTTACATTTAGGTTTTTTATCCTAAAAACCTTATTTCAGTGTATTCTTGTGTAAGGTGTAAGTTGTTGGTCTAGTTTCATTATTTTGCATGTATCTGTCCAATTTTCCCAACACTATCTATCAGGGAGATTGTCTTTACTGCATTATATGCTCTCACTTCCTTTGTCAAATATTATTTGACCATAAAGGCATGAGTTTATTTCTGGACTCTCTACTTGTTCGGTTTTTTGCCAGTCTGTTTTTACGCCAGTACCATGAAGTTTTGATTACTATGACTTTGTTGGATAGTTTAATATCAAATATTATGATACCTCCAACTTTGTTTTTCTTTCTTAAGATTGCTGTGGCTATTATTCAGGGTCTTTTTAGTTCCATGTACATTTTTGGAATATTTTTCCAGATCTGTGAAGTATGCCATTGGGATTTTAATAGGAATTGTGTTGAACCTATGCATTTCTTTGTGTAGTATGGATATTTTAATGATGCCAATTCTTCCAATTCATGTACATGGCACATGCTTCCACTTATTTGTATCCCTCAATTTCATTCTTCAGTATCTTATATTTTCTGAGAACAGGTCTTTTACCTTGATTAAATTTTTTTCTTTCTTTTTTTTTTTGGTTGCATTAGTAAATGGGATTATTTTCTTAATTTCTCTTTCTGATAGTATATTGGTATATAAAAATGCCACCAACTTCTGAATATTAAATATGTATCCTGCTCTTGCTGCCCAGGGACCTAATTTCTTAATGTTGTCTCACTCAGGTGTGTCTAGAGAAATGACATTACATTTTGGTAGGTGTTTGAATTTTATCTTTCAAATTTTATCTGTGGAAAAGTGCTAAATGTTAGAGATATTGAAAATAAAGAAAATGGGAAAAGGAAGGTCTTGTTTTATTTTTTTCTTTAGGTACAACAGTATATTTATTTATTCCTTTTTAATTGTTATTCGGTAACAGTTGTCCCCATTTTCCCCCATTACTCTCCCCTGCCCTAACCACCCCCCACATTTCACGTTCAATCCTCCTCCTCCTTTGTCATTATCAATAGGTCATTTGTACTTATTTCTTGACTTGACCCTTCCCCTTCTTCCCCCAGTTACCCCTCTCTCCCCTCACCTCTGGTCACTGTCAGTTTGTTCTTTATTTCTGTGTCTCTGGTTCTATTTTTCTCACTTATTTTTTTAATTAGGTTTCACTTATAGGTGGGATCATATGGTATTTGTCTTTTCCCTGGCTTATTTCACTTAGCACAATACTCTCCATTTCCATCCATGCTGTCATGATTGAAGGGTAGGTGTTCCTTCTTTCTTTCTGCTGCATAGTATTCCATTGTGTAAATGTACTATAGTTTTTTGATCTACTCATTTACTTAGGCTGTTTCTAGCACTTCTCTATTGTAAATAATGCTGCTATGAACATTGGGGTGCATAGGTTCTTTTGAATTGGTATTTCAGGATTCTTAGTGTATAATCTCAGCAGTGGAATTGCCAGGCCAAAAGGCAGCTCTATTTTTAGTTGTTTTTTTTTTTTGTGGAAATTCCATACTGTTTTCTACAGTGGCTGCACCTGTCTGCATTCCCACCAACAGTGCACTAGGGTTCCCTTTTCTCTACAACCTCACCAGCACTTGTTGTTTGTTGCTTTGTTTATGATGGCCGTTCTGACCAGTATGAAGTGATATCTCATTGTGGTATCAATTTGTATCTCTCTGATGGCTAGTGATACTGAACATTCCTTCATATGTCTCTGGGCCTTCTGTATGTCCTCCTTGGAGAAGTGTCTGTTCATATTCTTTGTCAACTTTTTAATTGGTTTGTTTGTCTTCCTGGAGTGGAGTCATGTGAGTTCTTTATATATTTTAGAGATCAAACCCTGTCTGAGGTATCATTGGCAAATATATTTTCCCATGAAAAGAAGTTTTTAGAAGTATCATTTGAGGTTACAATTTGGATCTCTTCATATCACCCCACTTAGACTGCTATACTACACTGTAAAATAATCTCCAAATCTTAATAGCTTGTAGCAACATTAATTTTCATTCACATTACATATTAATTGTGGGCCACCTCTGACTCAGCTCAATATACACTTTATTCCTGAGTCCAGGCTAAAGGACCAGTCCTAAATGATCTTATGACATGCAGAAAGAAAATAAAGATGGTAGAACCACTACTTGATGGGCCCTAAAGCTTCTGCTCATAAGTGGCATTTGTCACTTCTCACTTTTCTGTGCTAAAGTGATATGGCCTAGCCTGACATCTTCAGTTATGGAGATGTAATACTCCCACAGAGTGGGAAAGCCATATATTTGCAAATAATAATCTACTATGCAATAGTAAATTGAATCCTTTAGGAAACAGGTTCTTTGATGAAGATTTGCTTGCAGGAATTTTACCAGGGGTGCTCTTGGGACAGCACCACAACAGGATGGAGCAGAGGGAGAAGACGGGGTGTGGTGCAGTCTCCACAAAGGCTGCATCTAGTCCCCAGGGGTGCTCAAACTGAAATGGCCATTCTGAATTGTCCCACATTGAAGGAGGAGGTTGGATGTTTGTACAGCAGCACAGTCCAGCCATTGGAGGACATTGTCACCAGGACCTCGGGGGAGGCAGTCCCAAGAGCCAAGGGCAACATACCTGAAAGCTGAAAGAATGTATCTCTGGCCAGGAGGGGGCAATCTAGGGGGCACACACAATGTACACATACTCTAATATTCCTTATAAAAGTCCTATAAAACGTGCAATTTCTTTTCATTACAATTAGCGTTCCATGGATGCAACAGCAGTCAGAGGCTACTATGGGACATCCATCAGTTTCTATGAATGTGAGCACAGGGCATATAGGAATAGGTATCCTGCTTTTCTTGTGTTGTTTTTAAAATCTTCATACACATCCTTGTGGTTGAAAGAAACAGAAAATAAGCAAATAAAAAACTGAATATATTTCTTACTCTAATGTAAGAGTACTTGTTTCTTGGGAAGTTTGCAGGAACTAATGATTAGCTTGGAAAGCCATGGTACTGGTTCCTGAGTTAGCTGTGGGACGTGTGTGGGGTGTGGATGGAAGGAAAAGAGAAGTCTGCCTTCCTTTTTAGTCACATGTCTGATGGGTTCCAGGAAGGAACTTAAATTCTTTGACTTCCTGGTTTTCCAAGAAGAACCACCTAGCTGCCATCCGTCTGAGAGTTTACTCCATGGGAGGACAGGGCAGGAGGCTCTGTCTGGGCATCAGGCACCAAGGCCACTTAACTTATCGGGGCCCTAAGTGCCTGTCTTCTGTAACCTGAGTGTCTTGCTAGTTTATTTCCCAGAAGTTCTTAAGTCTTAACAGGCTATTTCTTTCCATTAGATCTGAAAAGTGTTTCTCTCTGCCAGTTATTTACTTTCTCTAAATATTCTAACTGAAAAAGGGTAACTATAATGCAAACTGATCATTTTGAATTTTCCGTCCTTTTACCAATTTTGGCTGGAACTCAGCAAGGCAAATGTTACCTTCATGATTTATTTTTTAAAATTCCTTCTCTACATAAAGGGGGAAAAGACAATAAAGAGGCACTTTTTGTGTATGTTTAAAGCTTGTCTGAATCCAGGGAAAATTTTCAATGCAATAATTATCCCAAATTGGAAGGCAACTTTCAGACCCCTAAAACCAATTTGTCTTCTTCAGACAAAACTTTCCCTGGTATCTAAGCATGTGCTGGTTGGGTGGAGGGGAAAAAAGACAGAAAAAATACATTTTGATAAACTTACATGAAAATAAAGCTGTACTTATGTTTCAGTTCATAGATAAAACAACTGGCTTTGCAGGTTTGATACCTGCCATGCATCACTGTGTAAATCAATTTTTAAAAATTAATTTCATAACTTTTATAATTGCAAAAATAATAGCTATTCAATGTAGAAAACATTACATGTATAAAAGGACAAAGAAGTAAACAAAAATTGGATAGTATCCCACCACCCAGCTATATACTGCCACACTGGAAAAATCACTGTAATATTTTTTGGTCTACACTGTACATAGTTAAGTATGAGCATGTGTGTGCATACTTATAAGTGTACATATAGCATACCTGCTACAGTTTTGAACACAGACAATCTCACCTGGGGAAATCCTGCTGCCTAATCAAACTCCGTTTCTTCGGGGCCAGCAAGGTAGATGGAAGCAGGACTAATCACATCTCTTCCCACCACTCCGTTACAACTGCTCTCCTCCCATTTGTCAGCCACCTTCTTTTCCTTTTTGTTTAATCTCTGGGATATTTGCCTCCTTACTTTGAGTTTTTGACCCAGGCCACCTCTCTCCCCTTTTAGAATAGTCTTATGCCTCGGCTGGTGTGACAGTGAACCCTCCTGGGCTTTGGCCTGCTTCTGGGCCACTTCCTGTCGATGGCATTGACTGTTCTGTAATTGTTAAATGCCACTGCTCCTGAGAGTCCTGTCCTAAGATTTCCTCTGTCTTCACTCTCCATACGGAGAATTTTCCTAAGGAGCTGTATCCCCTGTTACGCAAAGTCTTCCTATCTCTTGGTTCTTCCCCATTTCTGGAACATACCCCCTTTTACTCCATGCTTCTATATGCAATTTACCTGGATCACTCTTACTTATCTTCAAGATTTCAGCTGAGGTATTGCTTCATTTGGAAAGTCTTTGCTGACACCCCCAGGTATGTGCGCTTCTTCTGTGAGCCCCTAACTCTCTGTCCTTTTCCTTCCTCTAGCCCTCTGAATGCTGTTTTATAATTACCTATTTGTTTGACTATATGTCCTATTAAACTGTAAGGCTAAAGAGCATCTTACTAGTCATGACCACATCCCCAGTTGCTGGCAGGGTCAGGATTTAGTACTCTCACAGCATTTATAGAGTAAAGAGATGCCAACACCGCTATTAAGACCACCTTCTGTGCACTGCATCATTCAATCAGTGAAGACTGGTACAACAACTAAGGTTAGCTGACTTCTTTCCTCATAAGTGTCTTAGTCCATTCAGGCTGCCATAACAAAATACCACAGACTGGGTGCTTAAAACAGCGGTGATTTATTTCTCATAGTCTGGAGGCTAGAAGGCTCAGATCAGGGTGCCAGTGTGGTCCCTTCTTTTTTTTTTTTTTAAGATTTTATTTATTTATTTTTAGAGAGGGAAGGGAGGGAGAAAGAAAGAGAGAGAGAAACATCAATGTGCGGTTGCTGGGGGTCATGGCCTGCAACCCAGGCATGTACCCTTGACTGGGAATTGAACCTGCAATGCTTTGGTTTGTAGCCCGTGCTCAATCCACTGAGCTACGCCAGCCAGGGCTAGCATGGTCCCTTCTTAATGAGGGCCCTCTTCCTGGTCATGTCCTCACGTGGCCTAACTTAGTGTGGGGGTGGGGGTCGGGTATCAATCTCACGTTTCTTCCACTTTTATAAAGGCATTGATCTCGCCATGAGAATCTCACCCTCATGACCTAATCTAACCATAATTACCTTCCAGACCCCTATCCAAATGCCACCAGATTGGGGATTAGGGTTTCAGCATATGAACTTTGGTGGGACACAAATATTTAGTCCACAGCAATATACTAGACACAATATTTTTAAAAATTGAATTTCCTTTGAAGAAAAAATAAGATAGATTTGACTTTGTCTTCAACCTGGGGGTTTAGATCAAAGTACTGAGTAGTGAGGGACTGTCAACCCAAGACCCATCCCTGAAATGAACATGTAATATCCCTTCCCTAAAGGTTTTGAATATTGAACATGTATGTGTGAGGCCTCCAAATATATAACAGACTTCTAGAGAATATTGACTTAATCTGACTTGTTAACTATGAATCCTTCCACTTTGAATGAAGTCTGGCATATTGCAGATGGTCAGTGATTATCTGTTAAATTAGTGAATGAAATTCAGTGCATTGTTGCTCTGAGTCTGAAGGTGGGAGGTAATGGGAAGCAAGATGAGATGGCCATTCAAGATATAGGTAGATTTAATTTATAGCTATTTGAATCCACACAGACCTATGTTTGCATTGTTGGGTTTGTTTGTTCATTTCTTTGATAAATCTATAAATTCTTAACTTTGTTTCTCTCAAAAGATGTTGAGGTTGCATATGGAAATACATATTTTGCAGCAGAATAATAAAGAAATAGATGAGAAAAGTGGAGTAAAGTTAATACACCAGGTTGTGTGCTTTTAAGGACCTGATCATTTGTCTCTGAATTTGCTAGAAGCCAAAATAAAGAGTTAAACCAAGTCTGTTATAAGATTTTCAGTTTCCATAAGATAAAAATAAACCCATTGTCAAAAAGTTAGAATGTAAACTGCATTACATGGGGCAGGAGCTTTTGTCTCTTTTGGTCACTGTTATTTTCAGTACCCAGAGCAGTGCTCAGCAATAACTGAGCAAGATACAATTTTTTTTCTGTTTTTTATTGTTGTTCAAGTACAGGTGTCTCCATTTTCCCCTCACCACTATGCTTCCTAGTCTTAATCATTAAAGGATCTTCACAAAAGGGGGAACCATGTAATAAAGCATCTTGTACCTAGCATCCTCAGGACATCCTTATGATAAATAAATATTTAATTCCTTACAGCCATTTCCTTTTTACACTTCAATGTAAACTGATGGCATGACATACAATTGAACAAAATTAATTCAACAATATCAGTTTTATAAGTTCAGTTTTAGATTTTTGAAGACCTGACTTGAGCAAAAGATAAAATGTAGGCTATTTTCAGATAATGTCCCACGAAGGTCATTTCTTATAATATTTGATAAGGAATGGGCAGCAGAGTGTCTGAAATAATGTTCTTCAGCAAGAAACTGACATGCATGTACTGTTTATTGCTGAAGGGCAGTCATGTGCTTTGTCGATCGATAGCCTGTGAGGAAGGGCAGAGCTACTCCTAGATTCTGATTGCTAACAGAGTGGGGTGCCTCCCCGGTACTGGGTTCTAGGCAAGACTTTCCTTTAACTCTCCCAACAAATGTAGGGTATAGCACTATCATGAATCCCCCATTTTGCAGGTGACAAATCAAGGCTTAAAGAGGTTAATGATAAAAACTACAGAACTAGCAGTGTGTGCTAGAGATGAGATTTGACACAGGATGTCTGACCTCTTAACCAATACTGATGCTTATGTGACAATTAAGGAAGCTTCCGAGATGTGTGGGAATGGATACTCTTCCTTTTCTCCCCACTGTCATGAACACCCTGGACCAGTGCTCTTTGTAAGCTGAGGTGTGGCTTTCCTCAGAGTTCCATTCAGGACCTTAACATGTTCTGTATACCATCTAGCAATGAAACGTGTGATGTGATAACAATAGAACACATTTTGTTGTTGAATTTTTAAATAATCTCACAATCATAAAAAGAAATGGAATAGAATTTTAGAAACATACAATTCTGTTTATTTTCAAATAGCTTGAACAGGAGTCTGATGCAGTCCACAGCCTGGGTACAAAAGGGCCGTTTTCCCCAGTCTTCTCCTCAAGTAAACAATGCACAGGATGATCACTGTCTGATGCAGTATCATAATGGGTTTTCTTTTCATTTGAATTTTCATTTATTGATTTTGTTTCTGTTCCACATGAATAATGTATCCTTTCAGAAGGCTTCCAAATTCACATTATTTGGCACACTAAATAAAAAGTCCTTTCTTTTGAGCAGTAACAAATACAAATTATGTAGTCAATGTGTTTTTAAATTGTTTAAATATGTATTTACATGCTCAACCGAAGCATTATTAGAGTTGTTTGTATAGCAAGTGGAGTTTTGAATTGTCCAAATATCTGTTCATCATAATAAAATAACTTTAAATGAGCCTGTTGTTGTTCATTTGGGGGAAATGGCATATTTAAATATTGATATAAACAGCATTCCCTGTAATAATTAGAAGAGGGTTGTAGCAGTTTAGACGAACAATGCAGGCCTTTAAAGGGTCTGCACAGGCTGAGACATTTGAGTAATGTATTGTATCAGTCTTCCCAAGCATTCTTTGCTTTGTGTTCTTCTACATAATCAAAAGAAAACCTAAATAATGTCCAAACTGTCCACTCCCAATTCATCTTCCCCAGAACAGTGCATTGCCTGTGGGAAGGTTCCTGCAAATAAGAATTAGCAGTACCCCAGAGGGGGCATGAAGCTGAGGGGAGGGGGATGAGCCGTATGGGCCCTGGTGTCCCAGGACCATCAGAACAGGGATGGGGCAGAGACAGGGTGATCTCATAGCTAACTCTGCCCTTGGCCATGGCACTGTATTTGGCAGATTTTTTTTTGAAAGAAGAGAAACAGAGGAGCTGTTTCAGCTATGGGCAAAGAAATTTAGCATAAGTGACACACAGGAACTAAGAAGAATTTATTCAGCTCAGGGACCAAAAAGAGTCTTGTTTGAGGGGAAAAGGAGTGGTCTGCAGCACAGCACTTCTGGAAGAGTCTGGTTTTCATTTCCTTTTGTGGTTGTCCGAGTATTCCAACTTTTAGAATGGGGGTGAGGTTATTGGGAGTAGAGAACTATGGAAGGGCTGGGGAGCAATGTAGTCAGACTGGTACCTAGAGGAGAACCAAAGGTGAAAAGGCACTCATATAGAGAATGGGTTGTGGGGAAAGACTCAAGAAGCAGAAAGGCAGAAGAGAGGACCCTGCACAGCACAAGGTGTTTGGGACCAAAGAGCTTGGTTCCTACACTGGGTAGGACTCTGGCAGACACAGAGCCCTACAGGTCTCAGCTTCCTGCCTGTTCACTTCTATCACTCTGGGTGCTGCCATATTTAACTTTTCAGGTAAAGAGTGACCTAGTAAATGCCAACATCTATCTGTAGACATGGCCATGGTGATGATGGGGAACCACTTAATTTACAGATGACTGACAAAACCTTGGTACGTCAGAAGATTAGTTGATGGAGGAAAAGGTTCTGAAGGGATAAAAGAAATCCAAAGTCAACAGGAGGAATAAAGTAAAAGGTCAAAAGCTTACTTTCTTAATGCCCATTTCCTTTTCATCCAGAGTATGTGAGTCACCCTTATCTGGCTTGGGTTCTTCCCGAGGAAGACTCTGAGACAAAGATTGTGAAGCAAGTAGACGTTTGGAAGAGCATCCCAGAAAACAGCAGGAGAGGAGTGGGGAAGACAGATGGGGAAGTGAGACGGGGAAGAGAAGGATGCTTTATGACACCAGTTACCTAGAGCTGGGGACAGTGTAGAGCATGCCTCTGCATTATCCCAACCATAGTGTTAGGATACCACACTACTTATTGGTACACATCAACCCAGCCTTTGGCTAGTTGCCCGTCACATTAGTTGTCCATCCAGTCATTGGATGAGAGCAGCTCCTGGGTGACCGCAGTCATTGGACTCACTCTCTAGCCCTCCCTGCTTGCCTTGCATCTAGCTCTGTCATACTCTTCAGCCTGGCAAGATCCTCAGGGCCTTTCTTACTGCCACTGGGTTCACCGTGAGTAGCCAAGGGATCCAGGGTAAGACACTAACAATGCCTGCTACTGTCTTTTATGTTTCCAGTTAAGTTAAAAACCTGGCTCTGAGATTTCTCAGCTCCTCTCGTTATAAAATGCTCTCCAGCAGGAGTGGTGTGAAAGGCAGAAAGCCTTTGTTCTTGAGCAAGAGGGCATGGTTACAGGTACTGGGACATCTACACAACAGATGTATTTCCATCTCAGCAGGGGATGGCCATGTTTCTCTAAGTGTTGATTAAATGGTTCCCCCATGGAGGTTCCCGTGTTTGTCTCATTCATGTTGTTCTCATTTACCTCCTTTTGCTTTGGGAATTTGCCAGTATTGAACTTGCTTCAACGTCTACACTGATTAGATACAAGCTTATGTAAAGCTGGAAGCTGGTAAATGTTTGGCTGGGGAACTTATGGGGCTCATTATCTCAAAACAGGGTTTTGGATGAAAATACAAATAGTCTCAGGAAGGTTACAATGACTATATAAACAGTAGGCACATAACGGGCTGTCCTTCTCAAGCAAGGATACTTCACTTAACATTTGAGGGTGGACATCAAGGAGGCCCCTCAAGTTCCCCCACATAGAGTCCTAAGGGGACACTGATAATTCTTAGATTTGCTTTGAGCTTCTGACTAGGTCTAAAGGCAGTATGGTACAGTAGACAGGGCTCAGGTTTAAGAGTCAAGACAACTTAGATTCAAATCCTGAGCAAGGTAATTAATTGTCTTGTGACCTTGGGCAAGGTATGGAAGCTCTGTTTCATTTTCCTAAAAAATCTGGGTAATAATTTCTACATCTCAAGTTATGGGGCAGGTGAAATTAAGACACTCTAGCTAAGGAACTGAAAAGGGCCTGACATAAAATGTACTCCAAATAAGTGATTTCCCTTCACCATCAGTGTAGAAAGATACCTCTCTTTTCCTTTCTTTCTTCTTCTTTTATTTTTAATTGTCAGTGGTTTCCAGTATATTCACTAGATTGTGCAAGCACCACTATTATCTATCTAATTCCAGATATCTTTTTTGTTTGATTTGTTGACAATGGCTTTTGTTTGTTTGTTGGTTTTGCCATGGTATTTACAAAGAACTGTAGGAGAACCCCCTTTGCTAAGAAAACCTTCCATTTGAAATTCAATTTGTGCTACAAACTGCATTCATACCTGTGATCTCTGTGGTCTTTGTCCGGAAGCTACATGAGGCATTGCAGAGCCTGTTTTGCAGGTAAGACATTGAGAGGTGACCTAAGGAGGAAATCTCTGTGTTTCCATTCCCAAATAGTACTCAGTACTCTGGAAACTTTGCCAACATGTGCAGGGCAATGTCCTGTGGATGAAGCAGGTTGTAGGTCCCCGGGTGAAATCGCTGCAGTAGGGACAGGTTTTCAGAAAAAATGGGGCCAGCAGCTCAGCAGACTCAGACCTACAGATTTCAGAGGGGCCCTCTGTTACTCCCTCTTTACTTTCTCATTGTGGGCTCCATATCTGAAATCTGCTCATATGAGTTTCAGTATCATGAGGGTGTTTCCCGTAAAAAAAAGAGAAGAGGGCAATTCCACCACTACTTGCTGGAGTATTGCCTGACAGTCTCCGGCCTCCTGTAATCGTGGCACAGGGTGCTTGTGTGTACCTCTCCTCCAGGACTCAAGGTCAATGTCTCTAAGATTAGCAACCTATGCAAACTCTAACTAGACCTATTCTCTTTTCATTCACTAGGTCGAGGATTTTGGATCCCCATTCAGTTTCACTCCCTATCATCATTTTTTTCCTTATGTAGATTTGCAGTGGGTTTAAGGTGGCAATGTTTAGAAATCATTTCCTGGTCTAATCCTAACCATTTGGCATCTGCAAGGATGATGTAATATGCTAGTGACTGTTTAAAATTGTTTTAAGAGGCTTTAAAAATATCCCTGTGCATGTGCACCCTGATGATGGGAATGAGTACACATGCTATTTTGGGAACAGTTTGAGACAGTCTGTCAAAACTTCAAACTTGCTTATCTCTTAACCTGTAATTCTTCTAGGGATTTTCCTACAGCAGTCCACTCTGCAGATGTGAAAATATCATGTGCGAGGATGTTCACTGCCTCATTTTCATAGTGAAAAATTGGAGGGAAAAGCTAAATATATATTGATAGAGGGAATTCCTAAGTATAGTGTACTACCCATAAGGTTGAATTAAATGACATGGAATGTTATTCATCATTTTTTTTCTCTTTCATGCTGATGAGAGATAAAAAAAGCAAATTGCAGAACAATATGCATCATATGATCCCATCTTGTAAAACATAATAATATCAAAATAATCTCTATATAAAATGTAACCTTTTTGTTTCCTTTTTATAGCTGCAAGATCTCTTTTGGGTGAACCCTGTTAGATGATTTTCCTCAGTAGTTTAATGAGTTTGGAGATGCAGATTTCACAGAAAGATGAAGAAGTCTAACTTGTTCTGCATATTTGAAGGATACAGGAGAGAGCCGAAAAGTTAAGGTGGGGGTGGGGGAGAAAGGAGGGAATTGGTGGGAGGCTAGCAGCATCTAATGCAAAAGCCAGAAAGAAGCTTCCTGGGGCAAGATGGATGAAACTACTTTAAAGAGGAGAAATAGTTAATGAGCAATTCACACTGCTGTGTACTTCATGGTAGCAAGTCTGCCCCATAACATTCAAATCATTAGTAAAGTCACTATTTCTTTGTGTGGGCACATCTGTGTTCAGAGGTATGAGTGGGAGAGCATATGTGTGAGTGTGTGAGTGTGTATGTGGGTGCAGGTATAAATCCAAGAAGGGCCAAGTTGTCCATCCGGGTCAATGTTGCAGAACTGAGACATCAGATATTGAAGCAGAAGCCCGGCGTGACTTCGGTAACATACCATCTCACCACCCCACCCCCTTGCCTTGTGAAAATGCACAGCAATCTTGGGGAGGGCACTGGACTTCCTCACAACATGAATCAGAGGATCCAAGTCCTTTATATAGATATCATGGGGCTAGAGGACATCAGCCAACATCTGAATTAAAAATATAGTAGATTTATTTTTTCCCCAAATGTCTGCAGTATGACCAGATTAACTCATCTAGATTTGCTGGTTAAAGTACAAGAGGATCCCATGTGTTCTCTTGGATCCACTTTCCATTACATGATTACAGTGAAGGACAGGATATGGCACATATTTGTTCAATTTCAGTGTAGCTCCTCAAGTGTCATTATTACACCAGATAAAGAACCCCAAAGCAGCCCAACTCATGGGTCACCAAATGACCACCAACCTCCCTGCCCAATATCCCACCCAGTGAATCTCTATGGCGACCAACCAGTACATTTTTATATATACCATACACCACAAAAAACTGCTCTCTGATTATTACTTGGCAAGATAGTCTAAACAATAATTTCAGAAATTTCTTTTAGGCTAATTCCATTATGTGTATGGTACAGATGTTCAAAAGTTTGAATAAGTAATATCTATTGTTTAGGTAAATATTCAAATATATATGCCTAGAAAAAGATTTCAAATAATACCTACTACCACTTCAGATGGGGATTTTAAATTTTCATCTTATATTCTATATGTAAACATACACTAGTTTATAATTTAAAGAACTAAAGAAAGAAAATGTACCTTTTGCTCTGCAGCCCAGCTAACCTATCCAATACTTGGTAGGCAGTTATGCCTCTTGATTTGACATCCTATAGGGTACTGTCCCATCCACACTACCTCAGGAAGAAAGATGTCACACAGGGAACCAGCTGTAGCTGTATGCTACTTGTTTTAAGAAATTTTCATCATTCTCACCTTTTCATGGGAGGGCGACCATTAGGATGAGCACTCCTCACAATGGCAAATATCCCTAGAAGCAAAGAAAGAGAAATGCATATAATCTTTTTTATTTTTAAATTTTATTTTTCAATTATAGTTTATATTCAATATTATTTTCTATTATTTTCAGGTATACAGTGTAGTGGTTAGACAATCCTCTACTTTAGAAACTGGTCCTCTAATATTTCAAGTAGCCATCATGTTCACACATAGTTATTATAATATTATTGACTGTATTTCCTATGCTGTACTTGACATCCCCATGACTCTTGTGTATCTATTAGTACTTCTTAATCTCTTCACATTTTTCACCTAGCCACCTCCAAGTTCATTCTCTGTAGCTATGAGTCTGTTTCAATTTTGTTTGTATATTTTGTTCTACATATAAGTGAAATCATACGATATTTGTTTTCCTCTGAATTATTTCACTTAACATAATACCTTTTAAGTCTATTCATGCTGTTGCAAATGGTAAGATTTCATTCTTTTTTATGATCAAGTAATATTCCACTGTATGCATGTACCATCACTTTTTTATCCACTCATCTGTGGATGGACACTTGGGTTGCTTCCATGTATTTGGCTATTGTAAATTACACTGTAATGAACATAGGGGTGCATCTGTTTTTTTGAATTAGTGTTTTTGGTTTCTTTGAATATATACCCAGAAGGGGAATTGCTAGGTTATAAAGCAGTTCCATTTTTTTATATTTTGAGGACCTTCCATGCTTTTTTTCCATAGTGGCTGCACTAGTCTGCATTCCCACCAACAGTACATGAGGGCTCCCTTTTCTCTACATCCTTGCCAACACTTGTTGTTGGTTGATTTGTTAATGATACCCATCCTGACAAGGATATGATGTATCCCATTGTGGTTTTAATTTGCATTTCTCTGATGATTTGTAATGTTGAGCCTTTTTTCATTAATCTATTGGCCATCTGTATGTCCTTCTTGGAGAAGTGTCTATTCAGGTCCTCTGGCCACTTTTTAAATAGATTCTTTGTTTTTTTTTTGGTGTTGAGGGTATGAATTCTTTATAACTTTTGAGCAGTAATCTTTATGAGATACATCATGGTGAATATCTTCTCCCACTCAGTAGATTGTCTTTTTGTTCTGTTGATGGTTTCCTTTGCTGTGGAAAAACTTTTTAGTTTGTGGTAGTTCCATTTGTTTACTTTTTTCTTTTGTTTCCCTTGCCCCAGGAGATATGTTGGAAAAATTATTGCTAAGAGAAATTAGAGATTTTACTGCCTATATTTTCTTCTAGGAGTTTTATCGTTTGGGGGCCTTGCATTTAATTTTTTAATTCATTTGGAGTTTACTCTTGTATATGGTGTAAGAAGATTGTCTATCCCATGGCCATTTCTCAGATTAAAACTCTGGGAAGAAATAAAAATGTTTCATATGTAAAATGATAGAAAGAATTAT
Organism: Phyllostomus hastatus; assembly: GCF_019186645.2. Lineage (NCBI taxonomy): Eukaryota > Metazoa > Chordata > Mammalia > Chiroptera > Phyllostomidae > Phyllostomus > Phyllostomus hastatus. Next base: position 16,531,850 of record NW_025333857.1, read on the forward strand.
GATAAAGAAAGACATTTTTGTAGCTCTACCACTTCCTGCTGACTGACCATGGGCAAGTCACTTACCCACTCTAAGCTTTGTTTCCTCAATTTCAAAATTAGGATGATGATAATAGTAGCTCCTTTGTGATTTTTTACGAAGATAAATTAGTGATTGAACACATGTTAGATGCTCAGTAAATGTTAGGGAGGAAAATCCTTCTTAAAAGCAAGGCACTCAGTGTACATGCTAAAGTCCTATAGTTTGAAGCTGATGTCAGGGTTGTGTAGCCTCATCCCCCCTCACACCATGTCTGGCATCACTTGGCCGCTCTGCTCAACAACCCCTGTGTGGGGTGGAGTCAGCACCCATGAGTCGTCAGTGAAAAACAAGATCAATTACTAAAGAAAAACAGTGTATTTCATGTCAGAAATCTTTTCTGACATAACTGGGAAACAATCTATGAATTGTCCAGAGAAAGTGATAACATAGAGAAAGTCATTGTAGGCCTAGATCAAATGAAAAAGGAATGAAAATCACGTGACTTCTTTTTGTGGAGCACTGTTTGAGAGCAGGTGTGGTGAATGCCATGCAGTACACGCATGGAGCTCAGCGATGGGTGCGGAGATTGGAGGGCAGCCTGCGTGAAGGGGGAACAAGGCACGGGGCCAGCCTTGCAGGGCTGCGATGCTGGGAGAGGAAGCTACAAAACCAGCATGGAAATAGCGAAAAAGTCACTCCTTTGACTGATGAACATAACCAAGATCTGCCAACAGCCCATTTTTAATAGGCTTGGATAGACTTCTTCACGGAACTGGGGACTCTTCAAAGCTTTCTTCTCTCATAATTATTAAATGACAAGATCCAAACAAAAAGCTTTAATTTGAGACTTAGAATCTCGGTCATGTGTCAGATAGCCATTAATTTTTTTGCCATTAGGTTAAAAATTATATCCCCTGGTAAGAGATTATATGTACAATGTTTATTATACAATGGAATTTTCCCAGGGACCCCTACTGAGACATAACTTGTCCCTCAGCATGTCGCTAGCAGTGTTGAGGGGGATTCTGCCATATTCCAAGCTTTTGAGAACTAAGGAGTGTTTATTCCTTCCCCTCCAGAACTGCGAGGATGCCCTGTTCTTGAGTGGTGTGTAGGGGGTGGGGAAATCTATACTATGAGGTGCTGAAAATTGGGTTCTCTTCCTAAAGCCTGGATGTTAAGTTACTTTACTTGGTATGGTCCAAGAAAGATAAAAAGAAAAGCTGATATAATTCTAGAGCAGCACTTCTGAAACTATCTGTGTGGAAGAACCAGTTTTGGTTTGGTTTGCTGTTTTCAATCTATTCCAAATAAATACCTTTATGAATGGTAATAAAAGTAAATTACTGGACAAATGAAAATTTAGAAGTTGTATACAAGCACAAAGTTGAAATTTTAATTACCATGTTTAGTGGACATAAAAGTCACTCTGTAAAATTGCCATAACATTTCTGAACACTTGCTCTTGATTTCTGTGCTTCTCTGACTCTGGACCTGGACTGTGAGGTTCTGCAGATGGGCACTAGACCATGGGTCAGCACTCGGAGGAGCACCAGGCTAGAGAGTACTGAGAAGAGTAGGTTTTCATCCATGGCTTGGGCTAGCCTGTGACCACTTCAGAACACACAGCAGCATGTGCACTGTTAGGGCTCACCTAAATGAACATGTCATCAGAAAGATACTGTGCTGCAAAGTATTTTATTGTGAGGGACACAAAATCCATCTCAACATTTCAGACAACCCAATAATCCATAAATAGTGCATTGATCAAAGAAAATTGTTCTTCGCTATTCTCCATCATTACCGCTTCTGTGTGTGAAAATGCCTCCTGCAGGCGCTGCGGGGGCAGTCGAAAGAGCAGGGGAACTCACTGAAGGTGGAAATGTAAGCTGAGTTTGGGATACAGGCAGAGAATGAGGTTTGCCATGGAGCTAGAGGCAGCAAGCCTTTGACAACTCTGTGTCTGCCGAACGTGGGTGGACCAGTCACTTCAGAGGCCTCGGGCGATTAAGCCTGTTTTTGTAGGCCTGGAGACAGCTCAGACTAATGTCTTTTGGGCCACTCTGAGACTGAACGTCACTAGTTGGTTTGGGAAAGTGGCAGACTAAATTTCCTGGGTGAGCTCCAAGGCCCCCTGGCAGGCAAAGAGGGAGGAAAGTAGGTATTTGCTACTTTTAGGCAGAAAAAAGTGGAACAAGGAAAACCCAACTGTTAAAGAACTGTATGAAGTCTGGCCAAGACATCCAATGTCCAAAGACAAACAAATGTAGTGTTCTTCCTAAATAGTGGCCATAATTTTAGTAGCTTCACAGTCTTCTAACTTGGTTATCCAGAAAAAATAATCTTCTTTTTCCCCACGACACCAACTGCACATTTGTATTCCTATGAAATCAATATTTAGCCCAAACTTTGCCAAAACTTCCGGGGTGCATTCTACATGTGATTTACATGTCACTGTCTAACTTGTTTATATGTAAGCCCACTGACCTCAAAGGGGAGGCAGATTTACTTAGAAGCAGCTCAACTCTCATCCAGACTCCTCTTCCTAAATGGGCAATGTCGGTGCTGTGGGGAAGGAAGTTGGGGCTTTAGTCATCAAACCTGCTTAAGTGAAAAACTGGATCAGTGGTTTTGAGTTTGTCACTTCCTATCATCATAGAAGTTTATGTATCATTTCCACAGTATTTTTAATAGCAACATTATGCTAATTCAACATATGCTTACTGTAGAGATAACTGTCTCTAAGAATATCAATACATGTGGAATTTTTAGATAATTAATGCTTTAAATATGAATCAAGCCCAATTATCTAACCACTTCTAGTTCACGATCAGATTTTAGGCACAATATCTCCCCATTTCCATTCCATTTTCATCCTGGAGGTGGAAAGAAATTTAGAATTCATCCACCCCATTCTATTCTCTTCAGCGATGAGGAAATAGAGGCCCATGGCGGGTGGGCGGGGGGGGAGGTTGAAATGAGTTAGCAAAGGTCTTCCAGCAAATTATGGCTAGATTCTAGGTTCCATCCCCCTGGCCTCATGTCCAGTGCTCCTGTAGGCATTACCTCCTGGCTTTTGCAAAAGTCACAGTTCATTAAAGAAACTCTGAATATAATTGCTGTGGACATATGGTCTTGAATTTATACTACAAGCTGCTGATTATCGCGTGCCTGCTCCTACCCTCTCTAAAGGAAATCGCCCTACCCCTAACCCCTGCTGCCTAAGCAGCCAGACTTTGTTCCATGAGACTCCTCTAATCCCACTATTGTTAATTAGTCTGGAGACGGCCATTGGCCCTGTGGAGTTCATCCATAGAAGGGAAAAAAGGCAAATAGGACAATCAGATTTCCTCTCCCAGGAGGGTGAACCAAGGAAGAGTGAAAAGTTACCTTTTGGAAGTGGGATCATGAGGCTGAGATACAAATAAGTTGAAAGAGTACAGCTATGGTAAATGACAACCATGTGCAACTCAGAGTTATGAGAGCACAGGAACCAAGAGCACGCATGGAAACCGGTGAGTCAAGTGTCACATAGAGATGCACACAGTCTCTGCAACATGGCCACAGTGACAGCTGACTCTGCACCAGCACTGTTCTCAATATCTTACCCCCATGAACTCATTTCGACCCTTACAACAACCCACAGGGTGGATATTAATATCACCTGCATTTTTAGATGAACTGAAGCACAAAGAGGTTAATGAACTTGCTGAAGTTTATACAGCTCATGTCACTGCTGTAGTTCCTGCCAGTCTGTTTGTATTCAATGTGGTAATCCTGATATGGTTCTTTTCTTTTTTTAACAACTGAAAATATAGATATGTCTTTAACCATAACAAAAATAAAATGTTTGGGAAAGACTTGACCTGAAATGTTCAAGCACATGATAAAAACTCACCTGGAAAAAGTATCACCCCTTATATATTACAGTTCCAATGGCTTTTATCTCTCAATCCTTTTCTTGAGTTGGAGTTGGAAGCCTCCCTAGGCAGAACCGAGATGGGAAGCCAGTAACAAAGATATGGGGCGGGGGGTGATTCCTAAGGAGTGTAGGCTGAAAATTAGGTTCTTGTGATCTGATGCCTGAAAGGGAATAGAAGACAGGAGTAGAAAGAGAAGGGTAAGTGAAAACATAGCTAAACACAGGAGAGCTCACATGCCCAGCTTCCAACCAATTAATCTCAGGCACCTACTGAATGATTCAGGAGCATGCATGTTAAGGGAAGAAACCAGTAAAATGCACAAGACCTAGTCATATACACACTTGGAAGTGAGGAGTCATTTTAGAGCATGGCTGTGGGCAAAGGCAAACTCACCCATTCACCAAGAGGAACACAGGAGTCTCGAAAGGACCAAAATCCATGGTGTGATCCTGAGGAACTAGCCCTTTTAAGAGCTTTGAAATGGAGCAAACTGAGAGGCCTATGGAAATTTAAGTACCTGGGAGGTGAGTAGTTGGTCAAGAGATCAGGAAGAGAGAATAACAACATCAATAAACTAATATTTGTCAGTCACTAAAAACAATGTGTCCCAAAGCTTCCTTATGCCATATATTAGAATATAATTTCGAGCTGCTCAGAGAGAGAGAGAGAGAGAAAACCAGCCCCAGGTCCTAACCTAATTCCACCAACTCCACACTTCCAGGGAAAAGCCAGGGAAATGTGTACATCAGCAAGCCTCTGGGTGATTTTCATCTTCAGGGAAGTTTGTGAAACACCACGCTGATGATCCTTGTTTTATGTTATCCTCACACTGACTCTTTCAGGTTGATGGTATGTTATATTCCTTTGCCAGATAATGAAACCGAGTCCTAGAAATTGATCTCAGGCTAAGCAGTTAGGAGGTGAGGGAGCCCGTGGGACTCTACAGGCCCTTATACTCCATGGCTGTGAGCGTGTTTTATAAACTTGTGTGGTGCCCATTTGGTAGGAAGGTTTTAGGCAGGGCCTCTGATAGAAGGGCTCTAAGTCAACGCATTGCTAAAGGAATTCAGGGTCCTGCCAGTTTCAGTTTGCCCCTCTACATTTCGATGTTTGCATATCAGCCAACTTTGAAAAAAAATGGACATCAAAAAATAGTCTTGAAGGAGAAAGAGGCAGGCAGTCCAAGGAAAGTAGGCACAGGCAACAGGGGTTCAAGCTGGAATGCGCAGAACATGAGAAGTGGGCGTTGTGTGTTTTCTGGTCTCGTCTCACTTATGTTGCCCGGCTGGGTGAGTGTGGAACCTTGAGGAATGGGTTGTGGTCAGGCTTGTAGGGAGGGAGAAAGGTGGGTATTGGTGGGTAGAAGTTGTGGGGGTGAGAAGCTGCCAGTTTCTCTGGAATTATTCCATTCCAAATTGTATCTTCTCCTTCATCTCTGGTTTCAGAGAGAGGTTTTTATAATGAGGCTAGACTTTGCAACTCCTCACACTTGTTCTAGATATTTTTCATCATAGAGATTTGAAATAAATTCTTAAAATGAAGAGGGCCTGTGATTTGTTTGGAAAAATAATAAAAAAGTGGATTTGGCCCTGGTTGGTGTGGCTCAGTGGATTGAGTGTGGGCCTGTGAATCAAAGGGTCGCTGGTTTGGTTCCCAGTCAGGGCACATGCCTGGGTTGCAGGCCAGGTCCCTGGTGGGAGCCATGTGAGAGGCAACCACACACTGATGTTTCTCTCCCTGTCTTTCTCCCTCTCTTCTCCTTGCTCTAAAAAAAAAGTAAATAAATAAAATCTAAAAAAGAAAAAAGAAAAATGGGTAAATAAAATCTTTGAAAAGAAAAAAGAAGTAGATTTGGTACTGTATTTTCCTTGTTGTGATATCCTAGTCAATTTACTTGTTAGGGTCTTACCTCCCTGGTCAACAACTGAGTGTGATCATGTCTACCCCTTGAAGTTGTCTTGAAATTTAATGAAACATGTGTGTTAAACACCTAACATGCAAAAATCCCTCACAAATGTGAGGTGTATCCTCTCTATCTTTATGTGTATCCTCTCTATCTTTACTCCATCTTTGTCTAGTCCCTGCCAGCATCTTACTAAAGAGGATTTTATTTCTTGTTCCAAATCCTTCCTGAGACAGGCACAATGAAAAGGAACAAAGTGAGAGTCCCTCTAGGCAGTGATTTTCACACACTCAGAAAATGCAAAAATGTAAAGCTTCCCAAAGCAAATGGAATACCCATTCCCACCCCTCTACTCCACCTGAGCCCCAGTTAGCAAAGAATCTCTATTTGTAGATATGTACGCATTTCTTGCATCTATATTATTCTAGATGTTGAAAATAGCTGTCTTCACTGCCCCTGAGTATGCTGACCATCTTATTTTACTAGCTTTTCATCTTATTTTACTGGCTAAGGGGTTTCTTTTAATTAGCTTCCCCCCCCCCCATTGGAAGTACAAGCACAAATATTTTTTCTGCATTGATTACCTTTATTGTAAATTTGACAAGTTCTCATAAAAGGTTCTTATTCATTCTCTCATCTTAAAGTCTTGCTCACCACTGGGTTAGGCAGCTAAGATCTGATAACATCACGTTTCCTAGTGAACACTCATCCTTGGATACTCAGTTTGCATGGGCTAGCTGAATTGGTTGCTTTTCTGCATTTGGCATTTAGTGTTGTAAGCTGGTTTGTTCCCCTCTGAGAATAATTTTCTATACATAAATTCTGGGGAAACTATTTAATTTCCACTACACAGTTAATTACTCTTCCTCAGGTAAAGTGACATCTCCATAGGATGACTGCCATGTTGAAAAGAACACAGACTTGGAGTCACACAGGGCTGGGCTGGATTGTCATTTCTACCACTTAATGTCTACCCCGTCAGTTGCTCTCATTGGGCCTCACTTTCTTCATCTGTAAAATGGGAATGAGAATGCCTGCCACATATGTATACTGTGAGGAGTGAATCAAAGTGAGGCACCTGGCAACCTGCAGGACCTTTGCAGACACAACTCCATTGTCGTTTTCTTTGCTGATGTATTGCAAGAGCCCACAGCAGTGCTTGGCTGATAGTAGGTGCTCAATAAGTACTTACTGAATGAATACAGAATCAATAAATATTTATTGAAGGAATAAGTATTATTGAATGAATAAATGCACATCAAATTGTTAAGTGATTATTGACTAAATCACACTGAATGAATAGACGTTTATAAAACTCTAGGGCACTAGAACACAGACATGCACTCCTGGACACTCAGTGAATGTAGTGAATGGGAATCAGTACCACAGGCTCATTGAACTGCCCCAGGGCTGTTTCCAACTTCTCTCATCTTCTCTCTGGCTTTTCTAGGTCATGTTTCTTCTATGCGTGCATCTCCAGGTTTCACAGCCTTGTTAACACCTTGATGATGTGCTTGGGTCCATCTGTGAACTGGTCAGCTCCTGTATGCTGGCTGTGTCAGGAGCAGGGACAGATTCCCCGTGCCCCTGGTGGGACTCAGGCAGGTCACAATGAGGCTGGCTCTCTTTTCCTTTAATCAGGACAGCCTGCGGTGTTCTTGCTGACCCAGTGCTGGGATGAGCTTGCCAAGTGATAAACGCTATGTAGATTCTAAGCAATATTTGTCAGGAAAACAGCCACTACTCCCCCACATTCTCCCCTCCATTGCTTGAAGGGGAGCCCTAAATAACTTCATCCATAGTGTGGGTGAGTTTTTGCTGCTTCTCCTGCCCCTTGGCCCCGCATGCTGGGATCCCAAGCCCCTTCCCATACATCAGAGCATCAGGGCCTCAGTTCTAGCTTGTGGGGTGGGGAGTCTTTGTGACTCTGGAATTTAACTTTGTAACTTCATGGAAGTTCACAGCACTTCAAAACTGTGGAGATCAGCCTCACTGGTTTTGTTTCCCTGGGGCTGAAAGCAAGGCCACCCTCTCGGGTGTTTTCAAGACCTGGGGCAAACTGCACTGTCTGCTGTCACCTCAGCCCCAGCTCCCCTGCCATCACCCACATATTTTTATCGGGTTAAAATGAACATCAAAGGCAGCCATAAAGGAGAATAAAGAGAGAGGAGACATCACAAAAGGGGCCCTGAGGGGCAGAGGAAGGAGGGAAGAGAAGAGAAAAGAGGGCCCCTTACTGGTAGGGTTGTGTCCACCCCCTCTGGGGAGGAGGGGAAGGCCCTGAGACAGGAGAGGCTCAGTGCCCACTGGGGCTCAGACTTTGTTTTCGTGCTGGAAGACCCCACCTCCACCACTTTTCCTCTGGCTTTATGATCCTTGCAGCAAATGGAGCAGGGAGGCCGAAGGCAGAGTGGAAAACAAGCCCCTAGGATGGTGCCCTGTTCCCAGACTTCCCGTCTGCACTCTCCAGTGCGGGAGCCCGGCGTCCTGCCTGTGTTTGCAAAGCAGCCCCGTCCTTTCCTGTCTGATTTCACTGGAAAACAAGAAAAGACATATCCCCAGCTTTTTAGTATTGCCTGCCTGCTGCCACTTGGCAGCCTTTCGGGATTTTATGACAAATAATAATGAATAATTAACAAATCATTTGAGCTGTTACCAAAAGCCTGAAGAGAACGGCAGCGCCCTAGCTCACGCAGCCCCAGACAGGCCTTGAGAGTGTTTCCTCTCTTAATAAAGGCGGACCAAGATGCCGGCTCTCTGATAACAGCCTTGAGGCCGGCGGGGGACCAGATTACTCCTTCCTGCGTTCTGCTTATCCCTGCGCTGCTCACAGGAGAGTGAGACCGATATGGCTGGCATCTTGACTTTCTCTCGATTCTGCCACGTGTGTCTTAGATCAAAGTTTTGAGGGACCCGTGAGCTATCTGAGCTCCATTAGAGCAATAATTTATCTGGGCGTGGGGGACAACTTCACTCCCCACCTTCCCCAGAGGACACTTAGTACTGTCTGAAGACATTCTGATTGTCCTAATGGGGAGAGGAGTTGTTGTTACTGGCATCGAGGCCAGGGATGCTTCTCACATCCTACAGTGTACAGTGCCCACAACTAGCAATATTCCACCTAAAATGTCCACCCTGTAGTACCGGGACAAAATGATGTGCCCTCCCCCCACCCCGGCCCCACTGCCTTTCAAGGCTTCCTGGTGCCAGGAGTGAGCCCAGGATCAAGGCTTCCTGGTGCCTGGAGTGAGCCCAGGACCAAAGCAACTTGGGCTCCCTCGAGTGGTGAGTCACACTATGACAGCCAAGATGCTGGCCCAAAGCTGCAGGTTTGGACAGGGATGTGTGTGTGTGTGTGTGTGTGTGTGTGTGTGTGTGTGTGAGAGAGAGAGAGAGAGAGAGAGAGAGAGAGAGAGAGAGAGAGAGAGAGAGATAGAGAGAGAGAGAGAGAGAGAGAGAGAGAAACAAGTCATTTTACTCATCACAAATGAAGCTTCGGTTGATGGTGACCGCAATATCCATGAATCATTAATGAGCCATTGTCTTCTCTCCATGTTGTTAATATCCATGCAGAGGCCTTTGAGTTGAGAGTAGATTTCTTCTGATTAGTCAGACAGAGTGTTTATTTTTTGAAAGATATTTTTCTCATTTAGAGAAGCACTTGAGTGTGAATTCATGTGCTTTGTTTGTTTGTTTTCTTCCTAAAATGAACCTCCAAGAGCTTCTATCATATTTCTTAGTCTCCTTTTTGGAAAGAGAATGTTAGAAGCAGCTGGAATGAACAGCTTGTAGATAATGTTTTATTTACATTTTTTAAGGCATGAGGATAGAGGATGGAAGGTAATTTTAAGATTCGAATCCTAAATAGTTCAGATCACTCAAATGTACCTACAGTGAAAAATTTGCAAAGCACAACTTATCTATTACAGATTGTTTGACTTTCCAACCAAGCAGTACTTTTCAATGGATTATTTAAAGTCTGACCAACCTTTCTTGTTTACCAAGTAGCCTGTCATCAGGTCACTCCCATGCTTGTATTAATTAGAACAATAACAACAGCAATGACAACACCGTTTGTTGAGTAAATTCCACATGACAGGTACTGGGTCACGTTCATTAACTCGCCCAGGCCTCATTGCAATCACGGGAGGTAATGTTACTGCACTTTGCAGATGAGGGACTGGGGACATCAGAAGATAACTTCATAAGATCACTGAGCCAACAAGTAAGCAATCAGGACAGGACTCAAGGTCTGTCAGATCCCAATGCGAACTATCCCACTGAAGTTTTCAGGGCTCTGATCAGTCCGCACAGTTCTCCAAGCTGGCCGGTGGGGTCCCTGCCAAGCCTTTCTAGCCAGCCTTCAGTCTTATGGTCCTCTGTTCACAAGCCCCTCACTTCTGAGACCGTTGCCTAGCTGTCCCATATCAGCTATGCTCTTTCTCATCTGCAAGTCTGTGTGCTCCTTTTCCTAATCAGAATCGCCCTCCCTTCCCCTCCCAACACTTCAAATACTGTTTTTGCTTCAAAGCCCAGTTCCCATCACCACCACGAAGCCTTGCCTTATCTGTTCCATTTTGAGAATGCACACTATCTAGGTTTGGATGCAAGCCTGCCTGAATCTGAAGTTCTGGCTCTTTGCGCAGAGTGCTAAGAGAGGGGGAAACCTATCCTCTGCCTTTCACTGGCTTTACAATGCAAGGTTTTCGTGCCTCCTTCCTTATCTGCAAATTCAACTGAATACAGAGAGTATGCAGATATCAAATTATAATGTGGTACATCTGAAACTTATATAATGTTATTAATCAATGTAAACTCAATACACTTAATTATAAATAAATAAACTAAATTGACTGAATTGAAATACCCAATCTACCTTCACAAGGTTGTTGCAATAATTAAACGGGATCATGAAAATAAAAACACTTTGTAAACACAAGGCATGGTTAGATTATTAGTCTCTTTCCCCCCCAATTTTATTAGTTTCATTTTTTTCTCATCTACCCACTCCTGCCTATTTTGTTCACGCAAACATGAAGTAGGTCTCTCATGACGGGTTGGAGAGGAAAACAAGCATTTCTTCTTCCCTGGACTTTTAGCTGCAGAAATGCAATTTGTGACCAGCAGGCTCAGACTCCACCACAGGTTGGATTTTTAGAAAAGAAGGGAGAAAACCAAATGACTTCAGTCAGGCAAACTATCTGAGTGGCTTCCTGAGTGTCCCCAGTAAATACAGGTTTTAATAAAATGTGAGCAAAATCCACTTAATTATGCTACCCTGCCATGGAGAGAGGGGTTGTAGATTTTCTTTGTTGTTAATAGCATCCCCATCCTGGCACTAATAGGTGGGGAAAATGATGGCTTTTTCTAGGGTATTTATTGAATGCATAGGAGAAATCTTGCAATTTTCATTGGAATTGCATTGATGAACTCAGGAAGAATTGACATCTTTACCTATTGAATGTCCCCATGCAAGAACATGTTGTAACCATTCAAGTCTTCTTTTATATCCTTTGGGCCTTATTCCCAAAACAACTTTTAGGTATTCTGTTAGATTTATTTATAGGTAGTTGCAGTTATTCATGCTATGGCTTATTTTATTGAAGTTATTATCGCAGGTTTCATGTCTTTGTGTTTTATAAAAACTACTATTGTATGGATATGAACATCCTGACATTGCTGAACACATACACATCACACAGTGGTCAGCCTCAGCAGCAAATGGATGCAGCTTGCTCTGTGACTTTGGGGGAAGCACTGCAGGATTCTTGATGATTATAGCTAAATGAAAAGTCAATCTGGTAAACCAATGGGCTGTAACTCTGCTGGGATCCCCAACTTTCTACTATCTGGGAACACTGTCTATATATGAGCCTAGTAGCTTCTCAGTCCAGGGATCAGGAAAGTGTTGTTTTCAGGGAGGGAAAATTCTCCCAACTGAATCACTTTAAGAAAATCTAAAACCCAAGGATTAAATCCAATTGGTCTATGTTTTTCTTACTGGTTATCCACTCTCTGGCAGATTTCAGTGAAGTGCCACTTAGTATACTGGGTGCAGGGCTGGTAAGTAGGAACCAAAATGTATGTTTTATGCATTAACCTAAAGCATGAATTACACATAAAGATTTTTGAGTTGTTTAACTTGAAGATAATTTAAAACCTATTATAGTGAGATAGCCAGAGATAAATTATGTGATAGAATGTAAAATTTGCATATGTATATATGCTTATATACATATACATATACATATACATATACATATACATATACATATACATATACATATACATATACATTTATTTTAAAGTACTGGGCACATTGCCCAGGTTTCTCAGAGGTTCCCAGTCAGTCCCTGCTTTCGTGCCCTCTGGGTAACGTGCCTGCAATGCTCTGGCAGTGAGTGTCAGCAAGGACATACACATGTGACATTCAAATCTAGTTCTCTCCTTGCTTTTCCTATCTTCTGGTTACTCATTGGACCCTCTGGAAGATTCCTTGATGCTTTTAGTACACCTTTGTACCATTTGGATCCAATGACCCTGAAGAGCACCCACTTAAGGCCCAAGAGACTAACTACTACAGCCTAACTCCCCGCAACTTATTTGGTATCCTGTGTTCATACTGCATACAGACCAGGGAGAAGATTGATGAGATGTGGAGGGGAAGACACGCATTTTCGCAAGCACTTCTACATTGGAAGAAAGGCCATTGAACCAGGAGGATTCCCGCTCACTGCTGCTCTGTATGATGAGGCCTGGCAGGGTATGAACTCTGGCTGAATTTTAGAAAGTCAATTAGTTGGGCTACGGAGTATTATTCTCCAAGTCCTATTTGCTTTTCTCTTCTATCACCTCTACTACTCCATTCCCACTGCCACCTCATAGTTGAATTTCTTCAAAAGGTGGTTTCATTTTATTCTCAAATGTTCCTCTGAGTCAACTCTGCACCAGTTATGGGGCCCAGCACAGGCCTTCCTCAAGGAACTCACGATCTGCTGAAGGAGACAAATGAAGTAGCAGTCACCAAATAGTGGGGTAAGGACAACCATGGAGGACAGTGGGGGCTGTTGTGGGATCATGGAGAAGTTTGGCTTTTCCAGTTTGGGGGATCAGGTAGATTTGATATCTAGTTACTGAAAGACAAGAGGGGAAGGGGAGAGGGAGAAGAAGAGGTGGGAATCTCTTAGGAAAAAAATAAAAGTGACAGATGAGCAGACATATGTAAAGGTCTAGGGTGAAGCTTGGATCTTAAAGACAATAGCAAATTCAGGATAAATGGAACAAAGTAGGGAAAGGAGTGAGAAATAGCCGGAATAATGAAGTAGAGGCCAGGCCAATAAAAGGCCTGTATGTCATACTAAACAATTTGGATTTTATTATCCTTAGGTCAAAGCAGAGCCATGGAAAGATTTTAAGAAAGGGTGACATGATCATAAAATGTATGCTTTAGAAAGATCACTCTAACTGTAATATGGGAAACCAATGATCTACATACTCATTTACTTAATATTTAAGTATTATAATTACATATAGGTCCACACGTAGACTGTCCATGTATTATGTTGAGTTTGTGGGGTTTTGTTTATTTGTTTTTTTGTTTTGTTTGGCTTTTATAAGTCAGATATAACTTTACCTTCAGTAGAAATAATTCTCAAAGGATGTTGATTTTTCAGTTTTAACAGAACTAGTGTTTTTTAATCAATTTTTTGAATAGGTCATATGTGAAAATAGTTCAAAATTTTAAAAAGTGCAAAACAAAATACATGAAAAGTTTAACTTCATTCTATTCTCTGGCTCCCAGTTCCCTTACTACAGCAACCAATGTCATTAGTGTCTTGTATTAATATATTCTTTCTACTTATAAAAACTATATATGTTCACATATTCTTTATTATCCTTTTAGAGATCAGTGGTAGCAAACAATACTTACTATTCTTTGTCTTCCTTTCTTGTGTAACAATTTGATTTAGACATCTTCTTATGTCAGTGTTCAGAATTTTCCCATTTGCTCTTTTGGCTACCTGGGGTCAGGTTCTCGACCCACACTATAACTGATTTAGTCAAGCTCCAGGAATAAGCATTCAGGTTGTTTACAGTCTTTGGATTTTGTAAACAATGCTGCAATTAATAATGTTGCCATTGTCATTTCACACATGTGCAGATGCATCTCTGGTGTAAATTCCCAAAAATGGATGACTTGGCCCATGAATGTACTGTAGTGATTGTGCCTAAAGGGGCTGCATTTTCCTCTGTGGAAGTTGCACCATATTTTGACTTTCATCAGAAATGCTTGAGTTTGACAATACAGTGTGTTGTCAAACTTCTAGCTCTCTGGAATCTGATAGGTGGAAAAATGCTATCTTACTTTAATTTTCATTTGTATTTGCATATAATGAGTGAGACTGGGCCTCCTTTCACATGAGAGACAACATATTTTCTTGCCTTTTGCCCTATTTGTTCATATTCTATTCTCATTTTTCTATTAGATTATTGGTCATTTGCATATTAATTCATAGAAGCTCCTTATCTAGAAAAATTAATCCTCTATCTGTGATATAAGTTGAAAATATTTTTCCAAGTTTGACTTTGTTTATGATGATTTTTGCCATGTAGAAAAAGCATATTATTAAGTAGTTATACTTAGTCATCTACCATTTTGTAGGCCTGCAAATTCTGTGTGAGAGCTTGAAAAGCCTTTTTGATCCCAAGCTATCAAAAAAATTTTTGTGTGATTTTCTTGAGTACTTCCATGACTTCAGTTTTTATTAAGTGGACCATATGAAATTACCCCACACTTGATTATTTTGATCTATAGAAATGACTAGATTGTTCAATCTGGTACATTCAGTTCTTTGATTCACTTGGAATTTATTCTGGTGTAAGATATGAGGTCAAGGCCAACTTAATGTTTTTGCAGAGGCCGACCAACTAAGTCAGTCACCTTTTCACACTGATTCTAATGCATAGCAATTTTGCAAATGTAGCATTTATGTTTCTGATTTTGAAAACATTTCCAGTGATCTGCCTGCCCATTCAGATTGCTGTTTTAATTATTTAAATGTTATGTTTTAATGTCTCCTTACTTTTCTTTTTCAGACTATTCCTGTCTTTTCTTCTGTGAATTTACAATTTTTGTTTCTTCATGTGAATTTAGAATTTTCAAATCTAGTTCCTAATCCAGTAATAATATTGGTTATATTTTTATTAAGATGACTTTGAAATTATAGACTGAAACCTGACTGGTGTGGTTCAGTGAGTTGGGTGTTGTCTTGCAAACCAAAGAATCACAGTTTTAATTCCCAGTCAGGGCATATTCCAGGGTTTGTGGGCCAGGTCCCCTTGGTTGGGAACGTGCAAGAGGCATGTGACTGATATTTTTCTCTCGCATTGACGTTTCTCTGCCTTTCTTTCTTCCTCCCTTCTCCTCTCTCTAAAAATAAATAAATGAATAAAAATGTTTAAAAATAAAAGAAATTACAGATTGAGAGTGGATTGCCAGTTTTATGATGTTACTTTGTCTGAACTAGCTTCTTAACTTCTTCTAGTCTCTTGATTCTCTAATCCTCTCCTACTGCACTCTGCCACTTGACTAATCTGCCTCAGACATCATCTCCATTAAATCACACCTCTGAGTTTCCCTAATCCACACCTTTTCTTGTTTTCATGCATTTTTCCCTTCAGAAATCTGCCTGTCCTCCTCTCACCTTTCCACTGACTAAAAACCTTGATAAATCCACTTGTCCATCTAGTTCACATCTTCAAGTGAACTCTTGCTTGGCTGGTGTGACACTCCACTGTTCCCTCCCTCCCATGAAATCACTGCTTTATATCATCAGCTGGTACAAAAATGCTTGCATGACTTTTTTCACATGTGTATTTAACCTGGATGTCTTTGGTTTCAAAAGCAGAAAACTAAAATACTCAATTACATTTACATTAAACCCAAATCACTGTGGTTGAAATAAAGTTGAATGCTCAGATTTTTATTACTTGGCATATGTATAGATCACTTATCTCTAGCCATGTACTCACTCTGTCAACAAGTATGTATTGTGTTCCTGCCATGTGCTAGGCACTCTGATGGCCATTGGACATTTGTATCTGTGACATTAAGCTAAACTCAGCAGTGGTGACAAATAGTCCCTAATCATGGTGGTTTATGTAAATAAAAGTTTATTTTTTGTTCATGTTACATGTCCAACCCCAGTCAGCATTCACTCCACTCCAATCTTCATTTCAGGACTCAGGTTGGAGGAGCTGCCCTATCTGGGATATGCCGGCCCCTTGGCAAAGGGAAAGAGCAGTGATAAAACCATGTCAAAAGTCTTAAAAGCATCTGCTTACAAGTGGCATATGTCAATTCCACTCATAATTTTATTTGCCAAAGCAAGGCACACAACTAAGCTTGATATTGATATCAGTGGGACTGGAAATATAATACTCTGGAAGTGAGGGGTCCTTTAGTGAAAGGTATTGAATACTTTTAACAAATAGAACAATCTACCACAGTAATAAAGTGCTGAGAGAGACAGACATAGTCCTGATCTCACAGAGATTACAAACTAGTAGGAAATATGGACATTAAATAATAATACAACTATGACAAATGTTCCAAAAAGAAGTAGAGGATGTTAAGAAAACATAAAATGGGTAAACCAACATAACCTGGGTGATTTAAAAGACCCCCTTCCTACCTCCACCAAGAGATATTTTAGAGTTAATAGAAGTTAACTAGGTAAGAGAGACAGTTGCCTTCTGGGCAAATGCTTTAAATAATTTGAGGTTATTCAGAACTCTTGAATATACTAATTTGACCAAGAATTAGTATATTTCTATTTTGCAGATTTTCTGCATCTTAATTCAATAAAGTAATCTTCTCAAAGTGTCAGTATTCCACAAGTCCTTATTAGTATGTTTTCCCAATATAACAAGTCAGGTATAACTACTGCATTATTGTGTTGACATGTTTATGGGTTTTCAGGGGTCCTAAATGACAACTTATGGTTAGACTGAGATGTACCTTTTTATGAATAGCATATAAGTCTTGATATTCATGCTACCAATGTATATGCACAATGTGTGTAATTTGTGTTGTATTTTCTTTGATCTAAAAATGTAATGCTGTTCATGAAAGAAGTTGGTAGTAATTACAGAGCAAGGGATGAGTTTAATCATTTCAGATGGGAGGGTACCCTATTCCTAACATGTAATTATTAGACCATTTCCACTTTCATAAGATGATATTACTCTCAGTTATTTACTGGGAAATAAATGAGTAAACTAATCATGATGCTGGGGTCTTAGTCTTGCTTTCCAAATGGATGCTGCAGAAGAGAGCCTTTGTAATTCCATCTCCATACCATATGTCTCTGTTGACATTAAATTGCTTAGTTCCAAATGAGTTGGCTTCATTCAAGCATCTTAATTCAAGAGTGGATGATTAGATCTTAAGCTAAAAACCTATTAGGATGTAAGCACTTGTGTTTTTGAAAGGTATTAAGGGAACATCATAGTGTGGTTGTAGATAAATCCTCCCTATCTAGTAGTGGGTTGGCAAAAATCTCATTTGATCTTCAAACATTACTGACTTGCTTCATGTCGAAGTTAAGCACAGAATGAGAAATCTGCCAAATGTTTGTTCTATAATACACAGACTGGATGGTGTCTGCTTTTATCCTTTCCTTGTAGTAGTTTCAGAGATCCTATCTCTGAGCAGAAATAGTTAGAGGACCAAGTATCTTTTTCATACAAAAACAAACAAACAAACCCCCCCCCCCCAAAAAAAAAAGCAACTGCAATAAGCCACCCTGAACTAGACTCCAAAATCAGAAACCCACCTTCACAGGACTTCTGAAGTGAATGCCGCTGTAGTGGAAGTAAGCACCCACGAGCTTTTGGAACCAGCACCATGCTACAAAGCAATTGGCATGAGTGGAAAAAGACAAATCATGTTGCAAATGCTTCCAATCCCTTTGAGAAAGCACACACTGATCTAAATAAAACCCCAAATTATTTTTCCTGCTTTTATTTAACCACACGTGTGGTCCAAACTAATAGGATTCTCCCTCTCTCTGCCTTAATTTGCTTTAGTCCCTGTGTAATCCCATCATCAGCAGGGTGCAGTGATCTCCGTACAGCGAATGGGAAAATCATTTGATAACCATCTGCCTAATGTTTTGGCAGAAATTTGTTTAGCTTACAGAGCTACTACCAAAGTGGGACTCCTCGTCAAGAATTGACAGTTCTACCAGGGAACAGAGCAGTATAAACTCCTAGGTGAGATTTCCTAATTACGTTCTCGCAGGTGACCTGTAGAGCTGGCTGTACCACTCCTGAAGAAAGACAAGATGAATCTACCATTATCTAACTTCAAAGGCACAGGCTAGTTTCTCCCATCTCCCCACTCTCCTTCTCTCCTCCCTTTTTTACTTTTTTTATGTAAAAAAAAATATCATGATCTCACTGAACGAGTAGAGGTGGCCTTTGATTAAAACTGCTGAGAGAGCATTAGCAGCTCATCCCTCTAACTACGGGAGTCCCTCATCGTTTCCCCTCTTGGTTCACATCAACTCCTGACAACTCCTTTACTGCTCCTTTGGAAAGACACACTGGTAACCGTGAATGAATAGGAAAGAAATGCTTATAAGAACAGGAATGTAAGTTGCTGCCTGACAAAAGTCACATATATATATCAAAGCACTTATTGACTTAACTATGAAAAATAAGAGCAGACTTCCAAGATTAACTTGTATTGATTATACCTCTTCACTGTATCCTCTCCTACCCCCAAGGAGCTTTGAGCACCATAAAGATATTATCTGGTCAAGACATGCAAATTGAAATAGGGCTATGGGTTCAGAACTTGAAGGAAATAAGGCCATTCTTGAAAAAATTAGACTTCATGAAAGGAAACATTTTATGAAAATTCAAATTAAAACATTGAAAATGAGACCATGATGAGAGTGGGGGTGAGTTTTCATACTCTAACTAAAATGGAAGGTTAAAGAAATCTTGAGGCACTGAAAGTTAATCAGCTTATACAAACAAATTCTAAAATATTATGATAATTGTGTGGCAATTGGATATTTACAAACTGGCTTTGTATTTGATGACATTAGCAAGGTACTATCGGTTTATTTTAGGACTGACATCGTATTGTGGTTCTGTTTGTTTTTTTTAAGTGCTTATCTTTTAGAGACACATATTGAACAAGTCTTAATATTTTAGAGATACATTCTAAAGTATTATGAAAACATAATATTTATTTCATCTTTGCTTTGCTTCGTAACGATGTTGGGCGGAGGTGTACGTGGGGAGGTCAGGCTGATGGAGTCAGACTGACCAAGCCTGGATCAGCGTGGAAGCTGCATGACAGGTGCATGAAAGGGTCAGTATGCTATGCTGACTATTTTGTATATGTTACAGATGCTTTATAATAAAATAAAAAATATTATAAACTATATTAAATATACAATGATGTAATAAAGAATAATCTAGTCAACACTTACCTGCCTACTTTTCAGCTGAAGAATTAAAACATATAAATGTGGTTGAAAAAAATTATAAAGCAACTCTTTTACTTAAATAATCTGGCTACATTTGTGGTGTCCCATTGGGAGGGTCATGCCTGGTGTTGACTCATTAAAACCGGTAACACCTCAAATGTTTGCTCCAATGTTTGCTCCAGCTAGCGAGAGCAGGTCTGCGTTCAGGTGGCACTGGGGCAGCGTGGGGCCGGCCATGGAGCTCGTTCATGCTGGAGAATCAAAAACACCTAGATCAAAATGCCTGCTCTAACTACAGTTGTGTGACCTCTGGTAAACTTCCAAGGTTCCTGGAGTTCCATGACCTCATATGTGAAAAATATGTTTAGAAATCCCAACCCTGAAGGATTACAGACAGTGTCTGCAAATCACATAGTTGGCACTGGGCAAATAGGAACTATTTTATTTGATGTTTGTAAAAGAAGACATTTGAACATTTCCCAACCAAAATGTATGAGCATCTCTGAACAAGAAATAAAATACTTTATGGCTAGATGATGAACCAAAGTCCAATTTGCTGCTTATTAAAAAAAAGAAAGACAGATAAAAAGATCATTGCCTTGAAAGTGTTTAAGTAATGTCTAGGAGTGGGGGGGATGAAGTTAGGGTATTTATGAGTTTGGAGGGGGTCTGATTTAAGGTAGGTCTTTCAATGCAGCATAAGGGGGCACTTAATTAGAACTGGGCAAAGTTTATTATGTTATAGTTAAAGATTGGTAGATACAGAGTTGAGAGGATTCCAAAGGAGTCTTGAAGAGTAAATCATCTTTGAGTCAATGGAGAAAGGATAAATGGATTTGGTGAAAGTTCTGAAACAAGCAATAATATCCTGCAACTTCAGCTTCCTGGGCAAGAGTTTTCTGGAAAAGTAGTTAGGTTAATGCAGTTGAATAGTAAAGTTGTGTTCATGTAAACAGTAAGCTGTATAGATATAGATTATTTTTCTTCTTGTTTGTATATGGAATCTAAGAAGTATTTTTGTTGCTTGTATTTTTATTTTTAGGTCCCAGTGTGCACAGGGATTGTATGATATGAGGGAATGTATTTTAACAAAATTAACTTACTTTATGATCACACATTTCCCACATTCTTTATTGCTTTTGGTCATCTCATTTGAATATTTCAGGCTGTCCCTACAATATAATTGTAGCTTTCTGTCAGTGATCCTCAGCCCTGCTTGCACATTTGAAACAGTTGGGGAGATTTTGAAAGCCCCAAAGCCCAGGTTCCCCTCAGGCCAACTAAATTAGAATGGCTGGAGTGTGGCCTGGGCATCAGTGAGTTTAAACTCTCCTAGTCATTCCAATGCACATCCAAGGTTAAGAACAACTGTTTGATGCCTAGCTGGAGAAATAAAATGTTGACTGGGGAATTAGAAGACCCTCATTATACCCTGCCACTACCTACTGACTGAGGAAAGTTGGAGCAACTTTCTAATGTCATTAAGCTTTAGTATAAATATTAATAATGACACAGGAGTTATGTGCAAACACCCTGACCTTTAAGGTCTGGATTCCTATTGCATCCAGGGACCTAAAGTTTTATGGCAATCTTTATCTTGATTACACATTCCAGCAACTTCCTTTGCTTCAGTGTCTTGTCATAGTGCTGTTCTTTGATTCATTCCACTCTGGCATTGACTCAACTTGGAACCACGCCACCTCTTGGATTTGGATATGTGCATTACCATCCCAGCACCTCCCCTCCACAAACACATAAGTTCATTTAAGACTTCGGCAGGTGTAGCTGAGTTTGTTGGAGCTTGGGGAGACAGCAAAGGTTTCACATTGCAGAAACATAAAAATATTAGTATACAATATTAGATATCAAAAATCCATAGTTGAAAAGTCCTTTGGCCACTTTGCATGCTGAATAGTTACCACTCCATCCACTTTTTTTCTCCCACTTTCTTTCTTCTTTGCCCCTCTATCAAAAGAAAATATTGGTAAAAATTCCTATCGTTCCCTTGTGCAGAGTATTCTGGTCGTTTCTTGCTTCATCCCCATCATCAGTTTTGGAATTCATTTGCATATCCAAAAACTCATTAATGTCCTCTTATAAACAATAAAACATCTATTCCAGGTAGTGCCTTCTCCATCCCTTCTAGATGCACTACAGGAAAAGAAAGTCCTAGAGAAATGTTGCTACCACTCTCATGGGAATTTGACAGTCCCTTCCCAACCTCTTAGAATATAAAAACAGCCAGATCCATTTAGATTTTAAATAAAAACAATTTTTTCCACTACAATAATTTAGTTCCTTAATTCAGCTAGTAACTATGTTACTGGACAAGGGCCTAGCCCTGAGTGAGTCTGCCTAGGGCCAGCTGTGGTGTGTGGATTCTTCTGTTCATGTAGGAAAGATTTCACAACATGAGTCCAGGTGACTATGGGGATACATTTATTCAAGGTGGGGACAGTGAAACAAGGAAGGGCTTAGCGTATAGGAAGCAATGGGGTAGTGTAGGCTGGCCTGCCTTGGCCTACTAGGAAGTCAGAAAAACAGGGCCTTTGGAGACAGGTTCAGGGAATTAGCCTGGGACAAGCTACCAGCTGCCC
This sequence comes from Phyllostomus hastatus, assembly GCF_019186645.2. Lineage (NCBI taxonomy): Eukaryota > Metazoa > Chordata > Mammalia > Chiroptera > Phyllostomidae > Phyllostomus > Phyllostomus hastatus. The sequence continues at coordinate 16,553,799 of NW_025333857.1, forward strand.
ATTGCCTTGGAGTTTAGGAAACTCGTGCTTGTGAAGAAAGAAGGAGGGAAAGGCAAGGAAAATGGTACCAGCTACTCCTCCATGGATCCTTTTTTTGAGGCTTTTATTTCTTACTTAGGGGGAATCTTAGGGGAGGTCTCAGGGGTTTGACAGAATAATCATCAGTTCTCCAGGTATGTCCTTTTAGGTCTCCACTGATTGGTCACTGACAGGGCAGGGGGTCTTTAGTCATTGCAGTTGGTTCTGGTGTTGCCCACTGGGTTTTGCTGCTTTTCTGGGCCTGGAGCTGACATACAACTGGGCCCTAGATGTTATCTCCAGGAAGGAAAGGCCAGGGGAGGAAAGGTTACCCTGGGGGTGAGGTTCTTATTTTCCCAGTTTTGCCCTCTGCCAGGCACTGCCGGGAGTTGGGGGGCAGGGCGTGGCTTCAGCCCTAGTGACTATCTGCACCTGGTTGTACTTGCTCAGCCATTGTGTTCAGCTGTCTGTCTCAGTTTCCCTATTCTAGTCTCCAAGGAATTTTCCTAGCTTCTCACTATCCTATCTCATTTATGCCTACCATACTAGGTGCTAAGAGATATGTAAGCTAAAGGAATAACAAATCTTCTAGGAAGAATCAGTTGTACTTCTTGTATCTCAGCTAACAGTTCACTGTTCTTGTATTATGATATAATACAAGAGACTAATTGTATGTCCAATAAAATCATCTTCCAAGAATTTAATTCAGTTCATCGATATTTACCTTTCTGAGATCTGTATTCTCAAATATTACTTTTTTCTTTTTTTGCAAAGGGCCAGGCTTTTCCTCAGTTCTATTTGTAATAATATGGATGGTCAAATCACGAGTTATATATATATATTGACTCTTGGTCAAGTTTTCTCTGACTTCATTAGTTAGAAGGCCAGATCACTATGGCTTTAAAAATGAATAAAGAACTTCCATTTCCAGGGTAAGTATCTGAGTCACCTTTCATTCTATAGACAATTACAGTTCTTGTTTAAAATATATGAAAACCATCATCTTAAATCCATAAATGAACCCCAAAGAAACAAAAGAATTTCAGCCCAGGAACTGAGGTCATTTGTTGAACCAGATGAACTTGAACCCCTGTTTTCACAACTGCAAGGTGTAGGGGATGGGAGAAAAATCCCAGGGCTCACCAAGATGGAGAGTCCACAACATGTATCCCACAAAGCAATATCCTCAGACTAAAAATGAACTAGAAACAACCTTGCCACTTCCCACCTCCAGAGGACAGATAAGAAAATATATGGCTTTTAACCTTGATGCTCAGAGAAGGTGATAAAAGTAAAAGAACTCACTACTGAGAACTTGGGACTGCAGCTCATCTCAGGTTTATAGCCTGAATTCACACGCCCTGGGTGGTCTGAAAAGCCTCAAACCAAGAATTTAATTGAGAGTGATCCCAGACTGTTCATACCACAAAGTGTGTGGTAGAAACAAAGGTAGATGCTCTCTGAAGAACACATCTTTGTTTTAAGCCCCCAATACCCACATACACACAATTCCAAGAATAATGAGCAGATCATAATAGAAAGCAACTAAATGCACAGGGAAATAAAGCACCATGAACAAGAACAAGAAAACAAAACAAAAAATCCACATATAGAGAACAAATTTCAACTCATAAGGACCTCAGATCATGGAAGTTTCACACACAAACTATAATAACTATGTCTAATATCTTTAAAGAAGTAAATGACAAACTTGGAAATATATACAAGAAACAATGAATTATAGAATATGATGAAGCAGATTTTAAAAGAACTAAAGTTTTTCTAAAGAACTTTAAAAGACTTCTAGCAATGAAATATAAAATTCTTAAAACTCAATGAAATCAGGATTTGCTGTTGGTTTAGGTATAATAATAGCAAGATGTTTCTCCACCAAAAAATAAATAAATGTTCTTGTGAATTAGAGATGAATGACAAGGTATGTTCAGACCAGATGTCATTTGAGATGAAATTACATGATGCCTGAAATTCGCTTTAAAATGCTTATAGAAAATTTTGTTTAAAGTTTGTACATGGAGATATATTACATAAGATTGTTAAAATGTTGATAATTATTGAAGCTGAGTAATGGGTAAGTGGAGCTTTTTTTATACTATCCCCTCTACTCTTGTGTATGTTTGAAAAATGACATAATGATAAGTATGTTTGTTTAAGAGATAGGTAGTGTATTTACTTAGCTATGCAGGCCCCCAATTTTATTGTGTCCATTAAATTCATTTTTTAAAGTATGATTTTAACATGTATGATTATCTTAAGTAATTTCAAGTCATGTTACTGCAGATATGATATACATATAAATGTTCACAGGCTGAAACAAACTAAATATAGATGTTACATAAGGAAAAAATGAAATGGGTGTGTTTAATAGTAAATTAATGAGAGCTGGAAAGTTAATTAACTACAGAGATTAAAATAGAGATCTGTAGAAATTTTCCAGAAAACACACAGAATAACAAAACCATAGAAAATACAAATGGAGACAACACAATATGGGGATGTAATGAGAAGGTATAATGTAGATTTGACAGAAGTCCTAGAAAGATAGGAGAAAAAGAATTAATCAGAGACAGTATTTTAAGAAATAATGGCTAAGGATTTTCTAAAACTGATGAAATATACCAACCCACAGATTCAAGAAGCCCAACTAATCCCAAGCAATATAATAAAAAGAAATCCATACATGGATGCATCATTGTGAAATCAGTAAGAAAAACAAAACATAACAAATCAACAAAGTCAAAACCAAAATGAGGAAATGACCTTAAAAGGAGCCAGATAGTACAAACATGCTCTTCAGAGAAGCAAATCTGAAAGCTCCTTTTTTAGCCACAAGGCCACAAGAGAATGCTGTGGTATCTCCAATATGCTGAGAGGAAAGAATGACAACCTGACATTCTGTGATTGGTGAAAATGTACTTCCCATTCTTCAGACACAGACAACCTGAGGCAGACTGTTTACCAGCAGATTCTCCATTGGAAATACTAAAGTGTATTCCTTGGGCATCAAGAAAATGCTTTTAAATAAAACATCTGAGATGCAAGAAGGAAAGAAGAGCATATGTAAACAAGTAGAAATAAATATCAGCTGTAGAAAACAATAAATAATGTCAGTCAAATCTCACTCCAGAACATAACGTAAATCCTACAGGAAATTTTAGCACACCAAACCCGTCATGCCCCAAAAGGACAATGCATCACCACGAAATTGGGTGTATTTCAGAAATGCAGGGCTTGTTTCATGTTTGAAAATTAGTGTACATGCTGACAGATTACAAGTAAAAAATGTATCATCATCTCAATAGATACCAAAAAAAATAGTTGCTAAAATTGAATATTTATTTCATGTTCTAAATTCTACAAGAGATAAAAATTTTTGGTGGAAACTGGCAATAGAATGACACTTCCTGAACCTGATAAAAGGTATCTATAAAAACTTACAGTAAATACCATATGTAATCACAGATTAAGCTGTTAAGAGCATTTTCTTTAAGATCAGGAACAAGAGAAGAGTATCTACTGCCAGCCTTTGATTTCAAACATTTACTGCAGATCTTGACCAGAACAATAAAACAAGGAAAATAAACAGAAAAAATAAAAATGATCAAAACTATCATTATTTGCAGATGTTATGTATAATGATGAGCATAGAAAATCCAAAAATATATACAGATTAATTATTAGAACTGGTGAGAGGGTTTGGCAAGGTTACTGGATAAAAGCCAATACAGAATAATTAACTACATTTCTAGATAGCAATGACAGATAGTTGAAAGGAAGAGAGCACTAGACCATGCGCAATCTACAGCCATACACAGCAACATGGGGGAAGCTCACAAACATTATGAATATGAGAAGGAAGCCACAAAGAAATATACAGTGTAATGTTCCATTTATATTAAGTTCAAAGACAAGCACAATTAAACAATTTATGGCTGAGGAATGCACACACACGTGGTAAAGCAATAAAGAAAAACAAGGGAATAACCACCACAAAAGTGAAGATACTGATCCTCTGTGGGAGAAGATAGGGAGTGCGCAGTGAGGGCTTATATGCATGGTTCCAGTAACGCTGTTTTTTTTTTTCCATCATGATTGAACTTATGTTTCCAGGCTTTAATTATTAACAATGTAGTTATTTTTCTACTCTTCTGACATATTTTGTAGTTTTTAAAATGTTGAAGAGTAAATGGGAGTGAGGTCAAAATTCAGTAAAGGTAAATGTCTGCATAAGGAAATGGTAGCTATCCCAGAATCTACGTGTTTTGTTCTGTTTTGTTTTTTTGCAGGGGAAATTACATTTCTGAGTTTCCCAGCCTCTGATCATAAAAACACCTTGCTCTCTGGCATGAGGTTGATACTATTTTCACAGATAATTCACTCTTATTTGGTCAGAGCTTCAACAATTACCATTATACTTGTGACTTCCAAAACTTGGTTCCCATTGCTTCCTTCCCATTGTGTCACCCATGTGTCAATTTCTCCTAGACAGAGCCTCTTGAATGACCTCCTGTCACTTAAAACTATGGGTCTGGTTTGATGACACATGTGAACCTTGTGAATACTCTTCTTAATCTACATTCTCTCCCTAGGTGAGTTCATTCATTGCCTTGGTTTTAAAACCATCTGTGTGCAGCTTCCCCCAACATCTTATTCCAACCCTAAGCCTCTCTTGTGAGTTCCAGGTTCACATACCCAATTTGGCTCTTTTGATATCTTGGTATCTCCATTTGGCTCTTTCATTGGCAGCTCAAACCAGCACATTGACTATGCAATTTTGCACATCAGAGGTGTGAATATTGTTAGCATACTTAGAAAATAACCAGCAGTTTTGTTTAGCTGGTGTCAGTGTGGGAGTCTGGACAGATATATAGAAATTGTTACTGGAAAAATAGTTCGGGCCACATATTGCAGAATTTTTGATGTCTGGCTTAAGAGTTTGGACTTTGTGGACAATAGAAAGTCACAGGAATTTTTAGGTTTTGGTCTTTTATTTATACAATAAATACTAAGTGATGGCCTACCATGTAGTGGGCATTGCATTCAGCACCAGGGATCCATCTGTGTGCAGGACAGAGTCTGGAGGAGAGGGATTCCTGAGAGTGCTTGGAGGTAGAAGGCACTAGAACTGGTGTCAGGTCAGAACAGGTGGGATGGAGCAGTGTGGCTAGAGAAAGGGGCTGAGGGTGGCACCAAAGTTTTTTTTCTGGCCCTGGATTTTGGGGCATGGCGATGCCTTTACCTGGGGTAGATGATGTAGACAGTGCACCTCAGTGCACGTGGGAGGCACCTCAATTCGGCTTGGACAGTGAACCTGGGATGCCTGTGGCACTCTCAGTGAGGAGGATGGGTAGCCAATTGGAAACAAGGGACTGTGTTCCAGGACAGGAGCTCAGATGGAGGCCGTGGTATGGGACGCTATCTATAAAAAGTAATAGTTGAGCATGGTGGGTGGAGGCAGGTGGCATGATATTGCCAAGGAGGAGCAAGAAAGTAGTAATTCATATTACATTCGAGAAAACAATTGGCTTTGGAAAATCAATTAGTCCCGCCATTACCTTAGCTAGCTCCTCAAACTGTAGCCTTGATCTCCTTTTCCCAAATTTTTGTGAGTCTGCCTCCTACTGTCCCATTATTTATTTGGGGGAGGAGGAAGCAAATACCACACACAGAGGGAAAGAGTTATGGGATGGCAGGGTTTAGAGAGTTTGCCTGCTACCTGACATTGGGTGAGCCACAAGCCTCGCTCCAGGTAAAGCATTGTGTGCAGCAGTTCCTGGCAGGTTGCAAACACTATACCCGATCAAAGTAATGTGTGTGTGTTTATCAACATTATCAGTAACCATCATTACTAATAAACATAGCAGCTCATGGTTTGTCATGGTTTGGATTGTGGGCCCCTGCCCCACCCCGAAAAAGAAATGTTGGAGTCACAGCCCCTAGTACCTCAGGATGGAACCTTATTTGAAGATAAGGTCTTTATAGAGATAATCAAGTTAACTGAGGTCACTGGGCTAGGCCCTAATCCAGGATGACTGGTGTCCTTTAAAAAAGGAAAATGTGGACACAGAGACAGACATGCACACAGGAAGAATGCCATGTGAATGAAAACGCTGGCAGAGATTGGGGTGATTCATCAACAAACCCAGGAACGTCAAAGACTGCCAGCAAACCACCAGTAGCCTGAGGAGAGTCATGGAAAAGATTTTCCTCAGCAGCCCTCAGGAAGGACCAGCCCGGACGACAACTTTCAGCGTCTAGAACTGTAAGAAGATAAATTTCTGTTGTTTAAGCCACCCAGGTACTTCCTTATAGTAACCCCAGCAAACTTATACATGCTTATGTATTATTTGACATTTTACCAAGTGCATTTTTGCTCATTTTCATTTAATCCTCACAACCTGTGTGGAATGCATGATCAGTGAACACTTTTTAGGATAAGAAACTAAAACTATCGGGGTTTTTGTGTGATAAGACACAGGACACAGGAATTTTCCTAGAGAGAAATTCAGGGAATTTCACCCATGGGCACAGCAGTGCATAAATGGTGTTGTAGTCGAGTGTGTTGGCTAAGCAGATGGCAATTGGCCAGGGTCAGTGTCATGGGTTTGAATCCAACCACTGACAGCTCAGGCTATGTGGCCTTGAGTAAGTTTCTTAACCAGCTCTGTACCTTGATGGGATGGAGAAAATAACAATACCTAAGGTTCTTTGGAGGATTAAATGAGCTAATTCCTGTGAAATGTTTAGAATAGTGCCTGCTGCATTAATGTGTGCTCGACATATTGTACCTATTTTAAAATATTTTTTTCATGCAAAATTACAGGGATTTGAGAAACTCTTCACTAATTATGAGGGCCATACAATCATAGTTGCCTCTCATGAATGCATGGTACAAAAGGTCCGGACTAACTGTGTTGTGTGTACTTGATGGTCTCTAGGTGTCTGAGGGTGTGGGGAGCTGCTGTCTATTCACAGGCAAACGTGGCTTTGTGGTAATTCTGCCCCACAACCCATTCAGGCATCATTGGGGGAGGTCCTCTGCCCACCGTAACCCCCCAAGAAGTTCTTTGTGGTGGTAATAGGAATTCAGGCTGGGTCAGCCAGGAAAAAAAGGAAATAATTGGAGGTTATATGCAACTGGGAATTAATCATTTAAAAGGTCAGGAAGTAAAGCATGGGTTTTGATATAGATGGATCCCACATGCTTTGAACTTGAAAATCACTGCATAAGGTTTCGCTGTAAGTAAATTCACTATAAAGGAATTTAACCACACAAATAACGAGTAAAAGAGCACAATCACCATTCTGAATTTTAAAAATGCAATTAAAATTGGTGCAGACCCACTGAGTCTTGCCAAACCTTGCTTTAAATAACAGTTTGGAGAATCACAAACTTCAATTACTTTTGGCAATGTCTTGGTTTTCCACGAGGTGCTATAGGTTATTAAATGTTGTAGCTATTTAGCTTGCTAATGAAGAGTTTATCCTACTTCAGTTAGGCTGGTTTCCCTCCTTCTCTCTGTCCCTTCCTTTCCCTTCCCTTCCCTTCTCCCTCCCCCCACATTCCCGCTCCACATCACTCAAAGAATTGATGACAAATGAGAGAAGCTGTCAGGGACCAGATTTTCTTTCAAGATACCTGTACTGTTCTTGTCTTACCTAGGGTAGAAATCTGGCTCCATCTTGTAAACTTAATATCTATCCTTCATACCAGTAGTGGCTATCATAGTGATAATAGTAAAAATAATTTCACTTATATGTTCTATGAAACACTTTCAAAGCATTCTGAATATTTTACATTTTTCTCTTAATACCTTTGTGTAATAGACAGTGAGCAGATTTATTATTCTTTTTAAAGTCAATGAGACAAATGTGGTTAAATGGATTTTCCCAGATTATAAACTTCATCATGAATAAAGCAGAACAAAATATGAAGGGGTGATGTAGTGTTCATCCCACCAAGCTATCCAGTTCCCTAATTTCTCTCTCTCGGGTGACAGAAAAATTGAGACCAGGAGATGCTAATAGTGTTTTCACATATGTCTAACTTCCACATGATTGGGGTCTGATTGGTAGCAATCCCTTCCTGATCTGTGATGTGCTTATTCATTTCGTAGCTCCACTTCAGTTGAGAGAGATGAGGGCCCCAGTGATCACTGACACTCACAGAAGAGGTCAGAATTGGACACAGACCCTATGAAATCCAAAATAAGTATACTTGTGAAATGTATTTCAGGAAAGGCAAGACTAAACTCATCAATAACAAAGCTCCTAAAAATAAAAAAAAAGGGGTCAGTGTAAGAGCTCTTAAACACTTAGCAGCTCATTCTTCAGCTCTACAGACCAAGGTTTGGAGTTCCAATCCACACCAGAGATAGTTTAGTGCTTTAATCTAGTCGGCCAGTGCTCTGTACTAAGCAGTAATGTCAAATGTGGGGGAGGCAGAAAGCCATAGGCCTCTCCTCTGCAGTCATCTCTGGTCACGGATTTCCCCCAGTGTCAACTTGGGCCAGATACCTCCAACCTGTGAGCTCAGTCACTTTGAGAGCAAGCATGTCACTACCACTTTAAGAACAAGATCTAGACAAAGAGAAGACCCAACTGGTGAGCCAAGTGCTGTGATCATTCTGTACTGAAAGGGTGTTGAGGAATGATTTCTGGCTCCTATGGGTCTCGGTCATCCCACCCCAAAGCTCTTCTGCTCCCATGCCACACTTACCTCCTGACTAAATGGTCTCCAATATTGGCTCCTTTGGGGCAGAGGGGCAACACGACAGGCTGAAACTGGGACAAACGGCCTCTGCTTGGGGACCTTCTTGATGGTCACGCTGTATTGCTGCCTCTCTTCTTGTTCTTACCATGTGTCCCAGCCACATCCTCTCTCTGGTATTGGAACCACCTGCCCAGAACCCTAGGTGTCCTTCCCTTTGGCATCTAACTGGTCATTTGGCCCCAATGCCACCTATTATCACAAACAGAGCCCTGTTAGCAAACCGCAGGCCACCTCTGGGGCCTGCATCTGCCTGCCCTTCTGGCACTTCTTCATTCTGGCCTGAAGCTCAGAGCAGCTGACTTCCATGTCTGGCTTGACCAAACCATGCCTAGTAATTATTAATTACTTACTAGGTCCTGGGCACTTTTTAAAATGCATTGTGTGTTTACTTTATCCTCACAACAACCATATAAATTTGCTATTATTATTGCACCCTTTTTATGAAGGAAACTGCATGGGAGATTAACTTACTGTCCAAGGCTATGAGCCCCAGAACCTCTAGGGAGAGGTTCTGGGGCCCAACCACAGCAGCTTGTGCTTAAACTTCTTTAAGAAAAGTAGCTCCACGGTGATTGGCTAGAACCCTCATGGCCATAAATCCAGAGTGCTAACTGGTCCCCGCCCTGCTGACACTTTCTTAAGACCTCAGCTTCCTAATGTGACGGGAAGAAAAATGCAGTCATGGGACCTTCCCTAGCTCTCCACCATCAAGCCATCCTTCCCTCCACCGGGCACTTCCTCAGGGGGTGCTGTTGCCACCACTTTTGCTACATGCAGAGCCCTAATTCTCTGCTGCCCCAGGCCTTCAGCTGTTCTTGGGGCTCCGAGTTATTGTTGCACATTATCATTAATGGATCAGCCCCCCTCATAAGCTTTCCAAATAGAGGCCTGGCCTGCCAGATCGTAAAGGTTAGGCCCACGTATTCCAGAGGGCTGTGTCAGATGAGGAATTCTATTAGAAAGCTTTGCATCTGGAGTTTTCTAATGGTGCCTTTGGGCAAAAAAAATTAAAATGAAACCAACAACCAACCCCCCTCCCCACCTCACCCCACTTCCCACCACTACCATTCCAGCTTCCCCACAGCAAAATTTCTGACTTGGTTACATAGAATTCATTAATAAGCAAGGGGAAAGCACTGCAGGCAGTTTATTCTTGAAAATGTAAACTGTTAAAACATTTTGTGGTTATAAGCATTCTGAAAATAATCCATTTTCTCTAGTGTTTTGTGATTTCTCATAAGCAAAGGTTTTCTGATACAGACAGGAAGTGTTGCAGAGGTGGTAAATCTCAGACCACTCGGCTTTCAGCTTTTTCATGCTAAAGGTGGCACACTTGCAAGTTCGAAATCTAGAGCGCCCATTGACTTGGGCTTCCTCTACTTTCCACTACTTTACTTTTTCCCCTAAAAATTCCCAGGAGTGTATATGAGCAATTCTTGGTTTCCTAACATATGTCAAATTTGTCCAGCTTTTCTTTCTCCCTCCTTTCCTGCTTCCTTCTCTCTCTCTCCCTCCTGCTCTTTCTTCTCCCTCTCCCCACCCCCTCTCCCCCTCACCCCAAATTTGTCCATCTCCCTCTCTCTCTCTCTCTCTCTCACTCTTTCTCTCTCTCTCTCTCTCTCTCACACACACACACACACACACTATTCACTGGAATGGGAAATGAGGTTCTAAAAAGAACCAGAGAAAGAAGTGGTTTTAAGGTCCCTTCTATGGTCACAGCTGGCTGGTCCACAACCAGAGACAGGACTCTGGGAGGAGGGGACTGGGAGCCTGCTTTGCAGGGGGGTTCCCAACCTGTCTTTGTCTGAAAACTGGGCACTGGGCCAGCCCCAACCCAGTGGATTGCCGCTCCTGGCCTCCAGCCCAGCGATGGATCTGACTGTCATTTCCCCACCCCCCGTGAGGCGGGAGGCAAGCTGAGAAGAGAGATGAGGAGGAGAAATAGAGCTTGGTCTGGGGAAAGAGGCAGGTGTGGTGAGGCTGGAGGCTGGACTCAGCTGGGGAGGTGGGAACCTCGACCAGTCTGGTGGCCCTCTTGCCAGGCCCTGCTCCTCTGTTAGAATCCATTATGAAAACCAGAGAAAGATTCTCCATCAGGAGAATCTTATAGTCAGGCAGCAAGAGGAAAGGCAGGAAGGCTCTGTCACTTCTGACAAAGAGAGGCTGGAAAGCAGCAATCTTCTTTTTAAAGATTTCCTGAAAGGAGAAGTCCGTATCTTCTTCTTCCAGAATGGATTCCACAGTTAAATGCCCCACACAAGCCAGAAATTCTCCTTTACACCCAACTTCAATCAGGAGGTTAACCTCTATGTATTGAAAATACATTGCCATAAGCAGGAGACTGACAATATTTGGAAGCCAACAAAAGAACACCTTCGGTGCAATTAAGTAAACACTTAAGGGATAGCTATAATAGCTGTAGGACTCACTTGTTTTTATTGCTTCAAAAGTTTGACATTGGCTGTTGTCAGTGTATTTCTATAAATTACATTATAATATATCAGAGATGTAAAGAATCTGAGAGGTCATCTAGTCCAATTCCCTTTACCTTACTGATGAGAAAGTAAACTCCCAGAGGGCCCAGTGACTAGGCTAAAGTCACATAGGTAGAGGAGCTAAAGAAAAGACCAAAATCCAGACAAAGCAAGCTTGCTTCCTTTCTCTCCCTTCCTCTCTCTCCCTCTCTCTCCCCATCATGCCACAGCCTCCCTGCTTTTCTCCACTTCAAGTGAACTGGAAAACTTTAAACAATATACATATGTATGTATGCATGTATGTATTCCTTTCCATGACACCAGCTCATGTATTGTCTAGTCACCTGTTGTTTATCTGTGTCCCTCTTACTGGAGTGTGAAGTGCAGGAAATCATGATACATGTTTCTCTTGTTCTCTGTTGAATCCTTAAGGTCTAGGAAAATGACTGGACTATATTAGGTCCCCAACAGATACTTGTTAGTGATGAATAAATTAGAGGGAGGGGGATAATAATATCAGTGTTGACATAGTAAAGTCAGAAAAAAATGACAATCATGTAATAGATTACAAAGAAGATGGAAACGCCATTAGAAGACATGTTTCGGTTCCATCAGTTTTCCCCTTTGAAGTGGGAAGAGATATGTGCATATATATTCTCAAGAAGACAGTGAATGGACAAAAGAGCCTGGTAATTGCTCAAAAGCCAAGTCCACTTCAGTAGTCAAGAACATTTCAGAGTCTATCCACAAGGTACCTGATGTGGCCAATGAAAGGAGAAGGGTGTAGAGATGCTAAAGAAAACCTGATGTGGTGAGTCCTCAGGGGCTGGGCCTCTCTCCCGTGTTCAGGGCATTTGCCCCCAGTCATATCTGCCTTTAGGTGTACAGCCTTGCAGACATCTCGAAGCTTCTGCACTAGCTTCCCACTGGTGGTATGGCTGGAAGCCATTAGTGCTGCTCACCTGAGGTTTCCAGTGCTGCCTTTTGGGTACATGGCTGAGTGCACTTGCAGGTACTTTTGTAGTAGGTCGAGCCAAGTGATCAGTTCTAGCCAATGAGTTGTAGAGAAGAGCTTTAGTTGCTGGTTCTGGACACTCCAGGGCTCTCTCTACATTTGCAAAGCAGTGAGCCTGTTCATGATGGTCCTTGTTCCCTTACCCTGGGTCCCTGCAGGAGGAGACGCAGAGCAGGCCCTGCAGTGAAGGTGGAGTACAAGCCAGGGGAAAGACTTCCTTAGTCTAAGCTATTAAGATGTAAACATTGTCACGTGGCATAAACTAGCCTGACAGACACAAAGTGGGAGGTTATCTGAGAGGCATAATAATGACTGTGGCAGTTCGTAGTATTGAAGCCTGTGAAGAGAAAGTTATTCCCTTTTCAAATCTCTTCCAGTCATTCAGAAGAGCAGAGAGAGAAGCAGCCTCAGTCAAAGACTAGTATGTCTTTATCAACTCTTCTACTGTTACTCACTTTCCTTGTAAACAGAGTAGAACTTGAACCTACAGTACCTAGCTAGAATTTAATTCTATTGTTTTGTTTTCATGTTTTATTTTATAGTGACCTCTCTTTATGGAGTGTGATGCTGTTTTTAAAAATATAGAGAATGTGAAAAAATTGCCTTAAAAATATGTTTAAATAAAATGATATAATATTCCACAGTGCTTACTATGTGACAGTCTTATATTTTAAGTTTTTGGCATGTAATAACCTATTCAATCCTCATAACAATCTGTGAAGTAGGTGTTACTATCTCCACTTTACAGATGAGAAAACTGAGCTGCCCCAGTTCCCCCAGTAATACTTGACAAAGGCAAAACTAGAATCTACTAAGCCTGTTCCCACAATTTGCACTCTGTGAGTTGACTGCAAAAACATTTTCGTTATCACTCTGTTGGTATGTGCCCAAAGCAAAAGTTACGAACACAGCACACACATGACGGTGCTTTAGGAGGCAGATTTTGGTTAGTCAAGAGGTTTGTGGGTGCCCTTGCAGCAGTGTGACTTACCAGGTTCACCCACCTGCCTTCCATCCAGGCCAGAGAGCACTCCACCTTGCTTCTCATACGGAATCTCTAGGGCTCAGGAGCTCGCAACAATGTTCTTCTGTGTGACCACAAGAGGAAAACGGACTTATGAGAGTTTCAAGGAAAACAGAAGGAGCTATAGATAATCAGAGGGGAGGGAATGAGTGGCTATTTGTGCCCAAAGCTGTTAGCTGCAGAAACATCCTCCTTTCAGAAGCGCTGGAGCTATTCGCACCCACTCAACAGATGGGTTAGGGTCTTGCCACCCTGCAGGCAGTGCCAGCTGGCCCCGACTGCTCCCGGATCCTCTCTGTTCAGAAAGCTTAAAGGAGACACCAGATAACAACTCCTGGATCAGAAACATGTGTTCTTACATGTTTTCTTTTAAGGGATTCAGCCTTTGAAATAACTTTGACTAATTCTTGCAGCAAGGAAATTTATTAAACATTTGTCATAGAATGTTCCAGTTTGTTTGCGTGGTGGGTTGCTAATGTTACTGGGAAGATTTCTTTTTTAAAGATTATTGTGGCTTTAAAACCTACATGTGCTGGAGGAAAAGTAGCTTCGTGTATCCGTGAATTTGAGAAGGGGCCTTTCCTCAGCCAGGGCTTGTTCACTCTGACTTCCTCTAATAGGAGAAACAAGCCATTCTGATTCTCCCCAGTCCTCAGGTCATTTTGTTCTTGCCATGTTTTATATGGCTAGGCAGCCTTAGCACATGGAAATAAGGCTAGTGGTGGAGAAACCACAAAAGAGGCTCAGAGTCATATGTCATTCAACGCAACATAATTGGTGGTGGCGGTTGGGGTGGGAAATCTATATTCATCATTGGTTAAAAGTAGGAAGCATGAGTCAACAGACTAGTTTCTCTTGGTCTTATTACTTTGATTGCCATTTCCTGGATGGTAATTCTTGTGAATCTTACCTAATATAATTTCCCGACTCAGCCAAGAAGACAATGTTGGTTTCAGCCACTTTGTTATTGTTCCTCTAAATAATTAGAGATTACTGAAACACTGTTCCTCTTTCCCAGTATTACGAAAATGTACATATTCAGACAATAGATGGCAGTGTTTCCACAAATTTTAATACTGCAATAGCTCTTAAAGGAAGCCAGGTGCTCAGTCAGCTTGTAGCTTGCCGTGATCGTATAGTGGTTAGTACTCTGCGTTGTGGCCGCAGCAACCTCGGTTCGAATCCGAGTCACGGCAGGAGAAAAGGAAGCTTTTGGAAGAGAACAACACTAGTCCCAAGTTGTACTCCTTCCCAACAACATTTTGCAACCAGACATAGAATAATGGCAATCAATAAAAGAGAAACCATTATAAATATTTTAAACTTTAGACAGATGACATACACAGGGTGGCTTTATTAAGGCACTAATCCTGTTGCAAGTGTGTTGTGTGTGGTTTTTTTTATTTGCATTGACGGATAATATGATAAAACTGGAGTGTAGTGGGCATGTAATTATTATTAATTACAACTACTTAAGCTCTGCTTTGAGCGGACTCATCAAGTCTGCTTGCTTTTGAGCCTTGCCAGGACGGTACAGTAATAACAACCCTGAATTATTTGGAAAGATGTCAGCAGTAGATGTGGAAATCCTGTTTAACCAGGCATGAATTGTTGTTAGGAGGTTTTTTTCCAGGATGACAGAGAGAAAATGAACTGTCCCTTATCAGTAATTGCAGGAAACATTTTGTTTCTATGATATGAACTGGCTGTAATTTAACTTTCCTGCATCATTGGATAATGTAAGAAGCCAGTTGTTGCTCAAAACGAAATTCTCTGAAGTGGGCATTTGGGTCTGATAAAGGGCAAATTATAGGTAGACAATGGGGCTTGAGCAATAAATTATGTCCATATATGGTGAAACTTTTTAAATGACATTTTCCAAAAGACTGGGGTTTGTATTATAAATGGCTGAATGTTGAATTAATGTGAGTAACATGGCTTTAATGGGCCTTTCTCCAGGACTTAAAAACATGAACAATACAGTCTGAAAATGTAAAATATAAGTATGTTATAATGAGGTTTACTGCTCTAAAATTATTGCCCACCATGTTTTAAATAAGGGATCACTAGATTTTGCATTTTAATGCCTCTAGCCACTATTTCAAGGGGGGCCTAGCAAAAACTTGTGTTTGTTATTTATGTAATACTAAAACCAATTTTAAATAAAAATATGTGCTGAGGGTAGACACAGAATGTATTAAGTCCTTTCAGACTTAGTGAATTCTTAGAAGCAGTATTTTAGAAAAACCAAAATATACAAGTACATTGCCCCCTCTTCCAAACAAACAAACAAACCAGCCCCAAAACAGTTTCCGTTTGACTATGAGCCTGGAAAGATCAGCCTCAGAATATCATAAAGTAAAAAGAACATATTTATTGTTTCATCTGAGACTCACTTTTAAGACCATTTTTACTCAGAGGTCTCTTGTTCCTATGGCTTATTCCCTAATCCCTCCCATACCCCCCCCCCAAATTCTGCCTCCCCTTCTCCAAAGGGCCTCGTGTGGGTGCTGCCTCACATCTGCAAGGCCTTTTTATCTGGCTGGTACAAATAATGCTTCTAAGAAGACAACTGAATTGCAGTTGTCTAGAATAGAATAGAATAAAATAGAATAAGCCCATCCAAGGTTATTTGTTTTTTATTAAGAGACTTAAAATGCAATGAATTTATCATTTAAGGAAGAAAATTGTGTCAGTTGGAACTTAGTGGTTGCAAGTGACAGAAGCATAACATGTCCTGTTAGAGGGAGACATGCACCCTGACACTTGCGCAGGGGGCTTCAGAAATCATTGGAACTGGGTTATTAAAGATGACCAAGGCACACTCTCTCCATCTCACTCCACAGTTCTTTCCTAATGTTACCTTAATTCTCTCAAACTAACTCCTATGTGACAGAAAACATGGCAGCCAGCACCAGTTCCTACTCTTTCTACTTTACAGTGCTGCATCCTACAGGAGAGACCTGCAGTTACTATTTTAAAAATCCTGGGGAAGGATCTGATTGGTGTGGTTTTGGCCAGGTGTCCATCACTGGACCAGTCATCTCTGTTCATGGTGATAAAGTCATATAGCACTGAGAGAGCCCTACCTTTGGCTTGAGGCCAATGCCAAGGTGAGGGTATTGCCAGGCCTGGAGCTGCCACACATGTCTCCCTGGGAAGTTTTATCCATTGCATTACTGGAGTGCACCATTTGGTGACTGCCTACTTCTACAAACCCATGGGTTTGGTTTCCAAACTATTAACCTAGTAACATCTTCACTGCCTTGTGAAAAATGAAAAGCAGTCCATGGGGAGGAGGATGTCAGAATACGATAATTAATCTAGACTCAACTCAGAGCTTGGGGACACAGTCAGAGCAACTGCCTGAACAAAGGGAGCACTTCACGTTCTCTCTCCTCTGCCTCTGCCTCTACCAAAGAGAGGTTTCTCCCTGTGGATGACCACTCTCCCAGCTTAGCCAGGAAAAAGTGAAAAATCATCTGACCCTGCTAAGGAAAATCTACTTGAACTTGGGCAAGTCATCTAAGCTCTCAGAGAAAAAAAAAGGAGGGGAGAGTTAATGTGAGAATTAAAAGAATAATATACAAACAAATAAACAAAGAACACTTAGTATAGAGGCACATAATGAACATACAACACTGTCACCTAGTAGATATGTAACAAATAATATTTATTCTTACTATTCCAGGACCGCATAGTGTCCTCTCCCTCCACCTGGCCTCCACAGGCAGAAATGCTGCAGTGAAATTTCTATTAGGAAAAGGATTCCTTACCATGGATTTCAGAGGTTAAAAATGTGATAGACTCTAAACCAGTGGTAGCGCAAGTCAGAACCTCCTGAATGACCAGGTCCTTCACCAAGTGTGCCATCCTGGCTCACTCCCTCTTCACATGGTTACCACGACCAAGGGTCATGTGAGTCAAAGGTTGTTTTCATCAACTTCGAGTTTGTTGACATTGGGTGTCCTATCTGTCTTTTTGCTGATTTGTTAAAATATATTGGATTTTTGCTCTAAAACCAACTCTGTATCACGTTGGTTTTCACAAATTTTAGAGCCTGAGTTATCAGAGGAAATTAATTATAACTTTTAATTACATTAACTTTGAGGCAATTTCTGCTCTTAACCTTTTAAAAAACATTTCATAAATATCTCAACAGACTCCATTATTGTTTTCATGTTCACATTGCCTACATTTTATACCAAAGCCACGATGACTCTGACGTAACCTTTCAAAAATCATCTCTCTAAAATGTCAGGAACAATATAAAGCACCTCAGGGCAAAGGAAAACTATTCACAAACCAGATTCCCTGACAGTTTTAACATTAATGATGAAATGTGAGAGCACTAACTGGGTCCTCATTTGGTCACATGGCGTTGTTGACAGCTACAGTTTTCTCCAGTCAACGACAGTGTCATCCCCTCGATTTGCTCATTTAGATCGTGACATCAGTTGCTTATTGACAAGTCAGGTCACCTCTTTTTTTTTCTTCTTGTTTTCTTGGAGTCAACTAAAAGAGCTAGAGAAGCTTTAATTCTCTGTACAACCCATTACTTTATTTCCTTCATGTTGGTGTCACGGCACTCATCTATTAGTGTTTGTTCAAGCAAAAACAACTTTACCTGTGTAACTGTGTTTGAGTAACTGAATTAAAAATTCAGAAGTGCATGCGCTTGCTTTATTGCCATAAGCTTATGGCTCCAGCTCAAGGCCTCTTTCTTGCTCTCCACAATATGGTAGGGCAGAGCTATCTTCTTAATGTCTACCATCAACCTGTTGAGTTGAAAAGAGTTTGTATTAAAGTATTTTTATGTCCATATTTCTGAGAGTTTTCATAAATAAAAAATTAGCATTTTTCTGATCAAGTCATAAATGAAGCAGCCTAAAATATATCAGTAATAAAATGAGTATTTCTTAAAAATCAACATCTATCTAGTCCCTGATTATAAAGAATATAGTTTGTCTTTGTGCAATAAAAATATATTAATGCATAGCAAGTGATTTGTTGGAGCCGAGTCTGGGTGGATGGAGCTCCCTTTCAGGGAGCAGTGCTGGGCAGAAAGGGTGTATGTGCCTGTTGGTTGCTGCAGGCCCTGGTGTGGGGTGAGAGGTCTTAAGGCCAGCTCATTGGAGCAGTAGTGTCCCCAGGAGTGGCAGCTAGTGGCAACTTTGCAGAAAGAAAGGACTTATCCACTAACACCTGCTGCAACTTCATTCACAGGATCTAAGCAGTGAGAGACGATGTGTGGGTTGTTCGTTCTCTCTATAGTTCAGCCAATAGGAGCATAAGACACTGAAAGTCCTTCCCGTTACCCTACCTGTTCCAAGGTGTTGTTACTTATCTCAATCATGTCACCCTGAAAGGCTGAAGGTCTGTGGCAAGGCCTGGAAACATAGGCTTTCCAAAGAGGTAACTGACAGAGGAAAATTCCCACAAAATCTGATAAGAGAGGAAGGTTTTCCTAACAGACCAGATTCAAATTCCAACTCCAGTGCTTCTGACAATTGACTTTGGACTTGACCTCTTTGTGCTTTGCTTCATTAGCAAACAGGGAGAATATGAGGGTTAGATAAGGTGATATATATCTATTGAATCCTGATGATGATGACAGTGTTCCCCTTCCCTTCTGTCTTTTCCCAGAAACTTGATCTTTGTTCTCTGTTATTTGTGTGGACTTCCCAACATTCTAAAGTCAACCAAAAAAAAAAAAAATCCATGCTTGGGTTCAGCCTCTGGTCGGCAGCAGCTTAACACACTTATGTCTTCACCTAAGCTCTGCCATTTGATTTCAGGTCATGTTGCCTCTAGAAAGGTGAATGTGTGTTTTCCAGCTTGTTTGATAATGAGCAAAAAACTAGGCAGGGAGGTCACTGACGAACAGACTGAAGATAAACATCAATAACCACTAGATGGCACTGCCTGTTGTTGTTCATCAGAGACAAGGCACTTTATTTTCTACCCCTCCAATCCACCCCCCCCCCCCCTTTTTTTCTCCTCCATGGGTTCCTGGCCCAGAGTGTCTGCAACTGGGATCCTAATGATACCCAAACTCTTCTGTTCCCTGAAGGAAGGTTCTATTTTCACCATATTATCATTAAGATCTGAGGACCAGACTCCACCTACAAGCAGGGGAATTACCTCAACAATGTTGTCTTTATTCAGAGGTGATTTTAAAAGAATATATTGTATTGGGATGTCAACGTTCAAAGGCTCCGAAGCAGAAAATTCCATTTCAAAAGTGTGATTAATGAAGCCACATAAATCCTGTAGATTTATGCAGAGGCTGGAGGAGTTTTAGAAATCACACCATACAAATCAAAGAAGTGTTTTTTTTCTACATCCTCTTTCACTTTCTCTTGTTCTCATTGCCACACTGTCTCATCCTTTCCTTCCTGCCTTCTCTTTCACAGTTTCTTGAACAGGTTTATCCCTGAAACAGGCTCTGAAACAGGAGGACACCAGATCAGAAATCCTAAATGCAGCTGGTTCAAGCTCTAACCATGGCCATTTCCCCTCACTCTTTCCCCAAGAGATCCGAAGACAGGGTTGAGGCTGCAACAATTAACTCTCACACAGGCTGCTTACAAAACCTGAATGAATTCTGAAACTCTATGTAGTTCAGTATTAGCAAAGTGTCTTACTTAAAGAAAGCCAAATTTAAAAATAATGTAGATCTTCATGGAAGGTTTTCTAGGAGAGGGGGTGCAGGAATTTTAGAGACTGCTTCACAAAAAAATGTAGCCAAAAATCTGCTTCAGACGTATCTCTGTCTTCTTCAAATTTCCCACTTATACCAGCTTCTAACTGTGTCCCCTACTCTCCTCCAGGGTCTCCAACCATCTACTCTTTTATTACCCTTCTTGACTCCTACACCCTGTTCACATTCACTGTCCCATCCATAAACTTCGGCTCCCCACTCCCTATCATGCTGGGAGTCCCCTCCACCCTTAGACAGTAGTCTCCTTTGGCCAGTTTGAACGTCTGCTTTAAAGAATGAGTCCATTGCCCAGAGTAACACTGTAGATATGATACCCTTGTCTGTATCTTGGAGTGTAGTCTGGGGATTAAGCACAGGAGCTCTGAAACCAGATTACTGTGTTTAAATTCCAGCTCCACTAGTTACTTGCAAGGTGACCTTGGCAAATTACTAAGCTTTTTTGGCCTCTATTTATTCATATATAAAATGTGGGTGATAATAGTATCTACCTTAAATGGTTGTTGCGAGTAGTGAATGAGCTACTGTAGGTAAAGCATTCTAGTTCAGAGAAAGTACTATGTAAGTTTTCACTTCACTATTATTATTGTTATAATTATTACTATTATAATATGCCAGGTATAATGGTAGGTAAAGAGAAAACAAGAGTATACAAAGCAGATAATATCATTGTTTTGATGGAGATTTTAGGCTAATGGAAGAAACAGCAGTCACCTGGCACTTGCAGCTAGCATGATAAAATTATGAAACGGAAAGCAACAGGTATGACAAGAGTACACATGAATGTTTAGTCTCTACTAGGGAGTCAGGAGAATGCCTCCCTTTGGCACTGAAACCGAAAAGGGGTTAAGGAGTAGTCATTCACAGAGATACACTCCTCTCTTACGGCTTTTGTGGGGAGGGCGTAGCAGAACCTTGCTCCCGTCTCTCCTGGGTCTCAGCGTGGGTCCAGTGCAGTGAGACCTGAAGGGAACCCAGAACCATTTTGCAACTTGAGGGTTTTACGTCTGCAGGAGCTGTAAGTGGCTCCCACGACAAGGCACATGTCAAAGCAGTCAAAGCAAACAGATAAAGATGGATTTATTTCTGGTTGTTTTCCTGGGCACTTCCTGAAATACCCAGCCTCTCTTCAGCAAGAGGGACAGTGAAGGGGAGGGCAGACATTCTACGACATCTATAGGCTTGAGGAACAAACTGGGACAGAAAATATAAAGCCTTTATTCACTGGGAAAGTTTTTTTCCTGCTTGTAAGGCATCATAAAATATCCAGTTTTATCAGTTAGCAAACATATACTAAATGCTCATAGTGTAAAACAAGGAGATGCATTAATGAAGACAAAGAAAGCTCTCATGAGCTTACAGGAGAAATAAACATGCATAAATTCAGTTATAATCCAACAAAACGTGTCATTATAAAGCCTTGTGGGAACACGGAACTAGGTATAGAAACTATAAAGGCATGCCAACCTATATCCGGTCTACGGAGATCACAATGGTAGAAGGGGACAGGAAGGCAGGGACAGGAAAATCATTTAGAGATTTTGAGATTATCAAACTGTGAATAGAAGACTCTCTTTTCTTTAAGCCAAAAATTGTCATATAAATTTAAGACTCTTCTGGAGTTGCAGTTCAGGAGGATTTGGGAATATTCACAGACAGGATCACGTCTTCATTCTCCCAGACAGTATCACCTTCATTTCCAAAGCATTCCCAGGGAAGAAAGGGGAAGGAAAAAAAAAAAACAGGTGAAGGAAATAAAAGAAAGGACATTGTACCTATAAAGAAAGATGGCTGCCACTGAACTCTCCAAGGAAGCCTCATTTTTCTTCCTTTAACCAAAAAGAATCGCCAAGTGAGATCCCCCTGTAAAGAATCAACAGAGGTGCAGGGCCTAAGCATCTTTCTAAATGAATGAAATTACACCTCCACTGTGAACTAGCTCATGGTCCAGTAAGACAGCCAGCCAAATAAGCCAGTATCACAGCAGCACGCAGTAAGCTTTTGGTGAGCTATGGCAACCCTGCAGTTTGAAGTAAAACAAATGCCTGGGGATTCAGTGGCCCCAGATAAGCTTTGTGAATATGAGAAAAAGATAGTCTGAAATGTCTGGAATTTCAATCATAATAAAATTCAAATGTATAGAGAAATGTAGTCTCTTTATATTGTTTGCTTTCAATCTGGCTTTTCTGACAGGCCTCACCTTACGGATGGGTAAGCAGGAAATAACTACATGTCCATTCAGTTTAAATTTTAGTCCAATCCCAAGGCGTAAATATCCTGAATACAGAAATCCCTGTAAGTAAAACTAGTCTTTTTGAATCATGGTTTAGTCTTAATTATTTCTGCCCTCTCTCTCCCAATTCCCTTCCAGATGGACTTGGGCACACAGGTAGGGCAGGCAGCCAGGCTTGCGTGATTTTGCTGGGACAGAGTGAGGGGGTCACACTGCACAGTGCCCCTATATCGCTGTCTATTCCTGCTGGTACGAATATTGGAATTGGTGCTGGTGACCCTTGTGCTCTGGCTTCTCTTGCTTTGGTCAGGGTTATGGACCTTGCTGGCTGACTCAGCCTCATCCTCCTCATCCTGGCTCTCTTGGATGCTAAGGATCCCCAGGATCCCTGCCACACAACCTATCTAGCCCACAGAAAATGCACTGACTCTCAACTCACCTGCCTTCTGAATGCCGTGTGAACTTGTGGGTGTCATCTATGCCATACAGAAATGCAGGGAAGGGCAGTAAAACTAATTCGAGTTACTCTCCCTGGGGCCCAGACCACAGACCCACTCTCCTAGGTTGGACACTAATGGACATGAGCACTCCTTATATACCCAATTTTCCTCCTTCTCTACCCAAAGGCTCGTGTGGGAAAATCGGGACAAATCTAATTAATTCCACTTCCACCTTCTCTGTCTCTAATTGTCCCCCTCACGCTGCTGGCATAGGAAACATTGGGCTTCCCTTTCCCACTACTTCCTCTCCCTATATATACATTCCTTGTGTGAAATTCTACCCAGGTCACCAAACTTAATTCACAATTATGTCAAGTTGGAGATAAAAGAAATTTAAAAATCCTTTCCCTCTTTCTGACACCGGTCTCTTGCCTGTCATCTTGCTCAACATGTCAAGAACCCACCCCTGGAGCATGACCCCTGAGTCAGTGAGCCCTGTGGCTCAGGTCTTAGAGATGCCGTGAAGCAACGCTTTAATAAGGAAATTAAATTTATGTCTTTATGATCTACAAAGAACATGTCAGTTTTAAGATGATAGCACTGTATTTCTTTGTCTTCTAATTAAGTAGTCCAAGGAATGTTGTTTTGCCAGTCGCCTCTGGGTAAACTGTGGCAAGTGTTTCAAGTTCAAATAAGTTTCGAGAATGCTGAGTTAAACCAAGTTCAATAAGTTTATTTAATGTGAAACCATCAGAGCCAGTAATATGCTAGTATGTTCTGTGAATTCTGATATGTTCTTTCCCAAACTTATTGTACCATGGGATATTAATTAATTAATTAATTTATCACATCTTCCGGGAGGAGTGTAGGAGTGTTCTACAGAACAAGAGTGAAAGGTGCTGAAGATCCTTTGTCCCGAGAGTCAGTGTGCACCTCCACTCCTCCATCCCATCTTCATCACGAGAGCAGAGCTGCGTGTTAAGGCAAAAGTGTTTCGATATCTGGTTAGTTTCCTAACTGGGCCCTTTCTGTTCTCCCTCAGGCCCTGTGCTTATTTATTTAATTTTTTAACTAACACAGCTGTGACATCAGTGTCATGAGCATAAAGTACCTGGGAGTTAGTCAGTTGGAGACACTAGAACTTGAAAGTGTTGATCTCAAAGTAAACAAGCAAGCACAAACCCCCTCTGCCAAAAGGACAGATAAAAGGGCCCAGGCCTCTCCGGGAATTCTCCTGGGGGGATGCACTCCTGCCTGAGCTGTCCTGGTGAAGGGTGGGAAATGGACAGTGGCTCATGGTGAAGGAATGCAAAATAAAGATCTTATGACTTTCAGTAGAAAAATACATACTGTGTGAGATTTCGGCACAGTTCTCCACCACCGCCCGCCCCCCCACCCCCCACCAGCCCCTGCCATCAGAAAGAATGCAAATACTCCCCATGTGGCCTGAACAAGGTAAAGAGAATCTGAGTAGACAGAAAATCAGGATGCTTAGGAAAGTTCTGGTGAAACTGTTCTGTAGAACATAATGACCTTAAAATAGGTTCCCTAAAAGGGGAATTACCTAGGAAAAATCATCAAATCTCAAGGGAAATGGATGATTTTTCTGGGGAGGACAATGATGGATGAGAGGAAATGGCAGGAGAAAACCATGGACGGCCAGAATGAGGGGCCCTGTGACCCTTTTACCTTCCTCAGACTTTTCTTCTGTTCTTGTGTAAACAGAGAAGAGGCCCAACTCGACACACAAAGTAAAAAAGGGGGAAAATTTGATATTTCATGTGCAGCCACATGTGGGCTGAAAGTATAACTCATACAGAAAAAAAATCAGTCCCATTGTACACATCTTTGTAAGAAGGATTGATTTACATGAGTAGCTTTAGCATGATAAAATACCCTGAGCACACAGGAAAAGAGCAGGGAGCTCTGGGGTTCCAGAGGAATCAGCTGTGACTGGCCACTCCGTACTTTCATGGGCAGGAACAAGAAGGCATGCTCTTTGCTCCTGACCTCATTGCCACTCCAGTCCCCTCAGTCATCCTCAAAACAAAGCATGATATATGTGTTATTTTCTAAGTCAATCAATCATAACTAGTTATATTGGTAGCACTCTTTGAATTAAACTGTAATATTGCCATTGGCCTGTGGGCATACTTCTTCCTCAAGAAGGAGTCAGTAGAGATAAGAATGGTAATTTGAACTGCCATGAATCCATGTGGCAATAAAATAAAAAAATAAAATAAATAAAATAAAATAAAATAAAATAAAATAATTTACCCATAGCAAGACTACTGTTGTTGAAAATCCAGAACTGTGGGAACACATCATCTTCCTCCACACCGGGCTAAGAGACTCTGTAAACATCATTGTTCTATGTGTTCAATATCCTCCCTAGGTTTCTTCCTACCTCCTGCTTTCCCCATAACACAGGGCTATGGCTGGTGGGACTAGGAAATAACACCTCTCCCTCAGCCACAGGGATGCTCACTGGCCTTAGGTTGGGCCAGTTTAGGACCGTATACTTCTAGTCAAAGTCATTCGTTCAAGGTGTGGACACATACTGATGCTGAGTCAATTGGAATTCCTCCATAAAGTGTCTTGAAATGAAGGGAAAAGAATATTGTCTCTGGGTCTGCCTTTCCAAGGTTTGTTTTTATGAATCTATTGGCCTATAAGCCTTATTGCATTTTTAAATTTAAAGTAGTTCAAGCTGGAAGTTTATCATGTAGAATTGAAAGGCCTCCAAGTAATACAGGGACCTTGGCAGAATGAGAAAGACCCTTACTTTCTATGTCTTAGTTCAAAAGAATGTTTATAGAAGGCACACTACGTGCCAGTCCAGAAATATGGTAGGGAGCAAACATCAGTTCAATTGGCATTCACATTCGGTGAGATTAGGGCCTATTGGGAAGAGCAAGCATCTAGTGATTGTTAACAATTAATGAATTTCAAGTGTTCAGTGTTCTGTAAAGAAAAGTAGCCAATAACCAGAGGCCTCACATCTGGGGAAGAGGCAACAAAGTTTCCACAAAGAAGTGGTGGTTAAGCTGAAAGATGATCAGAGTTTGGTCTCATCTTCAGGAGCCAATATCTCCTTTGCCATTTTAACCTTACGTAACATAATGGTTACCTAAGTTTAAAAATGCCTTTTTTTGTGCCCTGGCTGGTGTGGCTCAGTGGATTGAGTGCTGGGCTGCAAGCCAAATGGCCGCCAGTTCAATTCCCACTCAGGGCACATGTCTGGGTTGTGGGCCAGATCCCCAGTAGGGGGTGCACAAGAGGCAACCACACATTGATGTTTCTCTCTCTTTCTCCCTCCCTTCTCCTCTCTCTATAAACAAATAAATAAACATTTTTTAAAAATCTTTTTTTTAACTAACTGAGCTGAAACAGCCTGTTTATCTGATAATATTAGTGGGAATATAAATTTTTCTGTTATTGCTTACTTCCTGCAACTTTATTTAGTACCAAATGCATGATAAGAGAAATTTTGAACCGAGTAAAATGAAGTGCTAGAAGGTAGAAGAGTGGGACAAATAGCCTTCAGTTAATAAAGAATGGCCATTCTGGAAGAGTGGGACAAACAGCCTTCAGTTAAAAAAGAATGGCCATTCTGATTCTTCTGTGATAAATCACCTTTGGAGTCTTACACAGCAATAAAAATTCTGACATATCTATAGATTTTTACTCAATCAACTATCATGAATATATAGAAAAACACAGTGTGGTTTGGTACAAAAAAATATGTGCTTTTGTTGAAAATGATCCCTAAAGGCATATCAAAATGAATCTGAGCTGCTTTGCAAGTTAGCATGTGGTCGATCCTAGTGCAGCACCCTTTGCTTTGTTGAAATGTCTCCAGTTGTGATGGATTCACTGCCCATTGGTTTGGAGCAGGTAATTTACATTTGTCAGCTCCCATTTGCATGCAGGTATGATAACTCATATTGAAAGCCCATCTTATCTTCCTCAGTGGAAGAGCTAATCTGATTTACTACTATCTTATACTGTATGCTAAGTATTGAGAAATGCATCAAGGACTAGCATTTAGTATCTTAAGTTCCAGGTAGTTTTTGAATGACTTTTGTTCATGTTGTTTACATTTTACCTCCTGAAAGAATGTCTACACTCTTTGAAATCAGGGACTAGGGCTTTGAGGCCTCTTCAGCCTTTCTCTATCATGCTCAGAGCATCTCATCCAATATCTAATATTGGTAATTATTTAACAGATATTTATCATTGAGATTGTAACATGTACTAGACACTGTTCTAGGCTTGAGAATTTGAAAAATAAATGAACATTTATTTCAATTAATGTGATTGTTATTTATCTTATCTCACATTTAATAAGAAGTGTCATTTAGGAAAAAAGGAAAGGAAGGGATGAAGGAAGGGAGAGAGAGAGAAAAGAAAGGCAGGAAGGAAAAAAAGGATGGGAAGGGAAGGGCCTGCTTCTCTGTATTTATGAACGCAATCATCATTCCACATGGTGCTAAATGCCTGTTTGTGCATATACCCAGAGTTTTAAAATTGTGTGATAGTTTTTTGCAACAAAACAGTAGAAGGCAGGAAATCAGTGTAATTTACTTATAATTAATTTAAGATTAACCTAAAAGTGAAAAAAATTGTCTTACTCTCTGTAGTGTGGCTGTTGAACTGTCATCTAAAAGCTTATATCATTAGTGGAAGCATGCTAATTTGAATTATGGCAGTTAAGTCAGGCTTGAAACAGAGGGTCCCTTCTGAGTGATGAGGTTGTAATAATTCTGTAACCCATTCTCCTCTGTTAGAAAGTTTCCCTGCCCCTCAGTACTTTAGCTACCACCGCATAGCCAAATCTTGATTTCTCATGTGTTAATTATCTACTTTGTGGGTTTGCTGAGCCTTGCATTTTTTTTTCCTCCCTTCCATGGGGTTACCAGGTTGTCTGCATTGATGGGTAGGATGGAGCCACGAAGAGGTCACACAACTTACAACTGTTATTTTTAATACCAAATATCTTCACCAGTAAAACATTTGGGGGACCAGTGTGGAGAGAGTGACTATCTTCTCAGCTGTTTCTTTAATAATGTCGTTGCTGATTAAAGAATTGAGAAAATACTGAAGCAGGAGTTCACCTGAGCTTGGAGCAGCTTGGGGGCTGTAATTGTGTTCACCCCTTTTCGTAGATGCTGTGGAATGAGCTAGCCATGTCCCTCACCTGATACTAATAAACGAAGTAGCCTTGGGAAATTTCCTTCCTCTCTCCAGCACTACATTTACTTTATAAAACGGGATCACCATGGCTCCTTTTAACTCCCGAATTCTCGTTTTCCATCTAGTCACAGAGCCAGTGCCATGTTTTCTAGGGTTTTGCACATGGGTCGTCAGCCTCCTACATCCTGGGGTGGTAAAGCCTCCTGGGCAGGATGTATGCCAGACACACCAAGGGACAGGAAATCTAGTGCATGCCATTTAGGACTGTGGAAAGTAAGGGTCAGGGTTGTAGGGTCCTCCACAAAACAGGGGAGCTAACAGAGAAAGGATGGGAGGAACCATACTGCAATATCTGAAAACAGCAGTTCTGGAGACGCTGTGAGCAGCGCCAGCCGCGGAATGTTCAGAGCATTAGGTGCAAAATGAAAACATTAGGCCCTTGGTTCAAAAATGAAGAATTTCAAAATGGCAACAGCAGAGCTTTAAACCAAATACAGGGTCTTCTACACGTCGGCCCTGCCTGTGGGCCCGGCTGGGAGGGATTAATCCTGTTTCCCAGGGGTTGAAATCACAGACCCCTCCCCTCCCTGGGGCCCCGAATCTGCAGGGCTCACTTCAAGTCTGCCTTTCATTCCGCGCTACGTTTCTTTCTTTCTTGCCCCCCTTTTTTTTTAACAGTGCTGTTAGCTGTATAAATATTTTACAGTTCCCCTATGAAAAGTTTCCAAGGGGCCCATGTTAAGGGAAAAAAAATCTTTGAAAGGATTTTTTCCATAGCAATTAAAACCTTTCAAAGCACCGAGGGCTCCCTAGTCTCACTTCAGTGCAGCAAACCTCTATTTTTTGCCCAGTTTGGATGGCTCTGGGTCTGAAAATAAGCCAGCGTCTTTGTTTGGTGACTTTGCGGGCTGCCGACAGACACTCGGAATTTAAATTCATTAGATACATGGCAGAGAGCTGTGGATGGAACCAGCGGAGGGTTTAGGAATGCCGGGATCAGAAACTCTAACCCCTATTTCCTGTATCTCATTTACAGGGTAAAATGACTATAAATCAACCTAAAGTTCATTTTGGCTCCCCAGATGAAGTCAAATGTACACTCTGACTTATGCATATACCGTTTTTAGTTAACGCACCAATAAAAATAATTGTGCAAGCCTAAATTTGGAAGTGTTCCCAGCGTTTATGACAAAACTTAATAAAGCCAAGCGCATTGAATGTAATATGGGAATTTTATTGAAATGAAATTAGTCCATCATGTAAGCTCCACATTTTCCTCAGATTTCTTGGACTTCATATGAGAGCTCTCCTGGGGACCCTAATAGGGTCCTGCAAAAATTCAAGAACGGTTTGTAGAGACGCAGAGTTCAGACCACAACTCTGCAGTGGATAGGATGGCACACCCTGAGTTTCGAGGCAGCAAACTAAACACACTTTTCCGAGCATGCTCCCACTCTCTTCACCCCAAGGTCTGAGCAGCAGATATATTGTTGGGCTTTTACTCAGAACATGGGACTCCCGGAGAGATGGGGGTAGGGGTTCCCTTGTAATTCTAGTAAGCGCTGTATGTGCCAGAGGCCTATTACGTAATTTCCCTGGGGAACCAGCATGGCAGAAGCCGCTGCGTATGTCCATGCAATTAGATTGCTGGACCATATTTACGGATGGGAGCCTGGAGGCTGAGGGATGCTTTTATGGCTGCCAGAAGGAGGAGGCAATGTTTGTGCATTTAAAATTTAGGGTTGGGGGTAAAGACATTTGAGTGGAGGAATTCAAGTTTGATATGGATTAGGTTTCATTTGCAGTGGTTTGTAAGCTTTAGTATGTGCACAAAAAATTCCTGGGCTATTTGTTTAAAAAGCAAACACCTAGGCCCCACCTCAAGAGATTTTTACTCATGGCATCCATGGCTGGACCTAGGAATCTGTATTTTAAACAGTGCCCCAGATGATTCGATACAGGTCGTCCAAGGATCTTGATCTAGAAAATAATGCTGTCAGGTGGGTCATTGACAACAAACAACAAACTTCAATATGTTTAATCACTATAAACTGAATGTTTGTACCCCTGCCCCCAAATTCCTGTGTTGAAACCTATCCCCCAAGGTGATAGTGTTAGGAGGTGGGGCATTAGGAGGTGATTGGGTCATGACGGTGAGGCTCTCCTGAGTGGGACTAGTGACCCTGAAAGACACTCGGACATCTCTCCTGCCCCTTCACCCTGTGCGGACACAGTAGGAGGGCAGCCGTGTCAGAACCAAGAATCAGGCTCCAACTGGACACTGAATCTGCCAGCTCCTTATTCTTCGACTTCCCGGCCTCTAGAATTATGAGAAATAAATTTGTTTCTTATAAACCATCCAGTCTAGTTTATAGCAACCCAAGCCAGCTAAGACATTACTAAGTGTTTATTTTTGAGGTGTTACTATGTGCTGAGCAGAAAGAAAGGTCTGGACCAACTCCTTCACTGCATTTGGACTACCTTCTAGATAGTTGTCTAGCCTATTTTTAAAAAAACTCCTGGGGCAAATATGTTAGTTTTTTTTTCATAGCTTGTTTCAGTGCCTAATGATCATTACCATTAAGATTTTTTTCCCTTAGTCTATACAAATCCCTTCTTGCCAAAATTCAACCCCATTTCC
The DNA here is from genome assembly GCF_019186645.2 of Phyllostomus hastatus. Taxonomy (NCBI): domain Eukaryota; kingdom Metazoa; phylum Chordata; class Mammalia; order Chiroptera; family Phyllostomidae; genus Phyllostomus; species Phyllostomus hastatus. Next base: position 16,584,355 of record NW_025333857.1, read on the forward strand.
CCCTGTAGCCTCTTCAGAAAGGGTAGAGAATAATTGGATGGTGTCTTGATAAAAATCCTTTGTGTATTTAAAGGAAGTTAGAGTCGTCTCCCCCACTAATCCACAGGAAGACAGACTTGCTCATGATCAGGACCAGCCTTCCATCCTTCAGGCTCCAACCAGTATGCCCATGGATGGCTGACTTGGGCCTGGACCTCATACACCTCAGCTTGTCTACTCTGATAAACTCCCCAAAGCTGTTCTGGAAGCACTCTGGGGATTTAGAGATCTGTTTTGGACATGGACATCACCACGTCCACAGATCACATGAAGAGAGCAACTGTTTTTTTTGTTGGCCTTCTCTTAAATTGATTCTTTCTATTTTCCACCATCTTCCCTAAATTTCATCCCTCTAATTAGTAGACAATTAAACCTTCCCTGACCTCTGTGGTTAGACCAGAAAATGAATTGGGAAGCTTGAATGGAAATTGCGCAATGCCTTTTCCTCTTTGTGACAGTGATGGACAGCCTTTGAGGTGGCCTCTTGCTGTGCATGCTTTGTATAATCGCCTCCCTTTGAGTGTGTGCAGGGCCTGTGACTTGCTTCTAATCAATAGCCTATAGTAGAGGTGATGGGTTGTTATTCACATAATTATAGAAAACTCTGTCTGGCTAACAAACATGCCCAGAGCCTCTCCTTGCTACCTCGATGGAGTGAGCAGCCAGGTTGGGAAGCCCACCTGGCACCATTGATGACCTCTAGGAGCTAGGGCAGTCTCCACCAACAGCCAGTAAGGGATGAGGGCTCCCAGTCTTACAACTGCAAAGAAGTGAATTTTGCCAACACCTTGTATTAGCTAGGAAGCAGATTCTTCTCCAGTCAAGCCTCCTCAGCAGAATGCAGCCTGGCCAACAACTTGATTGCAGCTTATGAGCCCCTAAGCAGAGGGCCCAGATAAGCTGCATTCAGATTTCTGACCCACATAAACTGTGGGATAATAGGTGTGTGTTGTTTGAAATGGCTAAATTTGCGATGATTTATTACTCAGCAATGGAAAACTGATAGAATTTGATTTGACTTACCCAGCAGTGGATAAAAGGAAGTGTAGACGGCATCCTAGAGAAGTCCTTCAGAGGAACATTTAGCCTTGGTGGCAGCTTCAAAGGAAAACTTATGTTGACATGCTTGGTAGTACTTTGGGTTTTGGTGGATCCGAATCATGCTTGAAATCTTCTACAATGTTTACATAAAAACCATTTCCCCTTTAAAATTAGTAATAATTACAGTAACTATCATTCATTTAGAGCGTACTAGTAGTCACACTTTGAAGTACTTTGTATGCACTAATTCATTTAGTTCTCTCGACTGCCCTGTCAGAGAGGCAATATTATTAACCCCACTTCACAGGTGAGGAAGCTGAGATACCTAGAAGTAAGACTGTTAGCTCAACTCTTAGGTGAATTTTCTAAAAAAGGTTGGGGGGTGGGGCAAGGAGCAAAAGGCAAAAGAGGCTTTTGGCCTTTTGGTGTCCAATTGTGTTTCTATGTATCTTCATTTTTAGAAGTATGTTTAAACTCTTATGGAAACTGGACATGGCATAGGCCTCGTAGGACATCTGAGAGGGTCTGTGTGAATTCATCATGGAGCTATTTTACCTGATGGTAATAAAAGTGCCAGGGGGACCTAAGTGAACACTTCAGTAATTCTATAAAGGGAGAAGTGGTGGAAGCTCAAACTCTTGGATGAACCAGGGTTTTTGCAGGCCTGCTAAATTTTGGCAAGTCATTTGCAATATCTCTATTTTAGTGGCTTTTCCTGGCACATTTTCCATTTTATTAATATTCTTTTTTTAAATGTAGAAACAAAAGAATGAGCTTGACATGGTCAATGAAGTACAATTTTGTGGCTCTCGTGGGTCACGCTGATTTTATGTATCCTGGAAAGATATTAAATTACTTTTGGAAATAGCAGCACAACATCCCAAGCTGGTAGGCATCCTATGATTTACTTTTTTCTGCAGGCCTTAAATTTAATCAAGCATTCCCAAATTCTACTTACAGCGTATTTATTTCTTTTGGCCTGAAGAACCTTATTCAAATTCAGCTAATGTGTTTTTAGTGAATGCTAGGAGGTAATTACTAGTGTCTTCACTTTACAGATAAAAAAAACTGAGATTCGGGAAAGTGAAACTGCCTGTGGTTAAACAATTAGAAATAACAGATAACAGATTGGAAGTCCAACTGTCCTGCTTCACACTCAGGACCCTGTTCACAGCGCAGAGCTGAGTGCCGTGTATTCCCCCAGACAAGGTTCTATTGGGCAGGCAAGACAATGCTGGGCCATGCGCCCCTGCCCGACATTCCTCAGCAAGTACAAAGAGTAACTAAATTTATTTAAATGTGCCTGATTGTGTGCTCCAGAATGATGTGGTTTTTCAAGGCACTGGGAAGGCTCCACCTGCCCAAAATTGTGATCTCCATTATCATCCACTCTACTGGAGACATACCCCTTTGGATGTAAAGTCTTTTTTGTCTTTATAAATTTTATTAAGGCTTTATCAACAGATGATGAGAACATAAAACGGGATTGGAGGAGGCCATGCAGAGCCACCCAGGTTCTTTGAAAACCGCCCACCTGTACAGTCATGTGCAGCAAAGGGACGTTCTTTTCAAAAAGAAAAGTATAGCGCCTGTGATTGCATACAGTACATAGCACTCCATAATGACAGTAAACAACTGTATTGCTGGTTTCTGTATTTACTATACTGCACTTTTTATTGTTTAGTTTAGAGTGTACTCTTTCTATTCATTAAAAAATAACTTTGCTATAAAACAGTATGCCATGTTACACCAGCATCAGCCTCCTACATCTCATGTTTACCATGTCTCTTGATTGTATTAGTTTCTTTGTGCCTAATTTAATCTCATGTTGTCTTATACAGTGACATGCTGTACAGGCTTGTAGCCTAGGAACGATAGGTTGTACCCTATAGTCTAGGTGTGTAGTAGCCTATACCATCTAGGTTTGTGTAAGTGCATTCTCCAATGCTGGCACAAGGAGACTGCTTAGGGGGCAGTAAGTGGTGCCTGACTGTGTTCTTGCACTCGGAGAAGGCAGAGCTGTCCGTTAGAGCAGCAGGAGTTGAGGGAAGGGGAGGGGTGGTTTATAGTGTGCTCTCCTAGAGTGGGCAGGGCTGGGCTCTGAAGTGGAAGTGCCTGTCCTAGAACATTTGTAACCAAACACCCACTCCACTTAGAGCAGTAACTGAACTTTTAGCCTTCTCTTAATAAACATTTTTTTAAGTTCCTAAATAAAAAAAATTTAAAAGTCCCTTCTCCCCACTCCTACTTTTGCATTGTCCATTGGTCTAGTTTAATTATATATCCCACGCTCTAAGCAGACCCTGAGGGGAGTGTCTCCACAGATTGAGTCTCCTGTGTCTGGGGAGTTGAAGAAACTCTTCCTTCCAACTTAGGGACAGTGTGGAGTGACCTACCGTGGCTGCAATTCTCTACTCTGAGTCCTGCTCCCTCCTCAGATCCCAGATTGCCTCTCCAAGAGCCTCATGGCTGATGAGAAGAGAGTAGAAATTGACCTGTGAGGTATTTGGGAGATGGTAGGGAGGCCAGTAACAACAGAAGAGAAGAAGAAATGAATATTTACTGTGAATTTCTCACACTTGGAGAGAATAACCCAACTCGATGTATGTTGACTCATCCTGTAGCTGGCAGTCCCCACAGCACTGTCTGAAGCCAGGTCTGTTGTCTCGTCTCACTTTGTCCATCTGCTCGATGCTCTGTGCTCAGCACTGTCCTAGGCATGGGGATTCAACACTGAATTCTTTTCCTCTAAGCAGAAATGTTTCAGTGGAGCAGTCAGAGACATGGATAAATGATTTCCATTTAGAGCAGCGGTCCCCAACCTTCTTGGCACCAGGGACTGGTTTCATGGAAGACAATTTTTCCACAGACTGTGGTGCAGGGGAGATGATTTTGGGATGATTCACGTGCCTTACATTTATTGTGCACTGTATTTGTATTATTATTACATTGTAATATATAATGAAATAGTTATAGAACTCACCATAATGTGGAATCAGTGGGATCTCTGAGCTTGCTTTCCTGCAACTAGTGTCAATTCCTGACTTAAACCCTGCTGCTGCCAGATGCAGCTGCACAATTGAAGCACATCAACTCACTTGCCAATATAAAGCTTGCCACCAGATGCAGCTTAATTGTCACTTGCCACTCACTGATACGGCTTTGATATGAGCCTGCAAGCAACTGATATATTATTGTCTCTGTGCAGTCAAACCTCTCTGCTAACGATGATCTGTATTTGCAGCTGCTCCCCAGCACTAGCATCACCACCTCAGCTCCACCTAAGAGCATCAGGTGTTAGATTCTCGTAAGGAGGGTGCAAACTAGACCCCTCTCATGCACAGTTCACAGTAGGGTTCACACTTCTATGAGAATCTAATACTGCTGCTGATCTGACAGGAGGCAGAATTCATGCAGTAATATGAGCAATGGGGAGTGGCTGTAAATACAGATGAAGCTTTGCTTGCTCACCTGCCTTCAATGCGGCCCAGGAGTTGGGGACTTCTGATTTAGAGTAACAAATTATGTGGGAACATATACAAAGACAACCTCAGCTCATATATTACTTATTTATAACAGCATAACAAATTACCCAAAGTTGACAGCTTAAAATGACAAAGATTATCTCATACAGATTCTGAGAGTCAAGAGTCAGAGAGTAGCGTAGCTGGGTAGTCCTGGCTGAGAGTCAATCATGAGATTGCTGTCAGGATGCCAGTCAGGGCTGCAGTCATCAGAAGGCTGGGCTGGGGTTGAAGGATCCTCTCCCAAGAAAGTTTGCTCACATGTCTATTGGTCTCAGCTCCTCACCACATGGGTCTCTCCTTTGGGTTACCCACAACGTGGCAGCCATCTTTCCCAGAGCCAATAACCTGAGAAAGAAAATAAGCCACAATGTTTTTACAAACTAGCCTTGGAAGTTACTTAGCATCACTTCTGCTGTATTCTATTGCTCACAGACCAACCCTAACACAATGTGGGAGGGAACTACACAAGGATATCAATACCACAAAGGGGGCTTTTGGGGGGCTGTCATGAAGGTTGACTCTGGCAACCTGTCCAGGAGCACCAGCTTGGCTTCCAGCAGAAGCCAAGAGCACAAGAATAGAATTTGAGTCCCGGTATCCTTCCATGGGTCTTGAAGATTCATGATAATTCTCCAATTCACTAACAAGGGACAGTTGCTCCTGCCACAGTCTTTTACCTTCTCTGTATAGTTAAGATGGCCAGGTACCCCTATCTCAAGCACAGCTAGTCTAAGGTCCTCTGAGGCAAGTAAGATGTAGAATATGCTAAAATCTTTTTACTCTTAGTCTGCCTCCCCGCCAGAACACCCCCAGCATCAGGACATTTATTTGAATTCCCCTAAACATCTGCAATAACACAACTGATAAATTGTAAGGGTGGGCGATAAATATGGATGTGTATTATTATTATTATTATTATTACTGATGCTATTTTGAGACCAAGATGATGTTAGTTTAAGAATTAGTATCCAGAACTATCAACCAAAATTGCTAATACCCAGTAATGTGTGTTCATAAAGATTTATTTTTGTCTTTATTTAATAATGACTTTGTGAGAAATAATTGAAGATCAGGGATGTTTAGAAGATTTTCAAATGAATAGGATTTCAATATTTTGGCTCATTCTTACAACACTATCATGATGGGAACACATCTACACAAATCACAATTTATTACTTCTTACTAATCAACATTTTTTAAGCACCAAGTATAGGTCCAGAAATGTTGCTGACATGTCCAAGGTGTCAAAGATTACAGAACTCTTAACAAAAGACTAATCCCAGAGACTGGTTACCTTTACAACTAATATTCCCTACATCAACAGAAGAAAACAAATAAATCCAGATTTTAAATTCATCATTTCCTCTGTGCATCTGTGATCTGAGTCTGAATTAATACAAGGCGAGCTCTCCTGGCCCCAGAGCTCAGGCAAGATGTCACATTTAAGAAAAGGAAGCTGTTCTGTGTCCAAATGGCTGTGTAAGGAGGGTGGATACTCCTAGGACAGTAAGAGCAGCAGCTACCTGAGCACTCAGAAATACCCACCCTCTCTCAGCTCATCACCTTCAACTTCTTTGGTTTCTCTGATCCCTGACTTGCAGCCATGGCAACATCCAATGCAAGACTGTGCCAAAGATGACCAGTACCTGCACATACTAGCCAATTGTTAAATTTTCAAGAAATGTGCAAGCCACTTGTTAAACACTGCCAGTATGAAGAATTAAGTTATATGAACTTACAATTAAGTTATATTAAGAGGAAAGCATAATAAATACTCAAAACCTATTACTTCCTAATTATTTGGGTATGTGTTACTGTTACCTATGTTCTTGAGTTTACTTATCCGTGGTGAGAGCATATACACAATGGATATCAGGAAACGCTACAAATTAGAGCTCCCCCTCCACTCCCGCCCATCCAGAGAATCAGCAGCTGGACATTTACCAGCGTATCACTGGGGGCATCCTTTTGTTACTCCCAAGTTTTGTGGTAGTACTTGAGTCGGATGGCTATTTTTGAACCCAGGTTTTGTCACTTAACAGCTATGTGACTTGGGTACATTATTTAACTTCTTTGTACCTTAGTTTAATCATCTGTAAGCTGGAGATAATATAGCACCTACTGCATAGAGTTGCTATGAAGATGAACAGTTGATATATGTAAAGCACTTTGGAACAGTGCCTGAAACCTAGTAAGTGCTATGTATTTGTTCAATATATAAAATAAATGCTAATCTAAAGGTTGCTATTCCCCTTTTTGATTCTATCTCATTTATTTCTCATCTCTCAAAATCTATGCTCTTCTTCTTCCATGTCAGTAAACATCCAATTTTGTGGAACACATGATTGCCCAAAATAAAGATTAGATTTCTCGGCCCTGGCTGGCGTAGCTCAGTGGATTGAGCGCGGGCTGGGAACCAAAGTGTCCCACGTTCGATTCCCAGCCAGGGTACATGCCTGGGTTGCAGGCCATAACCCCCAGCAACTGCATATTGATGTTTCTCTCTCTCTCTCTCTATCTCCCTCCCTTCCCTCTCTAAAAATAAATAAATTAAATAAAAAAAAAGATTAGATTTCTCAGTCTCCCTTGAGGAAATTCTAATTAAGATAATATAAACAGAAGGATTATGTGATAGCTAGCTTCCAGGATTTTATCTACAATGATAGTTTGCACATTCTTTTTGCCCCTTTTATTTTTCATTCCTTCTCCCATTTTGGTCTCTGAAATTTGGATGTGATGGCTGGAGCTCAAGCCACAATATTGGACCATGAGGAAGAAAACCAAACCCTAAGGGTGAAAGATATGAGAACAGGGAATTATAAAATAAATCAGTGATATTTGGTGACAAGAAAGATAAAAAGTGGCTGAATTATGTTCATAGTTTAGAATGAGAATGAAGACATATAGACTCAGGTTTCAGAAGTCTTGAAAGCTAAACATCATTCCAAATGATCTTCCAGTCCCAGTTCCAGGAAACCCAGCTAACATGACTGATGTTCTTGGATTTCTAGAAAATTCCACTTCTCTTAATGCCATGAACATCTTTATAATAAACCTTCATTACTTGAGCTAATACAACTGGCTGTTCCTTGAAACTAAGAGCAAAACTAACCAAACTTTATGGTTTACAGTATAACTATAAAGGTAGAAATCTACCTACCTACCAATATATTTTGCTCATTAACATTTTTCTGTGATGACAAACTTATACCATGGGAACTGAGAAGCTCTCCTTTGGAAATGTTCTACATTCTATTGTGGTCCTTGGGTAGCAAGTTGTGTTCTAAAGTACCATCTGTCACTTTTCCATCTTGAGAAGGCTCTGAACTTTTATTTCATGCTAGCCGGATTGTCATATATTGTTCATAATCAATGTCATCCTTGGGGAAAATTAAGGTCATGAAATTTGATTCTCTTCTAACTTTTCTTTTGCTCATTCTCACCTGAGGTTATCGTAGGCATGCACCTGATTAACTGATCCTCATACCTACTCCAACTGAGTAACATCAAAGACTTCTCCTCCCTGTCTCATCACAATTCACCAGCAATGGAGAGTATTTTTTTCAATGCATTGCTAAACAGCTGGCCAGTTTATCAGAAACAACAGTTTGATTTGCATTGAGATATTGTCTGACTCTATTATGGATTTTATTATTGACTCATATGGGGGATTTGAACTAGTCCTTCCAGTTAAATCAAAGGGAATTTAATGCCTGTAGAATAGTTAGGTGTCAGGCATTGTGCTAAGTACTATTTAATTTAAATTTCACAATAAATGTAGCAGTCAAGATTTTAGTTGTAAACAGGAAAAACCAATTCTGGGTGACAAACAGAAAAAAAATAAATTGCAAGGATATTCAGAATCTCAAAGGATTTCTAAGAAGTTCACAGAACCAGGCTTGGAAATGTGCAGGAATAAGATAAAACAACACCAGTATATTTGTTGCAAAACTGATACACTACCTGTATTAACAGAGAAGCCATGAAATTTCAATGGCTTAAAAAATACATATTTTTCACTCAAAGTTTAGTTGGTGTTTGAAGAAAAGAAGGTGAAGCTTTGCTCCATGCTGGCAGGTAGACATCCGACATACAGTGGTGGAGCGAGGACAAAGTAACTGCTGGATAAACATCCCTGTAGAAAAGAGAAGCACAGCGGTCACTGATATTAAAAGATGTTAATTTCTAATGGGCAGACTTCGTGAAAACACTGCTCTGAGTGTGAGAAGAGTTGCTGGAAGAGACCCTGGGTCTGCTTTCTGGCAGAAACTCTCTTGTCCATTGTTCTTCATGGCTCCCGGCTCCATCATCTCAGAGCTTCTACTTTGCCATTTTCCTCCTTGATCACTTCAGATACAGAAAGTGTGCTGTCCTTGTGGGCTGCATGAGTTCCAAGCTCATAACCACTGATAAATTTGGAGGAATACAACTCATTTTGATACTCAAAGTTTTATTTTAGTCCAAGCTTATGGTTTCTTCGTCAATTGAATTTGCTCGAAAACATAGTAGAATTCTAATCTATTTGCTTCCAATCAGCTTTATGTGCTAGTAACAACATCCAAAGTTCTTTTCTAGTCATAATTCTCAAGGCTGATTTATGGTTTTGCTTCCTAGTCCCCATGTCTCTTTCCATCACTGCGTGAGGTCATTGTTAGGCCGACATAGGAAGACCTCACCCCTGACTTGACCTCAGCTGCAGGCTAAGTTGTATTCAATCTGATTTCTTACTGTGTGAGTTTTGAAAACAATTTCTCCAACTTTTCAACACCTCCAGGTTCTGACATTGTTTCATTTTTATTTGAAAACAAGCCAATTCTTTCTTGAGTTCATCTACTTTTTGCAGATTGCTACTAACGTTCTGTTTTCCAACCCTTTCCCCTAGAGCCAAACAGTTAGCATACGCTTGACCTGTGTTTTGAGTTATATCAAGAGGCAGTTTTATTAAAGATTTTTCACTGCATAATATAGGTCTTTGTCTTTCCAACCTCCAAACACCAGTCTCTTACCACTCACATTCTCTTTGCTTACCCAAAATCATGAATTTTAGGATTTTGTTACTGCAACATTCCACTTCTGATACAAGTGTGTACATTAGTTAGGGAATTTTAGCTGCTATAAGGATAAACCCTGAAATCTCAATAGCATAATACCATAGAAGTTTATTTCTTATTCACTAAAATCTGTTGGGAAGAAGGCCCTGCTCCCTGAACCATTCAGGGAGCCAGGCTGACGGAGGCTATACCATGTTCAGTATGTGACTTCCCAGTCATTCTGGGCATTAGCAAGTAGATGGGGGCAGAGAGATTATGGAGGACCCTATGGGAGGTCTTTATGGATACCAGTTGGAAGTGGCATGTATTTATTTTGACTGTAACCTATTAACCAGAACTTAGTAATAAGGTCACACCTAATTCGAAAGAATACTGAAAAATATAGTCCAGCTCTGTGCCCAGGAGGAAGGGAAAATGGGTGAAAAACTAGGTACAGTCTTTCCCATAAACTAGAAGCACAGCCAATATTGTAGCAAACAATAGGTGAGTGAGGGCACCTTTGCTGTTGCTGCTAAGGTGGACACTGAGGCGGGCACCACAGATGCCTCCAGCATCACAGCAGGATGCTGTCACACATTTCTGTCCCTGAAAAGACAATGTTGCTGCTTACCTCACACTGTCCACAGCCAGAATGGGGTCTTCATGGTCCTGGTTTCTTCAACTCACTAGCTCCCAAGTCAAAGCCCAGAGCAAAAGTATCAAATTGGTACTGATATGATTGGTATCAGATTGAAAAGTATTAGATCAGATTATATCATATAGATATTCTCATATTGCCCAAAAGACTGAGAAAGCAAATCTGCATTTCTAACCCACATAGTGCACAACAGACTCTGCCCCCATTATAACTCCTAAAAAATTTTCCAAATAAAGATGGGGAGTTAATCTTAATCAAGGGAATCAAATTCATGATGGAAATTTCAGCAAAAAATGGCAAGCTGGTAGGGAAGAGTATTTTTAACAAGTAGAAAGTGACCTGAATATACATACATATGGTCCTGGTTCCTATCCATCAAGAATTTTGATATTTTGCCCTGGCTGGTGTGGTTCAGTGGATTGAGCGTGGGCCCGCGAACCAAAAGGCCGCCAGTTCAGTTCCCAGTCAGGGCACATGCCTGGGTTGTGGGCCAGGTCCCCAGTAGGGGGCACATGAGAGGCAATGACACATTGATATTTCTCTCCCTCTCTTTCTCCTTCCCTTCCCATTTCTCTAAAAAATAAATAAATAAAATCTTTAAAAAAGAATTTTGATATTTTGTCTTTATCTAGACCTATCTTTTTTATCACTATATTCTCAGTGCCTAGAACAGTGGTAGGTACTGGGTAGCCACCCAATAATATTTACTGAATAAAAGAATCCTTGGTCCAGCAAGCATGCTTATTGATGCTTCTGTTCCAGGCTCTTCGGATAGCTAGTAGAAACCGATGAAACCTAAAGACAGCTGTAATAGCAATAGAGCTTCAATGTCAGATACTTTGGCCATAGCACAGAACTGTCTCCTGCCTGATCTCTGCTTGTAGAAGCACTCGTCTAGTTATGTGGTAGAGTTACATGAAAAAGGAAAGCGAAAACCAGAGATGGGAGGAAACAGCAATAAATATGCCTGATTATTTTTAAGATTTTCTAAATTACACCTTTCATAAAGGACCCATGAAATTTCAATCTGAAAATTATAATTTTTTAAAGCCAAAGAGAGTCATGTCCTTGGTCCATGTATTTGCTGTGTTCTCTTGGAGGTGTTCCTTTCCCCCTAGTCGGCTAGTGGCCTTGAGTTTGTCCCATGGGAACCTGTGTTTGTCTCATTTGAACATAGAATTCTGTTCTGGGAGTGAAAATTATGACATCTCTTTGGCAGAGGAAGATTTGTATTTATAGACATTTTAGGTGGTGTGAAATTGCATGACAATATTTTAGGATGGACAGTTAATATGAGATGAACACATTTAATCCTTTCTCACAAGATTCTCCTTTCATGCTGTATTACTTTAGTAAGAAAACTACGACATTCATTGGTCTTTCTCACTCTTTTTTCTCATGTAGACAAGGTTAAAAAATTATGTGCTGGATGGTATCTTTAGAAAGAAAGAGATGAGGAGAAAAGGGAACAGGAAAATCCAGTATGACACTTAGAGTAAAGATTCTAAAAATTACAAAATAAGCATGTCAGACTCCATAAAAACAAGAAAAATTTCCAAGAAAGGGTTATCCCACATCTTCTATTACACCCTAAAACACGGATATGGGAGCATTGCCACCTGGTGTGAGTGACTTGCATTGCCTGCTGAGGCCATGTGCAAAAGGCTATCATCTCTTAAAGAGACATAACTATTTTGAACAAGGCTCACCATGGCCTAGAGAGCCATATCGTTTCTGCATCATCGCATAGTCATGGATGCTCAGATTTCAGGAGTGCAGGGTTCAGTGAAGTCTATATTCCATCAGCTATGTTTAGAGAGAGGCAGGAATAAATAAGCAAGAGCAATACAAAATAAATGTTCTGCTCAAACAATGCAGAAATGGAGAGTCTGTATGGATTGGCCAAAATGGTCTTAAGTAGGACTGAGAATATTAGCCAAGCTGTTCTTTTCCTGGTTCCATATTTCAAATACTTTCTGGTACTTGCAAAGGATCTTTGGATATGAACTGAAGATTTTTTTTTTTACAAACTGACTAAATTTTGTTGTAGAATGAGTTGAGGGAAAGGAAAAAAATGATTAAAAAAAGTTATTTTTTATTTCAGAGCACATTGGAGTTAATAGTTTTGGCATCTAGTATTTTATTTCGAGGCTAATGTGTCATGCCATCTGGTGAGTGGCAGTGTCATTATTAGGTTTCCACAGTATATAAAAACCAAAATGCTTTGCAAAGTTTGTGAGCAAGATGATTTTTATAGCCCCCTGAAACTTTTTTCAAAATGTAAGCTAACTCAACAAACATGTTGAATTTAGAATTATAAATATTCAGAATATCAGTATAGTAGATATACTACCTAATAATTTGCTCTTTAGAGGAATGAATATGCAAAATTATCTCCTCCAAATTTTTCCTAAAAGGAAGGCCTTTGCCCCAATTATATTCGAGAAAAGTGAAAATACTTTGTTCTTTAACATAAGTTAGAAACGTTAACTAATTTTTACCTTAAAGCTATTTTCATATGCACTATTATGCTTCCACCTCCCAAAAGGTAGTTTATGATAGCAATCTGGTTCAACTTTGTCTTAGACTGAATAGCTTTTTTCCAGTTATTTTGTTTGTTTGTTTGTTTATGTTTTTATAAAAGAAAGTTTATTTAGAAAATTACAGAGGTTGTAGGAGTGAGCTGGCTGGACTGCATAGGCTCGGGAAACAAGTTATGAAGGCAGAAGGGCCCTCAGAGCTTAGGAGAGAAGAAAGCAAAGATAATGCACTGCACCTGCGGCCACAAAGTGGGAAAGGGGTGAGCATGCTCTGAGAGGGAGAGTGCGCAATAGGTCCTTCATCCTGAGGGTTTATTTATTTATTCATTTATTTATTTTTTATTTTATTCTATTTTAAAATATATTTCATTGATTATGCTATTACAGTTGTCCCTTTTTTTCTCCCCTTTATTTCCACCATCATTCCCCCACCTTAGTTCATGTCCATGGGTCATACATGCAAGTTCTTTGGCTTCTACATTTCCCATACTATTCATAACCTCCCCCTGTCTATTTTGCACCTACCATTTATGCTTCTTGTCTACTGTATTTTTCCCCCATTCTCTCCCTCCCCCTCCTTGCTGATAACCCTCATGATCTCTATTTCTGGGAATCTGTTCCTGTTCTAGATGTTTGCTTCCTTTTTGTTTTTGTTTTTTTAGGTTCCGTTGTTGATAGTTGTGAGTTTGTTGTCATTTTACTGTTCATAGTTTTGATCTTCTTTCTCTTAGATAAGTCCTTTTAACATTTCATATAAGAAGGGCTTGGTAATGATGAACTCCTTTAGCTTTACCTTATCTGGGAGGCACTTTATCTGCCCTTCCACTCTAAATGATAGCTCTTCTGGATAGAGCAATCTTGGATGTAGGTCCTGGCCTTTCATGAGTTCAAATATTTCCTTCTAGCCCCTTCTTGCCTGCAAGGCCTCTTTTGAGAAATCAGCTGATAGTCTTACAGGAACTCCTTTGTAGGTAACTCTCTCCTTTTCTCTTGCTGCTTTTAAGATTCCCTCCTTATCTTTAACCTAGGGTAATGTAATTATGATGTGCCTTGGTGTGTGCTTCCTTGGGTACAACTTCTTTGGGACTCTCTGAGCTTCCTGGACTTCCTGGAAGTCTATTTCCTTTGCCAGATTAGGGAAGTTCTCCTTCATTATTTGTTCAAATAAGTTTTCAATTTCTTACTCTCCTTCTTCTGGCACCCCTATGGTTTGGATCTTAGGATTGTTTAAAGTTGTCCCAGAGGTTCCTAAGCCTCTCCTCATTTTTTTGAATTCTTGTTTCTTCGTTCTGTTCTGGTTGAATGTTTATTTCTTCCTTCTGCTTCAAACCATTGATTTGAGTCCCAGTTTCCTTCTCATCACTGTTGGTTCCCTGTACATTTTCCTTTATTTCACTTTTCATAGCCTTCACTCTTTCCTCTATTTTGCAACCATACTCAACCATTTCTGTGAGCATCCTGATTACCAATGTTTTGGACTGTGCATCTGATAGGTTGGCTATCTCTTCACTGCTTAGTTGTATTTTTTTTTGAGCTTTGATCTGTTCTTTCATTTGAGCCATATTTTTTGTCTCAGGACACCTATTATGTAGTGAGGGGTGGAGCCTTAGGTATTCACCAGGGTGGGGCAACCCAAGTTGGTGGGCTGTGGTGCCATATGTGGGGGAGGGATCTGAGAAGAGACAATGCCACTTGCTCAGCTCTTGACCCACTTTCAGTCACTTCCCTTGCTACCCACAGACAAATTGGGCCCTTCTGGTGCTGATTCCCAGGTGGGTGGGTTTGTGTATGTTCTAGGACCCTGTGTGTCTCTCAGATGAACTCTCCAATGAGTCTGTGAGGCTGGGGGTTTCCTTGGCTTCTGCCTCAACCCTCACAGGTGTTTTCAGTCAGAGGTTTGAGGCTTTATTTCTCTGCACTGGAACCCTGGGTTGTGCGGTCTGTCTTGCTCCCCAGTTGTCCCTACCAGTTTAACCACATGCAAACTCTGGACCACCTGCTCAACCAGCCACCACCTCACTGGGTCTACGAGCTGCTGCCTTGCTGCGAGTCCCCTCCACCCTAGCTGCCCGTCTCTGCCTCTCCTATTGGTCTGGATGAATGTTTCTTTAACTCCTTGGTAGTCGGACTTCCATACAGTTTGATTTTCTAGTAGTTCTGGTTATTTTTTGTTTTTAAATTTGTTGTTGCCTTCTTTTGGTTGTGTGAGGAGGCAAAGCATATGTACCTATGTCTCCATCTTGGCCGGATGTCCCATCTTGAGGGTTTTAAAGGCTGGGTTCTTAGGAAAGAACCTCAATAGAATCTTCATCAGCTTTATGCTGATGCACCAATATGAGATTTATCCCCTGACTTCATCTGTCCTTGTGTGATTGGCACAAATGGCACTAATTGGATTTTTGTTATTTATCTCCTGAGTATTTATCCTCTGGCTGGGGAGAAGTATAACCAAGTGTCCTTGGTTGGGGAAGATAGGATTTTGATTTACCAGATGGCTGTAAACTGCTGTCCATTTAACTGTCTCAGTTTTTCTGTGTCATTTGTCCTGGCTTACTAGTCAGGCTCACTCTCTGCTGAGGGGCTTCCATCCCTGAAATCTTTTAGAGGTGATGATGGAGGATGGTTGGTCTTTACTAATTGCTTCCTCCTGAAAAGGATCCTGGTCCCTGCCTGTGTAGGGTATGGATGTCTCTTTCTGCCTGATCTAAGGGAGACAAGAGAATGAGATCAAGACTGGAACAGGGAGGTTGTTCACTAATTCTTCCCAAGTAGGGATGGACCAGAATCCCTGAAGCATCATCATCTTGACGTGAAATCAGCATATCATTCCAGAAGCAAAGTTGGTAGATTGCTCCATATTTCATTAACTCGGTTATTTAATCCTAAAAATAAGTCAGTTCAGTTAAGTTGATGAGTCTCATTTCAGGAGCCAGTGATGCGGATGGGTTTCCAAAATGAGACCTATAATATGTAAACAAGCAATCAGGTACTTAACAAGGGGTATGCCTCTGAAAACAGAAGTAAAAGACAAAGGTTAATGATCAGAACAAGTTATAAACCAGTTTCTAAGTCTGTAAGGCTGTCATTTTGCTATGGTTTTTAAAGATAGTCTGTGATCAATATGCCTCTTAAATGCTCTGGTAGTCAAAGTTTCAGGCTTGCCCTCTTTCTGTCTTTGGGAATAGTTTTTCAGGCTTCATTTCTTCCTCATGCTGTGTTTAAAAATTTTTAAGTAAGTTGTTTATGTTCAGAGATACATGCACACATATACCAAAGGCACCCATACATATATAACAGTAGTCATTTGTAATTTTTAGCATACTGTGAAATTTGTATAAGCAAAGGGTACAGGGGCAAAGATCTCTGGCCCACCAGCCTCACTTCAGTTTTTCAGGTGAAGCATGTAGAGGATTATTCTAGAGAAGAATTTCTATAGCCCATGACCTAACTTTCCTATTGCAAACACTAGGACTGCACCCCCCACAATAGATAAGGTTAGAGTGATAGTGAAGTGGGCTCTATTGGGACATTCAAGAGTACTCAGTATCACTGCTTGTTTCTAACTAAAACTAGTGTTTGTAACCAAACACTGGAATAATAAGCTGTGTTCAGATCCATCCACCATGAAAAAATTGCATTCCTAAAGCAACATGGGAGAATATAGAATATGCAACTTTAAAAATAAGTCAGTATTTCTTGAGCAATTTTTCTGTGGTAGGGACTGTGCAAGGTACCGAGATGATTACTTGAGTAAGACAGACTCTGTCCCAGCCTCCTCATAGCTCCCAAGATAATAGAAACTTGCCTTTCCCTATAATGAATAACACTGTGGTTAGAACACTAAGATGTTGCAGGGGTGTCCAACCTGCAACCAGCAAGCTGTGTGCAACCCAGGATGGCTATGAATACGGCTCAACACGAAATCGTAAATTTACTTAAAGCCCCTTTTTTTGCTCACCAGTTTTCATTAGTGTTTGTGTATTTAATGTGTGGCCCAAGACAGCTCTTCTTCCAGAGTGGCCCAGAGAGGCCAAAAGGTTAGACACCCCTGTGATATTAGAAGCAAGGCCTCATGAAGATAAATCTCATAAACATGACACCTGTACAGTGGGATGGGTTCCAGCTGAGAAATGACAGGAGTGAAAGGGGGGTGACAAAAGTCATCTTGGGAGCAGTGACTTGCTGAAGTTTCAAGAGACTGATACCTAGCATGGTACTAGTGAAAGCTAATGAGATGGTCCGAGTATGGACACACATTTAGCCCTGTAAGGTTATTTATTCTCCATGAGCTTTTTGATCAAGACTTAAAATTGCCTGTTGTATCTATTGAGCATTTAGTTGACTACCACTTCTTGAAACTTGTATAATTCTAACTAGAAATCTACCTACACAATGTTCTGACTCATCTTGGGATTATTAGAAAAACATTCCTGATTATAAAGGTGAAATATCAAAGAGAGGACAAAACCAAGGCTACTTTTGGCTGGAGGAGTGGCCACTGATTAGCTGCTTTGCTGGTGGCCCACCAGCAAGGCCTGTGCCAAGCCACTGCCTCCTCCCTAACCCCGTGATGCAAAATCACCCCACCAGAATGTTTTGTTCTCCAAGACCCTGGTTTCAATGGGTACATCCCATTCACAAGGCCAGCAGATGTCAGTCCTGTTCCACTTTTTCTCAGCAATGAACGAAGGAGGAAGAGCAGAACCGATCTCCCAATCACTGCCTTCTCTGTGCTGGCTTTTCTTCTTCCTGAGATGGAGGCCCCCTGCTTGGTTTGCTTTGTTAATATTTGCATTATTCAATAGTTATTATGTGATAAGCATGTTGTTTGCTTTAGGTTTTGGTTGGTTTGTTTTCTAGTGCTTTTATTCTTAGCTGGTAGCTTAACTTGAGTTACAGCTGTGGTCTGTTATTACTCCGTGTGGGTAGGATATAGCGTTTTACAGATTCTAACCTGATGCCTCAGCAATCCAAAGCTGGGCCAAAAAATAATAATAATTTATTTATATATGTATATATCAAAAATTTTGTCCAAGGGAAAAAGACACGTAGCTTTTATTCTGCAAAACTATCCTCTTGGTGTCAGCCTTGGACTTATCTCTTAAACAAAAAAGCTTAGGTTTACAAGTGCTACGGCAAACATTTCTAAATGCACATATTTTTAAGCTTTCTGATTAAGAAATAATAGTATCTCTGCCTGTTTATCAAGCAAGAATCTTGTCCTTGAGTGAAAACATTTGATGTCTAAAGACTATTTATCATAAGTGAAAAGTGAAATGATTTTAAGTAAACAGAATATAAAGCTACTGTTTATAATGAGTTCTGCTATTGGTACTATACTATTTATTATGAAAGTATGTTTTAAAGTTTTTATTGAAGTTCTAGAGTCTAGGACTTGCTAATGAAGAAAAAAATGTGTGTTTTTGCCTTTGATCTGGTACTTGTTTGTTATAGCTGATTAGCTGTTATACACACCAAGGTAAAATTGTCATATAAGATGGTTTCAACATGCTATGAAAGAATCTGAACCGTGAGTTGGCTGGGCACAGAGTACATTTGGGCAATACTCTGTTGCTTAAATTAAATGTTAAATATTTATTTACTAAGTTGCTTAATTCAAAACACAAGAACTTTCTTGATTTAGTAAGAATAACAATGAAACCTAGAATATGTATGTAACTTTTAAACAACTCCCACTGTTTACTGTAGTATCTTATTTCTTTTCAAAGTAATTCTTGTAATAACCAGATGCATAACATTGGCTTTTTTCCTTGAATATAACTTATGAGTTTAAAGAATTTAAAAATCTAATTTAAGTAAAATTACTTGCATAATCTTCTGGGGGCATGGAGATCAAAAGAATCATTATTTATAATTGCTACAATGTTAAAAATGTAAAACCAAAGATTAAATATCTGCAAATTTGTATTTCAAGCTGATATTTTAGTTGTTTAAAAATTCTTTGCCTATCTTTTTAATTAAAAGAGACTCAATGCTAATAAGAAATATATATAGATACAAAATGAAAGCATGCACATAAAATATTTTCTCATCCTGTATGTAGGATTTTTGTATTACTGTCAACTGCAAATTGAAGAGTAAAGCAATGATCATTTTTAAAAATGTGTTGTCTCGGACTACAAAATGATGTCCCATTTCTCTGTTAACTATCTAGACCACTGATGGTCAATGGAAATAGTGTGAGTGTTAAATGTGAACCTTAAACACACGCTACATGTGTAATTTTAAATTTTTTAATGGCCACAGTTATGAGAGGAAAAAGAAACAGGTGAAATTAATTCTAATAATATATTCCCCAAATACTATTTCAACATGTAACCAATTTGAAGAATATCTATCATTTAATGACATATTTAACATTTATTTCTCTCTGCCCTACATCTTTGAAATTCTGCATGTATTTTCACTTACAGCACATCTCAGTTTGCCCTTGCCACTTTTCAAATGCTCAGTAGCCACATGTGCCATGTGACTACTGTATCCGACAGCGCAGGCCTAAATTATCAAACTCTCACAACCAAGCACGTTGGCCAAATGGATTTATAAAATATTACTGTTGAGCTGACACCAGTCTAAGAGATTTATATGTCCGAGTAGATGGTTAGTGGAGCAGAGTCCTTGCACGTACAGGAGCTCTTTGTTTCTGTTCTATTTTGTTTTTAACAGCCTGCTTTGCTCCGTAAGGATACACAAGACACCCTCAAGCTGTGGGACCCTCTGCTTGTTCATGCCCATGAATCTGAGTGGCTGAGATTGTCACTCTGGAGAAAGTGACCTGGAACATTCTAAAATAGCCCAACCGGGAGAGGCAGCATCTACAGGAATTGTGTCAGAGAGCCATTCAGGACATGGAAAGAATCCCAGTGTCTGCTGACTTTTGGGCTGTCTGGTGTTCGGTCCTGAAACGTAACCCTGGGATTCCTGAAAGAATGTCAACTCTATGCCTTGGATTTTCTGGGAGAGTCTAAATTTCACATAGTTCGGCCAGTTTTTCTTTCAAACGCTCCTATTTCTTAGGCCATGTGTGTCAATTTGAGGTTCAGAAAATATGACCACTCTGGCAAAGGTCCCTCCAGTTGCAGGGCTGGTTTTCCAGGCTCTCAGAGCTGGCGCAGGGTCATTTGGAAATGGTGAGGGAAAGAATAGAAGAGGCCTAGGGATAGATCGTAGGCATTTCAGGGGTAAGAAAGAGTACAGGTTTATGCCCTTCCCGCAGGCCCTAAATTGCTATGAGGTTAGTCAAAGGAAATTAAGTTTAAAAAATAGGAAAGAATCTACAGAATGCAGATAAATATCTTTCTTTATCTTTTTGATCCTTCTACTGTTATACTCTACTCTAACGTCCTTATCAAAAATACATAAGGAACAATTGATCCTTGCCATTTCCAGTAATGTGACCCATATGGTATGGAAAATATTCATATTATGTAAGTGTGTTGCATGGAACCTGGAATGTACTGTGTGCTAAACAAATGAAGGTCGTTACTAGGAACATTTGTTGGTGATGAACCATCCAAGCAACATGAGAAAACCAGAGAATGACAAAACGGCACCACCTCTCTAATATCTCTCATTTTTCTGTTTTATCTTGTGTGCTCTGAAAGGCACTGCATGCCCATTATATCTTCTTTGTGCTGTTCTGAATGGAATCTTATTTTCTTCCTTATTAACATATCTTAATTAATAGAGGTGCATTTGTATAGCCACTATGGCAGAACACCTCAGTAGGATAAAGGTTTCTCATGATAGTGTTGTCTGTCTTCTTATTTCCCTATTAAGTTGAAAGAGAATATTGGTACCAAGGCACAATCATGGCTCTATATGGTCTTGAATAGAAATTTAATGGTTTTTTCAAGTTGGTTCTGATTCCCTTCTTAATCTTGGGTCAGATAAAGACTTGTGAAGAGTTTCTCAAATCTTAAAACGAAAGGATTTTTATTCTCTACCCAGTTTTTTTTTTAATTTAGAAAGAGAAGTGTCACACCGGATATTTTAAAATCTCTTGGAAGTGAGACATATGGATTGTTTTCTCCAAAATTATCACTTATTATCTTCACTACCCAAATTTCCATTGCCATTGCTGAACATTTGCCTGAAGCAGTTCGAGAGGAACTCACCTGACAGCAGGAATGCATAGCTGTCTTTGCTGATTTACCTAAGTCACCATGTTTGTACTGTTTTTTGTTTGTCTCAGAAGGTGGATGAGAAATAGCTATATACAATACTGCAGCAGCAACATACCATTGAACATAGCAACAGGCATTTTATTAAGGTTCAGTTTTAGTTGACAGTGGGTTGTTTTGTTTGTTTGTCTTATTTGTGTTGCATTTCCTCGGTTGTCTGTCTAATATCCATAGGACTTTTGTTTAAAGAGGAAGAGAGAGACAGAGACAGAATCAGAGAGAGACTGGACACACATAGTTTGATATTAGAAAGAGGCGATGCCCTCTCCTCTTGCCAGAAACAAGAGAAAGAGCTTCATTAGGATCTCAGACTCTACCTAGTTTTTGGAAACAAAATTATGTTTACTCCTTGTTAAAGTCGTGGCATGCAGGCTAGAACAATGGCTTTCCAAAACCCCTCTGCTTCCCCACACGCTCAGGGGCTCTGCTCTTGTTTTTCAATGCCATTAACAACTCAACAGACCACAGGAACCTCACAGTGCTGGGGAGAACTATACTTGGTCACAGTCAGGCTCCCATGACAATGACATTTTCTCAGAGAATTCTGCACAGCTGTGTCACTGTTAACTTTTAATGAACATTCTTCCTTCCTTTGAAAAGTTGCAGTGAAGTGAAATGGTTGTGCAATTCCTGCTTTTGCCTCCACTTTAAGAGGGGTAACACACAGTAATTTGGGGTGCTGAAGTAGCCTGTGACATGGCTAATTTGGGCCATTTTGAAGCCCATAATATAATTTTGCCCACAGTTCCACACAAATGTAAAACAAGATTTTGGGGGAAGTCCAGGCCCTAAAGTATCTTGTAACCAGTAATATACCAAAATGTAAAGAGGTCACCAGCCTGAATTTGGGCCCCACCGCTCATTCCAGGGGATTGCTGACTCAATGGAGAACTCCCATAGAAGGCATGCCAGTCGCTCTGGGACAATGAGTACACAGAGGCACCGCAGTGTTGTTTTGGAGCATTATTCTTTCTCGGGTGCCACAGTAGCTGGGATCTGATCATTTAGCATTAAGCCTCTTTTTAACTATATGGGACTTGTAATAAGGTGATTTGGCCAATGTGCCTTTCCATTGTCCCAAAGATTCTGTGATCTATTATGCGGTAATGTGTTAAAAATAAAAAGAAAGAAAGAAAGGAAAATGGGGCAAAAACCATAAACCAACTAATTATCAAAAACATGAAAAGCTGCTTTGAGGGAGCAGTTATTTATTGGCATTTTCTTATGAATCAATATAGATATAGGAATCGACTGCAGCAGCCTCCGGGTACATTCACATAATGAAAGCCCAATTAATATCCGAAAGCACAGTGCACTGCCGGCACCGGGAGCTCCAAGGACAATCACTGGCTTCTGCAGCCAACACTGACAGCTGCAGTGCCCCGATAGAAAACAGCTTCAAAGGCTGATCCCCACACCCACCCCCACCCCAGCCTCAACTGAACACTCCCTTCCAATCTCACCCTCACTGAGGCAAGGTCTGCAGGAACAGATGGGATACCAGAAGCAACCCATGGCTATCTGTGATGTCACCAAACGAGGCATTTGGGGATGCTGTTTGGGTGGCAAAAAATGTCAAAAGAATATGAGAGGGGGCTATGGAGGGGTGAGGGAGACTTCTGTGGGTGAAATGAGCGTGGCAAGGCAACCCCGCGGGTTGGAGAATGGGCTGCGGGTGGTGGAAGAGGTCATGCTGGGTCCAGATCTGGGCCGGCTTACATTTCAGTTTTATTTTTGTGTGGATTAAGGGAGCTTTACATTGGTCAGGCTCACAAGAAAAGCATGTGGCTCCATGTCCCGTAGGCCTATTTGCTTTGGATTCATCCAGGATGCAAAGCCTTTGCCAGCCTGTCAGAAATGGTATTCAGATACTCACTATCCCCTCTTCTCCCTTTCCCCATCACCTCTGTCTTTTTCACGTGGATCCAAGCTTTCTTCCTTAAGAATGGCATCTCTTGATTTTTTTATTAGTTTTTTTTTTGTGGCCCCAAGATATGAATCAATCTCTTACTATACCATACTTAAAAAGAAGAAAAAGCAACTGGGTTCTAAAATCAGACCACCCAAAACTGCTGTCCAGAGGAACACTATTCTAAGTGGCCACGAGGGGTAGCTCATAAGTATAATGATACCTAAAACCTGGCTCTCAGGCTCTCTCTCCCAGCATGCATTGCTGTCTGGATCTGAGGAAGCTACCCAGTACCAGTCTAATAAAAGAAAAGTGAAAGTTGATTAAATGGATCATAGAAGAGAAAGAACAGGTCCACATAAAATTTTCAATTCTTGCAGCGGCTAAGTGAGGACAGAGGAGATTGTAATGGACAAATATTCTACTTTGCTTTTAATAAATATGATAATAATGTATTTACATTCTTATAGCCCTTTAGAGTTTACAAAGATCTCCCATTTGATCTTTCCAATAAGTCCAAGATGCTTTTAGGCAATAACTGCAAAGATAGTATTGTACAGAGGAGGAAGCTAAGGCGCAGTGTGGTGCAATGACTGGCTGATGGTCAGTCAGGGAATATCAGAGACAAGGCTTTGTTCTTAGACTTTCACATCCTCAGAAAGACATGGAAACCATTTGAAAAACCCATAAAACAATTGGTGATTTTTGTGGTGGGTACCCAAGCATCATTGTTCTATGAATATATCCCTCCAACTAGAGAGTCCCCATCACTCTTATGATGACATTTATGTTGCATTTTTACTTTGTTCACCCCCCTTGTCCCCACTGCACACAAACTGCATTGGGAGGTCTTTGAGGAAAGGGGCTCTGATACTCATCTCTAAGTCCCAGGTACTTGGTATGTTCAACCTTAACACTCCCTTCCTTGGCCTTGAAGAAATGGAATGTGTTGGGTTTAATCATTTCTGTATTTGCTAATTTGCCAAAAACATGGTAACTGACAGTAATAAGAAACAACAAAAGATGGCTGATTCTGATAAATGAATAGGGAGAATTATAATTATATTATGCAAAAAAAGATAGAAAAAAAGGCAGTCACTGGCAGTCCTTATTTCTATTTTATTTTATTGTAGGTTCTTGGGAATTATCCCTGTAGACAGCTAAGGAAAGCCCTCCCTGGAGCTTTCTGCTGAGGGAGATGAGTCCTCACTCTTAAGTGCTTCACTTACTTTTTGAATACCATCCAAATTATCATCCTTCCATAAATTTTTAGCACTGGATGTGTTCAACTTGGTGCTAAGTAGACAAGGTTACCAGGTGAACCTGGAGTTGGCCTCTACCTGGAGAGAGTTGACAAACTAGGGGAGGTTGTGCAGAAGGCCTGGAAGTACCTGAATTACAGGACTCTGCTCTAGTGCTCAAAAGCAAGTCTAAATCAGATCCTTAGAGGAGGTTGCTGTGACTTCCAGTTTGAGTTGGGAGCAGAGTCAAAGATGCTTAAAGGACAAAGTGGAAGGGCTGGGTGCATAAGTAGGAGCCAGGGATATTGGGGGGTGCAAACATCACATGGTGAAATGCACTCTGGAGGCCATATCCAGTGCTATAGCCCTGCAGAGATGCCCCAGTGTGCTAGGGCTGTATGCAGCATGTTCCTCATAAAATGACTAAAGTTGAATTTGTTGGATAAGGAGACCGAGTTGGAGGAAAGTTATTAGAAGGAGCATTGCCCAGCTCTGTGCAGAGAAAGTTTAATGATCCAGACGCGTTGTCCAATTCATTACTCAGTTCTATCCTGACATGAGGAATAGTGCTGGGAAAATAGAAGTGATGGGATAGACTTGCCCAGCAAAGAGAACAATCGTAGGATTCCCAAGATCATTGATCTTTAAAAACAGTGTAGGTCATCAGGTCTTTCTTAATGCCCCCCAAATATAATGAGCATTCTAATTTCTGGAATGGGCTGGTAAGCAGTTCATGCATTAACTCTGCTTAATAATATCATGTGCCATGCACTGTGCTAAATGCGTTCAATTTGTTATTTCACTTGACCCTCACCGCTACCCTATGAGGTAACTCTTTCCATTAATAACCTTTTTATTTTAGGATTGTTTTAGACTTACAGAAAAGTTGCAAAGATGGTATAGAAGTTTCCTGTATACTTTCCACCCAGTTTTCCCTATTATTAACATCTTACATTCACATAGTACATTTTTCACAATTAACTAACACATGATTAACTATAGTCCAGACTTCATTCAGATTTCCTTACTTTTCACCCAATGTCCTTTGTGCTGTCCCAAGATACCACATTACTTTTAGTCATCATGTAACCTTAGGCTGCTCTAGGCTGTGACATTTAGTCAGACTTTTCTTGTTTTGGTGACCTTAATAGTCTTGAGAAGTCCTGGTCAGATGTTCTGCAGAATATCCCTTAATTTAGATTTTTCTCTTGATTATACTGAGCAATGTGGTACTTAGGAGGAGGACCACAGAGGTTAAGTGCCACTCTCATCACAACATATCGAGAGGGACCGCTATCAACACGATTTGTCACTGATAATGCTGGATTGCTTAACACATGACTGAAGTTGGTCAGGTTTCTTCACTGAGAAGTTCCTCTGCCCTCCCCCCTTCCACGCTGTACTCTGGAAAAAAGTCACTGCGTTCAGCCGATGCTTAAGGGGTGGGAGTTATGCTCTACCTCTTTGAGGGGTCAGTATCTACATAAATTATTTGGAATTTTTTTGTATGTGTGATTTGTTTTTCTCCTCGTTTATTTATTCAGTCATTTATTTGCATCAATATGAACTCAGGGATATTTATTTTATACTTTTGGTCATAATCCAATACCATATTATTTGTTTTGTTGATTAAATTGTCTCAGGTTTGGCCATTGGGAGCTCTTTTAGTTGGCTCTTATGTCCCTTTGATATACTCCCTGTGTTTTATTTTGGGGAGCATTTCCTTAGCTTCTGGCACTGTAAGGTATTCCAGACTCATCTTGTATAGTCCTTGCACTAGCCTTAAAACCAGCCATTTCTCCAAGGCATCCTGGTTTCTCCCGTTGTAGAATGGTGCTTCAAACCAAGATCTGGGCATTGAGTACGGAAGTAGCGCTTTCTATTTTCTGCATTTTTTTTACATGAGGAAACTGATGTTTAGAGAGATTAAGCAACTTGCCCACAGGCATGCCTTAGAAAATTGTGGAATCCAGGTTAAAACTCAAGTCTGTCTGATCTTGTAACTGTGGCCTGATTCCTTGCTTTTTTTCCTTCTTGGGGTATCAGTCTGCCTCCCAACAACCCTTTAGTAGTGCTGGAAGTTTTCCTGGTCTGTTGACATGATACTGTTTTTCGGCATTCCCTTTCTTACTGTGCCTGAGACCAGGTTTTGGTAGGGTGTATTCAAAACAATCACAGTTTAGTTAGTGGTTCTAATCTAAAATGAGTATCCCCAGAGGTGTGCTGAATGTCTGAAACCAATTTTTCCGTATTTTGGGAAATCTAATGGAAATCATACATTATCCATGACACAACTGCCCAAACTAAGGAGAATGTCACATTTCTTTGATTCTATATCAACTCAGTGTGGCTGGCTACATTAGTTATTTCAAAGTACTTGAAGCACTGATTGGTTGATGATGACTTCATAGGAATTTCTGAAGTTAGAAAGGATAATAAAGAGTCTTTAGGGGTAGAGATGTTGGAAAAGGCCACGTCGTTACTGTTCCACTTGTGATCCAACTCTGATTGAAGTGGAGCCATTATGAGGGCTGTCTGTGCATATGTGGCAGGGAAAGAGTAACTCTTTTGGATAGAAAGTAGACAGCTATGTATTTGGTTTATGTTTTACCAATTTGCTGTAATGTTTTAATGTTCAAAATTCTGGTCCAAGTTACTTTAATTTCTGCTTCATTTTAGATGCCTGCTTAAAAAATTTTTAAGTATACACATTGGAATGATTTTTTCGTATTCTATTTTCTGAAAGAAAAACCTGTATCTTAGGGTAGATAAACATATGGATCTACTTAATATATTCAAAAACAATGCACATGACTGACTCAGAGCCGAAGTTTGTGGCGCTTGGCTAAATTGCCTGTTGGGATGGACTCAGAAAGGTGGGAGGAGAAGGGGGGATGAACAATTTAAATGTGAGAGGAATAACATGTGGTTCTAGAAAAGAAGCATGAACACCAGAAAAAGATAACTGGTTTTAGTGGGAAGTTCTCAGTGCATAGTGAGAAACTGCCTTTCACACGGTCGTGTTCATATGAAACTGCATGAAGAAACAGTACCACTAAAAGATTTAGAAACAGAGAATATTATTTGAAAAAACTTTTGTGCTCATAGAATTCAGCAGTTCTCAACTCTGAGCTGTACATTAAGAACACTGGGAAAGCTTTCAAACAATACTGATGTACAGGCTCCACTTCCTGAGTTTCTGATTTAATTGGTTTGTGGTACAGCCGTGGCCTGGAAAAAAACTGTAAATTCCTCAGTAATTTTAATGTGCATCCAGGCTTGAAACCATTGATCTAGTTTTGTTTTGGTTTTTAATTATGAAATATTTTAAATAGACAAAAAGTAGAGTGAAAGTATATTGGAGACCTTTGTATTTACTACCTAGATTTAACAGAACTTTTTGCCACATTTGCTTCATTTACACTTGATTTTCAAGAAAGAGGATGTCACAAATGTCCTTGGAGTCCCTTTCCCACCATCGAATTCCATTGCCTTCCCTCCTTTTCCATGGCTTGGAATTGGTGACATCTTGTCCACTTGTATTTTCAGATCTTTACTAAATAGGTATGTAGGTGTGTGCAGCTTTGTTTGTTTTAAAATTTTCCACACACAGTATCATAGTACATATATGTTCCTTTGTATTTGGCTTTTCGTAGTCAACATTATGGTTTTGCCACTCATCCTTGTAATTCAAGTTCATTCATTTTAACTGCTGTGCAGTGGCCCTTGTAGAAGTACACCTGAATTTAGTTATTCCTTCCTCTCCTGGTGCACAATGAAGTTGTTTCTTTCATTTTGTTTTGCTTTGGTTTTGGTGTAATACAAATTCAATGGTGGAG
The DNA here is from genome assembly GCF_019186645.2 of Phyllostomus hastatus. Lineage (NCBI taxonomy): Eukaryota > Metazoa > Chordata > Mammalia > Chiroptera > Phyllostomidae > Phyllostomus > Phyllostomus hastatus. Next base: position 16,612,383 of record NW_025333857.1, read on the forward strand.
GTTTTTGTATACTGTGTCCTTGAGCACAAAGAGCAAAGCTTTTCAACCTGTGCTGCAGAGCAGTGCCTCCCATTGGGGTGAAGATGTGGAGGCCCTCAGCCCTCAGGGAAACCAGGTGGGGCCTTTGGAGGGGTCACCTCCTGCTGTGAGCAGCCTCCTCGGGTTACCCCAATGTGTTGTATTGTATATTATCATTCTTTACGTGTGTCAAGATGGGTAGGAGGTTGAAAAACACCACAGCAAGAAATGTACCTTGAAGTAGATGTTTTATGTTGTAGAATGAGCACATATTCAACTCTATAATTATAGCTAAATTATTCTCCAAAATGATGGTACCAGTCTATTGTACATGCCCATGTTGGCAGACCTGAAAAAATGTGGGCAGTCTCATAGATGTGAAACAATATCTTGCTTTAATTTACATTTGCCTGGTAAATCAAGGCATCTTTTCATGCGTTTATTAGCATATGTGTATAGTTTGTGTGAATTGGCTGTTTTTGTTCTTTGCTCAATTTTCTATGAGTTGTTTGCTTCTCCTTATTGATTTATAATGATTGTCTGTATTCTGGTACTAAAATGTTATTGGTTGTATGCATTTGCAAATATTTCACTCCAATATATAGTTTATCTTTTTTAGGATCATTTTTCGTAAAAAGTTTTGTTTTCTAATTCATGTTTTCAAATAAGAACCTTGAGACTCAAGGTTGCATAGCACAAACATTTCAGTGCCTAACGCAGTCGTCCCATGCCCCACTCAAATGTGGTGTGTCAAGGCTGAGGGGAACACAGGTCTAAACCCAAGGTTGCAGAAGTCTAGTTACTGGCAGAAATCAGTCTAAAATTTTTTTCTCGTGTTAATTAAATGATTATATGATTTAGCTGAGACACACAGTGATGAACAATTAGTCACCCAATCTCAAGTCATATATCTATTTAGCACCACAGCTGCTAAAATCATTTCCCAAAGTTTGCTCTGTTAACCCCTACTTGTAAGAAGATATTCTATGGTCCATTGCATTTTTCATTTTTTCCTCTTAAAAATGTCTAAATTTACTAGTCTGTACAACTCCCTTCTATTAGGAACACCTAATAACATCCCAAGAAACTATTCACGCTATGGAACAGACTTTGAGTATCTCTACACTTGAAAACATTCATCTCAAGTCTGCAAGACTTCCTTCCCTTGTGTTGGTACTTTGTCTAAAAAAAATCTAGTAAATGAAAGTGAAATCACAAACATCCATTCTATTGAATTTTCAAGCACTGGTATATATTGTAGTAAAGAGAAAAAAATAAGACTACTTTTCTTCCCTAATAAAATCTTGTCTTACTCTATGAGGACACAAAGCAAAACTATTCCCCATCCTTTCTGTGTACATCTCTTTAAAGTATGAGAATTATTGTGGTATACGGGATCACATTTGTTTATTGAGTCCTGTAGGACAAGGTATTATCTTTGGAATGTCTGTTACTTATCTGAAGACCTAGGATTCTTGGGCAGAAGAAGGAAACTTAGAAGTTTGACCTTTGCTTGGGGAAAAATTTCTCTCTGAGCTTTACTCTCTTGAGACTGAAATTTAAGAAATTGAGTTATCCTGGCATATGCTCCCCAAAAGTAGGTACTAGGACAGTTGGGAGCTTGGACTTCAAACTCTGGACAGCATAGTACCAGTACGAGTCAAGAATAGGAGGAAGGGTTTTATATATATATATCTTTCTCTACATTTGAAATTTTGAATACATGTATTTTCTATTCAGTACCTTAAAGAAATTAATATGAAATGACTAGATCTTATGATTCTGCATGTGTTTAACAAGATCATACTGTATCTCTGACCACATTTTAGGGACCATGGCAACCCAAAAAGTAGAAAATACCTGTGCAGAAGTGATTATTATAATACTGAAGAGCAAAAATGGTATTCAAAGGCATATGTAGAGAGATTACAAATATATGAATTATATATAGAAAAATGGCAAAAGGTGAATATCATAATGTTAGTTATGGTGGTCTTTGAGTTGCCGGAAATATGAGGGGTAGAGTGCCTCCTTCTAATTAAAAACTCCCTTTATTAGCATATGCTACTTTTCAAATAGCTAAAAGTTTTTAATTTTATTTTTTAAACTACAAGAAAAATATTTTTCTATGAGTATACCAGAGGCTGATATAATTTAACTATTAATATATGTTTTGCAAAACCCTCTTAGTTTACTTTTATACAATAATTGCATCTTGTAAAATTACTGGCCACCAATTATCATAATAATTGAAGGAGGGTATTGGAAAGTAATAACATACACAAGCTATGGAACTAGAAAGACTTAGGCTTAGGTCCTAAGTTTGGCACTCATTACTGGGTGACTTTATGGTAAATTCCTTAAACTACTCTGTACCTCAGTTTCCTCATCTGCTGAGGGGGTAAAATAATGGCACCTACCTAATAGAATTGTTGTAGGATCCCTCAATTGAGGAACAATTGAGGTGAGAATCCCTCAAAGTCCTTAGCGCTCAGTGCAATTAGCACACAGTAAGTCCTGAGGATTGTTAGTTCCTGCTGGGTGTTTGAACCCAAGCCTTTCAGCTGAACGGGAGAAAATCCCTCATATGTGATACAGACAAATTAGCAGGGCTGTGTAGTTACAGCCACTATGTAGCTGAAAATCAAGGTGGAGAACTGGCTTCTAGGAGAGAAATACCGTGAAATACTTCTCCAGAGAAGGATTACAAAAAATTTTTTTCTCTGCAAGAAAATGTAGGAAGAGGAGAAGGTGACAGTAAAACATCAATTAAACAATCTTAGACACTAGGTATAGGGTTACCTGTGGGAAAGAGATAAAAGCAAGTACTATAAAGCTACTGATCAGACAAAACCAAAAAGGGTATTAAAGAGAGGTTTTGATACCAAGCCCTGAATAGAATTTCAGGAAAATGAATGATGGTCTGGGATTACCATGTTATAAATCAATGAGGTGACTCAGATGATATCATAGACCAGGAGAACAAAATTCAAATAGATATTAATAACACCTGACCTTGGACATTAACCTTCCACACAGTCATTTGTAATGTAAATTCCTGGTTGGACAATCTATCCTATAACCATATGGCTTTTCTCTTTGAGAGGAGGAGGTGACAAGGATTGGCTTTGGAAAGGGAAAAAATAAAGGCAGTTTAAAACAAGACATTTGGGCTTTGCAGACATGGGGGTTTGGAAAGGTTCGGAAGTGCTGAGACTGAGCTATCAAGTATCATGTTGGTGTCAGGTTTGTTTTCTGCAAAATATTTGAACTAATTTTATCAGCAGCGTTTCTCTTGGGCTATTTACCACCTGAGTATTTGTCAAGGCCTTCAGAGGAGGCAGCCAAACATGTACATCTGCAATTCTTTCTATTTGGAGCACAACTTGGGTGGGGAAGGCTCTCTGATGACAGGGGTGGGGAGCCGACAGTAGATACTGCTGTGCGAAAGGTGGGATTTCAAGAGCTGTCATCAGGATTGCAATGTCTGGTTGCAGTCGATATTTTTCCAAATGCCAAACACACAAGGATTTAAAAGAATGTGCAAAGAAGCGTGTGGCATGCTCCTCATGAAGCAAGAGTGGGCTAAGTGGCTCACTTAGCATCATGCTCCACCAGCCAATCACAAGCGTGGGCACCCCAGCCTCTTCCCTGCAAGACCTTGGCCACGCATCCTCCTATACAATTGTGAGGAGATTGGATGAACCACTATGGTATTTAAAGCACTCTTCCATGGCGCTCTTGCAGCTGTGAGATTTCCCAACAGGCAGTTGCCAAGATTATGTTCTTTCCCACTGGCTTTTAATTTGTACATTTTAATGGGTTCCCCTTTAGATACAGCAATAGCACTGTGCAAGGTGGCCAGAGATATGTTGGTCCCATGTAAATCTTTAGGATACAGGTCTTGCCAGCATGAAGGGTGCTAAAGAAAAGCAAAAAGATCAAATTCTCTTGCTTGTCAGCATGCTGCTTGTAGAGACTCTGGTTTTAAACAAAATCTGTTACCAGCCATTTTCTTATAGTAACTTGAAAATTACATGATTTTGTTTAAAAGTAAACCAGCCTTAAAAATGACAAGGAAAACAGATCCACCACTGGACCATATTTCTCTTTATGTGTTTATCCACCCTTATCATACAAACCATGCTGGCAGCTTTTCCAGGTTCCTAACACTGCCTTTTCTCCTCTCCTGGTGGAACGGCCCCGCTTGAATTATTAATTCTGCAACACCTCCTTCCTCTAACCGAGAAGGCAAACAGATCCACCCTTTCTGGACACCACAAGAATAATCAACAGTATATTAGGATCCACTTGTGTTTCAGTATTGGGCCCTCAATAAAAGGATATTTATTTGAAAGTAACTCAATATTCATCCTACAAATAAAACTGTAAACAGATTTACTAAGCAGTTAAATGTCACATATACAATAAATTGCAAATATTTCTAAGTGAATTTGCTTCCAAGCTCTCTTTATTAAGCTGTTAGTCAGATTTTTGAGGACAAAGGGGGCCTGTTACCTTTTGTTTTCAATTTTTATTGCCGAATAATCCCCTTCTTAAGAGTTCCACATTGTTTTTGTTAAGCCTAATGCTAAAGTGGTATCTCTTGGTTACTTCTTTCCAAGCTATGCCATACACTGTTGGGAAGCTTCCAGGTACCCAGCACAAGAGACTCAGTATGCAAGGAGAGTGTCACCAGGGTTCCCCTGCCTGCAAAACTTTCTATTACCCTTTTTCTTGCTTGCTTTTTCTTTTCTGGACTTCCATTCTATTTTCAATGCATTTCTCTAGTATTGCAGCTGCAGTTCACTTAGTCCCACCATTATTGTTGCTGTACAATATTCTACTGGGGGGATAGATCACAATTTTTTTATCCTATTGAGAGACAGGTTGGTTCCATTTGGGGATTCTTCCATTGTCGCTGTAAGCCTTCTTGTGCTTGTAACCCAATATGCTTAGGCAAGCGTTCCTTCAAGATTTATACCCAGAAGTACAATTGCTTTGCCATGGAATTGGCCTGTAGTACTAAATAATGCCAGACTGTTTTCTAAAATTGTTACTACAAAAAACTTTTTACTGAAGAGCTCCTGTGTGCCAGGCTCTGTGACAACCCTGTGGCCAGCAAAATAGAGTCACTTTCCTGCCTTCACAGAGCTTGCTGTAAGTTCTCGTGGGAAGAGTTGGTCAGTCAGGTCACCTTCCACAAAAGTAGGGAGTACAAATGGAGGGACTTTGCACTCTCTCTCTCTCTCTTTCTCTCTCTGTGTGTCATACTCTCTCATCACTCTATAACCCTGGTGCAGTCAGCAGTTGAACAAAACCTGAATGTTCCCTGTTGTGTTCTCTGAAGTGGTGTGGTTATTCATCCATTTGTCAGAAAGCCTCTTCTTTGCATTGGAAAGGATTGCCTTCTGGGAGGTAGTTTCAAGATGACAACTCTTCGAAGATAATCCAATCATTCAATAAGTGACTGGATACCTAGGTACCCAGGGCCTTTGTCCCTGGCCTCAGAGACCATAGATTTTAATGGGGGAGAAAGAGCAGTCAGAAACTAACTACAAGGGCCTATTTGAACTCTCCTTGAGAAAATAAAATGCTCAGGTCCGTTTAACTTGTTCTCCAGCAACAGCAGACATGAAAAGGCTGGTGCTTTGTGTAAAACATCTTGGCACCACGACTTCATTGCCCTCTATAAGTGGATTGACTTGGGAGGGCTCTAGATGCTTTGTACTTGCCTATACATTCGATAAATATTCGTTGAGTGGCCACTATGTACAAGGTGCTGTTCTGTTCCCTCGACCGTGGAGCTTACATTTCAGTAGACTCCTTTCTACTGGGCTCTCTCACCATCACTCTAGATACTCTCCTTATCTCCTTAAGGTGAGATACTTGCCTGATCTTATCTTAACCACACAGAATCCCAAATATGTTAGTGACCTTAGGCTCTGGTTAAAAAAAAATTCCCCACCCCCATTTTCCAATAATGTTCACTTGCTGTTTGTGAAAACATCACACCAGCAACCAAGACATACTCATACTATGTATGTCTCTGACTTCCCTAGATCTCCCAGACATCAACTCAAAATAATGAGGAATCCAAGGTAACTTGCCCAAGATCAAAATGGCTTTTAAGTGGTAAAGTCAAGGTTTTGTCTTTCATGTTTTCCCCTGTACTTCTACCTCATGTCTCATCCCACAGACTATTCTAGCTCCAAGCAATTACTCCTACTCCCATTCCCATACCCCGCTCCAGCCTACCCGGATCTTTCTCCTTAAACATGGCTCTGAGTCCCAGGGGACCTCCTTCCAGTGAAGTCGCCCTTACTTGGGCCTCCCAGAAGTAAGATGTGAGCCCTAGGCATGGCCTAAGATCCCAAGAAATCCAGAGATGTAGCCATTATTTCAGTCTTCCTTGGATGCCCATCCTGTGCTCACTATAGTAGCCACTAGTTATATGTAGCTGTTTCAAGTAAAATTAAAATTCAACCAAATTTAAAATTCAGTTCCTCTGTTACACTAGCCACATTGCAAGTGGCTACTGTGTGAGACAGTGTAGATTGTAGAGCATTTCCATTATTGTAGAATATTTTACTGGACAGTTTTAGTTACAGCAATCTGTACAGCACCACCAGCACTGGTGTGGTAGCCACATGCTCACAAATGGGCTCAAGTCATGAATACATGTTGGAATTGGGGGATATATGGGCAGAGATCCATGGGTTTTTAAAGAGAGAAAAACAGAATCTGCAGGCCAGGAATGAAAGAAGGGGTGGAGGGCAAAGAGCAAAGATTATGACTCTGAAGAGGGGAAGAGTTCCATAAGTTGACCCAAGCTGGATTTTGTGGGCGTGTCAAAAGTTGTCATGAATGCAGTAAGACCTGCCCAGCTGCGGGTGTTGAACCACCACTGCAGTTTGTAACCAAAGTGTAGAGAAGAGATCCATCTGCAGGGGCTGTGATCATCTACAGAGCATATGAAATCAGATGGCCACAGTGAGGAAAATCCAGGATGAGGGAACAGGGGCCCTCAGTGTGGCAGATATGGGAACAGACGAGGTCGCCTAGTGACAGCAGCCAGCTTAGCCCAATGGGATTTGCATTCCTGCTCTGCCCCTTCCTGGCTATGTGCAAGTTACTCAGATGCCTTCTTGTGAGAGGCAGGGATGGGGCTGTCTCCTCTGCAGCTCAGGTGCTTGTGTGGGTTAAAGGGAATGGATGAAAAGCACCAAGCCCCCCGCATGGAGTGTCTCCCCTGGTACCACTTACATTGCTACTCTCTGCAATGCCTCCATGTTCTTTCACCAGGTTTGAGGCAGGGGCAGTCCAGGGGAGATGGCATTTCTTAGTCAGAACTCTCACCATGTTCCATCCATGCCACAGTGGTCTTCGCTGTAGCAGGATTACTCTGCTTTCTTGTTTTCCATATAGTTAAATTCCGAATCAGCTCAAAGTGAACTAAGACATTTCCCCTTAGTTCTAACCTGCACTGAAACATTTTTCTGTTTACATCATCAGCTAATTGGGTTGAAATCTGATGCAAGTATTAGGCAACAAACCGGTCTCTGGTCTGTTTTTTTGAACCTTGCCTTTAAGCCTTCAAGCTCTCAGTTCACCTTTTGTAACCTCCTGTACCACCTTAAGGAGTGTGGTTAAACTGGCTTTCCCTTATTTCTTTGGGGCTTCCCATGGTTAAAGACTCAGAAGCCTTCTAGATCTAGGTGAAAGGGAGCTTTCTGTGGTGCTATGCACCATTTAAAATTTTCCATTAGGCTATTGCTCACAGGTGAGTCTAGTTATTGGATTGAATCCATTATTCCAAATCTATTTACAAAATTGTACATTATTTGGCTAAGAAGTAATGGCAGAAGCCAGAAGTCTTACTGTGGCCTGTTCTCAAAGGTCATATGATGCTTTTTTTCTTAATTAAAAAAAAACCATACATAAAACAGAAAAGAAGGGAATTTTGTAATGTGAAAATAACTCAAGCTCTCAGGCTACCCTCTCATCCAGAGTCAAAATGTTGATGTACCACAGTGACCCAAGAACTTTCTCATCCTGGTTAAATGGGCCAGGTTATTTACAAAACATTATGTTTATTATCACTGAAACAACCAGTAAGTAGGGAATTTTTACCTGCAGTCAGAATTTATAGCACACCACAAATAGACTTTTATATCTTAGCTAGCAAAACCATAAAGAGGCTGTTATTCTATGAGACAGCTCTTTACAGAAACCTAATTCAATTTTAAGAAAATGAATGTGAAGGGAAAATACCTGTCCCTGTTCTTTCAATAGCTCTGTTTTCCTACTCCTACTCTGAGTCAAAGTTCCTTTATCCTTCTGTATATGTGGCCTCAGGACTTTCCAGGTTGTCTGAACAATTGTCATTCATTGTTTCACATCTAGCTTCTGCCAGAGCGAAGTCCATTACGGGACTCTTTGGGGAGAAATAATCAATGCAGGGAGTTAGACACGAGGGGAAGGGTAAAATGTACTGAGATGTGATTGGTTATAAGTTTTCCTGAGCCTTCCTTTGAAGTAATTCCATTATCAACAGATTAGTACAGCTCTGCATGTGAAGTACAAACCTCTACAATGGTATCTCTACATCATTTCAAATGTGTTTCCCCTTTTCTACAGGTGAAATGCATGCATCCTTCTGTAAGAGCAAGTTGAAATTTTAAAATGTTTAATATCAAAGTCAAAATTGAATCAAATCAGAAGTACAAAGGGCTGCTCTATTTTCAAATTACACTCTCACTTCCCTCTTCTGTATTGCTGGGAGTGGGTGGGAATAATGGGTCCCTCGAATTAACAATCGCATTCTTTTTAAATAGCAACACCACGATTCATTTTTAGAAGATGATCATTGTTCACTTACATGAATCTCAATCAGTGAAATTTTATACAGTATAAGAATGAAGTGGTTTGACAGGAGAAGGGGGAAATGTTGAAATAATAAGTAATATTAATAGTACATTTATTGAGCCCTAAATATGAACCAGATATTGTGACAAGCCCCTCATATGTATTAATTAATCAAATGTTTCTAATACTACCATGAGGCAGTTATTATGCCTATTAGAAAGCTGAAGAAACTGAGGCAAACTGTAGTTAAATAGCTTTTTCAGGTCATACTGTCATAAACAGCTAACCAGGACAGTGGGCATACATGGGGGCTGACCTAGGGAAGTCTAAAAGTGCAGTCAACATAGATTAGGGACATCATTTTCTGAAGAAACAATGTCAGACATCAGGGTTAGGGTCCCAGGATAATCCATCCTTCTCCTGCCTCTTAAGGTTTTCCTTCAGAGGCCTAGGACACTGTTGCCTTCACACACACATACACATGGGAACTAAGAGGCAGTGGCTGTTTGCACACCCCGAAATTCTCCACGTTCCAAAAATATGGAATTCTTTCCCCCAATAAAATCTCCTATTTTAACAGGGAATCTTTTTTTAATGTAGCCAGTATATGTTCTGATAAAAAATACTTCAGTGGTATTTAAAATTTTTAAAAAGAGCACAAAATAATGGACACAGCATATGATGATTTGGCTAAAGCAAAATTTTTTTTATATATTTGCATTGTGTGTATATCTGTTATACCTATGCATGCTTCTGCATGCAAAGTACATCTCTGAATAATACACACAAGAAATGTTTACTGTTTCATTAAGAAGAAAAAGAATATTGGAATCTGGAGTGAAGGGGAGACTTGTTTATATAGTATATATTTTTTGTTTTTCCAACCAAATTTTTTCATGAGTTTGTTTTATTTCTCAAATGAGAAGGAAAACTAGATAAATAAATGTCTAAGATTTGGTGCATTTGCACCATTGCCAGTAGGAAAGCAATCTGATTAAAGTAATTGGCACTGATTGTTGAATGACTAATAATTATACCTCATTTTGAAAACTGAGTTTTAGAAGGAGATGCCTGGGAACCAAAAGGAGTCTTTAGCTGGTGGAACTTTAAGGAGTGTAAAGGGGGAAAATGAAGAAACTCAAGTGAGGGCAGGGTGGTCACCCCTGCAGGGAGTAGTATCTCCTAGTTTGGTACTACTCTTCATAGTTTCTTCTATTTCTCTAACTATGAATCTACAGATTTTTTAATCATCCACACTTTTTTATGATAAAGGAAGTTTAAACTCCAACAACAATGTAAAAAAAGATTGCTGTAGATGTGAACATTTTTATATATAATTTACAGACAAGAAACTGCATTTGCCTAATTTTGAGGCAAGGGTGTTTGGAATTTTCCACTCTGTAGTTATGCATACAAACATTTCCAAGATTAAACTACACAAATAGTGGAGGAAAGAATCAGTGATGTGTAAAAGTGGCCATGTGCTTTGATACAGTGCAACATAAAGTGGTTTCTCATGTTAGTGCCTTAAAAACTGCATAATTCAAACAGAAATGATTAATAAATCTTAGACAATATATTGGCATTAAGGGTGTTTTATAGGAATATGACAGTGACTTGTAGTTTCCCATCCTATGCCTGCTTTTCCCTAATTTCTAGGTTCAGAACCCTGTTTTCATTTGAGGCAGTGATTTTTGCTTCCAAAAAAACTGCATCTTCCAGGCTCCCTTGCAGCTAGGTGTGCCCATGTGATGAAGGTTCCTGAATTAGAAGTGCAAATGTTCTGAGGTACTTTGGAGGAAGTGCCGTAAAGGGAGTTAACCAAGCCAGGAGAGGTGTTCTTTTTAACCGCCCCCCCCCCTTCCCTTTTTCATACTTGGAGAGACATATGATGACTGGAGAGACATTATGGCCTCAGGATGAAAGAGCAGAGAGTTGCAAACAGCATGCAACCCTGATAACTCTAAGAAGCCACCATATAAACCTCAGAAAGCTAGAGGTAGGATTTCTTTTATGTTAGAAATAATCCTTGGACATTTAAGCCATAGAAGTCAAGACTATCACTGATAGCTAAATGCAATTCTTAGCTTGATCAAACAAGTTACTTCTCTTCTTTGTGAGAAAGGATATCATGGAGGAAAATGAATGTGGCATTCATTCCTCATCATTCCTACTCTGTGCCCTTCATTGTGCCTGCTTTTTATTTTGTTTTGTTTTGTTTTTAATTAATTCAATTAAAAAAAAAAGACATTTCATCTTTTAGAACAACCCAGGGGCTGAGTGTTCAGTTCCTTGCGCTCTAGAAGGGTCCCTACGTTTTATGAACAACCCATTTCTCAACTCATACAAACCTCAATTAATAATCATTTTGCTCACAAGATGACTCTAGGGGACATTTACTCAGACACTGTGACTGTCACTACAGTTGATGGAACTGAAGTTATGTACACAGATGAACTTTTCTCATTTATTTATTTTCTATGTGGGGTGTCTCATTTAAAACAGATCTATTGTACATCCCCAGGCCCTAAATGTAGGTGGTTATAGATATCCTTTGAAACTTCTCTCTTCTCTTCTCCAGGAAGGAGGGGAGGTAAGAGCTAAATAAAAGAAAAAAATAATAAAGAACGAAAGAAAAAAGAAACAAAATAAAAACCATATTTTTAACAAAAGGATTTTTGAAAGCCTTGGAAAATGCTGTGTTCACTCACATAAGGCCCCACTGTTTTAAACATATTTTGCTATAATTTTTCCTTCAAAATTCTGACACTCGAAGTTGAACAGGGCTCTTTCAGTGTGCAACCCTGGGACGTGGAGAAATAAAAAGAACAGTATTCCAACTAACGCGTACTCAGTAGGAATCATAATATCTCATAATTGCTTGAAATCTACGGGCTGATCCTATGTCATCTTCAAAAATATGCAAGTTTTTTTTTCTGATGAAGAGAGCGATATTTCCTTGCATCGGAGCTTAACCCTTCAGTTGCTACCCATAATTATTGACATATGATGAAAAATTAATGTAGACCTGCCCTTCCTAAACACACCCCAAGTGGGAGGTTAAGATCCCCCAAATCAACCAACTCTTTTGTTCTAGTAGAAACACAAAATATATATTTAACTTTATCAGTGAAGCTCAAGTTTCTTTTTTTACCCATTTTCTTTTCTACCTGTTTCTAAACACACACACACACTCACACTCCCTTAAATTTCCACAAGAAACTTTGAAAGAACAAAGAGTTTCTATTTCAGAGCATATAATAACATGTTTAAAAGTTCATCAACTTCTCCCTTTTAAAAAACTGGCAATGAGTCTAAAATAATAATTCAAAAAGATTTAGAGACAAGAATCCTTAAGAATTCTTCCTCGGTAACATTATGTAAATCATAAATATACCACTGGTCTGGAAGTGATTACAACAGCTATGAGACAAAAGATATTTCTAAGCAGACAGTGCCGACAATGGGTTCTATTCTCCCATCGGCATATAAGAGGATGAGAGACTCACACCATTATGGAGTGAGTGTAAGCTGCAAGAATAAATTCTAAGTCCTGGGCCGTAACTGATTTCATGAACTCATTACAGAAGTGTATCCTCTTTTTGAAGGTGAATAAGCTTTTTGGTGTTTCAAGCATTCCTCTGCTCTTCTCCAGTTTTCCCTTTGCTCCTCACTTGTCATTGTCTCTGACCTTGCAAACAGGATCTCTGGATGAAGAGGAGGAAGCACCAAGTAAACAGTTAACTCTAGAAGCATGAGTCATTCGGGAATCAGCTCCCCCGTCTGTGTCTAAGGAACGCCTACTCATATCTAAACTTCTCAATCTCTTTCAGAAAGCATTTCTTTGTTTTATCTTCCTCCATACCTTCTTCTGTAGGGCAAAGGTTTAAATTTTTCATCTTCTCAAAGCCTTTCAACACTTGAGTTGGATATTCAGTTATCAGAAGATCAAGAATTGCATTTTGCTTGGTAGTATAGCATTAGAAGCTAAGGCCAGCAGCTCAAAGGGACACTGCAATGCCATTTTATAATTAAGCAGAGCACCCGCTGGACTGCATGTTATAACAGATGTTTCCTGGCCCCAGGTACTAAGCCAGCACGTAGTAAAACTGCCCAGAACCTCTCCCTGAGCCAAGATGGGTCAGTGTCTGGAACAACTCTTGTCTAGTGTCTCTTACTGTAATTAGAGAATGAGGCTAGCTTTTGGTCATTAATTCCATTTGAAAAATAGCCATGGCTAAATTAAAAAAGAAAAAAAAGAGCATTAGAGTGCTTTTACAATTGAGAAGCCCAATAAGAGCATGGAGATAATTTATTGGTGATTTATTATTCCTAACAGTGTTTTAGACCTTATATAAATTCTGTACAATGCCCTCTCTTCAAGTTGATTTGCAAAATTTTCACTCCATTTATAAAATGGATAAAATCAGAGTCTCCTTATGCTTAGGCTGGAAAAGAGTTTATGGATTGGTTAGTACCAGGAAATCAAACTCAGATGCTGTAGCAGCCAGTTGGTAAATGAACAAAGCAACCAAGGGCAAGAAAAATCATTCTGTCTTTTCGATCTAGTATTCTTTCATTTTCTTGTTTTTGTTAAGAAACATGGGCATAGGAATACATCTTGGTACCTTAGGAAAGCAACATTGGAGCAGTGCTGACATTCAAGTGGTGTGCACCTGAGGCTCTTACCAGTTGGCATATAGATGCTGCTCTCAGCCCACTGAGTGATGACCACACCTTCTCTTCCTCCATCTGTCCTTGGACCTTACCATGACCCAGCAGCTGGGGAGAGCAAGGCTCCTCCAGCAGTTTGTTCTAGCACAAAGGTGTCCATTCTGATAAATCAGTCTCCATGCCTTTGTATTTAAATATTTTTTAATATAACCCTTGAGCACATTGAAGAATAACAATTGGTATTTTGCCTCTGTGTAGGGCAACCAAAGGGCAGTAGAAAATGAGGAGGTTACTGGGACCCTGGAGAGCCCATGCCCTGTTAAATGGGGAAACTACTACAAACTGGGTAGGACTGTGGGACCCATGTGGCCAGACCTGATTTCTCAAGGGAAAATAAAATCCTGTGTTCTTACATAAAATCTCCCAATTAAATCGTCACCTCATTCAAGCATGGTAGAGAGTAAACAACATGCATCTGTGGTCCCAAATTTGCCTTGGTGCTCCAAAATGGCAGCCTTTTCTACTTCAGAGAATAAAAGATGGCTGATGTTTAAGTGACTTGCCTGAAGATCACTCAAGTGGCGAGTGGCAGAGTCAGAACTGGTACCCAGAGCAGCCCCATCCAGTGAGTAAGGTCTGACTTTCTTTAGAACCCATCTGTATAGCACTGAAAATCCTTCAAGAGGGATGTGTAGACTACATACCCTAATAAGTAGGAACTTAGATATCTGTTTAGTATTACAGTTCATTACACTCGTGCCTTTTCCTGAAGCAGAAAAGTGAAAACTTATTTCCAAAGCTGACACATAAGATGGAAAAATTACAGAAGTTCCAGAGATAACCAAGCCCTTGTACAACTGTAAGGGTTTTTTCTCTGGCTTGTTTGAAATTTTTAAACAATAAAATTGATAGAACTCTAAGAAGGTTTTTAAGACACCCCATGGTGAGGGTGATCCATACAAGGGCAAGAGAAGCAGTCAAGTATGATGCACCTTCACTATTAGGAGTGGTCTGATTTTAGTGCATTTCCAGTTTCATAGGATCCTGACACCAATCTGTCCTTTCCATAGCTCTTCTTTACCTTTATCATTAAGGAAGGTTGTATCCAGAGTCAAGTCAAGTGTGCATAAAATAGATTAATTCATGGGTTAACCCACGCTTATTGCATACTTGCTATGGACTAGACTGAAATTTCCAGACATCTGTTATGATTACCCCACCTTCTACATGATGTATCTCCCCTTTATCACTTACAGTGTTATTCACTTAATTTAAAAAAAATGTACTCTTTTTTCTCAAATAGAAAAAACTAAACTATCCTTGTGTTGGGATTGGGTTTACACTGATGAATTAAATGGTCCTTGACCTTAAGGATCCAAGAACCATTAATATATAAACAACTAATTTTAATAAAAGCATTGGAAGTGCTATAATGAATGCAAAGGGGAGTCATTCATTTTCCTTGAGCCACATGGGGGAGGTGAAAAGGCCCCAGCTTGGAGGTCACACTGGGTTGAACTTCAAGAACTGAACAGGAGTTTTCAAGGTCAAAAAAGAGGGGCAGTTCATTGTAGACAGAGGAAGCAACTTGAAGATAGGCACAAAGTTCTAAAGTGTATTGGGTGTTCGGGATACCTCGAGTGGTTCAGTATAGTGAAAGCCAAGGACTCCAAAAGAGAGTGGTAGGAAAGTCTGACTGTGCTTGGTTTTAAATGCAATATTACATAGTAGGGAGCATAACCTCTTACTCCCAAGGTGGAGGAGCACCACTAAAGGATTTGCAATGTGTTATAGGAAGGCTGGTAAGGCAAGGGGCTGAAAGTAAGAAGAGCATTTAGGAAGCTGTCAAAACCTTCAGGGCAAGATGGTGAAGTACTGAATTACAAAGTAGCAGTTGAGATGCAAAAGAAAAGTCAGATTTGAAAAACTTTTTTGAGATAGAAACAATAAAACTTGGTGACCTGATAGATAAAGAAAATGGGAGGAGTAAAGATTGAATCCAAACTCACTAATTTGAGTGCCTGGGTAGATTAAAGTGCCATGTAGCAAGACATGAGGGAGAGCAGGGCTTTTGGAATGGGTTCCCTAGAAGGAAGGGAGAGGTGGGGGCTGGTTGATGACTTCTAGGTTGGAGATGTTAAAGCTGCCGTACCTTCAGAAGACTATTGCAGGTGGACCTCACCAAGAAAACATGAAAAAAATGGAAATAGGGCCCAAAAAGAAAAAATTATCAGCCATGAGCTTGACCCATGTAGAAATACTCAAAAATGACTTTTAAATGATATAAATAGGAACTACTTATCCTAAGAACCTAAACTTGATAATTAAATAAGTCGATAACTGGTAGTAAAAGAAGGCACAAAATAGCCTCTCCATCAACTTCTAGATCATTTTCATTTATACAGTAAAACTGAGAACTTGTTAAAAGAGCACTGGTCTTAGTATCATGCAGATGCAGTTCTGAATCTTCATTATGCTACTTTACTGGATGTTTAACTTTGAATAAGTTATTACTTAATTGCTCTTAGCCAAACACTTATGTGTTTTGAAGCAGACATTACTGTGGGGACTGGGAATATAATGAATAAGAACAAAAACACTATCCTTATATAGCTTGAATTTCCTTTCCTGTGACACTAGAAGATTACAGCAAGATATTACACATCAAGCACCCTGCACAGTGCATCACACAAAGTACTAAAAACTGTCACTTACTATGTGCTGACTTGTGCTATTCATTGGCATAATAATTCTTATACCTATGACATGGATATTAATGTTGTCCCATTATACATTTGTAGAAACTGAGTTTAGGTGCTTTGGCCAAATTCATAAGGAACAAACCAAGAGTTATCTGACTCTCAAAATGCTATATTACTTCTTCCCCTTTTCTTTGCCAAAACCAATGAGTCGTGTAGACAAAGCACTTTCTATAAAATGTCCTAAAATACGAACAAATGAACCAGAAGTTAACATCCAGGGAAGTGCCAGTTAAGTTGACATGTATGGCATTTTGACATGAGGATGATCAAAACTCAAGTTCGTCAAGAACATACTGGCATACATTTCTTTCACTAATATTCCAAATGACAGAACCAGGGCCGATGCCGTACGATGCTCCTCATTAGTTCCTAGACAGGCAAGGCCGCACAGTCAGACGGGTGGCCCTGGCTCTTGACACCGTATTTCTTCCCTACTTCAAGTTATTTTTGCAAATAAGTGGAGAAGGAAATTTTAGTGAGTCAATAACTTAGAATTAAAAGCAACTGGGAGGTAATTTTCACTCTTAAATACTGGAATACAACTGCTTTAAAATTATTCTGAAGCAGGAATCTTTACAACTTTACTACCTTCTCCTTCTTTGCTGTCACTTCTACTGTGCATATCTGCGACTATGTCCTCTTTGGTATCACTAGAAATCTCCCTCTCCATTTCTACCATGTTGGCCTAGTCCAGGCTCTCTTCATCTCTCTCCTGGATAGCACTCAGCCACTGGTCCCCCGTTCCTGACCATGCTACAATTGATCTAAGCCCCTAACCTCTTCAGCAGTTCCCCCTCACCTAAAAAATATACCCACATTCATATGTGAACACAGGCTGCATACAACATTCTGACCTTCATTCCCAATGCACAGAACTTCTTAAGTCCCACATGTGCTGCGCTATTTCACACCTCCAGTCCTCCACACTTGCTGGTCCCCCTGCTGGGCTTGTCCCTCTTCAGATTCATCTGATGAGCTCCTACTCAACTTTAAACACACAGCCCAAGAGTTGTCTCCTCTGGGAAGCCTTTCATTACCTTTCCTTGTTTTAGTCTTTATATCCCATAAGATTCTGTTTATTAATAATCTGTCACAATCAATGACTTGTACTTGTTAACATGTTTATTTTCCTTAGTAAACTCTAAGCTCCTTGAAAGAATGCACATTATCCTCTACATATTTGCATCTCTCTATCCAGGAGAGCCCTGGCATATATAATAGGGCTCAGTTGTATTAAATAGAATTGAATCAAATTGTCATTATCATGGCCATCAACCCATGGTTAGTGGGCTCTCACAGGAGTAGAAATTGTTGGTAGGTGTTACATTTAGGGCTTAATGTAGTGGAAGAAGAGACAGCCAAACACCTTGCTGATTCTGATGTGAAGAAAAAAGATCCCCTCTGAAATAGGAAACAACGAAGAAAAGCTAGAGAAGCCTGAAATGTGTTCATTCTGTCACTCTTGGATGCCAGAGAGAGGGATTTTAATGCAGGTCAACTCACTTATCTCAGGGATTCTGATAGATTTTCTGGGAAGAACAAAAGAAATGAGTAAAATGAAAATCTGTGGTCAGAAGGTTACTGAAAGGAAAGGCACACATTTCTGCTGGGGAATAGGAAGTTGCCTTGTCTTCCGCAGCAGGGCTGTCTAATAAATCTGGAGAGTTTTATTGACTTCATAGGCGCAAAAATAACCACCCGGAGAAGACATCGGGTTTCACTTATTTTTTTGGAAAGTAATTCTTCACAGACGCGAGGTTAAAAGAAAGTGGTTGCACGGGCCTCGGCTGTGGTGGTGTGTCCTCTGGCATGTGTCATGAACTGGGTCTCAATGCTGGGACGATGCCCAGTTTCAGAGGTCTAAAACCTCTGTTGAAAGCAATGAGGACAGAGTGTTGCCAACATTTTATGTATGCAACTGTAGATCGATTGTCTTAGTGCAAGCACAGACTTTGATCAAGAGTGTCTGGAAGGAGGGGTTTCATTAAATGCTGTTTTCAACCCTTAATTCCACAGCTTTTATGTCTACTTGTTCCTAAGTCTACTACAGACCCCAAATGGCCTGACACAGAGAAGCCCCTCCCCATCCCACGTCTGGCTCTCAGGCAGCAGAAGTGGCTGGCATGGAAAGAGTTCTTGGGTAGAAAATACACAGTTTGGAAGGTTTTGCTTCTGCTCCCTGGTTGTTGGTCTCATGTTAGACCATTCAAAAAGGAAAATGGTTGAGGCTCTCCCCCTCCTCCTCATGTCTGTGATTCATTAGGAAAACTTGCAATCTTCCCCTACTCAAAAACAAGCTTTTCTAAGAAAAGGATTGATAAGAGTGTATGTTTGTTGGATGAGTTCTTCCTCTTAAAAATGTCTGGCCAAGGAAAGAAAATTCAGCCAGTCTTAGAAGGTTTAAGTGTCTATTTTTGAATTTCTTTTTCAATTGTCCTTAAAATCATAGATAAGATGGCAACTAAGTAATATTTTTAATGTGTTAATACTTGTGATGAACCTATAGGGATTGTCTCCCATGGGGCAGAGAACACTTTTCTTCATACAATCATATTTCTTCCATAAATCAACTGGAGGACTGATAGAGCAGCCCTGGTCTTGGCCAGCCCACCGGCATGTGGTGCCTCCTGGTGTGAGGGAGGCTGCATTACTTTCAGAGATCCCAGCTGTCTGGGACTAGGGTCCGAGAATGAGAACCTTCATTTGATTGGGAATCAAGAAAAAAAATTTAAATCCCTCCATCTGAATTAATCACCGTGTTTTACAGATGACAAAGATAAATGGGTGGTTTTGAAATGTATTTTTAGCAGTAGAATCTTCTTTCAAAGGAAAATCTTAAATAATAAAATAGCAAACATTTATTGAGCCTTGGCACAGGTGGTGCTTTGGGCTAAGCACTTTACATGTGCAGTATGAATTAATTATGACTTCATTACTCTCAAATAGGCAGTGTTATCATGTCCATTTTGCAAAAGAGGAAAGTAAGAGGTCAGTTTGTTCCAGATAACATAACTTGTAGCTCACCATGTAAAATAGTTCCAAGCAGGGCTCTTATGGTAGAATTAGGATTGGAATACCAAGAACATTTAACCCCTGGCTACTTTTCTCTTCTGTCAACCTCCTGTTTCCTTGAAGTGACTCTAAAGCTTTGTAGAGCAGAGATTCCAAACCTTTTGACTGGATAATCCTCAATTTTTTTTCCCAGTTTAATGACCAGTGATGCTAATTCTGGAAATATAAACCATAGTAAACCTCCAATTGAGCTCCTGAAGACTGGCTGTTGGCAAACCTTGCTCTTCTTTAATGGGTTGATTCAAGGTCACTTTCTATATCTCTTTAAAGAATAGATTTTTCAAACTACTTTGTTCCAATAAACACAGGGATGAAATTAAATAATTGTACAGATGTAAACATTCTTGTGCTATAGTGTTAACTATGTTGTTTACATTGAAATAGCAGTGCTAAAGTCAGGACCAGTTTATATTTCTTTGTAGTTATTAGAACACTGTAACTAACATATTTGCTTATACATTCATGGACAAATTATCTCAAGCAAATTCAGCTAGACACAAGCAGTAGGTATTAGAATTTTCCATCTCTCACATTAGTCAGATGTCTGACTGGGTATTGGCTTACTCAGAGCAGGGGGCTCATCAAGGAAAGGGGGAGACTTTTGATCTCTTTGTTAGCTGTTCACAAAGGGAAAAAAACTCCACAGGCTGAACCTCTTAACTCCTAACTCACATCAGACATCCCCAAAGTGCATGATTTTAGTGTTGCTAAGGAGGGTGGGGAAGCAGCCTCCTTCTTACAGTGTGGTTGGGGGTGTAAATCCGTATAAAATTATTGGAGGGCAATTTGGCAATAGCTATTAAAAATGAAACACTCATACCCTCTGACCCAATAATAATTCACCTTCTGGGAATTCATCATAAAGAAATACTCCTACAACTGCCCAAAGATGTAAGTGTAAAGTGATGTTTGCAAGAATATTTGTTACAGGGAAAACTGGAAGGAACCCAAATGTGCATTAACAGCAATTGGTTAAGGAAGTGTGGTTCAGAAATACAGTACAATACCATGGAGCCATTTTTTAAAAGATTAAAAAGATTGCTTTTTACAGACCAGCATGGAAAGACGTCTAAGACTTATTGCAAGGTGGAGTATAGCACTCTTCAGAGTGGAGAGTATAATCTCATTTTTGTAAAATAATAAATGAAATTTTCATATATGCTTTGAAAAGAGTTAACTAGTTTTCTCAGCTGTATGGGATTATAGAAGATTTTCACTTTCTATGCAACATATTATTATAATGTTTCAAGCTATGTTTTATACAGGGTCCATCACAAATAACATCCCTTTTTTAATACAAAATCTTTTATTACAAAATCATAACCATGTAATTTTCTAACATAACAATATCACACTCAAGCACACCATATGACATTTCGGGTGAAATGTTTGAATTAAACTATAACTTATTACATCCATATTATTCCCTACCAACCACATTCAAGGGGGCGTTACTTCTGCCGGACACTGTGTGTGTGTGTGTGTGTGTGTGTGTGTGTGTGTACACTCGAGTGTACGCATGCCATTATTTTTGTCATTAACCTCCCCCCAAACTTTCACAACCTAACTATTTCTGTGGCTTGCTCCCTAGAGAGCCCTATTAGGAAAGTGTAGAAGCCTAGTCCAAATCCATTAACTTTACTGGGAAGCAAAGCTTAGCTGACACTGGAACAGTGATGCCACTTAAACAAAGGGACGACCAGGCATGGAAATACTTCTGGTCTTTTCAATCTATAAGCCATTGTAATAATTACCCCATGGTAGAGTGTTCTTTCAAGGAGGAGCTAAGGAGAATAAGCTTAAAGTGTGGCTGGTATTTTAACTACTGCTGCAGTTGAGAAGGCATCTGAGGACCAGAGACTCAAACTAAGAGATCTCATCTTTAACGGCGGTTGGCCCCAGCTAGGCAGTGTCCAGAAAAAGATGAAGAGGAGTTTGTGTTTAAGTTTTATACTTTTATCAAGCTAAGATTTTGTGCCAGTTCTCTTTGGTTGAGGAGCAGATACCCATTTGTTTGGTGGGGAGTGTCTGTAGCTTATGCAATTGAGGGGATTCTTTTAACAAAAAGAATGCAAAATTACAAATACAAAACTAGGTACAGGGCTTTGGAAAGGGCCCTGAAGAAGGAGGGTGCTTAAGCTAAGCTTCATTAGCTTCTCAGTGCTCACTCTGTTCTAAAAACCAAGATAACATGGGAGAGTACTGGGCACACTTCCCTTTTCTTTAAGAATTATCCTGCCGAAGAGCAGTTTCCATCTCACAGGTGGTGAAAGCTGGAGGAAACACCGTGAGCCCTGGGAGACCATGTGATCTATGCTCTGGGGGGTACTTGAGTTTCTGTGGATGTACAAGCTCTGGAGAAGCTCTATTTGTTGACAGTGGCAGGCGCCCAGTTCTTGATGCTCATAAAACTATGGCAGTCAGAGATGTATTAGATCATCAATCTAGACTGGGGTCCAAGGCAGGATGGCTCACTATCGTCGTCATTCCAAACTTTTATCCAGGCAGCTTGGAAATGTTTTCAGGACCTCACTCTTAAAAAGCCGTTCCTCTCTTCTGGTTCCTGGGTAAATGTTGAGACGTTTGATTAAAAAAAATTTAGAGTTGGAGCCACACAACTGCTTAATTATATCCATTCACCTAGATTTCTATCACTGTTTTCCACATGAAGAAAACAATTTAGTGTAACAAAAAAGTCTTGTATCCCTGACATAAATTTTCCATCAAGCAACAAATCACTGATTTTTTTTTCTGGTTCTTTGTATTTTAACTTTGGTGGCGAGTTTCTTTTTAGCTTTAGGGGAAAAGCAAACCTGGGTTCTCTTTAGTCAGCATTATCAAGAATGAGTAACATTTAAAAGCTGCTTTTGTTAATGGAAAGAAAGTGGTTTCCTAAACACATATTTTGAATCTGTTTTCCACTGCCTTTGGTAAACTTCATATATTCCCAATTTTTATTTTAGGCTTCTATAGGGATTATAAAAATAATTTTTATTTTCTCATGTTTTCCTTTAAGTTTATATTGATAACAATCCTAATTTCCAAAAGATGTTGGTGGCTACTTTTTGTAGTAAAGAAGGAAGGATTGTTCTAGGCTAGAAGGAGAGTAGCCTTGAATTATTATTGATCAACTAATGTATATGCTATATGTCCTGAATGAAATCTCTTATTTCCTATGATGTATGTATGTATGTATGTGGTTTGCTAGCTTATTCGTTATGTATTTGATGATTTATTGGGGGGAGATCTTAAAAATACTCAACATAATTGTCTTTTTGATAAGTAATGTTACTAGCAAATATAAAACTGCTAATGAATAACATAGTATTTGGATATTTGCATTTGGAAGCTCATTTCTATTTTAAGTCAAAACAAGCAGGCATTAGTTTACTGATGCTACCGACATTAATACTAGTAAAGGGAATTTTAGCAACAAACAACCCTCAGGAACCATTTTCTAAAGAATTCCCAGGATAGGCTCCTAATTATTCAACTATCAAGAAATTGACTCTAAATGCTATCTGAGTTAAACTTAGCTGAGTTTAATTAGATTTTAAAAGTTGACTGGGAATTCGTCCAAAATGTGCTCATCAAAAAAACAAAGGTATTCAAAAGTAGAGGAAAGAAATAGGATTATGGGGGACAAAATTAATTTTAAACCTCTTGAAGTAGAAAAATGATTAAAGATAGAAATGGTAAAGGTAAAAAGATTTTCTTTTTATTTTAAAATGAGTTTAATACAATATGTCCCTCCCTGGGATTTTCTGTGACATACTCCTTTCAGAAATGTGCTAGTCCCCACTAATAAATTACTAAGGATAATGGAAAATAAAAATTCTTAAAAGGTACAAAATCACCAAAGGTACAATGTCACTGAACATCGTTTTGAGAATATCTTCCCAACCCAAATTATTTGACAAACTACTTTTTATGATTTGTGAATGTGCTTAAATATACTCTCATAAAAGTTAAAATATTTTGATTGTACATTAAACAAATTCACTTAAGGAAAATATAATAAAATTAAATGAATTTAGTAGTATCCAGAAGAATATGGACTGAATAATGAAAAGTTAATACTGGTGGCGACCTTAATAATGTGGGCTATATTAAACTCCTTACTGGCAAATTAATTGTAAGTTCTTAAATGGATGGGTATCCATCCTGAAATGCTTTAGACATGGTTGGGCTCAGTGAGTGTTTGTGGAACAAATGAATACCATTGAATTCAGGTAGATCCTAGGTTCTTCACTGTTTGATATATATTTTTCTGCTTGTAGTTATGCCTGATTGAAATAGAACTGATTACAAGATAGCACTTGTATGTATTTACAATCCTGTTGTGAAAATAAGCACTTTCAAATCTTCTCTCAAACTCAGGAGCTTGATTTAAAATGAAAAGAAATTGGCCTGTGTAATAGAAGTTCCAGGGGTAGACCAGGCCCAGCTCCTGGAACAATGCTGTCCCAAATGTCTCTCTCTCTTTTCTCTTTCTAGATCCCACCTTGGCCACTTTCTGCACTGCTTTCATTTGTGGGCAAGTATGGTAGCAGACACAGGACCACTTGGCAGCCCCAAGTTAGGGACCGTTTCTTTCACAAAAGACGCCAATCTTTCGTTGCCCTAGCTTGGATCGCATAGCCTACCCTGAACCATACATGGTATGCTGGTATATTAATTACCCACGGCTGCCATAGACTGGGTGGCTTCAAAGAAGATAAATTTATTCTTTCTCAATTTCTGGAGGCCAGTCATTCAGAATCAAGATGCCACCAGGGCTGTGCTCCCTCCAGCAGCACTAGGGGAAATTCTGTTCCAACTTCTGGTGACTCCAGGTATTCTTTGGCTTGTGGCCACATCAATCTGATCTCTGCCTGTGCGATCACATTGCCTCCTCCTCTTATCTGTGTCTCCTCTGTGTCTGTCTCAAATCTTTCTCTGCCTCATAAGGATACTGGTATAATACGGGATGACCTCATCTCAAGATTTTTAACTTAATTACAGTTGCAAAAACCCTTTTTCCAAATAAGTATATTCAGAAATGCCAGCGACTAAGACACAAACATATTTTCTGGGGACCACCATTGGACCCACTTGAGCTGGTACATGTTTAACATTCACAGCAAAGGTGAAGTCTTGATTATATAGTACTTGCCTAATTCCGTAGTATAAATACCGCAACCATGGCCAATGTCAAGCTACCACTGGGAAGTCACTAAAGAGGAAGTTGGAAGAGATACACAGTAGCATGACCTCACATAGTCCTTCCATCATACCAATCTATCAGATGGAACCTCTAGAGCATACATAATAGTAAAATGTACCCAAATAAATAGAAAGTGATGGATTTTTGAGTGCCTATTAACTTTAAGTGTAATTTATTTAATTATAAATTCATATAATTTAAATTTTAATAATGATCATATTTAACAACTGACTCACAAAATTCCTAAAAATTTACGAGTTGTTTTGGCGGTGCTGGTGTGAACCAGTTGCAACACACCACTTTACAGAGTTTGCTGGTTGACCAAGCTTGAGTCACAAAGCCTAAGGCAAAGAAAGGGTCAACAATATTTACACCACAGGAACTAAAAAGAAGGTGGGTGGGTCCTAAAGAGAAAACTGGAGTGCTATGACTTGTGGAGGGGGAGAAGAATATGGGGAAAACAGAAATGAGAAAGCCACTTAACTATCATTGTTTAAACATAGTTTAATAATGTTAGCCCAAGAAAAAATTTTTCAAGAGAGTTCAAAACAGTCACAGGTACAAGTATTGTGGATATGTACTGATCTGCAAATCACTCTCTCCAACTAAGGAAAAACCACTATTTTTCACATTTTCACTTTACTTAGGTCATAAAATCTGTTTGTAAGCCTGGGCATATGGATCTGAAGGTGGTGAGTTTCAGAAAAAGAGACATAAACCACTGGTCTTTTTTTAAGTATCATTTAAAAAAATTAACAGCTGTATTGAAATATTATTTGCACACCATGTGATTCACCTATTTCAAACACAAAATTCAATGGTTTTTGGTACATTCACAGAGGTGTCCAACCTCCATCACAATTAACTTGAGAATAATCTCATCCCCCAGAAGGATGCTCTGTAGCACTGCCCCAAAACTTCCATTGCCTGCATTCTGATTCCCAGCCCTCCAAGGCCACTAGGCTAGGCTATTTTCTGTCTCTACGGATTTGCCTATTCTAGGAATGTCATACAATATGTTATTCATGATTAGCTTCCTTGACTTAGCATAGTGTTTTAAGGTTCATCAATGTTGTCGCCTGTATGAGTATTTCATTCCTTTTTATTGCCAAATAGTACTTCATTGTATGGGTATACCATATTTTGTTTATCCTTTTATTAGTTGATGGACATTTGGATGTTTTGTCATTTGGGCTATTATGAATATAATGCTATTGTGAACATTAATGCACAAGTTTTTTTGTGGACATAGTATTCATTTCTCTTCAACCAATGTTCTTTTAAGTTGAAACATTCAGCAAGGTTTCTTATCTTCCACATGCTTAAGGCAACTGTCATTTAGGAATTAAATCAGAAATGCCACATACTTATTTGAATCCTCTTCAATATTGGGTCACTAACCCAACCCCTTAAGAATCCCGGGACTGGCTCAGTCCCGAGGAGAAGTCCTGCTCACCAGCTCCAGGGAAGGGAGGGTGCTGTCTGGCATTAGAAAGTAGGAGCTGACTTAAGGTCCCCAGATCACTGCAGGCGTGACCGAGTATTCCACGAGGCACCGGAGTCCTGGCCTCGCCCAACATAGGCTCCCAATAATCAGTCCATCACATACTCCTTTGGGGACTCTTCATGTGCAAAGTGTAAAGGATAATAAAAATGAAATCTTATTCTCTGACCTGGAAATCAGAGTTGTGATTTGGGAAACTTGCAAGAAAGAGGGGAAAATTTTTAACTTCCCTGATAGAGGCCGGTAGAGTTTCATTTTCTCCCTTGCACGATGGGAGACTTCTTCCACGTGTTCTGCAGACCTGCAATGATAAAAAAAACAAAACCCCAAAACCTCTATATTAATTTATATAACAACTTTCTTCCAAGAAATTCAGAGTGTCTCAAACAGTCTTCCACTCATTCCCCTAAGGGAATTTGCATAAATGTGCATAAGAAATTAACTTCTTTTAAAATTTACACTCTCCAGTTAGCCAGTACTGGGCAGAAATAGAACTGAAAAAGCAGACCTCCTGACCAAATATTCCACTATAATATTTTCAGTGAGGTTCTATAAATCAATGTACATTCTTAAGAATAATGTCTCTTCATAATATCTTCATGACCATTCCACCAAGGACAGGTGTTCCTTTCACCAGGGGCCAAACTTTCTCTTCCAAAGTTTTAGAATCAACTGTCATGGCATATACCATGAAAAAATATCATTTACTTACAATTAAGTATCAGGTCTGCCTTGAAACAAGCAGTTCAGGTTTCACTCTTGCAGCTCAGCCCTCATAGCCCAGCCCAACTGAGTAATCCCAGGACTGGCTCAGCTGAGGGAGAAAGAGCCCTGCTCACCAACTGTCAGTCCCCCTCACTGTGGGCACTTGCTGTGTTTCTGTGGTGCTTTTAAATGGGGTTGCACTGCCCCATAGGGTCTTGCTGATCATCCTGAGGAACATATGCAGGTCCAATTTCCCAAAGTGCAACTCGGTGCCTGGATGGATGAGTATGGGAGAGCTGCCAGCATCAGCCACATGTGGGGCCAACCCAGTCCTTCACCCCACACCAAACACTTAGTGCCTTTTGTTGGGCCTTTCTTCAGTATATTGTGAGGTTCTCATGGCTGACCCCAGAGAGAGAAAAGAATCTTGGTCAGAGCCACACTCGCTCATGCAGAATCCCAGGCAGTCATACCTGGGGAATATCTTTTCTCTTCTCACTGTGTCCTCATATAGGTTTTCCCCTGTACCTGTGTGCTAATCACTTACAAGGACTTAGCCAGTCACTTTGGGTTAGGGCTCACCCTATTGACCACCTTTTAACTTAGTAACATCTTTAAAGACTCTGAATACTCACACTCTGAAGTACTAGGGGTTAGAGCTTCCACATAATGAATTTTAGAGAGATACAGCACAATTCGACCCATAACACAGCTGTTCCCTGAGGGGGAGGCACAGTGCTCCAAATCACCATACTAACACCATCCTCAATAGCTGCCATTGGCCATCCCGTTTCTGCTGCTGTTTGTCCTCCAGTCGCCTCTCTCCTGCGGATGGACCTGCTGCTCCCATGTGGCACGTCAAACACTGACATTGCCTGTCACAGCACAATGGCTGCCACACACTACACCACTTCCGAGAGCCTGAGGGGCTGCTCGGGGGACCCTTCGCAGCACTAGAATCAGTTTCTTAAAAACAAAAACAAAAACACAAAGTGTACCCATGACACAGAGATAAGAGTTCAGGCAGAGTGCAGAAAGGAGATATTGCCATGAGGCACAGCTGACCACTCCTCTCAGAGACTGGACTGCAGGGTTAAGGAGAGCAAACTCTTGGTGATGACGTAATTTTTCCTGGGGCTGTTTCTAGTTAAGATCACCTGACCATACCAGGAACAGCCTGAAATTTCAATGGAACCCAACCATACAGCCCCTGAGAGAGAGCAGACTCCCAAATTGGTCTTTGTACCTATTTGTAGAAATGTGAGCCAAATTATAGCTGAAAACTCTGCTAATTCTGGGGAAGTTTTGGTCTTGTGCCTGGAACTATTGAAGCACATATTCACACCTACCACATGTAACACTTTAGTAGCATAATTTCCAGCACTTTAGTACTTTATTTTTAAAAGAAACAGAGCAGAGACTGAAGACCTGCTCACTCTGCTGCTTTTTGTAGAAGGCCCCACAAAAGGTAGAGGGATAGCTTCTGTGCCGAAAAGAGGCATAGTTTGCATTTTTAAAAGGAAGGGGACACACACACAAATCCTTGCCCAGAATTGGGGAACTCATGATGCTGAAACATATAACATCTGCACCTGTGTGTAAATAGAAAAAATGTCCAACTCACAAGGCTCTGGGAAAATAGTATAATAATTATCCAATAAATCTCAGTATTAGAGCTTGCAAAAGACCTTAAAACACCTTACTCTAACCCCTTTGGTTTTAATACATGGAAAGGGAGGCTCTAAAATTTTTAATGACTCGCCAAGACCAGCACTCTACCTAAAATGCAGGATTTTGCTTTAGGCTAGTGTACTTCCCACCCCATCAGCCTACTTCTAAACAGGCATTGTCCTGTTCGCCTGAATTGCATGCAAGAAAAACCAGTCCCTGCTCTCTCTACATCAGAGTCTCTATTTAGACTTAGTAGTTGAGAAAGCAAAGGCTATTTCAACTTCAACTCACTCTGCAAACAGAAGAAAAGGCATCTGACCAGTGGACTTTTCCAGCTTGTCTTTGGGTCTCACTATCTGCGGGTCCCCACTGCAGCGAGCTGGCGGCGGCTGCCAGTCTGACACCAGGGGGCGCAGCATCCTTTGTGCTTACGCAGGCTTTGAAGGCAGGCTCAGAAATCTGGCTGGGCCTCCAAGGCCAGTCTCCTTGTCAAGGTTTCTTTCTGGAACCAGCCCACTCTCCAGCCCTCTTCATGCAACTTCTTCCTGCCTGACGCTCAGATTCTTTACCCGTACTATTGCGGATTTGTGCATTTTACAGGGTTTTGCATGTGTCTAGAAGTGCATTCAGATACACCAGCCCTCCCCAGCTGCTCCTCCTCTGCAAAGCCTAGGAGACCATGGCCACAGCCTATTATTTGCTCTCACTTGGAGTCCCCTCCATTCAAGATGTTTCTAAAGATTCTTGCAGAATGAAGGAGCCTCGAGGCCAGGACTAGCTTCTCGGAAGAATGATCACATCCATCTTCCTAATACTTCTCCCCTTTCCACTCAAACAATAACAAACTCATGAAATCGCTGGTTCTGGGAAACTCATGCTGCCCAGCCACTTATCCGCACTCCCTTCTGTCTGCCCTGAGACAGTCCCAGGTCAGCCTTTGGTGGTGGACACTTACCCAAAGGGACAGGCTAGAGCATGCTTTCAGCTACACCTCTTACTAAACTACTGGGCACCCCAAGTGGGATAACTGCTTCCTCTGCCTTCACCAGCTTAGCTAAGTGTGTTCTCCAGCCTAGAGAAATCCACTTTGTATTCCCAAATTCTCTGATCCCAAGATTCAGTGCTCCCTTCTCCCACAGATAAATGAACATCCCTTTTCACTTTATGACACATATATAGCCTTGTTCCTATTGACATAACAAAGGCACAATGCAAACTCTTAACTCCCCAAAACACACCATTTTGCAAAGAGCCCTAAAAAAATCTGCTGTTCTGAATTGAAGGGTCACTGGGTTCTGAAGTAGCTGCTTTATTTAGAGATTTTAGGTATACGCAGTCCTTTCCCTGTCTCTCATTTGGGTCCCCCATGAATGCTGAGAGATAGGCAGGGAAATTAAAACTTAAGAGGCTTACCCCAGTCCCAGAGCTAGTCCGGGGTGAAGGCAGCATGGAGGTGACAGTAAGAGGTGACATTACTCGGGTGATAGTGGCCTGAGGAGAGCTGCCTGTCCATTTTGCTCTGAGGCCTGAAAAGAATGCAGCAATCACAAATGATCATCAGGTTATCTGCATGGAAAGGGCCTATGGTCTCAGGCCCTGAAAAACTGTACCAATAGTAGGAGCCTGGAAGGGGCAGGAGGAGAGGAAAGGAGTGATGTAAACTCTCACCTGACCGTTTTTATCTGTGGCCTCACTCACTCCTTTTCCTCCACACTCACCTTAGCTAAGTGGAATAATAGAAGTGCTAAGCCTGCAGTCAGGCTGTCACAGCTGGTTATCTTGATTGTGAGCCTCCCTGTCCTCAATCATAAAGCAATGATCACATCTGTGTATGAGTTATGGAGAGAGCCTCCAGAGGAATGAAAACATAGCACTGTGATTCTCGAAGAGGGGACAGCACTGAAGATTTTTATTTTCATTTTATGCCTTTTGGTATTATTTGAAGTATTCTGGTTTATGCATATATTACTTTATAATTTTATTTTCAAGTTCTTATTTGGACTAGTGATGCTCTTTAGAGTTGCTGTAATGATGACTTGTGTCAGGTGTCTGGCACACAGCCAGGTGTACAGTTGATGCTTATTGCACAGTAGTTTATTATTAGTTATCACACCACCCTCAGAACTGAGCAAAGGCAGTTCACATCAAGAAATTTGGGGTCTGGTGCAGACTCTGCTCTCAGTTCACTGTATGCCCTTGAGTAAGTCACCTCCCTTTTCTGCACCTCAGTTTCCTCATCTGTGAAATGGTAGTGCATGCCACTTGATTTAGAAAGGGTGGGAAGAAAACAGCAATGCTCACCACCAAAAATGCCACAGGCACCTTCTAAAATTCAGCCTCAGTCTTTGCTAGGGAGATCTCTCAAACTTGACTTCATGAGGCAGAAACCCTTCCTAGGAGAAGTTGTCATAGATAGGCAGAAAGGGCTGAAGTCAGCTGAACAATTTCTGAAGATAATATAGTAATTAAATTAGGAAATAACAATGTGTGAACACTGTATAAGGCCATCAGCTTAGGGTGGGAGGGAGGAACAGAAGATTTAGGCTGGTCATTGGGTGCAGTTGGCACCAATATCATTTCCTGACAAAAGAGATGCCCATGGTTGGCAGAAGAGGTATAATGCAAGGCCGGAGCTTTCTGCCCCAGCCAGAGCCAGTCCTGGTCCAGTTCCCTCAGCTGAGAGTTCTGTGCAGGGCACAGGCCTGACCTTGGTGAGATGAGACTCTCCTGGGCATGATCAGAAGCAGAGCTACCCAGCAGGAATGGACTAGAGCACCTCTGAAGTGTCTTCCAGCATTAGCCGAACAACAACAAAGCCGAGAGACTGGGCCATAGAAGGTGCAGATGCTCAGACACTAAATCTTTAGCAGCTGAATTGAAGAGACCTGTTCTGGGCACCCCAGCTCCTGAGAATCAAAGAGAGATTTGTTCCTACAACACACAGCTGATTTATTTTTCATCCTGCTCATCCGGAATCGGGATTTTCCTTAGAGTCTGTCTCCTTTGCCAACACTTGCCTTTGGGGACAGGAGGCAGGTAGTCTGGTGGGTAGGAAGATTCAGACTTCCTTTTTGCTTTTCAGTCTTCTTCCTATTGAAAACAGCACTGCCCGCTGTAGCAGCCTCCTGCCAATATTTGCAGGCAGGAAGGTTTTCTGACATTGTAAGGGAGATGTTCACAGTAGATGGGAGACCCTTTCCCAAAGCCATCAGGCAGGACAGAAATTGGTTTCATTTCCCAGCCCCCCCCCCCACGAAGAAAGAGCTCCCAGTCCCCCCTCTCACTCATGGTCAGCGTCCAGAAGGTATCTGACCTTCTTTTCCTTTTAATAAAAAGGGACATTTTTCTCATATCTCTAAATTATGTGGCCATGCCTGTTACAATGACATGTCCTCCCAAAGCTCCTGTTGTCTCTACCTACAGGGGAGGTCGTGTTTTCAGTTCTTGAGGGAACTGGAATAACGGAATCAAAGGAGGCAGACACCTGGCAGACCCCTCCCTTGTGAAAGAGGCCTAGAGATCTAAGGGAGGGTGGCAGGGGAAGTGGAGGTGGCTTGTAGAGCGTCTTCCGCAAGTAACAACAATTCTGCCTGATTGTTAGAGGCAAAACCAAATAAAAACAGCTCCAACCATCCTACATAGACACACCTATATTGTGCGAGCTTCTGTCATTTTAGAGCAATGCCTTCCGTTGTACATTACAAGTCACTTTCAAAGGCAGTTAGTACTAAATGTTTGGCCACGTGTTAAAATGCCTCCCTACTTGCTTTTCTTGCATGCTTCTTTTCTGTGCCCGTTTGTATCCCTAATAAGCAGCATTGTTTATTAGCTTTGGGTCCATGCCCCTGCGACAGAACTGAAAACAGGAGCACCGAGGCTGAGCGCTGGAAAATATAGCAGCTTTCCCTGGCCCCGCGGGATCCTGGGCAGCTGCGCAGGAAAAGCCCACCAGTGCGTATGAGCCTGGGGAAGGGCAACTTTGCAGGAGTTATTCCAGGTGTCGTGAGGTCCTGGGCAACCCGAAGTTCAGATGATTGGGCAGGAAAAAGGCACAAGAAGAGAAATGTTACCAAGGATTGGGACAGGGGTGTGACTTAAGGACCGGACAGGTTGCATTGCCAAGATCAGAAAAAGGGACTGAGGGGCGGGAAGCTCTCTGAACCACCTTTTAGTTGGAAGTCTCAACTCTCATCTCCGTGCAGTAAATTCTCATGAATAAATTCTCGTTCTTCCAGGTAGCCCCACAGTCTTTGCGGTAAAAATGAGTATCCTAAACAAGATGAGGCTTACTCCCCTCCTTTCCTAATGTTTGTCCCTATTTCGTTTTCAGCTGGGTGCCTTGTGGCCGTGTAGAATGTAGCGCATAACCTCAGAAATAACGCGTTGCTATATCTCCAGCCACAAAGAAAGTCTTTCAGTTACCCTCCGACCCAAAGGGACCCCCCGTAGGGCTTTTCCCAAGTTCCACTGCTTCCAAAACCGAGCACGGTTCTCTATCAAAAAGCAGAAACCCGCATCGGAGACACAACGCGGACTCCCTTCCAGGTCTGGGGGAGAATTTCCCGGCTTAGCCCAGCCTGCGCCTCCACCCACATCCTCCCCAATTTAATGTAGGGGCGGGTTCTGTTGGAGCGGTTGCCAGAAAGAATGTTATTAACCGTGCGCGCCAGACGCGGGCTGTGCGCTTCCCAAATCAGACTTCCAGGGCCTGGCCGAACTGTCTTTCCCACAGGCTCCTGTAAGAGAAAACCCCCCTATCCCCCATCCTCTGAAAATTCCTTCAACAGTCTACAAAAACTGACCAAACTGCCTTTGCTAGCTGCACTCCCTCATCCAGTCAGGTTGTTTAAAGAGATTCTGTTTTCTCGTAAGAGCAGAGTGATTTCCCTCCAGCAACTCGTGCAGGAGATTCTTTACGCTGCCTCTGGGTTGCAGCACGTCCAAGCTTCGGGAGACTTTTCCAAATTTCAAGGAGTAAAGTAAATTTCGGGGCAGGGAAAAAATGCGGTTTGCAGGAGTGCAGGGTCGGGGTGAGAGTCCTGGAAGCCTCCAGGAGGCTTTTTGTTTTGTAAAGCTAGACTTGCACCTCGACGCTAGCACGGCAAGGTTTACTGTTTTTCGAATTTAGAGAGTCTAGCGGTGTTTGAGCCCAGCCCTACGGCCTGGGGACCCACCCACCCCCACAGCGTACTGGGGATTGTTTCAGGATCCAGAAGAGCGGGCAGAGACGCAGCTGACTTTTTCTGAGGCTCCCGGCTCTACTGTCCTCGCCCTCCGGGTGCCACCCAGACCCATCCCATCGCTGCCAGGATTGCGCAGGAGGAAGGAAGACCGAATGTCTAGGCTGCTGAATCTCCCAACAGGTAGTTTCACCCGGCAGCTGGCCCGGTTTAAATATCAAAGACTGGGCTGCCGGGGCTGCTAAACTGGAACCCAGAGGCAGACACCTAGAGAGCCGTGGAAAGAATGTTGCGTTCTGGGAGTCACTTTAAATAACCTTGTTTTCTCTCCGCTCTCCAACTTCTCTCCCGAAATAGCGCACAAGCCAAGCTGTTTGGAACAGCGTTCAATGAGCCTAAATAAGCCGCTTCAGGCTGTAAACTCACATCCGATTTGGGTCCTTCCCTTTCCCCTCCCCCTTCCGCAGTAGTTACTACAGAACCCAGTTGGGTTTAGAGTGATAGATATTTATTTGAGAATTGGGAGATTCCCCTTCGAAATGTCCCAGGCTCTAGAGTAAAAGAGGAGAAGACTGTGTTGCATTTGAATGGCATAATTGAATTATGCCTTTCCCTGGTGCGCAGCAAGGCAAAGCAGAATGCCTGCCCGTGTGTGGACCAGCGGCCGAGGCCTTGCGCTACGTACAGCGGGCGCACCACGTTCCCTTCCCAGGGCGCAGGGAGAAGTTGGGTTGGGCTCCTGCCGCTGGCTCTCAGCAAGACTGCACCTCGCAGAAGGCTAGTCTGGCTTTGTGGTTTCCTGCCTTTCCGGGGCGCTCGTCCAAATGTCCCCTCCTGAGGCCGTGGGCACATGTGGTGCCTGTGCGAACACCCAGCACTTAACTCGAAACTGCCTGCATAGCCCCGAAAGATCCCTGGCGCACACAGCTCTCTCTGGGTGGGGGGAAATCGGACTCGGCTTCTGAGCGGCTAGATCTAGTCCTGCCTGGGCAGATGAGCCTCTCCCACTGCAGCTTTGAGCTATCCCTGGGTATTGCTTTCTACATCTGCACAAATCCCCCGAACTCCCAGCTCTGCCTGTCTCTCTCCTAAAAAAACTTGCTCAGACTCCCCAAAGCCACTGGCCCAAGGACGCCGCTGGGACCTAGGGCAAACCTGACCCAGGATGCTTGGATCTTTAACCACCTCTGGAACTGGCCTCCCAATAGCGCCCAACCCGCTCCCCAAAGCTCGAGCTAGAACTGTTTGCTTACCTTGAGCACCACTAACGGCGCTACAAACTTTCCAAAGTTTTCTCGAGCTTTGCCACCTCTCATCTGCCTCAAATGACACTGGCAGGAGAAAAAGAAACCCCCTTTCACCTCCACCTATCTTTCTCTCCTCTCCCTCTCCCCTCGTCCTGCCCGAAGTGTCGAACCTTTCGAACCTTTCGGGTGGTATCTTGCGGTGGTGGAGCCCTCGACTCTGGAGGGAAGGGAGTTAGCTTCTCATTCCCCACTTACTGCGCTTCTGCTGTTCCGTCCCCTCCGCCCCCACCTCACTTTCGGTGGGGACCTGCGAGCTTGGAGTTTAGTTTGGTTCAAATTTATTATTTTCCTTTAGATTTTTTTTCTTTGAGATTCCGCTCTGCTGGAGCCTTTAGCATCTGCCTGCGTTCCAGTTCTCCTGCGTGCAGCTTAGGAGACGCACCCGTAGCGTGGGGGTGGAGGGGGGTGTCTCCCGAGTTGGGGTCAAAGTCTCCCAGCCCGGTTTCGTCCCCCAGGGAGATCCTACGTCCTGCTGTGAGGAGCTTGGGGGCCTTAAGGCAAGCCTCCCCCTGCTTCTTGGTCCCTTCTCATATGTCGGCGCGTGCGGGTTTGGGGGCGTTATTTTTATATTGTTTTATACTCTTCAGAGAGAAGAGTAGGCAGGAGAGGAGACCTTGTTCTAAAACGCAGGGAATTGAAGGAAGAAAGTTTCCCTTCTTCCAGGTCACGTAGCTCAATGTGCGGGGCCGGGAGACCTCCACAGAAGTGCCCGAAGTTAATTTATTAGTGGCCTATTGTGTTTTTATTTCGTCTAGGATTAGCAAGGTTTGAGATGTTTGTGGCCAGCCCTACTACCCGCCCCCCCTCCCCCGCCCCGAACCCGCCACCCCGGCTTCCACTTTCAGACCAGCAGGTCAACGGGAACATTCGTGCGAAACCGAATCTCCTAGTGCGCTGCTGCGACGCGTGCGGAGAAGATAAACCGAATCCACCTCGGATGACGCAGCGTGGCTTGTACTACTGGGCTTGGTCCCCGCGGGCGTTTCTCAGCCTCAGAGTATTAGGCTTGAAATCAGACTGGAATGTGACTTGCCCCCGCCAGGGTCAAGGCCAACACCTTCTACTGATCCTTCAAAATGCCGGATGTGTTCCTATCGCTGGTTGCAGATTATGCCTGCCCCTGAGCGATACCGCAGGGGCTAAGTATTGCGCCACCGTCTTGGAATCGGAATGAAGTTTTTCCGCCGCTCACGATTAGGATAGCCATTACTTTGTGTGACCGCAGGCGTAAACTGCCTACCCAATACAAAAGTGGCTGCAAATGCCTCCTCCAAGATCGGCGGGAGACCACTCCCAACGGCATTCTCTCTTTCCGCTGCCGTGGGCGAACACGTGCCCCACGCTGCTAGCTAGCGCGCTCCGAGCGCTCCATCCGCGCTCCTGCGATGCTCCCACCGCACTCTTGCAGCGCTGGTGCAGCCCTCCTCCTCGCCAGTCCTGCGCACAGGCCTCTCCGGGACTGGGTCGGCCCAGAACCAAGTTCGCACCTCCTCATCCTTCAGGCTCCCCACCCACGGCTGGTCCCTTTAGCCTTGACTCATGTTGCCACCAAGGCTGTGCTGAAAACAGCTCAGTAGAGGGTGACCTGAAAAGGTGGGAGGTTTCTGGCCCCTTCGAATGGCACCCCAGCAGAAACAAAAGCAGCCCTTTTGTTTCTCTGTTCACGTCAGTGGAACCCTTACAGTAGCTTTGAAAATGGTGTGCGGGCTGAGGGAGGCGAGAGGAGAAAAACTATGGGAGACACAGGCGGTTGATAAAAGTTGTGGGTATGGGTGTAAGCAGCTTGCTTGTTCACTCCTTACCGTGCCACCAACCAGGCCCAAACGGTCGGCAGAATTGGCTACCTTCTCTTTTAACTACCAAACTGCTGGAGGGTGGGGCGGAGGAGAAGCACCCTACCCCGCGTCCCCGGCACCGCCCCCCCGCAGCCAGCTGGTACCCTCCAACTGTGGCAGCCGCACTTCAAGTGGCAGAACCATCCCTGCCGATCTGTTTGCTGAGAATAGAAAGGATCCCATTCACAAGGGAGCCCCCACTTCCTTTTGCCGCCTCCACCCATCCAATACTCTTGTACAGCCTAAGGCCTTTGGGTTGTATATATTTATTTTTAGTCTCTAGCACCCTAAATTTTATTGGGAGATGTTAAAGCAAGAGAGAAGAGGGGAAAGATAGGATTAATGAAAAGGGATTTTGAGGGCAGGAATAGAGAGTATTGAAAACCAAATGTAGATGAATTTGGGAGTGCTTTTAAATTTCATGTCTTTCAGAAGCTGTCCTGCTTTAGACCAAAACCTATTTAAATTATTATGAGGACAGGAAGCTGGAATCCTCTGGAAACAAAAAAGTCAAGGGCTTACAGGACACTCCTCTGCCCCTACCCCTCTCAAATGAATAAAAAGCAGCCCTCTGTTCAGTTGGGTGACTCAGTGCCCTCCGACACCAGCCCCTTGGCTGCGGGATGCACTGGTGGTGTCAGGCCTTGGCACTGCCGGGGCGGGATGACCCAGGGCCCCTCTTCACAGCCCCTCTCTACTGGTCATGGAAAGCTCCAGGTTCATATTTCTAATCTTGAGGCCTAGGTAAAAAATAGAAAATTTTTTTTAAAAGTAGAATGTTTACTCCTGTGTTCAGTCACTTATGTGTGGTCTCCCTTTACTTCCGTTTGTAGGGTTTTCTCCTTTTTGTCTTCTTTCCCCTGTCTTGTTGGCAACCCTGTGGGAGAGTTGGTGAAGGTGAAATTGACCAGTTTATTCTTGTTAATCAGGCACCAAAACAGCAAAAACACTAACTCTCCATTCTTAATATGATTTAAAAACAGACATAAAACAGTCATCAAGGTGGGGACTGGTTAGGACTGAGAAGTCATGAATACTGGTAAACTAGCTAATCCTGTCCCTTTAAAAAAAATTCAGAAAGCCCTCCCATCAGCCCAGTGTCTGGGAAAGAAGCAAACTAACTGCTTGCAGCAAAAGAGACAAAGAGGCCAAACAACAAAACAAACAAACAACTCCCCCCTCTCCCCACTCTGAGACAACAATAGACTAGACACAGCAAGTGCAGTGACGGCCTGGCCGGCTGCTGCTGTCCACCTGCCAAGTCTCCAGCATTTGGCTGGAGACTCTCTCTCCCCCCACCCCACCCCCATCACCCCTCTCTCTCGGTCCTTTCTGTCCTTTTCTCTGTGTGACTCTCCGTGTGTCTCTCTCTTGGGGTCTGGCTATGTGTGTGTGTTTTGTCCCTGTCTCTGTTCTGCTTTTGCTTTCACTTGATGTTGCTCTCTGTCTCAGACCTTCATTATTCTCTCTCCACCCCTCCTCAGTATATTAGCATACTGGGCATTTATTTATTTACTTGCTGGGCCATTGCTGAGGCATCTCCTCACTGCATCCTTACAACTTCTGTGTCTCTGGGTTGTCACACTGGCCTGTTTTATGTTTCGTTTGCAGGACTCTGCCAGAGCATCCCAAAGTCCATTTGCACTTCAGTTTTTAACTATTCCTCAAGTTCAGGTCTTTGCTCTTTTCTGTAAGGCTTCTGGCACACTCCTGTCCTCCCCTCTACCTTGTCCCCTTTCTCTACTTCTTGGCTGCTGCTTGGGACTCTCATGCACATCTGCCTTCCCTTTCTCCCCGCCCCCCCCCTCCTCTCCCTGAAGCAGCTACTATCACCCCCTACCCCTGACTCCCAATCCAGCCTTTTCCTTCCTCTTCCCTCCTCTCCACCAAACTTTAATAAAGTACTGTAAACATGGGGATTACTTGTCTTTACAAAGTAGCTATAAACCCACAGAAGCAGAGAGTAGAGAGAGGAAAGAATCAATAAATGGTGACTGTAGACAGAAAAGGCTGAAGCCCAGAACAAGCGTCCCTGTCAACAGCCCCATCCCTTTAACACTTTTCCTCCTAATAAACCTTTTTGTGATAGCATCTTCTCCTGAAGCATCTGTGTCTGCTCCAGGGAGACACAGGGAAAACCTGGCCATGACTCTCCTCCACAGGACAGCAGGTGGCCAATGGGAAGGGAGGCTGCAGCCTCATCACAGGCTTTCCCACCCCCTGCCCCTTTTCATGTGCTCTCAGGGGAAAATCAAAAAGCTAGGGACCCCTGGCAATGGGACCAAGTAAGAGAAGTAGAGAATGGCTGCTTAAAAGAAGCATCTCCAAGGATGGTTGTAAAGGGGAGAAATTTCACCTATCAGGAAAATGTGGATCGAATGGGGCTGACCTGTTTATCTAAGACAAATCTGGGAATCTCCAGAGTTGTCCCCACAGTCGGGTGGTATGTGGTTTGGAAATGGTGTCCTCCCCTGCAAAATAACCCAACCAAACCATGCCCAGTAAGCAACAGAACCAGGACAAATGATCTCTCTCAGACTCATGCCTTCCTGATGCCTCCTTTCTTCAATCATATACAGGCAAAGACAGAGGAAAACAACATTACAGTCAATTCTGCAGAGAGGAGAGCCATTTAGCCTGAGAAGAGTAAAAGCAAAACAAACCTCCCCCCACAGAAATAGGAAATATACCCTCATTGTTTTATTTGGTAATCAGGGCAGCATTAAGATACATTGATGTCAGAAAACATACCTATGCACATGCATCTATGCACAGGTGTGTGTATATATGTATATTTAGTTGGTGGAGACAGCTTGTTAAGAGAAAGAGAGGAGTTGTGAAGTCAGATAAACCTGACTCGATTGTAATCCTGGCCACTATACCCCCCCTCACAGTGGTGTTCTAAAGATTATGTGGCATCTCATATATGAAAAGCCAGGAGCAATGCCTGGCAAACAGCCTTTGCTCAATAAATGAGTCTTCCTAAATCTTATTCCTTCCTCCCTCCCTCTCTCCCTCTCTTTCTTCCTACTTCTTTCTCCACTGGCCTCCTCCCTGAGCTTTCCAAGGGCTAGTAAGCAAAGAGAAAAATCAATCAAAATTGCCGCAATTTTCAGATTCTAAGGAAATTTTACTGCTCTCTCTGAGTCCCAGTACTGGAACGGTATAACCCATACTAATTCTATGCCCAAATACCACCTAGGATAATTTGTTCTTGGATGGGATTATTTTACTCCCACCCCTGGATTCTTTCTTTTCAACAGTTGAAAAGAGAGAAGCCTTATCTGAAATCCAACTATTTTCATGTTTTTATTTGAGACTATGTGACTAGAGAGCTTCTGGTTTTTTGTTTTTTTTTTTTTTGGCGGGGGGAGGGCATATTATAAATTATGCCATGGCCAAAGAGCCTAAGAAGAGAGAAGCAGAAAAGAATATGTTCTAATGAACTGTGGTCCTGACCCATAACTTCCCAATTGGGAATGCTGTTTTCTTGGTATTTTGACCTTGTCAAAATGACTGATTTTTTTCCCTCCTCAAGAGGAATCACTCTCTAGCTGAGCTGTGTTTCTGGAGTTGCGTTTTGGGACAGACAGCACATCAGTGCATCTGGAAGCATTCACTATGGAAGTGCCTGTCCTGACCCTTCACCAGTGACTGTTGCTAGGAGCCCTTTTACTTTCTCTTTCCCAGAATCAGGTTGTAACAGCAGCATGCAAGCCTGCGAGCCATGGCTGGAGCCCCAGCTTCAGTCAGTGGGAGAATGAACATGTAGAAAATGTTCCCACCTTAGACTTCCTTTTTCCATGGGTCTTATTGTCTGTTCTGCCAATATTGCATTTCCACATTTCACTGGCTTCCTGTCCACTTTCCTGTTTTACCCAGCCTTAACAACCACTGAGAGTCACTAACATTGTAGCATATATTGGGAGGGTGGGCAGACCTTTACCACCCCCGCCCCCAACACTATTGATCATCTCTTTGTTCCTCTCTCTTCTTTCTGCTGCTTATGGCAAGGATGTGGAAACCTGTTGTGTCTTTCTCCCTCTTCAGACATCCTAATTTCCATGTGGTACCTTTCTGGGAGCTGCAAATAGAGATACTTGTCCTTCCTGGAAGCACCTTAAAAAAAAAAAACTTTCTGCAGATTTTGATCTCCATGCACTAGGCATCTTTGGGCAGTAAACAACCTGCACAAACAAACACGAGCATTCTTTATCCCCAAATTCTGGTGTGTGTGTGTGTGTATGTGTGTGTGTGTGTGTGTGTGTGTGTGGCTAGGCTCTTAGTCATTTAGGGACATTTCCCTAAAATGGAAAAGACCACAAAGTGTGATGTCAGAAGACTAGCAGCCTCTGAAACCTTCCAGGGCCTTGTCTTTTATTCTTCATGGGCACTTGTCCAGGAAGAAGCCTGAGATTATGTTTCCTTATTTTGTCTTTGACCTACATTTTTCATTCATTATGGCTTCAATGCCACAGTAGTGGCAGGAAGGCATTTGTTACTGCAATGGGTACAATGGGTATTAATGCCTAAATAAGCCAACTCCTCAAGCACTGTTACATCTTCTGTTCTTGGCTTGACTTTGTTCCAGTGGGCTAGCTTTTGTACTAAACCAGTAACTCACTTTGGGACCACTTGAGAGCTTTACGTTGGCACTGCTGCCTACACAGTTAAGTTCTGGAAAAATTGCCAGGTATAAATAGTACCAACAGATTAATAGATTCCAAACTACATCATTTTGAGTGGGCATTGTAATTTGTATTCTTCCTGAGGAAAAGGTTTGAAGAGTCATCAGTTTCTAGTTTAAGAGAAAGGTTTGCATCTAATTGCTCAGTTATAGCAGTTCTGTACTGACCCCATCCTATAGAACAAGAAACCTCCCAGTTGAGGAGTCTTTCAAAAAACACTTTATCCCCTGAGGTGGCTCTCAATCCTGGCTGCACATTGGAATCACCTGGGGAGCTTTAAAAAATTACCAGGGCCTGAGCTTCTCCTCAATCCAATTAAATTAAAATCTCTAGGGGTGTGGTATGGGCATCTGTATTTTTTTTAAAAGCTCCCTTGGGCGATTCTAATGTTTAGCCAGGGTTGAGAACCACTAATTTATAGGTTGAGAGAACAGCACATTGTGGTGAATAATGCTCATTCCTTTAATAAGTATGTAAAGAACTCCTACTACAGGAGATGGTTTACCGGAGACCAAAAGATGAAGTTGATGGGCACTGTGCTTCTCCATGAGGTGAGGATTTAGTGGGCACATGCTAATGTGCAGGTGTCTGAACAGAACCTTTCTGCAGCATGCTCAACTTTGCTCCTACAAAAAGCATGAGACTGCAAGTCAGGGTCTCAAGTTCCAACTCAGGTTCCATCGCTAACTAGGGAAGTGACCTTGGACAAGTCTCTTTACCACTTGGACCTCAGTCTGCTCATCTATAAAAGGAAGTGGCTGAAAAGAAAACTGCAATTTGTGTTGGTGTACTCCAGCCTTACAGTGTATTGTTAAATTCTCAGAAGCCAATAAGCCTCGCCAGGCAATTGCCAAATTCTTTTGGAGGCTGGCTCACTTCACTCATGCATACTACTGACAAATGACCTTCTGATGTTCCACCAAATCCCTTTCCAAAACCCCAAGTATCAGAGTTTAATTTTTAAATAACACTGGTTTCCCTTAATTCCCTTGGTCTCTCACAAATTAGCA
Organism: Phyllostomus hastatus; assembly: GCF_019186645.2. Taxonomy (NCBI): domain Eukaryota; kingdom Metazoa; phylum Chordata; class Mammalia; order Chiroptera; family Phyllostomidae; genus Phyllostomus; species Phyllostomus hastatus. The sequence continues at coordinate 16,654,883 of NW_025333857.1, forward strand.
GATGAAGAGAATGGAGTAGTGGTAATGTCTATGAGCAGTGGGTAATGACTAACAGAAGTTTATCCAGTTGGATAAATGTCTAGTGGATTGCTGCTGGGGTCAGTGTTAGTTCTGGTCTTAATTAACATCTTCATTAATAGAGTAGGAGAGGGAAAAAACAATAGCTAATGATATTTGCAGATGGTAGTGAATTCAGAGGTGTTGCTATTACCAGTGAGGGCAGCAAGAGCCATGGGGATATCAGAGATGTGAACAAGAAGTGATTATAATGATGTTTGTTCTGGAAAAGGCAGAATGAAACATTTTTGGGTAAAAATGACAGGAGCACTGGGAAATGCTTTAAACAACAACAACAACAAACACATAAAAATCGTAACTTTCATTTGTAACTTGGTATGCATTTGCCAAGGCAGCTAATGGCTTTACAACTTCTGTCACATGTACTGAGATATTGTCTTGAGCAATAATAATGATAATAACAACAACAACAATAATAATATCCAATGTTTATTGAGTGCTGACAATATGCCAGACAGGGTTCTAAGTAATTTACATGGAAGCAATTTTTATCCTTAAAACCATGATGATGGTTTCTCTTAGGCTCTCAAAAGAATCTGACAGCAGCCTTGCTATGGTTCTTGGATTTCTAGGTGTGAAAGAGGACTGTGAGCTCAAGGAAAAATAAGTATAAAATAGAATAGGCAAGTAAAGTGTAGTGTATGCTCTTTTCCCAAGCTCATCCATGAGCATTCAGAATCTTTCTTTCTGCCTTTAATTTTTTTCCTGCCCCAAATCTGTCTACCACCCTTTTCTGTCATTATGCAATTGTTGGATTAAGACGGTTGGTGAGGGTAGACAGAGAAAAAGCTTGCAAAAGCCAAGAAAGGAAGAAAAGAAGGAAGGAGGGAGAAAGAAAACTAAAATTTATGGCACCACAAGTCATGCAGTAGCACAAGGTGTTGAACACGGTACATATCACAGGTTTTCTTGTTTAACCTTTACTTACCTAATTTTCACAATGACTCTCATAGTTACTAGCCCTCCCTTTTATTAATGAAAGAAGACTCAGAGTTTGGGACATTGGCTATGAACACACAGCTGATAGGCTGAGTGAAGTGCAAACTCCAGCTGGTTTCCTCCTAAACTCAAGTCCTAAAATCATGTCCACGAATACATATTTTTTTCCTTTCAATTTAGCCCTGGCCAGTTAATGACAACACACAGCCATACATGCAGAACAAGGAGGTATCAAAAAATTCAGAAGCGAATAAACACTGAGGAACAGAGGGGTGAAGGGAAAGTAGCCAGGACCCACATCCACTGCCCAATTCAATGTGACTGAATTTTTTATAATTAGATTTTGAAATTAGGAAAAAAGGAATTTGCAAATGAGAAAGGCTTCACAACAGTGGAGCCTATAGTACCGTGGATTTGACCTTGAGGGAATTTGGCCGAGAGTATTAGTGTCTGAGACAAAAGTAAACTGAAAGGAAAAACATTTGAGTGCTCAAAAGCTGAGACTCTTTTTGGCAAACGTGAAGCCCAGGGCCAGATGGATGCCAAAGGTCTTCAAAACTGTATCAGAGAAGCTTCAGGAAGTGGGAAACATGTGGCCTGCCCTGGGCACGCAGTCCCCTGTCCCACAGCCTCACTCTGAAATGAGGCTCCAAATGCCAACTCAGGGTTAGAATCAGTAACTAAAATTTTAAAATGATGGAATATACATTTCAGAGTTGATACATAAAAGGTATAGCTCAAGGAATAAATATAAAGCAAACATGAAGATAAACAAGAACCAGGTCAAGAATACATTATCTGTATCTCAGCAGTCTCCTCCCCATCACCTCCTTCTCCCAAGAGGTAACCATCATCCTGATTTTTCTTAAGATCATTTCCTTGCTTTATTGGTTTTTAATTTCAGTTTTAGCACTCATGCAGGCCTGTTTTTTAACTTTATAAATAAAGTCATACTGCATGTATTCTTTTACAACTTGCTTTCTTTCAACCACATATTATATATAAATAAACTGCCATGTATGTATCCATTCTACCTTTGTAGGGACTTTTGGTTGTGTCTAGTCTGGAGTATTTAGGAACAATTCTGATGTGAACTTCCTGTACATGCCTCCTGTTGCACATGCACAGTAGTTTCCCGAGGGAGGGGATGGAAATCTATTACCAACAGGCCAAACAGAACCTACTGCTTGTGTTTGTACAACTTGTGAGCTAAAGAAGGTTTTTATGTTGTAAGTGAGGCAGTAAAAAACAAAAGGGGAAAACTGCCTCATGCCATGTAAAAATAACATTAAATTCAAATTTCAATGTCTATAAATAAAGTTTTATTGCAGTACAGTTGGACTTGTTGTTCACATATTGTCTGTGGATACTTTAGTGCAACGTGACAGAGTTGGATCGGGGCATCAGAGACTATCTGGCTGCAGAGCCTAAAGTATGGATTGGTTACAGAATATCTGAATTAAAATGAAAATTCAGGGACTCTTATTGAAAAAAAAAGGCCAAGACTGTCAGCATGGAGACAGCAGAGCATGAAAGTAAGCACAGAACCTTTCTGAGCACACAGTGCTGTGCTCATGCACAGGCCCACGACCGTGAGGCTGACACTGCCTCCAGTTTTCTGGCCCTTTGCAGAAAAGGTTTGCTGACCCTGCTCTAGTACATATTCCTAGAATGGAAACTACAGTGATCCTAGATAAAATAAGATGCTATATGCAAAACAGCGAGCACAATATCTGGTAATTGGCAAGAATTACTATAACTTAGAGGCTCTCTTTCCTTCCAACTTCCACCTGGGCTTTCCGGCCCCCAAGAGGTCAGTCTGTAGTGTTTCTTTCCAAAAAGGTCAGGTTCTCAGATGGCTGTCAGTTACCATAATTGCTGATGACTATTTGGCTTAATTCTACCACAACCCCATTCCCTTCAGGCTCATGCAATTTATGAAAGATCTTTGAATTAAAGTGACTTTTAAGCCCAAAGGAATGAACGAATTAAAATCCACAGGTGTTATTTCCAGCTTCCAAGTTGGAAGAGTGTCTGTCTGATCACATTGAGGGTTTCTTAGAGAAAACTTGTTAAAAAGCAAAGAAAACACTGGATTAATTCATTAATAGTATTAAAAAGAACAAATTAAGAGTACTAACAATACTTGATTTCAAGCCTTATTGTAATGCTATAGTAACTAAAATAGTATGCTACTGACATCAAGATAGACAAACTGATCAATGAAATAGAACAGAGAATGCAGAAACAGACCCACAACATATATGGATGATACTATAAAGGGGATTCAGTAGAGAAAAGACAGTCTTTTCTACAAGTGGTACTGCAACAATGAGATATCCACATGAAAAAAATTCCAATCCACACTTTGCATTACATACAAAAATTACATCAAATAGATTATAGACCTCAAGGTAAACCATAAAAGTGTAAAAACTCCAAATGAAATTGGTAGAAAAATCTTTGTGATGTTGGATTTGGCAAAATTTCTTAGATATCCAACAAAAAGCATGATTTATAACTATAACTTCACCAAAACTTTAAAATTCTACTCTACAAAAAACATAGCTAAGAGACTGAAAAGAAAGCCACAGTCTGAGAGAAAATATTGCAAATTAAATATTTGATAAAGGACTTGTATCTACAATATACAAAAAAGCTCTAATAATTCAACAATAGGAAAGTAAACACCTCAAATTTTAAAATCAGCAAAAGATTTGAATAAACACTTTACTAAAGAAGATATGAGAATGATAAATGTGCACATAAAAAGATGCTAGACACTATGAGTCATTAGACAAACCAATGTTAAAATGGTAAGAGAATATACCACATACCTTTAGAATGTCTAAAAATAAAAGACTTGGTCGTACTAAGTTAGTGAGGGTGTGAAGGAACTGGAACTCTCACACATTTCTGATGGAATTGTAAACTGGTACAGTTACTTTGGATAACAATTTGACAGTTCCTAAAAAAGTTAAACCTTCACAAGTTATCTACCATAAGCCCAGAATCTCCATTCCTAGGTATTTAATGGAGAGAACCGAAAGCTTATGACTGTACAAAGACTTGTACACAAATGCTCATAATAGCTTTATAAAATAGTAAAAAACTGGAAGCAATCTAATTGTCTACCAACAAATGATAGATAAGTTATATGATGGAATACTACTCCATAATAAAAAGAAATGAACTATTGATGTGTATAAGAACATGAATAAATGTCAAGATATGCTGAATGTAAGAAGCCAAACAAAAAGGAGTGTGTGCTGTGTGATTCCACTTGGATAAAATTCTAATGCAAGCCAAGTGATAAAGACAGAAAACCCATCAGGAGCTGCAGGGGTGGGGGAACAGGAGGGAGGGATGACCAAATGGCACAGAAAACATTTTGAAGGTGACTGAAATGTTTCCTGTCTTGATTCTAGTGATAGTTTCATGAGTGTACACATATGTGAAAACTTATCAAGCTGTACACTTTAAATATGATCAGTTTATTGTATGGCAACTATTCCTTAATAAGTATATTTAAAAAAACTCACAAAAATACTGCAACATTGAGTGACATTGGAAGCCATAAAATGGGAAGAGAAATCTGCAAGAGATAGAACTGACAAAGGTCTCTTTCACAATTTATAAAGAACTACAAATCAATTAAAAACAAAAACTGGAGAGCCCAACTAAATAAATGGGCAAAATATTTGAACAGACACTTTACCAAAGATGATATACAAATGGCCAGTACACAGATGAAAAGTATCTCAACCTCCTTTGTCATCTGGAAAATGCAAATAAAAACCATCATTGAGATATTACTATACTCCAGTTATTTAAACAAACAAAAAAAAAGACCAATTATACAAAGTGCTATTGAAGATGTTAATCAACTAAAAGTCTCATACAATGCTGTTGGGAGTATAAATTTGTAAATCTGTTTAGAAATCTTTTGGGCATTATCTACTAACATTTATTATAGGTGCCCTGACTGGTGTAGCTCACTGGGTTGGGCAACCTCCCATAAACCCTCCCACAAACCAAAAGGTCGCAGGTTTGATTCCTAGTCAGTGCACATGCTTGGGTGTGAGCCAGGTGCCCAGCTGGGAGCATGCAAGAGGCAACCCATCAATGCTTCTCTCCTTCTTTTTCTTCCTCCCTTCCCCTCTCTCTAAAAATAAAAAAATACAATCTTTAAAAAATTTATTATAGGTACTTCATAGCCCAGAAATTCTACTAGCTTTATGCCCAGGAGAATGCATACCAGAAAACATGAAAAAGAATGCTCATATCTCCATTATTTGTATTGCCTCCAAAGTGGAAACAACCCAGTAGTTGTCAGGTATACAACAAATTTTCTGGTATGCATACAATAGAATTCCATACTGCACTGTGAGAACCACCGCCCCTGAAACTTGGTTACCTACAACAGCAGGAACTCACATGAAATGTCGAACAAAACAGTTCAGACACAAAAGGGTACATATCATGCTTCCCTTTATATAAAGTTCAAAAACAGACACTATAAGTTTATATTATTTGAAATCAGGGTAGTGGTTATCTTTGAGAAGGATTGTGGGAGTATTAATTGGCAGAAAACAGCATGTGGTTTATGGATTGTCAGTAAATTTTCCATTGCTTAATATGTATGGTGGTGATAGATAATTCATCTAGCTATACACTAATGATGTGCCTTTTTTTCTACATGCATGATATAAAGTTTTTTCTTTTTATTGCTCTATTAACAGTCCATTGTATGAATGGACAGTAATTTTTTTTAAAGCCCAGGAAAAGAGATGAGGGAAATCACTTACATCTCATCCTCTAGGGATCCAAAGAATTAGGTCAAGGCTGCTAAAATACCTCTTTCCTGCTGGGTGACTAAGTCCTGACGGGTCTTTACTGTCGCTCTACAGTGCTGATAAAGTTTTCCATACTTATGGCTCCCTGTTGGGGAGTTTGGGGGCTTAGAATGAGCCCCACAGAAAGGAGCGGATATTTCAAGGCTGGGTAAAGCCACTCTACTGAGGATGGGACATGTAGGGGGAAAAAATGTTTGCATAAAATTGGTAGTTAAGAGCCAAGGGTCTAGAAACACACCTTAAGTTCAAATCCTGCCTATGACATGTGAGAGTTATTGACCTTGGGTAAGTTATTTACTCTCTCTGTACCCTAGTTTTCTCATCTGTAAAATGGAAACAACACTGTACCTATATCACAGGATATTTAAGAAGATAAATGAGTTAAAATGCTTAATAAGTATTCTAACATGAAAATGAAAATAGGTTAGCTTGAAAGGGAAAGCATCACTCACCACACTCAGGCTTGCAAAGGAAAGGGCAGAGTGGTTTTCAACGAGCTGTCAAAGCTCTGAAACTGTCCTCAGATACTGCTCTCGTCCCCCGTCCTAGATAGATATTCTGATACACTGTATGTTGCAAAAAGCTTTGCATACTCCCCTTTTCCTTCTTTTGATAAACATCTTCCTGCAAGGTTTCTAGAATTCTCAGTTCACCCTTTTGACCTCATAGAGAAGCCTCCCAAGCATATGCATTCAAAACAACACCACACAAATTCTGTATTTTTGTCAGCTCCTGCCATGGTCTCTGTTCCCCTGCCCCATCCCAGGTCTCTTTGCTCTATGCTAGAATGTTGTTTTTGTTCACACTGTATCTGCTGGACATAGCAAGTAAGTGTTCATTAGTTGCCTGGAGTTAGAATATCTTATTCAGTAGATGAATGAAACTCTTTGTATCACAGGGTTCTAAAGGATTCTCAATTTTTATAATTTGGGTAGCATCATTCTGTGCCTGTTATTGAGCCAGCCCTTTGGAAATGGTTACTGAGGACAGCAGCAGTGTCCCATGTCTTCCCTTGAGCCAGTGCCTGCCACAGGGCTGGTGCTCCTTAAATGTTTAGGAAGAGGCCCCTGCTTAAGATGAGAGCATAGAAGTGAAGGTGAGATATAAACTACCTCCCCCAAATTTCATACTGCACCACAGCCTCTTTTAAATTCATCTTATGTAGCATCAGAGAACTGGGAATAATCCTCTGGGGTTTTTTTTGTTTTGTTTTGTTTTGTTTTTTAGAGAGAGGGAGAGGGAGAGGAAAGGGGAATCTTTTTTTTTTTAATTTTATTTATTTATTTTTAGAGAGGGAAGGGAGGGAGATAGAGATAGAGATAGAGAGAGACATCAATGTGTGGTTGCTGGGGGTCATGGCCTGCAATCCAGGCATGTACCCTGGCTGGGAATTGATCTGGGTTTTTAAACTAGAATTGCAAATGAATGCTTTATGCCAGGCCCAGAGAGGCTGCGAGGTCCGGTCATTGTCACAGACCACATTAGCCCTTATTTACAATTTCTCACCACATCTGAAGGACGAGGTTGGAGACAAATAATAATCTGACAGATTCAGGATATATTTATTGAGAAAGGCCTACATTTCAGACTCGTTCATACATAGTTTGACACAGGATATTTTTCGATCCCTAAACAACATCACTGACATGGGCCTTTTTTTCTTATGTTCCTTTTGAAGGTAAGGAGACCTAGGCTCAGAATTATTGATATTACATGCTATGCCAGAATCACATAGCTTTTGGGTGGCTAAGTCAGGAATTGAATCCAAAACCCCAGTGCCTCTTAGTCCAAGTCTAAAGTCTCTACTCCATTACCTGTAGAACATACTAGAGAATGAAAATAATCTCGTTACATTCTTGACCCAAACTGGTTAACCCAGCTCCATGAGATCTTTAATCACCACAGGGTACTGAATGAATCACGGCTGTATCCAAAGCTCCAATCCACATTCAAAGGAGCAAGATCTATTCCATTGATAATATTAAAAAGAATATGCCTGAGGTTCTAAAGGAAATTTCAAAAGAAGAGTGATAAAAACGCTTTAAGGAATACTTGAGAAACCTCCCCAGGCAACTCCTATGAAGGAGCCACATTCATCAAGATGGTTACAGCATGACTAAGTCCTTTCTGCCTGTACAGGTCTGCTATGGCCATGGGTTTTGGAATTAGAAAGATCTAGATTAGGAGCTCTAGGACCTTCTGTTGATAACCAAATCTCTCTGAGCCTCAGGCTCCTCATCTTTAAAAGAGCTGAGATAATGTACAGGACCTACTGAGAACAGAGCAGAGCCATAATTAGACCTCAGTACCTAGTAATTACCATCACTTGTCATGACTCTCATCTTTACCTAAGGCTGGAGAAAACTACTGCCCCAGGAGAGGGCTTGCTTAAGTAAGTTGCTGGCAAAGGTCACAGTAAAGAAGATCCAGCTCGTGGGTAGACATTTAAAATGCTCTGGAAGAAGCCTGCGTATCTACAATGTAGGAAGACCCAGCAGAGACGGTCTGGCTTCCTCACGTGGAATGGCGTGCCCATGTTGCTTAACTAACATGGTGTTTTGGGCAGAACAAGGGTCATTAAGACCTTCTGTGAATGAGCCTAGAGCCTGATTGAATGTGGACCACTTCCATGCATGCCAAGAGAGTAATTGTAGACTCAACATGTGCATAATGTATGACCTTCTCAATTATTTACTGTGCAGACTCTGTCACGTTGTATGTTTGTTCTCAGGTCCTTCTCCACTTGGGACTAGAACCTAGAGAGTGGGTGTTCTGTTTGAAGAACAAAGCACTACAAGCAAGTGCAAACTGCACAAGACATTTCATGTCAATGACAACATGGCCTGCTTTCTGAACAAATTCTAAGAATTGCCCACATGGATATAGAGATCAGGCATTCTTAGATGGTATATCTAAGAACCTTTATTCTTTATTCTTTTTTATAGAGTCCATTTGTTGAACAATTGCCAACAATGATTCTTTTTTTTTTAACTTTCCAAAATCTTAAATTCATAAAAGAAAAAAAGTTCTTGGTTGCACCATGTACCCTGATTTAATGTGCAGGAAATACAGTCTCTGTACAGATGTGGGAGTTTTATCTTTTCTAGGGCAGTGGTGGTCTCCTAGGCTATGTGGTATTATCATCACGCCTCTAAGAGATATGTCTGATGGAACATTGTAAGCCATTTAACTTTTTAATTAGGTAATTTCTTTATCAACAAGAACAGATTCGATGTTATCTCTAAGAAATGATCATCTTCCCTCACTTGCATTCAGGCATTTTGTTTTTAGTGAGAGAAACAGGAAGAGTTGCTGTGAGCAGGGCCAGGATTCATGGAGACTCAGGCATCTGGCTTATGGATGTCAAATGTTAATTTTGACCTGGAGAATAAAAGGTGGTGAATGGCTAACCTGGGACAGTTCAGTCTGTAAAGGAGCTTGTGGTCATGGTGGTTCTGGTGAGGCTGTCACACTGGCATGCAGAACCAGCTTCCCACATGCTCTGAAATAATTGTTACTATAAAAAACACCTGTTTCAAGTCAGGAGGCCTATTTTATGATTCTGGCACTGCTACTAACTAGCTCAGCAGCCTTAAGCAAGTCACTTTACCTCTCTGAACTTGTTTTTATTTTTCACCTATTAGAAGAACATTTGGAATAGATCAAGTATTGTAAACTCATGCGTACAGGAGGCAAGTGGGTAACGAAAATGAGGAAAGTGGTTGTGTGTAATGCGACAGAGTGATGGGGACTGTGGAGACCGAGCGCAGCAGTCGCTCCGCTCCAACCCATAGGTCCTGTGCCCAACGCTCGTCCAAAAAGTGTCTTGCCTTCCACTTTTCAAGAGAAGCAGGATATCCTGATTTTTAGTAAAATACTCCAATTTTTAAATATCGACAGTGAATCCAACATTAAAAGCATGAGAGGACAAAAGAGAGATGTTGCCAGTTTTGTTTCTCTTCCAGTTTTAACCTTTTACAATTTTGTGCCTCTTCACTCATATCAATGATATAGATGATTAAGTGGGAAAGTTGCAGAAGGAAATTCTATCCACCTTAAGATATAACTGTGCAAGCAGCATACATGTATAGAAGCACAACTGGAATGGCATATATTCAAATGAAACAAAAATTTTAGGTGATGGGACAGTAGGTGGATGCTATTTGTATTTTATTATTTATTTACAGTGTCTCTACTTTTGTTTGTACAAAAATTTGAGATAATAGTACAAGAAATAATGAGGGCAACTCAGGATGGTGCCAGATATGAAGAGAAAAAGGGAGAGAGTGATATTAAGTATGTTCTTGAAACTTGTATTTCTACCCTGACTTCTGTATTTGTTTGTCAGCCACCCTTAAACACTAGGTGATTAAAAGAAGGCAGTAGTAGGGGCAGGCAGTGTAAACCCTGTGTGCCTGGCATCTTCCACCTAACACTGCTCCTGCCCCCCTTTTCCCCTTGTTGTTTATAAAATGACTTCCCATGTCATGAAGAATAGTGGTATCAAAAGTTTCCCAACTTTGTTAGTTTGGCTTCTGAATATAGTACAGGCTTTGGTTTGGTTTTGAGTGGGTGGGGTGTTGTGGGGAGAACACCTTACTTTTATCATCCCTATTTACACTTTTCTTTGGTTTCTATCAGACTCACACTAGCTACCTGTAAAGTGAGCAGAAAACCAGAGGTTGTTATTTATTGTTTACTTGAAGGCTTTCAAGATACCCCATGAGAAGATTACCCTTGTCTAAAAACTTTAGAAGACACTAATTTGAGCATAAGAGAATCAAAGGTCTTCATCATATACACAGAAATCCTCAAACATGTACCTACCCATGCATGGTAGCACCTACAGGGCCCATGCTAAGCATGTGATGCCTGTTTGTACAAGGATTGCCTTCTTCCTCTACTCCCTGAGAAGTATGTAGGCTTCCTTAGTTATGGAATAAAGACAAAAGAAGGTGGTTATTGATATTCATTAGTAGTAGGCAACTTGAAATGATACTATCATGTTCTAGATAGGCCAAGAAGAATCCTTGGTACTAAAGCCAACCACAGGATGTGGATGCAGGGGGCTTGCCATTCACTTTCTTCTTGAAAATGGCCCACTGAGCAAAAGGCAGGATGGTCCTTTGCCAGGATTTTTTTGAAGGATCAGTAGACTGTCTAGCGCTTTTTACATCCTGTTGCCTCACTGATTCCGGGATTGCCAGATGCTTCTCTTTTATGAAAAAGGTTAAAAAAATATGGGAAATTTTTTCATATATATGTATATATATATGGTTTTTTCATATATAAGGTTGTTTCAGAAATCTTATATATGGCACAAATCTCCTGAAAGATTTTTTGAGAAAACTCTTGCTTTTTCTTTGCTTAATTTAATTATCATTATAGCTGAAATTCATTCAACTCTATTATTTTCTTTCAATGGGTACTTTGATAGTTGAAATTCTAAAATTATATAAAAAATGTGAGTAAGCAAGATATGAAGATTGAATTGCTCATAGATTTTTAAGAAGTAAGTCTTAAGGCATAAATAAGCTAAGAAAGATCAGTACTTCAAGTTTTCAAATTGAGAATAAATATGAAAATAAAAATGATTTTTCAAAGCTGAGAGATGTCTTTGATTTCTTGCCATTCATCAGAGATTAAGATTTTTCACACATTGAGTCATAACTAGAGGGTTTCCCTGCCCCACCCGGTAAACCACCTTAGCCCACTCTTGAAAATCTCTGGTTCATATACAGAATGAGTCTGAGACTATCTCTTTTTAGCCTGTGAAATTTAACAAGACCAAGCCCTGGGCTTGGTGAGGCGGTGAGCCATACCACTATCTCAGGTTTTTGATGACACCACAAGCCACTGGAGATTTATTATGTTAGCAGATGTCATCAGATATATGTGTGCACAGGTGCAGCATGCAGTTAGTGAAAGAAGGAACACTGTGTGTGTATATTTATTTTTGTACCCATAGTCTCAGTGGTTAGAAAATGACCTGGTGTGCCTGTCCTGGCTGGTGTGGAGTTTCTATTTCATTGTGAGGGCCTATCCAGTAATCTCTTGAAGTCTTTTCTACAGATATAATTCTGTATGATGAGCAACTATGTCTTGTGGGAAAGGCATCGTGTTTATTTTTACAATCAATGCCTAAAGAACAGGCATAACGGATCATAGCTAAACACTGCTATAACCAGTGAGAAACAAAAATAGTTCCCAGAGGTTGTTATTTATACTTGGGTATTCTTCCTACACAACAATAGACTAAGTGTGCATTCTCCCCTCCTCAGCAGAACTTGTACGGGACAGCCCACATCAACTGATCTCAAACAAAATGCCAAAGTTGGCATTTGATAAATGTCCTAACTTAAGCCTCTCGAAATATTTTTAAATTATTAAGAAATAATTAAAACTAATTCCAAGAGGCAATATGAAAGAGGCATGCTTACACAGGTTTATACATTATATATTTTTTAAACTCTAAAAAATAATTTTACGATTGTTTTAAAAGATGGCATGTTTTATTTAGCATTGGATCTTAAATATTATATCTTTATTATGTACATTAAATTTGCACAAATGCTGGCATAGTGATGGACTAAATATAATAATCTAATAAATTAGTGTGTACTCTTTAATAATAAAAAATAATAGAAATAAAAACATGCTTCCTATATTTTTGAGAAAGAGAGAAGTAAGATAAAATAAACACCTTTGGGGTGATGACTGAAAATTACTGGTTTAGATGGGGTAGAGGAATTACTTCAATTATGACGTAAAGCATTGTAATAATGCATGCCTTTTAGAAATAATTATATAGTGATTATTCTCACAGATAAACACACACACAGATGTTGCTAGTACAATTTTAAAAGTTCTTAATTTGAAGAAAATGTACAGAAACTGCATTACCAATTAAGTGGCTGTAGGAAGAACCAGAAAATCTCAAGTGTCAGTATACTCAAAACTCTTCTACTATGTTCTAAGGAATAAACTGTGCCTGCAACTAAAGACAGGAAAAAAATGAACTTTTCTACGGCAATCACTTTAGTTAGATGTGTCAGGGGACCAAAAATGTCTAAGTAATATTGGACAGTTCTTATTTTTAAACATGAATAATTAGTTATAATTTCTAAAAAGATTACTATACAACAATATTGGACATTAATACATTCTAGGAAAGACTTTTAACCAAGATAACTTTAACTTTTTAAAAAGGCATCTATTTTAAAACACTCCCTAATTTCTACATATTTATTTACATGACAAAATATGGAAACCAGAAAATCAAGTGATGTAGATTAGAAGAACATGATTAACCAATTAAAAGATTTAGGAGGTGACCACTAATTAGTGAGACTGATTTCTATAACACATGATTAAAAATTAGCCTTCTCATTTCATAAACCTTGGTTATTATTTAATTATGATATATATACATATTTGACAGACAGAAGAGTGATTACATAGGAATAAATATTCTTGTAAGCTTCACATGTCAAAAGAAACAAATGACATGCGAGTAAAAAAAGATGATCTGTGAAAGGCTGAACATGACTTGCAGTGGTACATTCTATTAGCAAATAATATGCTTAGGAAGAAATCCTCTGACAGGTGACACCAAGTCTAGATTCATTCAAGTCATCACTAGAAGCCCAGAAAATCCTTTTCTTTTCCCTTTCCTATTCCATTCTCCATTTTGTGTTTAGAATATTTCGTAAACAAAACTGATTCTTCCTGTAATATCATTTCTCTTTTACATGAAATAGATGTTGGGAAGGATTGGTAACTCTGCTACGGACTTCAAATAATTACGAGAGAAAAGTTTCTGAGGCATACTTACAAAAGTTTTGGAATTTGGTAATATTGTCCATTTAAACACTGTCTCCCCTGCCTAAATAATATTTTTAAAATTTAGCTGCATTGATTTTTAATATTTTATTTTTGTTTCCTAGTGCTAAATGTGATTACTTAACCATAAAACTACTATTACGATATCCTATAATGGAAACAGATCTGTTTGTTACCCACCTGAATTGACTGCCTGGGTAGACTGAGTTACAGTTACACCAGCTGAGTGGTTAAAAATACCTAACTTGGAACAAGATAAACGTTAAAATTTAATTTTCCTTTGGCAGTTATAGCTGAGTATGGAGATATACATACCTACATATGTGTGTGCATGTATGTATCCCCACCCTTCATGTCCTTTCCCAAAGTTATAAATATAAATATATATTGTGATAGTTTTTAAAAAAATTTTTTGGACAGGAAATTGGGAACTCTTAAATCTTCAGTTTAATAACTCACTTTTAAGTCTAGCATTTTCTCGAGTCCAATTTGATCAATCCAATTTTTAGTTTTACACTTATTATCATTGAAAATAGGCCCTGGCTGGGTACCTCAGTTGGTTAGAGCCTCCACAGGACACACCAAGTCTGCAGGTTTGACGCCCCCCCAGGGCGCATGTAAGGATCAACCAATGAATACATAAGTAAGGGGAACAACAGATCCATGTTTTTCTCTCTGCCCCTAAAATCAATTTAAAAAATTTAAAAAATACATGTATCATTCACATACAGCAAAACATCTATATAATGTATATATATATATATATATGTTCAGGAGCAGAACAACCATTTTTTTTTGTTGACATGAGGCCAAAAATGTCTTGTTTTATAATACACATTTTTGGAACTAAAAACCAAAACAATGTTGTTTAAATTCTTTTGGACTTTGAGGGTAAACACCAGTGGGATTAAAATATTGACATGCTCACATTTAGTAGAGAGCTAAGAACAATTCATTGGGAGTTATTCCAGTCTCACTGGTAATCACATAATTGAACAGGATTTTTAGAGGATATTTGAAGCTATTGTTGTCTGTTGTGCAATTACATAATTAGTCAGGATCTCCGTAATAAAATCTTTTCCAAACACAGGTGGGATAGTACCACGTAAATTTAGGGCTCATGTTATATTTTCACTTTTAATATTTAAATTTAAAAACAGAATTATATCACAACGTAGTTTAAGCATTTTTACCCCAACACAAGTGCTTAAAATAAAAATAATTATTTTAAAACTATGCAGAAAACTACATATCTTTAACTTAAAAAATGCTAATCAAATCTTCCTTGTGAACATTAAGTCACTACCAAATCTCACCTAGAGTGTTTACTTCTCGGGACCCAATGGTTGCATACATCTCTTTTGTGTTGCTTATTTCTTCCCCCTACCCCTAAATTACTGACATTCACTTTGACGTAAAGACACAGGAACCAAAAGTGCCCTTTCTGGCAGTTTTGCTTTAATCATAACGCTACGCATTAAGGACCATTTCAGAACTCTCTTTACACGGAAACAAACGTGGCCTTGCGAAGTTGACCGAGCAACGTGGCGGGAGGTAGGGAAGTCAAAACAATTCTGTAATCACTGTGGTTCTTTTGTGAAGAGTCGCGAGCGGCTGTTCGTCCCCGCTCCCCTCTCCCCACGCCCGCGGAGAAGCCCCTCGACCGCTGCAGCACTAAGGCGCCTGGAGCCGGGGACCAGGCAGACGGGCGGTGCTTCCCTCCTCGCCCGCCCCCACGCGCTCCCGCCCCACCAGGTCCACCACTCGCGAGGGGCGCCCGCAACCCGCAGGCCGCCACACCCACTCAGGCCGGCTCCCGCCTCCGCCGCCGCGGGTGACCTGATGAATATGCATCGCTGAGCGCCAGCCTTGGGCTCCTCCTTTCGGTTTCCTTCCCGCCGCCAGGCGGAAGCGGAGAGCCGCGCTTCCCGCGCGCCCAGGCCAGCCGGCCGGGGTGGGGCGGGACTGGCGGCGAGCGGGAGAAAGAGTAGAAGCCTGGGTGGCGGCGGCGGACCGAGCGCGGAAAGGGTGCGCGGGTGGGTGGCGGTTCCGGGGCTGCCCCGCCGCCGACCAGGCCAATCCGAGGGGGAGGAAGGGCGAGTGCGCAAGCCCGCGGGTGCGCCGGTTGCATCTGCCCGCAGCCCGGGTGGAGAGTCAGCCCCCACCCCTAGAACAGTCTTGCTAACACAACAATAAAACCCAGCAAACACACGCACGCACGCACGCACACGCACACTCTGGACGGCTTTCAAGTCAACCAAGAAAAACAATCTTCTGCAAGTAAGAGGAAGGAAAACTGGATATCCAGACAGACTGGGACTGGCTGCCTGCTTTTAAGACTTGACTTTTACCGCCTTTTCTTCTGGGGTCAAGAATTGTGGCATTACAGAAACAATAATTTAAAAAAAAGACTACTCCCGGATTACCTTTTTAAAAAAATTAAACACAAAAGCGACACCAAAACAACCCTTGAAAAAAATCCACAAAACTGTACCTGAGACACGTGAAGTCAGCGGCCCAGGGTTCTGTTACAGATTCAAGATCTCTTATTTAATGCAATACAGTGCGATGGTATGTGGCTTTGAAATGATGGGTTTTATTTCCTTGTTTTGTCCGTCCCTTGCACCCTCTTCCACCTCAGACACAGATTTTTTCCTGTTTGTACCTTGAAAACTAACTGTTTTACCTAAATGTTATTTCTGCTTTACTGGTTGAGCTATAGTACTGGACTTCTAGACCTAATGAAAATATGTAATTTTTTTAGCTTTGTCAATTTGAGTTTATGTTTAATACTTTATGGCAGGAATCAATGGATAATGTTGGGAGTCCAAACAGTGAAATGTAGCATTTTCCCCGGCTTTAGCTTCCTGCTTTACCCTCCCCCAATTTTGGAAAAAGTTACTGTACAGATAATATTTCATTTATATCTTGTAGCCTATTCTTTCTTTTTGCAGCATTCTTCATTTTAAGGTGAATACATACAGCTTTGTTATATATTCTCATTTAAAAATACATTTTTAAGTGAGGGTAGTACTATATAGCTCTGTTCATTGCAAAGCAGGACTGAATTGTTAGCCCTCTTCCTCCCCCACCCCACCGCTTAACAAAAAAGATTATGATGGATTTCTTCCCGCTCCTGGTAAAACTTTTTTTCCCCCTCCTGCCCTGCTGTTTTTGCTGTAGAATTTTTTTCCCTTCTAAGTGTGTGTGTGTGTGTGTGTGAGCGTGCGCGCGCGTGTGTGCGTGCATGTCTCCCTTTTCCCTTGTCCTCTCTTCGCCAGTATGTCTGGGACACATTTTAATGCACAATATCCCATCCATTAACTTGTGGTTGAATGCAGAGTGTGTGAGGACTTGGCAGCTTTCAGGTTGAAGGGGGCGGGGAAGCCAGTTTCGACTTTGACACAAGATGCCGAAGTGGCGTGATTGGAATTATTATTAGGGCTGTGAACATGGCCATCTTCTCCTCCGGTTAGAAGAACTGCCATTGAACTTGAGACGGGACAGACTAGATCTCCAAGTTCCCTCCTCCTCCCCCCTAAGTACAGTAGCTGGCAGGGAAAGGGCGCCAAAATACACAAGATTAGCTCTAACTTTCTTTGAACGGATCCTGTAGCACCATTCTTTGTAATTTTAACTTTCCAACAGGCGGGAAAAAGTTAACTTTTGAACCTATACTTGAACAGACATTTAAATTAGCCCTACTATGGAATAAATCCAGGAAATCATACATGCATGCTTATGTGGTTAGAAAAGAATGCACGTGTAAATAAGCAGGGTGCACGTGTGTATCTGACTGGGGAGTTCAAGATTTAATCAAAATCAGAGTTAGTGTGACTTTTGAGTACATTTACTGTATGGGGAGAGCACTGTTAGGGGAAGAAGCTGACCTTTAAGCAGCCTAACTAAAAACTGCTAAGAGTTGTGAAACACAAAACGTTGTGGTTTCCAGTTTTACATTTGAGGTTTGATGTTTTCATTTAATGGTATGAGAGCTGGAGAAAGCTCCAGCGCTGAAAAGTCCCTATTAAATCATATGTGGTCAAAGGTCAAGCACTTCAACTCACTGATACAATATACTGCAGATTCCTGCCTAACTGATGGGGAACACAGGAAAAAGTGCTTGGGCAATAAAAGTATTAGAAGGGTAATTATCCTCCGTGGTTGGAACTGCATTCTTGTGCACTGGGAAAAGGTTTTTACTGGCCCTGATGAATTTTTTAAAAGCTGACTATTGTTGAAAGCTGTGTTTAATAGGAAATTGATTAGGTGAGCGTTTCATACAATAAATGGTGACAGTTTCATTGTTTGATGTCCAAAATAAATTCTTTTTATTTTTTAGCAGACATAGTCATCTGTTTAATTTTAATATGGCCAGACCGAGCAGCAGCATAATTATGAGTGAATGTGATGTCATAACATCTGTAACTTTGTTTTTGGAGCTTGTGACATCACACGATTTGACAATATTATTGTTTTTGACATTTATTAACTTACGGGGTTAAAATATTTCAGATACATTTCTGAGATTTCACAGTGCAAACATTTTGTATAGGCCCAATTGTTTGTCCTTTTTCTGTAGTTGCAAATTTTTAATTTGAAAGTTAAAATGCACAATTCTGTTATGCATAGTTTTGATTTTCAAATAGAATGGCAGCTTTCAAGGGAAGAATTAGAGATGGGGGTGCAGAAAGTCTGTGTTGATTTGCAGTGAACTTTCTACACCTCACATATGCAGTGACTTCTTGGCTATCTTGGATAAAGGTTCCTAAACATTTCCTTAAAACTAATCTATTTTCATGTCACATGTGCATGTGTAGTGAGCAGCAAAAGTCAATTTACACCTAGAAATAAAATGACAGTATAGTTTTACTTTAAAATTCAGCTATTTTGAAAAAGGACAGTAACTACAACTCAGTATCAGCAGAGAAGAGACTGTGAGAGTGTATGTAACTTTGGAAGTATTGCGAGTAAAGCAAGGCAATATTACCGTCATTTTTCAAAGCATAAAATAAACCATGCAAAAGTTAGCAACTAACTCCTGACTTTGTAATCTGGGGAGCAAATGTCTTCAGAAGTTGGGAATCTCTGTTGATGAAATGGCCTCATCTCTGTAGAGAAGTGGAAATGGCTAACCTTAATGGGGATCTGGCCCAGTCATAGCTTCTAAGTGTGCCTGAAACGTAGGAACACAAAGTGGGACACTTTTTTTTTCTTCAACAGTGGAGTACAGGCATTTCAGCAATGACATTAACAACGTCATTTTTCTCATTTAGTTTTTTCCTCAGGGGACACCAAACAGCTCCCAGAGGAGGGAAAAAAAGTCCGTGGTTACTTATTCATTTCAGTGAAAAGCAAAGCCCTGGCAATAGGGGTGGGGGCGGGGTGGGGAGCCTAACAGGTTGTGAATTTTCTAGTATGAAAAAATTGCTACCCTCATTTTACAGTAGTAGTTTAAGGGCTGAGAGAGCTGGGCATGGTTTTTCAATTCCCATCAAGTGCAGGCAATTTCAGTACTTGTTGGTTGTTTATATAAACGTTTTTGAGAGGCTTTTTGGTGTTCCTGCTTGTGAATATAAAACTGTGTTTTCCAGGCTAGCTACACATTCTTTTTTGTGGTTTATTTGGAAGAAGGAAGGTCCCTGGGCATGGTGTGGTGGATACTTGCAGTTTCACAGGCCTATTTCCTGGGGTCAGGAGGTCATCTGTGTCTTTTGTATTTAGTTTTAAAATATTGATATTGGCAGTGAAGCCAGGGTGTGTGGAATTATTGAGCCTCCCCTCAAATCATATGCAATAGAGAAAAAGTCATTCGATGTATTGAAAATGACAGCTTTGTTAAGCTCCAAGAAACTTTTCCCTAAACTGCCTAGGATTTTCAACCTGCCACTGAGTTTCTTTAGAAGGGAGGTTAAAAGAAGATCAATATTAGGAGATACTTGAGATGTCAAACTCCTCTCTGGAGGTCATTGAAAGGCTACAATGGGGTAAACACTGATTAAGTTTTTAATATTATACAACTGAGTTTTGAAAAATCTAGTCATTTCAAGCACTGGCATTACTTCTTGAAATCAATAAACTATTTGTCAGAAACGAAAATTTTTTTTTCCTATAAGGAGGCAGGTGATAGATGATCTAGGGAGGAAATCTTTAGGAATTCTGAAATATCAGATTTTCCTGTTGCTGCAGGAACCTTTCACTTCTTTCTAACTCCTTAAGCCAGCTTTTGGGGTGAATGAAATTGGCCTGTCATACCAGCTGTTCTAAGTGTATCACTGTGGGAAAGAGAACAGAATTTAGGAGAGGTAGGTACCAATGTCTGAGAAGTGTCTGGCCCATTTTTACAGTATCAGAAGCTTTTCAGCGATACTTTAAAATCACTCTTAATACCACGACACAGACATACTGGGGAAAAGGGAAAGTGGCTAAAATGTATATACTTTCTTACTTCCTTTTTTTATCTCTTCTGGGGACTTAAAAGATTAGTATTTCTCCAACCAAAGATAGTGGAGGACTAGTGTTGTGCTGAGAGAAGCCAGATGTCCCACACAGGCAAATCCACCAGTCAGTCTTTACAAAGGCTCTCTTAGAGTTCATCCTGGGAAGGCCTGTAGTGACCTTGGCATTGGCTGGACAAGAAGCAGTGTTGTGGGGGATGTCAGCCATCCTGCCTGTGGCTCCAAGGCCTGAGAGGACAGTCAAAGCCACATAAACTGAGCACCCACCCCATAACCCTTTCTGTGGTGATGTCTCTTGCTCATTCTTCCTCCCTATATTGGTTTTCCCCACATCAAAATTACTCCTTTCTCATTTTCCTTTTCCTTGGAAACAAATCAAAATCCCAAACTACCAAGCATCCACTGTACCCATGAAACTGTATCCAATCATAAGCGCCCTACAAACAGAGCACCTGAAAGAGATTTGAACCCCTAAGTGATAGGCCTGGGAGGCTCCAGACTGTCTTCACTTCTCTGGGGTCTTACCTGTGTCTGTCGCTGCTCCTTCACCCCTCCTGTTGCTGCAGCTTTTGTGAGCTCCTCTGTGTAACGGTTGTCAATTTTCATTTCTCGTTTTTAAGCTTGTGAGAAACTTTAGGATGCAGCCTAGTTTTGGTGGCAAAAGGAAGTGGTTTCTGTTGGGAAGGGAAACTAATCTGGGAGGAGGGGCACCGATGTCTGCAGACACTTGCCCAGGGCTCAGCACTGGGCCTCTTTTGCCAGGGGACAGCGGCTGGTTCTGGGATCTCTGGCTGAAAGGAGTGCTCTCTGGGTGCCAGGATTTCACTGGGGGTGGTGTGGTGAGGAGGGAGGGAAGAAGGGAGGGAGAGAAAGGGAGATGGGCACTCGATTTTTTAAAGAGACCCCGAAAAATAATGGTTTCTGTGAGTCTAGGCATTCAAAGAGGTGTGTTCAAGGACATGAGTGCATTTGTGCCAAAGGGAATGTCTTTTATGGTAAATTAACTCCAGTTAAATTGAATATTTGTTCAAAGGGAAACTCTAGTAGTTAAAGCTGGCATTATCAGTAGAGCTTCCCCTCCCCTCCCCCTGTCCCCCTACCAGGTTCGGGTCGACGGTGAGAAAAGGGATGCAGTGTAACGTAGTAATAATGTACAATACAAAGTGATGCCTTGGGATTTTTTTTTTAAACATTTAAACTCAAGAGTGCCTAAAATTTTTCTGAGAGAGAGAAATCAGTATTTATTTGGATTAACCCCGCTGGTGACCTCATTTCTTTCATCTATAAAGACTGTCAACTTTATCCTGGCTTTTCAAAAAGAAGAAATGGCCCACACAAAGGAAATTACCGTCCTTAGAACGCCGACGGGAGGATTTGCCTCTGGGGGAGCAGGAGGCTGCTCCTAGGGGTGTGTGCCCTAAAGGGTTAACTCGGGAGCTCTCGAAATTTCCCTGACCTTACCTGTCTTCCCCGATCCACCGCCCCCCTCTCCCGGGCCTCAAATTCCCACCCCCAAGCGCCTTTCTTCTTTGGACTCGAGGTTTACGGGGGCTGCAGCTGGTAGACTTGGCAAGCTCGCCTCATTAAGAGCGCTCTTTGAAAACGGACTGTGTTTGAGCATTTCCCTAATGAGGACAGGACGGGGTTAAAAAGTGACCATTTCATGGTTGACTTGAACCTGCCTACTTTTCTTGATGTGTCGTTGTGAAACGCTTGATGTGGATAACTCCCACTCGGTGAAGGAAAAGTCACTGGTTCCTTCAGGTCCGCCGAGGGGAGTTGAAGGGGGGGGGGGGGACCATGGGCAGAAGCCGGTGAGACCGAGAGGGGAGAAAGTTGAGGAAAAAAATCCAGATGGAGGGAGACAGGGTAAGAGGAACGGGGCACCAGGGGAGAACCTCGAAACACCCCAGCGGCAGAGTTGGAAGCGGCGGAGGTCTGAGCTGGGGCTGGGCAGCCGAGTCCGATTCGCGGCCCCAGCCGTCCCAGGCAGCCCCCGGCGAGGTAGCCGCGAAGTCCCTGGCACGCACTTTTCCGCTCCATTGTCTGGACGGCCGAAGCTTCCACCTCTTCCCCACCCACCCTCTGCCGAACACCGGAATTTGGGGGGCGGTGTGTGTGTGTGTGTGTGTGTGTGTGCGCCGGGGAGGGTGTGAGCGGGTAGAAAAAGTGCAAGGCAAACCTCCACCCTCAGAAGACCCGCAATCAAGTTCATTCACTTGGGGTCTGCGGCTGGCGGCCGGCAGACGACGGCCGGGGTGGGGGCGAGGCCCTCCGCGCGGGAGCGAAGCGGGCGCGGCCGCCTCTGCAGGGCAGTAGCGGCACACGCACCCCCCGCGCGCGCGCTCGCCCGCCCGCCCGCCCGCCCCGCAGCTCTGGGCGCGCCGCGGCCCCGCCCAGCCTGCACCCCGGCGCGAGGGGAGCCGCTTTCCGCCGGCGCCCCGGCTCCGGGATTTGGGGGTGGGGGGTGGGGACTGGGAACGAGCCAGTGGGGCTGCTGGAGGAAGAGAGCGGAGCCGGCCGCGGGAGGGAAGGAAAAGAAGGGGGAGGCGGCTTCGGCGGCGGCTCGGCCCGGTCCTCCCCACTCCGAGCTGGGCCACGTGCACTAGGCACCCCAGGGAGGGCGGCAAGCCTCGGCGAAGCGCTACGCGCGGCTTCCGAGGAGCAGCCCCGGGGCGCGGGCCCCCGCGGGGGAGACCCCGGCGGGCCCCGCCTCCGTACGCACGGACGCGCCCCAACTACTTGAGCCCAAGTTCGCTCAGGCCCCCGCCTCCAAGCCTCCCCCTCCTCTTTTCAGCCGGCGGGTTTGGCGAACCGCGCCCGCCCGGGGTGTGAGAGTCGGCGCCCCAGCCCGGGCCCCAGGGCGGCCAGGGTGTGAGGGAATTTTCCATTCGTTCCTTTCGCGGGCCCAGACCGGCTTAGTGTTTCTCCCACTCGGATGTCCCCGCGGCTTAAAGAGTCCGCAGCTAGCACCGAAATTTCTCTTCCAGGGCGGGTTTTCGGGTGTGTGTGTGTGTGTGTGTTGTGTGGGGAGGGTACGGGATTAGCGTAAAGGGCCGAAAGATCAGTTTTGAAAGAGAAAAAAACAACTTATGGTTCTGTTGCACTGATATGAAACCTTTAACAAACGAGAGAGAGAGAGAGAGAGAGAAGGGAGAGCGAAGAAAAGAGGGAGGGAGAGAAGCAGGAGGAGGAAGGTGGGGGGCGGGGGGTGTGGAGAGGCTGGTGCAAAAGGAATGCGCATTTGCAGGAGGAGGAGTAAAGCGATGATTGTGTAATTAAATAATAAAACAATCCTTAAGTCTGATTTGGAGAGAGCTCGAGCGGGGTCCGGAGGGTGGAACCGGTGAATTTTTCAACTTACAAGTTTTGCAAGGAAAAAAAGCGACAGAGGGAAGGGGGAAAAGAGCCCAGAGCAGAAAGGAGTTTGGAGCCGAGCGGGAGAGCGGGATTTATCGTTTGGGATTTTTCAGGAGCTTATTCTGATCCCCCTGGGCTCTGGGCAGCGGCAGCAGCAGCAGCCTTCTCACTCGGTCGGGTCAGACGCGGGGAGAGGCGGGCGGCCGGGCGGGCGAGAAGGAGCCGGCGCAAGCGGCGGCGGCTGCAGCCAGGGACCGCGCGCCGGGAGCCTCTTCCACCCGGGAGACCTGCGCTCACATCCCCTCCCTCACCCAGGCCTCTCCCTTCTCCTCCACCCACCCCGCCCCCACCCCGGCCCTCTCCCGCGCGCGCCCCGCCACCCGCGCGCACTCGCTCACGCTCCCTCTCGCGCACACACATGGTCGGCTCGCAGCAAAGTTTCGCTGCGATCGCCAGTCGGGGATCCTGCCGCATAGCTTGGGGCTGTAACCTTGAACTTTCCTAGGGCGGTGACACATTCTCTTCGCTCTTCCTCCCGCCCTCTCTCCCGCGCCCCCCTCCCCGCCTTTTTTAAAAAAGCATTTCACCACCAACCACCACCCAATCCAACCCGCATCGAACCTTCGCGCACTGCCTAGCTCCCAACAACATCAACAACTGCAAAACAGAAAACAAATCCCCAAACCCAGGCGAAAAGCAACCCACACCAGCGGCGGCGGCTGCGGCTGCGGCGGCCTCGGCGAGCACCGCCAGCGCGCTCGAACTGCAAGAGGTCTAAAACTGTAGATTGGATTTCACCCCGGGAAATCTAGCACGCCGAGTGAACCTGAATCTTTGGCTATTTAAGGAGGACTGGGTTTGCTGTGAAGTTGCGGTAATCCAGCGCAGACCCCGTCCTGATTGATCGCATCGCGGGGCTCAGATGACTGTAAAATGAATAGATGAAATTCTTGCTTCTCGAAGATTTTCTTGGGCATCTCCGGGAAAGTGCGTTTTAAGGCGAAGTCATGATGTATTCTCCCATCTGTCTCACTCAGGTACATGTTTCGGTCACTCTCTTAAGCTTTCTCTCTAGCCCGAAATGCCTTTTGTTTTGTTGTTTTGTTTTGTTTGTTTTGTTGCTCTCATCTGTGGACAATTAAAGGCTTTAGTTAACCTCCGCAACCCTCGACTCTCGAAAAAGTGGCCGGGAGTTGCCTCGGGATTTACCCGGTGGCGCGGGAGCCGGTGCGCGGCCCCTAGCCCACGGCCACCGCGCGCGCTCAGCCCCGCGCTCTGGGCACACAGAGCGGGCGCCCGCGTGCTGCCAGGGCGACTGAGCCGGACGAGAAGGCCGACCGTGGGCAGGACCCGGGCGGAGGAGAGCTAGCCCCGGCGCGGCCCCCTGAGTGCCTGCTGCGTCGCGGTGCCCCTGCCCAGGGTGCCCACCACCCCTCTCATTCGCTCACGCGCGCCCTGAGGCGGGCTCGGCTGTAGAGGAGGTTTAGGTGGGGGACTCAGCCCTTATAAACAACCAGTGAACTTGGACGAGGGGACTCAAGCACTAGTCCTTGCGGGCGCCTTTGGACTTCGCTGCAGGCAGTGGTCGGCGACGAAGCCAGTCAGAGGTTGTGGTCCGGGGACTCATTCCTTTGCTTAATTTGGGGATCTAAAATTCTGGTCTTTCGGGATGTGATCTGCATTTAGAGGTTTACAGTGAGCACACCACAAAGGTGGTTTTTACCTTGACACCAAGTAGTTGGTCGTGGCGAAAGTTAAGGACTTTTAGAAGATGTTCCGTGGAGACCTGTTCATTTGACGATATTTAGGTGTAGCTCCCAAGGCAGAAAGTAATTCTGGAAAAGTAAAGTCATTAAAAAAATGAACTTTGAAAATTGTCTCAAGACTTTAGGAACAATGATATGAAAAAAGTCCTGGCTTTATACTTCTTTAAAGAACAGAATTCGTACAACTTTAAACCAGACGGTAAAATGGAAAAGTGGCAAGATGGAACACACTTACCTGGGGTAGTTTTTATCGCTGACCAGCTGACTAACCAACTGAAGAAATAACTAAATATCTTAGTCCAGAGTTGTTATTTTGAAGGAGTATTTTAAACCTCTAAAGGTGTGGGACAGTTTACTTTAGCATTTAGGACAATGTAGAATCACTGGTAATTGATAACCATTTACTTTGGTATTGGCATAACAAATAATTACAGTAGTGTCGCCTCGTCTTGTGTGTTAAAATTTTTTAAAAAATCCAATACCATGATTATGTCTTTTTATAATGGACAAATTATTAAGATTTCAATTGTATGACAATTAGAAGCCATTGTGATTCAAAAGGACTGAGGCATTCATAAATTGTGAATGAAGATGAAAACAATGATAAGGCTTATTCAGTGATTGGATACAGTCCTGTAGCTTTTTGGCTGACACATTTTTTATTGTTTATATTTTGTTTGGCATCTGAGTATGATTAACTTAGATATGGCTATTTTCAGCAAGTAAACGTACACTTTAATTTAACAAAACTGGAAAAATGAGTTACGGAGCTATTTGTCCTTTAAAAGCTATGAATAATGACCAATAAAGACGATGATTGAACTGTTTCAGGTATAACGAATTTCCTGCAGTTGTAAAAGTTACCTTTCATATTACCCATCATCAGGATTTTTTTCTCTTTCTGGTAAACTACATCCATTTGATATTATTTTTACATTATTGAAGCAGTGTTCAAATAAAGTGAATTGAGACAAACTGTATGCTTACAAAGTACTAACTCAATCTCACCTGTACAGGATTACTCTTCTATATTGTTTCTCACATTGGCCTCTGAGAACATTGCTAGTGGTTTACATACATTGCATTTTTGGTTTCCTCTAAACAAGGATTGAAAAGTCACTAACTTTATTTTAATTTGTATATGTTAAAAATAAAATTGCAGCTTTGTGACATATGGAATATTAGTAGCCTATACTGCATCATCATTCAGCTATCATATTAGTATTCAAGAATATACACTTACCAACACTAATTCATGATGACTAATATCCTCTACTGTTTTAATAATGTAAATCTAATGTGAGATAATGTATTAACATTGCTTTGGGGATTTAAGGCCTATACTAGAGAAGGAATTTTTAGTTTTAGAATTCTCACTTAAGTAATAATTTCTGTGACTCTATAGGGAATGTAAAGTGTCGCAAAAGTATGGCTACATTAGCTGTTTCATCGGATCAATAATTTGGTTTTGTATTGGAAGAATCTTATAACTGTAGCAAAACTTTTTTTTTGATCTTTAAATACAAAATAGAGAAACATTTTTAATTGGTTGAAAACTTTACAGAGTGTTTTAGTTGTTGATATAAAGTATCTATGTTTTAGAAAGAGTTTTAGTTCCAAAGGAGCCACAGTTAAAGTTGATATGTAGCAAAATGTTATGCAAAAGGTATCAGTATTTGTACATCAGTGTGAATCGGTATTTGTACATCAGTATTTGTACATCAGTGTGAATCGGATATAAATGGAAAATTAAGAACCATCATGTATGATTTAATATTTGCTTTTTCTAAAAATAATGTAAACGCTTAATAATATAACTTTCACTGGTCATGATCACATTGATTTTTCCATTGTCCTTCAAGTTCTTTAGTTACATTTTTAAATGGTTTATTGTTAAATAGCAATGCTCCAGGAACATCTAGTATTTATTCGTTAACATCTAGATTGGTCTAATTTTCCACTCCTTTCATGGAAACCATTGTTTCTGTGAAGAAAAATCAATATTTTAAGTGGAATCGGGACCGTTAGCTTTTATATTTGAAACTTGCAATTTGTTATTTATTTTATCAATTTAGTTAAACTAGAGGAAGTTTTAAAAGAGAATTACTGCATCTCAATGTATTTTAGTAAAAATTCTGAAAAAGCCATGTGGCATATTAGTATAGAGCCATTAGACTTAGATCACTTAATATGCTTTGCTTTAAAAAATAATCTTCATCATTGTTTAAAGTGTTATTTTGATAAGCTATTAATTAGGACATTTGAATACCTTAATCATTTTTTTTTGGATGAAGACAGTCACTATGCTCCATATTTTTGTCACCTCAAATTATTAAAAGTATACTGTAACTTAGCATTAGAAAACAGTCGCACTTAGGAGATGACATTTTAGGCATGTTAATGCAGAAAGGTACAGAAACGTACATGACACAGCAGACCTCTACTTGTCATCTTTTTTTTTTTGAGGCTATGTTTCCTTATCAGTAAGTGTTTCACTTGAATGGAGTCCACATAATAATAAAGCCCTGAAAGATATTAGGGCAACTTTGTGGACTGTGAAAGTTCAATACTGCTATTTAACAATAATAATTTTTAAAAAGTATATTTTAAAATATTAGCAGCACTGGTAAAAAATGCAAGGCAACTTTTAAAAACATTGCTCTGTGTGCCTTTGCTCAGAAATTCCAAATTCAACCTTCAACTTGCATTTTGATTGTTTAAAATAATTAATTCAAATTTTGAGATATGTTACATGACAGATGATTTGAAACACAAATTTAATCAAAAGTATGTTTGATGTCTTATAAGAAAATGAAATGTCACTGAACATAGTACTTAAGGATGTAAGTACTTAAGAGTTCCCGCATTGCTTAATATCTGTTAAAATAATTTTGCTTCTCTAAAAGCACGGTGAGGGTAAAAGGAGTAAGATAAAGCTGCTCCCCATGTACTCTTTACATTCTCAAATTTTTAGTTTATGAGTGTACATATGTGCACTTTTTAGTCATATCAATAAATCATAGTAAAAGTCAGATTATGTATAGGAAGTGAGTTCCAAAAGCATGTTTAAGTCCACATTTCCTTGAGCAGGGTTTCCTTTTGCATGTATTTCTAAGAGGGATAAACAAAGTTTTTGTAGTTACAGTGGAAGCTGAAAGCATGGCATCAGAAAGTGTATGGAGATAGGGAGGTCTTATCATGGGCTGTGGTTGCTGTGAGCAGGGCTGCCTTCCCACACAAAGAACAGATTGTGGTTTAACTCTTTCCATGGCCTAGTTTAATGTGCTCGCATAGTAACTGAATTGTTCAAATCTCTGCTGGAAACTACTGATCGGTTTAATGATTTCCTCTGTGGCATTTGTTTATGCCTCATGCTGTGATATAATCATCTGTATTCTGTATTGTTATAAAATTTTGATTTATACATATTCTGCTGTAGGAATGTTTTACAGCAATATGTTAAAACACTTGATAACTGCACTATTGATTGGATCAGACATGCATGTCTTCCTTTTCCGAACTGCGAACGGCTAACATGCCGTAGTCTTTAGCAGTGAAACTTTGAGTCTCATCATAAAAATGGATTCCTAACTACATGGGATTCAGGGGCCACCTTCTTTGTTAAAGTGTCATTAGTTGTACTTTCATCATTTTTACCTAATGGAATTCATCAGTCTGCTGGTTAAATAGAATTTATTCCATGTAGTTCAGGGTGACCATCATCAGTCTGTAAATTCTAACTTGGGATGTGATCAGTTAGAGAAAGTTATTTTGTGGCTGGCTGGGGTGACAATACAGTCAATGTGACCAGAAAAGTGGCTGTGGTGGGAATTCTTATTTGCTTGAGATCTTGGCTTATTACCTGCATGCAGCACGCGTGCACAAGATGTTAAGGGCTTTTGGCCCTGCAGGTAGCTCAGTTGGTTAGAGCATCATCCCAATAGGCGAAGGTTCCAGGTTCGATCTCTGGTCAGGACACATAGAAGAATCAACCAATGACTGCATAAATAAGAGGAGCAACAAATCAGAATCTCTTTCTCTCTTAAAAAGAATTTTAAAAAGATGTTAAGGGCTTTTTTTTTCTGAGCTTATGAGACAGGTTTTACATATGGCAAGAGGTAATGAAACTCTGACTGCTTTGGGAAGTAACTTGAAATATTTGTAGGTAAAGATTATCTCCTTGTGCTTCCCTTCCTTGAAAAAGGCTTAGATGAAACAGGCAGGAAAAAATGCCAGAGCCTAGAGTAAAACCACTTAATTCAGGGGATAGGTACTGTGGGTCTGTACACGTGCCGATTCACAACCACATGCATACATGCTCCCATGGTCCTGCCTGAGAAGTCATGTGCATAGCAAATGAATTGTATCGATTCCACAAAAGCAGTAAGTGACCAGGGTGCACTCTTGGTGTCACCCTGCCACCGCATGCAGAGACACAAAGAATGTAAAGTTGGTGCCAAGTTGCCATTTTTCATTGTTCAGCTCAGATTGATTTTTAAGGGGTTTAGAATAATTGCCATACTCATATGATCGGTTAACAAATTAACCGAGTCGGTGGGGCTTCAGACTGTATAGGAAAAGCTGCTGTAAGAACATTCATGCAATTTTCATTTTCAACTTTAGAAACTTGTATTTAAAAATGCAAGAGAGTGTGTATGTGCAAGGGAGCCGGAAAGTGTTGAGTATGAGTGTGTGTGTGTGTTTGTGTGTGTGTTGGGGGCTAGTGGTGGTAGCGGGGGGAACAAATGCCTGCTCAAAGTATGGAAACCTTCTGTTCAGGACACTGATACACCAAGCTGTGTCCTTTGCCCACTTTCCCTCACTGTATACTGGTTTCTCTAGTTACCATTCTTGGAATGGTGCTGTTTTAGTGTTGGAATGTTGGACGTTTGATAAGAAAATGGATCAAGTTTAATGGCGCATGCTCTTTGTGCCACCAGCAGCCTCTTGCTGAGAGCATGCTCCAAAAGCGGGAACTGTGTGGCATTGCACTGAGCATCTATATGCTTTGTGTTTCTGTGCCACAGAGAAGAGAAATGAACTGTGGCACTGCTCCTGCCTTCTGAACAGCTCTGCTCCGATTCAAAAAAAACCTCACTGTGTTCTTTGTAAAATGGTACTGCATAGTGTTAGTTGGTCAATCCAGTATTTAAATATTAAATTAGATGCCAAGCACCTTGGTTGCTTGTGTTTTAAAGAATGTAGGAGGCATGGTGGGAATGAGGGGGATAGGGCCCGAATGAAAATACAAATATAAACCTTATTTTCTTTTTAGGAGGGAGAATCAACCTGTGAATTTTGGTGGAAAAGGGGCAGCTTGGTACACTTGATTTTCTTCTTGTTTTACTATTTTGATCATTTTAAATAAGAAAAGAGTGTTATTTTTATGCATAACTTTTTGTACTGATTTGAGAATGGATAGTGGACTTTTTTTTTTTGAGGCTTTAAAGCTAAACTGACATGTATGTATGTTGTCTTTTCCCCTGTCATCTCCCACAGGATGAATTTCACCCATTCATTGAGGCACTTCTTCCACATGTCCGTGCAATTGCCTATACTTGGTTCAACCTACAGGCTCGGAAACGCAAGTACTTTAAAAAGCATGAGAAGCGAATGTCAAAAGATGAAGAAAGAGCAGTCAAAGATGAGCTTCTCAGCGAAAAGCCTGAAATCAAACAGAAGTGGGCATCCAGGCTCCTGGCCAAACTGCGCAAAGATATCCGCCAAGAGTATCGAGAGGACTTTGTGCTCACTGTGACTGGCAAGAAACACCCATGCTGTGTTTTATCCAATCCTGACCAGAAGGGTAAGATTAGGAGAATCGACTGTCTGCGACAGGCAGACAAAGTCTGGCGTCTGGATCTAGTCATGGTGATCCTGTTCAAAGGCATCCCCTTGGAAAGTACCGATGGAGAGCGGCTCATGAAATCCCCACATTGCACAAACCCAGCACTTTGTGTCCAGCCACATCATATCACAGTATCAGTTAAGGAGCTTGATTTGTTTTTGGCATACTACGTGCAGGAGCAAGGTAGGAGCAAATTGTTCTTTCTTCTCGCACTTCAGACACTGCCCACAAATCCCTTATACAGGCAGAATCTGTGGTTTGGGTTAAATGGTCCTCAAGGCCCCTAGATCTCCTTCTTCACTCCCTCTACAGAGTGGTATGCCCTGTTCCTCTCAGATTGTCCGCTGCTGTGTGTAAGCCCTGGAAGTAGACTTGGAGCTTTCATACCTGGATAGGCATGGACATTTAAAGAAAGACCACAAAGATATGTTTTCAAATGTCTTTGAAATAACTTACTTTATCAATGACACAGGATAGTCTGAAAAACGTGGTCTATTACGCTTTACCGTTTTGTCTAAGGCTACATTGCTTACATCTAGTCATCTTTTCTCAATTTGAAAATGTAACTTTATTTATGAATAGGCAAATTCACTTTACTAGCCTCATATCTAATGAGGGAGATGAACTTTGTTACACTGAAAATAGAATTAACATTTCCTATTACAAAATGCTCAAGATAGCCAATATTGGAGAGTATATTTTATGTAGATCTAAAGTTATTTAATTTAAATATTTCTATCAAACCTATTTTTTATTGTATATTATTCACTGCAGATTAAATGGATTATTGTTGTTTAAATAGTTTTTTATAATATTTTTTCAGAGTGACTTGGGGACACATAATGTTGTTAGTTTACTTGAGTGTAAATTTATAAAACTTACTGAGGAGAAAAGTTGCAGCTATCCTTACAAAACAAAAACAGAAAGTTGACTAGTTACACTGGTTTAAAATAAACCTCAAAAAGAATGCAGAAACCACACACCATACCTGTTTTTTAAAAAATACTTGATAAAGAGAATGATACAAATGTTACTTGAATAATTCAAAAATAGGTGATATTTTTGCTTAGTGTTTTTTTGAGTTGACGAAATATGTTTCTTTACTATTTTATTTTTTCACATGTTTTCTTTAAGGAGGTGAGAATTTCTTTTCTTCAAATCACTGTGTCAGAATATAGATGTCCTTGTATTAGCAACAATCCATAGTAAAACATTATTAAAAAAATGCATACCAAAAGTGGACTGAAGTTTGATCTGCTACAGATGGTGGGTTATTTCCTAACTTGGCCTGGCAGTAGGGAGAATGCTTTATAGATGGTCAGGTGGAAGATGGCTATCTGACGTTCAGTAAATAAATTGGTATAAACTTTATTATTGTCTAAAAGATAAAACTCCAAAATTACTCTTTGACTCAAAAATCTATGTAACTTACTATTTGCTTTTTGTATTTATCTTTCCTTGATACAGTTTTAGAGATATGCTTAAATGTAATTTAAAAATTTTTAGTTTGATTTTAAATAATGGTGCTAGACATCATACATTGCTTTTTTTTAAAAAAAATTATACTTTACATTTATTCTATGCATTTAAGAATTAAACTCTAAGTAATGATGGTTTAAGGAGCACACATATTTCCTTCTTGTGAGTCCTAAAATAAAAGCTCATTGACACATGACACTTAATTTGATTGACAGCTGTCTAGAAGGTGACATTTTAAGGTGGGCTGTACATATGTGTTGGATTGCCTGTAAATGTGTTGTAACTGTGTTGTGAAGATCAGGGCTAGAAGTAAAGTTTTAAAAAGTGGGTCATGTAACTTTTTAGTGCAGTGTAGGGAAGATTTGCAAGCATTTGACTGCTGCTCACATTTTAACTTGCTCGAAGGCTAGTCCTGGAGGTGCGCACGCATGTATATTCACTCCCGGGGCAGGCAGCCAACTCTCTCGGTTGATGAACTGACAATAAAGAACATATCCTTTACTTTTGTGAAGATAGATTGAAGAAAGAAAAATGCATAAAATGCCTTCTGCATTGCACCATCAGTCATGATCCTCATAAAGTTTTAAGCAACTCTTGGAGACCACATTTTCAGAGAAAACATTGATTTTGTTGTTGTTTCGAGGCTGTATCGTAAAACCTTTCATTATTTTACACTGCATCGAATTTGCATCCTCTGCTACCTGCCAGTGCATCATTTCTTCTTAACATCTGGGGGCTTTTTAAAAAAAATCACATCAGGATGCTTTTTTGTTTTCCCTTTTACAAAACTTATATTTTTTCTTTTGGTTAAATAAAGGTTAATTGTGTCATTTCGTAGCACAGTAGATTAAGGAAAGCACCCTAACAGAGAAGGCTGAAGTCAGTCGGTGGGCTGCGTATCCCCACAGTGACTTTTTATTTCTCCTCTAAGTGTGCGAAAACCCCCTTGAGTCTGTTTTATAAATCAGGTGGAGAAGTACAAAGAAAAACATGAAAGAAAAATCAGAAAAGAAAAATGTTATGTTTGCAACAGAATGAGCAACAGAATTACCTTCCCCCCTTTTTTCTTTCTTGCCCCACTTCTAAAGGACTGGGAGGAAAACATGAGAAAGAACAGAGAGAATGCCAAAGATGGTTGCCACTGGCACCAGGATTGGCATCAGACCCTCTTTGTTTAGCTCAGGATGCCTGTGATTTGTTAGTTGGCATCCGCATTGCAGTGTGGAGTGATGTTACAATATATTGACAATTTCCAGATCTGGAAATGTCAATAATCCTCTTGGTTATTTATACAAGATCATAAACTGCATCTTTTCTAAGGATGAAATAAAGACCAACGTATAATAAAGTTCCATTGTTGACCAACTTCCTATGCTTATCTTTTTCCTTCTTTCTCTTTTGGTTCAACCCACACACTTTTTTTTTCCTTCTTCATGCCCAGAAGCCTCATCCTTTTTGAAATGTGGAAAGAGTTACTACTATAGCTTTGACACAAGCTGTAGTGCTACATCTGCATCTGATATGGTTTGGAGAAAAATTTATGCATTTCGAAATCATTTTTGATATATAGTTCATTAGACTTTTGCATCACATGGCCGCAAGGCAGCATTCCCTTTAAAGCTAAATCTCTTTGTTACTCAGCTTCTTCTCTGTATTATGTCCTGGTTGGCCGCAATTTAGTCCATTTTTCAATTTTTCTACATTAGTAAAGGGTTATGTTCAATGTAGTCATTTATAAAATTATGTAACCCCCCATCCCGCTTTACCTGAAATATACACATCGTTTGGGAGTAACTGTGTTT
This sequence comes from Phyllostomus hastatus, assembly GCF_019186645.2. NCBI lineage: Eukaryota > Metazoa > Chordata > Mammalia > Chiroptera > Phyllostomidae > Phyllostomus > Phyllostomus hastatus. The sequence goes on from NW_025333857.1 coordinate 16,689,311, forward strand.
AAATCCATAAAATCATTTGACGTTATTGATTCAGAGGGCTGCCCCTCGGCTGTTCCGTTGCTACAAGAACCGCCATTTTGTTTGTGAAGTGCCAGGCGAGGGGGAAAAAAAAGGCAGACACTGTGCTTGATGCCAATAATGGTTGCCAGTGGCACCGAGGTTGGCATCAGACCCTCTTTGTCTAGTTGCTGAATGCCTTTGATTCGTTGGTTGGCATCCGCATTGCAGTGGGCACACTGGAAAGTTTTTGACAATCCCTGAATGAAAGCTGCTTGCTTGTTTGCTGCAGCAAACCTTAGCTAATATAAAACCCTTCCCTTTTTTTTAAGGTTTAAATTTTTTTTTAAGCCTGTGACAGATTAAAGGGGAAAAATAGCTCTAAAGTGGCCCCCATTTTCCCAAAGATATTAAAGATGTCCAATGATTCCTGGGCAGGTGGTACCTTTTCCCCATATTGTCTTTGTTATTGCATTTATGAAAGCAAAGCAAAACAAAAGAAAACAAAACAAAACAAAAGGCAGGCAAGCCTTACACAGCACACCTTACAGGGACATAAGTGCACCGTAGGGTGCGGGCTGTGCTAGGAGAAGGGTGCAGAGGACCAGCCAAATGTGGTGATATTGGAATGTGTTCGTTATGACTGACTCTTGCTTTCAGTCACATCACTGCTTATTACTTAGACAGTTTTTGGTTCCCTTGATTTTCGCACTTGCAGAATTTATAGTAACTTGTTGAGAGGACCTTACTTTTCTTTCCAGTTAGTAATGTGTAACAGTGTAAATGTTAAAAAAAAATGGGAAAACCTTAATGAGGAATGCTGTGTTTTAAGGCCTGATATAAATCACTACTCCTGAGTGTTCCAATTCTGCATCAAAATATTGCCAAATTATCAGTGCACAGTTCTGCACACCAGTAAAACCAACCAAAAGGCTAAAATAATTTTGGTTGAAGTTTCCTCGATAGTTAGCATTAATATGGCTTTCCAGTTAACCACCATTATCTCGTTAATTAATAAGGATTAGCAGTTCTACCCAAAGGGCTACACAGAAGGAAGTCTGGCCTCTGGGAGGCCTTGACTCACCAGGCAGTGTCCTGCCTGAGGAGAAAAAAGCAGGGTGGGGTGAGGGAGTGGGGACTGGGCTTTTTCTGAGGCAAGGAAGGGTTCTGAAGAATGAGAGAGATCACAGCACACTAAGAAGATTGAAGATCTCAAGAGATAGTAACTGTTGTCATGAATTTAACAGATTTGAGTTTAGACTAAGTCAGTCTAACTGATTTTTGGACTGTACTTTGCACTTTTATTGAACATGTTTTGGAGTGCTCTTAGGGAGAGTCCAGGAACCTCATGGTGCTTATGAAATCACGAGGAGTTTCCTTTAGCTGGTGGTATCCTTAAAATTGTGATCCAATGTTAGATGGCAACTTTTGTTGTTTTATTGTTAAACATTATGATAATTTAAGTACATTTTGAAGTTGAGAAAAATATGACTTGTTTAGAGGGGAAGCTGTAACCGTTATTGTTTTTGAAATAGAATCCTTCCTGGTTGTCACATACCATTAACAAGGAGGTTAAATGCTAGGAATTATTTTCCCCCTTCAGTCACTGACTTTTAGAGTCCTTTTGGGTAATAATTATTTCTCTATAAAAAGCTTAAGTAGATAAGTGTTTGCAAGTTGATAATATATTTTAACATTTTAATAAATTTCACTTCATTTGCAGGTATTTCCCATTATGGGGAAAATGAAGCTTTCATAACTTGTTAAAATGAGGCTGCTCTCTAGGATGAGGAGGTGTGCTGGCATTGTGAAATGCTCAGAGAGCATAAAGTCTGTAAGCATGTTTGACTTAGGGGAACACTGTTCAATTTTCCCATCCAGCATCCTGTCCTTGACTGAACTCATGAACTCTAGTGCTCATTTGTTTGCATTCTGCCTCGCATGCAGTTCACCAGATAAAGAAGGGCTCTTGTTGGCATGTCTTATGCCTCGGCTTAATGAGACCTCTGTGGGAACATATATTGTAAGATAAGATACTTAGCAGTTTTCTCGCTGATAAGAAGAAAACGCAGTCTGAGGGGCCAGAAGTTCGCTCTCTATGCCATGCTGTCCCTGCCATAAGATAGCATGGCCAGACAACTCAAGAGTTAAACTCTGAGGCCCCACTTGCCAGCTGGGAAAGCTTGGCATCTGTGTTCTGATATGGCAGACTAAGCTCTTGCGTTGCTGTTAATATGATCTCACTTTTCAAAGGGAAGGGAGGGGCTCATTTGTGATATCAATTATGATTTTCAAATATTTAAAAATATATAGTGACCCACTTTCCGGAGGCAGCAAAGGTTGGTAAAATATCCCAGTGACGGTGTTAGGCATCCCTCCATAATGGTGTCCTTTCCCCATAAACACAGCTCTACACATTTTGTATTAAAAATATTCATCTAGGTAATATGCTTTGATTTGCAAGTTTAGTACACTACACCTCTTGCGTGGCAAAATAACTCCATATGTAAAAGAACTGAAATGATATCTGTTATTCAGGGACACTGGTAAATGGGGGGAACTGTGAATTGCAGTGACAGAAGAGGATGGCTGGGTCTCCCAGACGGTGGCTCACTGGCTGTGTGACACGTGCCTGGAGCCTGGGAGCAGGGCAGGCCACTCAGGGACCTCCCCTGTCACCACTGCTTTAGTCCTTTAAAGTTTATGTTTTCTAAAGTGGCCCATTTGGGGTATATCCACAGGTAGATGCAATATAGATTTGGTAGGATTTTTTATTTACTTGTTTTTTCCTAAATTTGGAATTTCAAAGGAGACTGCCAAAAGGAAATTAAAGTTTTAATCCTCCATTAACTTTTCCCCTTGAAATTTGGCACTATGATTTGAAACAACAGTCCAAGATATCTGACTCAGTACAAAGTCTTTTTCAGAAACTTTCATTATGCTCAATTGGATGGAAAACCTAGACCAGTGGGCTTAAAAAACTTATAGCACTCTTTCTCTTCCCATCTGTGCCAACTAGTTGGAATTTAAGCACCTGAAGAGGGAGAGACCCAATAAGCGCCTGTGTCGGAATTCTCTGGAATTCTGAAAGTTGAGATACGTAAGTTTTCATTTCTGTCACCCCTGTGGCTTCCGTGATAACCGACTTTATAATAAAAGGAATAATTATTGCTTTGTGTGAAGCTGAAGATTTGCAGAAAGAATAGCATTAAATTCCCACTAAAATAGGAAATCCTTAAATATGTGAAAATTATGGGCAAAGGCAAGGGTGATCCCTTGTTCTGAGATTGGATTTTGGGTGGAAGTTTCTTCTCAGTGTGTAACAAAGGATAGCCTTTGCTAGTTTGAAGTTGATGAAAGTTGAACTTGGGACACTTGAGGAGTTTTTCAGTGTATGTGCTGTGGCAGAGCAAATGATTGGCCAACAGAATGTTCAAAGCAAAGTTTTCTAACTTTTTCTTCCATCCTTGTGGAGGAGGAATACTTTTAGAAATCTCAAGGACTAGTGTGGTTATGTGATCGGAAACTGGAGTTATTACAGCAGCATGCCTCAGTGCCAAGCATAGCAAGAGGGGAGCTTCCTCTTAAGCATGCTCACTTTTCTGTGGCAACGTGGTATGTCATCTCATTTTAAAGTACATTCTTGGGTCCTTGAACTCTAATTATGTGATGTGGTTAATTTAACTGAATTCAGTTGTTAGGATTTGGCATAGAGAGCAAATCATCAGACTGCAGAGAACTTGTGAAAACTAAGTGCGTGTAGTGAGGAGTGAGTCTGTGGGATTAGTTTGTATTAGACTGAACATTACAGGATGTGAGGCTAATGGGACTTGAATGGTTGGGCTTTTTGGTTGTTATATTATTCAGAAAATTGGAAGAAATGGCTACCAATTAACCAATGAGGTGGAATAACCTTGAGGCTGAATTGAAGGCCACACACACACACACACACACACAAAATCCTAAAAATTTACTTTAAGCAATGTTCTAAGATGGGAATGCAAACTATTCTTATGTGTAAATATATAGTTTGTAATAAAACACTTAGATACACATACCCTCTCTGTTTACGATGATAGTTTAAACAGGACAGCATTGATGAATCACATACAAATTAAAGAACTCTGAATAAGGACTATATAATTGAAAATATGGGGTGATGGATGAAGTAATTTTACTGGCTGAGAGTTGCCTGGAGGTTGTATATTTTCAGAATTTTAAGGCATTTCAGAACATGTAGTAAGTTATGGATGAAGCATAAATTGGTTGAAAATGGGATTTGTTTAAGCAAGTGCAAAAAAAATGAGAATTGCCTTTGGAAAAAAATATTTAAATATGTGCAGTTTTAAAATTATGGTTAGCTTCAAAATAGAAAATTCAACAAATAGTATTTCATGAATTTTACTTGAATTTTAAAATACATGTATCTCCCACAAAATTACAAAGGAGCATTTAACAAGCATCAGTTAATATTGTGATGTAAATATGTGAAATGAAGGTGAAGATTTTTCAAAACATGATTTTTCAAAACTGATATTAAAACATACATGGAGAAATACATTGCTATTAACAGGGAATGGTAGAATTTAGGACAAAAATGTAATCATGGGCACAAATGTTAAGAAAGGTGTTTGAAATAGGGTGTATTCTGTAATTCATAAGAGTAGGGGATTACGTTTATGTCTATGTTAATAATACAAGTATGTCAATATGAAGTGTATACCCCTCTATTAGTGAATTCGGAAGTGTGAAAAATGTTTCTGCTTAGGACAACTTGTATTTTATTATTCTGACATCTGCAGTTTCTGGATGGATTACCTTAAATTTGCTATGCTATGTTAAAAGCCTTGTTTTATGAGGTCGGTCTCAGCTTCTGGCCTTGGTGTCAGGAACCCTGCTACGTGATGCAACTTGCCTTGTTAGGTTTAATTGACCAAAGCTGATGTGTTAAAACAATTCATTTGTGCTGTAACTTATGCCCTGGCTAAGTTGCTACCTGAATCCTTTGACCTTGACTTGTCTGGGTCATGAAATGGCTGCAAGCTGTTTGACCTTTCTATTGTGTAGTAATGTCACTGTTTCCTCTTATTCTTTTATGGTAATAGCTGACAAAAAGCCCCAGCCCTGACTTTACACCCCAGTGGATTCAAGGCGTCCCTCTGCAGCAGCTATGTCTTCTGTTTGCCATGGTCTGGCTGTAGAAGTGACTTTCTTTTGTTTGCTGACAGTGATGGGGACAAATGTGCAGCCCTCCTTGCTACAGGAGGTCGGGGATAGTATTTGGCATTGGGAGTCATTTGGATTTCTTCTGCTTAGATTTTTAGTTTCTGTGTTTTATGATGATGCATATCGCAATTTCCTTTTCCCCACTCTTCTGAGGTCAACTTTTCAGCTTTTTATATTTATGGCTTCCTTAATAATTACTTTTCAACATTTTCAGCTGTTACAATAAAAATATTTTACTGTTATTTTATAGGGTAAAAGTGGTAAACTTAGTTATGCTTTTGGTTACCAATGTGTAAGTCCAATGACTGACTTTTAAACTTCACCCTATAAATCTTCGTCTAGTATTGGAAAAAACTGTGTACTCAACACTTAGGACAAAAATAATTAAAAAAAATGAGAGTGACGTTTAACTTTATATATAGTATCTTTTAACATAATTTTAGTGGAAGCCTATCCTTTGTGACTTAAATAGCTAAATTTTATGATATAGTGAACCATCAGTAAATTTGAAATTTTATTACTGTGGAGATTCTTGCCAGTATAAGAAATTAAATATTTATTTTAATGAATATAAAAAATGTTTTTTCCATTCTCTGTGAAGACCTCATATGCAAAAATAGAGAATTTTATATCTGTTCTCTTCTGAAGCAATGAAATAGTTTTATTTTTAAAGTATTGGAAATGCCTTCTAAAATGTTAAAACAGATATTTTTATCCTACCAAATTTTTCATTGCCAAATCTGACATTGTAGTTCATGATTTTTCCTATATTTGCCAGGTTAAATATTTAAATTCCAAGCTGTTAGATTTTATTTTTAAATTATTAGAGGGAAAAAAGGAAGTTTAAGTTAGAATGTGCATTTCCTCACTGGTTTGTCACATGCTGTTTATGCATGTGTGCGGAAACACTGACAGACGAGACGCAACATGGTGCAAGCACTGGGACCCCGGAGGAGAGTACTAGGTTCTTCTATTCCCATTTAAAAAGTATCTGAAATGGTGGGTGAGATGGATTTTCTTCTTTCTCTTTCCTTTCTTTTTTCTTTCGGTTGTTTTAAACCAAAAGAAAACAGCCATTCCTGGCTGTTTCCCCCCCAGGAATGGTCACAAGATCAAGGACTTTCAATGCTTTTCAGCATTAATAATACTGATAATCCAGCATCCTACAGTTCTCAGGAGAAAGGGGGAATGAAATGCACTGAATCTGATTTTAGTTAGTAGCCCCAGTTTCTCTCTCCTCTCCTATAGAAATCAATCTAGACTGATTGATTTTCTCATTATGTTTCTCTAAAACATTTCTCTTGCCTTTCTTCTTACTCACTGGCCTCTTCAGTGGTAGAGTCCATCAGAGTTGGGTTTGGATGTGGTTAGTGGGCTAATGGATCATGTGCGGTGGGGCTGTGGTACAAGAACAGCAACCAACCCTTGAGGATTAAAAAAAAAATGTCTATGACCTCTTCCAGAAGTCTGCCTGAGTACTTCCATTGAAAGAATTCAAAATATATCTCAGCTGTTGAGTTAAAGAGGTTAAGTTCCTGGCCCATGGGTAATTGGTGGGTGCATGCCTGTGTGGGTTGCAGAGTTGGAGAGGAGAAGTGAAGTTAGAGAAACAAAGAGAGAGGTGGGGTTTAGATCTTGCAGGAATTACCTAAGAAGGATGGTTCATTCCTAGATTGAGGAGTAAATAACATGTGATTTAAAATACTCTGTCTCATCCTCTGAATTTTGGAATGCTTTGGGAGCTGAGCAGATCTTCCTTCTTCTTGCTTTTTAGTTTTTGGAGACCATAGATAGAAATGCATGAACCTGGCATTTTGAGGTCTAGTCTTGGTTCTGTCCTTTATCAGCTTTGTGAGCTTGATCAAGTCACTTACCCTCCAAGTGCTTTGGTTTTCCACTGTGTAAAATGGGGGTCAAAATGCCTACTTCACAGGGCTGTTTTAGGATTATGTGAAATAATTAATGTAAGTAAAATAATAATACTAATAATAAGTCATTATTACTCTCTATAAAGGAACAAAACATAATGTAGACTTCCAGAGAAACTACCCAATAGTGAAGATAATGAGTGATTGGGCATTGAAGCAGGAGGTCATCGATTAGTTGTTATGTACTTCAGGTGATAAGACATTCCAAAGAGAAATTGGAAGTCCTGATCACAGTAATGTGTATAGATATTTATGAGTAAATACTCTGAATGTAAGCACTTGAAGTTAGCTAGTTGTGTATAATTTTTTCTTAAAAGATTTTATTTATTTTTAGAGAGAGGGGAAGGGAGGAAGAAAGAGAGAGAAACATCAGTGTTTGCCTGCCTCTCACACGCCCCCTACTGGGGACCTAGCCAGCAACCCAGGTACATGACCTGACTGGGAATCATACTGGCGACTGATGGGTTCACAGGCTGGTGCTCAATCCACTGATCCTCACCAGCCAGGGCTAGTTGTGTATAGTTTTAAAATCTATTTAAATTGGAATTACTTTACAAGCTTTAGCAATTCTTCATATCAGGATTATCAGAGAATTAATTTCTTGATCAATCTAGAAGGATTTGAGAAAAGAATAAAATAATTTTATTAGTGGCTCTCTGAGTAATTAACTCAACTTTTGTGTTGACTGAAATGAGTCCTAGCAAGTAATTTATTGCAATGCCCTATAATTTATTGTACTCCAGTAAAAGCATAAGACTTCTATTTACAAAAATTAACTTGCCAACATTTGGGAGAGCTACATGTATGTTTTAGATTTAGTTGGACAGAAGTGATGATGATGTGGCTAGACTGGATTGTTCTTGAAGAGAGCAAGCTGCTGTTCTTAGATCTAAGTCTGAAAGTGTCTTATTTAAAAATGACCTCTGGTTGGGTGAAAACTAAAGATGTTTAATTAGTTACATGAATTATTTTGATTTTATTGCCATTTAACTTTTCTCCTTTAAATCAGTCTTTCCCATTTGTCCTTTTTATGGTGTTAAGAAAATTAATTAAAAGATCTCTGGAGGAAAAAAGTTAGTATTTCTTACTTACAGTGATTTCACTTTTGCTAAGAACAATTGGAAGCAAAATGGGAAGTGGTTAAAACATTACTTTTTCTTTCCATATTAGATTTGGGATTAGTGTTTGACTTTAGCTTTGGTCGGTTGGATTCGTGTGGTCATGAAGCAACTTGGTGGGCCAGATCCTTGGGGAACTAGTCATGGTGCTTGCTGTCCGGGCCAGCGCGTTGCTCCGCACGCTCACTTTGCACAGCAGGTTTGGGAAGTGGACAGATGAGCCCATACCCATAGTCCCTACCAGGGAAATACTTTAAAATGCATGTCACATTGATGCAGTGCAAAAAAAAATCATATTCTTATAGGAAGCATTTTATAATAATACCATGATGTTCTAGCCAGGAGTTAATAGGAAAAGTTACCTCACTGTTTGTTCATCAGTTAAAGGCTAACTAGGGTGTACAGAAAGCAGAATCAGAACATTGATTAGCTTGTTTAGATTCTGGCACATAATTTTTAATAATCTGTGTCATGCCCTTTCTTTCTGAGAACATACCTGTGTTTAGTTGCTGTTCTGTTCATGGGATATACAAAAATCAAAAAAGCATGTATTTTAGTATGTAAAACAAAGTACATTAAAAATTGTTAAAGATTTGTAAAATTTATTGCTCTTGATGGCAGAAGGATTTGGTATTTTGTCTTTGTAATACATTGGATAAGCTTTGTTTACACTTATGATCTAAAGTTAACATTGACTTAAAATGGGAACATGTACATGGTTCTTAAATATCGGTTGCCTTTCATAGCATCCTGGAGATGCTAACATATTTCTTTAAATTTCCTGATGGTGAAGCATTAATATTTTTGGATAAGACTTACAGTTATCATGTAACAATATCTGTTCAGTCTCTAAATAAGGGAAAAGCATCTTATAGTAATATGAGGATCACTGGTCTTACCATAATTAAATAGACTCGTTATACTACATTAATCCCTTTTGGAACATTTGGAATGACTTCTTAGTACTAACAAATGCAGCATTAGGGCCTACAATCAATCTGCTTTTTGTATCTAACATTTGTATAATATAAAACATGTGTATAGAAAAACATATTTCAGGTTTAAGATGAGTTCATAGGAGGACAAAATGAAATTATATTGGACTGTTAAGCAATGTGAATATGATTCCAAGTACTGATAAAATAGGGAATTCATTTTGAGTCAGCATAGGTAGACATGTTGTTTTCAGTAAGGTGGTTTGTTTGTTTTTTGTTTGTTTGTTTTGTTTTTTATGAATAGCATGTTTGGGGTTTCAGAATTACTTCTCCCCTGAGATCCAAGTTTTGTTTCTGACCCACCAGATAAATGCAATATGAAGTGGAAGCATTTTTTTATTCTAGTATCCAGGAGGTTGTGTTAACACCTTGTGAGCTGGTGTTTCTTGGTACTTGTCATTGATAGTTATTTATTAATCCTAGAGAAAGTGAAGTAGACCCGGTTTTAAAGTCTGGTTTAGTTTTGTTCTGTACTCCATAGAAGTGGTTTCAGTTAATGAACAGACTATGCACTCACTAATCAAGCAGCGTGTAACAGATTTGTCGAAGGGACTTCTGAGTTAGGGTTATGTGTGTATCTTCTGTTGTAGAAGCCCCATGAGGCTTGGTTTCCTCCTTGATGTGGGCTCTTTATTGAGGTTGATATAAATTCAATCTTAGGTGTTCCAGTTATAGAGAAAATATTTCGTGAAGGATGAAGTGTTAGTTCAATTTTAGGACTGATTGCATGTGTATGTACAGAGTACTGTGGAAATGCTGAGATTATTGAGTGGTTTGCATCCATTTTACGCCATGTGCCTGGGACCAGCTAACACATTTTCAGGAAAAAACACGATGTAGCAACAATATTAGATCATGCAAATGAGACTACTGAATAGTAATAGTTATGGGCAATATTTTGGAAAACACTGATTAGTGACAGTTTTATTACAGCAAATGTATGTATCAAGTCCCCAGATTTCATTGTAATGCACTGAAAACAGATGTCAAAGTGTCCCAAACAGAATTTCATGCTTAATCTACATATTGCATGGAAAGTACAAACAAACCATTTAGAATTCTGTTATTTAATCCTTTTAGAAGGAATGAAAATATACAATTTAGATTTACTCTATTCTTTTTTTAATTTCAGTGTTTGTTTTCTAGGGGCTGATGATAAATTTTTTTTGTTTGCTATTTTCTTAAGATGCATGTGGGAGAAGATATATCTGCATATGGACATGGTTTTACTTAATGTACTTTGAACTGTAAGTTTCTGAACATAAGGTCTTTGCCTTAAAAAAAAAGGAAAAATTAGGCTCTAAATTATTTAGTGACTCAGTAATGGAATTACCTTCTTCTGTTCCTTTGTTTACTGATGTAGAGTTTCACTGTGTGCCACACAGTGATTGAAGCACCATGCTGAAGAGGAAGAGGAGAAAATTAGTAGCCTTACTACTGTTTGCAAGTACCTGGGTGACTTTGGGCCTCTCAGTGACTCAGTTTCTTTATCTGTCAGGTGGGGAGATTGGCTTGAGGACTTCTACTATCCCTCCTAGCTTCGAGTCTTAGGGATTTGGCTTCTGGTTACCTTGGCAGAAAGGTGATGCCCTATGTATTAAGCAATATTTAATGAAGTTTAGTGTACTCTTATTAAATATGGGATTTTAATATTTATTTATTAAAGAGAAATAGAAAATGTGTAACTTGACTCTTGAGTAAGACTCTCATGTTGCTCAATTCAAAGTCCAATAGTCAGATCGTTCTGTTCAATCTAGATAAAAAGCTTTCTTTTTTAAGAAAGAGGTCTTTAACTCATATAATTTTAGAACTGGAAGAATCCCTAGAGACCTTTTCATTTTGCAGCTGTGGGTACTGAGTCTAAGAGAGGCCCAAAGACACTCTGGTTGTTCATTTTAGTTTTATTGCTGCACAGGTATAAATAAGCATAAATAATGAGAAACATTATTTTGTGAACATAGTAGCAAGCAATTACATAAAGAAATATAAAGAAAAAATCATAATTAAAAGTCTTGTATTATCATTTGTAATTTATTGAGATCAGTTGATTCAAGAGTCCAGTTTTTTCTCCTGTACCTTTTCATAGCATATAGTCTATCAATAGTCAATCTGCAGCCATGGTCTTCATAAAAATACTCCTTTCTCTTCTTCAGTGGATGGAAAATACTATTTAAGTGGTCAACTAATATGGCATCGATTGTGGGGGAAACAGGATCCTTTAAAAATGTCCTGCCTGATTCCAGTAACATGTTTGATGTTGGTTGTAAGAACAACTATTTTTTGAGTGTTAGTTATTGAAAGAAAAGATGGAGTTGGTTATGAGGAGTTGGTTTAAGTTCCATTTCTTGGATTTCTACAGTGTTCAGAAGTTTATGATCTAACTAATCTTTGTTTCCTCTACTTTCCTTTGTGTGGTATATATATCTCTCATCTAAGTTTTTTTAAAGCTTTTTTTTAGAGTTTAAAATGAACATCTACATACCTTATTTTATTTAAGAGCTGTTTTAAAAAATTTAAGAACTTTTTCTTAGCTTAATTTTTAGAAACCAAAACATATTAAATTCAGAAGGGGAAGTCAATTCCAAAAGGACACTTTAAATGAATCCTTTTGCTAAGGTAAGAGTTACTTTATAACATTAAAGGTTTATTTGTAAGTTATGTTTTATCAATGTCATGCAATGTGCATATGTATATCAAGGCATACCTGAATGCATCAGAGATTAAGTTAAATCAGAGATTATCAGTATTAGAAGAAATTTAATATCGACTGCTTTTAGTAGCTAATTTCTAGTTTGATAATTTAAATTTGGGAAAGTTCAAAAGCATGTTAAAAGGCACCATTGTAGATGGGAAAATAGATGAATGAATTAGATGCTGTGGGAGCATGCTGTCGAAGAGGTAATATATATTTGTTGAATGAATGAGTATAAATTATTTAAATGGATATAGAACATTAGGAGCAAATCAGATGAGTGTTATTAAGGTAATACAAGGGAAGCTTCTCAAATGGGAAAATCTGCTTCTTAACAATACTTGTTTTGTTTTCTTTTGTATCTGTACTGGTGTAAGAAAATGCCATTTTAACCTCAATAAGACCATATGAAATATCATATCCATATTAGCAATAGAGATTATTCTGGAACCAATTGCAGATTCAAATGTTTGTTTACCTATTACTCATTTATGTGATGTAAATTCATTATATCTTCCAAGATTCAGTTTTCTGAGCTCTCCATTGGGCACTGATTATAGTTGGCTGTTGCGAGGGTGAAGTGAGAAAGTGCTTTTGAGGTGCTTAACACCATGCTTGTCATAGTCTGGGCACTCTGTGAGATGTTTTCAGTGTTGGATATGACTCTTAGTTGGCAGTCAGTGCAGGGCCCACACATTGTAGGTAACGAGTACCATTTGTTCATGGAATGTTTACCACCTGTGCTGAGTGAGGATCTGGAAGACTTGATCTCTCTTTTGAGAGGCAGAACATTAAGTTAGGGACAATACTCTGCCAAAAGTGGGGAGAAAAATATTAATATAGCAAAATTTAAAATACAGTATTGTAGCTATGTAATGTCAAATCTATCTTTAAAGAAGCAAATGATATAGAACTAGAGCAAATAATAATGCTTATTTCAGTATTTCTAGGTATCTTAAGGAAATATCCTTTTCTAGGAACATAAAGATGGTGGATTCTTATATAAATTTCTTCTCAGCATGCAGTGTACTTTATTACTGTCCATTTTTCAAAAGCATACTGTATTACTGTCCATCTTTCATTTGGGTTATAAAGAAATTCCAGATATAAATATGATTGGAAACAAAAGAGAACATACCCATAACTGTTGTCTAGCAGGGAATACTTGAGGCAATGGTATTTATGCAGGAAACCAAGACTTTAAAATTCCAAACCTTTTTATGAGCTTGAAGCGGTTTATATTTTTTCTCCTTAATATCTCCAATAGTACTGAATTATAGTCTCACAAAATGCTTGGAAGAGATATCTCAGTATTTTCTGTAAGATTTTTCTCTGAAGAACAGTTTTTATTGTTTAGTCTATTTATTAAAAATATGTCACAAAATTTTAAAATTATTTTTATTGGTGATATATAATACTTTAAATGCCTAAATTTTTGGTGTTAAGCAAATTTTCTCAATAGTCACTGAATAACAACCTTTGCCTTGTTGTTACTCATTTTATCAGTCATTTCATTTTCCCAAAGTGTGTGTGTGTATACACATATATGTGGTATATTAATTTTTTATGTTTGTATGTGATTGCTGTGATTCTGGCATCTTGACTACTATACTTCATGTAGTCAAGGAAGTAGACATATAGTACTTATGAAAACATGCCTTTCAATGAAAATATATAATACTTGGGATAAAGGTGGAAAATGGTTGAGAAATGCAATTATTGAGTAGTAGCTCTGTAATGAGCACTTGTAATATTTTGAGGAGTTAGGGAAAAACAGTGAAAATATAGATGGCCTCTTTCAAATAATTTACAAATAGAAAACAGAGGACAGTGGTCATTTGCAATATTTATGAGAAAGAAAACTTGCAAAACTAGTGGAACAAATATAACTAACAGTGTCACCAAATACATTCCTGGTTAGGTTTGCTGAGCTCCCCGGGAGGAGACCCGGAGGGACTGTAATGGAAAGGTCACAGAGAGGAGGTGAGTCCTAAGCGGGTTTATCTCAGAGGTTATAGAACAAAAACAAAACAAAGTGAAACAGATAACCAAGAATCTACCTCATATAAATTAACTCTATTTGGTAATAAGATATTTTGTACTTCTAATTTGATCTGGTGTTTTGTTTTAAAAAGTTGTTAGTAAGAGAAGAAGATAATAGGACACGTTAATCCAGATGCTAAAATTCTCAATACTAAATGGCTTTGATTGATTAATCTCTTCCTCTTAAAATATGAGTAGTAACATTGTGTTAATATCTAAGTTATTCTTATATATAGTTTAGCTCTTAGATTTCAGTGTAATGCTATGTATATATTGTTTTAAAATATTTCATATAGTATCTTTTATTCTAGTATTTTATAATTATAATCTCAAATGGAAAATGTGAGTATATATTTGTCATATGTCATACATCTAATAATTTGTTTTATGTATTTAGAATAAAGAAGGTAATTCTATGGGCAGTTTTAAAAAGTCTAGAAGGCAGGATATTGCGTGAAAAAGATTTTATTTAGAAAATATGAATTCCAATTTCGTGTCCAGTTTATATCACTATTATCATTTTAAAAATCAAGTGTGGCTCTCAAACTCAGTAGAAAAAGTGAATTGTTTTAGTGTGATGAGGTGTGTTTTTTTCTTACACTGAAGTATCTGATCTGAATTTATGCTTTTGCTATTGAAAGCAATGGAGTGATTCAGTGACATACCCAACAAAAAAATAACCCCCCAGCTTATATATTGAATTTTCCTAATATAATTTGCTCTTTGCAAATGATACCTATTTCCTTATGGATAGAGAAAAAACCATAAAATAAAAGCTATGATAATCCTTTGACCATAGATATATATTATAGCTCTTTTAAAGTAGCTTTCAACTTTAAAGATTAGCAGGCCTATCTCCTGAAGATAGAATGGAATCTAGTGCGTGAAATTCTCAGTTCCTCTATGCTTTCCCTACTTCTCAGACACATAAAAAGTGAATATATGTTCTTAGAGGGCAGTGATCAGCTTTTCTCTTTTTTCATACTTCTTTTTATTTCCCATAAGGGAATATACAATGTTGATTGTGTAGTTAACTGTTGGTTCTGATGTGCAGATATAGCAAGATAATGGTTACTGAACTTTAAAAAGAAATCTTTCTCAGTTTGCCGTTTTATGATGGCATTTTAAAGTCATTCTATCTGCAAACCAGTTGGTCAGTTATTCAAAAAGTATTCACTGAGTACTTACTATCTATCAGGTGCTGTGCTAGGTACTGGAATTACAACGTAGAAAAGATAGACATCTTACTAACTTTAGAGTAGTGGAAGATAATTGAAAATGAATCATCCAATGCTTATTCTTTTCTTCCTAACTAAAAAGCATTTCCATTAGATAATAAATACTTTGTGAAAAAATAATGATTTTGATTATATAAACATCATTTGAAGGAAATGACATGAAAACTTGTGACAGTTTCTGAGAAAACAGTGAGACAGTAGAATGGATTATTCTGGTGAACAAATATGATTCTTTTCATCTGTATGATAAAAACGTTTTTGTAGGGTACATATGGTAATAACAAGCATGCGCTGTGGCATCTTGGAGCATTTAGCTTTTCTTTCAGGAACTTGGAAGCATGTCAGGATGCCTTTCTGAACTCTGGCCTTGCTCCTAACTGGAGCCATTTCACTGGGATCTCTGAGCAGCAGTAGCACCATACCATGCAGGAGTGAAAAAATCAAGAACTGTAGTGAAGCTTGGAGAAATAGTGAGTACCCATTGGGCTTTATAATGATGATTGCAATTAATCGAAGAATGGACTGTGGTATTGGGGGTACACCCAATAATTTCTCCAGCTCTTTTATTTTTTTTTAGAGAAAATTTTAAAAGATTTTATTTATTTATTTTTAGAGAGGGAAGGGAGGGAGAAAAAGAGAGAGAAACATCAATATGTGGTTGCTGGGGGCCGTGGCCTGCAACCCAGGCATGTGCCTTGACTGGGAATTGAACCTGCGATGCTTTGATTCTCAGCCTGTGCTCAATCCACTGAGCTACGCCAGCCAGGGCTCTCCAGCTCTTTTAGACATCAGTAGCTGTATTGCAAGTTTTGCATTTAATATGTCAGCCTTCTGGGTGACTATCACTGGAGAGAGTGACTGGGAGCTCAGGGAGTGGGATCTTGCTGGAAGGAGGCATGAAAACAGTGTCATACAGAAATACTGAGTCTGAAACCTTTTTTAAAAAAATCATTTTTAGCTATATGACTTTCAGTCCCTTAGGCTCCATTCCTTCTGTGTAAATGGAGATAATACTAATCTTAAAAGCATTTTGTAGGACTAAATGAGTTAATGACTTGGAAAAGACCTTTCAAACTAACTGATGCTCAGTAGATAATTTGAGAAGATTGGGATAGGATTTTCTGGATCAAAGTAATTTTTCCACAATGCTTGTGAGTATGTAGTTGTCCAGCTAATGTTTAGTGAGCACTTACTGTATGTTAGGTATTGTTTTGAGAGTTTTATCTGTATGACTTATTTAATCCTGAATAACCATGTGAAGTAGATACTTTGGTGCTCTTTTACAAATGAGAACTCAATTGCTGAGCTAGTTAAGTGACAGAGTCCAAATTTATCTCTGGAGCTCTCTCTTAACCCTAATTCTAGATGGTAAAGTTACTCTATCCACATTAAGGTAAAAGGAACAAAAAATGTTATATAGTAAGGGATAATATCCGCATATTAAAAAATAAGCTCATTTTAACTTAGTCACACATTTTAAAAAGGGTTAAAATAATCATATGTTTTCTCTTTGATTTGTAAATAGTTCCTTTCAATTTTGATTTACTAATTCTGATATACAAAGTACAGTTTTAGTGATTTATAAGTTAACCTTTTCTCCTAAACTAATCATTCTTTCTCATTTGTTGTTTCTTCCTATTCCATTGTGCTTTTGGATGAGACCCTGAAATTGGATGTGTCTATTGTATAGACTACAGAGGACACATAGGAAAAGTGAAACAGCTTTAAAGAGAGGAGGAAGCAGGTCCCATGAGTACTAACCCAGCTCTTCAACAAGAAGGACCATGGCTTTTATGATTGATTTTTAATAAACCCTCCTTCTTTCACTGATACCATGTTAAATTAATGGTTCTTCTTACAAGTCTTATAGTATTTTTTTCTTTTTATTTGTTAGAAAAGTTGGGATATTTTCTCATGTTCATTGACATCTGCTTACAACTGAGTAAATGTACTCTGGGTTCTTTCTATAATAACAGCTTTTTGAAGAACAGAGATACATGGGAAAAGGACATATTTTGGTTTTCCTAATAATTTCTTTGTTAAATTTTTCTAAACAGAGTTAAAACTATTTCTGAATTTTGGGTGCTTGCTTTGTGGATTATTTAGGTCATAGGCTATGAAATTTGTAAATCATCCTGTGGTTTACAGGATAGAAACTCCCCTACTCCCTATTCCTATATGTTTTATTCACTTTTTGGTTCAGTGGATAGATTTCCTTCTTTTATAAGACAGTGAATGTTAATGAGAAAGATAATGTGATGGAAAGATCCAAAAATGATTCCCCTTTCTGTTCAGAAATGTAGAGATCCTTATTATTACTGATTTATTTTTATGGTAATAGTAATTGGTAATCATAATAAAAATAACTATAGCATGCTGAGAATATCTTATGTGCCTAATGTAATCAATATAGTTACCCAGAGAAGTAGGCATTATCATCATTTACTAGTTTCAGAAATTGAGCTTAGATATGTTGAATAGCTGTCTAGTCAGATAGCTAATAAGTAATAGAGCTAAAATTTGAACCTGTGACTACCCCTTCTCACTCATATTCCCAATTTCACTGCTACATCTCCATTGAAAAACTTGTTCTTCAGTCTTTTCTAAGTAAAACAACTTTTTGGAAGGGATATAACTTACATTTTATAATACTTTATGCCTGTGAAGCATAGTTAGAGAAATGTCACCGAATCTCAGTGTGGTTTTACCTAAAGGAAGAGATATTACATGGCTTCTTTTTTCTGTTTAGTGTAAATATTTTTTCTTTCTATCTGCCTGGATGTGCCTCAGTCTATCACATAGACACTGTTCTGACCCTCAGTGAGCAGCCGTGACAGAACATTCTCTGGTATTCCTGGATGGCAGCACAGAACTGCTAAACATATTGACTTTATGTATTTGCCCCAAACATGAATATAGTAACTCTTCTCTTCCTATTCCTTCCATTTCCTCTCAGTGATGTTTTATAAAAAGAACAGTGAAGGCCCAGGCTGAATCAACTTGAGTCTGTGCAGCCCTGCCCACCATCAGGATTGCTCGTGCCCTGAATGAGGAGCCCATTGTCCTCAGAGACATTATGTTAAAGCTCTTAACTGTGAACTTTCAGTCAAAATGTTAGACTTGCCAGTTAGTTACACAGAAACTATTCTGTCCAGGCTGGAATGTGGCAGTTAAAACAGGGGAACTTTGATCCCCAGATAAAGTGGGTTCAGACACTTGTGCACTGTTGCCATTTTACCAGTTTTAATTTGTATAGTTTTTTTTCTCAATTTAATCTAAATTCCTTAAACCTGTGTCCAGTGAATGGCGAGAAGACATAGTATTCATCAATGAGTATTTTGTTAAAAAACATTGAACAGTCAGTGCAGTTCATTCCCTGAGACCTCTGACTCAAGAATTACACTGATACCTAGTTATGTCAGTTTTCTCTAGAATGTGTGTCAAACTTTAATCTCTCGATATTGATATCTTAAAATATCTCTCTTGATATTTATATGGTTATTTATTTAACCTTTTAACCACGTCAGAATTGCTTTAGCCAGCTCTGAGATAGCAGTAACAACACAACAGTCACCACATCTGATGTTTATTAAGTACTCACTATATGCTAGGCACTGGGTTGTTAAGTGCTTTACATGGCATGTGCCATTTAGTCCTCACAACCACCTGATGTGGAAGCCATTACTATAATTTCCAGGTTTCTACCACGGGGTAAGAGGAGCGCTGGGGATTTGAACCCCAGTATTCAGGCTCTGGAGCCCTGCACAAAGAGCTGGCTCACCTGACTGCCTTTGTCTGCATTAGTTCTGTTGTTTTGGGCAAGTCACCCCACCTTCAGGAAACTGTTTCCTGACCTGTTAAAAAAAAGCAAATATTTTGCATTCCTGATCAGCTTACTGAGAAGACCAAATAAGAAAGTACATTAAAAAAAACAAAAACTAGGTAAACTTTTAAGAAATATGCAAGTATATGAGAGTATTTTAATGACATTAACATATTCTAAAGATCATGTTTATACTTTGCCATTTTTATGAATAACTCATAAGGTAAATCACATTACATGTAAGTTGGACCCTGCAAAGTGGACCACCACGCATAGTATAAAATTATTGTAATTTTTACATTTATATTGTTGCTGATTGTACAAGTCATTTGTACTTCAGAAGAAAAGCTGTTGAAAACAATGCTGCATTTATTCCAGAGTATCATGCTTAAGTAATTTATTAAATATTTATTGCCCTCTTGATGCCATGTGCTACCACTTCAGTGGGGGAAGGGAAGACTTGCAATTATAAAAAGAAAAAAAAGGATCTAATAGTTCTGTCTATAGCCAATAAAATGAGGTAAATAGTTGAATAATTATTGAGAAATGCTGTTAGGGTAAGATAGCTAAAACATTTAAAAATTACTCTCTGAATAATGCAGTCTAAACCCAACTTATACAGTAGCAGGAGTTTTGATACTGAATCAGATTTTCTCATTCCTTTTTCCCCTGAGTAGATACAGCTGCAAAATAGAATATTTTTAGAATAAACACTTAGCAGAAATTTTTTTAAAATCTACATTTGGCTTTTTAAAATATAATAAGATTTTTTAAGTGCAGATATTTGACCATAGAGCACATGTTTTATATTCCTTGAGGTATTTATGAATGTATAATTCAGTAGTTTTTATGTTCACTAAATTCATTTCCCTGAAAAAGACAGGTGTGGGGTGTTCCTGTGTGTGTGTGTGTGTGTGTGTGTGTGTGCGCGCGCGCGCGCGCGCGCGCACATCTGAACGTGTGAAAATGCAGCTTAGGGATTCCAACAGTTTAGTCAAGGTCAGAAGTGACCTGATGTGCCCTTGAGCATGCTGTTTATAATTGCTGTGGTTAGTTTTCCTTCTCATTGTTTTTACCTATAATGTCAAAACACAATTATATGGAGTTGGTATGTTCACTAATAGCAGTTTATCTCTGCATGGTTTATAGACAGAGTCAAAAGCCAACAACTGTAATTACATCCATGTTTCTAACTTAGCAGTGAGCTAGAAAAGTGTGGTTGAAGTATGCTGTGGGTAGAGTGCAGCCAGTAGGAATTATAGGGTAAAGTCATTGCTTTGCATTCTTTTGGTTTTACAATAATTGTTACTTAAATTTTGTTTTCTGAATTTTACCACTGTCTGTTGTGTTTATGTGACCACATAAAGAGTGGTTGAGTTACGTGTCTCCCCACTCTATTTTTCTTCTGCTTGCCTTCCTCTATAAATGTACTCCTCCTTTCACTTTCTTCTGACTCAGCAGACAGTACATTACAGTTAATAGTTTTCTGAAGCAGCCTGATATTCATGCTCTATGGAACCCATAAGACTTCTACTATTTGCATTATATGTTTAATTGGATAATTATGGGAACCATGTTGAACTGTTAACAGCCGTCAAGCCTTTGATTAATCTTTTGAGTGTGCATTGGCATGGTTCAAGTTAGCAACCACAATACAGACTTTCATTCTGTTTCTTTTGTTTTCCTTGCTGTTCTTGCAGTTATTGGAGAGGGTGAAAATGGTTTTTCTAGAAAAGTAGATGCAATTTCCCATTTTGGCTTACTTTACCTCTTATGAAAAAAAGGGCAATCTACAGATCACCATAAATTGTTTTATATATGAAATGTTGCAGTTTAATAGTAATTTCCAGAAAAATTATAAGAAGGCCTTCTTATATTTTTAATGATCTCAGTGATATAAAATAGAAAAGAGAACATTTACTTTTGAAATAGTATCTATTTGAACTCATAGTTTGGAAGATATAATTGAAGGATATTTGGTATTGAATCATGGAACAAGAGATGAATTATGTAGAAAGTCATTCTTTCACCTACGTGAGTTCACTTCATATGGGTTTCATATGATATGTAATGAACATTGGCATTAGCATAGCAGAGATTCTTTTCAAACATACAAAACTCTCAGTCACCCTTACAATTTTTTGTCTGTTTTACTTTAAGTGCATGTAAGATGCTTGTAGGCAGTAAAATGCTTCTCCTTTAGGAAGCTGTAGATATTTATGATATTTTGTCTGACAATGTACAGTTTTGGGATTTTTTTTGTGCATATTTTGGTATCGGATAGAGAAAACAGGTCAGGTGCATAGTGGGAAAGTTAGAATGAATAAATGAATATCTGCAAAGAAATCTTAAAAGTTTACATGAATGCCATAAAGACTTATAGGAACCACATTCTATATTTGATTGATCTTTCATTTTTTCTTATATGTGCTGCAAATGCCTTTTATTAGAATGTTCTTTCTATGGCACACATTTCAGAGTAGGACTAGGGATAGCTCTGTATCCTTGAGATTTGGGCTTTTAAATATTTAGTTACAGAAGAGACACAAATAGTTTCTCAATGTAAAAGCTAAAATAAATAAAGCTAGAATTCCTCCTGGTCTATTTCTGCTCCTCCTTTGAGGAAACCACTGCTATCAGTTGTGCTTGTAACCCTTCCTAGACCTTCTCCTATACCTCAGCAAGTATTTTTTTTTCTTTTGCTGTTTATTGAGGACAGTTTTCTATTGTTCACAAAAGAGACACATCCTCCAAGGAACCCCAGGCACTTCCTATGTACCCACCTGAGCTGTCTTCTTGGTCCCGGCTTTCCTAACACTGGTGGAGGAATGGAATTCTTTGTGAACTGGTTGTTACAGGAGACTAGCCAGTGAGTTGCCTCATTCCTTTAAGGCAGATTACAGATTGAATACTGAGCAGAGGAGTATTTATCTTGTGGGAAATGCTATTTTGTATCCAGTTTTAAAATAAATCAAGTGGGGGTGCAAAGGCAGGGAAGATTGAAGTATTAAGATTGGTTAGAGGAGGTCTTACTGAGGAGGTGACATCTGAGTAAAGACCTGAATGAGGTAGGTGAGTATCTGTGGGAGCTCTTGTAAACACTTGAATCTGTGTGTGTGCATGTGTGCAGGGCATATACCCCATTCACATATTCAACTATTCCTTAACATTAACCTTGTGAGGCAAGCTCTTTTATTATCTTTTTTTTCCATGTGAGGAAATTAAGGAATGAAAAAGTTAAATAATCTGTCCAGCATCATAAGACTAGTAAGTGGTGGAATCTGGATTTGGACATAAGTGATTTTGTTAAACTGTTATCTTAGATGAGTTCTTAAACTGATTTAGTGAAGCTAATCCAGGATAGAACTAATCTCTTTAACAGACTTTGCAGTAAACTAGGGATACAGGACTCAGGTAATTTCTCTTCCTGGGAAATAAAATACTGAACTCTACCTGTCATTTCCAAAGTGTGTCATTTTGAAGTACCATCTTGTATCAAGTTAATAGGACTGGAATGGACACTTCAGCTGCTAGCAAAGTAGTCCTGCTGCTTATGTTGAAAGTGTATTTTGGCACTTTAATCAAATGCACAAAAGATGTGGGGGAAGGAGGAGTGTTCTAGCTGAGGAATATGCAAAAGGAATCTAAACACCATTCTTACCTCTTGAATTTGCGTTATTTTTATAAGACTGTTATTTACAGTTGGGAGCTTTATGGTAATTGTGCCTTTCAGTGAGCTTCAGGAGGGCCTCTTGAGCCTTCTTGTAAGAGGAGAATGAACTGGAGAGGAAGAGTATGGAAGGAGTGTGTGGAAGGAGCAAAATCAGACTAGAAGCTGTCCATGTTGTAGCCCATAAATACTCATTCAGGAAAATTTCTTAGGTGCGCTGAGTTGTAGATGAGCAATTTATATCAAACTAAATTTATGTTTTGTTTGCTGAAGTAAATTACTTATACCGTGCTGCCTTGAAACTCTTTTCTTAAAGTGTTCTTAGACCTGCCTTCTTCATGGGGACAGTGTGATCACAGTTAGCCTCAGCTTTGCTTTGTTTGGGTTTTCAATAAGCTCTCATGCTTAACAACTGAGTCTTGGGTAAAATGTTTGAGAGATAACGGGAAGGTGTATAACTTCAAAAATATGTTTATTAACATTGAAAGTAGAATTCCCAGTTCTCAGGCATGATACACGTTTTTCATCATAGTGATCAGTAGACACGACATTTTTCTATTATCATAAAAGAGGTAGGATTATGATAGGAAGACCTAGCTTCCATTCTTGGTTCCATTATCAGTTACTGAGACTTAAGCTTCAGTTTTACTACCTATAAAATGGTACTAGTATTAACAGTTACTCCAGAGGATACATCTTTTTTTTTAAAAGATTTTATTTATTTATTTTTAGAGAGGGAAGGGAGGGAAAAAGAGAGAGAGAGAAACATCAATGTGAGGTCGCTGGGGGCCATGGCCCGCAACCCAGGCATGCGCCCCGACTAGGAATCGAACCTGCAACGCCTCGGTTCGCAGCCCGTGCTCAATCCACTGAGCCATGCCAGCCAGGGCCAGAGGATACATCTTGATGATGTGTATGAAAGGGCTTTGTGAACTGTAAATTCCCCTTCTGTCATCCTCTTCTTCTCTCTCTTCATCTGTCTCCCTCTATATATATATAAATGTGCATGTGTATGTAAATATATAGATGCATATATTTATTTTCTCTACCTTCTCCACTAAAATGAAAATTTCTGAGCATATGAAATATGATTTATTCTTAACACCTTGCTTAATACATAGTATTATAATGTTTTTATATTGAGCTTATTATGGATTTTTAGCTTATGCTAATGTTTTAATGAAAATCTCCCAAATTTAGCAAACACATTCCTCCCCCGCCTCCCGCCCGCCCCCCCACCCCCCAAGTGTACCTGTATTTTATAAGCAGAACAGACTTCTACTGGAAAATGCAAAGGCCAAATGACATGGCTGGTTTCATGCCCTGGCTGGCAATATTTTCTCTTAGTCCTTGTTTTTCACTTTCTTTAGAGAAAGTGATCACTTACAAATCATGCTGGGTTCGAACATTACACCTTAGTAATAATCCTTACAGGATCCTGTGCCAAATCCCAGATCACTTTTGTTTTTCGTGTTTTGCTCACTAAGCCTCAAATCTAAATGTTCTAGGCTGTGCTCACTCAGAGGCTGACACCTTTTCTTTCCCAGCCACTGAGACACCTGGAGGAGATACACTGGTCTTCCATCTCCGTAGTGTTGGTTGACTTCTACATATGTTTCAGACCATTGGATTGTCCAGTTTTGGTGGTACAAAATGACACTTTGACAGAACATTTGTACCTTGTTAGCAATGTTATGACCAATAGTGGCAGCTGTATAAACTAATCTTTCTGTAGCTTCACACAGGAGACTCAATTAACAATGGGCTACTGTCAGCATTCGATCTCTTTTACCTCTTGGTTCCTGCGAACTTTTCTATTGGGCATCAGGATTATTCTCCTGTAAACAGAAGAAAATGTCTAACACTACATGTCAATTGAACTTCTCTTGGTATTGTCTAAAGTGATCTGGAGGAGGGCTGGCAATTATACTGGTTACTTTATTGGCCCTGATCAGAAAGACTTCTGGTCATCAGGATGGTTGTGACAGAATTTAGGATTGACTTTGGTTTGGAATTATTTCTGAATTTAGTGCCAAAGTTCATGGTCTTAAGAAGCTGACCTCTTAAGTTGAAAGTGACGATGGTAAGAAGGCACAGGAGACAGACACATCTCTGTGAGCACTTTGTCATGTAGAAGTCTACTCTTATATATGATAACTTCAAGACATAAGAAACACATCTCAAGTGACCTTTTACATCCTTAGGTGATTTCTATCTTTGTTTCTTTGTTAGAAAAAAAAGAGGGCACACGGGATGTTCAACTACATTGAGGAAGTTGGAAAAGCAGAGCTTTGGCCTTAGAATAACAATGAACAGAAGTTCAGGTTCCAGTTTAAATGTACTTGACATTTGAACCCCTTGTTTGAAGCCTTTGCTTTAGGTCTATCTGCAAAGGACATCTGAAATTCCTTTGGCTTCTAGTCTGTGGCAAGTGAACAAGAATGGATGACAAAGGGATATAAAGATAGAGCTCAAACAAGTTGTTGTTAATTCTTTCTTTCACCTAAGAGGACTAATGAAAAGCTTGAATTACTAAATTCAGACTAGACCATTGTCACTACTTGCCAAATAGTACATGCTTGTGCATCTGTCTAATCCATATTTGAAAGCCACAAACAGAAGCACATAATTTGGCAAAACACCAAAAACATGCCTCGGCACACTTCTGGAGATTCTTCCAAATGACTTATTGATTCAAAAATTTCAGTGTGTGTGTGTGTGTGTATGTGCACGTGCGCAAATGCACACGCACTCATATTGCCTGGAGATGTTTAAAATAAGTTCTGCCAGCAGACCATGTGCATTACACTTGCTTTGGGGGTTTGAGGACTTTGCTTCAAATGTGTGAGTTGTAGAAAGCAAAAAATAAAGCTGTTCATAGGACAGCTACTTTCTCTTTTATTTTCAAGATAAGTACAAACTTGTTACTTAAAAAAATAAACCCTCCCCCAAATACAACACATAAAGCAGTTTACCCTTTAGAAAGGTTAAAACATCCTGTTTGTTCTTAAAATATGTTTTAGGCTTTTTTTCAGGTGGACTACAAATACTAACTTATTATAAGAAAACATTCTTTTTGTACCATAAAGAAATTTCCTAAGTTGATACATTGTTCTTTCCTAAGATTTTTACAAAAGTATTTTTCTTTTGCTAGTTTTCTGTTTGATATGTAAAAGATAGACTTTTTAAAAAAAGCATGTGATCTGAATTAAGTTTAGAATACTTGAAGATGTTTAGAAGGTAACTGCATGAAATTATATTAACGACAATGTGGAAGACAAACAGTCCATAAGAAATCCTTGGTGTGGTCCACTTTCTTTTGTAAGAATATTATTTTTAAAAGTCAGCCGTGGCTGGTGGGCTCAGTGAATTGACTGCTGGCCTGTGAACTGAAAGGTTGCTGGTTTCATTCCTTGTTAGGGCACAGGGCTGGGTTGCTGGCCAGGTCCCCAGTAGGGGGCGTGTGAGAGGCAACCAGTCGAATCTCTCTCATGTCATGTTTCTCTCCCTTTCTTTCTCCTTCCCTTCCCGGAACTCTCTCAAGAAATAAATAAAATCTTTTTTTAAAAAGTTAGGTGCTTATGTATATAGTATTTTATTTAAATATTTTAGCTTTCTTTACAAGATAGCTATTATTATTACTCATTTAAAGATGAGAAAATCAAAGTTTAAATAAGCTACCCAAGGTCACACAACTAGGAAGTAGCAAAGACAGGATTAGTCTCAGGCATACGTGACTCCACAGATAATGCCGTGGACACTATAACTTTCAGCTTTCTCTGAGGAAGGTAAATATTACAAGTCTACCCTTTACAATCAGTCATCTCCCCTCAATTCCTTTAATTCCAAAGCCATACTGCTCTAAAGGTAACTGCATATTGATTATGTTATTTCCTTATTAATGGACTTAAATTATACTTTATATTTGTAAATTACTTAGCACTTTTGTCTTTTGTTTATAGTATCTTATTTAATGTTTATCTCAATCAGATGAGATAGATACTGTTCCCATTTTGTAGCTGAGAACCATTAAGTAATTTACCCAATAGGTTGTTGAGAGCTGAGGTTTCCCCAACTGTTTTTTTTTAAATTAAATTAAATTAAATTTTATATTATTTTATTGCATTATAAATGCCTCAAATCTACAGAAAATCCATGCTTGGCTCTCTACCTCATACTCAAAAATCAAGTATAGTAAACCTAGAACTTTTAGGTTTAATTTAAAAGTGGATCTGCGGTGCCTTACCATGTAATTCTTTGTGAGCATCATCTCACATTACAGGTGTAAACTGATAATTGGTTAAGCTGTAGTTTGCATTTGAGAGATTCTTCATTTTGGGTTATGAGTGAGAAGTTCTTTTATTCCTTCTTCCTAGTTTCAAGGAAGTCTGTGGTATACTGGTGGGATTTCAACATGAACAACTTTTAGTCTTTCCATTTTATTAGGAATAATAGGATTAGGTAGATTAAGGTTATCAAATTCACACAAATATAAAAAGAACAAAAATAGGGAAAGAAAGGAAAGAAGGAGTTCTCATTGCTTTATCTATCCATTTGTAGTGCCATTTCAAAGTTGCCTGGTAACATAGCGTCTTTTTCCTATTGCAGTTTAATTCTGCCTTGGTTCCTTAGTATGCAGTATAGGATGGCATTACACTCACAGTAAATATGCACGATGAGGAAATTAAGAGGCTGAAGACTTAAGCCCTAGCGTGTAATAAGACTTTCACTTAAATACACATTCCTTACTCTTCAAGGTGAATGGATGACTCAGGAGGTAATCATGAGAGTCTTCCTGGCCTGGCAGGTTTTTTTTGTTTTTGTTTGTTTTATTTTTACTTTTTTTAATACTGTGATTCCATGTACTTTTTTCTTGCAGTTTACTCTTCCTGCACTGAGTTCCCTTCATTATTTCTCTGAATATAACTTTGAGGTTGACAATTGCCAAACCCCCCAAACCATTATGAAGTCAAGTGTGTTCAGGTGAATGTTGGTTGATAAAGAAGGAGTCAGCATGAGAGAACCAGAAAGGTAATGAACTCTGGAGTGCTCTTTTGGACATGTGACACAAACGGAGAATCCACAGAGTGCTCCCAGATAGGAGAGTGGGCCCAGTCCATGAAACACTCTCACCAAAATGATCAATAGCAAGGTCCACCACAGTGAGCTGAATCCTGTGGATAGACAGATTGAAGCCTGGACAAATTAAGAACTTTTAGTGATAGTGCATCCACTGGGTTTTATCATAGATTTTATCAGATGAATGGTCTGGGACACTTGATTTGACCTTCTCAGGAAATAAATCAGCTAACAAACAGAACTCAACTCTTATTTGTTGCCTAAAAATGTTTCCAAAAGCTAACTGCCTTGGTACAGTTGATATGACTTTCTCAAGAAATGAATTAATTTAACTAAAAAACAAACATAATTTCATCATCTCTTGTCTGGTGCTGAAACAATGTTTCCAAAAGATTATTATCCTTCAGTATGCTATCAGAATAGAGTGGGCCCTGTTTTTTAAAAAAGATCCTTCTTTATTTTGTGAATTTTAGCCTATTTAGACTTAATTCTTGTACCTCATGCTCAATACTTGTTCTAGAGAAATGTGATCCCAGGAATGTTGGCAATTTGCTGTTTTAAAATGGTGCTATGCTTTAGGTTTCTGTTCGGATCTAAGATTTCAGAAGAGTCAGTAACTGCAAATAATCTGAAAGGGGAAGAGTGAAGAATGCTTCTAACTTTCCTTTGAAATGAATAGCTCCACAAGAGCAGCAGCTATTAGAAAAACAAAACAAAACAAAACAAAAAAGACAAAGAAAAGCCACTCAGCTCAGCACACCGAGGTAAATTTACTTACATCAGATTGAAAAATGAGGGCTGGGCTTTGAAACACATCCCTTCTGACTAGGAGAAAGCTTGCAATTTTGGCATGGCTGCAGCCCTCCTAAGCCCCTGAGAAATTCTGAAAAACATTACAGAAAACTGTTCTTAATATTAATGAATGTCTTCCTGTGTGTGTGTGTGTGTGTGTGTGTGTGTGTGTGTGTATCAGAAGAATGCCAGAAAGAGAAGGGGAAGAGAATGAGAGAAGAAAGGATTATGTAAGATAAACAGTTATCAGGGAGAATGTCAAATTTAAATTTCTGAAAAATAATTTGCATCTGTCATAATCTTCAATATTGGAGGATTTGTCAAGATGAGATTTGGAGGAACACAGGCCATCTAGACACTTTAAGGTAGCCTTGCAATATCGTGGTCCTCTTAGCAAACTCTTCCTACAATACTTTGCAGATATGGCTCACTGTATGATCTCAAATTATGGTCTTACCTGTTGTATGACATCAGAGGTGAAAACAAAAAAGGATTTCTCCGTGGCTAATTGTAGTGAGTATCACATTATGTTGTACTATAGTGAACAATTTCAGGGCCACCAAAAGCATGCAGCTCTGCCTCTCGGGAGGGGACTTTTCCTTTGCAGCTCAGCTTCAGGAAATGTGAACATTTGTGTTTTCAAGACCACATAGCATTGGGAAGGAAGAAGGGGTGGAGATGCGTGCTGAGATTAAGCAGATACCAGAATCTCTGTACTGTGTGCGGCCTGGGGACTGCCGCACTGTATGTAGCCCTCTTTCTGGCATGCTTGTAGAGTTTTCAAAATGAGGCTGACAATAATGCTGATACATGCTAAGGATATTTTTCACAAAGTAATGTATTGACTTTTCAGGGCAGATAGACTTTTGTATAGCATGCCAGATCAGCATGGCTCCAACCTGTACATACAGGTGTCTCAGGAGACTCACATAGACCTGCTGTCAAATAGTCCACGGCCATACTTCTTCAGGATACATAACTGTTACCCAGCACGGTAAAGGAATTTAATAATTGTAAGAACTTGTTAAAAAGCAACTTGAAGGTTGCTTTCGGAAAGGAGGCATTAACTCTCAGACATTGGCCCATATTACCTTAAAGGATGCAAGGCCTACCCAGTTTGACATGTGGAGAGTTATGCAGATAATAAATAGAGAAGCCAAGTTACTTTTCAGGATTGATGATGTGGGAAAAAACCAGAAAATTCACCCATTTAAAAAGA
The DNA here is from genome assembly GCF_019186645.2 of Phyllostomus hastatus. Taxonomy (NCBI): domain Eukaryota; kingdom Metazoa; phylum Chordata; class Mammalia; order Chiroptera; family Phyllostomidae; genus Phyllostomus; species Phyllostomus hastatus. The sequence goes on from NW_025333857.1 coordinate 16,719,131, forward strand.
ATGCCTTGACTTGCTGTGGAGTTTATAACTGGGAACATGTTTTCCCAGATATGCAAAAGCTCTGTAGCGTTGCTGGCTGGTTAATGAGTGATCTCCCTGGCCTGCTCTGGCTGTGCATGTTTTCTTGACTTGGGACTGACACTCTGAATATAATCTTAACTCATTTTTACTCTAGGCGGACTAAATCTTCTGATTTGGCAAAGTAGAGTGTTAGGATTGCCATTGTTGTGTTTGCTCTGGATTTATGTCTTAAATTGAGGTTAAGTAACATACTTATATAAATCAACTCAGCACTAGACTCTGATACAAAGTTGTTTTACAGAGAAAGAAACTAATTGTATTGCTTCCTGAGATTTACTTTCATTTTATGTTAAACCTCAAAGGATTTATAAATCTAACATATTCTGTGTTAAAATTAACTCTTCTGTAAGTTATGCTTCTATAGAGTAGAATGAAGAAATTTTATTTGCAAGAACTGGTTATGGCTATTGCTACTATGGAATGACATTTTCTGGAGGTGGAATATAAAATGTAGCAGGCTGATGTCATTTAACAAAACATTAATATGCTTTTAAAGAAGGACTCATGTTTTCTGATTGGCAGCACAAGGATTCCAAAAGATTAAAAAAGTTCCTTCAATGATAAAGATATTGCAGAAAGGTGAAGAGGCTTTACATTTATAGTTGTCAATATTTAAGTAGGAGTGGTTTCTTAAAATAATAGTCATTTATTATAGTTCATGCAAATATCTTTTCAGAATTTATTTCTTTTAATATAATGGCAAAGAAAAATGTCATTGGCTATATATTGGATGGTTTATCATCTATTAATTCAAAATAATTTTATTAGTTTAAAATAATTTTATTTTTATTAAAATTTACATGTATTTATTTATATTTCACTTTTTAAAATTTCTAGTGTTTTGGAATAAAATATTTTAAAATGTATATTATAGTTGCAAATGCCAGAAATAGGTGAAAAGAATAAGAGGTTGTTAGCTATTTCAAGTTTATTAAAACCATATAATGAAAACTTGCTACTTTCACGAAATGCATGATAATGACAAGCCTTGTGATTATATCACAGTGACTATGTGATATAATGTTAAATGTCTGACTTTTAAATATAATCCTTTTGTGGCTACCTAATGAAATTTGCCTTTTAATAATGCTAGTCTTAGGCACTCATAAAACTAGGAAATGTTAAATAACTTCATGACAAGTTTTTATTGCCAATCATGTATTTTCCTCCTAGAGTTATTTTCATTGCTAAAGTATTCTTTTGTACATGGAGGAAACAATCCCGTACCCCAAGGCTTTGTGAGAATGCTGGGGATGGACCAAATGACATGAGTGACATTCATTGTGAACAGCAAGTTTTCCTCTGCAGGATGGCTTTTTATATAACATTTGGTTTTTTTAAAGAAATAATTACTGACTCTTGAAGTGTTTTCCTTGAGGTTCCATATTCCCTGACTTTATCTCATGTTGCTCCATTTAACGGTAGTGTGGCTGTCTGGCCAACCGCTCCTTCTTCTTAAGTTCTGGGAACTTGGGAATTTAAGTTACCAAGTTCACTTGGAAAGATAGGATCCATATTTCAGTCTCTGAAAGGTGGAAGCATGTGTTTTGTCCAGCTGAGTCTCTTGGTCTGATTTTTTTTTCTGGTCCTAATACATGTTTATTCCTACATGTGACAAATCTGCAGTCGTGTTTCCTTTCTGAGTTATAATGACTCAGATGTCATAATTAATTTGATGAGCAGGTGGGGGTTATTAGCCTTGTGCTTCACTTGCTAATAGCTGCACAGTTTTTCTAAAGTACTCTTTCAACTAAGGAGGCATTTCTTCACATAGAATAAACAGTATAGCACAAAAGCCTCAGTTAGATAACTATCCGTGGGCTTGAAAAGCTGCCAAGCAGATGTTGTTATTGGAGCTGGCCCAGGCGAGATTGGGCAAGGCAGATGCTCGCAGGGAGGGGAGTGGGGAGGAGAAGGGGGAGGAGATGTGAGAGAGCAGAGGTTGCAGGGAGAAAGGGAGGTCCTCCAGGACTCTAATGCTTTCTTTGCAGGGGTTGGACCAGATTTTGTTGGGGTGGGAGCTGTCTTCTCATGAGCCATCTCCATGGTTATGGCCCCTGGTTAGTTTCTTGAAATGTACATATGAGGATGGGGTGGGGGTGGAGGGGACCTGCTCTAAATATCCACATGGGAACGAATCTGAGTGTTCATCCAGCAGTCTGAGACTTCTGGTTTGCATTAAGGCGGCTGTGTGCAATTTCTGAAGGGCCTACGGAGACTCTGCTTCATACCTACTCACACATGTAATGGACATGACGGGCCTGACATTCACCAGAGCTCGTAGGTTCTGCTTCATTGCTGTAAATTAGGTTGTGCAAATTTAAGACAAAATGCTGTTTTGTTTCCTGTCACCTCACTATATAATTTTTCCAAGTATTCTCCATTCTTTGTTAAAATATTGCAAAGTAACAGCACACTTCAAAAAATTAAAATCAATTCTTGTTACATTTTAAGATATCAATGAAATAAACATGTGGAAGGTTTAATCTAAGCTGATCTCGTTTCTGTCCTGTGCCTTTTTTTTTTTTTTTTTGGTGATCCAAGGCTTTTTAAAACTCATCTCTCACTCCTCTTCACTAGATTAAATTCTGTAATCTCATTTTTCTTTGAGCTGATCTCAAGCCAATGGTCTGGGGATTTTATAGCTATGGGATAATTTTTGATAATGGGCTGTTAAAACACTTGCAGCTCCTATCCTGTCTTTCAAATTAGTGTGTGCACAGATTGTCTTTCTGGGCAAAAAGTCTTTCCCTTGGCAGTAAGCAACTGATTATGTGTCACAATCAGCATAAAAGCTTCCTGTAATGCTTATACAAAAAAACATAGGTAAATAATAAATGATAAATAACAATGGTGACTGTTCACTGGGAGCAGCAATTCTGCCCAGGATTTTTGTTTTATCCTTTGGAGAAAAAGTCTTGTTTTTCCTTATTCAGACAGATTTAGTGTGTTCTGACAACAGGGTCATTTAACAGTTTCCTTAACGATGGAAGTGCAGTGGCTTGAGACAGCTGTGTAAGGTCACGTAACTTTCATTGTTGTTTATAGTATGCTTATTAATAGGTTAAAATGAATATCTCGCTGGACAGAGGTCAGGTAGCACCTGTATAAATAATGAATTTGCCCTTCCAAAATATGTAATGTAAACTTAATATACATAGCTTGCCACTTTGTTTTTTTATTCAGTTCAACTTCCTCTTTTATCTTTAGTTTACTAAAGTGTGCTTAAAGTAAAAATTACCAGTTCTGAAAAGACAAATGAGTTTGTTCCCCAATAGTCTGTTTTAGTGTGACTGAGATTTTGTGAGCATAGGATTAAAGCCAATATCCTTAGATTAAAGAAGGTATCTGATTCTGTGTTTTAAGTATTTTTCACAGGAAAAAAAACTTTGGACGGATAGGCATATGTAACATAAAGCACCAATTGTGAAACCCATGTGACGTGAATTGTGCCGAGGGTTGGCATGAATGCCTTTCTTCTTCATGTGTAAAATTAGGCTTCAGACATATCATATGTGTGAAGTGCATTGCTGTAATGTGTGCAGATGGTAAGAACACATATGTCTCAATACCATTCTCTTAGCCTGTATGCTTAATCGCTCAATAGCTTGACAGACGCATATGCACAGATTCAGTCATTGCCCTCCCTGTTGACCGGCAGTGCTTTTGGAAGTGCTTTTGTAATTTGGCAAACTGAGTCTTGGTGGGGGAGCAGTGCTGACAGTGATGAAGCAATGGCACAATTTTAGTTCTGAACCTTGTACTTAGAGTTATAAGACTTCTTCAATCATGATATTTCAGTGTTCTGTAAAGTTAGAAAAGAGCAAAAAACCAGTTTCATATTCGATGCAGAATTAGAAAAATTTATATCTTTTTACCTGTAAGTGCTGATGAAAAAGTCTCTGAATCATTTTCTGTCTGCACAGAATGAGATGTTGTGTTCTCTATGATGCCAGGTTAAAAGGTCAAAGGTCAGTCAATGGACAGAGTCTCTACAAATGTTTTTAATATAATAGAGCACTTCATGACATGGATCATTGTTGGGAAATAATATGTGTTTGTATGCTGGAACTTAAACAGTTTTCCTGCAACAGAAGGGCTAAAACTGAAATAATTAGTAATATAATATTGTTATCTCTGAAAGTGGACATTAATACTACCTCTAATTTAGTAAATGGCTGTGCTGCACCTAAGCCTTCAACTGTACAAAATTGAAATCCAGTGCAACAGCCATCAGTGCCCCTTCAGTTATTCGAGTCATTCAGATGTGCACTTGAGTGAACATTCGTTTAGTGCCTCCTGTGTGAACAGCAGTGTGCTCAAGGCTGGAGAAGTGCAAGGCCAAGAGTGTTGTTCTCCAGGGCTTTGTAATCTAACTAGTGATGGAAACAGAAACTTAGAACTAACCACCGAAGGCATATATAAAACAGATGGTAGACAATGCCGAAAGATAGACAAAATGTGCTGCTGATGTGGGGAGGAGGGAATTCGGTAATTTGCAAGAAGAAGACTCCTGTGACTGAAGAATGAGTGGGATTGACAAGGACAGTTTCCATAGACAGCATTGTGAGGGAGTGGGGATCCTGGAGGCTGGGGATGGCACAAGAAAATGTAAGTCACTGGGAATAGGTAGGGCCTTTGTGGGTGGGGAGTCAGGAACGGCCATGGGGAGAGTGAATGGGGTTTAGCTTTGTATGTTGGGGAGAGTGAGACTTGTAAGAGACTAGGCGGAACATTAAGGGCTTCAATTGCCATGATAAAGCCTTTCCACTGGGTAGCTCTTCAAGTTATGAGCAGTTAGATTACCTTTTAGAAGACAGCTTGGATGGCAAACTGGAGGATAGATGGGCGAAGGGAGAAAATGGAGTCAGGAAAGGAGGATATTTTAAACCAGGACTTTATATTATTGTCATCCACCTGAAACTAATACAAAATAATACTGAATGTAAACTGTCATTGAAAAATAAGATTAAAAAATATTAATGAAACAGTGTAATCAGATAGTGATGAATAGTGTAATCAGACAGCGTTAATCTCAAATACCATTTACACAAACTGCTTGACTTTCAACAAGTTACTTCATCAAGGGTCAACTTGTTCTTCGATATAATAGAGATAATTATGGTATTAACTCCATAAAGTTATTGTGAGGATTAAATGAAATGATCTATATAAAGTATTTAGCACAGTGTGCCAAGTCAGCAGTGTAGAAAAAAAGATATAATCATTGTCTTCTCAATATGTATGGGGAATAGCATGTAAATATTTAGAGGGAAAAATGGACCACAGGATTATTTATTTCAGTAGTTTAAAATATTTTAATTGAGCACATGCTACATACCAGTTATGTTTCAAAGAGCTGTGCACACATTAGAGAACAAGACAGACACGACCCCTGCCTTCAGGAAGCCTACCTTCTATTGGGGGAGAACCATCAATCAAATCAACAAGTAAATAAGAAAGTAATTGCAGATTGTGGGAACTACTGTGAGGAAATAAATAGAATGATATGATGATGCAAGTATATAGGGTAAATTAGGGGTGGAGAATGGTGGTCTTTGCTAGCTAAGGTTCTCTGGGAAAGCCTTTCTGAGGAAATGGAATATGAAAAGATGAGAAGTAGCCTAGTATCCTTCTACTTTGGTACTAATTTGTCACCTCAGTTATGAAATGTAGCTTTGGTTAAAAGTCTTTCTGAGACATTTGTACTTACAGAGATTAACCTCAGGGACAGGTTATACTGTTACGATGACCAAAAAGCTATCTGTAAGAAACATTTCACTGTATTCATGTATAGACTGCATTTGCAGAATCATGATTCAACTTCAGGAGGGCTTCACTGTAAATGAAATATTTAAGAAACACTTTATATGTAAAAGATCCATGTGTAGGAGATCTTTGCTTAGTTTACAAAAACTGCTTTTTCCCACTATGTTATTTAGTGTCCATTTTTCAATTTCTCAGTACTCTTATTTCTCTGAGAAATCTCTTCCAGGCAACAGATTTGTTGGCATATCTCTTCATCCTGTCTGAAAATTTATAATTAATCTAGTTTTCTTCTTTTCCCTATATGCTAGGAAACTCAGAGATTAAAAAAAAAATTGTGTTCACTTGTCTGTTTTTCTCTATTTGGATTCTGTGACAGCACCTTCTATTTCCTGTCTGGATTTTGTGTTTTCTTTAGTGTATTATTGCAGCTTTTCATTAAGTGAAGTGTCAAGTCATTATTTGTATAATAAATCAATAGAAAAATCAGTCTTCAAATTTGTTGCTTAGGATTCAACTGAGAACAGAAATGATAGGAATGGGCAGATTCTGGAGCTATTAAGAAAAGAGAACTTGGTGATGGATGGACATGAAAGTTAGGGAGAGCGAGGAGGAGCTGACTACACCACTGGGTAAATGCTGAGGCCACTCACAAAAATGGGCAATACAAGAGGAAGAACAGATATGAGGAAAGGATACACTTGGATTTTAGACAGGCTAGTGGCCACATGCTGCTGAAGTGAGTGACAGTCAATTAAAACAGGTGTGTAGAGCTTAAGAGCAAGGTTATGATTAGAAATACAGATTTGGTTGTAATTGAAGGCTTGAAAGTATAAAGAGCTGTCAAGGGAGGGATTGTTTTCCCGAGAAGATCTGAAGGCTGCAGATGGACCCTGGAAGGAGGACCAGGGGAGAGTCACCCACATCTTACAGCCCTCAGGACCTTTGTAGACTGTCGTTACACCAAAACCCCCACTCTCCATCCTTGAGCTGACAGGTGTTGCTTTTTCTTCTGGGCCCATCTAAGATGTTTTATATTGCAGCAAGTCGATCCCCCCCGTCTGAGATGGTTGCTTCTCCTGTGGGCGCTCACAGCACTCTGTACTTCCCTGTCAGAGGACTTGTCATGAGTGCTGGAATCGCATACTTCCTTCTTCTCCCCATTGCATTGTTACGTGAAAAAATGAACTAGGAATGGTCTTAGAAGTGAGAGAAGTGCTGTTTCAGAGTTGCCAGAGGAAGGACAGATGAGTGCCTAAAGAGAGGGGCAGATAGTCAACACACTGGTGTTCCTGGTGTACCCCTGTGTTCGTCTGCTCATGATGCCATGACAAAATACTGGGGGTCTTAAACAACAGAAATGCATTTGTCACAGTTCTGGAAGCTGGGAAGTCCAAGATCAAGGTGTCAGCAGGGTAGGTTTCAATTGAGGCCTCTTTTTGATTTTAAGACCGCTACCTTTTTACCTCATTCTCACTCAGCAGAGAGAGAGTAAGTAAGATTTTGACTGTATCTTCTGAAAAGAACACTAATCCTATCCAATCAGGGCCCCACCCTTATAACCTTATTTAATTTTAATTATCTCCATAAAGGCCCTACCTTTAAATACAATCTCATTGAGGGTTGGGCCTTCAACACATGGATATTTTTTTTTGTGGGGGTGGGACACAGTAAGTCCATAACACCTTTTTCATAGCTAGATATTGTTTATGGTTTGTAAATAGATTATAGATAGATAGATAAACCTTGTTGCAAATGTGATAGTGTCCCATACGCAGTGGAAAAACATCTACTTTTGCTCTAAATCCTGATCCAAAGAACTTGCTGGGATCCAGATCTCTCTGGCTGGAATCAGTTGATTTGATCCAGGAATTGTTACTGCTGATCCTAAGGAACTTCTGTTGTTTACTAAATCTGTTTTTTTATATAACTCACTTAACACTATTGATAATGACAATGTGTTTAGGTTGATGCTTGAAAAGGAATTTCATGAATAGAAGGTTGTCAGGCACAGGAATGCATTAGGGAGGGAATTATGGAAACTGATTTACTTTTAAATTAGATTAGATGATTATCTGCTTAGGCTGCTATAGGTGTGGCTTTGCCTTAGGTAGGGGTATAGCCCAGATTTCCTTTCAAGTTTCTTATTGGCTCTAACATTCTCTGGTTGAAATTTAAAATTCACATTTTCAGGACTGTTTGAAATTCTTTCCTTCTCTGTCTCCTAGAAATAGTGGAGAATAAGACAGGTTCAGGAAAGGGTATCTGTATAATGTCACAGGAGAAGACATAGCAGAAGAGAGACTTTAGATAATTAATGAAAATATTATATGCTGAATAATCCTTAGAGACATAAAAACTCCTTGATTATTTTACTTTCCTGAAGAAACCACAGTAATATGTCTTTTTCTCACCTAAACACTCGTAGGTACGCATATGACCGAGCTGCTTTGGTCTCTCTATTATGACATTATTTTACCTCTTTTAGTCACCTGTTTTCATCCTAGAACATTATTTATTGGGCATATACTTTGGAATTTTAAAAAAATGACCTAAGTATAGGAGTAACCTGATGTGTAAGAATGGCAGTTGACTGGGCTGATGGAAGAGGCAGGGCTGTGTTACAGACTACCTCTCCTAGGAGCAGAGAGGGACGGAAAAAAGCATTGGACGTTTTAAATATAACATGTATTTAGTCATAGTAGGAATATTTATTTGGTTTTCTTTTTTTGGTCAGTTTTAAATGAGCACTTCTGTATTTCTATAATGTTCACTGGGAAATTTGTTCCCTTAAGGCCGGAAGTCTAGGCCAGAGGCAAAACCTTTGAAGTTTGTCTCCTTTCTTCCTTTGTACGTTAAAATAAATCAACACAAAACTGTAATCCTTTTATTATATTTGACAGCCTTGGAGTATTGCTCCACCCTATGTCAGCAAAACCACTCTTTCTCACTGAACTGAGAGATTTTTAGGGTTTCCTTTTCGAAGGGGCATAGAGACAGGACCAGGGCACTAGTTGGGGGATGAGTGACTGCTGACCCCCGGGAAAAGCCTGTGGTGTTTGGGTTCACAGGTTGCACCATTTCTTCCCCTTTTACTGAATAGGCTGCCCCCCGCCGCCCACGTGCCACCCCCCTTACCCCTTTTGCCTGGGGTTCTGTCCCTTCTTGGTGTCCCTAAGCTCTTTAGTCACAAACTTGATAGTGTAGGTCCATAATTGTTCTTTATAATAAATACATAATGCAGATTCTTTGGGTGATTTGAGCTGTGAATGTGAGGAATCTGGGCGGCAGACCTGTGTACGGTCACTCAGATCCTTCTGAGGCGACCAGTGCTGAAGTCCACATGTAAAAGGGGTTTGAGTCAGGCCATCAGGAAATCTGCTTCCAAACTCCTTCCTTTCCCCCCTCTTTTTGAAATGAGTTTATTTTTATATTTTAAACACAGGTTTTTTTCCCATAGACAAATACAGACATAGAAATAGTGGTAAAGTCTGGGTACATGCTTTATTTTGTCAGACCAATGGAGAATGCAGAAAGTGGGAATTCTGGAAGTTTTTTTCCCCTGGAGAGAAACACTGATGGCCAATCATTTCTTTGTGAAGATCCTTGAGTTTGGAGCTTTAGTGAAACCAACCCTCTCATGCCATTCGACATACCATTGCAAGATCCCCTTTAAATAATACATTAAAGGGAAAAACACCTTGTTTAACATTAGTTTATTTTAGAGCCTATACAAATAACAAAATTATGTTATAGGTTAAAACAAAAAGCCACAACAACACGCCCTATCAGCACTTTTCTTTCGGGGGAAGTGGGCCAGATGTTTAAACAATATTGCGGGCTCTGTGTGCACCGCAGTGCTCGGAGACCTTGGGAAAGAAATCATGTCTGCACCCCTAGTGTTTCACAGTTTTAGACCCCTGACCTAAAAACACTTTAAACAGATGTTTAGTTCAAGGGATTTATGTTGACATTGAATTTTTTTTTTCCTTTGGAAATGGCTGCCTCTAAAATTGGAGCTTTTCACTAGAAAAATTAACAGGAAACAACTCACAACTTTCTAGTTTCACGTTGCAACTGTTGTGTTGCAACGGGAAACACACACACACAAACAGCCGACTCATGAGCCACTCTGATACATGTGAATGTCTTGTCTTCCCTGCTCTCAGCTCTGTGCATGGTTATACACTTTCCTCAGTTAAGGGTTTACTAAAGGAGAAAAGACGACACAAGAACACTGTAGAGCTTGAAGCAGCATAAATAGTGGCTTCTTTTCCTTTTCTCATCTAACACTCTTTTCCCTCCTCCTGCCCTCTCTCCTCCAAATCACTTTCTGCTCCTTCCCAAGTCTGATCCTGGTGTGGAGTTCATTCCATAACTGGGGTCACTCAGAAATGATGTGTTGCATCATAGTTGACTGCATGAAAGTGTTTATTTCATATCTGAAATGTTTTCATGTGTGTTCGCTCTGCTTTGACTTGCAGAAGGAGAAAGAAAGTAGTTTTACTGGAGGCAAAACAGCCACCTGTGAAAACTAATTGCGTAGGTAGAGGTTTGATGGTATCTCTGGGAGGGATCCAGCAGGAAGAAAGTAAATGTTCTTAATCTACAAGGAAATCACCTGTGTGCCAAACTGACCCTCCTCATCAAAATCAGGATTGAAACAGCCCATCAAATTGGTGGCCTGTGCTCAAGAGGCTGGGGTGGGGAGGCCGGCAAGAGGAGGATCCCCAGGAAGGCAAGTGCAGTTCCTCACAGTAAACTGTATAGATGTATGAAAAATGACAAACATGAGAGAGCCAACTAAACTGCCTCACTAAAGGCTGGCATGTGATGTGAGTGTTCTGTAGTTACAACAAAAGTTTGAGATATAGCTGCTTTTGAGTTCCTTCTTTCTTCCCTCTCATCAAGCCTGTCTTTTCAATATTAATTCTGCTGTCTTGGCTTTTTAATTTTCTCTTTTTTTGATTCCACCAATCTAGTATCCCCAGGTATTTTTTTAAAAGGCCAACATGTACAATGATAGAAAGACAGAAATCAGAGATGCAGGCTACCTTTTGTCACCTTCTATATAGCTCTCTGAATTGATTGTCCACAAGTTTAGGAAGAGCAGGTCCACTGGGGCTGTGCTGGGCACCCACTAATAAGCATGTGGCCTCTGTCTGAGCCTGATGTAGAAGACAGATCTCTGTGTGATTGGTCTCCCAGATGGCAAGATCTCAGCTAACCTGCAAGATTCTGGATTTTGCTGGCCACTCTAGGTAGAAATCAGTTACAGTCTCAGTATTAGATTTGCTCAACCAACACACCTATGTTTTGCTTTAGTTGTGCAGCCAGAAAGGTTTGAAGCATGTGTCTGCATGCTAGTGACTTTTCTAAATGGCTGTCTTCCATGGGAAATCAAAACTGTAGTGGGGAGGGGAAAGATCCTAGTATTTCAAGCACCATGAGATTGAAGGAGATTTGGGGAAAAGTTAGATGATACTTCCAGAAGCCCAATAAAAATCTTTAGAAAGTGACAGAGGAGTTTTACAAAAACTATGTCAACTAAGTAAGAATATGCATTAAAAGGACATTTGCATGACTTTAAAAGGAAGCAGTTTTGTCTGGATGACTGTGGACTTATTTCTTAATGTCTAGGATGATCTGTAGTCAACACTCAAATGGGCCCTCAGTGCATCCTCACAGCTGAGCCACCCAGGGGAGCCATGGGTGAGGACCCTGAAGGGCTGGCTCTCTGGAGGCGCCATTGCCTTTACTTTTCTCTGTCTGGGAACTAACTGGATCCATGTCTCTGAAGTCCATGGGGTCTCACTTTCTCAATGTACTGTGACTCTTCCCTGTCTTTTCTCCTCCTCACAGTGCCTTGTGTGTTCTCCAGGATTCAGCAGTTCTGTCCCACACCTGTTAATAAAGAGCTCCCTCCAGAGCCTCCCACTCTAAAGTACCATCGAGGCTATTCCATAAGAGCTAACCTTGAAGGAATGTAAATTTATCTGGAGGCTATATTGGATGCTTAGCTCTCAAATTCAACCTCAGTTGACTAAAATACCTGGTTTTCATTAATGCCATTCCAACTGAACAACCTTTCAACCTTAATATATAACAGTGCCTCCTGGGCAACCTCTTTTCAGAGCCTGAGTCAAAAGCCCCCCATTTGTGGGAGAAATTTCTTCTCCATGATAGATAGGATCTTGCTCAGGTGCCGTCCACCATCACGTCCAGTTTATTTCCATGATGCTGAGGATCTTAGAGCATTTGATATATAGTAGTCCCTTGACATGAGAGATTTGCCCAAGGATGATCTTGAGTTTCTAAACCTACAGGTGGCCCTTTGAAATATAATTTCCTCTTGAGGCATCTGTATTTGGCCAAGAACCACCATTTCCGAGGCCTCTTCACTTTTTTGCTCTTCCATCATCATCTCAAGTAATTGACTTTTCTTTCAGTGGCTTTTTATTTTTTAAACAAAGGAACAATGTTATCACTCCATGAGCTTTATATGTAACAATGAACAAAAAGAGAACAACAAAGTCACTTGAGATGAGACTATTGAATAGTTGGCCGCATTCACATAATACCTGAGATTCTTGCATGCCTGTGACGCAAGTAGGTCCTCAGCAAAACTACAAATTTGAATACAGAACTCTCCTTCCCTCCTTAAAGGACTTTTATTAATACTTCATGGACTTCAGAACATGGTTTGGGGGAATACTAGTGTTCTGTTTGAGACTCAAATGAATGTAGATGCTAGAAAGGATGTGTAGTGAATGGAGCCATAGATGGTATGTTTGTAAATCCTAGGGCTCAGTTTCAAGTTGAGCATATGTGTGTTTGCGTGAATATGCATGTATACTTGTGTGTTTATGTCCATAATTTTAAAAAGATTTTATTTATTTATTTTTAGACAGAGGGGAAAGGAGGGAGAAAGAGAGGGAGAGAAACATCGATGTGTGGTTGCCTCTTGTGTGTCCCCAAATGGGGACCTGGCCCACAACCCAGGCATGTGCCCTGACTGGGAATCGAACTTGGCAACCCTTTTGTTTGCAGGCCAGCATTCAATCCACTGAGCTACACCTGCTAGGGCTTATGGCTATAATTTTTATGTTTTGTGAGATATACTTTAAAATGGAATGATACCCTTACTACCCTGATTTATGAAGCTGTGGTGTAAGACTTTTTTAAAAAAAGTATTTAGGGCCCTGGCCGGTTTGCTGAGTTGGTTGGATCATCACCCCATACATGGAAAGGTTACAGGTTCGATCCCCAGTCAGGGCATATATCTAGGTTGTGGGTTTAATCCCTACGGGGGGCATGTACAGAAGGATACCAGTCAATATTTCTCTTTCACTTCTATATTTCTTTTTTTCTCTCTGTCTCCCTCCTGTCTCTTTAAAATCAATAAATATGTCCTTGGCTAAGGATTAAAAAAAGTATTTAGGAAATGAAGATGTAATAGAAAACTAAGCAGCTGAAATAGTGAGACTGTTTCTCAAAGTAGTTGCCTAGTTCATATTGAATGCATAGCAAAATCTGATTTGAAATGGTTTCTTCATCCAGATTAAACTAAAAAATATGTTACTGGTAGTAGCAGCAGAAAGAGAATTCACAGGTATATAGTAGTGAAACCTCATTAGTCTTTATCCAAGAAGTGTGGGCCAGTTTTGTGCCACTTCTGTGCCCTGTGGCAGAAGAGGGCCTTGGCAGGTTAGCAGATTGGAAAGGCAGCTCCCAGCCATGTACTCCAGGTGTGTGGAATGTTCTCAGACACTTACACAACATCCTGTTCTCACCCACCACCATTGCTCTTTGAGTGGAAGGGCTGAATTATTCAGCATAATCCTGAAAGCATTGTTCCCTTACTAATAAGCATCCAAGGTTACTGTTGGTTAAATTGCATGTTGGAATCAATTGCCCTGTTAGATCAGAGCAGTTATAAAAGTGGTTGGTCTGAATGAAAGTTCTCAGTTATGATAAGCAGCACTTTTGCTTCCATTGAATTTATATTCTAAAATGAGTCATCAAAGTGGTTCTTTTACAGCTTACTGTGTCTATAAAAGAAAACTCAAGATGCTTGACAACCACACCTCTGCCATTAAAACTATAAATGGGGGGGGGGAGCCCATCCTGTTCAAATAGTTTAGTAAATTACACTATTTTAACAAGATTTAATTATAGAAGATACTGACATAATGTTCTTAAAAAATGGGTCCCTTAAAAAAGCTTATCTTTCTTTAGCACTACAACAGATAATTCTGCCTACGTGTATTAATAAGTCCAAAGACAAAGACACCATAGAAGGTACATTGTAGATGTCATTCCTGGAATTATCTCTTTGTTATTAAAGATTTTTGAGGTTTTCTTTCTTGTTTATTCAGGACTGAGAGAGGCACTTGGGGAATTCACAGTCTAATATCCAGCTTTTGGGAGCCACCTCCAGCCTCTCCCATTTCTTTGCATCTGTGCAGTAACTGGATTAAGGCACAGCAGTCACCTGGTGTTCATCATGTCCTGGAACTGTAGTCAGTTATATATTAGTATTACCTCATTTGATATTCACAATGATCTTATTTTTATTCCCATTTTACAGTTCTGGAACCTGAGGCTCTATGCTTTATTGACTTGCCTGCCCAGGGCCAAACAACTAATACGTGTTCAAGTCAGGTTTAGAACCAGGGCAGGGCTTTGGAGCCCTTGGTGCTAAACCATGACATAACCCTGCCTAATATATAAAAGTGATGGAGTCACTGTTAGTAGTTGGGCCCCTTGCAATAGGTGCTCCTGCTTCTAGGCCACGGAAAGGCAGCTTGACTGACTCTTTCACTTCTGCTCAGTTCTGATGCAGCAGAGCAGCATCTCTTCAGAACCGTGGTAGTGCAAAGCCAGGTCAAACCAAGTTAGGGTGCCTTAGTTCCTGGTACTGTTTAAAGGGCAGGTATTTGGGAATTAACAGCCTGAGAATGCTGTGCTGTCTCTTCAGGTTTTGAAGAGGGCCTCTGGTGCAATGTTGGAGGGAATCACCCTGAACTCAGGCCCTTCTTACCCTTCTTACCCAATTGGCTTGTCACCTTGGGTTCAATTTTATGAGCTCACGGTGAGAAGGTAACCTTGTTTCTCATGATTCTGTAACTGTGGCTGCCAAACAGGCCAGCATTTCTAAAATGTGTTAATAGTGTGGCATAGTCTCCTTCTTTTTGGAACTTAGTGGACTGGAGACAGGAATATTAATTTCTCTCTCTTTTCTTTCTTTTCTTCTTTCTCTCTCTCCCTTTTCTTTTGCTCCCTCCTTCCTTTCTTCCTTCTTTATTTTTTCTGTCTGTCCTTTCTGATTTTTCTTCTCTCTCATTTTCCTTATATATCTTCTTTATATATATACACATATATATGTATAACCCTGTTAAGATATATATATATATATATATATATATCTTAATTTATACCACTGAAATTGGTAATATGGGCTAAAGAGAAAATTTTTTTAAGGAGGGAACTTCTCTAGACAGATTTTTAGGAAAATGTATTCATTCCTAATATGCAGACTAGGTATATGGTTAATAAATATTTTTATTTGACACATTTTACCCTCTGCAACTACATTTTGGTATGAGATAAAACATGGAAACTGAGATTATTAAGAACTCTATCATTCTCAAATTTAACTTCTCTGGAGTTTGGTGCCTCTGGAAAAAGTAGGTCAAAGTGAAAGTTTTTGGTAGAACAGAATAGAATGTTTCATATTATTCTCACAGTAGCCGTGTGGTGGCAGGTACCATTATTAGTTTCACTTGACATAAAGTGAAAGGACTTTGCATGAGTAAAGAGAAGTAAAGGGATGTGCTCAGAGTAAAGAAAAAAGTGAAGGATTTTTCAAGGTCACACAGCTAAAAAGTAGTAGATGTAGACCAGGTACTTTGGTTCCAGAATCCACGTAGCTCACTACTTCTGTATCAGCATGGTGAGGGGAAGGGGATGAAGAGAACTTGGAATCTGGAGCTAACTTGAACAGGATACAGTTAAATTCACGGTTGTAGAAAGGTAGTCAGACTGTTATTTGATCATTTGTCATAAATGACATTCCCATTACCAATGAGAATATACAAAATATACAAAAACTCATCTATGAGTTGGCTTATTGAAAGGTAATTTTTAATAATGTTGAGAAATTTCTCTATACCCTGGCTGTTTTTATCAATGAAAGTGAATCATAATTTTGTGTCGACTTTTAAAGGATGCTGGGGGGTAATCTGTTACCACCTTTAAATTATTTTTTATAAACTGAAGCACATATGTGTCCTCATTAATTATATTAAATTTGATCTTACCTTTCATAGCTGGTTGTCAGTATGTCCTGTACTTTTTATGATGCTACATTATCATCTCTACCCCTACCCCAAGTCATCAACCACAGGCCCATTTAAATCAGAATACGAAAACAAGGCGAAGTTAGTTGCTCAAAGTCATTGATATGTATTATGATTGAGGTTTAGTCCGTATGTGATTTTGCAGTAAAGATATGTCATTAATATGTTGGTGGCAGAATATTCAAAAAATTCAGCAAGAATCTCTTTCAATTGTTGAACAAAGAGTACCCAAGGGTTGACTTCTCATGGCTCAGCCAAGTTATATCATTTTAAAATCTGGAAACAAGGTTGGCACTTTCATATACTGATTTGAGACTCATAACTTAAATGTGTTTGTCTGAAGAGGGTTAAAAGGTCATTATTATTACTTAGTGCTTTAGCCCCTGCCTGTTAAAAAAAACATGTATGCACACGTACACAGGCACACACTTATGTGTGTGTATGTATATGTGCTAAATGCACATGTATATACACATGTGTATATGTTATATGTGTATACACATATATATACATATAGACACATACACAGAATTCCAACCATGCAGCATTAAAAATGCAAGACAAACTATATTGTAATGAAGAGATAAATGATTCTGTTTTTTGCAAGACATTTATAAGCATGTGATAATTAAATTATTGATCTTATATACCTGTATGTTATTATAAACATTAGCATTATAGCAGGTGAGCTTTGGGACAGTGGAAGGCCTTTGAGCAGCTGGTAGAGAACCAAGGCACTGCAGTGCTGTACAATAAATTAACCTCATCAGTTCTCTTCAAATCAGCAAATAATCAGTGAGTGCAAGTCCCCAGAGGTGCAAGTCCCCATGCTTATGTGCTTATGTCTGGCGGAGGAGATAGGATCAGTAACTACTTCAAGGCTGTATCAGGTTGGTCCTCAAGAGAGGAATAAACATGGAGCTACTGAGACGCAGTGGAGCAACTCACAGCTGGTTATGGGGAAGGAGGGAACATCTTAGGGAGAAGTGGTATTTTTGATTGACTTCAAGAAATGGGTTTTGTCAGGTGAATGAGGGGCATTTAGACCAGAGGAAAAACCATGAGTAAAAGTCAAAGGTCAGGAAAATGCAGGAGTTATACAATGTGACTAGAATGCAGACTCCATAGGTGGGACAGCAGGGGGCTGTATGGGAGAAACAGATTGAGGTGACTTCATGGAGAGCCTTGAATGCTGGCTTGAGAGATTTGTGCTAATTCCTCAAAGGTATTTAGAGGCAGCTCCTAGGATGTTACTTATTCTCAAAATAGAATTTCAGACACCTGGACTTAACATATTTTATTTGTGCATTATTTCTTTGCTAAGAAAATCTCCTTTGTTTTTCTTTTTGTAAGGGAGGCAATATTGTTCTAGTCAGAGAAAACCACAGCTACAACACCTACAAGCTGTGCCTTCTTTGCACATTGCCCACCTTCCTTGAAACAATCATCTTGAGAACTGTCAAATTATCCAGCTTTAATCTAATTGGTGGTGACCACTTAGTCCCTTTGCACCAAAGAACTCTTTTCTAGCAAGCTTTTTTATTTCCAACATTTGTTAGTTCACTAAAGATGCTGTGTTAAAGGTATGATATGATAATGCATCTGAGAAGGAAATAAAAGACCAGAACAAAAGACAAGTTGAACAGTCAAAGATGAGCTATAACCATCAGGGAAAACTAACTATAGCACCTGAGTTTGATTGAATAACTGGTGATAACATGGACTTTGAAGTTGTTGCTAATCTGCTTAAACATTTTTTATGCATGGAATGAATGAAAATTATAAAGCATTGATGTAAAAATAATGTTTTGGTCTGCTTGTCTTCCTTTCTAATAATCTTCATTCCCTTTCCTTCCTATCGTTCTCCCATCCCTCCTATCCATCTCTGCCTCCCTCCCTTCCTCTCTCCCTCTCTCTTGTTCTTTCTCCCTCTCTACTCTTTTCTTACTGCATGATTTCCATGACAGATTGGCTTCTACTTGAAAAAGTTTAACTGAATTTCATACAGATGATTGTCATGGGTATACTCTTTAGCTGCAAAGAGATGGAAAGGCCATTATTCCCTCATCAACAAAGCTGTGGCAGAGGAGGCCATGTGAAGTTACATCAGTAAACCTTAAGACATTTTCTCATAATTTTGTTTTCAGAGACTTCCCCAAGGTAATATTTAGTAAGAATGTAACCAGTAGTTAATAGGGATTCATCCACTCACTCATTCATCGCACATGTACTGTCTTCTATGCTAATAATACAATTAATGGAATTATTGCATTTTCTGTTTTTCCTTGCAAATTAAAACAGAAGCAGTTCCTGTTTTCTTTTAAAAATGTAAATGTTTAAAAATCACAATAATTCTTATATTACTACACATTCTTCCTCAGGAGTTAAAACTTTCCTACTTCTTTTACTGACAGAAAAGAAAGGATGAAAAACTATAACCATAATGATACTAAAGAAAAATCTCTGTATAACTATTTCTAAATTTTAAAATACTTTAAGATTTAATTTTTTAAAAGTGAATTTTTAAAATTAATTCATCACAAATAGATCTCATAGTGCCCTAAGAAAGTAATAAATAGAAAAATTAGAAGTAATTCAAGGTACTCTAAGTATTAGGAAAGATGTTCAAGCTTTTGAAAGTGGAGTCCACTGGCTACGTCACTCCTTTTTCTCTTCCTGACTTTTATATTTTCTCCTAGAGGAAGAGTAGTTACAAAGTGGATCTTATTTTTAATTCTCTGCTTTGTGTGTTGGGGAGTGAAATGGATTCTCTCATTGAGGTATAATGTTAACCACAGTTTTAAAAACCAGCTACCCATTAAATGCATGTATCCTTGCAAATCCTGTACCAACTAAAACAATCTCCAGGTAGGTGTAAAAATCAATTAATGCCTTCCTACCCTGCAAAGATGTGGGCACATATGGATAAAGCTTACTAAATCTTCCAGAATTTATGTAGCTTGCCTATTAACCCTCAAATAGTGTAATATAAGTGAAAGCCAAGGCCCATTTTCTGTTTTCCTACATAGCTGGTTATTTATAAATCTCAGACCTGTTGGTTTTGTTCTCTAAGTGTACCCTGTCCAGTGAGCCTGACTAATTCCTGGTCATGGAGTAGACTGCGGTATGCAGGACGCTGTTCAGGATGTGGGTCGCTGGAACTGACAAGCTGGGATTAGTTGCCCTCTGCCAGGAGGCCCCCGGGCCTGGGTGAGAAGGCAGGCACCTCAGTGTGTATGTGACCCCTAACAGTGAGGTGCCAGCCTCCCTTGCTTACTGATACCATTTGCAGTAACCTGAATGACTGGTTATTCTGGTCAGGAGAAAATAGCACTGACATCATGTGATTCTGGCAAAGTAAACCACGTTGGAACTTGGCCTTTGAATACCCAAGGGGCTGGCAGCAATCTCGGGGGTTGGCTGGGAGCCCCATTGAGTTCACTAGTAATCAGTTGACTGCTGAGCTGGACAAGCTGCCCTAGTTTTTCTGACAAGCTCTGTCTAAAAGAATGATGGGCATTCTGCCACTAGGATTTTTTAGCAGAGTTGCTAAAGATTAACTCTTTAGCTACTGTACATACATTATGTCCTTTGTCATGTGTTGGTATGTAGTTTGATAAAACTTTGGCAGGAAGGTTCCAGTTCCTCATTCAGTTATTGCATGTGGAATCCCTCTCATGCATAATGAACTTCCATAGGCAAGGAAAAACACTATACAGATCTCTGTATGTATGTTTCAAAGGAATGCCAGTGAATGGGTTTTCCTTGAAGTTTTTAGTTTTTTTTTTCAACAAAATGATATCATTTTTATTTATGCAAAATTTCAGAAGTCACATTCTAATCATCCTTTGGGATAGATATCACCTAAGAGACACCTTTGAAAAATGATGAGCATTTCATATTTATTTATGACAGATGTATCCATATATATTCTTTCCAATAAAATTTGATAATTCAGACTATTTTGGAAGAAAAGAGGTATTTGCAGTCAGTATGTTGTAGTCCAGAGGAACCAGTTCTTTGGATAGAATTGACTTCTCAACATGCTTCTCGGTTATCTTTTACCAGAAAAGGTGAAATCTTGGTAACTGTACTCTTTCTCTCACATAGTTAGAATAAAATACAATTGTAGAGTTAAACAGGTTGATCAAAAAGATTTTATGCTGTACTGTAGGTGATGAATTTAACATGCTTCATCTTGCTTTGCACTGGAATTTTTCCTAAGGCATGTGCTTGTTTTCGGCGGATCACCGCGGCAGTCTGGGTTGGACACGGCAGTTCCGGGGCGGGCTTCAATGTTCCTTAACTCGGTCCAACTGCAAGCTGGTGGGGCCGCTGTGGGAGTGCAGGCCTGGTGATCATGTTGTGTCTTGGTCCATGTTTGGGAGTTCTCAAGGCAAAAGTCATGGTTCTGGACTTTTCTTTTTATTGAGTCCAGACTTCGATTCCGAATCCTCTTTCATCTTCTCTTCCAAAAGGCCGTATTTAAAGAATGGTACAGTTTCTCTCCCATGTTCAAGAGGTTTGTGACATTAGTAACCTGGGGACATTATTGTCTATCAGAGCATTTCTGTAAAGGAAGTAGAAAGATAACATATGTGCAGGTATGTTTAATGTACATTTCCTGCTCTGCACACCTCTTGTCTCCGTTCCCCTAGTACAATTATGCTTGACAGGCCGTCTCCTCAAAGGGAGCCTCCTCCATGGCAGAACTGAATATCCAGAGTGACAGCCTTTCAGGTGCATAGTTAAAGGAAATTTTTAGTGAGTTTTTAATTTGGCTTGTCACCCTAAGACTTCTCAAGAGAAGATAAAAGCCACTCAGGGGTTTTGAATAAGGGTTTATGAACAGGGCAAACTTTTGAACATGTTTATTCTTATTGGGTGTAGTTTGGAGGAAGGATCCAATAAAAAATTTCCACAAGACTGTGGCATTCCTGATATCCTTGCGTGGTTGGAGAATTTACACCTCTCTCTCTCTCCCTCTCTCTCTCCCTCTCTCTCTCTCTCTCTCTCTCTCTCTGTGAGGACAGTATCTCTACTATCGAGGCCCTCATTTATCTCAAGAAAGGGCTTGGGGTGGTGATGGAGTGGTGCAGGGGTTGTGAGATTGCCCTTTCTCCTTTTTCCCTTCTCCTTTTCCCTCTTGTCTTGTCCTTCCTTCCTCTTCTTTCCACTCTCTTTCCTTCCTCCCTTTCTTCTCTCTCTCTTTTCTCCCCCTCCTTTTTAAGGAAAACAATACTGAATGCATGAATAAGTAAAACAACAAATTGATGCTTCTCTCTCTTCCCCTCTTTCTGAAATCAATAAATTAAAACAAAACAAACAAAACAAAACAAGCAAAACAGTACTTACTGAGCATCTACTCTTGCCAGGCAGTGCACAATGACACGCAAAAGCCAGTTCTGTACTCATGGAGGGTCTGGTCTAGTGGGACAAAGATGTCTCACATGAAATGATCACAGAAATAAACACAGAATGAATGATTATGTAAAATAGCTTGGTGAAAAGGCAATTGATGAGATATGGACATAAAAAAAGGGATCTTATTATATACCTGTGAAATGTCTGGGTAATACCATTTATTGGTAATACTTGAGAAAATCAAAGAGTTAGATCTGAGTTTGAATCTCAGCTCCACAACTTACTATTTGAACTTGAGCAATGGACTTAAGCTCTTTGAGCCTAATTTCCTTATCAGTAAAATGAAGATAATCATATCTACTCCTCAGGTTTTACATGTGATTGAAAATACTAAATTTGAAACATTTAGTTGACACAGTATGAATTTAACAAAGTTATTTCTTCTTATTACTAATGCTACAATTCAGTGAGCTAAACTAGAGCCATCTGATGGGTTTTTCCCTTTCATGTTCAATTGCCACTGGCAACCTGGTTTTGAACACACCGGTCGATTCCTGAATCAGTCTACAAAAATGTTTTAAAAAGTTAAACAATGTCTCTAGCAGTCTTGGCACTAACATGGTCATCCCCATAGTTTTACCCACTAATTTTACTAACATTTTTGGTGTATAGTAACCCATTGACATTTCCTGATAAATGTTGCTTATAGCTTTCTCTCTTTTCTAACATTTCTGTTTACTTTCAGGGGTTCTTTTGTTCACTGAAAGGTGTCAATTTTTTTCTGGCATTTGGGTTGTATGTGAAATGCAGGTGTTAGAAACTGAAGTCATGCAGACTGAGAGGAGAAAGGGAAATTGCTGGCTGATGCAATAGAAAAGTCCAGTTCATTTCCAGGCACAGCTTGACTCAGGTGCTATGATGAAGAATGGCTCTCTGACTTGCTACCTCAGCTCTCCTCTTGGTTACCTTCTCCCTTCATGCTGGTGACCTCCAGCCTGACATTCCACCAGCAGAGCAACCCCAGTGGGGAGGAAACTGTTTCCAGCAAAAGTTCCTAGGCTAGCTGTCATTGGGCCACCCAGAGCCCATCACTGAATTGGTGCAGTCTTCTCATTGGAAAGACCTGAGTCTCCTGCCTGCTCGTGCAGCTGGGGGTGAGGGGAAGGCACCCACACTACATGATTGCAGAAAGTGGGGCTGAGTGGCTCCCCAGAGGAAAATTAATGTAATGACTACAAGGCAGTAGTATATATTTTGTGCAAACAACATCAAAACAAAACAAACAATTAGGCAGAAATCCACTATAGATAAACAATTAACACCATTCCTGTTCCTGCTTGTAGTTTAGTTGTTAATGATGTGACATCCAGGCATAATAGCTTCTAATTATTGAGTCTTAACTGTACGACAGGCAGTGTCCTGTGTGCTGTTGCATCTTATTTCCGATATTCACAGTAACCTACAAGGGAAGAATTAAAATCCTTGTACAGACTAGGAAACTGATATCTAGTGAAATTTTGTCACTTGTTCAAAGCTTCTCAGCTAGTCAGTGGTGGAAGCAGCCTTGGGCTCCCAGCGTTCCTGCTCTGGAGCCCAAGTTTGGATTGCCGTGTGGCCCTGCCTCGCTGCCTGAGCTCGGTGAGATGGTTCTCCAGGCCTCAGGCAGTGCAGGCACGTGTCACTTAGGCCAGGGTGACTGGCATGTTTTCCTGTGGGAACTAGACTAGGCTTCTTTTCCAGGGCAGGGTTCTGAGAGCCAGGACTTTAGAATCCTGTTCCAGGTATGGTTACCAACTCAGCTGCATGAATGGATGACTCATGGGAGGCCTGGCACCCTTTGTTTTATGTCTCTGTAAACTGATGACAATACTGTCACACTGTTGGGAGATTAATTGGTCTGTTTCAAAAGTTGTATGTATTGAGCATCACACCAGAGATTTTAAAAAATCAGTCTCACCACGACTTGTGGAATGCTCAAGTTCTTTTGATGGGGATCTGTGACTTAGTCACCCTCTTTGCCACCCTTCCCCCTCACCCCCCACTGTGACAGAACACCAGCCTGGGTGGCTTGAGCAACAGACATTCATTTTCTCACAGGTCTGGAGGTGGAAGTCAGAGGTCAGGGTGCGAGGTCGGTTCCGGTGAGAGCTTCATGCCTGGTGTGCAGGAGGCTACCTTCTCACTGTGTCTTCATGGCAGAGAGAGAGAGAGCCAGCTCTCCGGAGTCCCTTCTTACAAGAACACTAATCCTATTGCATATCTCAACTCCACCCTTATGACCTCATTTAAGCTTAATTACCTCCATAATGCCTCTGTGTCTAAATATGTTATGCAGGGTGGGGGGTGGGTAAGGCTTTAACACATGAATTTTGGAGAGACACAATTCAGTCCACAGTGGGGTGTTAGTAGTTTATAAGAACCATGTATCTACATTGCTGTTTCGCTGTACCCTTTAGGTCTGTCATGGCACCAAATAAGAGAGCCTGTTATAGGCTATTTCCTAATACTTATTTACTAATTTATTAATTTTGGGTTAATTAATTTCAAATTACTCATTGAAGTTTCCAGTTAGAGCAAAATATTTTAGAAAATGATAAGACAAACACGGACATTTAGTTTACAAATTCATGTGTGAGATGTGTGGA
This sequence comes from Phyllostomus hastatus, assembly GCF_019186645.2. Taxonomy (NCBI): domain Eukaryota; kingdom Metazoa; phylum Chordata; class Mammalia; order Chiroptera; family Phyllostomidae; genus Phyllostomus; species Phyllostomus hastatus. Next base: position 16,743,348 of record NW_025333857.1, read on the forward strand.
AATAGGGATATTAACAAAGAGTATGAAAGCTTGGAGGAAGAAACAATCCATGGCAAGGGAAGACTTCAAAAATGTTCAATTTAAAAGTTGACTTCACTGGATAAATGGGATTTTACAAGGTGTAGAGCAGAGAGGTATTCTGGTGGCTGGGACACAGTCCTGTGTGAAGCTGAGACAGCCTGCTCTAACTGAGGCAAGGGGTAGGGTAGCTATGGAAGCTGCCTCCCAGCTATTTGAGTCAGAATTTGGAGTTCCTCAAGTGCCTTACCCATCCAAGGTACTGGGATTTTATTCTTGAGGCTTTGGAAAGCCCTTGAAGATCTAGTTGGGGGCCTAGCACATGCTGTTCCTGCTGTTCCCTCTCTATGTGCATCCACCAAACTCCTCTTCATCATCGAAACACTGTTCTGGAGCAGAGTCCACAATAAAGTTATTCCTGACTCATCCAGGTTTAATAATCACTCACTTCTTGGTCTTTTTGTAATTTACATGTGCCTACTACCACTTACATAACATCATAGTATCATTATGTGCTTACATATCTCTCCCACTACTTGACATGAAGGGCCTTGAGACATGGCTGTATTTTTTCAGTTTTTGTTGTTGTTTTGTTCTATTTTGCTTTCCAAATGTGGAGTGCTTGGCATATCTCAGGTGCTCTGTGCTCCGTTTTTATTTGTTGAATACAAGCAAGCTCAACTAAGGCTCCTGTAAAAGTAAGGAGAGGAGCGAGGAGAACGTCGGAAAGGTTGCACTAGGAGGAATAGAAAAGGAAGGGCAGAGTACGGTGCAGGGAGGAGGTGTTGGGGATGATTTTGAGGTTCTAACTTGGTCATCTGGGTAAATGCTAATGCCCTTTACAGAGACAAGGAGCGTGAAAGAACCACTGAGTGTGGAGGTGAGGGGATGCGTTTGGTTTTTCTTTTTGGTTGCTTCAGGGTACTCTGAGTGATGGTGTCCAGCAGGCATGTGAAAATACAGGTCTGAATTTAGCTTTGTTCTTATCCCAAACCTTTGAAGCAGAAAGTTTAATTGCAATTACAGAGGGTGGAAGGTGGGCCAAGGATGTATGTAGCTTTGGGAATACTGACCTTTAAGGAAATGATAGAAGAACTGGAATTAATAAAGGAGAGTGGAAGTGGTGAGGAGGTGGAGAAGAAGGAGAATCGGGACAGCCATCAGGACGGCTCAGTGTCAGGCACACACGCATGCAAGGCCGGTCTCTGGCCAAAGTGTTTTTCTTTTTTTCCAATCATAAAAGTACTTTAATAATAAGAAGAACAATACCAGCAAGAATAAAAATAATAGTATATACTGTTTTTTCAGTGCTTGCAGTGTTTCAGGCATGTTGCTAAGTGCTTTTCCTACAAATCTTATTTAATTCAAACCTTAAGCCATTTATTCCTAAACAGACGTGCACATTCAAACTCAGAGGTTGAGTAATGTGTCCAAGGCCAAATAGCTAGTAAGTGTTGAAACTGGGTATGCTTTGTGAACTTTTGAAGGCTGCAAAGAATATTAAGCATTTATTATTATTATTATTATTATTATTATTATTATTATTATTATTTATTTTGGTGGGAGGAAGTCTATAGAGATTAAAGTTACCTGCAAAACTTACTGTAGTCATTCTCATTAGCTCAGAAGAAATAGAATTCTTTCTCCCTTACATGAATGAGCTATACTTCTTTTGAACTTCTCTCATTCAAAATATATTTTGTGACTGCAGTATATCTGACTGTATTAGTATATGGTATGTATTTTAATTTTGGTTTCTGTTGCAAGGTCATTTAAAAACCATCCTTGTCTACCATTTCCTCTGCAACATGACTTTTTCTCTAATAAAGGGAATTATCTAAATTTGAAAGATAAACCTGAATATTTCCAGCAATTACTTTGTTGAGTGCTTTCATGTGGAGTTGCATGCTTAAGAGACATACACAATGGCAATTCCTGAAAGTATTTGCTCAAAATTGCTTCACTCTTATGGATGCGTTTTCATATATAATTCAGGAAAGAAAAATTATTACATGTGATAGATTAGTATTAACACATAAAAGTAGTGATTTGTGTAGCCTGTTTTAGTGCATTGCTAATGCTCAAGAGATAACTATACAGTCATTTCTAAGAAACCAGACATTTTAGCTCTGCTAGTCATGTCATTTAAAGCCTGGCATATGTTTGCAGCTGTGGCTCCATCTAGTCCTCGTGCAGGAAACGTTTTGCGCTGCATGGCTTTGGGCCTGGGATCACTCAGCTATTTCACTCCCACCCAGCCTCACCACTTGGGGTTTCCTGACCTTGGAGTGGATGAATATCATCTGTACCTGTTGGGCTGTCTGAGATAAGGTTGAGATTTCTCAGAAAGAACGACTGCACATGAAATGCTAAGGGAAATGGAAGACAACTTAAAAATATTTGCCTCTATTCTAGATTGTGGAAGGGCTTAGGAGTTTGGGTTGAGAGGAGGGTCAAGACAGAAACCTTGTGGTTTCCCTTACAAAGTTACGTTTGTTTTGGAATCATATTCCAGATTCTCCACTTTCAAAAACCTTATAATACAGAGTATGTTCTTTTTTGAAAAGATAATACAAATTGCTTTGACTTCCCTTTCAAATCATCGATTTCCTCCACTCTGTATGTCAGAAGTCAAAAAAACCCCTTGGAATTTTTATCATTACTGGTTTTCCTAGTTTCTCCAAACAGAGAGGGAGAAAAGGAGATTTCAGTTTGTAAACTGTAATTTTCATGACAAAAATATTCAGAAACTTGGTTAAATCAGAGATCTCTTTACTTGACTATTGAATTCCTTTCAGGGTGCTGTCTCCTTTACTGTCACACTGTGCTAGTAAGTGTAGTTCCGTATAGATATATCTTGATGTGGCTCGATTTGGTATAAACTCTTTTATCTTTCAAATATGCATCATTTATTTAAAATGCATAGGCATATGTTCAGAACAAAGTTATTTTCAGTGCATATATATTCATTAGCCTGTGTGTGAAAGTACATTTCAAATAACAACCACTTCAATGTTTGTTTTTCTTTCACAACTTTTCTTCTCTCTCCATCTTGGTTTAATTGAACCCTAGGCCTGAAATCTGTAAAGCATTCCCATGGAGCCAGGGTACATTTGAACATCTTTGACTGATATAAAATTGCTTTGTTGATCATATACCCATGCGTGATAAGATATGCATAAGAAGAAATCTGGTACAGAAGTATAAATAATACTTATCTTTAAGCCAGCATCTGTCATCTGCTTCAGCAGACAGTGCTTGCTTTCTTCCTAGCACAAAAAGGGCTGAAAGATTTATGGAGCAGCTTTGTTTGTGCTCCGTGATGCTTAATCAATTTTTATTAAATTCTAAATTAAAACTTGGCTTTCACTGCAGTGACGTCTCTGATGTATAGAACAGGGGAGATCTCGATGCCCTGAGAAGGTTCGGTGATCTGAATCCCCAGTCTGTTTCTCCCTTCAGGACTTCTCTTAATAACTTCTGTAAGTCTGACCAGATCCTTGCAGGCTTGCATAGGAAAAAATAAACACAACCCAAAGTTTGGACTCTTCAGACTTGTAGAAAGTGGGTATTTGCACTTTGTTTTTCATACCCTCATGCATGTTCCTATATCTGAGAAAGGAATACATAAGTTATTCCAATGTGCAGGTAATGTGCTCATTTTGCATTTGGAATGATCTGAAAAATGAAGACTCACTAGTTATGATTACTGATAATCAAGGCTTGACATTAATTATCTGATGGAGACCTGAGTTTTGCAGTCTTTTTCTGACTACTTTACTTTTTAAGTCCTACATTTGGAATTTCCTGGCCTGTATATACAAATTCAATTTGTTGAATATGGTAGGAGACCCATTCAAAGAGCCCAGATTATAAGCAACCACCTTACTATCTTTGTAGCTTTATGTATATAAGGAACCTAGATTCATATGTCAAATTTAGATTTTTTTTAAGGTAATAGGTTTAAAAAAATATACCTGTGATTGGTTTTCCTAAGGTTTGTATCTAGGAGGAGAGGAAGAATGAGATTTAATCAAAAATATATTTCTCTGCTGAATACTGGATTTCTGTTTTTGAATATGCTTTTTTCCTACATCTGGTACATACCAGACCAACCTGTACATATTATTCCTTTGGAAACATATGTTTGTGGGCCCTGATCCAAAAGTAGCTTATGTATCTACGTTTCAAACTCTAAGGTTTCTTGAAGAGAAGGGCAGGGGAATAACGATGAGATTTTTTGTTAATTATTGTTTATTTTCTAGGAAATATGGCAAGCTATAAACTGAAGATCTGAATATCTGTGTTTTTGAAGTATATAATATGCTACTTAGGAGAAAAGTAATTTAAGAAAAATTTGGAAGCCAATTCTAACATGCCTTCCCCCAAATTAATAATTCTTGCCACTAGTTATTTCCTATCACTCATCTTTTCATTGCCACCTTTTTACTTTTGTTTTACATACTGCCATGTTTTACTTAAAAATGCCAAGTGCAGACATATAGATGCCCATATTGAAATATCCTACTTACTTATTATCTAAGTCTTATTATCTTAGTTTATTATCTAAGTCTTGACATTTCCCTAACCTTGGTAACGACTGGTACACTATGAGTGTGTAGCTAGGGATGCAATCTTTGATATTCTGGGGTTATTTACTCAAAGCCCAGCCTATAATGGTTAAATGGGAGGTTACTGCTGAGTACATTTACCCCTCATTTTCCTAAAATGTATTTGTACCTGAGTGTATTCTCACCAAGTGCCTTCTTTCTTAGGCTCTGATGGTTCAGAAAGACTCTTTGGAATCACTGTGAGAATAGAGAAGAAACCCCGGATTACTAAAATGAAGACAGCCCTGCTCAATTTGATGCACAAATTAGTTTTGAGGATGAAGTGTAGTTGATCCTGGCTCTCTAACTTTAGAACTGCGTCTTGCTCTGTCACTTGCCAGTGCTACTGCACTGTGGTATTTGCAGCCTACAGAGTTGGAGAGTTTGTCTTCCCTCTGTGTTTCTGTGGAGTAATTTTGAGTTGATGAACTGAGGCGTGGGAGAGATTGCCAAATGAGGTGGTGATGATGGCTAAAGCGACTTGGACTTAGGGAGTGCTTTCTGGCAGAAGTACAATTCAGACAGTATCGTGTTTTTGACCACGGTACTTTAGACACTCTGCCAAGTGTTTGTAATGAGATAGGGCTGTTGCTATACTTTGCTTTTAACTTTACTTTTGCGTACAGTACGTCGTTCTTGTTTTATAAACTGTGTCGCATACTTTTTGTACCTCTATAAACAACTGAAGCTGTTGAGTTTTTGGATAAAGTTTGAAGCAGTCTTGTGTTGCTTCCTCTTTGCTTTATGCTCCAAGTCGAGAGCTGAACAGTGAGATCTTTTTTCACACCATTTATAATGCGATGCACATTTTGAAGGCAATTTAAATTCTTTTGGCTCCCCAGCCATATGCTTCAAAATGGAAGCATTATACATGTATGGATAGGGGACTAGGTAGGAAATTGGAGCATAAAGATATATGGCTGGGTAGGTAGTGGGGTAGTATTATTCCCATTGAGAGAGACAGAGAGAGAGGGAGACTTCACTCTCTAGGAATTTTTCCAAATTTTAGGTCCAATTTTGCTCAAGAAAATAATATTGCACAAGAAGTTTAAAATGTTTCCACAGGCTATTCAAGAACCTTTACACATGCAATTTATATGTCTAATGAGATTTTGGAACTTTACCAGTGTATTATTTGAGAAATTGGCAATATAGTCAGAGGAATGAACTTTAAGGTATAATTTTTAATGGAAGGACAAAAACTATATTCCTGGTTTATTATTACATTTGTACTCACTCTTTTTTTGTGATTTTATTCCCCTCTATTTTCGCCTTCACCTCTCAATTCTTCTTAGTTTACTTTTACATTGAAGAGTGAAGTGTAATATTCTTCTTAGCACATAAACCCTTTCACTCTATCTTTCTGTAGGATATTTTTACTCTTTTCATAGTTCATTCTGCCTGGGTAGAAAACACCAGATTTCTTCAATATTCTGAAAATAATTTGTACTTTGCTGAGATAGAAATATTCTGTTTTCTGAACTTTTCTCATTATAATCATGTGGGCTTCTTGTGGTTGTGCCACACTGATCACATGGATATCACTATAAATTAATTTGGCTGATGATTGGATTGATACATACATATATATATGTATATATTTTTTAAGTTAGGACAAGGACCCCTTTCTCATTCTTTTTTAAAGCTTGCTTCCTTATCTTTTTTCCCCCATTTCCATCATAGACAATAAATGACTTCTTTATGAGATCAGGTACAATAAATAGTTCTTTCTGTAATGTTTGTCAGAAATGGGAGTGCTCTGTCAGTCCAGGTGTTGCTGTACTTTTTCCCTGAAGGAGTCAGCTTGTAGGTTAAGAATACCTCTGATGCTTTCATTTAGAATGATAGTCTTAGAACAGATACACATGCCATTTTCTCCTTTTTCTCAATGAAGAAATGGTGGAACTTTTTACTGAAAGACTTAATGAACTTACACATTACTTTCTTTTTGATCATTCTGTAAAAATAGTTCTCAAAGTTAAATTGTTGTTTTACCAAACACTCTGAAAATAAAATGCTACAAACTTTTTGGTTAAACTATGGAGAATCATATTTTTATTTAAAACAAAATTTTTAGTTTTTCAGATCCCTATGTAATATGATACATTATTGAATGCTATGGTGGAATACAAACTTCTTATGATAAACTACCATGTATAACATAATAGCTTTTGAATGATTATCATACAGTGTACTTTCACCATCAATTGTCTTTATGCTGTTTAGAAGACACAAGGGAGAGCTGGGAATTGGGAAACAAAAGAGAGAGGGAAAGAGAGAACCCTGGAGGAACTGAATTTGTTCACTCATTCATTATTTTTGGGCCGGGGTGAAAAAGCCCACAGCTTTTTATCTGAGTAGGGTGAAATTGTGTTACTGTTTATCTGTACCTTTTTCCTCCTGTGGCAAGGGACGTGAAGAATAGACACTCACTCCCAGAGACACCAAGTTCCAAAGCACTGACTCATGAGTCCACAATGAAATACGAGGATGCAGCCATTTCCTACCTTTGTTTGGAAATGAACTGATTGGACCAGGCGGATGTAAGCCCTCAGCTGCAGAAGGAAATGCTTTCGCTCTCTCTTAGGTGCTGGGTGCTGTTTAGCAACTTCTTTGTATTTGACTGAATCAACTAATGTGAAAATGTTTCCTAGAGTATCTAAAATTCAGTCTCTGGGCCTTCTGTTTGTTTGTGCCATGTAGTTTTTACCTGGTGGCAGAGCTGTGTCCACTCCTTTCAATGCAGTACATTTTAATTGTGAATTTATGCATTAAACTCATCACACAGGTTCTCTCTCCCTAGATTAGTCTTGTTTATGTTTGCAGTCTCCTCACCCAGCAGTGACCTTCAGGTGTTGTAAGATCTGACCCCTGCCTTCCTTTTTAACCTAGGTCACACCCCACCTGCTTTCTTAGTATAGCAGCACTGCATTCTCACTCTTTCCAACACAAGTCTCAGGCACCGGTTCTTCCTTGTGGGGACCCTTTCCACCCCCAGATAATCACAGGGCTTGCTCCCTCACCTCGTTCAGAGGTCTGCTCATGTGACATGTGCTCAGTGAGTCCTTCTCCCTCCACTTTGTCTATTACTCCCCACTGCTATAGCTACCTGACAGATTTTATGTTTGTTTGTCTCTCGGTTTACTGGTTTTAACTCCCATTGAAACTTCATGAGACTGTAAATCTCTTGTGGGTTGGAACTTTGATCAGCTCGCAGTCTTTGCCTGGTTCTGGAACATAATAGAAAGTGTGTGTATGTCTGTGTGTCTGTGTGTGTGGCCCCTAGCACTATGCAGAAGCTGTTAGATCCACAATAAATGTCTTTTGAATCAATAATGCAGACCTCCCAGAGATGGTGCTAACCTCTGATGTGGGGCCATTCAGCAAGGTATTCAACTTCTGGTTTCCTTGACTTTCTCATGTGATTAGTGGAGACAAAGTTTTGCACACCTCAGAGGATCATGGGAAGTATAATAATGGAAAGTGAACTTTCAACATGAGGAATAAAAGATCAAATACTAATTTTCTTTCATGAGAAGGGAGTCAGAAATCACTAATAGGAGAGGTGCTTGATGGGCAGTGGTGTGTCTCAGGTGCTCAGGGTTTTCCCGTGGTGTGCTGACCCTCAACCTTTTCTTGGCAGTGATGCTTGTGATGGGCCTGTGAAGGTGGATGAGAAGAGAGCTGAGAATGCCTGGAGCCTGGAGGATCGTTTGGGGGTCATAGTAAAGCAAGAGAATGAGACAAATGACAGAACTTGGTTCTAAAGAGAACACTTGAAATTCTAGTTTATTGTCATGTTTTTCACCTTCAGTTCTCAGATCTTACAGTTTCCAGTCAAGTAGCCTTCCCTGGGTTTTCAGAAGTGTGGTTTTACCTTGAACGTATCAGGGCTGGAAACAATTGTTTGTGTTTGTGCGGTTCATAATTTTGCAGTTTAGTTTATGTGGGTTAGTGGCCCTACTGTTCAACTGAATGGCAAATCTGTGTGAGGAGGATACCATATGCACAAGGATTTTCTTAAATAATGTTGGCGTTTGCCACTGGTGTTAGGGGAAGTAGGAAAAAAAATGAGAGTAATTCTGGAAGTTCTCCAGTAAGGGGTTAGGAAAGAACTTAGGGACAAATGCTCCTACTTGGAACGTAACACCAAATAGTGGGCTTTTTTGTGTGTTGTTTTTTTTTTAAGAGAAACCAAAATTAAACACAGTAGAGTTTACTGTTTGCTAATCAGCATGTGTTTACTTTCTCTTCCAAAACTGAAGTTGCCAACCAATACATTTCCTACCCAGTGCTATGAATCTGTCCAAATAAACATGGGAAGTAGTAAAACAATGACACCACATGAAAAATATATCCTCATTCATTAAATAGAATCCAAAAAATTCCCTGGAATTTAATCCTACCAATGAAGTGAGGACTGTTTGGTCCATCAGGGGAGGACAGTGATCTCCTCCCTCCATCAGTGCAGTGCGAAGAGTGCGTTTTCACAGGCCGCACAATGCTGCAGGCGTTGGCTTAGACCTGGAGAGACGACAGTGGGTTAGTTCATATCGGCCCCTCACCCATGATCCAAGGGCACCAGGGCATTTTGGGGATAACATAAATTTATGATCATTTTAAACCTAAGCTGCTTGTAGAATTCAAATAATCAGTTTTAATTTTTGCCTCAATTACTAAAGATTATTGACAAGGAAGTTCTCAAGATAAAATTAAGGAGCACTTCTTTTGGGGATTTTAAGCATATAGGCTAAGAGAAGTTGTAACGAGAAGCTTTTTTTTTTTGTGGTCAGTCAATTGTTGGAAAATAAATTCAAAAGCAGCTGATTCTAAAACCAACATTATAGAGAACCTTAAATTTGTAAGGCTGCCAGTTTACTTTAGCTGTTAGTGAGCAGTTGCATGTAAAATTGGGATCTATAATGCATATGCATGTCTTTGTTAAGAAACTTTGTTCTAGGAATGGAAGGGTGAGGTATAGTGATTATTATTTTATTGTTATAGTTTAAATTGGCCTTTAAAAAACATCCAGTATTCTCTTTCTACTGGAGCCAAGACCCTTCAAAGCTGACTTCTCTCTATCAAGAGAGGATAGTGGTTTGAGGAAAAATGTATTAGTCATTTACTATTTAATGTGAGCTTTAAAAAATGCATTGAGCTTTCAGTAGTAATTACATTAAAAACCCTATGAGTATTGTGGAATTCAGTGAAGTTAAAGCCTTGGGCATCAGTGGTGCAGCCCCTTGACCTGTCCTAGTGATGCTTCTGGGGGAGCAGTGAAACAAAAGGTAGTTAGTTCTTTGAGGACATTTAGCACCTAATTGTAATTCAACATTACATTAAGATTAGAGTAGTTCTATCTACAGCAGTACAACAGAGCTTTTTTTTAAAAAAATAAGAAATTATCTGAACAAATTTACTTAATTCAATTTAGATAGGTAAATGGCATATGGCCAAATAATAATTGTAAGTAAAACCAACATTATAGCACATGAATACCCAAATGGATTTTTTTAGGATGAGAGAGCTTTTGTCAAAGTCATCAACCAAAAGCTATATGAACATAAGTTCTTGCTCTTGTTATCTAATCTAATTATTTAACTCTGAAGGTTTCACGGTATCTCTATAGCTGGTTAGGAGCAGGACTGAGGCTAGAAGCAGTGAGCTCCTGAGTACAGGACTCATCCTACTCTGTCAGGCTGCCTGCTGAGTTTTCAATGATATCCCTTGAATACCAGATCTTTTTATTAAAAGTTTTCCAAGCCAGAATTTGAAGGACTAAAATGTGGAGAGTTTGTGATACTTTCCTAAAAAACTAGTGTCAGCAGCTGCTTTCAACATTCAACTCATACCCTAATTTATTAGTTCAGCAGTATAAGTCATTAGTTCTATGTAACTTTTTCATCTGGCAGCCATATATCTGCTGATATACATGTACAGCTACACACATATATGTAGATACCTATTTACTTCCTGGTGTTAGAGAATGAGTATAGTGTGAGTGTTCTGTGTATCCTTGAAATTGAAGAAGAAAGTGAAAAGATTTTAGAATAGTGGTGAAGTTCACGTGGCCAGTTTCTCAGCAGATGTATGGGTAGTGAGAATGCAGGGGTGCAGAATACCCATGTCAGTCCTTGACTTTATGGAAATTAGTGTAGCTCCAGTGACTGTCGAGTACGGATAGGGAAATAGTCTTCTAAGTTAGAGAGAAGTATGGGGAATGTTAAAATTGTTGAAATATAGACTCTTAGGGGAACAAAAGGAAGAGAGGCCCATGTACCAGATCAATGAAGGCTTCCAGAATGAAAGTTAGTCAAGGGAAGAGTAGAAGTGTTCCATGAAGGAAACAGCATGTTGGAAGGCTCAGAGGGAGCTCTGGAATGGAAAGAAGGTCCGGAAAGGTGAAACTGCAATAGGTAGATCTGCCTGTTGTTTCTATTCTTCAAAAGAATAAGTCTGATGATAGTCACCTTTGTAAGTTCCCACTGTAAATTCCTAAACTCTATGTGAAGGTTTCTTCTGACCTTACTGTTTGCTTTTTACATTGTTTTTCAATCATATAACATTCTATGTTATGTCCTATTTGAGTAAAATTATCATTATCATCAATATGCATACTTATTAAGTACCTACCAGTTGTGAAGCCCTCCATACGAAGACTACCACATCTGAATCCTGATTATAGGAAAAGGTTTTAAGTCTAAAAGATTAGGTTGTTCTAGGTGTGCTCCAAGAATCACAGGATTTCTCCAGGCATTCTCTTTTTGAATTGTAACATAATAAAGTATTACCCTCAACTCTTGTTTTGGTAATTGTAATTGGTAGATGCTTTATATATGTAAGATGATATATAAATGATAGAAAAATTTTTCTTTTGAGTATCAGAATGAGTACTAATGCTGACAAAAGTGTCCTCTGGGTCATTATTTCACATGAAATTGATAGACTGGAATGAAACTAAGATAGTTCATCTCATAGTACTAGTTAATTTATTCTCTGATATATATGCTCACTTTGCAATGTACGCAGTTTGCAAACAGATATAAAAGAATAACAGCAAAAGAGCTGAATGCTGAACCTCAAACTTTACCAGAGGTCTTTATGGTAAATTGTTAGATGTTTTTTTCATGAAAAATTTTGGGATCACTTTCTGAGGAATTTCTTTACATCTGGGAATTCAAGTGACCCATGAAGGAATATAAATAGTTTAATTATTATTTGCATTTTGAAAGTGAATATTTTAAGGTCTATTTGTGTGGATTGGACATTTTCAACATGATTTACTATCTTTAGCGCTAAACCACATATCTGTAAAGGATCTTTTGAAGAGCAGTAGTAATGCAGCTAGCTTAGGAAATGTCACAACTTAAGCTTCCTGTTCTTTACCTTGATTTCCTTAAAAAGTGAAGACGTGCTGCTCTATCCTATGCAGAGCAAATGCAGCATGTGTTATCAGAAGGAAGAAACCAGAGGCAGGCCTGCCTTCATGACCTGTCGTGCTGAGCGTGTCAGTTTGCTAGATGAGAGCTGGCAGTCCTGGGCTCTGCTTCAGAGTACCCTGCGAGTAGGTGGTGGAGCACTCCTGCTTTCTCTGGTTGTAGACCATTGCAGTTGCAGAAGATAGTACATAGGCAGATGAATTGGTATGTATTTTTTAATAAAATAAGATGAATCCTTCAGTTCATAATAGGAACTTGTTAAAATTTAGGATCCTATGAATCATTTAAGAGTCATAGGAGACTAAAAGGATTCTGTTCCTTAAATTTCTAATTTAAAAATTTCTAAGGTGATATTCATCTTAGAAAAGAGTTTAATCCTGGGGCTTGATCGCTAGCCCTCTAAGACTTTACATAGACCTTCAGACTTCACTTTTGCACCTGCCACTTATTATCTTCTAGTCTTCCTTTTCTTAATGGTTTTTTACAACATAGAATAAATCTGGTGACTTTTATTTACTCATTTTTCTTTCCTTGAGTAAAGAAGTGATGTCCTAGCAGCTGAGTGTCATCTTCCCTGGTAGCACATGATTCAGAAAGCATCTAGGACTGCTGTTCATTTCGTGTGCTTGGCAGTGGGAAGGCCAGGCACACACAGAGTTAAGCCCATGGCTGCTCTGTGTTAACTGAACATTCCCAGTGTGGCAGGGTCATAATCCCTAAGCAGATGCTTTATGGTTATGGGGTCTCGTTATTGTCCAGGGTGGCTCTTGTATGAGAAAATGCAGCCATGCAGAACTGGCACAAACACTCCTGACTTGCCCACCATGGCTTATGGTTTTTCCTTCTTAACATCCATGAACCCACTTCATCTTTCCCTAGCCCTAGGGTGCTGCACTTTCCCTCTCTACACCTTCAACTCATTAAAAATAAAAAAATAAAATAACAACAATAAACTGGAATCAAACTATAATGTTCCTTACTGATAAGAGGTTCTCATTTACCTTGGGATCTTTTAAGTTTGTTGTTGGCAAAGACCTTGTTTCTTTCTCAAGTCTTTCAGCCACACCGTGGCCTTTTAAAACCTTTAAGTCCAGTAATACTATATTTTGTGAAGAAGGGAAAAAATGAGATTTTTTTTCCCTTCTTGCTTTTGTTAACCCATTCTTGCTTTAGACTCCAACAAAAAGGGTTTTTGTTAACTGGAGCTTAAAATCGGCCAGCTTGCAAAGTATTCTCCCTTTTTATGCAAGGAGGATTAGCTTGGCATGTTATGCCGTTCTCTTGTATGAGCCATTCACGTGTCCTGTCATAAGGTGTATAATTACTGCACTTCACCATCAGCAATCATTCTTAAGTTAAAACCTGTTTTAAACCTCTCATTAATATAAATCATACCGGGAAGGTAGAGAATACACCTTCAAAAAGAACGAAGTGTTAGGGAGTTAATCTGTTCTTTTTATAATAGACCCAGGGTAAATAATTTTTACTTAGCACTTTTTTCTCTATGCAATCAAAATAGTTTGTGATAAAAGATCGAGTATCAGGGATTGCATAAATGTGCAGTGTTTTATTCAGACAAGATTGGGCCTCCTGCTTGGTGCCAGCCTCGTTTTCTCTCTGTCACCTTTGAACAGTGAAGTGTGTAATCCTCCATTCTTTTAAAGTTAGGCCCCTGACAAAATTCCCCTGTCTCCCTCTCTCTGCCCCTCCCCCTCCACCTAAATACACTCTCTCTCACACACTCTTGCTCATACACATACATACAGAAGCAAAATGTTTTTATTTTCAGGTCTTTCTTTCAATGAACTATCCCAGCATGCTTAGCTAGCTAGCTGTATACACTTATGAGCAATGTCTCAAAGAATGATTTTTCTTTCATGGATGAGCTATAGTGAGAAGGCTCAAATATCCCGGGTATATTTATTCATTTGTGGTTTATTCTAGTATAGGTATAGACACTATACGCAGCTCTACAGGGATAGCCAGAGTTTCTCATCTTTCTAACACACAGAGGCCACCTCTACTCTTCTTTGCCACCCCTACCCCCAGAATCCACCTGCTCCTGTTTCAGAGCTGTTGTGGGAAAGTTCAGTCCAAGTTAGGGCTTCTAGGTGAGAGAGTTAGGCTGTCTCAGGAAAATGTTTCAAATTTTTACACATCCTGACCTGGCCTTTGCAGACCTCTCCAAACTCATTCCTCACTTCTCTCCCTTGAGCTTCTGACTCATTCGCTTTCCAATTTCCTCTCTTTAAATTTGCCAAAGAACCCTCCTTTCTTTCTTCAACCCAAAGGCCTTTACTTTTGCTAATTCCATTTCCCTCAGCTAATTTTTACTCATCCTGCAGGCCTAAGCTTAAGCCAACCTGCCTTATTTCCTCCACATATTTTAAATTAACTGCCTACAACGTGCCAGAAATGATTCTAGATTGTTGAGACTCAGAGCTGATTTGGACAGACAAGATCTCTGTTCTCACGGGGCTTATATGCTAGGAGAGGGCTTCAACAAAGATGTCTGTCTTGACATTTCCTTCCTTTATTACATTTCCATATTACTCTATGATTTTTCATAGCATTTCTTCAGTCCATTAACAACTATTTATTAATGCTTGTTAGGGAACATTTATTAAGCTTGGACAAATTCCTTCTTCCCTGATGAAGTTTAGGCTGTGTAAGACATGATTAGACTTCCTCTCTCCATCATATGTCCATCCCAGAAGGCACTCAGTAGATGCTGAATGAATGGATAAAGGACCGACTTTGTCTGTCTCCCTAGATGTCTTTTCAATTATACTCTGTTATACTGTCGTAAATGTTACTCTAGTTTGAAATTCATTGGGATCAATAGGCTTTTCCTTAAAAAAAAGTCACTCATTGAAAACAATTGTCTTAATTTCTATCATCTGTTTTTTTAAAGATTTTATTTATTTATTTTAGAGAGATGGGGAAGGGAGGGAGAAAGAGAGGGAGTGAAACATCAATGTGTGGTTGCCTCTAGCACACCCCATACTGGGGATAGGGCCTGCAACCCAGGCATGTGCCCGATTGGGATCAAACCGGCGATACTTTGGTTCACAGGCCTGTGCTCAATCCACTGAGCCACACCAGCCAGGGCCCTGTTTTTTTTTTTTTTGTTTTTGTTTTTTTAAGCTTTGCAGATTAGAGTGGCTGCAGGAATGGGGAAAGAGCTTGGATTGAGAGGTGATATTGTTAGGGCTTAGAACAGTAGGAAGTCTATGGTGGTTGGCCCAGTGGGGGTCTTGCACAGGGCTCTGGAGCTGGGAAAATGGGTCTAGGGAGATGGGAGAGGAGTGCCAACAGGGCAAGAAGAGGATTTCAAAGTTAAGCCTGGGTTATTTCAGGAATTTATGTTGATAAAATTAAGAACCCCTTTTGTTTCTCATCCTCTGAAAGAAGGAAGGGAACTAAAATTAGTTAAGAATCTTTTATGTGTCAGGGACTTTACATATATTATTTTATTTAAGGCATTATTTTATTTCTAGTTTATATTTCAGAATCAGGTCTGTTTAATTCTAGAATTAGAACATGTAAACCTGACAATCTGTGACCTCTTGGTGTTCAGTTAATGCCTGTTGAATGAATGAATTTATGGTATAAATACTTGGTCTTCATTTTGGCATAATTCAAGCCACCTACCGGAGACCGAGACCTCATTTTGGCACTACTGGTATAAGAGTTGAGTTGCATTCAGGGTTGTATTGTGCTTTGTGAGCTGGTGTGAAAACCTAATCACCTGGTCTGATACTATTGCAATAATTGTATATTATTACTATAATTAATAAATTCAGCATGAGTTTCAGACCATTGATTCACCTATGAACTTTTGGAGCTCTGTTCCTTAGTATGTTGGGGATTACCTGTATGTAAATGCAAAAATTATATGAAGTTAAATCTTATGTATTCTATTTTATGGTGATATTTAGGGAACTTCTTTTGTAATGCTGAATTTAAGTGGTTCTCTCCCTATGTTTCCTTTTTTTTTCATAAACCTCCCCCAAACCTTTCTATAAGTAGGTAGTATACCTAATAATGATAATAATAAAAGTTACTACCTAAAAAGATTTAAAAGAAGTAAAGAGATAAAATAATTTCTAAGATTCTTAAAACATCTTTTGATGTATCCCTCTTTCATATTGAGTTACCAGGAACATGATATTAAACTGGTTTTGATTTGGGTTAATGTGAGAAACCACATTAGTGATGAACTCCAGTAAGATTAAAATACAGTCACAAAGAGCGAGACCCTAGATGGACTGAGAGAGCCAAACCATAAGATCCTTCTTTATGTAATGGTAAAGCCTGGCCAGAAGTTTTCACTAGAATATTTGCAAAATGAAGCACACACTGATTTACAAGTAATTTGAATTTATTTGTAATTGCTATATCTCAAATAAATTCAATGAAAAGTGAAATGTTTACTATTTTGATCACTAAAATTGAGTATGTAGTGGCAATAAGTGAGCTTTTTTGTACATGGGTTCAAGTAGAATATTATTTGATTAAGATGTGAGAAGTGTTATTAAGAAATATAAGGTTCATTTAGGAGACTAATGTATTTGATGTATATGTCTCTCTCCTATATAATTACTTTTAGAATCAAATTGAACACATCATCTTTAGAGTTACTTCCACTGTTACTACACATAATTAAGATATATAGAAAACACAAAGTTGAATGAGAAATCTGATTAAAGGAAGAGTAAATGAATTACTCAAAATCAGTTAATATGAAATTTTAAACCTTTAAAAAGTATGTTAAATATATTTATAAAAATTATGTACAATTAAATTAATGGGTATAGAGTACTTCAAAATACTTAGAGGCACTGTAGGTCAGTGGATGGAGTCCAGGTTTTGGAGACCCAGGAGGCTCCTCTCTGAAGTTCACCAGCAGCATTCACTTGGTCAAGTTTAACCTCTTGAGGCCTCTCTTTCCTGCTGACAGTATCCACGTTGATGGGTTACATTGAGAATTAAAGCCACGTTTTGTGAAGCTTCTTATAAAATGCTTGCTTATCAATGACATCTGTTTCCATCAACAGTTATATATAATTGGAGGAAATATATATTTAAAAAATGATTACAAGTAAGTCAGAATATACTCTTGTTAGTTTTCATGACAGCATTCATAGTACTTACGTTCAGGGAACATATCTACTTTAGGAAGATCCACAGCAGCCCTGCTTTCCCCCTGCCTCCGCCCCACCCCCCCCGCCCCCCACACACATTATAATACATTTCAAGTCTATAGAGGGACAGACATTCAAGAACAATGTTTTCTAATTCTTCAGAGTTTTAAAATTTCATCAATTTTTTGTTCACTCAACAGACAGTTTCTGAGCACCTACTAATATTTCATGCTATGCACTAACCTCTAGGAATAAAAAGCACCAGCTTTATCTGCAGGGATATCACATTCTGAAAACAAATGAGCTAGTGAGCTGGTAATCCATTTAGACAATGGTTAAGTGGCTGAAACCTTTGAACTGATAAATAAGCTTTTCAAATTGTAGTCATTTTCTGGGCATGTTTAGGAAAAAATTTATTACACACACATATATATACACCCATCTTGGGTTATGATAAATGGGAAACCATTTGAAATCTGAGCAAAAAAGTCATTTTTACTGTTTAGTCTATGGCAAAGACAATTATCTGAATAACTCCAATTGTCCATTTCTAAGATTTCTTTGACAGTATTAGTCTAATATATATTTTTAAAATGTGGTTAAGCATTACCTAGAGTAATTAAAAAAGTGCTTATATTAATAAAGGTCATATTAATTTTTTCTTAAGACTCATAGGCTTATATATTCATTGTTTATCTTGATGGTGGTTTTACTGAATAGATTTTGACCAAAAATGTTATTCAAATATTGTTTATTAGCTTGTTAAAAAGGGGTGATTCACCTCCCAATTAATATTTTCAGCTTCTTTTTACAAAGTCAAACTGTCATCATTAAATGATTTTATAAAAAGTAATAGGTTCTCTAAAATGTATAATACATGCCTCTTCAATGAATAATTTTTAAATTCTATATTGAACAATGAGAAGCAATTTAGGTTATAATAAATAATTAAATCTAGTGAACTAGTGTTAAAAATTTTACCCAGTCAGGGTTTTAAGTCATATTTTAAACAATATTATTGAAATTGGATCTTTCAAAATGAAATGACACATTTTATCAGAATGACCAGATAAATGAAAAAACTTGTCAGAAACAAATATATTGGTCTTGACCTTTAAATATTTTGTTCTGTATTTCTGAAAAGTTTCTGACTTTTTCATGGAGAATTCCAGCAAATTTGAGAGTAAATCCTGCCACCTTGAAAGAGTCAGATCTCCCTCAAAGCACAATGCCTGCTTATTAAGCTGAAAGACTTATTATTACTATTTTTTATATCAGGCTTTAGTACCATAAACAATGATAGTCTTTTCATAAAACAATATTTTTATAAACCGAAAGCCATTATATCACAAAAATTCATCACTTGTTCCACCCCAAAGTTCATTATTGCTTTCAAATACATCATATAAAATGCTCTGTTCTTGAGGAACCACATACCAAATAATCACCGACCGCTTAAGAACAGCATTTTTATTTATTTAATTTTTCATAGCATTTAGGATTTGGATCCTTGAATACCCAAATCAAATGCATTTCAAAAAACAAAGCTACAGTTCATACTTTAAAAAATGCTTTGAAAGGAAAATTTGTAAAATTGAAAAACCACTGAACATCCTTGAATGGAAGAAACTATATACCTATATTAGTGGTAAAGAAATTAGGATAATGGGAAATACGTAATTCTAGGAGAGAACAGACAGGACAGGTCATTAAACTGGGATCATATATATCTTGGTTTTGTTTAGTATACTTTCAATTTCAGTTAGTTGCTTTGGTTCTCAGCTGTTTATTTTTTGTGGTTAGATCATAGTTTTCAGTGATTTAGGAAACAAGGTCTCCACACAGAGCTATACTGTGGAGACTAAAAAGTGACTGTGGTATTTGACTGTGAGGTCTCAGCAAATGCTGGCATATTTTTATTTTATTTTATTTTATTTTTGTAGCCCAGGACTAGTTTTCCACTTTATGCTTGTTTGAATGTGGCTTTTGGGTAGCCCAGAAATACCTTAAAAGCTGTTAATTGTTCAGGGAAATACAGTCAGGGCTGGGATTGGAAGGGGTAATTGGGAATTGAAGAGGGACTTTTTCTTTTGTTTCATTGTGAGTTTATTTATTTGAATATGGTTTCAGATTATTGGGGGGTGGGTATAGTTAGAAGCCTAGTTGCTCGAGGGGCAAAACCCTAGAAGGTACACACACAACATCCATCAGTGGCTTCTTGGCCAACTGGAGTGTAGTTGAGGGGCTGAGGGAGTGCAGGGTGGCTGGGCAGGGAGCCAGAGCCAGACCCTGTGAGACCAGGTGGATTCCTCGTACTGTACTCAATCCCTATCAATTATAGGCATTTCCATTTCCTTATCAGACATAGATGTGGCAAAATTGAACTAGAGCGAATAGGAAGATTTTTCTAGTTTGCATTTCCTTGAAATTAGACTGGCCTCTAACCCATTCCTTTAACACATCTTCCCTTTCTTTTTTCCTTTCTATTAAACATTGAGGGAAACCATGATTTTTAAAAAAATTTATTTTGCAGTTTTTCTCTCCTGCAGAATTATATAACAGGGAAAAAACTTGAAGTATAAAAGAAGCTAGTGTAATTTTAAATAATTAAAGCCTACCACATTTTCATAGACAAATGCCATAAAAATAAGAAATCTTAGAATGCTAATTAAATTTCTTTAAATTTATTAATTTGATGGGGGGGAGAGAGAGAGAGAGAGAGAGAAACATTGACTTGTTGTTCCACTTATTTATACATTCATTGGTTGATTCTTGTCTTTGTCCTGACCAGGGATTGAACCTTCAACCTTGGCATATCAGGACAATACTCTAACCAAGTGAGCTATCCAGCCAGGGCTAGAATGCTAATTTTTAACAGTGTCCATCTCTAAATATGTTTTAAATGGGGTATGTAGGTTAGAATTCGACATACTAAAATTGTTGCAAACAGATTACGATTTAGAAAAATAGTGAAACATACAAGTTAATCAATATTACAAGTTTAAACTGGAATCTTATGATTAGAGTAGATCAGCTCACTGTGCCTGCATGGAGCCTGGCTTCTGTCATGAGAAGAATTTTGTCATCAAGTTCCTGCTCTGTGTACTGGGCAGTTTACCTGGCCTCTCTGAGTTTCTGTTTACCTGTGTGACTCACGAGAGAGAGAGAGCTGTGGGTAACATTCTGAGGGAGCAGCAGAGAGGAGGAATGGATGAATGCTGAACCAAAGAGTAAAAGAAGTTGTAGGAAAGAAGTGGCACTTGATCTGGTCTGCATGGAATGAGGGTTTCTAAACTAAGCAGATAAAGAGGATGGACTTGTATGGGGGAGTAACCTGGGCAAAGGCACCGTGGTCCAGCTCCCTGAGGTTTGAGGTGCATGACTTAGTGCTTGACTTAGGTGCATGCTGAGCCTGGAATTAGGGAAATTATCCTGCTGCATGCCACATAGAGTAACATTCTTCGGTAGGTGTATATGTTTCTCAGACTGTGGAACTGATTACTGCAAGTAAACTGCAAGTAAAGCACCCTGTTGTTAGTGTACAGTTAGTGTGGTGGTCAGAAGTCCAGTACAGCGTGTCTGTGCTGTTTATTACAAGACTGAAGTCAACATGGTCTCTAGGTTGGGTTCTCTTCTGGAGGATCTGGAAAAAAATCTGTGTTCAAATTCATTCTTGGTTGGTAGAATTTAGCTTCTTGTGGCTATAAGGTTGAGGTCCCCCTTCTTTGGTGGCTGTTAAAGGACTGTCACCTTCCTTCCCATGTGCCCCCTCCTTCTTTAAGGCAGCAACAGCACAACAGTTCCTTCTCATGCTCTGAATCTCTCTGACAAATCTTCTGAGTCCTCTCTGTGCTTTTAAAGAGCTCATGTGATTAGGTCAGGCTCACCTGGATTACTTCCCCAATTTAAGGTCAACTGTGCCACGTAGCCATCTGACTGTGACAGTAAATCCATCAGGGAGGCAGGAAATCTAGCTACCATCTTAGAATTCTGCTTCCCACACGAGGTAAAGGGGAGCAGTTGGGTGTGTCCGAGTGAGAGAGACAACTGTCTCACCCAGTTCCTAGAAAGTTAACATTGGTGGCATGTATAAAGTATTTTTGGAACAATGAGAGATTGGAAGCAGTTGACAAGGTAGGTGGTCTTTGCAATATCAAAAAGGCTTTATATGATTATGTACTGTTTAGTACTGATTAATACCAATTTAGCACAGTTTAGTTTGAGAAGGGCTTCAGGGCGTTGGAAATAGGAATCGAAGGATCAAAAGGAGAACTTCACAACTTGCTGCCTCCTGACTGAAGCTAAGATTTTATTTATTTGTGTTTTATAAAGGGGGAGGTAATGGATGGTGCTAAGTAGGCAGGCTTTGATGCCTTCCCTTTTTAAACAAGATGGCCTTGATCTGTTTCATATATTGGCATTTTATTTTAAAATTAAATTTATTATTTCATTTTTATTATTTAAGCTAAAAGTAAATTTGAGGACTGCTGGACCTTTCTAACACCTTCATGTTATAAATGAGAACACGATGGCTCAGAGAGGGGAAATGACATAACTTGCTACAGTTTTTTAGCTTTGCCAAGCACGCAACTTAGTTTGAGAAGAATAATTCATGGGTAAAGAATGAGTAGAGGGCATAGAGGTCATAGGAAAGGGCAGTTCATAAAGTTATATCGTGGATTCCAGGGGGCACTGGGATCAACTTAACTTGGGATTTGTCAGGAAAACTTCATGGAAGAAAGGGGATCTTAGCCTGGTGATTAAAAGAATATAATGCAAATGAGAATTGCCTAAGTAGAGTACTGCAGACACAGCCAGCTCTGTGCAAAGTAGGAAGGCGGGTAAGAGAAGGTTGAGGGGCAATATGGTATATTGGCTATGAGCTTTGGGGTCTTGCGTATTCAAGCTGTGTAACTTGGGGGAAGTTATTTTGTCTCATTGAGCCTCAGTTCTCCCTACAGTAAAATGGGGCCAATAATTATGCACATATAAATGCATAATAACAGTTTTATATGTCAAAACCAAGTTGAAAATCTGAAATCGCCTGTTTCAACCTAATATATTCATATCTTATAGGGTTACTGTGAGGCCTGAGTGAGATAATGCATGTTTAGCACAGTACCTAGCAAGCACATAATCAGTACTGAAGGTGTATCAACTATTTGTAGTATTATTCAAGGGATAAGAGACTTCTGACTCTGGATTTTAGGTAGTGGGTTAACCTTTCAAGCCAAGGGAATCTTACACTTTGGGCTACAGGACAGGAACCACGTTACAAGGGAGAGGATTACCAGTTACAAGTGAAATGTGACAATATCAGTCAGAGTTAGAGTCAGGAGGGCAGAAAGACTCCTGATATGTCAACATCTGGCTTGACCCAGGCATACGAAGTTTAATAATTTGCTTCACTTTGCCGTTCTAGAGGAGCTTGCAGACTTGGGAGGTGGCTAGAAGGCTGGTGGACAGGATAAAAACTAGTTCAGAGCAGAAAACTCTCCCTGCAAAGGGGAGAGAGGGACAGGAAGGAAGACCAGGATGAGATGTGAGTTTGGGTGCAGGGAAGAGGGGCATTAGATCTCACTGGATGAAGAGCAGAAGCTTGGGGCAGTGGAAACTCACTTGAACAGAGCTGATTTTTAGTGATGAGAAGGACAAGAGGCAAGGAAGTTATGCTTTAATGAAGGGGTTTTTCAGAAGGGAAATGAGGGCTCCTTAGGGAAGTGTAAAGAGCTGGGTGAGGGGCTGGAGGAAGAGGAGGAAGTGTGGGGAGGGGTGAGGTTTGTTAGTGTTGAGGACGTGGGGGTGATGGGTACACAGATGTGAGAGCTGTTGGCTGTGACCCACTGGTAAGGACACGCTGGGTCAGGTCCTGCATCCAGAGAGACAGTGGGAGGATATGGGAGCTCTGTGGCAGGGCTCCTGATGTCCCAGAGCTCTAGTCTGATAGAAGGGAGGATGCCTTGTGCAGAACAACCCGGCCTCTTAACGTCCATCTTATGATATTTGGTGAATGCCACATCTTTCCCTCATAAAATATGTGGAAGCAGAGTGAAAGCATCTCTCTCTGAGCCTGTGAACCACAAGGGCTTTAAGACAGCTTCAGAGAGGTGCATTTACCTTGTTTATGATGCTTGTACTAATTAGAAAGAGCTGTGTTCTCTTTGTGGTCTGAGACTTTGCAGTGGATCTACATTGTCATTATTATCAGTAATAATGAGATAAAAATTTAGAACAGGTGCCTGGTAATCCTTGGTGAAGAGAATTCAGGGGATCTTGTTCCCTGACTTCACCTTCTCTCCACCTGGAAAGGAGGCAGATGAGCCTATCAGACCACAAGCTGTTGGGAAGAAATTTCTTGGCTCAATATAAAGAAGGCATGCTATGCTGAGATTACTGTTTACCAGGGACAGGGGCTGGCTGCTTTGATGCTCTCCCAAACCTGGAGATGGAGAAGTGGCTTTGGTGGAGATCCAGCCTTTCACAGGGAAGTTATTCTAGTTCTCAGGCAAGGAATCTTTCCTTCAGAGTCGCAGGGTACATTCTAATGTATTGAATCAAGACTTTGGCCTTCAAGAGAATGCTTGATACATTGCTTTTTTCTCCATCGTTTTAATTCCAGTATATAAAAGAAAGAATATGCCATCTTCTTGTCATCTGAAGAACTCTGAATTTCTCAACTCTCATTAAATCTAGTGTTATTTACTCAAGCTTCCTTTCTGAATTCTGCCCCCGAGTGTTTGTAGGCCGTTGCATTTATCTCTGTAACATTACCCACTGTCTAGGAAAAGAAAACAAGCCTCAGCAAAAACACCTCCTCCACAAAATGCATATAAAATGGGAATAATGGGAATGAACAAAATCCTGGCTTGACTCAGTTCTCTTGCAACAATGTAGAGTTGTTGGTAATTTTGAGTAAATGACTCTGCATACCAAAATAGTTAGTAGGTTTAATTTTAGGTTTACAGTTTTGACATTGTAACCCTAAATTACATCTTATTTGGAAAAATCTCTTCAATTCAGATGTTTTTTAACCTAGTGCCTTAAGATGACTCTTAAAATTTCTCTGAAGATAATGCAGCTTTTATCTATTAATCAAGATAATACATAGAAATATTTATAATCAAGATAATAAATTATATTATTTATTTGCATCTTTGATTTGCTATTCCTATAGAAAGTTTTTGTATTCCTAAATACACCAAATTAAAAAAAAGACACCCTGTAAACATGGCAAAGAGGGAATTGTCAGAGGATGTGCTGAACTCCACAGAAGGCAACATTTGAGGAGAGACAAAAGGGTAAAGAAGCAAAATTTTTACAGATTGGGTTATCTGCATGAGTTTCATTAGCCAGTCTTTTAATACAGAAGTAGCACTGTTTTTTATAGTTGGAGAATGAATCGATTACTTATTGGTATTAAGTTTAAGCTATTAGAACACAAAGAGTAGAATGGTTTATGTTCCCTAAAGGGCAAGAAGTGTCTCTTTAAAAAATCACTATGTGGTACCTGCAAGAGCAACATAAACAAACAGGTACTTAACACATGCCTGTCTTCTTATGATGGCATTGGTCAGAAGGAAGATATGTCAATAACTGAAATTACCTGGATTTATAAGACAAAAGGCTAATAGACATCTAGGTATCAGTTGTGATCAAGGCCAATTGTGCTTAAATAAATCCATTTCCACTTTGAGCTCATGGGAAAAACGGACAGTGCATTTCCATTGTCAAACCCCTGGCCAACTCTGGGCAGTAATAATCGCCTCTTTGGCCCTTGGTAAGATAACCTATAAACTAAATACCAAAGTCAAACATAAAAACTGAAGGGAACTCTGTAGACTGGTCGAGTGACATCTGTAGTCACTGATCTCTCAGGAGGCCAAAAGCCCCACGAGAGTTCTGTAATGGCACATTCCTGCTTGCCCAAGACCTTCAAAGCCTCACATTAACGTATGAAAAGTCTTTTTCAAGTGCCTTATTAAAGCAGCATTGGCTTGGACAGAATGCCAGTGGGTGGAATCTGGGTTTTATCAGGTGCTGCTTGAGGAAAAACATGGTAGTTCCAGAAAGCACTGAAAACAGAAACAGGGTTTGGGGATTGTTATTTGGAGTCAGGCTCTTGAAAGTTGCATGGAAGCAAGGCAAATTCAAACTTTAAAAATCATATCAATTTAATTTTATATTTTGTTTCAGTATGGTGATAGTGTTTGTAACTATTTTTTGGACAGTTGGCCTATTCCTTCAGTATTTTTCCTTTGGGAAAAATGTATGCCTTCCAAATGCTGCCTTGTAGCTCACACCTCATTATTCTGACTCCCTTGTTAAGCTCAGCACTCCTTGCCTTCTTCTTAAAAGTGCCATTAGATCCACAGAGTAATAATATAGGAACTCTAGCAAACACAGAAGAAACCACGCCTGCTTCAGAAAGTACAGTTTACTGGCAGAGTGTCAGGACCTAAAGGCATATAGTTTTGTGCCCTGTCACTGCCCATAGGTATTTTATTTTCTTGAATTTTCTCTTCACTCAGATAAACTCCCCAATTTGTTTTATCTCAGTGATGTGTGTGTGTGTGTGTGTGTGTGTGTGTGTTTGTTTTTGAGTTTCTCAAATCATTTGGGGGAAGAAAGCAAAGCATAAACAAACAGATAAATAAATATTGATACTGTGAAGTTCTATCTTAAATGAGATAATAAGACCATTCCGAGCAGGATTTGATGAGTTTTCCACAAAATATACATTTAGAGTTTGCTTAGTTTGTATGTTTTTTTCTATCTCCCAGCATTATTAAATAATTAGATAATTTATATCTTATCTTTTGGTTTCTCATGCCCACTCCAAAAATAATTTGTAAGACAATCTAATTTAGATGCTATCTGCTTTAAAGAGAAATTAGTGTGGGTTGAATATAATATATGTAAAAGGTATAACCTGAGAAAAAGTTATTGGCCAGAAGGTTTGAAAATTAGTATTACTCTGCCTTTGAGCATAATAAGGTGATTGATCAAATTGATCAAATTAATATAAGGAATATGATTTTGGGCATAACATGCTTATTAATTCAAATATAAAATCATTTCACATATCTTCCACTTTATTCAGTTCTGCCCAATGGCACTTTCCATCTGTTATTCATAATTGACTTATGCTATTATGGCAATATTTGAGAGGATGGCTGTGGATAGCTGTTATAGTTTTCAATGTAAAGCACCGTGTCTTTTATAGAGGCCAGGGTGTTCTTTGTGAAATAAATGACTTTCAGTTGTGAGTCTATCTGATGCAGATTTCACTGGAAAAGTACACTTATTTTTCTTTTATTAGCGTAACTCTGAGAAGCAGTTTTGGCAACTACTGCAGAGTCCTTCACATGAGCATGATGGAACCAAAGTGGCTGTTACGCAATGTGAGCCCTTTGGAGGAAACAGCATCTCTGTTCTAAGGTTCCATTTTTGTGTGTGTGTGTGTGTGTGTGTGTGTGGGAGGGATGCAGCCCCGCCCCCCTTCATTCTTACCAATGGATACAGACAAACCTTGGCAGTACTCACTCACATCCCTCCTCTGGCTTTTCTCATACTTGAATTTCTTCAGTGTCTGCCCCGTCTTCACAGGGTCTTTATGGGGTCAGCAAAGTGACTTAGTAAACTAATATATGCTGTCATGTTACTATGGCTCTTCCCCATAGGATAAGCCCAGCTGGCTTTTTGTTTTTTTGCAAATAATTATTAATTTAAAATGATTCTAAGTATTTTGTTTTTCATTTAAATTTATTTTAGAAAAATTCTTAGGGAACAAATCTTGACCAGTGGCAATAAGTTCCTCAGGTGAGCTATTACCATCCTATCTTTTCTGAACCAGACAAAGTCCATGTTATTTCTTAATATAGAACTTGACTTTTGACTAAATTTGAATTTCATTGTGTCCAATAGAGTTGAAAGTATACCAGGTTCTCATCATCACTAAGAATGATGATAATACCTACTAGTTATTGCACACTCACCATGACCAAGGCACTGCGCCGGGAATTAACATGAAGTGTCTCAGTTAATTCTCACTACAGTCTTGCTGGGAAGAGATTACTGTTTGCCTTCTACAAAATGATGAAGCGATCTCTGAGATGTTAGGTCATTTATCCATGTTACAAAGCAAACGAGTGGACAAGTTTGATTGAGAATTCTTTATTAAACTTTGCTTTGATAGCAAGAGTAGTATTTGCTTTTTCTTGTAATATTGGAGCATTGCAGAAATGCATATCATAGGAAGTTAGACCCATTCTTAGTACATCATTCAGAGAACACAACAAATGTTGCATTTTATCTGACTTCTTGTGAATAATTCTTATAGTTTATCTGATGATTTTTATACTAACCATTTCTAGTTCTTTTGCTTATGACTTTTTTTTAAAGATTTTATTTATTTATTTTTAGAGAGGGAAGGGAGGGAGAAAGAGAGAGAGAAAGAAACATCAATGTGAGGTTGCTGGGGGCCGTGGCCTGCACCCCAGGCATGTGCCCTGACTGGGAATCGAACCTGTGATGCTTTGGTTTGCAGCCCATGCTCAATCTACTGAGCTATGCCAGCCAGGGCTGCTTAGGACTTTTTGATGATGTACTTTTAACTTCCTTTACAGGGGAATCAAGATGTAATTTAAATTTAGAATAAGCAAGGATTGTCAGGGCAATATCACTGTTTTTGCACATTTGCTTTCTGACATTTTAACCCCACAATACTAAATTCTTTCTCATTTAATATTTAACTTTTATCAATCATTTATTCTTAAAATAGTCTTCAGCTCCTTTGGGCTGGTATTTGATGCTGTCACTTCTGTGTTTTTTTTTTTTTCATTCAACCTCATTACATGTATACCCAAGAATAAAATTTTCAAGCTACTTGTTTAAATATTTATGTGTATTCTTTTTTTTCTGTTAGAGATATGCTAGAAAATTTACAGAAACCTGTGGAAATGTTGGTATCTTTGGACATTATATAAAAGTTGCTTTAGTTGTTATTTTTCTGTTTCTTGCTCTACTAAGCACCCAACTAATGAGCTTGACATATTATTTTTTATCCAGCCATTACTTTGAAAAGTTAAAAGTGATACATTTACAGAAATAATTAAGTACTACATATGGGCAAAAATGAAAAGTAAATGTTCTCCTTCCTCCTGTTTCTCTCTTGGCCCTTACCCCAGTCCTGAGTTTCTTCTGTTTCTGGATTTTCTTATTGGACATCTAAGCATAGATAATGTATATATGTACATGTTTTAAGTAGTAGGGTCTTTTTTAAGGTTAAGTTATATACACTGACTGTCCTCACATCATATGCCTCCCTCCCGTGTTCACTGCATTGGGATAAGCAGCTCTCCGTGGGACATTCATATTCAGCAAAATGAGCATAAATTTCAAATGGGAAAGAGAGTGGGGGCCATGGAATTAGAAGGAGAGAATCAAAATATGGAAAAGAGTACAAATTTATAGACTATAAAGTTCAACAGTGTTGACTGCTATACTAGTAACTATCAGATGAACAAAAGCTATAGCCCTGATTGGTGTGGCTCACTTGGTTAGGCATCGTCCCACAAGGCAAAAGCTCGCCAATTCAATTCCTGGTCAGGGAACATGCCTGGGTTGTGGGTTTGGTCCCCTGTCAGGGTGTGTAGGAGAGGCAACTGATGAATGTTTCTTTTTTCCTTTCTCCCTCTCTTCTCCTGTCTCTTGAAAAGTAAGTAAATAACACCATTTTTTTTAAAAAGGAAGTTAAAATTAGTATATAAATTTTTGTAATCTGAGAGAAGTATGACAAGTTCTTAGATAAAAGCTCTTCTCTGTAGTTTCCAGGTGTGGGGAATGTTGCCCGTTGAGGTGGCACAAGCCAGAATGGGAGGGAGTTCTGTGTACCTGCTGAAGATGAGGAGTATCCAATCCCATAATGTGCCTTCAGGACTGGATACAAAATACCTGTGGTTTCTTGGCCAAAAATTAAGAATTTCAGGACAGGACAGCAGAGTGTCACACCAAGGTTGTCCTGGTCTTTGCCACTTCTTAAAGAAGGGGGATCCATGGCAGGTAGGATATGGCCTGCCTGGGGGAATGGAGTGGGAAGTGATGTGAAAGCTGGAAACAGTTGGCATGTGGCTGGAGTGCTGGTGCAGACAGAAGGTGGCTTCAGAGTACTAAAGGAAAGGGTGTGAGCTGGGGGAAAGAAATTCTTCTCCCTTAGATGTTGCAGGATGGGACTTGCAGGTGCATTTACAAACTGCTTCCAGTGTATGGAAAACAGACCAGTAAGCACATGGTTTCAGTTCCTTAAAGTGTTAGGACAGAAGAAACTGCACTCTGTTATCAGAAGCAGGAGAGGGGCATGGAACTCAGCTTAGTGGCCTGGGATGTGAGGAAAAGCTTCATGGACAAGGAGTCCTGAGAGTTATCTTGAGGGCTGAGTCTGGGTGGAGACCTGGATGACTATTGGAATTTCGTGCTCAGGACTCTGGGGGAACCACTGAAGGCTTCGGAGAGTAGCATGGTCAAGCTTCATGTGCTGAAGCAGTGGTTCTCAAACTCTGGTCCCTGGACCAGCAGCATCAGCGTCACCCACAGGCTTCTTGGTAATGCAGATTCATGGGCTCTATTCTGACCTAGTAAATCAGGTCTCTGGGGATTGTCCTTAAATGGGGTCAGAACACGCTCTCCTGGTGATTTCTCTGCATGTTAAAGCTTGAAAACCATTGCTGTGGACAGTGCATGACAGAAAGAACTTCAAAAATGTTTACTCAAAATCCCTTATATGGCTAAGGACCCAGCCGAGGGCCCTGGTGAATCAGTAGCTTATCAAAAATTAACATAGCGGTGGGTAATGATTGAGACAAAAGTCTCTAGAATGTGCCCAGTCTTTCTGCTGTGCAAACTTCCTAGGTAATGAGAGGATTATGACAGCATTTTTAAAAGGAAGATGTAATTATATGTTATATTACCTTTCAAAACATAGTGCCTACAAAAATACAAAAGGAAATAGGCATATAGTATAATGTATAAAGTGACTGATATATAATTTTTGGTTGTATCATATTTCATGTGTGATACATGTCATATTTGTGTGTCTCTGAGACTAGAATGGGGAAGAAGGAAGTTCCTTATCTAAACTTAAGCTAATTATTCTCTAAGCAGTGAATTTACTACCTCTATGACCTTGGGTAAAACATTTAATCTCTTTGAACCTCAATTTCCTTATCTACAAAATGGGGATAATAATACCTGACTAACAGGGTTGTTAGGATAAGGTGGCTTAAGTGAAAGTGCTTTGTAAATTGTAAAGCATTATAAATGTGAGTGATATTATTTTTATCATTAATTGGAACATAAACCCATTCATCTAGGACACATTTATTAAACTTGTATTAAGTGTAGACAGTTTTTAGAAATGTGTTTTTGTTCAGAAGAATTATAAAATTTTTGAAATGGTTTCCCAAATGATCCACATTATTACTCAGTAGGAAACCTATTCAGACTTAATATGGAAAATTTTGATGTGAAAATCCCAGTCCTACATTTTGGATGAAATCTTACCTTAGATAATTAGTTTTCTTCTAAATTTTTCTTCTTATTTTAATAGAGATACTCAATGAACATATTGTGATGTGCATTCTATTTTAATAGTTTAAGTTTGTACTTTAAGGGTTAATTCAATTTAAGGATTAAATGAGTATATAATTATTTATATAACCTTTCAGAACAGCAACAAAAGTATATGAGTAATTGTAAGTAAAATTAAGTCAATGAGTGGTTTATGTGACTCATGATATCTTAAAATGAATTGGTATAGTTTGGCTTTTATCAATTAAAAATAAGTATACTATTTATTAATATGAGTTTTTTGGTTTGCTCACTTAAACAGGTCATAGAAGTTTCTCATAGTTGTAGACTAGGTTCTCTCAGGGATTTTATTAACATGTCTCTTTAGTGTGAGAATGGTTTGTTTTTAAGGAATGCCCACCTACCTCTGGAGGTGGCACTTATTCTTTAACAAATGACAGCTTATTTACATTAACACTGAGTAAATGTTTCATTTAATACTGGTTAAATTGCAGTTATCAATAGAGCCTAGTGGTGCATTCATTTGATGTGGATATTCCGGTTAATTGAGAGATAATTCTTTACATGTTTTAATCCTTTAAATGTCAATTATTGATGTGGAGGGTCTTTCTCAAGTGTACACTTCCTTTCCTCTGAGTATAATATGATTGTCACAACTTAATCATTTTTAATAATATGGTATCCTATGGTTCAACTCAGAATTCATTATGGATTCAGGAGAGGGCTAACCTGGAGGGTGCCTGCCATTGAGTAGAAATGGGGGTCGGAAGTATATTAGGACAACTGTACAGCGTGGCTTGCAATCTCTGTTATAAATGAACACACCTCTGGCCCTCATGCTTATCAGCTACTCCCTTTACCTTGCTTTACTCCTGCTTCTGGACTCTGTCTTCTAAACTCAAATTGCAGTTTGTTGGTTCCTTGCCTTGAGTAACTAACTATACTAGTGCCTCTTTAAAGGTGAACAATGAGCAGTCTACCCCATTTTCTCTGTTAGCATTACTTTTTATAGTAGTTCCATTTAAAAGTCACTATGATTATTTTGCTTTGTCTTAACCATTGTAGACCCAATCTACATATCCCCTGTATTCTCTCTGTTTCTGCACATCTCTATGGTGTTTCGTATTATTGTTCCAGGAAATAAAGTGCGTTTGTTTTAAGAAACTTCTCAGACCCATTAATATCTAAATCCAGTTTACTTTTTGAATGCAGTTGTTGTAATTTAATTCTAATTCTAGGTTGAAAAAAGTAGTTCAGGTAATATCACTGTTAGACACTCACAATAGGTATTTTCAAGTACAATACCATGGGTCATCAAGCTAAGGGCAGTCTCGTTTTTAAATTAAATGCTGTAATTTTACTATTTGGGTCTTTTCCAGGTTACAGTGATGCCTAACATAGTGGAAATATATGTATATAATCAGCACTCTAAACTTTCAGGGAATAGTTGTTTATTATCTGGCTTTTAGAGACAAAGAAATCGTGATGCACACTTTCAAAGGAGTCGCAGCCAGTTAACTAGACTTGTCGCAGTTTCACCTGGAGGTGCCTCGCACGCTAGCTCGAAGGGAAATCCAATGTGTAAGACATACAGCTGTTTTGATACATATTGAGGCTAATTCTGAATAAGTGAAAATTGAAATGGGAAGTTTTTAAAAAGCTCATTCAAGAGCACATTTGAAAGTTAAAAATATTTTTGTGTTTTTCCTAGTGAAAAATGAAACAAAAATTAAAATAGTGACTGATGTTTTGTACTATACCTATTGTAATTACCTGTTCTGCTTGAAATTTTATTTTTTGGCCTCATATGAAGTGACAGATCATTATGGCCAATTTGTGGTTTTAACAATCAGAAGTAACTGACTAATGTTGCTGTTCATATTTGGTAGGGGATTAAAGAAGACTCTGTGTGTGTGTGTACACTTATATTTTAGTGTATTTTCTTTACAATGGAAATGCCAAAAATGATCTGTAAAGCTCTTCTGAATTGTTGGTTTTCTCAAACTCAAGGTTTTATTCTCTTTTAAATTCCTTTTTAAAAAATGTCAAATTACTTAAAAAACATTTAAAAATAGGAATATTTGTTCTTATATTGTAGAAAATGAAAGGGCAGAGATCTTAACCATAAGAAAAAAACATAAATGTCCTCTACATATAGTACGTTAGTTGTACAACTTGGATGCCTGTCTATGTATTTAGCTTCATTCAGGTTTTCTGTTTTTCATTCTGAAAAGGAAGCAAAATATTGAATTCTTTTTCCAAAGGAAAATGTTTGTAGTGTCATAAAAAATGAGAACAGATGGCACTGCAAAGCTTTGGGGAAAAGTATTGCACTCCAATTCAAATTGTTAGGCAAAGTCAGAGACAAACACAAAGCTACCAATTGTTGCAGTTATTCATATGACTTAATTCAAGAAGTTACAAGGTAACATATTTTTTCTTACATTAAATGAAAGACATTTTTACCAATTTATAGTCCAGTTTTCACCAAGTGAGTACCCAAGTAGCCAGGTTTTATAAAGAAAAAGAATAAGCAGAGCCAAACAGTCCTAGTCACTTAAAATATATTCTACAATTTTTGAGTTTCACAGTGGGCAGGTTTAACCAGATGCAGTGTGACAGCCTATTAGCAAAATAAACAGATCTTCCCAACTTGAAGTCCTTTGCCCCTTCCCCTTCACTTTTAACTAGATTAGCTTTGCAGTGCATCAAGGCTAGGGTTGTGGTCTGGTGCATTAACTTCTCCCCACACTGTTCAGATTGAGCAGCAAAGCATCCATTACCACCACCATATCCAAAGTGACGTTTCCATACAGGCTGCCTGCTGTTTCATTCATAACCACAAAACAGACTGAAATGACTTTGCTTCTTTTTACAACTTGCAAGGAGTTAATGGACTGTTCTGGCCTCCTGCCAAAACCTTTAAGAAACTTTATTAATGTGTTATGAGGCTGGGACACCATAGTGTGGGATTTTATTGTTTATTCATCTTAATGAATAAAAATATGTATGTACAATTAAAGGCATGTTCTCTAGCAGTTGCCTTCTAGTAAATGTTGAGACTTGGTCAGTGCTCGTCATTTGCTCATTGATTTTGACCCTTTTCTTTCTAAAACCTAAAGCTGACAGTGCAATAACGTGAACTTTGTTTAAAGATATACCAGCTTAGTATTTCAAGTGAATAATTATTTAATGATGAAAAGAACATTCTTCAGCAAGTGGTAAAAAGGAACGGTGTTTTTTCTATGTCTCTGTTTGAAAAACTAGTCATAATCTGCATTATTTTCTCATTAATTGTTTAAAAAACGGTCTATAATGTATTGATTCTTCATAAGACAGAGGAAACATAATTTTCTTGTAGATCGTGTGGGAATCTGATGTTGGATAGGCAGCACTAAAAGTTTTTTTTCTTGTCTATTCTGTTCTGACATGCCAGTTACCAGACATTTCATTTTTGTTTCCATACAATTTTATTGTCCTGTTACCTTTGACTTTTTCTCCCCACCTTCCTATGGGTGATATGTTGCAAGTATGGAATGAGCACAGAAGTTATATTATATTGAAACTAAATGAAAAAATAGACTGAATGAGGAAATTCCATACTGTTTCCCACAGTGGCTGTACCAGTCTGCGTTCCCACCAACAGTGTACTAGGGTTCACTTCTCTCCACATCCTTGCCAGTGCATATTTGTTGACTTGTTTATGATGGCCATTCTGACTGGTTTGAAGTGGTTTTAATATCTCAGTGTATCTCATTGAGGTTTTAATTTGCATCTCTCTGATGGCTCTTGATGCTGAGCATCCTTTCACATGTCTCTGGGCCCTCTCTGTGTGTCCTCCTTGGAGAAGTGGCTGTTCAGGTCCTTTGCCCAGTTTTTAATTGGATTGTTTGTTTTCCTGGTGTTGAGTCATATGAGTTCTTTATATATTTTGGAGATTAGTCGAAGAACATGTGTGAATGACCCACGGACATGGACACCGCTGTGGGGATTGACTGTGGGAATGGGTGATGGGCTGGGTGGAGGAGAGCAAAGGGGAAATAGTGGGACACTGTAATAGAATAAACAAGAATAAAACAAATGAAATAAAAATAAAATTTAAAAATAAAAAATAGACTGAATGAATCAGTGGGTCTATATAAATTTAATGCTATATCTGAGAAAAGATTAATATTTTTACAACTTTTGAAATATGTACCTTCCCTCCAAAATAGAATGCTATACAACTTCCAAAGAATGTTGAATGGTCTTCTTTAGTTCATGAAAGATAAGGGAAACTTCCAGGGAATTTTTGGCAAAATGAATAAAAATATGAGTTTTCATATCATGGTCATTGGAGTGGGGAAATTTTGTGTCACTTTATCAAAAATACTTGTGAAGAGGCATTAAAAAACCATCTGGTCACTAAAAATACCAAGAAAATGAGTACCATTGCACTTCTGTACCAGTAAAATCAGTTTGAGCCATGTCTGTTTTTGTGAATTTGACTAAGAGAATGTTTTATTTTATTTTTTTATATCCTTACAACCTTTTATAAAATTTAATCTTTATTGTATTTTTTCTATTACCATTTAGTCCCCTTTTATCCCCCTCTCCACCCCAGCAATCACCACACTGTTGTCCATGTCCATGAGTCCTTTTTCCTTTTTGCTCAGTCCCACTACCCCTTCAGCTCCCTGCCTGCACTAGCTGTCATCCTGCTCTCCATCTATGAGTCTGTCCCCATTTTCCTTGTTAGTTCAGTTTGTTCATTAGATTCCACACATGAGTGAAATCATATGGTATTTGCCTTTCTCCTTCCAGGAGACTGGTTTATTTCATTGAGCATAATGTTCTCCATCCAGGTTCATCCATACTGTTGCAAAATGTAAAATTTTCTTCTTTTTTATGGCTGAGTAGTAAGAGAATATTTTAATTTATACTAATATTTCCAAGTTATTAAGTCATCCATGGTTTTGCCTTTGATAAAAATGGCAATAATTCAACTTTCTTGAATTAGCAAATTTAGAAATAAGTATAATTTGTTTCTTTCTTTGGCAGTTTAGCCTTGACGTTGGAAAGGATGCCGACTGAAATGAAAATCTGAACAGGCATTGAATTTAACACCTCCTGGTTTATTCTCTTATAGATGAGCCAGAACTTACCTGGAGTTTTAAAAATGACCTATCTTGAAGGTGGTTAAAATCAGATTACACATATTAGAATAAAATTTGAAAGATGGCTCAAAGTGACTTTGAGGGGGGTGGATAGAGCTATTTTGGGAATGGGAAATAATCTTTTAACTTAGATTTTGGCCATTGGATGCAACTGGCCATCTTTTTGAGTTGAGTCATCATGCTGAGGCACTTGGCCTTGTGAATTTTATAGTGTTGTGCTCTCTGTTGTAACTAACCACCTAAATTGAAGCAAGGAAATATTTTGACCTTATATCTTTCTTTGAGCCTCATTTACCTGGATAGAAGGAAGTGGTGAAGGTGGTCTTGGCGGATCTTTCAGTGGCAGTGGAAACTGGTTCTTCTTGCAGCCGTGTTGTATCAGTGGGGAAGTGATCAGCCCCTAAACCCTGGCTAAGTACAGCTAAGACTGTATGTAGCAACACTCATGGGGAAAAATGGCACATGGGAGGAAATCAGACTGTCATTTGTGAGATGTGGCTTAGAAGGGGAATTACTTGATCCTGTGGTGAAGTCTCGGGACTTTGGTGAGAGATTAGGAAGTTTGTGGGGAGTGAAGAGGGTAGTGGCTTTGAGAAGGGTGTCTGGTGTTCACATGTTATCACAGCGCTGAGCTGCTCATGCTGAGTTGGCCCTTTGCCTTTAACTGAGTGCGCTGACTTAGTCCTCAATTTGTGGCCTGCCATGGGCAGAGAGGGTTTTCTGGTCTCATCCTCCTCCTAGTTTGTGCACATTACCAAACCACAACATAAACTCACCACATTCAGCAACCCCTACTCAAGGGAGGCTTCCTCCTGGAAAATTGGGAAGTTATGTGTCAAAAATTAGGAAAGTTGTTCAAGCAACCCTGTAATTGTAGAGTTATAACCTCTGTGTGATCCTTCTCTCTCTCTCTCCCCGCCACCATCCCCATCTCTCCATATCTGTGTGTGTCTAATGGTGACACCTCCAATTTGAGAAAACTGCAAATTTAGATAGGACTCTAGAGTCAGATTTCCTTGAGTTTAATCCCTGGCTGTCTCAGCTTATTAGTGGAATGGCCTAGGGGAAGTTTTCTCATTTGGAAATGGGCATAATAATAATACCTACCCCATAGTATTATTTTGAGGATGAAATCTGACATGTAACCATGTCAAATATTATCCTTACTATTAATTTATTACTAATCATCCACAAGATATTTGCTGATGAACAGAAGGATATGGTAACATTTTAAGCATAATGTAGGAGGTATGAGTGTTTTATTTAACTACCTAATTGCATTAATTCTCAGTAGGATCCTTTCAGATGTAGGAATCAATTTTATATGTATTAAAATTTCTTGTGCACTTAGCAAGACAGAAAGCGCGTGACTCCCAGAAACTTGTATTTTAGTTGGGATACAAAATATATCCATTTGGCAATATGCAACAAAAATGGCCAGCATAAGAAACAAAAACACAAGTACGTAAAAAACTGTATTTTAGTTTTTGGGTAGAGCATGTTGTCTTAATTCCACAGTTCTGTGTGTAACAGCACAGAGTCTCTTTGTACGTAGTTGGTGATCAGTCAGCACTTACTGATTCCTCTGTTTGTGGAACACATTGTTGTTTTAGGATTTGTGGAATCTCAGGGATGAAGAGTTAACTAGTTAGCAGTATCAAACCATAAAATCCCATGAAAGTAAAAAATATTTGTGCAAGTTTTAAAAGTATTAGTGGAGAGTGAAGTAGAGATACTCTCTGAACACACTAACTTTGGTTCACTGATGTGGCTTGTAGTTACACAGTTATGTGACTTTGGCCCTCCTGACAACTAATTAAACAAAGGATTAAAGTCCCTAAATGCCTTTTGTGCAGAATCATAATGGTGAGAAATTTTTGTTTTAAAAAAGTTCAAGAAATGTGTATGTATTTACTTACATACATACTTCTTGGGGAGAGAGAGAGAGAGAGAGAGAGAGAGATAGAGAGAGAGAGAGAGAGAGAGAGAGGAGAGAGGAGAGAGAGAGAGATTGATTTCAGGGGAGTAGCAGACAGGAGACCGTATTAGACCTTTAAAGAAACATTAGACTTTATTATGATGAAGATTTAAAACAATTAAGTAAAAATTATTGGTGTGGCTATGCTGTGTGTAGACATATAATTAAAGGTGGAAGGCCTGGGCATTTCGTGAATAAGCACAGCGAGTCTAATGAATGCCCAGGCTGTGTCAGCGTTGTGGAATTCATCTTTCACCTCTGAATCGTCTCTCGGCAGAGGCCACGCAGGATTCCGCCGAAGCTTAGAGTTACGGACCAGTGACCAGTGCCAGCGATGATTGCAGGACAGCAGGCCGGGCCGCGGTGTCTCTCGACCTGAGCTTAAGCTTGTGGAACGCCCGAAAGAGGGGAAAGTCCAGTGACCTCATTATGTAACATTTGGCAGCTGGGACGCAGCATCTTAGCTAGGACCAGTTTAATGGAGGGAAAAAAGGGACAGAGACAATAAACATTATGCGGGATTTAGGTGTGCTTCTGCAGCATCTCACCTGTGTTTTCCAAGGGCTTTTACGTTCCTGCGACTGCAAATGGGAACGTCTCCGGCGTAGAGAGGGGCCCGCAGCCCACCGGCCGCCCCGTGCGCAGTCCTGCGGTCTCGGCTCCTCCATTAGCTAGGTTTTGTGTGGTGGGTCTTTGCCACAGGAGGGTATAAATGTTTTTTTAAAAATTTATTACCTGCACTGATGTAAGAAAAGTACAGATTCTTAAAGAGAAGGAAGAAAATTGTTATTTTTCTTTCCACTTTCTTTCCACATTCGCTTTGATAAAGACTCTTAAGTCCATGTCAAAATCATGCCATAAATGGGAAAATGTTGGCTTTGCTCCTGCTTTTTCGCAGTACGTCTCCGTATGGTCGGGGTCTTTTAACTTTTCCTACAAAATTAAACGAGTTTCTTTCATTAGCAGAAAGCATCGTGGGCATAGGCATAATTGAAATGTTGAGGTGAGTGGAATTTCATGAAAGAGCCCTTGTCTTCGCTTGCTAACTTGTAGTATTATAATCTTGCTTTGTAGTGAGCTTTTCAAACAGTTTTTTTTTTTTTTTTGAGTGGTGGTGCCAGCTCGTATTATGTGGGAGACACACTCCCTGGCTTCGTGGGAGCCAGACCCCGCCCGGCCGGCCTGCCTGCCGCGCGGCCTCTGCCCGGGGCGGCCGCCGGCGACATTTCAGGGCCTTGGCAGCCATTTTAGGTCCTGCCCGCGCGGGAGCTGCCGGCTGCCAGGAGCTGCCGCCGCGGCTGCCAAGACGCTCTTGGCAGTGCAGATAAACTTTGTAGAGATACACAGTCCAGAAATATCTTATAATTACAAAGCACAGGGGGCAGAATGTTTTTACAATACAGCTGTACTAATGTAAACATTTAATTTGGCAGCCTTCTCCACCCACTTTTCAATTAACCGGGTTTGTGCAGATACTTTAGGTCTGTAATAAACTTTATTGCTACTTCTCTTGGAGCACAGTTTATGAAACACAGATTTGAGGAGCTCTTTTTCTGCGGGGGGGTTTCCATCCATTTAGGAAAGCACATGGTGAATGTGGTATTTCCCCGAAGGGGAAGTGCCGTGCTGTGTCTCAGAAAAGGCCGAGGGCCTGGCTTAAACGCAGCAGTTGCTTTAGGGGCAGCAGTGGGGGCCGTGCCCTGGGCTCGGAAAGCCTGCGAGGGGCTATTAATAGGCAAAGGTGAAATCACTTAGATAGCTACAGAAGGACACTTTTGTGTTGGTGATCATTAAAATGCAATGCAGGAGACTGTTTCAGAGATACATTCCCATTAATAGCTCTTCCAGATATACTTATAATAATTGGGTGATCACCGTGATAATTATTCTTATAAAGTGAAAGAAGTAGTCTTATGTCTGAAGTAGCATTCAATTGTTCAGCTCACAGAGTTTAGTCAGTGGATCCTTTTCAACTAACCTGCAAAATGGGATAGGTCATAGAGTTTTAAAGCTAAATTTGGTTTTAATTAACATTGTGAAAAGGAATTTGTTTTTCGTGATGAATGTGACATTACATTTCATGATATTTCTTTACAGTTATTCACTTACACATTTCTCATATAAATTAGAGAAAACCATGTAAGTGCCATACATATATACAGTTATTTTTTAAAGACAAAAAGATTTTCAACTCATATTTTCCTATCTTTCCATTTAGAATCTTTACCTTGATGATGGTTTTAAAAATTAGCTTTTCCCCCTCTTGATGATGAATTGTTATAATAGAAAACCAGTCTTCGGCCGTTTTCCCTCCTTTAGTCAGGCTTCCTCACCATTCGGTCTGTGGGGTGTGAGCACAAGGTAATTTTCAATACCAGGTTGTAGTAGATGGGGCAGATCCCAGAGCTGGTCAGTAGATCTCTTTCAGCAGAGAGATGGTAGAGGTCAGAGAATGTAAAAGCCATGGCCTCGTTCATTCATTGTTTTGTTATTTTTGGTGCAATAGGTATTTTTGCCGCCTTTACTCATTATGCTTATCAGATTAATGACGCCTTTGCTGTGGCTTTTATTCTCTCAGGTGTTTTACTCATTAAAAACGAAAATCAAACAAAAGAAATTAATTGTACTATTAAATCTCTATGTGACATGTCAATCTTATTTTCAAATGTAATAATTGTGGATACTGCTTATTTATACATTCTAAACAGAACCCATTTTACTTGTTATCAAGCGACTAAAAGTCAGAGCAGTGCAGATTAAACTGTGAGCCACGTGAAGGCCGGAACAAACTGTGTTTCCCCCCACTATTGTAGACTGAGTTCCAGGGGTGATATGTAGCACCGTGTAGGTGCTCAGTCCTGTTTTTGTGTGTTTGTTTGTTTTTTAAATAAATTCATGGATAATCTTGTTAGTACAATCAGAATCAGAATATTATTTGTTAATTAACTGTATACACTCATAGCTCATTATGAATCTTTTGGATTGTTTTGTTTTTCTTTGGGGAATTAATGTTCTTTTTTTGTTTCTTCATAGATAGTATGTACATGATGACATCCTTTCTAGAGCTTAAATGCATTCCCAAAATTATTCTGGATAAATTGCAATATAAGGAGGTCACAGTCTTATGGAGGGCAGCAATATCTAGGCAATCAACTATAATGCAGTGTAATGCAGTGTTAAGGTCCCATATTGGGGGTGTGAGCAAGGTGTTGTGGTCTGAGGGATGCCTCCTCCTTAGGTGGGAGAAAGTAAGGTTAAGGAAAGACGGACAAAGTTCAAGGGCTTTGAAAGATGAATCAGGAGTTCGTACAGCATTGAAAGAACTGATGCTCCAGGAATGGAAACCGCATGGGCAAAGGCGTAGAGACCTGCCATTGCACAACATATTCTAGGAATTTCAAGAAGTGGGCTAGAGTTTAGGTGTTGGAAAGTTGGGGGTGGGTATGAGAAGGAGTAAAAGACGGTGGTTTTTCTGGTGGCTCCAGTGAGATTTGAGGCTAGGCTGGGGCTAGATGACGAAGAGCCCTGACTGCCACGCTGAGGAGGTTTTAGATTGATCTGAGCGATAGGGAGCCGTCACGGTGTTTTCAGGAGTGGAGAGATATGCTTCCTGGTGAGAGTGCAGAGGACAGAGTCTGGCCTCCTTGTGAAGAATGACCCCTTGTGAAGAATGAGAAGGCGGAGGCTCTTGTCAGATGAGACATGCAGGCTCAAAAAAGATTTAGCAGCAGTTCAAATAGAGATGAGGGAATGGACAAGAAAGGTAGCATCTAAGCCAACAACTGAATGTGAAGCTTTAGGGAGTTGGTGTTGCCAGATGCTTGTGTTTTCTTCCTGGGAAACTAGGTGGTTATGGGTACCAGTAATTGAGGGGTGGGTGGAGTGTGTGCGTGCACACGCACACATGTGGGTACGTAGCAGGGGAAGTAGTACACTAGCAAGTCAGAGTGTGCAGGGACTATGCACTGGCAATATCACAGTGATTCTGCAGTTAAAATGAGAGGTTAGAGCTAGAAATAGATTTGGAATCTTCTCCAAGTGTGTTATATTTGAAAACATGGAGCTGGGTAAGTTGCTCAGGGGGAACATAGAACAGCAATGAGGGTCACTTGGGTAGGTTGTCTTAGGAATCACCAACCTGTAAGAGTGGTAGATGAGAAGGAGATAGACAGACATTGGGAAGAAACCCCAGAAAAGGAGCTCTAGAAGTAGGTAGGATGTGTGTCCCAAAGGAAAAGGTAATTTTTTAAAGTTAGGGGTTCTTCGTGTCAAAAGTCAATTGAGTCGAGTCTGAGAAGGTCAAGGCAAGTTGTAGCTTATTGAAGTAGTAAGTTTGGAGTTAGGACATGCTGAACGTATTGACTCTGAGAGCTGACATTGGTCATGAGGGTTATTATTTACTCATTTTAAATAGTGATCAGAGAGTGAGTTTTGCATTTTGCTCACCAGTATAAGTTCACAGGAATAGATTCAATCATACAGGGTTGCTCAAAGGATGAATATTCTGTAGACTAAGAAACTTAGGGCAGAAAACAATGGGTTATGTTTATTAGTGCTCTCTCCTAATTCTGAGGAGGAAAATTGCATTTTTTCCATACATCTAATGTCACCACCAGCTACTGTATTTAAAGAAGCAGGAACCACTTTGAAATTTCAGTGTGAGTTTTGGAGAAGGCACGAACAATTTAACAGAAAATAAAAGGAAATGTGCCCAACCACTGAGCGCTCCCCTTTAATTGCTCTTACCAAGCCTTCAACCATTCCCCTAGGGGAAGAATGGTGCTCCTGCCCGGTCCCTGGATTCACTGTTAGCAGTGGCACTGAGGAGCAGTTTATTTGCACAGTCTTCTCTGTTCCCCTTCTCCCTTTGTGACTCCCCAGTTTAGCAGTAAAAGACTGTGATTTTGTAAAGGTTGTGATTTTGTAAAGGTTGTGATTTTGTGTTAGTGCATACAAAATGTATTAGAAAATAAGACTGAGCCAAGTAACGTGCAAGTAAAAACCAATAGCTAACTGCAAACTGGGTGCAGCTCTGTCATCTCCTAGGGTATCTTAAAGGGTTTTGCTAGTCTTTTTAAATGCCTGGAACCTTCAAATGAACAAGTTCATACTCAATATGCAATGTTGACTTCAGGGTTTCCTCTGAAGGAAAATAAACGAGGAAGTGGAACGTTTGCTAGGCATAATCAAAAGCACCAACGTACATGGCCCTTTACGAAAGCAAAACGACACCAGTGCATCTTTGTTCCACCTTACCAGTCCTCACCATCCTAAGGTGCTGCTTCTCCGCTCCCTCAAGGGAGCATCAACAGGAGCAAATTTAGTTTCCGAAAGTAAAGTTGGATTCTGCTTAAGTAGATTAGGGTCTGGCACACCATTTAACTTTATCAGGCATTTAAAGCAGAGGATGTTACACTTCAGCCGACTGCGACTTGCCAGTGAGCTGGGCTTTCCCCACTGTTTCTGGTTTGGCAGGGACGAGGTGGTTTACCCTGCCGCACTGCTGCCTGCCAAGGACACATGGCCAGCTCCCGGCTTCCTGTCTTCCTCTTTGTGTCCTGGCCTTGCCTTCCAGGGAGCTGCCAAGACACTATTGCCAAAAACCTTCCTTTGGAAAGGTCAAGCAACCTCAAGTCACCTATGCCAATATTTGTGTTTTCTTTTTAATCCTTCTGTGTTCGACTTGGAGAAAAGTGTACAACGGAACATGTGAAAAGTAGAACCTAGGGTCACTTTGGATCACTTGGATAAAGCAGTAGAACCCAAAGAATCCCTTGGCCAGTCAGGGGATGGTGATTCTAGTAGAATTCTATTTAAAACTCTGTGAAGTGTGATAGAGTTCAGAATGGTTCAATGTGGATTTAGATTTAGTTTGCTTTTTAGGATTCACTGTACACATGTGATTTTTGGCTGAAGCTGAATTCTGGTGCATGGCAGAGAGAGTGAGAAAAGTGGACTTTGGTCTTGGCTTAAAGACTGCATTTTGTTTGTTTGCTTTTTTAGGACTCTATAGTTGCATGCTACTTTTTGCTTTCCAGTTTTGTGTATGTGAACAAGCATCCTTGTAACAGTCTGAGAACTCTTCAGAAGAGAGTCACCTGGGGTGCCTGTTCAAAATGCCACTCTCTTGCCCCAAACACTGCTGTAGGAATCTTAGCTACATGGGTGAGGTCAAGAAATATGAATTTTTAACAGGAATCTAGAATGATTCTGAGCTCACTACAATGAGTGGACTGACTGTGTCACTGATTGCAAAATCAAAATAAGGCAAGTAGCATTTGTTGTCATCATAGAGCAAATTGTTGCATGTCTCCTTCAAAGATTTTTTTGATACCTAGAGCTTAATGTGTATCTCTAGATTGTATGTAAACTGAAAATAATAACAACACACGTTTCAAAAGATCAAAATTTAAAAAAACTAACAATATATGAAACTTGATTTAAATAATTGTCTCTTATTTGAACCCCCAATTTTAAGATTTTTAAAATAAGCTTTTTTCCATGATGCATGGGGCCACCACTGGTTGTGCGCTAA
The DNA here is from genome assembly GCF_019186645.2 of Phyllostomus hastatus. Classification (NCBI taxonomy): domain Eukaryota; kingdom Metazoa; phylum Chordata; class Mammalia; order Chiroptera; family Phyllostomidae; genus Phyllostomus; species Phyllostomus hastatus. The sequence continues at coordinate 16,787,815 of NW_025333857.1, forward strand.
GCAGTGGGAGATAGCTCCCGCCCCTTAGCCCGCTGTGTGGATGGTACTGCTTGAAGTGTGGAGGGTGGCTGAGCCCAGTGGTGTTGCTCATAAATGTCAGTGTCTCTAACATTTTGTAATGCAAAGCAGTTTTCTCCTTTACCTTGAAAAATTCCATTTGAGGAATGTGAAATACTTTTTTTAAGTCCTCACCTGAGGATATGTTTATTGATTTTAGAGAGAGAGGAAGGAAGAGAGAGAGAGAGCATGTGCAATATTGAGATAGGTTGTTTCCTGTATGCACTCTGATCAGGGACTAATCCATAACCTAGGTATGTGCCCTGACTGGGAATTGAACGTGCAAATTTGTGGTACTTGGGATGATACTCCAACCAACTGACCCACTGGGTCAGGGCAGTATGGAGCTCTTAAAGTGCCTAAAAGTGAACCTCCTACTAATTCTCATGGTTGCTGACATTTGATAGAGGGGACCTGGTATGTTCTGCCTGTAGACTCAAGGAAAGGTCTGTATAATGCTGAAAATTCCCTTTGGCTTTTTATGCAAAACTGTCCACAGCATTTTCTTCCTCAGCTCAGTTTTATTTTTCTTTGTGCCTTTTACACTTTGTGTTATGCCATCTTTGTTGGTAAGGATGGTACAGCTTTGAACTTTTTTGTCATTGTTTCATAGCATTCCTAGAGTTTGGCCCAGGTTACCTTTGTAATTTTGCCATCTTTCCCCTAAAGCTGCAGCCTCAGGGATACCTCTGTTTTTTTGACACGAGTAACAAACACTATACTAATTTGGAACACATGTACTGTCAAAGTTTACCTATAGCCTTGGGTTCCAAATTTGCAACTTCAGCATCTTCCATTGAAAAGAAACAGCATATTTTTTCCCCTTAAACTCTCCCTTTGCCTCCTCTTGAACCATAGTCTTTTATAACAGTAATAAGGAAATGTGGTTATGGGTATAATTGCCATGAGGCAATTGTACCCTAGAGGACTGGCAGAATTTTGTTTTCTGTATCTGAGGGCTGGGCTCCATCACTAAGCTCTATTTGCAAATAACTCAATTAGAATAATAACAACAATGTCTTTATTTTTATGGCAACTTTCCCTATAGAGATCAAAGTGTGCTAGAGACATCCTATCAGATTCATTGTTTTAATACCCCTGAGGACTGGGATAAAAAAGTTTTATTATAGCTTGTTTGAGATAGCCGATTGAGTGAGAGAGAGAGGTTAAGTGACATCCCCAAGGTCACAAAGAAAGTCAGTAGGGGAACTGCAAGAAAGAAAAATCAAGGTTGCCTGTTACTCTCTGCAAGTTATCAAGCTATGTTCTTTCCTGGCCATTGTAAAGGATGAGAATAAAGTACAAACTCTGTTAGGAATGCAAAATAGTGTAGGTGAAACTGTTTTGAAAATTGTAAAAATACTGTTACTATCTCTGTCACAGTACGAATGGAAGGTAAGAAAGAGACTGTCAGCATCTAGTTGTTCCAACATATATGACATGGATTTCACCTATTATTGATTGATTAGACCCAAACTTATTAGTCATTTTGATTATTAATGAAAGACTAGTGAAAAATTCCTTTATAATTCTGAATTAAATAGTACATTTAAGCATCTTATAGCTCTTCACAATTCTTAAACTTCAAAAATTCCATGAGATTGACAACAAACTTTGGATAAATTAAGATACCAAAGGTCAAAGTTTCTCTGGTTAAATAAACAGCCTAAGGAAAACTTATCCAAATAATCTGATTTTTAAAAAGGTTTTTTCTTAGAGCCTCTATAATTCTGAGGGTATGATAAATTTAGCCCTTATTTTTTTTTTGTTAGTGAGGATAGGAGAATTGGGAGTAAAATTGCTACTAACCTTCCAACCCATTTCAAGGAACCTTGGAGGACATGTTCTCTGGGGAGGAGACATCATTAACTTGATGTTGACTTAAGTACTATTGTTTGCTTTGTGGTGAAAGGTGGCATATCTTGGTGTGGGCTATGGGCTCCCCAAACACAACCCCTCCCTTGAACAGGAATCTGCTTCCATAAACTAGCTGAAAAATCAGAAATGTCCCAAGTTTTGTCAGACCTTGCCTTCTAATGGGAAATATGAGAAGTTAGGTAAAAATATAAATACATGGAGTTTTACAGCTCTTCATCTGATTTCCAAAGATCTAGAGTGAGTTTGTATTTCTTCCCTTTAACCCAAGTAAACGAGGCTGTCTTCCACTTATCACAGGTGGATCCTTCCTGTCGGTCTCAAGGGAAGAGTAATGGCCTCGAGACATCCTCTTAATCGCCGCACCTCTTGTTGTGTCTTACTGCTTAATGAATGTTAAGCTGAGAATGAATCCAGGTAAACAGGTGAACAGAAAATAAAGTAAAACAGAAAAAGAGAGCATCTGTCTTTGAGGAGCACTTTCAGTAAGGCGAATGGAGTGAGGAGAGGAGCGCTATTCTCTACCAGTTGATTGGATTAAGTCAGCTAATTTATTTCAGTTTTGGTAGTTGCTGTATGATAATAATAGAGAATGTCCAGTTATTAGTTTATTGTTGTTAGTTTATTTTTTCAAAAGAAAGTTTAAAAACTGTTAAGCACCCCTTCCTTTTTCTTTCAAATGCCCTCCCAGGATTCCTGGGCTCTTTTTCCCCTTTTGTGTTGTCTATTGTATTTTGGTTTTCATGGTGTGACATACACATCCATAGTACTACAAAAGGTGCCTGCTCAGTGAAAAGAAAGCTGAGCAATGCTGTCACTTTAAAAAAGGCACAGGTCACGTTGAATGGGAGCCTAATGTGAGCAGGAAACTTTGGCTTGGGATCCAGATTGGGAAAACCTAACAGCTGGGTCCAGAACTCTTGACTTCCTTGCAATTACTGATATTGCTAATGGGTGAATAAACCTAAATAAATGAGGACACAGCAGCATAATACAAGTCTTCTCGTTTACAGTTCAAAATAACAAGTGTCATTTTCTTTTAAGTGGTTGTTTTTATTCCATTTCTTAAACAGAAGGGAGAGGGGCTGTGCCCTCTCAGGCAGGTGACAGCTTTGCAGGGTGTTGTTGAAAAATGTCGCATCCAACCTTACTGTTTTTGTTAGCTGGTTATAGTTCTGCTTACCTCAGTTATACCAGAAGTCTATTACTTCTTCCTGGAGTTGAATGGCCTTATGAAGTAATTTAATGGTTTCAGTTTAATTCTTGGGCAGAGAGACACCACAATCAGCACTCTGTAGTATCTGCATTGGCACTTCGAGCCAACATGCCAAGACTGAAGATTTCCATACAGATCAGGCATAGTGCACTGTGAAGAAACCGAGGGGATATCTATCACGCAGAGACTTGATCTTTCCATGAGAGAGGCGGAAGGGAGCGAGAGTGAGCAGGGCTGAGGTATTATAGCCCACCTTCAGTATTAAAAAGTCATTTTCTCAAAAACTATTTTAATGTTTTTTTGTTCCACTACATTTGCTGTGACTTTTGTAAGTGGATGGATATTTAGTGTTTATTGACTTCCAACAAAAACTCCAAATACATTGTTTGCAGGTTTTGCGATAAGTGATATAGATTGACTAAAATAGATTTGAGGTTCAACTTAAAAAATAATATATGACGGTTTTCAGTTGATACAATCTCACAAACTAGACACTAATGTGTTAAAAAGGTGAAAATAAAACTCTGGAGGGTGAGAGAGTAGGAAATGGCTGAGAGGAGGCACAGGGCCGTGGCACTGCGGTGCCATGCTGGCAGCTGAGGGCCCCGCCAGGCACCCGTGTCATCCTGTTCAGGTTTCATCAGGAGTGAGCAATGTGTGAATCGATCTGTATATTTTCCATGATGTCACTTTCCCCTCGTGGGGCTGTTATCTGGCACACTATAAAACATCAAGTATATCTGCACTGTTTACATTGGTGATTGTAAAGTTTTGGTATTGTGAGTTTATGTATTTCCCAATACATACAAATGTAAATATTTTTAATCTCCTATTGGTAGAGTGCTCCAATAAAGCATCATAGGTTATACAGTTGCGAAAGATGAAAATATTTTTGTCTACTTATATTTTATGACTTTTCCTATGTGAAAATGCTGAATGTCAAATGAGGTCTTATGAACTATTTCCTAGAGTAAACAGAGTAATGCTGAAATTCTCTTTTCAAGTATGTATTGTTATTATGTTGCTGCTGTGTATTGTTTATACATTTAAGACAACCTTTTGATTATCTCCACAGGATACTGTTAGCTATTCAGGCAGCTTACAAGAAACTCAAAGTTGTTTGTGCCATGAGGTATAAATAAATTTATAGTGTTCTATAAATATAATCAGGCTCATAATTGATCTGGTCAAAGAGCATATAGCCCTGTTTGTGGGAAAATCACATATACAGAAAGAAATCCCCATCATCATATAACTTGTTAAAATTTGGAGAGAAAAACTAACTATGAGATAGTGAAAAGAAGAAACAGTAAACTTGGCTGGATAGGTGGGATTAAGAGAAGATCTCCAGGAAGAGGTGTATTTACAGGATGGCATTGAAAATCTAAGTAATTGATCTTTTAAAAATCTTAATTGTTTTTATTTGTCACTGTCGTATATTACAAAAGACTTTGGGGTGCAGTATTTCATATTTAGTATTGAGTTAGGGCAGTGCTTTTTCACTACCACCTTTTTAAATGAGAATCACAACAAATATTTTGAATTTATTAATATTCTAATGCTGTTAACTCTACTACCTGACATTTATTCTGGAGTGATGAATATATCAAACTTCAAAAAGCAGTCCCGACTAGTGTGGCTCGGTTGGTTGAGCATTGTCCCACAAAGTACAAAGTCACTGGTTCAATTCCCACTCAAGGCACATGCCTGGGATGCAGGGCAAATAGGAGAGGCAACTGATCAATATTTCCATCTCACATTGATATTTCTCTCCTTCTCTCTCTCCCTCCCTTCCCCTCTCTCTAAATATAACATTTAAAAAAGCATATACACATATATCTCTCAGGGTCCAGAAAAATAGAACTCTTAATCAGAATCCAATAGAGAGAAATTCATAGGGGGAAATCAGTTTATATTGATGTTAGAACATGGATAGTAAGGCAACTCACACATTCTCATCAGTAGGAACCCACTACCACAACTAGGGCTGGAGCGATAAAAGGAGAAAGTGGTGTTACCAGACCACTTGCGTGGGAGCTCCCTGAGGGGGGTGCAGACCTTGAGAGAGGGGCCCACCCACTGGAAGCTAGAACCACAAAGGAGACGTAGCCATAGCCTGGAGACCCTGTCCAAGTTGAGAGAAGAGAAGTAAAACCTCCCCTTCTATTTTGTTCCTGCCCTCCAAATTTCCAAACCCCCTCCAGTGCCTCTCATTGGTTGGACCTAGCTTGAAGCCAGTTGATGACAGTACTAGGAAATGCAGTTTGCAGAAAATGAGGGAGGGATGGCTCTAAGGACAAATTGACACAATATTGGCAAATCTGATTCCAGGGGAGAGGTTGGGGGATGGAATGGAGGTAAACTTCAAAGCATTAATTTTGTGGGAGGGATTAAGTTTGCATGATATTATCCAGAGTCTTATCATACCAGTGTTTCTTACTGGCTTCAAAGGACTCATTTTTAAAAAATTCTACCAGAAAGTTTAGTTTATCTTTTTATCATAGCATTATTGTTAGATGCTTTTGAAACTTCTCCATGAATGATCTTGGTGGCTAATTTTTAAATTTTAACATACTTTACATGTCAGGAATGATTTGGTCTTCTTTAATTAGAAGCAATCTTCTAAACCAGAAATAACAGGTGACAGGGTCACTTGTTCTGATAGCAGTCAGCTCTGACAAAGAATTGTAGACGACCTCTCCTCCTATGTTTCATCTCTCAGACATGCTAGGAATGGGCAAAGAACAATTCAACTGTCCTTGTAATCAAGCAGTGTCTACAAATGAGAAATAATGATGTGGTTCCTGGTGCTTTTGTGATTTTTTGGATGTTAGATATGCAGCATAGTTTGTTTTTTGATTGGAAGGCAATGTTGATTTTGAAACAGCAGTGTAATAATCAATTTGGAAAATTGAACATTAGCCATGTGTAATGTTATGTGCAGTGAAAATAATCTTTATGAGCATGGGAGATGAGTCTTCAGTAAAAAAAAGTTGAAGTTGGTCTGTGTTAAAATTTTGTCACATCTGGAAGGCATTTGATGTATAAAATTACATAGGTTTGATGCCATTGAGGGTTAAGACATATGGATGGGACATTATGCAGAAACTTTTTCCTTTTTGTACTCTTTAAATTTAGCTTAGAGATTTTTGAATCATAAGGAGTCTATTTAAATCTCTATTAAAGATAAACAGAGTAAGAGCCCTGGCCAGGAAGCTCCGTTGGTTGAGCATCATCCTGATGTTCCAAGGTTGTGGGTTAGATGCCCCATCAGGGCACGTAGAAGAATCAACCAGTGAATACGTAAATAAGTGGAACAATACATCAATGTTTCTCTCTCTCTCTCTCACCTCTTCCTTTCTTTAAAATCAATGCATTAACAAAAATGACAAGCTGAGTAATATGACAGAATAGAAGGAATTTTGAGTACATGGTACGGAGCTCTGTGCTCTTATGCTCCTGATTCCCTTTAGAGTGGATGTAGCAAGTGAATATGCCCCTCATTTTTTCTCATTTCTCAAATAACCATAGCAATGAACAGTAGATGCTATGGTAGGCTTTTATAATAGGTTTTTTAATTATATTTGATTAAAATTACCTATATTTTTAATGTTCCTCTTAAAATGACCATTTGACAGAGTAATGCCCCATAAAATTGTAAGAAATATTCATATTTCTATTGGGTTGTAAACTTTTCAGAATTCTTTCAAACATATTATTTCTCATATTAGAATAATCTTAACCTTCTCTTTAAAAAAAAGAAGGAAAAGGCCCTGGCTATGTAGTCAAGTTGGTTAGAGTGTTGTTTCTATACACCAAAGTTGCAGGTTTAATCCCCTGTCAGGCCGCATATAAGAAGCAACCAAGGAAAGCATGAATAAGTGGATCAACAAATCAATGTTCCTCCCACTCATCTTCTTCCCTCTCTCCCTCCCTCTCTCTCTCTCTCCCTCTTTCCCTCTCTCCCTCCCTCTTCCCACCCTTCCTCTCTCTCTCTAAAATCGATAAATACAAAATTAAAAGAAAATAAACAAATAGACCCTATGGGAAACTCAATACCATGGTATCTACTTTGCTTAGATTTAAAAAAAATAAGAACCAAACAATGTTAGTTAGCCATTTATTTTAATCAGTAAAATTGAGTTACTTTCCTTTCATGCATAGTTTTAATTTGTAGAAGGAAGCTGCTATCTCCTCATTTGTTTCCTCATTTTATCCTTTTTCAAAAATGTGAGTTCACATGATGTATTATTCAAGTAGTTTTATTCCTGGTAAATTAGCTTTTGCCCTGAAAACATGGGAACAGAAGTTCTTTGAACCACTTATCAAGGAACTGTTGGGACATTTGATGCCATTATCTGGCACATCAGCAAGCTTCCTGCTTCATCAAGTGACTTTTCTGACTTTCCCTCCAATGTTATGATGAAACAAAAGCAGTAATGAGTGTCTGGTATACAGATCTGCTTTACTTTGGTAGAAAGTATATTTTCTTTGTCTTACTCTATTACTCTGCTTATTATTATGCACCTTTGATTAAATATATGCATGTATTTTTATATAACTATATCATCATGATTTAAGAACCATGATTTAATAATAAAGCAAAGGCCAGTTATTAATTATATATGTGTAACTAATAGGATATGTAAAAAACCCATCCAATTCTTGTCTCTAAACTCATGATTTTAATGTTTTAATAATTTGGCAGAGTATCTTTTACCTCATGTAATGGAGAAGTCTATTCCAGTAAAAAATTTCTTTTTAGGCACACATGCCTATGATAAAGTGAGCCCTGAAAAATTAAGAATATGACTTTTTGGTCATTGACTGAATCAATTGCTAAATTTGTATTTGTAGAGAGGTTGCAGACACTTGAAAAATAGAATATGTGTACATAGTAATATGGTTGGCATCATCGAGCATGTATTTATAATTTGAAGAAGAAAAGTGTTTTAAGTGATATCAGCCATCAAGATCTTATATTCACTGTTAAATAGTGCTCAGTTATTTAACAAGTGCTGATTGAGCATATGTGCCAGGAATTATGCTAGACAATGAATAAAACTAACATGTATCTTAAACCCATGAATTTTATAATCCGGCAGGAGAGCTGGACACCAATCCAGTCCTTTAATTACCAATGTTATTAGTATTTTCAAGGGGATATATAGAGTGAAAACAGAGGGACTCACTAGGTGGGTTTTTCAGTGGGGTGGGGGGAATTAAACCTTAAAGGATATTAAAAGAAAATTTTAGCCTTTCCCCATAAATACTTGAGCTTATTTTTACTGTTGTATGAAGTTATTCTTTTTTCTTCTTAATCCTGTTGGAAATGACTAAGGCTTAAACACTCTTACCTTTTTCTTATTCAGAACCACTGATTCAGGCATGAAGTGGTTTCCTAAGGGCCAGAGTCCAAGTGGTTGGCAGTTGCTTAATGGAACCCAGGAGATCTGACTGTTCAGACAGTTTTGAGAAAACATGTCCTGTTCCCTGAGAAGAAGGATGGCCAATGAAATATTAGAAAGTCTTGTGTCTGGTTTTAATCTAGATATCCAACACTATATCAAGTTTGGAGAGATACAAGTAACGACACAGCACAAAAGGGCCGTGTGTACCTAGGGATGTGTTATGTGTAGGATTTAGAATAATGGGTGAAGACCCCAGGACAAAATAAAGCAGATAAGCAACTGACTGTGCCAGACAGCATAACAAGTACTGTTCAGGACCTAGGACGTAAAAGTGTATTTAGTTTTCATGCTTTCCTTTTAAGAGGAAGACTAACAGGATCATAAACATTGCATTTGGTTTATGTTGAAATTTTGCATTGATTTTTCAGTTTGCCTCCAAAATTATGTTCTTGAGTCTGATGACATTCTGGTTTTCATTTCCAGATTCATATTTCACCAACATTCTCTTTGCACTACATACCTTGCTATAAAATGCAGGTTTCTTGGTTTCCAAGAAAAAAAATTATATTACATAGTATAGCTGAAATCCACAATGTCTCCCAGATGGGAAAGAACATTCATCTCATCTTTTCCTACTGGATCTGGCTGGGTTTTGGAAAAGATTTCATTGTTTTCATATGGCAGGGCGCATTGGCAAATTGTTCCTTAAAGTACGCAGTGGCGTGTTCATTTAATATTATGAGATATGGGCAGTATTTATGAAAGATTATAAATCTTACAACTCTCTTCAGAAACTTAAAATACAGCTGGAAATGTTTTGCTTCCAACAAACATGCAATCTTCATAAAACTGGAAAAGAAATGTTTTGAATAAATAATGTTTTGGTTTATTTCTCTCTAGTGTGAGAGCTATTTTTTTAGTCAAAAATCATACCATAAAACTCCTCCTTCATCTACACTAACACACTTGCCTCTGTATTTATATTTTGCTGGTACATTAAAGGAAAAAATTTTTTTAAGTATGCCAGATTGCTTTGCCTTGTTTTTAAAGATAGAAAACTGGATTTGCTCCCAGGAACTCTTTCCTAACTAGGCCAGTTTAAAAACTAAACAAGGATTGAGTCAGTTAATTAATTTAAATGAGATTACAAATCAAAAACATATTACGCAATCTTGATTTAATTACTACATTTTATTTACTTAATTGAAAACACACTGTAGAAAGTTAGCAATCTGGGCAATGACCAGTATGGTGTCCTTGCATTTTATAGGCTAAAGGCTGAGAAAGCAAGAAGTGTAGATGATCCTGGACGTGACCTTTAGTTCACTCAATCCTGGGATCAGTTGAGTCATGGAACTTAATCTTAGGCCAGAAAGGTCAGATGCGATTATCCTTGCTTTCATTTGTGAGCGGTTTGGTGCTAGTTAAGGAAGTGGTGCAAACCTCTGGTCAGAGATCTTGGGAGGTTTAACATTTTTTTGTGCAGGGTATTTTTATCTGCACTGGTCAGTAATCCCTGGCATGGATAGGTATGATATTTCTCTTGTACAGGTATGTGATTTGTTTTTTCTTTTTCTTAAATTTTAGTGACCTATGTTTTTCAGCTAATTCCTTGTGGATAAACTGTGGTCTTGATCCCAAACAAATTCTTATTTTCATCCTTGAGATATGATGTGTTGAACCTACTCTCCCTGTTAAGCAAAAAAATAAGTGGCTCTTTAAAATAAAGTTTAGTAATAGATCTAGATGGAATCTGTAAGGATAAGAAATAGAGGGTATATTACATATTTGCTCTTTAGTTCTATGTTTTTCTTTGGTTAATTAAGTTACTTTATCTGTTAGGAGACTGAAATAGCAACATCCTTTAAAATTATGAATTTAGCCATATCAAACATATGTTTAAAAATCAACATTAACCAATAGAAAGGGAGATCTAAAAGTCTGTGCCTTCTGATGGGAAATAATATAGATGAAAAAACGTGGTATAGGAAGTCATGTCTCCACAATATTATTTTGGTCCTGCCAAAAGTATTCAGAGAGGTTTGATTTCTCTTCCTGCTCAGAACTGCATTTAGGGAAAGGAGTACAGATTCAGCAAAAATATTTACAGGACTCCATTAAGAAAGTGATGGAGTCAGTGCTTCCCAAGGTTAGTTTGTTAACCAAGTTTTGCAATGAAGTGGATGCCATGTAATGTAATGTCCCTTTGAGAAGATACAGACAGACAGAAATAGAAGCAGAGAGAAGAGACAGAGAGGTATGAGAGAGAGAGTGCGCGAGTGTATTTTCCTACACATTTATATGCTAATATGAGACAAGGAAAGTACTCAGTCTTCCCATGTTCTTTCTTTGTGTTATTCTAATAAATATTTAATAGAGGAAAAAGAAAATATTGTAAAACTATAGGTTTGTGTTACTCCAATGGAAGAAGCAGTCCTCCATTAAAACTGAGCTGTATTGTGTTTTAACTGTGCTCGAGAAAAATATGGTAAATTATGTAATCGGAATTGTGATTACATAAAGCTAACTCACAATAAATCCAAATCAGTCATTGTAGACAGTAAACTGCCAAGAGTGAGGCAGAAAGAGGGAAGTGGAAGAAGAGAATGAGCTTTGCCCAAAAAGAATAGTTTTCACCCTCTTTCCTATAAAAAGGTGGATGTTTTTGTCTTATTTTTTTGTGTCTCTGTTATTAAGTGCATGCATTTGTGTCCCTGCCCTCAAGTTTTTATCTCTTACATCTTGACTTTTCTCTTTTTTAAGTGATTCTTTCTGGCATGCTATATTTTTATTTAATTTGTAAAAGTATACTATTTTAGTATGTTGATAATTAAAAATGTTTTGGAGAGAAAGAAGGGGACTAATGTAAGCCTTTAAAAAATCCCATATTTTTTAGTTGACAATGGGCTGTTTCTTTACCTGCTTAAAGCAAAGGAATATGACAAAGGAGCCTTTTATCACATGATGACTAATTTTAGTTCTAGCAAGAGGCTATCTGTAGGTTAACAGGTTACAGTGTGGGTTTCATTTACTCTTTGATATCCCTGGATATAAAAGCTATATTGTTAAAGAATCATAGAATTTTAGAGCTAGAAGGGAACTGACAAGTGAGTTGATTCAGTTCTTTCTTTGCACCAAAATCACTATAAATTAAAATCATGCTTCTTAATTTTAGTTTTCCTGTTGATACTCAAGTCATGGTGTCAGAGAATAAAATGAATTCCTGAAATAAGTAGAAAGGCTGCTTATATACAAAGTTCATTAAAAGCTTCTCATCCTCTGACTTGCAGACTAGTGGCCTGCTTTCTAGATCCCCACCAAACATCTCTTCCTTTTGTAGAAGAGAACAAAAACTTAATCTCTGACTCGTAAAAGTTTCCCCTATCTACTCCTGCCCATTTCCAAATACTCCTTCAGAAAGTAAGAGAGGAGAACTGAACCTTACATTAGACTATGAGACCCAGCCTCGGGATTGTTCACCTCTCCTCTTTCCTTGTCATCAATGTTTGTCTATTTGACTTCTGATGCGTGTGTCTGCCTAGAGAGGGCATGCCTAGTCTTTCTTCTTTGTGCACTCCTGTGATTTAGAGACCAGTTGTTTTCTATTTATTTGACTTCCTCTACTGAATGTGCTGGGCACTATACCAAAGATTAGGACCATGGAACTAGCTAAGGCAGCAACTCTGCCTTCATGTAGTTCTGAATCTAAAAAGGAGGACTTCAAGGAAGAAAAGGGACACCATGTGCAAAGACTCAGGAGACTGTGGGGAACTGAAAGGCAAAGGTATGATCCAGGTGTTGGTAAGGGCCAGGACACAGTTCCTTGAATGGCATAGTAATAATTTTGAATTTTTTCTGTTTGTATTTGGAATATACATATGAGTTTTAGCAGGGAAGTAGCTCAATTAGTTTTGGGTTTTAAAATGATCACCCTGTTAGCAGAGTAGCATATGTACTGGAAAGATACGAGATCTGTCCTTTTTTTAAGACCCTGTTCCTAATGTCACCTCCCTCTGATATCCTTTGTTACATGCTCTGTCCTATCCATCCTGGGAAGAACCAGTTGTTCCCTCTTGATATATACTCATTTTTAGTACCTATGGCAGTATATTTTTTATTTGTACATTTCTGTCTCTCTGAGTAGCTTCTGAGCTTCTAGAAGGCATAGGATTTATATTATTCTTTTTTAAACAAAGTTTTAAAGGTCGTTATTGGAAATTAAATGGAAATTTAATACACATTTATGGAGAACCTATTATGTTCCAAACATCAACAACTGGAATGTAGAAGGTGTTCCATAAATCTTACTGATTTGTATTTAATTGATGCTTACATTAATGACCTTCAAAAATCTTTCACAGTTTTGATGATCCACCCATATCAGATAATTGAGTTCATTCTCCCTAGAAAGTTAATACTCAGTAATAAACATTTAACAGGTCATTATTTATTATCTTACATATTTAACAAACATTTTATTGGACTTCCACCAAACTATAAGTAAAACATTAGTATGTCCTTTGTTTAGTGGAGAGAATCCAAACTAAATTTGATTTAGACTTGGCCTCTCTTAAAAGCATCAATTGATGTATACACTTCCATGATAATAATTATGGTTTCCAATGTAGGTGGAAAGAATAGCTAAAAGTTCTTTTTTTTTTATTTGTGAAAAATGTTTTGAGTGTATTGGTAAATGGTGGGAAGTTAGGGGAAGGTCAAGTTCCCAGAAACATTTAATCTACTAAAAGATCATTTGGCTTTTCATGATTTTAAGATTGTGTCATAACCACTTAACAGGTCATGTGTCTGAATGGATGGCCCATGTAGAGAAACATACATGTTAATAGTTGCCGTTTAACTTTGGACAAGCCATTTAGATCATGGAAGTATCCCAGGATCTTCTATAAAATTGTCCTATTAGGGAAACCTGGTTGCTTCTTAGGTGAAGTTTAGATATTAGAACAGCCATAAAGAATTGGCTGCTTTTTAATAAGGAGTAGACAAAAAGATAGAAGAAAAGTTTGTATGGGTCATGTGAGATTGTGAATCTTTTCTAATAAGTCTCTGGGGAATCTATAATCTAAAGGAGGAGGAACTGAGTAAGTAGTAATTTAGTAATTCAGAAATTTAGAAATAGCTTCATTAACTATTTTTTCCTAGAAGAAATATAATATGCCTGATTTACATTTAAAAATAAAGACTGGATAATATGAGATTTTCATAAGTATGGAGTATAAAATGTACATATTTCAGTTCGACATTATGTTCAGGAAACCAGTAAGAGATAAACAGGGACATGAAAAAAACAGAAATTGAAATCAAGGAAAACAAAGTGAAATGTGGAGTGGATGATGGAAGAATGGTTTAGGTCTACTGCCTTCCAGTCCTCTCTTATTTTTCTACTGCATCAAAGTCTTTCTAGACTGAAGACCCAGTATGCTGGTCGATTCATAACCCCATTCTTACCAGTCTTGTTCCTCAAAGATTTCAGTCTTGTGGAAGGTAATTTCATCTGATGGCTGGTATCCACTGCTTTTTGGGCATGATAGCTTCTGAGATCTTCTCAACAGCAATAAGACTACTCTGTTTTGGGGGGAGGGAGACTACAGCATTGCACTGAATTCTCAGGAGGGCATACACTCAGCCTCTGTTCAGTTGATTCACCACAGACAATTTTAGATGCTTGTCATGGGATGAACAGAATTTAGTCACATCCCCTATCTCCCTTTCTTCCTGAAAGTCCATTCAAGCTATTAATCCTTTTTTTAAAAATATGGCCTCTATGTTTAATATTATCTTTCATTTACTGATTATGCAGAATGTGTCTAACCAGTGCTTGATGCTTTCTATAATAAAATTGTTGCAATAATTCTATGACATAGATAGCATTACATTTTTAAAGGTCAAGACCCCAAAGCTCTAAGAATTAAATAATGTTGTACAAGATCACACTACAAGTGAGGGACAGAGGTAGGATTCACTATAACATATCAAGCACACATGCACAGGACTTGAGCAAATGATGGAAGTGTGTAAATAAAACCTTTGGGTAGAGAGTAATTTGACCTGGGTGGTGAATTAGGAGGGATTTATATGTGTTCTGAATAATTCCTTCTCGGAGGATAACCTCAACAGCAGTTCATTTTTTATTTCTCTGCCAACTGTGACTCCTTGGTTACTTATTTCTAGCATTTGAATTAAGTGACTGATATAAGGTGACATAAGAGTTAAGAGTAGATAATAATGCTAGAATTTACAGACTGAAAAGTGTTTTCTAGCTCTCTTCCTGAGAGGGCCCTCCTCTGTGTTTGGGGGAGCCAGTATATGCCATTCTACCTCAAGAGAGGACACAGACTTTGGAGTGCGAGGGGAAATCTGCCATTGTGTGCTAGTAAATGCCAGATTATTTTTGTAAGTGGAATTCTCATTAAAAGCTAGTATGCAATTCAAATTTAGGATATACTACAGAGCACCTTCAAATGCTTGTGGTGTTTTTAGTAATTATATTTTTTTCTGTTGAAGAGGTTGGCCTGCAATTGTTGGAAGTTGGGGAAGAAAAGGATATAACTTACGGTAGAAGAGAATAGGGTTTCCCAAGTGGGATGTTGTGTCATAGGAGGTGCCATTGTTCCCATGGAATACTTTCTTAGGAATGGAAGAGACCTTCATTCTTTACTCTAATGAACCAAATTTTAGCAACCGGTTGTTGGGAAAGAGCTTTGTGATGCTCTTTTGAAGTTGACTTAAGTAAACACACCAAGGCTTATGTAGAGTCTGTAACTTCTGTCCTGTGTTGATAAACTTAACCTTAACCTGCCTCATGATGTTTCATTGTGAAGGTGTCATTAGCCACCTTGAGGGATGCATTAGACCTCCATAAATGTGAAGCAGCTTTAGAGGGAAAAAGAAGACATGGGAAGGCTCTGGTCAGTGAGTATGCTAATATGCATAAATAGGAACTCCTCAAAATGTTAGAGTCACTTGAGAAATTGAACTCCAATGTAGTATTGATACCAAGGGTCATTGGTCAGAGGAACTCAAGGCAGAAATAGCTGAGGTTGTAGCAAAATATGATGTATCATTTTTCTGTGACTATCATGCTCTGTGCCTGGAAAGTGGTCAATATTGTACCATCTTTTACAGGAATGTAGAAAAAGATTGATCTCTCAAGTTATAAATCACAGAATTGTGCTTCAATTTCAGAAGAAGTAATAGAATAATTGGGAAATGAGAGAGAAGCTTTTTAGGAGGGTACCCAAATCTCTGAACTTTTTAGGAGAGAACCCAAATCATCTGCAGGTGACTCTAACCAGAATTCAACTTGCAGGACTAGTCCCTGCCAGTTTTCTTTTACTTCCATTTTGGGAAATCAAAATAATTGGCAGATAATACAAGAGTCACTAAATATACTTTCTAAGATTATGTGAAAACTATTCTAGAGCAAAATGAAAATGACAATTAAGGAAATATAATAAAGGAGTAAAAATGTGATCTCAGCATTAAATCTACTTAGCAGGCAAGAGGCAAAGGGCAGAAATAAATAACCAAGTTTCATACAGAAAGAAACTCACAGGTTGTCCTTGCATTGAATAGTAGAAGCAGCAGTTGCAGTATGTTAATCTCTTAAATGGAAGAGCAGAATAACTCTGCTGAAAAATCCAGCATAAGATTTTTCTGCTTAAATAATGCTGGATGCCTATCTTGGCTTAGGAACAGTGGCAAGGTTTTAGGGAGGAGACAGACATGTCTTTGCCCACCTATCAAATTTTGTTGATATTTACTAGCAAGTTCAAAATTGCCTTTCCTAGGCAAGCAAAGGAGGCTGCTGAATCAGAGCCATCCATTTCTGTGGTATTCACTGAAAGCCCTGTGCATCACAGACAATGAATGACACACTGAGGAAGGTACAGAGGGAGCAGACAGAATCTCGACCTCTGCTTAAGAGCATGTCATTTAGTTGGGGAGACGAAACTTAAATACTAGAACCAAAGAAAATTACAAAGAGATGTGCAAGTAAGAGTATAATAATATGGGGCAAATGACACAGATAAATGCAGGGGGGACATGCAGGAAAGAGAAATGAGGAAAACACAAAAACAGGATGGGATTAGTTAGGGAAGGCGTGTTGCCTAACAGCAGTGTAGCCTTCACATTCCTCTCTGCAGCATTGATGAGGAATAACTCGCATAGGAAATTCAGATAGACGGCATTGATCCTCTTCCTCCTCATCTGTAGAGTCTCTCTGTCTGTCACAGAGGGAAATTAAATTGATCCAACAATTTGCTCTCCACAAAGCCATGTTGGTTTCTACCTAGTAATTTGTGCTTTTCTTGGTGTTTGCAAATCGATGGCTATTATGGGATGCAGACAAATCTGGGCCTAGATCCAGTAGGTTGAGAGATTATTGGCGTGGGTATGTGTGTATGCACATGAAATCCTAGAAAAATGGACTCTCATTTCTGTGTATTTTAATCATTGAGTAAAAACATTTTTAGGTTTTTTAAAGCATGTTTAATTACACTCAGGTTGCATTTTTAGTGGATTTACCTGCTGTATTTCGTATTGCTACTGACAGGCCAAACCTTCAAACCACCTTTCTCATCAGACCTTTTGTTTCAGAAAAGCCTTGCTCTACCTGATGAATCTTACCGATCTATACTTTTTTTCCTTTTTGACATAGAAATATGTATAGACATTCATCTAGTTTGATAAATAAAATCTTGTTGCTGAAAGGCTTGGGAAAGTATACTTTATTTAAACACCCAACCTCATTGTTCTACCTAAAAAAAAAAAATTAAAGTCCTTTTGAGGATTGTGAAATTCTTTCAAAACAAATTAAAAATAAAACATTTTCTATGATTTCTTTACAGATTCTGGACAATCAGGAAGTCCAAGCCACAATGATCCTGCCAAGAATCCTCCAGGTAAATATGCGTTCCAGGACGTTTGCAATCTGACATTGTTGGAGAACAAAGGTACTACTGTATAGATAAACACCCCATACTTGGTCAGCTGCCTACTTTGTCCTGGCAGGCAGGTATGATCAGGACAAGATGTGATTCTGTTTAGGCCCTTCACAGGGGCAAATACTTCCACATTGGCGTCATCAGTATTTACGTAATCAGCAACGTTTTAATTTTTGTTGGTGTTTCTTTGAAAATGAATATGCATGTATTTTACTTGTGTATCTTTCAGTTGCAAAGTCATTGCTGTTGGAAAATCCAAAACAGCTTTTAATCTTCCTTTTAAAATGTATAAGAAAAAGTAAGAGTTTCCGTACTCTTATTATAGGGGGTTGTGATGGTGGTTGGCTATGTTTTCAGTGACGGAATTTTCACAAACGAGTTTTTATTTCATAAGGTTTTTACTGGATTCCCAGAATCAGGAAATAATGAAAGTAGGACTTTTCCTTTAGTATAATGTATGCCAAGTATCCTCTTTATTTTCAGAAGTTGTTCCAGTTCTGAAAATGGGCTTTTATAAATTGGCTGTCTTCATGGTTTTGTTACTCCTAATTCTAAACATACAGAATTTTGATAATTGATTTAGGAGGAGTGTCTTTTCACATGAGATAAAACTAATACAAAGAAGATTTTCCAATATTTCAGTATCTTGAAAATGTTAATCATATCTGTAACTTTGGTAAAAGAGAGCTCTAACAATAAACTAACAAAAGCAACAAACACCAAAACAAAAAAATCCATACTAACTGCACATTCCCTCTACCTCCCCAAGTAATTGCATCCGTATTTTCATGGAAAAGAAACCAAAACATTTATAAAAAGTAATAATAGAAGGTTTTTCAGGTAGACTTAATTTTAGGTCCTTAATTGTTTGATTTTCCTTGTCATAATGCTTTACTAAGGTGAGACTAAGGAACCCCCAAACTATGAGAAAATATGGCAGACCAGTTTTGTTTTTCAATGATGTTGTAAGATGCATGCAGTAAATACTCAAAAATGCAAAGTCAAAACAGAATGCATTTTCTCTCTGAGTCTTACTGTATTTTTATCTTAGAAAAATTATTTTTTTACAACTCTGTATTAACTAAGTCTGTGTCATACAGAATCATGTTTAACAAAAATAGTATATGCTTCAAAGATAAAAAGTTCTAATTAAATATAGATTTAAAAATGTGTACTAAGTTGATTTTTCTACTTTCATCAAAATCTTTTAATATTATTACAAATTGATAACAAGCCATTTACAAAACTAAACAATTTTAAATGTAAAATTCAGTTATTTAGTCCAAGTAATTAGAATAAAAAAATCTAGGATATAATACATTTTGTCAGAAATTTTCTGAAGTTGAGAAAATTTCATTAGCTTGTAATGTCTTTTAAATTTCTTCTTTTTAGCTGACTAATATTTTCTCTGTGTGGCATGAGAGCCAAAGGTGAATTGTATCCAAACATTTTTTAAAGCTTCCTAACTCATTTTATAAAGAATGAGAAGGGGGGAAAACCCCTTCACTAGAAAAAGAGTTGATAAGTATTTTAAGTTAGACTGAATAAAGGATATGATTTTTCCATTAGAATGACAGCTTGATATGAAATTAATAAAGCTGTTATTGTTTGAAATACATTTCTGAGCATATGCAGAAAGAATTATGCTCACTTGAAATGTTCTTGAGCCGAACAAATGTTTGAATAGTTATTGTGGTGTTGGAATTCGACTTTTCCATATTTGTCAAGAAGCGTGGGGTCACCTTTTTCTTTTGCTTCATTCAGGGTAGCATCTCTTAATTTATGATTGCATATAATATGGCAAACAGAAACAATCAAATTTATTTTTTTTCTTTTAAAATTTTCTTGGAAATTGAAGCCTTTTGAGAGCTATGTTCTAAAGTTTGGGTGTTGAGTATTGTATAAACATAAATTATATATTGATTACCAGTTTTTCAGAGTTAGAATATAGTAAAACATATATGATACCAAAATTAAATGGGATATAATTAGAATTCTCTTTGATGATTCAGAAGCATCCTATCATATCAATATACTTTGTGTATGTCATTATATTATCTAATTAACCATAGAGATTATTAAGGGATTGTGTTTGATGAAATTAAGGATTTGTTTTATAATACCTTGAAGTAAATCAAGCTATTAGGAACATAGATTAGTTTCTAACTTGAAATATGAAAAATCAGAGCTTACTACGGTTTTTGTAATACAGTTAACTGAAATAAATTATACTTGCTATTAAAAGCTCTTTTCATAAGTATAAGCATGTTTGGTATTTTAGAGTGTCATTTATCATGAGGAGCCCCTTTTCCTCTCTGTATTCTGGCCTTGGTTGAAATGTGAAATCTCTGAAGTTGAATTTTAATATCTACAGAAGGCAGAATCCATTTATGGGCAAATTCAAAATCCACTATCATAAGCATTGAAACAATCAAATCCCTTTGCTGCTTATAACAAAGAGTTAAACTTTTGAAAAAGATCACCTTGATTACTAAACACTTTCTTATCACTGGCAGTTTTCCCCTGGGAGATGTGCAACCCATGACAATTGCTCCCATCTACTCCTGGGTTCATTTCCTAACAGGTTGGGAAGAGATGGCAAAAATTCAAGCCTTTTTGGAGATAAAAGCTCTCTGAAATCTATTCCCCAGTCTTTACACAAGGGTGGAATGCCATCCAATCCTCCTATGAGTGCAGATTCATATGTCTCCCCACAAACTGAACACGCCCTTTGGCTTGGCTTTTCTCCAGCATTGTACTTGACTGTCTGACATGGAGACCACTCTCTTGCTGATTCCTCTGAACTTCTGAACTTCCAAATTGTAGTGGGCCTTTAGTTTTGAACTTGTCTTTTTTGATTAGGGTAGGTACTCAGTGAGCAAACTAATCACAAGGAATCAAAAGCAACGCATTTTGGGGCGGAGGGATACTTGATATTATTTGTTATTTTTAAAAACATTTAAGTAGTTTTTATTATCTTAAAATGCATTTAAATAGCCTTTATGACATTTCTTTATACTATTTGTGATTTAATATTTGTTTTTGTTCTTTGTCACATGGTGGGAATGGGCCCTATAATATTTTCGGGGCCAAGGTGCTCTAAAGGTTCTGTGGTTCCCAAGAACATGACGTTCCTGTGGTCAAAAAGCACGGGGTCACTTCCTTTTCTATGATGTACATTTCCCTTGTTTATGATAGATGCAAAAGTTTTATATGTGTATGTGTATTTATTTTTGAATATCAAAATAACCCCTTGTAAGCAGCAGAACTATAAGAGCCCTCTGTCAACACTAGAAAACAATTGTTGTGCATTAAATGAGGGTAAAACCATTAATTTATGGACTTAGATTCAGATCCAATTTTATTTTATAGTTTTAAGATTTCATTTATTTAATTTAGAGAGAGGGGAAGGGAGGGAGAAAGAGAGGGAGAGAAAGATCAATTTGTGAGAGATATAGTGATTGGTTGCCTCTTGCACACCCCCAACCAGAGGACCAGGCCTGCAACACAGGCATGTGCCCTGACTGGGAATTGAACTGGTGACCTTTTGGTTCACAAGCCTGAGCTCAATCCACTGAGCCATACCAGCCAGGGCTAATTTTATTTTTAATAAGTAAAAACTCCACTGCCACTTTTAGGAAATGTGTGATTGGACTATCATCTTTTAAAATTAGCTTTGACTTGCTCTAATATTTTCTAATGTCTCTACATTGCTTAGGCTATGATCTTTTAGATTTCCGAATCTCAGTCATTTGCCTAATGCTGGAATAATTAGTATCAAAGAAGAACAAGGCAATCTAGAAGCTGGATTTTGCCTCTAAGTCAGTTTGAAGCTGATACCTCATTGTAGAGTTCAGGAAGTCTGTACTTTTGTGATGTGCTCTCATATGACAGGAAATATAAGAAACAAACATTAAATCCTAGAACAGTTCTTGCAAATTTTATCATTTTATATTTACCAAGTATTCCAAGTATCATTAACCAGAGCTTTCTGACTTGGAATGGCTATTCTACTTTTCTTTTTAGGGGGAAGTTTTGTAGGGTACTTGTGCCCTTTTATGAGTTGGCTTTTGCATGTAGTCTGGCAGAACCGCTGGGAACCATTAGGATCGTGTATTGGGTGTACATCAAATAAGCAATCCTACATACCCTCTTTAACAAAATGGGGCCAAGTATAAACAGTTGAAAAAATTAAACAAGGAGTATCTATTAACTATAGCAATGTGCTTACCTTGTGCTTAAGAAATCTTTTAAATTATAAATATTTTGAGGTTGATCTCTCCCAACCCTATTTAATAGACACTGAGAATGAAGCTAAAAGAATGTAGCCATGAAACTGTGAAAGTAATGAAATAATTATTTAAAAAAATGAG
Source organism: Phyllostomus hastatus (assembly GCF_019186645.2). Lineage (NCBI taxonomy): Eukaryota > Metazoa > Chordata > Mammalia > Chiroptera > Phyllostomidae > Phyllostomus > Phyllostomus hastatus. Next base: position 16,809,713 of record NW_025333857.1, read on the forward strand.
TTCAGCATCTGCAGTTTTAGTTGTTATCTGTTAGGAGCACTAGGGCCCATATTTGTTTAATTCTTCACTTTTTTCCCCCAAATTTAGAATTTGGAACAAACATAATATTACTTTCTACTAGTTACAAAAATAATAAAACATTTTCTTTCTTATTTGTATATGAAGGCAGATATATATGCATAGGTCCTGAAGGATCTCGTAGAGCATGTTTTATCTTAGGAAATGGCATTCAGAGTAAAAGAAAAGAGAAAATATACTTTTTAAAAAAATTCATAGCCTGTTTATTCCTCAGTTAATAAGTTTATAATCACTCCTTCTCATATCCTCATTTATTGTATCTACCAAAATCAAGATTTTTTCATGGGGGAAAAATCACTATTTCATGATACTTAGAAGTAATTTTAAACTTTCGCACTAAATAATATGCAACAGACTATAAACAGGCTTTCTATTCATAACAGTATAAATAGAAAGACACTAAAAGGATTGGTTAACTGTGGTAAGACCTGAAGTTGTAGGTAAAGCTTTTAAGTAATTTGAGAATGAGGTCTGTGCAAGTCAGTGCTAAAATCAAAGCATTTTTCTCCCCTTACAGATTTTGTTTCATGAACATTTTTTTTCTTTATCCTCTGAGTTTTTTGAAGACATCGCATTCAGTCAAGTTTTTAAATTTTCAAATTTATGATAGAGTTCAGAGTAAAGGAGAAGATGAGGAAAGTGTTTTCTTCACTAATTATTCTTAAAAAACCAGAAGGGTACATAGCCCTCAGCTACTTATTTCTACAGGCCACTTTATGGGTACTTGTGAATAACCTACTCCTTAAAGGTTAATTTACATAGCAGTTGGCACCATGCCCAGCCCTTACAATGGTTCCAGCCTAATTACTTGTAATATTTAATTTTGGTGAAAAAGATAATTTAGTAATATCTTATAAGGTTATGAAAGGAGATTTTTGCATATCTTCCCCAATCACCCATCCTATTAGGCAATGTATATTAACTGTGTGTCCACTGGTTACTGAGTTCAGAATTGAATATTACATTCCAGGAGACAGGGTGTGGGTCACTTTATGTTGAGTCAGCTCAAAATAAGGATAGAGACAGCCATTTGCTCCTGGGGAATTGGGAATATAACCCATCCCACACCAAGAACAATAAACAATCTAGAAAGAGCTATGTATAGATGGATTATTCAGCTAACAGATACTTAATAAGCATCTATTGTATGTATGGTATTAGACTAGATGCTGCAGAAGATAAAAACATGAGTTATACACAAGCCTTGCTCTCCCCAAACTTTTCTGTTCATAAATATATGTACCATGTTTTACACACACACACACACACACACACACAGAGGGCATGGCAAAAGTAGATCCAAGTTGTTTGTTTGGAGAATAATACAATATTTAATAAATAATAACACAAGAATACACTGTGTTTCACATGCTCACAATTGTAAACCCACTTTTGCCCTACTGTGTGTGTGTGTGTGTGTGTGTGTGTGTATGTATGTATGTATATGTGTGTGTGTGTGTGTGTGTGTCTAAATATTACCTTAGTGGTACAACTCAAGGGTCATGGGAGTTCAAAGTTACAAAATACTGTATCCAGTCATTGTAGGGAACATGGTGGTGTAAGAACGTGAACTTTGGAATTAAATTGCTCCCTGGGTCAAGGCTCTATGTTTTACAATGATCATGAGGGCCATGCAGTGCCTGAGCAAATCAGACAAGTTCTTTGGAATTTAGTACAGTCAGTTATATCCAGGCCAGTTGTAAGCATCTGATGGGAGAGCATACCTGGCAAGTAGCAGGGGCTTGATAAAGGTGAGGACTTTTTATCCCACTGTCTTTTCCAGCTGGATTGATCAAGAAGACTTCCTGTAGGAAGTATCTTTTATGTGCAACCAAAGAGAAATGTGTTAGATTTTTACCCTACACTCTTCTAAAGAATTAAAATGGCATAGACAATGTTACAAATCAAGATAAAATGCATTAGGTTAGGTAGAATATTATAAAAAAGAAAAGCCCTGGCTGGCGTAGCTCAGTGGATTGAGCATGGGCTGGGAACCAAAGTGTCCCAGGTTCGATTCCCAGCCAGGGTACATTCCTGGGTTGCAGGCCATAACCCCCAGCAACCGTACATTGATGTTTCTCTCTCTCTCTCTCTCTCTCTCTCTCTCCCCCCTCCCTTCCCTCTCTAAAAAAAATAAATAAAATATTAAAAACAAGACTACGTTTAAAAAAAAAAAGACAAAAGAAACAGACGTTCTCAAGTCTCATGGTGAAATAGAATTGTAATTTTTAGATCCTCAATTTTCTTCTAAGCCTTGTGACATCTAAGGAAATGTGGAATGAAATTTTGTTACAGTTTTTAATAGTGATATCAGAAATAGTACAAGTGTGTCATTACAGATTGCTTTTCCAGGCAAGACTTTATCTCTGGGTCCCTTGTTATTAACATTGTATAAATATTTTTCCCACTTGCCTTTCCATACTACTTTCTGAAGCCACCAACTTTTCTGTCTCCATTGAAAATTTTTTCTGTCCCTACTCTTCCTGACCCTCTCCATATATCTTCCTTATTTGATGTATTTCATCCTAACAACTTATTTCATACCTTGTTTTTTTTTTAAGCATCTTTGTCCCTCATTCAGATAACTCCCTTTAACCAAGTGTTCCATCTTTCTTTTTTTCATGACATGACATGAAAGACTCTAAAATTCCTTCTTGACTTTTCCTGCAACTGGGTTTCTGTTCTGACAGAAATTATTTTCATTAAGTTTATGACTATTTACTGTCAGAGTTCAATGGTTCCTTTCCATTCTATTCCTGCTTTCATATTTTGAGCATTAATTTGATTTAGTTGATGCTTTATTGAAAACTTTTTCCTTACTTAAAAAAATATTTTATTGTAGTAAGAACACTTACTATGAAATCTACCCTGTTAAATTTTAAAGTATATAGTATGTTATTGTTGACTATAGTTACAGTGTTGTACGGCAGATCTCTATAACTTATTCACCTCGTATAACTGAAACTTTATGTGCATTGATTAGTAACTCCCTATTTCCCCTTGCCCCAACCCGTGGCAACCACCATTCCACCATTTGAGTTTGTGAATTTGACTGTTTTATGTACCTCCCATAAGTGGAACCATGCAGTATCTGTTCTTCTGTGACTGGCTTATCTCACTTAACATAATATCCTTAAGGTTCATCTATGTTGTTACATATTACAAAATTCCTTTTTTTTTTTGGAAGGCAAAAATACTATTCTACTTTATGTACATACCACCTTTTCTTCATCCATTCATCTGTTGGTGGGTGTTTTGTTTGTTTCCACCTCTTGGCTCTTGATAACAGTGCTGCAGTGAACACATGACTGTGGCTATCTCTTCCAGATCCTCATTTCAGTTGTTTTGGATAAAACTTAAGGAGTGGGGTTGCTGGATCACATGGTAGTTCTGTTTTCAATTTTTTGAGGGACTTTCTTACAATTTTCCACAGTGGCAACACCATTTTCCATTCCTTCCAGCCGTGTCAAGGATTCCAGTTTCTCCATATTGTCTGCAGCGCCAGTTGACTTGGTTGTCTTTTGATCACAATCATCCTGACAGGAATGAGATGCTATCTCATCGTGATTTTGATTTGCATTTCCTGATGATTGGTAACATGGAGCCTTTGAAAATATACCTGTTGGCCATTTATATATCATCTCTGGATAAAAGTCCATTTTATTTCAGGTTATTAGTTACTTATTTTTATTGTTGTCATTTGCTATTAAGTTTAGGAGCTTCTCATATAGTTCGGAGATTAACCCCTATTAGATGTATGGTTTGCAGCCATTTTCTCTCATTGCAGAGGTTGCGTGTTTGTTTCCTTTGCTGCGCAGATGCTTTTTAATTTGATGTAGCTCCACCTGCTTATTTTTGCTTTTCTGCCTATGTTTCTGAAAGCAAGGCCATTTTCTGGTAATCCAGGAAACTTTGTGTTTTCTTTCTCTGTGTGACTTTTAGGTACAATCACTTTTTAAAATTAATTTTATTGGTGTGACTTTAGTTAATAAGATCATATAGGTTTCCAGTATAAATGTCTATGATATATCATCTGTATATAGCATTGTGTGCTCATCACTGAAAGTCACATCATCTTCTGTCATCATATATTTGGCCCCCTCTACCCATTACTCCCCCCTGCCCCCACCTTCTTCCCTCTGGTAACCACCATACTGTTGTCTATGTCTATAAGTTTCAGTTTTATATCCCACATATGAGAGAAATCATATGGTCCTTAGGTTTTTCTGACTGACTTATTTTGCTTAGCATAATATTCTTTTTTTTTTAAGATTTTATTTATTTATTTTTTAGAGAGGGAAGGGAGGGAGAAAGAGAGAGAGAGAGAAACATCAATGTGCCGTTGCTGGGGGCCGTGGCCTGCAACCCAGGTATGTGCCCTGACTGGGAATCGAACCTGTGACACTTTGGTTCACAGCCTGCACTCAATCCACTGAGCTGTGCCAGCTAGGGAACATAATATTCTTAAGGTTCATCCATGTTGTTACAAATGGCAGTATTTCATCTTTTTTATGACTGAGTAGTATTCCATATTATACATTGTACCACATCTTATTTATCCAATCTACTATTGGCTATCAAAGGACACTTTGATTGTCATCATGTCTTGGCCACTGTGAAAAATGCTGCAATGAACATAAGGGTCATATATCTTTGCAAATAAATGTTTTGAAGTTTTTTCAGATAGACACCCAGGAGAGGGGTTGCTGGGTCATATGGTAACTCTATTCTAAGTTTTTTGAGGAGCCACCATACAGTTTTCCATAGTGGCTGTACCAGTTTACATTCCCACAAGTAGTGAATGAGGGTTCCTTTTTCTCCATAACCTCTCCAACACTTGTTATCATTTGTCTTGTTGATAATAGCTATTCTAATGATATGCAGTGGTATCTCATTGTAGTTTTGATTTGCACCTCTCTAATAGCAAAGTTGAGCATCTTTTCATACATTTGTTGGTATGACATACATTTGTATGTCTTCTTGGGGGGGAGTGTCTGTTCAGATCATCTGCCAGTTTTTTAATTGGATTGTTTGCTTGGTGTTGAGCTGTATGAGTTCTTTATATATTTTGAATATTAATACTTTGTCAGAGCTGTTTTTTTTTGCAAATATCTTATCCCATTTGGTTGGTTGCCTTTTTGTTTTGTTGTCAGTTTCTTTTGCTGTACACAAGCTTTTTAGTTTGATATAGTCCACTTCATTTATTTTTGCCTTTACATTTCTTGCCTTTGGGATCAAATTCATAAAATGTTCTCTGTGACAAAGGTCCATAAGTTTAAACCCTAAACAGCCAAAGGGATCCTGAGAAAATAGAACTAAACTGGAGGTATCACACTACTTGACTTCAAAATATACTACAGAGCTATGATAATGAAAACAGCATGGTATCGGCAGAAGAATAGACACAAATTAATGGAACAGAATTAAGGGTCCAGAAATAAAGCTGCATGCATGCGGGCAAAAAATTTTTAACAAAGGAGGCAAAACACACAATGGAGAAAAGAAAGCTTCTTCAATAAATGGCACTGGGAAAATTGGAAAGACACGTGCAAAAGAATGAAACTAGATTATAGGTTGTCCCCATGTATAAAAATTAATTCAAAATGGATCAAAGGCCTAAATATAAGACCTGAAATAATAATTTATGGTCACTTTTTGTTATTCCTAGATATGTACCTTTAGAACAGATCTTTCTTCTAGTGTTCCAGATCCATGTGCTCAATGACTTTTGGGGCCTGTCTTCCTCTATGTCCCATGATGACTCATTAACATTTCTAAAATTCCGTTTATTTTCTTTTCTACCACATTTGAGTTTTTTTCCATGTAAGATGTCTTCGGGCTACCAGAACTTACCCAGACACACTTGGCTAGAGTAGCTCATGAGTTCCTTCTAAAGGACCCTCTTTCTCATCCTCTACACATTCATTCATGTTCTCCTTTTAAAGGTCTCTAGAATTTACTCCCACCTCTCATTTCCCATTATCCTTATTTGGGTTCTAGAAACTATATTTCTTGCCTAAAATTGTACAAAAAACCTTAAAATTGTCTCTTTTCTTTCCTCACTTTTTCTCAGGTGCTATATATGAATACGTGTCATAAAACACAAATCTGACTTTCTTAAAGGCTCTTGATGGCTTACTCATGTTCTGTGTCATGGCTGGGAATGCTGTTCAGACACCAAGTATAACAAATTCCCTTCTTTTTCCTTCTTCCAAGTTATATGTTCTCTCCTTTGCCAGGACTGCCAAATCCACCCTACAAACTTTGTTCATCCTTTCTGTCTAAACTATTCCATGCATCTTATCAGATTACCCTGGGCAGGGTTGAAGAACTCTGTCTTTGTTATGATGATGTTTTGTATCGTAAACATTTGTTTTTAAAAATGAGTAACTTACTACTATAACCCAAGATTTTTTTTTTTTTGCTTGACACACTCTCGGAAGCATTATTGAAGAAAACAGGATGTTAGTACTTAGACATTGCTAGCCCAACTTCTCCACTTTACTTATGAAAACAGGGCAAAGAGGTTAAGTGATTTGCCTAAGGTCTCAATTACTTACTGGCAAATGTAGGTTAAAACTCATTTTTTTGCATGGGTCAAAACATTAAGTTAATAGTAATCCCACTACATTGTTATTACTTTTCTCCTTGTCTGCATCCCCTAGAAATAGTACAGTTTATTGTGGTTCACTGCCTTGTGTTAAAGTGAGAGAAGTTTGGGCTGAATGTTTATGAGTATGCTTTACTGTGAAAGAGAAAGAAACGAGAACTCTTTCTGTTGAGATTTTTAGCAGGAACAAGTCTGGATCTCCTGGCACTCACAGTGGGTGCCACATTGAGCCCCTGGGGGGCAGGTATGACAGCTGTAGCTTCTGGGACAAGGGGCAGTGGGTGGAGGGTGAGGAGATGTTGGAGGCGAAAACTGAGTGACTCTTGCCTCAGTGGGGATGAACCTGGGGAGGGACGTCAGCTGAGAGATTCCGAGGCTGTGGGATCAGAGCACTGGTGGAGGAGAGAGCCTCCTCCTCCTTCACCAAGTTATTGCAGTCGCTGGAGCCCAGTAGCCCCCTTCTTGTTCTCTACTCTGACTTTTCTCCAGGGACATATGCCTTGCATTTATATAGGCCAGGGACCCACTTGTTCCTCAGTCACAAGAGCAATTTAAACAGAGTGAATACTCTCCTTTCATAAAGCTATGAGAGAAAGGACTGGTTCTTGGGCTATGGTTAGTTATTCAAACTTTTGTTTTCCCTTCCCTTATAATTCTGTTGCAGGATCTGTGATATCTGAAATGATGTCATAAGGTAACATCAAGTCCAGGTGAAATTTCAATGTATTAATATGGGCATTTAATTCATACTGTGCCTAGCACCAGAAAACTTTCAAGAGGCCTTGCTTGCACTTAAATAGGTTGCAGTTTGTTACATTTTTTAAAATGCTGCAATAACGTATTTCTAATCTCTTTGTGGAATATCCACATTCTTCACAGTGGAGGTTAAGAGCCCATGTGGGAGCCCTAGCTGGTGTAGCTCAGTGGATTGAGCGCGGGCTGCAAACCAAAGTGTCCCAGGTTCGATTCCCAGCCAGGGTACATGCCTGGGTTGCAGGCCATAACCCCCAGCAACTGCACATTGATGTCTCTCTCTCTCTCTCTCTCTCTCTCTCTCTCTCTCTCTCTCTCTCTCTCTCTCTCTCTCTTTCCCTCCCTTCCCTCTCTAAAAATAAATAAATAAAATCTTAAAAAAAAATAAGAGCCCATGTGGGAAGAGGTCTCAGTTGTTACTACTCCCAGGTTACACTGTGACTGTACCCACTGCTCTGCACAGTTTCTGCCGTTGCTCTTTCACTCACGTGTCTCGGGTTCTTTTTACAAGACTGCCTCCATCTGAAGTTTCCTCTCAATTTAAATTCTTTTCCCTCTCCATACTTACAAGGTCTGCTTTTGCAGCATCTGGCTACAGTTTAATAATGCAAAACGTTTTCCTCCTCACAGCTGGATAGTTGGGATTGTTCAGTATAACAGATAAGAGTGGACTTGCTCTAGGTTAATTCAGTCTCTGAGCTTTGCAGAAGCTAAGCTTGTTGGATGTATTGTCTTGTAAAACTGCACCCAGGGAACCCTCAGTTGCATATTAGAGCATCATGATGGGAAAGAGGGGTCAATTCTATAGTAATATTTTACAAGTGCAATAAAGTACAAAAAATATCTATCTATCATCTGTCTATCATCTATCTATCTATCTATCTATCTATCTATCTATCTCCCTACCTACCTACCTACCTGATTATTAACGTTTCTATCTCATGGGGTTATAGAATGTGATTTAAAGTTATTAGGCCAATCTCTTAAGATCTCATTTCTTCTTTCTTTTTGTAGTTATACAAGAGTATCAAGATATCAGTTAATTTAAAGCAAGTACCTATGTGAGGTAATTTGACTCTTGGCTTTTGCATAATAATGTCATTGATGGAAGAAGAATTTAAGAAAAAATCAAGTTTTGATTTTCAAAGTTATAAGTCCTTTTGGGTCTTTTGACTTGTATGCTGGTCTTCAAGGACCTTGAACTTTCATTTCATTTTATATAATACAACTAGGGGCAGATTCCTGTTTTCACTGAAATATTTCTAATTCTTGATCCCAATAAAGATACTTTCCAATACTTTGAACATATTCATCCCCATGTCATTCAGGAGGAAGAAAACAACAAAACAACTTAAATTTCAGATTTGAATTTGTCATCATTAAAATCATTATGTGTACTTGTTAATGACACGAAACAAACGCTGACAGGATGCATTTATTTTTCACGTATTACATAGTTTCATTTACAGGATATGTCTGGAACAGGCAAAATCATAAACATAGAAAGTTGATTAGTAGTTGCCAGAGGCTGCAGGGTGAGGGAAATGGATACGTGACTATTAATGGTACAGGCTTTCTTTTTAAGGTGATTTAGATGTTCAGGAATTAGGTATTGGTGATGGTTGTACAGCATTTTGAATATTCTGAAAACCTCTGAATTGTACACTCTAAAAGGGTATTTAAGTTATACTTCAGTGGAGCTATAAGGTTTTTTTGTTTGTTTTTTTTTTTCAGTGCTGGTGAGCCATCTGGAGAAAAAGGTCTGGAGCTTCAGACTAGGGTAGAGATTTGGGGGTTCTGAACCTGGGGGTTAGAGACCCCTGGGGATCTAGGAGGAGGCTACAGGTAACCCCTGGCACAAAAAAGTTACATGGAAGTGTTCATGTGCAGTTCTCCGAGCGCTCTTGTGTCCTGGCGCGCTGCATAGGCCACTGGCAGGCTACATGATGGAAGATTATTGTTTCTCCATTGTTTATTTTATGACACCTTTTGAATGAAGTGGAATTTTAGTTTCAAAATTTGATATTTTGGATTGCAGTCATTTTCTGAGTTGAGCTATGTTCTAAGCATAATAAGTAAGCAAGGATTATAAAATTATCATCTTCATTAGGATATAAAGTACTCTGCCATTTTATACTTAATATGTTATAGTTGATATCCAGAATAACCCCCATAAATTACATTACCTTACATAGTGTTGACAGGTGAAGAAGGGAGTATCGATGAATTTTCAGAGAGCATGCAGAAAAATGAGCAGATGCATGAGGAAAGGCCACTGATGGGTTGCCCTTAAATGAAGAAGGCAAAATAGTTTAAAAAGAAGATAGTTGACCTGAAAAGGATGAAGGGATTAAGAAGTGCAAATTGGCAGATACAAAATGGTCTTGGGGTGTAAAGTAGAGCATAGGGAATACAGTCAATAATATTGTAATAACTAGGTATGTTGTTAGGTGGGTACTAGACTTATTGGGGGATCACTTTGTAAGGTATAGGAATGTCTAACCAATATGCTATACACCCGAAACTAATATAAAATAATATTGAATGTCAAATGAAATTCAAATTGAAAAAAATAAAGCAGTTGTATCTTTTAGAAAGAAGAAAATAATTGACACTAAATCTTAATGCATTACTACTTTTTAAAACAAATATTTGCATTCTGTTCTTTTAACTAGAGCACCTAGATTTTAAAATAATTTTTGTAATCTCTATAGCTGGCATTTTGCTTTGGGTCATAATCCCTGTGATATGTTCATTATATATCATGGTGATCTCCATAATGTGCAAATATGATTTTTTTATTCCCTTCCTTATTTGTTTTCAAAGGTTCCCACTCTAGGCTGAGTCTAATCCTTAGTATGGCATCTATTATGGCCCTTCATGCTGTGGTTTCTGCTGGACTTGGTATTTAGCTTTAGCCTTGGCCATGTGCCTCTCCTCATTGGCTTGTCCATGTTGTTTCTTTGCCTAGAATTCCTGTACGTCTTTGATGTCTCATCAGTGAGACTTCTCCAGACCCTCTCTTCAGTACAGCCATAGAAAAATAGCACTTACTGCATCTTTATCACTATTTACTTGTCTGTTTCCTTTAGTGAATTCTTAACTATTTTAGGTAAGAATTGTGTTCCTCCACTTATAAAACTAACATCTAAGGCAGTGTATGACCAGAGACAATGTTCAATGTATACAATGGAACCTTAGACCAGTAACAGGCTAAATAAATTGTAACCTGTACTATAGTAAGGAAACCATCCCTATCTCTGTAGGACCTGACCTACATCAGGAAAAGTGGGTGTTTATAGAGACAGTTACAGGGTGCCTCTTCTTCTTTATAGGTACACTGCACCCCACACAGAGCTATTTGGAGATGTTCTAAGCTTTAAGCCTTGTGTAGCCTACATGGTCTGATGAATTTTGTAGGAATGTGTCAGACTGAGAGTTGTACTGCTCTAATGTAATTACTGATTCAAAATACTAGTCTTGAAAGGGGCAAGTTTTTCTACTCCCGAAGTGATGAATGGGAGAATGCTGATTTCCTGTTTTTGTGCTTTGGTTCGGTGTGTATACTGTACTGTTGCTGGGGTGTACATGATCATCAGTGAGGAAATGGGTAAGGTGGCTTGCTAGAAGTTGCAAAAATTATGTGACCAATGGTAGTTAATATCTTTAAAAGGTTTTCCTGATTATAGGATATTTCGGATTCATTTGTGATTTTTTTTTGTCATGTGGAAATATTATCACTCTTTGAAAATTTGGAGACCAGTAGTTAAACATCACTTGCTCGAAGAGGTGTTTATTTTTTGGTTTTTGTTTTTACTTATTGGGGTATAATTTACATAAAATAAATTGCCTATCTCTCTATGGTATTTATATACATGGAAGGGAAGGAGAGGGAAGGAAAGGGGCACATATATAAATTAAGCCGAGTTTCTCATATGTCTATAACTGTAAAACCATCACCACAATCAAGATGGTGAACATTTCTGACTGCTTTGGAATCTACCCCTTTCTCTATGTTCATCCTCAGATGACTTCTGATCTCCTTTCTGTCACTATAGGTTAGTTTACATTTCTAGAATTCTATGTAAATGGTATCATATAGCATGTATTCTTTTTTGTTTGGCTTGGCTTTGAGTTTTGTCCATGTGGTTGCATGTGTCAATAGTTTACTCCTTTTTGTAGCATAGTACTGATCCGTTACAGGAATATACACCACACAAGGTGTGAGGTAGGGGTAAATGTCCTATTTTTTTATTGTGGATATCCAATTAATCCAGCACAATTTGTTTAAAAGACCTTTTTTTCATTGAGTTGCCTATACCTACTCTTAGCAAATATCAATAACCGTATATTTATATGTGTATTTCTGGTCCACCTCACTGATCTATATATGTCTATCTTTTGCCAATACCAAAATGTCTTTGATTTCTGTAACTTTGTAAGTCTTTACAACAAGTTTGGAAAAATTAGTTTTATGTCTTTTGTATTTTCATAGAAATAGGAACTGGTTATCAAATTTTATGTCTCACACACACATACATACACATAAGCCTGCTAGAATTTTGATTCTAGCAGATGAGAATAGTAAAATTTAAAGGCAGGTCTTTTTAGGCATATAGTGAAATAACTTTCATTAGCTATTTAATATAAAGTTCACATCTCTGGCTTAACTTCCAATTCACATTCTCTCATCCCTTCAGTAAAATTTCCATGAGGGTATGTAAAAGCTTAGAAACTTTTTCTAAGCACACTAAAACTGAGACTGAAGGATAACCACTTGGTAGAATCCTGGAGGCTTACCCCATAACTATATGACCAGTATAATTAGATTGAATTTTAAAAGTGGTGGTTTTCCTATCTGTTATCACATGAAAAAATTGCAGTGTTGGTTCCCTGAGAAATTGTAGACATTTAAGTTTTATTCTATCCCACTAACATTCCCTAGGTTTAGAGATTTTTTAAAGTATCAATTCAAAAGGCTGTAAACCCGGAGAATAGCAGGGTTAGGAAATGGAGGAGAGAGAGGGAGTGAGGAGGAAGACAGATATCTCACTGTCTGATTTTATTTCCTAATATAAAATCAGAGTGGAGCAAACATGCTCCACTCTGGGCTAGAGCCTAACTCCTTATCACCACAAACAAGGCCTTTTCATGAACTTGGTCTCATCTGTCTTTCCATCTGTCTCACTAATGGAAACTGAGAGTTTCCATATACTGTCTGGTATGATCTTACAAATCTAATTGGTGGGGTGAGAAGAGCCCACCTCTTTATCATAGAGGCTTGTTCACTGAAGGACCAGCTGCCATTGGAATTGGTTGAAAGCTATGCTTATTAACTTTGACTAATACTATTATTTGTATTATAGCTATTGCCTTTATCAATGAGTTTGTATTGAACCCTGAGCATGCTATATGACTTTCTCATTTAATCCTCACACAAAATCTATGGTTTCAGTATTGTTATTATAGGAATTGGGGACTTAGAGAGTTTCAGTGTTTATTCAAAGTCATTAATAAAAAAGGAGCAAATCTGGAAATTGAACTGAGGTAGAGATTAGAGTGCTTAGCACAGAGCCTGTCATATAATAAACATTCAGTAAGTGATACCCACTATTATTGTTATCAGGATTATTATCGTTATTTATTTTTATTATTATTATTTAATTCAGATCCAACTGTGTCAGTTCTAGAGCCGTCAATCTCAACCTGTATTGAGATCTTTACTTATAGTAGCCAGGGGACTGCCTTAGACTTTTCTGAGGCCAAACTCTACATCTGGTTAGAATATCCTCTAAGTAAAAAGAAGCAACAACAAGCAACAATATGCCCTGAGTGAGCAGATACCGGAAAATGAAAGAATGGGCACTTACTTCATCAAGATCCAGAGCAACAGGTCCCATACCTTGTGGGACTTCATGGAGGTTTCCTTCTTACATCTTGGCCACCAACATGCCATCCAGACTGAGGAAGACCCTGAAGCTTCCAGACCATGTGAGCCATGGCTCGGCCACATCGGCAAGCACAGGAAACACCTAGGAGGCTGAGGCAATGCTAGTGGCTTGCATCATCACAGGATCAGCTCTGACAAATATCACTCAGGTTACTTTGGGAAAGTTGGTATGAGGCATGAGTTCTTAAAGAGGATCTAGAGCTTCTGCCCCAACTGTCAACCTCGGTAAACTGTGGACCTTGGTCAGTGAGCAGATACTGGTAAATGCTGCCCAAAATAAGCCTACATCCGATCCCATCATTGATGTGGTGGGATTGGGCTACTATACTACAAAGTTCTAGGGAAGGGAATGCTCCCAAAGCAGCCTGTCATTGTGAAGGCCAAATTCTTTAGCAGAAGAGCTGAGGAGAAGATTAAGAGTATAGGTTGGGAAAAAAAAAAGGGTATTGGTTGGGCTTGTGTGCTGGTAGCTTGAAGCCACGCAGAGGGGAATTCATTAAATTCTCACAAGTGTAAAAGAAAAAGATCCAGAGCAACATACATATATATGCACACATATTATATGGTCAGTCCGGAAAAAGTCCAGCCATTGTTAATGTAAAAAGAATGGTTTGTGTAACCTTGATGTAACCTGCCAGTCAAGAAGAGTGGACTTGAAAGTGCATGCATGAACAAAGATGACTTCACTGTACTAGTCAGAGGAGGCAGTAGATGCCATTGAGTGAACATGTCTACTGTGTGGCTGTCACATTCAAAATGACAGCATGTAGAGCAACGAATCTGCATCAAATTTTGCATTAAGCTAGGACAATCCTCGTGGAAACTATTCAGATGATTCAGAAGGCTTTGTGGGATGATGCAATGAGAGCAGCACAAATAAAAGTGTGGCACAAATGCATCAAAGATGGTTGAGAATCTGTTGGAAGCAATCCACATTCTGGAAGGCCTGGAACAAACAGAACACCTGAGAATGTTGAACCTGTACGGGTTGCAATCAACAATCAACAAAGATCGGCGACTGACAGTATGAGGCCTAGAGCTGATCTAGGGATTCCAAAAACTACTATGTCTGAGATTTTGATGCAGGATCTTGGCATGAAATATGTTATGGCAAACTTTGTTTTGTGGCTTCTGCTACCAGAGCAGAAGGAACTTTGTGCTACAGTTACTAATAATGTTGGGATAATTGTGTGAGGTCCCAAGGTGCCTGCTTTGAAGGAGACTGAAGCATCATTATCCTATGTACAATGTTTCTGGTATCTTGTATCTTCAGTAAATGCCTCTATTTTGCATAGCACGTGGCTGGATACTTTCTGGACAAGAACAATGGTCTGGTTCCCAAATTCCAGATCACATTTAAAAACATTGTAGCAAAATACACGTAACATAAAAGTTATCATTTTGATCATTTTTAAATATACAGTTTAGTGACATTGTTTATTCACATTATTGTGCAACCAATCTCTTTAACTTTTCTTCCTGTAAAACGGAAACTCTGTGCCCATTAAGTAACGACTCCCCATCCCCCACACCCCTGAACCTCTGGCAACCACTACTCTACTTTGTTTTATGAATTTGAATATTCTAGATACTTCATCTAAATGAAGTCACAGAGTATTTGTCTTTTTGTGACTGGTTTAGTTACAGATTGCATTTTTAAGAACTGAAAAGCAAAGAAGGTTGAAGGAAGTTGGGTAACTAGGAATGGCAGACTTGTTTCTCCTGTTTAGAAAACTTTGTTGTTTAGTTTTGTTAAAGACTTTTTATTGTTTGCTTTTATATATATTTTTGTTTAGATTTGTTATTAGGGAAGCCTGTTTCTCTTCTTGGTGTAGAGTATATTTCAGTATCAATTGATATGGTTGCATACATGGGTGTGTGTTTCATAATGATAGATTTTCTGATAATGAACTATACTTCATGGAATAAACCCTAATGATAATAATATATTGTTCTTTAGATAACATTGCTATAGTCAGTTGGAATATATGAATTGGATATATTTAATCTTATTTAGGATTCTTTAAATTGAATTTGTATATGCTGTTGGTCTTTGAATTTTTGTTTAGTTGCTTTGTTTTGATGAAGGATGTTGCAAGTTTAGTTATTTAATTTTTGCTGGCCTAATAAAGGCTCAGGAGAGTGTCTTTTTAAGGAGACTTGTCATCATTTTCTAAGGCCTGCAGGAGTGTAAATAGCATTGGAATTTAAAGATTTGGTAACGGATAGATAAAATTCAGCTGTGTACCCATTTATTTCTGCTGCCTTCTTAAAAAGTGTTTTTAAATCACTTTTAAAATTCTGTTTAGGTTTTTCAAATTTTAAAGTGCATATGAATCCCCTGTGGATTTCTTAAGCTGGAGATTTTGATTCCCAGAGTCTGAGGTGGAACCTTGTTTTCTACACAACCTAACAAACTTCCAGGTGATCCCAAAGCTGTTGGTTCTGGGATCACGTTTTGAATAGGAAAATGCTAGTGCAGTAGTTCCCACCTTTGTTGCACATTGGAATCACCTGGGGAACTTTTAGAACATCCTCATCCCTAGGTTACATCTATAATAATTAAATCAGAATAGCTGAGGGAGGAAGCCAAGAATAAATTATTTCTCCAAATCTTAGGTGGTCCCAATGCCCAGCATATATTTGGGAATCACTGCACTAAGGTTGTTGGTGTATTCATATTTTCACTTTTCTCAATTTTGTTTTAGTAAGTAATTATCCATTTAAGTTTTTAAAGTTATGGTCACTAAGGTTAATGCATTATTTTCTAATAATTCTTTTAATGCATTTGGTTCATGATTTTTCTGTTTTGCTAATCTTTACAGGGAATCATCTTTCTTTTTATTTATTGTTTTAAATACTCCCCTTTTTTCATCTTTACTAATTTTAGCTTTTATATTTAATTCCCTATTTAACTTTTTGGGGGTTATTTTTCCATGCTTTCTTTTATCTTATAAACATTTCTTTAGTTTTTTCTTTTTTTCGTTTTCTTGATTATAATTTTTCTTTAAATTTTTTGTTTGATTCATGGTTTATTTTCTTAATTTTCAGATAGTTCAGAAAATTTGATAACTTTATTTTTTACTTCTAGTTTTATTTTCCCAAGATGAGACCATACAACATGGAAGTCTCTACTTTGAATAATTTGTTAAAGTTTACTTTTCAGTCAAAGACATGGTCAGTTTTTGTACAATTTTCATAGATATAACAAAGTGTAGTTTGTATTTCAATGATATAAACTTAGTGTTTATCTGATAGTCGTGTTCTATTATAAAAGAGATGTATTCAAAATTCTCTATATATATATTGGTATTTTTTCAAGTTTCTTGTATTTTAATAGGTTTTGTTTTATGTACTTTTTCACAGTATTGTTTGGTGCCTGTGGGGTTGGTGATTTATTTTCTTCATTAATTGTGCCTTTATCTATTCATAATGTTCTTTCTCCTGTTCATTGTAATTCATCTTAAATTCCATCTTAACCTTTGCTAGTTGACATTGTTTTCATTTGAATTTGCCTGACTTCTCTTTTTCTACCATTTTGTTTTCTACATTTTATTCTTGTTATTTTTTTATCTTGTGATCCTTGAAAATAGTTGCATTTTATTTGTTTGAGTTGATCTAGTGCTCTCTTTATGGAATTATTCATTCCACTTATATTTGTTGTGATGATTGATATACTTGACTTTATTCTTTCTATCTTCCTTTATATTAATTATTTATTTTTACATCTAATGTCCTTATTTTGGCTGTCTTGATTAGGTTTCTGTTCATTTTGTTTTGTTTTCTCTGTTAATTTGGAAGTTCTACCTTCCCTTTCCCTGTCTTGAAATGTCTCTCTTTATCATTATTTGAAAACAATATACAGTTTTCATATTGACTTATAGGTATTTTGATTATCATCTGTATTTTAGAGAAGAAAAATGTGAGGTGTAGAAAAGTTGCCTAACTTGCCGTAGGCTTACATAGTAAATGATAGAGCTGATTTTTTTAGTATAATTTAACATAATATATTAATGATAATATTATATAATTGTATATTTACTATAATATAGCCAACTTAGCAAACCATAACATACTATGCTTATAAACTAAAAAATTTGAAAAGAGTTGATGACATTCTTGGAAAATATATAATACAATTGTCACAAGACCAGAAAACCAGAATAAATTTCAAGAAAAACTCAAAGTTGTCTAAGACTCTTCTCTGAAACAAATTCTGGGAAGATGATTTTACCAGTGATTTTTTCCCCCACACTTTCAAGAACCTTTAATGTTTTTTTTTCCACAAAAATTAATGACTTATCCAAACCATTTTATGAAACATGTATGTAATTCTGGTATGAAAACTTGATAGATGAAATAGAAAAATTCCTAAAAAATATCTTAACTACATATAGAGAAGTTGAAAGAAACTGTTAGCAAACCAATTCAACAATAAATTAAAAGAGTTACCTTCCACAGACAAGCAAAGATAAGTTAATCTGAGAATTCTGTAATATATAATGACGATAAATGCTGTGAGGAAGAAAATGGGTAATTTCTACTAATGCCCTCCCAAAAAACATTTAATAACATTCAATAATCATTCTGATCAGAAAATATATTTAAACTTGAGAAAAGTAGGAATAAGTAAATATATCAAATGATGAAGGAAAATATTACTCATCAATTAATAGCCAATATTATCATTGACTGTGAACCTCTAGAAATAATCTCATCAATGTTAGGAATAAAATATCCCTGCTAGCACAGTTCCTGTTTTGCCTATTTTTGAATGTTACATTCAAATGAATAATGCATATGTATCTGAAAAATATTCAACTGTGTTAAAATTAAATAAATGAAAATTATTACATTAATGATGTATTTTCTCCATCAACTTGTCACAGTTAAAAACAAATCACTACTACCATGAGTGACATGTAGTTCTGGCAGCAGGGTAGTGACATGGACACACACATGATCTGTCAGAGGGAATACTACCAGGCAGAAACCTTTATCAAAATCAGCTCAACAGTTTTTACCAAGAGCTTTAAAAGAGTGTGTGTCCTTTGACCCTGTAATTCCACTTCTGGGAACTCCAGCTGAAGGAAATCAAGAGAACTGCTGACAAAGATTTGTGTGTGAGGATGTTAATGGTAGTGCTGTTTATAATATTTTTTAAAATTGGGAATAACCTAAAATGCCAAACCATAAGAGAATGGTCAAATAAAGTATGATGCATCCATGCATTGTAAATTTATATAAGCATTAAAATCATGCTTTTGATAAACTGCTTAAAGGGAAATAGATAATGTTAGTTAGTAACAAGCAGGATACAAATTTATTTAAATTTGATATCAATTTAAAAAAATACACACATACAAACATACATATATATGAATAAATGTAATGATTGGTAAAAAAATACTAAGAAACACAGATAATATGTTAATATAGTACTGTGTGTTAGAGTCAGAAAATTTCTGACTCTCTAGCAGATTACTTATATCTCCACCAGTGATTTACATTTCATATTGAAGGATACCTAATTCTAAGTCAACACTAGAATGTTAATCTTTGTTATGGGCTGAGGTTCAGCTTGTGTGCAGAGAATCGTTATCTTTACAATGATTAGTGTGTCTGTTTCCCAGTCACAACATCATCATTTATAATGGACGGTTCAGAGCAGTTGAGAAACAGAAGACAGAGCTATGTCTTACAACATCACTACCAAAAAAAACAATTGGAATTGTCGGGCTAGAAAATGCCTGTGAGATATATAGTGTCCTGTTCTTTCTCTAAAGCAATGCAAGAAAAGTAACAGGAAACAGTCATGTAAAAAAGTGGAATCTGAAGGTTATAATGAGCTTTGGAGATGCTTTTATACAATTTCCTACCAAGTAATAATTGTTCAATCTAATGGAGGTCTTTATAGCTGGAAAATCCCCACCTCTGTAGACACAGGTTTTGTCATCTGTAAAATGGTAACATGACAGCTTGTAGGTTAATTGTGAGCATTACATGAATTAATGCTTTTGAAGATCTTAGCACATTAGCTTGGCATACATTGGTTATTATTACCTTTGCAAGGTTTTCCATTCATTTCTGGGACTTCTCTTATTGGATGACAAATCTGCTTATTGGGCCAAAAAAACAGTTCCTGGAACTATGCAAAATAAATCTAATCCACCATCTACATTCCCAGTCCTTCAAATACTTGAAGACAGCTTTCATGCATTTAATAACTGCTTTCTGTGGCTTATTTATTTTTAATTTCAAGACTAGAACACAGTAGACTATAAAAATGAGTGTTATCAGTCTTCCTTTGGATTTTCTATGTAAATGTTGTTTAACATTCAAATGGTGCTGATTATAATTTGAGATATTAACAGTTAGATATGCCATTGTGTCCCTCTGTTGTTGTTTTTAAAGAGGTTAAACACTGTATTAACTTCTGAGTAGTGATTTATTGTTGCTTTTGTTAAAGAAAAATGAAAAAAGAAGTAAAATAATATAGTTTGATATTGCCTTTGAGAGTTTTCAGTTTGCAGAGGTCTTTATTTCCTACTCAATTTTGCTTTTTAAAAAGCATACATGTGGTGTAAATACAACATCACATAAATGCCGAGTTGCTCTTGGCTTCCTGGCTTAAGCTGCTGTGTAATATTGCTCTGTAACCATTAAACAGCTGCTCTGCCTCAAAGATGCTCTTATTTCCTTTGGTAGACAAAGGGTATTTACTTCATGAATGTCTCCAAATTGCTTTAAGATCTTTGGCCTTTGTATCAGCTATTTAGATTCACAGGGGTCTACGTAACATGAAAGTTGTGTTTCTGGAAGGCCCCCACAGCTTGGAGGCTACAACAATAACTGCACTTTGCTGAGTCTCACTCTTTATATTATCACAGGGCTCCTGACCCCCTGCATGACCCACCTCCCTCCCCCAATTTTGTCAGAATCCTTATGTATTATTTTTTTTGTATCATGTGAGCAAGCACTATTACTTCAATAACTACCCAGGTGTTGTGTCATTCACTATTTCTTTTCTTTACTCTGCTTCATCTTGGGTAATGCTTATCCATTGTAAAGCCTGTGCTACATACACACATGCATGAAAGGTGGCAGCCCCCTGCTTCAGGCGCTTCTCCCAAGCCCAGTTGTCTGATTCCCACAACACTCCCACTCTTATAAGGTCATTGTCAGTAGGCATTACCACTCATCCTTGGGAGTCTCACTATGCTCCATGCAGGAGCAGAGCTCAGTGGGAACTATCAGGTCGCATTTTTGTCTAGTGGATGCCAAACCAGCTCTGACATATTTTCAATACCTTTCATAGTTTTAGTAAAATAACTCTCAGTTTTTCTTGTAGATTCAAATTCCTTAGAACTTAGGGAGCTGGAGGTCAGGTAGGGAGAAATACCATGCTCCATTTGGAATTGTCTTCCCTTTTCTATGGAATAGTCATTGTATCTGCCTGTGTGTGACTGCCTTACTGTCTTTCCCACTAGTAGGATTAGCTTGAGATAGCACTATTCTGTTATGAGGCCCCTAACAGGTACAGCCCACTCCATCATAATGGGCATGACTGAGAAGCAAATGGAGCCCAAACTATTCATTGGAGAAATAAGGAAATAAGCTTCAGATGATACATACATATTGAAATGTTATTATGTATTTGACAAGATGTAATTTATATAAATACACTGAAATGTTCACCATTTATTTATTCATTCATCAATTTTTATAGATATTTTTGAACTCTTACTCTTTAAACACTTCTAGTTCCTTGGTATATATTTTGTACTAAATGCCTAAAGTTACACATTAGTACACAACAAAGTTAGAGATACAACCTGAATGTAATCACTACTCTTTTCCATTCTACCCAAAAGCCTAAACAAAACCTCCAGCAAATGAGTTCCGGAGTATAACAAGGCTCAATATAGATGTGCTTCAACCTTGAGCCATCTAAATCTCCACTGTTATAAAATTACTAATATGCTCCTTTGTGATTGTGTCAGTAAGTTGTATTTTAAAATTTTGTTCTGTAAGCATTTAGTTAGTAGTTACTATATGTAGAGATGCTGAGTTAGTTGTTTGGGAGATACAGAGATGAACAAGAATTGAGCCACTCCTTCAAATAAAGGAGGTGATAATCTAGTAAGAAATACAAGACTTGAAAACAGTTATCTTGGAAAACTTGAATGTCCAAAGTGATGTAAAGTAAGTACAAATTATGTACTATGTGAATATAGATGAAATAAATTGGTTATAGCTGGCACAGGGGTTGGGAGTGGAGGGTAGAGGTGCAGACTGTGGAGTGGATGGTTGAACTGGACACTAAAGACTGAGAGTTGAGTGTGCAGAAAGAGGGCCTTCTGGCCAGAAGGGAGCTGCCTGAGAAAGAGAGGAGGGCAGGCATGTACAGAGTACAGGTGAGGATGAGTAACCTTGTCTGATGGGTTAAGTGCGTGAGCTGTGGTCATGATAAATGAGGTCTAATATGAAATGTAAATAAGCCCAAATTTAGTATATTTACCGTACGTAAACTTAATGTTTACCATATATGAAAGTATAATTTATACTTTAAAACAACAAAAGCAACAAAAATCCTTGTAGAAAACGATGGTGGTTCAGAAAATTAGAAATATCTTTATCACCAGCCTTACAAAGGGAATCAATGTGTTTTTTTGTTTTCATGTCTTTTAATACCCTGTTAGCTGACATACAAGTTGCTCAATAATCACTGAAATGAATTCAACCTGGTGAAAAATTAATCGTTCAACATGTAGGAATTTCTCAAAATAGAAGTACATCAAATGGGGACATTTGGTTATCATCCTCTTAAAATTATGTATTTTTTTGCAGTAATGACTTAACATGAGGCCTAAGTTTTATCACCAGGTGGGATCTCATAATTTCTTCTCTCTCTTTCTTTCATTTTTTTTCTAAAGAAGGTAGATGTGTGGGTATAAAACAGTGTTCAGACATAGATGACTCCTCAGTCCACAAGAGGAAAGCATATGAGGGTGGGACCCCCCCCCCACCACCAAAAAAACTGTAATTGTCTTCTGGAGGATAGGCCCCTTATAGTACAGGCTTCTCCCATTAGGTGAGTGTCTAAGAACCCATTGGTATCAGTGTACCAGCTAGTGGTGTTGTGAGAGGCAGTGTTGGCCTTCACTGAATTTTTTTTAAGACTCTCAGTGAGTTTGCCCATTTCATGATGGGGGATTTACAAGCACACCTGCCCACACCACCTGAGTGTTCAACAGTTTTTGACCAAAAATGGCATGATCCCCATGCCCCACCCTCTCTATTCACACTATTTTACCCTAAGCAACTATTTTTTTGTTTGTTTCCCTGGATGAAAAAAGTCCTCAAAGGGAAATGTTTTGCCAATGTGGAAGAGGTGAAACAACAACAACAGAAATGACAGAAGCACTAAAAGGCATCAAAATCGATGAATTCAAAAACTGTTTTGAGCAGTGGAAAAACGTCTTGATAAGTGTATTGCCTCAAATGGACAGTACATTGAAGGGACTGAAGTTTAAACATGTAAGAATAAATACACAATTTTTTTAAATGTGTTTTTAACTATTTTTTTTTAAAGATTTTATTTATTTATTTTTAGAGAGGGAAAGGAGGGAGATAGAGAGAGAGAAACATCAATGTGCGGTTGCTGGGGGTTATGGCCTGCAACCCAGGCATGTACCCTGGCTGGGAATCGAACTTGGGACACCTTGGTTCCCAGCCCGCGCTCAATCCACTGAGCTACGCCAGCCAGGGCAATACACAATTTTTATAAATAAATTTTGGGTTTTTTGGGTCCCCTCTTGTATATTATAATTAAATGATTTTCTGTCTTTTCACACTGTGTATGGTTAAAAAACGGTGTGATAACTTTGGTTCTGGTAAAATTTCTAAATGCAGATTTACAAATGATTCGAGCATGCCTAGAACCCAGGGTGTATAATTCAGTGTGTGGGCGATTGTTGGCTCCTGCTGCCCGTTTGCACTTAGTGGTAACACGTGATCAGGGCCTCTGTGGGTTTTATATTTTTATCTCACTTATTATTTATTACAACTCAGTGGTGTAGGTGATTTTATTATCTCTAATTTATAAATGAGGGGCTCTGAGGCCCAAAGAGTCTAATAACTTGTTCAGGATTCCACACTGGTACATGGTGGGTGGGTAGCAATTCCCAGCTCTTTGACTTGAGTGCTTCATATTGCTAAACCGCCAGTGAATGCCTCAGACCCCTGCAATGAATCTCATCCCTTGGTCCGCCCTGAATCTTTAAGTAGAATCCAATCATATTGCCAGTTCTTGGAATCTAGAGCTGTTTCTTGGAAGTGTTTTAATTCTGAGGATTTTCAGACTCTTTTAAATCTCTCCTTAGGATAGCAGTAAGTAACCATATTCCTTGTTCCTAAGGTGTTCTCTTCCTCCTCACCCTCATTACACCTCCTTCACTTAAATGAGAAACTTGGAACATGACGGGTGTTTGTGGGAGCCTCCAGCTCTAGTCCTGGCTACAGCTAGACCAGCTACCACACAGGTCTGATTTACTCAGGTGCCTGAACCATTTGTTGGCTACAGCCACAGTGGTCCCTGTATGTGAAAGTCATAGAAGGGTCACATGGCATTTCTTGGAGGTCTGGAATCATTGCTGTGTGCTAGAAAAAGTGTCAGTTCTTGAAATGAAGGAAGTCCAGGGGCGTAGTAGCAAGAGTGAGAAAGCAAGGCAATCGTGTGAGGTATATTACACGAAAATAGGTTGATGCAAAGAATGTGTACAAGTTATGCTTTTGTGTGATTCATGACCCTGGAACAAGGGTGGGGGTGCTGGTAACAGCAGCTCACTTTTCTTTAATCAGGGAAGGATTTGTGAAAGAACAGTGGTTTCAAGAGATCTTTGAAGTAATTCCAACAAGGTGCTAATTGTGGTTGTGGTTTTCCTCTCTCTCTCTCTCTCTCTCTCTCTCTCTCTCTCTCTCTCTCTCTCTCTCTCTCTCATTTTTTTCAAATGGTTGGACTTTAGTCTACCAGCTGCTACCAAGCTGAACTGCATTTATGAACTTTCTTTCTCTAGGGGTGGGCTGTAGCAAAAATAACCATACCGATTGCCCTGTACCTTTAGAAGGTTTTAAAACATTGTTTTAGAAGATTATTTAACATCTAAACTTTTTACTTTAATTTAGACAGACCCAGTTTGCATTCACAAGAGTTTTACTTGTTTTTGTTGTAAGCTTACTTTTTTTTTGTTCTAACCTTTGGTTTAAAAACACTTGAACAAATTCTAGTGTTTAATCATTATTTACTTCCTGCTTATGTTGATCTTTCCCCCTTGGTGTTTATTTTCAGGATACCTTGAAGATAGTTTTGTAAAATCTGGAGTCTTCAATGTATCAGAGCTTGTGAGAGTATCCAGAAGTAAGTAAATTGTTTTCTGATTATTTAATTTTGCAGCAAGATTTAAAATATTTTACATTTTGAACCTTAAATACAGTATGAAGGGTAACCATATATTAGGAGAAACAGAGTTTTAAATTCTTGGACCTTTGGATGAAATCATTATTGAATATATTTTGCCTGACTTTGCTAAAATATTTTTCTTTAAATCATTAAAACTTCTTGTACAAAAATAATTTTAGGGTTGTTCTGATTGCTATGTTAATGGTATTCATTTAACTTACTGTTCTCTCTGTGACCATAGATGGTCATTTATATCAAAGGAAGTGCGATTAATTAAATGTGCTCTGTATTGTTATAATAACCCACATAAGTTTCCTGTAGATAAGTGATTTTTTCATTTTACTAACATTTTGGTGGGGGCTTAGAGATGTACAGGATATACACACTAACATGCAGAGTGTGGAGGGATGCAGAAATTAACTTTGCAGATTGCAGTTGGATATAGATAGAAAGCATTGTAATTCAAAACAATATCCAATTGTTTTAACTGACTACCTCACCTGAGACACCATTCTTGGCAGGCTGATGAGATGTTTCTTGGTTAAATTCACCTGGCCAGCTACCTAAGCAAGGGGAAAGCTTCCTCGATCAACTCTTTCATTTATTACTAGTGTGTGCAAATATATATCTAAAATGCAGCTCTTAATGCACTGATTACATTAAAGGAGGTGCCTTGTTTCTTCCTGCTCTCTTCTCTGATTTAGCTTTTTTAATGTAACTTTGAAGGGTGTTTTTTCACTTGACATTTTGATAGCCTTACAGTTTGGAATGATGTTATTCAGATAAGATAGTGGCACTGTGGTTCTTGTTTAAATTGTGTTTTTCACTTGGGTCAAATTCAGAGGCCATGAATAAGATTTATGGTGATCCACAAGAACAAACTGGGAATGAGTTACTGAGGGCAAGAATAGGTAGAGTTGTATACAGTGAAAGAATCTCCAAGCTAGTAGATTATGGACTATGTCTTTTGAACCATAGATTCTCAAAGAGTTCAAATTTCTAAAGTGGTCAATGCAAATAGCATGTATCTCAGAGATTTCTGCACATGAGCCTTAAAGATCGTAAGCAACTTATGCTTTCTCACACAATTTCCCGGAAGGTAAATGTATGCCCAAAAGACTTCTGTCATAGGTTATATACCTGGGGGCAGTGTAGACCAAAACTTCGTACCCTGCAGTCCCAGGGTGCGCGTTTGCTGGGGAGAGGATTCTGATGGCTTACTCCATTGACCGACGTGACACTGTAGTATTTTCTCTGGTCAGTATATGGTGAAGGTCTTTGACATATGAAAGTTTTTTATTTTTTTAATTTATATATATATTTTAAATTTGGAAAGGAACATGCCTGACTTATTTTCTGGCATCACATAAGGAAGGGCATATTTGAAGATTTGTGTGTGTGTGTGTGTTTTCTCCACACTGTTCTTTATTAGAGAAGCTAAGCTGTTGCAGTTATAAGACATTATGAAAGTATTTGCTTAAATTTGTACTTCTAAGTTCCATGATAGACTTTCATCTTTCTTATGAGTAGCACAGTAGAGTCATCGGTCAGAAAATATTATTAGTTCCTCATCATTGGTAACATTATGCTTGATGCTGTAGAAGGAAGGCCATATAAGAACCATTAAAAGCCCAGAGAGATATTTTGAAAAATTTGAAACATAAAACTTACTTTTGAAACATTAAAAATTACTTTTCTATAACAATCGGAAATGAGGTAAATTTAACATACTTCATTCATTCTTTCATAACTCATCCTGTCATCTCTTAGAGGTTTTTGTTACCTGTTACAATAAACATTACTGATTTGTAATTGGTACATTAATTATCTATATTCATTCATTCATTTATTCAGCAAACATTTATTTTCTACTCTGTGTGCAAATAGGTATCTCTGAAGTGCTTGAGAAATTTATTCTCCTAAGTGTTTTAATGTATCCACATTATAATCTTATTTATACAATTGAACTTTATTGTTTATGAAATAAGGGTTTTCTAAGTAAATATAAACTTCAGTACAAATCACAAATTCTGACTTTTTGAGGGTTTATGGTATGTTAATGGTTTCTATCCTTGAGGGTTTTACTATCATATAACCCACTAATGTGTGTGTTGACTTTAGCTAATGAAGCTATTCAGTTTTAGGGATAGTGATCTTTCTGTTGAATGATATTATCTCCATCTTAAAAGTTGATTTAAGATCAGCTTTTGGAGTGAAGAGAACAATAAGAGAGATTAAGGGCTGACCTCTAACCCTTACAATCTGAGATTCTTTGGAGCTTGGTTTCTAAGAGGCTATTGGCAGCCTCTTAACCAGGATTTGCAGCTTTCGGGCTTCTTGCCTCCCTGGGATAGGTGCTAACTCGGTCCGTGCTTCTAACAGCTCTCTCAGAGGCTTTCAAACAGGATATCTGTCTGGGACTTGCTGTTCTTATACACTTTGTCATGAAATAAATTTTGTGGGTGTGCTGTTTTAAAATCTGGTCATGTTTATTATTAATCTACTTTTTTTCCCTGTCAACTCCCATTTGGTGTCAGAATGCACACTAAAATTTTACAGTGCTTGTATATAAATTTGTAGACAGATTATTTTTATTACTAATTTGATATTCTGGAATAATCCTCTGGAACAAAATTTAGAAAAATTCTATTATTATTTTACTATAAATTATACCTAGTATGTTTATGGTCAAGTGATCTGTGCTGTCAAGCATTATGTGTTCCATAGAAACTATAGATGTTTGCCTAAATATTGCATGAACTTAATAAATTTCAATAATTTGTATAAGATGTAACCTATAAGTTTCCTGTTAGTAACTTAGTTATTTGAATTGTATCCATTACTGTTATAGGAACCAGACAGATCGCTTGCTTTCACTGAGCCCCGCAAATGCCTCCCTCTATCACATGCCTGCTTTCCAATGTCACATAGAACAAGGTTCTAATAATAAACTTTAGAGCATGTGGTTACTGTGGGATTTCTTACCTTGCATTTTTTAACCTCCGGTGTACCTCAAGCCACAACAAACAGTTGCATTTTGGCTTTCCAAAGGATTTAGCCATTAGGCACAGTTGTACACTGAATACAAAATGTTCTGTGTAAAATGAGGCTAACATGAATTATATATAATATGAACAATCTAACAGAAAGCAGAAGCTTGAGAATTTTAAAGCTGAGACTAATCTTGTATATAGTGACTTACTTAATTTTTAGTAGGAAAAGAAAGATGTTTATTATATATTTTTTGATATTGCTCTGCACTAAAACATGTGCCTC
This sequence comes from Phyllostomus hastatus, assembly GCF_019186645.2. Taxonomy (NCBI): domain Eukaryota; kingdom Metazoa; phylum Chordata; class Mammalia; order Chiroptera; family Phyllostomidae; genus Phyllostomus; species Phyllostomus hastatus. The sequence continues at coordinate 16,837,841 of NW_025333857.1, forward strand.
ATAGTCATACTTTCTTAAAAACATTTTAAGTTAATCTTGGCCTACCTGATATTGCAGTAAAAATCAACTGGTAATGAACACATTTCAAATGTTTATAAAAAATTCCGAGTAAAAAAAAGTTCCTTGAAAATCTGTGGTTCCTTTGGAATTTTCTATTCACCTTCAGCAGTGAAGAGAGGCAGGAGGACTAAGTAGACTATGTATTCTTTGAGTGAGGCTCAGGGGCTCTAGAACTTTGTTACCACAGCACAGGACACACTTTTTCTCATTAGGGCCTTTGAAGGCCCAATAAAATCAAGTGAAGAAATAAAAACTATTCTTTTTTTATAAAACTGTAATAAAGAAATTTTTATTGAGTGGAATCTGGCTTATATTTTTCTCATACCTTCTAATTGTGAGCTAGGGCAGGTATTAAAGGGTAGAAAGGTTTGCATTATATATTTTTAAGTATTTTTTATCGATTATGCTATTGCAGTTTTCCCAAATTTTTCCCCTTTATCCCCCATCCACCCTGCCCCCCAACCTTCCAGCATTACCCCCACTCTTAGTTCACGTCAATGGGTGTACATATGAGTTTGAGTCCTCTATTTCCTATACCATTTTTTATCTGTCCCCATCTATTTTATGCCTACTAATTGTGCTTCTTCTTCCCTGCACCTTTCCCTCCCTATTACTCCCTTTCCCCTCCCCACATTCATCCCTCTGTGTGATGTTCATTTCTCTGGTTCTGTTCCTGTTCTGGTTGTTTTCTTAATTTTTGTTTTCATTGTTTTTCTTTTCTTTTAGGTTCATTTGTTGATAGTTGTGAATTTCTTGTTTTGTTGTTCATATTTTTTATCTTCTTTTTCTTAGGAAAGTCCCTTTAACATTTCATATAATAAGGGCTTGGTGATGATGAACTCCTTTCACTTGACCTTATCTGGGAAGCACTTTATCTGCCCTTCCATTCTAAATGAAAGCTTTGCTGGGTAGAGTAATCTTGAATGTAGGTCCTTGCCTTTCCTTACTTCAAATACTTCTTTCCAGCCCCTTCTTGCCCGTAAGTAAGGTTTCTTTTGAGAAATCAGCTGGTAGCCTTATGGGAGCTCCTTTGTAGGTAACTGTCTCCTTTCCTCTTGCTGCTTTTAGGATTCTCTCTTTATATTTAATCTTGGGTAACTTTTAATGATGATGTGCCTTGGTGTGTTCCTGTTTGGGTCTGACTTCTTTGGAACTCTCTGGGCTTCCTGGACTTCCTGGAAGTGTATTTCCTTTGCCAGACTGGGGAAGTTTTCCTTCATTATTTGTTTAAATAAGGTTTCAATTTCTTGTTCTTGTTCTTCTTCTTCTGGCACCCCGATAATTAGAATACTGGAATGTTTCAGGTTGTCCCAGAGAATCCTCAGCCTCTCTTCATTTTTTTGGATTCTTGTTTTTTTGTTCTGATCAAGTTGGTTGTTTATTTCTTCCTTTTGTTCTAAATTGTTGCTTTGAATCCTGGTTTCCTTCTTGTCACTGTTGGTTCCCTGAATAGTTTGCTTTATTTCATTTTGGGTATCTTTCATTTGTTCTCTCATTTTTCGACCAAGCTCAATCAGTTCTGTGAGTATTTTGATTACCAGGGCTTTAAATTCTCCATCAGATAGGTTGGCAATCTCCTCATCAGTTAGTTCTGAGATTTTGCTGTGTTCTTTCATTTGGGCCATATTTCTTTGTCTTGGGGCAGCTGATAGGTTGTAACCAGGAGAGGCCTTAGGTATTCACCCAGGAAGGGCAACCCTCCTTGCTCACTGCCGGTGTGGGAGCGGCCAGAGAGGGAACAGTGCAGCTCACCTGCTGGACTCTAGCACACTTTCCAACAGACTCTCGTGTCAGACTGGAAGTATCTCTCACAGGTGCAACCCCAACCTTAGCCCAGAGTCAGCTCTGAGTTTCAGTTTTCCCCTTAAGTCAGTCTCTCCTGTGCAGCTCTGCCAAGCTCAGCAGTCAGCCCTGTCCCCCAGCCATTTCTGGAGGTTTTTCTGAGTTGGCCTACGCAGTCTGTCTTACCAGTCTGGTGGTTCTGGTTGAATTTTTCTTTAATTCCTTGGTTGTCAGAGTTCCATGCAATTTAATTTTCTGGCGATTTTCATTGTTTATTGATTTTAAATTGGTTGTTAACATCCTTTTAGTTGTGCAAGGAGGTGAAGGGTTTCTACCTTTGCCTCCATCTTGGCCAGAACTAAAACTATTCTTAAGTACTGTCCTTTGACACAAACCTGCCTGGTTTCCACCTTGCATATTATCTCTGCCCATGACTTTGCTCCTGACGTAAACCATATTTGAAATGACCTCCCTTCAAAACCTTATATTTACATTCTCTAAGGTCTAGTGCTAGCCTTAGCTTTTCCACAAACTTGGACTATTAAAGCTTGTGTTGGAGTCTTCTTCCCTTGAAATCCTACAGCATTTATTTATCATGTCATTCATTTGAGCGGCTTCATTATGATCTGCATTATGCTTGAATTTATGTTCTCATGAGTACTTTGTTTACCCACCTTATTGACCAATATGTTTTAAGGACCAGGACTATCTTAGACTATTTTGTATTCCTTGCAGCACCTGACAGTAATGGACACAATCAGTAACTTGTTGAATGAACAGATTTTCAGCAAGTAGGTTAATTTATACCTTCATCTGTTTTGAGCATGTTTTTGAACTGATCCATCTTTGCTGACCACTTTAGTCTGCAAGGGAAGAAATTTGTGGAGGAAAGCAAAAAAGGAAGGAAACTTATATTTGTGGAATACTTGTTATGTACCAGGCAAAATGCTGGGCTTTTATCACTTTTGATCTCATTTCATCCTCAAAATAATCACAGGTGCTAAGCTATTATTATTCTTATTTTATAGTTTAGGAAACCGAGGCACATAGCTTATAAGTGGTAGCGTTAGTTCAAACTAAAAAGCTATCTGGTAAGACTGTACTCATTCTAACACAGCAACCACACAGATCTATTGAAGACATCTAGAAACAGTTTTTTAAATTAAACTGATGTACAAAACCCAATACCAACATGCAAAAATCTCCGTTCATAATATATAAGTAAATTCAAAAAGATTCCTTGATTTACAAAATAATATCTTAAACCGTGAAACTCCATGTGTGTATCTTAAATAAATTATAAGGTTGTAGCACAAAAATATTTTCCCATCACCTAAGGACTTTTTTTTCTTTTAGAGGGAAGGAGTGGGTGAGAGAGGGAGAAAGAAACATTGATTGATTGCAGCCTGTATGTGCTGGACCAAGGATCAAACCCACACTCTTTTGGTGTGTGGGACTCTGCTCTAACCACCTGAGCCACACCATCCAGGGCAGCACAAAATTTTTTGAAAAACAAAACCTAATTATTGAGAAAGGCTACACTTATAATATTCATATTCATATGAAACCTGAATATCTATTTTGAGAGAAAATAACTTGGCTTTCTTTCATATTTTAAAATTTTACTTATATACCTGTCATAATATAAGAATTATTTCTATCATAAATATCATGATTTTGAATCCATTATTATATTAATGTTAATATTATTATAGAACAATATTTGTCATTTATTTATGAAATTGATCTATATTTATTTAATGATGATTTGGTTTTTGAGAGTCAGCTCAGTACAAAGCACCTTGCTTGGTGCTGAGCGTATTTTGTTTTCTCTGATGCATCTGTAGATGAATGGGGTGACAGATATAGTTACAGCTACTACAAAGGAGTGAGTGAGGAAGGTTGGAGAGTTGGAGTACGAGAAGTGGTAATCAATAGTTACAGTCTGAGTGCCTTGAATTTTCAGACTTGAACTTTGGTATCAGGAGGAAGTTTTCAAGTCCTGCCCCAGCATATGGTTGATATTAGAGTCTTAAAAGTAAAGACAGTTCTCCTTACCCTTGCCCAGAAGCATGGAAAATATTAGATTATTACATTTGAATAAAGATGACAAGTGTAAATGTCATTCCCAATGTTTCCTTTGTTTTAATCCTCAGCACCCATAACCCAGGGAACTGGTGTCAACTTTCCAATTGGAGAAATCCCAAGCCAACCATACTATCATGACATGAACTCGGGGGTCAATCTTCAGAGGTCGCTGTCTTCTCCACCAAGCAGGTAACTGGAAGAGAAGGGGCTCTTGTTCTCCATCTGTATGCAAATAGGGAGGTAGGGAGGTACAGAATAGGGGAAACAAAGCAAAGAGTTAAAGAGTTTTTGCTGATTTCATACAGATTTTTCATCTTTCCTCACAAAATGTATTTTTACATTTAAAAATTAAATGTAATTTTTATTCAAAGCATTTTTTAAACTTTTTAAGGAGTGACCAGAGAACTATTAAAATGTATTGATATGATTTCTGTCCTGTTCTGTGAAATATTATAATTCTTCAAATTAACTAATTCTTTTGGTGACTTTAAAAATGCCATTGCCTTGGCAAAGAACCCTGGTTTATGATTGATCCATCCTACAAACTTTTACCCTAATACCACACTCAAGCTGGGGAAAATGAAACATACAAAATAAAATGTGTCATTTATTTAAAAGTAAAAGGCCTCATTCTAGTCCAAAGTTTGCCATGTTCCTCAATTAATTGATATTCTTTGAATAATTTAGTGAACTCTCAGATACCAATTAAAATATTACCTGCTCTGAGATTTGGTTTAACCACTCTTTTTTGTAGAAGAGCTACAGTGAGATTACTCTGCTTGTTAGTTCTTTGTTGACATTCTCATTTTTCTCTCTTGACCTTCTTATTGTAAATTTCATTCCCACAAAAGTTTAAAAAGAGGTTTCCTATTTAATTGAGGGATAAATAGCTTGGAAAGTCACTGTACATAGGATTTCAAGAGGATTGAGTTAATGAGAAGGTAAAGTGAATAAATAGTATAGCTTTATTATTTTTTTAGTTAAATATGCAATATATGAAGACCCATTTCATTTCCAGAGTGTTAAATATACCCATGATCAAATATGATGGTATACAGGAATTCCAGAAAAAAACATATGTTTTATTTTTATTAACTTTTTAAATATTATTTTAAATAATATTAATAATAATAATATTAACTTAAAAATTAAAAAATTGACTATTTTCCTATCCTATTTTTGTAATGCAAGTTAATTGCATTTCAGTTAATTATGGGGCTATGGACATTTGTATGTTTATTAGCTAAGTTTAATTTTATATCATTTATGATCAAAGTGTATTTTTATATAGTTAGATTGTGTAGCAAGATAATTGGGCTTAATATCACTAAAATAGTAGTGACGTGGTGAGATTTTAAAATGCTTTAGTTTTTTTTAATTTAAAATGTGAATAGTAATTTCTAAGTTTGTCTGATGGACAGTATTTTGTCAACATAGAGCCTTTCTCATGGTTATTCAGTATCAGACATTATGTCATTCTGAATAAAAATGGTTAAAAATTTCTCTATTATTTCCTTATGAAAATCTTTTCTCTATCATTTCAAGTTTTCCATATTTACTTCTGACTCAGAGATGGGAGAATTAGATTAAAGCAGGGTTTTAAAAATATCTACCTTCTAACTCGAATACCATCAGAAGGAACTAAAGAACTATTATTCACTCTCACTATGGATAGAAATTGCTACCTTCTACATCATGTCAATACTGTGTGAGTTGTGAGTCAAATATTAATCACAGGCACATCTGTGAAAATACCCAGACATACACACGCTTCCAGGTTTTGGAAACAGGACAGTTAGAAAGAGCAGAACTTACTTTGTGTCAAACAGCTTCCATCAACATGCCCTGGGCAACTCACTGAATTGCTCTAAATTTGTGTCCACACATCTAAGAAGAGGGAGGATTGGTTTATGTGTAGGACCTCTGATATTCTTTGGCATTATGTTTTTCACTTGATTAAGTTAATTTAGAAGACATCTTTTTAGGTTTTTACCTACAGAGATGTAAATAGGGACTTCTTTTAACTTAGGGAAAAATATCCATTTTTATAGTCAATTAACTGTTTAATAGGGTGTTGGTGGGGATATATATCAAGCTATCTGGCGTGTGCTACAAAATGGCTTTTTAACCTCTGCTTCAAATGCTCACTTTTCCTAATAATTGAGATGAGCCATATTTTCTTTATTAAAATATATCATATTAAAAGTACGATATACTGTGTAGTTTGAATTCGGTAGTGGCTTGCTTTTTCATGGTTAATCTTAAGAATAAGGGATATCAATAACCTGATTTCTTCAGAAAAGATAAAGAAGAATATATGAAATAGTTTATAATTGGTAACATACTATAACAATTTTAATATTATTAATTATATGGTTACTACTAATAGCTACTATTTAGTAAGTATCTTCTAAATGCCATCCACTTAACTAAGAGCTTTACATTTTATAACTCATTTAATCCTCTCAATCACTTCCCTTTGAACTAGGTTTTATTATTTCCATTTTATAAATGATTAAACTAAGTTTAGAAAGGTTAATAAGCCTACTACTAAGAAGTAGTAAGTAGCCTAGATTCTATACTAGACCAGTGCCACTCCACACAGCTCAAGTTCTGCTCTGCTCCATTTGTTTATCTTTGAATTACTGTGACAGGATTATATTGTTAATATCAAGTGTAATGCAAATGAACATTATTGATATTGATAATAATTTTAAAAATCAGGTACAATCTTAATAACAATTTTAAAATTAGTACCTATATCTCATTAAGAATTCACTTTTTACATCTGAAATTTCTTTGGAAGTACATTTCAAACATAAATGTAATAAACATCATGTTTATGAGGCAGATAGTGATATAATATAGCGTCATAAATAATATCTACAATTGGAAATAGCGTTAACCCTATTTATGTCTTGAATACTCACCATTATTTCAAACTTAGTCTGAGATTTTGTGTTTATGGAAATTTCCACAGTAAGAATCTCCTCAAAGTATATGCTTTGAAATGCTACACATCTTCCTAGAAATTCCATTAACATAACTACTGTCATGTTTTAACAGCAAAAGACCCAAAACTATATCCATAGATGAAAATATGGAACCCAGTCCTACAGGAGACTTTTATCCCTCTCCAAACTCACCAGCTGCTGGAAGTAGAACATGGCATGACAGAGATCAAGGTGAGTAATAAAGAGTTGCCCCCAGCGACATTAGAGTAATATGTTAGCTCACTTCATGTTTCATTTAGTCAGAATATCATTAGTTGAACCAACATGGGTTATATTTTCTTCATAAAATGACTGCACTAAAATTATTTTTAAGATAATGTACAAGTCAAATGGTGTCAAAGTTAACTTTTAAAAATCCCGTGTTTTACATGTTTATTGGACTTTATTTTTCAGACAGAATGATTTTTTTAGAGCCTCCAATTGTGTGTGGGATAGATTATGATCTGTCTATCTTAGCTGGTTGGACTGCAGCAGAACCACAGTTTTGATTGAATTAGATCAGTTTGCTTCTCTTTATGGGGTACTTCAGGGAGGAGCCAGCCTCTAGCCATTGCAGGTGCCAGTCACTGCAAGCTCCCATTTAAAGGAGGCCATAATACCTTTTGAGAGTAGTTATAGCATAAACAGTAAGTAAATGTGGAATGTAGAAACTTTGGATCTAAGTCAACCTGGTCATTCTTTCTAGATAAAACTATGATACAGTTCTAAGAAAGCTTTAGGGGGAAACATAACTAAGAAGTAGGTATTATTTGGCTCTCTGAAATTCCAGCTTACCTCCATGTTATTTTTAAAGTCTATTTCAACAGTTTCAACCAGTGTGCCACAAGAATTTTTAAAACCTGCAGTACCTGACTATTTAGTGAGGAGCACTGACCTCTTTGCCCTTAGATTGTCAAATATAAAAATGAAAACAGCAAACACAACAATAGCCATTCAGTGTGAATGAATCAAAATTATACCTGGTTTGCTGTTAGATTGGGGAAAAGTATATATTTTGATATGCTGCAAAATTTTAGTAATTAGTTTATATGTGCAGGGAGGTGAAAAAGGTTGAAAATCATTGGTTTATTGAATTAAGTCAAATCTATTCCCTCAGACATATCTATGCCCTTTTTTTTGCCATAATTAGAGGGAGATTATCAAGCCTGGAAACTGAAAAATTAGCTAACTACAATTTTTGTTAGTATGTGTGCATGGATACAAATATAACTTATAGCAGCAGCATAAAAATGTACTTGAGAATTGTCTTTTAAATCAAGTTCTACATTTTATTAAAAATGTAGAAGAAAAGCACTCTTTATTGGTAGTTTTCAGACTGTGGCTTGGGTGTGTGAACCTGAGGGTTTGGAAGCTGTATGTCGAGTAATCTCAGGAGACAAATAACTTAGCAGTTAGGAGTCAAAGTCAGTTCCTTATTCAAGACTACGTTTTTGCTGCTCCAGATTTTTTATGCCAAATGCTATAGGGTTTAAAGAACAGTGAAAATTTTTCATGGAGGAATTGAACTTTGAGTCCACTGGGCCTCCTTTAACAGGCTGAGATCTTTAACTAGTGAAGAAGGGGGAGGCATGGCGTAGGCAGGCGCTGTGCAGAAGTTGGTTTCAGATTGGCCATGTATGTCCTGTGGCTGGACACTGTGCAGGAGGAAGTAATGGCAGATGACAGAGGTCATTCTAAGGACATTCTTGGAAACGAGCTGGAGACTTCTACTCTAAGGACATTTTTTACAATGTATTTTTTGGGCAGTAGACAAAATCATCTATATAAAACATAATGATGTCACATCACTTCTCTGCTTCAGATCCTTTAGTAAATTTCCATTCTGCTTAGAGGAAAATGAAAATTCCCTCATGTGACTAAGAAGCCCCATTTGTTGTCTGCCTGTCCTTTGGCTATCACTCCAGCTTCCGTGGGTGCTATCTGCTTCTCCTTCTTACACTTGGGCCCACTGCTTTGTGTAGGTTTGGGAAGACAAAACCCAAGACCTTCATATAAGCCATGTTTTCTGGAAGCCCCTCTCCTAACTCTATGAAAAGATCGTGTTCTCTTTTGTTTTTTTATCTTGTCATTATTCAGTTCCAGCCTACCTGGAGGAGTTTCATCCAGGTCTTAACTGTTTTTTTCTCATGATATTCAGTATGGTTCCATGTACTCATAATATGTTATTACACATTTATCAATGGAATTGTCTCAATCTGCCTCCATTATGAGGTCAGGGACTTTATCTGTTTTGGCTACTACTGTAACAAGCACCTAATAACCATGCACAACACTTGGTGCTTAGTAGGGGCACAGTTAACTTTTGGATAAATGAACTGTTGATGGGCAGAACACTGGTCTTATTAGTGAAGGCAAGAAAAAATAGGGACCTTTATCAGACTTGCAGAAATGATGATATAAACAAAATCCTCAACCTTTTATATTTTATTACTTGTTTTACTGATATTGTCAGCTTATTCTAAACAAAGCCATATTTTCCCCATCAGAAAAATCATTCTGGAAAAAATTCTAATGGTAATAACATTGTGAATGTGTAGGAGTGGATATGTTGTTCAGAAGTGTAGTATTCGTTATTGTAGAGAGTGTCACTTTTAAGAATTGATTCCCCTTTCAGCCTTTTGAATAAAGCCAATCTCAAATCATATTATAAAACATTTTTGAAAAGTAGAAGGGAAACTGTCATTCTTTCTCTTTGTAAAATCATTGTATTGTCTTGGTGATTTTCTTTTGTCAAGATGACTAGAGTTATTAGAGAAGTCTGTAAAGGCATATTATATTAAGAGAAGAAGAATGATCCATTCTCAAGTGAGCTTAAAAAAAAGTCTGTCACTTTAATTCTGAAGACCCTGAAGACTTTGTAATGTGCACAATAGGCCATTGTGGAAAAAAGACTTCAACTACCATGAAAAAATGAGGACAGTACAGTACTATCTTTATAAATTTGTTAATGCAACTGCAGTCCTTTTGTTCTTAGAAAATTGCTTTTTAAAATTTTTCAAAGTAAAATGACCCATGGTTTTTCTTGTTGGTCTTCAAATGTTTTAGACACACTTGCTTGCCATGAAGGGAATTTTCTAAAGGGCATATCAAGTACTACTCGCTATTTATAATGACTTTAGTACATGTTTTATACTTGTTTCTGCCACAAAGCCCTGTACTAATTGGTATTCAATAAGTAGTTATTAGTTGAGTAAAATGTGCTTGTGCTTATAATTGACAGAAATGTTTGAATTTTGCTATTATTTCTTGGGTATGCCTTATTCCATTGTGTTAACTTTGCATTAAAATCTATTTCTGTGATAGCCCTTAGCAAAACTAATATTTGAAATATGAGAATTAAAAATAAATTTATGGGCGAATTTATTGTAACATTCTACTTATAATCTGAAACCCCAACCTAAAACATTGAGATTTATTCCAAGTAGGCAAAAAATAAAGGATGTGATAGCACCAAATTACTATACTTATTTCACTTGTAAAAAAAAATCAGGCACAATTTTAATATAAAATATAGATTCATGTAATGACAAAATTGTATGTAATTTTTAATAATTTAATAAAAAATTATTTTTATTTTAGCCTGTTACTAACAAGTAAATTTTTTAAAAATAAAAACATTAACAATTTCCTGATTATTAAAGTTATAATTTTTAATTTTTCAGAATGTAGACACAAACATTTTAAAACTAACCACTATTTAATCGTGTTAAAAATTTGGTAGGAATGTATATAATTTGCTAAAATTTCTTCTGATGAATAGTGATGGAAATTAAATTTGTCAGCACCTACATTATGTAATATTTATATTTTTATTTTATGTTCTTTTACACATAGATAATGGAAAGAAAAAGAAAAAAAGAAAACTGGATCACTAACAAGGCTCATGTAGACACTGATATTCCTTTGCTAGAGTGTAGAATATTTTTTCTTGCTTAGTCTTCAATGAATTTCCCAGTCTTATAATTCTGGCTTTTCCCTCTTGAAAACTTTCTTTTTTGGATACTGTTTTTCATCATTTTAGGTTTTTGTGGTTAAATAATAGAACTAGGTTAACTTTTCAATATGTATGTTGAAAATTTCCTTTATTTCAGTTGTTACACCAGAACAAATTTCACATGACCCCTTGTCTACCTTAATTATTTTTTTATACCAGAGCCATTTCAGAGACTCAGTTCCTAGTCAAGGTGCTTGTCTTGCAGTCATCAGAGTCATCTTTTGCAACTTCTGATAAAAGAGAAGAATAAGAGGCAGGTCTTGGGTTGTCAAGTTACTTTCAAGGGAATAAATGTAGTTGCATGTCAGTGCCCAGAAATTTAACAGACTAATAATTCTAATAATTTTGCTTAAAAATTTGAAACCATTTTTATGACTGTCACTTTGCCACTGCATTCTAATAGTCATTGATTCATCTATGCCTGAAGTTCTAAAACACTATTTAATAGATATTTAGTGATAGGGTAAATATATTTGTTGTATACAGCTGGGGTTTTTAAGTGGAAATTTCAGCAGCTTCTCAGTCTGATCAATATTTAAACAATTTGTAATTTTAAGTAAATGTAAATTTAAAATGACATTTTTGCAGTAATATTTTATTAGTTCCTACTACACATTGAGGATTTGAGATAATTGGACTCAATTAACATTTATCAAATGCCTATTTTTTTTGCCAGAAATTTTTCTAGGCACACAATATGAATAAATTAGATTTCCAGCCCTTGACCTACAGAACAAAAAAATAATTTTTTACTCTTATGAAAAATGGTGGTTCATGGAGAATAAACAATGTGAACCAGAGTATGAAAGGACTGTCTACACACCTAAAAACTAACTTACTTTTAAGCATTATAAGAAGTAACTGTTTACACAAAAATCAATAAATTAGTATGTTAGTGAGAAGTAGCACTACTTAGTGGTATATTGGTATATAATTACAATTTTAACAGTAGTTTAAAAATTTATGCAGGACTCTTCAGTAGGCAATATTTAGGCATCTTGTTTTGGTTGCTCTTGGTACTAGAAAATAACACTATTTTTTAAAATTTATAGTTTTGTCATATAAATACATCTCTTTAACTAGTCTTTGTGAAATTTTAATATATTTTCAAGCCCTAGAAATTTATTTTGACTATTTTGCAAATGTTCTCATTTGTAATATAGTCTTAGATGTTGTACTAAATTTTGATTTGCACTTTGTAAGGTTTCTGTAAGAATATAGTATTGAATATCCAATGAATTAAGGCAAATACCTCAGGGAACACTGGGGGCTGGAGAGTATTGATGCTGGCTTGTATGAGATCAGTCAGGTACAGGAAATAAATAACAGTGAGAGTGCAGTAGCATGTAAATAGAACTGGAATCAGAGACCAGCAATTTAGGGAATATTAACAGATATGTTGGATACAAGATCATTTAACCAAGTTTGGAAAATTCTATTTTAACAAAAATTCAAACTTTTAAAAAATGAATGAATTTGTAGAATATTTAATATGCTACTATGTGCTATGGATGTGAATATGCATGAGTGAATATTGACTGGATATGTTTATTAAATTTGGGACTTCAGAACATTTTCTTCCCCATCTGGGAACCAGTTGGTTCCACTTTGGAAAACTACTCTAGCCCAAACTACCACCTGCAAAATGATGCCATCTGAAGATTTCTCTAGAGCTGTCAGAGCTGGGTGAATGGGTAGCTTTCACGAGTAGTTGAGTAACTTCTATCTGCGAATCATTGACTTTAAACAAAGCTCTAGAAAATGGCAAGGCAAACAATTTAGTAATCTTCCTGGAAGAATTCTTAAGCTACTTTTGGGCACCAGATAGAACACCAAGAATTCCTTACATTCCTAGAGTTTGTATCACAAGGATTAAATATCAAATTTTGAAACAGGCAAAATGAGATATACAAGTGCTTTTGACAGACAAATTTGAAGAGATGGTTGGAATTTAAGGCTTAAGCACAATTTTTAAGATTTTTTTGTTTAAGCTTCTTATTAATGAAAATATCAGAAGTCAAGAACTTTGACTCCTTACAGAATTTGCAGTGAACCTCCATGTCCCATGATGCCATCAGAGAGCAAACTCCAGGACACCTCTGCCACATTGCATTTCATTCTCTCCAGCTCCACTGCTGTACGTGAAAAATCACAGCATGAGCAGCTGTCAAACAAAAAGGAAAACAATAAACTGTTGGTGAAGTCAGAATTCCTCCCTTTGCCTACCAATTAAAAGATGTCCATGCTCCTCTCACACATTCTAATCAAGAAGAACCTTCTGGGTAGGGTAAACCTGTGTACCTTTTAGAAGGGCCAATACTACTTAGTAGGAGAAAGTTATATATCTGTGCTCTGGAACCTCAGTGATTTGAAAATATAGCATTTGCAGGAAAACCACAATGGATAATTAGTTTGAAAAAAATAACAACTGCCCTCACTGGTGTTGCTCAGTTGGTTGGGCTTAGTCCCACAAAGCAAAAGGTCACCAGTTTGATTCTGGGTCAGGGCACATGCCTAATGTTTGGGTTGGGTCCCCGGTCTGGGTGGGTACGAGCAACTGATTGATGTTTCTCTTCCTCTCTCTCTCCCTCCCTTCCCCTTTCACTAAATCAATCAGTCAGTCAATCAATCATCAATGGCAACTTGCTAATTAATACTAGGTCTCTAAATTGATGGAACACAGCCTGAAGTAGGAAAGTGGAAAACCCAAAGGGAGATAGTGTACTTCAGTATCTTAGTGTGCCATGCAAAGTCTATTGGAGTGGCAGAAAGTTTAATTTGAATCTTTTTTTCACATTGATTTTATGTTTAAGTTTATTTTGAAGTAGTTTGGAAAGCTATTGTTATACTACCAATATTGTATATAGTAAGAAACTGAGTTTTTAGGACTAGAACACTGATTATTAGACTCTTTGGTGAGGTATAGTAGAAACTATCGGTTCAGAGAGGCTGTCTCATCCAAAGCATCCAGGTAATTAATAGCAGAGCCTAGATCATCTCTTTTAAAAGCAGATTTTTTTCCTGTTATCCTACAATCTACCTAGAGAATCAATTTACTAACTGACTGATGTAGAGGTAAGTGGACCAGGAGAATTTGAACACTGCTTATTAAGTCTTGGCAGGTGGACAGTTTTCCTAGGAAGCTTCATAGAAGATTTCATTATACCTTGTAGAGCTCGAATGAGAGAGTAGGGGTGAGTTCATGAGTTTTCAGGATTCTGGAAGACTGTCAAAATTTTGAGATAGTAAAATCCTCTGTTTTTAAAAAGACAACCTCTTAATATTAGTGCCATGATTAAAAGTTTTTCAACTAAAATACTTGGAGATATGAGTGACTTTAGTGGATAAATATGGAGAAGAGCTGGTTTGAATTAAATGTTTAAGCATAATTTTTAAAAGTTTTGAAGAGGTTTTTGTTGTGGAAAATGTCAAAAGTAGGGAGAAGCATAAAGCTCATCTCCTGTACCATTGCCCAGCTAGAACTGTTACCGATATCTTGCTAATCTTGTTGCTTTAATATCTCCCTGTTTTTGAAGCATTGTCAATCACAGAGATCATGTCATTTAACTTGGAGATATTTCTAAATGTATCTAAGTGACTTTAAAAAATACAACCCCAGTATCATTATCAATTTAACAAATATAAAAACAATTCCTTGCTATCAGCTAACACATATCTATATTCAGATTCCTTAGAATATCTTATAGGCTGTTTTGTTAAAATGGGGAGCCAAAATGGTATATGTGTTTGTATATTCAGTGTCTTTTTAACCTATAATCGTTATATTGATGATTTTTCTCTATTAACCATTTTTATATTAACTTCTTTTCCTAAATCATTTATCTGTTCAAGAAACCACAGAAATCAAAATTTTTGATTTCTCAGGACTGGGTTAAGACTTTACATATGTTTTTGCTGTTCAACCCTATTAAAAAAACCCATTTGACTGTTCATTAAACCCACCACCTCAGTGGTGGGATATTTTGACATAGATCACACAGACAATAAGTAGGAGAGGTAGAATCGGAACCCTTGTGTGTTCAGCTGCAAAACCCATGCTCATTATTACTATGTACACTGCCTCCCAAGCAACTCCTTGATATGTTTATGGTTTTGTGAACTAGTTACAAAACCCCTATTACAGTTTTTTCTAATACATGATACTTCAATACAGATAAATGCACATAATATCTGAGGCATTCATAGACTCTAGGGATTCATGAGTACAGTCTTTGAGCTGGGCTCAGGTTAAGAATTTTTATTTTATTTAATGATAAGATGTTAATAAATAATCCTAAAGTCTAGAATATCTTTAGTAGAGGTGTGTAACATACATCCAGTTTAAAATGAGTATGTGTATGTAAAAATATAAAAATTAATTTTATATTTATTGTAATATATATATTTTTTGTTCTGTTATGATTTTTTGCCTTATGTCTACAGCACTATAATGGTGGTCAAGAAACTAAACACTGGTATGGCTGAATCACTTAATTTCAGTAACCTCTGAGTTTTTCATCTGTGAAATAAAGGTTACTTCATGATCCAACATTCTAGATTTAAAATGAAGATTTATAGGCCTTTAGGACTTGAGTCTTTAAGTTTTCATTAACATGGATCTTTTTTAAAATTCAGAAAGGTTTTCATTTTCTAAATTATTATTACATGTTTATTTTACTCTCTTTGAATAATATAATAATTGGGCTGTTTATGTGCTTGGAGGCACCATATGTTTTGCCTTATACCTGAAGAATGTGCAGTTCATACAAATACATGTCCTGCACCATTCTGGTACAACAAATGATTGATAGAAATTGAGTTATTATTAATAACAGAGCCTTGCTATGGGATCAGTGTCTCCTACTTTGAAAATAAATGAGTCAGCCATACGGCAACATTTATTTTGTCTAAATGACTAGAGATGTAGCAATAGGAGACCATTATCCTGTGACAATATTCTGTTTCATTGACATTATCTCACAAATGTAATTGGTCCATTACTAAATAGAGGTTTTGTTACTGATCAATTTCATGATTTTCAAAACCATTAGGATAATAAATATGCCATCATAGTAATTTCATTGACAGAATGTTTTTTTTCTTCATTTACATTTGTTAGAGGAAAAAATATAGATTTAGGTTGAACTTAAACACTACAATTTATACCAGTCTTGACTACTTTTCCATTAAGAGAAATGGAATATTGTGCAGAGTAATCATATTTGCATTGAGCTGCTGAATGGATGACCTTAAGATTTTTGTGATTTTTTTCCTCTACCACACTAAAACACATCAAATCATAATTGCTCCTAAGCAATTAGTTTACCACCTCAGTTTAATGATTTTATTTGAAATAAGTGCCAGATCATTTCTATGACTTTACTGTAAATCCACTAAAGTAACACATCAGTTAAATTAACCCTAACCATTACTAGCATAAGCAATAACGGCATTACTAACAACAGAAACCTTGAGATATCTTGTAGCATAAATGTTTCTAAATGTGTGGCTTTTCCCCAAATGTTCTCTAAAAACTCATCTGTAATCTTGTTAAATTAGAACTCTTCCAGTATCTTTCTGACTTTTACAGTTAAGGTTACAGTATTGATTTTATTTTATAGTCCATGGCTCTCAGATGCTTAACACTAATAAGCCTCTATAGCCAAGAGGTTTTCCCTAGAGGCATGCTGAATAGCAGCTATTTACCTATGCCAGTATTTAATAAGTGACTAAAATACACTACACATCCTGCATAATTGTTCCATGTTTTTCCTCCTTTCAAATTAGGTTTTCTAACTTTATTCAAGATACTTTATCATTGTTTGTTAACATGAAATTGCTTAGTGGGCAAAAAAGCATTTTGAAGTGTTCTGTAAAAGCAGTTTTCATTTATTCAGTATTTACTTTTTTAATATTGTTCTTATTCAAAGGTTTTTGTTTTTGTTTTGTTTTTTATGTCTCAAGGAAGGTGTTTGTGGAGCTTAAAGGAGTTTGAGCTTTAACTTTATATTGGATGTAGGTGTAGCCTGGAGACTTTTTTTAATAGAAATGTGATAAATAGAGACTTGTAGTAACATGCTACTTACTGTGTCTGGGTTAGAATACACTATAAAGGGAGACATAACACCATGACAAATGTTGAAGAATACAGTAATATGCTTGAGTATAGTTGAGATTAAATAACCCAAGTTTAAAGTAAGATGTTTTATTTTTAACATGAAGAGTATCACATTTTCTCCTTTAAAAAAGAACTGATTTCATTTTTTTAAAAGGCTGAGAAATCTAATTAAAGATATTTTATCCCCTCCTAATGTAGACTGCCATTTTCCTGGTGATTTTAGAGCATGATAAAAGTAAATATAGATGGCGATGCCTTCTTAACATGGCAGCTAATTATTTTTTGAATCATCTGGCATCATCATCAAACTACTGTAGTGGGATTAAGTCCATATGTCTTGTCATAATGTTCAGAGCTTTTCCTTAACCTGGAGTGTATGGGAAGGACAGAGGCATTTCCCACCCAATCACAACATTTTACATAGAAGAGTCCTTACAAAGAGGTACTCATATATTCCCTTTTCTTCACTTGCATTCTCAAAAGTACTTTTTTTTTGCTGTTATCCAGTTAAATTGCAAATGTTACATTTAAGTATTTCATTTTATATTTTTGTAATATCCAATGCCTAAGACCAATGGGAGAGATTTTTTTCCTTGAAGTGTGATGTTTGTTTCAATAATAAGATCTAATATTGTGCAACTATCATTAGAAACTATGTATAAAATTCTCTTGAGGTACAGGTAGTATTTTCTTTCCCCAAAATATGTATTTTACAATTTTTTTATTGTAAAGTAGGACTTATTTGTGGGGGATTTAGAAAGGCAAACTGTGAAATGTAAATAAGAAAATAAAACTCACTTATAATCTTATTGTATAGAGATAACTTCAGTTACTATTTGGCTATATTATATGCTAGCCTGTTTTCTATGCATTTTAATGAATTCCTTACACATATTTTTGCACTAAATTGGGCTTATATGACATATACTATTTTTGTAAATTATTTTCTTTTTTGTCTTTCATTTATAATATAATGGCATTCTGCCAATTTCCACTTTATACTATGCCACCCTTTGGCTATACGGTAGATTTTTAAATGTTTACTTCGCTCATGGATATTTAGGTAGTTTTCAAGTTTATATATGATAAATAAAGATACAGTGAACATCATTGCATGCAAATCTTTGTGCTTAAATCTGATTATTTTATTTCTGTTTAGTTCTATTCAAATTCCCTAGTACCTAGCATACTGCCTGGCACAGAGTCATCAAGTAGATGCTCAATGAAATTTTGTTAAAGGAATATATACATTCCAACTAAAGAATTACTGAGTTAATTGTTATGTCTATTTCTAAGGCTTTTGCTAAATATTGGCACAGAATCCACAAAGAATTTATCAATTTACATTCCCACTAGCCATGCCTAAGGGGTTTATTGGACTCCACTGTCCTACCTATCATATTTAAATAAGAACATGTAAGAAATTTTGAAGCAATTCCTCTGAAATATATGTAAATAACAGTGTCTCTATGGCCTTGTGCCTCTATCCATACATCTCTTTTTTTTTTTTCATTTATATTTCATTTAAACCCCTGGACATCATACCAATCCTTTTTTCCATCAATCAGAACAGCTCCATTTTATTATGAAGGAAAGAGGAGATGAAGATGGTACATCAGGGATTGTGCAGAGCTGTGTAGTAAAGATATAGGCTACTTCCTCACTCCTGCAGGACATACTCCCTCAGAGGACTTCCCCACCATCAGTCCTTTATCTGTAGGTAAAACTTGTTAAAGGCAAGGATGAGTGTGGTTCTCTAGAGGGACACTGATAGAGATAATTACTTCAAAGCTTTGGGCTGGGATCTTCTAGGTTTGAGTGTTGTAGTATTTTACATATGTTTCTATGGGTTATAAATAACTTCTAAACTTTCCTCTCCTCAATATGGATTTACCACAAAGCAGAAACAGAGAAAGAGAAACCTTGGTCTCCTTTAACACTCAGCTGACAGCCTGACAGAGCAGCTTCCCTGCCTTCTCGTCCTCGGGCACAGGGCCCAAGCTGTTTCCTTGTCTCAGGACTGATTCTGGATTTATGGCCTGAAGTAAAAGGGTCAGATTTCTAGTGCTTGAATGTGTCCTATGCACTAGATTTGGTAGCTTCTCACTTATTATAAATAGTATTATTTTATGCAGATAATCAGTCATTTTTCACCTTACCTTCAAGCTTCCACCCCAACATTTTAATGGAAAACAGAAATTCCCCAGTTTAGCCAAGTTTGTTTCTCTCTCTCAGTGTTTTGTTTTGCTTGACAGAGTCTCAGTGAAGTAATGGATGTGTTGACCACCTTTGCCATCATACAATAATGAGTTTGGGCATTGTCTCTGAAGAACTTTTCTGTGTCCAGAATTTCTGAAATCTATAAAATTTGCAAGTCTAAACCTCTGAAAAAATAAAGAAATCTAGAAAACTATAACAGGTATTAACTTAAGTAAGACTAGTCAATATGATATTTTCTAGTCGAACCCCAGCCATCAGACTCCTCCCAGCTGCACATTCCCTTGTAGGCACTCGCGCTCTTTGATGGTGCGTCATGCCTGCTCTGCAGGGACAAAGCCAACAGAAGCTTCCTTACTGTTTACACTGCACTTGAGTTTTCTTCTGCAAAAATGAACCCAGTAACATCTGTACAAAAGCTCAATAATGCAAAAAATAAAGAAGATATTTTTAACTGCAATTATAACATTTTAAGCACTTAATTATAAACAATAACTTTAAATATTGGAAAAATCAGAGAAGCCAGCAAATGGTGTAACTTGTACCTCTAAGGGTTCCTTTAGACTTGCTTACAAGTATGGCATGTACGTAAGAAAGACAAAGAATATGTAAAAGGATTGAACTTTATAATATTTTAAGGCAATTTGCTTCTTTATTAAACAGAAATGTTTTGCTAAATCATCGGAATGGCACAGTACATACGTTTTATTTTTAAAAATACTTTATTTATTTTTAGAGAGGGGAAGGGATAGAGAAAGAGAGGGAGAGAAACATTGACTGGCCACCTTTTGCATGCCCCCAGCTTGCAACCTGGCCCACAACCCAGGCCTGTGCCTGACTGGGAATCAAACCAGTGACCTTTGTTTCACAGGCTCAATCCACTGAGCCACACATGCTAGTTCATATATTGTGATTTAGTGTTAGACTATGTTGAAAATAATAGCCTCCAAAAATTCAGAAATTCTTGTGTGTTTCTACATAATCAATTTGAAATAGTTTTATACCATAAATGTCATTATAGGGAAAAAGAACAGATTTTTTTTAAGAAAATGATGTTTTCTATATAGGCTATAGAAATGTGATTTGTAACTTTAATCTATTCAAGCATATTGGAAAAGCTAACATATTGCTCTACTGTATGTGAAAAAGGAGCAGGTGTCCCAGACAGGCAGGTGTTAAGGTGGCTGTTTGAGCTTGCCCTGGATCACTAGTTGACTTCAGTGAAGTTCTACTAACAGGTGTCTAACTGATTGGACTGCCATGTGACATTTATCCCGGGAGCGACTTGGATGACAAGCTGCTACAGACTGAGGAAGGGGTCTTTGCTTTGATGAAGAAATTGCCAAAACTCATGTCTCATTAGTGTTTCCTAAGGTTCTTTGGAAGTGAACAACAGTTTAATTAAGGGCTGACGTAAACGCGTTTCTGCACACTTCCCCTGCAGCATTTTATCACATTAGAATTGATCAAAATTGTTGCCTTGGGCTGACTTGAACAGATATACATCTGGAGCGCCATTTGTGCAAGCTGCTGATGAGTCGAGTACATACGCTGTGTTTCGCAGCAACACTCTTTCTTTGTAGATGAAGTTACCTTGTTGGGAGATGACTTGATCTAACTCTTTATTTGCTTAAGCCTGTATCTCTTTGAAGTTATGCCATGGAGTGAATGACACATGAGGGTTTAGGATGTATATGTCTCAGTGCCAAAAACATTATAGTATAGGTAGTAAAAATTATGTGATAATTTGATTTTGCACAATACTTATTTAAAGGTATGCTTAAGTCTAAGTGAACCAACTTAGTTTATATGAGTAGCCTACTTGAACTTTCCTTACACGGTGATTTTTTTGTTATGCATTTAACTGTACCATTGGTTTCTAAAGCCATAACTAATTTTCCAACTATTAATGTAAACATAGGTGTAGACACTGATGATTAATACTCTTAATGTAAATATTTTTTAGATCAGCCTCTCTAATCTTCTGTCATTAAGAAGAATCCTTCTATAGCCTAATATTATTGTGATTGCAATTATTTAATGAATTTTTATATTTAATGCCTATCCTCTCTGTTGAACTGTACACATCACCAGGACAAGGAACAGGTGGTCTTATTTAACATCTTGAACTTTCTGTCTCAACATAGTTTCTCATATATACTAGAAACCCAGAGACTTAATTTAATATTTTCTCTTTGCTTTCCATTAATTTACTTCTTGTCTGGTGGTATCTATTCAGGCAACATGCATTTTAACATATATTGACTATGGTTATTTTGCTCATCCTACACTAGTAGTTATCATTCCACCATATAGCTTCTTTAACATGCAAGGGATTCTAAAATAAACTGCCTAGACATAGTGTCTGCTCTTCCTTTTCTACCATCTTTCAATCCTAGACTTCTAAAAATTCTTTTCACCTTAACATGTTCATCCAGCTTCCACATGTATGTGTATTTGATAAAATTATCTTCTGTAGGATAAGCTATTAGTCAACCTAATATATACATATACATATATATGTTATGGATTAAGTAAATACAAAATAATAATTAAAAAGCCATTGAGTAATAAGACATAAACACAAGATCATTCAGGTGATCTAGACCTCCAAAGTTCCTTGGAAGGATTACGTACAGAGAAAAGAAATCAAATTGGCTCAATGGACAAAATATAGTTCTATAGATGGAATAAAAGGGTAAAGAGTATATTTAGCCCAAGGGAATGTCACATGAAAGGAGAGGGACAGAGTTAGAAGCACATTCCTCCTCGTTCCTTCCTCCTCCAGGAGGTAATAAGTATAAACAAAATTGAATGATAAGGAAAAATTTATATGAAAATGTGGTTCCATGGTAGATCTTGGTAGAAGAAGATATTTTGAAGAAGGTGATTTCAGTTACTGTTTTTGTAATGAACCATGATGAGGAAGGCCTGGGAAGGAAACTTAACAGGAAATTCTTGATTCAACCAGGTACACATGAAAGGGGCCTAGTGGAAGCTACAAGAACAGAAAAAATAGAGGTTTTGGAACATTTTTTCCTTCTAAAATGAATTAATTTATAAATTCTTACACTCTAAATCCTATTAAATTTCTTTGCCTGATATCAAGCCCTCACTGGCCATTACACATTTCTTTTCAGCCACCAATAACTCCTGCCTCCTTCCTACCAACATACGTAACAGCTAATTCTTTTCTTATGATCTTGTCTCTCTCTTCAACTTCTTCATTTCATGTATTATTCAACTTATGCATAATAATGCATTTGTTATTATTCAACTTATATATTTATGAGGGGAAATGGAATTTATTTTTAAAAAATTCAAAGTACCTTCAAAGTACTCTCCATTTGATGCAATACACTGATCAAGACTTTTTTCCACTGCTGAAATAGTTTTTGAACTTGTAGATTTTGATGCCTTTTAGTGCTTCTGACATTTTTTAATTTTACCTCTTTTACATTGGCAGACCATTTTCCTTTGAAGAGTTTTTTCATGCAAGGAAATAAAAAAGAGCCACTTGTGGAGAGATAGGGTGAATAGAGAGGGTGGGGCACAGAGGTCATGTTGTTTTTGGTCAAAACTGCTGAACACTCAGGTAGTATGGGCAGGTGTGCTCATAAATCACCCATCATGAAATGGGCAAATGTGTTGAAAGAGCCTTAAAAAAAATCAAAACTGAAGCCAAATGCAGCCTCTCACAACAATGCCAGCTGGTACACTGATACAGATGGGTTCCTAGAACTCTCCCCTAGTGAGGAAAGCCTGTACTGCAAGGCGTCTGCCCTCCAGAAGATAGTTCTGTCTTTTTGGAGGGTGCCCCTTATATATATTATTCAGCTTTATTATTCAACTTATTTTCAATTTAATCTTTTTATGTATTATTCTTTCTGCTTGGGGAACAATAGATTGTGAAAAGCATGGTATTTGTTTTTCTTTACAGAAAGGTCACTTAAAACCATCTCTTTTATATATTCATTCCTCAAACATGTTTTTTTTCTGTAGCATATGAGTGCATTAAAAATAGAAATGATGCCATTTTTAGTTTGGCATGAGGTCTGTTAGACTGTAGACATTCAAAATGAAATTAAAATCAAAACAACACTAGTTTGATTCATGATGAAAATGTAATAGCTAGAAACTCTACCCTTACTTTTCTCAGATAATTGACCTTTTATTTTTATTCCCTCTTCCATCCAGAAAGGTTTTTTTTTTCCCTTTGAGGGGGGGGTTTACTTTGTGTCCTTCTAAGTACTTAGCATACTTAGGATATACTGCCTTATACATGCAGTATATCTCTATTAACTGGTGGACTCCAAATTAATTTCATTTAATGGGAAAACAAATCAGCTAAGCCTGCTTTCTAATACTACCATTCTTTAATTTTTGAAGAAAATAATTTCAGTATGGCCAGTTGACCTTCCTATTCTGTTTACTATTGCAATTTTTTTGTTGTTGTTTAAGAAGGAGACAATTCCTGGTCCTTTTTACAGCTTGGAGAGTGATTTTTTTGTTTTTTCTGTTGCATTGGCCTCTTTAACTCCTCTGTGTGTTCTGAATGTGAAGATGCATACTTAAAAAAGAACCAAAACAATAAATGGACCTATAATAATTACCTGATAAAGTCAAGAGTATCATTTTGATTAAGAAAATGCAAAGGCACCCTGGCTGGTGTAGCCCAGTGGATTGAGTGTGGGCCTGAGAACCAAAGGATCACATGTTTGATTCTCAGTCAGGGCAAATGCCTGGGTTGTGGGCCAGGTCCCCATTGGGGGCCACGTGCGAGTCAACTACACATTGATGTTTCTCTCCCTCTCTTTCTCCCTCCCTTCTCCTCTCTCTAAAATGTAAATAAATAAAATCTTAAAAAAAAGAAAATGCAAAGGCTTTAATTCTCAAAAATTATATAATCACCTATATTCTTTAATTTCTGCACAAATGCCTTTGATTTATGAACCCTTTACAAAAAGATACTCATGTGAATTTGGCTGGGTTTAATGAAAATTCTGAAATAGTTACAGTACTTGCAATAGCCTTGATTGATCTCCAGAAATAACATGACTGGAATGAAACTTATTTTGCTTCCCAAGCTCTGGTCATATTTAATTGTTTAAGTGTACAGTAAATGCTTTATTACTTATACTAGGGAGTCTTTACACACTAATTTACACAGGTTAATTTCATTTGAAATTTGTGTTTAAGCACAGATAAATCACAAGAGCATCAATAGAAAGTTAACAGATTTTTTTTTTCTAAGAGTTAATTTTAAATTAAAAATTTGGGAGGGAAACTTATTACATCATTTATAAAGTGAGTGATGAAATAGAGGTTTTTTCTGACCTCTAGCAATGTGTATGTCCATGATTAACTTCCATGAGGTCAAAGCCTATATTTTTTAGTATTACCTTTTAAAATCACATAGCTATTTTTGGCATTTTGAAGGTAACATAGCTGAAATGAAATTCCTTTATTTTTGTGAGTGGTTTTTTAATTTTCTCTTCTTTTGGTAACAGCACTAATTGCTATGGTTTTATTAACTATTTATTTATTTATTTATTTATTAGAAAGATATAAGAAAATGGTTCACTGATTCATCAACGTTTTGGTAGGTTAGTGACAACCAATCAGTCACAAATTGTAGCTTATCGCTACAGATATGCCTATCATTTTTGTAGACTGTTATTCCTATAGTCTTTACAGTAGCTTGTCCATTCTTTAATTTCGTGTGCTGAAAATATATATTTAATTTGTTGGATGTCTTTACCAGAGTTTAGGTAATTTTTAAATGGCAAAATATAATGTTAACTAGTTTCCTGTACTACTTGTACCATGTAGTTTTTTTAATGTCAAAACTTTGTTAATTAAAAATGCACATTGTGTATATATATATTATGTGTGATGAGATTTTGGGTTTTTTTCTTTCAGTAAAGTTTTTTTTAGAAATACAAACTGAAATATGTATAGGTGAAATTATGTGATGCCTAGGAATTGCTTCAAAGTAATACAAGGGTAGGGAGTGTAGATGAGGTAAAGGTGAAATAAGATTGACTGTGATTTGATAATTGAAGCTGGGTGATGGGTAGGTACATGAGCATTCATTACTATTCTACTTGTATATGTATTTAAAATTTTGATAATAAAAATACAAATTTTAGTACTTATATGAATTTTAGAATATTTTACTATAAATTTATAATGTTGGTAAAAATCAGTACTGCTCAAGGTACCCGTGAGGTAGTGGTGTCCATACTACCCTGACTGAATAATCAGGCACTGCGTGTTTTAAAAATGCTTGTGGCACACTGGTTGAAAATTGCTGATCTATATTGGTTCTGTCTCTGCTCTGATTTCAAGTTTTAATGATCTGTCTTTGGGCAGTATTAACTATCTGTGCAATGAGTGAATGACTATATGAACACATCCCTGAATGCTTCTCCCATTATGGTACTCCTTACACTGTAACTCCTTTTTACTTATCCATATCCCCTCTTTAGATTTCAAGCTTTATAGAGGCTGAAACTGAATCTAGTTGACTGTTATGTCCCCAGCAACTAACTCAGTGTCTGGAATAAATTAGACCTTCAATAAATATTTATGAATGAATATATTAATTAATCTATCTTCTTATGTAGTCTCCATGATTGCTGTCTCCACTTTGGCTAATTCATCCTCCGTGTAGTTTCTGGAGGGATTGCTCTAAACTGTCAGTGTGATCATAGCTCACCCATCAATAACCTTCTCCCATCAGGATAAGCATTCAGACATTCATACACAACACCCATGGCCCCTTATCATGTGGGTCTTGCCAGCTGCTCTTTTCCTTCCTTTATCTCTGTTCTTCATTCCACAGACTATTTGCACTACTTGTATGTTTTATGGCCCCCTTCTTCAGAACATTTCCTCTCTCTGAATATGTCATTGCCATTCACATTTTAAACATGGTGCCCCTGGGGGCACCTTTTTTAACCTGGGGAGGCTGAGGTGATTACTGTTCCAGCACAGTGAGGTGGGAGAGGAAACGGAGGAGACAGAGGAGACATGGACACCACAACACCTCTGCTCTCAATCCACTTCCTCCCTCTCAGCTGTTGACCAGTGTCTTCTTATTATTTTTCCCTTCACTGACACTGAGTATCCCTACAGTAGCAATTACTTTTTCTTGTTTCAATATCCTTGCCTGGCAAAGAAAGGAACCGAATAAATATTTGCAAAATGAGCAAATTAAGGATTTTATTTTTGCTAAATAAGTAATGAGTTTTCCACAAAAGATGTTAAATCAATGATATGCTTACCAGTGTACCCAAAGGTGGTTTCTCACATTCACACTGGGTTTTTCTCTATTGTTTTCCACAGTGTAGTCCTCAAGTCAAAAGACAAACCCCTGATTGTATAAATCTAAGAATGAAAAGCTGAGGTAAAAAACACCTTCATGTGAACCAAGGGGCCAAGGACACTTAATTTTTCAGAAGTTCAAAATTCACTTATTAGGTACAAGTTATTCTGATGATAATTCTAATGAGACAGTAGAAATTGTTTCTGACACGTTTCAGAAATGCGTCAGAAGATAGAGCTCCAACACAGAGCTCCAACACAGATAGATCTTTGACCCTCAACATATATTCTGTAAACAAGCAAAAATCACCAAAAATAATAGTGGTGGAAATTAGATCTACCATGTTAGTATGAACCTTGTAGCTTAAGAAAGTCACAAGGCTTGGATTTTTCCCTCTTCCTTGGCAGATATGTCTTCTCCGACTACTATGAAGAAGCCCGAAAAGCCATTGTTCAGCTCTACATCTCCACAGGATTCTTCCCCAAGGTTGAGCACTTTCCCCCAGCACCACCATCCCGGAATACCTGGAGTTGCACACAGTGGTGAGGAGTTTCAAACATAGAGGAGAAGCCTCCTTCTTACTTGCAGAGTCAAACCCTCAGGGATGGAGTAGCAGTGTTTATTACAGCTATGGTGACCATGTTTTCTCAACCAAGAGAGGGAGGGTCACAATCTGATCAAATGTTTTCTTTTTCTTATCAGTATGTGAGGAAAGATTTTCAAAGCCATATAATTAAATACCATTTAGCTATATATCTTTAAATTGCCTTTATTGGAAAGATTATAATCACAAGAAATTAGAAAATATGGGGTATGTGGTTATTTTAACTGTATCTTCAGGGTGGGCCTTACTTCCATGTATTTTACCAAGACAAAGATTTCTTTCAGTATATTGCTGAATTTAGAGCATTTCTAGAGGCATTAAAATATACAGCCATTATTTCTGTATATATTATATTCTTTTTAAAAAATTTTCCTTATATTGATTTGAGAGAGAGAGACCTTGATTTATTATTCCACTTATTTATGCATTCATTGGTTGTTTCTTGTATGTGCCATAACTGGGGATCAAAACTCTGCAATCTTGGTGTATCTGGCTGATGCTCTAACCAACTGAGCTACCTGGCCAGGGCTGTATATATTATATTCAGTGTCTGCCATGACAAAATAACCACTTGAGCTAAAGTTGACCCTGTATATGTTATATTCTGTATGAAAATCAATATTTAGCTATTTATTTGGGAATTAAATTAATCAGAAAAGATAAAAGAGATACTTTCTGTGGGCTAATATACTTGATGTTATCATTAATATCTTAATTTAAAGAGATTCTTTTTAATCCAATATTTCACATTTGTACTTTAAGGAACAATTAATATTAAATCCTCTTTTAAAGATTAAAAATGAGATTTAAATAATAATCAACATAGAAATAAGCAATAACCTTCTAGGTTTGTGTACAGATATGGGTGAATACCATGGTTAAACCAAGCTGAGATTAAGAGCACTTTGACATAAAGTGAAAAGATGCCCAGTCTAACTGAGATGTTTGTGTATCCTTAAATTATACTTTCAAAAGTACATACTTCTTAAATAAAGTGATATTTTAATAATAATTCTCTGCAATGCATCCCTTTGATGGAGGATGATCAGACCTCAGTGTGTGAAAAGATTACATGCGGCACTTGTTTAAAACGCACTTTCTGGTGCCTCAGCCCTGGAGTCCTTCTCTGGAAGGTCTGTGGTTAGGCCCAGGAATTTTCTTTGTAACAGCAGTTCAGAAGATTCTGAGAGCCTTGGACATTATTGAGGAAGATAAGCAATATCCTTTAAAAAGTTTTTTGGGTTTTTTTGCACATAAGTACAAGTTGGAGGTAAGTTATTCCAGATGATTTTCATTTATAGGTCATGGAAAGAATTTATTATTTCTTATTGTTTGCTACATTGTCTCATAAAACACTAAACATTTATCATATGTGATTTCCTATGGTCTGGATCAAAATATTAAATAGAAACAGATATTTCTTCTCTACTAGTACATGCAGTGTACTGCTTGGTACTCTTAATTTGTACTTATGTGTTTCCCTCAACATTATAGAGACAGTGATCATGCAATTATATGCTTTCTCCATTTCTCAAACTTAGACATTGTAGTTCAGAAACTAAACAATAAATTGTGGTTATGCTAATGTTGAAAAGTTACAGTACAATTAAACATTGCCCACATTGCATATGTTTTATACAGTATTTCCCTTTACAAAATATGTGATTTATGGGTAAGTTAATGTCAATATGAAAGTATAAATTTATGTTTCTGTGGGTTTTATTCTTAGTCTTAGTTTAATATCTTTTAAGCTACATGTAGTAAAAGTTGGAGTGGAAAGAAAAATAGCTTAAGAATGGAGCTTTATTTTTGGTTATGAAAGAAACATTTTTATTAGAAAAAAGAGTTCCCAGGCTCTGTGTTCAAATATTCATGGGCATTTATACAATGATCAAGTCATTATTCAGGGCATCGTTGTTTATTAATCATTGCCTTCCATTGTACCCAACTATTATCCAGGATGTATAGAGACAATATTTACTTAAAATTGGATTACACTTCTGTTTTGAATTTTGGTAGGAAATTGTGGATCCCCCATCCTCTAATTAATGCTGCAACTTAGTCTGGACTTATGAGACAAAGGCTTTCTAATCAAAGAATGCTTCTGATGGGGAATAACTTTGCTTAAAGAAATGCTTTATAAGGTATTGGCTTAACCTATGAAAGAGAAACTTCTTTTTTAATAATATGTAGATCTAGAAGGCAAAATTGTTAATTCCCTATAATGGGGGTTGTGTCTGTGTGTGCTTAGCAGTAATGACATTGAGAATAAAAAACTAACTGCTATTTTAGGAGAGTTTAGTTAAATCATGGGGAGAAAATGAATAACAGTCATTTTTATAGTTTCACAGCATTCTTTGGGATCAGTGTGGAGTGTCCAAGAAACAGCTAACAAGGCCATCTTTCCTTTTCTATCTTCTGCAGTCATCTCAACTCGAACTCCACCTCCGCCCTCACCGCTGCCATTTCCAACACAGGCTATTCTTCCTCCAGCCCCGTCAAGCTACTTTTCTCATCCAACAATCAGATATCCTCCCCACCTGAATCCTCAGGATACTCTGAAGAACTATGTACCTTCTTATGACCCATCCAGTCCGCAAACCAGCCAGGTAAACATGAGAGAGCAAATAAGATTAGAGCCTAAGGGAGATGGAACAGGTCTAACTCTAAAGACATGGAGCTTACTCAGTTATGTCTGGCAGAACAACAAGCTTTCGAAATCCATCTTCAGAAAGTGTCTTGGTGACTCAATAAGTTTTTATTTAAAGGTGGCTGAATGACAGGTAGGAAGTGTGTTGCCCCAAAGGGGCACATTTGTGAAGATGTTTTTGGTTTGATGTTTTTGGATTTTTATTGACTGAAGAGAAAGTTTATGCAGAACGTACATGGACAAAAAAGCTCTGAGCTGGAGTTCACACCTCTGGAATACCTGGCTTGACACAGAGACAAAGTGCTTATTTCAGGCAGGAGCAAGGTATGCGCTAAAATAAACACACACAAAAGAACTTACAGTTGTATTTATAGACTAACTATTAGGTATTAAAATAAGCTTCGGTAATGTAAACATTCTCAGTGTTTGATGACTACTTGAATATTCTTTGCACAGACATGACTATATTTAATAATGAGTGACATTACCAGAAGTGTCTCTTTTTTTTGTAAACATTGTGCAGCGGTTTTAGGGACTCATTGTATAAGTGTAGTGACTCATGTGCCTTTCTCACTCCCCAAACATGTGGTTTCTTCTATCGAGAGGTTGTTTCATAGAGATTTGGGATCAGAAGATTTTCCACAATCAAGTAGACGGTCTTTGTGCCAAAGCTGGGTCTGTCAATAATCGTAATATCCAAAATCTGTAATGTGATTCTGATCGTATGGTCTGGTACTTGGCTCTGCTGTTTGAAACCGAAGACTCCTTATTATACCTCTTAGTGCTCCGAGGGACCTTTGTAAACATTCTGTTACTAATGCTGTTCAGTTCTTAAAATGTTCAGTAAGTAGTATGTGCATGTTAATTTAGAGTTGACAAAGAAAGATATAAAAAACAAACCTTTTGTATAAATTTAATTGGTTAAAATGAAGCAAAATGGTTCTTTCTGAATGTTTTATTTTGAATAACAACTATTCCACCACCATTTGGGTACCTTAAAAGTTACCTGTTCTTTTAGATTCATTGACTAATAATACTAAGCTAAGTATACCATTCTCAGCTTTTGAATTTAAAGTTAAACTATTTGTATTTTAGAAGAAAATGTCCAAATGGTGTGGCACTTTTAATGACAGTAATACTACTTACTAAGAAAAACAGTAGGATCTTAGTATATCAGGTTAGAAATAAAATTTACTGTTAGAGCATGGATTCAAAAGTCTAAGTTCCATAGAGCATTCTGCTAGACTCAGCTGGGAACAGTGCACACAAGGTCTGATTTTAATTTGTGTAGAATTTCCATGAATAACAAAGTCTAATTAAGACATCCATTAAAAATCCTTAACGTTAATTCAGTGTGGAAAATCTTAGAGTTCCATTGGATTTTTTTTCAACTGATGTCTTAATTAGGCACTGTTAGGGGAAAAATTATGCAAATTAAAATCAGGCCCTTACTGTTATGCATTTCTTTAATTATTCAGTGCTTGTTTTATGTGTATTTTAATGTTTTTATAAGTTAAGAGGACATATTAGGTGATAATCTGCCTATATTATTTTCAGTTTTTCTTCATATTTTCAGGGTAAAGATCAAGCTTCTAAAAGAAGCATCTTACTCTCATCTCAATTAACAACAATATCCTCTCTCAGGACTTTGTACCATAGGAGCAATGTACTGAGTAGGATAGTCCTTTCCTAATGCTCTTCAAGTTCATCTTCAGATGCAATGTCTTTTCATATCAATAGTATGAAAGTTCATCTATTTAAGTTTTAAAAGAGAACGTTTTAGTCTAACTTCATCTGTTTGAAGTAGTAGAAAACTGAAAACAAATAACCCTGTCATTCTTCTGATCCTGAGTTTCAGAAAAGTTGACTCTATTGGTTTAGAAATTCTTTCTTGGTCACTTTTATCATTATTTTTTAAATGAAACATCTGTTGGTTCATGTCAGTTCAATTCCAGTAGACAGCTTACAGAATGGGCAAAGTGCTACTTGTATTCTCTCAGAACATTTCCTTAACATTATTGTCGTTCTTCTGTTCCATGCCCTCAGGTAGGCACTGCCAAACTGTTTTGGTAAACACAATGTACTAAATGCTTTTTACCTCAGAACATACCACTAGGATAGAATGAGACTGTTCTTTCTGAGATCTATAAAGCAGTCTTTTGAGATGTTCAAATAAACTTGATAGTCTGCTTTAGAAGCAGACTTTTTCCCCTTGAAAGGAAAAATTGGTCTTTGTAGTTTACTACAGATTTTTTTGAAGGAAGATTATGCCTGCTCTGATGTTTAACTCCACCTCAAAACTAATTAATTTGCATTTCAATATAGGACTCTTGATATTTACCTTTTTTAGCTCTAAAAATGGGGAAACATGAGTAGTTGTTCACCTGGAATCAACTCCCCCACCACCAGTGTCCTCTGGCACTGTGCTGACTTTGATTGTTAAGTCAGGCAACTGAGATGCCTTGTCCTCCCCATGGCAGTTTGGACATTAATTACATTGCTGCTGCACCCATTAGAGTGAAACAGTCATGCTATTTAATGGAATATTTTAAATAAAATTAGTTTAAAGTTATAACTCTCATAGGCTTCCGTAGGGGGAAACTCTGGTCAATTTTCCTGACATAAAGTTAAATACTTAAAATTACTGGTGGTGAATGGTCAGAATATTCAAGTCCATTTCTTTATAGAATAAATGATATGGCCTCTGAAGAACCTAACTGAAACCCTAGTTCACATCTCTAAGTTACAGTATTTAAATGTTATTAGCTATTCTTCTCTTTCTCTAAAGAAATGTCTACTTGTAACTTATATGCAGGTATTTAGATAAATATTCTGCTTCATTGCTTTTTTGCTTTTAGCAGTGCAGATTATTAAGACTAAATATTTGTAGAGAATACTCTCATGGCAAATTGCTATGAACACATGCAGTGGAGAATTGCAACATGAGTGTTAATTAAAAATAGCATGTTCTGTCTAGAAAAATACTTTCAAGTATTTCCTCAAACAGTGTGACCTTTAGGATTTTATATCCTAATATGGATACTATTTTTGTAACTGGGGCTAAAACTCAGATAATAAAATCTTTTCTATCATTGCCCAGGGCAATTCTCAGTTAATTCCCACAAGTGTCAACAATAAATATTTTGTATAATTCTCCACACCCAGCAATGGAAAAGTAGCTCAAATAACAGTATATTTGATTGCCCTCTGCTTGACTTCAACACATTTTAATTTATTTTGAAAACTTTTTATTTGTAGGTGTAAGGTCAGACCTTACTTTATATCATTGAATGGGTCTGAATTTTTAAATGCTCTAAATATCATTCTGCCTGCTTGTATTAGTAAATCATCAAAAGTTGAGTGGAGGTCCTAAGATCTAAATTGCCTAATGTGTGTCTGAGTGTAACTGTGTGTGAGCAAGAGAGACAGGTTTGCTTGCAGAAGAATGGGTCTTGCAGAAATGACTCAGTTTGGTGTGTTCGGTAGGCTAGATATTCTTGTCTTCTTTGTATCAGTGATATTGTCATTTAGGTGAAAATTGTGTTCTGGAAGCCAAAACTGACTCTTGTAGAAGATGAAGAGCAGAGAAGAAGCACTAGTTTTAATTCACACTAGCTCAGTAATGACTTCTATTTTAGCCTTTGGCTAAGCACTTAAGTCTCTTCTTGAGCTTTCTGGATACTAATGAAAGGATCAGTTCTACCTGGCTCTAGGGAATGTTGTAAAGTCAGTTAACCTGTATCAAGTGCTTTGAAGGTAAAAACTTTCTTTTAAGTGCTGCTGCTTCATATTACTACTAACCATGGATCGACCTCTCGGACCCAGACTTGACAAGGCATGTGTGGCGACTACGCACCGTGCAGGGTCCACTTGGCCAAGTATGCTGAGTGGAGTTGTTGGATAAGATGACTGCCTTTTGGATTGTTTCACTGGCATTCTGTTTTTGTTTTGTAGCCTAACAGCAGTGGTCAAGTAGTAGGGAAAGTGCCTGGCCATTTCACTCCTGTCTTGGCACCCTCTCCCCATCCCAGTGCAGTGCGACCTGTGACCCTGACCATGACAGATACTAAACCCATCACTACATCCACTGAAGGTGAGGCAGCTTCACCTACAGCAACCAGTAAGTATTTCTGTAGGAAATGAGAAATGTCCATCAAAGACACCTTTGGATATCTGATCCAGGGTGAAAAACACGGCGACTTTTCCAGCTACCCAACCAGATGGAGATTTCTCATTTACGTGGAACCAGCAGGCATGTGTTTGGCCTGGCAGTTACATGCTCTCTCTTATCAAATTTAAGTCAGTGCATCATATTTGAAAAGGGAGAAGCTTAATTGTTTGAATAAAGAGCTATAACAAAAATAATGTCATGCCTGCTTGTTCAAGGTATACATTGAAAATGCACTGAATAACATAATGCAGTGTACAAGATTTTTATATCACCCAGAGAGAGATTAGATAATTGTTACTCATTGGAGCATTCCTATAGGAATCAAGCCCCTTCACAAGGCAGACTGAATCAGTGCCTCTGTAAGATAATTGCTTGTTTGCATTATTGTAGGCTGTGTCCTTGTGAGAAATAGTCACAGAGCATTGGGTACAGAAAATATCTCAGAGCTTAGTATTAGGCACATGTAGGCTACCTGCACTTTCTTTGTTTTCAGCTTAAACATGATTTTTAAAATTATTTTGCCTATCATAGTATATCAGGTATTGTGCTTTTTAGCACGACCATAACATTTTAAATGTCAGAGATTTAGCCAGTCAATTTACATAGCACATACCAATAACTCAAATCATTCCTTCACTTCTTCACATAGAATACTTATAAGTTTTTCAATTGGCTTTATCCAAACTACCACCTTCCTAGAATTGCACAGATTGTTAGTGTGGAATGGATGAAGTTCCCGTCAGGAGGAATTAGCAAGCTCTCTGTCCACTATATATGCTATAT
The DNA here is from genome assembly GCF_019186645.2 of Phyllostomus hastatus. Taxonomy (NCBI): domain Eukaryota; kingdom Metazoa; phylum Chordata; class Mammalia; order Chiroptera; family Phyllostomidae; genus Phyllostomus; species Phyllostomus hastatus. The sequence continues at coordinate 16,872,652 of NW_025333857.1, forward strand.
CTTAAATTCAGAGCTTCTGTTATCTTAGCTAGAGCAAGGAAATCCCCATGCTCTGGAAATTCTTTTGTGCAATTACAAAGCCAATTGGAGGTACCACTGGCTCTTTCTTCCTCTGCCATTGGAAGAATGTGGTTTTGTTTACTTTTTTGTTTTTTTTGTTTGTTTTTGTGTTTTTTTTTTAAAGCTACAATGGAACCTACAAGAAAATGGGAGATATTTTGGGTGTACAGTGAATTCAGCATTTATTTCTCAAAATTAATGAGGCCCCAGAAACTAATAAGTTCATATAGGTTTATAGTTTTCATCAATAATTATTAAATACTTAGTAACTAGTTTGTAGATAAAGAGTCCTACACTTGCCTGAATACACAGATGAATGAGACAGTCAAAAGAGGCTAAAAATTCTTTTGTTATAAAGGTTAGCTATGTGCATTACAGTCACTAAAATAATATATCCAGATTTTAAAAGTGGATGTCTTGGCATTTTTGAACAAACGGGTCAGCAATTCTAATAAAAGAATATGGAAAACAAATATTTTTGTGGAAATAGTTGAAAGCCTATTACAGGATAAATGACCAAAGCCAAGTTCCAGAAACTTCTGGTACCTTCTCCTTTAGTGATATTTAATAGATAAAATTCAAGGGAAGGTCAGATCCAAATGATTACAGCTCACTTATGGAAGTAAAGTCAGCCTGCTTGTTAATTATTGTTCTTATACTCACACACAGGTTGATCAAAAAGAGACCTGATTTGACAAATAAAATTACAAAATATTCAAAAGATGGTGGCATCAGCCCATTTTCCATTCTTGCATTAAAGAAATAGAGTGTGTCATTTTTCTTTCCCAGAAACAAACTTGTAGCTCCAGCTACCCAAGCACTGCTGATAATGAGAAATTGGTTATTGACTTGATAAGTCAGTGCAATTGAAGATAACACAGAGGCCATGGAAACCATCTCATGGCCGAGAAGAACAAGTAGCACAGACTTGGTGCCAACTCTGTAATGGTTAGGCAGCTGCCCGTGCTGTGTGCTGAATTCCAGAGACCTGGGTACTTACTCGGGGCCACTGACTTCACATGGCCCCCCTTCCATGGGCCCTTTGCCCAGGAGTAATAAAAAAGGTGAATTGTGAGCATCTTCACTATTTTAAAAAGTTAACCTAAAAATGCCTCAGTAGATCAAATGCTGCAGTCCATCACCAGTGAACATGGCAGAATGACTGCACTGGTTTTTAAAAAGCCCTTTTTTTTAAGTTAATGCCTGGGTTCCTCACTAATTGGGGGTTTAAAACCAAACAGTTTAGCTTTTTCAGAACTATCAGTGTAATATAAATGGTGAAAATTCAGTTGTTCTTCTGTTTAATTCAACATGGAACAATGGAATTGTTGAAGGTACATTAGTTCTTTCCCCCTGAAAAAGAACCCAACATCTTTAGGAATAGGGAGGTTTTTTTGGGGGGGAGTGTTGGAATTCACTCTTACCAAAATGCACCTGTGCAAATAGTATTTGCAAGGCGGGCCATATAATTTAAGGAGTATTCACCATATGTATTTACTGCCTGGTAGCCATGTATTTACAAGATGCCATCAACTCCAATCACAAGAAATGGACTTTTTGTGATTGTGGAAAAGAATTATTTTGTTTTTTTAAAAAAAAATTTCCATCAAAGCTAAGGTCATTTTCATGTTAAATAAAATACTAAGCTAATTCATTCTATATGGTATAATAAAAGCAGGCTTCCTCTTCATATTAGTAATATTAGATTTTCTTTTTTTTTTGTGAGACTTTTAAGCAGGACATTTTTCATCCTGTATCATCAAGCACATCTGCTTAAATCCAATCATTAAAAGCTTTCAATTATTCCTGACAGACTTTCAGTCTGCTTTTACATTTAGAATCATAGATCATCATTGATTATTCCATTATTAGACAATTAATATCTGATGAAAAGGCACATCTAGGAAAAGAGCCCTTCTGTTTAGCCAGTCCTTGGTACCCCTGCAAGACTAGCTGGATCATGAAATGTGAGGTGCCTGCACCAAACGTTGGGATATGATTTACTGGATAGGTTTTTGGGGAGGGGGATAAAGTAGTTGATTTGAGGTCAACTACCATTTCTTTTATATCATTCAGTGTTCACTCGGACAAAGGAGAAGAGAAATAGAGACATTTTGTTTTTTGGTTGCAAGTCCCTCTTCTCTGGGTTTCTTTTACATGGACAGGGTGTTCATTCTGATAGTTCACAATTTTTATCTTTGTTTTTGTTCTTCCTTAATCAGCCTACACAGCCTCAGGCACATCTCAAGCCAATCGATATGTGGGACTAAGCCCAAGAGACCCATCCTTCCTACATCAGCAACAGGTGGGCAAGTTTCCCCCAGGTGTGATGGTGTAGCCACGCTTTCGCATTGGTGCTTTCTCCATGCTGCCTCTCAGATCTGGACTCAGAACGGGGCTCACAGGGCTGCTGAGAAACAAATCGATCATTTCACTCTCCAAATTATTTCCTCATTTATCCTTTGTTTCTTGCCTTTCTGAACAGAGTTTCTCAAATTGGCTCAGGAACTTTTCCATCTCTGTGGCAAGTATCGACAACAATCATGAATAACAGTATTTTGGCCAAACAGTAATTTTCTCAGTCTTACTGGCTGTTGAGAATGTACTAGCCTATAGTTTCCAAAGATGAAAATTGAAAACTGATTTAAAAGCCAATTAGAGTAGAAGCAGTACACAACTTGTGTTTTTGAGCTTTCAGATTTTCCAGATGTTTTACACCCCACTTTGGTATTTTAGTCTAAGAAGATGAGTTATGAAGTTAAAATCTCGGGCGACACATCATTCCTATTTTAATAGGTTTAAATTAGTTTACTGATTTCAGATGTGATAAAACACTTTTTTGTTCTGCTTTCTTACATCATGTATGTTTCAAGTAGCATTTTAAATTTCACATCTCATTAATGCTGTAAATTTAATGCAAATGAAGTGTTTACCCAGACTGTGAAAATATACAGTCAATATTAATGGTGGCTTATGAACAAATTAACCACAGTCAAAAGCGTGGACCGTACCCATACAGAAATCCCATGATTCCAGTTATAGGATAACAGAAATAATTCTAACCACTTCAGAACTTACATATATTTTATGATGCATATTTTGCTGTGCTCGTTTTGATAGCAGAGCAGTTTGACATTAACAGTGTACAAAATATTACAGGGGGAAAAATAGGCTATAATGAATAAAAAAGAGCTGGCATTAACTAACTTGCTCTTCATTTATAACATACGTGTGAGTCTTTACATGTGTAGTAAGCCTGCACAGGTACTCATGCTCACTTCTTTTATTCTGGACCTGCCCACCTAGTTTATGCTTACTGTGCCTATCTTAGATGTGCCTCTGTGGAAATCTTGAGTCCTGCCCAGTTGCAGACTAAGGTGCCAGACTGCATATATTAAAGGTCACCACATGCAGAGTTCAGAGAAAATCATAAAGATGATAGCTTATTCAAGATAACTTGACATTTTGCCAGGTTTAAAAAAAGCAAAACAAAACAAAAGAGTGAGAACTAACTGAAAACATCTGTACACAGTTATGAAAATACCAAGTAATAATTAGTGGTTTTGCCAGCCATTGGCTTTTCAACATAATTCTCCAGAATGCTGCTTTTTTCACCTCTAAAATTGCTGTAATATGAAATGTGTTATAATTACTATAATATGGTTCTATTTGACAAATGTATATGTTCATTGTGTTTTTTTTAAAAAAAACATATGCAGGATTTATAGGTTTAGAAACTTGTTCTTTTAAAAATTATTCCACATACTTTCAGAAATATTTTTGTCATGGGATTTGCATTATTCTTTATGACACATCTCTAATTTCCAGTTAATTTTTAATTCACAGAAATGTGCCTCCATTATTTAAAACTTTTGCCCCAAACACTTTTAGATTATAACCAATTCCATGTATTTAGAAACAATCTTCTTCTCTCCCTGCCCTAACCCATGGAAGCTTTAATTCTTGTATCACTTAGGACTGACATTAGCACCTCATGGAATTATGATCACAAAAGTTCATTATATAAAAGTTACATCTCTTTTCACATATCCAAGGGTAAATTTAAAAAAATTAGCAACCATCATGAGTCTTAATGTAGATAGGTTTCTGAGCACATTTTAATTGGAAATATATATATATGTGTGTGTGTATGTATAAATAAATATATATATATTCCAGAACTTTCTTCATCAAAGACAACCAACTTGTTATTTAAGTGGACAGTGCCAAGTAAGACCCCTTATAATATAAATATGATTTATTTTTTTCTGAAAAAAAAAACAACCTATATCAGCTTCATAGCTAAAACTATAATGTTCAATTTGAAATACAATGCAGAAAGATAATTGTCCTCTATAAATGGAGTTAGTGCTACTTTTTGAATTGAAGAAGCCAATGTGCCAAATGCATAATGGGCTACAATTTTGAGGCATGAAGAAAATGAATGTATATGTTTATCCTACTATACATGTATATTACTAAACTAAGGCTCCAGTTAAAAACTTACTGCTTTTATACTTTCAAATTTTAGAAGAATCATGGAGATAAAGTTTTACATTTACTATCAGGAACAGAGGGACAGAAATAGTCTAAATGACTTTAGTGGAGTAAAGGTTATTCTTTTCTGTAACAGAAATGAGATTGATTTACTGTGTCCTTTCATTACTTTACAAAGATTTAAAAGAGAACACTCTTCTAGCAGCAGGTTCTAAATGCATTTGGCTTAAAGTACTCAGTGATGAATGAAAAGGAAAATCAAGGGGTACATGAAATAAAGGTAATCAATCATTTTATATTAGCCAGGAGAAATTCAAAATTAGAAAGGCAATGATTTTAGTCTGAGAGGGCCCTTTTAAACATTCTTCATAGCCTTTAATATACATGACCTCTTAAGAATAAATATTGTCACCAGGTACATTCTTCAGTTCATTGGCGGCTGCTTTATAAAGATGTATCCTTTTAGGTTATGAAAAGTATTGATGTGCATTGTTCAGTGCTATTTTTTCTTAGAAAAGAACTTTAATATACCCTACATAAATTAGAGCTAAGGATAAATTTTAAATTGCTGAATAATTTTGACTATCATAAAATAATCTTTCCACAAAATGACTCTAAAGCAGAGCTTTCAATATTGAATGCTGGCATTTTTAAATTGAGATGGAAATATTAAAATTAACCCTGTATTCCACTTGGAAGAGTAATACATTCCTATTTGTCAATCTGGATACTAAAAGTATATACTTTTAGTATATGTCTTTGTACCCATTAACTTGGTACACATGCAGTTGTTATTAGGAATTAAGCACTTCTGTGTTCCTTTTGATGATAGTTATTACTGATTAATACTGCTTGCTAACTGCCTTAAAATACTAGTTTTTTCCCTGACACAAGAATTTACCCGTCACTGTAAATGTATCTCATTTGAATCTAAAAAATAAAATCACACAATCATGAGTAATATTTCAAAAAAGATTCATGGAAAACAGGTGATAATTTAACATTAAAAACAATTCTAATGAATCATAATAATCTGCTCATGCCAGCTGATCAGGACTTTAAATTTTTCCTTTATCTCTTAACACCATATTGAGTGCTATTCAAGGCCTGGAACTAGACTGCCTTTGGGGTGATTGGCTTAGTTCATGCATTCACTATTGGCATGCGGGAAATAAAAATCAGGATTTCAGTTGGAGCTTCATTCTTCTTTAACTTTTCTATTGGAAGATGTTGTGGTGGCTTAAAGAACTCGTGGGTCCTGCTTTGGCAAACTGAACTCTTTAGTCACTGCTGAGAAATGTCTTTTTATGATGTGGAATTTTTCAGGAGTGTCAAGACCTCCTCTCTGACGAAACTTCATAGAAGTTTAGTAAAATGCAGTGTTTCATTTCCTCCTACATTTCATGCACACTCATTATCATAGACAATGAAGGAACTCCATTTTCCAAGTTTTGTCTTTGAGAAAAGGGAAGCTATGTAGCAGAGTGAGGGATGTTGCTTAGAAAATACAGAAATTATTTTACAATCCAGTCTAACAATTTTAGTATAAGTGATGAGTGTGAGACAATTTACTTGAATTAGCACCAATTCCTTATCTGGTCAACCTTATAATGAATTAGCTAAATTGCAGACCTTCTTTCTTTGCTATCATAGAAAGTTTAGTAATATAAGAGGGTCTAGTTAACTTGATTATCAACATTATATTTGAGTGTAAGGTCATAATAAAAATATAAATCTTTACTGTTTATACATGAATATGACATATAAAAAAACCTTATTGCCAGTTGGAAATAAAAGTCTGTGACTAAGAAGCTTCTTGTTTGGAAGTAAAAGATTATGATATGAACCAGCTATTGAAGTGCATGGTAACCTATGATACAGAGTTGAGATTTTGGATGACACAGATGGGAGGTCACTTTTGTTTTCCCTAAGTGAGAAAATAAAGTCAATTCAACTAAGTTGAATAAAGTCAATCAAGCTCTAGTTTATGTCACAAGGCTTATTTTCATAATCTTCAAAATTATAATCTCCTGACTATAGGTCTACTTATTACAGCTAATGAATGAATGGCTTGATGAACTCAGGTCCTGGCATTACTGATCACAATTGCATGGATTTTACTGGTGCTTGAGTTTCGGCATGCTACATCTCTTGCATGACTGTATAATGCTATTATTTCAATTTCAATTACTGGGCTACTTTATATCTTTAACCCTTTTCTGGATATAATTTTGTAACTAGAATTTGAAAGTACTGTTCATTACACTGAAAATTTCTTTTACACCCAATGGTCCTTTAAATAAATTGCTTTCATAGGATTTTTAAAAATTAATATTTTAATTGAAACCTCTGTATAATATTTGTCCTGGCAAATGAAATGTCAAAGTCAAAGTCAGGTACATTAAAACCACTGAAAGGTAGCTTTTTTTTATTAGAGGCAGGCAACTGAAAGGACACAAGTGGACTATCAACAAACTTTTTAATAAAGTCAGGAAGCAGGCTATCAACACTTGGGCTGTTCTTATTGTGTCTGTTATCATAATTGACAGCTTGACGCAAAACCCTATCATATGACTTCTGGGTAGGTATGTAAATGGATAAGAGGTCACTTTTCACATATGCTGGTTGGAAAGGAAACACATTTAAAGGAAGTTTCAGTCAAAATAATGGCTATGCAAATGTTTAGCTTTTGAATTAGTTCTTAAATTTAAAAAAATTTACGGTCTTTTTTTATTCATTCATTTATTAGGTAACATATTTGTTATCAAAGGCTAATGTCCAGATAAACTACCTAATGTAAAAATAAAATTATAATTACTGAAACCTTAAATTTTAATAAACAAAATCACAAGGGACTGGTGATCTTTTCTGAAAATGTTGAATTTAAAACATCTAAGTTGAATCAGGGAAGTAGAGGAAATTCTAGAGGTTATACCAATAAATGTTGTAGCTTTAAGTATTTGGGGGCTGCACATAAAAGGAAATGGTAGGAAAACAACAATGGCCAGCACACTGGTGTCCTGGGCAAGGACCAGGGATTGGGATTCAGGAGGTTGGTTTTAGTGTTGACACGAACAAGGAATTTCTAACCTTAGGCAAGTCCTTAAACTTTGCTGTCTTTTATTCTTATTTCGGAAAGGAAAATGAAGAGGTTGAATTACCCAGTCTTTAAGTTCCCTTGAAACCTTAGACTTTACACATTAAAATAGCTTCCATCTTAACAACAAAACTTTCATTTTCTAATCCTTATGATTTATGGTCAGTAATGTTTATTTAGTTCATGGACTATACATATCCACTTAATTCTACTATGCTAATTAAATTAAACATCAAGAAGCATAGGTTTCAGAAACTGACATTAGAAATAACTTGAAGGTACCAAGATGACCTTGAATATCTTTTTTAAAAAATATGTGCTATATGTCCCAACATGTAACAATTTTATTCTGATCATTTTACTTGTTTAGCAAGGCAGGCTACATCCTGTTCATTCAAAGCCCCCCGCCCCCATTTTTTTTAATCTCCATGGCAGGTAATTACTCATAATAATCAAATAAAATTCTACTAATCCAAGAGTTAAAAGGAAAGTATGAATATTGGAGTGTTAATCTTTTTAAGCACCTCCCTCCTCCCCTGCCCACCAAAATCTGTTCCATTGAAGCTATCTGGAGAAATAAAGAAATCTAAGAAAATAGAAAATACACCTTTCAAGATATTCCCTTGAGGTCATGGTATACTTAAAAAAAGTGAAAAGGCCTGGCTGGCGTAGCTCAGTGGATTGAGCTCGGGCTGCGAACCAAAGTGTCGCAGGTTCGATTCCTAGTCAGGGTACGTGCCTGGGTTGCAGGCCATGACCCCCAGCAACTGCACATTGATGTCTCTCTCTCCCTTCCCTCTCTAAAAATAAACAAAATATTTTTAAAAAGTGAAAAGGCAAATTTTCCCATGTTGATTATGCTGTTTACAGTTTAATGGTGTGTTAGTTGAACTGAAAGCTATTGTCATCAAGAGGGACTGTACACCAGACTTTGCTGAGTCTAACAAAGTAGAAGGTTTTGCTTACTTCTTTGTTTTGTTCCCAAAGCTAATGCCAAACATTTAACAAAAGCCCAAGTTCATAACAGTAGAGTGCTCTCATTTGAGTAAACCAATTCTTACTCTGAAATCACAAGCGATATTGATTCTTTATAGCTATCAGCTATCTGCATATTTGAGTGTAGTGTAGGAAAGAATAATGATCCAGTTCTTAGGTGTTTCCCCTTGTGCAGTTTTTTCAAGAGAAACTGCGTGGTCCTAATCCTTGTCTCTGTGAAACAATCTCAGTCAAATTGGGAGAGGAGCAAGGTTCTCAGCCCAGAGAGCATGGAAGTCCATTCTAAGAGCATATGCAGTGAAATCTTTACCTTCAATTCTCTCTTAGTAATTTGTAGTATTTCAACCTGTTACCTGTTTATTCATAGCTCTTTCAGAGGAGAATCTTCCTTCCTTATTTCACCTTTTGTTTGCTTTAGGAGTTCTGGGCATAAATTGTTTGAATACCTTAATTCTGTAAACAATCTAATTTCCTACTAGTAGGTGTATACAAGTTAGATAATTAAAATTATGTATATGAGTGTGCATTTCTGCAAGGATATACATATGATGAGGTCTGTCAAAGAGTCTATATTGTTACAAAAATAAGAATTACTACCCCTACACATACAAACACAAAAATTGAACAGGCTGAACTTCTAAACTAATCTGCACCTGCTATTTTAAGTTTGATTACTATTGGGGGAAAAAAGTAATTCTTATTTTTGAGGGGAAACACTTGCAAAACTCATGTTATTAAACCTTATAATACCACTCAAAATTAAACTTTTAAAATTTAATTAAAAAATAAATTGATAGCTAAATTATGTAATACAGGAGAGAGACTGAGGAATTACCACACCAAACTCAAATAACATTATCACCTATTATTTTAAATTTATTTAAAGCCTAATGTAAAATTCATTTTTTAAAAAAATACTGAATTATTCTAGTACCGTGATCAGTTAACAGACCCCAAAAAGATGCTTAAATACACCTATTAACACAGTATTAATGTAGAATTCATTTAAAATTTGCTGAGTCAGGACTATCTTGCTCAAACAAGGAACTGGTTTTAGTAGGAATTAGTTTCCAGGACATCTTAGTGAAGAGGTGGTTTTTATCTTCATTATTTGTTTCCCCCATCTACAAAATTCCCTTTACATTTTTTACATTATCAGGAGGTTTACTAATTCAAAGATACTTTATGTAAAATTAATAACTAATATATTTTTTAAAATGTGGAGAGGCACTTGCTTAAGCAACATACTTGAAGTAAGTTTTAACATATAAGCGTGCATACACATGCCTCCTCAAATTTTTGAAAATGTTGTTAGTGCCAGCCCACAATCTAAATAGCTAAGAAACTTCAAATTATATTTTACATTTTCTGTAACTGAAAGGAAATTAATTCAATACAAATTAATATCCTGTCAATTTCGTTGGCTTTTAAATTATTGTTAAATATATTGTGATCATTTTCTATATACTTAAGCATATTTTTAAGTGGGAGAAAATGCTCCTGTTGTGTGGATCTGAAATATGACAATGGCAGCTGCAGCCAGGTTGAATCCCTGTGAGACTACTCTCAGGAAAAAGTCCAAAAATACATTGATTGTAAGTGTTCCACATGTGGCCAAAGTTAGCTCACTTGACATTTTTGGGGATGGTAAACAAACAAAAAATTAGCAACATGGACAACAAAATACTGACAATTTACATATACATCCTTCCCAGGAGACATATCATATCATGCCTGCAGTTGTCCATGAGACTACAAGCCAGTGAATGAGTAATATTTAGGTTCAGCTGGCTTTGTGAAAGTGTCTTCCGAAATCTACTTCAGTCTAACCTAACTGCCCCACAGAAACTAACCAGAAGTTAATAACCAGCAGAATTATATTGGGCTCTGCCTACATATACTCTTATCTTATTGAGAATATTTAATTGACTCCAAACTAGAATTTTCATTCAGTAGAGCAGAATCAATAAGTGGCTCCTTTGGTAATCTTTACACAAAATCAAATTTCTTGGATAGTTTTAGGTTATTTGCATAGTACTGATTTTAAAAATGTATATATTTTTGAAATAGACAACTGGGTTACGTTTACTGCAAAAAATCAATTTCAGATTGCCCCATCATATTGCATTTGTAATTAGATGACCCAATTTGAGGACATTTTAAACATCTTGCCATATTAAGGTGCTGCCTGTTTGATTTAAAGCTAATCAAGTATGCATTTCCTCCTCTATGCAAGTATTATGATCAATTTTAAGAATATTTTTATTCTAATTTACCTTCTTACTTATGGCTTCTTTATGACATGTATCCTGAGCAGAATCTACATATCTATCAATCTGTTTATCTGTCTACCTGTTTATTCACCTACATTAAGTGATTTTTTTCAGTTCTTTAAATTTTCAAGTTACTTTTACCTGAAATATCAATATAATTAAAACACATGTTTTAGAAATTTTAGGTGGTATTTTGGAGCCTTATAGATCTGCAGAAAAATGAGCAAAAACGATTATTCTAAGAATCCAGAATCACTTTTACTTAGTGTGTGTAGAAACTGGAGAGTATAACAAGAAAAGGAAAGATTCTTAATAGCCAATTTTTTAGCCGTAACATTATCAGAAAGGATTAAAATAATTTATCCTAAGTTTAAAGGCACTTTGGCTGCAATCATTATTTTTTAGAAATGCTCACTGAGAAATACCCAGCAAGGTTTAGGGGTGTGCTGTGAATAAGCCATCTTTTCAATGCAAGATGCAGGTAATTTACAGCACAGCTATCTAAAGATTAAAAACCATGATTTTTCTAGTGTTTTTTTTTCCCCAAAGCCAGATAAGTTTACTTTCTTAAGCATAAAAATAAGCAATATATCTTTTCAATAAATCTGCTAGCACTGTAGGGCAGCTGTTAACCAAACAGAGCTGGATAGGGTTACTTGAACAATCTCTGAAGGGCAGAGCTGATGATTCGGATATCTGGGAAGAATTTGTTTCAGCTTGTATTCAGTGCATTCCTCACTCTATTCAGATATGGTAAAGTATTTTAAGTGCCATTACTGTGAGTTTAAAATAAGAGTAGAAATTCTTATCAACTCTTTCTAAAAATGCCACTTTGAATAAGACAAAATTCGTGAACATCTACAACTGAATACCTTGATGCTTCCAAACATAAGTCAGGGACAGTGTCAGAGAGGTGGGGCCTTTCCCCTCTAAACTGCATGTCTTCTGTGTTTTGCAAACTGCATGCTTGAAATGATTCTTTTACTCAGTCCAGATTATTTGGTGTGTTGCATTTTTTAAAAAGCTTTTTTATTTTCTTTTAAAATATATCTTTCTATTGAACATTAACGTTTGCTTTTATTGCAGCTCAATTTGTACTCTAATAATGGCTAATTGTTATGTTCTAAGCACTTGTTTCTCTTGTATGCTTTAATTAATAGAGAAGCGTATTGTAATAGCTTTTTCTGAAAAAGAGTCTAGGAATTTTGCTTTTCAGAGTCAGGTTTTTCTTTTGCTTTTTTTTTTTCTTTAAATTGCCTCTTGGGAAAGTATGGTTAATGCCATGTACAGTACTAGTTTGCATGTGTTCATTTAAATACTAAAAACTGTAGTACTGCTCGATCCATATCTGACTGCTAGGTTTCAATTGACAGCTGAGGATTTGTGACTGGACCATGAATCAAAACGGCAGGCATTTATACCCCAGTACCAGTGAGGATACATTGGGAATTACTTGGCAAAGGTAACATTTTAATTATTTCCAACCCTACACTTACACTTAAAAATTACATGAGCTATAGTGTTTGTTTTAACTAGTTTTATAGATAATATATGTTAAAAATTTAGTTGCTTTGGATATACCATCCCTCTTTCTCTACCCTCTTTCTTTATTTCTTATATAAATGCAAGTTTAAATTAATTTGGGATTATAACATATGCTAATTAATTATTGGAATTTCTAAGTGCTATGAAGTATTTTAAATAATTTATAATATTTTTCTTGAAGGGGGGATTTTATACTTTAGGACTTTAGGACCCAAAATATGAAATTGGTTTTAGGGAAGTTTTTTTTTTTTTTAGCTATTGGGTTTTAACATTATAGATTCTTCTCATTTCAGCTCTTTCCTGGATTGTTAACTTTAAGCCATTTTATTATTCATTTATTCCCCTGTCAGAGGGGAAAAGCTAGAAGAAAAATTTTTAATTAGTCCATTTACTGTTATTAGCAGCACTCATAAATTTAGGAGTGGGAAGATTGTTGGAATTAATAGCTAAAAAAATTTGGTTTAAATAAAATTTTAACTTCTGTTTGTACATTGATGTGAGTCATTAAGAATTGACTTTATTTGGTTGGCTGAGAAAATGATTCTAAAACTTCATTTTCAAAACTAGTTTTGATATTGTCTCATGTTGGTTTTAGAAAGTAAGTAGTGTCGTGTATTATTTTAATAAAGAACAACTTTTGTTAGACTGACAATTTAAATAATTAAAATTCATGGTATAATCATATGTAACAAGAGATAAAAATTTTCAGCAGAGAGTGAGGTAATCCCATAAGGAGTTCACCATAAGTAGAGCCAACATAATTTTCCAGCCCTGCTGTGATTGTGATCCTGTTTACTGAACGTGCCTCTGTTAAAAACACGTACACACATCTCAGTTGTCCGTGGGCCACACATCTCCACGTTGTGTGATAGAAACTGCTAAACAGTGGAGTTTAAAAGAACGAAATTAATAAAATGTCCACTTTTCCTCAGGTGAAAACTAAGAAAATTAGTTGGACTCTGTTTTAAAACCTCAAGTTTTATTAACATACTACCTAAAATGAATACAATATGACTTTTCCTCTTTTCACAGATTGATATAACATCCACTTTAAGATGTAGACATTTTTACATATTTTGATTTTTCCCCAAGAAACTTACATATTCCTCTATTTGAAAAAATATAATATATACTTATAAGAAAGAAGATAAGCTTAATGAGAGCATCTTATTTAAAGTTGTAGTAATTTATACTCTTAATTAAAGTCAATGAAAATATTTTATTTAAATTGTCTTAATAGGTATTTTAAAATTAATTTAATTAGATATGACAACACTGTTTAGATGTGATTTCTATTAAATAACTTCCTTATATTCCATGCTCTGTTAGCAAAATGGTCCACATCAGCATACAAATCTCACGGTTTACAAGAATTGCAAATTAGATGTAGTGTTTTTGTGGTTTTCAATGTGGCCGTAGCTGTGTAAGCTTTCAAATCCATGCATTACTGATTGACATTTACTTATCTAAAATAGGATAGAACCTTTAAGGTACATTAAAGCCAAATAAAGATATAAATTATTGGAGATTTAAAGTATAACTATACCTAGTTTCTAGTAATTTTTCAAAGAAAAAAATTGATATCCCCCAAAAAGGAAAAGGTGAGTGGACCAGGAAGCACCACAGAACATACATGTATTGGAGGGAATTAATGTGATGACTAAACTCAGTTCTTAGGAGAATGTTGTTTATGCTACAAATCCCCTTCTCGGTGAAACGGTGGTGTGGTCATCAGTTTCAGGTGATAAGTCAGGAAAAACTTCAATCTATTTAGTCAAGATGTCATTTTCCCCTTCTCAAAATTTTAATTTTAAATTAGTAGACAATTATAGATAAATGACCTTAATGATTCAAACAGCTTTACAAAGGTAGCTTTTGGTTTTCTTCTTTCCATTTTATCATGATTCAGAAGGCACATGATTGATAATGGCATGTGTCCCATCCATACATTCAACAGGTACTTACTGACCCTCTGTGGTGGGCTGACCCCAACGCTGAGGTACAGATGCTTAAAATCTAAGTGTCATACAGTTCAGAACAAAATTACTCAAATGAGACAGCAGTTTGCTTTGGTATAGTTTTTAAAAATAGGGACAAGTGGAGTCCACATTTGATAATACACATCAGCCATGCCTGTGGCACAACATATTTATAATATGTTTATGGTTTATAGTTCATGCCGTGTGGTTATTTATGAAACATTTTTTTTTCTAGAAGGGACACTGCAAAAGAATATCATAAGTATCTGTAACACTGCTACTTCTAATGCAGATAACAGACATCTAAACTTTCAGGGCACTGCTACAACTTTAAAATTATCTGAATAAATTGAAAATATATGAGCAATGTAGATCTATTCAACCAAAGAATTAAATAACCTGCCTTTGTCCTAATGAAATAAAGAAAACATCAGGTTATTTTTGTTGTGGTTGTTGCTTCTTGTTTTTAACAAAAGGCAATCCCTAGAGACTTTGTAGTAGAAAAACCAGTCAAAGAAAGTGTTTTGTTTTTTGTTTGTGCTTTGCCATCACTTTATTTTGATTACTTGTTGCCATTAATTTCTTCATACAGTCACCTGCCATGGTTGCCCCTGTTCTGCTTTAGGCCAGTCCTCCTGTAGAAGTGTCTCCATGTTAAATGCAGCCCCTTTTTCCAGCCTGAAAATGGCAGTGCCCAGGGGGCCGTGCAAGTGTAATCAAAGCTGGAGGGTTTCCTCCATCCTCCTCCTTCCTTCCTGGCACCCTCACGGCCCACTCCCACCCCTACCCCTAACCCCATCCCCACCCGCCAATGTATAAACATTCCCCTAGGAACCAAAGCATACTTTTTGGGAAAGTTTTTACAGACTTACTAGGTTGCAACCCTGAAGGTGTTTTGTTGTTTTGACCTTAGAATTTTGTGAGTTATGTGTGTGTGTGGCTTGCACCTGTGTGAATTTTTCTGTCTAACCAAAAGGTCAGGTGTGGCAGGGAACGCAGAGAGAAATCCATTGGTGAAGGGCTGGCTTCTGCTTGAGTCAGGAGGGGTCCAGCTTTTGCGGGGGGGGGGATAGGTGATGAGTTGCGTATGTTGTTCATAAGGGCACTGTTGTGTCTGAGTTTTGTCCTCCAGTGTGGATAAATTATATTGTTGCCTATGTGAGTTATGTGAGTATAAACAAATATAGCAGTTAACTCCCTAACTGACTTTCTGTCTTGAAACTATAGCCAGAATATAGCTTGTGCTATCGAATATAAAAGAGCAATATAATTGAATGAAAAAGAAAGCTGAAGGACAATCCAAGAATAATATAAACATAAGTTATTTTAAAACATTGGAGGGGGCGCTTTATGCAAAAGAGAAACTGGATTTATTGTTTCATTCCCTCTGCTCTCCCCTTCACCCCTTTCAGGAAAAGGCAAAGCCACAAGTGAGTGGCTGTATGTGTCTGATTGCTTATATAAACATAGAAGAAGCCTTCAGATGGCTAAAGTAAACATGCGCGTGTTACTGAAGGATATGTTTACACAAACCATTTGCTCAGCCTCTGAAATAATGAATAAATGAAGAATTTTACTGAAATAATTGGAAGGGTTTTTGTGTTTCTGCTGATGCCATAATTGAATGGCACCAAAGAGACTTTTATCAGCTATTTTACATGTTACATGTGTTAGCAGTTCCTTTCTATGAGTTGAATACTTCATTCTGTAGTTACTTTACACATGTTTTTGTAAGAAATTGTCGTTTATTACTGCAATTCTAGAGAGTTGCTTGATTTCCCAAGAGAAATTTAGCAGCCAGTAAAGATTATTTGGATCTGGTTGGTCTGGAGAGGGAGGGCAAAAAGGAAGGAGCAGTAGCATTCATTTTGTGCACACACCCTGTTTGCATAACACTGCCCCGAACCTGCCATCTTCCTTGCGCTGCCCATCCAGTTGTCCTTGTAAGATGTATAGGCTCAGTGATTTAAGAATGAATATTTAAACAAAGTAATCTTCAGTATAGGTTTATGAAACATACATTTGCATATAAATATATGTGTATGTGTGTAGGTGAGTATATGGTGTATGTGTGTACATGTGTATACACACACATATACATATGCATGTGTGTGTACAGGGATATACTCACATAATATACATATAGTACTTGTATGGTATGGGCAGTACGTGACATATCCATAGGTAGTATTAAGAGTTAACTTTTATTTCAACATTTCACTTAAACCATCCCTATGAATTCACTAGTTAGCATTTCCTGCTTTCAGTTTGTTATCTTGACACATAACTACAATACAACAGCTGGGTCGTTCTTGCAGTTCCTGGGGGGAGCTTTATTCTCAGAGTGCTGAATTTCCTTTTCAGCTGTCAGCTCTAAAGTGTGTTCAAAATGTCCAACTTTTTACACACCATTCTGGGCCCCTAGCACCACTCAGGGACTATGATAGAAATGCTGATAGGTAGATGAACTGAAGAATCTCTGTTTCAAGGAGGAAAATTGCAAAAGCTAAAATTGCATGACCCTTGTTTGGGAACAGGGCTGCTCTGCTAACTGTTGTCGCTCCTTATGTTTGAATAATCTATTTAAAACAATTACTCTGTTCTCATCAAAATTATTTTCACCTGTTGTGAAATCAAAACTAAAAATGTTACTGTTCTTTAAAATGATCTTACATGGTTTTCACCCATACGCAATATCTGTGATCTGGCTGTTGAAAAACACTCATTGGGATTTGTTTTAGTTTTGCCTAACTTTCCCCATTTATAAAAGAAGATTTGCACAACACAACGTTTCCTTTTTATCTAGGAAACTCTTCAGAACACTTCCTAAGAAATTAATTGTATTCCAGCCAGACTTGCATGCTGCCATCCCACAGGAAATGGGTCAGCAATCCATTAAGATGCCATTAGATAATCTAATTTGGAACTTAATCTCTAAATTAACCATGCTCCATACTTGAAGCATACTTGAGAGAAAGAAAAAAAGTTTACGTTTGAATCGATAGGGGAGCCGAAGCGTGAAGAAGGCTGTTTGTTTTTTCTGTAGCTGTGGTCACGTCTCAAGCCGTCTGGTAACCAGGAGAAACCAGACATGATGTAATTCCAGATTGAACTTGAACTTCAGGGACTTAGGATAGGGGAACAATGGACCATAGGAATCAATAATGTCCATTTTCCACATGATTATGTTTGGAACTTTAAGTTAACCTTTATGGGAGAAGCAGCAGGATCTTCAGTGTGATCAAAATGAGATGATCCAGAGACAAGATGTTGGAGGAAAGAAAACAACTTTTGCCATGATATTTTCTGAGCAGCACTGCAGATTCCAGCAGGATTAGAAAAGTTCCCGCTCTGCAGTAAACCGGTGGCCTGTTCAGAGCACTCTTTGTTCGCTTAGGTAGGACAAACTTAATCTTACGTTTCCTGTTAGATGATTTTTGGCAGCACTACAGGATAGGGAGGAGCAAGATTCAGAAAATTCCCAAATGTAAACCTTGCTGATTAACTCTTTGCAATGAAAGAATTATATTCAACACCTACTTTTCTGGCATATGTTTGATGTAAAGTGCAGCATTTACACATGTATTATGGCTCTAAGAAATCAGCTTCATCAGCAGCCAACGCACTATTTATTAACTTACCTTTTCTGATTCTCATGTTTCTTAGCGCTGTTAGTAGGCATATAGTGATTTTTTAGTCATGTTTACTTAAGTAACAAAGCATATGAGTGAGTTGATAAACATAATTACAAAAGAGAAATGTAAAGGCAAAAGCCTATTTAAATTTAAGTTCAAGAAATTTAAGAACACAAATTTTGAATATTCAGAAATTGTAGAAAATTACAGTTATTCTCTCCTTTATTCATTTTTGTTTTATGTGAAAGTGGATTTTTTTTTTTTGCACGTGGGAACAGAGTAGCAGGTATAATACAAAAACATGTTCAGTTCCTCAATCACTTGCAATTTTGTGCTTCAAAATTCTGATACAAGTAAGTTCTTTCATTTAGAGGTGAAATTGTGCAAATAACACTGATTTTTGCTTTTAAGCGAAAATCATTTAGGAAAGAATCACATTTTGCTTTTGTATGAAACTTACATTTGTATTTAACTTAGTATGCCTTGGGTGATTTTCTCTAGTGAAAGACACTATTTGGAAGCTCTGTTTTTGTAGAGAATTTTGCCTGCTGTTGAAGACTCACATATGCTAATAAGGGGAGCAGTGGCACTTGGGACAATGGCTCTGAAAAGGAGCCCAGGGGTAGAGGGGAATGCAGACCAGAGAAAGGGGATGGGAATGTACGCGCAGGGCTCTCTGCTGTGGTGCAGTCTGTGGGAGGAAATCAAGTAACTACTGTGACCCTGATGATTCTATATTTTTTAATGGGCCAAAACCTCCCATTGCTACCTAAGTTAATACATATGGATATGTGTGTGTACTGTGATTTCTTTATAGTTATTCATCTTTATAATGATTCTCTTTCATTTTTAGTTCTAAAACGTGGAAAATATCAAACTTTTTTTTTTTTACAAATCTAAATTTGGCCTATTTAGGCGAAGGGTATTTTTTTGTACTTCTATATGAAAGTAAACATTTTCAGGAAGTAAGTAGTATACAGATTGCCTTCTTGAAAGGTCTTCTAGGATTTTCTGGGAGCTCTTTACTAAAAGAGGGCAGTAATTTAATGAGCATGTGCAATACTTAGTTGTAGTGGTCCCATATTCCACTGGCATATGGCATTATTTTACTTAGAAAATGCTAGCACTCACACATAGTAAAGTTAATATTCAAATCCAGTGTGCCCCAATAACAAGCACATCTGAAACAATTGAATATAAATTAATGAGCTTTGATAACTTACTGTTTTGATATGTTATTTCAAAAGTGTAGGTCCCCAAGGAGTAGCAATAAAGAAGGCAATTTACCTACTTAGTTAAGAAAGAAATACATTTCTCTTTCATTACTATGAAGTGCTATTGCTTGCAGTTAGAATAATTCCATGAGCCACCTGCAGTTTATGCTATTTGGTGTTTCCCAGAGAGCCCACAAGAGTACTTTGGAGTTCAGGTAAGAGCTGGCCAGGGAGCTTTCCAATACAGATTATTACAAATAGTAATAATCATTAGAAATCATCTTGCATGCAAATAGGATCATTCAGATGGCAATAATGAGCTTTAAAAATGGGGAAAATAAATTGAAGAAATCCAAGACCTGTGTAAAGCACTTTGTGTATCTTACTTCTAGTATAGTCTCATCTGAAGTGGAGTTCAACAAACAGATTATTGATATGCAGCCACATCTGTATGCACATAAACAATGTCAAATACTGCATTCAGCTGAAAAAAATCTGGAATTAGATAAAATACAGTTACTTGTGTTGAAGTTTGAACTCGAGTTATACATTCATGGAAACTTTACTTTAGATACATTTAGTGTATCTAAGTGATATGGACCTTAATTTATAGGCTCCCATATATAATTCGGGGATAATATAAATTCTTGTCCAGTGATAAAAGTACAGTGTGTTTTATGAAAGAGGTGAAGTGTAGTGGGTAAAGAATATAGATCCTAGAACCACACTGCTAGAGTTGAAATCCTGGCTTTTACTACTTCATAGCAATATGAATTTGGCAAGACACTTAAATTCTTAGCTTCAGTTTCCTTATCTGTAAGATCAGAAAAATAGCAGTATTTTTCTTAAAGGTTTGTGTTGAAGATTGAAAGCTTTAAAGTAGGTCAAGCACATAGAACAGTGCCTGGCACTGTCATTTAATATGAACTGTCTAAGTGCTCTAGCTACTAGTATATTAAATACCACTTCATTTGTTTTTATACATTAATGAATTCTTAAATATACTTTTAATATATAAAATCATTCTTAAAAATGTGGATACTTAAATACCACTGACACGCGTATTTCTTCCACTGGTCCAAGTGAGCATTTTTTCACAAGGTGCTGTATGCCACCTTTTTATTGAAATAAACAGCCAGTCCAAATGTACACATATACCATCCAAGACGGCATGGTTTCTAACTCAATTAATACTTAATTACAATGCCTTTGTTTTCTTCTGGGCAGATTTTACCTACTGATACAGAAAATTATTTATTATATATTTTGGAAGAGATACTATTAATATCTGTATGTTAATATTATAGTCATAAAATTAATATTTAGCCAAGAAAGTAAAAAATTTTCCTTCTTGGGGATATTTGAAACAGGTACAAAGGAATTAAAGGCAAACCATTCTTTTAAGTTGTGGTATTTATTTTACTTATTGTCCGTATTTTCTGGGCCAGTGCTTATATTTATTGCTATCTATAAGTAATGTTGCTACTGATAACAGTTGGTGTATGTATGAATATGTAAAATTTTTGTGCTTCATTCCTATAGTGTTTTTATAAGTTTCTTGAAAGAACATTTACTATGTTTGCAGTAAATATTGTAATCTGATGATTAAATCAGCATGGTAAAACCTGAATGAGCCATGTTATTACTAAAAAGTACCAGTCTACTGAATACTTTGACATTTTATAAAATGTTTGACAAATGGGTTGCCCAACTCATTATCAGGTAAACACAGACTAGTAATATAAGAGGTTTTGCAATTCTTGAAATAGCTCTTATTATTTTAATCATTTAAGACTAATAGTTTAAGTGAAGACTTTGTTTGGTTTTTTATTAGACATACAACTCTGTGTGATTTTATTCAGCACCCTATGGTTACTGGGTGGTTACTGAGTTAGCATTTAGGGCCCAAGTCTTTTGAGCATAAAGACAGTCACACAATGCATATACTTTAAAAAAATACAACCATCAAATGTTGACTTGCTCAGAGCAATTTTCACTCCTTTTTTTACTAAAAGGTATAGAGTCTATTCACCTTTTGTAGATGTTAGGACAACTGTTTTATTGAATTTATCCAGGATAAGAAATATATAAATAGTGTATCATTTTCAAAGGAAGAAGTGGGTATCTTCTTCCCCCTTAATCCTCACCATAGGGTCACTCTAATAGAACTTCAAGTAGATTTGTTTTCAGAGGAGGTAGATATATCAAATTTCAGTGTTGCTTGATCACCCAGACCAACCACATACTCTGTGTACAAGTCTGCTGCTGCATTAGCTAGGTTATGATCCAGCTGTGTGGAGCATAGGACATTCAGTGTTAACTAAGCAAATTCACTTCGTCTTCAGAAAATTCTGTTCAAATGTTCCTTCTAATGTTGAGTCAATTTCTGACCTCCTAGGGAAGCAGTGTAATACAGTTAAATGGTCATGGGAGTCAGACAGGACTGATTCATATCTGAGGTCTAAGTGGGTAAATTTGGGCAAGTCATTTAAGCTCTTTAAGTCTCAGTTTTCTCATCTGTGAGATGGGGTTAATGGCGGCATATTCAAGAGCTCACTGAGAGAATTCAGTGACATAGCATACGTAAAATGCTGGAGATGGCACCTTGAATAATAGGCCCTCAGAATGGTTATTTTCTGCAAGTTTCTCCCATTGTGTTGAATAATTCTGTCCACCTGATACAGACAGAAACCTACATTTCTTTCCAGCTCAACTGTTGTATCTTCCCTGTCTCACTTTGTCTGTTCCTCAAATGACATTATCTGGTGATTTTCCTCACCAAAAAAAATGACACAGAAATTTCTTTCTCTTGAAGAGTGGGGCCTAGAAGAAACACAATGTTTCGGAGGTAGTCTGATCAGTATAAAATGAAGCAAGACCATCAACTAATATTAATAATGCATTTTAAGGTCAAAATAATGTCTTTGCTTTTTACCTTTGTGAGACAGCCATATCACATATTTGATCATAATAATGTGAAAATATCACCCATGGTTATCAGACATTTTTTTCCTGCTATTTTGTATACACAGAATAGAATTCTTTAGGGTAAATTCTGCTTTGTTTTAAGGGACTGTCAAAACCTTTTTTTTTTTTTTTTGCTTTTTTTTGTACCTGATTTTATCAAAGTCCTTATATTCCTTTTTTAAAATGGTATAGCCTTCATCTATACCATTTCTAAAGATGAGTTTTCTAAAGATGTAGTTTGAACTTTCAGTCATGCTCATCTTCTGTTTGCAAAAAGAAAAAGGTGGTCTGGCAATGGAAAATGTAATGGAAATGAAGTAAATGCATGCTGAAGATGCTGCTGACGGAGCTTCATTTGGTCTTGAATATTTTGAAATCTTTCAGTTATATTCTCACATCTCTTAGTAGACAGAGACACAGTTACTGGATTGAATGTAAAATTATCTGGATAATTCTTATTCCATGATGAATTAAAATTATTAACATTATTAAGCACTTAACATATAATAGTTTGTATATATAGATGAGTAATTCATATGTGTGTTTATTTTATCCATACTGGTTATCACTGACATTTATTTATACAGAGAGAGTTAGATGTATAAAAATTACTCTTACATTTTTACCAGAAAAACTATGCAATTTGAGGCATTGTCTCTTTGAAATTAAATGATCTTGGTTATTTTGTTTGAACATTTTTCTTTACATTATTATTATAATTGAACTCACTTTACCAGATAGTTTTCAGTGGGGCTACCAAAAAGCCCAAAAAAGTGCCTTATAGTTTTGAACTTAACCTACAAATTGGCAAAAAGAGACTTGTAAAACTCATATATGGGGTCTGCACAGTGTTAATGTTTGAAATTTATTTCCCCCCAAAGGTTCATAAACAGTATTGACAAATACATTGCACACTTCAATTTTGACATGGTCATAATGTAGGATGAGAGGTTGGAAAGGTTCAAATAAACATCTAAATTGAATTTGTTAGATATTTTGCAACCAGAGTCCTGTTAGCCACTAGCATCGATTTATTTTTACTGAGAATTTTCCAAAAAAACAATGTTTCTCTTCTAAAGAACTGAATTAAGAGAACTATTGCAAAATAAACCCCAAATTCTTCTTTTCTGCCATTAGTAGGTAGACTTCTCCATTTAGGAGTCATGTCTATTTTCAATCATTAAGTGTATATTTTATACTTCTAGATGCCTTTATGGAGCTCATTGGATTTAGGGCCATCGCTGATGTGCCCTTCATTGGCATTGTCTTTTACTGCCAAGTATTATCAGTTTGAGCTAGTCTGTTTTGTTTTTCATACACACCTCCTGTTTCAGGTTGAAAATAATGGGTATCCATTTTTGTAATTTATTTTATTTGTGAAGAAACGATTAACATCAGCTATGGCCAAACTCTGTATGGATTGGTAAAACAAGGTCATTTTCTTTACAGAGTTTACCTTGCAGTCAGTGAGATTATCGTGGGTACAGATTATGATACAAAGTCATAAATGCTGTAATTTTACTGTGTAACCAAGTGTGGTGGAAGTACAGTTGAAGAGAAAATAAGTTTCATGATTCAGCATGTAACATTCTTCCTAATTAGTAGTGCAAAACACAGAAATAATTGTTGAAAAGTGTGTAGGAAGAAAGAAATATGTCAAAACAATTAAGTCTTTTACAAAAGGTTTCAATATCAACTATTATTAGTCTTTAGAATTATGTATTTTATCAGATAATGAGGGCATATCTTTTTAGTTTGCCTAAGTGTGCCTTGTTTGAGCTACTGTTTAATTTTTTTCTTGCATAATTAATTTTTGTTAATGCTCAATATCTTTAATTTTAATTTTAGGGATGCCTGATTTCTTTGTATAGGAGCCAAGTCACAACGTATTCTTGAAAAGGCGTAATTGTGAGCAACACTCTTAAAAATAGATAGTTAGGTGTGATTTGGAACATTTAATTGGTTTGTTTGTTTACCCCAAAATTTATTGAACATTTACCATGTGGTAAATACTATATTAGGTGAAGAGCAGAAAGAGAGAGAGACTTTGCTCTCATGGAGTTCATTGTCTATTCATAAAATCCCTTGAGCATAAAAGGTTGTTGTGATTTTTTTTTCTGTTGAAATATTAACTAAGAAATATGTACCAAGCTTTCTTTTTTCTTTCTTTTTCTTTTTTGACAAAATTGTTCCTTGAAGTCAATGTTCTATAAAGGTTTTTGTACCTTTGGAATTCAAGTTTGGATAAATGAGGGTGTCTCGGTTGATAGCTACGTTGATAGTATCCATCTCACCTTGTGATTGCAAAAGTGAAGAAGTATATACTAAATGAAATTTAAAACATTGAAGTTATGTCTGCATGTGAGACCATGACAAAACTAGGTATAGAATTGTCAGTTGGAGGTTTTCTTGGTTACTTAGCTAACACTGTTCTGAGTTGAGTGTTGAGACAAACAATATGTCTGATTAGGTGTACTCCAAAATGTGTGGTGTGGGGTTGTTTTGTGATATATAGATCTGGTGTTATTTTCCTCTGTGTTCTAATTGTTTAATTAGAAATTGGGCCAATAGCAATTAGAGAACTGTTTTTCAAACCTTTTCCTTAAACAGCCTCAAATCCACCATAGGTGAAATTCACGTTGGTTGGAGAAGGTCTAGAATGTCTTCTGCTTACCTCCTCCAGCATTCTTCCCACTCACCCTTCCCAGCTCCCCAGACTCAGAGCAGCTCCCATTCGGTAACATGACTGGTGGGGAGGGACAGGGAGTGCACTGGCCTTCCTGAAAAATATTTGTTTTCTTATTATAAGAGAAAGGAAATAACTTTCCTTACAGCTTTGAATTTTATTCAACCAGTAGGCAAGTAAAAAATTAAAAACCATCTTATCACTGAATTGCTTCTGAGATCAAAGTAAAACAAGATCAGAATGTAACTGGCAAACTGTATTGCTACCATTGTAGACTTGCTGCCTTCTCTTTTTCAATAAGAAAATCATATTGTATTTATATCAAAGTAGATTGGATATTTTAGGAAGAAGATCCTCAGTCAGAGTTCAACAGTTATGTATAAACCCAACTTGAGGATTTTCTGCTTCACAATTAGTCTTAACTTCCTTGAAAATAGGTGGACCATGTGGTATATATACATATAAAGTTTGTAATTTAGCTCATTTATTTCATATTAAACTGTAATTTTTTAAAAAGTTACAATAGCAATTTGATGCCTATGGAACTTACATTTCTAATATTGTTGTAGATTCTAACATTGTACTTTTTTTCTTTTTCTCTTCCCTCCTTCCTCCCCATCTCCTATCAACAGTCCTGGTACCTGGGCTAGCTTGGTTCCATTCCAAGTATCAAACAGGACACCCATCCTACAGGCAAATGTCCAAAATTACGGTTTGAACATAATTGGAGAACCTTTCCTTCAAGCAGAAACGAGCAACTGAGGGAAAATGAAATACAACAATATTTTAAGAAATTTTTCAAAAATGGAAAGAGGAGGACTGGACAAAACAAAACAAACAAAAAGGGAGAATGGAAAGAAACTGAAGAAAGAAGATAATAGACCAGCAATTGCAGCACTCACAATCACTAATTCCCTTAAGGTTGAAACTGTAATGACATAAAAAGGGTCGATGATATTTCACTGATGGTAGATCGCAGCCCCTGCAAACGTAGCCTTTGTTACATGAAGTCCGCTGGGAAATAGATGTTCTGTCTCTATGACAATATATTTTAACTGACTTTCTAGATGCCTTAATATTTGCATGATAAGCTAGTTTTATTGGTTTAGTATTCTCGTTGTTTACGCATGGAATCACTCTTCCTGGTTATTTCACCAACGAAGGCTAGGAGGCGGCATCAGAGGTGCTGGGTGACAGAGCCATGAGCCAGCCATTTTATAAGCACTCTGATTTCTAAAAGTTAAAAAATATATATGAAATCTCTGTAGCCTTTAGTTATCAGTACAGATTTATTAAATTTGGCCCTTAACCCAGCCTTTTCCAGTGTTTAACCCAGTTTGAAATCTTAAAAAAAAAAAAAAAAGAAAAAAAAAAAAAAAAAAAAAAAAAAAAAAAAAACAGTTTGAACACAAAGGCTCTATGGAAGAAATGCCTCTATGTAGGTGAAGTGTTATCTCTGCATGCAACAGTAAAAATTAATATAATATTTTCCCCACAAAAAATTTAACAGAGGCAAGTGCAATTTATAAATTTATATCTAAAGGGGAATCATGATTATAAGTCCTTCAGCCCTTGGACTCTAAATTGAGGGGATTAAAAAAGGATTTAAAATAATTTTGAATGAATTTATTTTCCCCTCAGTTTTTGAGGGCATGAAACAAGCATTCAATTAAGACAAATCATATGCTTGAGGAAAAAAATTAATGAAAACATAGCACTTACGTTGGTTTAGCTGCAGCCTCCTTGGAGGCCAAATTTATTTATTTAAAATTACTGGTTGCATCAAAAGCCCATAGGGTGTACAAAAGGTTCTATAAAATCTGCGTTATAGAGACAGAGGCAGGCAAATCCATGTCACAAGGGTAAAGCTTACAGTTTACAAATTGGAAACGCCAGGGTGTAGGATATAAAAACGCACTCTTGAGAAAACAAATGTAATCAGGGTGCTGAAAACTTGCATGGTGCTTTCAGACATTAGCCTTGTTCAACAAATTTCTTGTATTGACAGATCTGTAGTGTGCATGGGCAGACACATTTTTGCCTCTATGTCTCTTAAAATTTTAATTAAAAATACTCTTTCCAGTAATCCTAATTTGCACGAAAATATAATGTCCACATTACGTGCCTTGCCTTGAAATCTAAAAAACAGAAAGAAAAAAAACACAAAAAAAACAAAAAAGTGACATCAGTACACTTGTTTTGCTGCATTTATTATCATTTTAAATCTTTACCATTTTTATGACAAAATATTTTGTACTCCAGACGAAGAAAAATGTGTTACATCATGGATTTTTTAGACAGTTATACCTTTATCTCACATTTATAAAGCATATCATGGCTGTGTATAGTTGCCGCTTAAAAATTGTAATCGACCAGCAATATTTTCAGTATTTTGGTGTTTTTTCTATTAACCTTTCATGTTTTTCATCTTCCAATTAATATTTGGGGGGAGGGGTTTCAAATTTATACGAATTATGCAATACCACGTTTTGCCTATGTAGGTAGTGCTTTTAGCTGTATTGGTTATTATAGGTAAGTACACAGATTTAAAAAAAATAATGTATGCTTTTTTGTTTGTTTGTTTGTTTGTTTGTTTGTTTTAATTGACCAAAGTGGGTACTGCTATTTTTGCAGTGTGATGAGGTCCTTTTGTGTACTGAGAGATGGACAGGGGATTTTTTTTAATATACATATATATATATTCTGGGGTGGGTGGGAGGATTTTTAACACTTTACAGTGTAGCTGTGAAGCAGTGCACCCTGAGATGGGCCTGGGCTGCAAAGCGACTGTTCTGCCTACTGTGACAAACTTCAACTTACACAGGTTCCCCTTCTCTAACTTCCCACCTGGGGTGCAAGCTGAACTCGTTTCTGGTTTTCATGACAATAGAAATAGTTAAGAACAAGCGAACACAACAAATTCTCCTGGAGGCAGACTTGGCTTAAAACAAACTGTCTTATCTTTTTTTTTTTTTTCTTTTTCGGTGGTGGAAATTTTTCTTGAGAGTTTCAGATCCACAGTGGAGAGTGAGCCTTTCTCATATTTGGTAAAGTTATTCATTGGAATATCCGCATAGCAGATGTTTCACACTTTGGGGGTTGAATATGCGAGTATACCTTCTCCTGCAAAACACATCATCCCAGCTGGAGGGATTGCTCCCACATTCTTTCCCCACTACATCTCCCCATTTCTTCATTTCATTAACAATAGTATGTGATTTACCTGTGACTCACCACTTCAAATGGATGGCCCTGCGCTGGAATTTTCTTTTTTCTATATCCAGAAGATTAAACAGACGGTTGCTATTATTAAATGTATTTGGACTTACAGATTAAAATCAAAGTTCACTTTTTAAGGAACAAAAAGATAAATCTTGTTAAGTTTTAATTTTATCTGCCCTTTTAAACTGAGAATCAGAGCAGAAGGGAAATAGAGGATTTTAAGAAATCAATGTTCCTGTGGATGATTAAGCCCATTAACGCTGGATGCTGATGGGATTTTTTTAAGGGATGGTACCTCAAATACATATTTGATTTAGTTTCCCCTGAGGCACAGAGGGTGAGTAGAGACTGGTTTTATTTTTATTTTTGCTCTCCCCTGCATCACCCCTGCCCCAAGTCCCACTGAGAGAATTCATTACTAGAAGGAAAATCTTCCAGAATTAGTGACACATGGGGGCTGTCTTGAGGCTCCCCCTGACCCCCTTTCTCCAGGCCGTGGTTTAATAAAATAAACTGTCTGTTGTTCTCCCAGCATATCATTTAATAATGAATACTTCGGAACAGTGCTTATGGTCCTGAGAATTGTATTTGATTAGCCCATTCATTCTGATAGCCCAGATGCTGAATAGCACAGCAGGATCCAAGCAGCGTAAGGTCAAAAGTAAGTCCAGTCATTTCTGTGATACTTGCCCAGTATCATCTCAGCCACGTTCTTCATGTATATTGGACCTATTAGGTGAACACATCAACCTCACAGGACACACAGTATTTTTTAAGAGCAGACTTGCTCTCTTTTTTGCCAGTGAATGAGCAGTTCTAGCTAAGTAAGTTACACACTGTGGGTATTCCTGCCTGCCTCTTGAATACAAAGGACTAGTTCAAGTGTTGCTATTTTTTTTAATCATTTTTTTCTCCTTTCCTTTTGAGATAAAACTATTAAAAATACTACTATATATATAGTCTCAAATCCATTTTTTGGCCTCCTCCTCTTCTACCAGGAAGTATATACTGACTAAGGGCCCCACGTTTGCAGGTCTTGCACGCCCCTCTCTTATCCAAAACTGCAGAGCTTCAGGATGGTGAAGGTCACCCAAGGACATCAGTAGGGGGTGGTGTTTCCAGTCCCCAGTTCTGTGGCACTGGTCAGCTTTTGTTGCGCGTTGCTTTGCAGCCCACCACTCACAGTGCCTCTGAAGTGTTTCCTCTGGAGTGACGTGAGCATTCGAGGCTTGTCTAAGGAAAATGAATAAATAAAAGGCAGTGAAGGAGACTGTACATAAAGACATGGCAAAAATCTTAATTATAGCAATATAGTTATGGGGTAATGTTCGGGTGGGCAGCTCCATTTAAAAAAAATATGTGAATGAATCTGTG
Organism: Phyllostomus hastatus; assembly: GCF_019186645.2. Lineage (NCBI taxonomy): Eukaryota > Metazoa > Chordata > Mammalia > Chiroptera > Phyllostomidae > Phyllostomus > Phyllostomus hastatus. The sequence continues at coordinate 16,902,197 of NW_025333857.1, forward strand.
AAGCTGCAAGTAGCAAGAAGAGCGAAGGGTCTTCTTAAAGAACCGCCTACCTTGTAGACAGTAATTTGTACACTGTATAGTTTTGTTAAGAATTTTTTTAAATTAAAATTCCCATGTTTGTAAAGCTAACTTTTTAACAATTATAATGGAACTATGTTGTTTCCATTTTTAAAGTAAACAGGAATATTCCTTGTTTAGAGACTGGACTTGAGTTAAAACTCTCCAGCCTCTTAAGTTATGTAATAAAAAAAGAAAAACATCTGTCCATGTTAGGAGTTATTTCACAGATTCCTGTGCTTGAAAA